>NC_083344.1:14407568-17184272 GCF_019175385.1 Lycium barbarum | reverse complement strand
ACGCTTACGATACTCCAGGTTGTGTGCATATGCCTGTATTCAAGAAATATTCATACCTGGCTGTAATGCAACTATCATACACTCGTCAATCAAATATGGCCCTAAACCAACCACATAACGGTGAACTCGAACCTCCATCTCAGCCACCACAGCTGGGGCATGTATAGCCAACCATGAAAGTGCACACTGTACTCCCAGACACTCATGCCGCCCTGCTCAATATGTAAGAATCTATCTGGTCGGGCCTATCGAGCTTCTAGCGGTAAATAATGGCTAATAAAGGCCTCTGAAAACTCGTACCAAACCGCCGAAGGGGCATTCTCTCCCCTAGATACCTCTCATGTCTGGTACCGCTGCACTGCTATATCACGGAGCCTATAAGAAGCCAACTCCACTGACTCAACTTCATTAGCATGCATGACCCTCAATGTCCTCTGCATGCTATCAATAAAGTCCTGGGGGTCGATATTCTGCCTCAGTCTGAAAAATTCTGAGGGATCTAAACCAAGAAAATTCTTGACCCTTGCACTAATAGCTTAGGGAACCATAGATCAGTGTTGTGGAATGTACAACCCGATCCATATGTCATCTCATCCCGCGTTCTGGGTAATCTCATACCGTAACCACTGCAGTGGTGTGCACATCTATATGCCTTCCCGGCCGACTATAGCGCGACACGATCTAAGAAAATAGTTGTACATATATATATATATATATATATATATATGTGTGTGTGTGTGTGTGTGTGTGTGTGTGTGTGTGTGTGTGTGTGCATGAAAGACTCGTAAAGGGATGCTCTGAACTCCTTATGGTAACATAAGATCTTCCAGTAGCATAAGAAGCTATTATGTCAATATAATATATCTCCGGAAGCTATAGATATGAAACATATGAAATCAAGGATGCAATGAATCATATACTATCTAGGAATAGAGTCTTTGGAACTCGCTCGTTTACTTCTTTCGTTCGAATCATAAGGACCATGCCAAAATGAAAGAAAGGGATAACCTTAACATACCTTATCCGCTCCTCAAGCTAACTATGGTTATGTCCCGAGCTTGGCAAATCTTCACACAAGACCAAGTATGGTAACTATTAGCAAAAAGCGTCGTTAGGGATCCAAAATATACCTTTGGAAAGATATGTAAAAGAACTACAACTTTCATATTTTAGGTTTTCTCAAATTCGCAACGAATTTTCACGAAATCGGGATGGAATATAGATCTGCCGTAAACTTAGCCGATTCTATCGAATCATAAGCACCTAAGTATTTGTCTTGATTCCAAAACAACAATTTCCACCCAAACTAATGCCAATAGTATTTCACATGCCTAAAATTTCACATTAATACTTATCTAACACATCCACACCTATTCTGAATTTATGGAGTGTTACATTGACGGGTGGCAAACGCGCATGGCCTGCTGCTCTGAGCGTTTTTGTGACGCTCATAACTTCTTACTCCGATCTTTGTTTGGTGTAATCCTTATATGGTTGGAAAGGTATTTCCATGTACTACAACTTTTAGTAAGAAACCTTTTCCACATTCCCAACTAATCGAGATGTTACAGTTGCCTAATGTAGGCCTCTCGGCTACTTTCACAAAACGTTCAAACCTTCAAATTTCGGCTAAAACTCTAATGATATATGTCTAACCTTAGTTCTAAGATACGGGGTGTAACAATAAAGACTCGATCTTTAGCTCTTTTCCACTTTTAAACGAGTATTCGTGCTATATACGAGGGTTTCAAGCAAGTAATACCATGGAAGAGCAAAATATCAAAGAAAGAAGTGCTCCTCGGCTAACTTTCAACATTAGCTGTTATGTTGAAAATGATGAATTGAGAGTTTCTTTCTCGTCTGAATGTAGCAATTTACTACCATTAGCCTTATATTTCACCAGAACCTGTTGTAAATATTGTGAGATCATTTTGGGATTCCATTTTCACTTACTCTTGAGTCATCTTGAAGTGAATATTTACAGCTTGCATGAAGATCATACCAATCGCATAGCTACATGAGTAGTATACCCCCTACCTGGAGAATTATTTTATTTTCCGCCCAAAAAATAGACTTTGGCAAATAGAGACACAAGACAGTGAAGATTTCCTTTCAAACAGTCAACCAACATAAAATTTGAGTATGCATCTTGACGAATAAAGAACTAAGCATATTATAATATGGGCATACTTCTGACAGTGAAACCTTTCCCTCCGATAGTCACCATGTGATCATATCAGGTCACGTCAGTTATATACGAAGTTGCCAAATCAAAATAAGGCACTCAGATGAACTAAGTTCTACAGCAAAAACTAACCAAAAAGCAATTCAAACAGAGACAAATCAGAATCATGATAAGCCTCAGATGCATTAAATTAGGTTATAAGGGAAATCTAATTCGGTATTTGAATCCAAGTAGCACTAGCTCTGTCAAGTGCTTACAAATGAGGAGAGCTCCCCCCTTACACAAAAAATTTAACTGTTATCCACAAAAAAGACTTTATTTCCATTTCTGATCAGGATAAAACAAAAGGGATGGAATAAGACTACAAGGAGGTGGTTGAACTCAAACCTCACAAGTCTCTTATCCTTGCTTTTTACAAGTCATACCCTCGGCTACCTGCACAAAGTTGAAAACTATGTTAATCGAAGAGCATACAATCATGGATAAGACATGTAATAAGCATAGAAGCATTAAATAAGGGACCTCATATCCCAATTACAGACACCAATCAATCTATACTATCAGCTAATGCCCAAAGCGTGGCATTCAGACCGGACTATACAATTGAAATTGCACAAATACCCTTATCATTACATACGTATCCAATACAAGTGCTCGTCACCACAAAAGTATTGGAACCCCCTTTTGTTACCCCCATTGTCCTCTCTTATTAGTCAAATTTTAATAAACCATGACGCTTAAGTTCAGGTTCATAGTCTCAATATGCTTGGAACTAGAAGCTCGACAATCACAACGCTGCCTTCCCCTTCCGTAAAGCCTCTGAATGAATTGCAATCTGTTCAATCACGGATTACACGTAAGAATATGAGTCAAAACATATCCATAATGTCCTAAAAGATTCGGACCAAGAAAGTCAACCCAAAAACCCCGTTCTATACCCTGAAGGTCAAAACCATAATTTTGTAAGAAAATCGGGTCCAATAAGTTCAAATTATTATTCTAGGAGGTCACACGAATCCAATGATACCCATATTAGTTTACTTAAAATCTGAACACAAAAAGTCACTCAAATAGGATCCCAGGCTAAAAAGGGGAAAATAGGAAATTCGACCCAAAATTAGTTTACCCAGCATCTATGAAGTCTATTCCCCAAAAATTAACCAAGTCCAACAATAATTTCATGCTTTAATCAAGAATTCACCATTTCTAACTTACGGTTCACATTCTCCCAAATCCCCTGCTTAGTTCATGATTTCTACCATGGAAATGTCTACTAATTAATAATATAAATGTAAAAAGAGGTTAGAAACTTACCAACTAGATGAACCTTACAAATTCCCTTATGAATCTCCTTAATTCGAGGTCTAGAGCTCAAATATGTGAATGGGGGCTTAAACTTGAAATGGGATCTTTTAAAACTGTCCAGGTGAAAAGTACTCTTTGCAAACGTGACAGACTATCGCGATCGCAAGAGCTGACCTGACCCAAAGACACGCGAACGCGGCCAGACCATCGCGAACGCGATGGTTAGTCAACCCAACACAGACCTCATTTTACTCTACGTGAATGTGAGGCCACACTCGTGTACGTGAGGCCCTTATCCACCCAAGCTTCGCGATAGCGAAGAAGGACACTAGAACCATTGAAAACCAGAAATATCTGGTTTTTGACTCTTCTAACCCGAAATCCCAAGACTCATCCGCAACCTCTCGGATACAAACCAAATATGGATTTTATCTATAAAACACGCTACGAATTTACTCGCGCACTTGAAATTTAAAAAATTGGTCATCTTGACCTAGTCTAGCCCAAACGCCTCAAAACTAGAATTCCACCCAAATGAACAAAATACCCCGAGCCCCTCCAGAACCAAACCAACTACCCAACCAAGTCATAACCGACTTTCCGGATCTAATGAAATTGATGAAATTCCCAAAAAAGACCCATTTACCCCCAATGTTGAATTTGGTCAACCAAACACTTAAGAACTTCCATAATTTCCATTTTCTCATTGAAATCACCTCTGAATGCCTCGTTAATTGCGCCAACGATTCCCATAAGTCAAATATATGCTAATGTTTGGGGAAGGTTCAACAGGGGTAAAACAGTCAAAATAGCCAAAACGGCCTAATGGCTCGTTACTCTACAACTCAAACACGGATAAAAATGATAACCAACAAAAATTCATTGGGAAACACCAAAATCAAGGCTAGATACTTACCGCCATTTGAAAGCGAGAAGAGCACTGTGAAAATCTCCTAAATCAGAGCTCTAGAACTCAAGATATGACTAAAATTCTAAATGGACGAAGTTTGAAATTTAATACACAGGAATTTTCGCATTTACGACCACCTCATATGCAACTAGATATCGTATTTTCGACCAAAAGTTCGCATTTACAAACTCACCGGAAACTAGCAACAACTGTTCGCACAAAAACGACCATAACTCCCTCATGCGATGTCGAAATTTGACGAGTCATGTTGCCACGGCTCACAAATTTCGATACACATCTATCTCAAAAATCAATAGTCAATTACAAAATCTAATGGATACAATGGTACATTAAAACGTCGGAGGCGTTCGACTTACGCCAACGATTCAAATACCAAAACTTGACCAAACGAAGTCCAAATCCAATTTCAAAATTTTCTTCAAGTCACAAATGATTACACGATGCTAACAAAATCAAAAAATTTCCAACCTAAGTCTCATTTCTTTCCTTGACCATCTTCTCACCATAAATAGACATATTAATACTAAAACGACTTAATTGTCAAAAACCAACCAAATGAACTCTAAAATAAGTTTCGTCAATTTCACCAAGTCATAAATAATATTACAAATCCAACAAAATCTTTAGGTTGCCAATAAGAGTAAGTTTTCCCAAATGAGTAATTAATCTAAATAATTACATACCGAGATTTTAAAAATGAAACCTTCTCCGAAAGTGAACCAATGATATCCATTTGACTTCAAATTTTGCAAGAAAATCATATTAATTATTATGGAGCTTCTGAAATAGACGACACGCAAAAACAGAGCATCGGTTCTCAAAAACAACTGACCGGATCGTTACAGTAATTGGTCATCTCAAATTTGTATTAGTATTCTTAGTAGTTCTTGTGCGCATGATAATTTTTATTTTATAGACTTGATTATGGATATTTTATATTTTTCATTTTAATTTCCGCTTATTTAACTTAAAATTAATCAATTGGTAATATTTTTGGCTTACCTATCGGGTTAGGAACATGTGCCATCACGACTTTAGATTTAGCGTTGTGCATAGCCAATGACAGATCAGATGAGGACATGTTTTGAGACCATCGCAAGTGGACAATAAGTCTTTGCTTTCACCGTCGGGGAGAAGCCGGGTATGACAAAGTACTGTCTTGATGATCCATTTGAAGTTGTAAAAATGCTTCAAGGCCTTCAGCTGCTACTGCCTAAATTTCTAGTCCATCAAGCATCTCCTGAAGCCATCACCCCATAGTTAGAGTCATACACTCTTTGTATGAAAACTTCCTAAAATTCAGAGGTCATCCAAAGAATTAGAGGAAAGAATCATAGTTGTAGTTTATTCAAGTTCTTAGTTTAAGCAAAATTTACATTTTCATGACCCTTTAGGGAATTATAAATTTAGTCATTTTATGGCTCATAGTTACTCTAAGACTTTCCTGGGCAGTTATACTTAGTGTAGTTACAGGTTCTCAAGGTGATAATACTATATTTTTTGGTAAAGTTTATAAATATAATGACTCATTTGGATGTTCTGCAAAATATTAAAAACTAAAGGAAATGTAGAGTTCAAGCTACATAAAGGGATTAGCTGATCCTATTGAGATGTGTTTTTTATTGCTGCTGATCAGGATAGATGAAAGATTGCCTCAACCATTTTGTCTTATTATTTTTGATGAAGACCACTTTGGTTTACCATTATTGACTCAACATGATTTATGTATGACACATTATAAGAAGCTTAGAAACTACAATAATTTTAAGACTTTCTTTCTTTTTGATTACTTATTATCATGTATAATTTCACGAATTCTCATTACTTTATTCACAAAATGCGATCCGTTGTTTGTATTCAGGATCGTTCGTATTCATGTTGTAGAGTGGTTTCTTTTTTTTTTCACTAATTGCCTTATTTGTTACAATTGCGGTTTGAACATTTTAGACTTTTAGGGAGATAAACTGAAGATGTCTCTGATCAAGTACACTGTACTGTGTTCTATGACAATAAATTTTTTCTTAATTTATTATTCCTGTAAGATAATCAGTATTCCTTTTTTTATTTAAACTTAAGCATCTTAGATAGAGAGAAAAATCATGTAATACAATGTCATCTTAGTTGTTCTGTTTCCAAGATTATTTTGTCACTGGTTTCAATGATTTGGTTTGGTGATTCAATATACTTGTAGCACTTTTGTGGTACTTGTGTATCTGAGTTGCATGATATCTTAAAGGATTTGTTAATGGCACATTGAAATAACATTCACTCTACGAGTTATGACAAATGGTTATATTTCAGCATGTGTATACAGGGTGTTAGTCACCTTGCAAAATCTATATGTGTTCCAACTTTACCTTTTCTTAGTGTTTAGTAAGTTCGTCCTATACCACAATTCATCAATATATATTCTATTGGAGATCAACTTAGTTGTTATGAAAAATCTTAAACATCACAATTTTATTCTATCCCTAAGGCGGGATCGTGGAAGCAAAAAGGGTTCGCCCCAGCGAAGATCGCTGAACCAGAATCCCTGTTTTTGTTCCTAATTTTCAATCATTAGTTCCATTCAACAAAAAACCTAAGTCTAAGAGCACTGGGGGCGATTTCTAGAGAACTTTTGGTGGAATCATCTTGCGGTAAGTTCTTGAACCTTAATCTTGTAATTTATCTTTCCTTTACTAGTATCCATGGCAGTTAAGGATTATTAAGGGTGATGGGTTAGGGAAACCTAAGTTGTAAATCATTAAACCCTCTAATCTAATTGGTTATTATTGTTCTAAATGCTTTTTGTATCATCTAAGATTGTGGATTAATTGATTCGAGAATTGAATCTCTCTTTGCTTTTAGAATCAATTCATGAATTTAGGGTTCTTACTAATTTGGGTTTGTTTTTGCTTAATTGATGAAATTGAAGGACCAATTGTGGTTAGAACTGCATGAAATAAGGGATAATGACTAATGGAATCATGGGTAGTGTAATTTCACCCATAATTCCTGATTTGTCAAGACCCAATTTCACTAAGTCGTGTGGGCACCCACCTTTCCCACCTCGGTAGACGACCCTTAACTCAACATTCGCAAATAATAGAAAAATAGCGGAAGAAGATAAGATAACGTAAGCCTCACAATAAGATATAAATAAGTGCGGAAGTAAATGAAATCCTCCCCAGTATCTGGTTTGGTCATACAAGAGCATCTAAACTAATTACTACAAGTCTGAATAATAATACATAGTAGTCTCCAAATCATGTCTCAGAATGGAAAGTAAGACATAATAATAAGAAGAGTCATCGGGCAGCGAACGTCCTCATGCTCACCCTGAAGAGACTCGAATCAGCAATCATCGAATATCAGCCACGAGGGGTAGAAGTAGATATATCCTGGTACTCTACATTCATAAAAGAATGCAGCAAGTGCAGGTCAGTACAAACAACAAGTACTGGTAGGTATCATAGGCCATCCTCAGTTAGCTAACATATATACAAAAAGTAAATGAAAGATAGGAATGCTCACAATCAAGTACAAGTATAATACAGTCCCATCAGTACATATCAAATCCTCAAGTATCAACAATTCACATCAGTATTCAAACCATCAGCTACCAACAAGGCTCCATAACCGATCAAGTCTATAGTGAAGTATCTTAACCTAAGTGTTCCCAATCTTATCATATCCGATCAAGTATCCACAACACAATTACAATCCAATCACGATAATGATAACAAGTGCAATGAAATGATATGGATGACGTGAATGCAATGTCCATATATCAATTCCGTGTACACGCATGCCTCAAGGGGAACATCACATCTCGACGGTCACAAGGGGCTCGCGAAGTCCATGTACCAAGTCTCTCCGTAACACACAGCCTAGAGGCGGCCTGTCCACCCTTCACGCTTGCTGACCATCCCGTATCACACGGCCTAGAATGTCGTGCAATCCATATAGAACCTACCAAGTGTTTCCAAGAAACAACATAGGCCACGTCGTCACCCCTGGTCAAATGTGCCTCATATATATATATAACATGAGTGTTCAATGTATGATGTAAGTATGAAGATTACAACAATAAGATTTCACATCAACCTCATATCAATTAGCAACGTGCCCCACAAAGACACCTCATAATATCAATCTCATCTCAATTTTACTCTCTCTGGTAAAGACCTCGGAGGCTACACTCTCTCATTTATCATTATCAGTACCATAACTCTCTCACGTATCATCATCAGTACAATAACTATGCAATATTAATGTATCATGGAAATGAGTTTGAATATGATGCAATGTAATAGAAACAGTCAAATCAATCCCAAATAGTAGCACACGGGGCACACAAGTGATATCAATAATATGGCTGCACAAAAAGCCACAATGGAATCACAATTCTCATCTCAATATCAATCATAAAAAGTTACTGCAATATCATAGTCATGATATATCACTAGTCACAAATACCCAATGCCTCAATGTGGCAACAAGCCAATAAGTAATAGAACAAGATAAGTCAACAACGCAACGGGGTGGCTAGCCCTCAAATCATACAACCAGGCCCAACCTAAGACAATAACCAACCCAAATTCATACCCGAAGGTCCACATGTTTTCTCCAACACAAACTAACTATACATATGCTTCGCTAACGGAAGTCTAACTAGAATGTAAGCCGTAACCTACCTGGAAATCCGAGCCACAACTTGAACCTTCAAACTTAATTCTTGATATTCTTTGGTGCGTCGATTTAATGGAAGTCTAGTCACATCTGAATAGGGAATTAGAATTAAGAAGAATCAATACTCACAACCTTACTTCTATTCAAGTCCCAAATCCTAACTCATGGAATGGGGTTTATGAACTAAAAAGGAGAAATTAGGGATTCTAAGCTTAAACATGAAATTCATACTCTAGGTGATCAATTCCTGTTAATTAGAAGCTATATTAACTCATGAAATACTCAAATTCGGATTCTAGGTGAAACCCCAAATTTTGGGTATAAACCCTAACTTTAAATCTCACAAATTTGTCATAATAATGAAGGAATCATGTTTATATGGTTACAACTCAACAATCCCATGCTTAATCAAGACTAATGCACCAACAAATAATGGTTTTATGATTAACAACTTATTCAAGAAAGATACCCAAAAACCTTCTCGTATCCTCCAAGTTCTATGGAGTTACTAGCATGAATTCTTACTTAGGAAAGGCAATGAAAGAGATTGGGATTAGAGAACTTACCCACAAGAGAAATCTAACCAAACCCTCTTCAAATCGCCTCCAAGATGCTAAGGAAATGTAATGGATGGAAATAAGGGTTTCCAAAGGCATTTAAATCAGAAAAATGCCCGTCGGCCGCTTTTGCAGTCAACAGGGTCGCTGGTGTCGCCTCGCTATAACGATCAAGAGCGCTGCTATTGCGGCACCACTATGGCGGTCAAAGGGCCGCCCTAGCGGACCGCTTGACACTAGAACTTTCTAGTGTCTTACAGCTTGGAATTGACACCCGGAACCTCCCGAACACAAACCAAATATGTAGATATACATAAAAACACACTACAAACATATACGCGGCCTCAAAATTTCAAACAGAGGTTTCATGGACCAAGTCAATCCTCCAACGGCCTAAAAGCAACTGTCCAACCCTTGTCCCAAAATGATACCGAGCACATTGGGAAAAAAACCAAACCCACAATCTGTGATAAATGATCATTCAGACCTCTCAAAATCCATGGATTTTTGGAAAAGGTCCGTTTACCCAAAAGTCAACTATGAGTCAAACAGTTTTCACTAAAAAGACAAATTTTCCAAAAGTCACGTCAAAACTCAAATCAATGCCTAGGGAAGCATACCACATGTCCTCACGGGTCAAAATGGTACTAATAAGGTTTGGAGAAAGGTCAACGAGGGTAAAATGGTCAAAAATGCAATAACAATCAAACCAGTCATTACACGATTTTACCCTCATGAGTTGATGGGGATATTATAGGTATTTTGAAGTAATTCTTCACCCGTTTTACCCTCATCAATTGATGGGGATATTATGGGTATTTTGAAGTAATTCTCCACCCGTTTCATTCTCTAATTAGTTGGCTTTTTGTGATCATTTAATTACTTAGCATTGATATTATTAGACTTCGATCGTTCATAGGTGTTTTGGAAGGGAAAGGCCCAGGTGTAGTAGATTATGGCTCCTATTCGGCAATTGAGGTTGGTTACGACTTACTCTAGTTAGACTTTAATTAGCAAAATGTATATATGCATAGAATTGACAGGAGAAGGCATGATTAGGTCTTCAGACACGATGTTGGGATGGATATACTCTTAGGTTTGTATGATTTCTAATTATGTGGGCTTGTCGCTGTTATTTTGCGCATTACATTTTTGGTGTATTTGTTATGTTTGAAAGTGAAGTGAGATGATAGACTCACTATACTGATTGAACTAGATTGTTGATTCCATCCCCATGGTTGAGTTGACTTATATAAGTCTTGATGTGGCTTATAGTGTTGTGACTTTCATTGTATATTCATTGGCATTGATTGCATTGGTTTGGCATTATTGTATTCATTCACTCATACAAGATGGAAAAGTTTTGGGAATGATTGATGAAGACTATGGAATCTATGAAAGAAAATGTGATATCTTTGAGGAAAGTGCGATATAAATCAGTGATCTGAGGTCTGTTCCGAAATGGAAGGTATATAGGCTCATGATTCGAGGTCTGTTTCAGAGTAAGTGGTACATGGACTCCATGGGTCCCCCGCAGGTCATGACTACCAAGACGGTAAGATTCCATCTGGAGCATGTGTGTACAGGTTATGTTATTAGCCATTGTATTACATTACATAGACATTCATCTCATTGCATTGCATCTATCATCATCACATTCAATACCTATGGGTCGGATATATAGTTGTACTTTTGTTATTGTTATTCTATAGAATAGTGGAAGACCTGGCAGACTTGTGTTTAGATGATTCACCGTAGGCTATGATTAAGCTATTGATCAGTTGTGACTCGCGTGGATGTTTGTGCCAATCTGCTTATCTTGTTTGATTCTGTGTTTGTATGTATCAGCTAATCTTAGTCGGACAATGAGGCTTACAAGTACGTGGGTGTACTGATACTACTCTTGCTGCACTTTTTCTGAGTGCAGATTTTTAGGCAGGACCTTCATCGAGACCCCGTTTCTAGCCTTAAGGCTATCTGATCGAGATTCTGAGGGTGAGCCATCTTCCATCCTGTAGCCCTAGACTCTTATCTCTTATTGTCTATGACTCTATGCATTAGGCAATAGTTTATTATGTTCAGACAGTTGTATTATTTCCAGAAAGTATTTATTAGAGTTCTTATACGGTGACTTCATATTTTGGGGTTGTATTATGACTAGTATTTTCTCGTTTATTATTTTCAATGGCGTTGACTTAGACTATCTACTATTGATCTTGTTATTTAATTTATTTTGGTAATTGAGTAAGTTATTAATCAAAAGGATGGTTCGCCCACTAAAGGGGTTAGTGTGGGTGCCATCACGACGGAATTTGAATCGTGACAAGTTGGTATCAGAGCCCTAGATTCACCGATCTCACTATGCAAGAACATGTTTAGTAGAGTCTTACGGCTTGGTACAGAGACGTCTGTACTTATCTTCGAGAGGCTATGGGACTCTAGGAAAACTCTAATTTTTTCTTTCCTTTGTACTACTTGATTCAAATTGGTATCTAGCTGGTTCAAATTGGTATGTCACTTCTCCTTCTATTCTCTCACAGGTAGTGAGGACTCGTGCTACTGCAGTTGTTGATGAGGCACCAATGCCGGACGCTGGGACCATAACACGTGGTAGATATTAGTCATGAGGTTGTGGATGCGGTAGAGGCAGAAGGGCGGCACCGGCTAGCAGCTGGGCACCCATGGCTGGTCAGGCCCCTGATAGATCATTATCTCCCGAGCCACTAGCGGGTCATCATGATGAGGAGGCAGAGTTGGAACCAGCACCACCTCAGCCTGATATTATAGCTACTCCAGTGTTGTCCAATACTTTGGTTCGTATGCTGAACCTGCTTAAGGGATTGAGTTAGAAAGGTGTGTTAACGGCTACACCAGACGGTAAGGGGTGAGATTAGATGAGCAGATTCCTGAGAGGTTCCGTGCTCCAGGGGCACAACCTATTGTGGTTGTTTCTCCATGTATCGATGCGATTCCGGGGCTAGATATCTTCTCTAAACTAGTGGCAGGCCCAGTGTTGACTGGTGAGGAGCATGATCTGATTTGGAGGTTCACCAAGTTGCAGCCACCCGTCTTCTATGGCACTCCGAGGAGGATGCCTATGAGTTTGCCATAGATTATCATGAGAGGCTCCACAAGATGGGGGCGGTAGAGAGGCATGGGGATGATTTTGTGACCTTTCAATTATTGGGTGACGCCAAGTTATGGTGGAGAGTGCACGTGGAGTGCCGACCAGTTAGGTTGCCTCCGCTAACATGGACTCAGTTTTATCAGATCTTTTTGGAGAAATACATTCCGCGTACTTTGAGAGTTAGAAGAGGTGACGAGTTTAGTCAAATTTAGCAAAGAGGTTCTTCTGTTGCTGAGTATGATGTTTGTTTTCTCTCTTTGACCATATATGCTCTACAGTTGTTGCCTACAGAGGAGGAGAGAGTTAGGAGATTCGTCAAGGGGTTGAACACTCTTTTGAAGTTGTCAGCTCTTCAGTTAGTATGTGTAGGGGCTTCGTTCCAAGAAGTAGTGGATCATGTCGCTACAGTTGAGTTAGTGAGACAAGATAGCTTTGGTAAGAGAGATGATAAGAGGGCTCAAAAGGGCGAAAAATTCAGTGGTTCATTCTCCAGAGGCAGGGCCATTATAGGCACAGTTCCCAGATTTATTCTAGTCTCCCTATTCAGTCGGCTATGCAGGAATCAATTGAAGAATCTTCAGGGCCCAGTCAATGTTCTTCAGGATAGCCAGTGGGTTCATATTCCAGATTTTCTATTCATGGTGGGTATTCGGGTTCTTCCGCTTTTATTTAGCGGCCGGTGCTGGACCGTAGATGTTTCGAGTGTGGAGAGCACGGGCATATCCAGAGAAACTTTCCCAAAATCAGACAGACTGGTGACAATGCTCATATCACACTCTCAGGGCTCCAGTTTCATCTGTTAGAGGAGGAGGATCTTATGGTAAATTCAGTGCGCAGCCTGGGCGGGATGGCCATACAACTGGTAGAGGTAGCACCCAGCTTAGTAGAGGAGGGTCTCAGTCTGGAAGAGGTGGACATCAGCCCGGTAGGGGTGGAGCTCAATCGAGTCAGAGTGGTCGTGGAGGTTCGCAGGCTAGTGGAGGTCGGGTTCATTGCTATGCTTTTCCTAGCATGATAGAGGCCGAGGCTTCCGTGTGGACATATTTCTCTATGGGTTTTGATATGATTTGTGATCTACTTGATATGTCTATTTATGTATCTACTAAGGTTGGAGATTCTGTTGTGGGAGATTGAATCTATTAATCTTGTGCGGTTACATTTATGGGTTATGGTACGTGGGTAGATTTGGTGATTCATGATATGGTAGATTTCGATGTTATATTGGGTATGAGTTGGTTGTTTCCCTATCATGCTATCTTGGACTGTCATGCCAAGACAAACATACTAGCTATGCTGGGTATTCCTAGACTTGAGTGTAAAGGTACTCCTAGTCCCTCCCCGAAGAAGATCATCATTCCTTCGAGCTAGGAAGTTAGTCGATAATGGATGTTTGACCTAGTTGGCCCATATTTGTGATACCAGTGCTGACACTCTGAGTCTGTACCTATGGTGAGCGAGTTCGCGGAGGTATTTCTACGGACTTGCCTGGGATGCCACTCGATCATGTTATCAATTTCTATATTGATTTGGAGGTAGGGACTCGTCTTGTTTCTATTCCGCCATATCGGATAACGCCGGTTGAGTTGAAGGAACAGTTGCAGGATCTTCTTAGCAAGGGATTCATTAGACTGAGCGTCTCCTCTTGGGGCACTCCTGTGCATTTTGTGAAGAAAAAAGATGGATCGATGCAGATGTGTATTGATTACCGCCAATTGAAAAAGGTAACCATTCGAAATAAGTATCATATTCCCCGCATTGATGATCTGTTTGACCAGCTTCTGGGAGCTTCTGTGTTTTTCAAGATTGATTTGTGGTCGGGCTATCACCAGTTGAAAATCCAGGCCGAGGATATTCCCGAGATGGCATTTAGGACTCGTTATGGTCATTACGAGTTCCTTGTTATGTCATTTGGGTTACCAATGCCCCAGCACCTTTTATGGACATGATGAATGGAATTTTCAAGTCATACATGGATTCCTTCGTCATAGTCTTCATTGATGATATTTTGGTGTATTCGCGCAGCAAGGAAGATCATGAGAAATACTTGAGGATTGTTCTTTGTTTGTTGAGGGATAAGAAGCTTTATCTAAGTGTGAGTTTTGGCTCGATTCAGTAGCATTATTGGGGCATGTTGTGTCTAAGGATGGGATTATGGTAGATCCCAAGAAGATTGAGACCGTTCAAGATGGGGCTAGGCCCACTTCAGTGACCGAGATCCAGAGTTTTGTGGGTCTTGCCAATTATTTTCGTCGGTTTGTGTAGGGATTTTCTTTGATAGCTTCCCATTTGAATCATTTTGCTCAGAAGAATGTGCCCTTTCAGTGGTTCGATGAGTGTGAAGAGAGCTTCCAAAAGCTCAAGAACTTCTTGACTTCAGCTCCCATTCCATCTCTACCAGTGAGGGGAAGGATTTCACCGTGTAATGTGATACTTCGCGTATAGGTTTGGGTTGTGTTCTGATGTAGGATGGTAAGGTTATTACTTATCCTTTGAGGCAATTGAAGGTTCATGATAAGAACTACCCCACCCATGACTTGAAGTTGACGGCGGTAGT
This sequence comes from Lycium barbarum, assembly GCF_019175385.1. Taxonomy (NCBI): domain Eukaryota; kingdom Viridiplantae; phylum Streptophyta; class Magnoliopsida; order Solanales; family Solanaceae; genus Lycium; species Lycium barbarum. The sequence continues at coordinate 17,168,939 of NC_083344.1, read as the reverse complement.
TTTTGCTTTGAAGATTTCGAGGCACTATTTATATGGAGTCCATTTCGAGGTTTTCAGTAATCACCGTAGCCTTCAACATACGTTCAGTTAGAGGGATTTGGACTCCAGACATCGTAGATGGATGGAGTTGCTTAAGGACTATGATTTGACTAATTTGTACTATCCGGGAAAGGCCAATGTAGTGGCTGATGCCTTGAGCCGAAAGGCTGTGAGTATGGGTAGTTTGGGTTGATTGGTATCTGAGGAGAGGTCTTTGGCTATGGATGTTCTGGCTTTGGCAAATGGGTTGTGAGACTTGATATATCAAATTCTGGCAGAGTTTTGGCTTGTGTTGAGGCAAGGTCATTGCTTCTGGATAACATTAGGGCAAAGCAATTTGGGGATGCTAAGTTGTGCAAGATTCGTGATAAAGTGTTGAGTAGAGAGGCCAAGGAGGCCATCCTGGGTAGTGAGGGGGTTCTGAGGATTAAGGGTCATGTTTGTGTTCCTGGGGTTGGTGGCTTGATCAAGTTGATTTTAGTGTAGGCTCACAGTTCTAGATATTCTATTCATCCGGGTGCTACCAAGATGTATCATGATGTGAGACAGCACTATTGGTAGGGTAGGATGAAGCGTGATACTGTTGAGTTTTTTTTCCAATGTTTGAATTGCCAGAAGGTTAAGTATGAGCACCAGATACTAGGGGTACGCTTCAGAGGATAACCAATCCTAAATGGATGTGGGAGAGGATAACCATGGATTTTTTTGCTGGTCTTCCGAAGACCTTGGGGATGTTCGATTCGATTTGAGTTGTTATTGGTACGTTGACAAAGTTTGTGCATTGCATTCCTGTCAAAATTTGCCACGACCCAGTTTAGCTAAGTCGCACGGGCACCTACCTTTCCCACCTCGGTAGGCGAACTCTTATTCCACCAATCTCAAAACATTAAATAATAAATAAATAAGCGGAAAAGATAGAAATACATAAGTCTGACATAATAATAGATAGAATATGCGGAAATACACCAAAACCACCCCAGAAATCTGTCTAGTTATACAAGAGCAACTAACTAGAATCTACAAGTCTAGATCTAACAATAATACATCAACAGTCTGAATATGTCTCGGAATATCAAGTAAGACATAAAATAAAGAAGAATATCCAAGGCGGCAAATGTCCCTGTGCTCACCCTGTAAGACTCTAATAGCAGCTCTCATACCACTATCAGCCACGAGAAGCAGAGGTCGATCCCACTTGGAACTCTCCATTCATAAAAGAATGCAGCAAGTGTAGGTCAGCACAAACAACAAGTACTAGTAGGTATCATTAGCTGACTAAGTTTAGCTAACACGTATTAAGGCAATAAAGTAAGATAAACAGGTAAATCAACAGGGTATAAGTCAAACACGAACAACAATCCAACTACACGTCATCACCTATGTTTAGCATCTAAACCCAAATGAGTCAAGTCTCAAAATACTCAATCTGAATCCGTATATCATAAGTACATCACAAGAATATCACAATAGAAGCCATAGCACAATACAATGCAATAATGTATTAAATGTGAATGCAATGCAAATGCACCGTACATATCTACTCCGATGATGGAACATCACATCTCGGCAGCACAACCCATAGGGGACCCATGAAGTTAATGTACCTCACGGTTCCGGCAACAACCCCGGCAACCGCTACCTCATGATTCCGGCAACAACCTCGACAATCATTACACTTATACCTCGATTTTGGGATAAACATTGGACATCGGTCCTCACATCACTCTCATCCAACTGAGCCCAGCTCATAACAGCATTACCTCAAGTATCATCAATGTATCAACAGTATATCATGAAGGATGAGAATGCGTGCAATGTATGAGTTCAATGTCAATAATCAAGTCAATATCACAAGAACCACGCATAGACACACCAACAATATCATGAAAAGGCTACACAATAAGCCATAATAGAACATTGTTCTTGTATCAAACGTCAAAAAGTAAGATACTACAACATCATGGTCAAGAGATATCAATAGTCTCCAATATCTACTATATCCACGTGGCATCAAGCCAACAATGATAGAACAAGATAAGTCACAACACAACAGGGTGTCTAACCCCAATCACATAACAGGGGCCAACCTAAGACAATATCCAACCCATCATACCCGAAGGTTTACATGCTTTCTCCGACAATATCATCAAAATATATGCTTCGCTAAATGAAGTCTCACCATAGGGTAGACCATAACCTACTTGGAAGGCCGAACAACAATATCACCAACAATCACTCCTTGGACTTCCCTTTCCTTTGAGCCTCGAGATAAAAAAAAGTCTGGGCACATTCGAATCAAGAAATTAGAATCAAGAAGAACATCAATCGAACTCTACTTCTATTCAAGACCTAAATCCCCAACCTATGGAATGAGTTTTATGAACTAGAACGGTTAAATTAGAAATCTAAAGGTTCCAACATAAAATTAAAGCTCTAGGTGATCAATTCCCATCAATATCAAGCTAGAAGAATCAATAATTTACTCAATTTCGAATTCTAGGTAAAACCCCCTAATTTCCAATTTCATAAATTAGCCACTAATTTGGAAGGAATTATGAAATAAAGGATTCTAATCATCAATTAAATGCTTAAAGAAGCTAACCCAACCAACAATCATGATTTTAGAAGCCTAGAAAGAAGAACTCATGGAACCCTCTTTTAATTTTCAATCACTTAATGAACTATCAAGATAAAGGAATTCTATGGTAATTAAGTACAGTGGAATAGTAAACGAATTAGAGGAACTTACCACCAAGAATTTCCTCGAAGAATATCCAAGAACTGCTCCCAATAGCTCAGATTTTGGAAAAGTAGCAAATGAGGGACCTAGGGCATTTAACACTTCATTTAATGAAATAACTGTCCGACACCCGGTTCTGCGATGAGCTGACCGCTCCAACAGCATCGCTCCAGTGGTCATGCCCAAATGGCCCTGGCTACTTCAGCGGCAGGGTGACCGCTATAGCGGTACCGTTGCCGCAGTGCTGGTGCCACCAAAGCGGGCACCTGACACTAGAATAATCCCAAGCTTTCACAACTTAACCCGAATTTCTGACTATCTCCAGAGGCCCTCTGCTCACATACCAGATATGTAGACATGCATAAAACACGTTACAAACACACTCGGGACCTCGAATTCCCAACGGAGGTCTCGTTGACCGAGTCAACTCTCAATACCTCAATTCCTACTTCCTGACCCAAGTCCCAAAATGCACCCGAAAGCATTGGGAACCGAATGAAAGACGTACACAAGTTCTAAAAGGCCATCCATACCTCTCGAAATCAATGAATTTTTTGGAAAAGGTCCATTTATCCAAAAGTCAACTTTGAGACGACTCTTTTTTGCTCAAAGCCCAATTTCCTTAAAAGTCATCCAAATGAAGTCTGAACACCTCGGGAAGTGCGTCAAACGTCCCCTCAAGTTAAAAGTGAGCTAACAAGCTCCAGGAAAAGACCAAAAAGTGTCGGAAAGAGTATAACGACCAAGCGGGTCGTTACATCAGATTCCAATTAAAACATCGCTCGTTCTCGAGCGACAAAGGAAGGGAACGGAGAAGTACCTATATTAGTGAACAACTGGGGATACCGGTTAGGAATATCGGACTCAGTCTCCCAAGTGGCCTCCGCAACAGGATTATGCTTCCATTGCACTTTCATAAAAACAATCTCCTTGGACCTCAACTTTTAAACCAGCCTATCCAAAATCGCAATACGCTTCTTCTCATAAGTTAAATTCTCATCAAGAAATATCGAATCTCAATGAACAATATAAGTACTATGAACATGGTACTTCTTCAGCATACACACATGGAAAATTGGATGAATTTCTGTAAATCCTGGCGGTAAGGCCAACTCATAAGCAACATTGCTCACACGTTAAGAATCTCAAATATCCCAATATACCTCGGACTCAACTTGCCTCTCTTCCCAAACCTCATAACACCCTTCATGAGTGAGATCTTCAATAGAACCTGGTCACAAACAGCGAACTCTAAATCTCAGACCTTTCTGTACGCATACATCTTCTGTCTACTTTGACCTGCCAAAAGCTTGGCCTGAATAACCCTCACACTCTCAACAGATCCATACCCCAAGGTCGAACCTCAAATGCATCAAACTAACCAACCGGAGATCTAAATCTCCTACCATACAAAGCCTCAAAAGGCACCATGTGAATACTCGAGTGATAACTGTTGTTGTATGCAACTCTACCAACGGCAGATGCTGATCCCAATGACCACTAAAATCAATAACTAAAGCTCTCAACATATCCTCGAGCACCTAAATAGTCCTCTCGGACTACCCATCGGTCTGGGGGTGAAAAGCTGTACAAAGGTCAAATCGGGTACACGACTCCTCATGAAAAGCTCTACAGAAATAGGAAGTGAAGATAGTACCCCGATCAGATATGATAGAAATAGGAACCCCATGCAATCTCATAACATGACGAATGTACAACTTGGCTAACTTATCCGCGGTATAGGAAATCTGAACGGGAATGAAATGAGCGTACTTAGTCAACCGATCAACTATCACCCAAATCTAGTCAAACTTACCCATGGTCTTTGGAAAACCCACAAGAAAATCCATGGCAATCCTCTCCCACTTCGCTTCGGGAATGGGCATCATCTGAAGTACACCACCGGGTCGCTGGTGCTCATACTTAAATTGCTGAAAATTACCACACTTAGCCACGAAACCGGCTATATCCCTCTTCATCCAATGCCACCAATAGTGTTGTCTCAAATCACGATACATCTTAGTCACCCCGGGTTGAATGGATTATCGAGACCTATGGGCCTCAGTCAAAATCAAATAAATCAAGTCACCAATACTAGAAATGTACATGGACCCCTTAATCCTCAAAGTACCCTCTGAATCAACCATGGCCTTCTTGCCCTCACCCCTCAGAACCCTATCTCGAATCTTGCCCAACTTAGAATCCTCAAACTGATAAGTCTTGATTTGATCTAGTAAGGAGGATCTCGCCACTACAAAAGACAAAACTCTGCCTGGGGCAGAAATATCAAGACGAACAAAACTGTTAGCAAGAGTCTGAACCTCCATGGCCAACAGACGCTTGGAAACAACCAAACGATCTAAACTCCCCAAACTCATGGCCTTGTGAATCAAGGCAACAGCTACCACATTGGCTTTCCCTGGATAATAAAGAATAGAGATGTCATAATCCTTCAGGAGCTCCCTCCATCGGCACTGCCTGGAATTAAGGTCGCTCTGGATAAACACATGTTGAAGGCTACGGTGATAGGTGAAAACCTCACAATGGACACCGTACAAGTAATGCCTCCAAATCTTCAAAGCAAAGACCACGACTAACAACTTCAAATCATGGGTAGGGTAATTCTTCTCATGGATATTCAACTGACCGGAAGCATAGGCAATGACTCTACCCTTCTGCATCAACACAGCACCCAAATCCACACGGGATGCATCATAATAGACTGAGAAATCCTTACCCTTCATAGGTAATACTAGAATCAGGGCTGAAGTCAAAAGAGACTTGAGCTTTTTAAAGCTCTACTCACAATCATCGGACCACTGGAAGGGAACATCCTTCTAAGTCAATCTGGGCAACGAAGAAGCAATAGAAGAAAAACCCTTCACAAATCGACTGTAGTAGCTGGCCAAACCCTCGCCCAATCCCTCACAGCCTCAATCTTCTGAGGATCAACCATGATCCCGTCCCTAAATAAAATGTGGCCCAAGAACGCTAAAGACTCCAACCAAAACTCGCACTTTGAAAATTTAGCAAATAAGCTATTCTTCTTCAACAACCCAAGTACAGTGCAAAGATGGCTCTCATGCTCCTCTCTACTCTCGGAATACACCAAGATATCATTAATAAACACAATCACAAATGTGTCAAGGCATGGCCTAAATATGGCATTAATCAAAGTCATGAATAAGGCCAGGGCATTGATAAGCCCAAATGACATCACCAGAAACTCATAATGTCCATATCTCATCTGAAAGGTTGTTTTCAAAATATCCTCAGCCCTGATCCTCAATTGATGGTAGCCTGAACGCAAGTTAATCTTTGAGAACACTGAAGCACCCTGAAACTGGTCAAATAAATCATCAATACGAGGCATATGACACTTGTTCTGAATAGTAACCTTATTCATCTTGTGATAGTCAATGTACATCTTCATAGATCCATCCTTGTTCTTCACAAACAACACAGGAGTACCCCAAGGGGAGACACTCGGTCTAATAAACCCCATGCTCAATATTTCCTATAACTGCTCCTTAAGCTCTCTCAACTCGATCGGTTCCATCTGATATGGAAAAATAGAAATTAGGCGAGTGCCCGAATCCAAGTCAATACAGAAGTCAATATTGCGATCGGGTGGCATACCCAGTAGATCAGACGGGAATACCTCCACGAACTCGCTTACAATAGGAATGGACTCAAGAGGTGGAGATGCAACGGTAGTGTCACGAACATGAGCCAGATAAGCTAAACACCCCTTGTTGACTAATTTCATCGCCTGAAGAAAGAAAATAATCTTCTTCGGAGCGGGGCTAGGAGTACCGTTCCACTCAAGTCTAGGAATGCCAAGCATGTCTAAAGTAATTGTCTTGGCATGATAGTCCAAGATCGCATGATAAGGAGAAAGACAAGTCATACCCAAGATAATATCAAAGTTCACCCTATCAAGAATCATCAAATCTACCCAAGTATCATAACCCATAAAAGTATCCAAACACGATCGATAAACTCGATCAACCATAACAGAATCTCCAACCGGAGTAGACACACGAACAGGTACATCTATGCTATCACAAGGCAAATCCCAATCAATGACATGATATGCAAACACATATGAATAAGTGGATCCAGGATCAAATAACACAGATGCTGCTCTGTGTCGAACAGAAATGATACCTGAAATAATAGCTTCTGAGGCCTCTACCTCGGGTCTACTTAGGAATGAGTAACACTAGGCCCCACCACGTCCAGACTGAGATCCATCTCTCAAACTCTGGGACCCACCTCTACCAGCCTGGGATTCTGCCCTAGAAAACTAAGAACCGCCACGGCCTGACTGAGCACCGCCTCTCTGAGAAGAACCCCCTCGACTACCTGACGATGCTAGAGTCCTCTCCCTCCCTGGATCGGGGACACCTCCTAGAAATATGAACGAACTCTCTACATATAAAACAACCCTTAGAGGGCAGAGACTAATAGACTGAAACTAAGGACCCAGCTGGAACAACTCTGTCCACTGGTCGAGAAAATGAGCTCTCAGGGGCTCTCTGCCTTGGTGGCTCACTGGAGGAAGCCTGCAAAGCTGATTGTATAGAGCAGCCAGAATATGGCTGATACTGCCTAGAGGACTGAACTGCGCCCCTCGAGCTAGAACCACCATAACTCCCAAATTATCGCTGCCTCTTCTCACTACCCCCTCCAAAGCATGGGCCTTAACGGCCTCGACTAAAGAAGCATGCTAAATAATGGACTGGAAGGAATACCCCCATAGCCTCAAGCGGAAGGTAAGGAGTCTGAGGAGAACCAACGAGCCCACTAACAAAGCGCTGAATCCTGTCAGGCTCAGTAGGAATCAAAGGAGCTAAATAACGAGCCAAATGCAAGTAGTGAGTAACATAGGCCTCCACATATAATCCCCTCTACATTATATGTAGAAACTCATCCCTACGTGCCTCTCTCAAAGCCTGGGGCACATACTTCTTAAGGAAGGCCTGATGAAACTGTGTCCAAGTTAGTGGAGGAGAACCCTCAGTTCTGCAAGAAATAAAATACCTCCACCAAATCCTCGCGTCTTTGCAAAACTGGTAGGACACATAGTCAACTCCATGGGACTCAATTATCTCCATCCTATGTAATAACTCATGTATGTCGAATATGAACTCATACACATCATCACCAGAAGTACATGAGAATCTCGGCGGCTCTAACTTCCTAAACCTCCTAACTAACTCCTGATCATTCAAGGTCATAATAGGGCCTGCCATGGGTCTAATATCATCTCCCAGGGCTGGCACGACATCCATCCATGGAGCCATCGTATCCTGCATCATCTGATTTGATGTGGCCTCGGGATGTGCTCGAGCTAGAGCCCCATCACCCTCAGCGGCCTAGCCTCGAACCTGCTGAATCTCAAGCTATGGAGATAGAAATATCTCACGCCGCTTCCCTACAGCAGGAGCCCTGCCCCTGGCTGGGGCAGCCCCGCAGCCTCTAGCTCTACCACATCCTCTAGCTATCACTCGCCCTCTGGTGCAACTGTAGCTGTGGGCTCTGGCACCTGGTCTCGGGCTATCATAGCTCGAGTCCTCACCATCTGAGAGAGAAGAGATAAGAGTTAGATACTAACTCAATTGTTCTAGATACCAATTAAAATAAAGTAGCACGAAAGAAGGAACGAAAGTGAAGTTTCCTAAATATCCTATAGCCTCTTGTAGATAAGTACGGAGCTCATTGTACCGATCAACGAGACTCAACTAGAAACACTCTTGTATTATAGACTGGTCAACCTAGGCTCTGAAACCAACTTGTTATGACCCAATTTAGCTAAGCCGCGCAGGCACCTACCTTTTCCACCTCGGTAGCAGAACCCTTATCCCAACAATCTTAAAAACATCAAATGATAATAAATAAGTGGACGAGATAGAAATACATAAGTCCGACATAATAATGGATAGAATATGCGGAAATACACCAAAACCACCCTAGAAATCTGTCTAGTCATACAAAAGCAACTAACTAGAATCTAATAGTCTTGATCTAACAATAATACATTAATAGTCTGAATATGTCTCGAAATATCAAGTAAGACAAAATAAAAAAGAATATTCAAGGCAGCGGAGGTCCCTGTGCTCACCCTGTAAGACTCTAACAGCAACTCTCGTACCACTATCAGTCACGAGATACAGAGGTCGATCCCACTTCGAACTCTGCATTCATAAAAGAATGCAACAAGTGCAGTTCCGTACAAACAACAAATACTGTGTAACGACCCGTTTGGTCGTTACTGTCTTTTTGATGTTTTTTCCCATTTTCAAGCATTGATTATCTCACTTTTGACCCAAGGGGATCGTTGACACGCTTCTCGAGGTGTATAGACTAGATTCGAGCAACTTTGGTGAAAATATAAGTTTAAAGTGAAAAATGGTTGACCCAAAGTTGACTTTTGGGCAAACGAACCTTTTCAGAAGTTCCATCAATTTCGAGAGGCCCGGATGGTAGTTTAGAACCTGTATGTGTGATTGGTTTTAGTTCTCAATGCACTTGAGTGCATTTCGAGACTTGGGAGGGAAATTTGGAATTAAGGAACCGGGGGTTGACTCGGTCAACGAGACCTCCATTGGGAATTCTAAGGCCACAGGTGCGTTCATAGTGCGTTTTTATGTGGGACTATGTGTCTGGTATTTGAGCAGATGGCCCTGGGAATTAGTCGAAAAATTATATCGAAAAGAAATCTTGGGTTAAGTTTCTGGTGTCTGGTACTCGCTTTTGCGGCACCAGCACCGCGGCAGCGGAACCGCTGGAGCGCTAGCCCTGCCGCTGGAGAGATCAATGACCTTTAGTAATTACCGCTGAAGCAGCCAGGCGGTCGCTGGGGCGATCCAGGTACCGCTACAACGGTGACGGGCAGTTAATAACATTAATGAAGTGTTAAAAAGCCCTAGACCCTCATTTTACCCCATTTCGATATTTGAGCTTAAAGAATCTGTTCCTAAGGATATTTAGAAGAAAATGTTGAGGTATTCCTTCTCACTTCTTCACTCTTCCTTTAAACCATAATCATGTTAAGAGTCCCCCTTCTCCCCTAATGAACCCAAGGTGGTGAGAGTTGAAAGAGGGTTTGGAAGAACATTGTTTCTAGGATTATTAATGAATAAATTTCTGATTTTTTGTTAGATATTGACTAATCTAGCCTCATTAATCACAAATCATCCACTTTTAACGTTGAATTTTAGATTTGGAGATTTAGGGTTTATACACAATTTGGGGGTTTTTCAAGAAATCATAATCTAGGCTAATTATTAAGCTAAATTAGCAATTAAGGGTGGGATTATGATTTCCTAGTACTTAATTTGATATTTTGCCCGCGAATTTCCCGTTTTGCCCTTGTGGCCCGTTTTCCCAATTTCTATGGTTAAAATGGACCTAGTTGACATCATAGTAACATTAGTATCATTCTTCGTGATTTCTAATATATAATTTGATTATGCTTAGACTACGTTGGTTCTGAGCTTCAGAGGAAGGGCAAGGGAAAAGAGTGACTTGTTGGTGTTGCGGTTCGCCAGCCCAGGTAGGTTATGGCTTACCTTTAATGAGACTTCGTATAGTAAATCACATATTTAGATTATGAGGTCGGAGACAGCATGTGAACCTTCAGGTATGAAGTTGGGATGGATATTGCCTTAGGTTGGGCCCTGATGTGTGTTGGAAGTAGCCACCCCGTTATGTGTGTTTGATTGATTAATTGTGTTGGATTGATGTCATGTGTAGTTGATAGATATCGATTCCTGCTTGCCTTCCTGAATTTGATAGAATTGACATACATTTTTGGTACTTGAGTTCTCGATATACGTTGGCGTACCCACTGTTGGTACTTGAGTTATTGACATATGTTGGTGTACCCACTGTTGGTACTTGACTTGAAAGATTTTGGCATACCCACTGTGGTATTGTGATGCGATACATTGTTGGCATACATTGTTGTGGTATTTGTGATATCAAACCTAATTGTTGATGATTGACATATGTATTGCACACATTCTCTCATATTCATGCATGGCCTATACCCGGTGATGATCTGGTATCGTTGATTGAGCGAAACTGATATTTGATAAACTCTTTTACTTGAGTGATTAAGAAAAGGCCGATGTCCGAAGATCCATTCCGAAATTGTTGATTTTATGAAACTGATATTTGATGAACATCTTTTACTTGAGTGATCGTGAGAAGGCCGATATCCGAGTTTCAATTCTGGAATTGTTGATTGTGTGAAACTAATATTTGATAGACTTTTTATTTGAGTGACTGTGAGGAGGCCAATGTCCGATGAGCTACTTTGAGCATCGTTGTTGAGTGGCCGATTCCGATGTTATCCCAGAATCTTTGTTAGTGCATGTACTTCGCGGGTCCCCTAGGGTCGCGGCAATGAGACTCCCCCTGTGAGCAATTAGCCAGTGTCTCGTCTGTCTGTTGGGCAAAGATCCGGGACAAGTGGCACTTAGACTTCACTTAGACGTCGATACTTCTGTTCGGAGTACATGTTTACATCTCATTTGCATGGCATGGCATCACATTCATACCATTATTGCACTGCATTGCATTATTACTTGATTGAGATATTGTGATGATTGGATTGTGATGACTCTGTTATGATGATGGATCGTGATGATTCTATTGTGGTGATTGGATTGGATCGGATACATTCGGACTTGAAAGATTTGTGTTAGATGCTTTACGTAGGCGACGATGGATATCTGGTTGTGATTATATGGTCTTATACTTGCTAGATTCCTTGTTTATCCGCTTTATCTTTTGAATTGTGTTAACTATACTTATTCGGCCGACGATGCCTACCAGTACTATTTTTTGTACGGACCTACACTTGCTGCATTCTTTTATGAATGCAGAGTACTTGGTCGGATCTACTTCTCTGACCCGTGGCTGAGCGACTCTTCAGCTTTCACTCGAGTTTCCAGGGTGAGCATGGCGTTCGCTAACCTTGAAAACTTTCTCATTATATGTCTTACTTTTATTCTAGAGACATAGATATTTTGTATTAGTACTTCCCAATTGTATTATTCTCCCTAGATGCTCTTTTATTATTTAGACTAGACCCTGGGCGTATTTACTGTCTTTCGCACTTTTACCACTATTTATCTATATATATCGTGAGACTTACGTATCGGTTATTTCGCTACTTAATTTCCTTAAATATTATGTATTGGTTCGTTGTTGGGATGAGGGTTCGCTTATCGAGGTGGGAAGGTAAGTGCCCGTACGACCTCGGCAAAATGGGTCATGACAAGTTGGTATCAGAGCCCTAGGTTACCCGGTCTTTAATATAAGAGCGTCTCTAGTAGAGTCTCGCGGATCGGTACGATGAGCTCTGTACTTATCTGCGAGAGGCTATAGGACATTTAAGAAATCTCACTTTCTTTCCTTCCGTCGTGCTACTTTATTGATATTGGTATCTGAAAAGATCAAATTGGTATCTGACTCTTATCTCTTCTCCCACAGATGGTGAGGACTCGAGCTACGATGGCCCGAGGTTAGGTGCCAGAGCCCGCAGTTACGGTTGGCACCCGAGGGCGCACTACCGCCAGAGAACTCCGCAGAGCGAGAGGTTGCGGAGCTGCCCTAGCCAGGGGTAGAGCTCGGACAGTAGGCCAGCGATGAGAGAGGTCTCCATCTCCCAAGCCCGAGTATCAGTCGGCTAGAGACCAGGCCACAGAGGATGGTATGGCCCCACCATGAACAAAGCTTGAGGTTACTTTCAACCAGGCCGTGCATGACACTATGGACAGGATTCTACTTCACCATGATGCCTAGCAGGCGACCGTCGGTGTTACTACTCCCGACGGGGGTTCATAGACTAGAAGTGGGTGCAGACCCCTAAGCAGTGGCCTACACGGGCAGCACAGCCTGCTGCAGTTATGGCTCCTCGCATTGATGCGATACCCGCCCTTGGTAAGGATATTAGGCCCATGGGTGGCGCCGTTATGAGTGCTGCAAATCAAGACCTGGTGGGGAGATTCAGGAAGTAGGATCCCCCGAGGTTCTCTTGAACTTCGTTTGAGGATACCTATGAGTTTATTCTTGATATGCATAACTTGTTGCACCGTATGGGGATAGTGGAGACGCACGGCGTTGATTATGTATCCTACCAGTTTCGCGGCGATGCGAAGGCATAGTGGGGGTATTTCGTGGCGTGCAGACCTGAGGGTTCTCCTCGTTTGACTTGGACTCAGTTCTACCAGGCCTTCCTTGAGAAGTATGTGCCCCGGTCTTTGAGAGAGGCTCGTAGGGAACAGTTTTTAGACTTTGAGCAGAGGGCCATGTCCTTGGAGTCCTATGTGACCCATTTCCTCTAATTGGCCCGTTATTCTACAGTGTTGATCCTTACCGAGGCCGATAGGATCAGGCGCTTTGTCGTAGGACTAGTGGGATCTCTACAGATTCCTTGTCTTCAGATGGAGTGTATGGAGGCTTCTTTCTAGTCCATTATTGAGCATGTTTCTATGGTTGAGGGAACCAAGGCCCGTGCTTTTAGTGGTGGTGACAAGAGGCCATGTCAGACTGGTAATTTTGGAGGTTCTGGTACGAGAAGTGTCGGTCAGTTTTTGAGGCCACCTCAGCCCTATTCCAGTCATCCTGTGCATTCAGCATTATCGACTTCCTCTAGTGATCCACCTAGACAAAGAGCTCTTGAGAGTTCGTTCTCTAGACCAGTGGACAGGGCTGCTTCATCTGGGTCTTCAGCTTCCGTGTTTCAGCATTTGACTCCTCTTACCTATTTCTCTTGTAGAGAGGTTGGGCATGTTTCCAGGAGATGTCCCCAACTTAGGTGAGATTATCAGCCACCGAGGACTCCTGTATCATCTGGTGGTTGAGGATGGACTTCTCATAGAGGCGGTGCTCAGTCAGGTTGCGGTACTTCCCATGGTTCTAGAGGTGAGTCCTAGCTAGGTAGAGGTAGTACTCAGAGTGCGAGAGGGGGATCCCAGATTGGGCGTGGTGGAGCCCATTGCTACTCATTTCCTATTAGGCCCGAGGCAGAGGCCTCAGATACTGTGATCTCAGGTACAATTTTTGTCCGTCATAGAGCAGTATCTGTATTATTTGATCTTGGATCCAGTTATTTGTATGTATTTCCATTTCATGTTGTTGGTAGGGATTTACCCTGTGATAGCATAGATATACCTGTTCATGTGTCTACTCCGGTCAGAGATTTTGTAGTTGTTGATCGAGTCTACCGATCTTGTTTGGTTACTTTTATGGGGTACGACACTTGGGTAGATTTGATGATTCTCTATATGGTGGACTTTGATATTATATTGGGTATATCTTGGCTTTCTCCTTATCATGCGATCTTGGACTGTCACGTCAAGACAATTACTTTAGATATGCCGGGCATTCCTAGGCTTGAGTGGAGAGGTACTCCTAGTCCAGCTCTGAAGAAGATTATTTCTTTCCTTCGGGAGAAGAAGTTAGTAAGTAAGGGGTTTTTAGCGTATTTGGCGCATGTTCGTGATACGACTGTTACATCTCCACCCCTTGAGTCTATTCCTATAGTGAGCGAGTTCGCGGAGGTATTCCCGTCAGATCTATCGGGTATGCCGCCCGATCACGACAATGATTTCTGTATTGATGTGGACTCGGGCACCCGTCCTATTTCCATCCCACTATATCGGATGGCCCCTACCGATTTGAGGGAGCTTAAGGAACAATTACAAGACTTATCGAGCAAGGGGTTCATTAGACCGAGCGTCTCCCCTTGGGGTGCTCCCGTGTTATTTGTGAAGAAGAAAGATAGGACTATCAGGATGTGTATAGATTACCACCGGTTGAATAAGGTCGCCATTCGAAACAATTGCCCTATGCCTCGTATTGATGACCTGTTCAACCAGCTTCAGGGTGCTTTGGTGTTTTTGAATATTGATTTGCATTCTGGCTATTACCAATTGAAGATCAGGGCAGAAGATATTCCGAAGATAGCATTTCGGACGAGATATGGCCACTAGGAGTTTCTAGTGATGTCTTTTGGGCTTACCAATTCCTCAGCTACATTTATGACTTTGATGAATGGCATCTTTAGGCCGTTCCTTAATTCTTTTGTGATTGTGTTTATTGATGACATCTTTGTGTATTCCAAGAGTAGAGTGGAGCATGAGATCCATCTCCGTGCCGTCCTTGGGTTGTTCGAGAAACATAGTTTGTTTGCTAAATTTTCTAAGTGTGAGTTCGGGTTAGAGTCTGCGAAAGTCTTGGGTCATGTGGTGTCCAAGGAGGGGATCATGGTTGATCCACAGAAGATTGAGGTTGTGATGGGTTCAGCGAGGCCCACTACTATTATCGAGATTCGGAGTTTTGTGGGTTTGGCCAGTTATTACAGTCACTTTGTGAAGGGTTTTGCTGCCATTGCTTCGTTTTTTACCAGATTGACTCAAGAGGATGTTCCCTTTCAGTAGACGGATGATTGTGAGGAGATCTTTCAAAAGCTCAAGCTTCTTTTGACCACAACCTCGATCCTAGCCTTACCTGTGGAGAGCAAGGACTTCGCTGCCTATTGTGATGCTTCCTGTATGGGCTTGGATACGGTGTTGATGCAGGAGGGTAGGGTGATAGCTTATGCCTCCCGTCAGTTAAAAGTTCACGAGAAGAATTACCCTACCCATAATTTGGAGTTGTTGGATGTAGTCTTCACCTTGAAACTTTGGAGGCATTACTTGTACGGTGTCCATTGTGAGGTTTTCACCGATCACCGTAGCCTTCAACATGTGTTAACCAGAGAGATCTTAATTCCAGGCAGCACCGATGGATGGAGCTCCTAAAGGACTATGACATCTCTATTCTGTATCACCCTGGTAAAGCCAATGTGGTGGTTGATGCCTTGAGTCGCAATGCAGTAAGTATGGGGAGTGTAGGTAGATTGATTGTTTCCGAGCGCCTGTTGGCCATGGAGGTTCAGACTCTGGCCAACAGTTTCGTTTGTCTTGATATTTTAGCCCCGGGCAGTATTTTGGCTTGCATAGAGGCGAGGTCATCATTATTGGATAGGATCAAGGCTCATCAGTTTGAGGATGCTCAGTTGAGCAAGATCCAAGATAGGGTTTCAAGGGGTGAGGCGAAGGAGGTTGTGATTGATTCTGAGGGCATACTGAGGATTAGAAGGCATGCGTGCGTTCCTCGTGTTGGTGATCTAATTCAGTTGATTTTATCAGAGGCCCATAGCTCTCGCTATTCCATTCATCCGGGAGCGACCAAGTTGTACTGTGACTTGAGACAACACTATTGGTGGCGTCGTATGAAGAGAGATATAGTTCATTTTGTGGCTAAGTGTGGAAATTATCAGCAAGTGAAGTATAAGCACTAGCGACCCGGTGGGGTGCTTCAGAGGATACCCATTCCCTAGTAAAAGTGGAAGAGGATTACCATGGATTTTGTCACGAGCCTTCCGAAGACCCTTGGCAAGTTTGGTTCTATTTGGGTGATAGTAGATCGGTTGACTAAATCTACTCACTTTGTTCCGGTTCAGGTTTCCTATACCGGAGAGAAGTTAGCCAAGATGTATATTTAGGATATTGTGAGGTTGCATGGGATGCCTATTTCTGTTGTATCTGATCGGGGTACTATCTTCACTTTCCGATTCTGGAGGGCATTTCATGAGGAGTTGGGTACCCGATTGGACTTTAGTACAGCTTTATATCCCCACGCCGATGTCCAGGCCGAGTGGACCATCCAGGTGCTCGAGGACATGTTGAGAGCATATGTTATTGACTTTGGTGGTCATTGGGATCAGCACTTGCCCTTGGTAGAGTTTGCGTACAATAACAGTTACCATTCGAGTATTGGTATAGCGCCTTTTGAGGCTTTATATGGTATGAGGTGTAGATCTCCAATTGGTTGGTTCGATGGGTTCGAGGCTCGACCTGAGAGCACAGATCTATTGAGAGAGTCCCTTGATAGAGTGCGAGTTATTCAGGCCAGACTCGTGGCAGCTCAGAGTCGGCAAAAGATGTATGCGGACCGAAATATCCGGGATTTGAAGTTTGCCATTAGTGATCAGGTTCTATTGAAGGTCTCACCCATGAAGGGTGTTATTAGGTTTGATAATAGGGGCAAGTTGAGCCCTAGATACATTGGCCCGTTTGAGATTGTGGATTATATCGGTGATGTAGCTTATGAGTTAGCATTGCCGCCAG
Source organism: Lycium barbarum (assembly GCF_019175385.1). Lineage (NCBI taxonomy): Eukaryota > Viridiplantae > Streptophyta > Magnoliopsida > Solanales > Solanaceae > Lycium > Lycium barbarum. The sequence goes on along the minus strand of NC_083344.1, from coordinate 17,151,968 downwards.
GCTTGGCGGGAGTTCACCCGGTCTTTCATATTTTGATGCTGAAGAAATACCATGCCGATGGTACCTAAATTTTTTGTTAGGATTCCATATTGCTTGATGAGAATTTGACTTATGAGGAGGAGCCTATCACGATCTTGGATAGGCAGGTTCGGAAGTTGAGGTCAAAGGAGATTGCTTCTGTGAAGGTGCAGTGGAAGCACCGCCTTGTGGAAGAGGCTACTTAGGAGTCTGGGTCCAATATGCGTAGCCAATATCCCCAGTTGTTCACTGATTCAGGTATTTCCCCACTTTCCTTCTTTTCTTCGCTCGAGGACGAGCAACGGTTCAATTGGTATCTGATGTAACGACCCGTTTGGTCGTTATAGTCTTTTCGATGTTTTCGCTCGTTTCCGAGCTTTGATTAGCTCACTTTTGACCCAAGGAGACCGGTGACATGCTTCCCGAGGTGTCTAGACTAGATTCGGGAAACTTTGATGAAAATATAGGTTTAAAGTGAAAAATTGTTGACCCAAAGTTGACTTTTGGGCAAACAAACCTTTTCCAGATTTTTGTCGATTCAGAGAGGTCCGGATGGTCGTTTAGAACTTGTATGTGTAATTGGTTTTATTCCTAATGCACTTAAATGCATTTCGGGACTTGGGAGGCAAATTTGGAATTAAGGCACCGGGGGTTGACTCGGTCAACGAGACCTCCGTTGGAAATTCTGAGGCCACAGGTGTGTCCGTAGTACGTTTTTATGTGGGACTATGTGTCTGGGATATGAGCAGATGGCCTCGGGAATTAGTCAAAAAATCGGATCGAAAGGAAATCTTGGGTAAAGTTTCTGGTGTCTAGTGCCCGCTTTGGCAGCACCAGCACCGCGGCAGCGGCACCGCTAGAGCGGTAGCCCTGCCGCTGGAGCGATCAATGACCTTTAGGCATTACCGCTGAAGTGGCCGGGTGGTCGCTGGGGCGGCGCCGCTGGGGCTGTCCAGGTACAGCTACAGCAGTAACGAGCAGTTAATAACATTAATGAAGTGTTAAAAAGCCCTAGACCCTCATTTTAATGCATTTTGATATTTGAGCTTGAAGAAACTGCTCTTAAGGATATTTGGAGGAAAACCTTGGAGGCAATTCCTACTCACTTCTTCACTCTTCCTTTAAACCATAATCATGTTAAGAGTCGCCCTTCTCCCTTATTGAACCCAAGGTGCTAAGAGTTGAAAGAGGGTTTGGAAGAAAATTATTTGTAGGATTATTAATGAATAAATTGGTGATGTTTTGTTAGATATTGACTAATCTAGGCTCATTAGTCATAGATCTTCCACTTTTAAAGTTGAATTTCGGATTTGGAGATTTAGGGCTTATACCCAATTTGGGGGTTTTGCATGAAATCAGAATCTAGGCTAATTATTAAGCTAAATCAGCAATTAAGGGTGGGATTATGATTGCCTAGTACTTAATTTGGTATTTTTCCTGCGAATTTCTCGTTTTACCCTTGTAGGCCCATTTCCCCAATTTCTAGGGTTAAAATGGACTTAGTTGATATCATAGCAACATTAGTATCATTCTTTATGATTTCTAATATAGAATTCAATTATGCTTAGACTCTTTTGGTTCTGAGCTTCAGAGGAAGGGCAAGGCAAAAGAGTGACTTGTTGGTGTTGCAGTTCGGCAGTCCATGTAGGTTATGGCTTACCTTTGATGAGACTTCGTATAGTGAATCACATATTTAAATTATGAGGTCGGAGACAGCATGTGAACCTTCAGCTATGAAGTTGGGATAGATATTGCCTTAGGTTGGGGCCTGATGTGTGTTGGGACTAGACACCCCGTTATGTGTGTTTGATTGATTAATTGTGTTGGCTAGATGCCATGTGTAGTTGATACATATCGAGTCATGTTTGTCGTCCTGAATTGGATAGAATTGACATACCATTGCTGGTACTTGAGTTCTCGATATACGTTAGCGTACCCATTATTGGTACTTGACTTTTGACATATGTTGGTGTGCCGATTGTTGGTACTTGACTTGATAGATTTTGGAATACCCACTATGGTATTGTGATGCGATACGTTGTTGGCAAACATCGTTGTGGTATTTGTGATATTAAACCTGATTGTTGATGATTGACATATGTATTGCACGCATTCTCTCATATTTATGGGTGGCCGATACCCGGTGATGATCCAGTATCGTTGATTGAGCGAAACTGATATTTGATAAACTCTTTTACTTGAGTAATTTAGAAAAGGCAGATGTCCGAAGATCCATTCCGGAATCGTTGATTTTATGAAACAGATATTTGATGAACATCTTTTACTTGAGAGATTGTGAGAAGGCCGATGTCCGAGGTTCAATTCCGGAATCGTTGATTGTGTGAAATTGATTTTTGACAAACTCTTTTATTTGAGTGATTGTAAGGAGGCTGATGTCCGATGAGTGGGCATCATTGTTGCATGGCAGATTTCGATGTTATACCCGAATCGTTGTTAATGCATGGACTCCGCGGGTCCTCCTGGGTAGTGCCGGTGAGACTCCCCCTATGAGCAATTAGCCAGGGTCCCGTCTGTCTGTTCGACATAGATCCGGGATGGGAGGCACTTAGACTTCGCGAGTCACACTGGGTTGTGCTAACGAGACGTGGATACTTCCGTCCGGAGTATATGTGTACATCTCATTTGCATGGAATGGCATCTCATTCATACCATTATTGCACTGCATTGCATTATGACTTGATTGAGATGTTGTGACGACTGGATTGTGATGACTCTGTTATGATGATGGATCGTGATGATTCTATTGTGGTGATTGGATTGGATCAGATACATTCGGACTTGACAGATTTGGGTTAGATGCTTTACGTAGGCAATGATGGATATCTGGTTGTGATTATATTGTCTTATGCTTGCTAGATTCCTTGTTTATGTGCTTTATCTTCTGAATTGTGTTAACTATACTTAGTCGGCTGATGATGCCTACCAGTACTGTTGTTTGTACTAACCTGCACTTGCTGCGTTCTTTTATGAATGCGGAGTACCAGGTCGTATCTACTTCTCTGACCCGTGGCTGAGCGACTCTTTAGCTTTCACTTGAGTTTCCAAGGTGAGCATGGCGTTCACTGACCTTGAAGACTTTCTCATTATATGTCTTACTTTTATTCCAGAGACATAGATATTTTGTATTAGTACTTCCAGATTGTATTATTCTTCCTTGATGCTCTTGTATTATTCAGACTAGACCCTGGGGGTATTTACTGTCTTCCGCACTTTTACTACTATTTATCTATAGATATCGTGAGACTTACGTATTGGTTATTTCCGCTACTTAATTTTCTTCAATATTATGGATTGGTTCGTTGTTGGGATGAGGGTTCGCTTACCGAGGTGGCAAGGTAAGTGCTTGCACGGCCTAGGCTAAATGGGTCGTGACATACTAGTAGGTATCATAGGCCGACTAAGTTTAGCTAACACATATTAAGGCAATAAAGTAAGATAAACCGGTAAATCGACAGGATATAAGTCAAACACGAGCCAAAATCCAAGTACACATCATCACCTATGTTTAGCATCTGAACCCAAATGTGTCATGTCTCAAAATACTCAATCCGAATCCGTATATCATAAGTACATCACAAGAATATCAAAATAGAAGCCATAGTACAATGCAATGCACTTATGTATGAAATCTGAACAATGCAAATGCACCATACATATGTACTCCAATGATGAAAAATCACATCTCGCAGCACGACCCATGGAGGACCCGCAAATTCCATGTACCTTACGTTTTCAGTAACAACCTCGAAAATCGCTACCTCACGATTCTGGCAACAACCTCGGCAATCGCTACACTCATACCCTGATTCCGGAATAAACATAGGACATCGGTCCTCGCGTCACTCTCATCCAACTGAGCCCAGTTCGCAACAATATTTCCTCAAGTATCATTAATGTATCAACAGTATATCATAACGGATAAGAATGTGTGCAATGTATGAGTTCAATGTGAATTATCAAGTCAATATACAAGTACCGCGCATGGGCACACCAATAATATCATGAAAAGGCTATAAGCCATAATAGAACACTATCCTCGTATCAAATGTCAACAAGTAAGATACTACAATATCATGGCCAAGAGATATCAATTGTCTCCGATATCTACTATCTGCACGTGGCATCAAGCCAACAACAATAGAACAAGATAAGTCACAACACAACGGGGTGGCTAACACCAGTCACACAACAGGGGCCAACCTAAGACAATATCGAACCCAACTTCATACTCGAAGTTTTATATTCTTTCTCCGACAATATCGTCTAAATATATGCTTCGCTAAACGAAGTCTAACCATAAGGTAAACCGTAACCTACCTGGAAGGCCGAACAACAATATCACCAACAATCACTCCTTAGACTTCCTTTTCCTTTAATCCTCGAGATAAGAAAAGTCTAGGCACATTCGAATCAAGAAATTAGAATCAAGAAGAACATCAAATGAACCCTATTTCTATTCAAGACCCAAATCCCAAACCTATGGAATGGGTTTTATGAACTAGAAGGGTGAAATTAGGAATCTAAAGGTTCTAACATGAAATTAAAGCTCTGGGTGATCAATTCCCATCAATATCAAGCTAGAACAATCAACAACTTACTCAATTTCAAATTCTAGGTAAAACCCCCAATTTGGGTATAAACGCTAACTTCCTATTCCATAAATTAGCCACTAATTAGAAAGAAATTATGAAATAAAGGATTCTAATCATCAATTCAATGCTTAAAGAAGCTAACCCAACCAATAATCATGATTTTAGCAGCCTAAAAAGAAGAGCTCATGGAACCCTCATTTAATCTTCAATCACTTAATAAACTGTCAAGATAAAGAAATTCTAAGGTGATTAAGGATAATGGAATAGTAAAGGAATTAGAGGAACTTACCACTAAGAATTTCCTCCAAGAATATCCTACAATTTCTCCCAATAGCTCAAATTTCGAAATAGTAACAAATGAGTGACTTAAGGCATTTAAAACTTCATTTAATGAAATAACTACCTGACACCCGCTTCTGCGAGCAGCTGACCGCTCCAGCGGTCATGCCCAAATGGCACTGTCCGCTTCAGCGGCAGGGTGACCGCTATAGTGGTACTGTTGCTGCCAAAGCGGGCACCAGACACTAGAATAATCCCAAGTTTTCACAACTCAACTTGAATTTATGACTAACTCCCAAGGCCATCTGCTCACATACCGGATATTTAGACATATATAAAAATATGCTACGAACGTACTCGTGGCCTCGAAATTTCCAACGGAGGTGTTGTTGACCGAGTCAACCCTGATACCTCAATTCCTATTTCCTAACCCAAGTCCCAAATTGCACTCAAGTGCATTGTGAATCGAATCAAATATGTACAAAAGTTCTATAAGGCCATCCGGACCTCTCGGAATCGATGGATTTCTGAAAAACATCTGTTTACCCAAAAGTCAACTTTGAGTCAAAAAAAAAAATTTCAAAGCCTAATTTTCTGAAAAAGTTACCCAAATCAATTTCGAACACCTTAGGAAGCTTGTTAAGGGTCCCCTCGGGTCAAAAGTGAGCTACCAAGATCATGGAGAAGGCCAAAGTGTCGGAACGACTATAACGACCAAGCAGGTCGTTACAAGATTACCTACACTACAGAGAAGCTGGCCAAGATCAATATTCGTGGGGTTGTTCGATTGCATGGATTGCCCGTTTCCATTAGCTCAAATAGTGGCACTCAGTTTACGTCCCATTTCTGGAGGACTTTATAGGCCTAGTTGGCGACTCGATTCGATCTCAGTATAACTTTTCACCCTCAGACAGATGGTCAGTCTGAGCGGATAGTTTAGGTTTTAGAGGATATGCCCCGAGCTTGTGTGATCGACTTTGGTGGTCATTGGGACCAGTTCTTACCTTTAGTAGAGTTTGCGTACAAGAACAGCTATTATTCGAGTATCGACTTTGCTACATTAGAGGAGTTATATTGGAGGAGATGCCAATCTCCGATTAGGTGGTTTGATGCTTTTAAGGTGAGACCTTGGGGTACCGATCTTTTGAGGGAGTCATTGGATAAGGTGAAAGTGATTCAATAGAAGCTTCTAGCGGCTCAGAGTAGGCAAAAAGAGTATACGGATCGAAAGGTTTCAGATCTTGAGTTCAAGGTTGAAGAACAGGTTTTGTTAAAGGTTTCGTCCATGAAGGGTGTGATGAGGTTTGGGAAGAAGGGCAAGCTTAGCCCTAGGTTCATGGGTCCATTTGAGATCCTTCGTCATGTGGGAGAAATAGCTTATGAGTTGGCATTACCTCTAGGGTTATCGGGTGTTCATCCAGTGTTTCATGAATCTATGTTACAGAAATATCATTTGGATGGTTCTTATATCATTTAGTGGGATACAATTCTATTTGATCAGAATTTGTCTTATGAGAATGAGCTGATAGCCATATTGGATAGAGAGGTTCGAAAGCTGAGGTAAAAGGAAATAACTTCGGTGAAGGTTCAGTGGAAGCACCGTCCAGTCGAGGAGCCTACTTGGGAGACCGATTTTGATATGCTTAGTAGCTATCCCCAGCTTTGCACCCATTCAGGTACCCTTCCTTCGTTTCATTCCCTGTCCATTTTAGTATGAAATATTTAATTGGTATCAGATGTAACGATTCATTCAGTCGTTATACATATTTTGACCATATTACCCATTCGACCCAGATTCTGAGCTATTCAGGCGTTTCTAGTGGAAGTTGAAGGAATTAAACACTTAAGTGAAAGAGTATGATCAATAGTTGACTTTTGGGTAAACAGATTTTTTTTAAACTTTCATCGATTCTGTAAGGTCCGGAAGCTCGTTTATGAGTTGATGGGGTGGCTGGTTGGGTTCTCGATGCTTTCAGGTCCATTTTGGATACTTGGTTGGAAACTTAGTTTGAGCTGTTTGGGGATTGATCGATTCAACGTGACCTCCGTTGGGAATTCCGTGGTCATGGATGGATTTGTAGCATGTTTTTACTTGTGTCTGCATTTTTTGTTTTTATCTGACAGGTCCCGGATGGTTGTCGGGATTTTGGGTTGAGACTTGGTGAAACTAGAAAATTGCTAGTTCTGGTGTCTTGCCTCAATGGAGAGTGTTAGCCCTTGCGACTCTGGCCCAGTGGGATTTGGTCCGCAGGAGCGCAAGTCTAACGTGGTTAATGAGTTCTCCCCAACAGATAGGTATCCGCTAAGGCGGGATCGCGAAAGCAGAAAAGGTTCTCCCCAACAAAGATCGCTGAACCTGAATCCCTATTTTTGTTCCTAATTTTGAATCATTAGTTCCACTCACCAAATACCTAAGCCTAAGAGCATTTGAGGTAATTTCTAGTGAACTATTGGTGGAATCATCTTGGGTAAGTTCTTGAACCTTAATCTGGTAATTTATCTTTCCTTGACTAGCATCCATGGTATCTAATGGTCATTGAGGGTGATGGGTTAGGGAAACCTAAGTTGTAAATGATTAAACCCTCTAATCTAATTGGTTATTGTTGTTCTAAATGTTGTTTCTATCATCTACGATTGTTGATTAATAGATTCTAGGATTGAATCTCTCTTGGCTTCTCGAATCAATTCATGAATTTAGGGTTCTTACTAATTTGGGAGTTTTGATATAATAGATGAAATTGAAGGACCAATTGTGGTTAGAAATCCACGAAATGAGGGATATTGGCTAACGAAATTATGGGCAGTATAATTTCACCCTTAATTCCCTGTTTCACCCTCGTTAGTTGATAGGGATATTATGGGTATTTTGAAGTAATTCTCCACGCATTTCTTTCTCTGATTAGTTGGCTTGCTGTGATCATTTACTTACTTACCATTGATATTATTACACTTCGATCGTTCAGAGGCGTTTCGAAAGGGAAAGGCCCCGGTGGAGTAGTTTGTGGCTCCTATTCGGCAATCAAGGTAGGTTACAGCTTACTTTAGTTAGACTTTGATTAGGAAAGTGTATATATGCATAAAAATTGACAGGACAAGGCATGATTAGGTCTTCGGACACGATGTTGGCATGGATATACTCTTAGGTTAGTATGATTTATGATTATGTGGGCTTGTCGCTGTTATTTTACGCATTGTGATTTTGGTGTACTTATTATGTTTGGGAGTGAAGTGAGATGATAGACTCACTATACTGATTGAACAAGATTGTTGACTTCATTCCCATGTTGAGTTGACTTATATAAGTCCTGATGTGGTTTATAGTGTTGTGACTTTCATTGTATATTCATTGGCATTGATTGCATTGGTTTATCATTATGGCATTCATTCACTCATACATGATGGAAATGGATCGGGAATGATTGATAAAAGACTATGGCATCTATGAAAGAAAATGTGACATCTTTGGGGAAAGTACGATATGAATCTGTGATCCGAAGTCTATTCCAGAGTGAAAAGTAATTGGGCTCATGATCCGAGGTCTATTCCAGAGCTCGTGGTACATGGACACCATGGGTCCACCGCGGATCATGACTGCCGAGACGTTGAGATTTCATTCGGAACATGTGTGTATTGGTTGTGTTATTGGCCATTGCATTGCATTGACACTCATCTCATTGCATTGCATATATCATCATCATCATATTCTACATCTATTGGTCGGATATATGGTTGTACTTGTGTTGTGGTTATTTTGTGGAATTGTAGAAGACCTAGCAGACTCGTTGTAGATGCTTCACCATAGGTTATGATTTGGCTATTGATCAGTTGTGACTCGCGTGGATGTTTGTGCCGATCTACTTATCTTGTTTGATTCTGTGTTTGTATGCATGAACTAATCTTAGTCGGCCTATGATGCTTACCAGTACGTGTGTGTACTGATACTATTCTTGCTGCACTTTTTCGGAGTGCAGATTTTGAGGCAGGACCTTCATCGAGACCCCATTTCTAGCCTTGAGGCTATTTGACCTAGATTCCGAGGGTGAGCCATCTTCCAGCCTACAACCCTAGACTCTTATCTCCTATTGTATACTACTCTATCCATTAGGCAGTATTTTATTAATTTCAGACAATTGTATTATTTCTAGACAATATTGATTAGAGTTCTAGTACGGTGACTTCATTTTCTAGGGTTGTATTATGACTAGTATTTCCGCCCTTATTATTTTCTATGGTATTGACTTAGATTATGTATTATTGATCTTGTTAATTAAGTTATTTTGGTAATTTAATAAGTAATTAATCAAGGGGATGGTTCGCCCACCGGGGGGGGGGGGGGGGGGGGGTTAGTGTGGGTGTCATCACGACAGTATTTGGGTCATGACACTTTTTGAGAAATAATATTAATTGTAAGGACAAAAAAATCATTTCATATTTCTGGGATATTTTCGTTCTAGCAACATTATTATTCGTGTTTTTATAATAATATACATATAGATGTATAGATATAGATAAAGATGATTCCAATTTGATAACTGAAAGAATATCCAACAATAGTTTACTTTGAATTAAAGTCAAACTGGATCAGAAAATATTCTGCTTTGGAATAATTAGCACGAGTAATCAAATGAAATAAAAGTGTTTTGATAAGGGTTCATAAAATCATTAAATTCTAGGAAAGTTTGATATGAAGTAATTTTCCACTTGTGTTATGTCGTTGGTATAAAATCTATAATTATTGACACGAATAAATGTGTAATGCACGTGTCTAGTGATTAGTAAAAAGCTTGATATCGGAAAATTGGTTGTATTTTTAAGACTACATTGAGATGAGATAGAACTAAATTTACTATTTAAAATGGTGTAAAAAAAATTAATAAACCTATCCATATAAGTTATTAGGTTGGATTTGCAAGAATACATGCCAAAAGAAAAGTATATAATCATTCATAAAAGGAAAGAAAAGAGAATACATCATATGCAAGTCATTAAATTTTGGGCATAATAATTGTCATTGATTTTGCTATAATTACCCCTAATTGTGAACATTCTCCTTCATCAATCATCGAATACTTTACTTTCAAAGAGAGAAGAAGAGTTGATAGAAGTGATCAAGACATACGACCAACATATAGTTTTAGTTCATAATGGCTGGGTGTAGTTTAGTGTAGTTCTCTTCATTATTTTCAATTATGATTTCATATAGATTTTGCCCAATTTTTCAGTTTAAGTATTGTTTTTGTGTGTGTATATATAGTGGATCATGAATCCCATTAGTGAAAATTCGGCCTCCACGGGTCATTGTTTAGCCAATTGTTTCTTTAACCCACCAAATTATATTCCTTTCTTGGCTTTTAGGATCTTATTGCCCTAGATCTACCTAGAATCACTTTTGTGTAAAGCACATAGTTTTGTGTTATCAATCAAAATTTAGTCTATTGGTCAATTTTATTACAACATATCTAGGCTAAATTTACATTGATAAAATAAAATTATGTGTTCTATACAAACATTATTCTAGGTAGATCTAGGGCTACAAGATCCTAAAAGTCTAGAATGAAATATAATTTGGGGTCTGAGGAAAACAATTGGCTAAACAATAGCAGCAGAGACAAAAAACTTTCACCAAAAGAATTCATGAACTAATATATATATATACACACACAACGAAAATACTTCAACTAGAGAGGTGGACAAAATCTATATGAAATCACAACTATAAATACTCAAGCGAACTACAGTGAACAAAACCTGGTAGAGCCATTATGAACTCAAATTGCATACTGATTTCACGTCTATCGAGAAGGATCAAGAACAAGAGCTTTTGATACATATTATTTTTATTGTTAGAATGTAAACTTTGAATCTAGCTAAGAGATAACTAGGTGATGGTTATTTTTATTTTCTAGGCGTAGAATGCGTAAATATAATTATTAACTTGATAATATTCTAGTTACAGTTTACTTGGCTAGAAAGAACTAAAATACATACTATATTGTCAATATCTATCCATATAGAATAGGAAAGGCAAAAGAATGATAGGATGACAAGTTTCATCACTTAGAAATTCTTATTTTAAAAAGAAAAAAAAATGAAAAGAAAAGACATTGAGATTTTTTTTTTTTTAAGAAAATCTAACTTAGCACGTCCCATACACCAAAAATGCAATTTAAATTTTTTTTAAGCAAATAATAGGAAAAATCCACGTTTCATATTTTTTAAACAAATAATTAGCATGGATAACAAAACTGCCAAGTTGGGTTAACGGATAACAATTTTATCTTCAAACTCATGTTTTTTAATTTAGATAACAAAACTGCCAATTCATGTTAAAGGTGCATGTCCTACTATAGTGGAACCGTACTTATTAACCGCCAATTACCCCTGACCTGTGTAAAGTACTAAAATCTGACGCACAAGCAGTGCAGTTGCAAACTGCTTCATTATGCCCTCTGTGAAATATAGATGTGAAATACTTGAGTAATTTTATGCACGAAATTGGACATGTAGGATTGTGGGATGGATTTGGGCATGCAGGATTATTAATCCAAAGCTATCAAAGTTAGTCTCTACAACAAATTCGAAATAACTACTCAAGGTAAATGATAAATTCCTCAATCTGTTAGTTTCAGATATAGAATTATGGCTTAGTATATGTTATATATTAAAGATGTGTAAAGATGTTCGAATTATGTCTTAATATATGTTATGTATTAAAGATGAGTAAAGACTAAAGATGTTCTTTTAATGCTAAGTCAATATAAATGTTATTACGTCTTACTCTCTTATAAAGAAAAACCTTCTGATTGTATCTTTCATAATTTATTATATTAAAAATGTTTGTTGGATATCTCATTGTGCGGTGATGGATATAATGATGAAGTTTAAAATAATTCACATCCATGCATTTGAATTTAAAAATAAAATTTCAAGTTTTAACTGTGTAGTTAAAATTTTGGATTGAAAATCAAATCTCCAAGCAATTTGCATTTAAATTTAGAATATACTATGTGTGATCCAAAGCAACTTATAAGGAGTTTTATCCAAATCAACTCAATACTTATATAATCTTTTGAATCCAAAAAAATTTTTTGAAACGTGGAACTGATTTATTTTTATATTTTTATCTTTTTTTATAGGGTTGTGTAAAAAATAAATTATTTTTTCTTAAATCACTATTAAAAATCTTTTACTAAAAGTATATTTAGGTAAGTGATTTGTATTCTCATAATAGTTTTTAATATCTTTGTGTGTATCATATGTATTCATGTGTGTATAGTGTAAGCCTTCTTGAATAGACTCCTTTCGCGATACTGAAAAAAAAAAAGTTTTCCTTCTATAAACTATGATAGTTTTCATTATTCTTTTGGCAGGAAACTAATAGTTTGAATTTATCGGTAACTTTACTTTTTTATGTTCCTTTTATTATTTAATCTTTTTAATTTCAAAATATCTGATACTCTGAATTTATTAATAATGTCATATTTTATTTTATAATTTGTAATCTTAACGTCTGAGATTATTGCTTGGTTTATGAAATATATCATATTGCATCTATCTTTAGGTTGATACAAAAAAAAAGGTAGTGGACAACGACATTAAATCAAGTGACATCTTAATCCAATGGATAACATATTGAATAGTACGTAGAACGTGTGCTAAAATAATAAGGAATAAAAAATCATGATATATGATGACTATAAACCTGGCGGCGTGGTTAACAACAGTAATAGGGATCGAATTATTGATTTTATGAATGGGATTTCTAACACTACGAACAGACAAACTAGTTGTATTACTAGCCATCATACAGGGGATGAAAATCGCCTTGAAAATAATTTAGCTAGCTTCTTTTGGGATTTTGACTGACTGCACAGAGGTAATTAAAATGCTTACTAACGAACTCTGACCTGATATCTCTATCAATCATTCTTGAATGCAATTCTCTGATGTAGAGGCTGGGGATCCAATCATAAGGCACAATATGGAGAGCAAAGTAGGATTGTGGACCTCCTTGCCAAGGAAGAAATCAAGAAGATTTTCAAAATAGAATCACGATATCAATAGTTTCTTCAGTGTTAATCAATAAAGCAGTGTGCAGATATTGTAGGAATTACTTATAAAAGATATAATTAATTAGGTTTGTAATGCTTCCTTTGTCCCAAAAAATTTGTCTTAGTTCAGGGTACGAGGGTCAATCTAACTAATGTCGGGTGTTAATTGAGACATAGAATCTTCATTTTCTTTTAAATAAAATTTACATATTTAGAAAATGCATAAAAAGTACTATAAGTCATGATAGTAAACAATTCCGAATATTTAGACAGTTTTTGAAAAGATTATGGTCAAAAAAGACATCTCGACTCTACTAAGATAATCGACGGAGAGAGTAGTAACTTAGTGGCAAACTCTACCTGACTACCACATAGCATAATTTTTCCGACTAGCATGTAGAATTTCGCTTTTATAGACGTATATATAGTCTATATTATCATATCTAGCTAATAAAAAGAAAAGACTATGATTCATATCCTTTAATATGTTATCTGTATGATTTATTGTGTGTATATTGTAACAACCCTTTCGGTCGTTATGGGAAATGTAGGATCACCCCACCAAATAGAACCTTTCCAAGGGTAGAACGATCCAGTAGAAACTTGATTGTGTAAGCTTAAGAGCTGAAACTTGACTTGTTTGTGGTTGTTATTTGATTTTATTGAGTCCGTCGGGGGGTGACGTAGAGAATTAGAACTCCGTTGGGAATTTCGAGGCCACGGGTGGATTTGTATGACGTCTTTATGTATATGTGCATGTTTTGTTTGTGTTTTTGAGGCCTCGGATGAAATGTTGTGTGATAGGGGGAAAAATTGGAAAAAAGGCCAAGCTCACTGCCCAAATAGGACCGCTGTAGCGGTGGAAGTACCGCTGCGGCGGTACCGCTATAGCGGTGGGTGGACCGCTGCCAGTGGCTATCTATTTTCTCGGTGCCTGCTACGGTGATACCGCCATAGTGGTGATGCGAATTCCCTTGGTCAGTTATAGCGGTCACTTGACCGCTATAGCGGGATCGCTGTGGCAGTCGACGAAAAACAATAGCCCGGTTTCTCCTATTCTTTAATCATAAAACAACAATACAGTTCGCCACAAGCACCTAGGGTGAAATTTCAAGCTAGGGAAAGGAAACTCTTGAGAGGTATGTTTCATTTATTCCTTCCAACCATTCTGTATCATCTTCGTGATTATCATCATCTTTGTGGGTCTTTTATTGTGGAATGGTAATAGAAACCCTAGAAATTTATAAACCTTCTAAACTTGATGGGTTAAGGTAGTTATCACTTATTTATCTTCTAAAGGCTTAGGTTAACTCCTCTTAATCATGAATTGAATCCATAGAGCCATACACTTAGTGAATTGAGACTTAGGGTTCTATAAAAATTGTATCTTGACCATGAAAACTGCTTGTAGGGAGAATATTGATATAATATTGTTATGATTGGATGATTGGTGATTACTAAGGCCTTTGTTCGGTTGCTTTACACCTAGAAAATCATCCACCCACTGGAATGGGGTAAAGGGAAGGGTATTCTTTAATTGGTACTTGTGATTTGAGTAATAGCAACTCATTGAGCCTTCTATTTCTAGACCTTGAGTGTTCTGAGGCTTTTTAAGGAAGGGAAAAGCTGTAGCAGAGTGACTCGCGTTGTTCCAGCTCTACGTTCTAGGTGGGTTACGGGCTACTTGAGTAGACTTTGGTTAGTTGATTGTCTGTTTTGTGAATTCTTTAGGAGAAAGCATGTCTAGTTTTCATGCATGATATTGTGTGGTTGAACTCTTATGTGAATGCAATTGAGTGATTGTGTAGGCTTCGTGCCACTATTCTTGTGTGTTAAATCCTGCAGTGGATGTGTTTGTGATGAGAAGCTAATTTAACCTTCTCGGCGATATTGTGATATGAAATAATGACTTGAGCATTGATAATGAGAAAGTAAGAAACACTATCCTGTAAAGAGGTATGGAAAGGCACAAATGTTACCTAGATTATGGGCTCGTGGTTCGAGGTTAGTTTCGAAAACTAGAGGTACATTGACATGGCCCGCATCCGAGGTTCGTTCCAGAGCGAAGGTTTATGCTCGGGTCTGTGGAGTGAATCCGGAACGAGTGGTACATCGACCCATGGGTCCCCTGCAGGTCATGACTACTGAGCAATGACATCAGTTAGATGTGTGTATAGTGAGTTTGGATATTGTGGTAAACTTATTTCCGTTGTGGCTTCCGTTGATTGTGATTTTTGATATCTTGGTGATTTGATTGTGACTATCCTTGGTTGAGTTGTGTGGTTTATTGATATTCATGATTGTTGGCTGGCTTGTTTATTCTATTGATTTTATGAAATATGCATGATACTAATATTAGTCGGCCTATGATATCTACCGGTACATAGTGTTTGTACTGATACTACTTTGCTGCATTTTTTTGAGTGCAGATTGTGATAGCGATACTGCTACCTGCCCTCACATTTAGCGTGGAGGACATTTGCTGACAGATTTAGGGTGAGCTTCTTTCCATGCCGGGTCGCCCGAAGATATTCCTCTTATGATGTCTTTTCCTATTCTGGACATTATGGATATTTACTAGTCAGATTTAATTCCTTAGACATGTTTTAGATTAGAGTCCTGGTACGATGACTTTCAGATTTTGGGATTTTGTAATAGTTAGAACTTCCGCACTTATTTCAGTATTTATGGCATGACTTATTTTGTTTTATTTGATGCTTGAATGAGTAATAACTGATTAACTTGGGTAATATAAAATCAGACTTGAATGAATAGATGTCTTGTGTGTTGGTTCGCCCACTAGGATTTATTTGGGTGCCAGTCGTGGCGGGTTGGCTCGTGACAAAGTTGGTATCAGAGCTTTAGGTTAGTCGATCTCGTCGTACAAAGACATATCTAGTAGAGTCTTGCGGATCGGTACGGAGACGTCTGTACTTATCTTTGAGAGGCTACCAGACATAAGGAAAAATCCCTTTGCTTTCTTTTTATCGTGCTATTTGATTCAACTTGGTATCTGATGATACAAATTGATATCTAACTATCCTTTATTCTCTCGTGGATGGCGAGAACACGCTTGGCAGCAGCTAGAGGTAGAGGTGGAGCTAGAGGAGCTGGGAGAAGGGCGGCCCCAGCAGGGGGGCGGTGTCCCAGTGGTTGACCCTATGCCTCCCGTGGTTCCTAACGAGGCAGCGGGAGATGCAGCCGCACTAACCCAACCAGCGGCAGTACCAGTTCCGCCAGGAGCTGCAGCTGCTCAGGGTATACCATATTGTAACACCTCGTAACTTCGGACGAAGTTTGAATCGTAAGATGATAATATAATGGAACCAATATGACGGTTATAGGAAGTGTTTTGAAAACCAATTAAGTCATAAGAAATGTCTTTGGGCAAAGAAAAGTTGGAAGCCACTCTACGGGGCATGTTTACAAGTGAGTTTATGGAAGGTCTTACTTCCAACGACCATAACCCCTTTATTAATTGAGAATATGGGAAAACTTCCTTGATTAAAGTTGTAGCCCTTTGAAATAGCTTTCCAACGGTATATTATGGGGGTCAAACGGACATCTGTACAAGAAGTTACACCCATTTTACCAAACGCTGTGCAGAACCGACACCCGTCGCTTCTCGGGGCGCGTGAGGGGGCGTGAGATATCGCGCGATGGTCCCGCTTCGCGGACCGATCGCGCAGCTCTGACTTTTTAGCTGAAGAATGTTGCGCGATGCACCCGCATCGCGGAACCATCGCGAAATAGGTCAATTTCGGGTCAAAAGTCGGGTTTACGCGTTTTCTTGTTATATTTGGGGTTGGGGTTTATTTCCCCAACACCCCATTCACAAAAATTCTCTCTAAAATCAGAGACAACAAATCCCAAACCTCAAGATCTTCCAAGGTAAGTTTTTATTATGATTCTAGGTTGAATTTAAATCCCTAATCCCTTTTCTAACTTGAGTAAACTCTTCTAATCCATAGAGTTAGGATTGGAACATTATTGTTGGATGTGGAAACCCTAGAACCCGAATTCAAGAGGATTGGACTTCAAAAAGGTAATGTTTCTACCCTCTAAACATTTATAGTTGTGAATTGATGAATTATTAGGATAATAGTAAATGGGTTTGACAAAGAGAATTATATGAACTATGCTAGGGTTTTTTTTTGGATTGTTGACTTGGGATTGTTGTATTCATATGGGTGATGAAGAATGATGTCAATTACATCTAATTGAGATTGTAGAATCAGCTAGAAGTAATAGAATGGGGATTGGGGGAAATAAAACACCATTAATGAAGGTTGTGGAGCTTCATGCCCACCAAGTGTTTGATAAAATGCTTAGATGAACAAAACATGGATATTGTTGCTAATATAGAGTCCCTATGACCTGTATTGTTATAGATTAAAGTTGAAGGGGTTGAAGAACATTGTATTACGCTCAAAGGATGGAATTGAGGTATGTGAGGCTAACTATCTACGTTAGGGAATGTTCATGATTCTCCCTACG
The DNA here is from genome assembly GCF_019175385.1 of Lycium barbarum. Lineage (NCBI taxonomy): Eukaryota > Viridiplantae > Streptophyta > Magnoliopsida > Solanales > Solanaceae > Lycium > Lycium barbarum. The sequence goes on along the minus strand of NC_083344.1, from coordinate 17,134,510 downwards.
CCTCATTCTTCATACTTGTCAGCAATTTGACTCAGAATATAGTTAGCCCTAGTTTCATGATATGATATAGAACTGTTATCTTCTAGGGTTGCAGTTATAGAATTCGTTCATGGTTGTCACTTTGAACATTATGAACTCAGCACGTAATCTTTATGGACTAATGCATTATTATCACATGAGTCTCAGTCAGTGTATAACCAGTTATTTGTAAGAGTCCCATAATCAGAAATAGTTATCATGCTATCAGCTATAGCCAGTCTCAGTTTTTGTAAATTGTTAATGTTGAACACCTGTATCTGTACTTTTGGGCCCTAGGCCACAGTTTATGCATACGTATTGCTTGGGCCAGAGGCCACAGTTTTGTGTACATTATTTGGGCCCTAGGCCACAGTTATATATATATACAGTTTTACAGGTGATTCTTCATCCAGAACAGGGAGTGCTTCAGCTTCTTGCTTTCCTGTTTAGTTCAGTTTCAGTTTTCAGTTTCAGTTCCAGTATTTTATTGCTTCAGTTGCTTTACATACCAGTACAATTCAAATGTACTGATGTCCCTTTTTATTGCTTGGGGGCCTGCATCTCGCGATGCAGGTAACGATACACAGGTTGACGACTCAGTTAATTAGGAGTGCACGTATCAGCTACTGGTGAGCCCCACATTCCTTCGGGGCGTTGTCAGCTATCCGGTTATTTCAGTTTATAGACAGATCTATCATTCAATACTCTTAGAGGCTTCATAGACACAGTTCAGACAGTCAGATATTTATTATGTTAGCCTTGTTGACAGTTGTTCAATCGTTTTGGTTTAGCCATGTTGGCTACTGTCAGATATATTTCAGATTGTCTAAGTATTTCTTCATTATGATTTCAGTCAGACCTTTAGTATATCAGCATGTGTTTAGTTGTTTCCACATTCATTTATGTTTTGATATCACACGTTGATTCAGTCAGCCAGTTGGTTCGCTCGGTCACATGCAGTCAGGCACCGGGTGCCGTGTTACGTCCAGGCCCAGGTTCGGGGCGTGACAAAGCTTGGTATCAGAGCCTAGGTTCAAGTGTCTTAGGGAGTCTATGAAGCCGTGTCCAGTGGGGTCTCTTTTATATGTGTGAGGGCCCCACACATATAAACAGTTGACCACCAAGACATTCAGGATTTGTTTCACTTCTTTCATACTCTAGTTCGTGCAGATAGAGTAATGCTTTTAGGAATCCTTCTAACTCGTGCGAATTACGTATTTCAGAAATGGCTCCAAAAAGGAAGTACAACAAGAAAAATACCACTACTAGCCAGAGGGCTACCGTTGAAGCAGCAACAGAAGGGGGCACTCAAGCCCAGGCAGCCGCCACAGCTAACGCCACTGCTATGCCTCCCAATACTTCTGATGCAGATGTTAGAGGGGCTATTCAGCTACTCACTCAAATTTTGGCAAATCAGGCCCAGCGACAGGAAACGGCCCCTAGCTCAGGCGCTAGTAGTGGGTCAAACAGTTCTAGGACTTAGGAGTTTATGCGGATGAAGCCGCCAGTGTTCACAGGGTTAAAGAAGGAGGTAGACCCCCAGAATTTCATTGATGGACTCCAGAAAATATTTCGTGTGATGCATGCTACTGATACAGAGGCAGCAGAATTCGGGGCTTTCCAGCTGTAAGATGTGGCCCATATTTGGTATGAGACATGGGAACAGTCCCGAGGGGAGGATGCACCTTCTGCTACTTGGGATGAATTTGCAGACGCTTTTATTGAACATTTCATGCCAATTGAGGTTTGAGAAGCCAAGGCTATAGAGTTTGAGAATCTAAGGCAAAAGGACATGACTGTTCAGGACTATTACCTCAAGTTCGTGTCATTGTCCAGACATGCTCCCCACATGGTTCCTGATATGAGAGCCGTGGTTAGAAGATTTGTACTTGGGCTTAAACCCGAGTTGCACAGGGATGCCAACACAGCTGCTCAGAATGACAAGATGACTATTTCCAAGATACTGGCATTCGTGCAAGGTAACGAGATAAGAATGAAGGAAGAAGAAGCCCTACAGAAGCAAAAAGATAGAGAGTTTAGCAAGAGGGCTAAGTCTGCTGGTAATTTCAGTCATGGGGGATCTCAAGGTGATGGCAACCGTCAGTTTTTTAAGAATAGGTCATCAAGACCTGCTCCTTCAACAGCCAGTGCTCCATTTCAAAGGTCCAAGTTTAACCAGAAAGACCGGAACTTCGGAACGACAGGCTCACATTCACAGGCCAGCGTGACCAACCGTGGTTTTCAACACCCTACATGCAACACTTGTGGTAAGAAACATTCAGGAGTATGCCGTTTGGGCATGGATGGTTGTTTTGGGTGTGGTCAGTCGGGTCATTTTCTGCGGGATTGCCCGTCCGCAAGACGGAATACCGGAGGTAACAATAATGTAGCTCAGTCCACAAATTCAGCAGCTCCCCGAAATTTCCAAGCCCAGCAGGGGCGCGGAGCAGCAAAGCCCGGTAATACGGGCGGTGGACAGAATCGTCTGTATGCACTGTCAGGTCGCCAGGATACAGAGGCTCGTGGAGATGTTGTCACAGGTATGCTAACAGTCTTCACCTTCGATGTATTCGCTCTTATGGACCCAGGATCCACTCTATCTTATGTAACCCCGTATATTGCTAAGCAATTTGGGATAGAACCCGAAAAGTTGCAAGAACCTTTCGAAGTATCCACACCGGTTGGGGAATCAGTTATAGCTAGGCATATATATAGAGGTTGTCCAGTGTTAATCTACCATCGCAGCACCATAGCAGACTTAATAGAATTAGAGATGGTAGATTTTGACGTGATTATGGGTATGGATTGGTTAGAGTCCTGTTATGCCTCTGTGGGTTGTAGAACCAAAACTGTGACATTTGATTTTCCCGATGAACTTATAGAATGGAAAGGTAATTCAGTAGCACCTAGGGGTAGATTTATTTCCTACCTTAGAGCCAGAAAGATGATCTCCAAGGGGTATATTTATCACTTAGTTCGAGTCAGGGATGTAGATGCCCAGACTCCAACTCTTCAGTCAGTGCCAGTTGTCAGTGAATTTCCAGAAGTCTTTCCAGATGACCTACCCGGAGTCCCTCCCGATAGGGAAATTGATTTTGGAATTGACCTACTTCCCGGCACTAAGCCGATATCTATTCCACCGTATAGGATGGCCCCAACAGAGTTAAAGGAGTTAAAAGTTCAGTTGAAGGATCTTCTTGATAAGGGATTTATAAGGCCAAGTGTCTCACCTTGGGGCGCACCGGTCTTGTTTGTCCGAAAGAAGGATGGATCCTTGCGTATGTGTATAGACTACCGCCAGTTGAACAAGGTCACCATTAAAAATAAGTATCCTCTTCCCCGAATAGACGACCTATTTGATCAACTTCAGGGTGCTCAGTGTTATTCCAAGATTGACCTCAGATCAGGCTACCATCAGTTAAAGGTTAAGGAAGTTGACATTCCGAAGACCGCTTTCAGAACCCGTTATGGTCATTTTGAATTTCTTGTCATGTCGTTTGGGTTGACGAATGCACCAGCAGCTTTCATGGATCTTATGAACAGAGTATTCAAGCCTTATCTTGATTTATTCGTCATTGTGTTTATTGATGACATATTGGTGTATTCCCGTAGTGAGACAGATCATGCAGAGCATCTCAGAATAGTGTTGCAGACTCTCAAGGATCGTGAGCCTTATGCAAAATTCTCAAAGTGCGATTTTTGGCTCAAATCAGTGGCCTTTCTAGGCCATGTAATATCAGGTGAAGGTGTTAAGGTGGACCTTCAGAAAATTGATGCTGTCAAGAATTGGCCTAGACCCACCTCAGCATCAGACATCAGAAGTTTCTTGGGTCTGGCAGGTTATTATAGGCGTTTTGTTGAGGGATTTTCCTCTATCTCAGCTCCGCTGACTAAGCTGACTCAGAAGAAAGTCAAATTCCAATGGTCAGAGGTATGTGAGCAGAGTTTCGAAGAGTTGAAGAAGAGATTAACTTCTGCTCCAGTTTTTTACGCTGCCGGAGGGAACTGAAGGGTTCGTGGTTTATTGCGATGCTTCAGGAGTTGGTCTCGGATGTGTTTTAATGCATCATGGTAAGGTTGTTGCTTATGCGTCCAGACAACTTAAGACTCATGAGAATAATTATCCAACCCATGACTTAGAGTTAGCAGCTGTGGTTTTTGCACTCAAGATATGGCGGCACTACTTATATGGAGTGCATGTGGATAATTTCACCGATCATAAAAGCCTGCAATATATTTTCAAGCAAAGAGAGTTGAATCTTAGGCAGAGGAGATGGCTCGAATTGCTTAAGGATTATGATGTGGATATTCTCTATCATCCGGGAAAAGCGAATGTTGTAGCTGATGCTCTTAGTCGGCTTTCCATGGGAAGTTTAGCCCACGTGGACGTAGGTAAGAGAGTTTTGATAAAGGAATTACACCGTTTGGCCAATCTTGGAGTTCGACTGTTGGACTCCGAGGATGGGGGTGTAGTTGTCCAGAATAGAGCTCTTTCCTCTTTAGTCGTGGAAGTCAAGAAGAAACAGTTTGATGATCCCTACTTGTTGCAGCTAAAAGAGGGAATCCACAAGCATAAGACAACGACTTTCGAATAAGAGGGAGATGATGGTACCTTGAGGTACCGAGGTAGATTGTGTGTTCCAGATGTAGATGGGCTCAGAGAGCGAATCATGTCAGAAGCTCACAATTCCAGGTATTCCATTCACCCAGGTTCCACTAAGATGTATCATGATCTTAAGGAGAATTACTGGTGGAACGATATGAAGAGGAATGTGTCAGATTTTGTAGCTAAGTGTTCGAATTGTCAGCAAGTGAAAGTCGAACACCAGAGGCCTGGTGGCTTGGCTCAGAATATTGATATTCCTGTCTGGAAATGGGAAATGATCAATATGGATTTTGTATCAGGTCTACCTTGTTCAGCTAGGAGACATGACTCTATTTGGGTGATCGTTGACCGACTTACTAAGTCGGCGCACTTTTTGCCAGTCAAGACCACAGATTCAGCAGAAGATTATGCCAAGATGTATGTTAATGAGATTGTCAGATTGCATGGGACACCTGTGTCCATTATTTCAGATCGTGGTGCTCAGTTCACAGCGAACTTCTGGAAATCCTTTCAGAAAGGATTGGGTACCAAGGTGAACCTTAGCACAGCTTTTCATCCACAAACAGATGGCCAGGCAGAGCGCACTATTCAGACCCTTGAGGACATGTTGAGAGCATGTGTTCTAGATTTCAAGGGTAATTGGGATGACCATTTACCTCTCATCGAGTTTTCCTATAATAACATTTATCATGCTAGCATTGGAATGGCACCGTTTGAAGCTCTGTATGGGCGAAGGTGCAGATCACCAATTGGTTGGTTCGAAGTAGGTGAAGCAGAGTTGTTAGGACCAGATTTGGTTTATCAAGCTATGGAGAAAGTCAAGTTAATACAGGAGCGTTTGAAAACTGCTCAGAGTCGCCAGAAGTCTTACACAGATTGAGGCGAAGGGACTTAGAATTTTCCGTTGATGATTGGGTGTTCCTTAAAGTCTCACCCATGAAGGGTGTTATGAGATTTGGCAAGAAAGGAAAGCTCAGTCCCAGATATATTGGACCTTACAGAATCCTGCGAAAGGTTGGTCTAGTAGCTTATGAACTTGAGTTGCCACAACATTTGGCTGCTGTACATCCCGTATTTCATGTGTCCATGTTGAGGAAGTGTGTAGGAGACCCATCGTTGGTTGTTCCTACTGATACTATAACAGTTAAGGATGGGTTGACTTATGAGGAGATCCCCGTAGCCATTCTTGATCGTCAAGTTCGCAAGTTGAGAACTAAGGAAGTAGCCTCAGTGAAAGTCCTGTGGAGGAGTCAGAAAGTTGAGGAAGCTACCTGGGAAGCCGAGGAGGATATGAAATCCAGTAACCCGCACTTGTTTCAGCCTGCAGAAGAGATTTATGATGAAGCACCAAGATTTTGAGGTATATAAGCTTTCTTTTCGTGCTTTTGGTCATGTGTGGCCAACTTATAATGCCATTGTGATGTATCCCTATGAGGCAATGATATTATGGGTTGTTGTGACAGGTTGGTAGTGTCTTATTACAGGGGAAACTCTGGCGAAATTTTTGTAGAATCCCGAATGGTTATCATTCGAGGACGAATGATCCCAAGGGGGAGATATTGTAACACCTCGTAACTTCGGACGAAGTTTGAATCGTAAGATGATAATATAATGGAACCAATATTAGGGTTATAGGAAGTGTTTTGAAAACCAATTAAGTCATAAGAAATGTCTTTGGGCAAAGAAAAGTTGGAAGCCACTCTACGGGGCATGTTTACAAGTGAGTTTATGGAAGGTCTTACTTCCAACGACCATAACCCCTTTATTAATTAAGAATATGGGAAAACTTCCTTGATTAAAGTTGTAGCCCTTTGAAATAGCTTTCCAACGGTATATTATGGGGGTCAAACGGACATCTGTACAAGAAGGTATGCCCATTTTACCAAACGCTATGCAGAACCGACACCCGTCGCTTCTCGGGGCGCGTGAGGGCGCGTGAGCTATCGCGCGATGGTCCCGCTTCGCGGACCGATCGCGCAACTCTGCGTTGTTAGCTGCAGAATGTTGAGGGGGGTTATATTTTTGTTTCAATAGATATATAAGTTCTAAATATATAAGTTTTAATTTTTGTAGAAAGAAAAATAGAAATATTATGTGGTTTTTACTTATATGTTAAACAATCCTACTCGGTACTTCCTCACTCCTTGAATCTACTTATCATGTAGGTGTTTTTCTTATTTTCTGCCTATTCTCCCAATTTTTATATTTTTCGTTTTTTCATTTTTTCGTTTTTTTTTTTTTTTTTTTTTTTTTAAATAAATCTGTTTAGTTATGAATCTTTATTACACTGTTCATCTCTTTCTCTTAATCTTGGTTCTTAATATCCGTCTTCTTTAACCACACCCCGGTTACCATGGCCAACATCGTCCTTTTATCATTTGGACATTAAAACGGCCTTTCAAACACCTAGGAATTTACAGGTTAATCCATCGAGTTCATTAAGAAATTAAGAGAATAACCATATACTAAGAGTAATAGATTCATAACAACAGGTAAGTAATTACTCAAACATAATATTTTAATTCAACATAATATTGAACATAAAATAATTTACATAGTAGGGAGATTAGTACAGAAAACATAGATAAAAACTTACATGTCTGAAGATGGAGAGAGGTTTCCCTTTCGGGGAACCCGAAAAACTACATCACACTAAAAGAAAATTACTGGAAAGATTAAAACTATTTTACAGGGAAGTTATATTACAAAGGATTTTATTGGAAAAAGGAGTTGGGGCATTTTTGGAAGGGAAGAGGAATATGGAGTGGTTGGTGAGAGAATTTTTCGTTGAAGACTTTTTTGGTGATTGTGTCTTGCTTCTTGATCGATGCTAATTTTCTGATGCCCTCCTTCTCTGCAAAACACTGCTATTTATAGGAGTCTGACGGACTTCAAATGCGGACTTCAAATTTGTGAAGAATCTTTTGAGTTCAGCCGGGTACTCTTAGGGCCCCATCGTCACATGAAACTTTTCAAAAGATACTTTATAATTTTGTCCGTTTGCTGAGCTGTCCCATTTCTAGATAAAACTACTACTTTATTACAGCTACTTTAATAAAATCTGGTCTTCTTTTTTCTGAACTGTCAACATTATTGCTCCAACGTGTCTTGAAAAATTACAAAGTCCAAAGTCAAAAGTCTTCTACCTCTATTATTGAGCTTGTCTCATCTCATTTTTCTAAAAGATGACTAATGTCCTTGTCTCTCTCTTTTCCATACCTTTGTCTTTAATTATTGATGCTTTTGTCATTTTTTTAATGTCCTTGTTTCTCTTTTCTATGTCTTTGTCCTCATGATCCACCGAACTAAATCTTCCAAGTCATGACTTTCTTTCTACTTCACTTTGTCTTTTCCTTTCATGACTTTTTCTCTACTTCACCTTTGTCTTTTTCTTTCATCTTTTTCTGAACCATGTCTAACCATGTCTTTTCAAATCTCTCTTTTTTTTTTTTTTTTTTTTTTTAACTGATCTAAGTGTCTAAATTGTGTAGGGCAATTGAGTCAAAACTCATGCCTGAATCTACATCATTTGGATCTTGCGAGTCTTGAAAATTAATATCTTCTCCTTCAAAATCTGAATGGACTGGTGACATCTCTTGTCTTGGAGATAATTCTGGACTAGGATCTTTGACTATATATTTATCTTTTTCTTTTGTCTGAAAAAATCTTTCTAGTGTCTCTTTTACTATATTTTCTATTTTTTCATTTTTCTTCTTTTTTGCAAGTGTGCTTTTCCTTGTAGAAGTCGCTCCTTGCGTAAGTGTCTTTGGTAGTCTCCGTCTGGTTTGGAGAGATGAACATCCCTCGTCTTCACTTTTTGGCAAAGTGACAGCCATTAACGGATTTGATAAGTCTTTACCGGCTACCGTTTGAACCGGACTAGCTGTATCTTTACCCGATACAGTGGGTCTAATTGCATTCATTGGGGAATGCACACCCGTCTCATCCATTTTTTTCTGAGATGGAGAACTCTGAGACTGCATCAATTCGAATTTTAATGCTTGTAGTCTTTGTTCTAATGTCTTCACCTGATCCAAGAGTTGCATTTTTTCTTGAACCAATGTCTCTTTTTGCTGGTTTAGTCTTTTGACTACATCAGTCATGGTAGAACAATGATCGCAAAAGATTATTTTGTCTGTGTCTTTTTGTACATTGTACTGGGGGATTTTGTCTGGGTTTTGTCTGAGAGCTGGAGAAATATAATAATATGGACCCAATGTCCCTCTAGCATAATCTAATGCTTCAGTAAAATTATTAAATCCCTTAAAAAGAGATTTTCTTATGTCTTTAATAGAGTCTACAACTTCTATCCAAGTCTGAAAAATACCATTAGTTTTACCGTGAACTACAACATAAAATGTAAATTTTTTGTCTAAATTTCGGTCTGTAAAATATTGACAAAGTGCATTTATAGTGGCTACAAAATGTTTAGCTCCGTCTTTTTTATTACGCGAAATCCATAAATTATCCACTAAGCATCTTTGTTGTCTATCTATTACATATTCTGGTAATACTTTAAAAGTCCAATTTGATGGCTGATAGACTACTAAATTATTGGCTCCGAATTGTATTCTTTCTTCCATAGCATTTCTTTCTAATAAAGATGTAGGTCTAAAATGAAGGTTACCTAATACTGTCTGTCTGTATGTGTCTTGGGTTGAGGCTATGCCTTTCCCCTTGTCTGCTGTCTGAGAACTGGAAGGTCTCATGCTGTCCAAATAAAAAATTTAGTTAGCAGTAATATTTAATCTACTTAATTGATCTGCTAAATTATTATCTTTTCCTTTTATATGTTCAAATTTTAAATTATAAATTGAAATGGTATCTAAAAAATTTAGCCATCGTCTTCTACTACTATTTTTATCATTTATCTTTTGATAGAATTTAACTATAGTTTCACAGTCTGTTCTAACTAGTATTTCTGGTTTATTTAAAATATATAGTCTGAAACTATTTAATCCATATATTACGGCTAAGATTTCTGCATCTATACTACTCATATTTCCTTTTTCTTTATACTTACCACTTTGATAAGCACATATCTTTTCTTCATTTTTATTACTATACTTACTAGGTTTTGCTTTTAATACTGCTCCCCATCCTTCAAAACTACCGTCTGTTTCTATAATTAAATAGTCTGTTTCTAGTGGCATATTTAAATCTGGAATGTTTTTTATTTTTTCTTTTATTTTTTGTACTAATTTAATGTCTTCAGTATTAAAGTGTTTTTGACCATTTGATCCAGTCTTTGAATATAATGGTCCTGCTATTTTTCCTAAATCTTTTATAAAATTTCTAGCATAATTGACTATTCCTAAAAAATTTTGTAATTCTTTAACATTGTCTAACTTGTCTGGCATTTCTAAAGCTTTTTTGGCTATATGAGGTTGTAATTTTATCTTACCTTCTCCTAGTACTACTCCTAAAAAGTTTATATAATTTTTACATAATTCCATTTTCTTTTTACTAATTATTATCCCATTTTCTACAAATAATCTAAATACCGTTTGTAGGTGTCCTAAATGTTCTTTAATATCTTTACTAAATACTAATATATCATCTACATATACTAATACAAACCTTTTATATTCTCCAAATATACTATCCATTTTTCTTTGAAAAATTGGTGGAGCTGTCTTTAATCCAAATGGCATTACTAACCATTCGAAATGTCCTTCAGGACAGGTGAATGCAGTCCATTCTATACTATCTTCATGCATTCGTACCTGCCAATATCCTGATTTACAATCAAATTTGCTAAATATTTTCTTTCCTTGTATTCTATTTATTAGTTCTGTTTTGTCTGGTAACTTATATCCATCTGTTCTAGTGTTATCATTAAGTCTTTTATAATTTATTACCATTCTTGCTTTTCCTCTTACTATTTCACTATGATTTCTTACCATAAATGCTGCTGATCTATGTTTAGAAGTAGATCTCCGTATTACTCCTAAGTCCAATAGTTCTTTTATTTGTACTTTAAAATCTTCTACATCTTGATTTGTTGCTTCAATAGATGCTGTTTTAATTATATAGTCTGGATTTATTATATCTAATTTACATACAATCCTGTTATTTTTCCAGTGTCTTAATGGTTTTTCTCCAATAATTTCTATTTCATCTAGAATTTTTATTATATTATCTAGGTCCTTTTGATTTTTTATTATTCCTATTTTTTCTATTCCTGTTTTAAAATTATATAACTCTGTCTCTATATCTATTAAAGTATAATCTTTTTCTAGCAACTCCTCTTCTTCTAGAATTTCTTTTTCTTCTAAAGTTAAATTTTTTATTTCTTGTTTTTCTTTACAACATGTATTCTTTTCTTCACATTCTTTACAACAACTATCTTTTTTCTTTTGCAGGTCTGTGGTAGGGATCTTTTTATGACGAATCCTTGTTTCAGTCTTAAGAACTTGTACTGGTGTATGAGTAATATTTTTTAAGAAAATTACTCCATCTCTTGTAATCATACAGCTACCATTATTATGTAACATGAAGTCTAATCCTATGACAAAGTCTACATTTATATTAAGGTCTCTTACCCATATCTTATCCATTTTATAACTTGGTTTGTAAAACTCTGAACATGTATTTATAAAGCTAATGTAGGCTTTATGAACATAATGTCTATATATATTATGGGTTCCATCCATTTGCATGGCCGCAACTGGTTTTTCTAGAATTTTTATTAAATTAGGTGGAACTATTCTTTTATTTATTATGCACTTTGTGCACCCTGAATTTTGGTATCAGAGCGAGAAGATTTTTGGACCTAAATCTGTATTTTAAACCCATATTTTAGACAAAAATATAAACTAGTTTTTACTTATTTTTTTTTTTTTTGGGTAATGAAAGATAATTATTTAGCTGTAAAACAAGAGTTAGAAAAACTATATCCAGAATATATTAAATTAAGCAGTACCAAAGAAAATCAGTTAAAACTACAAGAGTTAATAGATATAATATCAGGATTAGAATATAAATTACTACGATATATAAAATCTAGAAAAACCTCAAAAAGCCAAAAACGATTTAGACCATATTAATTGCATGAGAACACTACCTTTTGTTAGACAAATACAAATTAATCATTGGTATTTATATAGAGATATAAAAAAAAGACGAGAATATCTACAAGTAGAAAAAGCCTTAAGTGCATATTTAGAGATAATAAATTCAGAAACATTATCATCACTAATACAAAATAGACTTTTACAAAGTCAGATTAACGAAGAAACAATCTCTGCTATAACTTGGGAATTACACGGTATAAGAGAAGATATAGAAAGACTTACAACTAGTATAGAACATCAGAAACAAGTTTGTAAAATAAAAATCCCGTTAGGATAATAACTAAAGCTAGAGAGATAGATATCTTAAAAAATCTAGAATACTTAGACTTAAAAATATACCCAGAAAAGAAGTATAGAGCATTAACAGACCATAGTATTATAAAGTGTAATTTTAGTAACGGAGATCATATATTACATAGTGAAGATAAACAATTAAATACATTAGTAGATTTAGTCATAAATTTCAGTGAAAAAGTACAAGAAAATAATAAAGATATTACTAGAATATTAGAAGTAGTAGCTACATCTCAGACTAAGCAAAAGAAAACCTTTGAAAAAATAGAACAAAACCTAGATTACTTAAAAACACAAGAATTAGAATTAGAAAAGAAAGTTCAGACTCTAGTTAATAAATTTAATCTAGAAAAATTACCTACAAAAACGGAAATAGAAAAGTTAGTTAAAGTTATTATAGAAAAACCAAAAGAAATAGAACTAAAAACAATCCACATAGTCTCTAAAATAACACAACAAGTAGAAGTTTTAACTAGTGACATTAGAGAATTAAAAAAGACAGTAGCAGAACTAAAAGAAATCACTCTTTCATGAGTAGACCAACATTAGTTCAAGAAGAAGCCCCAAAATTAATAGAAAAATCTATACCTTTACCAGCAGACTATAAAGATTATATACCTAGCGCTAAATCGGACCAAATAATAATACAACAAAATACTACTACAATTTCATTAATATTAGAAATAATAAAGAAAATAGAAAAAATAATACCAAGGTTAGAATTATTAGACGAACGCATTTCGTGGTTAACTGAACAACAAAAAGAAAGAGATAAAGAGACGTTTAAAAATAAAGAAGTTGACGAATTAATAGACCAATTAAAAAAGGTAGAAATAACACCTCAAAAAGAAAAAGTTAAAGTACTTAGAAAACCACAAAAATGGACCTTCTTTCAACTAGACAAAGAAACGAAGGAGGATCAGAAAGGCAAGAAAGACAAAGAGTAAATTTTTCAGATAATAGAATAAGTAATAATTTCTTATCAAGAATTTTAAATAGAAGAACCCCAGAAGAAAATAATCAGCAGTTAAGTGAGGTAATAGACGTAGATAGAGATATACAAATTTTTCAACAAAACCAATTGAAACTGTTAAATCCAAAAACTCTATATAATATAAGACAGTTTTCAAGTACAGCTCAATTATATAGACATTATAGAGAACAACAAATATCAGCCATAGGAAATAAAATTACTACCATAAATTTAATAGACCCAGTAGCTGTGAGACAAATAAAAAATACTAGAAGAAGTTTAATGCATATGGGATTAATAGTAGTAGGATTAAAAGGACTAACTAGAAAGAACTTAGGAACTAAAGTTTTAATAGTAATTTATGACGATAGATGGTCAGACATGAAAAAATCAATAATAGGACTAACGGAAGTAGACATGACAAATAATGGAGGAATATTTTATATTAGCCCAGATTTTATAATGAATTTAGCAGAATTTGGAAAGCACATAAAAATAGGAATACAGACCAAGGGATATGAAGAGATGTGTGACGGTAATAATTTATTAATATGCGTAGGATTTCTAGGAAAAATGACTAATAATAGTAATACAAAATTTAAAATTAAGGTAGAAGATGTAGTAGAAATAATGGGAAATAAAGGAATAAGACTAATAAAGCCTATAAAAATAAATCCTGAAGAATATGCAGGGATGGAATGGAATCTAGAAGATTTTAATACAAAAAAGATTTTACAGCCAGAATCTCACCTAATGTACACTAATTCTAAGGGAGAGACATCTGTACGTTTTACTAATTATAATTATATGCCACAGAAAGACATAGAAGAAGAAAGTACTTTAGACGAAAATGAAATTACAGACACAACTTTTATGAATATAGAATTAATACAAGACGAGTTTGCGGTAGACGAAGCTATAGAAAAAGCAAAAAGACTTCAAAAAGAAAATAAAAATATGCTTTTTAAATGTAAAGGATGTAAGTTAGGAGAATTAACAATAGAAGAAACCATAAGTCACTTTAAATTATGTGAAGCCCGAACTGATAATTGGGGATATAGAGTAGAACAGATAAACCAAAGAAAATCAGACGATTTTGATAAAATATTAGAAGACATGCAAAACAGTGATGACGAACTAGAAATAGACTCTATAATAAGTCAAAAAGAATTAATGGAATCTAGTGCATCTAGTTCTAGTCCATTTCAAAGAACAACAGGAGAACAATATACTATAGATACAAGCACAGGAAATGTACCTAGAAGAAGAGTTTTTAGAACAGGAGGAGAACCTTTAAATAATGTTAAACCATCAGGAAAAAGAATGCCTATAGAAGAACCCATTATTCTTCAAGAAGGAGGTAATAAAGGTAAAATATTAAATATAGCAGCACATGACCCGCAAAGATGGAATTCAGTGATAGATCTTTGGAAAGGAATAGTAGTAGCAGACTATATAAAAACATATAGTGAAACAGACGCAGAAACAATGTATAAATATTTAGAAACATTTTTAGGAGAATCAGCCAAAGCTTTATGGGAAGCTTATAAAGAAAATTTTCCAATGGAATTTCAACACCTAGTATCCATGGGAGCAAACCCATATAATTTTACTAATAAAATACATACTTTGATTACAGGGGAAGATCCAAATAGTGGATTATTAGTACTACAAAGAAATGCAGTAATAAAATTAGAACAACTAAGCATAAGTAGTTGGTTTCATATTAAGAAATTTTTAAACGATTATTTCTACTACTGTACTATTAGTGGAAATGCATTTGATCAAGAATTAGGTAAAAAGTTATTTAATAAACTACCAGGAGCCTTAGGAAGAGAAATAGAAGATAGATGGAATAAGAGAGACGGAGTAATGCAGAATCCTAATTTAACGTGGTCCATAGGACATAGGATACAACATATAATGAATATACTACAAGAAAAATGTACTCATATACAAATACAAAAACAGTTAAAAGAAAATGAAATGAACTTTTGTAAAAGCGTAGTTTACACGACACAAAGTTATGATAAAGACAATTATAAAAAGAAAAAGCATAAAAAATACCGAACAGAAAGAAATTATAGAAATAAATTAGAATGCTTCACTTGTGGAAGTGTAGAACACTTAGCAAATACATGTCCAAAAATAATAAATAATAAGACAAGAAATTCCCAGCTAATTGAAGATTTTCAAGAAACATTAATAAATGTAGACGAGTATATGTCAGATACAGAAAGCATATATTCTATAGTAAGTGTAGACACTGAAGAAAAAGTCAAAACAGACTCATCAGACTCAGAAGCAGACGAATTAATTAATGAAATAGGATTAGAAAATCTAGACTTAGAAGCCATGGATAATTTAGCAAATATAGCCGAAGACTGTAACCATGAGTTTGAACGAAATAAAGGATTGGATAGTAATGCATGTTTCTTTTGTAAATGGTATCCTAGTAGAGACAAAAGAGTTAAATGTAAAAATTGTTACATAGAAGGATGTACAATGTGTATAGAAAAAGAATTTAAAACAAAAATAAATAAAGAAACAACTCATAAGAAAATTGAAGACCCTACTATTAGTCTAAGAATAATAACATTAGAAACAAGAATAAATGAATTAGAAACCAGATTATGTAACCTAGAAAGAGGAAAACAAAGAGAAGTAGATAGTGAAGACGAAGAAATAAGATTATCAAATATACAACCAATAATGAAACCATTAACAATAATACCAGAAGAATCTCAAGCAGAATTAATGAGCATAGAAGACCATGAAGCATTAGTATGTAATGAAGATAAAAAATTAGGAACAATAAAAATACTTGCAAGAATTAAAATAGATGATTATGAGATAGAAACGTTAGCATTAGTAGATTCAGGGTGCACAAAGTGCATAATAAATAAAAGAATAGTTCCACCTAATTTAATAAAAATTCTAGAAAAACCAGTTGCGGCCATGCAAATGGATGGAACCCATAATATATATAGACATTATGTTCATAAAGCCTACATTAGCTTTATAAATACATGTTCAGAGTTTTACAAACCAAGTTATAAAATGGATAAGATATGGGTAAGAGACCTTAATATAAATGTAGACTTTGTCATAGGATTAGACTTCATGTTACATAATAATGGTAGCTGTATGATTACAAGAGATGGAGTAATTTTCTTAAAAAATATTACTCATACACCAGTACAAGTTCTTAAGACTGAAACAAGGATTCGTCATAAAAAGATCCCTACCACAGACCTGCAAAAGAAAAAAGATAGTTGTTGTAAAGAATGTGAAGAAAAGAATACATGTTGTAAAGAAAAACAAGAAATAAAAAATTTAACTTTAGAAGAAAAAGAAATTCTAGAAGAAGAGGAGTTGCTAGAAAAAGATTATACTTTAATAGATATAGAGACAGAGTTATATAATTTTAAAACAGGAATAGAAAAAATAGGAATAATAAAAAATCAAAAGGACCTAGATAATATAATAAAAATTCTAGATGAAATAGAAATTATTGGAGAAAAACCATTAAGACACTGGAAAAATAACAGGATTGTATGTAAATTAGATATAATAAATCCAGACTATATAATTAAAACAGCATCTATTGAAGCAACAAATCAAGATGTAGAAGATTTTAAAGTACAAATAAAAGAACTATTGGACTTAGGAGTAATACGGAGATCTACTTCTAAACATAGATCAGCAGCATTTATGGTAAGAAATCATAGTGAAATAGTAAGAGGAAAAGCAAGAATGGTAATAAATTATAAAAGACTTAATGATAACACTAGAACAGATGGATATAAGTTACCAGACAAAACAGAACTAATAAATAGAATACAAGGAAAGAAAATATTTAGCAAATTTGATTGTAAATCAGGATATTGGCAGGTACGAATGCATGAAGATAGTATAGAATGGACTGCATTCACCTGTCCTGAAGGACATTTCGAATGGTTAGTAATGCCATTTGGATTAAAGACAGCTCCACCAATTTTTCAAAGAAAAATGGATAGTATATTTGGAGAATATAAAAGGTTTGTATTAGTATATGTAGATGATATATTAGTATTTAGTAAAGATATTAAAGAACATTTAGGACACCTACAAACGGTATTTAGATTATTTGTAGAAAATGGGATAATAATTAGTAAAAAGAAAATGGAATTATGTAAAAATTATATAAACTTTTTAGGAGTAGTACTAGGAGAAGGTAAGATAAAATTACAACCTCATATAGCCAAAAAAGCTTTAGAAATGCCAGACAAGTTAGACAATGTTAAAGAATTACAAAATTTTTTAGGAATAGTCAATTATGCTAGAAATTTTATAAAAGATTTAGGAAAAATAGCAGGACCATTATATTCAAAGACTGGATCAAATGGTCAAAAACACTTTAATACTGAAGACATTAAATTAGTACAAAAAATAAAAGAAAAAATAAAAAACATTCCAGATTTAAATATGCCACTAGAAACAGACTATTTAATTATAGAAACAGACGGTAGTTTTGAAGGATGGGGAGCAGTATTAAAAGCAAAACCTAGTAAGTATAGTAATAAAAATGAAGAAAAGATATGTGCTTATCAAAGTGGTAAGTATAAAGAAAAAGGAAATATGAGTAGTATAGATGCAGAAATCTTAGCCGTAATATATGGATTAAATAGTTTCAGACTATATATTTTAAATAAACCAGAAATACTAGTTAGAACAGACTGTGAAGCTATAGTTAAATTCTATCAAAAGATAAATGATAAAAATAGTAGTAGAAGACGATGGCTAAATTTTTTAGATACCATTTCAATTTATAATTTAAAATTTGAACATATAAAAGGAAAAGATAATAATTTAGCAGATCAATTAAGTAGATTAAATATTACTGCTAACTAAATTTTTTATTTGGACAGCATGAGACCTTCCAGTTCTCAGACAGCAGACAAGGGGAAAGGCATAGCCTCAACCCAAGACACATACAGACAGACAGTATTAGGTAACCTTCATTTTAGACCTACATCTTTATTAGAAAGAAATGCTATGGAAGAAAGAATACAATTCGGAGCCAATAATTTAGTAGTCTATCAGCCATCAAATTGGACTTTTAAAGTATTACCAGAATATGTAATAGATAGACAACAAAGATGCTTAGTGGATAATTTATGGATTTCGCGTAATAAAAAAGACGGAGCTAAACATTTTGTAGCCACTATAAATGCACTTTGTCAATATTTTACAGACCGAAATTTAGACAAAAAATTTACATTTTATGTTGTAGTTCACGGTAAAACTAATGGTATTTTTCAGACTTGGATAGAAGTTGTAGACTCTATTAAAGACATAAGAAAATCTCTTTTTAAGGGATTTAATAATTTTACTGAAGCATTAGATTATGCTAGAGGGACATTGGGTCCATATTATTATATTTCTCCAGCTCTCAGACAAAACCCAGACAAAATCCCCCAGTACAATGTACAAAAAGACACAGACAAAATAATCTTTTGCGATCATTGTTCTACCATGACTGATGTAGTCAAAAGACTAAACCAGCAAAAAGAGACATTGGTTCAAGAAAAAATGCAACTCTTGGATCAGGTGAAGACATTAGAACAAAGACTACAAGCATTAAAATTCGAATTGATGCAGTCTCAGAGTTCTCCATCTCAGAAAAAAATGGATGAGACGGGTGTGCATTCCCCAATGAATGCAATTAGACCCACTGTATCGGGTAAAGATACAGCTAGTCCGGTTCAAACGGTAGCCGGTAAAGACTTATCAAATCCGTTAATGGCTGTCACTTTGCCAAAAAGTGAAGACGAGGGATGTTCATCTCTCCAAACCAGACGGAGACTACCAAAGACACTTACGCAAGGAGCGACTTCTACAAGGAAAAGCACACTTGCAAAAAAGAAGAAAAATGAAAAAATAGAAAATATAGTAAAAGAGACACTAGAAAGATTTTTTCAGACAAAAGAAAAAGATAAATATATAGTCAAAGATCCTAGTCCAGAATTATCTCCAAGACAAGAGATGTCACCAGTCCATTCAGATTTTGAAGGAGAAGATATTAATTTTCAAGACTCGCAAGATCCAAATGATGTAGATTCAGGCATGAGTTTTGACTCAATTGCCCTACACAATTTAGACACTTAGATCAGTTAAAAAAAAAAAAAAAAAAAAAAAAAGAGAGATTTGAAAAGACATGGTTAGACATGGTTCAGAAAAAGATGAAAGAAAAAGACAGGTGAAGTAGAGAAAAAGTCATGAAAGGAAAAGACAAAGTGAAGTAGAAAGAAAGTCATGACTTGGAAGATTTAGTTCGGTGGATCATGAGGACAAAGACATAGAAAAGAGAAACAAGGACATTAAAAAAATGACAAAAGCATCAATAATTAAAGACAAAGGTATGGAAAAGAGAGAGACAAGGACATTAGTCATCTTTTAGAAAAATGAGATGAGACAAGCTCAATAATAGAGGTAGAAGACTTTTGACTTTGGACTTTGTAATTTTTCAAGACACGTTGGAGCAATAATGTTGACAGTTCAGAAAAAAGAAGACCAGATTTTATTAAAGTAGCTGTAATAAAGTAGTAGTTTTATCTAGAAATGGGACAGCTCAGCAAACGGACAAAATTATAAAGTATCTTTTGAAAAGTTTCATGTGACGATGGGGCCCTAAGAGTACCCGGCTGAACTCAAAAGATTCTTCACAAATTTGAAGTCCGCATTTGAAGTCCGTCAGACTCCTATAAATAGCAGTGTTTTGCAGAGAAGGAGGGCATCAGAAAATTAGCATCGATCAAGAAGCAAGACACAATCACCAAAAAAGTCTTAAACGAAAAATTCTCTCACCAACCACTCCATATTCCTCTTCCTTTCCAAAAATGCCCCAACTCCTTTTCCCAATAAAATCCTTTGTAATATAACTTCCCTGTAAAATAGTTTTAATCTTTCCAGTAATTTTCTTTTAGTGTGAAGTAGTTTTTCGGGTTCCCCGAAAGGGAAACCTCTCTCCATCTTCAGAAATGTAAGTTTTTATCTATGTTTTCTGTACTAATCTCCCTACTATGTAAATTATTTTATGTTCAATATTATGTTGAATTAAAATATTATGTTTGAGTAATTACTTACCTGTTGTTATGAATCTATTACTCTTAGTATATGGTTATTCTCTTAATTTCTTAATGAACTCGATGAATTAACCTGTAAATTCCTAGGTGTTTGAAAGGCCGTTTTAATGTCCAAATGATAAAAGGACGATGTTGGCCATGGTAACCGGGGTGTGGTTAAAGAAGACGGATATTAAGAACCAAGATTAAGAGAAAGAGATGAACAGTGTAATAAAGATTCATAACTAAACAGATTTATTTAAAAAAAAAAAAAAAAAAAAAAAAAACGAAAAAATGAAAAAACGAAAAATATAAAAATTGGGAGAATAGGCAGAAAATAAGAAAAACACCTACATGATAAGTAGATTCAAGGAGTGAGGAAGTACCGAGTAGGATTGTTTAACATATAAGTAAAAACCACATAATATTGCTATTTTTCTTTCTACAAAAATTAAAACTTATATATTTAGAACTTATATATCTATTGAAACAAAAATATAACCCCCCTATCCCCTTTTGTAAAATATTGACAAAGTGCATTTATAGTGGCTACAAAATGTTTAGCTCCGTCTTTTTTATTACGCGAAATCCATAAATTATCCACGAGCATCGTGGAACCATCGCGAAATAGGTCAATTTCGGGTCAAAAGTCGGGTTGACGCGTTTTCTTGTTATATTTGGGGTTGGGGTTTATTTCCCCAACACCCCATTCACGACAATTCTCTCTAAAATCAGAGACAACAAATCCCAAACCTCAAGATCTTCCAAGGTAAGTTTTTATTATGATTCTAGGTTGAATTTAAATCCCTAATCCCTTTTCTAACTTGAGTAAACTCTTCTAATCCATAGAGTTAGGATTGGAACATTATTGTTGGATGTGGAAACCCTAGAACCCGAATTCAAGAGGATTGGACTTCAAAAAGGTAATGTTTCTACCCTCTAAACATTTATAGTTGTGAATTGATGAATTATTGGGATAATAGTAAATGGGTTTGACAAAGAGAATTATATGAACTATGCTAGGGTTTGTTTTTGGATTGTTGACTTTGGATTGTAAAATCGGACTTGAATGAATAGATGTCTTGTGTGTTGGTTCGCCCACTAGGATTTATTTGGGTGCCAGTCATGGCGGGTTGTCTCGTGACAAAGTTGGTATCAGAGCTTTAGGTTAGTCGATCTCGTTGTACAAAGACATATCTAGTAGAGTCTTGCGGATCGGTACGGAGACGTCTGTACTTATCTTTGAGAGGCTACCAGACATAAGGAAAAATCCCTTTGCTTTCTTTTTATCGTGCTATTTGATTCAACTTGGTATCTGATGATACCAATTGATATCTAACTATCCTTTATTCTCTCGCGGATGGAGAGAACACGCGTGGCAGCAGCTAGAGGTAGAGGTGGAGCTAGAGGAGCTGGGAGAAGGGCGGCCCCAGCAGGGGGGCGGTGTCCCAGTGGTTGACCCTATGCCTCCCGTGGTTCCTAACGAGGCATCGGGAGATGCAGCCGCACTAACCCAACCAGCGGCAGTACCAGTTCCGCCAGGAGCTGCAGCTGCTCAGGGTATACCATATTGTAACACCTCGTAACTTCGGACGAAATTTGAATCGTAAGATGATAATATAATGGAACCAATATGAGGGTTATAGGAAGTGTTTTGAAAACCAATTAAGTCATAAGAAATGTCTTTGGGCAAAGAAAAGTTGGAAGCCACTCTACGGGGCATGTTTACAAGTGAGTTTATGGAAGGTCTTACTTCCAACGACCATAACCCCTTTATTAATTGAGAATATGGGAAAACTTCCTTGATTAAAGTTGTAGCCCTTTGAAATAGCTTTCCAACGGTATATTATGGGGGTCAAACGGACATCTGTACAAGAAGATATGCCCATTGTACCAAACGCTGTCCAGAACCGACACCCGTCGCTTCTCGGGGCGCGTGCGATATCGCGCGATGGTCCCGCTTCGCCGACCGATTGCACAACTCTGAGTTTTTAGCTGCAGAATGTTGCGCGATGCACCCGCATCGCGGAACCATCGCGAAACAGGTCAATTTCGGGTCAAAAGTAGGGTTTACGCGTTTTCTTGTTATATTTGGGGTTGGGGTTTATTTCCCCAACACCCCATTCACGAAAATTCTCTCTAAAATCAGAGACAACAAATCCCAAACCTCAAGATCTTCCAAGGTAAGTTTTTATTATGATTCTAGGTTGAATTTAAATCCCTAATCCCTTTTCTAACTTGAGTAAACTCTTCTAATCCATAGAGTTAGGATTGGAACATTATTGTTGGATGTGGAAACCCTAGAACCCGAATTCAAGAGGATTGGACTTCAAAAAGGTAATGTTTCTACCCTTTAAACATTTATAGTTGTGAATTGATGAATTATTGGGATAATAGTAAATGGGTTTGACAAAGAGAATTTTATGAACTATGCTAGGGTTTTTTTTTTGGATTGTTGACTTGGGATTGTTGTATTCATATGAGTGATGAAGAATGATGTCAATTACATCTAATTGAGATTGTAGAATCAGCTAGAAGTAATAGAATGGGGATTGGGGGAAATAAAACACCATTAATGAAGGTTGTGGAGCTTCATGCCCACCAAGTGTTTGATAAAATGCTTAGATGAACAAAACATGGATATTGTTGCTAATATAGAGTCCCTATGACCTGTATTGTTATAGATTAAAGTTGAAGGGGTTGAAGAACATTGTATTACGCTCAAAGGCTGGAATTGAGGTATGTGAGGTTAACTATCTACGTTAGGGAATGTTCATGATTCTCCCTACGCCTCATTCTTCATACTTGTCAGCAATTTGACTCAGAATATAGTTAGCCCTAGTTTCATGATATGATATAGAACTGTTATCTTCTAGGGTTGCAGTTATAGAATTCGTTCATGGTTGTCACTTTGAACATCATGAACTCAACACGTAATCTTTATGGACTTATGCATTATTTTCACATGAGTCTCAGTCAGTGTATAACCAGTTATTTGCAAGAGTCCCATAATCAGAAACAGTTATCATGCTATCAGCTATAGCCAGTCTCAGTTTTTGTAAATTGTTAATGTTGAACACCTGTATCTGTACTTTTGGGCCCTAGGCCACAGTTTATGCATACGTATTGCTTGGGCCAGAGGCCACAATTTTGTGTACATTATTTGGGCCCTAGGCCACAGTTATATATATATATATATATATATATATATATATATATATATATATATATATATATATATATATATATATATATATATACAGTTTTACAGGTGATTCTTCATCTAGAACAGGGAGTGCTTCAGCTTCTTGCTTTCCTGTTTAGTTCAGTTTCAGTTTTCAGTTTCAGTTCCAGTATTTTATTGCTTCAGTTGCTTTACATACCAGTACAATTCAAATGTACTGATGTCCCTTTTTATTGCTTGAGGGCCTGCATGTCGCGATGCAGGTAACGATACACAGGTTGACGACTCATCTAATTAGGAGTGCACGTATCAGCTACTGGTGAGCCCCACATTCCTTCGGGGCGTTGTCAGCTATCCAGTTATTTCAGTTTATAGACAGATCTATCATTCAATACTCTTAGAGGCTTCATAGACACTGTTCAGACAGTCAGATATTTATTATGTTAGCCTTTTTGACAGTTGTTCAATCGTTTTGGTTTAGCCATGTTGGCTACTGTCAGATATATTTCAGATTGTTTAAGTATTTCCGCATTATGATTTCAGTCAGACCTTTAGTATATCAGCATGTGTTTAGTTGTTTCCACATTCATTTATGTTTTGATATCACACGTTGATTCAGTCAGCCAGTTGGTTCGCTCGGTCACATGCAGTCAGGCACCGGGTGCCGTGTTATGTCCAGGCCCAGGTTCGGGGCGTGACATAGATGCTATGGCATATGTGCTAAATTGGTTGCACGGGTTAGTACAGGCCGGAGCTATACCAACCGGTCTAGCAGGTAGGGGCGCCGGACTAGCAGCCCCAGGTCCAGAAAGAGCACGGGCTCGGGGGTCCAGCATGCAGCAACAGTGGCATCTCGCTTGGAGGAAGTTTCGAGTTTTGAGGCCTTTACGAGGTCAGTTGCAGGGCTGGTGATGACTTGCGAGGAGCATGATCTGTTTTGGAGGTTCACTAAAATGAAGCCTCATGTGTTCTATGGTATTGAGTTAGAGTTCATCATTGATTGTTACGAGAGGCTCCATAAGATGGGGGCCATGGAGTACGGTGTAGAGTTTGTGACCTTCCAGTTCTTAGGTGATGCCAAGCTATGATGGAGGGCCTATGCGGAGTGTAGGCCAGCTGGGTCTCCTCCGTTGACTTGGGTTCAGTTTTATTCTCTGTTTTTGGATAAGTACGTTTCGTGTACTCTGAGGGACCGAATGAAGGATGAGTTCGCTACTATTGATCAGGGGAACTCGTCTGTTGTTGTGTCTGAGTCCCGTTTCCACTCCCTATCCTGATATGCTCTATAGTTGCTACCTATTGAGAGGGAGAGGATATGACAGTTCGTGAAGGGATTGAACACTGGGCTTCAGTTATCAACTCTTTAGCTTGTATCCATTGGGGCTTCATTCTAGGAAGTAGTGGAGCATGTCCGTGTTGTTGAGGGTATTAAGCAGGAGAGTCATACGAAGCAGGTAGAGAAGAAGGCCCGAAGGGGTTTGATTTTTAACAACTCCTTCTCAAGGGGTCAGACTTTGCAGGTATATTCAGGGCGTCCGGTTCAGTCCGCGATGCAGGTGCCAGCTGGGGGCCCATCAGGGACAAATTATCAGGCTTCTGGTCAGCATGGAAGCTATACTGCTTCATCAGCTTCTGTTCAGCTGCCTACACTGGATTGTGCGTGCTTCGAGTATGGTGAGATAGGGCATATTAAGAGGTATTGCCCCAGACTTAGACATAATGGGCAGAGGACATAGTATCAGGATCCCCGAGCTCTATTTGCACCAGATCGAGGGTGTAACGATCGCGCACCAACAGGGCGGGGCGGCCATACCACGAGTAGGGGTGGTGCCCAGCCCAACCTAGGTGGTCCTCAGGCAGGTAGAGGCGGATAGCAGCCCGGCAGGGGCGGGGCTCAGACTGGTCATGGTAATCGTGGTGGTTCACAGGCTACAGGAGGGCGCGGTCATTTGTACGTTTTTCCAGGTAGACCCGAGGCTGAGGCCTCTGATGCATTTATCACAGGTACTATCTCAATTTATGACCGGATGGATTCTATTTTTTTTTTATCCGGCATCTACTTTTTCTTATGTATCTACATATTTTGCTGCGGGTCTTTGATATGATGTGTGATACCCTTGATGCCCCTATTTATGTATCTACTCCAGTAAGGCATTCTGTGGTGGTGGATAACGTCTACCCTTCGTGTGCGATTACTTTTATGGGGTATAGTACTTAGGCAGATTTGATGAATCTAGATATGGTAGATTTTGATGTTATTTTGTGCAAGAGTAGGTTGTCCCCGCACTATGCTATACTAGATTGCCATTCTAAGACTGTTACATTAGTTATGCCCGGGGCATCTAGACTCGAATGGAAGGGTAACCTTAGTCCCCTCCCTAAGAAAGTTATATCCTTTGTTCGTGCTAGGAAGCTAGTAGAGAAGGGTTGTGTAACTTATTTGGCACATATTCGTGACACTAGTGCAGATACTCCATCTCTTGATTCGGTTCCAGTGGTACGCGAGTTTGCGGATGTGTTCCTCGCGGACTTGCCTGGTATGCCACCGGATCGTAACATTGATTTCAGGATTGACTTAGACCCAGGGACTCATCCCATCTTTGTCTTGCCTTATAGGATGGCGCCAGCAGAACTCAGGGAATTGAAAAAGCAGTTGCAAGATCTTCTGAGTAAAGGGTTTATTCGCCCGAGTGTCTCTCCGTAGGGTGCTCCTATGTTGTTTGTTAAAAAGAAAGATGGATCTATGCGCATGTGTATTGATTACTGTCACGACCCAACCGGAAGGCCATAACGGGTACCCTGTGCTAACCCACCCAGGCACCTCTTATCATACATTCACATTTACATCTAGGTGAGCCAAATAGCTAAATCATACTTTCTATCCATCATTCATACTAATCCCATTGGGCAACAATACATTTATATCACCATCAACAGCTATGCCCATATCAATGTACATAAGCCGACGAGGCTAACAAAATGATATACAAGTTATAAGCCGACAAGGCTATATACATCTAACCATATACACATGTCTACGAGCCTCTAGGGAGAGTATGTCACAT
This sequence comes from Lycium barbarum, assembly GCF_019175385.1. Taxonomy (NCBI): domain Eukaryota; kingdom Viridiplantae; phylum Streptophyta; class Magnoliopsida; order Solanales; family Solanaceae; genus Lycium; species Lycium barbarum. The sequence continues at coordinate 17,108,188 of NC_083344.1, read as the reverse complement.
CATATAAGCGGGACAGGACCCCGCCATGCCCGTAAGTATGTACACAAAAGAATAGATACCAAAAGCTGTAGCTCCGAATGAAATGGAGCTCATTTACATAGTCCCTGAGTAATAAAGCTATGGATCAAGCCTGTCTCCCTAGCTACCTACGGGCATGACGCAGCATCCAGAAATAAAAGGACGTCAGTACGAAGAATGTACTGAGTATGTAAAGCATAATCAACATCATTATAGAAGCATAAGAGACAACCTAAGAAATAGCATAAGATGGGAGGTAGTAGAACCATCGTCATAGACACTTACTTGTCTTTCATAGGGACCTTCCATTTCTAATATGTGCTTGTGTACATACACATGTACATATCCATACATGCATATCCTTATCCGTATTCGTATCCGTATTCAATTCATATCCATATTCATATTCGTAATCGTATTCATATTCTTATTCATAGCATACCCGACCATGAAGGATTGGTGTTTCACATACCTGGCCATGGCAAGGCTCGGCGATTATACATACCTGGCCCTACCAAGGCTCAGGGTTATCGTACCCAACTAGAGTGGTGTGCGTGCAATACATATCATACCCGGCCATATAAGCTCGGTGTTACATAATAGTCACACATAGACATATATACATAAGAGCTCAAAAGCATCTTCGACATCATTACTATCATCGTTTCATTACATCTATCCTTAGAGGATTACCCATCATATAAGGAATTTGGTAGAATCGTAAACATAACGAGAATCATAAGCTTTAGTAGCTTTAAAGATAGAATCATTTGTAGGACATTATAGACTCATGAAAGGATAGGTATATAGCCAAATAACCGTGCCTTATTGAAAGAAGGTTTAGCCTTACATACCTTTTCGTTTAGCTATTCTATCGCTTGAACGTTCTCCTTTAATGCTCACGTATCTACCTTCGTTAGAGTTTATACTAACATTAGATAATCGATAGCTTAGCATACTTGACTAAAGCTAGAGAAAATTGGGCAGCATCTCCTTTATTTATACAACTTTCTCCATATCATATATCAACTCCCAAACGTCTATAATAACACTCACAACAGCATAAACAATAGTCTTTAATCACCTACATTATCCATATTTCCCAATTCACTTCAAATCATACATATCCATGGTCATAGCACACTATTACATTCACTCATATACAATGTCTATCCCATATTCTTAACGTCATTTATAACATAATTATAATCACAACATATCAAAAATCATGACTCATTCCAACTACGACTTAAAAATGCCACTATTCTCGCATTCATGACCCATTTTCTATCTACTTCTACAATCCGAGTCTTTCGAACTCTCAATACTTTAAAAAACATGGAAAGACCATAAAACTTACCTTAGATGGTGTAGGAATGGACTTTAGGTGGAAACACTTCACTTGAGCCAAAACCCTAGTTCACCTCCAATGGGGTTTCTTGCCTTGGATGAACCCTAATGAGTTTCTTACACTTGATTCTCTTGGTTTGATAAAGTTGATCACTAATTTACTTTGAATTCTTGTGAGAGAGGTGTGGAGAAATATTCTAGAGAGTTATTGAGAGAAGGGGAGTGAAGATGAAATGAAATGAAATGAACTTGGGTCCCCTTTTTAATAACTCCCAATCTGTCCCGACTCTGTTCTGCGGACCAACATACGGTCCGTATAATTTATATGGACCGTATGTCTAGCCATAGATTTGGTCCAAAGAGGCTGCCATTCTGGGCAGAATATACGGCCTAACATACGGCCAGTATGTTGGGCCGTATAATGCCCAACTTTTCCGAACTCGCTCTCGTCGACTCGTTTGATCTCCAATCCTTGTGGAACCTTCTTAACACTTGTTAAACACCTCATTAATAATCTAAGGGACGTTACAACTCTTTTCCATGACATCATTAAGTCATCATTAACTTGTTACTCATAAATCCTTTCCGATACATAACGTATACCTTGACTTTCTTGGCAAACTTTCTTCTCTCACCTCAAATGTCTTTGAATTCTCAATTAGGGTCATCAAATGCTATTTCTTACTTATTGAAATATTGTATACTTCGTTCCCTTTGTTAGTCTATTCACTGTGCATCAACGAAATTTTTTTGAGGTATAACATTTTTCCCCACTTAAAAACATTCGTCTTCGAGTGTTGACTGCTCGGGAATTCTATGAAAATTTCGCCAGAGTTTCCCCTGTAATATGGCACTACCATCCTGTCACAACAACCCATAATAAAAATGCCTCATAAGGCCACAACAACGTAGCAATAAAGTTTGGCCAAACATGACCCAATTGCATAAAAAGAAAACATACATACCTCATGATCTTGATGTCTCTTCTTGGATCTCTTCCGATGGTTGAAATAAGTGCGGGTACTTGGATTTCATATTTTCTTGCGCTTCCCAAGTCATTTCTTCTCGGTAGTTGTTTCTCCACAAAATCTTAAGTGAGGCCACTTCTTTGTTTCTAATCCTCCGTACTTGCCTATCTAATATGACAATGGGTACCTTTTTATAAGTCAACTTTCCTGTCACTTGAACATTATCTACTGGCACGATCCTAGTCGGATCTCCGACACATTTACGGAGCATTGAGACATGGAAAACTGGGTGAACTGACTCCAAATCAGGAGGTAGATCTAATTTGTAAGCCACTTCGCCTACCTTGTGTATAAATTCATTAGGCCCAATGTACCGGGGACTAAACTTCCCCTTTTTGCCAAATCTCATAGCGCCCTTCATTGGCGACACCTTTAAGAATACCCAATCTTTCACTTGGAACTCTAAGTCCCTTCGATGATTATCCGCATAGGACTTTTGACGACTCTGAGCTGTCAACAATCGATCCTATATAATCTTGACTTTCTCCATGGCTTGCTAAACTAAGTCCGGCCCTATCAATTTAGTCTCTCCTAGCTCAAACCACCCAATTGGGGATCTACACTTTCGCCTATATAAAGCCTCATACGGTGTCATTTGGATGCTAGAATGATAACTATTGTTGTAAGAAAATTCAATGAGCGGTAAATGATCATCCCAATTACCTCTGAAATCCAACATACATGCCCGTAGCATATCCTCGAGAGTCTGAATGGTATGCTCAGCTTGTCCATCAGTCTGTGGGTGAAATGCTATGCTAAGGCTCACCCGAGTCCCCAAACCTTCTTGGAAATATTTTCAAAAATTGGCTGTAAACCGAGTCCCTCTATCAGAGATAATAGATACTGGAACACCGTGAAGTCGCACTACCTCTTTAACATAAAGCTTTGCATAATCTTCTGCCACATATGTAGTTCTGACTGGTAAGAAATGAGCTGACTTCGTGAGTCTATCCACAATCACCCATATAGAATCATACTTACGTCGAGAACAGGGTAAGCCTGTAATGAACTCCATGTTAATTACTTCCCACTTCCAAGTTGGAATTGCTATAGCTTGCAACAATCCGTCCGGCTTTTGGTGCTCGATCTTTACTTGTTGACAGTTGGGACATTGAGCTACAAATTCCGCTATATCCTTCTTCATCCCATTCCACAAATATATAGATTTCAAATCATGATACATTTTTGTTGCTCTGAGGTGGATAGAATAACGGGAGCAATGGGTTTCTCTCAATATTTGGTGGCGTAATCCTACCACATCAGGCACTCATAATCTGCCTCGGCATCGGAGAACTCCATCTCCTGAGATCTCAAATGATGACTTCTCCTTCTTAGGGAGTGTATCTCTGTAATGAATTAGCATGAGATCTTCGTATTGTCGCTTCTTCACTTCCACTACTAGCGATGAGACTGCTGAATTCTGAGTGGTAGCTCCCATGCTACCTGAGTCCACTACTCAAACTTCCCATAGATCTATGGCTAAGAGCGTCAGCCACAACAATCGCCTTTCCGGGATGATGCAGGATATTAACATCATAGTCTTTTAGCAATTCCAACCACCGTCGTTGCCGTAAATTCAACTCTTTCTGCTTGAAGATATACTGAAGGCTCTTATGATCTATATAAATATCCACATGGACACCATATAAATAATGTCTCCACATCTTTAATGCATGAATCACTGTAGCCAATTCAAGGTCATGGGTTGGATAATTTTTCTCATGTTTCCGTAATTGCCGTGAAGCATACACAATCACCTTGCCATGTTTCATCAACACACAGCCCAGCCCAACGCCCGAAGCGTCTCAATAAACAACATAACCTTCCAATCGCTCTGGAAGTGTCAGGACTGGGGTAGAAGTTGATCTATCCTTTAGCTCTTAGAAACTACATTCACAAACATCCGTCCATTGGAACTTAGCTGATTTCTTGGTCAGCTTTGTGAGTGGTGCAGAAATAGAAGAAAATCCTTCTACAAATCTCCTGTAATAACCTGCTAAGCCCAGAAAGCTACGAACTTCTATAGGAGTTGTGGGTCTTGGCCAAGTCTTCACGGCCTCAATCTTTGGCTATCTACCCGAATACCATCGGCTGAAACAATGTGCCCCAAAAATGTCACTGAGTTCAACCAAAACTCACACTTGGAAAATTTTGCAAATAACTCTCGAGTTTGAAGAACTCTAAGGACAGTACGCAAATGATCCGCATGTTCTGCCTCGGACCTAGAATACAACAAGATATCATCAATGAATACAATCACAAATAAATCTAGGAAGGGCCTGAACACATTGTTCATCAAATCCAAAAGACTGTCGGTGCATTAGTTAGCCTAAATTACATCATCCGGAACTCAAAATGGCCATATCTTGTTCTGAAGGCTGTCTTAGGGATATCCTCCTCCTGAACTCTCACTTGATGATATCCGGATCTCAAATCTATCTTTGAAAACCACTTGGCACCTTGCAATTGGTCAAATAAGTCATCAATCCTCGGAAGAGGATATTTATTCTTAATCGTCACCTTATTCAGTTGCCGATAGGCAATGCACATTCGCAAGGAGCCATCTTTCTTTCGGACAAACCACACGGGTGCTCCCCACGGGGAAGAACTAGGCCTAATAAAGCCTTTCTCAAGCAAGTCCTTCAATTGCTCCTTCAACTCTTTCAACTCTGCGGGAGCCATTCTATAAGGTGGAATAGATATGGTCTTGGTGTCTGGCAACACATCAATAGCAAAATCAATCTCTCTTTTCGGAGAAAGGCCTGAAAGTTCGTCTGGAAATACATCCGAAAATTCATTCACCACGGGAACTGACTGAAGAGTTGGCGGTTTAGCTTCCACATATTGAACCCGAACTAGATGATAAATGCAACCTTTTGTGATCATTTTCCTTGCCTTTAGATAGTAAATAAACCTATCTTTTGGTGACGCAGTATTTCCTTTCCATTCTAAAACTGGTTCTCCCGGAAACTGGAAACGAACCATTTTCATTCTACAATCAACATTGGCATGGCAAGAAGCTAGCCAATCCATACCCATGATAACACCAAAGTCCACCATTTTTAACTCATGCAAGTCAACCATAGGACGATGCTCACAAATCATAACTATGCAATGTCTATATACTCGGCTAGCTATTACCGATTCACCAACGGGTGTAGACACCTCAAAAGGTTTGATCGACTCCGGTTTGACTCCAAACTGACCCGCAATATATGGAATAACATATGACAATGTGGAGCCCGGATCTATCAAAGCATATGCATTATGTGAAAATACCGATAATATACCTGTGACAACATCAAGAGATGACTTAAGATCTTGGCGTCCTGGCAAAGCATAAATACGGTGCTGAGGACCGCTAGAACTGGGGACTCTCCCTCTGCCTCTACCATGGCCGATTGGCGCATGTGAACCTGGCCCCATAGGGCATATAGATAACGATGATTCGGCTACCGACCCTGAAGGCTGGGTCCTACCTCTACCACTAACCGAGGGGCAATCACGCATAATATGGCCTGGCCGACCACATGCATAGGAAACCTCTGAACCTAATCGGCACTGGCCCCAATGTAACTTCCCAAACTAGGAACATCGTGGCACAGTGGCCTCGCCTGACCCGAATCACCCCTGAACTGATAACCGAAAAAACTCTAACTCGGCCCGGAATGAACAGATCTATCAAATCTCTAGCCTGTAAACCGTGGAGGCACACTAGTCATAGAATGGCCTGAATGCCTAGAAAACTGCTGTCTGTGCCCGCCTCTAAACTCACTCATCAGACCTGAAGATCTAGCCTTCTTGTTACACCCTCTATCATGCTCACGCTCACTTCTTTGCTGTTGTTGGCTTTCCTCTAAATTTTGGGCATGGGCTTGAATGCGTGAAATATCCATGTTTTCCTGAAGGGACGCAGTCAAGCACCTATCCATCAAATTTGGCCTTAGGCCTCCCACAAATCGGTGTACTCGGTCACACATATCCGCTACCATGGCGGAAGCATACCTAGCCAAAGAATTGAAGCGGAGACTATACTCTAAAGCGCTCATACTTCCTTGCCTCAAATTCAAAAAAACTTATCGGCTCTAGCTCGCCGAACCTCTGGAGGTAGGTAATGTAGGAGGAAGGCATCTACAAATTCTTGCCATACCCGGTGAGGAGCATTGGCTCCCTGTGAAGCCATCCAAACCGTGTACCAATGAACTGCAACATCCCTCAATATATAGGATGCTAACTCCACTGATTCGATGTCCGAAGCATGTATCAACCGAAGTGTCCTCAACATCCCGTCAATAAAATTCTGAGGGTCCTCATCCGCCTTTGACCATAAAAATTTCGAAGGGTTCAAGCTAATAAAATCACGGGCCCTTACACTAACAACCCTATCCCCTTGCCCTGTACCTTGCCGCTGAGTCTGGGCGGCAACCAACTGAGTAAGCAAATGAATGACCTCTTTTAAATCTTGTCCTGAAGCATCTGGTGAAGGAGATGGAGGTGCTGGAGCTGGGGCTGAGGCTCCCTCATGCTCCTTAGGAATAGACACTGAGTGGCAGGACTGAGATTGAGCCGCGTTCTAGGACTCACTTTCTTCTACAACCGTTGGCGGTGCTCTTTCAGCCCGCTTTCCTGCCACTGTCTTGCCCGTTTGGGCAGCCTTAGCCTTTCTCTTCACAGGCATCTCTGAAATACACAATACACAGTTAAGGAAAAGAGAAATCCTCATATTATGGCTCTATCGCACGATCTTATGAAGAAAGAAGGTCATTCATTCCTAAAATGCCCGCAGCCTCTTGTTTATAAGCGTGGCGCGCAACACACCCATAACCAAGGCTCTACTGGATACGGCTCGTAGACACACCGTAGGACAAAACTGCTCTGATACCACTTTTGTCACGACCCAACTGGAGGGCCATAACGGGTACCCGGTGCTAACCCACCCGGGCACCTCTTATCATACATTCATATTGACATCTAGGCCAGGCAAAAAGCTAAATAATACTTTCTATCCATTATTCATACTAATCCCATTAGGCAACAATACATTTATATCACTATCAACAACTATGTCCATATCAATGTACATAAGCCAACGAGGCTAACAAAATGATATACAAGTTATAAGCCGACAAGGCTAAATACATCTAACCATATACACATGTCTACGAGCTTCTAGGGAGAGAATATCATATCATATAAGCGGGACAGGACCCCCCCCCCCATACCCATAAGTATGTACACAAAAGAATAGATACCAAAAGCTTTAGCTCCGAATGAAATGGATTTCCTCTACGTAGTCCTTCAGTAATAAAGATCTATATCAAGCCTGTCTCCCTGGCCACCGGTGGGCATGACGCAGCGTCCACAAATAAAAGGACGTCAGTACGAAGAATGTACTGAGTATGAAAAGCACAATCAACATCATTATAGAGACATAAGAGACAACATAAGAAATAGCATAAGATGGGAGGTAGTAGAACCATTGTCATAGACACTTACTTGTCCTTCATAGGGACCTTCCATTTCTGATGTGTGTTTGTGTACATACACATGTACACATATGTATCCGTATTTGTATCCGTATTCATATACATTTTCATATCCATATTCATATTCATAATCGTATTCATAGCATACCTGACCATGAAGGATCAGTGTTTCACATACCCGGCCATGGCAAGGCTCGGTGATTATACATATCTGGCCCTACCAAAGCTCAGGGTTATCCGTACCCAACTGGAGTGGTGTGCGTGCAATACATATCATACCCGACCATATAAGCTCGGTGTTACATAATAGTCACACATAGACACATATACATCAGAGCTCAAAATCATCTTCGACATCATTACTATCATCGTTTCATTACATCTATCCTTAGAGGATCACCCATCATATAAGGAATTTGGTAAAATTGTAAACATAACGAGAATCATGAGCTTTAGTAGCTTTAAAGATAGAATCATTTGGAGGACATTATAGACTCATGAAATGATAGGTATATAGCCAAGGAACCGTGCCTTATTGAAAGAAGGTTTAGCCTTACATACCTTTTCATTTGGCTATTCTATCACTTGAACATTCTCCTTCAATGCTCACGTATCTACCTTCATTAGAGTTTATACTAACGTTAGATAATCGATAGCTTAGCATACTTTACTAAAGCTAGAGAAAATTGGGCAGCATCTCCTTTATTTATACAACTTTCTCCATATCATATATCAACTCCCAAACACCTATAATAATACTCACAACATCATAAACAATAGTCTTTAATCACCTACATTATCCATATTTCCCAATTCACTTCAAATCATCCATATCCATGGTCATAGCACACTATTACATTCACTCATATACAATGTCTATCCCATATTCTTAACGTCATTTATAACATAATTATAATCACAACATATCAAGAATCATGACTCATTCCAACTACGACTTAAAAATGCCACAATTCTCACATTTATGAACCATTTTCTATCTACTTCTACAATCTGAGTCTTTCAAACTCTCAATACTTTAAAAAACATGGAAAGACCATAAAACTTACCTTAGATGGGGTAGGAATGGACTTTAGGTGGAAACACTTCACTTGAGCCAAAACCCTAGTTCACCTCCAATGGGGTTTCTTGCCTTGGATGAACCCTAATGAGTTTCTTACACTTGATTCTCTTGGTTTGATGAAGTTGATCATTACTTTCCTTTGAATTCTTGTAGGAGAGGTGTGGAGAAATATTCTAGAGAGTTCTTGAGAGAAGGGGAGTGAAGATGAAATGAAATGAACTTGGGTCCCCTTTTTAATAACTCCCAATCTGTCCCGACTCAGTTCTACGGACCAACTTACGGTCCGTATAATTTGTATGGATCGTATGTCTGGCCATAGATTTGTTCCAGAGAGGCTGCCATTCTGGGCAGAATATACGGCCCAACATAGGGCCAGTATGTTGGACCGTATAATGCCCAGCTTTTCCGAACTCGCTCTCGTCGACTCGTTTGATCTCCAATCCTTGTGGAACCTTCTTAACACTTTTTAAATACCTCATGAACAATCTAAGGGATGTTATAAATCATTTACAAGACATCATTAAGCCATCATTAACTTGTTACTCATAAATCCTTTCCGATACATAACGTATACATTGCCTTTCTTCGCAAACTTTCTTCTCTCACCTCAAATGTCTTTGAATTCTCAATTAGGGTCATTAAATGCTACTTCTTACTTATTTAACTATCGTATACTTCGTGCCCTTCCTTAGTCTATTCATTGTGCATCAACGGAAAGTTTTTTGAGGTGTAACAATTACCATCAGCTGAATAAGGTAACTGTCCGAAACAAATACCCCATTCCTCGTATTGATGACTTGTTTGATCAATTATAAGAAGCTTCTGTGTTCTCCATGATTGACTTAAGGTCAGGGTACCATCAATTAAAGATTAGGGCAGAGGATGTCCCTAAAACAGCATTTTAGACCAGGTATGGGCATTATGAGTTCTTGGTTATGTCTTTTGGGCTTACTAATGCCCCGACTGCGTTCATGGATCTGATGAACAATGTGTTTAAGCCCTATTTATAATCTTTCATAATAGTGTTCATGGTTGATATTCTGGTGTACTCTAGAAGTAAGGAAGAGCATGAGAAACATTTGAGAATTGCTCTTGGGGTGTTACGGAAGGAGCTGTATGCTAAATTCTCCAAGTGTGAATTTTGGTTGTCTTCTGTGTCTTTCTTGGGGAATGTTATTTCGAAAGAGGGTATTATAGTGGAACCTCAGAAAATTCAGGCAGTCAGGGAATGGGCTAGGCCCACATCAGTGATCGAAATTCGTAGTTTCGAGGGTCTGGCTAGCTACTATCATCAATTTGTGAAAGGGTTTGCCTCTATTGCTTATCATTTGACCTGCTTAACTCATAAAAAGGTATTGTTTCAGTGGACCGATGAGTGTGAGGAGAGCTTTCAAAAGCTCAAGACATTATTGACTGCAGCATCGATTCTAGCATTGCCCGTGGAGGGCAAGGATTTTGTTATTTATTGTGATGCTTCACGTTCTAGTTTGGGTGCTGTTTTGATGCAGGAAAAGAAGGTGATTGCTTATGCGTCTCGGTAGTTGAAGGTGTATGAAAAGAACTATCCTACTCATGATCTAGAATTAGCAGTGGTGGTGTTTACGTTAAACATCTGGAGGCAGTACTTGTATGGTGTCCATTGTGAGGTGTACACAGACCATCGCAGTTTGCAACATGTGTTCACTCAGAGGGATTTGAACTCTAGGCAGCGGAGATGGATGGAACTGCTGAAGGACTATGACATTACCATTCTATATCATCCTGGTAAGGCAAATGTAGTGGCTGACGCATTGAGCAGGAAGTCGGCTAGTATGGGAAGTCTAGCTCATTTGATTTCTTCGGAGTGTCCATTAGCTAGAGAGGTTCAGACTCTGGCCAACAGCTTCATTAGAGTGGAGATCTAGCACAAGCGGGGTGTTGGCTTGTGTTGAGGCTCGGGCATCATTTCTAGAACAAATTAAGGATAAGTAGTTTGAGAATGCTAAGTTGTGTAAAATACGAGATAAGATGTTACGTGATGAGGCCAAAGAGGTCGTCATTGATGAGGAGGGTGTGCTGTGAATCAAGGGGTGAGTATGTGTGCCACGTGTGGGCGATTCGATCAAGACCATTCTGGTAGAGGCTCATAGTTTGAGGTATTCTATTCATCCTAGCGCCACTAAGATGTATCGTTATTTGAGGCAACATTACTAGTGGACTAGGATGAAACGTCATATAGTAGAGTTCGTTGCTCAGTGTCTGAATTGCCAACAGGTGAAGTATGAACATCAGAAACCTGAGAGTATATTACAGAGGATGCCCATTCCTGAGTGGAAGTGGGAAAGAATATCCATGGGTTTCGTGGTTGGTCTTCCAAAGACGCTAGGGTGTGATGAGGTTCGGGAAGAAGGGAAAGCTTAGCCTAAGGTACATTGGGCCGTTTGAGATCCTCAAGCGTGTGGGGGAAGTGGCTTAAAAGTTGTCTTTACAACCGGGTTTATTAAGTGTTCATCCGGTATTTGATATTTCAATGTTGAAGAAGTACCACGATAATGGTTCTTACATAATCCATTGGGATTCAATTTTGCTTGATGAGAATTTGTCATATGAGGAAGAGCCCATTGCTATCTTAGACAGGGATGTTCTCAAGTTGAGGTCCAAGGAAATAGCCTCCGTGAAAGTTCAATGGAATAATTGTTTGGTGGAGGAAGCTACTTGGGAAACATAATCTGATATGCGTAGCAAGTATCCTCAGCTTTTTGCGGAGACAGGTAACTTCTCCCTAGACTTCTCATCTTTGTCCGTTCGGGGACGAACAGTGTTTTAATTGGTATCTGGTGTAATGACCCTTCCTGTCGTTATAGGAAATGTAGGATAGCACCACCAAATAGAACCTTTTCAAGGGAAGAACGACCCAGTAGAAACTCGATTGTGTAAGCTTAAGAGCTGAAACTTGACTTGTTTGTGGTTTGTGTTTGATTTTATTGAGTCTGTCAGGGGGTGACGTAGAGAATTAGAACTCTGTTGGTAATTGCGAGGCCACACGTGAATTTGTATGACGTCTTTATGTATATGTGCATGCTTTGTTTATAGTTTTGAGGCCTCGGATGAAATGTTGGGTGATAGGGGGAAAACTGGACAAAAAGTCGAGCTCACTGCCCAAATGGGACCTTTGTGGAGCTGGGAGTACCGCTATAGCGGTGGGTGGACTACTGCCAGCGGCTATCCATTTTCTCAGTGCCCGCTATGGCGAGCGGTTGGCCGCTACGGCGATACCGCCATAGCGATGATGTGGATTCCCTTGGTCCGCTATAGCGGGACTGCTGCAGCAGTGAAACGACCGCAGTAGCGGTCGACAGAAAACAGTAGCCCAATTTTATAACACTTAGTCTCCCATTCTTTAATCATAAAACACCAATACAGTTCCCCACAAGCACCTAGAGTAAAATTTCAAGCTAGGGCAAGGAAACTCTTAAGAGGTAAGTTTCATTTATTCCTTCCAACCATTCCGTATCATCTTTGTGGGTCTTTAATGGTAGAATTGTAATAGAAACCCTAGAAATTTATAAACCTTCTAAACTTGATGGGTTATGGTAGTTTTCACTTATTTATCTTCTAACGGCTTGGGTTAACTCTTCTTAATCATGAATAGAATCCTTACATCCATACACGAAGTGAATTGAGACCTAGGGTTCTATAAAAATGATATCTTGACCTTGAAAACTGCTTGTAGTGGGAATGTTGATATAATATATGTATGATTGGATGATTAGTGATTACTAAGGCCTTTGTTAGGTTGCTTTACACCTAGAAAAGTTATCCACCTATTGGAATGGGGTAAAGGGAAGGGTATTCTTAAATTGGTACTTGTGATTTGAGTAATTCTGACTCATTGAGCCTTCTATTTCTAAACTTTGAGCCTTCTGAGGCTTTAATAAAGAGAAAAGCTGTAGTGGAGTGACGTGCGTTGTTCCAGCTCTACGTTTGAGGTAGGTTACGGTCTACTTGAGTTAGACTTTGGTTCGTTGATTGTATGTTTTGTGAATTCTTTAGGAGAAAGCATGTCTGTTTTCATGCATGATATTGTGTGGTCGAACTCCTATGTGAATGCGATTGAGTGATTGTGTAGGCTTCGTGCCACAATTCCCGTGTGTTAAATCCTGCAGTGGATATGTTTATGGTGAGAAGCTAATATAATCTTCTCAGCGATATTGTGATATGAAATATTGACTTGAGCATTGATAATGAGAAGGTAAGAAGCATTGTCCTGTAAAGAGGTATGGAAAGGCACAAATGTGAGCCAGATTATGGGCTTGTGGTCCGAGGTTAGTTTCGAAAATGAGAGGTACATTGACATGGCCCGCGTCCGAGGTTTGTTCCGGAGTGGAGGTTTATGCTCGGGTCCGAGGAGTGAATCCAGAACGACGGGTACATGGACACCATAGGCCCCCTGTAGGTCATGACTACTGAGCAATGACATCAGTTAGCATGTGTGTACAGTGAGTGAGGATATTGTGGTAAACTTATTTCCATTGTGGCTTCTGTTGATTATGATTCTTGATATCTTGGTGATTTGATTGTGATTCTTGATATCTTGTTGATTTGATTGTGACTATCCTTGTTTGAGTTGTGTGGTTTATTGATATTCATGATTGTTGGCTGGCTTGTTTATTCTATTGATTTTATGAAATATGCGTGATACTAATCTTAGTCGGCCTAGGATATCTACCTATATATAGTGTTTGTACTGATACTACCTTGCTGCATTCTTTTGAGTGCAGATTGTGATAGCGGGACTGCTACCTGCCCTCACATTTAGCGTGGAGGACATTTGCTGACAGATTTAGGGTGAGCTTCTTTCGATGTCGGGCCGCCCGAAGATCTTCCTCTTATGATGTCTTTTCCTATTCTGGACATTATGGATATTTACTAGTCAGATTTAATTCCTTAGACATATTTTAGATTAGAGTCCTGGTACGGATTTTGGGGATTTTGTAAAAGTTAGAACTTTCGCACTTATTTCAGTATTTATGGCATGACTTATTTTGTTTTATTTGATGCTTGAATGAGTAATAACATATTAACTTAGGTAATATAAAATCGGATTTGAATGAATAGATGTCTTGTGTGTTGGTTCGCCCACTAGGATTTAGTTGGGTGCCAATCATGGCGGGTTGGGTCGTGACATATATAATAACTTTCTGTCAGACCATCCAATTTTGACATGCCTTATTACAATTGACATGATCAACATTTTTTTAAGATTGATTGCGCAGCGCACGAGTATTAACACAAGTATATTTTAACCAACCAACCTTATATATACAGTGTGATATTCCATTTTCCCTTTAATCCTACCCTTGTATAGGAGTATTTCAGAAAGATCAAGGATATACTTAACAATTTTCTTCTCAATCTATTTAGCTGCACACACAATATGCCATTCTCCAAAAGCCCATGTTCAAGCAAAAACTTTGTGACAACTTGGTGACACATTGATCAACTAATGATTAACTTATTATATTTACAATGGCTTTAAATGGCTCCTTGTCATCGACTTCCTCGCTCTAGTATAAAAAAGATAGGAATTTGTTACACCTCGGAAAAATTTTCGTTCATGTACAGTGAATAGACTAGCAAAGGGCACGAAGTATACAATGTTTCGATAAGTAAGAAATAACATTTGATGATTCTAAATGAGATTTCAAAGATATTTGAGGTAGGAGACGAAAGTTGTTAAGGAAAACAAGGTATATGTTGTGTGTCGGGCAAGATTTACGAGTATCGAATTAATAATGGCTTAATAATGTTTTGGAGAAGAGTTACAATGTCTCTTAGATTGTTAACGAGGTGTTAAACAAGTGTTAAGAAGGTTGTATAAGGATTGGAGATCAAACGAAACGACGAGGACAACTTCGGAAAAGTTGTGAGTTACACGACCACCTTACACGGACCGTAGAACTTTATACGGACCGTATAAGGGTCCGTGTAACCCAACAGGAAGAATGTTTTCCATGGTGGTGAACCAGAGACACTTATACTGACCGTACATGGTTATACGGACCGTATAAGTGGTCCGTATAATGCCCGACGGGCTGATTAAGTTGCAAGTATAAATACATGTTTCCAGTTTTATTTTCTCATTCTTTCCACTTCTCCATCTCTCTCAAGACTTCTATAGGGTTCTAAATATTTCATCAACACAAATGCAAGACAAATCAAAGGTTCATATCATAAATCCAAGAGAATCAAGTGCAAGAAACTCATTAGGGTTTATCCAAGACAAGAAATCTCTTTGGAAGTGGAACTAGGGTTTTGCTCAAGAGAAGTATTTCCACCCAAGGCTTATTCCTACACCATCTAAGGTACGTTTTATGGTATTTCTATGTTTTTTAAGGTATTGAGAAGTTGAAACACTTGGATTGTAGTGGGATATAGAAAATGGGTCTTGAATGTGAGAATAGTGATGTTGGTGAGTAGTGGCTTGGGTTGAGTAATGATTCTTGATATATTGTGATTATGATTATGCTATAAATGATATTAAGGACATGGGATAAGCATTATATGTGAGAAAACGTACTAGTATACTATGACCATGATTATGGATGAATTGAAGTGAAATTGTGGAATGTGGGTAATGTAGATGAATGAAGAAATTGGTTATAATGTTGTGAATGTTATTATTGACGTTTGGGAGTTGATATATGATATGGAGAAAGTAGTAGAAACAAAGGAAATGTTGCCCAATTTTCTCTAGCTTTGGTAAGCACGTTCATATAATCGATTAGCTAATGTTAATGTGAATTTTCTTGAAGGTAGAGACGTGAGCATTAAAGGAGAACAATCAAGCGATGGACTAGCTAAAGGAAAAGG
This sequence comes from Lycium barbarum, assembly GCF_019175385.1. Classification (NCBI taxonomy): domain Eukaryota; kingdom Viridiplantae; phylum Streptophyta; class Magnoliopsida; order Solanales; family Solanaceae; genus Lycium; species Lycium barbarum. Next base: position 17,092,373 of record NC_083344.1, on the reverse strand, counting down.
TATGTAAGGCTAGTCCCTTCTTTCTAAGGCATGACTCCTATGGCATGAATCCTCCTATCTTTCCATGATTTTCCTACATATCGGAAATTATGAGTCTACAATTATAAAGAGCTTCATACAAGATAAAGAAAAGAGATACATTACGAGCATGACAATACTGATGATGAATCTAAGTCTAGAAGTCCTCAAGCTCATGATATGACATTCCTACGAAGCTAATGATCCTTATATGATTCCTATGATATTATTTTACCTATTTCTCCATGAATTTCCTACATTCCGGAAAACTAAGAGTCTATGTTCATGAATAGCCATATGAGATAAAGATAAGAGATACATTATGAGTACGATAATGAAGATGATGAGCCTAAATCTAAGGATTCTAGAGTTCATGGCATGATGTTTCCACAAAGCTAATGATGTTAACTACGATCCATTGATGTTGTTCATTGTATACTCTCACCTTATATGCTAATTCCTTCAAGGTGAGGCAGAATGCTTATGAATGCTCCATAACGGAATTGGGGGTTCACGACCTTATGTCACCCTGATAAAGTATGATTGTCTTGAGTTTCTAGGCATGCATTATGATAAGTCTATGAGATGTACATGATGATATCACACCGCACCTATATGGCCTGGCAGACATGGCTAAGGCGGGCAGCGTATACACCATGTCTAGATGGCATGGGCAGACACCACTAGTGGGCGACATGAGATGGTACCCCGGACGCGGGAGGCCTGGACGAGGGATAATGATTATCACACCGTACCTATATGGTCGGGCAGTTTATACATATATGCATACACGATAACGACGACGATGCTAATAGTGATAATGATAATGATGACGATGATACTAGTGATGACGCTAAAGATGTTTATGGGCTTTTATGTATATGTGCCTATGTATGGCTATTATGAAACCCCGAGCTTATATGGCCGTGTAGAATATATATATATATATATATAATGCACGCGCACCACTGCAGTTGGGTACGGATAACACTTAGCCTTGGTAGGGCCAGGTATGGATAACACTGAGCCTTGGTAAGGCCAGGTATGGACAACACTGAACCTTGGTAGGGCCAGGTACGCATAACACCAATCTTTATTATAGCTGGGTACGTAAGACACCGAACCTATATGATCGGGTATGATACTACTATGTATTCAAATGTATGAAAAGCCCGGAGGACATGTATGTGATATTGTCGAGCCACTACGTGGCCGAATACGGATAAGGCTTAATGTGTATGAGTAGATACAGTACTATGATATATAGATGATACGATGATGTATGCGCTATGATGATACATGTACTATGATTATATATGATATAAGCATGAAAGGTATCCACCCTTAAAAGTTATGCAGGATATATTTTCATCTTATGTCTTATGATTTCTCTATTATGTTCATTTCATTCATGCCTTAGATACTCAGTACAATATTCGTACTAACGTCCGTTTTCTTTGGATGTTGTGTTCATGCCCACAGGTAGACAGGGAGGCGACCCAGATTTATAGAAGCCGATAAGTAGACTTTTGAGAGCACTCCATTATTCCGGAGGTGCCATTGATTTACTCTTTTGTGTACATATATGCTTTGGGCATGACGGGGTCCTGTCCCATCCATATGTCTAGTACTCTAGTAGAGGCTCGTAGATATGTATGTGTGGGTAGCATGGTCTCACGATATCCTTATTGTTTGTATATTATTTTGATAGCCGAAAGGCTTATGTATATAAAGGTAATTATGTTCAAAGTGAAAAAAATGGTTTTCCTATGATTTGAGGATAAGATTAATGAATGAACGCTTGATGTGCACGATGGGTAATGGTACGAACGGTGCTCGGTGGTTAGCCCCGGATACCCGTCATGGCCCCTAGTCGGGTCGTGATAAAATTAGTGACGATTTTTTTTTTGCTTAATAACTCACCCGAAAAATCGGTAAGGATCTTTTTCTTTACGGAACGTCTTTTTCGACGAAAGTCATTTTCTTTACTTTTAAGGACCTTTTTTCATAGAAAATATTTTTCAAAATAGTTAGATCAACCAAACATAGAAAATTCAAAAATTATAAAAACATTACATAAATTTATGTTCATAATCCACTTTAAGAAAAGAAAAGAAAACAATGAAACCACCCTGCCATCTTACTTGACCATTTTTATTAACTCTTTTTTCTCTCTATTAAAGAAAAATATTCAATGATTGATGAAAGAAAGTGTTAGCGACTAGGAGTTTTTATAGCAAATTAAATCAATGAAAATTATTGTGACCAAAGAGTCATTTTGTTTTGTCTTTGAGTCAATTCACATTTTTTTATGTTAGCTTTAAGTCTCTGCCTTAACTTCGTTATTATTTATTAGTTTAAATGAATTTTTCAAAAAATTTCAGAATATTCTCAAATAATAACTAAGAGAAAAATGAATAGTGACATATATAGTATCCTAATAATCCTAGTTGGGATTAGTACTTTTTTATGCTATTTTTGTTGCAACATCAACAAAAAAATTATTCATACGTTTTTGCGCTTCTAAATGCTCAAACTTTTGCAGTTCCTAAAACAATTTGACAGATAATAACTTCAAGAACATCCAAATACTCAAATTGGGTTGAAACAATGTTAAGCTACATATTGATCATTGCCAGTACAATATATCAAGTCTAAAATTACATTGATAAAATAAAAAATATGCTTGACACAAATATTATTCTAGGTAGATTTACGACAACAAGATCCTTAAAGCCACGAAATGAATTGTGACTAAAAATTTGTCACGACCCAAAATCCCCAAATATAGCTAAGTCACGAAATAGAAATAAATTGCGGAATTAAGTAAAGGAATCATAATAAGTCTCAATATAAGTCTAAATAGAAATAAGGACCATAAATAGTCTAAGTCAATACATCACCCTAAAACCTGGAAATCACAATATATGAGCAACTAATCTGAATACAAGTCTGGAAGTACTAAATAAATTGACTAAAGTGAAGAAAGATAGAAAATAAATGATAGTGTCATGACCCAAAATCGCTGAGTCGTGCAGGCACATACCATTTTTCCACCTTGGTAGGCGAACCCTTTCTTTACCCAACATGCAATCTATCAATGTGGAAGTACAAATGTAAGTAATAATAAATCTCAATAACAATTAGAAGAGAATAAGTGTGGAATACATCTTCTACCCAAGGCATCTTGTCTAAGTCAGCACAAGAGCTACTAATAAACACATAGGCCTGAATATATAACAAGAACTATCTGAATCAATAAATACAAGGCTTATAACATGAAAGGGATACTGTCTGGAAATAGGTGACAAGTATACGAAGAATGAAAACTCGGGATGCAGAATTGGCAATAGCTAACCCTAAGTCTCCAATAACACCGTCTCGAGAAACACTCTCGAGGGTCAAAAATAGAACCTAGCACGCACTCTACACCCCGAAAAGGAGTGTCGCAAGGTAGCATCAGTAAAAACAACACGTACTGACTAGGCATCATAGGCCGACAACAGTTAGCTAACATATATAAAGGAAGAGACTGAAGAATAGACATGCTAACAATCAAGTATAAACACCACACAGTCCAAGAATAACAACTCAAGTACATAAAGATCAAATAGCCGAATCATAGCTTATGGTGAAGCACCTCAACACAAGTCTGTAAAGTTTTCCACGATTCCTTAGAATAACCACAAACACCAGTACAACAACCAATAGTACTTTGTAACTTCAAGTCATGGCCTTGGAGAAAGTCTCTACTCCTCGAGTCTATCAATCCCCAAGTATGTATTAATCAGGAACATGGTGATCTCAAATCAGTAATCAACCAGGAAGTCAATGTCCACGCGCACCGTACAATATAATAAATAACCACAACTAGAATCAGATGTATCAGTGAATGAAATATGAATGCATAAGCAATGAAATGCAATGTAATGATACACACATGCTCCGGGCAGAATACCTCCACACCTCGACAGTCATGACCCATGGAGGACCCGCGAAGTCCATGTACCTGCTGTGGCGTACAACCAAATCCAATATATGTTGCGTAACATGCAATCCTATCCAATATATGTTGAGAAACGTGAAACACGATCTAATATATGTTGAGGAATGTGAAACCCTAGCCAATATATGTTGTGGAACGTGCAAACCGGTCCAATATATGTTGCGGAATGTGCAAACCAGTCCAATATATGTTGCGGCGCACAACCCGATCCAAATATATATGTATGAATGCATGCATGATATCAATGCCAACAAGAGTATATTAATGAAAATTGTGCCACACATGGACACATATTCCAATATTAAGATCAATATCAACTCCTTCCTCTTTACAAGTCAATAACCCACAACTGAGAGTTACGGGTTCACAACCATGAATAAGTTACTAAGTATCACGTCTAGTATCACACAAGTGGCAACAAGCCATTAGATCACAGCAAGGCAACAAGACATAATCAACAACAATACCAAGCTCAACTCATATCAGAGTATGATGAAAGATGGGAATGAGTACATAGCATAATATCAATGAATGATGACAACGTATCAAATAAATCGTGCCATACATGGACAAATCTCTCGATATCAGTAACAAGTCAAGTTCTTTCCTCTATCTAAGATATTATCCAATAATTGAGGGATCGAAATTCACAATCATGATGAGACGACTAAGCATCAAGTCTAATATCACACACGTGGCAACAAGCTAATAGATCACAACAAGGCAACAAGCCAAATAAATCATAACAAGGCAATAAGCCATAATCAAGCAACAGTACCAGCCTAGGTAATCCATCCCAACTTCATTCCCGAAGGTGTAACATGTTACCTCCGACAATCACTAACTCTACCTATTCTTTACTAACCGCAGTCTAACTATAAGGTAAGTTGTAACATACCTGGTAGCCGAGCAGGAGCTATAAACAATAACACTTTTGCCTTGCCATTTCGTAGCCCTCCAAATACTCAAAGTCTACACATAATCGAGTTCTACATTAGAAATAAGGAAGAACAACACCCATATTTCTACACTTATCTTTTGAATCAAATTCAACTATGTAGAAAGGGGGAAACGGGCTCACAAGGGTAAAAATGGGTATTTCAAAAGTGATATATGCAATTCAACATTCTAGGAGTTCAATACTACTAATAAATTGCTTAAATATCTCAAGAATGGGTCAATTTTGTTAATGAAGTCAAAATCCCCAATTTGGCTATAAATCCTAACTTTCAAACCTTCAATTTCATCAACATAAATGGAAGATTCAAGCTTATTAGCTATTAAATCATCAAATCCTATGATTATATTAATCAAATCCACCATCAATTCACATTTAGGAAGATTAGAACTCAAATAATAGGGAAAATGTCACGGCCGAAACCGATAGGCCACGCCTAGTGCCCGAACTAGGCACCCGTATACAACCTGCTAGATATAATTACACTGAAACTGAAAAAAATATGGCACTCTATAAAAGCACGTTGTGAACTCATCATGTCATACATCAAAAGAACCTGTCTCCTGAGAAGCCACAGCTAACCAAAACATAACAAATATGCAAGCCGACAAGGCTGTCACTTTACGCAGGGACATCCAGGATGAACTACCTTGATATAGCTGACCAAGCCATATATACAGAACCCACATATGTCTACAGACCTCTAAGAGTATAACAAATTCTATGTCAAAAGGATATGTACCAAAATAATTCAAGCTCCGAAACAATGGAGCTCTCCAAGCAGTTGAGCCGAAGTCCTAAGCCGTAGGATCACCAATCTGAGTATCTGTACCTGCGGGCATGAAATACAACCTCGAAGAAAGGGGGTCAGTACGGAAAATGTACTGAGTATGTAAAGCATGAAGTACAATAAAGAAGATTATGACTAAGTACAAGATGACAGGAGACAAGTATGATAATCAGAGATACCGATTTACATATGCCTTATGTGATGAGAGTCATGCATATCTATATAATATACCATACCTGGCCCATTATGGGACTCGGTGAATGAAGTCATATACATATATTCCGCACCCGGCCCTCTAGTGAGGGACTTGGTGAAATAATCATATATATACCGTACCCGACCCTCTAGTGAGGGACTCGGTGAAATAATCATATGAGGGACTCGGTGAAATAATCATATATATACCGTACCTGGACCTCTAGTGAGGGACTCGGTGAAATAATCATTTATATGCTGTACCGGGCCCTCTAGTGAGGGACTCGGTGAAATGATGCAACAAAACTGTGCACGAGTAGAATATTAGGAGACTCAATAGGATAATTATAATGAACCTACACTTGAGAATCAAAGACAACTGTCATGTCAAGTAACGCTGAGAACTAGAATTCATTGGAGTCATGTATGTTCGTTGTTCGCTCAGTTTATGTAATTCATGCCAAAAAGAAAGAAGGGATAACTTTACATACCTGTTCAACCTCCAATTATCAACACTTATTCGTCTGAGCTCGCCAGTATACATTTAAGAGGATTCACACTATCATTAGAGTCATTGTTGTATACTTGTATTAAGTTTTCAAATCAAACTATTTCATATCCTGCCGAAAATCGGACAACATCTCCCCTGTTTATATGTCTAGCCCGAAATCTCAATTCAGCAACCAACAACAACAACAACAATACCAACATCAATAATAACATTTCCAACACCAATATGTACAATAAAACAGCCCACACACTGTTTTCCAACTTCCATAACTAACCAACTTACTACACAATTATTTAACGACTTTGTCTCCGAGAATAAGCCTTAAATAATACCAAAAGAGAAAGATTCATACCTTTTTCTTGTCCAAACGATAATATCTGCAAGATTCCACCTTGAATCCAAGCCAAATCCAACGCAAGACAATTCTAGAATCACAACCATGCGTTATTCAGGCTTGATTAACGCTTCGCCACTTGAAAATCACTCAAACCCTCACTTTTTTATGATGAAATTGTCCTTAGTGTTGCTGCTCTCAATATGATTTTTTTTGGTGAAACAAATGGGGTTTTATCCCTTTTATAAGTTTCAAATTCGGGTCGGGGTCACTGTAGCATTTTACTATAGCAGTTACTGTAGCACGAGTTTCTGCTTTGTCAGCCGAACTTGTAATGTCCATAATTCTCTACTCCGCTGTCCTATCGATAAGAGGTTGGTTGCGTTGGAAACTAGACTTGACGAACTTAATTTTAGGATTTTGTTTCACTTCAAATTCTAAGAGATATGTGTCCCCCAAGTTGAACCAAAATTTTCACACAAACTTCCCCCATCCTTTCTCCAAAGTCGTACTACTCCATTTTTTCCACTCATTTACTTATAAAACTTTCTGGTATACCTTACATACATCCTTGACTCATTAAAAATCTTTAATAATGCTTGATCCTTACATTCCAAAGTGATTTCACTTAACCATAACTCAACGTACTTATGTTTCAAATTTGATAAGTGCTTCTTCGAAGATACGGGGTGTAACATCCCCCCCCCCCCCCCTAAAAACATTCATCCCCGAATGTTGTAGTGCGTCGATCCTCAAGATCCTCATTGAATTTTTTTCTTTCGATTACCATGTACTTATACTATAATTTGGTCAGTTTCGTCCTATTCTTTCTTAGCCCTTTATCAAATTCATTTGTGAGTCGTACCGTCTTCAATTCTCATGTATACAAGTCAGCTAGTATTCCGTTCTCATTCTGTCTTCCTTCCTGTGGTTTAACTAGCAAAATTCATTTGTGAGTCGTACAATCTTCAATTCTCATGTATACAAGTCAGCTAGTATTCCGTTCTCATTCTGTCTTCCTTCCTGCGCGCGTCCTTCCTCTTCATTCATCATTTCTTTATTAACGGATAACTCCCTTGCTCGAATACATCACTTTCTCTTGTTGACTCCTTCGATGCTATCTTGGCTATCCCTACTTGTACTTGTTGAGCCTCGTAATTCATCAGCCAAGCTTTCCGATTCAACATAAAAAAAATTATACTAATGTCCCATTGCTTGTTCAACGTTACTCGGCTACTGACAAATCCTTACTCTTAACAGTGAAGTTTCTTCAACCATCCGTCCTAATTCCTTCCCATGATCAATTATAAAGATATCCTCAATACAATCTCTTAACGGATCCTAATGTTCCATCACCATCTTTATTATTTCTCGTAGCAGCATTATATATTGGGATGGACCAATAATTATAGTTCGAACTGGTCTATAGCTCACAATAACTTTGAGTTCTTTTCAAAACTCTCCCTTTAATTACTTTGCCTCAAATCTTGCAGTATAACTTATAATTATAAAGTTAGGGCAATTCTCACTTTACCACAACTTCTTTTCCAACATCGGTATGGTAGACTTACCCTTGACTTCTTCATTCCAGTGATCACTTAGTTAGCTGTCACTCCTTGTTGGCTTTCCGGTGTGTCCATTCCCATCTGCGGGGCATAACCTTACACTAATGGTTCATATAATTCTATAATACATACCTTTATGCTCAGTATGGTTAGTGACCCATGATATACTTTCTAATTTCTAGTGATGCTGCTGCCTTTCTATCTGCACCCACATTGTTCTTTTTCTCTTTAGAGATCGCCACACCGCTTATTGTTACTCCCTTTGTTAAGATTCTCATATTTTTCCTTTAATATCAACATGTTCCTTTCGTTGTTACGCAAGGCGTCCTTTGTACCCATCATCCATTTCATAATTCTCTTTGTGGTTAGCTTGCTGAGCTTTTTTACTCTCTTTATTACTCTTTAGGATACGTCGCTTCCTATTTAGGTGCGGCACAAATTTCCCTGGTCTAGAAATATCATATCTCACGCCCGCATGAAGTATTCTCTTTATCCATTTTAATTCCTTTTCATACCTGCTTTGTGGTATGCTTATCTTTAATTCATTCCTGCTCCCTCTTAATGTATTCTTTATATGCCACTACGTCCCGAATTTTGGCCTTCTTAAGCTAACCTCTTTCTTTCTTTGGAATTTTAACAAGGCTCCTCATTTCAGTACTAGATCTGCTCTACCCCTCTTTTAAGGGTGTTCTTATACACTAGTAACTCCCGAATATCAGTAGTCATCGGCCAACCTTAACAATCCTCCAACTCCTTTGGTCTCTTATAATACCGGAATTATCTCATTATATAGCTTGACTTATTTTCCTTTCTGCTAATCGAGGGCTTTTCATTTAAACGAAGCGCTTATGCATTACAGATCCATTATCGCTGCCTTTTTTAAGGCCTTTCTACTTCTACCTTTTATGACTGAACATTTCCCGAATCAACGGGTTAATGGGAACAATGGAATCCATCAAAACATTTTACGGAACCTTTGGTCACACTTTGCTCTTTTTATCCCTCGTCTTCCTCCACAACTATTATCATTGAAATTCTTCTTACTCTGATTTTTCGGTTTCACTCTACGTCTACAATATATCATTGAGGGTTAATATACTACACTCTTCCCCTTCCACTATCAATCCTTTTATTCACTTAGCTCATTTATCCGAAATTTTCCTTGACTACTTATTTGTGTCCCACCTATGCGTTGTAGTTCTTCCAGTGTTCTGCCACTTCTTGTTCGTGTCATGAATTCCCTGCAAATATACCCTCTGCTTTCTTCTCCTTCCTACCGCCAAGGCTAGTCCATACTCATAAATATCTCCCATAAATCCTTCTATTTCCTCTATAATTAAATCTCGGCATTCCTTATCCTCATCCCATGTCATTGATGTACTACCTCCCGGTTAGCTTTGTTAGTTCATTATCCTCTCGCTTGTCCTTGGTGATTTCTCAATTTTCGTTTTCTTTGCTTCTTCTTCTCTCCTCTCCTTTTGACCAGCCCATTAGTGTACCTTTCTTGCTTTCCTCCTCAAACCTTCCCTGAGGTCCTTCCTCATCGAGCGCCCTTCTCCACTTGTTATTTCATATTATTGACCCTGAAGTTCGTGAAATATTCCTTTAAATGTGCAAATCCGTTCTATTCTTAAATCATCTTTTAGGAAAGCATCTCTATTTCCGAGGCAACCGTGTCAGTATAACTACACATTTATCCCTTTATATACCCCTCGAGAGCTTAAAATCTCTTAGTATCGTTGCAAGGCCTGATTATTCTCTCTCTTACTTCACATCCCTATTTGTGATCACTATCCTTTAGTCCCACTTATCGAAGTCTGTTTTCTAACCCCACACATTCATCTTTTGTTTTACACTACCATACTTTATCCCTTTCGCATGCCCACCTTCGAATTTTATCCAAATAGTCCCTTGCCTTACCTGTCGTCCCTCTTGGAAGCTTCACTCACCCTCGTGTCTTAGACATTTTCTTTTCTTAAGACATTCTAATCTCTTTACTTTCTATATATTCACTTTCTTCCTTTCCCTGATATTATCGCATTAAGGCTTTCCAACTCTAACCTGTAGTGAAAGTAACATCAACTTACCTTGTACCATTTGTCACTTGAACTTCACTACCCTGTTCAATTGATGCCTTCAGTATACCGCAACGTCGGTTGCTGGGACACATATACCGGTTAGCGCAGACACATGTACCCTCGCTTACAAAGTACTTCCCAATACTATTCGACTTCATCCTAATTCTAGAGCTGTGATGCACTTTTTTTCTCTTTGCCGGTCTAGTCCGCCTCATACTTCGCGACCTTTTAGGGTTTCTAACCACTCCGCATACTTTAATTTCCCTTAGGCTACTCTAGCTTCTCATCTGTCTTTTATGTTTGAATTTGTAGGACTCTTAATATACTTCTGAGGGGGTCACCCATCCTAGTATTTCTCTCACCCCAGCATGCTTAACCTTGAAACTCTAATGAAATCCGCTGCGTTAGTACTGGTATAATCACATACACCTTACTGCGTGACCTTCCTCACATAACCTAGAGAAAGTTGAAGTTTTAACAAATTCCAAAACATTCTGGTAATGCATCTCTCTCCGAATTAGAAAGGATCTCTTACTCTTCGGATTAAGCAAATGCTATTTTGTCCTTTTCAATCCTTAATATTCACCTTTCATCTGTGTATATAACTACCTGCAATCCTAGATTCAAGATTCCCAATGGTGGTGACAACACCTTAATCGCAGTTACCTCCAAATACTTAAGTCACGGATCCTCTTTAGGATTTCTGCTCATCACTATTCAGTATAACCCTGAAGTAATTACATACGCACTTAGAAAATATCAATAAGAACTCGTATACCTGTAGTCGATCAGTCCTAAGCCTGATCTGGTGGGCTATAGAGTGAAGTGTACTCTTCATCGTTATTTTCCCACCGTCTACTAGTATGGCCTAACACAATGCTGAAACGTAGGGAAAATCTAGATTTGCCAAACTCTGAACTTCCTCAATTACGTCTTCGTCAACAGGAGTCTCGTGAACCCTTAAACGGGTCTTTGTCATATGATTTCTCAGTCGAGTCTCCTCCTACTGGATCCACATCCTCCGATGGGTTTGTCTCAATGGAATAGCTGATGCTTTTTCTTGTACCTCTTGACATCCTCGATCCTGAGCCGACGGGTGATACGGGTCTCATGTCCCCCTTTGGAGCCTTACTTACGGTTCTATTAACTTAACTTGTCCTCTTCTCCAATACAATCCTGCAATTTAACAAAAATCGTACCAAGAACGAGCTTTCCTATTATTAGCTCTACTGCACGATCTATGATCAGAAAGAATGATGACATCCTAAATGTCCTGTAGCTTCCTTTTTATAGATGTGGTGCACAACACACCGATAAACAAGACTCTACTAGACACGGTCTGCAGACACTCCGAGGATGAACTACTCTGATACCACTTTTGTCACGACCCAAACAGAAGGGCCACGACTAGTTCCCGAGCTGGGCACCTGTATACGACCGCTAGATATAATCAGACTGAAACTGAAAACAATATGGCACTCTGTAAAAGCATGTTGTGAACTCATTATGTCATACATCAAAAGAACCTGTCTCCTGAGAAGCCACAGCTAACCAAAACATAACAAATATGCAAGCCGAAAAGGCTGCCACTATACATGGGGACATCCAGGACGAACTACCTCGATATAGATGACCAAACCGTATATACACAACCCACATAAGTCTATAGACCTCTAAGAGTATAAAAAATTCTATGTCAAAAGGATCTATACCAAAATGACTCAAGCTCTGGAACAATGGAGCTCTTCAAGCAGTTGACCGAATTCCTAAGCCGGAGGATCACCAATTTGAGTATTTGTACCTGCAGGTATGAAACGCAGCCCCCGAAGGAAGGGGGTCAGTACAGAAAATGTAATGAGTATGTAAAGCATGAAGTACAATAAAGAAGATCATGACTGAGTACAAGATGACAAGAGACAAGTATGATAATCAGAGATACCAATGCACCTGTGCCTTATGAGATGAGAGGCATGCATATCTATATAATATACCGTACCCATCCCATAATGGGACTCGGTGAATGAAGTCATATACATATATACCGTACCCGACCCTCTACTGAGGGACTATGTGAAATAATCATATATATACCATACTCGACCCTCTAGTGAGGGACTCGGTGAAATAATCATATATATACCGTACCTGGCCCTCTAGTGAGGGACTCGGTGAAATAATCATATATATACCATACCTGGCCCTCTAGTGAGGGACTCTGTGAAATGATGCAACAAAACTGTGCCCGAGTAGAATATTAGGAACAATCATGTACAAAATGAATCATCATCTGAGACTCAATAGAATAATTATAATGAACCTACACTTGAGAATCAAAGACAACTGTCATGTGAAGTACCGCTGAGAACTAGAATTGATTGGAGTCATGTAAGTTCGTTGTTCGCTCAGTTTATGTAATTTATGCCAAAAAGAAAGAAGGGATAGCTTTACATACCTGTTCAGCCTCCAATTATCTACACTTATTCGTCCGACCTCGCCAGTCTACATTTAAGAGGATTCACACTATCATTAGACTCATTGTTGTATACTTGTATTAAGTTTTCAAATCAAACTATTTCATATCCTGCCGAAAATCGGGCAGCATCTCCCCTGTTTATATACCTAGCCCGAAATCTCAATTCAGCAACCAACAACAACAATGGTTTCGCCCATCTCATCATCCCGTTATAGCGGACCAAGACCTCTCTATAATGGGTCCGCTATGTCGAATCTGGTGCTGCTACAGCGAACACAAGCCACCAGGATTTTCTGGTTTTCCACAAACCCAATCCCAAAATCCAACAATCACCCAAGACCTTCCAGATACAAACCAGACATGAATTCACACATAAAAACATGATATGGACTCACCCGTGGTCATGAAATTTCTAATGGAAGTATATTTGCCCGGGTCAACACCAATGGCCAACTACTACCTTTCCAACCAATAACAACGCTCCCAAGTACCTTGGGAACCAAAATGAACATACCACCAACTCATAATTGACCATCCAGACTTCTCGGAATCGACAGATTTCCGATATCTGTTTACCCAAAAGTCAACTATTGGTCAAACATTTTTCACTTTAAGGCTTAATTTCACTAAAGTCATCATATAACTCGCCCGATCACCTCGAGAACTGTACCACCCATCCCAGGTTATAATCATACTAATAGGGATAGGGGAAGGGTCAATGGGGGTAAATGGGTCAGAAAAGTTATAACAAACAAACGGGTCCTTACATCAGATACCAATTAAACAATCGTTAAACCTCGAATAAAGAAAGAGAGTACGGAAGCTGACAGTAACCAAGGAATCTTTAAAATAACACACGGAAGCCTCCACGGCACAATGTCTGCCAAAATTACTGCCCGTACATCTTATCAGCCAAAACTTCCTCTAACTTTGCCAAAAGACCCAATTTCCATATTTCCCTACTCGAATTTCCCTCACAACAGATTCCCGAATAAAGGAACTGCTTTTGCTGGAATTCTCTAATTCGATATAACCATACCTCTGAATGCGATCAATAGGTCCCACCACCATTTCCCAAAGCAACAAAAACCTATAGATATAAAGGCAACCATAGCCCACTCTAAATCGGTAAAATATTCTCATTCCGCTAGCCTTTCTTTCAACTTTCTAAAGCTGTTCTTCGCACCACGGTGTCTTAAAAACACATAAACACAAGCCTGAAACCATGACTTACTCTTGCTCTAAAACAATTCTTGCTTTATCGGAGCACTCTATGTAATTCCATCAAACTGATCTCACTTATGGCCGACTTCGCTAGTTCCAAGTCTCCTTAGACCTTCAAATCAGACTACAGGAAACATACCACTGAATACCGCGCTGAGCCAAGTTCGTAGGAGACCATCTGATCACTCTAAAGAAATCTCGCAACCATAGTACCTCCTCAAATCGTTACCAAGTACCGACATGAACAATACAATCTGTCCGAATAGCTACTCTCGGTAAAATATCATCAAGTCCACTAGCAACCCTGACGAAGCTCGGTAAACCTGTCATACCTCAAATCTGAACTGAAACTCATCAAATCTATGAAGGTGGTTTATTGGGAATCCATAATTCCTTCTGGAAATATAAACATGGTCCATCAAGCTGTAATCAAACAACTCTGACCTGGAATGAATGCACAACCCTTAAATACCACCAATAGTCACTCGAACTGACTCCGAAAGCTGAGTCATATCCAAGCTTTCAACTTAGTATCGAAGAACTATACTTTATGAATGCAATCTTCATATTTCTCAACCTTTACCCAATATGCAAATCTGATATAGCCCTGAACTTTCAGATGCAAAACCTGTAGCCTTATATAATACCCTTTTACCCATCGAATCTCCCGCTGTAACACCTCGATATGCCTATAAAAATTCTGAAAGTATCAAATCTTATAACCACATCTCTAAACCTCAAGAAACTACTCCCAAGTCCTTAATGCCCAACAGTGCTTACCCAAGCTATCCTGTCAGTATCACTAGCAACATAATACACTACCACGAATACGTTCTCACCTTGAAATTATAACTCTAGCCCTCACATAATAGAGACTTCCACAATTCCTTTCCCTTAAACCACACTAACTCATCCACATAAGAGTGTTATGAAATTACCCTACTGTGTACGAATTAAGCCTCTTCCATAAGCCTTACCATGTCTATTACCTGAAATTTGCTTCTTACTAGTCACTGATCACGAAACCTCACGAAACTCTGTCATATCACTTAGTCCATTTCTGTAGACTTCTTTCTTTAAGCTTACTCAACAATCATATCTTATTTGGATTATACAAGAAAACAACACCACAAACTATATAGATCCAAGTAATTCCCACAGATGTACCTTATTCTTACCGATTCTCGATCAACTATACCTTTTGTTGACTTTTTAATTCCTCAACTTCTAATTAGATCAGAATCATCATTACCGCATAATAATAAGTCCTGCAAACTATCCTAGTCAATCCTGGAGATAGTAGTAGGTCACATACTCTACACATTAGAGTTCCCTTAACTCTCTCAACTCTAAACCGAATACTCTCAAAATCTAGCGTATCACCTACACAGTCATACTAATGTCCTCATGTATCTTTACCACAGTGCCTTTACTCAAATTCCCTTAACTCAAATTTCGAAATGTTCTCCACAACTAGAATTAATTCAAACCTCATTATTGATTTATCACTTCGAACGTCCCAATTGTCGAAACAGAACACCTCTAACCATTCGCAGGATTATCCCTTTCATTTGATCAACTCAACCTAGTAACAACACCAGAAATAGCAGGAGCTAGCCGAAACTTACACAACAGGTACAAAGCTCTCAACCCTAATCCAGTATTAGATGCAATACCTAATAGCTCCTTGAGTACTAAAACATCACACTTGTCTAACACCAGAGTCATCCTTATTAGTCAACCACTGGCGCCCATCGACCCAAGGCATAAACTATTATACAAACTCAATATTGAACCCTTATATATATCCTACCGTGTATGACCGCAACATAACTCTCAAATCAACTACCTTTTAATTCCACAATATCCTTACCATACCTCTAAACAGGAAGGCCCGGTGAACATACCCTTTACTGGATGACCAGGACCACAGCTACCTGATATCTTAAGTCTCCACTCATCACAAGTAACCTTGCTTTGCTGTCTAGAACCAATAATCACTTTTCTGAAAGAACCCACAAAGCACTACCATATAGTCACGTCGAAGTCCAACTTAACTTTTCACTACCGAACATGATATCCACTCTCGTACAAAGTGCAACCTTATCATGACAAACATGACAAATACAAATTTTTCCATTTTTAATAACAGATTAGTCTACCCAATTCCTCTTCCTTACGCCTTCGTCCCATTAAAACGAAAAGTACTCATTTCAAAATACCCTAATAAATCTTACTTCGCTACATTTTTCCCACAAAAATCATCCTTCGTGCTCTTATTCTCTTCTTTATTACACACGGTCACTATCCTTTTGCTCAAATCTGATGGTCCTTACCAAACTTACATTCATCCTCGCATATCAACATCTAATACTCTTCCACTGCCGAATCGTTGACCTACCATTGGTACACCTGTGCCACGCACACCATAATAAAGTGTTACACCTCGGAAAGATTTGCCGTTGGTACGTAAGTGAACGAACTAGTGATAAGTATGAGTGCATGATGTCCATGAGCAAGAAACGACGTTTGATGACCTTAGGCGAGATTTCGAAGGTATCCGATGTGAGATGAGAAAGTTGGCTAAATTAAGATGAGATATAAGGTGAGCAATGCATGTGCATGGACGTGGGTGGTTAAAATGAGAAGTCTAAGAAATATGGGAAGTTGCAGAATTGCAACTGCCCAGTGGTCGTAAAGTGCTAGGACGGACCGTAAACTGGTATACGGTCCGTAAACTAGCAGGTCGTAAACTGCCATGCAAGGCTTCAACTTTCTGCCAGTCGAGAAATGGTAAAATACGACCTGGAGGACGGACCGTAAAGTGATTTACGGCCTGTAAACCATGGTCGTAAATCACCATGCAAGCAACCAAAGCTTCTGGTTCTGGAAATGGTTAAAGACGATCGCGTGGGACGGTCCGTAAACTGCAATACGGGCCGTAAACCATGATGGACGGCCACTGTTCACCTCAGCACAGATTTTGCAAGTCATTAATTAAAGGGACCAACATTTGTTTTATTTCATTACAACATTACACACTTCTCTCTAAAACCTCTCTTTACATTTATTATACAAGTTTTCAAGGATATTTGAGGATCAACAACATAAAACAAGGGGAACCAAGAGTAAGAACATCATCAAAGATCATCTAGGTCAAGAAATCCAAATGGAGAAAAACTAGGGTTTTGCTCAAAGTGGAGTATTATTAACCAAAGCTTGTTCCTACAACTTCTAAGGTAAGATTCATGATTTTTACATGATGTTTAAGGTATGGAAGAGTTAAAATACATGGATTGTAGAAAATATGGTCAAGTAGGTCATGAATGATGAATAGTGACATTTTTGAGGAATAGTTTGAATTGAATCATGAATGTTGTTGTGTTGTGATATGAATGTATTATAAATGGTACTAAGATCATGAACTAGACACTTTAGACGAATGGACGAAGTTGGATGTTATGACCATGAATATGGGTGAATTAGAGGCAAATTAAGGAATCTAGACAATGTGGATAATGTGAATGACTAATGGTCGTTGGTATGATATTAATGAAGGTATAGACGCTAGCATTGGAAGGAAGCGTGCAAGTATAGAATAGTCCAACGAAAAGGTATGTAAGGATAACCCTTCTTTCATAAGGCATGGTTCTTTGGTCAAACTCTTAAATCCTCTATATGAATATGTTGTATTCAAATGATTGACACTCCGAGCTCATAAGCTCACGATCCTCGATATGTACTACGATTGTACTACGCACGCCATATGATGAGTAAGCATAAGATATAGATGTAGCGAAAATGATGATGATAGTGATGACGATGATAATGATAATGATGCTAAAGGTGCCTACGGGCTATTATACTTACATGTGCCTATGAAGGGCTATAATGACACCCCGAGCTTATAACGCCGGGTAGGATATATATATATATTAATATGTATAAAGTATGTATACGATTACGAAACGCGCGCACACCTCTGCAGATGGTACGGATAACCCTGAAGCCTTGGTAGGGCCAGGTATGAGTAACCTTGAGCCTTGGTTGGCCAAGTATGTATGAAACACCATCCTATGAGGTCGGGTATGCTATGTAAATGCTATGTATATGAAACGACTATGTATATAATATGAATATGAATGTGATAAGACTATGTATAAGAATACGGATAAGGACATGTATACGACTATGGGCACAAATATGGTACGAGTACTATTATGGAATACGGATGATGACGTAGGTGTACAAATACGTATGAAAAATGGAAAGTCTTACGAAAGGCAGGTAAGTGCTATGACGATGATATTATTGTCCCCCCCCCCCCCCCTCCTATGCTATTTCATATGTTGTTCATGATGCTTATTCGTTGATGTTGCTCATGCTTTACATACTCAGTACATTCTTCGTACTGGCGTCCTTTTATTTGTGGACGCTGCATCATGCCCGCAGGTGCATAGGGAGACAGACTTGATCCATAGCTGCCTATTCGGAGATTACATAAAGAGCTCCATTTCCTTCGGAGCCATATCTTTTTGGTACTCATTATTTTGTGTATATAATTATGGGCATAGCGGGCTCCTGTCCCGCTAATGTGATATGTTATACTCTTAGAGGCTCGTAGACATGCGTGTGTGGGTAGATATGTTTGGCCTTGTCGGCCTATGTTTTGTATATCATTTTGTCGGCCACGTTGGCCCATGTACATTGATGTGGCATAGATGCCTATGATGATATAAATGTGCTGTTGTCCAAATGGGACTAGTTGATGAATGAATGGAAATGCATGTATAATATGTGGCTCACCTAGATGTAAGCATAAGAGTAACCTAAGAGGGTGCCCGGGTGGGCTAGCACCGGGTGCTCATCGCGGCCCCGAGTCGGGTCGTGACAAAAGTGGTATCAGAGCAGTTTAGTCCTAGGGTGTGTCTATGAGCCGTGTCTAGTAGAGTCTTGGTTATGGGTGTGTTGCGCGCCACACATATAAACAAGAAGCTGCGGACATTTTAGGAATAAATGACCTTCTTTCTTCATAAGAATCGTGCAATAGAGCTATGATGTAGGAAATTCTTGCTCCTAAATCGTGTGTTGTGTATTTCAGAGATGCCTAAAAAGGGAAAGACTACGGCAGCCCAAAAGGGCAAGACGGTGGCAGAGAAGCGGGCTACGAAAACACCGCCACCGGTAGTAGAGGAAAGTGAGTCCCAGGGTGCGGCTCAATCTCAGTCCTCCCGGACAGTGCCCGTCTCTGAGGAGCGTGAGGGAGCCTCAGCCCCAGCTCCAGCACCTCCAGCTCCTCCACCAAATGCTTCGGGCCAAGATGTAAAAGAGGCCATTACTTTATTGACTCAATTGGTTGCGGCCCAGGCTCAGAGGCACAGTTCAGGGTATGGTGATAGGGCTGTTAGTGCAAGAGCCCGTGATTTCATTACTTTGAACCCTCTGGAATTCTTTGGGTCAAAACCGAAGGAGGATCCCTAGGACTTTATTGATGGTATGCTAAGGACGCTCCGGTTGATACATGCTTCGGACACCGAGTCAGTGGAGTTAGCGTCATATAGATTGAGAGATGTCTCGATTCAGTGGTATACGGTATAGATGGCTTCACGGGGAGCAAATGCACCTCCCCCAGTATGGCAAGAGTTTGTTTATGCTTTTCTCCGTCACTATATGCCCCCAGAAGTTCGGCGGGCTAGGGCCGATAAATTCTTAAATTTGAGGCAAGGCAGTATGAGTGCCCTAGAGTATAGCCTCCGTTTTAACTAGTTGGCCAGGTATGCTTCGGCCATGGTAGCAGATATGGGCGACAGGGTACACCGATTTGTAAAGGGCCTAGGGCCCCATCTGATCGACAAATGCTTGACTGCGTCCTTTCAGGACGGTATGCATATTTCACGTATTCAGGCACATGCTCAGAACTTAGAGGAAAGCCTACAGCAGCGGAGAAGTGAACATGAATAGGATAGGGGACATAGCAAGAGGGCCAGATCTTCGGGCCCAATAAGTGTGTCCAGAGGCGGACACAGGAAATAGTTCCCTAGACATTCGGGCTATTCTATGACCAGTGCACCTCCACGGTTTTTAGGCCAGAGCCTTGATAGATCTACTCATCCCGGGCCGAGTCAGAGTTATTCGGGGTCCCAGTTTAGAGGTGATTTAGGCCAGTCAAGGCCACCTATACCACGATGTTCCCAGTGTGTGAAGTCGCATTGGGGTCAATGTCGATTGGTTTCAGACGTTTGCTATTCATGTGGTCGGCCAGGCCATATTATGCGTGATTGCCCCTCAGTACATGGTAGAGGTAGGACCTAGCCATCAGGATCGATAGCCAGATCTTCGGCATCTGTACGCCCTACGGGGCCAGGTTCACATGCGCCGGTTGGCCATGGTAGAGGTAGAGGGAGAGCTCCCAGTACTAGCGGTCCTCAGCACCGTATCTATGCTTTGGCTGGACGACAAGATCCTGAGTCATTTCCTGACGTGGTCACAGGTATATTATCGGTATTCTCTCATGATGTATATGCTTTGAATTAACCGGGTTCCACATTATCATATGTTACTCCTTATATTGCAGGTCAATTTATAGTTGACCCGGAGTCGATCAAACCTTTTGAGGTGTCCACACCCGTGGGTGAATCGGTGATAGCTAGCCGAGTATATAGGGATTGTATAGTCACGATTTGTGACCGTCGTACCATGATTGATTTGCATGAGCTAGAAATGGTAGATTTTGATGTTATTATGGGCATGGATTGGTTGGCTTCTTGTTATGCCAACGTTGATTGCCGGATGAAGGTGGTTCGTTTCCAGTTTCCGGGAGAACCAGTGTTAGAATGAAAAGGAAATACGGCATCACCAAAAGGTAGGTTTATTACTTATCTAAAGGCAAGGAAAATGATCTCAAAAGGGTGCATTTATCATCTAGTACGAGTTCAAGATGTAGAAGCTGAGTCGCCGACTCTACAGTCAGTTCCAGTGGTGAATGAATTCCCGGATGTGTTCCCGGAAGAGCTTCCAGGCCTTCCGCCCGAGCGGGAGATTGATTTTACCATTGATGTGTTGCCACGCACCACACCTATATCTATTCCTCCATATAGAATGGCACCCGCAGAATTGAAAGAGTTGAACGCGCAATTGAAGGACTTGCTTGATAAAGGAATCATTAGGCCTAGTTCATCCCCGTGGGGAGCGCCCGTATTGTTCGTCCGAAAGAAAGATGGCTCCTTGAGAATGTACATTGATTATATGCAATTGAATAAAGTAACGATTAAGAATAAATATCCTCTCCCAAGGATTGATGACTTGTTTGATCAATTGCAAGGCGCCAAATGGTTTTCAAAGATTGATTTGACGTCCGGGTATCAACAAGTGAGAGTTAGGGAGAAAGATAACCCCAAGACAGCCTTCAGAATGAGATACGGTCATTTTGAATTTCGGGTAATGTCATTTGGGCTAACGAACGCGCCAGCAGTATTTATGGATTTGATGAATAATGTGTTCAGGACCTTCCTGGACTTATTTGTGATAGTATTTATCGATGACATCTTGGTGTATTCTAGATCCGAGGCAGAACATGCGGATCATTTGCGTATTGTCCTTGGAGTTCTTCGAACTCGAGAATTGTTTGCAAAGTTTTCCAAATGTGAGTTCTGGTTGAACTCAGTGGCATTTTTAGGGCATATTGTGGCAGCCGATGGTATTCGAGTGGATAGTCAAAAGATTGAGGCCGTGAAAACTTGGCCAAGACCCACAACTCCTATAGCGGTTCGTAGCTTTCTAGGCTTAGCAAGTTATTACAGGAGATTCGTTGAAGGTTTTTCCTCTATTTCTGCACCACTCACAAAGTTGACACAGAAATCAACCAAGTTTCAATGGACAGAGTCTTGTGAACGTAGTTTCCAAGAGTTAAAGGGTCGGTTGACTTTTGCCCCAGTTCTGACACTTCCAGAGGGATTGGAAGGATACGTTGTGTATTGTGACGCTTCAGGTGTTGGGCTAGGCTGTGTGTTGATTCAACATGGCAAAGTGATTACGTATGCTTCAAGGCAATTGCGGAAACATGAGCAGAATTATCCTACCCATGACTTAGAATTGGCCGCGGTGGTCCATGCATTAAATATATGGAGACATTACTTATATGGTGTCCACGTGGATATTTACACAGATCATAAGAGTCTTCAATACATCTTCAAGCAGAAAGAGTTGAATTTGCGGCAACGACGATGGCTAGAGTTGTTAAAAGACTATGATGTTGAGATCGTGTACCACCCCGGAAAGGCAAATGTGGTGGCTGATGCTCTTAGCCGTAGGTCGATGGGAAGTCTAAGTGATGTACGACCAGAAAAGAAAGAGATGACCCGTGAGCTTCAACAGTTAGCTAGCCTAGGAGTCCTAGTAGTGGACTCAGGTAGCAGCGGAGCTACTATCCAGAATACAGCAGTCTCGTCGCTAGTAGCAGAAGTGAAAGAGCGACAATATGAGGATCTCATGCTAATGCAGTACAGTAATACACTCCCTCAGAAAAAGGAGTCATCATTTGACATTTCAGGAGACGGAGTTCTCCGATGTAGAGGAAGATTATGTGTTCTCGTTATTCTGTTCACCACCAGATCTTGAGAAAAGTTCATAGTTCTCGTTATTCTGTTCACCCCGGAGCGACGAAGATGTATCATGATCTTAAGTCTATATATTGGTGGAATGGGATGAAGAAAGATATAGCGGAATTCGTAGCTTAGTGTCCTGATTGCCAACAAGTGAAGATTCAACACCAAAAGCCGGGTGGATTGTTGCAAGCTATAGAAATCCCAACTTGGAAGTGGGAAGTGATTAACATGGACTTCATTTCGGGCTTACCCCGTTCTCGACGTAAGTATGATTCCATATGGGTGATTGTGGATAGACTCACCAAGTTAGCTCATTTCTTACCGGTCAGGACGACCTATGAGGCAGAAGATTATGCGAAGCTTTATCTTAAAGAGATAGTAAAACTCCATGGCGTCCCGGTATCTATTATCTCCGACAGAGGGACTCAGTTTACAACTAAGTTTTGGAGGTCTTTCCAAGAGGGTTTAGGGACCCGAGTTATCCTTAGCACGGCATTTCATCCCCAGACCGATGGACAAGCTGAACGTACTATTCAGACTCTTGAGGATATGTTACGAGCATGTATGATAGATTTTGGAGGAAATTGGGATGATGATTTGCCACTCATTGAATTTGCTTACAATAATAGTTATCATTCCAGCATTCAAATGGCACCATATGAAGCTTTATATGGGCAAAAGTGTAGATCCCCAATTGGGTGGTTTGAAACCGGAGAAACTAAATTGATAGGGCCAGACTTGGTCTAGCAAGCTATAGAGAAAGTCAAGCTTATACAAGATCGGTTGTTAGCGGCCCAAAGTCGTCAGAAGTCTTATGCGGATAATCGTCGTAGAGACTTGGAGTTCAAAGTGAAGGATTGGGTATTCTTGAAAGTGTCGCCAATGAAAGGCATTATGAGATTTGGCAAAATGGGGAAGCTTAGTCCCCGGTATATTGGACCATATGAGATTGTGCGCAAAATAGGCAAAGTGGCCTATGAGTTAGATCTACCTCCAGAATTGGAGTCAGTCCATCCAGTATTTCATGTCTCGATGCTTCGAAAATGTGTTGGAGATCCCACTAGGATCGTCCCAGTAAATGATGTGCAAGTGACAGAGAAATTGACTTATGAAGAGGTACCCATTGCCATATTAGACAGGCAAGTACGGAGGCTTAGAAACAAAGAGGTGGCCTTGGTTAAGGTTCTATGGAGAAGCAGTAAACGAGAGGAGATAACATGGGAAGTAGAAGAAAGTATGCGATCCAAATACCCACATTTATTTCAGCCCTTGGAAGAAGCCCAAGATGAGACGTCAAGATCATAAGGTATGTATATTTTCCTTTTATGCTTTTGGGTCATGTGTGGCCAAACATTTTATGTTGTTATGTTGTGGCCCTGTGTGGCATCGATATTATAGGTTGTTGTGGCAGGATGGTAGCGCCATATTATAAGGAAAATTCTAGCGAAATTTTTGTAGAATTCCCGAGCACTTTAACATTCGGGGACAAATGTTCTTAAGGGGGGAATAATGTTACACCTCGGAAAGATTTTTCGTTGGTACGTAAATGAACGAACTAGTGATAAGTATGAGTGCATGATGTCCATGAGCAAGAAACGACGTTTGATGACCTTAGGCGAGATTTCGAAGGTATCCGATGTGAGATGAGAAAGTTGGCTAAATTAAGATGAGATATAAGGTGAGCAATGCATGTGCATGGACATGGGTGGTTAAAATGAGAAGTCTAAGAAATATGGGAAGTTGCAGAATTGCAACTGCCCAATGGTCGTAAAGTGCTAGGATGGACCATAAACTGGTATACGGTCCGTAAACTAGCAGGTCGTAAACTGCCATGCAAGGCTTCAACTTTCTGCCAGTCGAGAAATGGTAAAATACGACCTGGAGGACGGACCGTAAAGTGATTTACGGCCTGTAAACCATGGTCGTAAATCACCATGCAAGCAGCCAAAGCTTCTGGTTCTGGAAATGGTTAAAGACGATCGCGTGGGACGGTCTGTAAACTACAATACGGGCCGTAAACCATGATGGACGACCACTGTTCACCTCAGCACAGATTTTGCAAGTCATTAAACAAAGGGACCAACACTTGTTTTATTTCATTACAACATTACACACTTCTCTCTAAAACCTCTCTCTACATCTATTATACAAGTTTTCAAGGATATTTGAGGATCAACAACATAAAACAAGGGGAACCAAGAGTAAGAAAATCATGAAAGATCATCTAGGTCAAGAAATCCAAATGGAGAAAAACTAGGGTTTTGCTCAAAGTGGAGTATTATTAACCAAAGCTTGTTCCTACAACTTCTAAGGTAAGATTCATGATTTTTATATGATTTTTAAGGCATTGAAGAGTTAAAATACATGGATTGTAGAAAATATGGTCAAGTAGGTCATGAATGATGAATAGTGACATTTTTTAGGAATAGTTTGAATTGAATCATGAATGTTGTTGTGTTGTGATATGAATGTATTATAAATGGTACTAAGATCATGAACTAGACACTTTAGACGAATGGATGAAGTTTGATGTTATGACCATGAATATGGGTGAATTAGAGGCAAATTAAGGAATCTAGACAATGTGGATAATGTGAATGACTAATGGCCATTGTTATGATATTAATGAAGGTATAGACGCTAGCATTGGAAGGAAGCGTGCAAGTGTAGAATAGTCCGCCGAAAAGGTATGTAAGGCTAACCCTTCTTTCATAAGTCATGGTTCCTTGGTCAAACTCTTATATCCTCTATATGAGTATGTTGTATTCAAATGATTGACACTCCGAGCTCATAAGCTCACGATCCTCGATATTTACTATGATTGTACTACGCACCCCATATGACGAGTAAGCATAAGATATAGATGTAGCGAAAATGATGATGATAGTGATGACGATGATAATGATAATGATGCTAAAGGTACCTACGGGCTATTATACTTACATGTGCCTATGAAGGGCTATTTCATATGTTGTTCATGATACTTATTCATTGATGTTGCTCATGCTTTACATACTCAGTACATTCTTCGTACTGACGTCCTTTTTTTTGTGGACGCTGCGTCATGCCCGCAGGTGCACAGGGAGACAGACTTGATCCATAGCTGCCTATTCGGAGATTACATAGAGAGCTCCATTTCCTTCGGAGCCATATCTTTTGGGTACTCATTCTTTTGTGTATATAATTATGGGCATAGCGGGGTCCTGTCCCGCTAATGTGATATGTTATACTCTTAGAGGATCGTAGACGTGTTTGTGTGGGTAGATGTGTTTGGCCTTGTAGGCCTATGTTTTGTATATCATTTGTCGGCCACGTTGGCCCATGTACATTGATGTGGCATAGATGCCTATGATGATATAAATGTGTTGTTGTCCAAATGGGACTAGCTGACGAATGAATGGAAATGCATGTATAATTATGTGGCTCACCTAGATGTAAGCATAAGAGTAAGCTAAGAGGATGCCTGGGTGGGCTAGCACCGGGTGCTCGTCACGGCCCCGAGTCGGGTCGTGACATAATGCCTTGACGAAGTTGAGATCTTTCCAAAAATCAATCATTTCATCGAACAAATCATTCTGGTTAAGACAGGAATGCCCTTTTGCCACTTTCGAGCAACCCAATGCTGAAGCATGGAGATCATTTAACCCTCTGTACCATATTTATCATTTCTTAAGAACCCCGCACAATAAACGAGTCTAACTACGATCCCACACAACTGAAACCTCTTGCTATAGCTAGAAACTGAACTTGGTCACACTTTTGAATCAGGATGAGACATTTTGTACCATACCACAACACTTCAAAAACGAATTGATAGCATTAGAACTTAAGAATGAGTTTCCACCATTCGTAAGAGTGAAGACAAAGATATTCAGATACCAATTGGAATCAACTAGATACCACTTTGGATGAAGTATCACGAAGGAATGAAAGAATTGAAAGTTTCCTAAATGCCCCATAACCTCTTGCAGATAAGGACGGAGCTCATCGTACCCATCCTGTCACGACCTAATTTTACTAAGTCGTGCTGGTACCTACCTTTTCCCACCTCTGTAGGCAAACCCTTTCCTTAACTAGCATACAACTAGAAATGCGGAACAAGAATGTAAATAACAATCAATCTCTATATCATTTAAAAATGAATAAGTGCAAAAGATATTACAATCCCCAAAGAACTGGTTTGACTCGTACAAAAGCAACAATAAGAATGTCTAATACACCAGTCTGAAAGTCAAATAAAAAGTTATCTGAATGATGGACTATAAAGCCAGGATAGATGAGCCTCCGGACAGCGAGTCGTCAGATGCTCACCCTAGATACTCGTAAGCTAGGCCTCGAAACCTGTCTCAAACTCTATACCCCAAAAATAAGTATAGCAAGGAAGCATCAGTACAAACAACACATACATAGTAGGCATCATAGGCCGACAACAGTTAGTGAACATGCATAAGGAAAGAGAAAGTGGAATAGACATTCTTGCAATTAGATAAAAGGCATAAACACATATCCAACAATAACAGTTCAAGTATCAAAATATCTAAGAAGCCCTCAGGGAGTTATATCCAGATCAAGCCTATAGTGAAGTATCTAAACTCAAATCCTGCCAAGTTCTCCACAATTTCTCAGAATAATCAAACACTAGTACCACCTACAATATTATCTGAAACCTCAAGTCTTATCCTAGGAGAAAGTCTCTACTCATCAAATCCATCATTCCTCAAGTATATATTAATTAGGAACTAAACAGGAAATCAATGTTCATGAACACCACACAATACAAATAATAATCACAACCAGAAATCAGGGGTATGAGTGGATGAAATATGAATACAATGAGTGCAATGCTTCCACACATGCTCCGGGAGGATGATGTCCTCTATACGATAGACATGACCCATGGGGAACCGCTAAGTAAATGTACCGTCATTCCGTGTCACAGAGCTTAGAATGACTCATCCATCGCGATACACATATGCTCCGAGGGGCCAATGTCCACCGTCCAACAGTCATGACCCATGGGTTCCTGCTAAGTTCATGTACCGTTATTCCATCTCACACAGCCTAGAATGACTCCTCTACCGAACTCCCCACTAGCCACTCTTTATCACCCAGCATAGAGATGGCACCGCGATATAATAATGTCATAAGAATCATACTTACTTGTCTTCTCATTTATCACGGTCGCACCAATATCAAGATCACAACAATATATCATGGATATGAAAATGGATGTCATGCAATGAGAATATCTAATGCAACATATTCATTTCAGTCGTGCCACACAAGGGAACTCATCGCAACAACAACATCAACAATATCATATCTGTTGGCATCCAATTTTCACTGCGTAAGACATATAGTTTAAATTTTCATATTTTCCGAGTCTAGGACGGGGTGAGGATGCCTTTAGAAAACGGGAAAATTCAAAAATCCCGAGAAAATTGCAAAAATTAACATTCAATTATTATTTTTTCATAAAAATTAAAAATTACAAGAAATTACGAGTTATTTACTTTCAAACGTGATTTGAAAAGAAGATACACATCCTGTTCCGTCTAGCTAGGGAAAATTGTTAATTAAAACAATGTACAAATTATGGTTCTTTTTTACCGCTTTTTTTCGCATGTTTAAATATTATCCGGAACTAAGAAAATATCGGGCTCGTATCAATGCTCGTATTTTAAAACGAGGTATTATGAACTTTATTTTTTATATATACGAACTTACGTGTTTAGTTTTATACAAATACATAGTTTCATGAAATTGTGTATTTTTTATTTAACTTGTATACAAAGGGCCTTTTAAATTATGTTTTAAACTCAAAGGGTTTTTTTTTAAAAAAAAAATTGTTAAATAATTTTGGGGGGGTGGGGGGGGGGGGGGGGTATATATTTAATTAGGGACCAAAGTAGCAAACGAGCTACTTCAGTCCCATTTTTGCTCCCGTCTGTTTATTTGTCTTTACCTTTAACCCTTCAATGGCGATGGGCGTTGTGTTCTAGGGTTTGTCGTGGGCTCGATTCAACCACTTCTATGGCTGATTCAGGCCTAATTTTGTCGGCGTTTTCATCCCCATTCTCTGTTCTATTGATTGCTAGGTTTAATTAGCTTTAATGTGCACTTTTTCCTAAAATTAACCCTATTAAGGGTGTTACCCAAATCCTTTCAAGTGTTGAGGATGCCATGGGCGAAGTCGTGAACTTCTAGCAATCTTGTGCTACTCAACACGAATTTGAAGGGGTTTAGGGGGAATTCCCTTAGGGTTCTGTGATTGGGTTCGAATTTAGAAGGGTTTCTATCTATTAGTACATTTTGTTTACGTTATTTGTACCTATTTTGATGACTAGTGTACTATCTCCTAATTTTATGGGATTTTTGGGATATATTCTGGTACAATATGGCTGTTTTCTTGTTTGTATATGTTGAGGTGTAAAAAGTTTGCTAGGATAATAGTACATTTGGGAATATCTGCTGTGAAGGGGCCTGTCCTTTAGGGGTATTTCTAAATTTTTTTAATATGGGGTAAGATTTGGGGGGAATTTCGGTTAGGATAATTGTTTGTCACCCATTTCTATCCCTAAACCTTATTTGATTGCTATAAATAGCAAGCCATATGACTGCTAAAAGGAAACTTTTTTTTTCTCTTTTTTCCAAAAAAAATCCTAAATTGAAAACTACACAAAGTGTTCTAGCCTAAAAATACAATACATACATTTAAGCATACCACTGATATACTAGATGTACCTCTTTACCAAAAAGCTATAATATGTAAATATACTACTATCTACTTTATATAGGGGGAATACATAAATTTTGAAGAAGAAAGGGCTTGTCATTAAGGTGTTAAGTGTTGGTGTTTGAAGAGTTGATTCAATATCCTCCATTTTGATCTTTAGGTTGTCCCAAAGAAAGGTAATATTCCTATTCTAGCCTATTTTATCCTATTTTCTAGCTTACATCGTTGTTTATCTTATTCAGATCATGCTGTGTTATTCATGCTTTTTGACATAATGGGATCATTTAAGTGTTTCTAATGATTTTTAGTAATATTTAGAAGTTAAAAGATGGATGGTTGCTTGAAAGAACCCTTTTTTTTCATAGGTACTGTGTCATTGATTTCCCTTCGGTTCTGAGGTGTCTCAAGCTAATCTAAGTTTTTTTTATTGGTATCTTGTTGTTCTGGGAAGGATCAGGGTCTTAAAAAATGATTTTAAAAAAGGACCAGGAGTCTGTTTTAGCTTCTAGGTCATTGTTCCATTAGCTTTTCCCTTTGCTTTCTTGTGTTATAGCCTAGTTATGGATTTTGAAACATTTGTGAGTTATTTTTTGATGTTATTTGGGTACTCTGATATCTTGAAAGACCGTTAAATAAGTCGAGGGGTCTGTTTATGGGCCTCAAGGTACTATTCCCTTGGTTCTTAAGATTTGGAGAATGTTGTTTGGTTACCTGGATTTAAAACTTGGCTTACTTTGTGGATTACCTGTTTGATTGAAAGATTTACTGTATGAAATGGTTTTAAAATGAGAGTTCATGGTATGTTTTGCCTCTACACATTACCTTATTGCCAAAACTAACTTGGGGCTAAAGCTAAGCTTGTTTGGTCTCTTATGTGTGACTGTCTCTTATGTTCTTAACCAAGAGGAAGTCTATGATTTTCTTAAAGGAACTTTAAAGCTGACTGAGGCTAAGATGACCACCATAAGCTTTTGCTTTATATTTTCTATGAGATGATTATTTAATAAGTCTAGAAATAACCATTTCCTAAAACTAAAAATGACTTTGAAATTTGTCTACTTAATTTGCTGTGTTACTTGAGTCTTTTCACAAGATTTTGAAACTAAAAATGGCTGGCCTCTTGTCCTGCTAACTTAGCTTCTGAAACTGGGAATGAAAAGGAATGAGGTGATTTATTGTATTATTTGTTGCCTCTGCTTCTTAAACCATGTGATATTTCGTTAAGCTAAGCTAGTTTGATTAGTTTGCTTCTAGCTAGTATGGTTGTCTCAGCTTGTTCTTTGTGTTTTCTTTGTTGGTTGAGGTTCATTTCATATACCCTGCTCGCCTAGACTAAGAAGGAGTTTAGAAGAGCTTTAAAACTGATTTGAGGACATAAGTGTGGTGTTTACATTCCTTAATGTTGTCTGCTTGTGTAATCTGCAAGTGTTCTTATCATTTACCCCTCCTTATTTGTTTTTGAGTTTGAAACCCTGTCTAATAGGCCATTACACCTAAGATAGTTTTTCTATCCTTTATGTATTCTTTGATCTTTTGATTAAGGTTATGGTTAGTCTTTGTTACACCTACTTGTCATTAATCTATACTCATTTGACCCTACTTATGTCTTAGATAGATTCTAGGTGTTGTTGAGTTCTGAACTTCATTTGAGAACTAGGCTAGTATGCCATAAACCTGCTTAACCCACTTTGAGACTTTTGCTTATCACTTGTGTAGTTTCTGAGTAAATCTTAAAAAATAGACCAATTTCAAACCATTCCTGGGTCCTGGTGATGTTTTTTTTTATCCGAACCTATTGACTTGTTATTTTACCTTTATTGGTTCCTAATCTTTTAAAACTAGCCTAAAACAGACTTTGGACCTCTAAGTTGTTTCTGAGACAGTCTGTTGATAGCAAATAGATTTAAAGAATGGCTTTTAGTACTACTTTAGCCCCTTTGTTGAATTAAAAGTGAATGCTTAAGTTGCTGAGATCCTCATCCTGTCCCTTTTGACTATTGACCCTCCCTTGAACCTGCCCATGAACTTTGAGTCTTAAGTGAAGCTCATCATTCTTCAGACCCTTCTGAACTTCAAGTTTTACCTTTGAATTTTCTTGTTTTTCTTGTTATGTGTCACATGTCCATCGCCTTCCTATGTTGCCCCTCCTACATGTCAAAACAGTCTTTTGAAAACATTTTAAGTCACTGATAATTCAATTGGTAATCCTGAAGATTTGCATCGTTATTTCTGAGAGTCAGTGTCACTGTTTTGCCTTAATATACATCCTGCAAGACCTGCTAGTATTTGTACTTAAGTTCATATGACCTAACTGCCCTAAAAAACAACTTGAAACTCTGCTTGCTTAACTTGGAAATTCTATGAATGATCAACCCTCTAATTACTTGACTTTCATAGACCTTGAAAGATAATTTTAAACCAACTTGAACACTTAATGCTTATCACTGAAGCTGTACTGGAGTTTTCTTTGACTTTGGGACCATTAAGTAACCATTTGGCATTTAAACTTGAAAACAAACTAACTTATGGGATCTGTCTATGCATTTAACATCTTTGAACATTGTTTGTTGTCCTTACCTCTGTGTGTTCACCCTTGACACCGCCTGGTCCTTGCCCATACTTGATTGCTCTACACTGCCTTTTAGTTTTGGTGCTTCCTGTGACTTTTGATGAGTCTGTTGCTAGAATTATAGTCTCTATTGCTTGCTTGTTTGAATTCTGAAAGCCTTATTTATGTTATGTGCATTATGTTTGGGGTTTACTTGGATGTGAGTGGGTATGCCCCCCTTTTGGGATGGTTTTACTCCTCACATACAAGTATATCTATGAAAATTTGGGTGTAATTTGGTCCTATATTTAAGAAGTTTTTATTAAACAAGATTATACCATAGGAGTATACTAGTGCTACAGTTTCACCTAAGGAAATGGGGGAGAAAAGATGTATATGGGGGGGTTGTATATTGTGCATATTCTTCACTTGACACTTAGAATTATTTGGAAAGCTTGAAATTAGGCCCTGGGAACTGGGCCTGTCCATCAGCAGTTCCTTATCTGATTCTTTCGAGTATTTGGGCTAGCTTTGGCCACTGCTTACGTTCAGTCCATTAGCTGTTGGGTTCAGCCCAAAATATATATGTTATAATTTAAGGTTTGGCCTTGCAATAGTAATTAGGAGTTTGATTTCCAGCATTTTTAATATTAATCATTGAATATCTACTAATGTATGTATACCCATTTGTGTTTCTACCCCAAAATCCGTTGGTGGGCTTCCACGAGACTCACTAACTTTCCTAGATCGAGTCGACTTCAAATACGGACGGGCAGTGCATATGGAGCATACGTTGGACTTAAAATTGCATTTTTACTTCGTCCCTTGGGCTTGGTCGGCCCAAGTCCCTCAAACTTTATATTGGTGCTTTTAAATTGTGATTATATGAGTTTAAATTTCATATTGGAACCCATATGATTAAACCGTTCATTAGAGTTTCCTAAAATGTTTTTCATTAACTAATTAACCTAAGTGTGGTATAAAATTAAAACTAGGCTGCTTTGGACTGTCAAAGGACTGAATATGCATGATTTCGGAAAACCTATGGAATTAAATCGACATTTCTGGAACTTCTGGGGCTGGACTGATGCAGACTGTTTTTGGAACTTTCTGGATCGATTTAATAAAAATGAGACTTGTGCAAAATTTGTATAAAATTTATAAAAACAGACTAAAACTTGTATAAAAATTTGATAATTTAGAACACTATAGGTTGATAGGTTGATAGTTAGTCAGTGCCTCCAGGATGACCAAATCTATGATAGAAGTCCTGGTGCGACCCTCTTTTCTTGGAAGCATGACTTTGTTCACATTTCAAACATGAGCTCAAACTCTCCTTTCAGCTCTTTCTTCAAAAGTCTAGCCCTTGAACCGGCATCCTTTACTCCATTCTTAACTATCATAACCTTGAAGTCTGTTGAAGCCTCTACCTTTCCATTTATGGTTCACAACCCTTCTGTAGGAACTTTAAGAATTTTTCCCAGTATCTTTTCCTCCAACATAAATTTAGTCCCACCAATTGATGCAATGAGAGTACTGAGATCATTGGAGTAGCAGAGATTTGCATAGAATTTAGAAACTGTTCTTCATACACACTCGGTACAGGTGGAACAAAGAGATGACACCATCCCTGAAATTTAATAATTTCAATCAGCTCTTTCATTCTAGATTGTTTTTCAATTTCTAGGTCAAACACTCTTCCCAGCAACACCTTTTGTTTCCTCAGAGTTTCTCTTCTGTCAATTTCACTTTGAGAAATAATTTTATTCATCCTTTGCTCGTTTAAGGAACGGGATTCCTTAATCATCTTACTCTTTTTTTTTTAAGGGTTTGATTCATTTGTCGACCGGTCACCCTTAGCTATTTTGACCCTTGACTTACTGTTCCTCTTTTTTTCCTTCTTCTTTACAATTTCCCTCACAAGTGAGACATCTTCCGCTTCTGATTCTTTCTCTTTATCATTACATTTGGCAACTTAAGTCTCCATATCCACTAACTCAGTTTTATCAATCAATCTAATCTTTGTCTGAGAACCCCTAGCTCTTTTTCTACCGTTGGCTTTACTTGCTTAAAGAGATTATGCACGGGCTGCCTTTGCTGCATGCTTACTCTGCCTGGTTCTTGGTGCGGTTCCACCAAAGGTAATTCTCACTGAGGATGTTGATCCTTTGGTTTCTTTGACCTTTGACCCTTTCTTTATTTTAAAGACAAGAGGTATCTCATCTTCATAAGACTCATTAGTATACGTACGTTGACCGTGATCCTTCGAGGGTGGCATCTCAACAAGAGGTACGACATCATGAGGTACAGGCTCAGGACTTAGGATTAGGTCTAGGTTTCTCCTAGATGACTTCGGTGCCTCATCCCACACAAGAGATGTCATAGGTCCAGTTTCAAGGGTTCCTTGTGAAGAGGGAATTGGTCGCTCATTTGTTTCTTGTGAAGACCTCACATTTTCTAACTCACTCATGGTACACATAGTCTGAGCAAGTTCTTCCATAAGAGCAATATCACTACTCATCCTACAAAAATTCCCCTGACTAATCTCATAAATATTACCATCTACTTCTATGGAGACTCATCTATTGGCTTCTCTACTCTTTTACCCAGATCAATAGAAGAAGAGTTTCCTTTTTCCACATTTTTTTTGTTAATCTGTGTGGTTTGTTCCTCTTTGTCATCCGTGACTTTTCCTTCAACAGACCCTGAAGAGATCGGGTCCTCTTTAGCTTGATTTAATTTCTCTGTGTTCTCGATAGGTTGACTAGTAACTTCTATATCATTATCTTGTTCTTCTCTTTCGTCAGTTGTTTGAAGGTATTTAGACAGTGATAATGTATACCCACTGCTGAAGGAGTCAGGTTTTTTGATTTGGACAGATGTGGCTGAAGATGGTACATTATTTCTGAGAGTTTGACTGGAGACAGAGGATTTTGAGGAGGAGGTATCAAGAATTAAATTGATGGAAGTTTGGGATTTTTGGGAGAGCATAGGCTGGTTTGATTTAGGAGGATTTTGAGTGGTGAATCCTTCACTCGACATAATCGATGGTTTGATTTGAGAAAGAATGGGAAGAGTTTTAAGGGAATAAGAGAGAGCAGGTTTATAATCGAAGAGGATAGGTGAGAAGATATGTTTGGATTTTCAATTACAAGAAAGGAGAAGGGGAATGCAGTCATGGGTATATGAGAACAAACAGGGATGAATGGGCCGGGTTGATATAGAGAATGTGTAGTGTTTTATGGAGGATTTTCAAAAAGCTGACTTGGGACTTAAAAGACATTTTCAATTTATACAAATGTTTAAAGGCTACAAATCTGGGCTACAGAGACCGGGTCTCTGAGATTATTTCGGCAAAGACTTTGAAATGTGCCATATCACTTCTGCTCACATTTTTCCGAGACATCCATGTGTGTATACCTATAACAGTATAGAAGTGAGTTAGATATCGCTGAAAAATACTTTTTTCAGGATTGTACCACTCCACTTGACCTA
Source organism: Lycium barbarum (assembly GCF_019175385.1). NCBI lineage: Eukaryota > Viridiplantae > Streptophyta > Magnoliopsida > Solanales > Solanaceae > Lycium > Lycium barbarum. The sequence goes on along the minus strand of NC_083344.1, from coordinate 17,056,839 downwards.
GCCATTTTCAGTAACGTCCTTTCTGCATTCAAACAGCGCACGTTTGGAGCTTTGCTTTGCATCTAGTGAGAATATTTCAACATTTTCTCTTAGAAGTATCCCGTGTTCTGAATCGTAGAAGGGTGTATTGTCATGTTTTCTAATTTCAGTGGCACACCCACTCCTTGGCAGTTAGTTGAGTGAGAAAGCAATATTCATTTTCTTGATCTCCTCCGTTTTTCACACTCAAGCTTTCCATCACAACTGCTTACTCAGGTTGAGACCACATTCCAGAGAGGGTCCCTTAGAATAATGAGTGGAGTGAGTTGAACTCCCCTTTTCTTGTTCAGGGAAGTTTACCACTTCTTGATACAACAAGAATTCCTCCTCTCCCGATTTTCTGTGTAGCAGTGTCTTCATTGTGTAGATAGCTGGAGATGCTGATCTTTTGAAGTCTGTTCCCTTGTCTATTTTTTGTACTCAAGATATCTATGGATATGGTTAAGGGACGGGTCTCTTGATAGATATTCACCTTGTTCAGGATTTCTGGAGTTGATTTTCTCTTGTAGCTTCTTCAACCTGTTCCCTCAGATCTATAATGCATACCACCATATCATCCCTTTCTTGCTCGGAACTGTTGGGTTTTTTAATTATCTTCTTCTTTTTTCACTGAGTTCATGATGCTCATTTAATAATTTCTTAATCAAGGAGACTAATCTCTTACGGGGACATCCCTTTATCTTCACTTGATCATCAAGAGGATTAAATTCCACCTTCTTTCTTTTACTTCCAGTGTCAGATTGTTCATTTGAAATAGAGTCTGACTCATCCGTTGAAGTTTCGCTGTTGTCCTCATGGTGATTTTTCTTGAGATCGTTTCCATGGTTTCTTCTCTTCAGAGATTTGTCACTTCTTCGAATCAATCTTTGAAACCGGCGAGTGAGATGCTCCATTTTCGATTCATCATCGTAGCCGGAATCTCTTCTACTCTCATTATCCAGAGCATTTATTTTCTCTTCCTTCGCCTCCTTTTCGTCCAAATCCGACATTCTCATAAGCTTGTGTATCTTGAGGTAGCTAATGAGTTCCTCAATGGTAAGATTTTGGAGATCCTTGGTTATAGTGATGATATTCACCTGGTTCAACCAAGATTCTTGTAACGACCCGTTTTGTCGTTACCATGATTATTTTGTTTTTGCCCTCATTGACCTATTCCTGAGTCTCGTTCGAACTATTTTGAGCCAAGAAGATACTAGTCATGGTTTCCTAGGCGTTGTTTTAGAGTTTTGGAGCATCTTTTAGAAAATAGGGCTTTAAGCGATAACCATATGACCGATGGTTGACTTTTGGGTAAATGGACGTTTTTCAGAAATTAGTCAGTTCTCAGAGGTCCGGAATATCATTTGTGATTGATTGACGAGCTTGGTTCGGTTCCCAATGCACTCGGCTGCGTTTGAGGACTTCGGTTGGAAAATTAATAATTAGGCCATCGGGGTTGACTTGGTCAACGAAGCCTCCAATGGAAATTTCGAGGCCACGAGTGAGTTCATAGGGTGTTTTGTATGTTTCAGACCTCGGGGCGAATGTTGCATTTCGGGATAACATTGTGGAAGTTGGGAAAAATTCTGGTTCTGGTGTGACCGCTATTGCGGTGCTTTTACTGCTTTTGCGATATTTTGACTGCTATTGTGGTAGCTTGACCGCTATTGAGGTTACCGCTATTCCACCGTCTCTACCGCTATTGTGGTCATCACTGGGCAGATTCTTTAAATACCCTAGTTTGAGTTATAATTTCCCATTCTCATATTTTGAGCTCTACACTTCGGCCTTGGGAGGAAACAAGTCCTAAGTGTGAGAAACATTGTTAGGGTAAGATTCTAACATCCCTCTAGTCTAATTTACATGATTCCTTCATTATTTTCCTCTTCTAATCCATGAAATCATTTAGTAAAGCAAAGGTTCTTTAAAATTGGGGTTTTAATTCAATCTTGAAATTGGAGGCTAAATTGTGGATAGTTTTGCATGGAAATTAGTCTATGAACTATATTAACATGTTTCTTCCCTTTTAGTGATAAAATTGTGGGATTAAAGTTAGGGTTCTTGGACCCAAATTTGGGGGTTTTCACATTAATGATGATTTGAGAATTTATTGAGTATTCATATGATTAAAGTAATGGGTTTTGACCCTTTGGTATTGAATTTGGTGTTTTGCATCATAAAATTCCCGTTTTTCCCTTGAGTCCCGTTTTCCTAAATTAAAGAGTGGGTTTTTGACCCGAATAGAATATAGTCATTATGGGTATCATTGTTCATGGTTTCTTACATAGAATTCATATGTGATAGAGTTTGATTGTTTGGAGATGCTTCAAAAGACGAAACAAGATGTGGGTTCGTGGCACCTGTTCTGCTGCCAGGTAGGTTATGGCTTCCCTTTCAGTAGACTCCGGTTAGTTTCCCATATTCGTGTATTAGAAGGAACGGAGAATGAAGGTGTAGTAATTGGAGATTTTGGATGTAATCCTAGGATGGTATTGATGTGTGATTGTATGTTCGGGCTTGTGGCCTGTAGATTCATTAGGATGTACGATGTAGTTTTCTTGAATATCGGTGGATTTTATGTGACTTGGGAGTACCGGGTGATACCTATTTTTCGTGTCTAATGATGAGAATTGGCGTAATATGTGATTAATTGTGTTATGTCATTAATTGTGAATCTAGTTGATGAATGGAAGGATAAAATGCATCAGCGATTTTGACCGAGTTCTAGATTGAGTTGTGACGAATGATTGTGAGTGTAGGGTGAGATTACTTGTTCTAAGCTAATAGGCTGAATTAGGGAAGTGGTAATAATGTATATCGATTTGATTAACCTGTTGTGTGTTTAGGACTAGCCACCCCATTGTGTTGTGATTTGATTGTTCTATTGTGCCGACTTGAGGCCATAAGCTATTTATACATATTGGATTCTGTTTATCATCTTGATTATGATATTGTTAACATACCCGATTGTTGGAACTTATGATATTGATCAGACTGTTGATCACCTATGCATTGCATGCATTCTCATCCATTCATGATACATTGTTGATATCCTAAATAATGGATAAAACTCTTTTACTTGAGTTACGTGAGATTGTCGATGTCCGATGTTCATCCCGGAATCATTGATTGAGTGAAGTTGATATTTGATAAAACTTTTTTACTTGAGTGACGTGAGATGGCCGATATCCGATGATTAATTCCAGAATCGTTGATTGCATGGCTGATATTTGATGTTAGTTCCGAAATTATTGATAGTGCATGGACTCCGTGGGTCCCCCAGAGTGGTGTCGGTGAGAACCCCCAGTGGGCAAAGATCTGGGGTCATCTTTTTCTGTTGGGAAAAGATCTGGGACGGGTGGCACTTAGACTTCGCGAGTCACACTAGGTTGTGCTACCAAGACGTCGATATTTCTGTCCGGAGTACATGTGTACACAACATTTGCATGGCATTGCATTGCATTGCACCATAGTTTGTGATTGAGATGTGTGTTGTTGTACTTGTGATGTTGGATTCGGACTAGATGTATTCAGACTTGGCATGTTTGGGGATTAGGTGCTCTATTTAGGCGATGACGTGTATCTGGATTCGATACATTTGATTTATACTTGTTGAATTGTACCAGTTGAATTATTCTAGAGAACCCTCCGTAAAATTTGTAATTTGATTGGTTTCTAAGTGATGTAGGATAAAAGGTGTTATAATGATGAGTTGACTCCTAGACTAAAAGGAATGATCTAATGATTTATGTATTGGGAAATTGCACATGTGATATTTGACTTGTAGTTATTAGAGAGAAATTGTGATTTAAGGGCATTGATGTTACGATGAGCGGTTGATAGATGTGTGACTTGATTTAGTGATTATCGTGGTTGTTTGTGAATTCTTTTACTAATATGTGTTACTAATCATTGTCGGCCTATGATACATACTCAGTACACGTGGATTGTACTGTATTTGCACTTGCTACACCCTTTTTGGGTGTAGATTGTTTCAGGTGGTTGATTTGTGATATGAAGCAGAAATGTGTGGTGCCTATCTGGAATGCCTCCTCCCACTTGATTTCGGGACGGAGGTTGAGTCTTAGAATATAGTGGAAATCAGAATTCATTTAGTCACTCTTGTACTAGTCTAGACCAGGTCATGGGAAAATGGATTGAGCTTGTAATCATGTATTTGTTTCAATCATATGAACACTTGAGTTTATTGAAATATATTATGAGGTTCCGCTATTATTTCTAAAATATCAATTGGTTTAGATCCTTCATCTTATTTAATTAATGTGTTATTCGATAGAGGGTTCGCCTACCGAGGTGGGAAAGGTAGGTGCCCGCGCGGTCCTAAAATGGGTCGTGACAATTCTGGAAGTGCATCAAGTTGTTTGTGAACTAGAAGCCTTGTCTCCATGATTGACCCCAGAGAGTGAAGTTCATTTATGATTGAGGTGAATCTAGTATGTATGTCATGAACTGATTAGCCAACGTTCATTCTGAAAAAGTCATATTTTGAAGAGAGCAGTTAACGGGCATCCGAGATATCCTTTGGAGAAATACATTTTCTCCTGAGGCTTGATGATAATGAGCGGGATTCTCATTCTTTGTTTGATAGGACATCCATTAGAATAAACCTCTCTAGATGTTAACCTTTTAGAAAGAACCTGCTCTGATATCAATTGATGTAGGTTGTGCGTCTACCAAACACAATACGGAGAGAGCTGGTTGTGTACCAGTTCCCTTATGTAGTGTAGTAAGTAAAAAAAGCACGATTTTACCACGGAAAACTCCATGCTCAAGGGATTAAAAATCACGACCTGCCCCAGTATGATTTCAACTCCACTAAGTGAGAAACTTCAGATTACAACCCATTGCAAACTAGGAATTAACTCCCATAAGCCCTCACCCTTACAATAGTTGCAACCTAGGAACTAACTCTCATTGTCCCTCAACCCTTACAATACTCCGATTGTAAGTAACTCCACTTAGCTAACTCTAGCTAAGGACAACTAATACACCTAGCCTAAATCTAGCCTAGTGTACAACTCAAAAACTTGTGGAAGCACACTTTGAGAATTTAAAACACCTACAAACAACTTCTAAACAAGAAGAGTAGGTTTACAGTTTAAGCACAAATGAACAAAGATTTACAACAACTTAAAGAACATAGACGAAACTCATAACAGGATCTGGTTCTACAGCTTAAAAGTAACTTTGTTCTTGTGATCACTTGAATTCTTGCGGCAGCGGCTTTTGCATAAGTTAGATTAGGTTTTTCAAGTCATACATAATATGTTGCACCATGTTATATATATAGTAGGAAGCACGTGGGATGGATAGAGACCACTCATTCAGTAGTTTGACCTAAATTATGGGCCAGCTCAACTGCCGTACTTGTGTGCAGTGAGTAACTCGACTTTACAGCTGTCTCTGCTTGCCGTGCGAAATGCACAGAGAGCAGATCACATACCAGGTCTCTATCTGGTTCTGAATCAATTTGACAATCATCAAAACACGAATGCACTTGAGCTTATCAATAAGCTATCACTTTCCCTTTTTGCATCAACACACAACCAAGACCCACTCTAGAAGCATCATAATATGCCGTAAAGCTCTATCCCTCGATAGGTAAAGTTAGAATCGGAGCGGTAGTCAACGAAGTTTTGAGCTTTTGAAAGCTCGCCTCGCACTCAGCAGACCAATAAAATGCCACCTCTTTCTGAATAAATTTGGTCAACGAGGATGCAATGGATGACAACCCCTCTACAAAGAACCGATCATAATCCACAAGACCTACAAAATTCCAAACCTCGATAACCTAAGCAAGTTAAATCTAATCACGGACCGCCTCTATCGTTTTAGGATCAACTAAGATACCATCCTTAGTCACTATATGACCTAAGAATGCCACTGAACTAAGCCAAAAATTGCACTGCGTAAACTTGGTATAAAGCTTCTTCTGTTTCAAAACCCCAAGCACAATCCTCAAATGTTGTTCATGCTCTTCTATACTACGGGAATAAATCAATATATCGTCAATGAAGACAACCACGTAGGAATCCAAGTAAGGTCTGAACACCCCAATAATCAAATCCATGAAGGTAGCGTGAGCATTAGTCAACCCAAATGACATCACCAAGAACTCATAATTCCCGTAGCACGTCTAAAAAGCCTTCTTGGGAACATCCTCAGCCCTAATGTTCAACAACTTGTAATATGATCTCAAATCAATCTTAGAAAAGAAAGAAGCACTCTGAAGCTGGTCGAACAAATCATCAATGTGAGAAATTGAATACTTGCTCTTGATGCTCACCTTGTTCAACTGTTGATAGTCAATACATATGCGCATATATTTGTCCTTCTTCTTCATAAACAACACGGGAGCACCCCATGGTTAAACATTAGGTCGAATCAACCCTTTGCTCAACAAGTCCTGCAATTGTTCCTTCTACTACTTCAATTCGATCGGTGACATCCGATATGGTGGGATAGAAATAGATTGAGTGCCCAGCTCCAGGTCAATACAGAAATCAATATCACGGTCTGGAGGAACGATTGGAAGATTCTTTGGAAAAACCTTTGCAAACTCCCTCACCACCAGAATAGACTCTTATGCAGGAATCTCCGAACTAGTATCTCAAACATACACCAAGTAGGAGAGACACCCCTTCTCCACCATCATTTGAGACTTTAGGACCGATATAACCCTCTTTGGATACCGACTAAGGGCACCCTTCCACTCCAATCTAGGAAAACCTAGCATGGCTAAAGTAACTATCTTGGCATTAAAATCAAACATAGCATGGTGCGGAGATAACCAATCCATCCCAAGAATAGCGTTAAAATCCACTATATCCATGACCTTCAAATCTACCTGGGCATCATATCCCATCAGAGTAACAACGCAACATCTATATACTTGGTCTACCACTAGATTCACAAACATGTGTAGAAACATGAATAGGCGAATCTAATGAATCACACATCAAATAAAAACTCAAAGAAATGTATGCAGACACATATGAGTAGGTAGAGCCTGGAAAATAATACTGAAGTGAAATGATGGCAAACCCCAAAATACATGTGATAACTACATCGGAGGCCTTTGCCTTTGGCCTACTGGGAAAGCATAGAAGTGAGAACGACCACCCACAGGCTGAGTTCACCCACAATCGCCACCTTAGTTGGACAGAGTACCACGCCTGAGAACCACCTGTACTACCATGAGAACCACCTCTAGCCAGCTGCACTTGTACCATAGGCACGGGAACCTGAGAACTCTGGGGCTGACCACCACACCTAAGTCAGGGACAATCCCTCTTGAATTATCCTAGGTCACCACACTCAAAATAACCTTTAGGAATTATGGCTCGCTGAGAATAAGAACTAGCACCCGAATGTCCAACATGACCAGACGGTCTTTAAGTACTCGGAGTCGACTGCCCTGAACCATAAGGAGTACGCGAGGGCTGAACCTTTTCAAATACTGGCATAGCTATATAAACTGGCTTGATAGGTGAACGATAATGATCAGTACCTCTAGAGTCGGTACAAACACTAGGGGAAAAGCAGGGTATCCTGACCTCCTACTTCTCATAGTCCTGGCGCCTAGTGAACTCAGCCTCTAGAACTGCATCAACAATCTGCTGAAAGGAATACCCTGTGGCAGCCATCTGTGTTGCAATCAAACAAAGGGTACAAATCAATCTATTGGTGAACCTTCTCACCCTCTCGGCCTCATTAGGAAGAATCATCAAAGCATGGTGAGATAAGGCCTGAAATTGGGTCTCATACTTTTTCACAGACATACGCCCCTGGTATAACCCCTCGAACTAAGCCCTCCTCCTCTCTCTCACACTACAAGGTACAAATTTCTCCAAAAAATCCTGAGTGAATGAAGCCAAGTGAACGAAGGGGATCCTGTTGGTCTATTCTCAACAAACAACCTCCACCACTGCTTGGCGGAGCCAACCATCCATAAATTATTGTAGTCCACACCACGAGACTCTACTAACCCGAGGTTATGCAACCTCTCATAACAACTGATCAGAAACTCATACGCGTCATCCTAGGGGTCTTAATCATACTTGGCAAGATCCATATTTATGAAACGCTCAAACATCTTCTTCTCCTTCACGGACATCGTGGGCTAAGTGGTCGGAGATGAATAAAAATGGGCACATGCATACCCATGAATGAAAGATCCATAGTAGGTGTTGTCCTAGCTGTTAAGAGTATGAAACCCTGAAGCAGTCATAAGATCGGGAGTTTGTCCTCCAACTGTAGTCTGTGAGCCATCAGAAGTATCCAGTAGAACACCTGGTTGAGCCATACTCTCTAAGAAATCCAATAAACGAACCAAAGTGTCTTGAACCACATGTATAACAATGAAACCCAGAGGTGCCTCCTGGTTGAACCTCATCAGCATTGACTGGCACATCCTCTTCAATCACCTCCTGCTCAGGAGATGCTGGTCTAGCATCGCTCTAAGGTGCCACTGGTGTCACGACCAAACTCGTGAACTGTGATGGCACCTACACTATCCCCCAGGTAGGAAAAACATTCCTAAATCATTTTAAACATTTATAAGAATTAAGCGGAAATAAACAATGATTTAGCCAATAGATTCAAATCATATGAATAATACGTGCGGAAGTAATAATAACCCCAAAATCTAGTCTGGAGTAGTACAAGAGCCACTAATACATAGATACAAGTCTGATAAGAGTACAAATCTCAAGTGTCAATAGTGTCTCAAAAATACAAAGTAGACAATTAAATAGTAGAAGAGTGTCCAAGTGCGGATCTAGCCTAAAGCTCACCCTAGAAATCGCTGTCATGTAGACTCGGATCACTCTCGAGGATGGAAACTGGATCTAGTAACAGACTCTGCACTCAAAAGAAGAGTACATCAAAAGTAGCATCAGTACAAACAACACGTACTGAGCAAGCATCATAGGCCGACAAAGATTTGTTCATGCATATAAGCATAAAATCAACAAGATAAGCAGATAGGCATATAATACCCAAACCAAGGACACAGAATATCCCAAAACTGAATCACAATCGAAGATGAAGCTTCTAAACCACAAGTCTGTCGAGTGTCAATACTCTCAAACGATAATTACAAATCCAAGTTCTGAACCTAGGCAGAGTCACTACTCCGCAATCTGACCTAGTCCGTAATTCGATCTATGCCACCACAATGATACGACAGACCATACTAAATCAGACTTGAAGAGCCATATAATGATGCAGAATAAAATGTAATGATGTACAATGCAATGCACTGGCCAAATACCTCAAACATGTACACACATGCTAAAGGCATTATCCACACATTAGTCATGACCCATAGGGGACCCGCAAAGTCTATGTGCCCTATAATCGGAACATGCCTCGGATCACGAGTCCACTCGCTCCAAAATAGACCTCGGATCACGAGTTCACAAATAGGCCATATCCTCACCCCCTGTCAAATGTGCCTTTTCTACATATATTGTATGCAAGATGAGTATTCAAAATATGATTCAAGTCTAGAACCCCAATATGAAACAACAACTTAAAAGTAAGCATGATAAATCAATGAAATCTATTGCCAATGAAAGTGTAAGTCACAATACCGTAAGCCATATCAGGACTTAGATAAATCAGTTCAACCATGGAATGAATCATACAAAACATCTCAATCAACATAAAGAGTCTATGACACCCTCTACTTCCAAATATAGCAAGTACATCTCACAACTAAGTCATGTGTCCAAAAGTACTCCATTTTCTCTTTTATCATCATCAGTACCAAGTCATAATTTGATATTAATATACATGTGAAATGAGAATTTGTGCTATGCATGATATCATCATCAACAGTAAGTCATAATCAAGATTTCAACCGTATATTATCATAATTATACAACACGATTCAAGCCTAATCTATCCTTCCTTTCTCCGATAATAAATAACCCAATGAGAGAGAAATAAGTGCAACACGTATCACAACACATCAATTAAGGAAACAAGCCTAATCACAATAAGAGGGCAACAATCCACAATTAACCAACCTAATAGAATACCATCTCAAATCACCACAGTACGAATACAAATATACCATCACAACGCGTAAATAACGGTGACAACCCACATAATCAGAAGTCCTACCAACCTAAGTAATACCCGACCAGACATCATGCCTGAAGACGTAATCATGATTTCTCCCATTAATTCTACACAATATATACATTTCGCTAATCAAAGTTTATCTAAGGTAAGCCGTAACCTACCTTGAATGCAGAACAGGAGCCATGAACTACTCCACACGAGCCTTCTATTTTTGAAGCGCCTTAGGACTATAGTAGTCTAGTGAATAACATCGCAAAGAAGTAAATGACCACGACAACCAACTAATTGAACGAGGAATCAATTTGGGAAAGGTTACTCAAAATACCAAAAATACCTCTAACGAGTCACGAGGGAAAAAATGGGAAATTAAGGGTGAAAGTACTTTACCCATAGTCGCAACAATCATAATCCTTAATTATATGGGGTTCTAATAACTTTAGACCCTTCAATTCGTAATTTACAGAAAAAATTTCCAAATTGGGTTAAACCCTAAGTCTCAACATAGATTCTTAAAATAAATAAGCAATTCCTTCCTAAAAGGTGACAACCTACACTTCTAGATGATATAAATAGTAAGTTATTCAACATTCACAACTTAAATAAGGGTTTCATGAATTTAGGGTTCTAGGAACCTAGAACAAACATGGGAACTTAAGGGAGAAAGGATAATGAACAAAGTGATGGTTAGAAATTACCCTCAAAGATGATTCCACCAAATTATTGAATAAATCGACTCTTTTGCTCTTAAGAACTATTTTTGGGAGCTTGTGACTAATGACTTGAACTTACCAATATAAAAATGGTTTATGTTTCCCATTGATTGCTGCAGCGGTCACCAGATCGCTCCAGCGATCTCGCACTAGCGGTCAGGCTAGTGGTACTCATTAAAAGACACGTCCTAGCGGTCAAAATCGCATCGTAGCGGTCCCGCTATGGAGGCCTACTATCCCCCATGGCGGACACTCCTTACTCGCAGATCATCACTATGGTGGTCGACACCCTGCCACAACGGTCCTGCTGTAGCAGCACGAAGCCTGCTACGACGGTCACACCCGAACCAAAAACTTCTGGTTTTTCACCAACCTTTCCTGAAATCTCGACATCAATCCGAGGCCCCACACACAAAAACCAGATATGCACACATATGTAAAAAAAAATGGACTCACCCGTGGCCTCGAAATTCCCAACAGAGGTCTAAATTACCAAGTCAACCTCTAAAAGGAATAAAACAAGTTTACAAACAAGTACTCAAAACACAACCAAATGCCTCGGGAACAAAACCATTCACCCCACCCAGTTATAATCGAACCTCTAGAGCTGACGGAGTTGACAGAGATCAAAAAGAGGGTTGTTTACTCAAAAGTCAACTATTGGTCAAATACTTACACTTTAGGATTCTTAATCCTTTAGTTTTCACTAGGCTCGCTCCTAGTCTCGAAAATTGGTGAACAAGAGTAAAATGGTCAAAAGGCACATAACGACCTAATGGGTCGTTAGAACTGGTGCTTGGCCTCAGGTTGGTGCTGCTACTCGAATTCTGCCTCGCCCCGTACCCGTGCCCCCAATAGCAGCCCTAGCAACGAGCTCAGGGGAAGGTGCAGGTACGGGCTCCTGCTCTCCAACCGCGGTATATCTAGTCCTCACTATCTGTGAGAAAGAGTGAAATAAGAACTCTGTATTTGATAATTTCAAGAGCGCACGATACGAATGAAAGATGTGAAATTTCCTAAATGTCATGTAGCCTCTCGAAGAGAGGTACAAACGCCATCGTAACGATCTGCAAGACTCCACTAGGCACCTCTCATATACATGTGAGACTATTGAACCTAGAGCTTTGATACCAAAACTTATCACAACCCAAAATCCCCAAATATGGCTCAGTCACGACACATAAATAGATTGCGGAATTAAGTAAAGTCTTAATATAAGTCTAAATAAAAATAAGGACCATAAGTTTTCTAAGTCAATACATCTCTCCAGAACCTAGAAGTCACAGTACATGAGCAACTAATCCAAATACAATTCTGGAAATAATACATAACTGTCTGAAATGAAGAAAGACAGAAAATAAATAATAGAGTGAAGTCTGCTACTGTCGGACACTCGTCAACATACCCCGACTCCAAGATGCGCCTCAACAATCAGCATAAGGACGACCTCTACTAGCGCTTGGATCCAAACCTACACACAAAAGGTGCAGCAAATGTGGAGTGAGTACAGAAAGCACGTTGTACCCAGCAACATCGTTTACCCACCCTAAACTATATCGATGACGGGGGTGGATACTCCCAATACGTCTCTTCTTGCTTTGTTAGTTAAAGTATACTTCATAAGAAGTTCAACCATTAAAATAAAGATTCTAAAATCAACCAAGTCACAAAGTCCATCACATTTCAAGGATCATCATTGTTTTTCTAACTTTACTTCAGTTAGGACAAGTATAGCCATAGGGTTCCAACCTTTACCAATATCGACATCTAATCCCGCAAAGATCCCACCTTTCCATCAAATTAAGCCAGTTTACTCATAAAGGTCCAACCTTTACACTATTTAAGACCTTATACTAGCAAAGGCTAAGCCTTTCTATCATTTAAAACAAACAAATCATAAAGATTACATCTTTATATCATCCAAAGCACATATGGCTTGAAATCACATCAATAAGTATAAATGGTATGCAATGCAATAGCCATATGGAACTGGTACACACACGCTCCTGCAGTAGTTTTCACGTGATTCATGGGGGACTCATGAGGTCCATATACCCACCTGGTCTACCAGATCTTCCAGATCACATCGGGTCTAAGCCATCCGGCTATAATATCATCATCATCACTCCATCTATGTACAATATCTAAATTTAGCCTCCCAGGCCCCTGTCTTGTATTCTCATCAATGAAATGCCATATGGAACTGGTACACACACGCTCCTGTAGTAGTTTTCACGTGATTCATGGGGGACTCATGAGGTCCATATACCCACCGGTCTACCAGATCTTCCAGATCACATCGGGTCTCAGCCATCCGGCTATAATATCATCATCATCACTCCATCTATGTACCATATCTAAATTCAGCCTTCCAGGCCCCTGTCTTGTATTCTCATCAATGAAATGCCATATGGAACTGGTACACACACGCTCCTGCAGTAGTTTCCACGTGATTCATGGGGGGCTCATGAGGTCCATATGCCCACCCGGTCTACCAGAACTTCCAGATCACATCGGGTCTCAGCCATCCGGCTATAATATCATCATTATTTCCATCTGTGTACCATATCTAAATTCAGCCTCCTAGGCCCCTGTCTTGTATTCTCATCAATGAAACGCCAATAATATTTGTTACGGTTCACTTTTACGCAAGTCATAAAAGCTACTTTGAATTTGGGGACTCTTTTGGATCTATTATTTTTACAGTTGCAACCTAATTTATAAGGGAAATTAGGAAAATCAAGTTAAAAAAGTTTATTCAAAGAAGCAAAAAATCCTTTTTAAACTAGAGTTTGAGGTAAGGGTTCTGGTGATTCCTTAGGGAAGGCGTTAAGACACCCCGATATTAAGAATTCATAGAATACGATTGACATTCGAGCTTGAATGTGTGATTTTTAAGTATTTCCTTAAAATGGTTTAAAATTGTTTATATCTTGTCATGACATATCACAAAATAGTTTGGCAAAAAATCTCTTTATTTGAAGACAGAAAGAGTTGAATTCCTTTTGAAAATGTATATAAGGTTTGAAGAGTCATTTCATTTCCAGACCAAAACCCACCCAAGATTTCTCTTAAGTAGAGTTCAACTTGAATTTGGTCCAAATGCCATGACTTTTATCCTTATAAGTTTTTATGGAAAAGCTTTGAATATATCTCTTTTATAAAAATTCCATGGGGTATATACAAGTATATAAAAGCGTCTCTTTTGAATTACAAATTATTTATCCATTCCAATTATTTTTTAAGGTCAACCATACTCTATTTTGAACCATTTCTTCAAACTAAAGTCCAAATGAAATTCCCTTTATTTGTTTAGCTTAAGGTGTGCTTAACCCAAATGTGTTAAAAAAATCCCTTAAGCTATTTTTGAGTAGTTGAAGCTAATTTTCAACAAAAGTTGTTGTCATTTTGAAATATACTTTTTAGCCTTTGTATATCCTTGAGTTGAAAAAAGAAAATGTTAAAAAAAAAATCCAAAATTGTCCAAACAATTTTCAATTTTCAGTTAAGAAAAGCGTTAATTTTTGAAAAACATTACATACTCCACTGTTTCAATTTTCAATTTTGTAGAAGAAAAAATTGTAAAATCATTTCTTTGTTCCGACTCTTGAAAATATAACCATTTATCTTTTGTTGGGTCTCGGTTTTGAAATAGTAATGGGTTCCTATCCGTTCTAACAATATCACACATCATTTACATAATTCATCTAAGTCTAACCACCTGGGTTCCAATATACACAAATGTTAGTACAACGTATACATATTATAAAAAGAGAAAGTGAGGCTGGTGAGCCTACCGAGCCCACCAGTTAACTGTTTTCACCCATGGTTGGGCCTTTAAACTTTTGGACTCGATCAAAGAAAAAATTTGTTGGGCTTCAGGCCCAACAACTGTGGCTGATGTAATCTTGGCCTAAGTGGCCCCCTCGGCAGTGTATTCCATGCAAGGAAAGGGAGAGGGGAAAAAAAGGAATATGGTTAGAGAGCATCTAAACTTACTAAGTTATATAAGAAAGAAAATAAGTCACACATACATAATCATATACACAAAGACATATTTCAGTTGTATATCTACATATATTTGAACTTATATAGCTAAGATAGGCCCGAACAGATTTAACGAAAATAAGGAAAATATTATAGAAAGCCCACACAGTTAAATAAACCAAACAAGGCCCAAATCTCTGATTATGTGTAAAGCAAAGCAGTCAGGACCATATCAATTCTCCTGGAGGTAAAATGTGAAGAGCAAACCCACATTGATAAATCGACAAAGCCTTTAAATTAAACCATCTTGGGATATACCATTAGTATCCCTAATATACACTTCAATATATAGCGAGGTATATATATGGATTATGTACAATTGTATACTTTGTGTATATTACACTGTAGCAACACAAAGTAGAAGGAGGTGGAGAGCAAAAAAAAGATTTCCATATAAACTTACACATCAAGCATACACACATATATAGTGAATATCATTCTGCGTGATTTAGCACACTTTTGTCACAAAAGACCTCATGATACTTCAATGACACAGGGATCAGTTTGTTTCATACATATTGTTCCTTAATGTTACACCTCGCAATTTCGCGTCTTTTGTATCGTAAGTAAGCTAATGTAAGCCCGGAGAGGCCATGAAACTCCAATGAGGTTAGGTAAGGATTTTAACAAGTGTTAGACAGGTATCTCAAGGCTCTAGGATCAATCAAATCAAAGAAACTAAGTTATCAAAAATTTGGGGAAGATTTGGCAAAATTTCGGTCAGAAATTTTGGGTCCAACTTTGGGAGGCATAACTCCTAGTATATAAGGAGTTATGGAATGCATACATATGAAAATTCAAGTTCAGGGAGTCATCTTTCCATCAGAAGTTACAGTTTTTCAATCTGAGAAGTACTGGCTGAGATACTTCCCGTACAAAAATGTATGCCTTGGACGAAAATGTTACACCCGTAAGAGTCTGTGCTACTTGACTTAAGACAAAATGAACGAGTTAAGAAAGTTCAAGGGAATTTAATCGAGTTAGTAAGAATATCGTTATATATATATGGTTGCCTTAAGTATCCCGAGGTGACATGGCAACCTAAAGGATTTGAAATCGTGTCATGAGTACGTATACGAGGTAATGTGAGTGCCCTTTTAAAGTATTTGAGATTATTAGTAATGATATAGAATATGGATAAAAGATATGAATATACTTTTGCGATTGGAGTTTCGTCGAAGCTTTATGAGTTCTCTAGCTATGTTTAAGGTTATTATGATTCTCCGGACCCTTCAAGACACATGTATGGATTGTTGTGGATGTATATAAGTATGTATATATATATGTATAAGAGGTTACATGAGGGTTGGAAGAGGATTAGAAGTTAAACGAAATGAATCAAAACAACTTCAGTAAAATCTCGAACAAGATTTTTAGCCCATATTGTTGGAGGCATATCTCCTAGTATATGAGGAGTTTTAAGGTGTTTCAAAAGCCTAAAATGAAGTTCATCGAGTCTAGTTTCCAACGGAAAAACCACTCGTCAAAATGATATCGGGATAAGGAGTTATGGATGATGCAAGTTTGGCTGGCGGGGCAGCAAGTTGAGACCCGACCCAAACATTTGTATTTCGGCCCATGAGGCCCATTAACATTAATATATATGGAAGATTCATTTGAGGGCTGGTCATTTGCATCTAGGAGCTTCCAAAACATTAGAGAGAGAGGGAGAGAACTTCAAGGCTAAGAAAGCCATTCTGATCAAAATCCGAGCCCCGAATCCCGAAGCTCATGATGAGAAAAGCGTTGTACGTCGTTTTGCCTTCAGTTTGGGATAACAATCAGCCAAAAGGAAGAGTATTGACGTGGTTGTTGCATACTTAAGGTAATATTAAGGTCCCTTTTTCATTGTTAATAAGTTTAATTGAGTTTTAACGGATTAGAACGGAGAAAATAGCGTTGTAAACTCGTTTGTTGTTTTGTTGAGATTTATGGATCGGGGGTTGTTTTAGTTGGATTAAATGGATGGAATCAGCTGAGTTATGATGTATAATAATGGTTGGTATGGTTGTTGATGATATTTTAGGGTTGTTTTGTATGATTTTCGTGGCTGTTTTGTGATGATATTTTAGGGCTGTTTGGTATGATTTTCGTGGCTGTGTGTGTTGTTGATGATGTTGTGATTATTTTGGGTTGTTGGTGAGTTGGGACGGAGTAAGAAAAATAAGGGAAATATTGCCGAATTTTCGTTAGATTGTTTGTTAGCTTACAATGAGTAGTAAAGAATGACTTTCATCTAATTGTGGCGTAATTATTGCCTTGTTATAGATTACAAACTTGGACAGTAGATTTTAGACGAATAGACGCGCTTCAAGGTATGTAAAGCTATTCCTTCTTTCTTTTTGGCATGGTCTATATGAAACAAACAGACAACGAACATATAAACTCCAAAGAAGCTCCTATTCTTAGAGATACTAGAATGGCTAATGTTCTTGATTTCCAGAAGCTATTTCATTATGTCCTGATACGTGTCTATGATTCCTGAAGTCCTATTTTGATATAAACCATAGTGACATTCGAGGGTGTTCCCAGGTTATTCAAGGAGTTCAGAAATAATTTTATGAGTCTCACTTGCATTATGACTCCAATGGATTCTAGTTCTCAGTGGTACTTGACGTGACTGTTGTCTTGATTCTCAAGTGTTAGTTCATTCTAATTATTCTATTGAGTCTCAGATGATGATTTAGTTTGCATATGGTTGCTCATGATATTCTGCTCGTGAATGCCGTTAATATATCATTCACCGAGTCTCGGGCCGGGTATGTATTCGTGCACAGTTTCATTGCATTGTTCACCGAGTCCCTCACTAAAGGGTCGGGTACGGTATATATATATATATATATATATATATATATATGATTATTTCACCGAGACCTTCACTAGAGGGCCGGGTACGGTATATATATATATGACTTCATTCACCGAGTCCCATAATAGGCCGGGTATGGTATATTATATAGATATGCATGACTCTCATCTCAAAAGGCACAGGTGCATTGGTATCTTTGATTATCATACTTGCCTCCTACAATCTTTTATTCAGTCATGATCTTCTTTATTGTATTTCATGCTTTATATACTTAGTGCATTTTTCGTACTGACCCCCTTTCTTCGGGGGCTGCGTTTTATGCCCGCAGGTACAGACACTCAATTTGGTGATCCTCCAGCCTAGGACTTCTGCTCAGCTGTTTGGAGAGCTCCATTGTTCCGGAGCCTAAGTCATTTTGGTACAGATCCTTTGATATAGACTTATGCATATCCAGGGGTACGGCGGGGCCCTGTCCCGTCATATTTAACTATTATACTCTTAGAGGTCTATAGACATGTGTGGGTTGTATATAGGTTTTGGTCAGCTATGTCGATATGGTTTGTTTTGGGTATTTCCGTATATAGTGGCAGCCTTGTCGGCTTGCATATTATGTTATGTTTTGATTAGCTGTGACTCCTCAGGAGACAGGTTCATTATGATATATGGCGTTATGAGTCTATAGCTTGCTTTTATAAATTTCCATATTACCTTAGTTTCAATCTGACTATATCTAACAGGTTCGTATACGAGTGTCCAGCTCGGGCACTAGTCATTGCTCATCGGGATGGGTCGTGACAGAAAACAAAGTACTAGATGTACTTGGAAGTTGGTTCCACTGACTTTGAGATATATATATTCCCAATTTAACCCATTTTCACCTCATTTCTTATCCTTAGGAGCTCTAGAGCAGTGTCTACCACTCTCTTAACATCCCTTTGCAATTAAATCAAGGATCATAAGGATTGTGCGTAGATTATCTCGGGATTGCATCATAGTCTTTGCATTCGTGCACGGGATGAGTTGAGGAGAGTAGAATCTCGAACTCAAGTCTAGTAAGGGGCAATCTAAGTTTAATAAGATAAGATCCCTACTTCATGATGTCGGAATTAAGTAGATTAAGCTCGTAATGGTAAGATTATCACGTATTTAGTCGAATTGAACGAAAGACGGATAAGTCTTGGGTTGAATGTTGTTGATTGAGGAATATGGGTATTGAATTGGATTATATATTGTAAATGTTGAATTGAATGTTGTTGTAACTTTGGAAACGTAGTAGAAATGGAGGAAATGCTGCCCGAATTCTCATAACCCAAACCATTGTTCGATATACAACTTATATAAGTTGATGTATAAACATGATGAGATGTGACTAAGGATATACCTTTCAATACAGGTTTGGGTGAAGGGAGAGCATCGGAATAAGGATTCATTCATGGAGATGGCTCGAAGATTAAGGTATGTAAGGTGTTTCTATCCTCACTTCCTTGGCACAAATCTTAGTTAAGTCTATTAGCGTGCATAGCATAACGACTCTACTCTATTTTACTTCAATGTTCCTATGAGTGTCCTTTGTTGGAAATGTTGATTGATTCCTAAAAATGTTTATATGTTCTATACTAATTCTTATAATGATATTATGATTGATTCCATTGAGTCCTTTCTTGACCTCGATATGAGTTCATGATGTATTCGGAGTTTACGACCTTACATCACTCCAAAAAGCCCGTTGTAATTTCATTGGATATATATATATATATATTACTACATCGAGCTGGGCTATAGTCGGCCGGGTACGACACGTAGATGTGCAACCACTGATCAGTTGGGCGCTCACACCGAGTCCTAAAAAGGTCGGGTACGCTATGATGATGATGTTTCCCTGAATGCGGGATGCCCCGAACGCAGGATGATGATGATATGATGAGAATACGATGATGACATATATTATATGTATATACTTGCATATGATTTTCAAAAACTCATGCTTGTATATTGCATGTTCTTCAGATGTCCCAGATCACTATTATCCTATTATGCTTATGTCTTATTTATGTTATTATTTCTTTCCTTACATACTCAGTACTTTTATCAGTACTGACTATCCCACTTCACGGGGTGCTGCATTTCGTGCTGCAGGTCCTGACAGGCACAGCAGAGGACCTCCAAAGTAGGATTCAGCCATTCCAGCAGGTGTCTACAAGTGTCACTACTCCGGACTTGCTCCCTGGTATATATGTTATGACTTTACTATATGTATATGTAACTTTTGTGTACGACGGGGCCTGTCCCGTCCAATATGTCATGTATATGTACTCTTAAAGGCTCATAGATAATATAGTGTTTGTTGCTTTCATGTATGGTTCAGTTTTTTCATGATGTTCATGTGATAGCCTCGTCGGCTATATGTCATTTTGATGATGCTCGTGGCAGCCTCGTCGGCTGGCATATGTATATATGTATGTATGGTTATGCATATGTCGTCTATAGTCTTGGGTATTTTTTGCATCCAGGTATCTTTCTATGTATATTTGAGTCATACTATGGGGCTAGGATAGTTGTACTACGATTATGTTAGCATACGTCAGGTGGTACTCGGTCGCTAGGGGTGGGTGCCCGTCATGCCTCTCATCGGGGTGTGACAAAAGTGGTATCAGAGCAGGTCAGTCCTAGGGATGTCTATGAGTCATGTCTAGTAGCGTCTTGTTTATGGGTATGAAGCACGCCATACTTATAAACAGGAGGCTACAGGACATTTTGGAATGTTTCCCTTCCTCATGATTTGGATCGTGCGATAGAGCCGAAGCGTAGGAAAGCTCGTTCCTGATTCTATTTTCCCATTTGAATTGCAGTGATGTCGATGAAGAGAAAGGCTTCTGTCAGTAGCAGCGTGGGGACAGCTCCGTGGGTGGATATTACACCAGCGCCACCCGCCGGTATAGGTCAGAAGGTAACAAAAGAGATAAAGTGGAGTATTAGTTATACTATTGAGTCAAAACCCTTAGAAATCATCATTGAGACAGACCCCTCAGAGATCATGACTTCTATTGAGGAGGATCCGTCTGAGGGCTCATATAAGACACCTGTCCGAGCGGCTTCGGTTATGACCTCATCACAGATCTTAGCATCGCATTCGGGGCCTGTTGAGAAGGATGTGAGAGGAGTAGAGCAGGGGTTGACACATCCAGTTTCCCCTTAGGTCCAGCATTATGTTAGGGCCGCTATAGACGTTGGCGTTACGGAGGTACCCGATAGTCCTCAATATTAGGAATCAGTTAATCAGGGATCGCCAGTGTATGTTATGAGATGTGTACAGGAGGAAGAGAGTAGTCTGGCCAAGAGAAGGAGAGTAGATGATGAACATAGGAGGGTTCCATTTCGAAGTGTATCTAATCGAAGTTTTCATGTACAGGACCAGGACAAGCTGCTTACAGGTATACTAAACCCCTCTATTGAAATTACTTGTGTTTACATGTATGAATTGTGGGACCTAGGGTGTCATTCATTACTCGACACATAGAGATTATAGGAACTTGATGTTGAAGAGGGATCACAGCAGAAGTGAGGGAACTGCGACACAGTTCAATAGGCAGATAAGATACGGGACTTCACTAGCAAAGGCAATATAACATATTGTACCACCCTCTCTTTTTTTGGTGACACCGGATTTAGAGACCATATATTTTACTTTATACTGAATACCCGAACGAAAGAAAGTCGTAAGTAGAGCCTAGTTACTTGCGTTAGGATAGGTGGTACACATAGGTGAGTACGGGCTTATTAAAGTGGGTAGCATTGATGAAAGGATAGTACGAGATTCAAAAACATGTATTGAAGATTATGATCGATTAAATGAAAGTCAAGTGTAGCGTTAGGAAACCATTAGAAAGTAAGGATGAACCGAAATGTGAAGAATTAATGATGCTAAAAATATCTCAGGCAACATTCAAGAATTATTGTGAGAAAAAGTGTTAAGGAATGAGCTGGATGGCAATCGAGTCGAATAAGTACAAGGGAATAAGGAGAAAAGAAGAACTAAAGTGCGACAATGTCGGAGAATTATGGATAGAAAAGAGCTAAGGTAACAAATAGACTATACGAACATAGGAAGTCCTATCTATATTACGTGGGAGTAACTACATAAGTGGATTTTGGCTTAAAACAAGCTGCACGATAGATGGTAGAGTGAGCCATAGATGTAATAAACGCCGCAAGGAAATGATCATCTCCAAAAAGAGCAAAAGGACGCTAGTCCCAAAAAGTAAGATTGAGTGTCAGACCTTATATTAGGATACGGATATAAGGGATTCCTTACGATTAGATAACGACTCAGGGATGGAAAAATAAAAGATTAAACATAGGAAAGGGTATTGTTTGGTGGTGAAGGCAAGGCCGTTGTGGGTCAATCGCAACGGACAATGTTATGAGAATGCATCGTAATGCTAATGCTATCAAGCATGATTAAATAAAATGTGAAGGCATGTATATGTCACGCGAGACACCTAGGGAAGTCGGAACCCCATAGTACAAAATATGTACTCTAATGAGCAATGTATGTCCAACGAATAGAAGTTTCACCTCGATAAACCATGATGAAGTTGGGACAATATGAAAAGTTTAGTAAACCATAAAGTGGAGAGGAAGAGGATACATAGGTGCATACGACAGGACAGCGATAAAAGGAGAATGGAAAAGAAACAAGAGTTGGACAATTGTGTACTTGAGGAACATGGCTATGAAGGTAAAGGAACCCCAAAGCCAGTGGTACACTAGGAAAATCTTAGTCCTAAGCAAGGAATAATGAATGCGCTGAAGAAAGACAAAAGATATTACAAGTAGAGTTGAGCACGCACCAATGTCTAAGTTAGTCGTAAGTGAGCTGTTCCGAAAACAACAACGAGAATTATATATGAAGATGAACTCTTAACTTTATGAATAGCAGGAGTATGAGGAGAAATGTAGAAGGCTAAAACAACATAGATACTCCACGACACAGGTCGTAAGTACATGGGTATCAAACATAAGTGGTAGGAATGGTGGTAAGATGACAAATTAGCCATCCTATAGAAGGAGTGACACGAAAAAGTATCCTAAACACTCGGTGGCATGGGGAAACAGCTAGAAGACAGAGTAATCACATTAATAGGAAGAAAGGAGTTCTCGGAAGTGTCAAGTGGCCACCTCCCTATAAGGGGGAAAGTTACGAAGAAGAAAGGGAAGGAGCTCAACTAGGGGATTACGAAGAACATGAACAATGATAATAAGTGGTTGTCAAAAGAAGAGCTAACGTAAAAGGGGATAGCTAAACGGACAATGGGAAATATTCATCTAAAGAAGACACTAACTAAAAACCCTATGAGTGAAGCAATATCGGCACGTACGACATTCCAGCTAGACCATCCGACAGAGTCATTACAAACATCGAACAATTTAGACCCTAGTAGAAGGAGTTTGTAAGGCTATAGGACAAGAGAAAGGTTACTAGAGATAAGGAAAGGTTACTACAGATAAGGCAAGAAGGAGCATGACAATGAGCAGTCATAATACCCCAAAACGATGACCCAAACAAAAGATGGGATCCGACGCGAAGGATAAAATATGTGCCTGCTATTTGAAGAATGATGACTTCACTCCCAGTAAACAAGGGAGGAATAGGAAGAAATAAATAAATACATTGGCGATTCACAAGTTCTTCGGTCCGGGTGAAACAACCAGCTAAGGGAAAAGAAGTAAAGGAAAAACAACAAGGGGAGAAATGAAGCAATAATGAAGGGCAAAGAGAAGCAGCTAGAAACGTAGTACACAACTCAGTTGCCTTTAAGGCGCAGACATATTCGTAGCATTGGTGGTCGGGGAAGTTTCTCAACTTATAACCGAATAAGAGGTATTAAGCACTAACATCACGCTTCGACCCTGATTCCGTTATTCCACAACACCAAGAGTAGAATGAGAAGAAAAGGAAATTTTTGGAAACAGAATACTCATGGAGCCCGATGGGAATAGCTAACTCCGGTTAAAAATAAGCCCAGTGACGAGAGAATGTCACGACCCGACTAGGGGCCATGACGGGTACCCGGAGCTAACTACTGAGCACCACTCATTATGCTAATTATCATACCCAACATGAACCTACACAACCCCCAAGGCAACAAATATATATATATAAGCCTTCACGGCTGCAAAGATGATGTACAAAAATATACACTGGTGTGTCCGTGAGAAAACTACCACTCACGCATACGTATCTACGAGCCTCTACTAGAGAACTGAGATATAAGGATAGGACAGGACCCCTTTATGCCCGAATACATATACACAAAAGAATGTATCAACAAATGGCACCTCCGGAGTAGTGGAGTGCTCCTGTGAACCTGCTGAGTAGCTCCTAAGAATCTGGGCCGCCTCCCTGCCTACCTGTGGGCATGAACACATCGTCCAAAAAGAAAGGACGCCAGTACGAAAAATGTACAGAGTATGTAAGGCATATATGATAAAATAATAAGGAAATATAGAAAGTAAAAGAAGAAAGGATAACTGCGACTGCTTGCCTCTTGAGGCGGAATCATGTATGCTCACTTTTATTTTTCAACATATCACATATACATACATAATATATCTGAATCAATAACATCATTAGCCCGCATCCAGGCCTCCCGTGTCCGGCGTAATCATGTCACGCCGCCCACTAGTGGTGTCATGTCCGGCCAAATAGGCACGGTGTTATCACGAGCCGCCCGCCTTAGCGGTGGCGCGGTGTAATCATAAGATACCCGACTTAGCGGTGTCATGCCCGGCCGTCTAGGCACGGTGTAGTCATACATATATACTTACCGTAAGGCATGCATAAGAACTCAAGTAAAAGCTACAACTCTACCGGGGTGACGTAAGGTCGGGAACCCCCGATGCCATTATGGAGTAGTCATGATTATCACGTCTCACCTTGAAAGATCTAGCATCATAAGGTGAGTCTAACAACCATGAATAACATCACTGAATCATATAAGAATCATTAGCTTCACAAGAATATCATATCATAAGCTTTAGAGCCTCTAGACGCGGATTCATCAGCACCATTATCATATTCATACCACATCTCTTATTTTTGTCCTATGAGAAGCTCTTGATGATCATAGACTCATGGTTTCCGGGCCACAAGAGAGTCATTGAAAGATAAAGAAGTCATATTATAGGAATCATGCCTTAGGAAAAGAAGGGACTAGCCTCACATACCTTTATGTCTCTCTAACTTTATCAATTAAACGCTTCTCTCCAATGTTCACGATTCTACATTCAAGAGAATTCGTTCTAAGGTTAGATAACCGGAACCATACTTAAACTTAAGCTAAAGCTAATGAAAATTGGGCAGCACTTCCTTTGTTCCTACAATTTCCTCCATCTAATATAACAACTCCCAAACGTCAATAACAACATTCATAATATCTTAGTCGATAAATTCATCAAGTTCAACATTATCCAATTCCCACAATTCCCTACCAAAATGATTCATGACCATAACTATGACATAACACCATATTCGTTCTCATATAATACTTCTTTAACATCATTGGTATCATTTACAACAAGATTTCACTCATAACATATAAAGAATCATGCTTCATATCAAACTACTATTCAAGATTACTATTGTTTCCACAGAGGAACTCGATATTCCACTTTCTTCCTCAATCCAAGTCTTTCAACCATTACATGTTCTTAATAACACGTAATGATCATAAAACTTACCTTTCATTATCTAGGAATGGGCTTTGGATGAAAGTACTTCACTTGGAGAAAACCCTACTTCAACTCTGAAGAGCTTCTTGACTTCTAGCAACCCTAAAGAGCACCCATACACTTGATTTCCATTGATTATTGGTGTTTGATATTTGATCACCCTTGAATATGTGTTAATGAAATATATGGAACCTTCTAGAGGTCTTTAGAGAAGTGGAGAAGATACAAAATGAAAAATATGAACTTGGGTCACATATTTATACTTAATGAAAAAGTTGTCCCGATCATGTCATACGGACACTTATACAGTCCGTATAACATTATACGGTCTGTATAAGTGGCCGTACTTCACTATCAGGGATTTCCCTTCCTGTTGAGGCTATACGGACCCTTATACGGACCGTATAAAGTTATACAAACCGTATAAGTGGTCGTACAACTCCATTTTTCCGAAGTTAATCTTGTCATTTCGTTTGATCTCCAATCCTTATGGAACCTTCTTAACACTTGTTTAATACTTCATTAGCAATCTAAGGATCATTATAACTCTTCCTCAATACATTATTAAATTAACACTAGCTCGGTACTTATCAAAACCCCTCAAAAACACGACTTATACTTTGCCTTCCTCAACGAACTTTATTCTCTTGCCTCCAACGTCTTTAGAATCTTCATTAGAATCGTTAAGTACCCCTTCTTACTTTTAGGGACATCATATACATCTTACCCTATGTTAGTATATCTACCACACAACGACATAAAAGTTTCTGAAGTGTAACACTCTTCTCCACTTTAATAATATTCGTCCTCGAATGTTAAGTTCTCGGGAATTCTACAAAAAATTTGTCAGAGTTTCCCCTGTAATATGGCACTACCACCCTGTCACAACAACCCATAATAACATTGCCTCATAGGCTACAACACAATGGCAAGAAAATATGGCCACACACGACCAAAAGCATTACAAAGAAGGCATTACATACCTTATAATAATGACGCCTCATCTCGAATCTCTTCTGGGGTGGAAACAAGTGTGGGTACTTGGACTTCATGTTCTCTTCCGCTTCCCAAGTTATTTCCTCTCGGTTATTAATTCGCCACAAGTCCTTAACTGAAGCTACCTCTTTATTTCTAAGTTTCCGTACTTGTCTATCTAGTATAGCAATGGGTACCTCTTCATAAGCCAAGATTTTGGTGACTTGAACATCATCCACTGACACAATTTTAGATGGATCCCCAAAACATTTGCTGAGCATCAACACATGGAAAACCAGATTGATTGGCGCAAGTTCTGAAGGTAGGTCCAATTTATAAGCTACTTGGCCTGTCCTGCGGACTACCTTATAAGGTCCAATATATCGAGGACTCAATTTTCCCTTATTGCTAAATCTCATCACTCCCTTCATCGGTGATACTTTCAGGAATACCCAATCATTAACTTGAAATTCTAAGTCTCATTGACGGTTGTCCACATAAGATTTCTGGCAGCTTTGGGCTGTCAACAATCGATCTTGAATAACCCTGATCTTTTCCACCGACTGCTGAATCACCTATCAACTGTGCCTCCCCAACTTCAAACCATCCAATTGGCGACCTACATTTTCTTCCATACAGAGCTTCATACGGGGCCATCTGGATACTGAAATGATAACTATTATTATAAGCAAATTCGATAAGTGGCAAATGTTCATCCCAATTTCCTCCGAAGTCTAATGTACATGCCTGTAACATATCCTCCAGGGTCTGGACAATGCGTTCGGCTTGCCCATCAGTTTTTGGATGGAACGCTGTGCTTAGTCTTACTTGAGTCCCTAAACCTTCTTGGAATGACTTCCCGAATTTAGCAGTAAATTGTGCCCCTCTATCTGTGATAATAGACATAGGGACACCATGGAGTCGTACTATCTCCATAAGATATAACATTTCATAATCTTCTGCTGAATATGTGGTTCTGACTGGAAGAAAATGAGCTGATTTTGTAAGTCTTTCGACGATCACCCATATGGAGTCATATTTACGCTGAGAACGAGGCAAACCTACAATAAAATCCATGTTAATCACTTCCCATTTCCAAGTTGGAATTTCCATAGCCTGTAATAATCCTCCTGGCTTCTGATGCTTGATTTTCACTTGTTGGCAATTTGGACACTGAGCTATGAATTCTGCTATATCTTTCTTCATTCTATCCCACCAATACATTAACTTAAGATCATGACACATCTTGGTCGCTCCCGGATGGATGGAATAACGGGAGTGATGAGCTTCTTCCAGAATCTGACGACATAGTCCCGCCACATCTGGCACACATAGCCTGCCTCGATACTTGAGAACTCCACCTGTAGAAATCTCAATTGGTGACTTCTCTTTCCCAGAAAATGCATCTCTATAGTGACTCAACTGGGGATCTTCATACTAGCGCTCTCTCACCTCCATATCTAAGGATACAATAGTTGGGTTATATACAGCAACTCCTACATCGCCTGAATCACTTAAACGAACTCCGAGGCTAGCTAGATGGTGGAGCTCGCGAACTAATTCTTTCTTCTCCGATTGAACATCACATTGGCTGCCCATAGATTTACGGCTGAGAGCATCGGCCACCGCATTTGCTTTCCGGGGGTGATATAAAATACCCACGTCATAGTCCTTCAGCAATTCTAACCATCGCCTCTACCGTAGGTTCAACTCCTTCTGCTTGAAAATATACTGGAGACTTTTATGATCTGTATAAATGTCAAAATGTACGCCATACAAATAATGTCTACATATCTTTAGTGCATGAATGACTGCTGCCAATTCAAGATCATGAGTCAGGTAATTCTTCTCATGTTTTCGCAGTTGCCTAGAAGCACAGGCTATAACCTTCCCATGTTGCATCAATACATAACCTAACACAACACCAGAGGCATCACAATAAACAACATTGCCTTCTAACCCTTCAGGAAGTGTCAGGACTAGAGCTGAGGTCAATCTATCTTTCAATTCATGGAAACTACGTTCACAGGCATCGGTCCATTGAAAGTTTGCTGATTTTTTAGTTAACTTCGTCAATGGTGCTGAGATAGAAGAAAATCCTTCCATAAATCTTCTATAGTAACCTGCTAATCCCAAAAAGCTACGGACTTCTAAAGGCGTTGTAGGCCTCAGCCAAGTCTTCACAGTTTCAATTTTCTGAGTATCAACTCGAATACCATCAGCTGAAATAATATGGCCCAGAAAAGTCACGGAATTCAGCCGAAATTCACATTTTTAAAACTTAGCATACAATTCACGAGTCCGAAGAATTTCAAGGACAATGCGTAGATGATCCGCATGCTCTTTTTTTGACCGTGAATATACAAGAATATCATCAATGAACACGATCACGAAAAAATCTAGGAAGGGCCTGAATACATTATTCATTAAATTCATAAACACTGTCGGGGCATTAGTTAACCCGAACGACATCACCCGAAATTTATATTGGCCATATCTAGTTCTGAAAGCCGTTTTAGGAATGTCTTATTCCTTGAATCTCACTTGGTGATACCCCAATCTCAAATCAATATTTGAAGACCACTTAGCACCCTGCAGTTGATCAAACAAATCGTCGATTCTTGGAAGCGGGTATTTATTCTTTATCGTCACCTTGTTCAACTGTCTGTAGTCAATGCACATTCGTAAAGATCCATCCTTCTTTCTTACGAAATAGACAAGGGCTCCCCATGGCGATGGACTAGGTCTGATACATCCCTTCTCGAGCAAATCCATCATTTGTGCCTTTAGCTATTTCAATTCTACATGAGCCATTCTGTAAGGAGGAATAGATATGGGTTCGGTATCCAGCAACACATCAATAGTAAAATTAATTTCCCGTTCCGGTGGGGGTCCTAGAAGTTCATCTGGAAATACATCCGGAAAACGCGTTTACTACCAGGACGGATTGAAAAGTCGGCGGCTTTGCTTCGGTGTCATGAACTCGAACTAGATGATAAATATCGCCTTTAGCGATCATCTTCCTTGCCTTAAGATAGGAAATAAACCTACCTCTTGGAGATGCCATGTTACCTTTCCATTCAAGCACTGGCTCTCCGGGGAATTGGAGTCAAACCATTTTGGTTCTACAATCTACATTGGCATAATAAGAGGCCAACCAATCCATGCCCATAATCACATCGAAATCTAACATTTCTAGTTGAATCAAATCAGCTTTAGTCTGACGATCACATACCACAATCACACAATTTTCATAAACTTGCCTGGCTATTACTGGATCACCAACCGGAGTAGATACCTCAAAAGGTTTGATTGGCTCGGGTTTCACCCCAATACGACCAGCAATATAAGGAGTGATATAAGATAACGTGGATCCCGGATCAATCAATGCATAGACATCATGAGATAATATGGATAATATACATGTAACCACGTCAGGGGATGACTCAAGATCCTGTACGGGGCTGGGTGCCACTTGAACTGGATGCTTCCCCTTTGCCCCTAGTGCGGCCGGCTGGAGTCTGGGGAGTCTGCCCTACCGGGCGCACAAACGAGGAAGAACCAGCTGCGGATCCTGTGGGTTGAGCCCCAACTATTCCACTTATCGATGGGCAATCACACATCATGTGGCCCACTTGACCATAGGTGCAGCAAGCTTCTGAGCCCTGACGACACGGACCCGAATGTAATTTCCTACACTGGATGCATCATGGAACCGGTGGTCTCTTATGACTATAATCACCTCCAAAATGGGATCCTGAGACCCTCGAACTATGACCTGGACCAGAATAAATAGGGTGATCAAATCTCTTGCCTGCAAACCGAAGAGGTGCACTCATCGCGGACTGGCCCGAATATCTAGAATACTATTGCCGCTGACCTCCTCTATACTCACTACTAGTACTGGCAGATCTGGCCCTCTTGCTCGATCTTCTTTCAATATCGCGCTAACCCCTCTACGGTTGTTGCTGCTCTTCCATATTCTGGGCGTGGGCCTGGATACGGGAGATGTCCATCCCTTCCTGTAGTGAAGCCATCAAACAATTCTTGAACAAATGTGGCCCTAGGCAACTCACAAATCTATGTACTCTATCTCCCATGTTTGCTACCATAGTCGCAGCATATCTAGCCAATGAATTAAAGTTAAGGCTATACTCCCGAGCACTCATATTCCCTTGCTTAAGATTCAAGATTTTATCAGCTCTGGCTCGGCAGACCTTGGGTGGCAAATAATGACAAATAAAAGCTTTCACGAACTCTTGCCAAACCGGGGGAGATGCATCTTCTCCTCTTGAAGAAACCCAATTATTGTACCAAAGGACCACTACATCCCAGAGTCTATAAGATGCCAACTCCACAGATTCAGTATCAGAGGCATGGATGATTCTTAACGTCCTCAACATTTTATTTATAAAACCTTGCGGGTCTTCATCTGGTTTCGACCCGAAAAATTCTGGGGGATTTAAACTCATGAAATCACGGGCTCTTGCACTAGTGGCTCTATCACCGGGACCCTCACTTTGCCGTTGAGCCTGAGTGGCAACCAACTGAGTCAATAACTGAATGGCCTTGGTCATCGGTTGACCCGAAGCACCCAGTGAAGGAACAGGAGGCATAGGAGCTGGAGTAGAGACCCCTCCTTGTTCTTCTAGGGTAGGCGGAGTGTGAGAGGTATTGGATGGAGGCTCATTATGGGATTCAGTCTCTTCAATATTCGTTGGCGGCACCCTTTCCATCCGCCTTGCTGTCGTAGCCTTGCCCTTCTGGGCGGCGGTGGCTTTCCTCTTTACCGGCATTGCTGAAATCATAACGCACAATTAGGGAAAGGAAATCTTATAACATAGCTCTAATCTACCGCACGATCTATGATGAAGAAAAACGGTCATTTTTCCTAAATGCCCCATAGCCTCTTGGTTATAAGTGTGGCGCGCTTCATACCCATAAACAAGACTCTACTGGACACGGCTCGTAGACACATCCTAGGACGGAACTGCTCTGATACCACTTTTGTCACAACCCGACTAGGGGCCATGACGGGTACCCGGAGCTAACTACCTAGCACCACTCATTATGCTAATTATCATAGCTAACCTAAACCTACACAACCCCTAAAGCAACACACACACATATATATAAGCCCTCACGGCTGCAAAGATGATGTACAAAAATATACACTGCTGTGTCCGTGAGACAACTACTACCCACGCATACATGTCTACGATTCTCTACTAGAGTACTGAGACATAAGGAAGGGACAAGAGCCCGTCATGCCAGAATATATATACACAAAAGAATGTATCTACAAATGGCACCTCCAGAGTAGTAGAGTGCTCCTGTGAACCTGCTGTGTAGCTCCTAAGAATCTGGGTCGCCTCCCTGCCTACCTGTGGGCATGAACACAGCATCCAAAAATAAAGGACGTCAATACGAACAATGTACTGAGTATGTAAGGCATATATGATAACATAATAAGGAAATATAGAAAGCACAAGAAGAAAGGATAACTGCGACTACTTGCCTCTTGAGGCGGAATCATGTATGCTCATTTTTTTCTTTCAACATATCACATATACATATATAATCTGTCTAAATCAAAAACACCATTAGCCCGCATCCGGGCCTCCTCCCGCGTCTGGGGTAATTATGTCACGCCACCCACTAGTGGTGTCATGTCCGGCCAAATAGCCACGGTGTTATCATGAGCCGCCCGCCATGAGCCGCCCGCCTTAGCAGTGTCATGCTCGGCCGTCTAGGCGCGATGTAATCATAAGCCGCCCGCCTTAGCGGTGTCATGCCTGGCCGTCTAGGCGCGGTGTAGTCATACATATATACTTATCGTAAGGCATGCATAAGAACTCAAGTAAAAGCTACAACTCTACCAGGGTGACCTAAGGTCGGGAACCCCCGATGCCATTATGGAGTAGTCATGATTATCACGTCTAACCTTGAAGGATCTAGCATCATAAGGTGAGTCTAACAACCATGAATAACATCAATGAATCATATAAGAATCATTAGCTTCATATGAATATCATATCATAAGCTTTAGAGCCTATAGACGTGGATTCATCATCATCATTATCATATTCATACCACATCTCTTATTTTTGTCCTATGGGAAGCTCTTGATGATCATAGACCCATAATTTCCGGGCCACAAGAGAGTCATGGAAAGATAAAGAAGTCATATTATAGGAATCATGCCTTAGGAAAAGAAGGGACTAGCCTCACATACCTTTAGGTCTCTCTAACTTTATCAATTAAACGCTTCTCTCTAATGTTCACGATTCTACATTCAAGAGAATTCGTACTAAGGTTAGATAATCGGAACCATACTTAAACTTAAGCTAAAGCTAATGAAAATTGGGCAGCACTTCCTTTGTTCCTACAACTTCCTCCATATAATATAACAACTCCCAAACGTCAATAACAACATTAATAATATCATAGTCGATAACTTCATCAAGTTCAACATTATCCAATTCCCTACCAAAATGATTCATGACCATAACTATGACATAACACTGTATTCGTTCTCATATAATACTTCTTTAACGTCATTTGTATCATTTACAATAATTTTTCACTCATAACGTATCATGAACCATGCTTCATACCAAACTACTATTCAAGAATACTATTGTTTCCACATTTGAACTCCATATTCTACTTTCTTCCTCAATCCAAGTCTTTCAACCATTCAATATTCTTAATAACACGTAATGATCATAAAAGTTATCTTTGATTATGTAGGAATGGGCTTTGGATAAAAGTACTTCACTTGGAGAAAACCCTACTTCAACTCCAAAGTGATTCTTGGCTTCTAGCAACCCTAAAGAGCACCCATACACTTGATTTCCTTCGATTATTGGTGGTTGATCTTTGATCTCCCTTGAATTTGTGTTAATGAAATATATGGAACCTTCTAGAGGTCTTGAGAGAAGTGGAGAAGATATAAAATGAAAAATATGAACTTGGGTCAATTTATACTTAAAGAAAAAGTTGTCCCGATCATGTTATACGGACACTTAGACGGTCTAAGTGACCGTACTTCACTATCAGGGATTGTCCGTTCCTGTTGAGGTTATACGAACCGTATAAGTGGTCGTACAACTTCATTTTTCCGAAGTTAATCTCGTCGTATCGTTTGATCTCCAATCCTTATGGAACCTTCTTAACACTTGCTTAACACTACATTTTCAATCTAATGAGCATTATAACTCTTTCTCAAGACATTATTAAATTAACACTAGCTCGGTACCTAGCAAAACCCCTCCAAAACACGACTTATACTTTGCCTTCCTCAACAAACTTTCTTACTTTTCCTTCCTCAACAAACTTTCTTCTCTTGCCTCCAACGTCATTAGAATCTTAATTAGAATTGTTAATTACCTCTTCTTACTTGTAGGGACATCATATACATCTTACCCTGCGTTAGTCTATCCACCACACAATGACATGAAATTTTCCGAGGTGTAACAGAGATAAGGATAATGTTCAGAGTCTAGTCCGAGAAAGTGGAACAATAGGCGATATATGGATGAAAGCGTGTTGAGAAGAGCATTATGATAAAAGTAAACCATGAGGATGAGGCATAGAGAATACAAGGACTGATGTCTATGGATAGCCAATACATAACCAGTTATATGCATGTATTGTTGAATTATATATTATCCGTTAGGTTCTATTAATGAGACCAACCCTCCCTACCTCACATTCGAGGACGATTGCTCTTATAGGGGGAAGGATGTTATATTTTGCACCAGACGTTATATTTCGTACCATTCGCGCGATTAATCCATTTCAAGGCAGTTGGAATAAGTTTGGGCAAAAGATCTTCGCTTGAGGTTATAACGTGACTTAACTACGTCAATCCTAAATGAAAGGAGAGAGAGGTAATATTAAGGTCGCACCTTGTACCTCTTAAGTTAACCGCGTTGCTTTTTTCGGACATAAGCCAGAAACCTCGTAGACCCTCCTCTTAAGAAAACTTGAGTCCAACAAGTTACGTATGTCGCAACTTTCCAGATAGACATTTAAGCAAAGTGCATATATTAGATGATCAGTAAGAATTTCGAATCTCATGAGGAGATAAGAAAGATCCCGTCTATCAAGCTAGAACTATTGGGTAGCCTCACATTCGAGGACGATTGCTCTTACAGGGGGAAGGATGTTATATTTTGCACCAGACGTTATATTTCGTACCATTCGCGCGATTAATCCATTTTAAGACAGTTGGAATAAGTTTGGGCAAAAGATCTTTGCTTGAGGTTATAACGTGACTTAACTACGTCAATCCTAAATGAAAGGAGAGAGAGGTAATATTAAGGTCGCACCATGTACCTCTTAAGTTAACCGCGTTGCTTGTTTCGGACATAAGCCAGAAACCTCGTAGACCCTCGTCTTAAGAAAACTTGAGTCCAACAAGTTACTTATGTCGCAACTTTCCAGATAGACATTTAAGCAAAGTGCGTATATTAGATGATCAGTAAGAATTTCGAATCACATGAGGAGATAAGAAAGATCCCGTCTATCAAGCTAGAACTATTGGGTAGCCTACACGTATAGAAAGGCAATGAGGATTACGGGTTACGAAATAACATTATAAAATAATGGTACGAAAAGGAACTCAAATTCACCATCTTATAGCTTAAAAAGTGAAATTGTTCTACCGAACAAATGGCTAGTCTAAAGCTAACAAAGAATTGAGATGTTAAGTCGATAAAAAATGAATTAGCAGGTAAGTACAGGAATTATTATGCACAAAGAACCTAATGGTACAGCGTGACAAGCGAATATATGTGGATAATAAGAAGATAGGTCTTATTAGAAACTTCAGAGGTAGTACGCCAATAGGAATACAAATGAGACTATATAAGAAACAAAAAGGGGAAAGAAGGATCGAGAATTCAAAAGTAATCATCTAGCAGAGCGTAATGAGTTGAATGTCTCAAGAATATTAAAGATAAAAAGTACCTCGGTGCATCCCAACATTCAAGGATGAATGTTCCTAAGGGGGAAGAATGTTACACCACGCAATTTCGCGCCGTTTGTATCGTAAGTAAGCTAACGTAAGCCCAGAGAGGCCATGGAACTCCTATGAGGTTAAGTAAGGATTTTAAAAAGTGTTAAACAGGTGTCTCAATGCTCCGGGATCAATCAAATTGAAGAAACTAACT
This sequence comes from Lycium barbarum, assembly GCF_019175385.1. NCBI lineage: Eukaryota > Viridiplantae > Streptophyta > Magnoliopsida > Solanales > Solanaceae > Lycium > Lycium barbarum. The sequence goes on along the minus strand of NC_083344.1, from coordinate 17,021,257 downwards.
TGTCAAAAATTTGGGGAAGATTTGCAGAATTTCCGAAGGAAATTTGGGTCCAAATTTGGGAGGCATATCTCCTAGTATGTAAAGTGTTATGGGACACATAAGCTATGCAAATTCAAGTTCAGAGAGTCGTCTTTCCAAGGCAACTGATAGTTCTCCAATCTGAGAAGTACTGTTTGAGATATGTTCCACACAAAAATGTACGTCCTGGACGAAAACAAAGTACGAGACGTACTTGGAAGTCAGTGCCACCGAATTTGAGATATATATATATATATATATATATACCCAATTTAACCCATTTTCACCTCATTTCTTATCCTTAGTATTTCTAGAACAGTGTCTACTCCTCTCCTAACTTCCACTTGCAATTAAATCAAAGATCATAAGGATTATGCGGAGAATAGCTCGGGATTGCATCGTAGCCCTTGTATTCGTGCACGGGATGAGTCGAGGAGAGTAGAATCTCCAACTCAAGTCCAGCAAGGAGCATTCTAAGCTTAATAAGGTAAAATCCCAACTTCATGATGTCAGAATTAAGTAGATTAACCTCGTAATGGTAAGATTATCACGTATTTAGTCGAATTGCACGAAAGACGGATAAGCCTTGGGTTGAATGTTGTTGATTGAGGAATATGGGTATTGAATTGGATTATATGTTGTAAATGTTGAATTGGATGTTGTTGTAACTTTGGAAACGTAATAGAAATACAGGAAATGCTGCCCGAATTCTCATAACCCGGATCATCCTTCAATATAAAACTTATATAAGTTTATGTATAAACATGATGGGATGTGACTAAGGATTTACCTTTAAATATAGGTTCGGGTGAAGGGCGAACATCAGAATAAGGATTTATTCACGGTGATGGCTCGAAGATTAAGGTACGTAAGGTGCTGCTATCCTCACTTCCTTGGCACAAATCTTAGTTAAGTCTATTAGTGTGCATAGCATAATGACTCTACTCTATTTTACTCCAATGTTCCTATAAGTGTCCTTTGTCGGAAATGTTGATTGATTCCTAAAAATGTTGATATGTTCTATACTAATTCTTACAATGATATTATTATTGATTCCATTGAGTTTTTTCTCGACCTCGATGTGAGTTCATAATGTATTTGGAGGTTACGACCTTACGCCACTCCGAAAGGCCTGTTCTTATTTCATTAGCTCCTCATATATATATATATATATATATATATATATGCACTATTTTACTAAACCGAGCCGCGCTATAGTCGGCTGGGTACGACACGTAGATGTGCAACCACTGATCAGCTGGGTATTCACACCGAGTCCTAAAAAGGCCGAGTATGCTATGATGATGATGTTTCCCCCGGACGTGGGATGATGATGATATGATGACATATATTATATGTATATACTTGCATATGATTTTCAAACACTCATGCATTGCATATTCCATATTCTTCAGATGTCACAGGTTACTACTATGCTTATGTCTTACTTATGTTATTATTTCTCTCCTTACATACTCAGTACTTTTATCCGTACTGACTGCCCCACTTGACAGGGCGCTGCATTTCATGCTGCAGGTCCTGACAGGTAGAGCGGAGGACCTCCATAGTAGGATTCCACCTTTCCAGCGGGTGTCTGCAAGTGCTACTACTCCGGATTTTCCCCTTGGTATATATGCTATGACTTTACTATATGTATATGCAACTTTTGGGTGCGACGGGGCCCTGTCCCATCCAGTATGTCATGTATATGTACTCCTAGAGGCTCATAGACAGTATAGTGTATGTCGATGTCATGTATGGTTCAGTTTGGTCATGATGTTCATGTGATAGCCTCGTCGGCTATATGTCATTTTGAGAATACTCGTGGCAGCCTCGTCAGCTAGCATATGTATATATGTATGTATGGTTATGCATATGTCTTCTATAGTATTAGGTCTTTTCTAAATGCAGGTATCTTTCTACGTACATTTGAGTCCTGCTACGAGCCGAGATAGTTGCACTACAATTATGTTAGCATACGTCAGGTGGTACTCGATCGCTAGGGGCGGGTGCCCATCATGCACCTCGTCGGGGTTTGACACTTAACCGTGTTCTAATAATGAATAGTACATATGCATGACTTAATTATGGGAAAAGGTCAAGGGAATATCATGTTGAGATTCAAATGAAAATTACCCTTACAATCTCATGCTTGACATGTTAGTAAGGGTGGGAAAGACAACCTGTCATACTACACAACACTCATTGGTATATATTCTAGGTCAGTGATCTATTACCCCTTTTTATACACAATCCTCTTTGAAACAGTTGCCAATTCTCATATTAGGCCAAGACACAACTGTTAGAATCAAACCAAGTGTTTTTTAGTCATCTTAAACAAATGCTACGATTATTTTATCTTACATACCTTAATCACATTAACCATCTAGAACTTCTAGCAACTCAGCCATATGTTATCTTTAACACCTTTTACACTTACACAGGGTATTAACAAGAAACCAAATTGCTTTGAACATGTTCTATGCAAATTTTCACGACCCAGTTTCGCTAGGTTGCACAGGCACCAACCTTTCCCACCCCGGTAGGCAAACCTTTATCCAAGAAATCGTAAATTCATGAATAAATAAATAAGCGGAAGAGATAAAAATACATAAGTCTAACGATAATGATATAGCAACATGCGGAAGTAAGGAAATACAACAAATCCACCCAGAGTCTGGTCTAACCATACAAGAGCCTCTAACTAGATACTACAAGTCTGAAAGTAATAAAATATATTAATAGTCGAAAAGGTATGTCTTAGAACCGAAATAAATACATAATAGATGGAGGAAATTTCGGGCAGCGAACGTCCCCATGCTCACCTTGAAGACATAATAGATAGATCCTCGAACAACTATCATCCATGAGCTGTAGAGGTCGAACCCACCTGGAACACTGCATTCATAAAAGAATGCAACAAGTGCAGGTCAGTACAAACAACAAGTACTGGTAGGTATCATAGGCCGACTAAGATTAGCTAACATATATCAAGGAAATAAAGTAAGATAAACAGGTAAATCAATCAAGATATAAGTCAAATACGAGCCTGTAACCAAGTACACATCATTACCTACGTTATAGCATCTAAACCCAAGTGTGCCAAGTCTCAATATATGAATTCAAATCCGTATATCACAAGTACATCACAAGAGTATCACAATCAAAGTCATTGTACAATGCAATGCAATAATGTATGGAATGTGAATGCAATGCATATGCACCGTACACATGTACTCCGATGATGGAACGTCATATCTCGGCAGCACAACCCATGGAGGACCTGCAAAGTCCATGTACCTCACTATTCCGACAATAACCTCGGCAATCGCTACCAATCCTCGCGATTTCGGAATAAACATCGGACATCGCTACCACTCATCCTCGATTCTAGGATAGACATCGAACATCGATCCTTACGTCACTCTCTTCCAACTGAGCTTAGCTCATAATAGTATTTCCTCAAGTATCATCAACGTATAAATAATATATTATAAAGGATGAGAATGCGCCAAATATATGAGTTCAATGTCAATAATCAAATCAATATAAAGGTACCACGCATGCACACCAATAATATCATGAAAAGGATACATAATAAGCCATAATAGAGCACTATCCTCGTCTCAACGACAACAAGTAAGTTACTACAATATCATGATCAAGATATATCAATAGTCTCCGATATCTACTATCTCCACGTGGCATCGAGCCAACAACAATAGAACAAGATAAGTCACAGCACAACAGGGCGGGTAACCACAATCACACAACAGGGCCCAACCTAAGATAATATCCAACAAACTGCATACCCGAAGGTTTACATACTTTCTCCAACAATATCATCTAAGTATATGCTTCGCTAAACGAAGTCTCACCATAAGGTAAACCGTAATCTACCTGGAAGGCCGAACAACAATATCACCAACAATCACTCCTTAGACTTCCCTTTCCTTTGGGCCTCGAGACAAAGAAAGTCTAGGCACATTCGAATCAAGAAATTAGAATTATGAAGAACATCAATGAACCCTACTTCTATTCAAGACCCAAATCCCTAACCTATGGAATGGGTTTTATGAACTAAAAGGGTGAAATTATGAATCTAAAGGTTCCAGCAAGAAATTAAGGCTCGAGGTGATCAATTCCCATATTTATCAAGCTAGAATAACCAACAATTTACTCAAATTCAAATTCTAGGCAAAACCCCCCAAATTTGGGTATAAACCCTGACTTTTAATTCCATAAATTAGCCACTAATTAGGAAGCATGAAATAAAGGATTATAATAATCAATTAAATGCTTAAAGAAGCTAACCCAACCAATAATTCGAGATTACAAAGCCTAGAAGAAGAACTCATTAAACCTTCTTTAATTCCAGAATTCTTAGTGAACTAGCATGATAATGGGATCCTAAGATGATAATGAAATTTTGGAATATGAAGGAAGATAGAAGGACTTACCACCAAGATTTTCCCCCAAGAATCACCTAGAATTGCTTCCAATAGCTCAGATTTCGGAAAAGTAATAAATAAGGGAATTATGAAATTTAACACTCATTTAATGAAATTAACTGCCCGACACTCGCTTCCGCGTCCAGCAGGCCACTTCAGCGTTACCACTTCGGTGGTCAAGCCAAAATCGCACAGGCCGGTGCAGCGGCAGGGTGATCGCTATAGCGGTATCGCTGCCCCGGTGCTAGTGCCGCCAAAGCGGGCACCAAATGTTGACACCTAATTTTTGACCTCTCATAATTTATTTTAATCACTCAGAGTCCTTCCTTGGATAATAAGTAAAATGAGCTATGAACCTTAAAGGGTTTAAATAGTCTTTTATAAATTGTTCAGGTCAATATTTTACTCCTTTAAATTGATAAAGAGGTTTTTTATGACATCACAAATTATTTAGAAATTAATTGGTACCTTTTAACACATTTAGGAGATACTTGTTAGATTTCACCAATGAAAAAAGCATTTAAAAAAACATTTATTTAATTGTTTAAATCATCAAAAAACAAAATTAGCAAGTACATTATTCCCTTCAATTCAAGGAGTTTGAGAAATTAAAATAATTGACCATTTCACCCCTTAATATCTAATTTTGTATAATTGTATAATTTGTCAAAATTATTTATAATTGTCAATAAATGTTTTAATTAGGCTAATTAATTAATTATAGGGTCATTATTGCAAATTGACTTTTAATTGTTTAATTATTTTTGTTATGACCACAATTAAATTAACCAATTCATGTTTTAAGGAAATGGGGTCATTTTTGTAAAATTAGCCTCTTAATGGCCTTGATTGAAATAACCAAATTCATTGGCTCAAATTAATTAAGGTCATTAGTGTAATTTAATTTTACAATTGGCTAATTAGGCCAAATATGGCCATAATTGAAATAACCAGTCATATTAAAATCAATTAAGGCCATATTCAAAAAATTAAGCCCATTTACACAGTTGTCCACTATTTAAATTATTTAATATGTTAATTATGTCCTAATTGGATTATAATTGAAATATTATGATCAATAATCGATATTTTAGTTTTACCCGCTTATTAAATTACCCACTATATGCATATATACATTATGTATACATATGTTATATACCTGAAAGGGCCATCTTCATTCTTTTATGACTTGGACCGAGTCCATTCCAAAAATGGACCAAGACCCAGCCCAAGCCCAGTCGGCTTAAGGGGATAATAACCCTTTTACAATTTCATTCATACCAAACGGCCCCTTATCCCTACCCCCATCTCATCCCTTTCCTTTTCCTCGCACAACGCTAAAGCTGCCGCCTACTCTCTCTTTCTCTGTCGTCTAAAAATGGTAAAATCACCGACTAGATGTAAGACACGCAGCTTTTGCAGAATCATTTACATGAACAATTAATTTCAAGGTTTCTTTTCACCTAGATCTCTCCCAAACGCTGTAATAGCCTTTTTCTTTTACTTATCTTTTGAAATTATTCAATCAAAAGTTGATCTTTGCTGTCTTATTTGTTGTAATATGTTCATATTTACTCAAACCTCATTGGTTGGGGACGAATGGGTTGGATGAAGTCAAACGAGGCTCAGATCTAACCATTCGCTTGTTGTTGAAATCATTTTAAGCCGTAGACGTCGTTATACATGGCTAATTTCTGAGAAAAACCTATTGCCCCACATCGGTATTTGGAGGGTTTTGAACAGTTTGGGGTTCTATTTTATAGAACCCCTACCCTCACCATGAAGGAGGTCGGGAAAAAAGTTAAAAGAACCTTAAGAGGCTAGAACTTCGAGTTTAAAGCTTCTTAATATAAAATTTTAAACTTTAACTTAAAAAGTTGGAGTTTCCTTAGTTCTAAAATTTGTTTTCTTTGTGGTTTTGTGTTTGGTGTGGCTGGTTGTGGAATATGGAAGCCCTAAAGGCTCCAAATTCAACTCTTGACACGGCTGCACATAAAAAAGGTAACATTTTTATCTTGTTGTTGATTCCTTGTATTTTCCTTTGTTTGAGCTTTGAATGATGATCTATTTAACTTAGGAATACTGTTATGCTTAGTTAATCTACATTAATATTATTTTCTTTAGTTTTCTCCTGCTTATCTTGACTGTTAGTATTACTGATTTGAGCTATGTTTAGTCTGAAGTTATTTTGTGATCATTCTCCTGTAACCTTCCTTGTTTAGTTGAATAATAATTTGTTGAAGTTATTAATGTGAACATTCTTAGCTTAAGTTGATATCTTAATGATGTTGTGTTGGCTTGTGATTATTTTTAGTAAACATATGATCACGATTAGTCAATAGTACTTTACAAATCAAGTTTAAGTGTAGTTTTTCTTGGCTTAAGGCCACTAGTGTAATAATTCATCCTTCGTCTTGATGATTTACTTGAGTAAGACTGAATTAAGAGAAAAATGCTGAAGTAAGCTTAAGTTTAGAAAGATACTGCTTGGAGTTAAAATTCAGGATTGGTTATGATTGCTGAGAATAGATCTTGAGTCATTTGTCATTTGAGAAAATATAATAGCTGAAGTATAAATGGCATTTGTTGTTTGTCGATATTTGAACTAAATTGCTTGTTAATCATTAATTAGAGGTAGGATAAACCTTGTGAACTATATGAACTGATCTTGTACCAAGATCCAACTTACTTAAATATGGATGATACCTCTATGTGATTTCTTGAATTGTTGAGATTGAGTGTGTTGTGAAGTTTTGTCTGGCCTTGAATGATTATGTGTCATTCTCATAGAGGGAAGGTTTGATCTAATCTGTCCTTCATTTGATGTAAACTTAAAACTAAGGACCCCTGCCTTGTCTTAACTATTTCATGAGAGTAGTTCCCTAATTCTGAGAGATAAAAAGGGTAAGGTGAGAAAATAAAATGGTAAATTTGTGTTCTAATTTGTCAAAGTCCTCTATGATGAGTTGTATGTGTTGTTGTCATGGTCATAACCATAAATAGACATAAAGAAGAGTTGTTTTGACCCTTTGGAAGTTTAAGCACATATGTGTTGTTTCTTCTATCTTTTGTTTCTTTTTACATCACTTAATCCATAAAAAAACTAAATAAAGAGTCACATGTTGGGGTGCTGCATTAAAACAAAGGATTAACTACCTAATGTTTTGGCCAACCCCTGGTGGTGTGTCACTTGGTTTAGGATAGGGGTGGAGAAGGGGAGTTTGTTTCTGGGGAGTAAAGGGTGAGCTTAGGTATGAACTGGAAGTGATGACCCGTGGAGCCTTTGTTCCCCTTTTATTGAAAAGAATGATCAGGAAAGGGGGGGGGGGGGGGGGTAATGGCCTCACCCTGCACCGTCTTTTCTTCAGGACCTGGAAACTTTCTTTTCTAAATTTCATTTCCTATAACCATGGGATCTATCAGAGGTTTTTACATGACTGTCTAAACACCTGTTTTGAATAATAAGACCTATTAATGAGATTATTGAGTCCCAAGTACTAGTATGGCACATTATGAGAACACTTCTTAATCAACTACCTTCTTGACATGCTTGAATTGTCTAAAAACTCATACAGATCCCTAAGTGTTAGTTGCCATGACCTTATTCTAGATTCTGGGTATGCTTGCAGATCTATCTATTTGGCTTGTTTGGTTTCTTTCCTTTGAGTTACCATGTTGTGATATATTAAGCTTATCCCTTCTTTAAAACATATGAAGTTTGTGTGTGAAAATCTACCCATGACATGTGTTGTCTGTTCTTAATGTCTGATGGCACTAAATTGTTGCATAAATGAGAGGTTTGATCCTTCTTCCTGTAGGCCATTGGTAAACTGAATAATGTGGTAAAATCATGATGTGCAATGGTTCCTTGTTCTGATAATGAGCATAGTTGAAGCGAGGGTGTTGAGTGTTAATTAATTAAGGTAAGAGATAAGTATGATGTGGTTAATCCATGAGAGTATCCCTTGTTCCATTCAGATGTTTGCCTGGTTTTTGCTTTACCCAAGAAGCCTATGATAATTAACTTTAAAAGGAGGCTCTTAGATCAATAATATCCAGTTAGGATTTAGTGGAGCTTGAAACCTTAATTTGGCTATGATACTTAGACTAGTTTAACTGTAGAAGTCAGCAGGGTCACCTAGTGACATGTAGGTTAGTTAATTAACAAGGAAGATAATCAGACTTAAGTCACCTGGGCCTTGAGGAGGTCTTTTTATAGGTACCTTGAAGTGGCGTTGGGAAGAACCAAGATTAAAATTGGTTCACAATGCCTTTCCCTCAAATAAAAGGTGCCATAGCATACCTCAAGGATCTGTAGGGCATGTATTGCATTATGAATACCTCTTGATCTCTATTTCTTACCAATAAACCAAGGAAAATGAGTCTGAGTCAATTAGGAGGCTGTTAGAGTGATGAGTGTGGACTAAAAATAGACTATTAGTTGTTAATAATGGATTAGGTGAATTCATTGCTTCATAGGTCTGATCTTCTTTAAAATTAGAAAAAGAGACTAGGCAAATGGAAGGAAAGAAGGAATCACCTAGGTCAGTTGGACTTCATGTATACACTAGTTGTTAATAAGAAGAATCCTGTCTAGGAAGCAAGCCAGTAAGTGATCTAAATCAATCTTTAAGAAGGTCTAGGTCATCAGAACTTCAGTAGAAACCTGAATGTCTACCATATGGCCTATTTGTGAACATGAGTCTCTTGTTGCCTTTGCACCCGCACATTGCATTTTAGGACTTGTTTTAACATTAATTGAGACTTTGTCTTGCAATCCAGTTATGCCAATAGTCTTAAAGGGTGATTAGATTAAGTAATTAGAAGATCACTATTAATCCAAGTCTGTTTGATTACCTGCTTACATGAGATGCTCTGAATCCTTTTTGAAGATCCTGAGTGCATTAAAATAAAGTTGACACTGGTCCTAAATAATATGTGTGATTGTCTCATGCCTAAAATCTAAAAAGAGAAAAAGAGAAAGTGTGAGTCAAGTTGCTAACCTAAATTTATGCCTAATTCACTAAATTCCTGCATAATCCTATCTAGAGCAAACTGATTCAAGGCTCAATGTGAATGCCTGTCTGTCATGTTCCCTCCTGAATAATTTGAGTCCTGGCCCGAGCCATAATACTTTGTGTATGTGTTTAGTTTCCACTGCATGACTGGTCGCCTTATAGGAACCTCTATGACTTGGTTAGATAGAGCCTATAATATGACATGACCTGCTGAATATCCAGGCTAGTTTGTGATGATTCTATGAAGGTAAAATGACTTAATGAACCTACTAATGACAAATTGACTTAGGCTAAAACTCAATTCAAAAGAATGTGGGAATCACTCTTAGGTGTGCTTAGATTGACATACTCTTGTCTTGTTGCCATCATTAGTTGTCTGTTTTCCTAAATATCACCTTGTCTTACAACAGCTAGTTAGACTCAAAGAGGCCTGGTTTTGTATATTCAATTGTGTCATGTTTGTCTAGATCCCAATTGGTTTTATTGCACCACACTATGATCCTGCATATGTCCTTTTGTGAATTAAATGAATGCTCTAGTTCAATGTGTATATGAACGTGCTCAGTTGTGTATGAGGTCTCCATATGTCTCTTTTGTTGATTGCCACTGTGTGTATTTCCTTGTGCTCTACTATGAACATTAAGACCTGCAGCTAACATCTATCTAAACAATGTCTACATGCTTCTAGTCTATCCTTGTCCATGCTATGTCTAATTGTTCTTAGTTGGCCTTTTATCTAAACCATATTTTCTTGCTTCTATATACATATATATTATAGTTTTTTCTGTGCATCCATAACCATGTATTTGGTTGTTGCTTCCATTTATACCATGCCTTCTATCTCTCTTTGGTTGTTGGTTACATTGTGCCTACATATGTCAATCTATGCTATCCTTATGAATGAATGTGAAATCCTGTGTTATCATTCCTTCTCCTCTGGCTGTATTGGTTGGAAAATTAAGTTAGCTATTTGGGTCTGGTCTTTAGCCATTCCCCCGATGTCCTGCCATGCCTGGGGTTCATGAAACCCCTTGGATCTTGTGCGGCGTCGGGAACACGGATGGTTGTGACTTTCCCACTCACTACCCAAATCCCAACCAATAAAAAACCCAATAGCGCAGATGTGAATGTGATTACTACAGTTCTTGTAAATAAATTATATGTATATATACACGTTTGTATAGTTATTTATGTAATAAGTTCAAAAAAAATATAAACTAACCAGGTCCCTTTTGTCTTTCTCCTACTATTCACCCCATGGCTACTTGGGCCAAGTCTAAGCCAACCTATTGCGCTTTAGCCCAACAGGCCATTCCTTTGCTTTATTGAGTTCGAGAAGACAAAAATGGAAGCTAATATATATTATAGAAGCCCCATCCATAGGTGAAAATGGCCAACTAGGGGCTTGGTAACCCCCAGCCTTCCCCTTTCTTCCTATTTATTTATGTTTTCTCTTATGTATAATTTGTTGTATTTCGTATTTGTAAAAAAAATTGTAAAAAACTCATTTATATTATTGGAATCATTATGATTATGAACTAGTCGTCTTAGGACAACGGTGCCTACGCTGTTTAGTTCGACTTTAGGTCCCCACACGACTTTTTCAAACCCAAGCTTAGTAAATGATTTTGAAAGTAAAAGTGGCTAACTAAATAAATCAACAAAATGGATAAAAGGGGATGGCGTCGTTAGCTAATATTGCCATCGCTTTCTAGATATAAAAACCCAAATTGACCTTTTTTTAATTTTTTATAAGCGTTTTCTTCAAAACTCAGTTTCCTAAAAAGACTTCTTTTTGGATTAGGCCCTGTCAGAAAAATTACTTTAATATGTATATATACGTAGTGAATTCATACACCAGACCCAAGTTTTTTGGACCAAGCCCAGTCGAGAAAAAATTGGAATTTTGGGGCTAGGGCCCAATTAAAACCACATTTTTAAGCCCCCACTTAGCAAAAGTTCAGAAAAAGAATGCCTATTTTTGGACTGAGTAAGCGAAAAAAAAATTGGCTAAGGCCCAACCAATATCAATACGTCTTCCTATACCTAATTAATTTTCAGAAAAAAATAAAATTTGAGCCATGCCAACGTAAAAATATCACCTCTTTATTTCAAAATATGGGCCTTAAGTTTACCCAGAAAGTTAGTTTTTGTTATATAAAAGCAAAACTTCTTATATATAAATTGAAATCCGTATAAATCATTTGTAGACATAAAAGTTTTAGATAAGAACATTCTGAAAACGTGTTAAACGGATTACCCCGGACCGTGTATGAGTCAGGCACGAACAAAACCCATTCATCCCATACTTTAAATAAATGAACCTTTTTTTTATCTTTACAAAATTATTACTATCCTTATATATAAAAGGAACTAGTTGTATCTGAATATTATAAATTCGAACCTAAATACCCTATATGTAAAGAGGATATACTCAATTTATTTCAAAAAATGATATGCAAAAATGACAGACTTTATAATGCGGGGAATAAACACCAAATAAACAGTACCTGCAAATACTCATACTTTGGAATTCGAAAGTCAACCGTATAGTACGGATCCTTAATACTAGGGTGCCTAACATCTTCCCTAGGGGATCTCAAGAACCCTTACCTAGAACTTTGGATTACGAATGATTTTTCACGGCGTATGAATAAACCCTTCAAAACTGGTTTTCCTAATTTCCTAAAAATTAGGTGGCGACTACTTTAAAACAAAGTTTGAAAGAGCACCAACGAGTTCGAAGTAGCTTTTCGAGCGCTAACCCCGCCCGCGAAATGCGAACCGTTATAGATGGTGACTCCGCTGGGGACGTTAAGGTTCTAACCATAAGGATTCAATATAATATGAGTAAATTTGTTGTAACTGTTTACGTGTTTACTTTCCCGCAATTATTAACTGTCATTGCATGCATATCATAATTCCGCCACTCCTGGCATTTATTTTTCACTTTGTTCCAAAGGTGACTTCGGGGAGCACGCTGTCATTCCTTTAGTATAAAACCAAAATATTTCTTTTGGAGCCGTTATGAGGCGGGGTTGGTTCGCGATCGTCCAACAGCCCTAACGGTTTAGCCCCAGTTGTCCGGTCGAGTTCCCAGTCTTTTGTGAAAAGCCTACTCTAGTAAAAGCTAGGATAGAGCTAAGCCAAATCCCTTCTGAACTAGAGCATTTATACTTAGATGAGCTTTGAGTATCTCAGACCTACCTAAAGATCATTAGCAGAGACTACCACCTGTTCGGATGGTCTATGACTCGAAGGACACCTCATTTCATTTACGAGCTATGTGGAAGCATGTTTGTGCCTATGTGATGAACCATTGATCCTATGGGGATGGGGAATCTTAATCGCATTTTGTTTTGTAGATGGAATGCAGAATTCGTTTTGACATTGTTACCAAGGCTCCGGATTTATTGAAAGTTTGGTGGGAATGGTTAGGTGATGCTTATCGAAAGACAATTAGTTGTACTCCAGGTCATCTACCCTCTATCATGACAATGAAGGGCCATCCGGAACTCATAGAGGTATTAGCCGGATATTGGGACGAGAAGGAAATGTTGTTCCGTTTTGGTGATATCGAGATGACTCTGATCCAAAAAGAGATTACGGATGCCATAGACAGCAATGGAACCTATCTAAGGAGACGACACAAGCCAGATCATAACATGTTATTCCAACAAAGGCCCACTATTGGCCAAATCATGACGTTTCTCGCCTTAACTGAGACACTATGGGAACAAGGACCCACAGTAGCCTTTAGGGATCTGTACTAGAGGTTCGGGTACATCACCGAGTATAATCAGTATCAGAGGGAGTTCAAGAGTAGAGAAGAATGGGAAGTTGTTGGACCTTTGGCATTTGCTATAGCCTTACTAAGCACTATGGTATCCGAGAAGAATGAGTCACTGGCTGTTAACACTCAAGTGATTTACTTGGCCCATGCTATCTTCTATGGTATAACCAAGGATCAGGAAACCAAGTATTTCGACCTGGCACCCATTATCCTGGCGGACATTTTCCTTGCTTTATACAAATGCCATAATGATTTTCGATACTTCCAAGGGTGTAACATGTTGCTATAATGGTGGATTATCAAACACATCAACATGGCGGAAGGCGTCCAGTATCTGAGCCACAACAATAGGATAGACCGCTTTACAAATTACTGTCCGAACCTTAGTTACCTGTCCAAAGAGGCGTGGGTCCGTTTCTTTGCGGAGTTGACTGAAGATAGGATCCAGTAGATGTTCCCTGACTTCATTTCTGAAAGCATACTGGTTCGGGCCAGAAGTTACCCGTTTGTGCCATTAGTCGGGATTTGAGGAACTCGTCCTTATTATTCATCTCGGGTTTTTAGGAAATTTGATAGAAGATAAGTGATACCCTAGATGGGGAACTCCGAGCAATTTATTATCGAGCATACCGAGCAGAAAATCAAGAACGCCGGTGTGATTCTCAGGGAGTGGAATAATCGTGTGAGCTGGGGTCCGGACACTTTAGCTCCAGATAGGTTCGAAGCAGGGTGTGACCCAAGGTATTATGATTAGTTACAGGGACACTTGGCTCGTGTATCCATCCCAGGGCCCACACTTCCTCACGATGCCCGAGAAGAAGAGCATTTGAAGGAATGTTTGGAAAGCACAGATGAGCATTTGGCCAAGATTTTAGAAAAAACAGGCCCGGTGATAGTCATGATGGAGATGTATCAAGCACGACTTCAGATTCAGACCACCCTTCGGAGGATCAAGAAGGCCAAGAAAAGCTAAGCCTCGACATCAGCCGCTGGAGGAGGACCCTGCTGATTTTTTGCTTTATATCAAGCCCCATGTCGGCTTCATCATCATTGTAATCCCTTCAGGGGAGATATTTTTATTATTTATTAACTAATGATGATTTTTCGAGGCAATGGTTCATCTTCACAAATGGCACTTACATGTATCAAGCGATTAAGAGAGCCTTAACTCAAAAAGGCCGTAGGAACGCGAGTGCAATAAATATCTACAAATTACATGAATACTTGCTGCGTGCTTCACATGCCTACTTGCTATGTGTGTTATCATATATTAAAGCTTGAGTACAATTGATCCAATGAGATAAACTACATACCCAAAAGAAAAACGACAAAGCTTAAAAATTACCCGAATTTATCTCCAATAAAGGTTGACTTACAATGGTGAATCAAGGAGAACAGGAAGTGCGGACATTGGGAGAGACAGCCGAGACACTGAGGGATAAGGTGCTACAAATGGAAAAGCACATCGAGGAAATCGGAAAGAAAATTGAGGAGGTAGAGAGATTGTTGGGAATGGTTGGGAAACCGCCAGAAAGAATACCCCAAGAGAAATATTATGAGAATGTCCCAAAAGAAGTGAGAGAATCGGTGCTGAATTATATACCCTTGGATAGAAGGCCTATGACACCTAGAGAAGGGACTTCAGAAGGAGTGAATGAAAACCAAGGAGCTAGGTTAGACCAGTGGGAGATGGAATCAGACCCGCAAGAAGAGTCGAAGCCTGAACAGGAAGCCTCTGAACTTATTGAGGAAGAAGAACCAGAAGAGGGAGAAGAAGCGCCCTAAGAAATGGAAGAAGAAGAATTAGAGTCTGTCGACGTAGAGGACAAAGGAGAAAAGGAACCGTTTGAGATGTTTCCCGAGTTTCTAGAAGAAAAGAATGATGTGAATGGTGAATCTGACTACTATGTCCCAACCAATGGGGGATCTGACTTCTATGCACCCTCGCCCATGCTGGTAGCTGCGGCCTTTACTATAGTATCAAAGAATTTTGGGAGGGCAGGTCCTTCCGAACCTGCCTGGTGGGGCATAGCCTTCGAAGCCCATTTCTCTCTATTCAGAGTGGCCCCACAGCCCGTCACCTGTAAGGAAGTATTCGAAAGAATATTCGCCACGGGAGTGCCTTGCACCACTAGCGCTAGGTTGCCACCACCCGAGTTGGAGTATGCCTATAAAAGATGCCTATTTCACTCCAACCAGGCGGGTCATACCTTGAATGAGTGCTTGGCACTAAGAAAGAGGATTTGCAGCTTGATCAATGATAGGATCATTGGCACTTTATGGAGACCACACACCCTGTTAGTCCATAAACCTATTATTCCCGAAAAAAGAGTCACCGCGGATACTCAATTTGGCGATATGATTTCACGGTCTTCGAGGAATCGTACGCCCACATCTTCTCAGCTTTGGCTACTTTGAGAAAGATCAGACTCGTGGAACCTGCCCATGACCCTGCGCCATTAGGGCCCAACAGGAACAAATTTTTCTTGTATCATACTGGAGTTATGGGACACGACATAGAAGAGTGTTATGCATTCAAGCTCGAGCTCGAGCACAAGATCAGTGCAAGAGAGATCTTGGTCATCCTCCCACCACAGTACTGAGCAGAAGGGAAAATGAGAGAGTGAGTTCGTAAGGACAACGACTCGCAGAGCTATATTTTTTGGTAGATATTAGGCGTCCCCCATTTTTGCATATAAAAAGTTACCCCCTCCCCCATAAATATTGTAAAGAATCGCGCCGACCTGACGTCCCAATGGGGGGATACGGGGGATGCCCTAGCCGGGCCTGGCCTGGCCTGGGGATGTCTTTAGCTAGGCTTAGCCCAAAGGATATTTAGGGAAAGTGTATATCCTTTTTTTGTAAACAAACTACGATAGGGCCTGAGTTTACTTGGGTGGGATACGTAGGAGGTCTACGTAAGACTCGACCCCTATATAATATAAATTATAACCCCCCCCCCCCCCCACACACACACACACACTATTTGTTTAATTTTTGCAACAGGAAAGGGTTTGCCAAAGTAAGTCAATCCATAAAGCCCATTGGACCAAGATCCATCCAAACATAAAAGGCCCATAACGTCCAAACCTTTAGAACAAAGGATAAAAAAATATTCAAGCTTTAATATATGATTTTATGTGCTACGTACGTTTTAAATACGAATGTGTGATATCTTGGATTTTCATTTATATCCAAGTGACTAGCTTTTTCTACCGTTGAGTTATTCTTATCTTATAGAACGAGGCCGATTAGCATAGTACTGAAAGTTGGCATACTTCACGAGGTCCAACGCCGTGTTAGCATCCATCTCAGAGAAAGGAAAAGAGAAGATTACTGGTACACCCGATAATGGAAATGAGCTCGTTCTCTGCGATGGAGATACCTAAGATCCACAAAAGTATCGTCCCAAGAACATGTGATTGTGATATTACTGACAGCCGTTACGGCCCTCCAAGAAAAGGTGGCTAGGAATGAGGCGACCAATGCGGACAAGAACGCCTTGACGGAATAAAGGAGGCCTCTTCCTTCCTTTCCTTAACTAAGCTTCCCAATGCCGGACTACTTTTCTACATACCCCCCAGGGACCATCCCATCTCTACTAAGCTCCACCAACCTAAATCACGCCGGTCCTTCCTACTGCACCCCACCACCAATAAAATACACTCAAATACCAGGGACCACTCACTCATTCCCTTCTTACCAGGTTCCTCGGCCGGTTTTCATCAATTCGGCGAACCAAGTACGTGTTGTAGCCCTACTAACTGGGCAGACCACCGCAGCTCGGCTCAACAATCCTACCCACCAAGTATCTTTCTTCTCTCCCAACATCCCAAGTGAATTCTCCCCAGGGCATAAAGAGTTAGATCATTACAAAGAAATGGAGAAGGCCTGTAGGGTCGAACAACATAAGTGCGACAGAGATATGGAAAAGAAGATGGAGAAATTACTAGAAAGATCCAACCGGTCCGCAAGGAAGGCCACGGATCTAAGATATGATGACCTATGCATGCATCCGGATTTGGATTTACCAGATGGGTTCAAAATCCAAAAATTCAAAATATTTAATAGGACAGGGAATCCCAAGGCATATCTCCGGTCCTACTGTGACCAATTGGTCGGAGTTAAAAAAAAATGAACCTCTGATTATGCGACTATTCAGTTGTAGTCTGACTAGGGAAGCCACTAAGTGCTTCGCAACTCAAGACATGCGCCAACGGCTCACCTGGGAGGACATGGCAGAATCCTTCACGGAGAGATTTTGCTTTAATATTGAAATAGAGCCTGACCGCTATTACCTTGAAAAGGTCAAACATAAGTCAAAAGAAAACTATAGGGAGTTTGCCAGCAGGTGGAGGGCCAAGGCAGCCCCTGTGCAGCCACCGATGTGTTAGGGAGAGCAAGTCTCTGTTTTCATTAGATCCCAGGATCCTGATTTGTATGGTAGAATGCTGCCTCTGGTTGGGAGGCCATTTGCTGAGTTGGTCAAAGTGGGAGAGGCCATAGAAAATGGTCTCAAATCTGGGAAAACAATAAGTGTCTTCAATAAGTCATCTGGACAAGCTACTGCTAGAATCTTCCATAAGAAGAAAGAAGACGTGGCAAGCATATCCCACATTCCAAACCCAACCCAAAAGAACCGCATTCCTCCCACATAACTCTGCCCCTCATAAATTACTCCACACCTGCCTATAATCCAACACCAGTATATTACTCCCAACCAAGCATCACTACTACTATACTAGCTTACACGGCTCCGCTTAGTGCCCGTCTGTACGCTCC
The DNA here is from genome assembly GCF_019175385.1 of Lycium barbarum. Classification (NCBI taxonomy): domain Eukaryota; kingdom Viridiplantae; phylum Streptophyta; class Magnoliopsida; order Solanales; family Solanaceae; genus Lycium; species Lycium barbarum. The sequence goes on along the minus strand of NC_083344.1, from coordinate 17,003,195 downwards.
TGCTTACCAAACACCGCCACAGCAAACTATCAACCACCACCTCAACAAAATTATCGTCCACCACCAGATAACCCACCACAAGCATATCAACCACCTCAGAACTACCAAAATCAACCACCGCCCCCAATATATAATCTTTCACGGCCTGCTTTCGAGAGAAAGCCAGTAAGAGAATTCACAACACTTCTCGACCCCAGGGATCGACTCTTGGAAAGGCTATTGGTCGCGGGCCTGATCTAAAAGGTCCCTCTAAAATCAGTACAGCCGGGGAACAGATTCTACAAGACTGATTAGACTTGTGCCTACCATTTATGAGGAAATGGGCACAGCATAAAAGATTGTATAATTTTCAAGCACAAAATCCAGGATCTGACCGACAAGAGGGAAATCATTTTGGAAAGCGCGGCTCACGATGTGAACACAAACCCATTACTTAACCATGGAAACAACGAAGTCCACATGATTGAGAGGGACGAGGACTGGGAAGCTTACAGAGCATTGGTCTCTAAAGCAGTCGAATCCCTGGAACAAATAGTAGCCTCCCTCACACTCCGGGAGTGCCCTATTTTCAAAGTTTTGATACCAGCACTGGGAGCCACAAAAGTTGTTGAGGTTTAGGACTTTTGTCCCAGCACCCGTGGTAGCACAGACAGTATAGCGAATTGCACCTACCCCCGAAGAGCCAATCACTGTACAAGCAGCCATGGCTCAAGGCATGACCCGTTTTACATTCCCTGACGACACCAATTACGGTCCGTAATTTATTTTACGACTTGGCTTTCCTGCTGAGACTTAGACAAATTCTTCATCAAGTTTTAGGGCCCGTAATGCATTTTACTATTCATAATTTGTCTGGCCGTAATTCTTCATCTCCAAAACTTGCCTCTCTGTTTTCTGACATATCAAATTTTTACGTTTTGAATTACGGTCCGTAATTTGAATTACCAACCATAATAGTTGTCCGTAATTTTTGATTTGCATTTCTGCACATTCTGTTTCAACTTATCCTTCATTACGCTCTAACATTACGGACCATAATGCGAATTATGGTCAGTAATTCTTCACCAAGGCCAATTCTGCAACTTTTCAGTTTTTGTCCTTTAAATGTTTATCTACCTGCAAAACATTAAAAACATATTAAAACGACACTGACTTGCTTAAAAACTAGTAAAACTTAAGGTAAAAAAGTATCAAATGTGCCATAATTTCACGGCACATCAACAACCCCAACTTAAAGTCTTTGCTTGTCCTCAAGCAAGTAATACGACACAAAAGACTCAAATAAACTTAGATACAACAGAGTACTAATGTCTAACATGGTTTTAACTCCAAACTACAGGCACGCATGTTTATCATCAGTAGCCACCTCATTTTTCAAGAATCAGTACGTGACTCACGTTGAGGACACTACAACTCATAGTGACGATTCAATCCATGACATAACATTATCAGACGCATCAATGCACACATAAATGTTGCTTTTTTTAGGGAATGCTCATAATTTAACCCTAATGCCCTCACACAGGCCAACAATGTCCCTCACATATATGTACAATGAGATAAGGACCAAGGAAAAGAAGAAGAGAAATACTCTCACTCACAGCGAAGTTCAAGTATCACAAATGTACATACCATAGGCTTGCCCTTATTTTCGATGATATACACTTCGGACCGTTCAGTTGAGATCACTCTAGGACTTTTATCGAGTTGTAATGTAGGCTTCAGGACAGGAATGGTACATATATGGATATTAGTGACTCACCCTTCTTGACACTACACTATTATACCTTAATTCCCCTTTACTTCTCCCTCTCTTCATTCATTTGCTTTTTGTGTGGTTTCTTCAACTTATTTCAAACTGCTCTAATTATTTTTTTGTAATTCTTCTTTCTTTTTGATTTTTTTTAATAAGTACTTACACAACTACTTAATCAACCACACATACTTCTGTACTAAGTAACTTGCAGCACCCCTAACTTATGCTTTCACACATGTTTCACCCCCAACTCAGGCTTTTAGCATCATTTCATCAATTCCTAGTGTCAAGGAGGAACGGGTGCAAACAATGGCATTCATTTCAAACAAGGTTATGGGCTAATTACGACTAGTCAAGAAAAAGGCTAAAGGCTCAAAAAGGGAGACAAGTGAAGTATTCATGGACTGGGTAGGCTTTTAAGGAAAAATTGGCTTCAATATTCACACAAAGAAAGCCTAGAATCATTTCAACAACCAACCTATCCTTAGTAATTAAGCACGACTAACGGGGCAAGTTCTAGATTGCAAATGCAAATACATGAACACATACGAACAACTTACTCACACAATGGCATAAGGATTTCAACTTAACACAACAACCCAAGTGATCATTTATCTTACACGATACCCTCATATTCATCATATCATGAAAAGAACCAATCATGTCAATTCGTAGCTATTCCTAAGCATGCACAAAAAAATTGAAGGGTTCAACATTTTTAACAAACACAACACAAACATGTCATAAGTTACAAGAGTACTACCATATAAGTCAAAACTACTCTATTATACCTAAACATGCCAGGTTCAACATAAAATATAACAGAAACATGCCGTAAGTTACAAGAGTACTACCATATAAGTCAAAACTACTCTACTATACCTGAACACTACCTAAACATGCCACGTTAAACATAAAATAAACCCCTCCAGAAAAGAATACATGGCAAAGAAAAGCCAAGGGGGTCCTAAACACATATATATAGATACACAACCCTTACCCCCACTTAAAAAACTATGCACTGTTCCCAGTGCATCAATATAAGCACAAAGGAAGGGTAGGGGTACCTGGGCACCTTAGGTGTTATGTTCATCCTAAGCAGGCTCTGCAGCAGCAGGATCGTCCGTCAGGGGACTACTGGACGAACCTAAATATTGGAATGACTTACTCAGAGAAATGCGCATGGCTTGTTTCACCTACCTCTCCTCCTCTCGGCGTAATCTGTGGTCCCGCTCTAGTGGATCCTCCTCTGACGGGTCCATCTCATCCCATTTTCTCTTGTCTTTCATTAGTGCAAGGGACTTATCTCCATCCTCTTCCTGAGATTCGAGCAAATTTGTAACCGGGATATCCAAATCCAAGTTAATCTGTTGGATAGGAACTGGCTCTTCTATTCACTCTTGCGCCTTTGGCACCTCAAATTAGCCTTCAACTTGGCCAATTCATTCTTCAATATTGCCGAACCACCTCCGGGTACAGCCATCACTAACTAAACAAGTCTCGTCTCGAACCCATCTATGGACTGGAAGACCTTGTGAGACTGTTGATATTATTCTCTGATTTTTGCCTTGGTTTCTCTGATTTGTTTCGCCACCTGAGGCTTAATCTGAGCCATAATCACCCCAATCTGCTTCTCCGCCTTTAATGTCTTGAAGGCTATCTCGTGATAATTAGCTCTAGAGAAATTTAGCAACTCTGCATTTGAAGACGCTGCGTGTGGTGGAACAGACGAAGCAGTGGTACCCGCAGAAGTCGCGGGCGCAACAGCAGGTGGTGGTGGCGGCGTAGCTGTAGCATCAACAGGCACTGGACTCGGGTCAGAAGCAATGGTAGCGGCATCAGTAGCAGTAGCTATAGCAGCAGAACTAGCAGCTATGAGAATAGTCTGATCAGGGGCAACACCCTCCTTTATATGGCTCGAACTTAACTCAAACTGAGTCTCGTTGTCATCACCGGGCTGCTCTAACCCAACATCATCCTCACCTCTCTTCTTAATCTTCCTACAGTCTCCCACGTGTGCTGCTTTAGTAGTATTTTCTCTTTAAGGAAGATCTTTTACCAACGCTCTCCAATATAGTTCTGTGATGAGACATAGAAATATCATGGAGGACTTAGGTTGGTACGCTCGGCCTCGAATCTCCTCACTGATCTGACGCCCCAGGTTCACAGGATAGTGGGCCATCAATGCAGCGACTGTCACTGCCTGATTATTGGAGAGAACATTGTCAGCCTTAGTCGGGAGCACTCTGTACCTCACTAGGCTCCACCAGAATTTGCCTTCGGTAGTCAGGAAATTTTTGAAAATCTGAGCTTTTGAATTTGTTACCCATTCTTGATCACCCTTAACTACCAAGGATGCGGCCCACCTCTTCATGAACCGATCTTCCTTTCTTTCTCTCTTATTAAGGAACTCATTTTCATTGGCTGGCTCCACGAAATCATTGCCAAAGTACACCCGATTGATTGCTTTGGAGGAGATGTCCACCTTAACATTCCGGACTATGACATAGTCAAGCGTGGGAACTTCTGGCCAGGGGGTACTGGGTTTATTCATCATAAATAGGAGGGCCCCATAGGACGCATAAAACTCCCGCACCATTTGTGCACAATACTCCCCTAAAGGATGGCTAAGCACACCGAGCCGGTAAAACTGTAAAGTCTCCGCAATGCGAGGATATGCAAACAAACCATCTAATACCAATATCCATTCTTCCAAAATATTCCTTTGCGGCTTCCCCCTTTTTTTCGTCGGAGCTAACCCAGCCCCATACAATTATTTCCCTTTAACGGAGAATCGAAGCTTCTCTTCCTCCAATTTCTTTGTACGTATGGACAATTGGTGACCCTCGCCTTCTTACCCTGGATTTGGAGACGCCTAAAAAATCTGAGCATGTCTGCAAGCAGGCTCAGATAAGCCACTTTCTTGTTCTGTTCCTTCTGTTTTCTCATGTCCCGATGTGGCCGAGACTGACTCCTCCACTTCATACTCGGAGGAACAATACTCGGACTGTGAAGGTGTCATTGTCTTGGGCTCATGATCAGCGTGTGGGCACCCCAATATTTCTTTTCAGGGATGATTTCCACCTTCTATTCAGACCGGGAGGGGGAATCATGCAATGCATGCTCAATCTCAAGTTGTTTGCCTCAGCCTCTACCTCAGCCCGAAGCTCGGGGCCCCGTAACTCTTCGTGTACCATGTTTCATTGTCACTGCTGTAAAAGAGGCACTTATTATCTATAATTAAACAACTAAGTAATAAATTGTTTTGGAAATTTTTTTTTGTCTGTGACCATAATTGAAAATTACCAACCGTAATTTGAATTACGGTTCGTAAATGAGTCCGTAATTTTCAATCATAGGTTACAGTGTACTGTCTGTGATCGTAATTGAAAATTACGGACCGTAATTCAAATTATGGTTCGTAACTGAGTTCGTAATTTTCAATCACAGGTCACAGTGTACCTGAGTTCAACTTTGAATCGGGTTTCGATCAAGCCACCATAAACACCAAATTTTCACATGGTTTGAATTCGTAATGGGTCGGGTTACTCAAACTTCACCCTTATTTAAATTTTAAACTCATTGCAAATTTAACGAACAATTGGCAAGCATAACGATCTCAGAATCCAAATTTGAATCGTCAATTGAAATGCCCTCCAACCCATTGGGATTTTGATTTCTCAACCCCATGAGGTTACAACAACAAAATATAACTAATCCACATTGATCAACGTCATTAACCATCAAATCTCTCACTTAAAACCCTAGTTTACTCAAAACACACAATAAAATTTCAACCATAAGAGCAAAGTAAGGATTAAAGTGTCAACATACCCATGCTTTGATGAACTTAGAATAGATTCTTGGAGAGAAATTTAGTGAAAACCACAAGCAACTTAAATTTTTTAGCAGAGCGTTGGGTTTGATGTTTCTGGTCAAATTACAGAATGGGTTAGGGTAGATTTGTAAAATTAATAGAGGAATTTAATGGGTTTTGGACATAGGATCGTGGGTTGAAGGTGGAAGGATGAGGAGTTGGTGTTTGAAGCCGTGGGAATGAGAAAAGGCGCATCTATTACGTATTAAAACCCTCTGCTCGATTTTTAAAATTAGTGCCCATAATTTTTTTTCAGAATTTAATTATAGACTGTAATTTGAATTACGGTCCGTATTTCATGCTAAATTGTTAAGCAGTTTACTGTCTTGTGTCATGTAAAATTACGTTCTTGGTTACGGACCGTAATTTAAATTACGGTCCGTAATTCTTGGGCTTAATTTTTCATGTTACCACACAGTGCTCATTGTTTTGTGGCATGGAAAATTACGTGTTGTCTTACGGTCTGTAATCACTTGGCATAATTTTCCATGTATTAAAACAGTGAGTCTGATAATTTTCTTACCTGTTATCGCCCATGTTTTCTGTATTCTCATCTTGCACCAAAGCAAACATTACCCTATATACACACTTGTTTTTCTAGAACAATTTACCTAGGTTGCCTCCCAAGAAGCGTTTGATTTAATATCACAGCACGACGGTGCTACCCATTTTTACACTGGGTCAGAAGTGTAGACATGTTTCAGCCTGTGTCGGTCCACAATTCTATCACCATCAATGCAACCATGGTAATGCTTCACTCTCTGCCCGTTCACTTTAAATATCCGAGTTCCATCTTCGGACTTCAACTCAATCGCACCATGGCATGAAACACTAACCACTTCGAATGGCCCGGACCACTTAGATTTCAACTTACCAGGCAACAACTTTAGTCTCGAACTATGCAATAGCACCGGATCCCCTTTTTGAAAGTCTCTCTTAAGGATCTTCTTATCAAGGTAATGTTTTATCCTCTCTTTATACAGTGTTGCACATTCATAGGCCTGTATCGGAATTCATCCATCTCGTTGAGTTGAAACAACCTGAGTTTGGTCGCTTCTTCCTAATTTATGTTCAATTTCTTCAAGGCCCACTTGGCCTTATGTTCAAGTTCAACTGGCAGGTGACAGGCTTTACCAAAAACTAGCTTGAAAGATGAAGTCCTAATCGGAGTCTTGAAAGCAGTCTGTTAAGCCCATAGAGAATCATCAAGCTTGCGGGACCAATCAGTTCTATTTGCATTTACCGTTTTAGCCAAAATACTCTTTATCTTCCGATTAGAAACTTCAACTTGCCCACTTGTCTGAGGATGATAAGGGGTTGCCACCCTATGCTTGACTCCATACTTCTCCATCAATCCTGCAAAGGCTTTATTGCAAAAGTGGGAACCACCATCACTGATTATCGCCCTTGGGGTACCAAAACGAGTAAATATGTTCTTTTTCAAGAATCCCATGACACGCTTGGCTTCGTTATTAGGTAAAGCCACTGCTTCTACGTATTTAGAAACATAGTCAACAACCACAAATATACACTTCATGCCACAAGATCATACAAAGGGCCCCATAAAATCAATCCCCGAAACAACGAACACCTCAACTTCCATCACAAAGTTCATAGGCATCTCTTGCCTCCTACCAATACTCCTCTGTCGTTGGCACTGATCACAAGACCGCACCATCAAATTAGCATCATGAAAGAGAGTAGGCCAATAATAACCACATTCGAGCACCTTTGTAGCAATCCTCGTACCACTATGATGTCCCTCAACTGGAGAGTCGTGGCAAGCCTTCAGAATCTTCAACACCTCACTCTCTGGAACACAACGTCGAATAATATTATCAATGCAAGTTCTGAATAAGTATGGTTCATCCCAATTGTACTGACGAGAATCACGCAAAAACTTCTTTTTCTGGTAAGATTTGATCTCATTAGGAATGATACCAGTCACCAAGTAATTAGCCAAATCTGCATACCAAGGTGCCACTTTCATAGAAATCACCAAAACTTGCTCATTCGGAAAAGCATCATCAATATCAAGTTCCTTTACTGACACCCCAGTTCTCTCAAGCCTAGAGAGATGGTCAGCGACCTATTTTTCGGACCCTTTCGATCTTTCACCTCGAAATAGAACTCTTGCAACAAAAGGACCTAACGTATCAGTCGTGGCTTAGCTTCCTTATTTTCCATAAGATACCTCAACGCAGCATGATCAGTGTACACCACAACCTTGGACCCTAACAAATAGGATCTAAACTTCTCAAAAGCATACATTATAGAAAGCAGCTCTTGCTCAGTCACCGTGTAGTTCATCTGAGCCGCATTAAGAGTCCTACTATCATAGAAGATCGGGTGCATAATTTTATTGTGCCTCTGGCCAAGCAGAGCACCAATCGTGAAACCACTCGCAACACACATCAGTTCAAAAGGCAAGGACCAATCAGAAGTAACAATAATAAAAACAGAAGTGAAGCACTCCTTCAATTCATTAAATGCCTCACGACACTTGTCATCAAACACAAACTTAGCCTCTTCTTAAAGAAGCTTGCACATCGGGTTAGCAATCTTGGAGAAATCTTTGATGAAGCACCTATAGAACCCAGCATGTCCTAAGAAACTCCGGACACCTTCGACTGAGATGGGTGGAGGAAGTTTTGCAATGACATCTCTCTTCGCTTGATTGACCTCGATTCCCTTTTCAGAGATTTTGTGACCGAGGACAATCCCTTCCTTCACCATAAAGTGGCACTTCTCCCAATTTTGCACAAGATTTGTATCTTCACATCTTTTTAGCACTTGACCTATGTGGTCAAGACAATCATCAAACGAATTGCCCACAACGGAGAAATCATCCATAAACACCTCCAAAAAGTCCTCTACCATGTCAGAAAAGATCGACATCATGCACTTCTGAAAAGTGGCTGGTGCATTACACAACCCAAAGGGCATTCGGCTAAACGCAAACATCCCATAAGGACAAGTGAAAGTCATCTTCTCTTGATCTTCTATGGCAATGTTGATCTAATTGTAGCCAGAGTACCCATCTAAAAAGCAATAGTAAGACCTCCCAGCCAGCCTATCAAGCATCTGATCAATGAAAGTCATGGGAAAATGGTCTTTACAAGTAGCTGAGTTCAGCTTCCTATAGTCCATGCAAACACGTCATCCAGTAACTGTACGAGTGAGAACCAACTCATTCTTTGCATTATGCACCACAGTGATACCTCCCGTTTTTGGAACACATTGAACTGGACTGACCCACTTGTTGTCTGCAATCGGATACACTACCTCAGCTTCTAACCACTTTATGATCTCCTTTCTGACAACTTCCTGCATGTTTTGGTTCAATCTCCGCTGATGTTCAACACTCGGCTTGTTGTCCTCTTCTAGCTGAATTTTATGCTCACAAATATCATAAGGAATACCCTGAATGTCTGCTATGGTCCAACCAATAACACGCCTATATTCACGCAAAATCTCCAATCATTGCTCAATTTGTTCCTCAGTCAGTAATGCTGAAACAATCACTGGCAATGACTTGTTCGGACCAAGGAACTCATATCTCAACTGTGTTGGGAGCTGCTTAAGCTCAAGCTTTGGTGGCTTAATAATAGAAGCCTTAACTGGTGGAGGGGTTCTATTATCAAGATCAAGATCAAGCTTTCTTGGATGGTAAGTGTAAGAACCCAGACCCTCAAGCCCATTAACAGTTTCCATGTAGCCCTCCATATGATCAGCATCAAAGTTCACCAGAATAGCAGTAAGAGCTTCTCCCAAACTTTCTTCTTTCATTTTATGTTGGACAGCATCGTCAATCCCATTAAGGGAATCAATAACCGAGATATTCTCATAAGCATTTGGCAACTTCATCCGCTTACTTTCTTGGAAAGTCACCATTTCATCATTCACTCGGAACTTGATTTCGTTATTTTCAGAGTCCATAAGCGCTTTGCCCGTAGCACGGAAGGGTCTTCCTAAGATGATGGGAATATTTTTATCAACCGTACAATCAAGAATAACGAAATCAGTAGGCAACATGAACTTACCCATTTGTACCAGCACATCATCTACAACCCCAACTGGCTTCTTGATCGATCTGTCCGCCATTTATAATCGCATAGAAGTCGGTCTAGGTATTCCCAATTCGGATTGCTTGAATATAGCAAGGGGTATTAAATTGATACTCGCTCCATTATCACACAGAGCACGAGCGAATGCATGAAGCTCAATATTACACAGAATGGTAAACGGCCCTGGATCTCCTTTCTTCTGAACTGTGGTGGAAGCAATAATCGAACTCATGCGATGAGTTAGATTCACTGTCTCATGTTGAGCTGACCTCTTCTTCGTAAACAGTTCTTTCACGAACTTAGCAAATCTAGGCATTTTTTTCACAGCATCTAAGAATGGAAAATTCACTGTTAACTGCTTCAACTAATCATAGAACTTTTGACACTTAACATCATCATTCTTCTTTGCCAACCTCTAAGGAAAGAGAGGTTTTGGTTTTTTCATCTGAGTTAAAGGGCGAAGAGCCCCTTTTATTGTCTGTTTCCTAGTATCAGCAGCAACTTCTGGAATATCAGCAGCTTTCTCTTCAACACGGACCTCACCGTCTACTATAGACATATCAGAATGTACGCCTTCTTCATCAATAACCGGATCTAGATCAATCGCTTTCTTGTCAGCACTTTGAAGTATTTTACCGCTTTTTGTAGAAAAAGTATGTTCCACACTACTACCTCCATTCTTAGGGTTTGGAATAGTATCACTAGAAAGTTCTCCCTTTCTAGTAGGATGCTGCTCTCTAGAAAGATCACACGTCTGCTGTTCAAAGTTTTGAATCACCGCTGAGTGAGAAACCACCTTCTCTGATAGCCCAGATAATGTCTTTTCAGTATTCGTTTGACTTTCTAACACTTTTTCAAGCATTGACTCCAACCTCGAACTACCTTGATCATTACACTGCCCTTTTGGTGGAATGTAAGGGTTAGAACTTATGTTTCCAATGTTTCCATTGTTGTTATGTTATCTACCTTGGTTCACTCCACCATAGTTGTTATTGTAGTACCCTTGGTTGTTATTGTGTGCACCCTGCCTTGTTGAGGTCTCCAGTATCTTTGAATTGGTCCAGGAATTTCCCCTACCGCGATGTAGTCTGCATATTGAATATTCTTAACTGGCGGAAGGGAACCCTCTTGATATGGACCCTCTTGGACTTGGTACATTCCAGACGACATTGCTAAGATATCTTCACAAACTTTTACCTTCTTCGACTCCCTCTTATCAAGCCTCTTCGTCAGTAAAGAGATATTGGTGGCATGTTGTGCCAATGTCTGTTGCGTCTCCTAGCTATCTTTCACAATATTTTGGATCAATAGTGTCCCAAGTGATAAACCATCAGAATTACTTAAATGCCATGCTTGACTGTGTGTAGTCAATCGATCAAGTATATCGGTAATAACAGCATAGGACTTATTCATGAAGCACCCATCAGCAGCATTATTGGCAATTGCTTGAGTCATAGGATCCAACCCTCTGTAGAACTTTCCTTCAGAACATGATCTGGGAAACCATGGCTCGGACTCCTATCCAAATATTCTTTGTACCTCTCCCAAGCATCAGAAAGGTGCTCCCCATGATGTTGTTTGAACTCGTAAATCTGATCACGAATCTCAGCTCTTTTAGTCGAGGGATACTACTTCCTCAGAAACGCTTTGACCATCCCTTCCCATGTAGCAATAGAGTTTCGAGGCTGCTTTGTGAACCATTTTCTTGCATCTCTAGCTAATGAATATTTGAAGAATTTTTGCCAAACAGCTTCTTGAGACACACCCCTTTGGATATAATGAGAGCATACCTCCAAAAAGTTTGTTATATGCAAGTGAGGATCATCATCGACTGCATTCCGAAAGTATCCCTCTTGTTTGAGCATATGATAGAGGGACTGGTCAAACTTTATAGTAGCATCAGTCACCCTAGGATGAACTATTGCAGATACAAAGTCTTCCTCTATATCTAACTCATCACCAAAAATGTTCTCGACTGGAAGTCCATCGTTTGCCATAATCACCTGGTTTACAAGGAAGCAAACAAGGTATGTTGGAATAGGACAAACACTTTAAGAAGAGTAAACACTATTTAGTAATTTCAAAACCGTATTCCCCGGCAATGGCACCAAAATTTGATATGCTCAAATTACACCTTTTAATAGCGTAAAGCGGACGATGTCAAATATAGTAACTCAACAAGGTTGGGGTCAAATCCCACAGAGAATATGGTGTAAAAAGTTTACTAAATGAGTATTATACTAATCTTGCGGTCCTGGTGTATTCCACAAAAAAAAAGTTTCATAAGAGTTTTGGTTTGTGGACTAATTTAGAGTGACTAGTAATTAAGAGTTGTAAATATATGGGTAAAAAGAACCAAGGTAGTATCCCCGTCAGATAAAGTGTGGTGATCATGGGTCTTGATCTTGATATACCTCTAATGGATCGTTGTACGAACGCACTTAACCTCTATGTGAATCTAGACTATTTCCCAATAAGAAAGGATTATGTCTTTCTATACTTTTCCCAAAGATAAGAAAGTATGCATGAAGAACGGTTAATTATGCCAAGTAAATTCCTCTTGTTCCTAAGTGAATTTATTAAACAAGGTTTAAATCCTTGAGTTCTTGTTATTTGTTCTTACCAAACCCTAGTTATTTTCCCAAATAAACCAAAGTTTATGGCGTTAGCTAATTTTTGCAACCACTAACTATATGATTAAAACGAAGAACAAATAAACCCTAACAATTCATTATGTGTATATCAATCACAATCCCAAATCACAAAACACTCATCCTTAGGTTCAAAACCTTAGTAAAGGTGTTTAGCTACATATGACAAAGAACAAGAAATAAAAGATTGAAGAATACATAATTGCTTACTTTTGATGAAAAGAGAAATTAATAACACTTGAATTGATGTTTGAAAGCTCCAACAACTAAGGAATATTCAATGCTCTAAGCCAAGAGTCAAAATATAACAGCTGATAATAAATAAAACCCTGCATTGGACTATTTATAGGTTTCAAAAACTTAAAAATTACAGAATTGCAATTTAGTCCCTGACGGCACCAGTTACGGTCTGTAATTCAAATTACGGACCGCAATTCATTTTTCGACTTGGCTTTCTAGATGAGACTTGGACAAATTCTTTATCAAGTTTTACGGCCCGTAATGCATTTTACGGTCTGTAATTTGTCTGGCCGTAATTCTTCATCGCCAAAACCCTCCTCTCTGTTTTCTGACATATCAATTTTTTATGTTTTGAATTACGGTTCGTAATTTGAATTGTGGACCGTAATAGTTGTCCGTAATTTTTTATTTGCTTTTTTGCACATTCTATTTCAGTTTTTCCTTCATTACGCTCTAAGATTACAGACCGTAATGCGAATTACGGTCAGTAATTCTTCACTAAGGCCAATTCTGTAACTTTCCAGTTTTTGTCCTTTAAATGCTTATCGACCTGCAAAACATTAAAAACATATTAAAATGACACTGACTTGCTTAAAAACAAGTAAAACTTAAGGTCAAAAAGTATCAAATGTGCCATAATTTTACGGCACATCAATCAACCTCGGTGACGAAGAGCATGTCAAAGAGACACGAAGCAGTGCTCACTTGGGAGTTCCACAAAAAGAAGAGCTCATAGCGCTGTTGAAGGAATATGTGGATGCCTTCTCCTGGCCATACACAGATATACCGGGATTGAACATTGAACTAGTGGCCCACATATTACCCATCAAGGAGGGTTTTGCCCCCGTTAAGCAAAGACGCGGACATTTAAGCCAGACATGAGTATCCGGATAAAGGATGAAGTAGAAAAACAGATCATATCTGGAATAGTGGAGGTGACGTCCTACCCCACTTGGGTGGCCAACATAGTGCCAGTACCCTAAAAGGACATAAATATTCGGATCTGTGTGGACTATCGAGATCTCAACCAGGCCAGTCCAAAAGACAACTTTACTCACCCAAACATCCACATTCTAATAGACAACTGCACCAAGCACGAGCTGCAGTCATTCGTGGATTGTTTCGCTGGGTACCATCAAATACTCATGAGTGAAGAAGATGCAGAAAAAATAGGCTTCATCACCCCTTGGGGGGTCTAACATTACAGGGTGATGTCGTTCGACCTCAAAAATGTTGGTGCTATATACATGAGACCTATGACTATTTGGTTCCACAATATGATGCATCGAGAAATTGAAGTCTATATGGACGATGTCATCATAAATCAAGGTAAAGCTCAGAACATACGGTGCATTTGTGTAAGTTATTTAACAGACTTCATAAATTCAATTTGAGGCTGAACCCTGCAAAGTGCGCATTTGGAGTGCCTGCAGGTAAGTTGCAAGGATTCATAGTCAGCCGTAGGGGTATTGAACTGGATACGGCCAAAATCAAAGCAATTCGGGAGTTGTCGCCTCCCAAAACTAAGAAAGAAGTCATGAGCTTCTTGGGAAGGCTAAATTACATTGGACGGTTCATAGCCTAGTCAACTGTGATTATGGAGCCAATCCTTAAATTTCTTAAGAAAGACGCTCCCACAAATTGGATGGAATAATGCCAAGAGGAATTTGACAAAATCAAGAGATATCTTTCCAATCCTCCCATCCTAGTACCGCCCAGGCAAGGGAGTCCTCTGTTACTGTACCTATCGGTACCAAAAAATTCTTTAGGGTGTATGCTCGCCCAACACGATGAAAAAAACAAAAGGAACATGCCATCTACTATTTGAGCAAGAAGTTCACATCTGCGAGGCATGGTATACGCTCGTAGAGAAAACCTGTTGTGCTCTGACCTAGATTGTTCAAAAGATAAGGCACTACCTATCAGTGTTCACCACTCACCTCATATCCATAATGGATCCATTAAGATACATTTTCTAGCAACCGATGCCCGTGGGTAAATTGGCTAAGTGGCAGATGCTACTAAGTGAATTTTACTTCGTATACATAGCACAAAAGGCAATCAAAGGACAAGCCCTAGTTGACTTGATGGCAGAAAGCCCCATCGATGACAAACTTGAACCATTATGGACTTTCTTCCCAAATGAGGAAGTGATGGCTATGGAAGAAGAGGTGGCAGCACCATACTCAGGTTGGAGACTGTTCTTCGACGGAGCGATCAATTACAAAGGATCAGGCATCATGGCAGTATTAATATCAGAAACAGGACAACAATATCCGATGGCCGCAAAGCTCAACTTCAGATGCACCAACAATATGGTGGAATATGAAGCGTGTGTCCTCGGCCTCAAGATGGAATTAGATATGAACATACAAGAGCTGTTGGCAATCGGGGACTCTGATTTGCTCATAAATTAAGTGAAAGGAAATTGGGAACCAAGAATGATAAGATACTTTCGTATGTGAATTCGGTACTGAGACTGTGCGGGAGATTCAAAAACATCGATTTAAGGCATACTCCAAGGGCTCAATATAAGTTTGCAGACGCATTGGCTATGATAGCATCTATGATCCAGCACCCCGAGATTAATCACATTGATCCACTAGAGATCACACTGAGAGAAGAATAGGCTCACTGCACCCATGTCGAGGCCGAGCCGGATGGCCAACCATGGTATGCCAACATTAAGGCCTGCATGGAGAAAGGAGAGTATCCCTCCATAAATTTTAGCAAATCAAAAGAAGACCATCAGGAGGTTGGCTAATGGGTTCTTATTAAACAAAGAAGTTTTGTACAAAAGGACCCTTGACCTTGGGTTACTCAGGTGCGTGGATGCCGAAGAGGCTACAAAATTGCTAAAAGAGGTGCACGCAGGGGCATGAGGACCCCACATGAATGGATTCATCACTGCTAAGAAAATCCTGAGGACAGGATATTACTGGATGACCATGGAGCACGACTTCTGTAAATTCGTGCAAAAGTGCCATCAGTGTCAGATACACGGAGATTTGATCAAGGTTCCCCCCACAGAATTTCATGCAATGAGCTCGCCTTGGCCATTCGTGGCATAGGGAATGGACGTCATAGGATCCATCAAGCCGCCAGCCTCTAATGGACATCATTTCATCTTAGTCGCCATCGACTGCTTCACCAAATTGGTAGAAGCAACTTCACACAAATCAGTGACCAAGAAAGTCGTGGCTGACTTCATCAAAAATAATATGGATATAATCTTATTATGGAAGGTAATAATGGTAATGAGGAAGCGTTGTTTGAAAATGTACAAAGGGTTGGTGTGAAGTTGTTATTATAAGTTGAACACGAGCATGAATTTTGAGACTTAATGGAATATGACTACTTGATTATGATATTTTCAATGTTGTTATAGTTTTTGGGAGTTGTTTCGCAATATGGTAGAAGCCGATGAAATAGGAGAAATGCTGCCCAATTTTCGTTGTCTCATGAATTGCTCTAGTTTGAAGTCAAGAGTGTCTTTAAGAAAACCATGGTATGAATCCTTTTAAATGTAGATTTCTCAAGCTTGGGCGGTGAACGCTAAGTAGTTAAGAAGACAAAGAGGTATGTAAGGCTAACCCTTCTTTATTAAGGCATGATCCCATCGTTGTATACCTTCATGTGAATTCCATATTGTCTTCCAAGATGACTTCATTCCTAGAATCGCTAAGGCTCGTGATCCTTGATAAATCTCATGATACCATTGGTCCCATCCTATGATAATTGATTCTCTAAGGAAGGATATAATGAAAATGATGATGACGATAATGATGTTGAGGACATATATGTACTCCTATGTATACATATTTATCTATTAAAGTACGACTACTAAGAACACCGATCTTATATGGCCGGGTATGATATCTATCGCGCGAGCACAACTGCAGTTGGGTACGGATAACGCTAAGCCTTGGTAGGGCCAGGTATGTATAACACCGAGTCTTGTCATGGCTGGATATGTGAGTCACCGAACCTCTATGGTCGGGTATGGTACTACTATAAGTATAAATGTATGGAATGGAAGGTTCCCATTAGAAAGAGGGTAAGTAAATACGATGAACAACGCTAGAGGCATAAATGACTTTATTCTCCTATGACTCTTATATCTTATGGTATTTCTTATGCTTCCATTATGTTATTAATTATGTTTTACATACTCAGTATATTATTCGTACTGACGTCCTTTTGTTTGTGGACGCTGCGTCATGCCCGCAGGTGGACAGGGAGATAGACTTGACCCATAGACTGCTTGTTAAGAGACTGCATAAAGGAGCTCCATTTGATTCAGAGCCGTAGCTGTCGCTACTATTCTTTTGTGTATATACATATGGGCATGGCGGGGCCCTATCACGTCCTTATAATGATATTCATACTCTTCATAGAGACTCGTAGATAGTCATGTATATTAGATGTCTTTTGCCTTGTCGGCTCATGTTTTGGTATATTATTTTGTTAGCCTTGTCGGCTTGTGTATATGTGTATGGGAATAGTTGTTGAAGTTGATATATAAAAGTGTGTTAGCCGTTAGAAATGGTATTATTGAGGCATAGAATTGCTTATAGGCCATATGGCTCACCTAGGTATGAATGTGAATGTACGATGAGAGGTGCCCGGTGGGTTAGCTTCAGGTGCCCATCATGGCCCTCTGGTTGGGTCGTGACAAAAGTGGTATCAGAGCAGTTTCGTCCTAGGGTGTGTCAACGAGCCGTGTCCAGTAGAGTCTTGGTTATGGGTGTGTTGCGCGCCATACTTATAACAGGAGGCTGCGGGCATTTTAGGAATGATGACCTTCTTTCTTCATAAGATCGTGCGATAGAGCCATGATGTAAGGATTTTTTCTCCTTTAACCGTGTGTTATGTATTTCAGAAATTCCTGTAAAGAGAAAAGCTACGGCAGCCCAAAAGGGCAAGATAGTGGCAGAAAAGCGGGCCAGTAGAGCACTGCCAACGAATATAGAGGAAGCTGAGTCCCAGAATGTGGCTCAATCTCAGTCCTCTCACTCATTGCCTATTTCTGAGGAGCATGAGGGAGCCTCAGCCCCAACTCCAGCCTCCCCAACTCCTCCACCAGAGGTTCCGGGACAAGAAGTGAAAGAGGCCATTTAATTGTTGACTCAATTGGTTGCCGCTCAGGCCTAGCGGCAAGGTATGGGTCATGGTGATAGGGCGGCTAGTGCAAGAGCCCGTGATTTTATTAGCTTGAACCCTTCAGAGTTCTTCGGGTCAAATCCGGATGAGGACCCTCAAAATTTATTGACGGAATGTTGAGGACACTTCGGTTAATGCATGCTTTCGACGTTGAATCAGTGGAGTTAGCATCATAGAGGTTGCGGGATGTTGCGGTTCATTGGTATACGGTGTGGTTGTCTTCTAGGAGTTAATGCACCTCCCCCAATATGGCAAGAATTTGTTGATGCTTTCCTTCAACATTACTTGCCCCCTGAGGTTCGGCGGGCTAGAGCCGATAAATTCTTGAATCTTAAGCAAGGACGGCATGAGGGCTTTAGAGTATAGTCTCCGCTTCAATTCATTGGCTAGGTATGCCCCAGCCATGGTAGCAGATATGGGTGATCGAGTGCACCGATTTGTGAGTGGCCTAGGACCACATTTAATGGATAAGTGCTTGACCGCGTCCCTTCAAGACAATATGGATATTTCTAGCATTCAAGCCCATGCCCAGAATTTAGAGGAAAGCCAACAACCGCAAAAAGGTGAGCGTGAGCTTGATAGAGGTTATAACAAGAGGGCTATATCTTTAGGTTCGATTGGAGGGTTTAGAGGGGGCAAAGATATCAGTTTTCTAGGCATTCAGCCTACTCTATGACTAGTACGCCTCCACGGTTTGCGGGCCAGAGATTTGATAGATCTACTCACTCCGGGCTGAGTTAGAGGTTTGACTAGTTTTTGCTTTACCCAAGAAGCCTAGGATAACTAACTTTAAAATTAGGCTCTTAGATCAATAATATCCAGTTAGGAGTTAGTAGAGCTTGAGACCTTAATTTGGCTATGATACTTAGACTGTTTTAACTGTAGAAGTCAGCAGGGTCACTTAGTGGCATGTAGGTTGATTAATTGACAAGGAAAGGTGATCAGGGAATGCATATGGATGGACCTAAGTCACCTGGGCCTTGAGGAGATGTTTTTAAAGGTACCTTGAAGTTGGGTTGGGAAGAACCAAGATCAAACTTGGTTCACAATGTCTTTCCCTCAAATAAAAAGTGCCATGGCATACCTCAAGGATCTGTGGGGGCATGTATTGCATTATGAATACCTTTTGATATCTATTTCTTATTAATGAATGAAGGAAAAGGGGTCTGAGTCAATTAGGAGGTTGTTAGAGTGGTGAGTGTGGACTAACAATAGACCATCAGTTGTTAATAATGGATTAGGTGAATTCATTGCTTCATAGCTTTGATCTTCTTGAAAATCAGAAAAAGAGACTAGGTAAAGGGAAGGAAAGAAGGAATCACCTAGGTCAGTTGGACTTTATGTATACACTAGTTGTTAATAAGAAAATTCCTGTCTAGGAAGCAAGCCGGTAAGTGATCTAAATCAATCTTTCAGAAGGTCTAGGTCAACAGAACTTAAATAGAAACCTGAATGTCTACCATATGGCCTATTTGTGAACATCAGTCTCCTGTTGCCTTTGCGCCTGCACATTACATTTTAGGACCTATTTTAACATTGATTGAGACTTTGTCTTAGAATCCAGTTATGCCAAAAGTCTTAAAGGTGGATTAGATTAAGTATTTAGAAGATCACTATTAATCCAAGTCTGTTTGATTACCTGTTTACATGCGATGTCTCTGAATCCTGTCTGAAGATCCTGAGTGCATTAAAATGAAGTTGACACTGGTCCTAGTTAATATGTGTGATTGTCTCATGCCTAAAATCTTAAAAAAAGAAAAAGAGAAAGTGTGAGTCAATTTGCTAACCTGAATTTATGCCTAAATCACTAAATTCCTGCATAATCTTATCTAGAGCAAACTGATTCAAGGCTCAATGTGAAAGCCTTCCTATCATGTTCCCTCTTGAATTATTTGAGTCCTGGCCTGAGCCTTAATAGTTGGTCCATGTGTCTAGTTTCCACTACTTGACTGGTTTCCTTATAGGAACCTCTATGACTTGGTTAGATAAAGCCTATAATATGACATGACCTGCTGAATATTCAGGCTAGTTTGTGATGATTCTGTGAAGTTAAAATGACTTAATGAACCTACTAATTACAAATTAACTCAGGCTAAAACTCAATTCAAAACAATGTGGGAATCACTCTTAGGTGTGCTTAGATTGACATACACTTGTCTTGCTGCCATCATTAGTATCCTATTTGTTCCACCTCGCACTTTCAGAGCATGAGAACGTCGCGTATTTCACCGTATTAATGGAGTATCGGAGACGTCCCATGAAGTTTTGAAAGGTACAAGCCATGGGAAATACTTAACAATGAAGTAAAGGATGAAGTACTATCTCGTAAGTCGTAACCGGGAAGGAAAACCTTGGAACCAAAGGATACAACCATTATCAAGTATGATTAATGATAAATATCATGTATGCAGAGTTTCGGAAGATTCCGGGACCAAGCAAATCGAAGAAAATAAGTTTGTCAAAATTTTGGAAAAAGTTGGCAAAACCTTGGACAGAATTTTGGGTCATATTTGGAGGGGTATATCTCCGGGTATATCAGGAGTTTTGAGGTGTTTCAAGAGCCTAAAATGAAGTTCGTCGAGTCTATTTTCCAATGCAACAAACCGTTCGTCGATAAGACATAAGAGTAGGGAGTTATGGACATTTTAAAACGGACTGTCAGAAGCCCGCGAACCTACACGGCAATTCTAGAAACCACTTAAAAAGGCCCAACAATTTCGGCCCATTAGCCCAAAACAGAATCGGAATATTATATATACCCCCTAAGTCATCTAACTCATCATTTTTCAACAATTCCTCACCATCTCTCGCCTCTACACCTCTCTAGAATCTCCCACAACATTCATCCAATCTCCAAACCTCTCTAAACTTATCCCAAATCCTCTAGAACCTTCTTCCAACTTCTACAACATTCACATATATTCCTACAAATCTATATGAAAATTTTGGGTCATTATTATTTCATTTTTAACATATCCTCAAGTCCTAGGAAGTCCTAGAAATTTCTCCAAACATATTCCAACATGTTTTCAAGCCAAAATCAAGGATCAAAGTGAAGATTAAAGTGGTTAAGGGTTTCCAAGTGAGGTCTACAGTTGTCTCCTCTTCTTGAAGATGTTGGGGTGAGTACTTTTTAAGGTGGATAAGCCATGGAATTGAAATGTTCTTGAATTGTTAGGTAAGATTTCATATTAGTTTCATGAATGTGAGTTTGTTTGGTAATTATGTTAAGATTTGAGGAGAAGGAAATTGGACGAAAAGTTCAAATATGCAATTGATGATATTTTGAGTCGTGAATTAACTTGAGTTATAATTATTAGTATGTTTTGAGCATAATCTTGTTATGAGGGATAATAATGATTCTAAGGAATTGTCGTATAGAAGTATATAAGGGGTTGTATGAAGTTGTTGTTATGGATTGATTATGAAAAGAAGTTTTGGGATTGAATTGAGTATAGTTTGAACGTAATCCTTTGATTATGGATTGATTATGAACATTGAGACCTGCAGCTAACTTCTATCTACACCATGTCTACATGCTTCTAGTCTATCTTTGTTCATGCTATGTCTAAGTGTTCTTAGTTGGCCTTTTATCTAAACCATATCTGCTTACTTCTATATACATATGTATTATAGTTGTTTATGTGCATCCATAACTATGTATTTGGTTGTTGTTTCCATTTATACCATGCCTCCTATCTCTGTTTGGTTGTTGGTTACACTGTGCCTACATATGTCTATCTATGCTATCCTTATGAATGAATGTGAAATTCTGTGTTATCATCCGTTCTCCTTTGGCTGTATTGGTTGGGAAATTAAGTTAGCTGTTTGGGTCTGGTCTTAAGCCATTCCCCCGTTGTCCTCCCATGCCTGGGGTTCATGAAACCCCTTGGATCTTGTGCGGCGTCAGGAACACGGATGGTGGTCACTACCTAAATCCCTACCAATAAAAATCCTAGTAGCGCAAATGCGAATGTGATAAGTGCAGATCTTGTAAATAATTTATACGTATATATACACGTTTGTATAGTTATATATGTGATAAGTTCAAAAAAATATAAACTAACTGGGTTCCTTTTTTCTTTCTCCTCTTCTTCACCCCTTAGCCACTTGGGCCGAGTCTAAGCCAACCTATTGGGCCGAAGCCCAACAGGCCATTCTTTTGCATTATCAAGTTCAGAGGACAAAAATGGAAGCTAATAAATAAATGGCCAACTAGGGGCTTGGTACCCCCCTAGCCTTCCCCTTTCTTCCTATTTATTCATTTATTTATGTTTTCTCTTATGTATAATTTGTTGTATTTCGTATTTGTAAAAACCTCATGTATATTATTGGAATCATTATGATTATGAACTAGTTATCTTAGGACAACGGTGCCTACGCCGTTTAGTTCAACTTTAGGTCCCCATACGATTTTTTCAAACCCGACCTTAGTAAATGATTTTGAAAGTAAAAGTGGCCAAGTAAATAAATCAACAAAATGGATAAAAGGGGATTGCGTCATTAGGGAATATTGTCATCGCTTTCTTGATATAACAACCCAAATGGACGTTTTTTTTTTTTTAAAAAAAGTGTTTTCTTCAAAACTCAGTTTCCTAAAAAGACTTCTTTTTGGACTAACCCCAGTCAGAAAAAGATTTTAATGTGTATATATACGTAGTGAATTCATACACTAGACACAAGTTTTTTGGACCAAGCCCAGTCGAGAAAAAATGGGAATTTTGGGGCTAGGGCCCAATTAAAACCACATTTTTAAGCCCCCACTTAGCAGAATTTCATAAAAAGAACGCCTATTTTTGGGCTGAGCCCAGTAAGAGAAAAAACAAAAAACAATTGCGCTAAGGCCCAACGTAAATCAATACGCCTTCCTATACCTAATTAATTTTCAGAAAAAAAAAGAATAAAATTTGGGTCAAGCCCACGTAAAAATATCACCTCATTATTATAAATGTTGGGCCTTAATTTAAGTCAAGGACCAAGAAAGCTTTGGTTATATAAAGGCAGAAGGGTCTAGGACCCCCTGAACTTGTCGATTTTTATTCAGTGTACACCTAAACTTTACGTTGGCCTAATTAACCCCCTCAACTTGAAAATATGATAGCCTGGACCCCCCTAGACGCTGATGTGGCAAAGAGCGTGGATACACTCTCTTTTAGGCGCGTGGATGGGTGAAAAATCAAAAAATCAGCTTTCAAATGGGGTATTTTTCAACTATTAATTGCCACAGAATCAATATAATGATTTTATTTGATCCAATTGTATTTCTTATTGGCTTAATATACATTGCATATTTTATCCAAATTGTGTTTTTTCTTTTTCGATATGATGATTATTTATTTTAGCTATGTATTTTTTTCTTTTTTCGGATCCAAATCTAAATAACTTAGTTGAAAGCTTCAACTTGAAATACTATTTATTTTATTCAAATAAAAATAAGGTTTAGCAAAAGTAATGAAGTTTAGACGGTGTATTTGTTATAAAAATATTGTGTATTTTTCTTTTCATGCAAGTACTATTTATTTCAATTGTGCATTATTTTTTTGGGTCAAATTCATAAAATATTTGGTTAATATTTTATTTGATTTTTTTTTTAGATTCAATGATTATTTGTTCTTACTGTGTATTTCTTATTTTCCTGGCCAAATATATAAAAATAACTTGATTAGAATATCATTATCTTTAGGCAAATAAAAAAATTATAGTCAAAATATTTATATAAAAATAACTTGATTAGAATATCATTATCTTTAGGCAAATAAAAAAATTATAGTCAAAATATTTTCAATTTCTTTTTTTACAGATTTGGCCCGAAAAAGATGATTCAAATAATTGTTGAACTTAAAAAGTAAAAAATATATATTTTATCCTTTCAAAAATGCCACATGGACAAAATAATTCATGTGGCAGTGCGTGTTGACCACCTCTATGGGTTGTCAGCCTCCAGGGGGGTCGTGCCTATAATATTTTCAAGTTTAGGGGGGGGGGGGGGGGGGTAATTAGGCCAACGTAAAGTTTAGGTGTACACTGAATAAAAATCGACAAGTTCAGGGGGGTCCTAGACCCTTCTGGCTTATATAAAAGCAAAACTTCTTATATATAAATTGAAATCCATATAAATCATTTGTAGACATAAAAATTTTAGATAAGGAAATTCTAAAACCGTGTTAAACGGATAAACCCGGACCATGTATGAATCAAGGACGAACAGAACACATTCATCCCATACTTCAAATAAATTAACCTTTTTTTATCTTTACAAAAATTTTCTATCCATATATACAAAAGGAACTAGTTGTATCCGGATATTATAAATCCGAACCTAAATACCATATATGTAAAGGGGATATACTCCATTTATTTCAAACAATGATTTGCAAAAATGACAGACTTTATAATGCGGGGAATAAACACCAAATAAACAGTTCATCCAAATACTTATATATTGGAATTCGAAGGTCAACCGTATAATACGGATCCTTAATATTAGGGTGCCTAACACATTCCCTAGGGGATCACCAAAACCCTTACCTAGAACTTTAGATTACGAAGGATTTTTCACGGCGTATGAATAAACCCTTCAAAACTGGTTTTCCTAATTTCCTAAAAAATAGGTGGCGACTCTTTTAAAACAAAGTCCGAAAGAGCACCAACGAGTTTGAAGTGGCTTTCCGAGCTCTAACCCCGCCCGCGAAATGCGAACCCTTACACCAGACACCAGAAAAGTCCCAAGTTTCACACTTTCATCTGAATTTCCGACTATCTCTGACACCATCTTCTCACATACCGAATATGAAAACATACATAAAAACATGCTACAAACACACTCGTGGCCTCGAAATTCCCAACGGAGGTCTTGATGACCGAGTCAATCCCTGATACCTCAAATTCAATTTCTTAACCCAAGTCCCGAAATGCACCCGAGTGCATTGGGAACCGAACCAAATATGCAACCAAGTTCTAAATGACCATCCGGACCTCTCAGAATCGACGGATTTCCGAAAAAGATCCGTTCATCCAAAAGTCAATTTTGAGTCAACTCTTTTTTGCTTAAAGCCTAATTTTCCCAAAAAGTCAGCCAAATCAACTCCGAACACCTCAGGAAGCCTGTCAACGGTCCCCTTGGGTCAAAAGTGAGCTAACAAGCTCGGGGAAAGGTCAAAGAGTGTCTAAAAGACTATAAAGGCCAAGCGGATCGTTACATCAGATACCAATTAAACCATTACTCGTCCTCGAGTGGTGAAGGAGAAGTAACGGAGAAGTACCTGAATCAGGGAACGACTGAGGATATCGGCTACGCATATCGGACTAAGTCTCCTGTCACGACCCAGCCCCGTGGGCCGCGACTGGCACCCTACTTGGGCACCCGGACAGACAAACATACCAAACCGTCATATTATAGATTATCTCAGATCTCATATTAATCATTAAAACAAATTTAAAATCAAATATTATCTTAAGCGGTCACGCTTGTAAAGATATCATATTCAAAGCCAAAAGGAGCGGCGGAATACACATCGCCGATCATATATACTGATGCAAACATATGAGCCAGTTTGGACGCTATAACAAATAGGACCGCATTAAGACATAAATCATAAACAAAATGAGTACACATAGGACCCACGACCCACATATATGACTACAGGCCTCTACACATCCAAAACGAAGACATATGACGGGACAGGGCCCCGCCGTACCCAAATAGTCAGATATACAGAAGTATATACATAGCAAAAGATGTATGTACCAAAAGTGGACTCCGGATCAAAAGGGAGTACTCCGAAAAAGCAGAAAGTGGAGCCTACAATGGTGGATCACTGGTATCTGTACCTGCGGGCATGAAACGCAGCCCCCTAAGAAAGGGGGTCAGTACGAAAGATGTACTGAGTATGTAAAGCATAGAGTACAGAAATATAAGCCACAACTGAAAAACAAACACGATACAAAAGGGGAATACTGAACAGTATATCAAAATCTATACTGAAAACGTATATACCTAATGCAGATAAAATCATGCAAAAGCTCAGGAACGTGGTCACCACTCCGACGCTGGTGCCACACACAGCATAACACCAGAAGGTTCAAATCTCCGTACATCCCCGAACACACATATCATCATAACATATCACCAGCCATATCACAGCATAACTCCAAACGGAACCCGGCCCTATGGCGAGGTCTCGGGAACCGTAACACAGCATACGACCGAATTTATCATAGCGCGCACGAACCATAGCCGGCCCGGGAACCGGTGAATGAAGTCAGAATAAGGGCACGAGCGGAGTCGTGAGCAAACAATGCAATTTATATATCAAAATACCTTTTGAAACTTGATAATATCATATGATAACTCATTAGTCAAGTAGTTCGAACAATTAGTCAATACGGGGTTCGTTTCACAAAAGTATTTCCAAAGTAGTATTTATGGTTCAAAATATAATTTAGAATATCGTGGCAGTCAAAACATTACTTTATGATAGTCAAAATTCATAACAAAAGTTCTTTGCCGACATTGTACAAAATGAGACTAATAGAGCAAACAAGGGACCCTCGATGCTAGCGGGCCCACCTCGGGTCAAGTCGAGGTGGCGGACATGAATCACGGACATTTGGGGTCTACGGAATCATACATGGAAGTTTCGAAGTGAGTCGATTACATTTACAAAAGTTCCGGACATTTGATCACTTTTCAACAAAATATGAGTTTTATAATTCAATTCAATTGAATGAATAGTACTCAATTTCCAATTCGGATTTCTAGGAACAGAATTGCCCTCGGGGCTCCAATATCGACCTAGTATACCTAAGGCATGCCAAAAGAAGGAATGGGTAGCCTTACATACCTTATATACGTCTTACGCTCGTCCAAAACTCAAATCCCGTTTCGTTCAGAATCTACAAATGGTCAAAGTTACCAATTAGGAATTGCGAGACTTTAAGAATTCATTTAACTTTATATTTGTCTACCGAAATTTCGGCAGCACTTCCCCTATACATATAACATCCCCGAGGCTTAGCTCGGCTCAATATCAACAACAACAACCCCACAATACCAAATGAATCAAGAATCACAACAAAATAGGTTCTAGCATCAATATTCTTCCTTTCTACATAAAGCGACAACTTCCATTCAAACTCCACAATATCAAACTAATATCCACATTATCATATTCATTTACTCATTCAAGGTTATTCAAACTTATTCCAATAATATTCCATGCAATATACATGAATTCAAGTAATCCGCCACTTTCCATATTCTATCCGAAACGTCAACGACTACGACGAACCTACTAACTCGCATTGTTTCCTCCCAAATTTATTAACAACAACCATAATCCACATTTAAAGTCTTACTTTCACAATTATGTAAGAATATACAAAAATCATATAATTTTCCCATATTAACATACAACCAACTTCAATGCCAACTCACTTCGTTAAACCTTTATTTACGTCATAAATTCCACAACGACACAACTAGCAAGCTAAATAAAATTTAACTCACCTCCCCATACCATTATGGCTCACGGCCATACATGCTTCACACACACACACACACACCATGCACACACACATCACAATTCCATGGTTTTTCATGCAATTTTAACCATTTTAACACATATGATTCTTCCATAACAAAAGAGATAAAATTCTTACCCTTTTCTTCAAGAATTTCCACTTTGTAAAAAAAGTACTCTTTTGCTTCCAAATTTGTATCACATTGAAGAGGGTTTCCAACTTAATAGGAAAACTAGAAGATTATGATTTTTGGACCAACAATTGATGAGCTAAATTTTTTTCTTTCTCTTCCTCTCTCTAGCCGAAACCCTCTTAGTCTTTGGCTCTCTCTCTCTCTTGTTTGTTGTCTTGAAATGTTCTAGTGAATCCCATACAATTTTGACCCTTTTTATTTAAAATTCCACATGGAAGAATTCACATGGGCTTGGGCTTGGCCACTCCATAGCTTTTGGGCCTCAATTCCATTAAATTTTTTTTTGAGCCCAATTCATTGTGGATTTTATTTGTAATTCCCGAAACTAATTCCCGAAATTCCAATTTCGCCCTTGGCCTTCTTCCGTATTTCCGCATCAATATTTTTCATGAATAACACACATATATGAAATAAACTCAAATATAGCCCTCATTTCCTACAAAGCAAGATTATTCCAAATTTTTCCGAATGCGCAAACACGGGATATAACATTCTCCCCCCCCCCCCCCCCCCCCCCCCCCCTTTTAGAACATTCGTCCTCGAATGTTAAATTAGCCTTATAGGGTTTTATAACTATGGTGGGGGAGTCTCTTTTTTAGGAATAGCACACATAAGTCATTTGTCAATCAATATAACCAACTTAAGAGCTTAGATTACCTGTGGGCGTAGGAAACAAGTGGGGATACTTTTTCTTCATTTCGTCCTCTGCTCCCCATGTCATTTCCTCTTTATCATTGTTTCGCCAAATGACCTTAACGGAGGGTATATTTTTTTGGTACGTAGCCTCCTCACCTGACGATCCAGAGTAGCCACAAGTTGCTCTTCATAAGACAAGTCTTCCGTCACCCGAATATCATCCACCGGAAGTTTTCTGGAAGGATCACCGACACATTACGGAGCATGGATACAAGGAATGCCGGATGTAGTGCCTCCGGATCAAATGGTAAATCTAACTCATAGGCGACCTCGCTTATCTTCCGAATAATCTGATACGGCCCGATGTACCGCGGACTAAGCTTACTCTTTTACCGAATCCCATTACGCCCTTCACAGGCGATTAGTCACATCCGACTCAATTAATTTAGTTTCGCCCACATCGAACCAACCAATCGGAAATCTGCATTTTCTACCGTATAAGGTCTCGTATTTCGTATGGTGCTATCTGGATACTGGAACGATAACTATTATTATAATAAGCAAATTCAGTTAACGGTAAATGATCACCTCCACTATCTTTGAAATCAATAACATATACCCGTAGCATATCTTCCAGTGTCTGAATAGTACGCTCGGCCTGTCCGTCGGACTGAGGATGACATACTATGCTATGACTCACATGAGTTCTCATCCCTCCCTGGGACGATCCCCAGAAGTTAGCCGTAAACTGGGCACCTCTGTCTGTTATAATAGATACAGGGATTCCGTGAAATCTTGCTATCTCTTTAATATGTCATCTGGCATAATTCTCAGCCCAATAAGTAGTCCTGACTAGGAGAAAACGGGCTGATTTCGTCAATCTATCAACAATAACTCAAATAGAATCATACCTGCGTGGAGTGTGCGGTAAACCCATAATGAAGTCCATATTAATCATTTCTCATTTCCAAGCTAGAATTTCATTTCCTGTAGAAATCCGTCGGGCTTTTGATGCTCGATCTTGACTCACTGACAATTTGGGCATTGGCCAGCGAACTATGCAGTGTCCCTTTTCATACTGTCCCATCAGTACAAACATTTAAGATCATGGTACATTTTCGTGGATTCAGAATGAACAGAATGTCGAACATTATGTGCTTCGCCCATAATTGGCCATTGCGGCCCTGCAACGTCAGGCACACAAAATCCGCCTCTGTATAGCAATATCCATCAGGTGAAACCTCGAACTGGGTCTTTTCTTGTCAAGGGTTGTATCTCTGTACTGTACCAGAATAGGATCCTCGGACCGGCGCTGCTTTACCTCTACCATAATTGATGACTCAGCAATTTCTCGAACAGAAATTCCAGTATCTCCAGAATCTACCAAACGGACTCCGACGCTGACTAACTGATAAATTGTCACGAACCAATTCTTTCTTATCAGACTGTATATCAGTCAAACTGCCCACGGACTTGCGGCTAAGTACGTCAACTACCACACTAGCTTTTCCAGGATGATACAACATATTAACATCACAATCTTTCAATAATTCGAACCATCTTCTCTGCCGCGAATTCAGCTCCTTTTTCTTAAAATATACTGGAGGCACTTATGGTCCGTATAAATATCAACGTGGACCCCATGCAAGTGATGCCGCCACATCACTAAAACATGAATCACCGCAGCTAATTCCAGGTCATAAGCGAAATAATTTCTCTCGTGCGGTCTGAGCTGTCGGGGAACATGGACTATAATCCGACCATGTTGTACTAATGCAAAACCTGTCCCAATACCGGAAGCATCATAATAAATAACTTTCCCGTCTGCCCCCTTTTAGGAAGAACTAGGACTGGAGCTGTAATTAAGTTTTCCTGTAGCAACAGGAAACTGCATTCAAAAGTACCAGTTCACTGAAATTCCACTGCCTTCTGAGTTAGCTTCGATAATAGTGTCGTAGCAGACACAAAGTTCTCCACAGACCTCCTGTGATATCCGGCCAATCCCAAAAATTATGTACCTCAGTTGATGTCGAAGACCTAGGCTAATTCTTTATCGCTTTGATCTTGTGTGTGTCAATTATTTCCATTTGTACTTACTTTACTTCACTTTCATCCGCTTTCCCCCCCTTTGGGGTTATACTTATACTGTATCTGTGTCTTTTCTTTCTAATCTATAACTTGGTTTACAAGACCTTAACCAAATCACGAGGCGATGAGAACTCTCGGTTATATAGTACAAAATCTTATCTGATAGCTGGCACTCGAATAATTTAATTAATATAGCAATTTATCCTTTAATAATCATATCCTTCCTTCATACCCGTCCCTTATCCGTTGTTCTATTTTTCTCGATAGTCAAATTACTCAATATTCACATGATTCATCATTCCATGCCACAGGTTTTTCTTTTGCCCTGCATTATTATATTCCAGTTCATTTTTCGCAAGTAATTTCGTGCCTTGCCCGTCGACTCTTTTAGGAGCTCTGCTTAATTACGTTCCTTACGGTTCACCCCCCTTTGGTCTCCTTACCTTCCACTCAATTATTCTCTTTTCTTTCCAAAATATCGCCATATTAGCATCTTCCAATCTTAACCCATAGCAAAATCAATATATGTTTATCTCGTAACATCTGTATCATACCTTTCACTTTGTCTCATAAATTCTATTCTGTTAATGTCTCCCATATATTATAGCACTGTCTATTAAGGTTCGCCAATCGATCGGCAAAATCATAAATGGGGTCCTATACATACATATATATATCACTGTCATTTCTTTCACAAGACATCTGCAATCATTGGTTCAACTCACTCTAATTCTAGAGCTGCATTGCTCTTTCTTCTTTTTCACCAATCTAATCCGTCTCAGCCCACGCGACCTTTATAAGGTTTCTGATCGTTCTACGTACCCTAATTTCCTTTTAGGTTACTCCAACTTTCCTATTCGCCTCTTGTATCCATATTTGCGAAAGTTTTTGTACATTTCCCAGGGGGTCACCCATCCCAGAATTGCTCTGGCCCTGGCACGCTTAACCTTACAACTTTAATGCATTTAGACGCGTTAAGGCCGGTATAATGGCATAAATTTCCCCGCACAACCTTTATCACATAATTTAAGGCAAATCGGGGTCTTACGTATTTTCAAAACGTTCTCGTAGCGGGTTCCACCCAGATCTAGAGAGAATTCCTTTACTTTTCGGACTATATAGTCACCGTGTCGCCCCCTGTAAATCCTCAATATTCACCTTCATGCATATATATATAATTCTAGACAGTCCACAAATTTAGGTTTTCATTCCACAAATTCCATCTCCGATTAGTTGATAAAAATTCATAAAATGTTACTAGAAGGCATTCTCCAACTACCAGCAAAATAAAACTGAAGTCCGACGAACTTCGCGGAATCTTAATTCACATAATTACCACCATATTTATATTTTTCTTTTTGAGTCGTGAGCGAACCATTTAATTCTCAACTACCTGTCATACACTTCGTATCCGTCCAACAAAATAAAACTTAATCGTTGGACATTTTTGCCCTTCAGCATGGGCTTTTCTAAAGCACGATGTGGTTGGGACGTATTCTGGTCCGTTCAAATGAATTGCAAATTTGCTGCTCATATATGCTTTCTCGAAATAAAATTTCCCAAATAAGGGTAATTCTTCTTACAAATGACATGGAGAGTATCTCTTAAACTTTAATCCAACATAGTAGATTTACCCTATCGGTATCGACCTTCAAGACAGGTTAAGAATTTATATCCTATTTCCCTTTTCGTATTTCTAGAAAAATTTGGGCAGAGGTTCCTCTGTATTTCTTACTATCCCAAAACCTGTACACAGGAAATACCAACCATGCCTCGTAGGGCCAACACATATACGTATATATATATCATATCATATCGCCTCATAGCCACACGGGGCTAACAATTTCAAATAAAAGTATAAATATGCTGAGGCTTACCTCACATGCCCAACTCAACTGCACCTGCTACACTTTTCATGTTTATTTCTCTTTTCAATGTTCGACTTTATGTTTTAATCGTGCTTCAGAATACCTTACCCAGCATACGTCTTTCATACCATTGCTTACCTGAGTACTGTGTAGCTTCCAATGTCAGCAGTCGCTGTCTTACGTCGATACCGCTCTCCAGCTGCAATCAAGGGTTAGAAAAAAAAAAGGAATTCATTTCCTACAGCTGGCTCTATCGCACGATCTAAGATCCAAAGAAAGAGATCACCCTAAATGCCCTGTAGCCTCCTGTTTATAGATGTGGTGCACAACACACCGATAAACAAGACTCTATGAGACACGGCCTGTAGACATTCCGAGGACAAACCGCTCTGATACCACTTTTGTCACGACCCAGCCTCGTGGGCCGCGACTGGCGCCCTACTTGGGCACCCGGACAGACAAACATACCAAACCGTCATATTATAGATTATCTCAGATCTCATATTAATCATTAAAACAAATTTAAAATCAAATATTATCTTAAGCGGTCACGCTTGTAAAGATATCATATTCAAAGCCAAAAGGAGCGGCGGAATACACATCGCCGATCATATATACTGATGCAAACATATGGGCCAGTTTGGCCGCCATAACAAATAGGACCGCATTAAGACATAAATCATAAACAAAATGAGTACACATAGGACCCACGACCCACATATATGACTACAGGCCTCTACAAATCCAAAACGAAGACATATGACGGGACAGGGCCCCACCGTACCCAAATAGTCAGATATACAGAAGTATATACATAGCAAAAGATGTATGTACCAAAAGTGGACTCCGAATCAAAAGGGAGTACTCCGAAATAGCAGAAAGTGGAGCCTACAGTGGTGGATCACTGGTATCTGTACCTGCGGGCATGAAACGCAGCCCCCGAAGAAAGGGGGTTAGTATGAAAGATGTACTGAGTATGTAAAGCATAGAGTACAGAAATATAAGCCACAACTGAAAACAAACAGGATACAAAAGGGGAATACTGAATAGTATATCAAAATCTGTACTGAAAACGTATATACCTAATGCAGATAAAATCATGCAAAAGCTCAGGAACGTGGTCACCACTCCGACGCTGGTGCCACACACAGCATAACACCAGAAGGTTCAAATCTCCGTACATCCCCGAACACACATATCATCATAACATATCACCAGCCATATCACAGCATAACTCCAAACGGAACCCGGCCCTATGGCGAGGTCTTGGGAACCGTAACACAGCATACGAACGAATTTATCATAGCGCGCACGAACCATAGCCGGCCCGGGAACCGGTGAACGAAGTCATAATAAGGGCACGAGCGGAGTCGTGAGCAAACAATGCAATTTATATATCAAAACACCTTTTGAAACTTGATAATATCATATGCTAACTCATTAGTCAAGTAGTTCTAACAATTAGTCAATACGGGGTTCGTTTCACAAAAGTATTTCCAAAGTAGTATTTATGGTTCAAAATATAATTTAGAATATCGTGGCAGTCAAAACATTACTTTATGATAGTCAAAATTCATAACAAAAGTGCTTTGCCGACATTGTACAAAATGAGACTAATAGAGCAAACAAGGGACCCTCGATGCTAGCGGGCCCACCTCGGGTCAAGTCGAGGTGGCGGACATGAATCACGGACATTTGGGGTCTACGGAATCATACATGGAAGTTTCGAAGTGAGTCGATTACATTTACAAAAGTTCCGGACATTTGATCACTTTTCAACAAAATATGAGTTTTATAATTCAATTCAATTGAATGAATAGTACTCAATTTCCAATTCGGATTTCTAGGAACAGAATTGCCCTCGGGGCTCCAATATCGACCTAGTATACCTAAGGCATGCCAAAAGAAGGAATGGGTAGCCTTACATACCTTATATACGTCTTACGCTCGTCCAAAACTCAAATCCCGTTTCGTTCAGAATCTACAAATGGTCAAAGTTACCAATTAGGAATTGCGAGACTTTAAGAATTCATTTAACTTTATATTTGTCTACCGAAATTTCGGCAGCACTTCCCCTATACATATAACATCCCCGAGGCTTAGCTCGGCTCAATATCAACAACAACAACCCCACAATACCAAATGAATCAAGAATCACAACAAAATAGGTTCTAGCATCAATATTCTTCCTTTCTACATAAAGCGACAACTTCCATTCAAACTCCACAATATCAAACTAATATCCACATTATCATATTCATTTACTCATTCAAGGTTATTCAAACGTATTCCAATAATATTCCATGCAATATACATGAATTCAAGTAATCCGCCACTTTCCATATTCTATCCGAAACGTCAATGACTACGACGAACCTACTAACTCGCATTGTTTCCTCCCAAATTTATTAACAACAACCATAATCCACATTTAAAGTCTTAATTTCACAATTATGTAAGAATATACAAAAATCATATAATTTTCCCATATTAACATACAACCAACTTCAATGCCAACTCACTTCGTTAAACCTTTATTTATGTCATAAATGCCACAACGACACAACTAGCAAGCTAAATAAAATTTAACTCACCTCCCCATACCATTATGGCTCACGGCCATACATGCTTCACACACACACACACACCATGCACACACACATCACAATTCCATGGTTTTTCATGCAATTTTAACCATTTTAACACATATGATTCTTCCATAACAAAAGAGATAAAATTCTTACCCTTTTCTTCAAGAATTTCCACTTTGTAAAAAAAGTACTCTTTTGCTTCCAAATTTGTATCACATTGAAGAGGGTTTCCAACTTAATAGGAAAACTGGAAGATTATGATTTTTGGACCAACAATTGATGAGCTAAATTTTTTTCTTTCTCTTCCTCTCTCTAGCCGAAACCCTCTTAGTCTTTGGCTCTCTCTCTCTTGTTTGTTGTCTTGAAATGTTCTAGTGAATCCCATACAATTTTGACCCTTTTTATTTAAAATGCCACATGGAAGAATTCCCATGGGCTTGGGCTTGGCCACTCCATAGCTTTTGGGCTTCAATTCCATTAAATTTTTTTGAGCCCAATTCATTGTGGATTTTATTTGTAATTCCCGAAACTAATTCCCGAAATTCCGATTTCGCCCTTGGCCTTCTTCCGTATTTCCGCATCAATATTTTTCATGAATAACACACATATATGAAATAAAATCAAATATAGCCCTCATTTCCTACAAAGCAAGATTATTCCAAATTTTTCCGAATGCGCAAACACGGGATATAACATCTCCATCGTGGCCTCCTCAATAGGTCGATGCTTCTATTGCACATTCACAGAAGAAATCTCCCTGGACCTCAACTTTCGAACCTGCTTGTCCAAAATCGCAATAGGCTCCTCCTAATAGGTCAAATTCTCATCAAGCAATATCGAATCCCAACGAAAAATATAAGTACCATCGGCATGGTACTTCTTCAGCACAGACATGTGGAAAACTGGATGAAATCCTGCTAAGCCTGGATTCACCGTACACATGTACTCCGATGATGGAACATCACATCTCGGCAGCACAACCCATGGGGGACCCGCGAAGTCCATGTAACTCACGATTCCGGGAACAACCTCGGCAACCGCTACCAATCCTCACGATTTCGAAATAAACCTCAAACATCGCTATCACTCATCCTCGATTCTGGGATAACCATCGCACATCAGTCCTCACGTCACTCTCATCCAACTGAGCTCAGCTCCTAATAGTGTTTCCTCAAGTATCATCAATGTATCAACAGTATATCATAAAGGATGAGAATGTGTGCAATGTATGAGTTCAGTGTCAATAATCAAATCAATATCAAGGTACCACGCATGGACACACCAACAATATCATGAAAAGGCTACACAATAAACCATAATAGAACACTATCCTCATCTCAACGACAACAAGTAAGATATTACAATATCATGATCAAAATATATCAATAGTCTCCGATATCTACTATCTCCATGTGGCATCGAGAGAACAATAATAGAACAAGATAAGTCACAACACAACGGGGTGGCTAACCCCAATCACACGGCAGGGCCCAACCTAAGACGATATCCAACCCAACTTCATACCCGAAGGTTTACATGCTTTCTCCAACAATATCGTCTAATTATATGCTTCGCTGAACGAAGTCTCACCATAGGGTAAACCATAACCTACCTGGAAGGCCGAACAACAATATCTCTAACAATCAATCCTTAGACTTCCCTTTCCTTTGAGCCTCGAGATAAAGAAAATCTAGGTACATTCGAATCAAGAAGAACATCTATGAACCCTACTTCTATTCAAAACCCAAATCCCCAACCTATGGAATACGTTTTATGAACTAGAAGGGTTAAATTAGGAATCTAAAGGTTCTAACATGAAATTAAGGCTCTAGGTGATCAATTCCCATCAATATCAAGCTAGAATAACCAACAATTTACTTAAATTTGAATTCTAGGCAAAACCCCCAAATTTGGGTATAAACCCAAACTTCTAATTCCATAAAGTAGCCACTAATTAGGAAGAATTCATGAAATAAAGGATTCTAATCATCAATTCAATACTTAAAGAAGCTAACCCAAACAATAATTCAAGATTACAAAGCCTAGAAGAAGAACTCATTGAACCTTCTTTAATTCTAGAATTCTTAGTAAACTAGCATGATAATGGGATCCTAAGATGATAATGACATCATGGAATAGGAAGGAAGATAGAATGACTTACCACCAAGATTTTCCCCCAAGAATCACCTAGAATTGCATCCAATAACTCATATTTCGAAAAGAAATAAATGAGGGACTTAGGGCATTTAACACTCATTTAATGAATTTAACTGCTCGACACCCTCTTCTGCGACCAGCAGGCTGCTTCAGCATTACCGCATCGGCGGTCCCATGACCGTTGTATCGGTCATGCCAAAATCACACAGGTCGCTTCAGCGGCAGGGTGATCGCTATAGCGGTACCGCTGTCGCGGTGCTGGTGCCACCAAAGCGGGTACCAGACACCAGAAAAGTCCCAAGTTTCACACTTTCAACCCGAATTTCTGATTATCTCCCGAGGCCATCTGCGTACATACCGAATATGCAAACATACATAAAAACACGCTACGAACGCACTCGTGGCCTCGGAATTCGCAACGGAGGTCTCGTTGACCGAGTTAACCTCTGATACCTCAGCTACAATTTTCCAACCCAAGTCCTGAAATGCACCGGAGTGCATTGGGAACCTAACCAAATATGCAACCAAGTTCTAAATGACCATCCGGACCTCTCGGAATTGATGAATTTTTTAAAAAGGTCCGTTTACCTAAAAGTCAATTTTGGGTCAACTCTTTTTCTCTTAAAGCCCAATTTTCCCAAAACAAATCACCCAAATCAACTCCAAACACCTCGGGAAGCATGTCAACAGTCCCCTCGAGTCAAATGTGAGCTAACAAGCTCAGGGAAAGGTCAAAGAGTGTTGAAAAGACTATAACGACAAAGTGGGTCGTTACATAAATAGACAGTGAAGAAGGGCAAGTTTCTTATTAAGGCTATTCTAGAGGGGAATTACACTCTTAGCC
The DNA here is from genome assembly GCF_019175385.1 of Lycium barbarum. Taxonomy (NCBI): domain Eukaryota; kingdom Viridiplantae; phylum Streptophyta; class Magnoliopsida; order Solanales; family Solanaceae; genus Lycium; species Lycium barbarum. The sequence goes on along the minus strand of NC_083344.1, from coordinate 16,965,542 downwards.
TTTTAGATTCATAGCATTAAATAATAGTAGGATAAGGCACAACACAAAACAACTAAGAAGGGAGGTAAGCTGCACAGACACACTTACTATCTTGCATACAGACCTCAAGAATCCCTTTTTTCCATCATGCAACTCACTTAGTCTTCCTCTTTTATACTTACTGAGAGCTTAGAGAGTCCCATGATGCTGTAAATCCATAAGAAGGAACCCCAGCGGCCTAGGATAGGTAGTAGTAGACTGAGAGGGAACTCAAAGTCTTTCCTAAACCCTCCTTAGCCATAGGAAAGTCCTTCTCATATTCTTACAAACCAAGTGACAACCTCTCGAGCCTCTTTTATACTTATGTGATTAGGTCCTATATCATTCTTATCCATAATGAACTTTATCAATTCAACTTATCATACAGAAGTCCAATTTTATCCTTATTACTTCTTAACTGTGCCAGACTTATCAGTTTCTCATCAAATATAGTGTTCCCTAGTCAGTTTCTCAGCACGGTAGGCATGATATATATACTTTTAGAGCCAAATAAAACAACAACATATCCAATAATGCTAAATCTACCTTAAGTAAGCAACATCATTTTCAAAGTAGAGGCATAACAATTCAAGGAACAAACACACATTTACAGGGGAAATATTGGTCGAAACTAATGGCATGTTTAGGATTCAAGATAGGGTATTTAACATTATCACAATGCCTAATCTATTTTGAGACTAGATTTGACTTAAACCACAAACATATTTAAGGGGGCATGATAGACTAATAACTAGCATTAGATTGCATTGATATCCCACTTTTAGCATACAGACACCCAGGCACTTCAACACATATTGGCATCTTGCTAGGCTGAACTTAAGTAGCTACCACACAGGGGAGACAACATGCATATTTGAAGATTCATCTAGTTCAGTGATTTTGTTCAACATGATCACAAAGACACGAGATTGGTTTCAACAGGGGCATACTATCTTTAACCAAGATTGATATGACAAATTTATCATATGCAGTCATGGGAGTTCAAGTTGATCTTCCTATATCAAGAGAAACCATTAAATAAATAGACATATTAAATACTAAAACCGACTTAATTGTCAAAAACCAACCAAACAAACTCTAAATTAGTTACGTGAATTTCAACAGGTCATAAATAATATTACAAATCCAATGAAATCTTCAGGTTTCCAATCAGAATATGTTTTCCCAAAATGAACAATTAATCTAAATAATTAAATATCGGGATTTGAAAAATGAAACCTTCACCCAAAGTAAACTAAATGATATCCGTTTGACTTAAAATTTTACAAGCAAATCAAAATAATTATTACGGAGCTTCTGCAATAGATGACACGCAAAAATAGAGTATCAGTTCTCTAAACAACCGATCAGGTCGTTATAATATTTGGTCATTTCAGATTTGTATTAGTATTCTTATTAGCTCTTGTGCACATGATAATTTTTATTTTATAGACTTGATTATGGATATTACTTGTTTTTCAGTTTAATATCTTCTTATTTAACTTAAAATTAATCGGTTGTTAAACTTTTTGTCTTACCTATCAGGTTAGGAATATATGCCATCACGGCTTTAGAATTAGTGTTGTGCATCGGCAATGACAGATCGGATGAGGACATATTTTGAGACCATCGTAAGTAGATAATAAGTCTTTGCCTGCGCCGTCAGGCAGAAGTCGTGCATGACAAAGTACTGTCTTGATGATCCAGTTGAAGTTGTAAAAATGCTTCGAGGCCTTTCAGCAGCTATTGCCTAAATTTCCAGTCCATCAAGCATCTCCAGAAGCCATCACCCAATATTTAGAGAAATACACTCTTTGTGTCACGATCCAAATTACTGATCGTGCGGGCACCAACCGTATTATCACAAGTAGGCAAACCTTTACCCGTTAACCTATTAATAACTAGCCAATTTCAACTTTTTTAATCATTTATACTCTAACAATCAATAAATAAGTGAATGAATAAATAGTCTGACCAAGTCATAAATAATAAATAATATAAGTGCGGAAGTCTTAACTATTACACCCCTAAAATCTGAAAGTCATCGTACAAGGACTCTAAGCAACAATGTCTAAAGAATGAAATATAGGTCAAATAAAATAATGAATAATGTCTGGAATGAAAGTAGGTATCTGGAAAGAGAGATCTTCAGGTGGCATGGCATGGGTAGAAGCTCACCCTCGGATCTGATCGAGCAAACTAACTTCAAGCTAGAGATGTAGTTTGGATGGAATCTCTAGAACACAATCTGCACTCAAAAAAGGTGCAGCAAGGTAGTATCAATACAAACACTATGTACCGGTAAGATAGGCAGTTAATACTCAAATGCAAGTCACAGAATATCCCATAACAGTGTCACAACCTAAGAAGAAGCTTCTAAACCACAAGTCTATCAAGTCTCAATAATCTCACCTGATAATCACAAGTCCAAGTTCCGTCCCTAGGTAGAGTCACTAATCCACAATTTAACTCAGTTAATGGTCGTATGGATATCACAATAGGCATTCAACATCTATATCAAAATTCGAACCAAACTAGCATATAATAAAGAAGAATAAAATGTAATGATGTGCAATACAAAATATGATAATGTGCAATGCAATGCACTGGCCAATCACTCGAACTGTACATACATGCTAACAGGTGTCATTGCCCAGTAGTCATGACCTGCAGGGGACCCATAGTGTCCATGTTCCACTCGTTCCGAATTCAATCCTCGGACTCGAGCCACATTCAAGGCCACATCCCCACCCCCGGTCAAATGTGCCTTTTCACATATATATGCCTCTTATTTCGGAATGAACCTCGGACCACGAGCTCACAACTAGGCCACATCGTCACCCCCTGTCAAATGCGCCATTTCATATACATATATCTATAAATTGTCACATCACTTTTAATGACTGATTATCAAGTACGATGAATTAAATAGTATCACAAGTTCAATAAGAAGATTATATTAACTTCTTCACTAATTTCACATCACAATGTATGTCTCAACGTATTCCAGTTCATTAGTATGGATGGACTATGAAAAATTAGCAATATCAATATCAAACACAAGGCATTATGCCACAAGTCCTTCATGAATCATTTCCGAACCATTTCCATCATGTATGAGTGTATGAATGCATAAACAACTGTAAACATGATAAATCAATGCAAACCAATAAATCATTAGTAAAGGTACAAGCCACAAGTCATAGCAACACTTAGATCAACTCAACCATGAAATGAATTATACAAACCGTCTCAACCAACATAAGAGTCTATGTCTCTCTTTACTTCCACATATAGCAAGTACGCCTCACAACTAAGTCTTGTATCGCCAAGATGCTCCATTTTTCTATTTATTATAATCAACAGTAAATCATATATCAAGTTTTCATCTACGTACTGTCATATGTTTATATCACAATTCAAGTCTAAACTTATTATCCTTTCTTTTTCCGTTGATATGCATCACAATAAGCGAGAACTGAGTACAACACGACAATTTACGTAATAAGTCGAATCACAATAGCAAGGCATCAAGACACCATCAACAACAATCAACCTAATAGAAATCCATCCCTAATCACCACAGTATGAATACAACTACACCTCATATTTCAGTACATAAAGTAATGGCGATGAGCCCACAAAATTAGAAGTCATACCAACCTAGGTAATATCCAACCAAAACACCATGTCCGAAGACCTAATCCTGCTTTTTCCCATCAATTCTACACAATACATATGTTTCGCTAATCAAAGTCTAACTAAAGTAAGCCGTAACCTACTTCGAATGTAGAACATAAGCCACGAACTACTCTACACGAGCCTTCTATTTTCAAAGTGCCTCAAAATAGTCAAAGTCTAACAATATGATGCTAAGTAAGTAACAAACCATGTATTTAAACAAGAACAACAATTCAGGGAAGAAGACCCAGTTACTTCTACCCTTTTCAATGGATGAAACCATCCTTTAATGGTGATTTTATCATAATTTCTATATTTACAATCATTAACCTTCAATTCATGGGTTTCTAATCAATTTTACTCTTTCAAACAGATTTTTGGACAAAGTTCCAATTTTTATTAGAACCCTAAGTCTCAACATGCAATTTCAGCCATAAGAAATAAAATTCTCTTCCCAGAAAGTGATAATCTATACTCCTAAATGATTAAGCAACAATAAAATCAATAACCCATCAATTATTTAAGGGTTTACTAATTCTAGGGTTCTAGAATTTTCACCCACCATTGATGGACCGTAAACTAATCATGGAACTTGAAAAAGAAAGGGAAAGGAACAAATAATGGTGGGGACTTACCCTCCAAGATGCTTTCAACAATGAACGGAATGAAGTTTGTCTCTTTCTCTCTTGAAAACTGACTTTGGGGTCTTGTGGGTAATGGTTAAGAGTTGAGATATAAAAATACGATTTTTTTCCCCCGTCGGTTGCTACGGCGGTCATCATGGCTACTGCAGCGGTCCCGCTATGGCGGCCCTGAGTCCGCTACAGTGGACCTGCTGGAACAGTCCGTACAAAAATAGTCATAACTCCCTCATACGGAGGTGAAACGCGACGATTCGTTTTTCTATAGCTTTATAATTATGATACGGATCTAATGGTTCAAACCTCACACAAAAAAAATATCATTTGATCAATGTGGAGCCCTTTCTAGTCAAAGACCTATGGAGAAAACATCGAATACAAGCGCACAAAACCCAAACCCATCTGGAACTCTTCGAAACCTCACCAAAACTTGTGGACAAGTTCAAAATCATCATATTGACTTGTCGGAACTTTCAAAAGATTGACACGGGGTCATCCTAACTCTAACACCTTAACTTAACTAGTTTCTCCACCAGTAACTCAGATCACACTCAAATCTTTTGGGAACAAAACCAATGACTTCAATAAGTCATAAATCATACTAATGGGGCTCTGGGGAAGGGTCAACAAGGATACATTGGTCAAAATCACTATAACGACCCAACGGGTAGTTACATCAGATACAAATTTACCAATTGTTTGTCCTCGAACGAAGAAGGGGAGTACAAAGGTTGGCGATAACCCAAGAACAAGCATTATAACCACATGGAAACCTCCACGGTACGAAGTGCGCCCTAATCACTATCCGTTCATCTTATCAGTCAAAACTCTTTCTAGCCTTAGCTCAAAGACCCAATTTCCATATTTCTATACTCAAACCTACCACAAGAATTGCAACAACACATATGCGTCATCTAAATATCAAAGTTTGATCATACTAATTCCAATTTATACCTCTAATGATTACAACTTCTCTAGACCCTTATGATCACCAATGCAATCAACAAATCTTTCTTAGATTAGTAAACTAATATTTCATATCTCAACACGCTTTGTCTATTCCCCCAACTCATTTACCCTTTTTCCTCGAGACTAATCCATTAGGAAACTCTTCATAACATCTCATCTTATCGGAACTGTTTAACATCTCTATATTCCTCACATTATGACATTTACTATTTATCAGGACGCCACAACAGTATATCAACTCTCAGACAAGTCTCAACTGCCATCAATTTATTAATTATTCCTCATATCTATCTTAACAAACCAGGACTCAGACACCTGCTTAACTAAGTTCATACTTAACCCTTTTTTGACTTAGTAGCAAGATGTTGTACAACTCGGGAACACCAACTAACAAACATATATTCAAGCTCAATAACCACATAGGTAATTACGAAAATATAGTACAATAAATAATATCATCTCTCACCAGCTTTAAATAACACAATAACCACTAGAGTCTTCGTTTCTGTTATCCAACCGATGTCCCCTATAGCTTATGACATACTAGAACTTACCAATTCATACATAACCCTCGAGTCGACTTCACATTGTACAACCTCAACATAACTCCCAAATTATTAGCTCTTGTTTCGCACGATCCCCCTTCTTATCCTTAATCAATCTTAGTCTAGATTACAGATTCAACCTTATGATTTACTACTGCATGAAATCCCATCTTACTATTGGCAAGACTCACCAATTAAACTAATATTTAAAGCCTATTATTCAATTCTCAATGCTAAGGTAGAAACCCATCTTCTCCAACTAGTCCCCGTACATTTGCACCATTAATTTAAGCCTAAGACGATAGACAATCATAAGACAAGATAAGGGAACTTACCCCCCAGAAGAAACAACTTCACAAACTCTTCAATTCACCCTAAATGCTCTCCAGAACTCCAGTTAATTCAAACCTCATTATTAATTTATCACTTGATGTCCTACTCGTCGAACCAGAACACCCTTAACCATTCACGCAATTTTTTTCCTTTTCATTCTATTAACTCAATCGGGAAGTAACCCCAGTAGTAGTAGGAACTAGCTGAATCATTACACAATAGGTACAAGGCTCTCAAAATCTCTCAAGTATGCTTAAAGAACTATGAAGGGAAATGACAAGGTTTTAAGGGTTTTAACTTAGGAAATATCTAGAACAACTGCCCGTCGTTCGCTACAGCGATCACCACGTCCACTGTGATGAACTCGCTGTGGCGGGTCAGGCCCTGCTATAGCGGATTTTTCCATTTCCCAGATTCCCGCTATAGTGACGTATTGTCCGCTACTACGGTCTGGCCACAGCGATCCCCCTTTAGCTGTAGCGGACCTTTCTAACCAATCACGATTTTTACTCAGTTTTCACTCCACATCCCAACTATTTATCCAAGGCCTTACAACCACAAACTAATCATACAGGTCAATGGAAAAACATGCTATGGACTCACCCATGGCCTTAGAATTCCCAGCGAAGGTCTAATTTATACGCATTTCAATCTAGTACAACTTGCACCCTTAATCTGACAAGCATGTCAGATACCAATTGTTCCCTTCCTAATAGTGGAGATTAATCTATCCAATGTTCTCTTCTTTACAAGATTAACCAAACAAAATAACCGGGTCTAAATTACAACCCATACAACTAAACTTCAAGTCACAACTGAAAACTGAACTTGGATCATGCGTCTGAATCAGGAAGACATATCTAGTACCATACCAGGCCATGCCATTACACAAACCGCTCGCATAAAAGTTTAGGAAAGGGGTTTTTACCATTCGTGGAAGAATAAGAAAAGGAAGTGCAGAAACCAACTGGAATCTTCTAGATACCAATTTGAATGAAGTAGCACAAAAGAATGAAAGAAGTGGAAGTTTCCTAAATGTCCCATAGCCTCTCGCAGATAGGTGCGGAGCTCTTCATACTGATCCGCAAGACTCAACTAGACATGTCCTTATATAACGAGATTCATAAACCAAGGCTCTGATACCAACTGTCACGATCCAAATTACCGATCGTGCAGACACCTACCTTATTATCACAAGTAGGCGAACCCTTACCCGTTAACCCATTAATCACTAGCCAATTTCAACTTCTTTAATCATTTATACTCTACTAATTAATAAATAAGTGAATGAATAAATAGTATGACCAAGTCATAAATAATAAATAATATAAGTGCGGAAGTTTTAACTATTACACCCCCAAAATTTGAAAGTCATCGTACAAGGACTCTAACCAACAATGTTTAAAGAATGAAATATATGCCAAATATAATAATAAATAATGTCTGGAATGAAAGTCGACACCTGGAAAGAGAGATCTTCAGGTGGCATGGTATGGCATGGGTAGAAGCTCACCCTCGGATCTGATCGAGCAAACTAGCTTCAAGCCAGAGATGTAGTCTGGATGGAATCTCTAGAACACCATCTGCACTCAAAAAAGGTGCATCAAGGTAGTATCAGTACAAACACTATGTACCGGTAAGAATCATAGGCCGACAAAAATTAGTTCACGTATAAAAGCATAAAATCAACAAGATAAACAAATAGGAACTTAATACTCAAATCCAAGTCAAAGAATATCCCATAACAAAGTCACAGCCTAAGATGATGCTTCTAAACCACAAGTCTATCAAGTCTCAATAATCTCACCTGATAATCAGAAGTCCAAGTTCAGTCCCTAGGTAGAGTCACTAATCCATAATTTAACTCAATCAATGGTCATATTGATATCCCAATAGGCATTCAACATCTATATCAAAATCCGAACCAAATGAGCATATAATAATGCAGAATAAAAACTAATGATGTGCAATGCAAAATATGATAATGTGCAATGCAATGCACTGGCCAATCACTCGAACTGTACATACATGCTAACTGGTGTCATTGCCCAGTAGTCATGATCGGTAAGGGACCCATGGTGTCCATGTTCCACTCGTTCCGAATTCAATCCTCGGACTCTAGCCACATTCAAGGCCACATCCCCACCCCCGGTCAAATGTGCCTTTTCACATATATATGCCTCTTATTTCGGAATGAACCTCGGACCACGAGCTCACAACTAGGCCACATCGTCACCCCCTGTCAAATGCACCATTTCATATACATATATCTATAAATTGTCACATCACTTTTAATGACTGATTATCAAGTACGATGAATTAAATAGTATCACAAGTTCAATAAGAAGATTATATTAACTTCTTCACTAATTTCACACCACAATGTAAGTCTCAACGTATTTTGGCTCATTAGTATGTATGGACTACGAACAATTAGCAATATCGATGTCATACACAAGGCATCATGCCACAAGTTTTTCATGAATCGTTTCCGAACCATTTCCATCACGTATGAGTGTATGAATGCATAAATGAGTGTAAACATGGTAAATCAATGCAAACCAATAAAGCAGCAGTGAAGGTACAAGTCACAAGCCACAAGTCATATCAAGACTTAGATAAACTCAACCATGAAATGAATCATACAAACCGTCTCAACCAACATAAGAGTCTATGTCTCTTTTTACTTCCACATATAGCAAGTACGCCTCAAAACTAAGTCTTGTGTAACCAAGATGCTCCATTTTTCTATATATTATCATCCACAGTAAATCATACATCAAGTTTTCATCTACGTACTGTCATAAGTTTATATCACAATTCAAGTTTAAACTCATTATCCTTCCTTTCTATGATGATATGTGTCACAACAAGAGAGAAATGAGTGCAACATGATAATTTAGGTAATAAGTCTAATCACAATAGCAGGGCAACAAGCCACCATCAACAAAAATCAACCTAATAGAAATCCATCCCGAATAACCACAGTATAAATAAAACTACACCTCATATTTCAGTACATAAAGTAATGGCAACGAGCCCAAAAAATCAGAAGTCATACCAACCTAGCTAATATACAACCAAAACACCATGTCCGAAGACCTAATCATGCTTTCTTCCATCAATTCTACACAATACATACGTTTCGCTAATCAAAGTCTAACTAAAGTAAGTCGTAACCTACCTCGAATGCAAAACAGGAGCCACGAACTACTCCACACGAGCCTTATATTTTGAAAGCGCCTCAAAACAGTCAAAGTCTAACAATATGATGCTAAGTAAGCAACAAATCATGTATTTAAACAAGAACAACAATTCGGGGAAGAAGACTCACTTACTTCTACCCTTTTCAATGGATGAAATAATCCTTTAATGGTGAATTTATCATAATTCTATCTCTACAATCATTAACCTTCAATTCATGGGTTTCTAATCAATTTTACCCTTTCAAACAGATTTTAGGACAAAGTTCCCATTTTTATTAGAACCCTAAGTCTCAACATGCAATTTCAACCATAATAAATCAAATTCCCTTCCTAGAAAGTGATAATCTATACTCCTAGATAATTAAGCAACAACAAAATCAATAACCCATCAATTATTTAAGGGTTTACTAATTCTAGGGTTCTAGGATTTTCACCCACCATTGATGGACCTTAACCTAATCATGGAACTTGAAGAAGAAAGGAAAAGGAACAAATACAAGTGGGGACTTACCCTCCAAGATGTTTTCACCAATGAATGGAATGAAGTTTGCCTCTTTCTCTCTTGAAAACTGACTTTGGGGTGTTGTGGGTAATGGTTCAGAGTTGAGATATAAAAATAGGGCTTTCTGCCCCCGTCGGTCGCTGCAGCTGTCATCATGGCTGCTACAACGTTCCCGCTATGGTGGCCCTGAGTTCGCTACAGCGGACCTGCTAGAACAGTCCGCACAAAAATGGCCATAACTCCCTCATACAGAGGCGAAATACGATGATTCTTTTTGCTATAGCTTTGTAATTAAGATACGGATCTAATGGTTCAAACCTCACCCAAAAAAAGGTCATTTAATCAATGTAGAGCCCTTTATAGACAAAGACCTACGGCAAAAACATCGAATACGAGCGCGACAAAACCCAAACCCATCTGGAACTTCTTGGAACCGCACCAAAACTTGTGGACAAGTTCAAAATCATCATATTAACTTGTTGGAACTTCCAAAATATTGACACGGGGTCATCCTAACCTGGAGTTGACCATAGTCAACTCTAACTCATTAACTTAACTTGTTCTTCCACCAATAACTCTGATCACACTCAAACCTTTCGGGAAGCAAACCAATGACTTCACTAAGTCATAAATCGTACTAATGGGACTCTGGGGAAGGGTCAACAAAGATACATGGGTCAAAACCACTATAACAACCCAACGGGTCATTACACTTTGTATAGAAAACTTCATAGAATTCAGAGGTCATCCAAATAATCAGTTGAAAGAATCATAGTTGTAGTTGATTCAAGTTCTTAGTTTCAGCAAAATTTACATTTTCATGACCCTTTTGGGAATTATAAATTTAGTCATTTTATGGTTCATTGTTACTCTAAGACTTGCCTGGGCAGTTATATTTAGTGTAGTTACAAGTTCTCAAGGTGATAGTACAATATGTTTTTGTAAAGTTTATAAGTGGCTCATTTGGATCTTCTGCTTAATTTTCATAATCTTAATTTTTTTTTTTAAATCAACTATCTTTATCTTCGGTAAATAAACATGCTTGTGCAAATTGAGGGAATAAGAAAACAATAAAAACTAAAGGCAATTTAGAGTTCAAGCTACATAAATGGATTAACTGATCCTATTGAGATGTGTTTATTATCGCTGTTGATTAGAATAGATGAAAGATTTCCTTAACCACTTTGAGTTATTATTTTTTATGAAGACTGCTTTGTTTTATCATTATTGACTCAACATTATTTGTGTATGATACGTTATAAGAAACTTAGCAACTACAGTAATTGTAAGACTTTCTTTCTTTTTATCATGTATAATTTCGCCAATTCTCATTACTTTATTCACGGAATGCGATCAATTGTTAGTATTCAAGATGGTTAGTATTCATGTTATAGAGTGGTTTCTTTTTACTAATTGTTTTATTTGTTACAATTGGGGTATGAAAATTTTAGAATTTTAGGGGGATAAACTGAAGACATCTTATCAAGCACACTGTACGTACCATGTTCTATGACAAGAACATCTTGCTTAATTTATTATTCTGGTAAAATAATCATTCTTCCTGTTTTGATTTAATTTAACGACCCGTTTAGTCGTTATAGTATTTGGACCCATTTAGCCTTGCTGACCCTTCCCCAAGTCCCTTTAGTATGATCTATGACTTAATGAAGTCATTGGTTTGGTTCCCGCGAGGTTCGAGTGTAAATCGAGTCATTCATGGAGAAACTAGTTAAGTTGACGAGTTAGAGTTGACCACTGTCAACTCCAGGTTAGGATGACCCCGTTTCAATACTTTTGAAGTTCCAACATGTTAATATGATGATTTTTAACTTGTCCACAAGTTTTGGTGAGGTTCCGAAGAGTTTCGGATGGGTTTGGGTTTTGTCGCGCTCGTATTCGATGTTTTCGCTGGAGGTCTGTGGATAGAAATGGCTCCATATTGAGCATCTGACCGTTTTTTAGAGAGGTCTGAACCATTAGATCCATATCGAAATTATGAAGCTATATGAAAAAGAATCGACGTGTTTGGCCTCCGGATAAGGGAGTTATGCCCGTTTTAGTACGGACTGTTCTGGCAGGTCCGCTATAGCGACCAAGAGGCCGCTATAGCGGTCTGGAGACCGCCACAGCAGCCGTCGGGGGCAGAAACCCTATGTTTAGTACTCCAACTTCCACCCATTATTTCTAAGACCCCAAAGTCAGTTTTCAAGAGAGAAAAAGGCAAAATTCATCCCATTCATTGACGAAGGCATCTTGGAGGGTAAGTCTCCACCTTTATTTGTTCCTTTTCCTTTCTTCTTCAAGTTCCATGATTGTTTTAAGGTCCTTCAATGGTGGGTGAAAATCCTAGAACCCCAGAATTAGTAAACCCTTAAATAATTGGTGGACTGTTTATTTTATTGTTGATTAATCATCGAGGGGTATAGATTATCACTTTCTAGGAAAGGAATTTGATTTCTTATGGTCAAAATTGCAGGTTGAGACTTAGGGTTCTAATAAAAAATGAAGCTTTGTCCTGAAATCTGTTTTAAGGGTAAAATTGATTAGAAACCCACGAATTGAAGGTTACTGATTGTAGAGATAGAAGTTATGATAAATTCACCATTAAAGGATGGTTTCACCAATTGAAAAGGGTAGAAGCAAGTGGGTCTTCTTTCCCAAATTGTTGTTCTTGTTTAAATACATGGTTTGTTGCTTACATAGTATCATATTGTTAGACCTTGATCGTTATGAGGCGCTTCAGAAATAGAAGGCTCGTGTGGAGTAGTTCGTGGCTCCTGTTCTGCATTCCAAGTAGGTTATGCCTTACTTGAGTTAGACTCTGATTAGCGAAACGTATGTAATGAGTAGAGTTGACGGGAGAAAGCATGATTAGGTCTTCGGACATGGTGTTGTGGTTGGATATTAGCTAGGTTGGTATGACTTCTGATTTTGTGGGTTCGTCGCCATTACTTTATGTACTGAAATATGAGGTGTAGTTGTATTCATACAGGGGCGATTCGGGATGGATTCCTGTTAGTTTGTTTGATGGAGGCTTGTTGCCTTGTTCTTGTGATTGGACTTATTACCTAAATTGTTGTGTGGTGCTACGGGTTGTACTAACTTCTATCTTATTGTGACATATATTATCAGCGAAAGGAAGGATAATGAGTTTAGGCTTGAATTGTGATATAAACTTATGACAGTACGTAGATGAAAACTTAATGTAGGATTTACTATTGACGATAATATATAGAAAAGTTGAGCTTCTTGGTGATACAAGACTTAGTAGTGCAGCGTACTTGCTACGTATGTAAGTAAAAAGTGACATAGACTATTATGTTGGTTGAGACAATTTGTATGATTCATTTCATGGCTGAGTTGTTCTAAGTCTTGATATGACTTGTGGCTTTGTGAGTTGTACCTTCACTGTTACTTTATTGGCTTGTATTGATTTACCACGTTTGCACTCATTTATGCATTCATTCACTCATGCATGATGGAAATGGTTTGGAAGAATTGTGGCATGATGCCTTGTGTTTGACGTTGATATTGCTAATTATTCATAGTCCATACATACTAATGAACTGAAATACATTGAGACATACATTGTGATGTCAAATTGTGCAGAAGTTAATATAATCTTCTTGATGAATTTGTGAAACAAATTAATGGCAATTGTGGTGAGAAGCTAATATGATCTTCTTGATGAAAATAATATACTACTTGATAATTGCTCCTTAAGAGGGATGTGACAATGTTTCTTGTATAATCGAGTGGCTCCGGGTCCGAGGCTATTTCCGGAACGGAGGGTGTATAAGCTCGAGTCCGAGGTAAATTTTAGGCGGAGGGAAATAAGTGACTCGGGTCCAAGGAGTGTTCCGGAACGAGTGATACATGATATGGATCTGTGACCGAGGTTCTTTCCGGGGCGGAGGATTTATGGCTCGGGTCCGAGGAGTGCTTCGGAACGAGTGGTACATTGACACCATGGGTCCCCTGCAAGTCATGACTACTGAGCAATGACATCAGTTAGCATGTGTGTACAGTTCGAGTGTGTATTTGGTCAGGGAATCGCATTGCACATCATCATACGTTGCATTACACATCATTACATTTTATTCTGCATTATTATATGGCTCGTTGTTTCTGATTTTGGTGTGTTTGTGGAAAACGGTTGTTGTGGTATTGATATGATCATTGACTGAGTTAAATTGTGGATTAGTGACTCTACCTAAGGAAGGAACGTGGGCATGTGCTTATCAGGTTAGATTATCGAGACTAGACAGAATTGTGGTTTAGAAGCTTCATCTTAGGTTGTGACTCTGTTATGGGATATTCTGTGACTTGGATTTGAGTATCAAGTGCCTGTCTATTTATCTTGTTGATTTTATGCTTATATACGTGAACTAATCTTAGTCGGCCTATGATGCTTACCGGTACATAGTGTTTGTACTAATACTACCTTTCTGCACCCTTTTTGAGTGCAGATTGTGTTTCAGAGATTTCATCCAGACTACATCTCTAGCTTGAAACTAGTTTGCTCGATCAGATCCGAGGGTGAGCTTCTATCCATGCCATGCCACCTGAAGATCTCTCTTTCCAAATGTCTACTTTCATCCCAGACATTATTCGTTATAATTGACATATACTTCATTCTTTAGACATTGTTAGTTAGAGTCCTTGTACGATGACTTTCAGATCTTGGGGGTGTAATAGTTAAGACTTCCGCATTTATATTATCTATTAATTATGAATTGTTTTATTTACTCATTCGTTCACTTATATATATATATATATATATATATATATATATATATATATATATATATATATATATATATATATATATATATATATATATATATATATATATATATATATATATTGTTTAGTAATTGATTAAAGAAGTTGAAATTGGCTGATGATTAATGGATAAATGGGTAAGGGTTCGCCTACTAGTGATAATAAGGTAGGTGCCCGCACGATCTGTAATTAGGGTCGTGACATTTAAACTTCAACATCTTAGATAGAGAGAAAAATTGTGTAATACAATGTCATCTTAGTTGTTCTGTTTCCAAGATTATTTTGTCACTGGTTTCAATGATTTGGTTTGGTGATTCAATATACTTGTAGCACTTTTGTGGTACTTGTGTATCTGAGTTGCATGATATCTTAAAGATATTGATTTTTTAATGGCACATTTAAATAACATTCACTCTACGAGCTATGACAAATGGTTATATTCCACCATGTGTATGCAGGGTGTTAGTCACCTTGCAAAATCTATATGTGTTCCAACTTTACCTTTTTCTTAGTGTTTAGTAAGTTTGTCCTATACAACAATTCATCAATATATATTTTATTGGAGATCAACTTAGTTATTATAAAAAAATATTAAACATCACAATTTTATTAGATTTGGAGTTATAAATATCACAATTTTATTCGATTTGGAAGAATCTTTTTGAAGAAATAAATTTATTTGTAAGGACAAAAAAATCGTTTCATATTTCAAGAATATTTTCGTTCTACCAACATTATTATTCATGTTTTTATAATAATATAGATATAGATAACAGAAAAGGGCCAAATATACCCCCCTGTACTATGAGAAACGGTTTAAATATACCCTTCGTTATACTTTAGGCCCAAATATACCCCTGTCGTTATACTATTGGATCAAATATACCCCTCCTCCTTTAAAGTTGTCCGATGTGGACATCCAATCCTGCGTGGCACCAACATTTGATGAGTTGGATGACACGTGACATGCCACCTAAGCACCCCTAACTGATTTTACCCTTCCCCGATATTTGTTCTTTCATCACTAAAATTTTTTCCCCTCCACTACTATTACCACCATTATCACCACTAAAGTTGGAGATGGAAGTAGAAATGAACCCACATTTTTTTTGGGCACGAATTGATTTTAGAGGGGGAAAAAACAATTTCGCTCAATTTCAGAGGATCCGGTTTGAGCTTCACAAATCATAGCAGCTCACAAGTCAGAATAAAGAAGAAGACGAATTGCAGTATGTTGTCAGCAAGGAAAACAATCATATATGATAAATCCTCTAAATACATTCACTGGAACTTGTCCTACGATTGTATAGGGTGAAATGAATAAATAAGAGTGTGATTTTCCACAAATTTAGCAAAACACAGAATAAATTATTGTTAGAATGAAAAGGAACATAGAAAACAACAAATCCATTCGGAAACAGTAAAAATAGAAAATAACAAAAAGAAAGAATGAGCAAAGGGGAAACTGACATGAAGAATACACGAACAAGGGATTTTCCCTTGTCATCTCTGACTTTAGTGGTGGGAATGGTGGCGGAGGGAAGAAAATTTTTGTGGTGGAAGAACAAATAGAAGAGAAGGGTAAAATAGTTAGGGGTGTTTAGGTGGCATGTCACGTGGCATCCAACTCATCGAATGTTGGTGTCACGCAGGATTGGATTTCCACATTGGACAACTTAAATGGAAGAAGGGTATATTTGATCCAATAATATAACGGAAACGGTATATTTGGACCCAAAATATAATGAAGGGTATATTTAAACCTTTTCTTATAGTACAGGAGTATATTTGGTCCTTTTCCGTATAGATAAAGATGATTCCAATTTGATAACTGAAAGAATATCCAACAATAGTTTACATTGAATTAAAGTCAAACTGGATCAGAAAATATTATACTTTGGAATAATTAGCACGAGTAATCAAATGAAATAAAAGTGTTTTGATAAGGGTTCATACCTAGATTTAGCATCATAAAATCATTAAAATTCTAGGAAAGGTTGAAATGAAGTAATTTTTCACTTGTATAATGTCGTTGGAATAAAATCTATAATAATTTGCACTAATACACGTGTAATGCACATGTCTAGTAATTAGTAAAAAGCTTGATTTCAGAAAATTGGTTGTATTTTTAAGAATATATTGAGACAAGATAGAACTAAATTTACTATTTAAAATGGTGTAAAAACTTAATACACTTATCCATATAAGTTAATTAGGTTGGATTTTTAAGAATACATGCCAAAAGAAAAATATATAATCATTCATATTCATAAAAGGAAAGAAACTAGATTACATCCTATGCAAGTCATTAAATTTGGTCATAATAATTGTCATTGATTTTGCTATAAAAACCCCTAATTGTGAACATTCTCATTCATCAATCATTGAATACTTTACTTTCAAAGAGAGAAGAAGAGTTGATAGAAGTGATCAAAATATACAATCAACATATAGTTTTAGTTCATAATGGTTGGGTTTAGTTTAGTTCTCTTCATTATTTTCAGTTATGATTTCATTTAGATTTTGCCCAATTTTTCAGTTGAAGTATTGTTTTTGTGTGTGTATTTATGGTAGATAATGAATACCATTAGTGATATTCGGCCTCCACGGGTCAAGCCAATTATTTCTTTAAGCCACCAAATTATATTCCTTTCTTGGCTTTTAGGATCTTGTTGCCCTAGATCTACCTAGAATAACTTTCGTTTAAAGCGCATAGTTTTGTGTTATCAATGAAAATTTAGTCTAGTATATATTGATTAATTTTATTACATGATATCTAGGCTCAATTTACATTGATAAAATAAAATTATGTGTTTTACACAAAAGCTATTCTAGTTAGATCTAGGGCTACCAGATCCTAAAAGTCTAGAATGAAATATAATTTGGAGGCTTAAAGAAACAATAGCAATGGAGACAAAACTGTAAGATAATATTTGCCGTAATTATTCTCATTCCTTCAATAGGTTAATATACAGCATTTACAACATAATTGTAGGCTACAAATTAGGAACTAATTTGACTAATTTAATTCTAACATATGCTATCCTAAAATAGAAGATTACAAAATATATTTGACTAAATATTTACATAATCTAACACACCCCCGCAGTCGAAGCGGTAGGTTTACGAACGGTTAGACTGTCTCGAAAATAATCAAATAGTACGCGCGGAAGACCTTTGGTGAAAATGTCGGCAATCTGATAACGGGACGGAACATGTAGGACATGAACCTCTCCACATCTAACCTTTTCACGAACAAAGTGAATGTCCATTTCAATATGCTTGGTACGTTGATGTTGTATCGGATTTCCAGACAAATAAATGGCACTCACATTGTCACAATAGACCAAAGTTGCTTTACGAATAGGACAATTGAGTTCAAGCAACAGATTACGAATCCAACAAGATTCAGAGACAACATTAGCAACCCCTCTGTATTCAGCTTCAGCACTAGACTTAGATAGAGTAGGTTGGCGCTTGGAAGACCAAGAAATCAAGTTATCCCCAAAATATACACAATAACCCGATGTGGAGCGTCGAGTGTCTGGACAACCCCCCCCCCCCCCCCCCCCCAGTCAGCAGCTGTATATGATAGTAGTGACTGTAGAGAGGTTTTGTATAAATGTGTACCAAAGTCAATCGTACCTCGAATGTAACGCAAAATGCGTTTTAATGCTTCCATATGCTCAACTTTGGGATCATGCATAAACAAGCAAACCTGTTAGACTGCGTATGATATGTCTGGCCGAGTAAATGTCAAGTATTGCAAAGCACCTGCCAG
Organism: Lycium barbarum; assembly: GCF_019175385.1. Taxonomy (NCBI): domain Eukaryota; kingdom Viridiplantae; phylum Streptophyta; class Magnoliopsida; order Solanales; family Solanaceae; genus Lycium; species Lycium barbarum. Next base: position 16,947,081 of record NC_083344.1, on the reverse strand, counting down.
ACGACGATACTTCGTAGGATCTTCATACGGGGCGCTCGAAGTAGCGTTGAGTTTGCCTTTTGTATCAACTGTAGTGGGGCAAGGCTTATATTGTGACATGCTTGCCCTATCAAGAATATCCTCTGCATAAGAACTCTGAGACATGAATAGGCTATCTTTGCCGCGGGAGACGGCAATCCCCAAAAAATAGCTTAACGGACCCAAGTCTTTCATTGCAAATTTCATAGCTAACTTGGACATAATACCGAGTCTGAGAGATTCTAAAGATGCAGTTAGAATAATATCATCCACATATAACAAAATGTAAGCAGTATCCTTTCCACAACAATAAATAAAGAGAGAGTTGTCAGATGTACTATGCGAGAAACCAATGGTTGCCACATGTTCAGCAAAATGCTGATACCATGCCCGTGGTGCCTGTTTCAAGCCATAAAAAGACTTACGCAAGAGACAAACATGAGCAGGACGAGCCGGATCCCGGAATCCTAGAGGCTGATACATATAGACGGCCTCATTCAAACTGTCATGTAAGAAAGCATTCTTTACATCAAGTTGGTGAATAGGCCAAGAGTGAGATAAAGCAATAGTAAGAACCACACGGATAGTTGCCGACTTGACCACCGGACAGAAATTCTCGTCACAATCAACACCTTCTCGTTGAGACCTGCCATCACCTACAAGACGGGCTTTCTGCCTCTCAAAAGAACCATCAGATTTCTTTTTATGCCGAAAAATCCATAAAGACCGAATAATATTAGCATTGGGAGGACAAGGGACCAACTCCCAAGTCTTACTATCAATAAGAGCATTAAATTCATCTTGCATAGCATTTTTCCAATTCGGGTCATTAAGCGCACCAACTGGATTCCGGGGAATAGGGGAGATGGAATTGTTGGTGGCACTTAAGGCTTGATTATGGTATTTCAAGTTCGGCTTAAATATCCCATGTTGACTATGTGTAGTCATGCGAGGGGTGGGTGGGGGACTGGCAGGGATGGGGCTGCTGCCGTGCTGGGACAGCGAGGGAGAAGGGGGGGTTGGCAATGGCGAGACTGCTGGTTGGGCCGCGCCAGGAGCGGGAAGGAGCTGGCGGGCAGCTGGGGCGGTGGGAGTGCCCTGCTGGACAGGCGACGAGGAAGGGGGAGGGGGGCGCATTTGCGAAGCAGTGGCCTGGTCATGCAACAAATGTATTCTCAATGGGGAATTATCATCACCCAAAAACTCATATGAGGTAGGAGATGGATTATTTATTTGTGAAAATGGAAAGGAACTTTCATCAAACCACACATGCCGGGCTATGATTATTTTTCGGCTTGATAAATCATAGCATTTGTACCCCCGATGATTGGAAGGATATCCTAGAAAAGCACACGGAGTGGACCTAGACTGGAGCTTATGAATTTGTGTGGAAGGAAAGAGAGGAAAGCATAGACAGCCAAAAACTCGGAGATGAGAGTAGGATGGATTCTTTTGATAAAGAATCTGAGTGGGTGTCTTATATGTTAAGATTTTAGAGGGGAGAAAATTGTGTAGGTAGTTGCCATGGCCAAGGCGTGATGTCAATAGGAGGGGGGCATAGATGCATGGACAAGGAGTGTACGAACAATGTTATTTATGGATTTAATTTTCCGTTCCGCCTTACCATTTTGGGGTGAAGTGTGCGGACAATAAAATCGGAAAAGCATCCCGTTTTGTTCACAAAATTTATGAAAAGGACCATTATCAAATTCACGCCCGTTGTCACATTGAAAAGTTTTGATTTCTTTTTCAAACTGAGTGCGAATGAAAATCCGGAAAGACAAGAAACAATCATAAACTTGGGACTTTGTTTTGATGGGAAAATTCCAAATAAAATTAGTATAATTGTCAAGAAATAAAACATAATATCTGTGACCAGAAGAGATAAGAACAGGTGAAGTCCATAAATCACTGTGAACAATGTCAAAAGGCATAGTAGTAGTTGAAAGAGAGTCATAAAAAGGCATTTTAATTAATTTCCCCAAAGGGAAAGAATGACAAAAATTGTTTCGAGCCTTATTACATTCAATCAAATTACTACTACGTAAAGTACTAAGAATTACATCCCCGAGATGACCTAAACGGGAGTGCCAAATATGAGGAGAAATGACAGTAAAAGCAGATGGTGCGGAAGACGAGATGACTCGATAATTTTTGAAGAATGGATAAAGATCACCCGAACTCTCACATCTCATTAGTTTGCTCCCCGTCCGTATATCCTTCACAGAAAAGCCAAAACGATCAAATTCATCAGAAACCATATTATCGATAGTAAATTTACGAACGAAAATAAGGTTTTTGATGAGTTTAGGTGCATGTAAAATATTTTTCAGGTTTAGGGAGGGATTTACTTGAAGGGATGTATGACTATAACCACGAATCAGAATCATGTTACCATTACCAACAACAATGCCATTGATTTTGCTCAATTGATAGTAAGACGAGAGAGTGCCTTGGGAGTTGGTCATGTGAGATGTGGCGCCGGTGTCCATGTACCAATTGTTGTCATCGGGTGGATTCAAAGACATTGTGTGCATAGCCTGATCAATATCCATGGGCGCATACCCACCATGTGATGACGGGGCTGCCGAATAGAACGGCTGTGGAGGACGAGCACCGAGAACGCCCTGCTGTGACGGGGCTGGACGTGGCTGTTGCCAGCAGCGAGACTGCTGCCACCCTGCGGTGGGGTAAGGGCACGGTGGGGTGGCCCACGGCTGTGGCCCCCAAGCAGCCTACGGTGGGAAAAACCAAGACAGGGCAATGGCCCCTTGGTGCTTGGACGCGGCGGGCTGGTTGGCCTGGGCGTTGTTCCGGCTGCCCCCGCCGCTGCTCTGTCCATTGCCCGCGCCACCGCGGTTGCCGCCGCTGCGACTGCGGTTGTTTTTGTTTCCACGATTGTGAGAATTTCCTCAATTATTGAAGGTATTTTCAGAATTGTTGGGCTGCCCATTACCAGAGAAATTATGAGGATTAATATTGTGGGAAACGAGAGCAGCATTTGACCCGGAGTCGTGAATGGCGTCCTCGCCATGGCTGTCTTCCTCAAGTTCGAGCATCGAACGGACAACGTCAAAAGATGGGAGAGGAGTACGGTGCTGCACCGTTGTTCGAAAAGTTTTATATTCTTCCGATAACCCACGCAGAAGACGGAGCACAAGTCGTTCGTCGGAAACTTTGTGGCCGACGTTGGCGAGATTGTCTGCAAGAACCTTTAGCCTGGTGCAGTATGCTTTCACATTCGGAAAATCCACCAATTTGGTGTTGGTGAATTTTGCATCAAGAGCAAGAGCCCTAGCCGATTTGTTGTCCTGAAAGATGAACAAGGCGATTCCAAGCCTCGGCTGTGGTGTCCTCTTGATGAATGATCGTGTTGAGAAGATCATTCGATATCGTACCATATATCCATTTCCGAACGATGTCATCTAGCCGTTCCCATAGAGCCTTTGTAGCAAGTTTCTCGGCAGCGGTTGCCGGGGGTGGCACGGTGGGGGAGGCAGGGGGTAAGATGTGGTCGATCACCAAGTTTGCTCGGCAATGGAGCTTGAAGAGGGTAGCCCAGTTATTGTATTGGCTTCCTTCATAGTCAAGAACAATAGGAATGCATGATTTGATATTGGTGACTGTAGTCGCAGGATGCAACTTGAACGTGTCAGCCATGGAGAAGAGAAGGAGGAAGAGCCGAGGAGGAGAAGAACGAAAGGGGGTGGGCGGCGGCTAGGTTGCTAGGGTTTTCGGAGAGACCTAGTCTGATACCATGTAAGATAATATTTGCTGTAATTATTCTCATTCCTTCAATAGGTTAATATACAGCATTTACAACATAATTGTAGGCTACAAATTAGGAACTAATTTGACTAATTTAATTCTAACATATGCTATCCTAAAATAGAAGATTACAAAATATATTTGACTAAATATTTACATAATCTAACAAAAACTTTCACCAACAAAATTCATGCTCTAATATATTATACACAACGAAAATACTTCAACTAGAATATTGGGAAAAATCTGTATGAAAGCACAACTGAAAATACTAAAGCAAACTACACTGAACAAAACCTAGTAGAGCAGCCATTATGAAATAAATTGCATGCTGATTTCACCACATGTATCGAGAAGGATCGGGGAGGAGTGGTTTTGATACATATTTTTTTAATTGTTAGAATGTAAACTTTGAATTTAACTAAGAGATAACTAGGTGATGGTTATTCTTATTTTTTGGGCATAGAATGCGTTAATATAATTATTAACTTGATAATATTGTAGTTATAATTTACTTGGCTAGAAAGAACTAGAATACATACTCTATTGTCAATATATATTTTAACTTATTGACCGTATATAGACAGTGTGATATTCCATTTTTTCTTTAACTCTACCCTTGTATATGAGTATTTCAGAAAGATCAAGGATATACTTAACAATTGTGTCCTCAATCTATTTAGCTGCACACACAATATGGCATTCTCCAAAAGCCCTTATTCAAGCAAAAACTTTGTGACAGCTTGGTGACTCATCGATCAAATATTGATTAACTTATGATATTTACAATGGCTTTAAAGGGTTCCTCGTCATCGACTTCCTCGCTCCATTATAAAAAAAGATAGTGACGATTATTATTTTTGCTTAATAACTCACCCAGGAAATCGGTAAGGATCTATTTTCTTTACGGAACTTCTTTTTTCCACAAAAGTCATTTTCTTTACTTTTAAGGACCTATTTTTATAGAAAATGTTTTTAAGAATAGTTAGATCAACCAATCATAAAAAATTTAAACCAATGACAATTATTGTGACCATAGAGTCATTTTGTTTTCTCTTTGAGTCAATTCACATTTTTTACGTTAGCTTTGAGTCTCTGCCTTAACTTAGTTATTATTTATTAGTTTAAATGAATTTTTAAAATTATTCAGAATATTCTCAAATAATAAGCTATATCTACATCTACATATATTAAAAGCACGAATAATTTTCGTTAAATGGTGAACGACGAAAATGTCCTCTAAATGTTGATCGATTTTTATGCCCTTAAATATTTAAGTACATTAGGATAAAAGTGTAATATTTTACCTAATACCTAGGAATTTGAATTAAACTAAAAAATTGAATCCTAAAACTCTATGGTGAACGTACCTGCCTCATGTTTTACCTTTTCTTATTGTATTTATGTAATTCTACATCAATCAAACCAACATATTCTTGAGGTTCAAATCCATAACAATTCCACATGGATAAGAATCCTTAAAGCCCACCCCTTTCATTATAAAAAAATAAAAATAAAAAATAAAAAAAAACGGTGCCTAGCTATTTAATTACAGAGATGAATTCTGAATTGCATATCAGGTGATGTTTTTACATCTTTTAGGGTTTAACAGTTTTGTTTTGTTTGCCTCTAATTTATACTGCTATGATTTATAGCTTCTTCCAGCGTTTTATCTCATGATAGTGAATTTGTCTTGCAGATGACTTTATTGAAAATTTCGTGTTCAATTCACAATGATCTCATTCAACTAAAATCATTGTGCTTGAACAAAAATAATTATCTTAGACAGGTAAAATTCTCTTTCTCTCTCTCAGAAAACACTCACATTGACGGTAGCAATGTAGCCAAAGAGTCGCTACAGCATCAAGTTGAACATATTCCGATGAATGTATGAGAAAAGTTAAGAGTTTTGTTTTTAGTCTCATGAATAAGAATATAATAATGTTTACAACATGGAATTAGAAGATTTTAGTCTTCCTAGGCGCATGTGAAAGTTTTTCCTGAATTAGCCGGCCAACACTTCAACTACTTTATCTTTCTTCGACTTGAAAATTTGATTGCCAACTTTAAGTACTGCATGCCATTTAGCATTGTACAATTTTCATGTTACTTTATCTTTCTTCGACTTGAAAGTTTTATTACCAACTTTAAGTACTGCATGCCGTTTAGCATTGTACAATTTTCATGTTAGTTTGGATGTATTCTATCAGAAAATATTCATGGTACGTATTGTAGACTGCATGAACTCTTGTTGGATCGTTTAATTTCATAATTTTATCCTAATCGTCCGGAAATATTTTTAAAAATTATCTATCTGGAAGACGAATCTTACTCCAGGGGTCTGAGTAATATCCGATCCTAACTGAAAAAGTAACTGACCGTGACTTTTTGAGTTGTAGCAATAAAAATTCTATAGTTATTATTAATCGTAAGTTAATTTTTGTTGGATAAATCCAGCCATATCAGAGCTTTTGTAATTGTAAAAGGTTCCTTGAAGGTATCAATAACTAGAGCAAAATTTATGAGTAATATTTTATATAATAATCTTTTATGAGAATAGATTAACAATTAACTAATAATAAAAGATAATCTGAGATTTGTATCACTAATAATACGTTATTATTATTCTTGTGGAACTCTGTCTCTACATCCATCCACTAATAACCGATCTCGTGTGTTTTTAAGAAAGTTTCTTTAAATTATTTTGATTTACCACTCATTGAGATAGAGAAAATAATAGATGTAAGTAGTAAAAAAATTTGACACTAGCAACAACAAAATGTGTTTATTACCATGCGTGATAAACACCATGAATAACAAGAATATGAAAAGCTATTTTTGATTTAAATAGTTAAAACCCTAATTTTACATTAACATGTGTAATTAGAAGGCCTGTGGTAAAGCTTAAAATTGTATTTGCAATATATTTTTGCCAAATAACAACCAACGAAGCTGCATCATTTATGGGAACTTCCACCTTTTTATACTTTATTTATAATTTATAATTTATAGAAATAACATAAAAGAATTTTTTTGTGACATACTTAGTAATAATATAGATTTAGATTATTAGAAGAAGAGTTGTTTAAGCGTGAACTGGAGTTAGAGAAGGAATTTAACATGACCAAATAATTTTAAAATCTACCATTACAAATGAAAAAGAACTTAACAATGATAAAGAGTATATGATTTTAAACTTTTTTTTTTAAATAATAATGGACAAAGGATATTCGTGTAATGCATGTCCTTACAAATTTAATTCAAGTCAGGATAAAATCGTAAGATAAGAGATGCCAATACCTATCAAGTTCCGACTTCTGAGTTATTTGCGAATTGCGATATGATGTCCTACTTGTGTTGAAAATTTATTCGTTCTAATCTCATAGGAACAAGAAATCCTACAAATGTTGAAATTCTAGAACCATTTCAATCCGGTAAGGACCAGAACAGTTTGAAGCTTTGTTGTCTTTATATACCTGAGGTCTCCAATTTGAGTGTGATCTTATCAATGTTGATGGTGGGGATATATTGTGTGCATTTAGTCCTATAATTTGTACACATCTAAATTCATCAACGTCTTGAAGCACAACTTACATGTTTTCTTTTTGTTCATGTTAGATATGGATGTTATTATGTGTGGTGTATGATCGGGTCATGAAAAATCAACAACTGCAATTTGATTATGGAAATTTCTTTCTCTCTCTCTCTTTTTTTTTTTTTTTTTTGAGTAAAACCACCCAAAGTGGTGGGGATTTTTTCCATCAAAATATTTACAGAAAGGAATCAAAGTATTTACGGAAGCTATCTAAAAGTGGGGAAAAGCTAATTATGATCAAAATATTAATACTACATAAACCTACATCATACTAAATAAGCCAGGGACCTTGATTTGTATCCATCTTTCACTCCATCAAGTCTCACAGGTGGAATGGACCAAATCTCTTGAAGTTAACTTCAGGTAATCCTAGATGAAGTAGAGTTCAGTTGCAGTACTTATTAATCCATGATCTTAGCTAGCATGGCATATGAACTGAGTAACAGATGCAGTTGCTGAGTCTTTTGCTTGCAACCTCATGCATCTGAATCAAATCTGATGAAGTTCCCAACCATAAATATCAATGTTTTTTAGTAGAATGAACCAAAGTTAGTACCACACACTAACAAATAAGGTTATTTTCAGTTGTATTCCCTCCCCTTCATTCATTGTATTCATGTACTATTGTTGCCATGTTGGTTGTTGAGAAACTGGTTGGTTGCTAATCTAATTCTGAAGTTTGGTATTTGACTTTTATCCATGTGGATGAATCTCCTTCCATGAGTTGGAATATCTTGAAACTGATTGTATTGAATTGTACCTGCAAAATCAAAAACCAAGTTAGTGAAATAATCTGCCACACAGTTTCCTTCTCTGAGCACATACACCACTGATACATCTTTGTCTTTCATCCATCCTTGTATACTCCTCACTGTCAAAGCAACATTCCATGGCACCTCCCAAATGCCATCCAATGTATTTTGCATTGTAAGTGAATTGGTTTCCACTATTAATGGCAATAAATCATGCAAAACACGATACTTAATCCCCTCCTCAATGGCTACAGCTTCAGCAATAAGATTTGTAGTATCAAATAACAATCTTGCCATTGCATATATAAACTCTCCTGAACTGTCTCTAATACAAAAGGCTACTGAACTGGGCCCTGGATTACCTTTAGTGGCACCATCAGTGTTGTATTTAAAGCATCCTCTCTCTGAAAAATTCTACTTCACCTATTTATAATTTCATGGCATCCTGTAGTTCTCTAAAAATTAAACCAGAATAGGCTAGCTTTTTGGCATATTCTATAGCCAAGTATATCTTTTCTGTGCTAGCATATATATGTTTATGTTGATCTCATGAATGACCTTAGTATGAGAAAATATTCCTTCATGCCTCATGGTATTCATGTCCTTCCATATTTTCCATAAAACCAAAGCAGGAATTGCTTGATATAAAGGTTTCAACCTTGCAACAGTTTGAACATTCCACCAACGCAAAACTGTCTGCTTAATCTGTAGAAAAGGGCCCAATACACCTACTGCAGCTGAAAATAATGCCATACTTTAGTTGCAAAAGGACCTGTAATGAAGATGTGATCCATGGTTTCCTGCTGAGTTTGACAACACCAACATCTTGAGACCATGTTGATTCTTATTCTCATCAGCACTTCATCTATAGGTAGCTTCCAAAACCAAGCTCTCCATAAGAAAAAAGAGATTTTGTATGGCTAACCTTTAATCCAAAATTTGTCATAAAGTGATACTTGATTCCTTTGTCTCAACTTCTCCCATGCACTCTTAACAGTGAACTTACCAGAACTTGTAAGCAGCCATCATGGCCTATCTATCTCAGTTGTTCTCGCAAAATGTCCCAGCTCCTTTCTCACATGATCAACAATATCAGCCGGTAACATATCTTGTAACTTTGCATAGTTCCATTGACTTTCACTCATCAACTCTTCAAGCTCTTCTCCTATAACATCAGTCTGTGGTTTAATAGGTATCAGATCATGCAGGGCACGTAGTTTAGACCAATTATCAAACTAGATTGAAGAAGAACCATTCTTAGGTTCCCACCAAATACAATGTTCCATTTCATCTGTAGCTTGCAGCATCATTTTCCAAGTCTGAGATCCCCCTTTTCGCTGAACCACAGTTGGCCTAAACCTCTCACAATATTTTCCACATAAATTTGGACCACAATGTACTGCTTGTCCTTAATCTCCACCAAAGCTTAGCAAACAATGCTTTGGATATGTCATATAGTGATCTGAAGCCTAACCCTCCTTCATTCTTTGGATAACATAAATTTTCCCATGAAGACTAGTGCTTGCTTCTTCCTTCTTCCTTAGTTTGCCAAAAAAATCTATCGAATAGCTTGTGTAGATCCTTAATGACACACTTTTGAGGCACCATAGCAGACATTAAATAAATTGGGATCCTTTGTAACACACTTGATATCAACACTGCTTTCCCCCCAAAGGATAATAATTTGTCTCTCCAAGCCTGCAACTTGTCCCTTACTTTCATCATCATGTCTTTATAGAACAGTTTCTATCTTCTAGTATGAAAGATAGGACATCACAAATAAGTAAATAGGAATTCTCCTTTGCTGAAACCTGTTATTTGCTCCACCTCCTGATTCAGTACAATAGCCACCTTCTTATGCATATAAAAGAAGATGTTTTCTGCATTGATCTTATGTCCAGATACTCTCTCATATTCATGCAAAATGGATATAATCATCTCTAAGGAAGCTTTATCTGCAAATGCAAATATGATAGTATCATCTGCATATGAAAGATGATTCAATTTTGCACTTCACTATGGCATTCCATATCCTATAAAGCTGTCTTTTTCAAATAAAGAATTAAGAGCCATAGACAAGACCTCAGTAGCTAGAATAAAAAGAGCAGGAGATAGAGGATCTCTCTGTTTGACCCCTCTTGTGGAATGGAAAAAACAAAATGACTGTTCATTCATGAGAATGGGATATCAATTATTAGCAATTAATCTCCATACCATGTCTACATATACTTCTGCAAATCCCCTCTTTCTGAGAACTTGTACTAGAAAACTCCAAGAAACTCTTTCATAAGCCTTTGCCATATCAAGCTTTATGATAACATGTTACGCCTCTCACTTTCTTCGTAAGAAATTCCTTGGCTACCTAGCGGTTTATACCACGGAGATCCGTACCCAGGGTTTTGAGAAAATAAGTACTTTACCAAACGTATACCGAAGTATAGGTATATGTTCCTTTGTAATACGATAGGATTAGAAGTGAAATGAATCTAATCGACGCGAGTCAGAGCAGCTCAGGGAATCTGCAGAAACCTATCCACTTTGATGAGCAAAGGGATGGGCCGTCGATGAGGCATCGTTCCCTGCCGTTCATATGCCTCAGCCTCTTAACTTTCAGGTGGCAGAACGACGAAGCAAGTCAACGAGCCATCGACCCTCTCGTCACCCCGCATCGCTGGAACCTTTTTGTTCCACTTATATATGTATACCCCTTACGTTTTATTTTCTTATTTTTCATTCCCCAACAATAGAAAACCCTAACATATTTCCTCTTAACATTTTCAATCATATTAGAGAAGTTTTAGCAAGATACGAGCACCGTGAACCCGAGCTAGTGAAAAGAGAGTTGTTCCTAGGGTTTTATTGAAATTGTTAAGTTTAGGAATTGGAGTTGAAGTTTGATTCTTTGAGTTATACTCCCTTCAAGGTATGTATATGATTCTTATCCTTGTTTTTGAGTTAATTATCATGAGTTTTAGTGATTTAAGGTGAAGAAGATGGTGTTGTGGAAGCATAACCTAGGTTGTTGATATGGTTGCCTTGTGGGCTGATTTTGATTAGATTTTTGGAGAGATTCTTACTTGTTGATGTTTCCATATGATGTTGTTGTTGTTGTTGTTGTTGTTGTTGTTGTTGTTGTTGTTGATGTTTGGGTTGAATTGGAAATTAAGGGATTGTTTAGTTTACAAAGGAGATGATGTCCGCAATTGTTAAGTTCCTTTCGTACTTGAGTTGGATAGTAAGTGATGTAAATGGTCTAATTGTGGCATATGTTATCTTGATTATAGACTTACAAGTTCGAGAAGTAGGCGCTGGTCGATTAGATATGCTTCAAGGTATGTTAAGGTCGTCCCTTTTATTCTTTTGGCATGATCCTTATCATATGAACGAACAAGCGAGTTCCAAAGACTCTACTCCTAGATGGTATAGGATTCATCGTATCCTTGATTTCTTATGTTTTATATCTATGGCTTCCAGAGATCTTATGTTGCCCAGAGTAGTCCAGAGTATTCTTCTCCGAGTCTCTTATGTATTTATATATATGTACATCTATTTTCTTACACTGTACCGCAATATGGTCGACCGGGCAGGCACGTAGTGCACACCACTACAGTGGGCAGCTTATCAGATTACCCTGGACGCGGGATGACATGACATATGGATCGGGTTGTACGTTCCACAACATCAATAGATATACTATATATATACATATGATTTTAAAAGAGAGCATGGATATCAACCGCCACAGAGGCACTCTCAGATATTGAGTTTAGCTTTCATGTTTTAGATTTCTTTCATGATTCTTATGTGCCTGTTGTTCTTATGCCTTACATACTCGGTACATTATCCATACTGACTCCCCTATTGCTCAGGGGGCTGCGTTCATGCCCGCAGGTTCAGGTAGACAGATAATCGGTTCAGCTCTGTAGGACTTCCGCTCAGCGGTGGTCAGTGCGCTCCTTTTGGTCCGGAGCTGCAGTACATTTTTGGTATGCTATTTTTGACATGTATATATAGGTATGATGGGGCCCTGTCCCGTCCTTTCTACATCTTTGTATTCCATTAGAGTTCTGTAGACTGTTGTATGTAGTTGGCATGTGATGTAGCCTTGTCGGCTCCTATTTTTGTTCTACAGTATATGTGACAGCCTAGTCGACCTGCGCTGTTATTTCAGCATATATATATATATATACACACACACACATATATAATATATATATATATATATATATATATATATATATATATATATACAGGTAGTTGTGAGTTCTTGATGCCGAGTTCATGATGTTGTTCTTGCAAGAGTCAGTATAGTTCAGTTATAAGTCATATATGGGCCACCCTGTTATACTGTGAGCTCCAGGTACGAGTATAGGGGTTGGTCAGTAGAGGTCAGGCACTCATCACGACTCATCATTTTGGGTCGTGACAGAAGTGGTATCAGAGCAGTTTCGTCCTAGGGTTGTCTACAGACCGTGTCAAGTAGAGTTCTGTTTATGGGTGTGTTGTGCATCACACTTATAGACAGGAGGCTGTAGGACATTTAGGATGTTGCCATCCTTTCTCTCTCAGATCGTGCGATAGAGCCATGTGCTAAGAGTTCGCCTTCTAATGATTTGTTCTAATTTCAGCGATGCCTCCGAAGGAAGCTACAGCTCCCCAAAAGGGCAAAAGAGTGGCTGGTGAGGCTACTAGCCGTATTCAGCGGACTACTAGGGCTAGGGCCGAGTTTCAGAGTGATACCCTGCCTGTACCAGAGAAGCTTAGAGGGGAGCCAGCCCCAGCTCCAACACCTGCCCCTGTGCCTCCAGTCACTCAGCCAGATGCACCGGGCCAAGATTTGAGGGATGCTATAAAGTTGTTGACTAGATTGGTAGTCGCTTAGGCTCAGCGTCAGAGAGTTGGTGTTGATCAGGCAGGCCGAGCTAGTAGTGCGAGGGTTAAGAATTTTCTTGGTTTAGATCCCTCAGAATTCTCTATGTGGAGGCAGAATATGGACCCCCGGGACTTTATTGATAGCATGCAAAGGACTCTGAGGGTCATGCATGCTAATGAGGTTTAGTCAGTGGGGTTGGCTTCTTATAGGCTCTGTGATGTTGCAGCGTAGTGGTACCGGGCGTAGGAGCTATCTAGGGGAGAGGATGCCCCTTCAGCCATTTGGCAAGGGTTTTCAGATGCCTTTATTCGTCATTATTTACCGCCTGAGGTTCGGCGGGCCCGAGCAGACAGGTTTTTACACATTCAGTAGGGCAGTATAAGTGTTCAGGAGTACAGTGTATATTTTGATTCGGCTAGATATGCCCGAGCTATGGTGGCTGAGATGGAGGGTTGAGTTCATCGTTTCGTGGCTGGCCTAGGGCCACATTTGATTGATGAGTGTACGATAGCTGGGTATGGATATTGTTTGTATACAGGCATATGCACAGGATATGGAGGATTGTAAGCGTCAGCAGAGGACAGAACGGGAGCGTGACCGGGGCTATGGAAAAAGGGCAAGATCTTTAGATATTGTTGGTGAGTTCAGAGGAGGACAGAGGTAGCAATATTCCCGATATCCATTCCATTCAGCAGCGAGTGCACCTCCGCGGTTTCCAGGTCAATGATTTGATCGTCCTTTTTATTTCGGAGCGGGTCAGAATGCTAGAGCTTCAGGTTCTCAATCTAGATAGGAGTCAGGTCAGATGAGTTTTCACCCTTGCCACGGTGTGCCCAGTATGGTAGATTACACTCTGGACAGTGTCGATTGGGATTAGATGCTTGTTATGCTTGTGGCCAGCCAGGTCATGTGATGAAGGAGTGTCCGCCGAGGGGTGGTGTCGGCATAGTTCAGCCTGCAGGGTCCGTAACTGGTTAGTTCGAACGGTCCTCAGAGCCGCATCTATGTATTAGCTGGTAGGCAGGATCGTGAGTCGTCTTCTGATGTTGTTACATGTATATTATCAGTTTCCTCCTATGATGTATACGCACTGATTGACCCAGGTTCCACCTTATCATATGTTACTCCATTTGTTGTTGGCAAGTTTGGGATAAAGCCTGAAGTGATTAAACCTTTTGAGGTGTCTACGCCAATGGGTGACCCAGTCATAGCTAGGCGAGTATATCGAGGTTGTGTAGTCATTGTTTGCAATCGTCGCACCATAGCAGATTTAATTGAGTTAGATATGATCGATTTTGATGTTATTATGGGTATGGATTGGTTGGCTTCTTGCTATGCTAATGTTGATTGTAGAATGAAAGTGGTTCAGTTCCAGTTTCCAGATGAGCCAATTTTAGAGTGGAAGGGTAATGCTGCTTCGCCGAGGGGTAGGTTTATTTCCTACCTTAAGGCAAGGAAGGTGATCGAAAAAGGGTATATCTATCACCTGGTTCAGAATGTACAAGCAGAGTCACCGACCCTTCAGTCTGTTCCTGTGGTTAATGAATTCCCAGAGGTGTTTCCAGATGAGCTTCCACGCGTTCCGCCAGAGCGGGAGATTGATTTTACTATTGATCTATTACTAGATACTCAGCCAGTATCCATTTCTCCTTATAGAATGGCACCTACAGAATTGAAAGAATTAAAGGAGCAATTGAGGAATCTACTTGAGAAGGGCTTCATTAGACCCAGTATATCATCGTGGGGAGCGCCAATTTTATTTGTAAGAAAGAAGGATGGCTCCTTGCGAATGTGTATTGATTACAGACAATTGAACAAAGTGACTGTAAAGAATAAGTATCCGCTTCTGAGGATTGATGATTTAATTGACCAGCTGCTGGGTGCCAGATATTTTGCAAGAATAGATTTGAGATCGGGGTATCATCAGGACAGTGTGAAGGAGGAAGACATTCTGAAGACGGCATTCAGGACTAGGTATGGGAACTATGAGTTCCGTGTTATGTCATTCGGGCTAACTAACGCTCCAGCTGTATTCATGGATTTGATGAATCGTATATTCAGACCCTTTCTAGATCTGTTCGTGTTGTGTTTATAGATGATATTCTGGTTTATTCTTCGTCAGCGGCTGAACATGTAGATCATCTACGTGCAGTACTTAGAGTTCTTCGAGATAGAGAATTATATGAAAAGTTTTCTAAGTGTGAGTTCTGGTTGAACTCTGTGGATTTTCTTGGTCACATTATTTCAGATGAAGGCATTAGGGTGGACACCCAAAAGATTGAAGCTGTGAGGAATTGTCCAAGGCCTACGACACCAACAGAGATACGTAGTTTCTTAGGTCTGGCAGGATATTATAGAAGGTTCGTAGAAGGATTTTCTTCTCTTTCAGCTCCGTTGACTAAGTTGACTCAGAAATCAGCCAAGTTTCAGTGGACAGATGCATGTGAGCGGAGTTTTCAGATATTGAAGGACAAGTTGACCTCAGCATCAGTCTTGACTTTTCCAGAGGGAACAGATGGCTATGTGATATATTGTGATGCATCAGGTATTGGATTGGGATGTGTATTGATGCAACATAGCGAGGTTGTTGCTTATGCCTCCAGATAGCTGAAGAAGCACGAAAAGAATTATCCAAACCGTGATCTTGAGTTAGTTGCAGTGATCCATGCTTTGAAAATGCGGAGGCACTACTTATACGGTGTCCACGTTGATATCTATATCGACTACAAGAGCCTCCAGTACATCTTTAAGAAGAAGGACTTAAACTTACGTCAGATGCGATGGCTAGAGTTGTTAAAAGATTATGATGTTGATATTCTGTACCATCCTGGAAAGGCTAACGTAGTAGCTGATGTTCTTAGTCGTAAATCCATGGGTAGCCTGTCATATTTGCAGCCAGAGAAGAGAGAACTAGCTTGTCAAATTTGTCGACTAGCCAGTCTTGGAGTTCGATTGATAGATTCAGGTGATACAGGAGTTACAGTTCAGGATAAATCGATGTCATCTTTGGTAGCAGAGATAAAGGAGCGTCAGTACGAGGATCCTATTTTAGTTCATTATCGAGACACGGTGCCTCAGAAAGAAAAGACACCCTTTGTGATTACAGTGGATGGAGTACTCAGGTATCAATGTATATTATGTGTTCCCAATGTTGCAGGGCTTCGTCGGCAAGATAGGGGGGAAGCCCACTATTCTCGCTATTCTATTCATCCGGGAACAACAAAAATATACCATGATATCAAGGAAGTTTACTAGTGGGATGGTATGAACAAAGACATAGCGGAGTGTGTTGCTCAATGTCCAAATTGCCAGCAAGTCAAGATAGAGCACCAGAAGCCCGGAGGCTTATTGCAGGCTACTGAGATTCCAACATGGAAATGGGAGGTAATTAATATGGATTTCATTATAGGTTTGCCCCGTGCTCCGCGGAAGTATGATTCAATATGTGTCATAGTTGATAGGCTTACAAAGTAAGCCCACTTTCTGCCTGTCAGAACTACTTATTCAGCTGAGGATTATGCGAAGCTCTACCTTAAAAAGATTGGACGACTTCATGGTGTTCCTACATCCATTATTTCAGATAGAGTGGCGTAGTTCACAGCTAACTTCTGGAGATCTTTTCAGAACGGATTGGGGACTCAGGTGAGTCTTAGTACTGCATTTCATCCGCAGACAGATGGACAAGCTGAGCGTACTCTACAGACACTCGAGGATATACTAAGAGCTTGTGTAATTGACTTCCGAGGTAGCTGGGATGATCATTTTCCTCTTATTGAGTTTGCATACAATAATAGTTACCATTCTAGTATTCAGATGAATCCCTATGAGGCTTTGTATGGGCGGAGATGTAGATCACCTATAGGGTGGTTTGATGTTGGAGAGAATCAGCTAGTAGGCCCAGATTTAACTTACCAAGCGGTTGACAAAGTGAAAGTGATTCAAGAAAGGTTACTAGCGGCACAGAGTCGACAAAAATCCTATGCAGATAATTAACGACGTAAGCTAGAATTTGAGGTAGGCAATTGGGTCTTCCAGAAGATCTCACCTATGAAGGGAGTAATGAGATTTGGCAAGAAGGGTAAGTTAAGCCCTCGATACATTGGGCCATATAGAATCATTCGTACAGTGGGTAAGGTAGCATATGAGTTAGAGTTACCTTCTGATCTAGAGTCTGTGCATCTAGTATTTCATGTGTCCATGCTCTGTAAGTGTATAGGAGATCCCTCGAGAGTTGTACTGGTCGATGATGTTCAAATGACCAAGCAATTATCATACGAGGAGACCCAGTGGATATGTTAGATAGACAAGTTCATTGATTATGAACTAAGGATGTGGCTTCCGTTAAAGTGCTATGGAGAAATAATAATACTGAAGAAGTAACATGGGAAGCATAAAATGATATGAAGACTAGATATCCACACCTATTCTCATTTTCCGAGGAGGTTCAGACTTCAGGTATGTGATATACTTATGGCTATTTATTTGGTCGTGTGAGGCCATGGTTCTTGTTTCTTTGTGTAGCCCTGTGATTGGTCGTGTGAGGCTATAATGCGGGATATTTTAGCATGTGGCCCTGTGTAGCATTATTTTGGGTTGCTATGTATAGGTTGGATTGGTATATTTACAGAGGAGACTCTGCCAAAAATTTTGTAACCCATGACTTGTATGAATATTCGAGGACGAATGTTTCTTGAGGGGGGGGGAATGTTACCCTTCTCGCTTAAGAAAGTCCTTGGCTTCTTAGCAATTTATACCCTTAGTACGGAGATCCGTACCCGGGGTTTTGAGAAAATAAGTGCTTTACCTCGCGTATACTGAAGTATAGGTATATGCTCCTTGCAATACGATAGGATTAGAAGTGAAACGAATCGAATCGACACGAGTCGCAGCAACTCAGGGAGTCTGCAGAAACCAATCCACTTTGATGAGCAAAGGGACGGGCAGTCGCTATGTCAATGAGGTGTCGTTCACCGCCGTCGACATGCCACAGCCTCTGAACTTTCAGGTGGCAGAACGACGGAGCAAGTCGGTGAGCCGTCGACCCTCTCGTCAACCCGCATCACTGGAACCTTTTTGTTCCACTTATATATATATATATACCCCTCACGTTTTATTTTTTCATTTTTCATTACCCAACCAGAGAAAACCCTAACATATTTCCTCTTAAAATTTTCCATCATATTAGAAAAGTTTTAGCAAGATCCGAGCCCCGTGAACCCGAGCTAGTGAAAGGAGAGTTGTTCCTAGGGTTTTATTTGAGCTTAGGAGTTGGAGTTGAAGTTTGATTCTTTGAGTTATAGTCCCTTCAAGGTATGTATATGATTCTTACCCTTGTTTTTGAGTTAATTATCAAGAGTTTTAGTGATTTAAGGTGAAGAAGATGGTGTTGTGGAGGCATAACCTAGGTTGTTGATATGGTTGCTTTGTGGGCTGATTTTGATTAGATTTTTGGAGAGATTCTTACTTGTTGATGTTGCCATATGATGTTGTTGTTGTTGTTGTTTTTGTTGTTGATGTTATTGTTGATGTTTGGGTTGAATTGGAAATTGAGGGATTGTTTAGTTTACAAAGGAGATGCTGTCCGAAATTGTTAAGTTCCTTTCGTACTTGAGTTGGATAGTAAGTGATGTAAATGGTCTAGTTGTGGCATATGTTATCTTGATTGTAGACTTATGAGTACGAAAAGTAGGCGTTGGACAATTAGATACGCTTCAAGGTATGTTAAGGCCGTCCCGTTTATTCTTTTGGCATGATCCTTATCATATGAACGAACAAAGTAAGCGAGCGAGTTCCAAAGACTCTACTCCTAGATGGTATATGGTTCATCGTATCCTTGGTTTCCTATGTTTTTTATCTATGGCTTCCGGAGATCTTATGTTGCCTAGAGTTGTCCAGAGTATTCTTCTCTGAGTCTCTCATGTATTTATATATATGTATATGTATTTTCTTACACCGCGCCGCATTATAGTCGGCCGGGCTGGCACGTAGATGTGCACACCACTGCAGTGGGCAGCTTATGAGATTACCTCAGATACGGGATGACATGATATATGGATCGGGCAGTACGTTCCTTAGCATCAGCAGATATACCATATATTTACATATGATTTTAAAGAGAGCATGGATATCATCGGCCGCAGAGGCACTCTCAGATATGGAGTTTAGCTTTCATATTTCAGATTTCTTTAATGATTCTTATGTACATGTTGTTCTTATGCCTTACATACTCGGTACATTATCCGTACTGACTCTCCTATTACTCGAGGGGCTGCGTTCATGCCTGCAGGTTCAGGTAGACAGACAGGTGGTTCTGCTCTGTAGGACTTCCACTCAGCGGTGGTCAGTGCACTCCTTTTGGTCCGGAGCTGCAGTCCATTTTTGGTATGCTATTTTTGACATGTATATATGGATATGATGGGGCCCTGTCCCATCCTTTCTACAGCTTTGTACTCCATTAGAGGTCTGTAGACTGTTGTATGTACTTGGCATGTAATGTAGCCTTTCGGCTCCTATTTTTGTTGTACAGTATATGTGACAGCCTAGTTGGCCTGCGCTGTTATTTTCAGCACACACACACACACACACACACACACACATATATATATATATATATATATATATATATATATATATATATATATATATATATATATATCGGTAGTTCTGAGTTCTTGATGCTGAGTTCATGATGTTGTTCTTTCAAGAGTCAGAATAGTTCAGTTATAAGTCATATATGGGCCACCCTGTTATTCTGTGAGCTCCAGGTACCAGTATAGGAGTGCTTGGTCAATAGAGGTCAGGCACTCGTCACGACTCATCGTTTTGGGTCGTGAATAACATTAGCAAGTTTCCCTCTCTTTCTAATAGCAGGAACCAATTCTTGAGTAAGCAGCACATTCTTAATAATATTTCTACCCTTCACAAATCCAGACTGATTTGGAGATATTAGAGAGGGCAAGATTACTTCTAGCTTGTCATGCAACAGTCTGGAAAAAACTTTGTTTATGAAATTGCTGAGGCTGATTAGTCTCAAGTCAGAAAAAGTTTTGATTATTTCTTTCTTAGGCAGGAGGACCAGATTTGTATGAGTTACTGCCTTTGGTAAAGTTTGTCCCTCATAAAAACTATTTATCACATTATACACATCAACACCAACTATATTCCAACACCTTTGGTAAAAGACACCAGAGAAACCATCAGGTCCACAAGCACTATCACCTGATAATGCAAAAAGCATTTTTCACCTCTTCAAGAGTTGGCGTAGCACATAAAAAAGTATTTTGCTCTTCTGATATTCTCTCATGAATGTTCACCAGTAAGTTTGAATCAACGGCACCAATCTCTTGAGAAAATTGATTCTGGTAGAATGAAATAGCTTCAGTAGCAATATCATCCATATTATCAACCCATTCTCCATCAACATTTTGTATTCTGGTAAGCAACAACCTTTTTCTTCTACCTTTTACAAGACTATGAAAATATCTTATATTTCTGTCTCCTTCTGAATACCATTGGATGCCTGCTTTTAGTCTCCAAAACTCTTCCTCAAAATGCAGATATCTTTTGAATTCAGCCTATGCCCTCTCCAACACCACTCTATTCTCTTCTGATGGATCTTCTTCAAACAGTTGTTCCTTGATCTATACAATATCCTCTCTGATTGTCAGTTGTTTGAACAAGTCTCCAACAGTATCTTTACTCCACCTAGACAATGCAACTTTTATACTTTTCATTTTTAGTTTAAAGGTGATGAAAGGATCACCTATAAACTCATTTCTCCAATGTTGTTCCAGTTCATCCATGAATGAATCATGATCCAACCATAATTTCAAAATTCTAAAGTGGTTCTGATATTGTTGAGCCTGTTCACTTGCTGCAAGCAGAAGTGAAGCATTATCTGAGCTAGTTCTTGACAAATGTTCCATGCATAAATTATTAAACCAATCCTGATATTGCTGATTAACCAAGATCCTATCCAATGTTTTGAAGATGCAATCTTGCCCAACTCTACCATTCCACCATGTAAAAGAACTTCCTCTAAATTCAACTTCAACAAGTTCACAAGAATTCATGCAAAATAAAAAATCTTCATATTCTGAAGGATACACTAGTAAACCACCTATTCTTTCCTCCTCATTCATAATGACATTGAAGTCTCCTCCTACCATCCCTGACAAATTCATAAGACTTGCCAAGGTATATATACTATCCCACAAATCTAGTCTTTCAACATAATCACACTTTGCATTCACCAAGGTGGAGATAAGATGCTTACCACTATCTTGAAAGAGAAGCTTAATAGTCACCTATTGGTCAGTGTCCATTAAGACTTCTACATCAATACCATCAGCAATAAAGTACCAAATCTTACCATTACAATTATGATTAGCAGTATTCATACCCAACCTTCTCTTATATCTGTTAATATGCCTTGATTAATGAAAAGTCTCCAATAAAGCTATGAGGACAAACTTATGATGTTTGTGCAACATTTGAACTCTATGAAAAGCCTTCTGGGTATTGACTGACCTGATATTCCAAATGAAGTTTTTCATCATTGGAAATTATATTTACTAGCAGCATTTCTCTTTGGAAAAATCCTAGATGGCTGCAAATCTCCATCACCTTTGGATCCTGGTTGAACTTTCTTTCCTTGGACTTTAGCAGACTCAAATTCTCCACCATTCTTGATCTTCCTACCTGTTTTAGACCTTTTGACTTCCTTATGAATCACATCAGCCACTTTAGATATATCAGTCTTATGCTGCTGTAAATCCTCTTCTTCTATTCTGTTAGAATCTGAATCCTTGCATGCATGATTTTTCAAAACCTTCCCTTCATTGCTTCTATCCATACTATTCAAATCATGAGAGATTAAAGCATGTAACTCTTTAATTGGAGAAGATTTTGTAGTGACAGACACCAATTTGATTGTTTTCCTTCATCACCAGAATAGCAGTATCACACATCTTGACACTGTCTTCTTTAGAAGGTGGATAACAACCAGTAGCACAAGCTTTCTCTATTGGACTTCCTTGTGACTTCTCAATGGCATCATCTGTACTTACTAGTCTATTCTCCTTCTTTACATCTACTGATACCTCATCAAAAACTTCATCATTAAAACTGGCATTTTCAACAATATGGTCATCCTTGACAAGAATAGTATTGCTATTCTCCATTCCTGTTACATCCATCATTTCATTGTCAATGTGAACTGCTGGACTACATCCTTTCATCACTACTAGATCCTTGCTCACCTCTTCATTCACTTCCTTCTGATGAAGGACTAGATCCATCCTTGAGGAAACCAAAACTTCATGTTCAGGCTCCTGTTCATCATGATTTTCTAGTTGAATCACACCTGATTCTTCTTTATCTGTTGTAATCTGATCAATAATGATCTCCTCCTCTTTCTCACCTACTTCCTTTATGGTATCAACCTCACACTCATCAGCATTTACCTTACATTCCAGTTGAGCACCATCTTCAACTTCTTGAATATCCTTCCCCCTCTCCACATCACTTGGCCCTGAAATTTGCATTGCTTGTACTGCTAAATCTTCTACCATTTCAATTGGAAAGGATGAAGAACTTTCAATAGTAGCACCCACCCCTTTCTCCTGCCCTTCACTAATAGATTGAGAACATTCAAAGATGTCTACAACCTGATTAAATTTCTTTTTCACCCAATCCTTTGTACTCACATCAGTATTTTGCACTACCTGATCATCAACACCTTCTTTAGCACCATATTCTGTATTGCAAATAAACGCTTCTGCTTCATTATTAACTTTGCTTGATTCCTCCTCCTCATTGATTATTGTTAGAACATCAAACTTGTTTGTGCTAACCACTAAATCTTGAATCTCTTCTTTGTTACCTTCAGCACCAATTTGACTACTATTTTCAACTTTGTTATCCTCCCCATTTGATTCTACATAACTCTTTGAACCGGGATAAGTCACAATCTTACCACTAGATAACACCTTAGGAACAAACTTCTGAATAGGTTTATGCCATCCTCTATATCTACGTCTATTTTCCTGACTCTTTTGCTCTTGCCTTGTTTCCTCCATCTTCTCTTTATCAATAACTTGATCAGCTGTTTTATCAACAACTTGATCAGCAGATTTGTCAATAGCAGGATGTAAAACTCGACATTCATCAGTAGAGTGACCTAGTAACAAGAATTCAGTACAATATTTGGCAAGATGATCATATTGAATTTTCACTTTAACACTGCGACTGTCCTTAGTATCTTCATCTTCCATATCCATCATCACAAACTTAGGAAGATCTGCCAATAAATTGACTTGCACTTTAACCCTAGGACAATTTTTGTTCTTGTTTTGTTAAAGTTTCCAGATCCAATTGTAAAGGTTTTCCAACAGTAGAAGCTAGAGAAAACAATGACTTCTTTAAAAAGAAAGTTGGAAGAAGATTTGAAACGAGAACCAAGACATAGCAGTCGTGGTTTCCTCATCAATCTTAAAATTTGAATCATAAATTAATGGTATCATTTGGTAAGAAAATCCATCCCTCAACTTAAGCCAAAAAGCACTCTTGGAAGAGATTGTAATGAAATCTTCCAAACGAGTACATCTTATTAAAACATGGTTGTTCCTAAAAAAACCCTACCTGACGCTTTCCTTTAGCACCACATTGAATAGGAATGATGGTTCTCAACTCTCCCAATTCAGGCCAACCATACGAGAACTTGCCAACAATAGCATATTGTAAATTCTCAATCACTTCCATTATAGAAACTTCACTTGATGTCCATTTTATGTAAGGAATACCATCAATGTATGTAATCTTCTTCAAAGGGATGGGATCACACATGCATGGACACAGCATCAGGTGCAATCAAAATATTCGCGTAGGAACTAGTAGGAACAACATGAGGAATCGGGAGAGAAGGAAGGTTATCAGGTATGGTTGGTAGAGATGGGAATTGGGATCACAAAGAGGTATCAAGAGGCTGGCCAACAGCCATTGATGGCTGGCCAGTAGGCAGCACCACCATGTGACTACGTTAGGGTTAGGGTTTGTATGAGAGAGAAGAGAGAAGAGAGCTTTTTTCTCCTTGACTGTTGGTCGTTGATTATGGAAATTTCACTTCGTTCTTGAAAAACAAAAAAGACATGAAACTAAATGGGTACTGGTTTTAAAAAGTAGGGAGTTGTTCCTATAGATGAAACACATAACTGAAAAGGACTACCATACTTGGAGTACTTTTGATTTGCAGTGAACCACTCAAGCTAACTTAAACTGCTTTTTTATTTGTTTCAAGGAACTGGTTATTAAACTTCATACTATGTATATATTCAATAGTATATGCAATAAAGTTTATTATTTTCAATAAGCATTTCTCGTGCAACGCACTTTCATAGAGATAGTTATATTAAAAGCATATACCCTTCCTACAAAATCTAATTATCCTATTCATTTTTTAAAAAAAGTTTCGTAATGACTCATGCTTAGATACAAACGGATGTGTTCTTTCTTGCTCACCAATACAAAGGAATGTGTTCCTTCCGAACAGTTCTCTAACTTAAACTACCTAATCGAGAAGCTATAATTACATGCACGATGGAGATTCACTGCCTGTTAGTATTCATATATCAAATATTCTGTGGGACCAGAACACCAAATATTAGGTGTTATCTTTTTGACTATTATAAAATATCTTGTCGGATACCAAGCCTTGGAAGAGATACGTTTTTTTAATAAAAGTTAAGCCAAGATGAGATTAAAAGATTGCTTTAAAGTGCTTGAGGGGGTATTGTTGGAAATGTGAAAAAGGGTGACCTGCAGCAAAATCTTGGTGGTGAAAGAATTATAATTCGACGCAATTTTGCAATTTTCCAATATTTCTCCCGATGATTTCTTAGAAAATTTGTACAACTATTGTCACAAGACGGCTTCCCGAGGGTATTTCTACTACTGCAAAGTATGTTATGGAGTATGATGCACTTGTACACTTTCACGTACGACCAATGATTGTACGTAATATTGTTCTTGAGAGTATACAAATGTTTAGAGTATACAAATATTTGAATCAGATTAATTACTTAACTTTTTTAAATTCAGATTAATTAACTTAATTTTCAATTCGGTGCATGATAATAAAATCTTCTTACTTTTTCCTTCCAGAAGACCGCAAATTTCAGTTGGGTTCATGCTTTTTCTCCAAACTATCACGCACTATTAGCACATATAATAAGCAATTATGTTTCCTAACAATGCGTACGGTTGTATGTATTCTATATATTCTTTGAATGCAGATTGCCCGACCACTATATACACCACTTTAATTAATAGAATAGAAAAAAAAATGCACCAAGGATATTGATGAATGAAGATGACGCATCTAATAGACTTATTATAGGTTTGCATCCAACTTTGTCTATCAGATTATTGGTATTAATAACTGTTTCCTCGGTTCACTTTTACTTGTCCGCTATACTAAAAATACATTTAGCATATCTAGAGAAAAATATATTTTTTTCCTTGTTTTATCTTTAACATTAATTACTTATTCCCCAAATCATTTTTCAAGACCTAAGACTAAATATCAATTAATATGGATATTATGGTAAAATACGCATATTAATTATTATTTCTTAAAGGATCAGCAAAGTTGGAACTAGACAAGTAAATGTAAACGAAGTATGTTTTAACATAAAATGTTTCTACCTAATTTGTCTTCCAACAAAATGCGCTTTTATTGATTGTTCTTCTTTCTGTTATTTCTCCAATCTATTACTACATGATTTGGTCCAAATTCCAATTATCCTCATTCGTGATGAAAAAGGAAAATATGTGGATATCAATGTTTTATTAATCTTGGTTCTAACTTTTCAGTCGTGCAATGGAATCATGCTATGTAACAAAAAAAAATCGGTGCTACGATTTTATTAAAACCACATATAGTAAATTATAGCACAAGGCACAAATAAAGAGTGCAATTTAGTAGTACCGTAACAACAACAACAACAATAACAACAACATACCCAGTTGAATCCCACAGTGTGAGGTCTGGGGAGGGTTAAATGTACGCAGACCTTACCCCCACCTTGGTAGGGAGGTTGTTTCCAAAAGACCCTCGGCTCAAAAGAAAACAAGAAAACAAGGGGAGAAAGTTCAGATACCGACAGCAAATCAAAGCAATGCGAAAATGAGAAGAAAAAAAAAGGGCAAAGAAGTCATGATAAAACAGCATGGAGAGACAAGACCCAACACATAAAAGCAGGAAACATAGGGCAATAAAAACTAGAGCAAAGCTACGCCTACTAGTGCGACAGAAAAGCAAGACTACCTACTAGTCTTCTACCCTAATCTGAACCCTCCACAACCTCCTATCTGAGTTCATGTCCTCGGTAATATGAAACAACACCAAGTCCTGCCTAATCACCTCTCCCCAATATTTCTTTGGTCTTCCTCTACTACTCCTAAAACCGTCCAAAGCCAACCTCTCACACCTCCGCACTGGGGCATCTATGCCTCTCCTTTTCACATGCCCAAACCATCTCAACCTCGCTTCCTGCATCTTGTACTCTACCGATGCCACTCCCACCTTGTCCCTGATGTCCTCATGCCTGATCCTATCTCTCCTAGTGTGCCCACACATCCACCACATCATTCTCATTTCCGCGACTTTCATCTTCTGCACGTGAGAGTTCTTGACTGGCCAACATTCTGCCCTGTACAATAGAGTCGGTCTAACCACCACTTTGTAGAACTTGCCCTTAAGTTTTGGTGGCACTTTCTTGTCACACAACACTCCAGAAGCGAGCCTCCATTTCAACCATCCTGCACCAATACGATGTGTGACATCATCGTCAATATCCCCATTTTCTTGTAAAATGGACCCAAGATATTTGAAACTTCCTTTCTTTTGAATGACCTGGGTACCAAGCTTCACTTCCACGTCAGCTTCCTGAGGGACACCACTGAACCTGCACTCCAAGTACTTTGTTTTGGTCCTACTCAACTTGAATCCTTTAGACTCTAACGTTTGTCTCCAATCCTCTAGCTTAGATTTGACTCCACTGCGAGTCTCGTCTATCAAGAGTATGTCATCCGCAAACAACATACACCATGGCACCTCACCTTGAATTTGTCGCGTCAATCCATCTATCACCAAGGCAAATAGAAATGGGCTAAGGGCTGATCCATGACGCAAACTCATCAGAACTGGGAAGTGCTCCGAGTCTCCTCCTATAGTCCTCACTCTGGTCTTGGCTCCATGATACATGTCCTTGATCGCTCTAATGTACGCCACAGGTACACCTTTAGCCTCTATGCATCTCCACAGAACCTCTCTTGGCACTTTATCGTAAGCTTTCTCTAGGTCGATGAATACCATGTGCAAGTCCCTTTTCCGCTCCCTATACTACTCCACCAATCTCCTAACAATATGAATGACTTCAGTAGTAGAACGCCCCGGCATGAATTCGAACTGGTTCTCTGAAATAGACACGTCTCTCCTCACCCTCATCTCTACCAACCTTTCCCACACTTTCATAGTCTGGCTTAGCAGCTTGATACCTCTATAGTTGTTACAGCTTTGAATGTCGCCCTTGTTCTTGTACAAAAGGATCATTGTACTCCACCTCCATTCTTCGGGCATCTTCGCCGTCTTGAAGCAATTTAGTAGTACAGTCTAAAAAATAAATCCAAACAACTGAATAGACAAAAATATTGAAAATATTACAATTAAGTAGATATATATTGTTTAGTGTGACTGTGTGAGTAGATGGGCAATACATCATTTTTTTGTGTGTTGTTTATTCTAAAAAAATCATTTTCTTTAGTCAAACTGTTGTATATGGGAGATTTTACTTGCTTATGGAATTACTAATGTATTTATAACTCACTCTAGATTTGACATATCTTTTCAAACAGATAATCCAATCATGATAATATTTTAAAATTAATGTTATTTCTAAATTGATAAGAAAAGAAGAACTAATAATTTGCATGGGATAGGGCAACCATCACCAAGCGTCATAAAATGGATACAATTAACAAGAGCTAATTTAAAGATATCATAGACTCAATGGACCGTTTGGTGGAAAAGTTATGCTCTTTGAGGAGACTTTTTTCGAGTAATTTTGTTTTTCTAAATCTATAAGAAGAAAGATGTTAATACAAGTTTGGTGACATCACATTTGATATGCTTAATTACGTGTTTTTACCTCATAAATTCAAAATAATTATAAAAATCACATGTATCTACTTAACTTTGTTATTCATCTTGGGAGATTGATTAGACGATATCCAATATATTGATCTCGACAAACACATCACGATGTGATGATCCACATTGACCATCATAGAAATTTTACCTAAAGCTTTGTTTTAATAATATTGACATTTCTTTAAAACGTACTATTACAAGACTTGGAATGCAGGCGCAACGCACGTATCGAGAAACTAGTTAAGCAAAAATGAATAGTGACATTTATTGTATACTAATAATCCTGTTTGGAATCAGTACTTTTTTATACCATTTTTGACGCAAGATCAATAAAATTTTATTCATACGTTTTTGCGCTCATAAATGCTGAAACCTTTGCAGTTTGTAAAACAATTTGACAGATAATAACTTCAAGAACATCCAAATACTCAAACTGGGTTGAAACAATGTTAAGCTACATATTGATCAGTGTCATTACATACAATATATCAAGTCTAAAATTACATTGATAAAATCAAAACTATGCTTGACACAAATGTTATTCTAGGTAGATTTGTGTCAAGACTCAACTAGTGGGTCGAGCAGGCACCCACACTAACCCTCCTGGTGAGCGAACCCTTCCCTTAATCAACATTCATTTAACCATACAAAAAGGAAATACAATAATTTAAGCAGTCTCAATATCATAACATAAATATCTAAGTGTGGAAGTACAAATGAATCCCCAAAAATCTAGTCAAGTACAGTACAAGAGCCACTAATAATACTCTACAAGTCTGCAATAAATACAAGTCTCATAATAGGAATACTGTCTCAGTATCAAGAAAAGACAAGTAAAACAATCTCCGGGCTGCGGGATCCATCAAGTAGCTCACCCTAGAAACTCAGCAAATAGGCCACGGGATCACTCACGAGGTCTAGAAGTAGAGCCTGTGGAAAACTCTGCACTCAGAAAAGAGTACAGCAGGGTAGTATCAGTACAAACAACTAGTACTGGTAGGTATCATAGGTCGACAACAATTAGTTCATCTATATGAAGAAAGAAATCTATAAGTAAACATGTAAGCAATCAAGAATACTCACAATCCAAGTCAACATAAGGTAAATCCAAATATCAAGAGTCAAGTACAAAGTCAAGCAATAGGAAATGTACGTAAGTGTGAATGCATATGCAATGCACCGGCCAACTGTCAATACCGTACACACATGCTAAGGACGGAAACCTCCATGTCTCAATAGTCATGACCCATGGGGGACCCGCGAAGTCCATGTACACCCTTGTCCCAGCAAGAAACCTTGGGCAGCGAGTATAACATATTCCGCTCTAGTAATAACCTCGGATCATGGATTCTCATTTCTCTATTACACGATCCGTCAAAGACCTCGAAAGTTCCTTTGTCTCACTTATCATCATCATTACCAAGTCAAAGTTCAAATCAATACATTGTATGAAATGAGAGTGTATGCCATGCAAGATATCATAATCAATAATAAATCATAATCAAGATCTCATCTGTGTATTATCATAAGCACACATCACAATTCAAGCCTAATCTCATGATTCTTTCTATTTTCGGTGAATAGTGATATAACAAGAGAGAAATGAATGCATAAACAAGTCACAACATAGAAATTAAGGGGAGAAGCCCAATCGCAACAACAAGGCGACAAGCCCACAAACAACAACAACCAACCAAATAAAATTTCACCTCAACTCCATACCCGAAGGCTTAGCATGCTTTCCTTATCAATATCTAACTCCTACATATGCTTCACTAATATAAACCGTAACCTACTGAAATATAAACCGTAACCTACCTCAATGTCGAGCGAGTGCCATGAACTATCCAACACGAGCCTTGCCTTTCCGAAGAGCTTCCGAATGATTGAAGTCTATTCAACAATGTAATATACCTTAGAAACGAAGACTATCGATACCCATATTGCTACAATACTATTCAAATAAAAAATAACCCCTTTTAAAGAGGAAATCGGGACCACAAGGGAAAAATAGGAATTTCAAGTACAAATCGATTAATCAACACTTAGAAAGTCCATTATTATCCCTCAATTACAAATTAAACCCAATTAATCAACAATTTCACCCTTTAATAAAAAAAAATACAAAGAAGCCCTAACCTTCCATATTCATAATCCAAGAAATAAAGATAGATTCAACTTAGTATCAACTTGATCTAAGTAATTCATGACTATATTAA
The DNA here is from genome assembly GCF_019175385.1 of Lycium barbarum. Taxonomy (NCBI): domain Eukaryota; kingdom Viridiplantae; phylum Streptophyta; class Magnoliopsida; order Solanales; family Solanaceae; genus Lycium; species Lycium barbarum. Next base: position 16,916,648 of record NC_083344.1, on the reverse strand, counting down.
CAAGATTTTCCAATCAAAACTCACTTTCAAAATATATGATTCAAGAAGTCAAACCTAGAGTCTACAAGCTTTCTTTCCAGCTAAACCTCTTAATTCCACCATAAAATCCAAGCTTAATAATTAAATAAAACACAAGGGAATACTTACACAATGAAGATTTAACTTTAATTTCTCCTCAAATATCCTTTAGAACTCTCTAGGTTTCAATTTGGTAAATGGAAAAGGAATGGTTCAAATTGGGAAAGTATAAGGGAATTTTGTTCAGCGATCTCCGCTTACATGGAGCAAGGATCCTCTTACACGCTCCCGACTTGGCGGATAATCATCTACTGAGGTGGGCCACATTAATGACTCAGCTTCTCATGTCTACGGGCCAAGTCCAGCATAGGCGGACCCACAGAGTCGGAAACACACCCGCGGAAGCGTGACATGAGAAAAACTAGAAAATCTAGTTTTCACCAAGTTCCACCCAAAATCCCGACATCCATCCAAGACCTCTCAAATACAAACCAAATAGGCAGACACGTGTAAAAACATTCAACTCAACCGTGGCCTCGGAATTCCCAACGGAGGTAACCTTGACACGGTCAACCCCCAAACAGCCCAAATCAGGTTTCCAACCATGGGTACAAAACTCTCCCGAATGCCTCGGGAATCGAACTAACCATCCCACCAAGTCATAAAAAACCCTCCAGACCTCATGGAATTGATGGAATTCTGAAAACGGTCCGCTTATCCAAAAGTCAACTATCGATCAAACATTTTTCACTTTAAGGTTCTAACTTCCTCAAATCCTATCAAAATCCGCCTGATGACCTCGGGAACTGTGTTGCCCATCCCCGTGGGTCAAAAACATTCTAATAGGGCCAGGGGAAGGGTTAACAGGGGTAAAAGGGTCAAAATGCACATAACGACCAAATAGGCCGTTACATCAAATACCAATTAAACAACCGTTCGTCCTCGAATGGAGAAGGAAGGAACGAAGGGAAGGTACCTGAGTCAGTGAAAAGTTCGGGATATCTCTGTTGCATATCTGCCTCGGTCTCCTAAGTAGCCTCCTCAATTGGACGGTGCTTCCATTGCATCATAACTGAGAAATGTCCTAAGACCTTAACTTTCTCCCCTCCCTATCAAAAATCGCTATCGGCTTTTCCTCGAAGACCAGATTCTAATCGAACAAAACCGAATCCCAAAGAATGATATAAGAGCCGTTTCAATGATACTTCTTCAACATGTAAACATGGAATACTAGATAAACACCTAACAAATCTTGTGGGAAAGCTAACTAATAAGCCACCTCACCAACCCGATGGAGAATCTGAAAAGGACCAATAAACCTTGCGCTTAACTTTCCTTTCTTTCAAAATCACATCACACCCTTCATAGGTGAAACCTTCAACAGAACCTGCTCACCCACCTTAAACTCTAAATCACAACCTTCCGACCCACATACTCCTTTTGCCTACTTTGATTTGCCAAAAGCTTTTCCTGAACCAACTTCACCTTATCCAAGGACTCTCTCAATAAATCTGTACCCAAAGGTCTCACCTCAATAGCATCGAACTACCCCATCAGAGAATGACATCTCCTAACATACAAAGCCTCAAACAGTGCCATGTCGATACTCGAGTGATAATTGTTGGTGTACGTGAACTCTGTCAATGGTAATAAATGGTCCTAATGACCATCAAAGTCAATAACACAAGCTCTTAACCTATCCTCAAGCACCTAAATATTCCAGTCGGACTGACCATCAGTCTGTGGATGAAACGCGGTGCTAAGATCCAACTAAGTACCAAACTCCTTCTGGAAAGTCCTCCAGAACTGGGAAGTAAACTGAGTGCCACTGTCTGAAATGATGGAAATGGGCACTCCATGCAATCGGACAATCTGTCTAATGTAGATCCGTGCTAACTTCTCTAAATTGTAAGTCATCTAAACTAGGATGAAGTATGCAGACTTATTCAACCTATCCACAATAACCCAAATCGAATCAAACTTGCCCAAGGTCTTTGGAAGACCAACCATAAAATCCCTACCTATCCTCTCCCATTTGCACTCGGGAATGGGCATCCTCTGAAGCATACCACCTGGTCTCTGGTGGTAATACTTAACGTGCTAGCAATTCAAATACTGAGAAACAAAATCTGCGATGTCCCTCCTCTTCTTACCCCACAAATAATGCTGCCTTAAATCACAATACATCTTTGTAGCACCCGGATGAATAGAATATCTGGAACTTTGAGCCTCCTCCAATATCAAATGAATCAATCCACCCACACGAGGAATGCAAATTCGCCCCTTAATCCTCAAAACATTCTCACTATCAAGCATGGCCTCCTTGGCCTCACCACTCAACACCTTATCCCGAATATACAACCCAAATCGATGCGAGAAGCATCACAATATACAGTGAAATCCTTATCCTTCACGAGTAATGCCAAACTCAAGGCTGAAGTCAACAAAACCTTGAGCTTTTGGAAGCTCTCTTCACACTCGTCGGACCAATGGAAAGAAATATTCTTCTAAGTCAACTGAGTCAAATGCGAAGCAATCGATGAAAACCCATTCACAAACCGACACAAATAGCTCACAAGGCCCACGAAACTATGAATCTCAATAACTGAAGTAGGCCTCACCTAATCCCAAACAGCCTCAATCTTCTTAGGATCAACCATAATTCCGTCCTTAGAGAACATGGCCCATTTCATAGCCTAGAAATGCAACAGAACTAAACTAAAAGTCACACTTAGAAAACTTGGCATACGACTTCTTTTCCTTCAATAGACCAAGCAAAATCCTCAAGTGCTTCTAAAGCTATCAAGTGCTACTCATGCACCTCCTTACTTCGAGAATATACCAAGATATAATCGATAAACACAATCACGAACGAATCCAAATATGGCTTAAAGATCCCATTCATCAAATCCATGTATGTTGGGGGCATTGGAAAGCTCAAAGGACATAACCAGAAACTCATAATGACCATCACCGGTCTTAAAGGCTGTCTTCAGAATATTCTCCACCCTGATGTTCAACTGATGATACCCTGACATCAAGTTGATCTTATAAAAGACCGACACACCCTGAAGCTGATCAAATAACCCATTTATGCAGGGGTATCAGATACTTGTTCCAAATAGTAACCTTGGTCAATTGTCGATAGTCAATACGCATCTGCATAGAACCATCCTTCTTCTTCAGGAATAGCAAGGGAGCACCTTAAGGTGAAACACTAGGACAAATGAACCCTTTGCTCAACAGATCCTGCAACCGTTCCTTTAACTCTCATAACTCAGATAGAGCCATAAAGTAAGGTAGAATAGAAATAGGCCGACTGCCTATCTCATAATAGAAATACTGTCTCAGAATCAAGAGAAAACAAGTAAAATAAAGAGAAATCTCCAGGATGTGAAATTCATCAAGTAGCTCCCCCTGGAAACTCAACAAATAGGCCTCAGGATCACTCGCGAGGTCCTAAAGCAGAGCATATGGTAAACTCTACACTCAAAAAGAGTATAGCAAGGTAGTGTCAGTACAAACAGCTAGTACTGGTAGGTATCATACGCTAACAACAATTAGTTCACATATACGAAGAAAGAAATCGACAAGTAGACAAGTAAGCAATCAAGAACACTCATAATACCAAGTCGACATAGGGTAAATACAAATATCAAGAGTCAAGTACAAAGTCAAGCGATAAGAAATGTATGTAAGTGTGAATGCATATGCGATGCAAAGAAATGCTATGCACTGGCCAACTGTCAATACCATACACACATGCTAAGGACAGAAACCTCCACATCTCATCCTGGAAAGAATCCTCGGGCAGCGAGTATAACACATTCTGCTCCGATAACAACCTCGGATCACGGATTCTCATCTCTCTATTACCCTATCCGGCAAAGACCTCGGATGTTTCTTTGTCTCACTTATCATCATCATTACCAAGTCACAGTTCATATTAATGCATCATTTGAAATGAGATTGTATGCCATGCAAGATATCATAATAAATAATAAATCATAATCAATATCTTATCTGTGTCTTATCTTAAGCTCACATCACAATTTAAGCCTAATCTCATGATTCTTCCTCTTTCCGATGGATAGTGACATAACAAGAGTGAGATGAATGCATACATAAGTCACAACATAGCAAGTAAGGTGAAAAGCCCAATCATAACAAGTCGACAAGTCCACAAACAATAACAACCAACTTAATAGAATTTCACTTCAACTCCATACCCGAGCCTAGCATGCTTTCGCCGTTAATGTCTAACTCCTACATATGCTTCACTAATTGGAGTCTAATCGAAAGGTAAAACGTAACCTACCTCGATGTCAAGCGGGTGCCACGATATATCCAACACGAGCCTTGCCCTTCCGAAGAGCTTCTGAATGATTGAAGTCTATTCAACAACGTAATCTACATTAGAAACGAAGAGCCTTCTTTTTATCATTTTCCAAAAAGTTGATAAACTTGGCAGGTATATAAAAGATATTCTTTGTTTTCCATCACTTTTACATGTGTCAAAAAAGTATTGTATCGATACCCACATTGCTACAATACTATTCGAATAAAAAATAACACCTTTTAAGAAGGAAATCAGGCTCACAAGGGCAAAACAAGAATTTCAAGTAAAAATTTCTCAATCAACACTTAGGAACTCCATTATTATCCCTCAATTACTAATTAAGCCCAATTAATCAACAATTTCACCCTTTAATAAAACAAAACCCCAAATTACAAAGAAACCCTAACCTTTCATATTCATAATCCAAGAAATTTAGCTAGAATCAACTTAGTATCCACTTAACCCAAGTAATTCATGACTAACTTAATAAGATTTTCCAATCAAAACCAGCTTTCAAAACATATGATTCAAGAAGTTAAACCTAGAGTCTATAAGCTTTCTTTCCAACTAAACCTCTTAATTCCACCATAAAATCCAAGCTTAATCATTAAATAAAACACAAGGGAGTGAAAATAAACTTACCCAATGAAGATTCAACTCTAATTGCTCCTCAAAGCGCCTTTAAAACTCTCTAGGTTTCAATTTGGTGAACGGAAAAGAAATGGTTCGAATTGGGAAAGTACAAAGGAATTCTATTTAGCGATCTTCGCTTACGCAGAGCAAGGATCCACTAAGGTGAACCTCATTAATGACTTAGCATCTCATGTCTGCAGGCTAAGTCCCATATGGGCGGATCCGCAGAGGTGAAAACACACCCGCTTAGTTTCTACCAAGTTCCACCCAAAATCTCGACATCCATCTGAGACCTCTTGGATACAAACCAAACAGGAAGACACATGTAAAAATGCGCTACGGACTCAATCGTGGCCTCGAAATTCCCCACGGAGGTCACATGGTCCTGTAACGATCCGTTTGGTCGTTACGACTATTCTGACTCGTTGACCTTTTCATGAAATTTATTAGTGCATAGTTGATCCACGGGGATAGTTGGCTCACATCCCGAGGTCATTGGACATGATTTGGAAAAAATTGGGCTTAAAGTAAAAAAGAGTTGACTCAAAGTTGACTTTTAGGTAAACAGACCTTTTTCGGGAATCCGTCAATTTTGAGAAGTCCAGATGATCTTTTATAACTTGTGTGTATATTCATTTTGGTTCCCAATGCACTTAGGTGCATTTTTAGGACTTGGGTTGGGAAGTTGGTTTTGAGGTATCAGGGGTTGACTCGGTCAACAAGACCTTGGAAATTTCAAGGCCACGGGTGTGTTCGTAGCGTGTTTTAATGTATTTTTTCATATATGGTATGTGAGCATATGGTCTCGGGTGATAGTCGGGATTTCGGGTGAAATTGGTGAAAACTTGGGAGTTTTTGATGTCTGGTGCCTGCTATGGCGGCACCAGGACCGCGGCAGCGGTACAACTTTAACGGTTACCCTACCGGTGTAGCGGCTTGTGTATTTTAGGCAGGACCGCAGAATCGGTCATGGGACGGTGGAAGTGGTACTATTGAAGCACTGAAAGGGGTGCGAAAGCGGGTGACGGGCAGTTAGATTCATTAAATGTGTGTTAAATTCCCTAAGTCTTTCATTCAATACCATTCTGACTTTATAGCTTTTTGGGAGCATTCAAGGTTATTATTAATAGAAAATCATTGTCGTAAGTTCTTTGACCTTCATTTCCATTCCTTGTTTCATTAATCGCCTTAGGAATCCATTAATCATGCTAGTTTCATTAAGAGCTTGAGGATTAAAAGAGGGTTCAATGGGGTTTTCATTCTAGGTTATTAAATCTTCATTTATTGATTGGGTTATCTTCATTAAGCATGGAATTGATGATTAGAAACTATTGTTGCTTGATTCCTTCCTTATTAGTGTGTAATTTATGGAATTGGAAGTTAGGGTTCATATCCAAATTTGGGGATTTTGGCTAGAATCCGAATTTAAGTGGTTTGTTAGTTCTTCTAGCTTATAATTGATGGGAATTGATCACCAAGAACATTAATTTCATGTTGAGACCGATAGATTCCTAATTTCATCTTTTTAGTTCCTAAACCCCATTCCATAGGTTGGGATTTCGGTCTTGAATGGTAGTACCGTTGAATGATGTTTCTTCTTGATTCTAATTTCATGATTTAGATATGATTAGACTTCTATTATCTCGAGGCTTAAAGTAAGGGAAAGACTAAGGTTTGACTATTGGAGACTTTTCTGTTCGGCTCTCCAGGTAGGTTATGGTTTACCTTATGGTGAGACTTCGATTAGCGAAGCGTATGTTTAGATGCTATTGTTGGCGAATGCATGTAAACCTTCGGGTATGAAGTTGGGTTGGATATTGTCTTAGGTTAGGCCTTGTTGTATCATTTAGGGGCTAGCCACCCCATTGTGTTGTTGACTTATCTTGATCTATTTACTTATTGGCTCGTTGCCACGTTGAGACATTGGATATTGGGGATTAGTGATATATCATGACTATGATATTATGGTACTTCACTTAATTTGATATTGAGATGAGAATTGTGATTCCTTTGTGGCTTATTGCGTAGCCTTATTATTGATATTACTTGTGCCATGTGTGGTACTGTTTGGGATTGAATTGGTTGTTGATATTACATTGCATCGTATTCATACTCATTTCCTTGATACATTGATATTGCATGGTTATGGTATTGATGATGATAAGTAAGAGAGTGTAGCCTCCAAGGTATTTTTCGGAGAGCATAAAAGAGAGATGAGAGTCCATGATCCGAGGTCATTTACGGAGTGGAATGAGTGTACGTTGCCCGAGGTCTCTTGCCGGGAACAAATGAGTACTCGATGCCCGAGTTCTCTTGCCAGGATTGAGAGAGTGCTCATCGCCGAGATTTTTTCCGGGATGAGTGGTACATGGACTTCGCGGGTCCCCTATGGGTTGTGCTGTCGAAATGTGATGTTCCATTGTCGGAGTATATGTGTACGGTGCATATGCAGTGCATTCGTCATACATACATTTTTGCATTGCATTGTACTTTTTGGTTTCCTATGATAAGGTTGTGATGTACTGGCTCAGAATGGTTATACTGAAACTTGGCACAGTTGGGTTTAGACGCTATAACATAGGTGATGACTTGTTCCGATGATATGGATTCGTGTTAACTTATACCTTGTTGTTTTACGTGTTTATCTTGCTTTGTTGTCTTTATATACGTTAACTAGTCTTAGTCGGCCTATCATACCTACCAGTACTTGTTGTTTGTACTGACCTGCACTTGCTGCATTTTTTTATGAATGCAGAGTACCAAGTAAGATCCACTTCTACCCCTCGTGGCTGATATTCGAGGATTGCTAATTCGAGTCTCTTCAAGATGAGCATGAGGACGTTCGCTCCCCGAAGACGCATCCTATTATTATGTCTTGCTTTTCATTCTGAGACATGATTTTGAGACTATTTATGTATTATTATTCAGACTTGTAGTATTTAGTTTAGTATTTAGTTTAGATGCTCTTGTATGACCAAAACAGATACTGGGGTGGATTTCTTTTACTTCAGCACTTATTTATATTATATTGTGAGACTTCCATTATTTTACTTTCTTCCGCTATGTTCTATTATTGTGAATGTTGAGTTAAGGGTTTGCCTACCGAGGTGGGAAAGGTAGGTTCCCGCACAACTTAGTGAAATTGGGTCGTGACAACAGTCAACACTCAATCGGCCAAAATCAAGTTTCCAACCAAGGGTACAAAACTCTCTTAAATGCCTCGGGAACCGTACTAACCATCCCACCAAGTCATAATCAACCCTCCAAACCTTATGGAATCAACGGAATTCCGAAAAAGTCGATTTACTCTAAAGTCAACTATCGATCAAATATTTTTCACTTTAAGGTTTTAACTTCCTCAAATCCTATCAAAACCCGCCCAATGACCTCGGGAACCATGTCACCCATCCCCGTGGATCAAAAACACTCTAACTGGGCCAAGAGAAGGGTCAACGGGGGTAAAAGGGTCAAAACGCACATGACGACCAAACTGATCGTTACAATTTACGACAAGAAGATCCTAAAAGCCACGAAATGGAATTTTGTGACTTAAAATTTATCATGACCCAAAATCCCAAAAATGGCTAAGTCGCGAAATAGAAATAAATTGCGGAATTAAGTAAAGGAATCATAATAAATCTCAATATACGTCTAAATAGAAATAAGGGCCATAAGTAGTCTAAATCAATAATCACCCCCAAACCTAGAAGTCACAGTACATGAGCAACTAATCCGAATACAAGTTTGGAAATCTACATAAACTGTCTGAAATGAAGAAAGGCAGAAAATAAATAATAGAGTGAAGTATGGTGTTGTGGGACCCTCATCAGCATACCTAGACTCCAAGATGCGCCTCAACAATCAATAGAATCACAACCTCTACTAGCGGTTGGATCCAAACTTGCACACTAAAGGTCCAGCAAGAGTAGAGTGAGTACGGGAAGCACATATACTTAGCAGCATCGGAGACCGACCATAAACTATAGCGATGAAGTGGGTTGGTAATCCCGATACTTCTCTTCTTGCTTATTTAGTTAAAGTATATAGTGTGTAAGAAGTTCAACCATTACACTAAATATTCTACAATCAACCAACTCACAAAGTCCGTCACATTTCAAGAATCATCATAGAGTTTCTAAGTTTACTTCAATTAGGACAAGTACAACCATTAAGTTCCAACTTTTACCTATATCGGCATCTAATCCCGCAAAGATCCCACCTTTTCATCAAATTAAACTAGTTTACTCATAAAGGTCCAACCTTTAAACTATTTAAGACCTTATATTAGCAAAGGCTAAGCTTTCCTATCATTTAGAATGAATAAACCATAAAGATTACGTATTTATATCATCCAAAGCACATAATGGCATGAAATCACATCAATAAGTATAAATAGTATGCAATGCAAATGAAATGTATGCAATGCAATGGCCATAGGCAACCGGTACACACACGCTTATGCAGTAGGTTTAACGTGACCCATGGGGGACTTATGAGATCCATATACCGACCCGGAATACCATATCTTCAAGATCACATCGGGTCTCCGCCATAATAATATCATCATCATCACTCCATCCATTTACCATATCCAAATCCGGCCTCCTAGGCCCCTGTCCTGTATTCTCATCAATGAAATGCTAATAGTATCATGAAAGTATTAATGGATATGTGTACACTATGACAATACATAATAACAAGTCCATGTCAAGTATACTTATGTCCTTTTCATAGTTCAGATGAGATGTGGAGTGATGAATACAAATCAAGTCATTATTCCCAATCATTCAACCAATGGTGGCCATCATATCCCAAATAAACAACAATCATACAAACATAAAGGGATTTATCCACCATTCCTCGTGGCCCGAAGGCTAAACATATAGTCTCCGTCACAAGTCATATTAGTTCATGTTTTAATTACCCATACACTATACCCACATAAGTGCTTGTCACCTCATGAGTAAGGGACCCTCAATACCTCGTTACGCCCCTTGACTAGATTAACCAACACATAACACTACGTAAAGGGTCTATCAAGTCTCAACTTGCCTAAATCTGAAGTCGAAAAGGCACTTCGCAGCCTTCCCCTTCCTTAGAGCTTTCGAAGGAGCCCAATTTTGTCTACATGAGAATATGAGTCTAAGGATACCCATAAAGCCATACAAGGAAATCGGGTCCAAAAAGTCAACCTAAAACCTCAAAAGTCAAAACGATAATTTATCTTGAAATTGAGTTCAACATCATCAAAATAGTACTCTACAAGGTCGTAAGAACCCAATGATTCCCATATTGCTATACTTTAGTCTAAATCCCAAAATTGAACCTAAAATGGTAACCCCGACCCCACAAGGGTAAAACTAGAATTTAAGCCTAAAATTGACTTATGCCTAGTCTAGATAATGCATATCCTGAAAATCATCAAGTTTTAAATGAACCTTCAATTTCATGAAATCTATCAAACCCACTTCTATGGAAAACCCTCATTTTCTACTTTAGAAATCATGGATAGAAACTAAACCAATTTAATAAATAAATTTAAATCACTTAGATTTAGTCTTAGGTCTTACCATAATGAAGAAACTTGAACTTTGCACTTGGAATCTCTTAATTTGAAGCTCTATAGCTTCTAAAATGGGTTTAGGAAGGTGAAACACGAAATGGGGGTTTTCTTCTGTCAAGGTTAATTTGTTCTTAGTGAACGCGTCTGACCCGGCCTGACTCATCGCAACCGCGGCATGGCCATCATGATGGGTCAACCAACCTATCCTAGACCCAAAAACTTCTACGCTAACGCAAGACCCATCTCGCTAACGCAACCCCTCTGGTCCCCACCTCTCACGAATGCGAGGCCTTCTTCGTGAACGCAAAGAAGGAAACCAGAAAAATCTAGTTTCTCCAATTCCCGATCCAACACCTGAAACTCGCCCAGGACCCCCTGGACACAAACCAAATATGCACTTCTATCATAAACACGCTACGAACTCGCTCACGCACTCGGAATTTCCAAAAGAGGTCATCTTGACCCGGGGTTGACGAAGGTCAACTCCAAAACATCAAAAACTCAACTTTCCAACCAAAGACCCAAATCACACCGAATGCCTCGGGACCCAAACCAAAGGCACGACTAAGTCAAAAATCACCTCACGGACCCAATAGAATTGATGAAACTCCCTAAATTATGCATTTACCCCTAATGTTATATTTGGTCAAACCTTCCGATTTCATTAAGTTAGAAAATTCTAATTCTACTAAAACCAAACCAAAACCCATTCGATAGCCTCAGGAATCGCGTCAGCCATCCCCGCAATTCACAATACCTGAACGAAACCACGGGAAGAGTATTTTTGGAGGATACAATGCAATTAGCTCAAAATGACTAAATGTGTTGTTACATCAGATACCACTTAAATAGCGCTCGTCCTCAAATGATAAAAGATAGAAAGATACACGGATCCTCAAAAAGCTGAGGATATCTAGATAGCCTATCAGACAGAGTCTCCTAACTCGCATCCTCAACGAGGCGACACCTCAATTGCAGAACCTGTCTATCCAGAGTGGCTATTAGCTCCTCCTTAAAAGTCAAATTTTGATCCAGTAACATCGAATCACACCGAATTACATGAGAGCCATCCAAATAATACTTCTTTAGCATCGAAACATGAAAATATGGGTGAACACCCGAAAGGCCCGGAGGTAAAGCCAACTCATAAGCAACCTCCCCAATATGCTGAAAAATCTCAAACGGACCAATAAATCTCAGACTCAACTTTCCTTTCTTCCCAAAGCTCATGGGTGAAACCTTCAATAGAACTTGCTCCCCAACCATAAACTCCAAGTCACGAACCTTCCGGTCCGCATAACTCTTTTGTCTACTCTGAGCAGTGAGAAGTTTGTCCTAAATCAACTTAACCTTATCCGCAGAATCTTTCAGCAAATCTGTACCCCAAGGCCTAACCTCAAAACCATTAAACCAACCAATTGGAGAACGACACCTTCTACCATACAATGCCTCAAATTGTGCCATCTCAATACTCTAATGGTAACTGTTGTTATAAGAAAACTCCGCCAACGGTAGAAACTGATCCTAATGACCACTAAAATCAATCACACAGGCTTGCAACGTATCCTCAAGAACCTGAATAGTCCGCTCAGACAGGCCATTGATTTGAGGGTGAAAAGTTGTACCAAGCTTTACTCTAGGACCTAACTCTTTCTACATAGACCTCCAGAAATGCAATGTAACTGAATAACTCGGTCCGAAATGATAGAAATGGGCACCCCATACAATCGAACAATCTCTCAAATATAGATCTTGGCCAATTTCTCTGAATTGTAAGTAGTCTGAACTGGAATGAAATGGGAAGACTTGGTCAATCTGTCCACACTGACTAGAATAGCATCAAACTTTCCAAAAGTACATGGCAATCCAAGCACAAAGTCCATGGTAATCCACTCCCAGTTTCACTCGGGCATGGGCATCCTTTGAAACACACCACCAGGCTTCTGGTGTTTATACTTCACTTACGGCAATTCAGACACCGAGACACAAACACCACTATGTCTCTCTTCATAGGACACCACCAATAGTATAGCTTTAAATCACGATACATCTTTGTAGCTCCCGGATGAATGGAATACGTAGAACAATGAGCCTCCTCCATGATCAATCGAGTCAAATCTCCCACTCTAGGAACATAAATCCAACCTTTGATCCTCAAACCACCATCACTATCAATAATTGCTTCCTTAGCCTCACCTTGTAACACTTTGTCCCGAATCTGGCACAACTTTACATTATCAAACTGGTGAGCTCGAATTTTCCCCAACAAAAAAGATTGTGCCTCCACACAAGCTAAAACTATAACAGGCTCTAAAATATTAAGTCTCACGAAGCGATTAGCCAAAGAATGATCATCCATAGACAAAAGATGCTTTCCCACATGCAATAATGCTAAACTCTCCATACTCAACGCCTTCCTATTCAAGGCATCCGCCATGACATTAGCCTCGCTCAGATGATAAAGAATGGTCATATCATAATCCTTGAGCAACTCCAACCACCTACGCTATCTCAAATGGAGGTTCGTCTAAGTGAAAATATACGTAAGGCTATGATGATCGTTGAATACCTCACAATGCACCCTATAAAGATAATGCCTCAAAATATTTAAAGCGAACACCACCACCGCCAACTCCAAGTCATGAGTAGGGTAGTTCTTCTCGTGAGTCTTTAACTGCCTCAAAGCATAAGCTATCACTTTACCTTTATGCACAGACCCACTCCAGCAGCATCACAATATACCGTAACTCTCATATGTAACCGGTATACACACGCTCTTGTAGTAGGTTTCACGTGATCCATGGTGGACTCATGAGGTTCATATACCGACCTGATATACCAGATCTTCCAGATCATATCGGGTCTCAGCCATCCGGCTATAATATCATCCTAATTACTCCATCCATGTACCATATTTAAATTCGGCCTCCCAGGACCCTGTCTTGTATTCTCATCAATGAAATTCCAATAGTATAATGAAAGTATAAAAGGATATTTTTACACCATGCAAATACAAAATAACAAGTCAATGTCAAGTATACTTATGTCCTTTTCATAGATCAGATGAGATGTGGTGTGATAAATACAAGTCAAGTCCCTATTCACAATCATTCAACCAATGGTGGCCATCATATCCAAAATAAATAGCAATCATACTATCCTAAATGGATTTTGTCCACCATATCTCATGACCCAAAGGCTAAACACATAGTCCCCGTCACAAGTCATATTAGTTCATGTTTTAGTTGCCTGTACAAATACATCGGTACCCTCATAAGTTCTCATCACCTCACGAGTACGAGACCCCCAATACCCCATTACGGCGCCTATGATTAGATTAACCAACACATAACACTACATAAAAGGTCTAGTAAGTCTCAACTTGCCTGAATCTGAAGTCGAAAAGTCAATCGCTTCCCAACGAGCCCATTTTGTTCAATTACAATATCTACATGAGAATACCAGTCTAACGATACCCATAAAGTCATACAAAAACATTGGGTTTAAAAAGTCAACCTAAAACCCCATCCAAAACCCTGAAGGTCAAAATGGTTATTTATCGTCAAAACGTTACTCTACGAGGTCATACAAATCCAATGATACCCATATTGCTATACTATAATCTGAATTCCAAAATTGAATTCAAAAAGGTAACCCCGACCCTATAAGGGTAAAACAAAAATTTAAGCCTAAATCGACTTACCCATAGTCTCGAAAGTTTTTTGTAACAATCTGTAAACATTACCATACCAAAAAAAAAAAACTAATTACTCCTAAGGATCATCTGATGCACCCATCAGACCTCAGTATCTAGTTATATTGTTTCTCAATAAGATCCTCACGCTTCCTAGCCTTTCTAGTGCCTCTCAACATCTATAATCTTTCTCTAATTATGATTTTCATTTGCTGGACTACAAAATTTATATTAACAGTCTGTCCTCTAAAAAATTTCCAATTCCTAGTTGTCCATATGTTGTAAACCAAGGCTTCTATCACAGCTGTAGCTATTTCCTTCTTGAAACTGGTCCAATTCTTGTGTTTGATCATATGCAAGGCTTCATGTATGTCCAAGTGAGGCAGTTGGATTCTAGTCCAATCACTTACTGCATTCCATACTTCCACTGCCCAAGGGCAGTCCAGGAATAGGTGTTTACTGTCTTCAGGATGTTGCATATCACATAGAACACATTCATCAGAATCACAATCAAGTCCCATACTTATTAATCCCCTTCTGGTTAACAGTCTTCTTTGAGCAGCCAACCACAAAATGAATCTATGTTTTGGCTGCAGTACCTTATGCCATATAAGTGCATTTGCCTCTAAAATAGGTCCTATCCCTACCATGGCCTGGTAACTTTTAGAGATAGAATACTTTCCATTTATGGTAAGATTATACGTATTATCAATATACCAATTCCTTATTCCCAACTTGAGTTTATTCAGTCTTTTTCAATACCAACTACAGTCCTTAGGTGTTGTATAATCCCAAAAAAAGTCTTGTTCCTTCATATATATTCCATGGATCCATTTAACCCATACCAAATCCTTCTTATTCAGTAACACCCAAATCAGTTTTCCAACAGCAGCCATATTCCAGATTCTGCAACATTTAATGTTCAGACCTCCTTGCTTTTTCGGTTTACATATCTTTTCCCATGCTACCAATTCTAATTTCCTTTTATCTTCAGAAGCATCCCATACAAAAGTTCTGCATCATCTATCTACTTCCTTAACAGCACTCTGAGGCAAGATGAATACTGCACCCCAAAAATTATGCAAAGAAAATAAAATGGAGTTGATTACTTGTAGTTTACCAACACAAGATAGATGCCTAGTTGAGGTCCATCTGATTTTGGCAGTTATCTTCAAACATAGTTGTTGGCGGTCAATCTTGTTCCACTTCTTAGGAGATAATGGGTGCCCAAGGTATCTCATAGGAAAGGATCCTATAGAAAATCCTGTTAGTTCAAGCAGTCTGTCCTTCATAGAAGCAGTGATCCCAGCAACATATAAATTGGATATATCAGTGTTAGCCTCTAGTCTAGTTACTTTAGAAAAATAATCCAATGTTTCAATGACTCTCTTAATAGATTTCTCATTTCCTTTGCAGAAGATCATGAGATCATCTGCAAAGGTAAGATGGGTGAGTTTCTGTTCTTTACACATAGGGTGATACCTAAGGTCAGACAATTGACTCATTTTCCTCAAAATTCTAGACAAGTAATCCACGACTAACACAAATAGGAGAGGGAAATTGGGCCCCCTGCCTCAGCCCTCTTCTTCCTTCAAAATATCCCCATCTCTCTCCATTTACTTTAACAGAGAATCTTGTCGTAGTTACGCAGACCATGATCATCAGAGTAAACTTTTCATGGAAACCATAACCTACTAGCATTTCCTGAATAAATTCCCATTTGACCATGTCATTGGCCTTTCTCAAATCAATCTTCATTAAACATCTAGCAGATGACTTCTGTCTTTTATAATGTCTCAGAATGTCATGACACATTAATACATTATGGACTTGTGATCTACCTTTCACAAATGCAGCTTGTGTGTGACTGCCTAGACTAGGCAGCATAGTAGTTAATCTTACACATAGAATTTTGGATGTGCATTTAAACAATACATTGCAGCCGGAGATGGGCCTGTATTGGCTAGCATGTTCAGGACTGGTTACTTTTGGGATCAAAGATATCATGGTGGCATTAAGTTGTTTCAACATTTTCCCATTCTGCATGAATTCCAGGATTGCATCACATATGTCTTCCCCTATAACATTCCAAGCAGCCTTGTAAAATCCACTCCCATATCCATCAGGACTAGGGCTTTTGTTTTCATTTATGCTAAACAATGCATGTTTAACATTCTTTGCAGTATAAAGTTGGAACAATTGGTATTTTTGTTCTACTGTTAGCTGAGCCTCTTGAGAAAATATATCAGCAGATGCTTTCCTTCAACCACACCCATCCTCACCAAGTAGCTTCTTGTAGTATTTCACAAACACATCAGCTATGAGATCAGCATCATTCTACCATTGGTTGTCTTCATCCCTTAACTGAGTAGTTGACTGCATTAGTTTCTTTTGTTTCAACACTGAGTAGAAGTATCTTGAATTATCATCACCCAACTTGATCCAAGTGGCCATGCTTCTTTGCAATAAGAGAGACTCAACCAGGTTTGATGACTATTTAAATTTGGCACTTCGTTCCTTCTCTTCTATTTGCAGATTCATATCAGTAGGATTTTGTTGCAACAGACCCTGAATTCTATACAGTTCAGCTCTGTCTATATTTGCCTGGTTTAAGACATTTCTAAACTCGATAGTTCATATACTAAAAATCATCAAGTTCTAATCCTAAATGAACATTCAATTTCATGAAATCTATCAAACCCACTTCTATGGAAACCCGTTTTTTTTTTCCTACTTTAGAAATCATGGATAGAAGCATAATCTAATAAAAGAAATCAGTGAAAATCACTTAGATTAAGTCTTAAATCTTACCACAACGAAGAAACTTGAACTTTGCACTTGGAATCTCTTAATTTTGAGCTTTATAGCTTCTAAAATGGGTTTAGGAAGTTGAAACACGAAATGGGAGTTTTATCTGTCCAAGTCTGATTTGTTCTTCGCAAACGCGAGCTAGTCTCGCAAACACGAAACCTGACCCGGCCTAACTCATTGCGATTGCGACATGGCTATCGCAAACGCGATGGGTCAGCCAACCCAGCCCAGATCCAAAACCTTCTACGCAAACGCGAGACCCATCTCGCAAACGCAACCCCTCTAGTCCCCACCTCTCGGAAACACGAGGCCTTCTTCGCGAATGCGAAGAAGGAAACCAGATCAGCTAAAACCAAAAAAATATTGTTTCTCCAATTCCCGATCCAACACTCGAAACTCGCCTGAGACCCCCAAAATAAATCAAATATGTATTTCTATCATATAACATGCTAGGAACTCGCTCGCGCACACAAAATTCCCAAAAGAGGTCGTCTTCACACAGGGTTGACCAAGGTCAACTCCAAAGCATCAAAACTAAACTTTCCAACCAATGACCCAAATCACACCTGAACGCCTCGGGACCCGAACCAAAGGCTGGACTAATTCAAAAATCACCTCCCAAACCTAATGGAATCGACGTAACTCCCAAAATTACGCATTTACCCCCAATGTTGACTTTGGTCAATTCTTCTCATTTCATTAACTTAGAGAACTCTAATTCTACTAAAACCAAACAAAAATCCACCCGATAGCTTCGGGAACCCCCAGCGCGGGGTTTTGCTGTTTAGGTATTTTAGGGATTTTGTGGAGATGAAATATTTTAGCAGCTAAATGAGAGGCAGAATTTCACTGACAGGATTCACGATATAGTATATACATATACACAACAAATTGACTTTATATATTTACACTGTGATTTTCAAGATCCATTTTGTTACACGCCCAACAAACCATTCTCATGAAACCCTTGTTTGAGCACAAAGGCTACATGAAAACTTGTTGACTCATTGATTCAATATTGATAAGTTAATGATACAATGGACTTACGGTTCCTCGTCATTGAATTCCTCACTTCATTACTAAAAAATAGGAACTAGCGATGAATAACTTTAGTCACTCAATGGGTCACCTAGGAAATTGGTAAACATCTCTTTTCTTTACGGAACTTGTTTTTCCTATCCACGAGAAAAGTCAGTTTCCTGATTTTTCCAAAAAAAAAATGTTTGTCACAATACTTTTACCAACCAAATATGAAAAAAAGAAAAAAAATACACAGATTTTAGTTCATAAACAAATACTAAGAAAAGTATCTTACCTTTACTTCTATCACCTCTTGTTCTCTCTATATGAATGCAAATTTTCAGTAATTGATGAAGAAATGTGTTTATGGTTAAGAATTTTTATATCAAAATCAATAATAAACATTGTGTCCAAAATATAACGACTTGCATATGGCGTAACCTCTTTTCTTTCCTTTTATCAATGATTCTTGTAATATATATTTCTTTTGACATTAATTCTTGCAAATCCAACCTAATCAACCTATATAAGTAAGTATATTAAAACTTCTACACCTTTTTTTATTAGAAAACTTTTAGTAACACCTTACCTCTATGTAGTTTCAAAATAGAAAGAGCTAAATTTGAAAGTCTGTGGTTGCACTGCAACCGCGTGTGAAGATTTGAAGTGACAAAAACACTGAAACTGTCACTATCCAGACGCGATCGCATGAAAGCAAATCGAGCCCAATTTTTTTAGAATTAATGCAATTTACACTATTTTTTATTTATTTTAGAGTGGTTCAACTTTTTGAGGCGTATTCTACTACTATTATTGTTATATTATTTAGTTTCTAATGCAGTTGTTGTTGCATATTTTAGAATTTGATAAGACTTTCTTGGTGTATATGACTAAATCTTTTTTTTTCATAGTTCCAAAAAAATTGAACAAATTGAATCCGTCAAATATTTGACAGAGACTTAAAATATTAACTTTTGGGAAACTTAAAGGACCAAAACTACTTATTACATACTTAAGGGACTATTTTGGACATACCCATAAGGTACCATTTTTGTCATTTGTCGAGAAATTTCCCCTACTAATTTATGTGACACAATTCAGATTTCGAGAGTCAAACTTCTTTATATCTATTGTAAATTTGGACATACAATTTGGTATATACCAAAGTGTGGCATTCAGACCAGACTATACATTGAAATTGCACAAATACCCTTATCATGACACCGGTATCCGATACAAGTGCTCGTCACCTCACAAATATCGAAACCCCCTTTTGTTACCCCATTGTCCCCTTTTATTAGTCTAATTTTAACAAACCATGACACTTAAGTTAAGGTTCATAGTCTCAACATGCCTGAAATTAGAAACTCGACAATCACAACGCTGCCTTGCCCTTCCGCAGAGCGGCCATACTATCCCAATCTGTACAATCACGGATTATAGTATGAGTATGAGTCAATCGATATCCATAATGCCCTATAAAAGATTTGAGTCTAGAAAGTCAACCCAAAACCCCCGTATTAGTATACTTAAAATCTGAACCCAAAATAGGATCCCGAGCCAAAAAGGGCAAAATAGGAAATTCGACCCAAAATTAGTTTACCCAACATCTATGGAGTCTATTCCCCAAAAATGAACCAAATCTAACATCAAAGTCCATGGAAATCCGCTCCCACTTCTACTCGGGTATGGGCATCCTTTGAATCACACCACCAGGTTTCTGGTGTTCATAGTTCACTTGCTGGCAATTCAGACACCGAGACACAAACTCCACTATGCCTCTCTTCATACGACACCACCAATAGTGTTGTGTTAAAGCACGATACATATTTGTAGCTCCTGGATGAATGGAGTACTTCGAACAATGGGCCTCCTCCATGATAAATCAGGTCCAATCTCCCACTCCAGGAACATAAATCCGACCTTTGATCCTCAAAGCACCATCACTATCAATAATTTCTTCCTTAGCCTCACCTTGTAACACTTTGTCCCGAATCTAACACAACTTCACAACATCAAACTGTTGATCTTGAATCTACTCCAATAAAGAAGACCGTGCCTCCACACAATCTAAAACTCTACCAGCTCTGAAATATCAAGTCTCACGAAGCGATTAGCTAAAGACTGAACATCCATAGACAAGGGACGCTCTTCCACATGTAATAATGCTAACCTCCTCATACTCACTGCCTTCCTACTCAAGGCATCTGCCACGACATTGGCCTTGCTTAGATGACAAAGAATGGTCATGTCATAATCCTTGTGCGACTCCAACCACCTACACTGTCTTAAATAGAGATCCGTCAGATTGAAAATATACTGAAGGCTACGATGATCCGTGAATACCTCATAATGCACCCCACAAAGATAATGCCTCCAAATATTCAAAGCAAACACCACCACCACCACCTCCAACTCCAAGTCAAGAGTGGGGTAGTTCTTCTCGTGAGTCTTCAACTACCTCGAAGCATAAGCTATCACTTTTCCTTTCTACATCAACACACAACCAAGACCCACTCCAGAAGCATCACAATATACCGTAAAGCTCTCTCCCTCGATAGGAAAAGTCAGAATCGGAGCGGCAGTCAACAAAGTCTTGATCTTTTGAAAGCTCGCCTCGCACTCCTCGGGCCATTGAAATGCCACCTACTTCTGATTCAATATGGTCAATAGGGATGCAATGGATGAAAACCCATCTACAAAGCACCGATAATAACCTGCAAGACTTACGAAACTCCGAACCTCATTAATCGAAGCATGTCTGATGCAATTACGGACCGCCTTGATCTTCTTAGGATCAAGCATGATACCATTCTTAGTCAGTACATGACCCAAGAATGCCACCGAAATAGGCCAAAACTCTCACTTCTAAAACTTGGCATAAAGCATATTCGCTTTCAAACCCCAGTCACAATCATCAAATATTGTTCATGATCCTCTCTACTACGGGAGTAACCCAATATATCTTCAATGAAGACAATCACAAAGGAATCCAAGTAGCGTCTGAACACCCGATTCATAAAATCCTTGAAGGTTGTGGGAGCATTAGTCAACCCAAAAGACATCACCAAGAACTCGTCATTTCCATAACGCGTTCGGAAAGCGGTCTTGGGAACATGCTCATCCCTAATATTTAGCTGGTGGTAACCGGATCACAAATCAATCTTAGAAAAGACATAAGAACCTTGAAGCTGATCGAATAAATCATCAATGCGAATACTTGTTCTTCATAGTCACCTGATTTAACTATCGATAGTCAATACACATGCACACAGATCCGTCTTTCTTCTTCACAAACAACACGGGAGCACCCCATGGTTAAACTCTAGGCCGAATGAACCCTTTGCTCAACAAGTCCTGTAACTGTCCCTTTAACTCCTTCAATTCGATCGGTGCCATCCGATATGGCAGGATAAAAATGGGCTGAGTGCCCCGCTTCGGT
This sequence comes from Lycium barbarum, assembly GCF_019175385.1. Taxonomy (NCBI): domain Eukaryota; kingdom Viridiplantae; phylum Streptophyta; class Magnoliopsida; order Solanales; family Solanaceae; genus Lycium; species Lycium barbarum. The sequence goes on along the minus strand of NC_083344.1, from coordinate 16,895,128 downwards.
TCAATACATATATCGATATCATAGTCAGGAGGAACGCCTAGAAGATTCGTCGAAAAAACCTCTGGAAACTCCCTCACCACTGAAACTAACTCTAATGGAGGAGTCTCTGAACTAGTATCTCAAACATACACTAAGTAGGAGCGACACCCCTTCCCCGCCATCTTTTGAGCCTTAAGAAATTATATAACCCTCTTCGGATACTTACTAAGGGCAACCTTCCACTCCAATCTAGGAATACCCGACATGACTAAAGTAATTTTCTTGGCATGAAAATCTAAGATTGCGTGGTACGGAGATGACCAATCCATCCCATGAATAGCGTTACAAACCACTACATATATCGAACACCTTCAAATCTACCTGGGTATGGTACCCCATCAAAGTTACTACACCACATATATATACTCGGTCTGCCATCAGATTCGTAAACATGTGTAGAAACATGAATAGGAGAATCTAGCGAATCACACATCAAATTCAAACTCAAAGCAAAGTATGCAGACAAATGTGAGTAGGTAGAGACTGGATCAAATAATATCATAGGGGAACAATGGAAAAACCAAATAATACCTATGATAATTGCATTGGAGGCCTGAGAACCACCTCTGCAACCATGAGAACTACTTCTAGCCAGTCACGCCGCTATTCTAGGCACGGGAACTTGAGAACTCTAGGGATGACCACCACGCCTAAATCTAGGACCTCTTGAAACGCCTAAGGTAACCACACTTAAAATAACCTCTAGGAATTATTGCTCGCAGCGAAGAAGAACTGACACCTGAATGTCCACCACGATCAGACGGTCTATAAGTACTCGGAGTCGACTGCCCTGAAGCGTAAGAAGTGGGCGAGGGCTGGCCCCTCTCAGCTACTAGCATAGCTGCATAAACTGGCATGCTGGGTGGACAGTAATGACCACAATCATGATGTCCTCTATCTCCAGAGTAGGTACCAACACTCTAGGCAAAGCGGTGCCTCTTGACCACCCGCTCCTCATAGTCTTCACATTTAATGAACTCAACTTCTCGAACTGTATCAACAATTTGCTGAAAGGAAGACCCTGTGGCAACCATCTATGTTGCAATCAAGTGAAAGGGACAAATCAACCCATTGGTGTACCTCCTAACCCTATCGGCCTCATCAGGAAGAATCATCAAAGCATGGCAAGATAAGGCATCAAACTAGCTCTCATACTCTATCACAGACATACGCCCCTAGCGTAACCCCTCGAACTGAGCCCTCCTCCTCTCTCTAACACTGCAAGGTACAAACTTCTCCAAGAAAGCCTAGGTGAATGAAGCCCAAGTGAATGGAGGAGTTCTATTGGTCTAGTCTCAACAAACGACCTCCACCACTGCTTGGCAGAGCCAACCATATGGAAAGTGGTGTAGCCCATACCATGGGACTCTACTAACTCGAGGTTATGCAACCTCTCATGACAACTGATCAGAAACTCATACACGTAATCCTCGAGTTCTTCATCATACTTGGCAGGATCCATCTTCATGAAACGCTTAAACATCTTCTGCTCCTACACGGACATCGTGAGATGAGTGGTCAGAGGTGAAGCAAACCTAGGCACTGGCATACCTATGAATTGGGGAGCCATAGTAGGTGTTGACCTAGCTTTTGGAGTTTGAAACACTAAAGCAGTCCTAAGATAAGTAGTTTGTCCTCTAACTCCAGTCTGTGAGCCATCAGAAGTAGCCGGTAGAACACCTGCCTGATCCATACTCTCTAGGAAACCCAACATCCGAACCAAAGTGTCCTGAAGCACAGGAGTAGCAATGAAACCCAGAGATGCCTGTCTTGGTCCAACCTCCTCAACATAGACTAGTTCATCCTCCTCAATCACCTCCTGCTCAGGAGATACTGCTCTAGCACAGCCCTGAGGTGCCACTCCTGCTCAGTCTCAAGTTGGTGCTGCTACTAGAACTCTACCTTTGCCTCGCCCCTACCCTCGCCCCGAATAGCAGCCCTAGCAATGGATTCAGGTGCAGGTGCAGACGTGGGCTCCTGCTCTCAATTCGCGGTCGATCTAGTCCTCACCAACTGTGAGAAAGAGTGAAACAAGAAACTTAGTATTTGATAAAGTCAAGAGCACACGATAAATATTAAAGAAGTGAAATTTCCATAACGCCATGTAGCCTCTCGAAGATAGGTACAGACGTCATTGTACAGATCCGCAAGACTCTACTAGACACCGCTCAAGTACTTGTGAGACCATTGAATCTAGAGCTCTTATACCGAAATTTATCACTACTCAAAATCCCCAAATATGGCTAAGTCACGAAACAAAAATAAATAGTGGAACTAAGTAAAGGAATCATAATAAGTCTCAATATAAGTCTAAATATAAATAAGGACCATAAGTAGTCTAAGTCAATACATCTCCCCAAAACCTAGAAATAACAGTACATGAGCAACTAAGCCAAATACAAGTTAGGAAATACTACATAAACTGTCTGAAATGAAGAAAGATAGAAAATAAATAATAGAATGAAGTCCGGTGCAGTGGGACCCTCATCAGTATATCCTGACTACAAGATACGCCTCAACAATCAGCAGAATCATGACCTCTACTAGCACTTGGATCCAAACCTGCACACAAAAGGTGCAGCAAATGTAGAGTGAGTATGGGAAACACGTGTACCTAGCAGCATCATTGACTGACTCTAAACCATAGCGATGACGAGGGTTGATATTCCCGATACTTCTCTTCTTTCATAGTTAGTTAAAGTATACGGTTCATAAGAAATTCAACCATTAAAATAAAGATAATACAATCAACCAAGTCACAAATTCCATCACATTGCAAAGATCATCATAGAGTTTCTAACTTAACTTCAATTAGGACAAGTACATCCATAGAGTTCAACCTTTACCCTTATCGACATCTAATCTAGCAAAGATCCCACCTTTCCATCAAATTAAGCCAGTTTACTCATAAAGGTACAATTTTTACACTATTTAAGACCTTATATTAGCAAAGGCTAAGCCTTCCTATAATTTAGAACAAATAAATCATAAAGATTACATCTTTATATCATCCAAAGCACATGTAGCACGAAATCACATCAATAAGCATAAATGGTATGCAATGCAATAGAAATATGCAGCAGGTATACACACGCTCCTGTAATAGGTTTCACGTGGCCCATGGGGGACTCATGAGGTCTATATACCCACCCAGTATACCAGATCTTCCAGATCATATCAGGTCTCAGCCATCCAGCTATAATATCATCATCACCACTCAATCCATGTACCATATCTAAATACAACCTCCCAGTCCCCTTTCTTGTATTCTCATCAATAAAATGGACATAGTATCATGAAAGTATGAATGTATATTCGTACACTATGCAAATACATAATAACAATTAAATGTCAGGTATACTTATGCCTTTTCATGATTCAGATGAGATGTGGGGCGATGAATACAAATTAAATCATTATTCACAATCAATCAAGAAATGATGGGCACCATAGACCAAATAAACAGGAATCATACCAAGCTAAATGGATTTATCCACTATTTCTCGTGCTCGAAGGCTAAACACATAGTCTCTGTCACAAGTCATATTAGTTCATGTTTTATTTACCCATACACATACATCGGTACCCTCACAAGTGCTCGACACCTCATGAGTACGGGACCCCCAATACCCCCATTATGCCTCTTGATTAGATTAACCAACGCATAACACTACATAAAGGGTCTACTAAGTTTCAACTTGCCCAATCTGAAGCCGACCAGTCACTCCGCGGCCTTCCCTTTCCTTAAAGCTTTCAAATGAGCCCAATCAATTCAATTACAATAGCTACATGAGAATATGAGTCTAACGGTACCCATAAAGCCATACTAGGAAATTGTGTCTAAAAAGTCAACCTAAAATTCTGTCCCAAACGCTGAAGGTCAAAACGGTAATTTATCGTAAAATCGAGTTCAACATCATCAAAAAAGTACACTATGAGGTCATACAAACCCAATGATACCATATTGCTATATTTTAGTCCGAATTCCAAAATTGAACCCAAAAGGTAACTCCAACCCCACAAGGAAAAAGCTGGAATTTAAGCCTAAAATGGACTTACCCATAGAATAGATAGTTGATATCCTAAATATCATCAAGCTCTAATCCCAAATGGACCTTCAATATCATAAAATCTATCAAACCCACTTCTATGGAAAAACTTTATCATCTAGTTTACAAATCATGGATTGAAGCATAAACTAACGAAAGAAATCCATGAAAATCACTTAGATTAAGGCTTAGATCATACCACAACGATGAAACTTGAACTTTGCACTTGGAATCTCTTAATTTCGAGCACGATAGTTTCTAAAATGGGTTTAGGAAGGTGAAACAAAATATGGGGGTTTTATTCTGTTCCGGTCAGATTTGTCGTAGCGAGCTCGAGCTAGTCTCGCGAACGCGGTACCTGACCCGGCCCGACTCATCGTGATTGCGACATGGCCATCGCGAATGCGATGGGTAAACCAACCCGACCCAGACCAAAAATCATCTACATGAACGCGACCCCTCTGGTCGCGGCCTCTCGGGAACGCGAGCCGTTCTTCGCAAATGCGAAGAAGGAAACCAAATCAGCTGAAACCAGAAAAATCTGGTTTCTCCAATTCTCGATCTAACACAAGAAACTCACCCGAGACCCCCCAGACATAAACCAAATATGCATTTCTATCATATAACACGCTACGAACTCGATCGCGCACTTCGAATTCCCAAAAGAGGTCATCTTGACCCGGGGTTGACCAAGGTCAACTCTAAATCATCAAAAACACAACTTTTCAACCAAAGACTCAAATCATACCCGAACACCTCGGGTCCCGAACCAAAGGCTTGACTAAGTCAAAAATCACCTCCCAGAACTAATGAAATCGACGAAACTCCCAAAATTACGCATTTAACACTGATGTTGACTTTGGCCAAACCTTTAATTTCATTAACTTAGAAAACTCTAATTCTACTAAAACAAAACCAAAACCCACCCGATAACTTCAGGAACTGCGTCACCTATCCCCGCAAGTCACAAGTACCAAAACAAACCACGGGAAGGGTATTTTAGGGGCAAAAAAGCAAAAGCTCAAAACGAACAAGCGAGTCATTATAAAGGAAGAGTTGGATAATCAGTGGTGCACGGAGGCAGAATTTTCACTAACAGGACTCACGATATATTATATACATATACACAACAAATTAACTTTATATATATAGACACTGTGATAGTCAAGATACATTCGATTGCACGCCCAAGAAACAATTCTCAGGAAGCCCTTGTTTGAGCACCAAGGCTACATGAAAACTTGTTGACTCATTGATTCAATATTGATAAGTTAATGATACAATGGATTTATTGTTCCTCTTCATGGATTTCCTCACTATATTACAAAAAATAGGAATTAGCGATGAATAACTTTAGTCACTCAATGATTCACCTAGGAAATTGGTGAACATCTCTTTTCTTTATAGAACTTGCTTTTCCTCCACGAGGAAAGTCATTTTCCTGATATTTTAAGGAACTTCTTTTCCTAAAAAAATGTTTGTCACAATACTTTTACCAATCAAATATGAAAAAATTAAAAAAGAGAAAAAAATACACAAATTTTAGTTTATAAATAAATACTAAGAAAAGTATCACCTCTTATTATCTCTATACGAATGAAAAGTTTCAATAATGTATGAAGAAAAGTGTTTATGGTTATAAATTTTTATATCAAAATCAATGATAAACATTGTGTCCAAAATGTAATGACTTGCATATGACGTGATCTCTTTTCTTTCCCTTTATCAATGATTCTTGTAATATATTTTTCTTTTGACATCAATTCTTGCAAATCCAACATAATCAACCTATATAAGTTAGTATGGTAAAACGTCTACGCCTTTTTTTATTAGGAAAATTTTAGTAACACCTTATCTCTATGTAGTTTCAAAATAGAAAGCACTAAATTTGAAAGTCTATGATCACGCTGCAACCGTGTGTGAAGATTTGAAGTGACCTCCATTTGGTTGCGCCACGACAAAAATACTGAAACTGTCGCTATCCAGACGCAATCACATGAAAGCAAATCGAGCCCAATTTTTGTAGGATTGATACAATTTACACTATTTTTAATTTATTTTAGAGTCTGGTTCAACTTTTTGAGGTGCAATTCCACAACTATTGTTTTTATATTATTTTAGTTTCTAGTGGAGTTTTTGTTGCATATTTTAGAATTTGATGAGACTTTCTTGGTGTGTATGACTAATTTTTTTTTATAGTTCCAAAAAGATTTAACAAACTGAATCCGTTAAATATTTGACGGAGACAAAAAATATTAACTTTTGAGAAACTGAAAGGACCAAAGTATTTATTACCTACTGAAGGGACTATTTTAGACAAACCCATACAGGACCATTTTTGTCATTTGTCGAGAAATATCCCCTGCTAATTTATGAGACACAATTCAGATTTCGATTATCAAACTTCTTTATATTTATCGTGAATTTGGACATACAATCTTTAAAAAAAAAAAAGCAATTTACATATTTAGAAACTACAAAAAAGTACTGTAAGTAACAATAATTTTTTAAATAAATTAACCATAAAACTTAATAAGAAATAGAGCCCCAAAATTTTGGGGGCCCAAAGCCACTGCCTTAGAGGTTTTGGCCTTGAGCCGGCCCTATCGAGCGACAAGCTCATCTCTTAGCACAATCAAACTTCTATATATAATTCTCTTCCTTCCTAATACACATAGAAACAAAAACAATAACATATCTAGGATACCCAACCAATTTCCATCCATGTAATAACACAAGAACAAGCCTCAAAATAGTCCAATATGCTAAAACATCTCAATTACAATTTCCGACATTTGCTTCGAAAGTTCTCAACCAAACAATATAGCTGCGACTTGTATAAGCTCAAATACATCTAGAAGAAGGTGAATCTTACTTCAAACACCAATAACAACCCTTAATTTGAGCTAACTTCATCTTGAAGAATTCCCCAAATTAACCACAAGAATGAGAAGGACAATCTAACATGCAACATGGGATTCCTAATGTTTGATTTACGTTGTTTACTTGGGATTTCACTCTTGGATCATATAGGAACTTTGGCAGAGAGTTTTCAAATGTTTGGGATCTACAACATATGAGAAATGAGGTCAAAATGAAGGAGCACCAAATATATACACATTTTAACAGCTATATCGCCTAAATATATGGATTGTATATCCAATATACGGTCCGTATTTTGGACTGTAAGTCATACTTGCAATTTTCTAAGCTTCTGATCTATGAGATACGGTCGAACCCTGACAAAGTACTACATGTACTTCATATGTACGGTCCGTAAAAGATGGCCAACAGTCCAACTTTCGATGAAATGTTTCTCTTCGATTTCTTTAACCTCTAAACCTTCCAATTCCCACTGAATATGATCTTAAACCTATATAACTTAGGATTAAACCACTTATAACCTCAAATATAATCTCACTCTCTGAGCTTATGTCGATTAACTTAAAACGAAACTTAACGTATGAAAATATGGAATGTAACAAGAGTATTGATATGGCTCCATTTGATGCTTTATATGGTAGGATATTTTTCTCTCCGATTGTTTGGTTTGATGCATTCGAAGTGAGAACATGGGGTACCGATTTGTTGATAGATTCCTTGGATAAGGTGAAGTTAATTCAGGAAAAGCTTTTTGCGGCGCAGAGTAGGCAAAAGAAATATACGGATCTGAAGGTTTACAATATGGAGTTCATGGTTGGTGATCAGGTTTTGCTGAAGGTTTCACCCATGAAGGGTGTAATGAGATTTTGAAAAAAGGACACGCTAAGCCCGAGGTTTATCGGTCCTTTTTGAGATTCTTCGGCCTGTTGGTGAGGTTGTAATGACCTAGTGTCTTTTGATCATTTTACCCTTCTTGACCAATTCTCGAGACTATAAAGCGGTTCTAGTGAAAACTGAAGGATTTAGAATCCTTAAGTGTATGTATTTGACCAATAGTTGACTTTTGGGTAAACGGATCATTTTCGAATTGCTGTCAATTTTGTGAGGTCCGAAGGGTCGATTATGACTTAGTGGGGTGGATGATGCGGTTCCCGAGGCATTTGGTTGTGTTTTAGGTACTTGGTTGGAAACTCGATCTTATCCGTTTGGAGGTTGACTTGCTAAATTAGACCATCGTTGGGAATTCTAAGGCTACAGGTGAGTTCGTAGAGCCTTTTTATGTGTTTGTGCATATCTGGTATGTATATGGGAGGCCTCGAATTTATGTCAGAATTTTGGGAAAGACTTGTGAAAAAACAGATTTTTGCTGGTTCTGGTGTGACCGCCATAACGGGCTTAGTGCCGCCAAAGCGGTACCGCCATGGCGGGGTTTTGACCACCATAACAGTGGCATGGACTTTCTTTATACCACCATGGTGGATGGTCTAATTGCCATAGCGGGGCCGCTATGGTGCAGTCTTGGCCTCCACGATGAGGGATGGCCTTTAATGATTTTCGCTATAGCTGAAGGCCCAATCACACTAGCGGGATCAACATGGTGCTCCTGGCAATCGCTGCAGCGGATCGACAGTACCAGAAACTCCTTTTATATTCCTAGGTTCGGACCATTAGTCCAATACTTCTAAAACCTAATTCTAAGATCTTGGGGAGGTGAATATTGAAGAGACTTGGTGCAATCATCTTTGAGGGTAAGTTCTAAACCTTTATCTTTCTTATCTACCTTCCTTCCTTGAGTTTCCATGTTGGTTTAAGGTCCTAGAGTGTTGGGTGTTGAGACTTAGATTCCTAATAATGAAACCCTTAGTACAAATTATTTATTGTTGATTAACTTACTGTTTTTATAATCTAGAAGTGTAGATTAACACATTCCAGGATGGAATTGTTCTATTGTTCAACAATCTATTTATGAGACTTAGGGTTTCACCCAAATTTGGGGTTTTTGACTAATTTATGAAATTGAAGGGTCTAAAGTGATTAGAAGCCCATGAATTTGAGGATTATGATTGTTGGGACTAAGGGTAGGGTAATTCTACCCTTAATTTCCAGTTTTACCCATATGATTCGTTAGGGGTATTTTGGGTATTCTTTTCCAAATCAATTTGTCTTCCAATTAGATGGTCTATTACTTACTTAGCGTTGCTATGGCTAGACTATGAGTGTTCCGAGGCATTACGTAAAGGGAAAGCTTAGGTGGAGTGGCTCGCGTTCCAGTTCTGCATTCGAGGTAGTTTACGGCTTACTTGAGTTAGACTTTGATTAATAGATTGTATATATAGTAGAATTGATAGGAGAAAGCATGATTAGGCTTTAGGGCATGAAGTCAGGTTTGATATTATCTAGGTTGGTATGACTTCTGATTATGTGGGCTTGTCGCCATTACTTTATGTATTGAACCATTAAGCGTATTTATTGTGTTATTAGAAGGAAGGGGTTGATATATATACTCTTCGTGTTGATTGAGATAGCTTGTATGTTTCATGCTATTGTTGAGTTGGTTTATCTGAGTCATGTTATGACTTATGGCATTGTGACTTGTACTTCCTAAGCATTGATATTATTGATTGATTATTCTTACACTGGAGTGGTGCTTCATATTGGGTTCTAGACTTGAACCATATCTTGAGACTCAGCTTGGGTATGGACACGCACACACACACACACACACATATAAGGCACATTTGACAGGGGGGTGAGGATGTGGCCTAGTTATGGGCTCGTGATCCGAGGTCAGTTTTGGAGCGAGTGGTACATGGACACCATAGGTCCCCCCCCTGATCATGAATATCGTTCGAACAAGGCCTTTAGCATGTGTGTACGGATGAGATACTTGTAATTAGTTGCATTGCATTGGACATCATCTTATTCCTGTAATTCATTTTTGATTAGTGGTGGTGGTGGTGGTTGTTGTTGTTGTTGTTGTTGTTGTTGTTGTTGTTGTTGTTGTTGTTGTTGTGTTGTGCCTATATGTCTATCTTGTTGGTTTTACGAATGTATGCATGATACTAATCTTAGTTGGCCTATGATATCTACCGGTATATAGTGTTTGTACTGATACTACCTTACTGCACCCTTTTTGAGTGTAGATTGCATTTCGGAGTCGTCTTCTAGACCTCGCATCCAGCCTAAGGCTACTTCATGACCAGATTCGAGGGTGAGCTCCTATCCATGTCATGCCGCCTGAAGATCTCTCTTTATTTGATTTCTATTCCATTTCCAGACATTATTGTTATATTCAGACACTTATGTATTTCGTAGACATTATTTATCATTAGAGTCCTTGTACGAAATTTTTGGATTTTAGGGTTGTAATATGAAGTATTCCGCACTTATTTACTGTCCATGGCATGACTTAGACATATTATTATTGATTCTATTGTTCTTTAAGTTGTAATCGGATAAAAGAATGATTAATTGGTTATGGGGAAGGTTCGCCCACCAGGAGGGGTTAGTGTGAGTGCAATCATGACGGGTTGGGTCATGACAGAGGTAGCCTATGAGTTGGTATAGCCACAAGGTTTGGCAGGTATTCACCCTGTATTTCATGTCTCTATGTTGAAGAAGTACCATTCCGATGGGACGTATATAATCCATTGGGACTAGGTGTTTTTTGATAAGAATTTGTCATTCGAGGAAGAGCCGGTGGCAATCTTGAATAAGCAAGCTAGGAAGTGGAGATCTAAGTAGCTAGCTTCAGTAAAGGTACAAGGGAAGCACCGATGTAACGACCCGCTTGGTCTTTATAGTCCTTTCGGCACTTTTGACCCTTCCCCGAGCTTGTTTAGCTCATATTTAACCCGAGGGGACCGTTGACACGTTTTCTGAGGTGTTTATATTTGATTCGGGTGAATTTTTGTGAAATTTGATCTATAAGCGAAAAAGAGTTGACTCAAGTTGACTTTTGGGTAAACGGACCTTTTTTGAAAATTTGTCGATTCCAAGAGGTTTGAATGATCATTTAGAACTTGTGTGCATATCTGGTTCGGTCCCCAATGCTCTCGGGTGCATTTTGGGACTTGGGTGAGGTAGTTGGAATTGAGGTATCGGGGGTTAACTCGGTCAATGAGACCTCCATTGGGAATTCTGAGGCCACGAGTGCATTCGTAGCGTGTTTTTATGTGTGTATGTATATGTGGTTTGCGAGTAGATGGCCTCGGGTATTAGTTGGATTTCAGATTAAGAGTGTGATTATTTTTGGGGAAAATCTGGTGCTGGTGTCCTCTTAGGCGGCACCCTTACCACCTTAGTGGTACTGCCATAGCAGCGGGATGGGCTGCCACAGCGGCTAAGAGCATTTGAGGCCCGACTCACAGCGTTCTGAGAGACCGTCGAGGCAGCGGTCCCGCTGCCGCAGAAACGGTATCGGGCCTGGTTATTTCGTTAATTGTGTATTAAAATCCCTAAGTCCCTCATTTATTACTATTCCGAAATCTGAGCTTTTGGGAGCAAAGTTAGGATATTCTTGGTGGTAAGTTCTTCTAATCTCTTTACTATTCCATTGTCCTTAATCAACTTAGATTTCCTTTATCTTGATAGTTCTTCAAGTGATTGAAGATAAAAAGTGGGTTTAATGAGTATTCTTTCTAGGCTTCTAAATCATGATTTGTTGGTTGGGTAAGCTTCTCTAAGCATTGAATTGATGATTAGAATCCTTTATTTCATAACTTCTTCCTAATTAGTGGTTAATTTATTGAATTGGAAGTTAGAGTTTATACCCAAATTTGGGGGTTTTGCCTAGATTTCGAATCTGAGTAAATTGTTGATTATTCTAACTTGCTATTGATGGCCTTCCAGGTAAGTTACGGTTTACCCTATGGTGAGACTTCGTTTAGCGAAGTATATATTTAGACGATATTGTCGGAGAAATCATGTAAACCTTCGAGTATGAAGTTGGGTTGGATATTGTCTTAGATTGGTCCCTGTTGTGTGATTGGGGTTAGCCACCCTATTGTGTTGTGACTTGTCTTGTTCTATTGTTGTTGGTTTGATGTCACATAGAGATAGTAGATATTAGAGACTATTGATATATCTTGACCACGATATTGTAATATCTTACTTATTGACGTTTGATACGAGGATAGTGTTCTATTATGGCTTATTGTGTAGCCTTTTTCATGATATTGTCGATGTGCCCATGCGTGGTACTTGTTATACTGATTTGATTATTGACATTTAACTCATACATTGCACGCATTCTTATCCTTCATGATAATTCTTTTTTTGCATGAAAACCACCAAACCAAGTTTGGCAGTGTTTTATTAAAAATAGAAAGTTTTCTGTACAAAAGTGTAAAGAAAGAAAAGAAAAGAAAAGCCAAATGAAACTATCCTAAAAAAAGAAAAAAAGATAAAAAGAACTGAAATGTGAACCACATCCAAAAGCTATATGGATACTAATCTACTGCAGATCCTCTGGCCTTGCCTTGATACCATCTCAAACACCTACAAGCTCTCACCAGGTGCTATGGTTCAAAGTCAAAAATATTCAGGCTTCCAGGATGGAGTAGAAATCCTCCATGTTCCTTCAGATGTAGCTGCTATCTCCTTGTGTTGATGGTGACCTTTGTTTGCCATTGTCTCAAGTTGCCTGACTGAACCAATCTTTAGAAGTCTTACAAGAGAATGAGCTTCAAGCTAATACCACTCTTGTACTCCTGCCAAAGATATTGTCATACAGGTCCATGTGCTATTCATGGCATGTTGAGATGCAAACTTGTTACTGCTACTGCTCTCCAGATTGTTATTAATCTCCAGGAATGTGATGGTCCTTAGCTAGCCTGATCCTCATGTATGGTATATGTGACTTTTCTGTATTTAGAATTTTCCTTGCTTTCATAGGAAGTGAAGTAAAACTCTGAAAATGATGATCACCTGCAAAATCAAAAGCATAGTTAGTTAAAAAAATCAGCCAGTCCATTTCCTTCTCTCAGAACATGCTCCACCCTTACTTCCTTATCCCTCCTCAGAGATATCATTTATGATTATTGATATACTCCATGGAGTCTCCCACTGACCAGTTAAGATCATCTTCATAGTCATTGAATCTGTTTCCAACACCACTGGTAACAAACTGTGTGTAACACAGTACTTAAGACCCTCATGTAGTGCCCTTGCTTCTGCTATTAAATTTGAACCATCTGGTATCCTTCTTACTGAAAATCACCTACTGCATTTCTAATACAAAAGGCCACAGAATAGTCCAGGATTTCCCTTAGAAGCTCCATCAGAATTACATTTATACCATCCTGGCTTAGGAAACTCCCATTTCACTATCTTGCTTACATTTCTTGGCCTGTATGCTTCAAAGATTTGTAGAATTTGAGGTATGCATCTTGGAAAGTTGATCTGCCCTGGAAATCTCATTCTACACATTTGATATATGATCATGTTTATCTCATAAATCACTTTGTTGATGGACATCCTCCCTCCATGTAGGACTGTATTTCTCCACTTCCATATCTGCCACATGGTGACCATTGGAATAGCTTTAAAGATGGTTCTGAACTTTGAAGGACAATCTGTATTCCACCAGACTTGAAGGAGCTGCCTGACTTGTTGAAACTGTGCTATGATGCCAACAACAGTTTTAACATAAGTCCACACTTTTGTAGCAATATTTCCTGTAACAAACAAATGATCCACAGTCTCATATTGCCTATGATCACAGCAATAACAGGTTGCCTCAGTATCTACCCCAATCCTTCTGACTACCTCTCCAACTGGTATTTTGTACTTCCACAACCTCCAGAAAAAGAAGGATATCTTAAAAGGTATCCCTGATATCCACATATTCTTAAAGACATCTGACTTGACTGCTTTGCTCCTCATTAATTCCCATGCAGTGCCTACTGATCCTTCATGATATATTGTTGATACATTGATGATACTTGAGGAAACACTGTGATGAGTTGGGCTCAGTTGGATGAGACTAACGTGAGGATCGATATCCAAAGATCGTCTCGAAATTGAGGTGTGCGTAGTGATTGCCGAGGTTTTTATCGGAATCGTGAGGTAGCAGTTGTCTAGGTTTGTGCCAGAACCGTGAGGTATATGGACTTCGCGGGTCCCCCATTGGTTGTGCTGCCGAGATGTGATGTTCCATCATCGGAGTATATGTGTACACAAAATTGCATTTCATTCACATTCCATGTATAATTGCATTGCATTGCACCATGACTTCTATTGTGATATTTTTGTGATGTAATTGTGATTATACGGATTCGGACTGAGTATTTGAGACTTGGCACAATTGGGTTTAGATGCTAAACATAGGTGATGACGTGTACTTGAATTCTGGCTCGTGTTTGACTTTTGCCTTGTTGATTTATCTGTTTATCCTACTTTATTGACTTGATATGTGTTAGTTAAACTTAGTCGGCCTATGATACCTACCAGTATTTTTTGTTTGTACTGACCTGCACTTACTGCATTCTTTTATGAATGCAGAGTTCCAGGTAGGATCAACCTCTGCTTCTCGTGGCTGATTGTGGTGCGAGAGTTGTTTCTTTGAGTCTGACAGGGTGAGCATGGGGACGTCCGCCGCCTTGGAGATTCTTCCTTTATCTATGTCTTATTTTGTATTCCGAGACATATTCAGACTATTGATGTATTTTGTTACTTTCAGACTTGTAGTATCTAGTTAGAGGCTCTTGTATGGTTAGACCAGACTCTGGGTGGATTTGATGTATTTCCTTATTGCCGCACATTTCAATATGATTATCGTCAGACTTACATATTTCTATCTCTTCCGCTTATTTATTTATTATTTCACGTAATTAAGATTGTTGCGATAAGGGTTCACCTACCGAGGTGGGAAAGGTAGGTGCTCGCGCAACTTAGCTAAATTGGGTCATGACAGTCCAGTTGAGGAGGCTACCTGGGAGACCGAGGCAGATATGCAAAGCAGATACCTCCAGCTGTTCTTTGATTCCGGTACCTTTCACTTGTTTCTTTTCTGTTCGATTGTTTAATGCGTATCTGATGTAACTACACATTCGGTCGTTTGGGATTTTACCTTTTCTTTTCCTAAACTACCCTTCCCATAGTATTTTTGGTGCTTATGAATTATGAGGATGGGTGGTACGGTTCTCGAGTCAATCGCGCGGGTTTTGGATTGGTTTGGAGGTTTTTGATTTAAAAAATGAAAAGGATTGACCAAAGTCAACATCAGGGGTTTTTATGTTATTTTTGAAGTTCCATCGATTCCACTAGGTCTAGAACATCATTTATGACTTAGTTGAGCTTTTGGTTCAGGTCTCGAGGCATTCGGGTGTGTTTTGGGTCTTTGGTTGAAATTATGGGATTTTAATGTTTTGGAGTTGACCTTGGTCAAATCCGCGTTAAGATGATCTCTTTTGGGAATTCTGAGTGCACGAGCAAGTTCTAGCGTTGTTTATACCTAATTTGCATATTTGATTTGTGTCCGGGAGGTTCCGAGTGAGTTTCCGTTATTCACTCCAAATTCGCGTGGGCCATCTCCATCGCAAAAAAGAAGTGGGTTGGGCTGGCCCAGGCGAGAAGCCTCGCATTTGTGTGACTCTGTCCGTGATAGTGAAGGCCAAAATGGCTGGGCCGGGTCGCGTGTCTTCGTGGTTGTGGAAGCCGGGCTTCCTTGATCATGATGAAGAAATTTTCACTGAACAGTGATTTATTTCGAAAATTTATGGGAGACCTTCATTCTCAAATATTTGGAGTTCGAGAGCTCGGTTTTGGGTGATATCAAGTTCTACTTTCAAGATTCTTCATTCGGGCAAGTTTCTAACCTTTATCCGACTTTAATTCATGTTTCATCCATTATTTTCCAATTCAATCCATGATTTTAGGAATGAGAATAAGAGTTTTCTATAAGTTGGGATTTTGATTAAATAGTTAAATTGAAGGCATATTTATGATTAGATTTTCATGAATCTTAGGATTATTAGACTATGGGTAATCTATTTCCACTATAAAATTCCAGTTTGCTCTTGGGGCTCAGGTTTGATTGTTTGGGTTCATTTTGGGGTTTCGGGTAAAAGTATGGCAATATGGGTGTCCATAGATTCGTATTCTAACGTAGAGTTCATATTTATTAGACTTTGATGGATAGGAAGCACTTCGGAAAGGAAAGGCTCCGGTGTGAGGGTTCGTGGCTCCTGTTGGGCTTCAAGGTAGGTTATGGTTTATTCTCTAGACTTCGATTGGAGGGCATATATAGTTTATAAATATTGAAGGGGTATTGGGAGTGATAGGGGTTCTACCTTAGTGATTGCAATAAGCACTTGGGTGGGTACCGATGTATATTGTTGGGTATTTAGATTGACTGGGAAAGCATGTTTGAGCCTTCAGGCATTTGTTATGGTGATAAATCCACTTAAGTTGGTATCATTGGTATTTATGTGGGCTATGATGGCCGTGATTGACTTATATCTACTATGATTGATTTTCTTAGCTCATTGTTCCACATCTCGTATAAATGATAAAACGAAATTATGTGGACATATATGATTTGACATTTGTAACTTACTAATGTCACATATCCATTCTTGAAATTCATAATATTGTTGGTATATTATATTGCTCATGTTGCACTCATTCCCTACTTATGTGTATATTCTTGGATGAGTTATGATAAGGGGAATATGAGATGGTATAAGGACCGAAATAAAGGTAAGGTTATTGTTCTCAAAGTTCGGCAGTAGAGTCGGGCGGTATAGTAAGTATCTCACATTTCGGCTGTAAACTCGGGCGGTACAGTGAGTGGTCATAGTCCAAAGGAAAAGGACCTCGAGCGGTACAGTGACAGGTATATGGACCTTGTGAGTCCCCCATGGGTCAAGACTAGATGGAATGACCGCTAGCATGTGTGTACCAGGTTTGTTCTTGGCCAATGCATTGCATTCACGCATTTATATATTCATTTTTCTCTTACCTTCCTAATGTGATACTTGCCTACCTGTTTTAGAGTGAATATGAATTAATGACGTAGTTGGTGAAGCTAAGTTGAATTGAGCTGATGAGTGTGTAACTTGAATCTGTAAATTCTGTTTATCTGATTTATTGTCGGTGTATGATACCTGCAACTACTAGTGGTTGTACTTGTTGCACTTTATTTAGGTGCAGATACCACTCCATGTTTCAGTTTCAGGCCTCGTGGCTGATTCCCGAGGTGGTCCATTAGAGATTTTAGGGTGAGCCATAAGATCTATCAGCAACCCTAGATCACCGTCTATCTTATTTTCTGTCTTTTCTTTTCTATCAAGACAGTTATTACTACTCATTATTCCAAACTTGTTATAAATATTTAGATGCTCATGTACAAGTTTAGACCAAGTTTTAGGGTTGTAATTTCTTAATTACTTCCGCACTTATTTATATTATCAAGACTGTTAAGTAGTACTTTATTGTGTTTTACTTCCGCATTTCCTTCTTGAAAATGGTTAATGATTTGAGGATAGTCCGTCTACCGGGGGATAGTGTAGGTGTCATCATGATCCGTGAAATGGATCGTGACAGAATACGTGATGGATATTTTTGTAATATATATATTCTTTCAATTATACACTTACATCGGTCAATATTTGAATAAAATCACATTTCATGGATGGAAACAAATTTAAGATTCATGAAGAACTGTATTGCATTGGTAATGTATATGTATATATAGTTTAAAAGTCGATGCACTGACGATAAACAAAATTTGATACAGTTGATTATAATATACTACAATTATTATTGGTAAATCTCTATAATAAACATTAATTGATATTCCGATAAAAGTACAAACTTATAACATGAAAAAAAAACCCTCTCCAATGATTATATGGAAATGGTAACAGTCCTTTGACTCAAATAACTCGATATTAAGGTGATTAAGATCTCATTTGCTTTTATTAAGATTAAAATATCTGAATTTGAATACAAATATGAATATTAAGATGTTGGGTTAGGATCTGAATACAAAACAATAAAAGCTATTTTTTTCTCGACACTTGAATGTATAAATCTTGTCTTTATTTAAAAATTAATCAATATAAATTCAAATAAAATAATAAATAAATCTTATACTCTATCAATAAAATATTTTTTTAATAATTATTTGACGGTCGGCGGCTGTGGTGAGACCTTTTCCCCTCCAAAACCCACCAATTGCAATATGAAAACGTGACTAAATTGGTCCTAGTTACTCTTCGGGGCGAAGTGGAAGAAGGGGGAATTCTCGAACGCAGAAAAGGATCTCATGAATTTATCTTGAATTGAGATCTTTTGGCTCGATTTTATCCCTGTTTTGCTAAGGGAGCAACCCCATTTTTATCTTAAATTGGTCAAAATATGTGGACTTTCTTACTTTTCGTGGAGGATTAGATCCATTAACTGAGGGTATGTGGTTGACTAATATTGCCCATCACCATTTAGCTATTGCAATTCTTTTCGCGATAGCTGGTTTGTTATCTTCTAATTCCCCAGTTTCAACCTTAATTGGAATCAAATCATTTTGTACAGGCTTGCTGCTGAAACAAACAAAGCTAGAATTAAACATATGTTATAAAATAAAAGCAGTGCAATAAATTAGAGTAGCAAAAATGAGGGGAGAGAGAAACAGAAAGTACTAAGTTTTATTTCCATATTGATCTGTTTTTCTCATCTATTACATAAGGCTATTTATAAGCCTTTACATAGTGTAGTTGCTTGGGCGAAGATGTTTGCTACAGTGGAAACGGCCCCACATGGACATCCACTTGTTTATTTACAACACTCCCCCTTGGATGTCCATTAATAGATGACGTGTCTCGTTAAAACCTTATTAGGAAAAACCCTGTGAGGAAAAAGTCCTAATGAAGGAAAAAGAGTACACATATCCAGTAATACGCTTTGAGAGCTGCCTCATTAAAAACCTTACTAGGAAAACCTAAATGGGACAAAACCTTGGTCAAGGGAAAAAGAGTACAGTGTGTATTTGCTCCCCCTGATTAAAGCATCACATAATTCTTGACGATGATGTAACAAATCTTGTATACCAACTTATCATATCTTGAGATTGACAGAGCTTTTATCAGATCTGTCAAATGATCATTTGACGAACTGGTTGATGATTTGCATCTTCCTTTCTCAGATAGAGTTGCATTATCGTCGTATAATATTGTTGCAATCAGGACAAGTACATCATGACTTGCTTCATAATCTGTTGTTGTCTTTCTATGATTTGACTGTCAGGACAATAATCCTTCATGGAAGTAGATAACACATCTGGATTGAACTCTTATGTCGATCAGATGAATGCCCTGTATGTCCAAAACACTTGACAATATTTGTTAGGATAAACACATTCATGCCATACTTTCATTAGCAGTATGCAATTGATCGTATTTCAATATCTCCATATAAGAGTAAATTATATCATGCTCGTAGTTATAGCGAGATATATAAGTGCATCAATTGCATAAATATATGGTACTTCAGGACCAATTCAATTTTCTTATTTCAACTTCTTTCAGCAGATAATGTACTGCTTTTGTAAACTCTTCAAGAGCTCCAATAATATTCATATGAAAGGTTCTGACTATCATAAAGAGACAAGGGTAAACATAGTATATTTGTATCATTCGTCAATGAATATACATTAAGGCGATTTCAGTACATCAACCTTGATTCATTTAACCCATTTAAGGATTGTAAACCAGTTTCCCAAGAATTTGTATATGCTTCAAGCATTTTTTTTTTATCCTTCAAAAATTTTCGTATAAATTTTGTCAAGTAAGCCCTATAGGCTATGAAAACTTCCATCATTATAAATTGTGACATCTTTTAATGTCTGGACTACAGGTCCAATCGCTTACCAAGATGCACATTTCACTTGGTAATTATTTCTACGTCAGCATGCTTTAAGAGACGTAGAACTCATATCCTCACAATCTTATAGAATATTGCGCGCCATACCGTATCAAAGATATCGTCGATGAGATATCATCTCGTATCGGTTCGCAATTCGACATAACTTACTGAGATCTCATCACTTCATTATTTTCAGGTACCTAAACCTCTCATAAGGTTTATGAAGTGTTATGTCGTAGCTCTTCAAGAGCACATTGCCTCCTTATTATGATCATTTGCTCCTCCCTTTTTCAAGGATTATTATATTTGGAACCGATTGGTCTACCATGCTCCATGCACGCCGTAGGCTTTGTCCTTCAGGGACATTAAGAGCATTTTGCAGATGAAATATGAAATAGTTGGGTCGGCAAATGCTTCCAGCATTTGACTTGAATTATTTGAGGATCATACTGATGATAATTCACAACATATTTCTTAGCTGCTTATTCTCTCTCCCTTATTTTAGTGACATATGTCCCCATTTTCTTTGGGAAAATTCATCTGTGTGCATCATGGTATATCCATTAATCATGTACCGCACATCAAATGCTAAAAGATGAAAATATCTAGTTCCTGACCCTGAACCAAATATGAGGGGAGAATTTATCAAAATTTATTGATCTGAAGCATACAAGTGTTGTTGTATGCAATATATCATATCTCAGACCAACCTGAAGCCCTGTTCTCATAAGCAATGGTTTAGCTGTATTATGGAGGCATCTAATGCCAAACCAGCTTAGATATAAACCAGCATTATCAATATGATGGTCTTGATTATATATTCTGAAAATTGTGCTTCCAACTCAATTATTTTGAGTAAGCAACTTTATAAATGTCAAACTTCCAGTTAACAATAAACATATATGTGACCGTCTCATAGATGCATCTATTTAAGACATCACATTGCAAATGAAGGGGCCCATATTCACCTTTTATATTTTTCAGAATTTTGGGGATTCAGTCCCAACATTAGCTGGTGTAATCAACTTATCATGAGAACAAGCAACACAAACAAATTCTTGAAGAATCTTCTAGTTCTTTAATATATTTTAAATACTCAATTAGCACATCAGATTTAAATCAGGAAGACCAAAATGGTCTTGTCAACTGATAAAATTATCTGTACCCATAAACTTCAAGTTTACCATGACGAGTGCTATTTATTTTAGTAAACTTCTGATTTACTATTGCATGAGATCTTATGTCATAAACTTCTAGTTTATCGTGAAATGTAATCCATCATGCTCGGGTAACGTTTCATATATGTATTTCTTACCCGTAATAACTTAAAGATATTTAATATTCCAATCATTTGTAGTCCCAATATGATAACCATTTTTATTGTTAGTAAACTTCAGGTCTACTACAGTGTTTCGATCGTACCAATTACGATATACGATGAATGATATTATCATATATAACATCTTCAAGAGACTTCAATTTATTTATCATAATCAGATATTATTTGGACATTGCTAGTGTCATGATACTTGTAAATAAATAATTAGCTCTTCTGGAGCCTTTGATCATTAATTTCTATTACCAAATATTTCTTAAATACTTCTGGTACCATGAAAGAAAATTTCGACACTACTGATGTCACGAAATAAACATTGAATTCTAAACTTCAATATTTCAAACATCTCCTTCAGGGAGATTCATCATTAACTGAGTATTTTGTATCTAAGCTCAAACACATAATAATCAAATCCTTCATAAAGAGATACATTAATTGTTATTTCATTCAAGGAAATCAATAACAACTAACCATAATGTATTAATGTGGTTATAGGAGAAAGCATTCTACTCTGCTTCCTTTTGCCTTAGAATGATACTTTAATATGTTTCGACGTACGACAGGTATGTGTAGCAATGTTTGAATTTCATACCACAAAAATATAACATCTACATTCCTTGTATTTTATCCCTCCAGGAGATAGGTTGTGGTATTTGTTCATTCACTTCGGGGAACGAAACTTGATTATTTAAATGTGCTTGAAATACGACGTTCATCAATAGCTCGTTATTTTGCTCAAACACAAGCAGACATTGCTTCAGGATATTTCTCAGATATTTTACTAATTCTTTCTGCTTCAGGAGTAACGTTTCAGAGTTTTACTACTTCAAGAGTAAAGTTTCAAATTTTACCACTTCGGGAGTAAAGTTTAAAGGTTTACTACTTCAGGAGTAAATTTCAACGTCTTACTGCTTCAGGAGTGAATTTAAAAATATTTACTAATTCAGGAGTAAATTTCAGAATTCTACTACTTCGGGAGTAGATTCAGAGTTGTACTATTTCAGGAGTAGAATTAAAAGCCTTACTACTTCAGGAGTAAAATTCATAGGCTTACTACTTATGGAGTAGAATTCAGAGTCTTACTATTTCATGAGTAGAGCTCAAAGTTTTACTGCTTCGGGAGTAGAATTCAAAGTTTGCCACTCGAGGAACAAATTTATGAGTTTAGTACAATATTCAAAATATTTCTTTTCAATTATTCTACCTCTTCTGGAGATGAATCATGATACTTTCACAATCAAATGCACGTTCATATTTATAGGCCTTACTACATACTATCGCATTCACTTCAGAGAATGAATATGTATTTACAACATTTATCAGAAGTTTTCATTCTTCAGGAATAAAACATAATTGTCTGAACGTACCTTAAGCATATCAAATTGTGATAGCTTATAATCTCTTTTAAGATATTGCTACTTGTGGAGCAAATTGAGGCATACATATTTAGTCCCAACAATAAGCCCATAAAAATAATCCCACTTCTGGTGGTTATAGACATAAATGAATTTAATCATAACGAGATTTAATAAATATTATCACTTCGAGTGTCTTGTAAACTTCTCATTCTTAGTCATTTAAGGGATATAAAATTAACACCATAATCCCTTGTAACAATATTGTTCTTCAGGAACACTTTGAGGCATAAATGGTCTAGAACTAATTAGGTTCTCTTAGATCCGATGAATCCAACAAAGTGATATCATTAGTATAACAAGATTAAAAACAAGTGGAATAATAATTTACTCACCTGGCTTTCGGAGCAATTGCTGCTACTATGAAGCACTGCAAGATCTACACTTCTTATACCTCTGAGCCTTACAGTTAACAAAGACCAGAGCTTCTTCGCTAATATCATAACATCTTGTTGATAATCTTTCACTCGTGTAATTAATTGCACAACGAGCTAGATAGAAAATTAAACTTAAAATGGAAGAGTCTCGTGCTAATAACGTGTTATAAAATAAAAGCAGTGCAATAAATTAGAGTAGCAAAATGAGGGGAGAGAGAAACAGAAAGTACTAAATTTTCTTTCCATATTGATCTGTTTTTCTCATCTATTACATAGAGCTATTTATAAGCCTTTACATAGTGTAGTTGCTTGGGGGAAGATGTTTGCTACAGTGGAAACGGCCCCACATGGACATCCACTTGTTTATTTACAACAACATATACATAGTGCACTGAACTGTTAACAATAAGGACTGCCAGCGCACCATGGGAAATATTAAGGATAGTTTTATGTCTCTACTAAAACGTAAGACTAATTTAGTGATCTTATCTAGGAAAGTGCAACAGTACTGAGAAATATCCAGAAAATGACAAAAAAGGTCCATTATGTTCAAGAGTATGTTGAAAATAGTCCTTTAAGTTTGGCAAAAGTTCACATTTGAAGTTTGTTAGATATTTGCTGTATGTTAAATTTGAAGGGAACTATGAAAAAAAGAGAATTACTAGAAACTCACATTTAGAGGTACATTTTTTTCAATTTCTGCTATTTTTTATTTATTTGTAGAGTCTGGTGCAACTTTTAAGGTGTGATTTCTATTACTCCCTCCGTCCCAATTTATGTGATATAATTTGATTAGACACGAAGTTTAAGAAAGAAATGAAGACTTTTGAAACTTGTGGTCCAAACAAGCCATAAATATTTTTGTTGCTATGAATTATTACATTAAGGGTAAAAGATGAAGTCTTAAGTTAAATTATTGTATCAATTTTTTTTTTAGATAAACTAAAAATAAAAGTTTATCACATAAATGGGGCAGTGGGGGTATTATTTTTATATTTTTTTAGTTTCTAGTGTAATTTTTGCTACATATTTTAGAATTTGATGAGAGTTTTTCTTGTTTATGGTTAAATCTTTTTTTCACAGTTCTCGAAAAATCTATCAAACTGAATTCGTTCAATATTTCTAGTCTCCGGAGACTAGAAATATTAACTTTTGACAAAATTAAAGGACCAAAACTACTCAGTATATAATTAAGGGATTATTTTGGACATGCCCTCAAACATAAGGGACTATTTTTGTTATTTTCTCGAGAAATATCCCCACTAAAACAATCTGTGAAACGGCATTTTAACCATAACAAGATGGGGCTCAGATTGCTGCACACTCTCTCTCTACACTTTTCCTCTTCTATTACAAGTAAGATTTTATACAATAGTTCTTATTTCAATGACATTATGTTTCTTGGCTCATGAGGTTTAATTTGTTTCTGGTTTACACCTGTAAAGTTAACACTGTTATCCATTATTTCCATTGGTTAGAATTCAGTAGCTTCACCAGCTATAGCATTTAGTTTTGTATTTTTTGTTGCCATTACATATTAAAATGAATACTCTTTCGTCTCAATTTATGTGATGATGTTGGATTGAGCATGAACTTAAAAAATAAAGAAAAACTTTTGAAACTTATAGCCTAAAATAAGCCCTGCGGCTATAAAGAAGCTCATTATCTGTAAAAATGAGTATTTTAGAGTTAAATTTGTTACTAAATGTAGAAAGATGTTATACTGTTTTAGACTGACTAAAAAAGAAAGAGTGTTACATAAACTCGGACAGAGGGAGTATTAGAATAAAACAGGTACATATGGAGCAAATTGGACATTGAAATTACCATATAGTCGACCCTAACTAGCTAATTCAGGATTGAGGCATAATAGTTGTTGTGGTTGTTTTACTACAGATGAAAATGTAGCGAAAACTAGTTTATGGGTTTGAAAGGTATTGGTTTGTTGGAACAATTGTGAAGTGATTGTAATGGATTTTGTCCATATCAAAGTCGATTTCATTTAATGTTTTGTATTGGGTGATACTGAAACTACAATTTACTTAAAATGGTGTAATATTGTTCGTTTTGAGCCAAACCCGCATGGTTTTCCTCGAAAAGCCTCACATTTTAAGAGGTCGTTTGACTCGCGGACTAAGTTATCCCTGGATTATTGGCCCGGGACTATAATCTTTGGACTAATTTAAACCCATTGGGGTGGTTGGATAAAATAACACCAAGTTTGATGGGATAAGGTTGGATATCCATAATTAAGTTTGTTCAAGATAAATTTATACCTTCAACCAAACAAAGTAGAAGTTTAATCCCAGACATAATCCTGGAATATCCCATCTTATCCCATGAACCAAACAACTCCGTAAGATTATCCAACACCTTATAAGTAACTTACTTTTGTTTTTCAGCTACTGATACAGGACTTTGTCACACACAGTTAACATGTAATTATATATAAGTTTGAGTATTAAGCAAGTTTCACATGGTTTTGATTTGCTTGTCCGTATCTGACTCTTCCCTTGCTTCCCTTGTTTTCCTTGTTTTTTTTTTGAGCCGAGGGTCTTTCGGAAACAGCCTCCCTACCTTCCAAGGTGGGGGTAAGGTCTGCGTCACTTTACCCTCCCCAGACCTCACGTTGTGGGATCCAACTGGGTATGTTGTTGTTGTTGTTTGTATTAAGCAAGTAAGATTCACATAGGGAAGAAATTTCTAGTTATGCTGGCAATAGGTGAAAAAGCGTTGGAGGGCATAGGATTCTATTGTGACAACCTGCAGGATTTACTGGTACTCAGTTATAGGTATGCAGGAAGAAACTAAAATTTATCAGAGACAGAGTTCATTAACAGTGATTTATGATGCTGCTGTTGTTATCTTGATGCAGTTTTGATCCAATTTCTATGCTTGTTTTAGAACACAAGTCTAAAAAGTCTTCTTTTTTCTATTAAACTTTGTGCCTAGTCAAACAACTTCACATAAATTGGGATGGGAGAGTACCAACTAAGAGGCACATAATAATGAATTTGCTGTGTTTTGTAAATTAGTAGGTAAGACGATTGTTAGCAAAATGATGGTTTCAAAATATTTCTCTTTTCATCAATATCCCATGATTTGAACATGTTATTATGATTATTTAATTGTCTTAGCGCTGAACTTTTAAAAAATTGCTGCTTATTTGTTATCTTGACTCTTTGGATAGGCATAAACCCTGTGTGATACAAAGCATCTTAACCAAGTGCTGTGTAGTAACCAAAGCCTAACTAGTGAAGAATTAGTCCATTTGAATTTATGTTGAAGACACACATAAACAGATTGAAATTATTGTAGCTGAATCAAATGCAGAACATGCTTCCCAATTTGAGTACTTTAACTACGTGCTTTGTTGCCTTAAGTGACTTATCGTTAGGTGTGTAGTTTCGGTTTTCCTATCCACTGACCTATCTATTAATAGAATTTTATATTGATGCATGAAAAAGTAGCTAAATTAATATTTTCCTATAGCTTAACTTGCCTTTGATCCTTGAAGCAACTGGGACGTTGAAAGCTAGAGATTGCAATGCCTTGTGTACAAGCATTTCTCCTCGTGGTTCTACCAAGTTAAAAGCACCTGCTAGCAGAGTGCTCAAGGTATCTTCCGCGCTTGCAGAAACAGCAGCGTCTATTGCAGTTGCGGCTACAGTTGTGGGGGCTGCGGCAACTATTCTTGTAAGGAGAACTAAAGCTTCTGAAGTAACTGAGGTGCGTTGAAAGCTGAAAAGAGTGAGTTCTTTCAATAGAAATATTTTCTTATATACTAGAGCAGCTTAAACAATATTGTTAGCTTAAGGCTGAAATTACACTTGAAGGGTATTTTCTGATACTGATCTTGGAGTACAATCAAAATCTCCTTGCCTTCTGAATGATCCCAGAATGAATACCTTTTCATTTTTGACCTGTCAGCCGAAGTTAGATACGGGTTCTAGCCAAAATGTACAAAACATATACAATGATTATGTATATAATATGTATATTTATGCTTAATATACAAAATATATACATTTGTCAGCTATTATTTTTTAGGGCAGCCCAAAAAGGTAATTATCCCTGATTTTTATACCTAAAAGTTATGAGAAGGATTGGCCTTTTCTACCATTGTTTGCTGACATTTTTATCTTTCAAGAAAAAGAGGAAACATATTTGTCGGTAAAGGGGTTCAAGGAAAAAAAGTATTCAGCAGCAGAAATCTTGAGAGTTGAATTTTCAGTCAAATATTGCATCAATTTGTATTTAGATATCTATCCTGCTAAAAGTTTCCGTTGCAATGAAAAAGGAAACAAAATTTGTTTCTTGCCATTAAGTGAGGTTAACCGTTAAGTTACCAATCTGTAGCTGGTTATTTTCTGCTCCTCTCGGTTTGATTTTTGATGTATCTCATCCGTCTAAAACACTAAAATAAACCAAGTTTTGCCGGGCTTCTGGTCAGAAAAAAATCAGAATTAGTTTTGCATTAATGATGGAAACAGTTCTTTCAGGTTAAGGGAACAACTTTACCATTTCATTATCCATTTTCAGCTGGTTCTCTGTTTGAAGCAATGATTAAAGCTTTGTGCATACATTTTTCCAAACTAACCAGAAAAGTGGAAAAATATTATGCAGAGTTGTTAAGTTTAAGGGTGTGTTCGGTATGTAAGCAAAAGATATTATCCTAAAAGCATTTGTATATAATGTGGACAAGTACTATGGGAGGTGGGAGTGTGTGTGTGGGGTGGGGGGGGGGGGGGAGGTGGTGGTGGTGAAGATGATGTGTGTTGGAGGATGGGGAGGACACAATCAATGTGGAAAGCCACTTGTGGAACTTATTTTCCTAGAGAAAATGTTTTCTAAAACTTTTTACAAACCGAACATTGGGAAATTGAAAAACATTTTCCTCCATACCGAACACACCCTAAGTAGGGCGGGAAAAAAATGATTTGTTGCTCAAATGCGCTTGTGATTATGCTCTTAGACTACCCCTTTTGATTGTTGTTCTTACCAATAGACAGGCCCCGTCGATAATCTGTGAAGACTGTGGTGGCTCTGGAATTTGTGCCGAATGCAGAGGGGAAGGATTTGTGCTAAAAAAGATGTCCGATGAAAATGCTGAGCGATTAAGACTGATGGCAAAGAATGCAGCTACCAGATATACAGCAGGGTATGTTTCCAATTTCATTCAGCCCCACATACATATACACTGATCTCTAGCTACACGAACTCATATCATGCATTTGGCAGGCTTCCCAAAAAGTGGAGCTACTGCATGAAATGCAATGCTGCCCGATCCTGCAGTTCATGTGGGGGCAGTGGGAAGTTTAACTAATTGTTAAATTGCCCTATGATATCATATCAATTCAATTGTGTTGCAGTTTCTTCTTTATCAGAAAGATATTGTGGCAATACACTGGGAAGAAAATTGAAGAATATGTAGGCGGTAATTCTATGCATATCCTGATTATGAATAGTTTGTCGATAGTTCTTTTGGAACACAGTGTTCTTTGGTAGTGCCATAGCTTTATGTCCATTTTCAAAATTCAATTTGTTAGTGTCAATTTGTATGCTTTATAGAACTGTGGCAACCACGTCCTATGAGATACATGGAATAACATCATGATATTTTCATATTGTTGATGATAATACAATTATAATTGAAAAATAAAATGAACGAAAGAAAGAAAATATCTTCACATTGAGGCGTTGATATTTTGCTCTCTTTAAGGAGATTCAAGCTAACTGCCGCGAAATCTTCACCGACTGTTCCCTGCAGGATATTACAGCCCGGCAACATCGTATAACTCAAACAAACTTTGGGCAAGTTGTTGAGTCCAAAACTCCACCAAAAGACACACATTCCTTCAACAAATAAAACTCTCTTTTTCACCTCACTTTGTTCTTATACTCTACAATATTTTGCACTTGCCATAACAAGGTAAGAATGACTTATTTATACGCGTTGAAATTCTTCTATGGAATATATTGTAAGAAAGTTGTCACGACTAACTCGTGAGGGCACCCACACTAACCCTCGGTGGGCGAACCCTTCCCTTAAAACTATCTCATTTTAGTCAACATTCATTAATGCAGAAGTAAACAGATATTATACGAACAGTCTTAATATAATAAGTAAGATCAGTGCGGAAGTACTAATAAATAATAATGTCAAAACCTGGTCTGAAACTAATACAAGAGCCACTAATGTACAAATACAGTCTTGTAGAAAATACAAGTACCAAACTAGAAATACAGTCTCACGAATAAGAAAAGAAAGGCATATAATGGAAGAGTCTACGGACTGCAGATCTGGCAAGTAGCTCACCCAGGAAATCTCTGTCAAGAAGCTTCGGGATCACTTACTAGGTCAGGAACTAGAACCAGCGACGAACTCTGCACTTAAACAAAAGTGTCGCAAGAGTAGTATAAGTAGAAACACAGTTACTCGAAGATATCATAGGTTGACAATGATTAGTTCACACATATAAATAGACGTGAATTAACAAGCAGAGCAGATAAGCAGTCAAACATAGACACAAATCAATATTCAAGAAAGTCCCACAGTAATGATGTCACAACAGATCTCAATAACTCAAGTTATAATCCTAGGTGGAGACTTTAATCCAAAAGTCCGTCAAGTCATTAAGTAAGTCCTCACAACAAGCAACAGCTCAATAAATCAACATCCAAGAATCTATAAGTAAATGTGCCATGCGATGATGTGGAATGAAGTGTAATGATATGCAACGCAATTCAATGCCTCCCAGGCCTCCTCTTAGTAACGTACACACATGCTAAGGAAAATGTCTCATAGCCATAAACCATGGGGGGACCCACGAAGTCCATGTACCACTCGCGCTCCGGAATGTACCTCGGATCACAACCACTCTCTTCTGCTCCAGTAACAACCTCGGGTCATGGGCACTCTCTCTCGCTCCAGAAATGACCTCGGATCACGAGCACTCTCTCCCTTTTATGCCTTTCGGCAAGGACCTTGGAGATATCAAAAGACAAAGAGAACCATATCAAATACATGAAAGGCACAAATATGGCGACAAACCCACATAACAACTGACAATAACAACTTAGTCGGAATACAACTCCACGCCATGCCTGAAAGCCTATCATGCTTTTCTCGTCGATGACTACTATAAATATATGATTCGCTAACCAAAGTCTAGACATAAGTAAGCCGTAACATACCTCGAAGGCCAAACAGGTGCCACGAACTAGTTTGCTAAAGCCTTTCCCTTTTGAATAGCTTCCGAACTATCAAAGTCCAATGGAAGAAATCTCAAAAGCTCCAAAAATTTTCCCCACAACATTCTCTAGGTCTCAATTTTGTGAATCGAAAGAAATGACTTCAAATTGGGAAATTATATATTTCTGATTCCCAGCAATTTCGCACCTGCTGATCATTTTCCGCTAGTGCGGCCTCGTATATGCAAGACAAACTTCTTCAGATACAGCCTCACTTAACAGCTCACTCTAGTACTTGCAGACCAAGGCCCGCAGGTGCGGCTTCAAGTCCGCATTTTTCACCAAGTTCTACCCAAAATTCGAAACTCATCCGAGACCTCCCCGATATAAACCAAATATGGAACCCACTATAAAAATACGCTACGAACTCATCCGCGCCTTCAGAATTTCCAAACGAGGTCATCATGACCCGGTCAACCCCCAAACTCCCCAAACAAGGTTTCCAACCCAAAGAACAAAATGCCTCCGAGTGTTTTGCAAATCGAACCAAACACCCTACCAAGTTATAATCAACCCTCCGGACCTAAACCGATGAAAAACCCAAAAAGACTCATTTACTCATAAGTCAACTCTCTTCAACTTAAAAGCTTCTAATTTCCTCAAATTCCATCAATACTCACTTCACTACCTTGGGAACTGTACCACCATCACCGCGGGTTAAAATCACTCTAATGAAGCTAGGGTAAGGGTCAACGGGGTAAAAGGGTCAAAGGGCCTAAACGACCAAACAGATCGTTACATCAGATACTAATTAAACAACCGTTCGTTCTCAATCGGAAAAGCGAGACAGAGAAGGAAAGTACCTAAATTAGTAAAAAGATGAGGATATCTACTACGCATATCAGCCTCGGTCTCTCTTTTGTCCTCCTCAACTAGACAGTGCTTCCATAGCACTTTCACTGAAGCTATCTCTTTTGATCTCAACTTTTTCACTTGCCTATCCAATATCGCTATCGGCTCCTCTTCAAAGGACAAATTCTGATCAAACAATACCGAGTCCCACCCGATTATATAGGACCCATCTGAATGATACTTCTTCAACATAAAAACATGGGCCACCAGGTGAACACCGCTAAGCCTGGTGGCAAAGCCAACTTATAAGCCACCTCACCAACACGTTGAAAAATCTCAAGGGCTAATGAACCTCGGGCTTAACGTTCCCTTCTTCCCAAATCTCATCACACCATTCATGGGTGAAACCTTCAATAGAACCTGGTCACCAGCGATGAACTCCAAATTCCGACCTTCTTGTTTGCATACTCCTTTTTCCTACTCTGAGCCGCAAAAAGCTTTTCCTGAATCAACTTCACCTTATCCAAAGACTCTCTCAACAAGTCAGTACCCCACAGTCTTACCTCGAATGCATCAAAACAACTAATCGGAGATTGATATCTCCTACAATACAAGCCCTCAAACGGTGCCATATCGATACTCGAGTGATAACTATTGTTGTACGTGAACCCTGCCAAAGGTAATAACTGGTCCGAATGACCACCCAAGTCGATCACATAAGCCCGCAACATATCCTCTAGCAACTGAATAGTCCTCTCGAACTGACCATCTATCTGTGGGTGAAAAATGGTACTAAGATCCAACTGAGTCCCTAATTCCTTCTGCAAAGTCCTCAAGAAATGAGAAGTGAATTGAGTGCATCGGTCTGAAATGACAGAAATGGGCACCCCATGCAATCTGATAATCTCTCTAATGTAGATCCTCGCCAACCTCTTCGAGTTATAGGTAGTCTAAACTGGAATGAAGTGCTCGACCTTAGTCAACCTATCCACAATAGCCCAAATGGCATCAAACTTGACCAAAGTCTCCAGTAGACCAACCACAAAATCCATAGCTATCCTCTCCCATTTTCATTCAGGAATGGGCATCCTCTGAGTCACACCACCCACTCTCTGGTGCTCATACTTAACCTGTTGGCAATTCAAACACTGAGATACAAAATCCACTATGTCCCTCTTCATCCTACCCTACCTATAATGTTGTCTCAACTCGTGATACATCTTTGTAGCACCAGGATGAATGGAGTATCTAGAACTATGAGCCTCCTCCAAAATCAACTTAATGAAATCACCAACCCTAGGAATGCAAATACATCGCTTAATCCTCAAAACACCCTCATCATCAAGAATAGCCTTCTTAGCATCTCCGTTTAACACTTTATCCTGAATCTTACACAATTTTGCATCCTCAAACTGCTGAGCTTTAATCTGCTCCAATAGAGACGACCTCGCCTCAATAAAAGCTAGAACCTTGCTAGATTCTGAGATATCGAGCCTCACCATACTGTTAGCCAAAATTGAACCTCCATAGCTAAGGGATGCTTCTCAACAATCAAGCATGCCAAGCTACCCATACTCATTATCTTTCGGCTTAACGTATCAGCTACCACATTAGCCTTTTCTAGATGATAAAGAATGGTGATATCATAATCCTTAAGCAACTCCATCAACCTATGCTGCCTCGAATTTAGATCTCGCTGATTGAACACATGCTGAAGGCTATGATGATCTGTGAACACCTCACAATGGACTCCGTACAAGTAATGCCTCCAAATCTTCAAAGCAAAAACTACAACCACTAACTCTAAGTCATAAGTGGGTAGATCTTCTTGTGAACTTTCAACTGCCTCGAAGCATACACAATAACTTTCCCCTGTTGCATCAACACACAACCTAAGCCAATCCGACAAGTATCACAATAAACGGTAAAATCTTTACCCTCTACACGTAAAGCCAAAACCGGAGTTGAAATCAATAGAGCCTTGAGCTTTTGAAGGCTCTTCTCACACTCATTGGACCACTGAAAGGGCACATTCTTCTGAGTCAACCGAGTTAAATGAGAAGAAATAGCTGAGAACCCCTTCACTAACCGACGATAGTAACTAGCTAAGCCCACAAAACTCCGAATCTCAGTCACCGAAATAGGCCTAGCCCAATCTCTAACTTTCTCAATCTTCTAGGGATCAACCATCCATCATTGGACTCCACATGTCCCAAAAATTCGACGGAACTAAGCCAGAACCCACACTTAGAAAATTTGGAATACAACTTCTTCTCTTTCAACAACCTAAGAACTATCCTCAAATGCTTCTCATGGTCTTCCTTACTATGAGATTACACCAAAATGTCATAATGAAGACAATAACGAACGAATCCAAGTATCTCTTGAAGATTCCATTCATCAAATCCATTAAAGCTGTAGGGGAATTAGTAAGACCGAAAGACATCATCAAGAACTCATAGTGACCATAGCGGGTTTTGAAAGCCATCTTTAGAATATCCTCGGCTCTAATCTTCAACTGGTGGTAGCCTGATCTTAAGTCGATCTTAGAAATGACTAACGCACCCTAAAGCTGATCAAACAAATCATCGATGCGGGGTATCCAATACTTGTTCTGAATAGTAACCTTCTTCAATTGCCGATAATCGATACACATCTGCATAGAACCATCGTTTTTCTTCACAAACAACACGGGAGCACCCCAAGGGGAAATACTAGGTCTGATGAACCCCTTACTCAATAAGTCTTGCTGCTTCTTCTTCAACTCCCTCAACTCTGTCGGAGCCATACGGTAAGGTGGGATAGAAATAGGCCGAATGTTTGGCTCCAAGTCGATGTAAAAGTCAATATCATGATCAATCAGCATACAAGGCAAGTTTGTGGGAAAAACCTCCACAAACTCGCTAACTACAGGAACTGACTCTAGGGAAGGAGTATTCACACTCGTATCCTGAATATGCGCCAGATAAGCTAAACACCCCTTATCCACCAATTTCTTCGGAACGATATAATCTTCTTGGGAGCAGGGCTAGGAGTACCTTTCCACTCTAATCTCAGAATGCCGGGCATGACTAATGTGACTATCTTGGCATGACAACCCATAACTGTTTGATAGGGAGACAACAACTCATGCCCAAGATAACATCAAAATCTACCATACCAAGGATCACCAAGTCTACTCGCGTACCATAACCCATGAATGTAACCGTACAAGATTGGTAGACTCGACCTACTACCACAGAATCTTCGACAGTAGTAGAAACATGAATAGACACGTCAAGTAGGTCACAAATCATATCCAAACCCATTGAGAAATACGTGGACACATAACAACTGTCATGACCCTAATTACCGATCGTGCGGGCACCTACCTTATTATCACTAGTAAGCGAACCCCCCTTACCCGTTAACCCATTAATCATTAGCCAATTTCAACTTCTTTAATCATTTATTAACAGTTAATAGATAAGTGAATGAATGAATAAATAAAACAAGTCAAAATTTAATAGATAATATGCGGAAGTCTTAACTATTACACCCCAAAGATCTGAAAGTCATCGTACAAGGACTCTAACTAACAATGTCTAAAGAATGAAGTATATCTCGACTATAATAACAAACAATGTCTGGTATAAAAGTAGACATTTGAAAGGAGAGATCTTCAGGTGGCATTGCATGGATAGAAGCTCACCCTTAGATCTAATCGAGTAAACTAGCTTCAAGCTAGAGATGTAATCTGGATGAAATCTCTGGAACACAATTTGCACTCAAAGGGGTGCAGCAAAGTAGTATTAGTACAAACACTATGTACCGGTAAGCATCATAGGCCGACTAAGATTAGTATAAAATCAACAAGATAAACAGATAGACACTTAATACTCAAATCCAAGTCACAGAATATCCCATACGAAGTCACAGCTTAAGATGAAGCTTCTAAACCACAAGTCTGTCAAGTTTCAATAATCTCACCTGATAATCAGAAGTCCAAGTTCATTCCATAGGTGGAGTCACTAATCCACAATTTAACTCAGTCAATGGTCATATTTATATCACAATTAAGCATTCAACATCCATACCAAAATCAGAAACAAACGAGCATAGAATATTGCAGAATAAAATATAATGATGTGCAATGCAAAATATGATGATGTGCAATGCAATGTAATGCAATGCACTGGCCAAATACACATTGTACACACATGCTACTGATGTCATAGCTCAGTAGTTATGGCATGTCGGGGACCCATGGTGTCCATGTACCCTCGTTCCGGACCCACTCCTCGGACCCGAGCCATAAATCCTCCGCCCCGAAAAGAACCTCGGTCGCGGCCATATTAATATACCTCTCGTCTCCGGAATGAACCTCGGACCACGAGCCCATAATCTAGGTCACATATGTGCCTTTCCATAACACCGTCCTATCACTCCCAATGATCAATTCATCAAGTACCATGTATCAAATAGTATTACAAGTGCAACAAGAAAATTATATTAACTTCTTCACTAATTTCACATCACAATGTATGTCTCAATGTATTCCAGTTCATCAGTATGTATGGACTATGAACAATTAGCAATATCAATGTCAACCCAAGGCATCATGCCACAAGTCTTCCAAACCATTTCCATCATGCATGAGGGTATGAATGCATAAATGAGTGTAAACGTGGTATGAAAATAGCCTCTCACATTCTAAGGAAGTGTTTTTGGGTTTATGAAGGGAAAACTTGAAAAAACAACAACTTAAAAACGGATTCTGCCCAGTGCACCCGCTGTACCGCTACAGCGGGTGCCCCTTTTTCTGATTTGTTCAAAACTTCATTTTAGCCCCTGAAACTCATCCGGAACCTCCCGAACACAAACTATATATGCGTTTTGATTGTACACCACGCTACGGACGCAACCATGACCTTGGAATTCCCAAAAGAGATTATTTTAATTCGGTGTTGAGCAAGTCAACCCCAACACTATGAAATTATGCCTTCACTCGAGACTCAAAACATCCCTGAACACTTTGGGACCCAAACTAATGGCTTCACTAAGTCATAGGTCATACTAACGGGACTCGGGGAAAGGGTCAACAAGGTTAATTAGGTCAAAAAACTATAACGACTAAACGAGTCATTACATCAGATACCAATTTACCCATCGTTCGTCCTCGAACGAAGAAGGGGAGTACGAAGGTTGACAATAACCCAGGGACATGCATTATAACCACATGGAAGCCTCCACAGCACCAAGTGCGCTTTGACTACTATCTGTTCATCTTATCAGCCAAAACTCTTTCTAACTTTAGCTCAAAGACCCAACTTCCATAATTCTATACTCGAACCTAAGAAATCTCTGTCTAGAAGCCTCGGGATCACTCATAAGGACGGGAACTGGAACCGGCGACGAACTCTGCACTCAAAGAAAAGTGCAGCAAGAGTAGTATGAGTACAAACACACGTCGTCATAGGTATCATAGGTCCATGACGATTAGTTCGCGCATATAAATAAACAGAAATAACAAGTAGAGCAAATAAGCAGTCAAATATACACACAAATCATATTCAAGAAAGTCTCACAATAATGATGTCACAATAGATCTCAATAACTAAAGTTATAATCCTAGGTGAAGTCTCTAATCCACAAGTCCGTCAAGTCATTAAGTAAGTCCTCACAACAAGCAACAACTCAATATATCAACATCCAAAATTCTATAAGTAAATGTACCATGCGATGATGTGGAATGAAGTGTAATGATATCCAATGCAATTCAATGCCCCTGGCCTTCTCTCAGTGCCGTACACACATGCTAAGGATAATGTCTCATAGCCATGACCCATGGGGGACCTGCGAAGTTCATGTACCACTTCGCTTCGAAATGTACCTCGGATCACAACCACTCTCTTCCGCTCCGGTAACAACCTTGGATCACGAGCACTCTCTCTCACTCCGAAAATGACCTCGGATCACGAGCACTCTCTCTTTTTTACTCTCTCTGGGAATTATCCTGGAGGCTCCACTCTCTTACTTATCATCATCTCAAAACAATCATATCAAATATATATCACATGAAATGTGGAATGTATGCCATGCATGAATCAACCTCATCCATATCACGTATCGTAGGATCCACAATAATTGCCATGAAATGTAAATCACAATCCAATTTATCCATATTAACCTCCTCGTTTCATAAGATAAGTGAGATATCAAGAGAGGCAAAAAGAACCACATCAAATACATGAAAGGCACAAATATGGCGACAAGCTCACATAACAGGTGACAATACCAACTTAGCCGGAATACAACTCCACGCCATGCCCAAAGGCCTATCATGCTTTACCCGTTGATAACTACTATAAATATATGATTCGCTAATCGAAAGCTAGACATAAGTAATCTGTAACCTACCTCGAAGGCTGAACAGGTGCCATGAACTAGTCCGCTAAAGCCTTTCCCTTCCAAATAGCTTGCGAATGATCAAAGTCCAATGGAAGAAATCTCAAAATCTGCCCACAATACTCTCTAGATCTTGATTTTGTGACTGGAAAGAAATGTCTTCGAATTGGGAAATTAAAGGATTCTGATTCCCAACGATTTTGCACCTCCATACCGTTTTTCGCAGGTGCGGCCTCGCATCTACGGGAAAAACTTCCACAGATGCGGTCTCACTTAACAACTCACTCTTGCACCTGCGGACCAAGGTCCACAGATGCTTCACACTAGAAACCAAAAAAATCTATTTTTTCACTAAGTTCTAGCCGAAACCCGAAACTCATCCGAGACCTCCCGAATACAAACCAAACATGTAGCCCACTATAAAAACACGCTACGAACTCATCCGCGGCCTCGGAATTTCCAAACGAGGTCATCTTGACTAGGTAAGACCCTAAACCCCCCAAACAAGATTTCCGACGCAAAGACCAAAACGCCCCGAGTGCCTTGGGAATCGAACCAAACACCCTACCAAGTTATAATCAGCCCTATGGACCTAATGAAACCGTCTGAAAACCCAATAAGACTCACTTACTCATAAGTCAACATTTTTTCACCTATTCAACTTAAAAGCTTCTAATTTCCTCAAATTTCATCAAGACTCACCCGACTACCTCGGGAATCGTTCCACCCATCCCCGCAGGTCAAAATCACTCTAACGGAGCTAGGGAAAGGGTCAATGGAGTAAAAGGGTCAAAAGAGCCTAAACAACCAAACAGGTCGTTACAAAAGTGGGGTAATAAGCTATAAAATGACAAATCGTTACGGAGCTATGACTAATAGTTCTTATTTATTTATTGATGTCAAAGTGTATATTTCCATCCTGTGTTCTCCAAAATGATAACTCTTTGGAAATGTACATTTTGAGGTCAATTATTTTCGTCCTTCTCATAATAAAATTTGTACCTTGTGTTTTTTTTCTTTCTCGTACCAAGTTATCTATTCTCTTAGAAACAAGGTAAGAGCATTAGATTTTTTGGTTAAATCATTAAATAAATTAAATTTCGCATTCATTTGCACTATTTTTCAAGTTTTCTGTGTAGCAAACCATATGAAGTGATGTTGTATCGTTATTGATGTTGCCCAAGTTAGACCTTTTAAATAGGCATAACGTGATCATTGTCAAATACAGAAACCAACTAGGTTGGGGTTAAATTCCATAAAGAATACGGTGAGAAGCCATTTGTGTAATTAACTTTATTATGGTTTCTATTCCTAAATCAACCAGGATTGTGATTACTAGCAATAATGTAAACGATTGATTTGAAACTATTTGATTAGGGGGTTGGGATCGTGGAGTCATTCAATGAGTCTTGTGATATATTACTTAACAACAATAAGTGTAGGGGTAGGGGTGTAACATGGGTAGTGAGAACTCATGTACTAGTGGGGATTTCTCAATACACCCACTAAATGTCACAATTAAGCTTTGTCAAGCCTAAAGTGTTGAATTCTTTAATTACCCACTAATACCTTTTGAGATATATTAAATGAAGTTTAAAGCCTCAAATCCTAATTAGTTTACTCCTTTCGTGGACTCTAGTTCCTTTTTTTCAAGTTTAACTAGAGTCAAAAAGCATAAGAGGTGTGTTTGCAACCACCACTTAACTATAAGAATGACGAGTAATTAAATACCCACACTTACTACACCATTTTCATATTTTAAAACTCAACTCATTCACAAAGCTTCATTTAAAATCGATTACCCCAATTTTATATTTAGCTACTCATCATAAATGAAAAACAAAGCAAAATAATAAAAAAAGACATAGTGCACACAATGATGGTCCTTGAATTATAAATGAAATCTTCAATGATTATAGTGGAACAAAATATCAAAAGATAGAGTACTTGACTGTAAAGAGGGAAATATTATATAGCTTGTTTATGCATAAAAATCTAGACTTAAGAATATATAGGGTCCAAAAAATGAGGAACAAAATATTACAAAAATGCCACCGCGTATTCACTCTACGACCACATAACATGTCTGATGTCCGCAAAGGAGGCTAGCGCTCACAAAGTGGGTCTTTAATTTTAGATTTAAATCTCTATCCAAATTTGCGGTCTTCAAAGTGGATCGCAAAACTAATTGTGGTTCGCAAATTTTTTTTAGTGCTCCGCAGTTCTTAAATTGACTTGGACTAAGAAGTCGGTCGCAGATCGAAATGCGGTCCACAGAACTGGAATGCGGACCGCAGATGGTCGTCGCACTTTAGGTTCCTCCCTTCTTCTTTTGTCGGCTAAGTGGCCCATTCTGCGGCCCGCAGTATGGTTTTGTGGTCCGCAGTTTGGGTATTTTTTTGCACTTCTTCACTTTTTCCATTTTTTATCCACTCAATGCACTTTTTCCCATTTCGTGTGTCCCAATATAAAAATCCTACAAAAAGCAAAATAACATAAGCAACACACACTAAACATGCATTAAGGACATGAAAAGTCTATGAAATTGGTATAAAATGTGCCATAATTTCATGGCACATCAACACCCCCAACTTAAACTATTGTTTGTCCTCAAGCAATTAAAAAAAAAAAAAAAGCTACGACTATCCATAAAGCAAGATCTACTATGGTTAGTTCTAACTATGAGTTTACAAGAATGGTACCTAAACATTAACAACCCCTCAATTTTCTCAAAAACAACTTAAGATGCTTAGCTACCAATAATCATTTCATGAAAATCAAGCCTCAATTGATGACTAGGTTCTACTAGTGACTAGAGGTGCATAAGTACACCAATTCGTGAAGTTCATGATTCATAAAGTTCATGCAGTCCATGTGCCTACACAACAAGATAAGTCCCAACACTCGTTAAGAACAATGCAAAATATGGGACATATACAAAATGACTTACACTCCCAAAGAATGTCAAGTGTCACAAATATTATGACATGGACATGCCCTTATTTTAAGTCACAACTACTTAAGGAATGCTTGGTTTCAGATCTCAAAGGGCTTTTTGAGCATGTAATGTAGGCTTAGGATAGGTTGGATGTTCATTTGGGTACAAGTGACTTTTCCCTCCTCTAGCACTACACATTTTTTATTCCTTTGCTCAACCCCTTTCTTTCTTTTTCCACTTCTTTTTCCATCCCTGTTATTCTAGGATCCTCACTTTATTACTCTTTTATTTTCCATTTTTTTTTCATTTTATCTTTTTATAGAACTATTCACTTCTCAATCTTTTCCCTTTTTTCATCTCATGTTTCACCGCCAACTTAGGCATCTAGCCTCAATCTTCACATTTCAAGCACTTCAAGAAGAGATTTAGTTCAAAAAATGGTATTGTTTCAAGAAGGGTTTCGATATGTAATGTGGTAGCTAAAGAAAAAGTAAAAAGATTCAAAAGAGGGCAACTAGGTACTCTAATCTCACAGGTAGGTCGAAGAAGTTTCAAGAAGAGGTTTACTCTTATAAGAAAGTCTAAGATCATTTCCTCAACCTAAAAAATCCTACAATTGTGGTGACAAACCAACGGGCCAAGTTCTAGATAATACAAGCAAGCAAAACAAGAAATCAAATCCTTACCGCACAATGCACATCAACTACAAGAACAACTAAATTTTCTGCTTGAATACAAGGCTATCTATCACGACTCAAAATTATAAGTCATGATGGCACCTATTTCCCAACCAATAGGTAAGCCAACCCTAAATGATTATGATACAATAAAGTAAGTACGCGGAAGAAATAAAGAAAAAAAATCAATTATCCATAATACTAACTCATATAATGGAGAATGCGTAAGAAATATAATTCAAAACCACCCAAGGTTGGTTTCATAAGTACAAAAGCTTCTAGAATAATAGAACAATACAAGTCTGAAACTGTGAATACATCGTCTGAACAAAAAATAAAAGAAAGAATGCTAAAAATAATAAAAGAAAGAATGCTAAATTATAGAGGGAGGAAGGGTGCTACGGAATAGCCAAATAACTAACCACAACCTCCGAAATAGGCTCAACACGAACTCACTCCGCCATGAGTGATCCACTGGTACTAGGGATTGAATCTGCACCACAAAAAGTGCAGCAAGTGTAGTGTGAGTTCGAGAAACATGTGTATTCAGTTTATCTCATAAACCGACAACAAAAGAAATAGAGAGGAAGTAAAGTAGAAAATCAAAGGCAAAGAAAGGTTAGAATAAAATAGTTTTAAACATGTAAAAGAAAGATGAGTTCATTTTCTAGATAAATCAAGGCTTTCATTAAATTTGATAA
Source organism: Lycium barbarum (assembly GCF_019175385.1). NCBI lineage: Eukaryota > Viridiplantae > Streptophyta > Magnoliopsida > Solanales > Solanaceae > Lycium > Lycium barbarum. The sequence continues at coordinate 16,853,416 of NC_083344.1, read as the reverse complement.
ATAGAAGTACAAACTGTGGTCCTGAATCGGATCAACATCGAGTCATTTCTATTTTGAAAAACATCACGAGGAAACAAAAATGCAAATAGTCAGTAATCGGGCATCGTACAATTCACACCAATTTTTTGGAAATTTAAATTCATTCTTTCTACCGAGGAACCCAGAATAGGGTAGAGGTCCAGTTGGACAGTTGCTCGCCCGAGTCAGCATCCCGAATGGTGGACGCTTCAGTGCATTCTTCTAAGACCACAAAGCAATCTTCTCTTGGAACAACAGTCCTATCTCTTCCTCCAGACCCTCTTCACCAAAAAATCACATTTTGATCGGAAATGACTTGTAAAAACTCAGAATTGGTTTGTGCAAGCTCTGAGTTTTTCTTCTTCTTCCGCTTAGGTTCGGAGGCTTCCTCATCACTAGGGAAATATCCCAAACCAAAATAGAAATTCTCATGAGAGATTGGGACAGGCTCCACTATTTCATGCAAATTCTTCCCCAAACCTCGTCTTGACTCAAACCCATTCTGAAAAAGGGTAGTAACAATCATCTTGTATGGAGTTTGCAAGGTGGTTTCATCATAAACATTCCCTAATAATTTCTCCACGAGGAAATATGTTCCTCCCGAGTTTCCTTCAATCACCGGGATAGAGTTATCAGAATAACTGTGGGTGCTACCTTCCCCGTGAATTACGATCTCATGGCCTTCCTAAGAGAATTTCACTAAATGATGCAGAGATGGAGGCACCTCTCCAACTTTATGAATCCATGATCTACCTAATAATAGGTAGTAACTAGTGGTTATCGCCATGACTTGGAATCTGGTGACGAACTCATCGGGTCCCATTTGGATGCACAGGTTGATTTCCCGAAGGCTATCACGTTGGGCTCCATCAAGAGCTCTCTTATTCGTGTGACTCTAGTGTATCTTTCTGACGTTGTAGCCTAGTTGGATAAGTGTAGACTCAAGACAAACGTTGAGGCCCGCTACATTGTCAATGAGGATACGAGCCACGATCTTATCTTTGCACTTTATCATTATGTGAAGCGCTTTGCTAGGCATTGCCCCCTCTATTAGTAGATATTCTCGACTAAAGGATATTTGATGGTCCCCTATGACGTGGGTCACCATGTTGGCTAGGTTTTTACTGTTTGTGCCGGAAGGGGACATGGGCTTTGTCCAATACCCTCATTAATGCTTGGCGGTGTTGAGGAGAACTTAACAGTACTGCCAATAGTATATCTAAGCTAGATTTTTCTTTAGGTGCTCAATGATGGAGTATTCTTATGGTTGTATTCTTCACTAGAAATATTCGGCTTCACCTTCTATGATCGCCCTTCTCTGGATTTCTTCTTTCCTTAGCGCTCCTTGTGCCAAATCTTCGGGTACATAACAAATTCTTTCCTTGGTACTTGAGTGGAACCTTTGGATACCTGCGCTACAGTCGTTGCCGGGATTAGGATTTTGAATTGAGGGCGTTCTTCAATGGTCAGTGAGTCTACTGTTTGTTTGAAATTCTCAAGAGGTACTCGAACTAGAGGCTTGCACAGAGTCCAATCTTTTTCTCTTTGAATCATGTGAATGTTAACGTTTCCATGATTAGGCAATAGATTGATGTTCACATTGGGAGCTTCCATTTGAAGAGTTATTTCCTTCATGTTAATCATATCTTGTATCTTATGCTTGAGGTTGATGCAGTGTTACGTGTTGTGCCCAGCTCTACCAAAATGGTAGGCGCAGGTTTGATCAACTCGATAAAAGTGATTTCCTGAATTAGCAGGCTTCGGTGCAACATATTAGATCATTCTAGCTGTCCTTAGTCTTTCAAACAATCGGGTCCACGTTTCAATCAGAGGGGCGAATGTTCAGGCCAGCTTCTTCTCGAAGTTGGGCCATGGAAGGTTATATATGGTAGGTGGTGGATAATTTTGGTAGTTCGTTATAGTTGCTCGATAATTTTGTGGTGGATTTTGATAGGTAGGTGTTGGTGCTTGGTAATATGGCTATAGAGCTTAGTAGTTTGACTGTGGAGCTTGGTAGGTTGTGGAAGGTGCTTAGGGAGTGTGAAATACTTGTGGGAGAGACACCTGGTAACTTGGTTGGGAAAAAAAACTAAGGGTTGGTGTGTAATTGGTGGAAGGTGGTGATTGGTAGATTTTGAGAGGCATTTGTGATTCCTCTCGTCTTTTGTTCTTTGGACTGGGAGTGTAGGAAATATTTACCACGTCCTCTTTCTTCTTTTGGGTGGATCCTGTGGAGCTCTGATGGACGGATTTGCTGGTCGAACTGGTGACTCTTCTTGATTTGAGACCATCTGCTATAGCCTCTTCTATCTTAGCCAATTCAGTAAGTGGTCTTCCTGCAATGGATAGTATTCTTTCATAGTATTTAGGTTCTTGTGACCTAATGAAAATAGAGACCAGCTCCTCCTCAGGCGACTTCGGCCCTCCACCTACTGCGTATTCTCGATATTTTTCAGTGAACTTCTGCTTGACTTTCTCCAAATAGTATCGGTCTGGCACCATTTCGATGTTGAACCGGAATCTTTCCATGAACGACTCTACCATATCTTCTCATATGGCCCACTGGTACATGTATTGTGGGGTGAACCATCCTGAAGCTTCTTCAGTCAAACTTTGGCTTAACAGCCTCACAATCAAGGCTTGATTGCTCTATACTCCGATCAGTTGGTCACAGTAGGATTGTAGGTGAGCCTTAGGATTTCCAAGCCATTGAACATGTCATATCTTACTCCAGTAGCCTTTCGGGTGTTTCGTACAAATTGTACGACCATTTCTAGCATTTCTTGCTTCATTCTTTCCTCGTTCCTGTCTTGCTCATCTCTCCATTCCTTTTCTATCTCCTCATAGTGATCCAACTTTGGTTGCTCAGCGGAAAAGTCATTTTGAGTGATAGGGGCACAAAAGGATACAGTTGGATGTGCGGATCGATTCCGAGGGATGTTGGTATTTCAGGTAGTGGGTAGGCTGGTAATGTTTTGGTGAGTGGTGGGGTTTGATACGAGGTACCCATGTGATATGTTTTAGCGGTAGGTGGATTTTGAGGGGAGGGATGGTTCTAGCAGTGTAGGCAAGAAAATGTTCTGGGACAGGAAAGCTTAGGGATGGAAAGGGCGGTGGAGGCCTCCTTGACTCGAAAGGCGGTTCAATTCCAGCGTTGGCTAGCTCAGTTTGTTTTATCTTTTCTTGGAGATCAGTGAGTTTCTCCAGTAAGAGGGTGATGGCGTTCTCGTGGTGCGTTGCATCTTTTGGGTCTAGCAATTCTGAATCCCTTAAAATGAGCTCAATCTTATTCCGATCGTCTCCGAAAGTATTAGTCATTTTCTCTTTTCCTTTTTCGTTAGTCTGGTCAAGAAGGGATATTGTCGCAACTTTGGATCTTGTGAAGTATGCGAGCATGATACGATATGAATCAACCTTCTCTTAAAGAAAATAAAGACTCAAAGGCTGATGACGTTAGTACATTAGGTTATAATAAGTGACACAAGATTATCACATACAATTTGCAAGTAAACACAGATAATCACAGAAAATGATACATCCTATCTAAACATTCGATTGATCTCTATTCTATGGATTTTGGTTTTGTTCTGTTTTTGACTGGAGATTATAAGGTTGACTTTGCTCCATGTTATTTTCTATGATTGAGTCCATTATGCTGGGGTGGCTTTGTATAATGCTTCTTCCGTGGGGGGGGGGGGGGGGGGAATAGATATCTTAATAATATAGGGACCCAGTATTACATAGACTGCCTACGTATTCCATCGTGGGAAGTCAAGCCTTCCGTAGTTCAGTTAACACAGAAATATTCTTACCGACATTCTACCCAAAATGTTTTCCAGACCAGGCCTTATACGGGATTCCTATGTAACCCCATTGGGACATTAGGTCAGACGTAGTTTGTTCTATAAGAAAAAGATAGAATTTTTTTTATTGAAAAAAATTAAAAAACACCAAAATTACCAGAAAGATGACTTCTCCTCGAAGTCATAGCGGGTTGTTATCCTTACAACCACACATTCGGCGATGGCCTTTTTTACTACCGATATAGGGCAAGCACAATCCAGATTCTGGTGTGGACGAGTAATTCAGCATAAAATACATTAAGGTAGCAGGCTGAAGTGAAGCAGAGGTTCAGACATTGTAAAAGGTCCGAAAACACAGAAAACACATGACGGGTAGAACAGGTCTACAAACATGTTCCATTGCACAAGAGCATACACATTAACCCAGAGTGCAGGGATATGGACTAATATAGAAGACTAGTGAAATGAAGCAGATCAGAGAGAGAATGAATGGTCCACATGCATGATCTATCAGATAGACAGATGTAAAGCAAAGGATGTGGAACGATGAGTTCATAGGGTGCGTGGAACGGGTTCAAATACATGTTCCATCAAAGAGATAAATGCAAATGACTCAGTCACAGAGCAGTAGAACAAGCATGATTACATGTCCCATCAGAGTCAACAGGTGCAGTGGATGAACGACCTAGACGTGAGGAAATCATGAGAAGTGGACTGATTCTGACTCATGAAAATGTTCATAAGAAATTGTTCAACTAAAGGGTTTGCAGACTAATGCATGTGAGTCAGGTTAAAAGAAGAACCAGTTCTGCAAACATGTTCCATCATAGAGCAAGAATAAAATCAGAAGTCAAAGAGTCTGTCTACATGTTCGAGCCAAGATCTCCGAAGCAGTTCAACAGCAGATGAAGAATGAAAGATATTGGTGGAACAGGTACAAGAACATGTTTTAGCTTAGTCAGTGCAGAGATTTAGAGGCAAACGAACTAGGTGGATGAAACAGGTTTGTGAACATGTTCCAGGACAAGTCCTACAACGACTATGATTTGCAGAATTATGGAAAGAACTTTCCGTGAAAGTATGAAATATTCCTTGCCATAATTTTAGGGATTAGTAAGCCTTCTACAAGGAAAAGAAGTAGATTCAACAAGGAAAGAATCCAAGTATGACATAAACCCTACGTGCGTGTCAATGACTGACTAGGAAAAGGTTTTGTGTTCAACCAACCTGCGGAGCATAATGTTATAAATACCCAGGTCTTTCCAAGAAGAAGCTTTCACAGTCACAAGAGAATTCAAAATATTGAGCGAATAAGTTATATCCATCATATTCGAGAATCTGGGATTGTGTCCCTAATATAAGAAGACGGATTAAAGGAGCCCTTCTACTGAATAATGTTTTCTAGTTCTTAAGTCTAGAATCTTGTACTAGGCTTATGCTAGCTTTCTGTTTTAAGGAAAAGTCATTGGGTGTTACCCCACTGACTATATGTTTATTAATAAGTTAAAAACATGTCTAATACATAAAGTAAACAATATGCAAATAAAGAAAAGGAAATAGTTAAGACGCATTGAAATTGGGAAAGTGTACTCTTCTCTCCCACGATCTTCATCTTCACTTATGGGAAAATGTGGGCCAAGATCAAAATGAAATTTTCTCTCCATCTTCTAAAATCGAAGGTGCGTTTCCCCTGTTAGTTGATCCTTCTTTAGATACATACCATTTTGTCCATCGGTTTCTTCAGCTCGCCGAGTCATAATACCTCGAATTCTGGATTCTCTATGTTTCCTAATTGTAAAATTGAGCAACTAAACTGTATCATCTTATTATTCAAGCTCGAAATCTATGGGTGGTGATGATTGTGCGAGCATTTGTCGATAATTTCTTCTTGGATCTCCCGTTGGTCTTCCATTTGAAATTGTTGTCTTGTTATTGGTTTTTCCGTCAACCGAGCACAGGTTTGTTTCTGATCTTTCTTTTGCTAGTCTGTAGATCTCTAGCTGGTTGTCTCCAATGTCTGAATAGTTGTTGTTGGTGTTGAAATCGGTAACTGATTGTGCTATCCTCTCTTTGTTATTCTTCATTTTTATGTTGATGCTGTATAAAATCTGCTTGTATTCATTACACCATTCGATTCTCCCTAGTTTACAATTGATTTTTGTCATCAACCATAGCTGAATAGAATCAAGATGGGTATCTTTCCATCCATGTTTATGCCTATTTTGCCCTCATTGTTGTTGCTTATCTGCACTGTGGATAATTTTTTGTATGTGATGTTTTTGTTTCAACTTTGATCCTCCATCTCTCCTGTTTGTTGATGTCCCTGTATAATTGTTTGGACCTTCTTCATGTTTCCAAATTCCACTCAACCCTTTTCCAGCTTCCTTAATACGATTTTGTTATTTGTACTTGCACCAAAGAACAAATAGTTAGCAAAAATCTGATCTCCCCTATTCTCCTCCCAAAGGATTTAAATATTGGATCTCCTTCTTCTCATCCCTTTCCTATTCTCTTCATGTCCTGCCACATTTTCTGATCCTCAAATATGGTATTTCAAATTTATCACTATTTATCAACTTCCTACTATGACTATCTAACTCCTGAAAGTTATTGGCTGCAACTTCTCCTCTGTCAAGAGCCAGATTTGCTAAATGATCAACCACCTTATTACCTTCCGTGTAGATATGATCAAAAACTACTGTTTTCCCATCTATAACTGTCCATATGTCCTCTATCATGTTAGAAATCTACCAAGGCACTTCCCAAACTCTTTGAATTATTTTCTTTAGTAGAAGGGAATCTGTTTCTATCACAATCTTATTAGCTTGGTCGTCATCCAAGTATCTAAGTGCTTGAAGTATTGCCATGGTTTCAACTTGTGTATTGGTACTCATATGAGCTTCCATTTCTTTAGCTTGTGCTTGTATTACATCCCCATTCCCATCCCTCACACAAAAACCCCAAGAACTTCTCCGAGGATTCCCTCTAGATGCACCAGTATTCACTTTAATCCAACCTCTATCAGAAGCTTCCATATCACAATGCTGACTTTAATAGGCTGAGAGTATCTATTCAGGGCTTCCACTACACTACTCCACTTGTAAGGGGCATACTTGAAATTTCTCCTCCTCACCGTCATAAACATTACCAAAGTATGCATCACATAATAAATAAGCCTTGAGTATTCCTCCTTTTCCAAATCTCCTAGAGTATAATTACCGTTACAACCTTATAGATGTATCCTAACTGGACTCTGAGTACCGCACATAAATGTTCTACATGCTCTGCCTCTAATTGGGAGTAGACTAGAATATCATCGATAAATACAACCACAAACTGCTCTAAGAAAAGTCTTGTTCATCAAATCCATAAATACTACTGGGGAATTAGTCAAGCCGAACGACATCACACAAAACTCAAAATGACCATATCTGGTCCTGAAAGCTGTCTTTGGAATGTCTTTCTCATTGACCTGACCTCAGATCTGTCTTCGAGAAATATCTAGCACCCTGCAACTGGTCAAATAAATCATCAATTCTTTGGAGCAGATACTTGTTCTTTATTGGAAACTTATTCAACTGTCTGTAATCTAAGCACATTCAAAACGAGCCATCTTTCTTCCTTACAAATAACATTGGTGCTCCCCACGGTGATGTACTAGGCCTAATAAAGCCCTTCTCGAGCAAGTCCTTCAAGTGCTCCTTCAGCTCCCTCAACTCAACAGGTGCCATCCTGTAAAGAGGAATAAATATCAGCTGAGTATCTGGTAAAACATCAAGAGCAAAGTCAATCTCCTGCTCTGGAGGAAGGCCTGGAAGCTTTTCTGGGAATACATCTGGAAACTCATTAACCACTGGAACAGACTGAAGAGCCAGTGACTCTGTTTCTTTATTTTGAACTCGAACTATATGATAAATATAACTTTTTGCACTTATCTTCTTTGCATTGAGATAGGAAATAAACCTACCTCTTGGCGAAGCTGTATTACCTTTCCATTCCAGCATTGGCTCTCTTGGAAACTGAAACCGAACCATCTTTGTTCTGCAATCAGCATTAGTATAACAAGAAGCCAACCTGTCCATACCCATGATAACGTCAAAGTCCACTATTTCTAACTCAACCAACTCAGCTACGGTATGCCGATTACAAACTATAACTACACAATCTCTGTATAGCCGTCTAGCTATCACTGAATCACCAACAAGTGTAGACACTTTAAAAGGCCTAATAGACTAAGGTTTTATCCCAAACTTACCAGCAATAAAAGGAGTGACGTATGATAAAATAGATCCTGGTCTGTCAATACATATACGTCATGGGAGAAGACTGATAATATACCTATAACAACATCAGGCGACGACTCAAGGTCCTGCCAACCAACCAAAGCATGCATGCTGTTCTGTGGACCGCTCGAACTCGAAACTCCACCCCTTCCTCTATCACAATCGGTTGGTGTCTAAGAACCCTACCGAGGAGGGCGTACCGATGAAGAAGAACTAGCTGCAGATCCGGTTGGCTGAACGATACCCCCACCACCTCTCGACGGATAATCTCGCATAATGTGGCTTAGTTGACCATAGAGGTAACACACATCCTAACCCAAACGACACTATCCATCGTGTAACTTACCACACTAAGCATATTGTGGTAGAGATGGCCTTATCTGGTTAGAACTACCTTTAAACTGGGAACTGGAAGCCCTGGAACTCTGGCTTGGCTTAAAATAAGTAGGACTATCAAACCTCGATCCTAGGAACAGCGAAGGGGCACTAGCCACTGAATAGGTTGAATGCCTAGAGAACTGCCGTCTGTGGCAACCCGATACTCACCAAAAGACCTAGAAGATCTAACTCTCTTGCTCTGACCCCTATCACGCTCCTGATCAGCTCGCTGCTACTGCTTTCTCTCCTTTAAACCCTGAGCATATGCCTGAATACGAGAGATATCCATACCCTCTTAAAGTGAGGCCGTCATGCAATCATAAATCAAATGCGGTCTAAGTGCAATCACAAATCGGTGTACCTGATCTTCCATCTCAGCTACAATCATGGGAGCATACCTGGCTAGTGAGTTAAAGAGGAGACTGCACTCCCAAACACATATTTCCCTGGCGTACATTCAGAAATATATCAACTCGAGCCCGTCGGGCCTCTCCTGGCAAATAATGTCGAAGGAAGGCCTCAGTGAACTCCTGCCATACTGTTGGAGGTGCATTAACCCCTCTTGAAAATTCCCAGGTCTCGTACCACTGGACAGTACCAGCTCACAACCGATAAGAAGCTAACTCCACCGACTCTTTGTCAGAAGCATGCATTACCCTCAATGTCCTTAGCATCCAATCTATAAAATTCTACGGGTCCTCATATAGTTTCGATCCAAAGAATACTAGAGGGTCCATATTAATGACGTCTCGAACCTTGGCCTTAACAGCCCTGGCAACATAACCTTTACCTGTACCCTGACGCTGGGCCTGAGCGGCCACTAACTGAGTCAATAACCGAATAGCATCTCGCATCTCCTAGCCTGATGCATCATGTGAAGGAACTGGGTGTACTATAGTCGTGCCCTTTTGGGATCCGCTGGAACGAAAGGGCTCTGAGAAGACTGAGATGGGGCCTCACTCTGGGACTCAACCTGGCCCGCCGCTACTGATGGTACCTGACTGCTACCCTCATCTGTCACAACCTTGCCTCTCTGGCCGGCTAAAGCTCTCTTCGTCACAGGCATCGCTGACATTGTAGTATGTTATTAGAAAAGAAATTCTATTAGTGCAACTCTAACGCACAATCTAAGATAAGAAAGAAGGACAATCTTCCTAATTGCCCTGCAGCCTCCTGTTTATAAGTGGCGCACAACACACTATAAACAAGACTCTGCTAAGCACATTTTTTAGAAAACCCTAGGACGCAACTGCTCTGATACCAAGTTTGTCATGACCCTGACGAAGGGTCGTGATGGGCACCCGGGCCCTACATGCCGAACACCACTAATCATGCTTTCATATCATAATCATAACCAAAAGTGGACTTTAAGGGTCATCAAACGGAAATTTACTAAATCATAAGAGAAATATGTTGAAAAAGAGATGAGCCCGAGAAGACATACTATACAACTATGCTGGACAAAGACTGAGCAAATCGATAAGGCCACCGTAAAATACTATACAACAAAAATATAGGCCGGCCGAGAGGGCCATACAATATCCAACTATACCATTACTGTCTACAAGCCTTTACTGGAATATATGACATAATAAGGTCACGACAGGACCTCGCCATACCCATATGAACACAAAAATTATAACGTACCCAAACACAACAACAACTTCGGAATGAGAGGAGTGCTCCAATCTCAGCTGAACAGCAGCCTACAGTGGCGGATCGTCAACCTGTCTAACTGAACCTGTGGGCATGAAACGCAGCCCCCCAAGAAAGAGACGTCAGTACGAATAAAGTACTCAGTATGTAAGGAATGAAAGTAACATGAAAGAAATATAAAAGTACATATGATAAAATGAATGCAGCCTGTATGTCCGAACTGCCTCTATGGGCCAATGATATACATAACACAGTGCATGCATGCATAGGGGTCATACATATATATACGTGTATAACGTCTATCAAGCCTCTGTGGGAATCCCGTCATATCATATCAGCTTCTGTGGGTATCACCATCATGATCATGATTATGTGATCAACTGATTAGGTGGTAGTGCGTATATAACGCTGTCACCTTCCTCATACCCCATATATTAATACATAATATACGTGTATATATATATATATACATAATGAAATGCAATGCAAGAATATGATAAGAGTACATCCTGAATCTGTCGAAGTGACGTAGGTCGTTACATCTCCGAACATGATTATGAGATAGCATTTTCATCAACATGAGACTTTATGAATCATACTGAATCTGAAGAAAGACTTACTGAAAATAACATTGTAGAACATGAATCAACATGGAACATCCCTAGCTACTATGAATAGAGCTTTTATGGAGCAGCGTTATGTTTACGTTTCGTTCATAAGGCTCATGCCAACGGAAAGAAAGTTATCCTTAACATACCTCACGTCGCTAACACAATCCCACAACAAATCCGTTGAAATAGTACTCCTGTCCTATAATAAAGGAAGGTACTTACAAGCTTAGATGGTACTAGTATATCACTTATATCAAATGATAAATCGATTCTAAAATGAATCGGACAACATTTCCCCCATTTCTGAACCATCACAACACATCCAACAACCTCAAATAAGTCTCTTTCATTCTGCATCACTACTTCACCCAAGGTTTTCACCAAAACAGCCCAAAATACGCTTTATATACAACACCTATACACATTCTTCTTCTAAAAATACCAGGCATAACAACCTCAACACAATCTCAACACCAACCGCTATCCTCACCATAGGATTTTAGCTCTAAAATATATTAACAACATAATTCAAGTTAGATTACAACTCAAAATAACATCAAGTTCATGTTTGAACCTTTCCTCTAATTTCCTTCTCTCCAACCCTGGCATAACTATCACATAAACTCATAACCATGGAAATAAGATGAAATCTTATCTCAAGAACTCATGAACACTTTAATTCAAAGATCACTTCACCTTGAATCAAAGCTATTACAAGAAGGAGAAACAAGCTTCAACAATATTTTGAAAACCTTTGGAACTTGATTCTCACTTTTAATCCTTGATTTCACTTGAGGTTGATTACATATGTTTGAGAGGGTTCTAGAAGTGTTTGGGTTCTGAGAAAAGATAAAAAAGAGGGGGTCAGAAATATAACATAAAATTTTTTTGGCACCGAGTTAAATTTACTGTCAACTTTTTAAGAATCGTAAAAATTATACGGCTCGAATAATTGGACTGTAAAATCCAATTAGTGGCTCACCCTTACTGTAATCGATTTACGGTGGTAGGTCAACTAGATATACGGTCCGTAAAATTTATACAGTCCATATACCCAATCGTAAAACCTAACTTTTTTCGAAACATACTCTCGTCGATTTGTTCAACTTCAAATCCTCTCAACACATACTAAGCATGGACTTAACCCCTCGTATACTCAGGATGAACACGTCTAATCTCACATATCCTCAAAAATATCTCCGCTTCCGAATCTACAACAACCAACTCATGAAAAAATTAATGTATTAAAGTACGGAGTGTAACAACAACCATGGGAGTCCCTTTCACGGACAACAGCTGCAGCATCTAACGATTATTTGAGAATAGTTGTGCAAGCTGAACTTGACAAGAGAATGGTTGTAGTCATGGATAAGGAAGTGAGTTGACAATCTAATAAATGCTCGACAGAGAGTGGTCATTTTCGTAGGATGAGAAGGATGCTAGTGTTGGCAAGAAACTTGAGGCAAGCTAAAGCCGAATTAGGGATTTAGAAAGTTCAGTAGGACTAGGTGATGTCATGATACTAAGAAGATGAATGACGGGAAATTGGGAGGATACCGATAATTAATAAAGGAATAACTATTGTAAGTCAACCACAGTGGCAAACGTCACTAGTAACCTTCATAAGGAAAGAAATATATGCCACGGTTAGATATAGTATGTGTAGATGTACATGCCCTTTCTGGGCACCCAAATAATGCCGAAGCTGCCGTAGTACGAGATGTATGTCCCGACAAGAAATTAAGTCATAGGGAAAGAAGAGAAATTGAAAATAACAAATCGATACGTGGGAGGCAGCAATCTAAGGAGCTAAGGTGGTGGTTACACCCCCTAAAGGATGGGAGGACAACAAAATAATATCTAGAAAACTGGATCTTCCAGCAATCAATCAACAAGAGGATTATAGCAAGGTTATGGGGCAAGGGGAACTATGATGTAGAATAACAAAAGAGGGTGCGTGAATACGAACAATGAGCTTAATAAGTAAGGAGAAACAGAAAGGGAAATATAAGAGAACATCAAAATACTCAAAAGGTTAAGGTGATGAAGGTAAAGTAGCCAAAAAGATGTTGACTTAAAAAAAGCTACTACGACTATGGAGGAAGGTAAATGGATTCACAAGTTAGTAACATGCTAAGAAGGATCAAGTTATAGACAAAAGATTGCAGATGTGATGGGAATGGATGAAAAAAAGTATATCATGAGTCTGAATGAGTACGTTTCGATTATCTTTCTGTACAGAACCTTATTTTTATAAAATTCACAACTATGCCTAGTGCTAGTTGTTTTATTAAAAAAAATGTTTCGGTTATCTAACTAATCACCTTCTTCATAAAGCATGTCGACAGTCAAGGCTAACAGATAAGCAATGAAGTAAGCTCATAACAGAAGAATTCAGGACTGCCAATGCAAGGAAAAAAACGTGTGAGGTTCCGAGAAAAGTTATTACTGTAAAGAATATGGTGACAACACGACAAAAAGGTAGTAAAATAAATTACCCCATAACATCGGGTTTCCAAAAGTGGTAAGTACTAATACGGAGGCAAAGTATTAACATTATTGTTGTTAAATATGTTAGTTGGGAAGTAAGGGACAACGACAATGTTGAGACTACACAAAAGGAGTTCCAAGGCATAAAGGGACTAAACAACTGGTGTATATATAGAGAGAGTGTCGGTGGAAGGTCAAGTGGGGAAATCACCCAAAGGATGACACTAAAGAAGGAACTACAGAAGTTAGCACCTCTTAGGAAGAAGCAATGATAGCGTGGGGGTGTGCTAATAAAAGGGAAGTCGGTAAGAGTCATGGGAATTTCATTACCCTAAAAGAAAAGAAGCAGGCAGTAAAAAGGTAAGGTAATGACCTGGATTGCTAGTAGAGGGTGTAAAGCACAGACTGTCCACGGAGTTTAGAACACATCGCAATCATAACTGACACCCTTGGTTGTAGTTTAAGGCAAAGGTCACTAGGTGAATAGCATGATATATAGGGAAGCTGGAGAAAAGGGAATGTACCAGGGAACTCCATCAGCTAGACAGGTCGGGGATAAGCCCTTGGATGTCGTGAATACATGAGTGGTAGTTCTGAATTCAACAAAACCACTGTTGGTAGTCTGAGTAAAGAAATATAGGGGTCCAATTGTAGTGCAATACAAGTAGGGGATTCTGTGTCATGAGACAACAGTTTCCTAACTCGAGGAAGACAGAATTCTGGGATACCGAGAGCGATTATGGGCACTTGATAGGATGAGGCTACAGAAAGGGAGGTCATGAAAGGAACTCATTAAATAAAGTTATTCTATAAATTCTAAGTCACCGAAGATGTATCCTGAGCATAGAATAACATACTGTGGATAGACGCGAAAAATGATACGATAGAACTTCTAGCTTAGAGTTCGAGTTGTCATCAAGTGGAGATGCGACACCAGAGATCAGAAGTTCGATTTAGGAATATGAAAGATTCTAATGTGAAGGTGGGACACGGTTAAAGTAGGCTTCTCCACTGGGTTGCGTCGTGATATCGCAAGTTGATTTTAGAAATTTGGGATCGACGCACAACATCAGCCCATTTCCTACTGTTGAGTCAACTTATACAGTCGAGTATTATGTTAAATAGTACCATAAAGAGATTTCTTGACTTTGTGGTGAAACGATTTTATCAGATAGGACGGAGGGGCTCATTTCACGGCTACCTCCTAGAAGTTATTTTATATAGGTTTGGGATTTGAGGCATCGGGAATGATGCCTATTGTTTATCGAGTGGGTTACATCAATAGCTAGGGCCCCAGCACTAAGACGGTATCTTATGAGAGTAGATATGGACGCAAAAAGCAGGCTTTCCGTTGGATGGTTTGAAAATCAGAAAAACAGGGTAGTATGGGTTTGGCGTAGTTCTTCAAGCAGTAAAGAGAGTGAACTTGATCAGCAGTCAACTGTAAGTAGCCTGAGGCCAGTGGTTATCATGATGGGGGCCTTAAGTCTAGAGGTTGGAGTTTGAGGTGGAGATTTGGAAGGTTTCGGCAAGATGATCGAAGAAATCAGAATCGACAAAAGTCTATGGTACTCCTATCCATATTAAGTCATTCGAAAGTTAGGGCAATTAATTCATGAATTAAAACTTTTTCACGGTAAGAATTCAGTTATTCAGTACTCTACATATTGTTGTTATGAGAATATATCAGAGATCCTTCCCAAGGTGTATGGGTTAAAGCTATCAAAAAAATCAGCTACTATATCAGGATCAGCAGGTTCACAAACCTAAGGTTTAGAATGTGACATTGGTGGAAATGTCGTAAAGGAACAAGAACACCAAGGAGATGACATAGAAAGTCGAAAAGGAAATAAGGTCCAAGGTACTTTCGTTTATACCAAATGGGAGGCAGTGATCGTCAACAGACAGAAACAGAATGAGCTCATAAGGTAAAATATGGCTTAGTCTATTCTTATTTCAGGAAGGGAAATATATGAGATTGGCGTGCATACGATGGGCAAGTAAGGTGACATAGCACAAATGATGGATGTTATTGCTAACAGGATTGAAGTAACGTTCGCGATCAATAGTCATTCCACATACCCCAACATTCGAGGATGAACGTTTCCTGGGTGGGGTGGGGGCAGAATGTTACATCCGTCCTTCCATATGCTAATTCGCACCGATAGTTAAGGCCATGGAAGCCTAAGGGAGGATGTGTCGTAAGAGTTCAATGGTACAACTGCGTTAGTCCCAAGGTTAAGGAGGTTCATAAGCATGATTGGTAAGTATAGAAAGGTTTCAGGATCAAGCAAATCAAAGAAATTCAAGTTCGTCGGAATTCAGGGAAAATTAGGTAGAATTCTAGACATGATTTTGGCCTAACTTTTAGGAGGTATATCTCCTAGTATATAAATAATTGTGGGATGCATACCTTATTAAAATTCAAGTTTAGAAAGTCTTCTTTTCAATGCAACATAGAATTTGAAAATTAGAGAAGTACTGTGCCCGGTACGGCCCACGTTGCGGCGGTGGGTTTGGTATATATAGGTTGTTGGGGCCAAAAATTTCATATTTTCTCATCCCCAAAATGCTCCTCCTCCTCCTCTCTCTCTCTCTCTCTATATATATATATATATATATATATATATATATAGTCTAATCCCTAAGTAATCTACGCAAATTACTACTCGGAAGGTTCGTAGAAGTAGCAGGATCATCATTTTCCCACTTTTTCTTGGAATTGAGGTGGTTGTGGACGAAATTCAGCTAGGGTTAAGGATTGATTAGAGACAATTGAGGTAAGAACTCATCCCTTTCTACATGCAATTGAGTAAATTGATTTGAATGTGACCATAAAGTTGGAAAGTCATGAAATTGTGGCTAGGGTTTTGGTAATTGACTTACTAGCTTGATAAATTGTGTTGAAGAGGGTTGCATGGTGGTTGTAGCTATAATTGGTGTTGGAAATGTGATTATCATGAAATTGTTGCCATTAATGAACCGGGAAGGAAGGCGTAACTTTGTCAATCGTAAGCGGAGCTTGTCCCTTGATGTAACGAACTACTATTTGGGATTTGCAATGTATAAACTTGGATTAGGATGGGTTATTGTTATTATGGTCCTCATGGATCTGGAAAATGTAGAGAAATACAGGGAAAATGTTGCCCGAATTATCGTAGAAATTACCTGTCACTTAGATACATAAAATTGACAAATTGTGTTAAAAAACATTATTCTATGATTATAGATCGAGATTGGAACATAACGAGTGGGTCGTTGTGGAAAGCAAGAAAAGCGCCATAAAGGTATTGAAGGCTTCTTTATCTCCTTTCTTCTATGTCATGAGTGCAACTACTCGTATATGTAAACGAACGTCCCAAAAGAAATGATGCTACTCTAAGTCTGACAAGGTCCATGTTCCTTCCTTCCATATTATGTGAAATAAGCTAGATGCCCCCAGCTTGATGCTTATGAGAAATCCCAAAATCATGAAAGGCTATGAAATCATATGTATGTATATTCTTGTATCTTGCCAAGGTTTGATGATGTTCATGTTAGCTCCACAATGATATTGCTAATCCATATGTTGCACGCATTATATATAGATATATACACACACACACACACGATAACACCCCAGGCTATAACCGGTTGGCATGGCACTAATGTGTGCTATATATGTATATTATAACACTCCGGGCTATAACCAGCAGGTATGGCACTAATGTACGCTATATATGTATATTATAACACCCTGGGCTATAGCCGGCAGGCATGGCACTAGTGTACAATTACACCACTGCAATTGGGCATGTTGTATGATGAGATGAGCCCCAAAGAGCAGCATATATGACGATACTAGCCCACAGAGGCCTATATATGTGTATGTATATGTAAAAGAGTCTGCATGTATAATATACGCCCTCAAAGGTATCCAGGTTCCAGGTTGTTTCTTCAAGTCTTCCATACTCATGTTATCTATATTTATATTAGCTTTAGGCTTAATGCATGCAGGCCCCTAAACTTGCCCTTTTTTTTTTATTTTGGCACCTAAACTAAGTGTTGTTCCTATTGAACCCCTGAACTCGTCCCAAATATGTCTATCAAACCCCCTAAATCTGATTTTTATTAGAAGCAAAAATTAAATTAGGAAAATGAAGGTGGAGTAATATTTCAGACATGTGGTAAGCTATTCTTTAGGTCATGGATGTGTCAATTTCTGCTCTTTCACTGCGAGCTTAATTAAGAGCTACTTTTTCCCCCCCCTCTCAATTGCTGCTAATCTTAGCTAAAAGATTACATGATTAAATTAGAATATATATTAGCATGTTCTTACATTGAAGATGGAATACTATGTAAGTCAGATTGTGTTTGATAGACACACTTGAGGACGAGTTCAGGGGTTCAATAGAAACAACACTTAGTTGAGGTGCCAAAATGGAAAAAAAAGTGACAAGTTTAGGGGGCCGCATATGCATTAAGCCTCATCTTTATGTCATGTTTATCATGCCTTACGTACTCGGCATACTTTCCGTACTGACATCCTTTGCAGGGACGCATGCCTGCAGGTCTGACTCCTTAGATTGGCGTACCCTATTAATAGGTTGTTCTAATTCAGCGGTCGACCTGCAAGTTTGTAACACCCCATACCTTTAACCTAAGCTTTGACTATGATCCTAGACGTAGAAAACCAGATAAAGAATGTGGGAATTGGAAATTTCCTCTTCAGCTGTAAGATGGTGGTTTACGCCCGTGAACAGTGACCGTATTTCAGTTTACGGGCCGTAAATCAAATCGTAAACTGGTAGTTGAATTTCATATGGTTAAATACGGACCGTATTTCAAATCGTAAACTGAAACCAAGGATTTCTGAGCATTCTGGAATTTGGCAATTTGATGTAAAATGGTTAAATACGGACCGTATTTCAAACTACGGCCCGTATTTCAAAATGTATTTGGAATTTGGGAAAACTTCCTTCATGAAAGTTGTAGAGCTTTGAAATACCTTTCGAACGGTATATTATGGGGGTCAAACGGACTTCTGTGCAAAGACTTATGGCCATTTTACTGAAGAGAGGCAGTGCTGTCCGTATTTCAAAATACGGCCAGTATTTCAAAATACGGCCCGTATTTTGAAATACGGCCAGTATTTAACTGGGCCGAAAAATGAATTTTTCCAGAACAGTATATATTCGTCCATATCAGTTCAAATCATTATTTTTCATTCCTTCAAGCCCTAGAACGACTTCCTACCCTCTTGCATCATCAAGAACACCAAGGTAAGCCTACTCTAATTATTCCAAATCAATTCTAATACCTATCCTTGTAATCTAAACAAGAAATTATCATTGCTAAACTAGGGTTTTCAAGAAAACCCATCTCAAGGTTCAAGAATTCAAGATTTTGGAAATCTTCTTCAAAGCTCAAGTCTTTAATTCAAGTTTTGGAGCAATTAAGATATGTAGAACTTCCATCCACATGTGGGAATCTCTACGTTCTTCCCCATGCTCCGTTTCTTGATATCCATGAAGTTCAAACCCTAGGGCATTAAACCCAACATATTGGTAGCCCGTATTTATGTATTTATGTACATGAATTTTGTATCTATATTCGTTATTGTATTCCTAATCTTCCATTACGGTTATTAGGAACCCTAGCTTAATCTATGAATCATGAATTATTCCTCATGTATTCTCATTATGTTTATATGAAACTTTATGATTTTATGTAGCAAGTTACAAGCATGTTTTCAAGTCAATTATATATATATATATATATATATATATATATATATATATATATAATTATGAACTATTGTTATTACTCATGAATCAAGAACATGTTTGCAAGACTATGACAAGTTATCTCATGAAACCATATTACAAGATATTTCATGAAACCATGTTTACAAGTTATTTAATGAAATCATGATTACAAGTTATTTCACGAAAATCATGGGCTTCTTAGCCAACTATATCACGTTTTTGGGAATTGCTTAGTTAACCGAGAAGGCTCAGATAGCCTGAAACTACGTTGCCACCGTAGGATAAGGGTTGTCAGTAAGGAGGCAACACCTTCATTATGCAGTTTGGATCCTTACATGCTTATTATTACTTAAATCTCATATCCCTGGCAAGGTTGTGAGTGTTCTGCTGGTAGGACGCAAGTACCAGACCATGTTGTCGGTTATACTATAGCATTCCCCACGTTACAAGCAGTTTTACATACATGTATTTCCATTGATTTACTGTTTTCAGACTTTACTCACGTTTTATGCTCATGTCCAAGTTACATTCAGTTTCAGTTCATGTCCTATACCTATACTGTGCCATGTTCTTCATTCAGCAGGTTTTACATACTAGTACTATTCACCATGTACTAACGTCCCTTTTGCCCGGGGCCTGCACTTCACGGTGCAGATACCGGTTTTCAGGAGCATACATCTGCGCAGTAGGATCACTTCAGATATCAGCTTATTGGTGAGCCCTACTTCTCTCGGGGTTCAACATGGAGTCTGCATTAGTATTTAGTTTATGGTAGTCCAGGGCCATGTCCTGGTAGTTAGTATTCAGACATGTTTTAGAGGTTTCATAGACATATGTTAGTTCACAGAGTCAGTTATGCTTTTATGTTTGCAAACTATTGTGTTTCCATGATATTTCATACTATGAGATAATTTCAAGACTTTATTCCGCAAATTACATTTTCATGCTTTATTTAAATTGCATCATATAGATTATATTGTTTTGATGCCCATGTTGACAATCAAGCCATGAAGTTCGCTCGGACACATGCAAGTAAGGCCCGTGTTCCGTGTTACGCCCAGGCCATGGTTCGGGGCGTGACAAAGCTTGGTATGAGAGCCCTAGGTTCAAGTGTCTTAGGGAGTCTATGAAACCGTGTCCAGTGGGGTCACTTTTATATGTGTGTGGTGCCCACACATATAAACAGTTGACCACCAAGACATTTAAGATTGTCTCACTTCTTTCATCTCTAGATCGTGCAATAGAGCTGTGTTCTCAGAAATCACTCGAACTCATGTTTGTTTCCCATTCTACCGAATACGCCTAGTCTCAATGGATGAGGAAGATGTAAAGGTAGTCGTTATCGATGTGTTTCTCTCCGATAGAGGCATCAGGAATTATTCTAACTTGTGTCATGAAGCTTAGAGCAGTAAGTAACATTCTCTTTCCATCGAATTCTAAACGTATCGAATGCGTAAGCGGCGAGAAGGAAAATTCGAGACCCAAGACTTACCAAATAGTGCATGGTGTGTTTATCAGGTGATAATACCCTTTTAAAAACAAGTTTCGGCATGGCAGTATACATAGGTTATATACCTTACAGAATACGTTTATTTGGATTATCTAACCATGGAGCTACCATATAAGGGTGATGGTTCATATTTAAGACCCCAAGAGGTAGGATGTTATGAAGTTAACCGCAGCAGGCATAAATTGTCCACGGTAGTTTTAAGTAGGAAATAGCCTAAGAGCCAATCACCTGTAATACTAGAAAGTATCGATTTTTTTTTAAGGATATATATATTTTTGTCATATGGTCTATGCACATGACTAAGAAGGGACTGATGCGGTAAGAAAACCACGAGCAGACGATATAAATTTTTGTAGGGTTAATTTTAAATTATTTCAGCTTATTCAGATCAGACCTAGAGAGTATGACGTTAGTAAGCTACTAAAAGAAGCAGATATTACTACGAGATAAAAGATATGACAATTCTCTCTTAGGTTATGTGATTAAATTTATCCCTGGTGTATAGTATGATATAAATTTTGAAAGTGTATAGAGAGTTTGGGGTTAGTTGATCCAATTCCTTGTTTAAGACAGATGAAATTTCCCTAAGTGTGATCTATGTCTATAGTTCAGAAAGATAGTATACAACTCCAGAATAGAGTCAGATAAGGAGGAAAAGTTAGAAATAACCTTATGCTTCACTTTAGTACTCAGAGAAGAATTAGAGATTATGATGCTAGTAAGTAGTCAACAGAAGCATAGTGAGTAAGTTTGAATAGACACAGTGAATTAGAAAATTTCAACAGAGTTAGTAGAAGTACGATTTGAGTTACTTAGTCAAGTTAGCACTACTAAGGTAACTGCCTGAATACACCGAAGGCGTGTTAGAACCCAAAGGGTTTAAGATAAATTTGAGGTATAGAAATTGGTGAAAGAACAAAACCATCTAAGCAGTAAGAGAGCAAGCTACAGAAGAAAAGTCTTTAAGAGTTATCAGAAAAGAGTTTTCCCCAAGACTGACAAAGCTAGCATGCGAGTTATGTACATTAGAAACCCGTTCATTTAAGTAATCCAGTTTTCCCTGTAAGTAAGACTTGCTTGAAGTAAGCGGAAGAAATGAGTCGTCAGTATTTTTGAGGAGATTAGCAGAGCCACTAGATGACCACTTATCGCTAACGCGAGAGATCCACAGGCTTTAAATGTTAAATTTTGAACTAAGGGGGAGTTTGTGTGATAAGGTACCGATATAGATTATGTGTTTCGTAAGTTTATATGTGTTGAGGAGATTATGTTAGAGCATCACAGTTTTATGAACCCAAAATAAGATGCATAAAATGTGATTTTTATCATATTGTTGAGATCAAGTACTAGGTAATTATGTTATAAGATAAAGTTCTAGAGCGAATAGTGGGTTTTAAGGGTATAACGGTTCCAATTCCAGAGCAATTCATGTACTATGTGGTACTAATGCCCAGACGTACTCTACTCGTGCCTTTCGTACCCATATCATGCCCATGTTAGAGATTGATACTCTGCGTTTAAGATACAAGAATTAAGACTTCATACGATAGTAAGGTATGCAAGGGAATGTCCTTTCATGTTTCGCACATCAGGTGTGCTCGTGTCTAAAGTTAAAAAAAAAAAAAACCGTATTCAGGTCTCACGTATCTGTCATGCTTTTATACTCATGTCCATGTTCTAGCATCTAAGTGCTTTTCAAATCTGATGATGATCTTGACCCCTATGATTATGTTATCCATGTTACCACATACTCGTGCCCCAATTCATTTCGCTATGCATTCCATTTATAACGGTATTGTAACAATGATTTTGTGAGATAATAATGAAGGTGAACCAAGATGGATGTCCTACCCCCCTTCTATGTAATTCATGCTTATGTTCCTTTAGCTAATGTCTTACGATCATGACGACATGATTCTTTTTTTTTTCCTTTCGCTAAGTATCTAGGTCTCGTTATGTTCAAGGTGACTTTCTATCCATGTCTTAGATGCTCGAGGAACGAGTTATACATGCCTATAATCCATTCTTTCATGTGCCTTATTTATAACACGGGCGTTTACTCACGGTGATAAGAGTAAGCTATGTTGAACCATGTCCTATTTTTTTTCGGTATATCTAAATTCTAATGGTAATGTTTTATCCATGCCTTAGTCTCCGAGTACCCAAGAGTTAGCCTACAACTTGTGCTCTATGCAAGTCAGACTAACGCCTTAGTCTTACTTCAATACTCGTGAACTCAAGTCCATACGCCATGGTATGTAGGTACTCATATAAACGTTATATTTTTCATGGTCCCATGCCCCATGTCATCCTATTCACATTTCATGCCATATGAATCACGTTCCCATATACGCATGTTCCATGTTATGTCCTCCATGTATAATGCACCATGCCATGTCTGTTCTCTAGAGCAAAGTATCTCATGTGAATAGTACCAATAATTCTTTTTCTCCCAGTCCTCTATAATTCGCTCATGAGAATGAGCAAGATGAGCTAAGGAATTCATAATCATGATTAACAGCTAACAAGATAAGCAGAAGTAAGATGCATTCCTATATTCAAATAGATAACTTTTCATATAACCTGTGGTACTTATCTCAAGAGTATGCTACTCAGATTCGATGTATTCATGTCATGCCTATGCTAGAGATTTATGAATACCTATGTTAGGATCATATTCTTGTTATACAATTCAAGTCTGTTGGATTTGCATCGAGTTGCGCTTACATTCAAAGCCTAAGTCATACTCCTATCTCATATTACCATGGTGACATACGAACGTCTGTGATTAAGTCTCTAAGTATCCAAATCCTACACGCGCTTAGTATTCAACCCACATGTTGTAACAATCGTGTTTTCGATATTCAGATCCCATGTTACGATATCCATTTTCACACGTATTCGTATCTCATGACAGTTTAGCACTCATGTATTCATGTCATCCAGTTTCATGTATTTATGTCCCACGTCATGCGTCTCATGCCCAGGTAATCATGTCATGTTCGTGCCTATTTCCAGTACTTCTGTCATTCATGCCTACGGACTTTCTTCCAAACCCCATGCATAGTAATCATATAATCATTCAGCCAATATCCGTGTGTTCAAGCCAGCTCAGTATATATGTTAGCTACATTCAAGATCCAGTAATCACGTTATATCACATCATGCGTATTAAGACACGGTGTGAGTTGTGTGTTGGTACTTTAGTTAGTTGGCAGGCGTTTGAGAAATGTCGTGAGGGTCCGAATTATGAAGGAAGTCCTACCATAAATTTTGTAGATTCCAGAGTTAGTAGCGATTCTTAACCACTAGCCATAAATCGAGGACAAATGTTTCATGATTCTCATTCATGTAGGCGCTACTCAGTTTCATGTTCCCCATGTACATGTTTCCATGTAATCACGTACTCAGTTCTCATGATCCATGACCATGTTCCCACATAACCATGTCAAGCTCTTATGTTTTACGTCATGTTTCTTTCATGTTCATGAATTCAAGCCATGTCCAGCCATGTTCTTAACCATGACCCATCATTCGAGGACGAATGATCCCAAGGGGGAGATATTGTACCACCCCGTACCTTTAACCTAAGCTTTGACCATGATCCTAGACTTAGAAAACCAGATAAAGAATGTGGGAATTAGAAATTTCCTCTTCAGCTG
The DNA here is from genome assembly GCF_019175385.1 of Lycium barbarum. Taxonomy (NCBI): domain Eukaryota; kingdom Viridiplantae; phylum Streptophyta; class Magnoliopsida; order Solanales; family Solanaceae; genus Lycium; species Lycium barbarum. Next base: position 16,829,258 of record NC_083344.1, on the reverse strand, counting down.
TAAGATGGTGGTTTACGCCCATGAACAGTGACCGTATTTCAGTTTACGGGCCGTAAATCAAATCGTACACTGGTAGTTGAATGTCATATGGTTAAATATGGACCATATTTCACAATACGGCCCGTATTTCAAATCGTAAACTGAAACCAAGGATTTCTGAGCATTCTGGAATTTGGCAATTTGATGTAAAATGGTTAAATACGGACCGTATTTCGAAATACGGCCCGTATTTCACAATACATTTGGAATTTGGGAAAACTTCCTTCATGAAAGTTGTAGAGCTTTGCAATACCTTTCCAACGGTATATTATGAGGGTCAAACGGACATCTGTGCAAAGAGTTATGGCCATTTTACTGAAGAGAGGCAGTGCTGTCCGTATTTCAAAATACGGCCTGTATTTCAAAATACGGCCCGTATTTTGAAATACGGCCAGTATTTAACTGGGCCGAAAAATGAATTTTTCCAGAACAGTATATATTCGTCCATATCAGTTCAAATCATTATTTTTCATTCCTTCAAGCCCTAGAACGACTTCCTACCCTCTTGCACCATCAAGAACACCAAGGTAAGTCTACTCTAATTATTCCAAATCAATTGTAATACCTATCCTTGTAATCTAAACAAGAAATTATCATTCCTAAACTAGGGTTTTCAAGAAAACCCATCTCAAGGTTCAAGAATTCAAGATTTTGGAAATCTTCTTCAAAGCTCAAGTCTTTAATTCAAGTTTTGGAGCAATTAAGGTATGTAGAACTTCCATCCACATGTGGGAATCTCTACGTTCTTCCCCATGCTCCGTTTCTTGATATCCATGAAGTTCAAACCCTAGGGCATTAAACCCAACATATTGGTAGCCCGTATTTATGTATTTATGTACATGAATTTTGTATCTATATTCGTTATTGTATTCCTAATCTTCCATTACGATTATTAGGAACCCTAGCTTAATCCATGAATCATGAATTCTTCCTCATGTATTCTCATTATGTTTATATGAAACTTTATGATTTTATGTAGCAAGTTAAAAGCATGTTTTCAAGTCAATTATATATATATAATTATGAACTATTGTTATTGCTCATGAATCAAGAACATGTTTGCAAGACTATGACAAGTTATCTCATGAAACCATATTACAAGATATATCATGAAACCATGTTTACAAGTTATTTCATGAAATCATGATTACAAGTTATTTACAAGTTATTTCACGAAAATCATGAGCTTCTTAGCCAACTATATCATGTTCATGTTTTTGGGAATTGCTTAGTTAACCGAGAAGGCTCAGATAGCCTGAAACTACGTTGCCACCGTAGGATAAGGGTTGTCAGCAAGGAGGCAACACCTTCATTATGCAGTTTGGATCCTTACATACTTATTATTACTTAAATCTCATATCCCTGGCAAGGTTGTGAGTGTTCTGCTGGTAGGACGCAAGTACCAGACCATGTTGTCGGTTATACTATAGCATTCCCCACGTTACAAGCAGTTTTACGTACATGTATTTCCATTGATTTACTGTTTTCAGACTTTACTCACGTTTTATGCTCATGTCCAAGTTACATTCAGTTTCAGTTCATGTCCTATACCTATACTGTGCCATGTTCTTCATTTCAGCAGGTTTTACATACTAGTACTATTCACCATGTACTAACGTCCCTTTTTCCCGGGGCCTGCACTTCACGGTGCAGATACCAGTTTTCAGGAGCATACATCTGCGCAGTAGGATCACTTCAGATATCAGCTTATTGGTGAGCCCTACTTCTCTCGGGGTTCAACATAGAGTCTGCATTAGTATTTAGTTTATGGTAGTCCAGGGCCATGTCCTGGTAGTTAGTATTCAGACATGTTTTAGAGGTTTCATAGACATATGTTAGTTCACAGAGTCAGTTATGCCTTTTATGTTTGCAAACTATTGTGTTTCCATGATATTTCATACTATGAGATAATTTCAAGAATTTATTCCGCAAATTACATTTTCATGATTTATTTAAATTGCATCATATAGATTATATTGTTTTGATGCCCATGTTGACAAGCAAGCCATGAGGTTCGCTCGGACACATGCAAGTAAGGCCCGAGTGCCGTGTTACGCCCAGGCCATGGTTCGGGGCGTGACAAATTTCCATTACTTTTAGACTTACTTTGTTGTCATTTTGGTATGCTCTGTAATTATGTATATTTTTAGTATCGGGGAGGGGGGGGGGCTATCTCGATTGTTATGTGAGTTAGATGCACTCTTCGAGTCTCGTAGACATGTGTACTGTGTACTGTGTACTAGATTCTTGTGTATAGCCTTGTCAGCTCATGACTAGTATGTATAGCTTTGGGTATGGCCTTGCTGGCCTAATTAATACTTATGCATCCTCGTGGTGGCAATGCTTCGAAAGTTAATGATGGCTGACATAATTTCTACTTGTTAGTCCCGTATACATAGGCTTTGTTGGCCCAGGTGTTGTGAGCAATGTATGACATATATTACAGGTAGGCGCTTGGCCTTACAGTCGATTACTTGTCCTGCCACTCTGGCTTGGGGGTGTGACAAGTAGACATTGGGCTTCTTGGAAACATTTATGTCTACCTATCAAGGGGAAGGATTGGGATTTAGATCTATTCATGTTGTTTAAATGGCATTATATTGGATGTTATAGTGGCATTTTAGAATAAAACCATCACTCTGGAGTGCTTTCCTCAGTAATAAGTATTTCAAGAAAGAAACTCTAGTGGTGAATTGATTAGAAACCCATGAATGGGAATAGTATGATGGTTGAGGTTGATTCTATGATGCATTCACACTTAATGATAGTTCACCCATTTGAAAAGGGTAGAAGTAGTTGGGTTCTCTTCCCCAATTGTTGTTTTTTTGAGTAGATTATCAACTTAGCGTTATGATTACTAGACTTTAAACGTTCTGAAGATTTGCGAAAGGGAAAAGCTATTGCCCAGTGATTGCATTGTTCCAGTTCGGCTTTGAGGTAAGTTACTGTCTACTTGAGTTAGACTTTGATTAGTTGATTGTATATGTTATGAATTTGATAGGAGAAGCATGATTAGGGCTTCAGACATAAAGTGTGGTTGGAAATTTCTAAGTTTGACATTGATTGATTTATTATGTGATGAATTGTTATGATATGATGAAGAAGAAGTTAATGAATACTATATCTGTTGACTTAGAGTATCCCTTATTCGTGATATTGATGCATTAATTATTGAGTCTTGATATAACTTGTGACATGGTGACTTATATTCCTTGATATTGACTTATTGACTGTTCACATTCCTTATTGATTGTTGGAATGGAAATACATTGAGATGAGAAAGAACCTATAAATATGAAAAGGCACATTTGACAGGGGGTGAGGATGTGGCCTAGTTATGGGCTCGTGATCCGAGGTCAGTTCCGGAGCGAGTGGTACATGGACACCATGGGTCCCCTGCAGGTCATGGCTACTTAGGCAAACAATAACATCTAGCATGTGTGTACGGATATGTGACAGAGTTGAGATAATTTGTGAGTTACGGTTGTGTTGGTAATAACATGGGTTGAGTTACTCTTATTGATTGCCATTTGTACGAGCTTATCTTATTTCGGTGTTGGATGATTCTTGTTGATAGTTTCATGTGGTTATGTGTTGTTGTGCTTATCTGTCTATTCTATTAATTTTATGATTTTATGCATGATACTAATCTTAGTTGACCTATGATATCTACCGGTACATAGTGTTTGTACTGATACTACCTTGTTACATTCTTTTGAGTGCAGATTATGATCCTGTTACATCTACCAAACCTCATACTTAGCGTGAGGCCAGTTTCCGATAGATTTGAGGGTGATTTCTTATCCATGCTAGGCTGCTTGAAGATCTTCTCTTATTGATGTCAATTTTCATTCCAGACATTACTTATGTTGTTCCAGACTGTTGTTAACTCCTTAGATAGTTTATGTTTTAGAGTCCTTGTACGATGATTTTAGGATTTTAGGGTTGTAATAGTTAGACTTCCGGATTCGTTATTTATTTATGGCATGACTAGACGTTTTGGGTGATTATTACTTATCTTTTATCCTTGATTTATCAAAAAGTAGTTAAATAATATGTAATCGTTTAGATGGTTGGTTAAGTCGATTGTTTGCCCACTAGGGGATTTGTGTGGGTGCCACTCACGGCTACTTTGGTTTTTACAAAGTTGGTATCAGAGCTCTAGGTTCGTCGATCTCGTTGTACAAGGGCATGTCTCGTAGAGTCTTGTGGATCGGTATGCAGACGTCTTTACTTATCTTCGAGAGACTATGGGACACTAGAAAAATTCAAATTCTTTCTTTCTTTCGTGCTACTTGATTCCAATTGGTACCTAGATGATTCAAATTGATATCTGACTTTTCTTTCTATTCTCTCACAGATAGTGAGGACTCGTTCGGCAGCATGAGCTAATGAGGTACCTACGCCGGCTGCTAGGGTTGCAACTCGTGATGGAGGGCAGGCCGCTGAGGCTGCAGTTCATGATGGAGGGTAGGACAGGGGCCATAGTCGTGGCCGGGGAGAGGTAGGAGAGTAGTAGCACCAGCCAGGGGCTGGGCTCCTGCAGTTGGTCAGGTCCACGCTGAGTCCCCTGAGCCTCAAGTAATTCCAGATGAGGTAGAAAAGTTTGCAGCAGCACCATCTCAGCCAGATATTATGGCTCCTCCAATGTTATCAGACGTGATGGTTCGAGCGTCGAACCTGCTGAATGGGTTGATAGAGGCAGGTGTGTTACCAACTGGTCCAGGTGCCCAGGATGCCAGAGTGGGTGATCCAGCTCTAGGTGGAGCTCGTGCACTGGGGTTGCAGCGTACTGCAAGTATGTCTCCTCGTTCGGATGAGGCTCCAGGACTGAAGGTATTTTTTAGACCAGTGGGAGGTCTGGTGTTGACCGAGGATAAGCATGATCTGTTTTGGAGGTTCACTAAGATGAAGCCGCTAGTGTTCTTTGGCACTGAGGTTGAGGATGCTTATAATTTCATTATGGACTGTCAAGAGAGGCTCCATATGATGGGGGGCAGTGGAGAAGTATGGTGTTGAGTTTGTAACCTTCCAGCTCTTGGGTGATGCCAAGTTATAGTGGAGGGCTTTTGTAGAGTGCATGCCAGCGGGATTACCCCCATTGACATGGACCTAGTTTCACAAGGTGTTCTTAGTCAAGTATGTTTCTCGTACCTTGAGGGACCGCATGCGTGATGAGTTCATTAATATTAAGCAGTTGTAATCGGTTTGTGGCTGCTTATGAGGCCCGATTCCATTCGTTGTCTAGCTATGCCTCCAGCTTGTGCCTACTGAGGAGGAAAGGGTTAGGAGATTCGTGAAAGGATTGAACACTGCTCTTCAGTTGTCTGCTCTTCAGCTTGCAGCAACAGGTGCTTCCTTTTAGGAAGTGGTGGATCATGTTAGGACAGTTAAGTGTGTTCGGCAGGATGGTAATAATAAGTACGCGGAGAAGAAGACCCGAAAGGGTGACAGTTTTAGTGGCTCTTTGTCTAAGGGCCAAAGTTCCCAAGTCTATTCGGGACGCCCTGTTCAGTCGGACATGTAGGCCTCAGTTGAAGGCCCATCAGGGGACTTTTAGTATTATTTCAATCAGCCAGGGGGTTTGTAGGCTAGAGCTCCATATTATGGTGGTTATTCACTTCATCAGCTTCTATTCATTATCCGACGCTACATCACGGATGCTTTGAGTATGGTGATATGGGGCACTTCAAGAGAAACTGTCCCAGATTTTGGCAAAGTGGCCAGGGTACTCAGTTTTAGGGCCCTCGAGCTCTAGTATCAGGTAGAGGGGGAGGATCTTATAGGGGTAACAACGCTCAGTCTGGTGTGGCAGTCACATAGCTGGTTGAGGTGACACCCAGCCTAATAGAGGCGGGTTTGGGTTTGAAGGTTTGTGATATAAGTTTTGGTTAGGGAGTGGTGGCTAGTTTTGAACAAGGTATTCATATTTTCTTGGGCGACTCATTGAACCGATAGATGAATCTCCTTCTTCATACTTAGGGGTGGAGCTCAGATAGGACAGGTTAATCGCAATGGTTCACAGGCTACTGGCGGTCGGGTTCATTGTTATGCCTTTTCTGGTAGGAAAGAGGCTGAGGGCTCAGATGCAATTATTATAGGTAATATCTCAGTCTGTCATCGGATGGCTTTTGTATTGTTGGATTCTGGTTCTACATTTTCTTATGTGTCTACATATTTCTCTACGGGTCTTGATATGGTCTGTGATTTGCTTGATGCCCCTATACATGTATCTACTCCAGTTGGAGACTCTGTGGTTGTAGACAGAGTTTTTTGATCTTGTACTGTCACACTTATGAGGTATGGCACCTGGGTTGAATTAGTGATTCTAGACATGATAGATTTTGAAGTCATCCTGGGTATGAGTTGGTTAGCTCCTTATCATGCAATTCTTGATTGTCATGCTAAGCCAGTCACCTTAGCTATGTCCGGGGTGACTAGACTTGAGTGAAAGGTAACCTTAGTCCCTCCATAGAAAATTATTTCCTTTATTCGTGCAAAGAAGCTAGTGGATAGGGGGTGCTTGGCTTATTTGGCTCATATTTGTGTTACCAGTGTTGACGACCCATCTCTTAAGTCAGAACCTGTGGTGTATGATTTTCCGAAGGTGTTTCCCGCAAACTTTCCGGGCATGCCTCCAGACCGTGACATTGATTTCTGCATTGACTTAGAGCCAGGGACCCATCCTATTTCTATTCTACTCTATCGGATGACACCAGCAGAGTTGAGGGAATTGAAAGAACAACTTCAGGATCTTCTTAGTAAGGGTTTCATTTGTTTGAGTGTCTCCCTGTGGGGCGCTCCTGTGCTATTCGTGAAAAAGAAATATGGGACTATGCGGATGTGCATTTATTACCGCCAATTAAATAAAGTCACTATTCGAAATAAATACCCTATCCCTCGTATTGATGATTTGTTTGACCAACTGCAGGGGGCTTCTGTGTTTTCAAAAATTTATTTGAGATCAGGTTATCATCAGTTGAAAATTCGAGCAGAGGATATTCCTAAGATAGCTTTCCGGACTCGGTATGGGCATTATGAGTTTCTTGTTATGTCTTCCGGGCTTACTAATTCCCCAGCTTCTTTTATGGATTTGATGAATGACATTTTTAAGCCATACTTAGATTCCTTTGTGATAGTGTTTATTGATGACATCCTATTCTATTCGAAGAGTAAAGAAGATCATGAAAAACACTTGGGAGTTGTTCTTGGGTTGCTGAAAGATCCGAAGTTGTATGCCAAGTTATCTAAGTGTGAGTTTTGGCTTGCATCTGTGTCCTTCTTGGGATATGTGATTTCAAAGGAAGGGATTATGGTTGATCCTAAAATAATTGAGGCAGTAAGAGATTGGCTAGGCCTACATTAGTGATGGAAATTCGCAGCTTTATGAGATTGGCAGTTACTACCGTTGGTTCGTGAAGGGGTTTGCTTCTATTGCTTCGTATTTGACTCGGTTGACTCAAAAAGTGGTACCTTTTCAGTGGTCCGACGAGTGTGAGGAGAGCTTCCAAAAGCTCAAGACTCTATTGACTACGACTCCTATTCTATGTTTGCTCGTGGAGGGCAAGGACTTTGTGGTTTATTGTGATGCGTCTCGTTCTGGTTTGGGTGTTGTTTTGATGTAGGAAAAGAAGATGATTTCTTATGCTTCCAGACAACTGAAGATCCATAAGAATAACTATCCTACTCATGACTTAGAGTTGGTAGCTATGGTTTTTGCGTTGAAAATTTGGAGACACTATCTCTGTGGTGCCCGTTGGGAGGTATTTACTGATTATCGCAGTCTTCAGCATGTGTTTACTCAAAGGGATATTAATTCTAGGCAGCGGAGAATGATGGAGTTTCTTAAGGATTACAATATTACTATCTTGTATCATCCTAGCAAGGCAAATGTGGTGGCAGATGCCTTAAGCAGGAAATCAGCTAGCATGGGTAGTTTCGCTTGTTTGATTGCGTCAGAGCATCTGTTGGCTAGGGAGGTTCAGACTCTGGCTAACAGCTTCGTAAGGCTTGATGTGTCTGATTCAGGCACAATGCTAGCTTATGGTGAGGAGAGATCATCGTTTCTGGAGCAGATTAACGCCAGACAGTTCGAGGATTTAAGCTTGAGTAAGATTCGCGATAAGGTCTTGCGCGGTGAGGCCAAGGAGGCCGTGATTGATGATGAGGGTATCTTGATAATCAAGGGACGTGTTTGTGTTCCCCGTGTTGATTATTTGATTAGGACAATTTTAGCGGAGGCTCATATTTCTAGATATTCCATTCATTCTGGTGCTACCAGGATATACCGTGACTTGAGGCAGCACTACTGGTGGGCTAGGATGAAGCATGATATCGTTGAGTTTGTTACGCAGTGTTTGAATTGCCAGCAGGTGAAATATGAGCATCAGAGACCCGGAGGTACGCTTCAGAGGATGCCCATTCCAGAGTGGAAGTGGGAAAGGATAGCGATGGATTTTGTAGTTGGTCTTCCGAAGACATTGGGTAAGTTCGATTTGATTTGGGTCATTGTTGATAGATTGACCAAGTCTGACCATTTCATACCTGTTCAAATTACCCATACTTCCCAGAAGATGGCCCAAATTTGTATCAGTGAGATTGTTCGTCTGCATGGGGTCTCTATTTCTATCATATCCGATACATGTATGACGTTTACATCTCGGTTCTAGAAGACTTTGCATTTAGAATTGGGTATTAGATTGGACCTTAGTATAGCTTTCCACCCTCAGATAGATGGCCAGTCTAAGCGGACTGTTCACATCCTAGAAGATATGCTCCGATCTTGTTTGATTGACTTTGGTGGCCATTGAGATCATTTCTTACCAATGACAGAGTTTACGTATAACAATAGTTACAACTCAAGCATTGCTATGGCCCCATTTGAGGCTCTTTATAAGATGAGATGCAGGTCTTCTATCGACTGGTTTGATACATTTGAGGTAAGGCCATTGGGTACCGATCTTTTGAGAGAGTCATTAGCTAAGGTTAAGGTGATTTAGGAAAAGCTATTGGCGGCTCAGATTAGACAGATGAAGTATGCCGATCGAAAGGTCCGAGATCTCGAGTTCATGGTTGGAGAACAAGTTTTGTTAAAATTCTCACCCATGAAGGGTGTGATGAGGTTTGGGAAGAAAGGTAAGCTTAGCCCTAGATTTATTGGTCCGATTGAGATTCTCAATCGTGTGGGGGATGTAGCCTATGAGTTGGCTTTGCCCAAGGTCTGTCAGGTGTTTATATAGTGTTCCATGTCTCTATGTTGAAGAGATATCATGGTGATGGTTCATTTGTCATTTGTTGGGATTCTGTCTTGTTGGATGAAAATCTATCTTATGAGGAAGAGCCTATTGCAATTATAGATAGAGAGGTTCGAAAGCTGAGGTCGAAAGAAATAGCGTTGTTGACACCTAATTTTTGACCTCCCGTAGTTTATTTTAATTAGTCAAAGTCCTTGGATGACAAACAAAATGAATCATGCATTTTTCGGAGGTCAAAATGATTTTTACAGAATTGCTTAGGTCAATATTTTTACTCGTTTAAATTGATAAAATAATTTCTATGATATTATAAATCATTTAGGAAGTAATTGGTACATTTTATGACATTTATGAGATATTTGTTAGATTTAATCAAAGAAAAGCAATTTTAATATAATCATTTATTTAATTAGCAAATACATTACTCCCCTTAATCCAAGGAGTTTGAGTAATTAAAGGAATTGACCATTTTACCCCTTAATCCTTAATTTTGTGTTTTGGCGTAATTTGTCAAAATTAATCATAATTTTTTCTAGTATGTAATTAGGATAATTAGTCAATCATAGGGGAATTATTGCAAATTTATTTTTATTTGTTTGACTGTTTTAGTTATGACCACAATTGAATTAATCAATTTATGGTTAAAGCAATTGGGGTCAATTTTGCAAAAATTAGCTTTTTTATGGCCTTAATTGAAATTTTTAGCAAAAATATATCCTTAATTTTTTAGCAAAAATATACCCTTAATTTTTGCAAAATTTCAAGTACATAGAAAGCTTTTTTATGGCCTTAATTGAAATTAGCTTTCCATACCACCAAATCGGTGCAACACTTACAGTTTCTTTGTCTCTTTCTTCTCATTTCTGCCAAACTACGCCTACAAGTTAAAATATACCTCCTTTTAAACTTTTCTTAGTCAAAACTTGTAGATTGTAACGTTGATATTGTTGATTTTGAATTTTAAAAGTTATATTCCTATTGGTTCTGGAATAGTGGCTAGGATCGACCTAAAACAAGACAAATCTGACCATATACACATGTTTGCTTTGAATCCTAGTCCTTAATATCACAAATTGAGTATTTTGCATTTGAAAATCTGCTTGTCCCACATCATTAGTCTTAGGGTTTGTCATAGTTTTAGAGTTCTATAAATAAAACCCCAACCCTCAAAATATGATAAGTTTGGACAACCTCAGAGCCTTAATTTGAGTATTTAAATTCAAAATTAGGCTTACAGTAAAAATTTTAAAGACTTAGCTTTTTTCTAGGGTTCGAGTCTTCCTTAGTTCTAAAAATATTCGTGTTTTTTATTTCTTTTCTGTGTGGTTTGAGTTAGAGATTTGGAAGCACAAAGGCTTCAAGTCCATTCTTTTCTCGGTTGCGCATTAAAAAGGTATCCACTATTCTTGTTATTGCTTTTTTTTTAATATTGCTTAACTTAAATCATGGTTAATGATGTTCTGCTTATTGCTTAAGTATTATGATGAGGGACAGGCTGTTTTAGGCTTAAGTGTTCATTAGTAATGTGCTTAAACTAATTTGTGTGCTTGCAATGTTCTGCTAGTTGTGAACTACTTAGATTGCTCAGCTTGACTTATATGTATGTGGTGTTTTTGCCCTGAAGACTGAGATTAGGTAAAATATGGGGCAATCAACTTGTTTGTTTATTTGGGCTAATCTCTGAGGTGTTGATTCTATAGAGATGATATCAAAAAGAAAGGAAAACCAAATGATTGATCGAATACAGTTTAAAGTGACCTGGTCAACTAATCTTTTTTAGGATTCTTTTGTTTCTTCTTCCTGAAGTAAGTTTCAAAATAAGATGACTCAATTTTTCCAAATAAGAAAATCACTAAGTATCACCTAGTCAAAGGAGAAACTAGGTTGGAAAATCTAGATACCTAGGTGTCTTCAAACTAAGATGCTTGCTACTTAAAGTAGAGGTTGGATAATGGTACCTATCTATTTGGCTTGTGTTGTTTCTTTCCTTTGAGTTGCCATGTTGTGATGTTTATACCCTTATTTAAAAAACATATGAAGTTTGTGTGTGAAAGTCTACCCATGAAATGTGTTGTCTGTTCCTTGATGTTTGGTTGTAATGAACTGTTACATAAATGAGAGGTTTGATCCTTATTCCTGTAGGCTATTTGTATATTGAATAATGTGGTAAATTCATGATGTGAAATTCTCATAGAAGGAAGGTTTGGTCTAACCTGTCCTTCATTTGATGTACACATTAAAACTAGGGACCTCTATCTTGTCTTAACTGCTTCATGAGAGAAGTTCCCTAATTATGAGTGATAAAAAGGGTAAGATGAGAAAAAAAATGGTAAATCTGTGTTCTAATTTGTCAAAGTCTTCTATGATGAGCTGTTTGTGTTGTTGTTATAGCCATAACTTGAATCTGGGAAGAGAAAACTTTAGTTAAGGTAAGATTGGTAGGAATTCTTGCTTTGAACTTGAACTGTTACATCCAGACCTTACTATGCACTGTTGTATAACTTGGATTGGGAAGATTTACTCTATTTAATGAGGTTTTCTCTATAATGTAGGTGTATTTAAAGTCATATCATGATCAGAACTGTAGGATGAAATAGCTAAACACTGATTCTGTGTCAAATGGTGAATAAGTAATAAATTAGAGTTGGTCTAATGTTGTTATTTAAGGATGTTGTGAGTGTTCTTAAGCAGCTTATGAACCACTTGGCATAGAATGGCCTTTTCAAAGATACCTCAAAGAGAGGGTAGGAAAGAGCCAAGCTTAGCTTGATTCATAGTACCTCCCCTCCAAATGAGGGGTGCCATGGCACATTCTATGATCCCATGGGAGGCATCTCTGTCATGAGAGTTCATTAATCTCCTTAAACTTCACCATTTTGTCGAAGGTTTAAAATAGAAAAGGGAAATTAACTTGTCTGGATGTCTACAGGAGCTTTGGAAACTAAGAAAAAAAATTGGTTATTTAAATAAGTTGAAGCTATTAGTAATAAGTGTTCTGTTAAAAAAATAAGAAAGGCAGAATCACAAAGAGTTATTTGGATCCTTTGTGTCATTGTCTTTCCCTTAGACTTGTATAGAAGTTCATAGGGGCATAGATTCTACCTCATCTGAACTATGATGCATAGGAGTCCTCCACCCTTTTCCTTGTACATGTCCTTATTTCTGTTAGCACTCCGGCATCATTCTAACTATTTGAACCTATTAAACTCAATCACCAAATGTTCGGTTTTATGCATTCGAGCTACGAAAGATTAGAACTGTCCTATGTGCTGATTCTTGGTGCTCAAATCTTCTTTACGATCACGATTGCAAAATATTCAACCTTCCAAGCCTGTGAAGTTGTACTGTAGGCTGTTATTGTCTAGTTCCATGAAATATGCACATGTGTTTGGTCTGATACTATATGAGATCCATAAGAGTAACTGACTAGTTGAGATTGTAAGGGTTGAGTAGGAGCAAATTCTTCCTAATAGGTGTCTACTTAAATTAAGTGCACCCTGGCCTTAGTCTGGGATAGATTTTATCTAAAAAATACATGGTTGAACTAAGTGATTCATGGGGCTATAGACCTTCGGAATAGGACTTAGAGACTAGAGATACAAAAAGCATGTCCAAGCTAGTAAAAAGGGGGAGATATATATATATAGTATACACTTGATAGACACATCATATGAGTATATCATAGTGTACAATGTGAATATAAATGAATAAGTTAGTCATATATAGAGTGTATATAAATTAGTAAAGGGGATAGAAACCTCATTTAAGCCTTAAACTTTCAAATGAATCTCCCTTTAGAAGGCAGACGGGCTTAGCCTGGGGTTTATGAAACCCCTTGGATCTTGTGCGGCGTCAGGAATACGGATGGTGATGACTTTTCCCCTTTTGTTGTACAAATCTCGACCAATAAAGGCCCATAGCACATAATGGAATACCTTAATTGTGTAAATTGTAAAAATTTGACATATATGTGCATAGTTATACATGTGATAAGTTCAGTAAATTTAAACTAATTGGGTACTTTTTCTTTTCCTCTCCTTCACTGCATGGCCACTTGGGCCGAGTCCAGCCACCTAAAGGCCCAATAGGAGAATTCTTTCAAAGATTATGCATTCAAGAAGAGAAATGGAAGCTAATATTGTTAAAGACACCAAGAAGGCCCAGTTGTGGGTGAAAATGGCCAACTAGAGTCTTGGTACACCCTTAGTCTTCCCTTCCTCTTTACTCATGCATTATTCGTATTTCCTTTGTATGAAGTTAATTGTATCCTGTATTTGTAAAGTTTAAAAATTCATGTATATTATTGGAATCATTATGATTATGAACTAGTCGTCTAGGACAACGGTGCCTACGCCGTTTAGTTCGACTTTAGGTCCCCACACGATTTTTTCAAACCCTAACTTTGTAAATGATTTTGAAAGTAAAAATGGTTAAGCAAATAAATCGATAAAGAGGATAAAAGGGAATTGCGTTATTAAGGAATATGGCCATCGTCTTCTTTAAAAGGAAAAAACCAAATGGACATTTTAAATTACAAGAACCATTTAAAAAAAAAAACTCAATTTTTTCAAAACAAAATAGAAAGATTTTTTGACCACGCCTAGTTGAAAAAGATAAGAATTTTGGGGCTAAGGTCCAATTGAAATCACATTTTTTGGAACCCCACACTTAACAAACTTTTTTCTAGAAAAAGGGAATGACTGTTATTTTGGGCTGAGCCCAGTAGCGGAAAAGAAACGAAAATTTTGGGCTACAACCTAACAAAAATCAATACATCTAGACACTTGATGAATTTTCAAAAATAAATTTGGGCCAAGCCCACGTGAAAATACAACCTTTTTATTACAAATATTGGGCCTTAAGTTTAAAGTAAAGGGCCAAGTAAAGTTAGTTTTTGTTATATAAAAGCAAACTTCTTATATATAAATTGAAATCAATATAAGTCATTTGTAGATATAAAAGTTTTAGATAAGGACATTCTGAAAACCTGTTGAAAGGATTAACCCGGACCATGTATGAGTCAGGCATACAAAACCCATTCATCCCATACTACTACCCTTATATATAAGGAACTAATTGAAATCCGGATATTATCAATCCGAACCTAAATACCCATATGTAAAGGGGATATACTCAATTTATTTCAAAAAATGATACGCAAAACATAACAGAGTTTATAATGCGGGGAATAAGCACCAAAAAAAAAAGTTCATGCAAATACTCATATATTGGAATTCGAAGGTCAACCATATCGTATAGATCCTTAATACTAGGGTGCCTAACACCTTCCCTAGGGGATCACCAGAACCCTTACCTAGAACTTTGGATTACGAAGGATTTTTCATGGTGTATGAATAAACCCTTCAAAACTGATTTTTCTTATTTCCTAAAAATTAGGTGGTGTCTCTTTTAAAACAAAGTCCGAGTGAGCACTTATGAGTTCAAAGTAGCTTTCCGAGCGCTAACCAAGCTTGCGAAATTCGAACCATTAAAGATGGCGACTCTGCTGGGGACTTAAAGGTTCTAACCATAAGGATTCCAATATAATATGAGTATATTTACTTTAACTATTTATGTGTTTACTTTCACACAATTATTAACTGTCATTGTATGCATATCATAATTCCGCCACTCCTGGCATTTATTTTACACTTTGCACCAAAGGCGATTTCGCGGAGCACGCGGCTATTCCTCCAGTATAAAACCAATTTTTTTTTGGAATCGTTATGAGGTGGATTTGGTTCGCGATCGTCCAACAGCACTAACGATTCTGCCCCAGTTATCCGCTCGGGTCCCCGGTCTTTTGTGGAAAGCCCGCTCTAGTAAACACTAGGATAGAGCTAAGCCAAATCCCTATTGAACTGGAGCATTCATATTTAGACGAGCTTTGGGTATCTCAGATCTACCTAAAGCTCATTAGGATAGACTACCTTGTGTTCGTACGGTCTATGACCCGAAGAACACCGCATTTCGTTTATGTGCTATGTGGAAGCATGTTTGTGCCTATGGGATGGGGGAATCTTAACCGCGTTTTGTTTTGTAGATGGAATGCAGAATCCATTTTGACATAGTTACCGAGGCTCTGGATTTATTGAGAGCTTGGTGGGAATGGTTGGGTGATGCTCATCGAAGGACAGTTAGCTGCACTCTAGGTCATTTACCCTCTATCATGACTATGAAGGGTTTTCCGGAACTAATAGAAGTATTAGCCGAACATTGGGACTACAAGGAAATGTTGTTCCATTTTGGTGATATCGAGACGACTCTGACCCTAGAAGAAATTAGGGATGCCATAGACTACAATGGAACCTATCTAAGAAGGCGACTCAAGCCAGACCACAATCTATTATTCCAACAAAGGCCCACCGTCGGCCAAATCATGAAACTTCTTGCATTAACTAAGGAAACCTGGGCATAAGGACCCACTGCAGCCATTAGGGATCTGTACCGGAGGTTCGAGGACGTCACCAAGTATAATCTATATCAGAGGGAATTCAAGAGTAAAGAAGAATGTGAAGCTGTCAGACCTTTGACGTTTGCCATAGCCCTACTAGGCACTATAGTATTCCCGAAGAATGAGTCACTGGCCGTAGACACCTGGGTGATCTACTTGGCCCATGCTATCTTTTATGGTATGACCAAGGATCAGGAAATCAAGTATTTCGACTTGCCACCCATCATCCTGGCGGACATTTTTCGGGCTTTAGACAAATGCCGGAATCATATCCGTTACTTCCAAGGGTGTAACATATTGCTACAATAGTGGATTATCAAACACATCAACATGGCTGAAGGAGTCCAGTATCTGAGCAACAACAATAGGATAGACTTCCTTACAAATTACTGTCCGAACCTTGGTTACATGTCCAAAGTGGAGGGCCCGTTTCTTTGCAGAGTTGACTAAAGAGAGAATCCAGTGGATGTTCCCTGACTTTATTTCCGAAAGTTTAGTAGTTCGAGTAAAAAATTGCCCATTTGTACAATTAGTTGGGATTCGAGGAACTTGTCCTTATTATCCATTTCGGGTTTTAAGCCAATTTGGTAGAAGACAAGTGATACCCTGGATGGGGAACCCCAAGAAATTTATTATCAAGCATAACAAAAACAACAACAAGCCCAGTATAATCCCACCATGTGGGGTCTATCGAGCATACGGAGCAGCAAAACAAGAACACTGGTGTAATTCTCAGGGAATGAAATGGTCGTGTGAGTTGGGGTCCAGACACTTTAGCTCCAGAAATATTCAAGGTAGGGTGCGACCTAGGGTATCATGAGTGGCTATAGGGGCACTTGGCTTGTGCATCCATCCCAGGGCCCACACATCCTTACAATGCCCAAGAAGAAGGGTGTTTGAAGGAATGTTTGGAAAGCACAGATGTGCATTTGGCCAAGATTTTAGAATAGACAAACTCAGTGATAGTCAGGATGGAGATGTATCAAGCGCGACTTCGGATTTAGACCACCCTTCGGAGGGTCAAGAAGGCCAAGACAAGCCAAGCCTCGACATCACCCGCTCGAGGAGGACCCTGCTGATTTACTGCTTTATATCAAATCCCATGTCACGATCCAACTAGAGGGCCATGACGGGCACCCGGAGCTAACCCACCGGACACGTCTCATCATACTTTCACAATCATATCTAGGTGAGCCGCATGGCTAACTCATAATTCCTATGTATCAATAATACAAATTCCATCGGACTAAGGCACTTTTACATCAACATCGTAAACTATGCCCATATGCATATACACAAGCCGACAAGGCTAACAAAATGCTTTTCAAAATATGAGCTGACAAGGCTATGCGACGTCTAGCTATACACAACTGTCTATGAGCCTTTAGAGAGAGTGTATGTAACATCATAAAGACAAGACAGGGCCCCACCATGCCCACATAAATACACAAAAAAATTGTACCAACGGCTGCAGCTCCGAATAAAATGGAGCTCATATAGACAATCTCCGATAAGGTAGCCTAAGGGTCGAGTTTCTCTCCTTGTCCACCTGCGGGCATGACGCAGCGTCCACAAACAAAAGGACGACAGTATGAACAATGTACTGAGTATGTAAGGCATAAGTAATAACATGATAAAAGCATGAAGGATACCATGAGATAGAAGAGCCATGAGATGGATGAGCGAATTATACCTCTTGAGACGTTCATTATATTTACTTACCCCTTTACATTCATTATATTTACTTACCTCTTTCTCTAAAGAAGTCCTTCCATACATATACATACACATACATATATAAATAGCGTCATCATTATAATGTACCCGACCTTTTTAGGACTCGGTGTGTAACATACCCGGCCATAATTGGACTCGGTGTGAAGCGTACCCTACCACAATGGCACTCGGCATTATTCATACCCAACTGATCAGTGGTGTGTGCATAATAGATATCATACCCAGCCACAATTGGACTCGGTGTTACAACATATATATATATATATATATATATATATATATATATATATATATATATATGTATATGTATACGTATAGGATTACATAAGTAAAAGCAACATCGTCATCATCATTATTACTATATCTTTCCGTAGAGGATCAACTATCATCGGATGGGATCGACGATATCATGAGAGTATCAAGAACTATGAGCTTTAGCTCTTCTAGAAATGGAGTCATCATGGAAGACATTATGGATTTCACATAAAGGTATATAACAATGGGATCATGCCTTAAGAAAGAAGGGTTAGCCTTACATACCTTTATGTCTTTTTATCTACTTAACGTTCACCTCCAAAGCCCGAGAAATCTACATTCAAGAGGGTTCATAACAAGGCTAGGTCTCAAAGACACTCTTAAGTTCAAACTAGTATAACTCATGAGTTAGCGAAAATTGGCAGCATTTCTCCTATTTCATTTACTTCTACCAATTTCCAAAACAACTCCCAATCAAGAACGACATTATTAGTAATACCATAATTAAGAGACTTCTTTCAAGTTAGGCATCATTTTATCCCAAAAACTCTTTTTCATGATCACTAATAATAATAATCTCAACACAACTCCACACACTTGTATACAACACTTCCTCAACATCATTAGTATCACCCACAACAAGATTATACTCATAACATGCCAAGAATAATAATTCAAGTTAACTTATAATATCCTCAAATTCATACTTGAACTCTCTTTTCATTTGTCTTCTTTCAACTAAATGGCACAACACTCAAACAACCTTAAATATATGCAAGAGATGTAAAAACTCACCTTAATCACACAAGAACAAGCCTTGGATCAACTTACTCCACCAAAGGGAAGTCTCCAACATCAACACCAAAGGAAAACTTGAGCTTCACAAACCCTAGTGAGATTCTTAGCAATTGAATCTCTTGATTCTCTTGGATTTAGCTTGAATTAGTTTATAGACTTGAGGAGAGGGTTTTGGAGAGCTCTAGGATCTGATTTGGGGAAATAATGAATCCAAATGAGGTAAAATGAAATACATAAAGCATCATTTAGAATCCTATTGGCATTTTGATGTCCACTTTGACGGACCATCAAACTTCCTATGGTCCGTCAAATGGACCATTAAATTGACCAGCCAAACATACCTCACTGTGACTGTTTCACGGTGGTGGCTTCACCATTTGACGGGCCATCAAACACCCTACGGTCCGTCAAATTGCCCACCTCCGATAAGTTTCTCCCTTCGATTCATTTGACTTCCAATCCTTATTAAACCTTCTTGGCACTTGTATAACCGTTCATTATCCATCTAAGGGGCCCTATATCTCCTCCTCAAGACATTCCTAAACAAGGTATATCTCAATCAATGCGGAAACTTCCCAAAACATAACTCAAATTCCCCATCCTTCGACGAACTTGCTCCCACCAATTCATATGACTCCAAAACCTTAATGTATGCACTTAAAGTTATCAAATACCCTCCTTAACCTTATAAGTATGTCATGCCCACTTTTGTCTTGCATTATTCTACTCATAATGCAAACGACTCAAAATTTCCAAGACATAACATTCCTCCTCCCTTGGGCACATTCGTCCTCGAATGCTAGACTCTTAGGGATTCTACAAAACATTTGCCTAAGTTTCCCCTGTAATATGCCACTACCATCCTGTCACAGCAATCCAAATATACATCGCCTCACAGGGCGGCAACAACAACAACAATAATGGCCACACACAGCCAAGAAATCGTCGAGAGGAAGCATTACATACCTGAGGACAATGGCGGCTCTGCCTGAGTCTCCTCTGGGGGTGGAAATAAATGTGGATACCTGAACTTCATGTCTTCCTCAGCTTCCCAAGTCATTTATTCCCTATTGATGTTTCTCCATAAGACTTTAACTGAAGCTACATCTTTGGTTCTCAGTCTCCGAACTTGTCTATCTAGAATGACAATAGGAACTTCTTCGTAGGACAATTGCTCGGTGACTTGGACATCATCTATTGGTACAATCCTGGAAGGATCTCCAATGCACTTGCGAAGCATCGATACATGGAAAACCGGATGGACTGACTCCAAATCCGAAGGTAGATCTAACTCATAAGCCACCTTGCCTACCTTGCGTACAATATCATAAGGTCCAATGTACCGGGGACTAAGCTTGCCCTTTTACAAAATCTCATGACTCCCTTCATTGGCGACACCTTCAAGAATACCTAGTCCTTCACTTGGAACTCTAAGTCTCATCGACGATTATCAGCACAGGATTTTTGATGACTCTGAGCTGTTAATAATTGATCCTGTATAAGATTAACCTTTTCTATAGCTTGCTGGATCAAGTCGGGCCCTATTAGTTTAGTTTCTCCCACTTTGAACCACCCAATCGGCAATCAGCACTTGCGCCCATATAAAGCCTCATAAGGGGCCATTTGAATGCTGGAATGATAACTGTTGTTATAGGAAAATTCAATAAGCGGTAAGTGATCATCCAAATACCTCCAAAATCTAACACACATGCCCGTAGCATATCCTCGAGAGTCGGGATGGTACGCTCATCTTGTCTACCAGTCTGTGGATGAAATGTTGTACTAAGACTCACCCGAGTCCCCAAACCTTCTTGAAAAGTTCCAGAAATTGGCTATAAACTATGTCCCTCTATCGAAAATAATAGATATTGGGACACCATGGAGTCGTACTATCTCTTTGACATAAAGCTTTGCATAATCTTCAGCTACGTATGTCGTTTTGACTGGTCAGAAATGAGCTGACTTTGTAAGTCTATCCACAATTACCTATATAGAATCATACTTACGCTGAGAACGAGGTAAGCCTGCGATGAAATCCATATTAATCACTCCCCATTTCAAAGTCGGAATTTCCATAGCTTGCAACAATCCACCGGGCTTTTGGTGTTCGATCTTCACTTGCTGACAGTTAGGACATTGAGCCACAAATTCCGCTATGTCTTTCTTCATTCCATTGCACCAATATATATATATTTATGATCATGGTACATTTTTGTTGCTCCGGGATAAACAGAAAAACAGGAACAATGGGCTTCTTTCAAAATCTGATGACGTAATCCTGCAACATCGGGAACACACAACCTGCCTCGACATCGGAGAACTCCATCTTCACAAATATCAAAGGATGAATTTTTCTTCTGAGAAAGTGCATTTCTATAATGAACTAGTATGGGATCCTCGTACTAGCGCTCTTTCACTTTAACCACTAGTGACGAGACAGCTGAATTCTGAATGGTAACTCCCATATTGCTCGAGTCCATTACCCGAACTCCTAGGCTAGCTAACTGATGGACCTCACGAGCTAACTCTCTTTTCTCTGGCCGAATATCACATAAACTTCCCATAGATCTACGGCTAAGAGCATCAGCCACAACGTTCGCCTTCCCTGGGTGATATAGAATGGTAACATCATAGTCCTTCAACAGCTCCAACCATCGCCTTTGCCGTTCAATTCTTTCTGCTTGAAAATATACTGAAGGCTCTTGTGATCCATATAAATATCAACATGAATACCATACAAATAATGTCTCCATATCTTCAATGCATGAATCACCACAGCTAACTGGAGATCATGGGTTGGATAGTTTTTCTCATGTTTTCGCAACTGACTTGAAGCATAAGCAATCACCTTACCATGCTGCATCAACACACATCCTAGCCCAACGTCTGAAGCATCACAATAGACAACATAGTCTTCCGATCCTTTTAGAAGTGTTAGAATAGGGGCCGAAGTTAATCTATTCTTAAACTCTTGAAAACTGTACTCACAAGCATCCGTCCATTGAAATTTAGTTGATTTCTGAGTTAGCTTCATCAATGGCGCAAAATTGAAGAAAAGCCTTCTACAAATCTTCTGTAATAACCTGCCAAACCCAGAAAACAATGAACTTTCGTAGGTGTTGTAGGCCTTGGCCAAGTCTTCACAACCTCAATATTCTGGAGATCCACTCGACTACCATCAGTTGAAATAACATGCCCCAAAAAGGTCACTGAATTCAACTAAAACTCACACTTTGAAAATTTTGCAAATAGATCCCGAGCTTGAAGAACTCTAAGGATAGTACGTAAATGATCTGCATATTCTGCCTTAGACCGATAATATAACAGGATATCGTCGATGAACTTAATCACAAACAAATCTAAGAAAGGCCGGAACACATTGTTCATCAAACCCATGAATACTGCCGGTGCATTAGTTAGTCTAAATGACAATACCACCTGATGACTCTCACCTGATGATACCCGGATCTCAAATCTATTTTTTGAAAACCATTTGGCACCCTGCAATTGATCAAATAAGTCATCAATCCTTGGAAGTGGATATTTATTCTTGATCGTCACCTTAGTCAGTTATCTGTAATTAATACAAATTCGTAAGGAGCCATCTTTCTTTCTTACAAGCAACACGGGAGCTCCCCACGACGATGAACTAGGTCTAATAAAGCCTTTCTTAAGCAAGTCCTTCAATTGCTCCTTCAACTCTTTCAACTCTACGGGAGCCATCCTAAACGGAGGAATAGATATGGGTTTAGTATCCGGTAGCACATCAATAGAAAAATCAATCTCTCGCTCTCGGGGAAGGCCTGGAAGCTCATCCAAGAATACATCCGGAAACTCATTTACTACCGGGACAGACTGAAGAGTCTGCAATTTGGCTTCTATATCTTGAACCCGGACTAAATGATAAATACAACCTTTAGCAATCATCTTCCTTGCCTTGAGATAGGAAATAAACCTACCTCTCGGAGACGCTGTATTTCCTTTCCATTCCAAAGCTGGTTCTCCTAAAAACTGGAAGTGAATCATTGTTGTTCTACAATCAACATTGGCATAACAAGAAGCCAACCAATCCATGCCCATGATAACATCAAAAATCCACCATTTTCAACTCATGTAAATCAGCCATAGTACAATGATCACAAATCACAACTACAAAATTTCTATATACTCGGCTAGCTATCACCGGATCACTAACGGGTGTCGATACCTCGAAAGGTTTGATTGACTCCGGTTTCATCCCAAATCGACCAGCAATATAAGGAGTAACATATAACAATGTGGAGCCTGGATCGATCAATGGATATACACCAAGAGAAAATACCGATAATATACCTGTGACAACATTATGGGAGGACTCAAGATCCTGTCGCCCAGCCTGTGTATAAATACGGTGCTGAGGTCCACTCGAACTAGGACCTCCTCCTCTAGCTCCACCATGACTAACTGGTGTCTGTGAGCCTTTCCCCAGGGGGCGTATATATGATGAAGACCCAGCTGCTGACCCTATAGCCTGAACCGTACCTCTAGTACCTCTCGAGGGGCAGTCATGCGCAATATGGCCTAGCTGACTGCAGGCATAACAAGCATCTGAACCTAATCGGCACAGACCCCAATGTAGCTTCTCGCACTGAGAACATCGTGGTAGGGGTGGTCTTGCCTGGATCGAGTCACTCCTGTAATGAGAATTCGAAGCTCTGAAACTCTGACCCGGTCCGAAATGAATAGGTCTATCAAATCTCTGGCCCGCAAACCATGGAGGCGAACTAGTCATGTAATGGCCTGAATTCCTAGAATACTGCTGTTTTTTCCCTCATCTGAACTCACCCGTCGGACCCGAAGATCTAGCCCTCTTGCTATATCCAGTTGCTATATCCTTCAACTCACCCGTCGGACCCGAGGCGGTCAAGCACTTATCCATCAAATGTGGCCCTAAGGCACTCGCAAATCGGTGCACACGATCTCCCATATCCACTACCATGGCCGAAGCATACCTAGCCAAATAATTGAAGCGGAGGCTATACTCTAGGGCACTCATACTTCCTTGCCTAAGATTCAAGAAGTTGTCGGCTCTAGCCCGCCGAACCTCTGGCGGCAAGTAGTGTCGGAGGAAAGCATCCATAAATTCTTGCCACACCGGGGGAGGTTCATTGACTCCTTTAGAAGACATCCAAACCATATACCAATGAACCACAACATCCCGTAATCTATAGGAGGCCAACTCTACCGATTCAACATCCGAGGCATGCATTAACCGAAGTGTTCTCAGCATCCCAAGAAGTGTTCTCAACATCCCATCTATAAAGCTCTGAGGGTCCTCATCTAGTTTTGACCCGAAGAATTTCGGAGGGTTTAAGCTAATAAAATCACGGGCTTTGGCACCCACAACCCTATCACCATGACCCGTACCCTGTCGCTGGGCCTGAGCGGCAACTAACTTAGTTAGCAAATGGATAGCCTATTTCATCTCTTGGCCTGAGGCATCTGGTGGAGGAACTGGGGGTGTAGGAGCTGGGGCTGAGGCTCCCTCATGCTCCTCTGAAATAGGCAATGAGTGAGAGGATCGAGATGGAACCTCATTCTGGGACTCACCCTCCTTATATCTGTCGGCGGTGCCAGCTCGGCTCTCCTACCTGCCACTGTTTTGCCCTTTTGGGCTGTTGTAGCCTTTTTCTTTACAAGCATCGCTGAATACATAGCACACGGTTAAGAAAAGAGAAATCCTTATATCATGGCTCTATCGTACGATCTATGAAGAAAAGAAGGTCATTCATTCCTAAATACCCGCAGCCTCCTGTTTATAAGTGTGGCGCGCAAGACACCCATACACAAAACTCTACTAGACACAACTCGTAGACATTCCCTAGGACGAACTGCTCTGATACCACCTTTCTCACGACCCAACCAGAGGGCCATGACGGGCACCTGGAGATAATCCACCGGACACCTCTCATCATACTTTCACAACCATATCTAGGTGAGCCATATGGCTAACTCGTAATTCCTTTGCATCAATAATACAAATTCCATCAGACTAAGGCACTTTTATATCAACATCGTCAACTATGTCCATATGCATAAACACAAGCCGACAAGGCTAACAAAATGCTATACAAAATACTTGCCGACAAGGCTAACAAAATGCTATACAAAATATGAGCCGACAAGGCTATGAGACGTCTAGCTATACACAACTGTCTAGAGCCTCTAGAGAGAGTGTATGTTATATCAAAAAGACGGGACAGGTCCCCGCCATGCCCACATAAATACGCAAAAGAATAGTACCAACGGCTGCAGCTCCGAATCAAATGGAGGTCCTATAGACAATATCCGATAAGACAGCCTAAGGGTCGAGTCTGTCTGCCTGTCCACCTGCGGGCATGACACAACGTCCACAAACAAATGGACGTCAGTACGAACAATGTACTGACTATGTAAGGCATAAGTAATAACATAAAATATCATGAAGGATACCATGAGATAGAAGAGCCATGAGATAGATGAGCCATTTATACTTCTTGAGATGTTCATTATATTTACTTACCCCTTTCTCTAAAGAAGACTTTCCATACATACACATACATATATAAATAACATCATCATTATAACGTACCCAACCTTTCAGGACTCGGTGTGTAACATACCCGACCATAATAGGACTCGGTGTGAAGCGTACCCAGCCACAATGGGACTCGATGTTATTCATGCCCAACTAATCAGTGGTGTGTGCACAATAGATATCATACCCGACCATAATAGGACTCGGTGTTACAACATAGCTTTATATATATATATATATATATATATATATATATATATATATATATATACACACATATAGGATTACATAAGTAAAAGCAACATCGTCATCATCATTATCACTATATCTTTCCTTAGAGGATCAACTATCATAGGTTAGGATCAACGATATCATGAGAGTATCAAGAACTATAAGCTTTAGCGCTTCTAGGAATGAAGTCCTCATGGAAGACATTATGGATTTCACATATAGGTATACAACAATGGGATCATGCCTTAAGAAAGAAGTGTTAGCCTCACATACCTGTATGTCTTCTTAATTACTTAACGTTCACCTCCAAAGCCCGAGAAATCTACATACAAGAGGGTTCATACCAAGGTTAGGTCTCAAAGACACTCTTAAGTTCAAACTAGTATAATTCATGAATTAGCGAAAATTGTGCAACATTTCCCCTATTTAATTTACTTCTACCAATTTCCAAAACAACTCCCAATCAACAACGACATTATTAGCAATACCATAATTAAGAGACTTCATTCAAGTTAGGCATCATTCTATCCCCAAAACTCCTTTTCATGATCCCTCATAATAATAATCTCAACACAACTCCAAACACACTTGTATACAACACTTCCTCATCATCATTAGTATCACCCACAACAAGATTATACTCACAACATGCCAAGAATCATAATTCAAGTTAACTTATAGCTCATAATATCCTAAAATTCATACTTGAACTCTCTTTTCATTTTCTGCCTTCAACTAAATGGTACAACACTCAAACAACCTTAACTATATGCAAGAGATGTAAAAACTCACCTTATTCACACAAGAACAAGCCTTGGATCAACTTACTCCACAAAAGTGAAGTCTCCAACATCAACACCAAAGGAAAACTTTATCTTCACAAACCCTAGTGAGCTTCTTAGCAGTTGAATCTCTTGATTCTATTGGATTTAGCTTGAATTAGTTACAGACTTGAGGAGAGGGTTTTGGAGAGCTCTAGGATCTGATTTTGGGAAACAATGAATCCAAATGAGGTAAAATGAAATGTACAAAGCATCACTTAAAATCCTGTCGGCATTTTGACGAACCGTCAAACTTCCTACGGTCTGTCAAATAGACCGTTAAATTGACCAGCCAAACATACCTCATTGTGACTGTTTCACAGTGGTGGCTCCACTATTTGACGGGCCGTCAAACACCCTACGATCCGTCAAATGCTCTTTCAAATTGGCCACCTCCGATAAGTTGCCCCATTCGATTTGTTTGACTTCCAATCCTTATGGAACCTTCTTGGCACTTGTTTAACTCTTCATTATCCATCTAAGGGGCCCTATATCTCCTCCTCAAGACATTACTAAACAAGGTATAGCTCAATCAATGCGGAATCTTCCCAAAACATAACTCAAATTCCCTTTCCTTCGACGAACTTGCTCCCACCCATTCATATGACTCCAAAGCCTTAACGTACGCACTTAAAGTTATCAAATACCCTCATGAACCTTATAAGTACATCATTCCCACTTTAGGATTGCATTAGTCTACTCATAATGCAAACAACTCGAAATTTCCAAGACATAACAACCCATGTCGGCTTCATCATCTTTGTAATCCCCTCGGGGAAGATATTTTTATTATTTATTAACTAATGATGATTTTTCGAGGCGATGATTCATCCTCAAAAGTGGCCCTTACATGTTTCGACCGATTAAGGGGGCCTTAACTCAAAAAGGTCTTAGGAACGCGAGTAGTATAAATATCTACAAATTACATGGTTACTTGCTACGTGCTTCAGATGCTTACTTGTTATGTGTGTTGTCATATTTTAAAGCTTGAGTACAATTGATCCGATGATGTAAACCACATACCCAAAACAAAAACTACAAAGCTTAAAACTTACCTGAATTTATCTCCACTAAAGGTTGACTTACAAATGGTAGATCAAGGATAGCAGGAAGCGCGGACTTTGGGAGAGACAGCCGAGATGCTGAGGGATAAGGTGCTACAAATGGAAAAGCACCTTCAGAAAATAGGAAAGAAAATTGAGGAGGTAGAAAGATTATTAGAAATAGTTGGGAACCCGCCAGAAGGCATACCCCAAGAGCAATATTATGGGAATGTCCCGGAAGAAGTGAGAGAATTGGTGCTGAATTATATACCCTTAGACAGAAGTCTTGTGACACCTAGAGAAGGGACTCCGGAAGGAGTGAATAAAAACCAACGAGCTAGGTTAGACCCTTGGGTGATGGAATCAAACTCGCAAAAGGAGTTGGAGCCTCAACAGAAAGCCTCCGAACCCATTAAGGAAGAAGAACCAGAAGAGGAAGAAGAAGAGCCCTAATATATAGAGGAAGAAGAATTGGAGCCTGTCGATATAGAGGTCGAGGGAGAAGAGGAACCATTTGAGATGTTTCCAGAGTTTCAAGAAGAAGAGAATGATGTGAATGATGAATTTGACTACTATGCCCCAACTAACGAGGGATATGACTTCTATGCACCCTTACCCATGCTGGTACTTGCGGCCTCTACTATGGCATTAGAGAATTTTGGGAGAGCAAGCTCTCCGAACCCGCATAATGAGGCATAGCCTTCTAAGCCCATTCCTCCCCATTCAGATTGGCCCTATGGCCCTGTAAGGAGTTATTTGAAAGGATGGTCGCCACGGGAGTGTCTTGCACCACTAGGGCTAGATTGCCACTGCCCGACTTGGTGTATGCCTATCAAAGGTGCCCATTTCACCGCAACCAGGTAGGTCATACCTTGAGTGAGTGCCTAGTATTAAGAAAGAGGATTTATAGCTTGATCGATGATAAGATCATTGGGAATTTGTAGGGACCACACACCCTATTAGTCCATGACCCTATTAGTCCAGGAGAAAGGGTCACCGTGGGTACTCAGATTTGGCAATATGATTTCACGGTCTTCGAGAAATCATACACCCGCGTCTTCTCAACTTTGGCTACTTTAAGAAAAATTAGACCCGTGGAACCTGCCCATGAGCCAGCGCCATTAGGGCCCAACAGGAACAATTTTTTCTTGTATCATACTGGAGCCATGGGGCATGACATAGAAGAGTGTTACGTATTCAAGCTCGAACACAAGATCAGTACAGGAGAGATCTTGGTCATCCTCCCACCACAGTATTGAGAAGAAAGGAAAATGAAAGAGCGGGTTCGTGAGGACAGCGACTTGCGGAGCTATAGTTTTGGGTAGATATTAGGTGTCTCCTATTTTTGCATATAAAAAGTTACCCCCTTCCCCCCCCCCATAAATATCGTAAGGAACCGCACCGACCTAACTTCTGAGAATGTCTTTACCTAGGTTTAGCCCAAAGGATGTTTAGGGAAAGTGTATTTCCTTCCTTTGAAAACGAACTACAAGAGGGCCTGATTTTCCCTAGTGGGATACGAAGGCAGTCTACGTAAGACTAGGCCCCTATATAATATAAATTATAATCCCCCCATAAAGCCCATCGGACCAAGATCCACAAAAACATAAATGTCCATGATGTCCAAACCTTTGGAGCAAAGGATCAAAAAATATTCAAGCTTTTAATATATGATTCTATGTGCTACGTGCGCTTTAAATACCAATGTATGATATCTTGTTTTTATATTTATATCCAAGAAACTAACTTTGTCTACCGTTGAGTTATTCTGATCTTATAGAACGAGGCCCATTAGTATAGTATTGAAAGCTGGCATATTTCACGAGATCCAAAGCTGCGTTAGCATCCCCCTTAGAAAAAGGAAAAGAAAAGATGACTGGTACACCCGATAATGGAAATAAGCTAGTTCTTCGTGATGGAGATACCCAAGACCCACAGGAAGTATAGTCTCAAGAGGATATGATCGCAACATTACTTACTGTTATCACGGCCCTCTAAGAAAAGGTGGCTAGGAATGAGGCAACCAATGCGGACAAGGATGCCTTGACGGAGGAAAGGAGGCCTCTTCCTCCCTTCCCTTCACTAAGATCCACAATGCCCGATCACTTTCCTATATACCCACCAGGGACCATCCCACCTTCAATAAGCGCCACCAACCCAAGCCATGCTGGTCTTTCTTACCAGGTTTCTCAGCCGGTTTTCATCAATCCGAAAAACCAAGTACGTGCTTAACCCCACCAACTGGGCAGAACACTACTCCTCGCTCAACTATACCACCCACCAAGTATCTTTCTTAACTCCCAACATCTCAAGTGAATTCTTCTCAGGGTATAAAGAGCTAGATCATTACGAAGAAATGAAGAAGGCCTTTAGGGCCGAACAGGATAAGTGCAAGAGAGATATGGAAAATAAGATGGAGGAGTTACTAGAGAGATCCAACAGGTCCGCAAGGAAGGCTATGGGCCTAAGATATGATGACATGTGCATGCATCTGGCTTTGGACTTACCAGAAGGATTCAAAATCTCAAAATTCAAAATGTTTAATGGAACTGGGAATCCTAAGGCGCACCTCGAGTCCTATTGTGATCAATTGCTCGGAGTTAAGAAAAATGATCCTCTGATTATGGGACTATTCAGTCGTGGACTGACTGGGGAAGCCGCTGAGTCGTTCGCAACTCAAGACAAGCGCTAATGGCTCACTTGGGAGGACATGCCAGAATCCTTCATGGAGAGATTTCGCTTTAATGTCGAAACAGTACCCGATCGCCACTACCTTGAGAAGGTCAAGCAGAAGTCAACAGAAAACTATAGAGAGTTTGCCAGTAGGTGGAAGGCTGAGGCAGCCCGGGTGCAGCCACCGATGTCTCCATGTTTATTAGATCCCAGGAGCCTGACTTCTACGACAAAATGTTGTCCATAGCTGGGAGGCCATTTGCTGAGTTGGTCAAAATGGGAGAAGCTATAGAAGATGGTCTCAAATCTGGAAAAATAGTCAGTCTCTTCAACACGTCTGGACAAGCTACTGCAAGAATCTTCCGTAAGAAGAAAGAGGATGTGGCCAGCATATCCCATTTTCCCAACCCAAGCCTAAAAGAACTGCAGTCTTTCCACATAACTCCGCCCCTCATAAATTACTCCACACCTGCCTATAATCCCACACCTATTTATTACACACATCCAAGCTTCACCACCACTATACCAGCTTACACGGCTCCGCCTAGTGTTTGTGTGTCCGCTCTCGCTTACCAAACACCCCACAACAAACATATCAACCATCACCTCTCCAAACTACTATCCACCGCAAAATAACCCGGTACTAGCTTATCCACCTCTAAATTATCAAAATCAACCACCACCCCCAACATATAATGCTCCACGACCTACTTTCGACAGAAAGCTAGCAACAGAATTCACAACACTTCTCGAGACTAGGGCTCGGCTCTTCGAGAGGCTATTGGCCGCGGTCCTGATCCAGAAGGTCCCTCCAAAACCAGTACAATCGGGGAATAGCTTTTACAAGGCTGATCAGACTTGTACCTACCATTCGGGAAGAAATGGGCACAACACAGAAGACTGCAAAAATCTCAAGCACAAAATCCAGGATCTGATCGACAAAAGAGAAATCATTTTGGAAATCGCAGCTCCCAATGTGAATACGAACCCATTACCCAACCATGGGAACAACGGGGTCCACATGATTGAGAGGGATGAAGATTGGGAAGCTTGTAGAGCATTGGTCGAATCTCTGGAACAAACAGTAGCCTCCCTCACACTCCAAGAGTACCCTAATTTCAAAGTTTTGATCCAAGCACCGAGAGACGCAAAAGCTATGTCGAGGTTTAGAACTTTGGCATCGACACCCGTGGTAGCATAGACAACACAGTAAATTGCACCTACCCCCAAACAGCCAATCACTGTAGATACAGCCATGGCTCAACGCATGACCCACTCAGGGAGATGTGACACTCCTGAAAAGCTGGCTCAGAATGCCACAAGGAAAGAAAACACCCAAAAGAGAGCAATAACCGAATGAGAAGGTGAAGATTTTTGGCGGTGTATTTAACCGAAAGACTACTCCATCGTTGAGAATTTGAAGAACACACCGGCATAAATATCGGTGTTATCATTACTAGCCTGCTCCCTATCACATAATAGGCCCTCATGAGAGTGTTAGATGATGCACACGTGGCAGGTGGTATGAGCAGCGAAAATTTGGCTGGGTTGGTAGCCCACATCATCGGAGAACATAAAATCTGCTTCTCCAAAGAAGAATTGCCAACAGAAGGAACCTCCCACAACAAAGCCCTCAGCATCATCGTAGAATGTCGTGGCAAGGCAATAGGGAGAGTGATTTGACAATGGATTGAGCCTTAACATCTGCCCCATCACAAAATTAACACAGCTCGGCTATCACATGAACAAAATCCTGCAGAGCGGGACAAACGTCAGAGGATTTGATGAATCCCAAAGTGATTCCCTGGGAGAAGTAGACCTACAGATCCAAGTTGGGCCTTCCTCTTTCACGGCAGAATTTCAAGTCATGGCGGTCAAGACCAACTACAACATGCTCCTGTGAAGACCCTGTACATACTCCACCGGCGCAGTCCCATCCACTCTGTACAAAGCCATAAAATTTAAGTGGCAAGGATAGGAAATTGTGGTCGCAGCTGAGAAAGATACCCAAAAGAGAGAACCCAGAACGGGGAATCTATCTCGTCCAATTCCGGGTTTGTACCAGTCATTTCATAGAAAGATGCCGATGCTGAATAGAGAAGAAACTAATGGGGGTCTCGAGTAGCTACTTCAAGAAGAGGGATCTACGCGATCATCGAAGAAAGACAGGAGATGCTCACCATACGCAATTTGAAGCCAGGAGAGCACTTGAACAATTGGACATCTACTCCCCTCTTGGCTCCTCGGTAGAGAGATAGGTTTTTCTTAAAATCTTTTGCCAAAAAAAAGGGCGACGTCGGTCGAGGCCCGAATGATCGCCTTTTCTAAATTTCTTCGTGATATTTAAAAATGAAAATTGTCCAATGTTGTTTTGAACTAGGACCATAGTTTGTTACCAATTACTCTTGAATTAATGAAAAGCTTCGATCTATATGAAACTGCTATCTTGATAAGATAATAATAACGAAAGTTTTCTAAATAACCATGAATAAAGAACAATAATAAATCTAAATTTACCTTGTTTCGCCATTTTAGTAGTAACCGTAATAAAATAATCGAAAATTTCATGATGTGTCGTGATACGAATGAGGGAAATAGTCAACAGGAATATGAGGAGTACGATGAAGCAACAATGATATCAGAGGGACTGGTAGATGAATTAGAAGAGTTAGAAGATAATAATAAGCCGAATATGGACGAAACTGAGGTGATCAATCTCGGTGACGAACAGGATGTCAAAGAAACACGAATCAGTGCTCACCTGGGAGCCCATAGAAAGAAGAGCTCATAACTCTGTTGAAGGAATATGTGGACGTCTTCACCTGGTGATACGCAGATATGCTGGGATTGATCACTGAAATAGTGTCCCACATATTACCTATCAAGGAGGGTTTTGCCTCGGTCAAGTAAAAGACGGGAACATTTAAGCCAGACATCAATATCTGGATAAAAGACGAAGTAGAGAAATAGATCAAGTCTGGAATAGTAGAGGTGATGTCCTACCCCAATTGGGTGGCCAACATAGTGCTAGTACCTAAAAAGGACGAAAAGATTTGGATCTGTATGGACTACCGAGATCTCAACCGAGCCAGTCCGAAAGACAACTTTCCTCTCCCAAACATCCACATTCTAATAGAAAACTACCCCAAGCATAAGCTGCTGTCAGTCATGGACTGTTTTTTCAGTACCATCAAATACTCATGAGCAAAGAAGATACAGAAAAACAATCTTTATCAACCCTTAGGGAGTCTATCATTACAAGGTAATGTCGTTCGGCCTCAAAAAAACTGGTGCCATATACATGAGAGCTATGACTACTCTGTTCTACGATATGATACATCGAGAGGTTAAATTATATGTGGAGAACATCATCATAAAATCAAGGGAAAGCTCAAAACATACCACGCACTTGCGCAAGTTCTTTGACAAACTTCGCAGGTTCAATTTGAGGCCAAACCCTGTGAAATGCGCATTTGGAGTGCCTGCAGGTAAATTGTTAGGATTCATAGTTAGCCGCAGGGATATTGAACTGGATCCTATCAAAATCAAGGCAATTCAGGAGTTTCCGCCTCCCAAGACCAAGAAAGAAGTCATGAGCTTCTTGGGAAGGTTAAACTACATTGGGCGGTTCATAGCCCAGTTGTAACACTCCGTAAATTCGGGTTAGGTGTGAATGTGTATAATGGGTGTAAATATGATATCTTAACTATGTGAATCCTTTCGGGATGAATTTGAGTGAAAGATAGTCGTTATAGAGTCAAACCAAATAGTGAAGGTAGTACGAGTTCTTAAATTCGTCTAAGTTTTGGTTGATTTGGCTTGTTGGCTAATTCTGTGAAAATACATTGAGAATTTGGGGCAAATTCCTATAATAAAAGTTGTAGATCTTAGAAATACCTTTCGAACGATATATGGTAGAGCTCAAACAAACATGTGAGTAAAAAGTTATGGCCGTTTTACTAACCTGTCACAGTCCGTGGTACATCCTGCGTGTCACAAGATCAGTCCGCGGTTCAATCCTGTGTTTCTCAGGATGAACACCAAAAATCATACCCCTCTATCACGTCGTGTAGTAGGGCTGCATTTCATGGGTCAAACGTGAGATTCACGGGATGTGTCACGCGCCTTGCTCGACTATAAAAACCCCCAGAACGTGAAATTTTCTTAAACCTTTATTCTACTCCATCTTTGGCCAACTTTTTGAGAAGAAATAACCCTAGGCCTTCCCCAAAACATATAAGATAAGTTCTTGATCAATTTATATCGTTGCTACATCAGTCTAACATCAATTCACTACTCTTAAACACTAGTTTATCTTTTCAAACCCCAGATTCTTGAAAGCTAAAGAAAGAGAAGAAGAAAGGAACGTTGGAGACTTTGAGATTCCTTAAAAAGGGTATGATCCTTGATGTTTCTCATGTTATTGAAAGGGTTTAGACTAGTGTAGGTTTTCCTATGGGATTAGAATCCATAAATGATTCATGAAGCTTTCAAGAACACGTTCTAGACATGAAAACCCTAGTTTTTCTATAAAGGGGTATATGAGTAGAATTAGATTAAAGCTCTAATCTTTCTCATCTAAAACAATTGTAGTGTGATTGTTGAACCTTGGGAACTTCGGTTTGCTAGATTTTAGCGGGATTTGATGTATGTCTGTCTTTTAAAAACCTTATTATGCATGTATGTCTTCTTCTCTAAAGTTATGTATTGAATAAAAAAAGGTGAACTTCTCATACAAAACCCTAATTCATGTTTTGATTATGGTTGGTGTGCATAAGGGGACAAACCCACATTAAACCTTGATTGTATTATCCTCTATATACGTACATGAAATCATAATCGTTTTCTTCTATAAGAGATGGTTATTAATGAGGGTTAATTGTTGGCATTGATGTTTTCAAAAGGAACTATGACAATGGATTCTTGTTTAAAGAAGTGGAAACGTTTTCATGATTATCTATGAAAGTATGGATTTCGTAATGGCATAATGAACTTTAATGTTATTGATGGTGTGACTACTTTGAGACAAATTGTGAATTGGCTTCTATGCTATGAACTTTGTTGTTGTGTTTGGCCTAGCTACTCGGGAGGAAGGGTAGCCATTATGGATCCTAGTGTGATAATGCCTAGCCATTCGGGAGGAAGAGTGGCCACTTCGGGTTCGCTACCAGGGGTGTGATTATGCCTAGCCATTCGGGAGGAAGAGTGGCCACTTCTGGGTACGCTACCTAGGGCGTGATTATGCTTAGCTATTCGGGAGGAAGATAGCCACCGTTGAATTTCATATTCTGGTGTGATGCGCTGCTATGATTAGGGAACCTCAATGGTCATCCCTTCGTTATGATTGATTTTTGGGCATGTATTGGCATGTGTGATATTCTTATTCGTTCATAGAACTATTGTTGATAATCATGATCAATTTGAAAGGCATATTTGAAAGTTGTAACTTGACAAGAGGCTTTTTAATCGGTTTTAATAATGCTTACTGAGATACACAAGTTGAATAACAGTTTTTACATTGATTTCACATGGTTTTCAGAATTGACTTCTTTAAGTATTATTGTACTCTATTTTCGTATTACTTGTTGTCCCCGAGGCAGTCACTGAGTACGAAGTACTCAGGCATACCATTGTTGTTTTTTATGGTATGTTAGGTAACGGAGAAGAGCAGGTTCTTGATAATTCAGGCGCTTAAGAAGGACTTGTTGTTGCAGCTGACTTGGTGAGCCCAAATGTTCATTCATGGGACACCCTCATTATATTTATTTATTATTTTAGCATTTTAGCGGGCTGCGTCTCGATGTGTTAGACAATCATTCTTTATCTTAGAAGCTCCATAGTATACATTCTTGTGGGTAGTTGTCGAGTGGTTTAACTCTTGGGCACGTGATACGTTTGATTAAGTTTTATAATATTAAAGACTTTCGCTAATTTCATTCACATCTCATGATTCGTTTGAATCTGTTTTATAAACTGTTGGAGGTGATTATTGAACCTGGTGGGTTCAAGTGTTATTATTGCATCTTTTAGGTTCTTCTGATGTTGTTCATGACGTCGGATGTTGGTCACGTCTAGGGTAGGTTTTGGGGAATGACACAAGTCAACTGTGATTATGGAGCCAATCCATAAATTGCTCAAGAAAGACGCTCCCACAAATTAGACGTAAGAATGCCAAGAGGCATTTGACAGAATCAAGAGATATCTTTCCAATCCTCCCGTCTTAGTGCAGCTCAGGCAAGGGAGTCCTCTGTTGCTATACATGTCGGTATCAGAAAATGCTTGTGGGTGCATGCTAGCCCAGCATGATGAAAAGGGAAAAAAAGGAAAATTCCATCTACTATTTGAGCAAGAAGTTCACATCCTGCGTGGCACAGTACACACTCGTAGAAAAGACCTATTGTGCTCTGACCTGGATTGCTCAAAAGCTGAGGTACTACCTATCGGTGTTCACCACTCACCTCATATCCAGAATGGATCCAATTGAGATACATTTTTCGACAACCGATGCATGTGGGTAAATTGGCTAAATAGTAGATATTATGAGTGAATTTGAGATCGTTTATGTAGTACAAAAGGTAATCAAAGGACAGGCCCTAGCTGATTTACTGGCAGAAAGTCCCGTCGACGACTAACTTGAACTATTACGGACTTTCTTCCCAGATGAGGAAGTGATGGATATGGAAGAAGAGGTGACAGAACGATACTCAGGTTGGATACTGTTCTTCGATGGAGCAGTCAATTACAAAGGATCAAGCATCAGGGTAGTGTTAGTATCTGAATCAGGACAAGACTATTCGATAGTCACAAAGCTCAACTTTAGGTGTGCCAACAACATGGCGGAATATGAAGCGTGACTCTTTGGCCTCAGGATGGCATTGGACATGAACATATAAAAGCTATTAGTAATCGAGACGCCGATTTGCTCATAAATCAAGTAAAAGGGAATTGGGAAACAAAAAATGACAAGATACTCCCATATGTGAATCTGGTACAGAGATTGCGCAGGAGATTCAAGAGTATCGACTTTCGGCATACTTCGAGGGCTCAAAATAAGTTTGCAGGCGCATTGGCTACGATAGTCTCTACGATCCAGCACCCCAAGAGTACTCGCATTGATCCACTAGAGATCACATTGAGGGAAGAAGAGGCTCACTGCTCCCACATCGAGGCCGAACCGGATGGGAAACCATGGTATGTCTACATCAAGGCCTACCTGGAAAAATGAGAGTATCCCCAAAAAGTTTAGCGAATCAAAAGAAGACAATTAGGAGGTTGGCTAATGGGTTCTTCTTGAACAAAGAAGTGTTGTACAAAAGGACCCCTGACCTTGGGCTACTCAGGTGCGTGGACGCCGAAGAGGCTACAAAATTTCTAAAAGAGGTGCACACAGGGGCATGCAGACCACACATGAATGGATTCATCCTTGCTAAGAAAATCCTGAGGACAGGATATTACTGGATGACCATGGAGCAAAACTCATGCAAATTTGTGCAGAAGTGCCATCAGTGTCAGATACACAAAGATCTGATCAAGGTTCCCCCCCCCCCCCCCCCCCCCCCCGCACAGAGTTATATGCGATGAGCTCGCCTCGGCCATTCGTAGCATGGGGAATGGACGTCATAGGACCCATCGAGCCGCTAGCCTCCAACGGACATCGTTTCATCTTAGTCGCCATCGACTACTTCACCAAATAGGTAGAAGCAACTTCACACAAGTCAGGAACCAGGAAAGTCGTGGCTGACTTCGTCAAAAACCATATGATATGTCATTTCGATTTATCGGAATCCATCACACACAATGGTGCCAATCTGAACAACCATTTGATGAAGGACATCTGTGAACAATTCAAGATCACCCAAAGAAACTCTACCGCTTACCAGCCACAGATGAATGGAGCCGTAGAGGCTGCCAACAAGAACATCAAAAGAATCTTGAGAAACATGATCGACAATTACAAGAACTGGCACGAGCAGTTGCCTTACGCTTTGTTGGGTTACAGAATAACAACCCGGACATCCACTGGGTCAACCCCATATCTCCTTGTCTACGGTACGGAAGCGATCATACCGGCAGAAATAGAGACCCCTTCACTCAGAATCATCCAAAAGACAAAGCTAAATGATGCAGAATGGGTTAGAAATCGCTACCAGCAACTGGCCATGATAGATGAAAAGAGAATGGTGGCGGTATGCCACGAATAGCTGTACAGACAAAGGATGTCTCGTGCTTTCAACAAGCAGGTCAGAGCCCAACTTTTCCAAATCGGACAAATGATGTTCAAGCGAGTCTTCCCCCACCAAGAAGAATACAAAGGAAAATTCGCGCCAAACTCGTAAGGGCCATACAAGCTCAGGAAAGTACTCTCAGGAGGAGCCATAGTCCTAGCCGAGATGGACAGACAAGAGTGGCCCAAAGCTATCAATGCAGACACACTCAAGAGATACTATGTTTAAGATTATATTCTCCTTTAATTGCATCATCCTTTCCATGTAATCGTATCTTTTGCTTGTAAACGTACTTTATAATATAATAGGAAAAAACAAATCTTCTATGTAATGAACTATGCAATGACCTGACTTCCCCACACGTAGGTAGTCTATATCGAACCCAGTCACATTATTAGTAGAAACCAAAACTCAGTTATTTTATTTTTTGAACTACGTTCGACCTGAATTCCTGCTGCGACAGGATACGTACGCGCTTTCGAGCTCAGTTGTCATAAAATAAAAAATCAAGAAACACTTAGGAAACCTCAGAGACAATAAAACAGGAGAAATCAACAAGATCAAGCTATAAGGATCGGCACAAGAATCAGCCAGCATTAGTCCTACACTGGGGCAGAATTTTTGAGGAAACCTAAAAAATTCCTACCAAAAAAATTGACGAAAAAGAGGGCAGGGTAGAGCCCTACACTGGGGTAGAATTTTAGAGGGAACCTCAAAAATTCCTGCATGACAAGATAATACCAGAGCCAATCAGAGCAAGACCTGAAACTGGGGCAGAATTTTTAAGAAAGATCTAAACAATTCTACCAGTTCAGGACTCAGCAACAACATCTCCTGGAAGATCAAAAGACCTAGTTTGAAGAAAACACATGTCAGGACACAAAACGAAATAAAATATTTCTAAAAAGTAAAACAAAGCGCATTTTACAAAATTTACTTTAAATTTTAAAATTAGTATAAGTACATCCCTAAAACATCTCTCGAAATTGTCATGACCCAACCCCGTGGGCCATGACTAGTGCCCGACCTGGACACTCGTATACGTACCTGTTGGATATAGTCAAACTGAATCTAAGAACAATATGGAAACTTCCATAAGAACTCCAAGGTTCATAACGTCGTCACGTATATACATATCCAGATAAACTGTCTCCCGAGGAGTCACAACTAATCAAATCATAAAATGATACGCAAGCCGACAAGGCTACCACTACATATCAATATCATATGCAAGCCGACAAGGCTGCCACTACAGACGAACATCATATCATAGCACATCGTATAGACACAGCTGAACAGAACTTATACACAACCCACACATATGTCTACAGACCTCTAAGAGCACTAACAGTGAAATATGACGGGACAGGGCCCCGTCGTACCCCTGGATAAACATATATATATACATATATATATATATATCATAAGATCTGTACCAAAAGTCTAAACTCCGGAACAACGGAGCTCTCCAAGACAGCTGAGTAGGAGTCCTATGCTTTAGGGTCACCAAACCGCCTATCTGTACCTGCGGGCATGAAACGCAGCCCCCCGAAGAAAGGGGGTCAGTACGGAACATGTACTGAGTATATAAAGCATGAAATACAATAAAGAGGATCGTAACTGAAATAGAGATTACCAGAAACAAGTATGACGTTTAAAACATCAATACACTTGCCTTATGAAATGAAAATCATGCATATCAATATCATATATCATATCTGGCCCATTACGAGACTCGGTGAATAAGGTCGCCACATACTATCCTTGGCGCCATAATCACATCATAACACCGTCACATCATAACACCATCACATCATCACATCATAACACCATCACATCATAACACCATTATATATATATATATATATATATATATATATATATATATATATATATATATATACCGTACCCGGCCCTCTAGTGAGGGACTCGGTGAACAATGCAGTGAAACTGTGCACGAAAACGTATCCTGGCCCGGGACTCAGTGAAAGATATGTTGAGACATGCACGAGTAGAGTAGTGAGCAACCATATGCAAATTAAATCATATTTGAGACTCAATAGAATAATCAAAACGAACTATCATTTGAAAATCAAGACAATAGTCATATCAAGTACCTTTCGAATATCACTATGGATTATATCCAAATAGAACTTCTGGAATCATATACACGTATCAAGACATAATGAAATAGCTTTTGGAAATCAAGAACATTAGCCATCCTAGTGGCTCTAAGAATAGGAACTTCTTTGGAATCATATACACATCGTCTGTTCGTTTCATAAAAATCATGCCAAAAAGAAAGAAGGGTTAACTTTACATACCTGTTGAAGGTTAATCATAATCACGTTCGCTTCGTCGCCCCTCTAGCCTATTTAATATGAAAGTAACGCTATCGTTAGTAAACTATACTTCCTAGCTTATCAATCTGCAACCAATTACCTATAGGAACCATTCTTCAATTCATACTTTCTTGATTAGGATTTTTTGTTAGTTAAGAACTTAACGGAAATCGGGCAGCATTTCCCCTGTATAACTCGCCTAACCCGAACTTCCAATTAACC
Source organism: Lycium barbarum (assembly GCF_019175385.1). Classification (NCBI taxonomy): domain Eukaryota; kingdom Viridiplantae; phylum Streptophyta; class Magnoliopsida; order Solanales; family Solanaceae; genus Lycium; species Lycium barbarum. Next base: position 16,788,608 of record NC_083344.1, on the reverse strand, counting down.
TCCTGTTATCACAGCAATACCAACAATGACAGCAATAGCAATATTCATATAGAATCCTTACAATCCAACCCATAAACAACTCAACAACCTTTGTTAATCCCTTTCCAATCCAAATCATTAACACTTAAGATTATACACCAAACAACCCAACATACGCTTTGTATACGATACGTCATACACTCCTTTCTTCCAAATTTAGAATCCACGTCAATGACAACACGACAACAACACGAACAACAACATATGAACATAAACCATACTTTTAATCCTTTCAACTCAACAATTCCATATAACAACCACAACTCCTAATATCAACGGATTCATGCAATTTCTTACTTCAAATTTCATCGAATCTAATTTTAATCTTTCCATTACAACACCATCAATACAATTATACCATAAAATGAGAAAATCTTACCTTAATTTAATCGGAGGAAATTCTACACTTATTTGCTCCAATTTCACTATTTCTTCTTCCTCAATTCAATGCCAATGCTGCTATCACCTCCTTGGACTTGTAAATCACCTTGGAATTAAATCAAAGCAAACAAAAACAATTTTTTTTTTACCATGGCTGGCCGTGAGCAGCAGCCATGGCTATGCTTTTTTTATTTTTATTTCATTTGAATTGCACATCCATGAAGTGTACGGCCAGCATGGTTCACAATTTGTGAACATTTATATGCTTTCTAGCCATAGGACACATGTCCACTACCACAGCATGTGTCCCACCATGTTGACACATGTCAGTGGGGTCCACTTAATTACTTAATTAATCTTAATTAGTTCCTAACTCCCACTTAATAATCTAATCATAATTAATTAGTCCCGAATCTCCAATAATATTTCTATACTAATTGAAATTTATAAACAAATTGTGCACTAATTAAAATCGAGAATTAAAGGCACTTATTTTATATCCCAAAATAATCCCGTCCTTAACTTATGTCGATTAGCTTACGAATAATTCGACGTATAAAAATTGGGGATATAACAGAAATATCAAGCCCAAGAGGGTTCAAAGGAGCATCAAAATGAGACACCAGACGGGAGGACAACGGTGCTAATTGGCCTCTCAGGAAACTCACAATTTTTCTGTGGATGCAGGTTTTTAATAGGACAATAGGCACGTCATCAACTGGTTTACTGACAGCAAAGGCGAAAATCAAACTCAGCCAGGCAGCGAAGTACCAGGAGGTCACGGTAGATAATGGGCGATAAAGACACATCTGGCCATGAAGTTCACAAAACAAATGGACAAAAGCATATCCGACCACAACATCATGAAGAATGAACGACAAAGACACAGCTGACCAAAAGGGTCATGCAAAGAATGAATGAGCATGAAGACAAATCTGACCAAAAGGGTCATAGAAAGAGTGAATGATAAGAATATATCAGACCAAGAGAGTCAAAATGAACAAGCATAAAGATACATACGACCAAAAGGGTCATGAAAAGGATGAAAGGGCATATCCGACCACAAGGGTCAATAGACAATACAATAGATGACAGAAAGATTATCTAGCCACAAGGGCCAGAAAGCTTATCTCGCCACAAGGGCCATATTTGTCATCTGCATGCCAAGAGGGCCATTCATTTATTTAATTGCCGAGAGAGCCATTCATACAAACTACCGAGAGGGCCACTCATACAAATAACCCAGAAGGTCATTCATACAAAAGTGCCAAGAGGGACATTCATACAAACAGCCGAGAGGGCCATTTATCCAAACAAGCCAAAAGGGACATTCAATCAAACTGCCAAAAGGTTCATTCATACAAACAGCCGAGAGGGCCATTCATTCAAACAAGCCAAATGGGCCATTCATTCAAATATCCAAAAGGGTCATTCATACAAACATCCAAGAGGGCTATTCATTCAAACAAGCCAAAAGGGCCATTCATTCAAACTGCCAAAAAGGCCATTCATACAAATAGCCGATAGGGCCATTCATTCAAACAACTAAACGGGTCATTCATTCAAACAGCCAAAAAGAGCCATTCATATCAAACAATCCAAAAGGGCCATTCATTCAAACAGCCAAAAAGGCCATTCATACAAGCAGCCAAAAGGACCATTTATCCAAACACCACAAAGAGTATTTATAATGATGTCAAATCCAGGAGATAGGCACACAGCCGCCAGAAAGGAGCCGGTTTGCCAAACCAGATCCAGACAAATTGTGGAGCAAACGTGGAAATTTTTCTTATGCAGCCGGTCAATATAAGGTGCCCATGAAAGGGCATATCCGACCACAAGGGTCAATAGATAATACAATAGATGACAGAAAGATTATCCAGCCACAAGGGCCAGAAAGATTATCTCGCCACAAGGGCCATATTTGTCATCTGCATGCCAAGAGGGCCATTCATTTATTTAATTGCCGAGAGAGCCATTCATACAAACTACCGAGAGGGCCACTCATACAAATAGCCCAGAAGGTCATTCATACAAAAGTGCCAAGAGGGACATTCATACAAACAGCCGAGAGGGCCATTTATCCAAACAAGCCAAAAGGGACATTCAATCAAACTGCCAAAAGGTTCATTCATACAAACAGCCGAGAGGGCCATTCATTGAAACAAGCCAAAAGGGCTATTCATTCAAATAGCCAAAAGGGTCATTCATACAAACAGCCAAGAGGGCTATTCATTTAAACAAGCCAAAAGGGCCATTCATTCAAACTGCCAAAAAGGCCATTCATACAAATAGCCGATAGGGCCATTCATTCAAACAACTAAACGGGTCATTCATTCAAATAGCCAAAAAGGGCCATTCATATCTAACAATCCAAAAGGGCCATTCATTCAAACAGCCAAAAAGGACATTCATACAAGCAGCCAAAAGGACCATTTATCCAAACACCACGAAGAGTATTTATAATGATGTCAAATCCAGGAGATAGGCACACAGCCGCCAGAAAGGAGCCAGCTTGCCAAACCAGATCCAGACAAATTACGGAGTAAACGTGGAAATTTTTCTTATGCAGCCGGTCAATATAAGGTGCCCATGAGAGTCAATCTCACTGACCAGGATTTGGAATCCAACCGATCTCAGGCTTAGCCACAATTTTGTCTGCTTTTAGTTTTCTTTGCTTTATAAAAATTGCAACTGATTGGATACACACCGGGAAGTCTGAAGGTATTCCCGCATAAAGGATATACTCTTCTCCAGTGAGTTGAACTACATGTGACCTGATTCCTATAGATCAGGGATATGTAGGTGGGCTCAAAACCAAAGAATCGGTCACATTCTAACAACTGTCCAGAGAAATTTCGGTCACTTCACCGGGAATTTCAAGATTCTCTTGCCGAATCACTTAAAAGTCCTTAGTTGAGTCGAACTACAAGTGCCCTGAATTCTCGTACAGCCTGAGATATGTAGAAAACCCAGAAGCCAAGGTCCAGCCACGTATGTGAAAATTGCATAAAGATGAAGGGTAGAATGAGTCGGGTCAGTCAAAAATTAGGTTTAGTCAAATTTCGTTGCTCAAGATGGTCTCACCATCCCCGAACACTGAAGGGACAGTTGTTGACACCTAATTTTTTACCTTCCGTAATTTATTTTAATTACTCAGAGTCCTTGGATGACAAACAAAATGAATTATGCATTTTTTAGAGGTCAAAATGATTTTTACAGAATTGCTTAAGTCAATATTTTTACTCCTTTTAAATGGAAATTTTTGTTTATGACATTATAAATCATTTAGAAATTAATTGGTACATTTTATGACATTTATGAGATATTTGTTAGATTTAATCAAAGAAAAGCAATTTTAAAATAATCATTTATTTAATTAGAAAATACATTACTCCCTTCAATCCAAGGAGTTTGAGTAATTAAAGAAATTCACCATTTTACCCCTTAATTCTTAATTTTGTTTATTGGCGTAATCTGTTAAAATTAATCATGATTGTTTCTAGTATGTAATTAGGATAATTAGTCAATCAGAGGGGCATTATCACAAATTTATTTTTAATTGTTTAATTTTTTTAGTTATGACCACAATTGCATTAATCATTTTATGGTTAAAGCAATTGGGGTCAATTTTGCAAAAAATTAGCATTTTTATGGCCTTAATTGAAATGGCCAAATTCATTCGGCCCAAATTAATTAAGGTCATTAATGTAATTGAACTTTAATTGACTAATTAAGCTAAAAAAAATGGCCATTATTGCAACAATCAATTAAGATTGAAACCAATTAAGGCTATATATGCAAATTGATCCTACTTACACAATTAGTCTTACATTTAAATTAATTTAAAATGCTAATCATGTCCTAATTCTTATAATATGGTCATAATTTCCATTTTAACATTTTCTTCATTTTATTTAATTTACCGATTTTACTGTTTATGAGTATATATACACTCAGTATACACAAATATACATGTGTAGTATACATAAAAGGGCCCATATTAATTCTTTTTACAATGGACCGAGTCCAGCCCAAATAGGCACGACCCGGCCCAGTCTCGCATCGAATAAGGGCGTAAACCTCCCATTTAAACATGTTTCATTCATACCAAACGACCTTCCTTATCTATCCTCTCTCCCTTCCCTTTTACCCCAAACCTTAGACGTGCCGCCCCTTCCCTCCTTTCCATCTCTCCTTATTGGATTCCCAGAAATGGCATTTATACAGAAGGGTCTAACCCGTATTAGCTTTATCTCAACCAAATCAGTGCAACACTTAAAGTTTCTTTGTCTCTTTTTTCTCATTTCTGCCAAACTACGCTTACAAGATAAAATGCACCTCCTTTTTAACTTTTCTTAGTAAAAATTTGCAGATTATAACGTTGATATTGTTGATTTCGCATTTTAAAAGCTTTGTTCCTATTGGTTCTGGAATAATGGCTCGGATCGACCTAAGATCGACCTAAAACAAGACAAATCTGACCATATATGCATGTTTGCTTTGAATCCTAGTCGTTAATTTCACAGATTGAGTATTTTGCATCTGAAAATCTATTTTCCCACATCATTAGTCTTAGGGGTTCTCATAATTTTGGGGTTCTATTTATAGAACCCCAACCTTCAGAGTATGATAAGTTTGGACAACCTCAGAGCCTTAATTTGGGTATTTAAACTCAAAATTTAGGCTTACAGTAAATTTTTTAAAGACTTGGCCTTTTTCTAGGGTTCGAGTCTTCCTTAGTTCTAAAATATTCGTGTTTTTTCGTTCTGTTTTGTGTGGTTTGAGTTGGAGATTTGGAAGCACAAAGGCTTCAAGTCCATTCTTTTCTCGGTTGCGTATTAAAAAGGTAACCATTATTCTTGTTATTGCTTAAGTCTTATGATGAGGGACAGGCTGTTTTAGGCTTAAGTGTTCATTAGTAATATGCTTAAACTAATTTATGTGCTTGCAATGTGCTGCTAGTTGTGAACTACTTAGATTGATCAGCTTGACTTATATGTATGTGGTGTTTTAGCCCTGAAGACTGAGATTATGTAAAATATGGGGCAATCAACTTGTTCTTTATTTGGCTAATCTCTGAGGTGTTGATTATAGAGATGATATCAAAAAGAAAGGGATATTGTATTTAAGCTTAGTTTAAATTGATTGAATATGGTTTAAAGTGACCTGGTCAACTGTTTTTTTTTCTTTGGGATTCCTTTGTTTCTTCTTCTTCAAAAGTACGTTTGAAAATAAGATGACTCAATTTTTTCAAACAAGAAATTCACTATGTATCGCCTAGTCAAGAGAGAAACTAGGTTGGACAATCTAGGTACCTAGGTGTCTTCAAACTAAGATGCTTGCTACTTAAAGCAGAGGTTGATTCAGTTAGTTTAAAATTCTGAAGTGTGCAGTAATGTTCTCTGAATTTTGCTTTCTTTCTCTATCTTGAGTGTGTGACCCTAGTGAATTGACTTGGATTAATGAGATAAGTTTGAGTCAAATTCATGTTGTAGTTGTAAGATGATGAAGATCATGAGAAGGGATAGTTGAGTATTGAGTCTGTTATGTTCCTCCTTTTGTGTCTTCTTTTTTTGAAAGTGTCACGAATACAATCTTAGACAAACAAGTGGCCATGACTAAAAATAGGTATAAAAAATGAGCTGTTTTGACTCTATGAAGTTTAAAGTGCACATATATTGTTTCTTCTGTCTTCTGTTTGTTTATACATCACTTAGTCTGAAAAAACAAAATAGAGTCACATGTTGGGATGTTGCATAAAACAAAGGATTAACTACCTAATCTTTAGGGGAACCCCTGATGGCACTTGGTTTAGGATGGGGTGGAGAAGGGGAGTTGCTTCTGGGGAGTAAAGGGTGAGCTTAGGTATGAACGGGAAGTGATGACCAGTGGAGCCGTTGTTCCTTTTTACTAAAAGGAAAGATTAGGAAAGGGGGTAATAGCCTCAGCCTCCACTGTCTTTTCCTCAGGACCTGGAAACTCTCCCTTCTAAATCTTATTTCCTGTAACCATAGGATCTATCAGAGGTCTCTACATGACTATTTAAACACCAATTTTGAATAATAGGACCTATTAATGAGATTATTGAGTTCCAAGTACTAGTATGGCACAATATGAGAACACTGCTTAATCAACTACCCTCTTGACCTGCTTGAATTGTCTGAAACTCATACAAATCTTTGAGTATTAGTTGCAATGACCTTATTCGAGATTCTGGGTATGCTTCCAAATCCATCTATTTGGCTTGTGTTGTTTCTTTCCTTTGAGTTGCCATGTTGTGATATCTTAAGTTTATACCCGTATTTAAAAAACATACGAAGTCTGTGTATGAAAGTCTACCCATGAAATGTGTTGTCTGTTTCCTGATGTTTGATGGTACTGAACTGTTACATAAATGAGAGGTTTGATCCTTGTTCCTATAGGCTGTTTGTATATTGAATAATGTGGTAAAGTCATGATGTGCAATTCTCATAGAGGGAAGGTTTGGTCTAATCAGTCCTTCATTTGATGTAAACATTAAAACTAGGGACCTCTACCTTGTCTTAACTGCTTCATGAGAGTATTTCCATAATTCTGAGAGATAAAAAGGGTAAGATGAGAAATAAAAAATGGTAAATCTGTGTTCTAATTTTTCAAAGTCTTCTATGATGAGCTGTATGTGTTGTTGTCATAGCCATTACTTAAATCTGGGAAGAGAAAACTTTAGTTAAGGTAAGATTGGTAGGAATTCTTGCCTTTGAACTTGACCTGTTATATTTAGACCTTACTATGCACTGTTGTATAAACGGGATTGGGAAGATAAGGGTGTACTCTATTTAATGAGGTTTTTCTCTAAAATGTTGGTGTATTTAAAGTCATATCATGTCAGAAATGTACGATGAAATAGCTAAATACTGATTCTGTGTGAAATGGTGAATAAGCAATAAATTAGAGTTCGTCTAATGTTGTTGTTTAAGGATTTTGTGAGTGTTATTAAGCATCTTATGAACTACTTGGCATAGAATGCCTTTTCTAAGCTACCTCAAAGAGAGGGTAGGGAAGAGCTAAGCTTAGCTTGATTCGTAGTACCTCCCCTCCAAAAGAGGGGTGTCATTGCATATTCTATCAACCCATGGGGGGCATCTCGGTCATGAGAGTGCATTGATCTCCTTAAACTTCACCATTTTATCAAAGGTTTAAAATAGAAAGGGGGAAATTAACTTGCCTGGATGTCTAACGGAACTTTGGAAACTAAGAAAAGAAACTGGTTGTTTAAATAAGTTGACTGTTTTTTCTTTCTGAGGGAGTTGGATCAATTTGAAGTTATTAGTAATAAGTGTTCTCTTAAAGAACTAAGAAATGATGAATCACAAAGAGTTATTTGGATCCTTTGTGTCATTGTCTTTCCCTCAGACTTGCACAGAGGTTCATAGAGGCTTAGATTCTACCTCATTTGAATATGATGCATAAGAGTACTGTACCTTTTTCTTTGTACATGTCCTTATTTCTATTAGCACTCCTGCATCATTCTAGCTGTCTGAATCTATTACACTCAATCTCCAAATGTGTTGTTTTAATCATTTGAGCTATGAACGATTAGAAATATCCTATGTGCTGATTCTTGGTGCTTAAATCTTCTTTATGATCATGATTGCAAAATACTCAACCTTCCAAGCCTGTGAAGTTCTACTGTGTGATGTTATTGTCAAGTTCCATGAAATATGCACATGTGTTTGGTTTGATCCTACATGATAGCCATAAGAGTTACTGACTAGTTGAGATTGTAAGGGTTGAGTAGGAGCAAATCTTTCCGGCCAAGTCCCATTAATTGATCATAACGATATCGTGGAAATTCTGCCTAATAGATGTCTAATCGAATTAAGTGCACCCTGGCCTTAGTCTAGGATAGATTTTTTCTAAAAAAATACATGGTTGAACTAAGTGATTCATGGGGCCATAGACCTTACGGATAGGACTTAGAAACTAGAGATACACAAAGCATGTACAGGTTAGTGAAAAGGGGGAGAGATGTATATGTAGTATACACTTGATATACACATCATATGTGTATACAATAATGTACTATATGTATATAAATGAATAATTTAGTCATATATAGGGTGTATATAAATGAGTAAAGGGAATAGAAACCTCATTAAGCCCCAAAGGTAAGAGAAAAAAAGGATGATTTTGTTTGGTTCATCTATTGATTAACTGTTTTGGAGTTGCTATGTTATTTTTATATCATCATATTCCAGTATCTGTTTTGGTTCCCTTACTATGACCTTGAGATTGTTTTTTCAGTGTTGGTTTTAATTAAATTATTTCCGCATATGTTGATTTATACCATATTTGTGCACGATTATGGGATTCTGATTTGTCCTATGGCTTTACTGGTTTGGGGAGCTTGAGGTGATTTGGGGTCTAGTCTTAGACATTCCCCTTTCCAGCCATGCCTAGGGTTCATGAAACCCCTTTGATCTTGTGCGGCGTCGGAAATACGGATGGTGACGACTTTTCCCCTTTTGTTGTATAAATATCGACCAATAAGGCCCATAGCACATAATCGGATACCTTAATTGTGTAACTTGTAAAAATTTGATATATATGTGTGCATAGTTATACATGTGATAAGTTCTATAAATATAAACTAACCGGTTCCTTTTTCGTTTCCTCTCCTTCACTGCTTGGAGACTTGGGCTGAGTCCAGCCACCCTATTGGGCCTTTGGCCCAATAGGAGAGTTCTTTCAAAGATTATGCATTCAAGTAGATAAATGGAAGCTAATAAAGGCCCAATAGGAGAATTCTTTCAAAGATTATGCATTCAAGTAGATAAATGGAAGCTAATATTATTAAAGACACCAAGAAGGCCCAGCCATGGGTGAAAATGGCCAACTAGGGGCGTGGTACGCCCCTAGTCTTCCCTTCCTCTTTACTCATGCATTATTTGTATTTCCTTTGTATGAAGTTGATTGTATCCTGTATTTGTAAAGTTGTAAAACTCATGTATATTTTTGGAATCATTATAATTATGAACTAGTTGTCTTGGGACAACGGTGCCTATGCCGTTTAGTTTGACTTTAGGTCCCCACACGATTTTTTCAAACCCGAACTTAATAAATGATTTTGAAAGTAAAAATGGTAAAGCAAATAAATCGATAAAGAGGATAAAAGGGAATCACGTTATTAAGGAATAAAGCCACCATCTTCTTAAGAGGAAAAAAACCAAATGGACGTTTGAAATCACAAGAACCATTTTTTTTTAGAAACTCAGGTTTTTCTAAACAAAATAGAAAGTTTTTTTGACCAAGCCCAGTTGGAAAAGATAAGAATTTTGGGGCTAAGGTCCAATTGAAATCACATTTTTTGGAACGACACTTAACAAAGCTTTTTTCAGAAAAAAGGAATGACTATTTTTTTGGGCTGTGCCCAGTAGAGGAAAAGAAACCGAAATTTTGGGCTAAAACCTAACAAAAATCAATACATCTAAACACTTAATCAATTTTCAGAAATAAATTTGGGCCATGCCCACGTGAACATACAACCTTTTTATTACAAATATTGGGCCTTAAATTTAAAGTCAAGGACCAAGAAAAGTTTGTTTTTGTTATATACAAGCAAAACTTCTTATATATAAATTGAAATCCGTATAAGTCATTTGTAGACATAAATTGTTTTGATAAGGACATTTTCAAAACGTGTTAAATGGATTAACCCGAACCATGTATGAGTCAGGCATGCACAAAACCCATTCATCCCATACTTTAAACAAATGAACCTTTTATCATTACCAAATTACTACTATCCTTATATATAAAAGGAACTAGTTGTATCCGGATATTATCAATATGAACCTAAATACCCTATATGTAAAGGGGATATACTCAATTAATTTCAAAAAATGGTATGCAAAAAGTAACAGACTTTATAATGCAGGGAATAAACACCAAATAAATAGTTCAGGAAAATACTCATACATTGGAATTCGAAGGTCAACCATATAGTATGGATCCTTAATACTAGGGTATCTAACACCTTCCCTAGGGGATCACCAGAACTCTTACCTAGAACTTTGGATTACGAAGGATTTTTTACGGTGTATGAATAAACCCTTCAAAACTAGTTTTCTTAATTTCCTAAAAATTAGGTGGCTACTCTTTTGAAACAAAGTACGAAAGAGCACCAATGAGTTTGAAGTATCTTTCCGAGCGCTAACCCCGCCCACAAAATGTGAACCATTACAAGCGTCAGTGAAGGTTCAGTGGAAGAACTGTCTCGTTGAGAAATCTATTTGGGAGACCGAATTCGATATGCGCAATTACTATCCCTAGCTTTTCACTGAGTCAGGTACTTTTTCCTTTGTTTCTCTTCCTTGTCTCTTCGGGGACGAATAGGTGTTTAATTGGTATCTGATGTAACGATCCGCTAGGTCGTTATGAGGGTGACTTAGTAAACTAAACCTCTGTTGGGAATTCTGAGGATGCGGATGACTCTGTAGCGTGATTTTATGCATATGTGCATGGTTATTTTGCATCTGTAGGGCTTCAGACTGGTGTTGGGATTTTTGGGTGAAAACTAGTGGAAACACCCAAGCTACTGGTCAAAATGGACCGCTGTAGCGAGTCTGTCGTCGCGAGTGAGGGACCGAGGCTGTGGGGTAGGGGAATTAATGAGGTCCACTATAGCGGGACATTTCTCGCTATAGCAGGACCGCTGCAGCGAGAAGTCAACCACTGTAGCGGTCGACTGGAGCAGAATCAGAATTTTATATTTTTATTTCCGAACCCATTCCCCATATAACTCCAAAATAATTCCCAAGAACTGTTATGGCTCATTTCTAAGGCTAAGGCTGAAAGACTCTTGAAAGGTAAGTCTCAACCCTTTACTTTGTTCATTCCATCATCTTACTAAGTTCCATCGTTAGTTTAAAGTTCGGTAATGGTGAATGAAAGGACTAAAGCCCTAGATATTAAGAAAACTTTGAATAGTGAATGGGTTAATGATTTTCTTGTTGTTTATTTATCTAAGGTTATAGATTATCATTTCCTAAGGTGGGAATTCAAGTCCTAATGGACGAAAATGAGGTATTGAGACATAGGGTTTCATAAAAATGGTAACTTTAGCATAAAAACTGCTTGTAAAAGGGTTGAATTGATTAGAAACCCATAATGGGAACAATATGATGGTTGGAGTTGACTTTATCATGAATTCACACTTAGTGATAGTTCACCCATTTGAAAAGGGTAGAAGTGGTTGGGTTCTCTTCCCCAATTGTTGTTTGTTTGAGTAGATGATCCATTACTCACTTAGCATTCTGATTGCAAAATTTTCAATGTTCTGAAGCTTTGTGAAAGGGGAAAGCTATTGCAGAGTGATTGCATTGTTCCAATTTGGCTTTGAGGTAGGTTACTGTCTACTTGAGTTAGACTTTGATTAGTTGATTGTATATGTTATGAATTTGATAGGAGAAGCATGATTAGGGCTTCGGACATAAAGTGTGGTTGGGAATTCCTAAGTTTGACATTGATTGATTTATTATGTGATGAATTGTTATGATATAATAAAGAAGAAATTAGCAAATACTCTTCTTGTTGACTTGGAGTAATCCCTTATTAATGCTATTGATGCATTGCTTCTTGAGTCTTAATATGACCTATGACATTGTGACTTATATTCCTTGATATTGACTTATTGACTGTTCACATTCCTTATTAATTGTTGGAACGAAAATACATTGCGATGAGAAAGAACCTATAAATATGAAAAGGTACATTTGACAGGGGGTGATGATGTGGCCTAGACTCGCAATTCGAGGTCAGTTCCGGAGCAAGTTATACATGGACACCATGATCCCCTGTAGGTTATGGCTACTTGGGAAAATAATACCGTTTAGCATATGTGTATGGATATGTGACAGAGTTGAGATAATTCATGAGTTACGGTTGTGTTGGTAATAACATGGGTTGAGTTACTCTTATTGATTGCCATTTGTGTGGGCTTATCTATTTCGGTATAGAATGATTCTTATTGATAGTTTCATATAGTTATGTGTTATTGTGCCTATCTGTCTATTCTATTGATTTTATGATTTTATGCATGATACTAATCTTAGTCGGCCTATGATATCTACCAGTACATTATGTTTGTACTGATACTATCTTGTTATATTTTTGAGTGCAGATTGTGATCCAGCTACATCTACCAGACCTCATATTTAGTGTGGGGCTAGCTTCCGACAGATTTGAGGGTGAGCTCTTATCCATGCCAGGCCACCTAAAAATCTTCTCTTATTGATGTCTATTTCCATTCCAGGCATTAGTTATGTTATTCCAGACAGTTTTTATCTCCTTAGACAGTTTATGTTTTAGAGTCCTTGTACTATGACTTTTGGATTTTGGGGTTATAATAGTTAAACTTCCATATTCGTCATTTGTTTATGGCATGACTAGACGTTTTGGGTAATTATTACTTTTGTTAAATCCTTGATTTATCAGAAAGTAGTTAAGTAATTGGTAATTATTTGGGCGGTTAGTTAAGTAGATGGTTCGCCCACTAGGGGATTTGTGTGGGTGCCATTCATGGCTACTTGGTCGTGACACAGAGGCGATTATCAGTTTGGGAAAGGTGGTCATCTGCCCTATAGGGGCAGTTCTCAGTTAGCAAGTGGTGGAGCTCATTTTGTCCCTAGTGGCCATGGAGGTACACAATTCGAGGGTGGACGAGTTCATTGCTATACTTTCCAGTGTAGGCTAGAGGCGAAGGCTTCTGATGCGGTTATCACAGTTACTATTTCGGTGTGTCATCAAGAAACTTCAATATTATTTGATTCGGGATTTACTTTCTCGTACGTTTCAACATATTTCTCTACAGGTCTGGATATGATTAGTGATCTACTTAATGTGCTTATTCGTGGCTCTACTCCTGTCAAATATTCTGTGGTTGTAGATCAAGTTTATTGGTCTTGTGTTGTTACATTCATGGGTTATAATACTTGGGTAGATTTGGTGATCCTTGATATGATGGATTTTGATGTTATGTTAGGCATGGATTGGCTATCTCCTTATCACATGATTCTAGACTGTCATGCGAAGATAGTCATGTTGCCCATGCTAGGTATCCTGATTTTAGAGTGGAAGGGTAGTTCTAGCCCTACAACTAAGAAGATTATATCATTTCTTCCGGCGAAGAAGTTGGTGGGTAAAGGATGTATAACTTATTTGGCTCATATCCTGGAAATAGTGTGGATACTCTTTCCCTTGAGTCAGTACCATTACTTAGTGAGTTTTCAGAGGGTTTCCCCCCAAATTTTCATGGTGTGCCCCCTGATCGAGATATATACTTTAACATTGATTTGATGCCAAAAACTCGGCCTATTTCTAGTCGCCCTATCGTATGGCTCTGCCAGAGTTGATGGAGTAGAAGGAACAGTTCCAGGATTTATTGAGCAAGGGATTCATTAGACCTAGTGTTTCCCCTTGGGGTGTTCTCGTTCTATTTGTGAAGAACAAAGCTGGTACCTTGCGGATGTGTATCGACTATCGATAGTTGAACAAGGTCACAATCATGAACAAGTATTTGATACCTCGCATAGATGACTTGTTTGATCAGCTTCAGATGTGCGTCGGTCTTCTCTAAGATTGACTTGAGATTAGGTTATCATCAATTGAAGATTAGAGTGGAGGATATTCCGAAGACAGCCTTCAGGACCCGTTATGGTCACTATGAGTCCTTGGTCATGTCTTTTGGGCTAACCAATGCTCGCGTGGCTTTTATGGATTTGATGAATGGGGTTTTCAAGCCCTATTTGGATTCCTTTGTGATTGTCTTCATCGATGACATCTTAGTCTATTCTCATAGCAAAGAGGATCATGAGAAGCAAGTGAGGATGGTACTTGGTTTATTAAAGGAGAAAATGTTATATGCTAAATCCTCAAAGTGGGAGTATTGTCTTAGCTCGGTGGCATTCTTTGGGCATGTAGTGTCAGAGGATGGCATCATGCTGGATCCCAAAAAGATTGAGGCAATTAGAGATTTGGCTAGGCCTACTTTAGTGACTGAGGTTAGGAGTTTTGTGGGTCTTGCGAGTTATTATCGGTGATTCATGAAGAGGTCCTCACCTATTGCTTCCCATTTGACTCGGTTGACTCAGAAGAATCTAGCTTCTCAGTGGTCTGATAAGTGTGAGGAGAGTGTTCAAAGGCTCAAGGCTTTATTGACTTCGGCTCCGACCTTAGCTTTACCAATGGAAGGAAAGGATTTTACGATTTAATGTTATGCTTCTCGGATTGGTTTGGGTTGTGTGTTGATACAAGTGGGAAAAATGATTACATATGCTTTGAGGCAGTTAAGGGTGCATGAGAAGAAACCCCACTCATGACTTGGAGTTGGCAGCGATAGATTTTTCCTTGAAGATTTGGAGACATTACCTATATGGAGTTCATTATGAGGTGTTCACGGATCATCGTGGTCTTCAGTATGTGTTCAATCAGCGAGATCTGAATTCAAGGCAGTGTAGGTTGATGGAGTTTCTCAAGCATTATGACGTTACCATTCTTTATCATCCAGGCAAGGTTAATGTGGTAGTGGATGCGTTGAGCCGGAAAGCGGTGTGTATGGGTAGCTTAATGTGTTTGATTGTTGAGGAGTGTTCCTTGGCTATAGAGGTTCAGTCCTTGGCTAATAGTATGGTGAGGCTTCATGTTTGGAATCCGGCAAAGTTCTGGCTTGTGTAGAGGCGAGGTCATCACTTTTGGAGCAAATTAAGGCAAAATAGTTTAAGGATGTGAATTTGTGCCAGATCCGGGATAAGGTCTTGCGAGGGGAGGCGAAGGAAATAATTCTTGATCGCGGAGGGGTTTTGAGGATAAAAGGGCGTGTTTGCCTCGTGTGGGTGGTTTGATTAGGTTAATTATGGAGAAGCCTCACAGTTTTAGATATTCCATCCAACCTGGCGCTATAAAGATGTATTGTGATTTGAAGCAACATTATTGGTGGAGTAGGTTGAAGAGGGTTGTATTGGAGTTCGTAATAGAGTGTTTGAATTGCCAAGAGGTTAAATATAAGCATCAGAGACCTGGTCGTGTGACTCAGCGAGTGCCTATTTCGGAGTGGAAGTGGGAGAGGATAGTTATACAATTTGTGGTAGGGATACTGAAGACTTTGAGCAAGTCTGATGTTGTTTGGTTTATCACGGATAGGTTGACCAAGTCTGCGCATTTCATTCTGGCTCAGACTACCTACAATTCAGAGAAGTTGGCAAGGATCTACATTAGGGAGATTGTCTGGTTTCATGAGGTGCCCATCTCTATCATTTCAGACAGAGGCCCTCAGTTCACTTCCCATTTCAGGAGAATTAGGGTACTTAGTTAGATCTTAGTACATCATTTCACCAGCAGATAGATAGTCAAATTGAGAGGAATATTCATGTCTTGGAGGACATGTTGCCGGCTTGCGTGATTGATTTTAAAGGTCATTTGGACCAGTTCTTGCCCTTGGAAGAGTTTACTTACAATAACAGTTATCACTCCAATATTAACATGGCTCCATTTGAGGCCTTGTATGATAGATGATCACATTCTTCGATTGGTTGGTTCGATGCATTCGAGGTGAGACCTTGGGGTACTGACTTGTTGAGAGAGTCATTGGATAAGGTGAAGTTGATTCAGGAGAAGCTTCTTGTAGCTTAGAGTAGACAAAAGGAATATGCATATCGAAAATTTCATGATATTAAGTTCATGGTTGGTGATCAGGTTCTATTTGAAGATTTCACCCATGAAGGGTGTGATGAGATTTGGGAAAAAGGGAAAGTTATATCCGAGGTTTATTGGTCCTTTTGAGATTCTTCAGTGTGTTGGTGAGGTAGCCTATAAGTTGGCGTTGCCATCAGGTTTAGCGGGTGATCACCTTGTGTTTCATGTTTCCATGTTGAAGAAATACCATTCAAACGGGTCGTATATAATCCATTGGGAGTCGGTAATATTCGATCAGAATTTGTTCTTTGAGGAAGAGCCAGTGGTAATCTTGAATACGCAAGTTAGGAAATTGAGGTCAAAAGAGATAGCTTCAATTAAGGTGACGTGGAAGCACTGTCCAGCTAACAAGGCTACATGGGAGATCGAGGCAGATAAGTGTAGTAGACCCCCCCCCCCCTAACTCTTTATCGATTCAGGTACTTTCCTTCGTTTTACGTTCGAGGACGAACATTTATTTAATTGGCATTTGATGTAACAACCTGCTTAGTCAATTTAGGTATTTTACCATTTTTTCCCAAATTACCCTTCCCGTAGTTTCATTTAGAAGTTTATGACTTGCAGGGATGGGTGGAACGATTCCCGAGGCAATCGAGCAATTTGGTCTTTGTGAAAGATTTTAGATATTTCTAATTTGAAGAAGTTAAAAGAGTTGACCAACAAACTACGTCGGGAATCAATTTCTTACAGTTCCGTTAGGGCCGGAATATGATTATTGACTTGCTAGGATAACTGGTTCTGATTTCGAGGCATTCGAGTGTGACTTAGATCCTTGGTTGAGAAGTTAAGTTTTGGTGTTTTGGTGTTTTGGAGTTGACCATAGTCAACCTCGGGTCAAGATGACCTCTTTGGAGAAATCGGATTGTGCGGGCAAGTTCATAGCGTGTTTTGTGGTTGAAATGCATGTTTTTGGTTTGTTTCCAGGGGATTCCGGGAGAGTTTTGAGTGTCAAAACCAAATTCGGGGAACACCAAAAAAATATGTTGTTCAGTTGTTGGTGTCCTACTTAGCAATCGCGAAGAAGGTGGTTGTGATCGCGTTCCTTGGTGGGAAAGACCATTGCGATCGCGAGGTAACGCGTATTTGGGGATGGGAGAGTCACGGGTCATCGCGGTCACATGACTAGGCCAGTGATCGTGATGTACCCAGCTTGGCCGGGTCGTGTACGGGCATCGCGATTGTGTTGAAAGATCCAGCTAAACAGTGAATATACTCTCAGCTTCGAAAACTTTTCCCCATTTTCATATTTCAAGTTCTAGAGCTCGAATTAGAGTGTTTTCATGTGGGTTTTCTCATCTTAACTTGGGGGTAAGAATCTAACTTTTAAATTTGATGTCTCTTAGTTTCTACCGTTAATTTGTAGTTTAATAATGCTTATGGGCTATAAATTTAGGAGGTTTTGCCCTAACCTAAGAATGAGTTTTTCTTGAAATTGAATGTCAATTCATGATTAGTTTTTAGTTATTTTATGAGTTTAGCTTATTTAGACCTTGGGTAAAGTAAATTTAAGTTCAATTTCTAATTTTTCCCTTGGGCCCAAGGTTACATTTTGGGTTGGGTTTTTTAATTTCCGTTTAGAGAAGTAATATGGGTGTCCATAAATTCGTATTCTAACGTAGTAAATTTAAGTTCAATTTCCAATATTAATTTTTTAGACTCTGATTAGAGAAGTGTTTGTAGTTTATAAATATTGACGGGGAACGCATGATAGGCCTTCGGGCATGGTTGTGTTGATAAATCCACTGGTTTGGTATGGATGTTACGTGGTTCTGTCTCAATGTTTGGATTATATTTATGATTATTGATTGATTCTAGCTTCATCACACGATATATATCTTTATCTCATGGAAAAGGAAAGACAAAAATAACAACTTGAGTTGTGATCAGTATTCTTGGCATGCATCGATTGATTCTATGATTTGTGATGTTGTTGAAATTGATTCCATGGATGACATGCTTTCCATAGTGTCTTATTTGATGTTACGGTGGTAAAAAGATCGTGATATGGTCGGGTTTGCAGGAAAAGGAATAATGTCTTGATTTGAGATAAAAGAGTGATTGATAGTCTCCGAGGTCTTTGCCGGAGAGTGAGTTATAGCTTCTGATGTCTTTGCCGAAAAGTAATTCTCTCTTCGAGGTCTTCGCCAGAAGGTAGTAAGAGGTACATGGACCTCGTGAGTCCCCCGTGGGTCATGACTATAAGGCATTGCCCTTAGCGTGGGTATCCGAGAGTGGAGAGATGGCCAGAGCATTGCATCACATTGCATTATATTCATTCATTCATTTATAATTTCTATTTGGTGATTACACACTCATTCTGAACTTTTACTTGAAGTATGAGTTTGTGGCTGTACTTGAGTGTCTTATCTACTTGTTAATCTTTATATTTTACCTGTATTATCTGATCGTTGTCGGCCTATGATGCCTACGAGTACTAGTGTTCTACTCATACTACTCTTGCTGCACTTTTGTTGAGTGCAGATTTTGATCTGGGTATCAGTTCAAGACCTTGCGACTGATCCTGAGGTGGTCCTTTGGGTGTCTTCATGGTGATCCATTATATCCATAAGCAACTGCGGACTTCCTCCTATCTTATATTCATGTCTTCCATTACTTACTAGACATTTACTAGTATTTCAGTATTTCAAATATTGTAATAATTGTTAGAAGCCCTTGTACAAGCTAAGACCTGGTTTTGGGTTGCAACAATTACATACTTCTATACTTACTTTTATATATAAGGCAAGACTATTTAGTGTAACTTCTGTATTTATTTCCGCGTTCTTTCAAGTAATCAAATGATTTTGTGGACGGCTCGCCTACCTGGTGGGACAGCATAGGTGCCATCATGACTCGCGAAATTGGTCGTGACAAAATTTATAGTAAAATAAGATGATTTGGCATAATATATAGTGCGATTAAATTTTTAATATCTTCTGTGTAGCAATCTAACAGATAAGGATTAGTCAAAACTTGAAGTTATCCATTTCAAACTTTGACTTGATTGCTTTCCTTTTTAATATTTTTTTACTTTGCCAAGAAAAATGTTAATGATGACATAATTGTATGGGTTGAAATGTGGCCCCGGGGACATACGAATAAATGGACACAAAAGGAATCCGGGGAGCTCTCTACAGCTGTCCCCCACTATCTCCATCCTACATTACATTCATCATCCTCGATCAGAGTTCTGCAACATGAATGAACGTTGGTGCCACAGCCACGTCCCATCATTCATACTTTAGGACTGCAATGTCTAATTTTGGCTTATATATGCTAAAGTGTGAAGATTAGAAGCATAAGAATGAAATCAGGACTGATTAAGCTTTATTAAGTTGTCAAGGGCAAAATAGTCTTCTCAGTTATTCAAAATCTAGTTAGGGACTTCACCAAGTTATTTATGAAACTAACTCACTGCACAGTTAGTTATCCGGATTAGTTAGTGAAGTTAGGAGATTAATTAGTTAATCTTATCTTCAAATCACTCATTGTATATATACCTACATATCCATCATTGTAAACATAACTCTAGAATTACATTTCACATAATGAATTACTCTCTTCCTTCTTCTTCTTCTTCTTCTTCTTCTTCTTCTTCTTCTTCTTCTTCTTCTTCTTCTTCTTCTTCTTCTTCTTCTTCTTCTTCTTGATGTTTGTTTCCCTTGTTGATCATCAATGGAGTTCTTATATGAACTCTGATTCAGTTCATGGTATCAGAACAATGAGTTGTTCTTCGAAAGCTCAATTCGATCCAACAATTTCTTTCTTCTACATTTTGAATTCTTGAATCAATTTTTCTGCAATTGATTGCTTCTCTTGAAATATTTTAATCTTTGATTTGTTGAGACACAATGGTGAATCAATCGAATCCAATTGAGGTCCTAGTCACTAATGGAGTTGCCGATTGTTCTACAGAATAATCAAGAACAACTGGTTCAACTCAAACCACACCTGGAGAAGAAGCAACACATAATGCTCCAACAATTGATCAAAGTCATCCTCTATTCCAAGAAACTACTGATGTCATTGGTGTTCGTTTGATTTCACTTCCACTGACAGGTACTAAAAATTACTCTCTCTGGAGTAGATCCATAAGGTTAGCATTGCAGGTAGGAATAAAATGGATTGGTAGATGGAACTTGGAAAAAAAATGTTTCGGGAAGAATTATGGCCCCAATAGGAAAGAGTAAATTCCATTGTACTATCTTGGATAGTCAACACTGTTGAAAGCAATCTTTTAAGTAGGGTTGTGTATGTTGCAAATGCTTGTTCTGTGTGGGAAGAGTTAAAAGAAAATTTTGATAAAGTTGATCAAGAATATTTGTTTTACATAGATAAATTGCAACCCTTGCTCAAGGAACTTCTTCTGTGTCAGTTTACTTTACTAAGTTGAAAGGTTTTGGAATGAATTTGAATCTTTAATACCTCCTCGTGGATGTAACTGTCAAAAATATAGGGATTTTGTGATCTATCAACAAAGGCTTCAGTTGTATCAATTTATGATGGGACTTAATGATTCTTATATTCGAGGTAGGAGCCAAATATTGTTAATGAACCCTCTTCCAACTGTGAATCAAGCATATGCTATGATTGTGATGATGAGGGTCAAAAGGCTACTGTGTCTAATTCTACAGGGTTGTTAGGTGCTGCATAAAACCAAGGTGAACCTAAAACAATGTACTAATCTAGACTTAATACTCAGATGTTTAAGAAGGACTTTAATATGCACTGTGACTTCTATAAGTTGAAAGGTCACACTAAGGCTCAATGCTGGAAATTAATAAATTTCCTCCAAACTTGTACAAGAAAAGGGAGTTTGGTTCAGGAGGACATGGAAATGCATCAACCTCTAGTGTTCAAACTTAAGGTTCTTATGTTCAAAATAGTCAAGGATCCAATAATAGTTGACTGTATCAATGAATGGAAAATGGGGGACTAGGTTAGATGAGGAACATGCCTTCGCCTGGAACCTCTGTGTTTACAAGGGAATATATGATCAAATCCCTCAAATGTTGTAAAACCAGTAACAACACTAGTTATGTAGGTGAAAATATAGCTGGTACTTCAGATCACTTCTTCAGGTAATGGCGCAGGAAGGATTAGAACATTTTTAGTATCTAATAACGCAAAAAGGATTAGATTATAAATACTGGTGCTACAAACCACATGTTTCAAACATTAACATGCTAATTAAGTCATCTATAATTGCAAATTCTAATCCTAGAAAAGTTTACTTGCCTAATGGAGATGTAGGACTTATCACTCACATAGGCACTAGTTCAATTTCAACTCAAAATATGCTGAAGAATGTGTTCTTATTACCTCAATTCAAATACAACTTAATTTCAATTTCCAAAGCAATAAAAGAACTGCACAGTGCTGCTTTATTTTTTCTTGACTTTTACATTTTTTCGGATCTCTCAAGTGGGTAGGTGGTGGAGATTTTTAGAGAGGATAGTGGCTTGTATCTACTCAACCAATCTAATAACCAAGCTAATAGTTCATCACAACAAATTCATACTACTTCATAAACTTTCAATCATGTATTAGTTTATGGCATAAGAGATTTGGGAATGTGTGCACTTCTGTACTAAATAAGATCCTACCAAATAAAGTAGGTAGAATATAAGAAGTAATAGACAAGGGTCATATTTGTCCAAGTGTTAAACAAACTATATTTCCTTTTCCTGCAACTACTATAAAGAGTACTGCTTGTTTGGACATTCTTCATATAGACATCTGGGGCCCCTATGAAACCCTTACTTTAGATGGACATAAATACTACATTACCATTGTAAATGACTATTCGAGAATTACATGGATATCTCTGTTAAGACTGAAATCTGATACTTGTGTAACTATTCAGTATTTTCTCACATTTATAAAGACTCAATTTGGAAAAACTGTTAAAGTGTGTAGAACTGATAATGGTACTGAATTTGTTAATGAGGTATGCACTTCCTTATTTAGAAATTGAGGCGTAATTACTCAAATAAATTGTGCTTATTCTCCTCAGCAAAATGGTGTGGCTGAGAGCAAACATAGACAAATATTAGAACTAACAAGGGCTCTTAAAATACAAGCAAATATTCATGTATAATTCTGGGGTGATTGTGTTCTTACTGAAGTATATATTATCAACAGGTTGCCCTCATCAGTAATTTGTATAGTAATTGGTTATGAGAAATTGCATAACAAGAAACCTTCATTAATTCACTTTAGAGTACTAGGGTGCTTGTGTTGTGCCAAAATTGTGAACCAAGCTGATAAAATGCAACCAAGGACAAAAATTGTTGTCTTTATGGGATATTCTAAAGTCCATAAAGGATATATATATTATATGATCTTGTTAACCAGGATTTCTTTGTTAATAGAAATGTTGTGTTCAAAGAAGATGAATTTCCTTTTAAAGCACAAAACAATGATCCACCAGTATTCAATCATATTGATACTCATATTACAGACACTACTGATTATCTAATTTTTAATGATCAAGATGTTTTTGAGACATGTGTAGCAGATATACAAAGTAGTTCAACTGCACAAACTAACACGAATGAAAGATTAAATATAGATAGTCAAGTAACAACTGAGCCACCAGTGCATACTCAACTCACAGAAATTCAAGCAGTGCCACAAAGTGTCACGCCCCAACTTGGAAAATCGTGCGGGCACCTACCATTTTCCACCTCGGTAGGCGAACTCTTTCCCAATTTATTCATTCAACACAATAAATTAAGCAAGGCAAATGAATATAAGTCTCAAACATAGATAATAATAAAGATAAAGAATAAGTGCGAAAATAATACATCAATCCCCAGGAATCTGTCTAAGGCCGTACAAGAGCCACTACCACAAATACTCTAAGTCTGAATATGAATACATGTCTGATAATAGAATTGTTACACCTCGGAAATTCCCCGTGAACGTACAATGAATAGACTAACGAAGAGGACGAGTATACGATGCTGTAATAAGAAGGGGACGACATTTGACGACCCTGAGTAAGATTTCAAAGGCAATTGCCATAAGAGATAGGTTATGCCCCAATGATTAATCATAGGTTTTGAAAATGTGAAAAGTTGCAGATTTGCATTTTGGCACAGTTGGTCGTAAAATGAAATACGGACCGTAAAATAATATACGGCCCGTAAACCACCATGTCGTATTTCAACTTACAAAGTTTCAACTTCCTGCCAAATGTTCAAATGATTAAATACGACTTGGAATACGGACTGTAAATCGAAATACGCCCCGTAAACCGTGAACGTAAATCACCATGACTTCAGCATACCTTTCTGGTTTTGATATGATTAAATACGACCACGAAATACGGCCCGTAAATTGGAATACAGACCGTAAATTGAGTTTACGATCACTGTGCACTTCAGCTACTGTTCATTCCGGATTATATTTTAAATCATTAAAAGAGACCCAAGCTCATTAAATTCATTTCATCTCCACGATATTTCTCTCTAGAAACCTCTAGAATACACACCACTCTTCATCTACAAGCAAACAAAGGAAATCAAAGATCAATATCAAGAACCAAAATGAATCAAGTGTAGGAAACTCATCAAAGCTCATCCAAGTTAAGGAATTTTAAGAAAAGTAAACTAGGGTTTTGGGTGCAAGTAGAACAATACCACTCAAGGCTTGCTCCTAAAACATCTAAGGTAAGTTTTATGGTATTTACATGTTATTTAGGGTATGGAAGAGTTGACACACTTGAATTATGGAAGGATGTAAGAAAAGGGTCATGAAAGTGTGAATAGTAGCATTGTTGAGTAAAGGGTTGAATTAAGCCATGATCATTTGTAAGTTGTGATTATAAAAATGTTATGAATGACATTTAGAACCTGAAATAAGTATTATACACGAGGAAATGCGATAGTAAGCTATAACCATAAATGTGGAGAAATTGAAGAGAAATGGTGGGTTGTGGTCAATGTATATAAATGATGATCGTTGATTGCAATATTGTGAATGTTGTTGTGAACGTTTGGGAGTTGATATAGAACATGGGAAGAGTAGTATAAACAAAGGAAGTGCTGCCCAATTTTCCCTAGAAATAGTAACGCGTTCTTATAGTCGATTAACTAACGATAATGCGAATTCTCTTTTGAATGTAGAAACGTGATGTCGAAGGAGAACAAGCAAGCGCTAGCTTAGTTAAACGTCAAGGGTATGTGAGGCTAGTCCTTTCTTTCTAATGGCATGAATATTCTAGCATGATTTCCTTTCTTCTTCATGAGTTCCTATATTTCGGAAAGCTAAAAGCCTATATCCATAAATGTCTATATAAGGTAAGAGATATGATATGATGATGCCATAATGATAATGATGTTGATTATTGTTCACACTCACCTTATGTACTAATTCCTTCAAGGTGAGACAGAATGTCAATGATTGCTCTGTAATGAGATCGGGGGATCACGACCTTACGTCACCCCGATAAAGTATAATCGATCTTGAGCCTTACACATGTACTATGATAAGATAAGCATGTTATGATGATGATGATAAAACACCGCGCCTAGTTTGTCGGGCAGTCACCGCTAAGGCGGGCAGCTATACACCATGGCCAGATGGCATGGGCAGACACCACTAGTGGGCGGCCTGAGATGATACCCCGGACGCGGGAGGCCTGGACGCAGGCTAGTGCTATGATTATCACACCGATCCGATATGGACGGCCAGCTTATACATTATTACACTCTACCTATATGGGCGGGCAGCTTGTACACTATGCATATATGATATGATGATGAGTATGAGTAAGACACCATGACTTATTTTCTTCATACTTGACATTCAGATATAGTTGCTTTATGTTGACATCTCTCTTTGTATCATTGTCTATTTCACTGTTTATGCCTCTCATACTCAGTACAATGTTCGTACTGACGTCCGTTTTCTTTGGACGCTGTGTTCATGCCCACAGGTAGACAGGGAGGAGAGCTCGACCCAGATTCGTAGTAGCTGTCAGCTGATTTGAGAAGCACTCCATTGTCCCGGAGGTGCTTATGATCATTCTTTTGTGTATATTGTTATGTCTGTGTATTTTGGGGCATGACGGGGTCTTGTCCCGTCCTTGTGTTCAGTACTCCAGTATAGGCTCGTAGATGCGCAGTGTGGGTTAGATTGTCTCACAAAATGCTTTTATGTATATGTATATATTATTTTGATGGTCGAGGGGCTTATGCATGTAAAAGTATTTTTTTGTGTTCTTAAATGAAAAGATAATTTTCTTATGTCCTAAGCATAAATTGATAAAAGAGCATTGAATGGGTAAGATGAGTAGCAGAACGAGTGGTGCTTGGTGGCTAGCCCCGGGTACCCGTCACGGCCCCTAGCTGGGTCGTGACAAAAGTGGTATCAGAGCAGTTCAGTCCTAGGAAGTGTCTACGAGCCGTGTCTAGTAGAGTCTTGTTTATGGTGTGTTGCGCGCCACGCTAATAAACAAGAGGCTACAGGGCATTTAGGAAAAATGACCATCTTTCTTCTTAACAGATCGTGCGATAGAGTTGTGTATAAGATTTTATCCTTCCTAATAGCGTGTTATGATTTCAGAATGCCACCAAAGGGAAAAGCTACAGCCGCCTAGAAGGGCAAGACTACGACAAAGAGGCGGGTAGAAAGAGAGCCTCCGATGAATATAGAAGAAGGAGAATCACATAATGAGGCCTTGTCTAATGCTTTCTCTACCCCACCTAATGTGGAAGAACAAGGAGGAGCTCCAGCTCCAATTCCTCTACCGGTTGCTCCGGGTCAACAAATGACCGAGGCCATACACCTATTGACACAGTTGGTTGCCGCTCAGGCACAGCGGTAAAATGTGAGTTCAAGTGATTGGGCAGCAAGTACCAAAGCCCGTGATTTTATGAGCCTAAACCCTCCGGAGTTCTTCGGGTCAAAGCCGGATGAAGACCCGTAAGGGTTCATAAATGAGATGTTGAGGACATTGAAGGTTGTCCATGCCTCCGAAACTGAATCCGTAGAGTTGGCATCTTATAGACTCCGGGATGTGGCAGTTTTATGGTATAACAATTGGGTATTATCAAGAGTAGAGAATGCGCCCCCTCCGGTTTGGCAGGAATTCGTGGATGATTTTACTCGTCACTATTTGCCACCCGAGGTCCGCCGAGCTAGAGCGGATAGATTCTTAAATTTGAAGCAAGGAGGTATGAGCGCCCGGGAGTATAGCATGCAATTTAACTCCTTGGCTAGATATGCCCCGACTATGTTGACCGACATGGGAGATCGTGTACATAGATTTGTGAGTGGCCTAGGGCCACATTTATTTAGAGATTGTTTGATGGCTTCCTTGCAAGATGGGGTGGATATTTCCCGAATACAGGCCCACGCTCAGAATTTGAAGGGGCGACAACAACAACAAAGAGGTGACCGTGATATCGACAGGAGGCAAGGCAAGAGGGCCAGATCTATGGGAGCAGGCAGTGATTATAGAGGGGATCAAGGCAGACATATTCTGGGTACTCCAGCCAATCAGTGACCAGTGCACCTTCTCGATTTGCAGGTAGGAGATTTGATCGTTCCTTCCGTTCAGGACAGGGCCAGAGTTCGAGGGCCTCAGATTCCCAGTTCAGGGATGACTATAGTCAGAGGAGACCCCCGTACCGCGATGCAGCCAGTGCGGTAAATTACATTCCGGACAGTGTCGCCAGGGTGCGGATGCTTTCTATACTTGTGGCCAAGTTGGGCACATGATGAGAGATTGCCCGTCGATGAATGGCAGAGTTGGAGTTCAGCCCACAGGCTCAGCCGCCGATTCTTCCTCAGCACGCCCGGCAGGGCAGATTCCCCAGATGTCAGCAGGTCGAGGTAGAGGCAGAGGGGCAACATCTACTTCAGGTGCCACTCAGCCCCATGTATATGCTTTAGCCGGACGGCAGGATCTTGAGTCCTCTCCGAATGTGGTTACAGGTACATTGTCTATATTTTCCCGTGATGTGTATGCATTGATAGATCTGGGTTCTACATTCTCTTATATCACTCGATATGTTGCTGATTGTATTGGGGTGAAACCTGAGCCAATCAAACCTTTTGAGGTGTCTACTCCGGTTGGTGATCCCGTGATAGCAAGACAAGTATATAAAAATTGTATTGTTGTGATATGTGATCGCCAGACCACAGCTGATTTGATTGAGTTGGAAATGTTATATTTCAACGTAATTATGGGTATAGATTGGTTTGCCTCGTGCTATGATAATGTTGATTGCCGATTGAAAATGGTTCGATTCCAATTTCCTGGAGAGCCCGTGCTTGAATGGAGGGGTAATGCAGCATCTCCAAAGGGCAGGTTTATTTCCTACCTTAAGGCAAGAAAGATGATAACCAAGGGCTATATTTATCACTTAGTTAGGGTTCATGACACCGAGGCAAAGTCGCCAACTTTCTAATCAGTTCCGGTAGTGAATGAATTCCCAGATGTGTTTCCAGACGAGCTTCCAGGTCTTCCCCCAGAAAGAGAAATTGACTTCGCCATTGATGTGTTGCCGGATACCAAGCCTATTTCTATTCCTCCTTACCGAATGGCTCCGGCAGAATTGAAAGAGTTAAAGGCGCAGTTGAAAGATTTGCTCGAGAAAGGGTTTATTAGGCCCAGTTCATCACCGTGGGGAGCACCGGTCTTGTTCGTGAGAAAGAAAGATGGTACCCTACGAATGTGTATTGATTACAGGCAGTTGAACAAGGTGAAGATAAAGAACATATATCCTCTTCCAAGAATTAATGATTTATTTGATCAACTACAAGGTGCCAAGTGGTTTTCTAAAATAGATTTGAGGTCGAGTTATCATCAAGTGAGGGTGAGAAAAGCGGATATCCCCAAAACGACCTTCAGAACGAGATATGGTCAATATGAATTCCGAGTGATGTCGTTTGGGTTGACTAATGCTCTGGCCGTGTTTGTGAATTTGATGAACAATGTATTCAGGCCTCTTGGACTTATTTGTGATAGTATTTGTTGATGATATTCTAGTCTATTCTCGCACGGAATCAGAACATGCAGATCATTTGCGAATCGTTCTTGAAATTCTTCGAGCTCGAGAATTGTATGCAAAATTCTCGAAGTGCGAGTTATGGATAAATTCTGTGACATTTCTTGACCATGTTATTTCAGATGATGGTATTAGAGTTGGCACTCAGAAAATTGAAGCTGTAAAGACTTGGCCAAGGCCTACTACGCCTACAGAAGTTCGTAGTTTTCTGGGTTTGGCGGGTTATTATAGAAGGTTCGTAGAGGGATTTTCATCTGTTTC
This sequence comes from Lycium barbarum, assembly GCF_019175385.1. Lineage (NCBI taxonomy): Eukaryota > Viridiplantae > Streptophyta > Magnoliopsida > Solanales > Solanaceae > Lycium > Lycium barbarum. The sequence goes on along the minus strand of NC_083344.1, from coordinate 16,760,172 downwards.
AGCCCCATTGACGAAGCTAACCCAGAAGTCAGCCAACTTTCAGTGGAATGATGCTTGTGAGCGCAGCTTGCAGGAGTTGAAAGACAGATTAACCTCAGCTCCGGTCTTAATACTTCCAGAAGGGTCAGATGGTTATGTTGTGTATTGTGACGCTTCCGGTGTGGGATTAGGATGCGTATTGATGCAGCATGGTAGAGTTATTGCATACGCTTCGAGACAATTACGGGAACATGAAAAGAATTATCCAACCCATGACCTGGAATTAGCTGCGGTTATTCATGCATTGAAAATGTGGAGACATTACCTGTATGGTGTGGATTTTGATATCTATACAGATCACAAGAGTCTCCAATATATTTTCAAGCAGAAGGAGCTAAATTTGCGGCAGAGGGGTGGTTAGAACTATTGAAAGATTACGACGTTAGCATTCTGTACCACCCTGGCAAGTCAAATGTAGTAGCTGATGCGCTTAGCCGCCGATCAATGGGCAGTTTAAGTGAAATCCCTCCGGAAAAGAAAGAGATGGTTCATGAGCTCTATCAACTAGCCAATCTTGGAGTACGTGTAATTGATCCGTGTAATGCAGGGATTAGTATCAATGACCCCACAATTTCGTCCTTGGATATGGAAGTGAAAGAACGGCAATATGAAGATCCTCAATTATGTCGTTACAGAGGCACATCTCATGGAAAAGAGAAGTCTTCATTTGAAGTCTCTATGGATAGAGTTCTTAGATACCGAGGCAGGCTATGTGTGCCGAATATAGCAGAATTGCGCCGACGAATTCTAGAAGAAGCAAATTGTTCTCGGTATTCCATTCACCCTGGTGCAACCAAAATGTATCATGATCTCAAGAGAACATATTGGTGGGATGGCATGAAGAGAGACATAGCAGAATTTGTGGCACAGTGTCCGAATTGCCAACAAGTAAAAGTTGAACACCAAAAGCCAGGAGTCTTATTGCAAGCAATAGAAATACCTACTTGGAAATGGGAAGTGATCAACATGAATTTCATCGTGGGATTACCTCGTTCTCGAGGCAGGTATGATTCTATATGGGTGATTGTGGATAGATTGATGAAAGCAGCCCATTTTCTCCCAGTTAGGACTACATACTCAGCCGAAGATTATGCGAGGTTATATCTCAAGGAAATTGTGCGACTACATGGCATTCCGTTATCCATTATCACAGATAGAGGAGCACAGTTTACAGCCAAGTTCTGGAAGTCCTTTCAAGAAGGTCTAGGCACTCAAGTAAAGCTTAGCATGACATTTCATCCGCAGACCGATGGACAAGACGAGCGTACTATTCAGACCTTGGAAGATATGCTACGAGCATGTGTGCTAGATTTCGATGGTAGTTGGGATGACCATTTGCCGCTAATCGAATTCGCATACAACAATAGCTATCATTCCAGTATTCAAATGGCTCCATACGAGGCTTTATATGGAAGGAAATGTAGATCCCCAATCGGATGGTTTGAGATAGGAGAAGCACAGTTAGTAGGCCCTGAATTGATTCAGCAAGTAGTGGAAAAAGTTAAAGTGATCCGAGATCGATTGTTGACAACCCAAAGTCGCCAAAAGTCTTATGCAGACAATCGCCGACGAGACTTGGAATTTCGAGTTGGTGATTGGGTGTTTTTAAAGGTATCGCCAATGAAGGGGGTGATGAGATTTGGCAAGAAAGGGAAACTAAGTCCTAGATACATCAGACCATATAAAATTAGCCGCAAGGTGGGACAGGTAACCTATGAATTGGACTTGCCTTCGGAGCTTGAATCAGTTCATCCAGTCTTCCACGTTTCGATGCTCTGCAAGTGTGTTGGAGATCCCACAAAGATTGTCCCGATAGGTGATGTGCAAGTGACAGAAAAGCTAACCTATGAAGAAGTGCCTATTGCTATTCTAGACAGACAAGTGCGAAAACTTCGAAATAAAGAGGTAGCTTCAGTTAAAGTTTTGTGGCGAAACAATAACCGAGAAGAGATAACTTGGGAGGCGGAAGAGTATGAAGTTCAAGTACCCGCATTTATTCCAACCCCCAGGAGAGATCCAAGATGAAACGCCAACGATATAAGGTATGTACGCTTACGTTTATGCTTTTGGTCGTGTGTGGCCATAGATACGTTGATATTGTGATATAGCCCTATGAGGCGATGATATTATGGGTTATTGTGACAGGTTGGTAATGCCAAGTTACAGGGGAAACTCTGGCGAAATTTTCATAGAATCCCGAGTGTTTAACATTCGAGGACGAATGTTCCAAAAGGGGGGAAGAATGTTACACCTCGGAAATTCCCCGTGAACGTACAATGAATAGACTAACGAAGAGGACTAGTATACGATGCTGTAATAAAAAGGGGACGACGTTTGACGACCCTGAGTAAGATTTCAAAGGAAATTGCCATAAGAGATAGGTTATGCCCCAATGATTAATCATAGATTTTGAAAATGTGAAAATTTGCAGATTTGCATTTTGGCCCAATTGGTCGTAAATACGGACCGTAAAGTAGTATACGGCCCGTAAACCACCATGTCGTATTTCAACTTACAAAGTTTCAACTTCCTGCCAAATGTTCAAATGATTAAATACGACTTGGAATACGGACTGTAAATCGAAATACGCCCCGTAAACCGTGAACGTAAATCACCATGACTTCAGCATACCTTTCTGGTTTTGATATGATTAAATACGACCACGAAATACGGCCCGTAAATTGGAATACAGACCGTAAATTGAGTTTATGATCACTGTGCACTTCAGCTACTGTTCATTCCGGATTATATTTTAAATCATTAAAAGAGACCCAAGCTCATTAAATTCATTTCATCTCCACGATATTTCTCTCTAGAAACCTCTAGAATACACACCACTCTTCATCTACAAGCAAACAAAGGAAATCAAAGATCAATATCAAGAACCAAAATGAATCAAGTGTAGGAAACTCATCAAAGCTCATCCAAGTTAAGGAATTTTAAGAAAAGTAAACTAGGGTTTTGGGTGCAAGTAGAACAATACCACTCAAGGCTTGCTCCTAAAACATCTAAGGTAAGTTTTATGGTATTTACATGTTATTCAGGGTATGGAAGAGTTGACACACTTGAATTATGGAAGGATGTAAGAAAAGGGTCATGAAAGTGTGAATAGTAGCATTGTTGAGTAAAGGGTTGAATTAAGCCATGATCATTTGTAAGTTGTGATTATAAAAATGTTATGAATGACATTTAGAACCTGAAATAAGTAGTATACATGAGGAAACGCGATAGTAAGCTATAACCATAAATGTGGAGAAATTGAAGAGAAATGGTGGATTGTGGTCAATGTATATAAATGATGATCTTTGATTGCAATATTGTGAATGTTGTTGTGAACATTTGGGAGTTGATATAGAACATGGGAAGAGTAGTACAAACAAAGGAAGTGCTGCCCAATTTTCCCTAGAAATAGTAACGCGTTCTTATAGTCGATTAACTAACGATAGTGTGAATTCTCTCTGGAAGGTAGAAACGTGATGTCGAAGAAGAACAAGCAAGCGCTATCTTAGTTAAACGTCAAGGGTATGTGAGGCTAGTCCTTTCTTTCTAATGGCATGAATCTTCTAGCATGATTTCCTTTCCTCTTCATTAGTTCCTATATTCCGGAAAGCTAAAAGCCTATATCCATAAATGTCTATATAAGGTAAGAGATATGATATGATGATGCCATAATGATAATGATGTTGATTATTTCTCACACTCACCTTATGTACTAATTCCTTCAAGGTGAGGCAGAATGTCAATGATTGCTCCGTAATGAGATTGGGGGATCACGACCTTACGTCACCCCGATAAAGTATAATCGATTTTGAGCCTTATACATGTACGATAATAAGATAAGCATGTTATGATGATGATGATATAATACCGAGCCTAGTTGGTCGGGCAGTCACCGTTAAGGCGGGCAGCTATACGCCATAGCCAGATAGCATGGGCAGACACCACTAGTGGGCGACAGGAGATGATACCCCGGACGCGGGAGGCCTGGACGCAGGCTAGTGCTATGATTATCACACCGATCCGATATGGACGGGCAGCTTATACATTATTACACTGTACCTATATGGGCGGGCAGCTTGTACACTATGCATATATGATATGATGATGAGTATGAGTAAGACAGCATGACTTATTTTCTTCATACTTGACATTCAGATATAGTTGCTTTATGTTGACATCTCTCTTTGTATCATTGTCTATTTCACTGTTTATGCCTCTCATACTCAGTACAATGTTCGTACTGACGTCCGTTTTCTTTGGACGCTGTGTTCATGCCCACAGGTAGACAGGGAGGAGAGCTCGACCCAGATTCGTAGTAGCTGTCAGCTAATTTGAGAAGCACTCCATTGTCCCGGAGGTGGTTATGATCATTCTTTTGTGTATATAGTTATGTATATGTATTTTGGGGCATGACGGGGTCTTGTCCCGTCCTTGTGTTCAGTACTCCAGTATAGGCTCGTAGATGCGCAATGTGGGTTAGATCACGAGATGCTTTTATGTATATGTATATATTATTTTGATGGTCGAGGGGCTTATGCATGTAAAAGTATTTTTTTTGTTTTCTCAAATGAAAAGATGATTTTCTTATGTCCTAAGCATAAATTGATAAAAGAGCATTAAATGGGTAAGATGTGTAGCAGAACGAGTGGTGCTCGGTGGCAAGCCCCGGGTACCCGTCACGGCCCCTAGCTGGGTCGTGACAAGAATATTATCCCAGAATAGAAAACAAGACTAGTACCTAAGAAGAGGCATCCGAGCAGCGAATCCATCCAATGCTCACCCTGGAATACTCATCAGAAATCCTAGGGACTCAGTCATGGGGCGCAGAAGTCAATCCGGTCACAAACTCTGCACTCAAAAAGAGCGCAGCATGGTAGAATCAGTACACAACACGTACTGAGTAGGCATCATCGGTCGACAACAGTTAGAAAATTATATATAATAGAAATAGACTGAAAAAGTAAGCATGCCCACAATTAGAATGAACTAATCACAATCCAATTACCGATAATCAATAACAAACCACCAAGTCTTCTCAAACACCTCAAGTCTGCTATAATACTGATCCACATCTCAAGAACTACTATCAAGTACAAGTATCATCGAGAATCAATCATCAAGTACCATAATTAGAATGAGATAAATGCAATGCATATGCAATGATACACCCACGTTCCAAGCGAAATATCTTGTCGCCTCGACAGTCATGATCCATGAGGGACCGCTAAGTCCATGTACCTGCTGCGGAACGCACAGCCCAATCCAATATTCTGTATTGCAGAACGTGCAACCCGATCCCAGTTAGTGTTGAGGTACATGCAACCCGATCCCAGTTTGTTGTAGCGTGCAACCCCATCCCAACATTATATATATAAATAAGTGAATGCATGAGAACAATGCTAGCAAGAATATATAATCAATGGTGCCACACATGGACACAAATCTCGCTCACAATAACAATGTCACAATCCTTACTTCCTTTCCAACAACCTCATTCATGATAAATATGCTTTCCAATACACAAGTAATTACTAAGCATCAATTCTCTGCAATCAATCATGTGGTGGCGAGTTAACAACTCACAATAAGAAACACGCAATGGAACACAATAAGGCAATAAGCCATAAATCTCAATAATACTAACCTAAGTCTTTCATCCCAACTTCACACCCGAAGGTTTACAGGCTTTCTCCAATAATCACTAACTATACATAGCATCTGCTAACCGAAAGGTAAGTCGTAACCTACCTGAAAAGCCGAACAACAGCCTCGAACCGTCACACCTTGGCCTTGCCTTTCCGTAACACCTCCAAGTGCTCAAAGTCTATTCATAATAGAATTCTATATTAAAAACCATGAATAATGACACCCATATTGCTCTACTTCTAGCTAGGTCAACTTCTAACCCAAGGAAATTGGGGCAACGGGCCCACAAGGGTAAAGTGGGAAATTGAAAGATGGAACATTCAATAAAAGCTCTAGGTAATCAAACCAACTAATCATTTGCTAAAATAACTCAAGATTAAGCGTAATTTGGATTTTAAGCCCAACCCCGAAATTTGGGTATGAACCTTAATTCTTCAATACTCAAATTAATCATTAATAATGAAAGAAATAAGCTTAATAACAAGGAATTCATCAAACTCTATGGTTATTCTAGTCAATTTGACCACCAATTTCTATTTTAAAAGTCTAAATCCATATCAAGAAGTCTTGCACAAGACTCATCTTCCCTATCTTGATTCTAGTGATTCTAAGCATGGAATAGGAATGTAGGAAGGCAAATAACAAAGTCTAGGGTCATAAATCTTTCCTCCAAGAAGAATCAGTCTACAAATAGCGCTATTCTCCCAAAGAGTGCTTAGAAGAGTGATGAAGAATTGATAGGGTTTAAGGGACTTAACTTGGGAAATGAGAAATTATTCTGCTCGACTACGGCTACAGCGATCAAGGAGCCGCTGCAGCGCACGCGCTATGGCGCCCATAAGGCTCGCCTTCGCGGCTTTATTAAAAAGTCAGCATGCCACTATAGCGGCAGGGACTCGCTACATCGGCTAAACACAATAACTCCCAGTTCGTTATAGTCGTCCACCCAGCGTTATAGCGTGACCGCTATAGTGGTTAAGGCACCGCTGCAAAGCCTATACCAGAACCAGAGTATTTTGGTTTTTGACCAATCTCATCCCAATATTTGACTATCACCCGAGGCCCCACAGATACGAAACAAACATACACACACATAAACACGAGTTACCAATTTACTCGTGACCTCAGATTACCCAACGGAGGTTTAATTAACCAAGTCAACCCCCAAGGGCCTAAAGCCAAGTTCCCAACCCAAGTTTCAAAATGCTCCCAAGTGCTTTGGGAATCGAATCGAACACACTAGCAAGTCATAAATGACTGTCTGGACCTCTCGGAATTGACAGAGTTTCAAAAAAGGTCCGCGTACTCAAAAGTCAACTTTGGATAAAACGGATCCCACTTTGAGACTCAGACCTCCAAAAGTCACTCTAAAACCCACCGGATGACCTAGGGAAGGGTCAACATGGGTAAAAGGGTCATACGCACTGTAACGACCAATCAGGTCATTACATCAGATACCAATCAAATAATCGCTCATCCTCGAGTGACAGGGAGTAGACATGGGGAAAAGTACCTGAATCGACAAACAATTAGGGATATCTCTCACCCATATCGGACTCAGTCTCTCAAGTAGCCTCCTTAACGGGATGATGCTTCCACTGAACTTTGATCGAAGCAATCTCTTTCGACCTCAACTTTCTAACCTGCCTATCCAGAATCGCTATAGTCTCCTCCTCATAAGACAGATTCTCATCAAGCAACACAGAATCGCAACGAACTATATAGGAACCATCCGAATGATACTTCTTCAGCATGGACACAAAGAAAATCAGATGAACACCTGATAGGCCCAGCAGCAATGCCAACTCATAAGCAACATCTCCAACTCTATGAAGGACCTCAAATCGGACAAGGTACCTTAGACTCATCTTTCCCATCTTCCCAAATCGTATAAAACCCTTCATGGATGAGATCTTCAGAAGCACCTGCTCTCCCACTCCAAACTCTAAGTCTCAAACATTTCGGTCCGCATACATCTTCCGTCGACTCTGAGCTGCTGGAAGCTTTTCCTGAATAAGCTTTACCCTATCCATGGACTCTCTCAACAAATATATGCCCCACGGGCAAACCTTAAATGCATCAAACCAACCAATAAGGGAACAACACCTCCTACCATCAGTCTGGGGATGAAAAGCTATACTGATGTCTGACTGAGTACCCCACCCTTTCTGAAAAGCCTTCAAACAATTGTAAGTAAACTGGGTACCTCGATTCGAAACAATAGAGATAGGGACCCTGTGCAATCATATAATATCACGAATATAAATCCTGGCTAACTTCTCCGCAATGTAAGTAACCTGAACTAGAATGAAATGAGTGGACTTAGTCAACTGGTCAACATTAACCCAAACAGAGTCAAACATGCCCAAAGTCTTCAGAAGACCCACCAAAAAATCCATGGCAATCCTCTCCCACTTTCACTTGGGAATGGGCATCCTCTGAAGCACCCCACCAGGTCTCTGGTGCTCATACTTAACTTGCTAACAATTCCCACACCAAGCCACAAAATCTGCAAATCTCTCTTCATCCTCCCCCACTAGTAGTGTTGCTCAAATCTCGATATATCTTCGTGGCATCTGGATAAATAAAGTACCTCAAACTATGGGCCTCGGTCAAAATCAAATGAATTCTTCAATAACCCAAGGACAATCCTCAATGATGCTAATGCTCCTCCCTACTCTTTGAATACACCAAGATATCATCGATGAACACAATAATGAAGGAGTCATGAAATGGCTTGAAAATGCCATTCATCAAAGTCATAAAATCAACTGGCGCATTCGTAAGACCAAATGACAACACAAGGAACTCGTAATGAACATAACGAGTCCTAAAGGCCATCTTCAGAATATCTTCAGCCAGAATCTTCAGCTGATGGTAGCTTGATCTTAAATCAATCTTCAAAAATACCAAAGCACCCTGAAGCTGGTCGAATAAGTCATTAATTTGAGGAATATGATACTTATTATGAATGGTGACCTTTTTCAACTAACGGTAATCTATGCACATCCTCATCGTACCGTCCTTCTTCTTCACAAATAAAATAGGAGTACCCTAAGAGGAGACACTAGGTCTAATGAACCCCTTACTCAAAAGATCCTGTAATTGCTCCTTAAGATCTCTCAACGCGGTGGATGTCATCCTATAGGGAGGAATAGAAATGAGGCGCATGCCCAGATCCAAATTAATGCAGAAATAAAGTCGCGATTGGGTGGCATACCTGACAAATCAGAAGGAAAAACCTCTGCGAACTCACATACAATGGGCACGGTCTCAAAGGGCAGAGAGTCAACACTCGTATCACGAACATGGGCTAAGTAAGCCAATCACCCCTTGTTAACTAACTTATTCGTATGGAGAAAATAAATGATCTTCTTCGGGGCGGGGCTTGGAGTACCTCTCCACTCTAATCTAGGAATCCTAGGCATGGCTAAAGTGATTGTCTTGGCGTGACAGTCCAAGATCACATGGTACGGTGACAACCAAGTCATACCCAAAATAATATTAAAGTCTACCATATCCAATATCATCAAATCTACCCAAGTATCATACCCCATAAAAGTGACCAAGCAAGACAGAAAGACTCTATCAACAACAATTGAGTCTCTGACTGGAGCAGATACATGAATAGGCACATGTAGACGGTCACGAATCAAATCCCAACCAATAGAATAATAGGCAGAAATATAGGATAAGGTAGACCCCAGATCAAACAAAATCGAAGCAGGTCGATGACGAACAACAATAGTAACTGAGATCACAGCATCAAAGACCTCTTCCTAAGGTTTACCCAGAAACGAATAGCAAAGACCACCACCACGGCCACTCTGGCCCGACTGTGCCTCACGTCTGGAGGCCCGAGAACCGCCTCTACCAGACTGGTATCCACCCCGAGACTGTTAAGATCCACCACGGCCTGGCTGAGCGCTGACTCTGCCTGATAAACCACCCTGACCACTAGAGGGTGTCGGAGCCCTCGGAATCTAGAACCGGGAACCCAACTGGAAACCACTTTGTCCGATTCTAGGACAATCTCTCATAAACTTCCAAAATCGCCATAAACATAACAAGCTATGGGGCTTGAAGGCCGATGCACGGAAGCCGACAAACTAGAAGGACCACCACAGTCAGCTGGACGAGAGTAAGAACCATCATGGGACTGTCCAATGCCATAACCACTAGGTATAGAAGGACCATCTGATGAAGGCTGTAATACTGACTGAGCAGGACGGCTGGAGGCTGAATGATAAGACCTGTATTAATGTCCCCCGTCTCTGTAGCCAGAACCACTATAACCACCAAGATGATGCGGCCTCTTCTCACTAGACTCTCTCAAAGATCGAGTCTTGGCAGACTCAACACTCACAGCATGGTTAACAACCACTTGGAATGAAGATCCTAAGGACACTAACTGGAGACAAGCAACATAAAGTGAATCCACAAGTCCACCCATGAACGTACGAATCCTCTCCTCCTCTATGGGAATCAACGGAGCAGCATACCTAGCCAGAAACAGAAATCTGGCCTCATACTCAGATACGGTCATAGCTCTTTGTCGCAAATGGGGAAACTCATCTCTATGCTCATCCCTCAAAGTATGCAACACGTACTTTCTCCATGAAAGCCTGGTGGAACTGGGTCGAAGTAAGTGGAGGTGCACCCATAGGTTTGCTATCAATAAAAGTCCTTCACCGAGTCTTCGCGTCGCCATGAAGCTGAAATGATACGTAGTCAACCCCATGAGACTCCACAATGCGCATCTCATAAATCCTCTTATGCTTCTCCATAATGAACTCATAAGCATCCTCAGTATGCAAGCCAAAGAACTCGGGCGGCTCAATCTTCAGGAACCTTCCAACCAATTCCTGATCCTCAACGGTCAAAGGCTGAACTGCCACACGTCTGGAAGCACCCTCAGGGGATGGAAAACCACCCAAACGTGGGGCCATAGTAGATGCAGGATGCATGCTCATAGTCTGTCCCTGCTCGATATTTCGTACCCCCACTCGAGTCTAGGAACCACTAGGAAAAGTGGCACCCCCTACGACATGCTGGCTGTCAAGATAAAGAAGCGCACGGGCCATTATATCCTGGAAGGCCTTAGAATCATGGTGAGTCAGGTCTGGCACCTCACCTCTCAAGACTGCCTGTGCTCCCTCGAGCTGATGCTCTGGAGAAGCTGAACGTGCTCGCCTCTGTCCAACTATAAGGGACCTACCACTGAATGGTGCATCTCTATGACCTATAGCTCGGCTGCGACCTCTCACCTGCGCCTGTCCTCTAGTGTCTGCCCTAGCAGCGAGCTCAGGCACTTTGTCCCTCGCGATGGTAGCTCGTGCCATACTATCTGTGTGAGAATGGAAATAGATCAGATACCAATTAGACAAAGCCAAATACCAATTGGGATAAAGTAGCACGAAGAAATGAAAGAAGGTGAAATTTCCTAAATGTCATATAGCCTCTAACAGATAAGTAAGAAGCTCATTGTACCAATCCGCAAGACTCTTCTAGACATGTTCTTGTACTCATAAACCAAGTAACCTAGGGCTCTCATACCAACTTTTCATGCCCCAACTTGGGGAATCGAGTGGGCATCTCCCATTTCTCACATCGATAGGTGAACCCTTTCCCAATTCATTCATTTAACAAAATAAATTAATTAAGGCAAACGAATATAAGTCTCAAACATAGATAATAATAACATAGCGAATAAGTGCAGAAATAATACATCAATCCCAAAGAATCTATCTAAGGTCATACAAGAGGCACTGCCACAAATACTCTAAGTCTTCATATGAATACATGCCTGATAATAGAATACTGCCTCAAAATCCCAAATAAGACAAGTAACTAAGAAGAAGCATCTGGGCAGCGTGTCCATCCAATGCTCACCCTTGAATACTCGTCAAAAAGCCTGGAGACTCAGTCACAGGGCGCAGAAGTTGATCCAGTCACAAACTTTGTACTCAGAAAGAATGCAGCAAGGTAGAATCAGTACACAACACGTGCTGAGTAGGCATCATAGGCCGACAACAGTTAGAAAATCATATATAATAGAATGAGACTGAAAAAGTAGGCATGCTCATAATCAAAATGAACTAAACACAATCCAATTACCGATTATCAATACCAAAGCACCAAGTCTTGTCAAGCACCTCAAGTCTGCTATAATCCCGATCCACATCTCAAGAAATACTATCAAATACAAGTATCATTGAGAATCAATCATCAAGTACCAACAATACCAATAATAAGAATTAGATGAATACAATGCATATGCAATGATACACAGATGCTTCAAGCGGAATATCTCGTCGCCTCGATAGTTATGAACCATGGGGGACCACTAAGTCAATGTACCTGCTACGGAACACACAGCCTGATCCAATAGTCAGTGTTGCAAAACGTGCAATCCGATCACAATCAGTGTTGCGATCCGTGCAACCTGATCCCAGTTATTGTTGCGGTGCGCAACCCAATCCCAAATGTATATATATTAATGAGTGAATGAATGATAACAATGCAAACAAGAATATATAATCAATGATGAAACACATGGGCACAAATGTCACTCAAGATAACAATGTCATAATCCTTACTTCCTTTCCAGCAACCTCATTCATGATCAATATGCTTTCCAACACATAAGTAATTACTAAGCATCAATTCTCTACAATCAATCATGTGGCGGCGAGCCAACAACTCACAATAACCAACACACAATGGAACACAATAAGGCAAGAAGCCATAAATCTCAACAATACCAACCTAAGTCCTCCATCCCAACTTCACACCCAAAGGTCTACATGTTTCTCCAACAATCGCTAACTATGCATGTAATCTGCTAACTGAAATCTAACTGAAAGGTAAGCGGTAACCTACTTGGAAAGCCGAACAGGAATCTCAAACCGTAACATCTTGGCCTTGCCTTTCCGTAACGCCTCCAAGTACTCAAAGTCTATTCAAAATGGAATTCTATATTAAAAACCATGAATAATGACACCCATATTGCTATACTTCTTGCTTGGTCAAATTCTAACCCAAAGAAAGTAGGGAAACGGGCCCATAAGGGTAAAAGAGGAAATTGAAAGATGAAACATGCAATTCCAGCTCTAGGTGATCAAACCCACTAATCATTTGCTAAAACAACTCAAGATTAAGCCTAATTCAGATTTTAAGAAAAATCCTCAAATTAGGGTATGAACCCTAATTCTTCAATCCTCAAACTAACCAATAATAATGGAAGAAATAAACTTAATAACAAGGAATTCACTAAATTCTATCGTTATTCCAGTCAATTTCACCACCAATTTCTATTTTTAAAAGTCTAAACCCATATCAAGAATTCTAGCACAAGACTCATCTTCTCTATCTAGATTCTAGGATTCTAAGCATGTAATAGGGATTTAGAAAGGAAAATAACAAAGGCTAGGGTCATAGATCTTGTCTCTAAGAAGAATCAGTCAACAAATAACTCTATTCCCCTAAAACGTGCTTAGAAAAGTGATGAGAAGAAGTGATAGGGTTTAAGGGACATAACTTGAGAAAAGAGAAATTATTCTACTCGACTATGGCTACAACGGTCAAGGAGTCGTTGCAGCAAACGCGCTACGGCACCACTAAGGCTCGCTATGGTGGTGTTAATTAAAAAGTTTGCATGTCCCTATAGCGGTAGGGACCTGCTACAGCAGCTAAACACAATAACTCTCAGTGGTTATATCCTTCCACCCAGCGTTATAGTGTGACTGCTAAAACAGTTAAATCACCGCTGCAACACCTACACCAGAACCAGAATATTCTGGTTTTTGACCAATATCATCCTGATATCCGACTATCACCCAAGGCCCCACAGATACACAACAAACATGCACACACACATAACCACACGTTACGAATTCACCCATGGCCTCAAATTTTCCAACAGAGGTTTATTTGACCAAGTCAACCCCTAACTGCCTAAAGCCATGCTCCCAAACTAATTTCCAAAACACTCCCAAGTACGTTGGGAATCGAACCGAACAAACTACCAAGTCATAAATGACTGTCTGGGCCTCTTGAAATCAATGGAATTCCCAAAAAGGTCCATTTATTTAAAAATAAATTTGGGTCAAACGGATCCCACTTTGAGGCTCAAACCTCCAAAAGTCACTCTAAAACCGGCTCGATGACCTAGTGAAGGGTCAATAGGGGTAAAAGTGTCATTCACACTATAACAACTAATCGGGTCGTTACACAAAGTCAACTTATAACCATAGCACCACAAGATGTGCCAGTTCAAATAAGATCAGTACAACAACCTCAACTGAAACTAGAACACCAGGAAGGGAGAAATAATAGCCTATTTGGATGATATCACTCAATACTATCCATCGGGACACAAAATATCCAATTTCTAACTATATATCCTTTGATAATGTGTCTCCTAAATATCAGGCTTACTTAACTGCTTTCTCTTTCATTTCAGAACCTAAAAGGTATGCATAAGCTAGTAAGGATCCTAAGTGGACATAAGCTATGAAAAAGGAGATTGAAGCACTGCAAAACAACAACACTTGGACCTTAACAACACTACCATAAGAAAATAAACCAATAGGCTACATGTGGATATACAAAATTAGGTATAAAGCATCTAGCGAGATTGACGGGTTCAAAGCAAGATTGGTTGCTAAAGGATACAATCAACAAGAAGGCATTGAGTATCAGGAAAATTTCTCTCTTGTAGTGAAAATGATCACTATAAGTAATGTCTTATCCATTGCAACATCAAGACACTGGCCAATTCACCATATGTTGATGATATGTTAGGTACAGGTGATGATCTCAGTGCAATCCAGGAAACTGAATTGGCTCTTCAACAAATATTCAAGATAAAAGGCGTAGGAGAATTGAAGTACTTTCTTGGAATAGAATTTGCTAGAAGCAATAGTGGGATATTTATGCATCAGAGACTCATTGGAATTAATTTCAGAACTTAGTTTGTCAGGATATTAACCAATGAGTAATCTTATAGAAACTAATGTGAAACTTACTACTAAAGTGTATGATGATTACCAGGAAAATATGTAACAACCCGATTCATCGTTATAATACAATTGACAATTTTACCCCAGTGGACCATTTTCCGAGGTCATCGAGCGATTTATGGCATGCCTTTTGGGAGTTTGAGCCTTAAAGTGAGATATGTTTGACTCAAGTTGACTTTTATGTAAACAGACCTTTTTCAGAACTCCGTCAATTCTGAGAGGTTCAGATGACCATTTATGACTTGGTGAGGTGCTCGGTTCGAATCCCAAGGAAATTGGGAGCATTTTGGGACTTGGGTTGGAAACTTTACATTAGGACATTGGGGGTTGACTTGGCCAAATAGACCTTAGTTGGAAATTCCGAGACCACGGACGAGTTCATAGCACTTTTTATGTATGTTTGCATGTTTGTTTTGTATCTATGAGGCCTCGGGTGATAGTCGAATTTTGGGTTGAACTTTGTTAAAACCAGAATTTTCTGGTGTCTGGTGTCTGATATCAGCAGCAGCACCACCAAGCTCGGGGTAGCAGTCCTGCTGTAGCGAGAGATCGACCGCTATAACGTGTAAGATGGTACTATGGCAAGGCGCCCCAGCGGACAGGTTTCCGATGTGGCGTACTCGCTATAGCGGAAGGGAAACCGCCATAGCATCCTGGTGAGTTAAATGGTTGGCCACCGTAGTGGGCTGATCCATGCCCTAGCGAGCTCGCTCTAGTCGGTAATCCTACCGCTGCAGCAGATGATAGGCAGATTATTTCCTTTCTTTTCAAGTTAAAACCCTTGAACCTATCATTTCCCGTCATCACTCCCTAAACACACTTTGGACGAATTGAATAGATTTTGGACTGAACCTTCTTGGAGGTAAGATCTTTTACCCTAGACTTCGCCAGTTACCTTCCTAAATCCTTAATCCATGCTCAGAATCACTAGAATCAAAGTGGGGAAGATGAATCTTATGATAAATTTCTTGAAATGGATTTTAGACTTTCTAAATGAAAATTGATGGTGAAATTGACTAGTATGACCATAGATTTTGATGAATTCATTGTTTCTAAGCTTATTTCTTCCATTATTAGTGATTAATTTGAGCATTAAAAAGTTACAGTTTTTACCCAAAATTGGGGATTTCACTTTAAATCCGAATTAGGCTTAATATTGAGTTGTGTTAGCAATTGAATAGTAGGTTTGATCATCTAAAACATGAGTTGCATATTCCACCTTCAATTTCTCATTTTACCCTTATAGGTCTGTTTTCCCAGTTCTATGAGTTAGAATTCGACATACCTAGAAGTATAGCAATATGGGTATCACTCTTCTTGATTTCTAATATAGAACTCGAATATGATTAGACTTTGAGTATTTGGAGGCGCAAATAAAGGGCAAGGATAAGGTTCTGACGTTTCATGGCTCCAGTACGACTTTTCATGTAGGGTACAGCTTACCTTTTTAGTTAGACTTCAGTTAGTGAACCAGATGTAGAGTTAGTGATTATTTGAGAAAGTATGTAAACCATTGGGTATAAGGTTTGGGATGGAATACTTAGATTGGCAATGATGCTAACTATGGCTTGTTGCCTTATTGTGTTCTATTGAGTTGTTGCCTTATTCTGATTTGTTGGCTTGTCGCCATGTGTTTGATTCTAGAATTGATGCTTAGTGATTGCCTTATGATGTAGAGAGCATATTTGTCACTGTTGAGGTTGTTGGAAAGGAAAGTAAGTTATGATATTGATAGTATGATTGAGATATGTGTCCATGTGTGGCACGATTGATTCTTATATTCTTGTTGGCCTTCTTATCATGCATACATTCATTTATTCATATGATGGGATCGGGTTGCACGTATTGCAACACTTACTTGGATTGAGTTGCACGTTCTGCAACATTGAATATGGGATCGGGTTGTGCGCCACAACAGGTGCGGTCCCCCATGGGTCATGACTATCTATGTAATGAGACATTTCCGCCCGAAGTGTGTGTATCATTGCATTTACATTGCATTCATCCCATCGTTACTTATGGTGTTGTGTTTGGACTTGATGGTTGATCTTATGGTGACACTTGGACTGATAGTGATTATTGAGGCATTACTTCAGACTTATAGTTGATCTTGAGGAGATATGCTAGACTTGGTAAATTTGGTATGGAATTTGATACTTTGGACCGTCTTGTTACACTTTGGAAATTTCTTGTCATTTGCATTATAAGTACCCTAACGCAATCCTAAAGTGGATATCAATCCCTAACAAGTTTTAGGACGGTATCTAATAATTCTAACCATGTACATTAAGATTTCGGGGTTAAAAGAAGCGGCGGAAATAAGTTCAATGAAGGTTAGGATTGGTGCCATGTTGTGGGAGGATTTCGTGTCATTTGAGTTATACATTGCTAGGAATTACCTTGAGGGGGAGTTATAGGGATCCTTATATGGTTAATGAAGTTTTATACAAGTTCCAAGAAGGTTCCATAAGGGTTGGAGGTCAAACGAATCAAAAGGAATGCATTTTCTCGAAATTCGAAATTTGGGGCAATGCGGCCGCATACTCAGTATGCTGTGCAGCATATTAGCCGAAAACTTGCTATTTTGGCTAAACCTACTTCCCAACATCACCCACATGTTGTGGAGGGAGTATACGGCCGCATACTGAGTACGTGCTGCCACATACTGAATATGTGCTGCCACATACTCTCTGCAACACAGAGCGGTGGGGCGGTTTTCAACCCTTTTTAAACCCCAAAAGTCCCCATTTTTCATATCCACCTCCCACATTATTAGAGACTTTTTGAAGGTTTACAACATTCCAAAATCATCCACTCCATTAAAAGAGAAGATCAAACATCAAAACCTCAAGATAATCCATGGAAGATGATTGTTCTTGTTTCTCTTCAATGTTGTGGTGAACTTGATCTTAGAAGAAGTTGAGTGAGGTGAATTTATTCTATAATAAGGTATGTTCTTCATCATATTTACATGATTAAGCTAGTTTAAAGATCTAGTAATTCTTGAAGAGGAAACAAACATAGTAGAGAAAGGCTAAGTATGCATGACAGTCGCCTTAAGAGGTATCCTGAGATATAAATTAATCTCTTTATCTTATGTTATTTTCATGATTTCATCCAGCTGTTATTCAGGCCTTATATACTCAGCACATTATTCGTACTGACATTTTTTTCTTCTGGACGCTGCGTTCATGCTCGCAGTTAGACAGGGAGACGGACCAGACCTCTAGGCTGCTTCTTCAGTGATTGTACAGGAGTGCTCCATTTATTTCAAAGTTGCGGTTTAGCTGGTACTATTCTTTTGTGCACATGTATGGACATGGCGGGGTCCTGTCCTGTCTTTATGATGTTATACACTCCTTGTAGAGGCTTGTAGACAAATGTATATAGTTGGATGTTCCGTAAACTTATAGGTTCATATTTTGTATATCATTTTGGCAGCCTTGTCGGCTTGTATCTATGGGTATAGTTTATGATGTTTATATAGACGTGCATATATTTATTAAACTCGTATCTCTTATAGTTTATGATAAATGTGAGTTAGCCATGTGGTCCACCTAGATATGATTATGAGCAGTATGTTAAGAGGTGCTCAGTAGGGTAGCTCCAAGTACCTGTCATGGCCCTCCGATTGGGTCGTGAGAGAAGTGGTAAAAGAGAAATTCATCCTAGGATGCGTCTACGAGTCGTGTCCAGCAGAGTCTTGTTTATGGGTGTGAAGCGCGCCACACTTATAAACAGGAGGCTGCGGGGCATTTAGGAATGATTGACCTTTCTTTCTCATCTTAGATCGTGCGATAGATCCATGTTATAAGGAATCCCTTTTTCCTAAACTTGTGTTGTGATTTCAGCGATGGCTGTGAAAAAAAAAAAAAGCTACACCGGCCCAGAAGGGCAAGTGAGCGGCAGGTAGAAGGACTAAACAGGTACCTCCTATAGATGTGAAGAAGAGCGAGTCCCAGAATGAGGTTCCATCTCAGTCTTCTCCCACTCTGCTCGCTCCAGAGGGGCATAAAGGAGTTCTAGATCAAGCGCCCCCAGTACCTCCGCCAGATGCCTCAGGCCAAGAGATGAGAGAGGCCATTCAATTGTTGACCCAGTTAGTAGCCACTCAGGCCCAACAGTAGGGTTCTAGTCATGATGATAGGTCTGTCAGTGCCAGAGTCCATGATTTAATTAATTTGGACCCTCCAAAATTCTTTGGGTCAAAACCAGACGAGGACCCGCAGAATTTCATAGATGAGATGTTGAAGACATTGCGAATGATGCATGCTTCAGATGTTGAGTCGGTAGAGTTGGCCTCTTATAGATTAAGGGATATTATTGTTCATTGGTATGCTATCTTGATGTCTTCTAGAGGGGTTAACGCGCCTCCACCTGTATGGCAAGAGTTTGTGGATGCTTTCCTTCGGTATTATTTGCTGCCAGAGGTTCGGTGGGCTAGAGCTAATAGGTTCCTGAATCACAGACAGGGGAACATGAGTGGTCAAGAGTATAGCCTTCATATAAATTCTTTGGCTAGGTATGCTCCAGCTATGGTGGCTGACATGGGAGATCGTGTTCACCGATTTGTGAGTGGTTTGGGGCCACATTTGATTGATGATTGTTTGATGCCCTCACTTCTGGAAGGTATGGATATTTCTCATATATAGGCCGATGCCCAGATTCTTGAGGAGCGACAGCAGCAGCAGAGGAGCGAGCATGAGCATGATAGGGGCTATAGTAAGAGAGCCAGATCCTCATGTGTTGTTAGTGAATTCAGAGGGGATCAGAAGCAATAGTATTCTAGGCACTCAGGCTATTCAGTGACTAGTGCAACTCTACGATTTGTAGGCCAAAGATTTGATCAACCTATTCATTCTGGACCGAGTTAGAGCTCCAGAGTTTTGGGTTCTCAGTATAGGGGTGATTCAGGCCAGATGAGGCCTCATTTACCATGATGTACTCAGTGTGGTAAGCTACATTAGGGATAATGCGGATTAGGTTCAGATGTTTGTTATGCCTACGGTTAGCCACGCCATATTATGCGCGACTATCCATCGAGAGGTGGTAGAGGTATGGTCCAACCCACAGGATCAGCAACTGGTTTTTCATCATCTGCACGTCCTCAGGGCAAAGCTCATAGACACCAGTAAGTCGTAGTAGAGGTAAAGAAGGAGAGTCCAGTACGAGTGGTCCTCAGCACCGTATTTATGTACTGGCTGGGCGACAAGATCTTGAGTCATCCCCCGATGTTGTCACAGGTATATTATCAGTATCTTCTCATAATTTATATGTATTGATTGATCCAGGTTCTACATTGTCATATATTACTCCTTATATTGCCGATCGGATTGGGGTGAAACCTGAGTCAATTAAACATTTCGAAGTTTCTACACCCATTGGTGACCCACTGATAGCTAGATGGGTATATAGAAATTGTGTGGTTGTAGTCTGTGATCGTCAAGCTATGGCTGATTTGATTAAGCTAAATATGGTAGATTTTGATGTTATTATAGGTATGGACTGGTTGTTTCTTGTTATGCCAATGTTCATTGTAGAACGAAAATGGTTCACTTCCAGTTTCCAGAAGAACCAGTTTTAGAGTGGAAGGGTAACACAACATATCCAAGAGGTAGGTTTCTTTTCTATCTCAAGGCAAGGAAGATGATTGCTAAAAGTTGTATTTACCATTTAGTCCTAGTTCAAGATACAGAAGCAAAGTCACCGACTCTTCAGTCTGTTCCTGTAGTTAATGAATTTTCAAAGGTTTTCCCGGACAAGCTTCCAAGCCTTCCACCAGAACGGAAGATTGATTTCGCTATTGATGTGCTACCGGATATCGAGCCAATATTTATTCCTCCTTATAGAATGACTCCTGCAGAATTGAAGGAGTTGAAGGAGCAACTGAAGGATTTGCTTGATAAAGGCTTTATAAGGTCTTGTTCGTCACCGTGGGGTGCACCAGTGTTATTTGTGAGGAAGAAAGATGGCTCCTTGAGAATGTGTATCGATTACCGACAATTGAATAAGGTGATGATACAGAGCAAGTATCATTTCCAAGGATTGATGATTTATTCGACCAGTTTTAAGTTGCAAAATGGTTTTCAAAGATAGATTTAAGATCAAGGTACCACCAGGTGAGAGTTAGAGAAAAGGAGATTCCAAAGACGGCCTTCAAAACCAGTTATGGTCATTTCGAGTTTCGGGTAATGTCGTTCGGGTTGACTAATACACCGGCGGTGTTTATGGATTTGATGAATAGTGTATTCAGGCCTTTCCTCAATTCATTTGTGATTGTGTTCATCGATGATATCCCGGTATATTCTCGATCCAAGGTAGAGCATGCAGATCATTTACGTACTGTTCTCAGAGTTCTTCAGGCCCGAATATTATAAGTAAAGTTTCCTAAATGTGAGTTCTGGTCGAATTCTGTGACTTTTCCAGGCACATTATTTTTTGGTTGATGGTATTCGGGTGGATACCCAGAAGATTGAAGCTGTAAAGACTTGGCTGAGACCTACAACACCTAATGAAGTCCGTAGTTTTCTGGGTTTGACGGTTATTACAGAAGATTTGTAGAAGGTTTTTCTTCTATCTCTACACCACTGACAAAGGTGACTCAGAAATCAGCTAAATTTCAATGGGCGGATGCTTGTGAGCATAGTTTTCACGAGTTGAAAAATAGATTGACTTCGGCCCCGGTTCTGACACTTCCAGAAGGATTAGAGGGCTATGTTATTTATTGTGATGCTTTAGATGTTGGACTACGTTATGTTTTAATGCAACACGGTAAGGTTATTGTTTATCCTTCAAGGTAGGTGTGGAAACACGAGAAAAACTACCCGACCCATGACCTAGAGTTGGCTACGGTGATTCATGCATTGAAAATGTGGAGGCATTATTTGTATGGAGTTCAAGTTGATTTTATACAGATCACAAGAGCCTGTAGTATATTTTCAAGAAGCAGGAGTTGAACTCTCAACTCCTGCTTCTTATACCATCCAGGGTATAAGAATGTCGTAGCCGACGCTCTTAGCCGTAGATCCATGGGTAGCTTATGTGATGTCTAACCTGAGAAGAGGGATTTAGCTCGTGAGCTTCAACAGTTAGCTAGTTTGGGAGTTCGATTAATGGACTCGAGCAATACGGGAGTTACTATCTAGAATTCAACTATTTCGTCTTTAGTAGTGGAGGTGAAAGAGCGCCAATATGAGGGTCTCATATTAATTCATTACAGAGATACACTCCCTCAGATGAAGTCACCATTTGAGATTTTTGCAGATGGAGTTCTCAAATATCGCGGAAGATTATGTGTTCCTGATGTTGCAGGGTTACGTTGCCAGATTTGGGAAGAAGCCCATTGTTCCCGTTATTTTGTTCATCCGGGGGCGACAAAGATGTCTCATGATATTAAGTTAATTTATTGGTGGTATGGAACGAAGAAAGACATAGCAGAGTTCGCAGCTCAATGTCCTAAATGTCAGCAGGTAAAGATCGAGCATCAGAAGCTCGGTGGATTATTGCAAGCTATGAAAATTTCAAATTGGAAATGGGAAGTAATTAATATGGATTTCATCAAAGGCTTGCCTCGTTCACAGCCTAAGTATGATTCCATATGGGTAATTGTGAATAGACATATGAAATCAGCTCATTTTCTACCTGTCAGAACTACGTACTCAGCTGAAGATTATGCAAAGCCTTATATTAAAGAGATAGTATGACTTCATGGTGTTCCAGTATCTATTATCTCCGACAGAGGTGCGCAATTTACGGCTAATTTCTAGAAATCTTTCCAAAATGGTTTGGGGATTTAGATGAGTCTTAGCACAACATTTCACCCCCAGACTGATGGACAGGCTGAGCGTACCATTCAGGCTCTCGAGGATATGTGATGTGCATGTGTATTAGATTTTGGAGGTAGTTGGGATAACCACTTACCACTTATTGAGTTTACTTATAACAACAGCTATCATTCCAGCATCCAGATGGCCCCGTATAAGGCTTTATATGGGCGAAAGTGTAGATCACCAATTGGATGGTTCGAAGTAGGGGAGACAAAGTTAGTAGGGCCAGATTTGATCCAGCAAGCAGTCAAAAAGATCAAACTTATTGGCCAAAGTCGACAGAAGTCTTATGCGAACAACTACCGACGAGGCCTGGAATTCCAAGTTGATGACTGGGTATTCTTGAATGTGTCGCCGATGAAGGGATATTTGGTAAAAAAGGTAAGCTTATTCCTCGGTATATTGGGCCTTACAGGATCGTAAGCAAAGTGGACCAGGTGGCCTATGAGTTAGATTTACCTTCAGATTTGGAATCAGTCCATCCGATTTTCCATGTATCAATGCTTCACAAGTGCATTGGAGACCCTTCCAGAATTGTACCTGTAGAAAATGTCCAAGTCACCGAGCAATTATCCTACAAAGAAGTTCCCATTGCTATTCTAGATAGACAAGTTCGGATATTAAGAACTAAAGATGTAGCTTCAGTTAAGGTTTTACGGAGAAATAACAATAAGGAAGAAATGATTTGGGAAGCTGAAAAAGATATGAAGACCAGGTATCCACATTTGTTTCCACTCCCAGAAGAGGTTTAGATAGAGACACCATTGTCTTCAAGTGCGTAATGCTTCTTTTTGTGGTTTCTTGGTCGTATGGGGCCATTATTGTTGTGGCCCTGTGAGGCATTGTTTATTTTGGGTTGTTGTGACATGATGGTAGTGGCATAATTACAGGGGAAACTCTGCCGAAATATTTGTAGAATCCCTAAGAATCTAACATTCGAGGACAAATGTTCTTAAGCGGGGAGGAATGTTACACTTTGGAAATTTCGTGTCATTAGAATTATAAGTAGACTAACGCAAGTCTAAAGTGGATATGAATCCCTTACAAGGTTAAGGAGGGTATCTAATAATTCTAAGTATGTACTTTAAGGTTTCGAGGTTAAAAGAAGCGGCGGAAGTAAGTTCTCTGAAGGTTAGGATTGGTGCCATGTTGTGGGAGGATTTCATGTCATTTGAGTTATACATTACTTAGAATTACCTTGAGGGGTAGTTATAGGGCCCCTCATATGGTTAATGAAGTTTTATAAAAGTACCAAGAAGGTTCCATAGGGGTTGAAGGTCAAACGAAATGAAAAGAACGCAATTGGAAGTATGGGGCAATATGCGGCTGCATACTCAGTATGCTGTGCAGCATATTGGCCGAAAACTTGCCATTTTTGCTGAGCCTACAAGCCAACATCACCCCATGTTGTGGAGGGAGTTTGCAGCCGCATACTGAGTATGTACTGCCGCATACTCTCCGCAACATGGAACGGTGGGGCAGTTTTCAACCCTTTTTAAACCCCAAAAGACCCCATTTTTCATATCCACCTCCCACACATATCTCCCCCACATTTTTAGAGACTTCTTGAAGGTTTTAAAAAATTCCAAACCTTCCACACCATTATCAGAGAAGATCAAACATCAAAACCTCAATATAATCCATGGAAGATGATTGTTCTTGTTTCTCTTCAATGTTGTGGTGAACGTGATCTTGGAAGAAGTTGAGTGAGGTGAATTTCTTCTATCATAAGGTATGTTCTTCATCCTATTTACATTATTGAGTTAGTTTAAAGATCTAGTAAGTCTTGAAGAGGAAAGAAACGTAGTAGAGAAGTCACAAAGTACAAAGTTGAAGTTGATGGTTATGAGATGAGTTTGAAAGGAGATTTTGAATAAATTTGAGATTAATTTGAATATAATTCCTTGACTATAGTGTTTTTGGTATTGTTGTTGTTGGGAGTTGTTTTGGAATTTGGGGGATGTCGATTAAATAAGGGAAGTGCTGCCCAAATTCCCTAGCTTACTAATTACTCTAGTTGAACTTATGAGTGTTTTCAAGACTTAACCTTAGTATGAATCCTCTTGAATGTAGATTTGCGAGCTTGGGAGGAGAATTTTAAGTAGTTAAGGAGACCTAAAGGTATGTTAAGGCTAACTCTTTCTTTCTTAAGGCATGATTCCTTTGTTGTGAGCCTACACGTGATATCCAAAATGTCCCTATTTCTAAATATGCTAGAAGCCTATGGTTCTTGATGTTCTCATGATATTATTGATCTTGTTCATCGTCCTCAATCTCATTTCATGGTAATTGACCCATTAAATAAAGATATAGTGATAAAGATGATTTCATAATGGTATTCGAAGGTTCACCGACCTTATGTCACTCTGAGAAGCTCAGATTGATGTTCTATGAGTCTTTCATACATTTATATATATATATATATATATATATATATATATATATATATATACATACATATATATACATATATGACACCGAGCAACGCTATGGTGATATCCAAAATGTCCCTATTTCTAAATATGCTAAAAGCTTATGGTTCTTGATGTTCTGATGATATTATTGATCTTGTTCATCGTCGTTAATCTCATTTCATGGTAATTGACACATTAAATAAAGATATAGTGATAATGATGATTCCATAATGGTATTCGGAGGTTCACTGACCTTATGTCACTCTGAGAAGCTCAGATTGATGTTCTATAAGTCTTATATATATATATATATATATATATATATATATATATATATATATATATATATATGACACCGAACCGCGCTATAGTCGGTTGGATATGACATGTATTGTGCACACCACTGTAGTTGGGTATGGATAACACTGAGCCTTGTTATGGCCGGGTACGGGTGACACCGAGCCTATATGGCCAGGTACGGTATCATTATATATGTATATATGGAAATGTTTTCTTTAGAGAAAGGCTCAGTATGCATGACAGCCGCCTTAAGAGGATAGAGATATAAATTAATCTGTTTATCTTATGTTATTTTCATGCTTTCATCATGCTGCTATTCATGCCTTACATACTCAGTACATTATTCGTACTGTCATCCTTTTGCTTATGGACGTTGCGTTCATGCCCGCAGCTAGACAAGGAGACGGACAAGACCGCTAGGCTGCTTCTTCAGCGATTATAAAGGAGCGCTCCATTTGTTTCGGAGCTGCGGTTTAGCTGGTAGTATACTTTTGTGTACATGTATGGGCATGGCGGGGGCCTGTCCCGTCTTTATGATGTTATACACTCCTTGTAGAGGCTTGTAGACAAATGTATATAGGGCCCATTTGGCCTAGCTTAAAAAAAAAAATAGCTTATAAGCCAAAAAAAAATAAGTTGGGCTACCCCAACTTATTTTTTTGGGCTTATTTTAAGCACAAAATGGCCTGTAAGCTAGCCAGCCAAACACTCAAAAAGCTAAAAACAGCTTATAAGTTGTTTTCAGCAACTTATAAGCTAAGCCAAATGGGCTCATAGTTGGATGTTCCGTAACCTCATAGGTTCATATTTTGTATATCATTTTGGCAGCCTTGTCGGCTTGTATCTATGGGTATAGTTTATGATGTTTATATAGACGTGCATATATTTATTGAACTCGTGTCTCTTACAGTTTCTGATAAATGTGAGTTAGCCATGTGGTCCATCTATATATGATTATGAGCAGTATGTTAAGAGGTGCTCGGTAGGATAGCTCTGGGTACCTGTCATGGCCTTCCGATTGGGTCGTGACATGTGATGAGTTGTATCTTATTGTGAGCATGTCTACTTTTTTAGTCTCTCTCTTATGCATATGTTATCTAACTGTCGTCGGCCTATGAAACCTACTCAGTACGTGTTGTTGTACTGATTCTACCTTGCTGCATTCTTTTCTGAGTGCAGAGTTCGTGACTGGATCAACTTCTACTCTTCGTGATTGAGTCCCGGGGCTGTTTGAAGAGTATTTCTGGGTGATCACTCGGACGGATCCGCAACCCTGATGGCTCCTCTTATTTTACTTGTCTTATTCGGTACTTCTGAGACAATATTTCATTTTGAGACTATGTATTCAGACTTCTAGTTATGTAGTGGCTCTTGTATGGCCTAGACCAAATTGTGGGATTTATGTAATATTTCCGCACATACTTTATTTATCTATTTATGTTAGACTTATTAAATATTCTGGTGATTGGGTTTACTTTACTATTTATTGGGTAGTAAATACGAGACAGGTTCGCCTCCCGAGGTGGGATAGGTGCCCTCACGTTCCCCTAGTTGGGAAGTGACAAAATATTAGTAGAGAATATCCATTATTTTCAGACATTACTTCATATCAGAGGTTAATAGGCAAACTGTTGTAACAATCACAAGACCAGACATAGCATTTGCAGTCCAAACTCTGAGACTGTATCTTCAATAACCTAAGAAGTCTCATATGGATGTAGTATTAAGGATTGTCAAATACATCAAGTCTGAGCCAAGACAAGGAATACTCATATCTAGTTCACCTGTACAGAACGAAACCGCCTATTGTGATGTTGATTAGGCTGCTTGTGCCCAATGGTCACTACCCAGTGTAATCCCACAATAGTGGGGTCTGGGGAGGGTAAGATGTACGCAGCCTTACCCCTACCAGGGTAGGGAGGCTGTTTCCGATTGACCCTCGGCAACCCTCCTCCTTTATCCGGGCTTGGGACCGGCAATGTGAGCGAGCTCACACAGGCGGAGTTAACTAGCATCAGGTTTCCTAACTATGCTTGGTGAATCCTTGATATCTAGAAAATCAAAAAAGCAAAAACCATCTCAAGAAGTTCAGTAGAAGCTTAGTATATGCGTATGACATTAACTGTTTCTGAATTAACTTGGACACTCAATCTGTTAAAGGAAATAGACATCAAGATCA
This sequence comes from Lycium barbarum, assembly GCF_019175385.1. Taxonomy (NCBI): domain Eukaryota; kingdom Viridiplantae; phylum Streptophyta; class Magnoliopsida; order Solanales; family Solanaceae; genus Lycium; species Lycium barbarum. The sequence goes on along the minus strand of NC_083344.1, from coordinate 16,732,745 downwards.
CTTTGCCTGTAAAGCTTTTTAGTGAAAGCAAACCAACGCTACAAATAGCTGCTAATCCAGTATTTCATGGAAAGAAAAAATGTATTGAGATTGATTGTCATTTAATTAGGGAGAAGATTCAACAAGGTCACCCAGACTCAGTACATTGTAACAAAGGAGCAGCCTGCAAATATCTTGACAAAATGATTAACTAGAGTTCAAATCATTTGCTTAATTCTAAGTTAGGTGTCTGAGATATTTTTACGGGACCTAACTTGAGGGGGGATATTAAAGTGTGAAGATTAGAAGTATAAGAACAAAATGAAGACTGATTAAGCTATGCTATGTTGTCGAGGTTAAAGCAGTCTATTCAGTTATTCAAAAGTTAGTTAGGGACTTCACAAAGTAAGTTATGAAACTAACTCACCACACAGTTAGTTATCTGGATTAGTTAGTGAAGTTAAGAGGTTTATTAGTTGATTTTATCATCAATAAATCATTGTATATATACCTACATATCCATCATTGTAATCACAACTCAAGAATTACATTTCACACAATCAATTACTCTCTTCCTTCTTCTCCCGATTGAATTAGTTTCTTCTTCTTCTTCTTCTTCCTCTTCTTCTTCTTCTTCTTATTATTATTATTATTATTATTATTATTATTATTATTATTATTATTATTATTATTCTTCTTCTTCTTCTTCTTATTATTATTATTATTCTTATTCTTCTTCTTCTTCTTCTTCTTCTTCTTATTATTATTATTATTATTATTGATTTATGTTTCTCTTATTGATCATCAATGGAGTTCTTGAATGAACTTTGATTTAGCTCAGTGTAAAGATAGCTTAGGCAAAAAGAAAGAATCATGTCACCCTTGAGACTTGTACCCAAATTATTTCTCAATAATATTCAGTTTTTTTGCTTTGGTCTTACTATTACTGTATCACTGAGTTCATAGCTTTACATATAAAAACTCTAGGACTTTCACGAATCGGATACAGACAACTTGTCTTTAAACCATACGAAATTAAAATTTTAATTTATCTTCTCGAAACCAGTTTTTATTAGAAAACATTAATGGGTTTTTGGAAAGGCTAACGGTTGACTTTAGCAGCTTAGCTGTCGCTGCTCTTGATATTTCGTTATAACAATTTGAGGGTCAAGTTATCAATCAAGTGGTTTTGCTTACTTGAATACATAATAACTTATCAGTCCAATCATAAATTTTCTTCTTTGAAGCCCTAAAATTCAATATCGTAATTTGATGATAGTAGTTGTGATAATATCCAAAACTATCGGACCAAAATCTTAATGTTAGATGTAGAAGAGACAAATGGTGATAGAGAAGGTCTTGTATATCTTATAGTTTTGTTGTATCAAATACGCAAAAGGGTACATTTTATCAAGTGGTATACGTAGGAAACTGATTAAATATAGAGTTGTACTCCATTCTTTTTTTTTCTTCTGTTTTTAGCTACGTCTCCTTCTTGCTTTTATTTAGTACTAGTATCTCGACACGTGCGCACTGCCCTGACGAGTTATATAGCACAGGATTTTGTAAAGTAAAAGTAATATTACTTTATTGAGTTTAAGGTAAATAATTTTAAATGAAAGAATAACATATAAATTTTTCCGAATGATAAATGTGGATTGTCGTATAGTGACCTACTTATCGAGGTTGTATATCGTTTGAACCTACAAAAATAAATAGTCCAAAATTAATTAGGTACACATGATCCTTATGGATGATATTCCTAGTGTATGTTCTTTTCATCCGTTTAAATTTCTCCGTCATGATTAGGACTCTTGTTGTTGACACTGATATTCCACTTGAAAATGCTACATAAAATTGATCATGCGAGAAAATATGTTGCGGTCGATTCAATCCAACACTGGGAATCGTCGGGCGCTGTGTTTTATTTATGGTTATCACAAAACATAAACATACAAGAAAACTCAATAGGTCTAAATAAAAGTTTAATATCATAAGTAGCGCCCTCACCACACTCAAATAGTTGAATTTTTCAATCATACGTGTATGCCAGAAGCATATTTTAAGTGAGTTGCTACGAACTTATTTAAATTATGTGCTCTTCCTAATCGTTATATTAAGTAACATGAAAATTGATCATGCTGGGACTAATCTTAAAAAAGATTGTTGTGTTATCAAATTGTGGTAAAAAACAGATTGCAATAAACCTGAATCTGTTTTTTAATTAAAAAACTTGAAAAACATTTAAATAGAAATGTAGAAGACACAGAAAATCATTCTGAGATCATAATTTAAAGTAAACTTCATATGATTTCATGCATGTAACAATATATATACTAACTATTTTGCATTTATGGCGAATGACTAACAACCATGGGCTTAAAATATGTACGCACAATATACATTTCGAGATCACAACTTTTAGAAAGTGTCAATTCCATCATACATAGAATCGGGAGTAAATATCTTAAAAGGTCACTCAACTTTGAGTAATTATTTAGCAAAGTCATTGAACTTTGCTACATATTAATAAAATCATTCAACTTTGACTTTTACTCTCATAAAATCACTCAACTAAATATGTCATTAAAAAAATATGACATGACAATATTAATTATTTTTTTATGTAATGTGGACATGGACCCCACAAATAAAAAAATCATATTTTAATACCTCAACATCTACCCACCAACTTTAAAACTCATTTTCTTTGTTGTACCTACCTTATTTTTATGTGTGCTCTTATTCCTTTTCTTGAAATTATTTTCTTATTTATTTATTGCACTGGCCTTCTTTTTAGCTTCTACAATCATTCTTTTCGTCTCTATTTTCTTATCTTTCTACTTTGTTTACGTATATCTATTTAATAGATAAGACTTACTCATACAAGATATTTACACCAAATCAATATGTATGAATTTTATTATAATTAAGAAATAAATAAAATAAAAATACATATTAATTAATCATAATCAAAGAATAAATAGAAACACCTGAATGTTATTATTGGTCTAGCAAGGAAGAGGCCACATAGGACCGGTTGGTCCCTTTCCTTTTGTAAGCAACAACAATGTTTTTGGTTAATATACGTTGGAACTAAGGTTAAAAATAAATCCGCTGGCATTAGTGTTTTCAATGAGTCAATTAAAATTTAACAACTTAGCTCTCATGTAAAGTGTCTAAAGTAGTTGATTAATTTTTATACATATATTAAATTTTAGAAAAAACTGAAATGTATATCCAAAATTAAAATATGTATTTATTTTATTTTATTTGTGGGGTCCATGTCTACATGGCACAAAAAAATTGATTAATATTCTTTGATGACACATTTAGTTGAGTGATTTGATGAAAGTAAAGGCCAAAGTTGAGTGATTTTATTGATATGTAGCAAATTTTAATGATTTTGCCACATAAATACTCAAATTTGAGTGACCTTTTGAGATATTTACTCATAAAATCGGATATTATTTATTATAATTAAGAAATAAATAAAATAAAAATACATATTAATTAATAATAATTAAAGAATATATAGAAACACATGAATGTTATTATTGGTCTGGCAAGGAAGAGGCCACATAGGACGGTTGGACCCTTTCCTTTTGTAAGAAATAACAATTTTTTTGGTTAATATACGTTGGAACTAAGGTTAAAAATGAATCCACTGGCATAAGTGTTTTCAATAAGTCAATTGAAATTTAACAACTTAGCTCTCACGTAAAGTGTCTAAAGTAGTTGATTAATTTTTATACATATATTAAATTTTAGAAAAAACTGAAATGTATATCAAAAATTAAAATATGTATTTATTTTATTTTATTTTATTTGTGGGGTCCATGTCTACATGGCACAAAAATATTGATTAATATTGCTATGTCAAATTTCTTTGACGACTCATTTAGTTGAGTGATTTTATGAGAGTAAAGGTCAAAGTTAAGTGACTTTATTGATATGTAGCAAAGTTTAATGATTTTGCCACATAATTACTCAAAATTAAGTGACCTTTTGAGATATTTACTCATAGAATCAGATATTATTCAAAAATATATAGAGTAGTAATAGATAAGTAAATATAGTAATTTACGGAAGGAAACAAATAACCCAATATTTCTCTCTTTTTTTCGACGTCGTGTGTCATCATCTTCATTCGCCATTACGGACAATGATGACTGTAATAGCAGAACACATTCATTCTTGTGCATCCTCATCCCATTGTCATCCTTAATTATATTCAATATTTTTTTTTTCTTAGTAACTTCTCTTAACAGTAGTAAAATAGAAAGAAAAGATGAGAAGATGAGAACATTTACAGAGAATGATCTCTAATATGTGTGATCCCTTAAAAAATGCAAATTGACAACTTTTTCTAAACGGTGGGATCCTGTAGCCAAAGCGTTTTTTCATGGTTTTTTTTTTTTTTTTTTTTTTTTTTTTTTTGTTTTTGCGTTGGTTTATTAGGTGTTTTTCTTTTCTTTTAATAAATAGAGTAATTAGGTTTTTAAGTTAATAAGGGTATTTAGGTAATTTAACTTTCAAGTTTGGAAGTTCATGCTTTTAATACAATATAGATAGATAGATAATTTTTAAACTCCAGTTTATTTGAGAAAAATAATGAACGATAGTTGCGCTTGATCATTAAATTATTAAATAAATGTAGAGCTTGGTCATAAAATCTGGAGTGCAAACATCACTTTCTTAAACAATCTATTCAACTGTGAAATCTTTAAAGTGGAATTAAAGACGCAAAAAGTTGGGGCTAGCTACTGATTTCCAATATTTATTTAATTTTTCCGCGACTCATTATTTATTTAATTACATAGTGAATGCATGGATTGGAAGATATTTTTGAACAAGTTTACCAATTACTTTCTCTTTCAATTTATGCAAGCCTTTCTCCTTTTTAATCTGTGTTAAAAAGAATAATATATATTAATACTGTAAATTACTCTAATTTTGAACTTATTTTATCTTGATGAGATAATTTATAGCAACATCAATAAAAATGACTTGTTTTAGACAACAAAAATAATAATAATAATAATAATAATAATAATAATAATAATAATAATAATTGTATTGGAACAGACCAAGAAGAACTAGATGGTATGATGACAACACTCATAAACAGCAACACCACTAACCAAAATGACGATACAGTAATCACGCATAACAATACCAACCTAACACTATCCAACCAATCTTCATGTCTGGGGACCTAGGCATGCTTTCTCCATCACTTTCTATTGTACATATATGAGCAACTAATTGAAGCCTACTCAAATAAGTCTTAACCTATCTTGAGGCCGAGCAGGTGCTACGAACATTCATTTGTCTTCACCTTCTCATTCTCGAACCATGATTCGCGACAAAGGGGCTAGGAAGGTCATCGAGTCCAAGTGAACATAAGTCAATTTCTAGAAATCCTATGGAAAGTTTCAAGTTTGGAAGGGTAAAATCGAAAAAAATTCCCAACTAGTTTTCCCTGAGTTTTCACGGACCACTAATCTGGGTTTCATTGCTATCTTTATCAAACGAGTCATAAATAAAAGTCTTTTCCTTTAAAACTCTATATTTCGAGAACCCAAGTTGTAACCTATTTGTAAAAGAGAGAGAAAAGATTATCCTTGAGGCTGGTTAATGTACCTAGAGTACAAATCTAAGTGATTCCTTTAAGAATGCCAAGATTCTAAACTTAGAAATTCCATTTATCATCGTAGGGTTTAGAACAATTTGGAAGCCTCCATTTTTATTAGCTCTAGTAGGTAAATCTTAGTAAGTGAATTAATAAATGAAAGGGAGATGAAATAAATGAGGTTGAAGGGTTACCTTCTACAAGAATTCATGAGATTAGCTCTCCAAATGCCCTAGATCGCTGATATGATATAGTGTTTTTAGAAAAATGAGGTCAAATCCCAAAATGGGACTTAAATATTAGGGCAGTTCTGAGTTGGCCATTGTGACGGACTGTAGGTCCTCTGTAGCATACACGCTATTATGTAAAGACCGTCCGCGATAGTGGACATCTCTAAATAAGGCTCATTCGCTGCAGCGGGGGAGAGGTTTGCTAAGGCAGATGCACTGCGGCAGTCCATCCACCCGTTGTAGAGATACACCGGCCCAGTAGGCCCTATCGATTTATTTCTTTCTAATTCGACTTCGGATTAATTTAAAAGGACAAATCTCCCGTGTCACTAATCGGACACTGACCAACAATGTTTTTAGGACATAAATCTTGAGGGACTTTGGTAACGACCCAATGAGTCGTTACACTAGGTCAAGTGGCAAGGTTACCTGTGTCGAGTAAAACTTAAGGAAACAGGCAGTTGTGATTCTTCAATAAAGGGTGTGTGCATGGTCCTTGTGTTCCGAGGTTGGTGAGAAAATCATTTGAACCAAGAGCTTGTAGTTTTGAAAGTTGTCTTGTGGTTATATAATGTAGTGAATGTAAAGGCTGAGGGATGAGTTGGCATATTTGGTTATGTTGTAGACTAATAGGGGCCAGTGGTTGACTAATAGAAATGAATTTAGAGATGGGAAAGTGTTCATTTTTAGTACTCAAGGGGTTATCGGGCGTCATATCTAATCTTAGACAAGGGGTACGGACATTTTATCTACTATAAAACTTGGCTAGTTCCTGCAATTCTTGTATTATGACTTGTTGTAGTTGATCAGATGAGAGGGATAATCGCATGATTTGGTAGAGGTTTTTTGGTTCGACAATGAAGGCAAGAGATGGTTCTTCGTGGATAAGCATCGTTTAAGGACCCTTGAGTAAGGGGTCGGTCATTAAGGACATTTGAAGTAGTAGATCAGTGATGGTTTTGAACTAAATTAAATTGTGAGAAACTATTCAGAAATTGAGCTAAGGATTAGCAATACCCGTTGAAACAAGGGGAGGTAACTTCCCTATAGGACTTTTGGGCATCGATGTCGGGTTAGTAAACTCATGAACCAAGATAGAATAAGGATTTTCAGTTAAGGGATTTTAGCAAGGATACTTTGGTGATGTTATATGAACACGTTAGTAAGATTATGTGTATGGTAATTAAGAATCATCCCACAAATTATGGATTATTTCAGTGGTGGTTTGGAGTATTGCATCGACAATGATTGATTCTTTTTGTAATAACCATTTGTTGGTAGGTAATTTCTAGTGGGAAAACTTCATGAAGAATTGTATATGTGATGTGCTGGATTTAGGGAAGTAATCAGTTTTGGAGTTGAGTGAGGTAAGGGGACTCTCGTGTGTTGAGTGCGTGGCATAATACTATCTCTAGGGTTGGCTCCACTAATTTTCAAGACTTATGATATTGATGTATATTTTTGAGTGGGTTCAGTGATGGTTAGTAGGTGGCGTTTAATGTGATCTGAATGGAATATGGACTTTGAAGAATTATGATAAAGGTGTAGTTAATCGAGAATTGGTAGGAATAAGGTACATCTTCAGATTACTTGGGATATGTGTGGATTATGGTGGTGTTGTATTGCATTATTCAGTTGAGGTATAATTGTTAAGTACGCTTAAAGAAGGAAATCCACAGAAATGGACTAAGTGTTATGATGAAGTTCCATTAGGTTTCATGATCAGCGTCTGGTGAGAAGAAAATTTTAGTTGAACGACATGTTAAGGTTTATGGAAAGGTGTCATGCATTGTACCAAGATGGGTAATTTCATATCACTCTTCAATGGGTGAGATAGAGTCTTCTAACAAGAAGGAATCCTGGGAATCTCTATAATGTGAAAGCTATAGTTATATTTTCAAGGTGAGACTGTATTCATGATGGTGGATTATGTTGTAAGTCTTACTAACTGGATAGCATGGGTGAGTATTTCAGATATTAAGGACTTGGGAGTAGTACGCGGGTTTTAGTGATGAAATTGCAAGATTTGATATTTTTGGAATTATTAATGGCATATCAAGGTGTTACAATTAGAGATTAGATGGTTAAGGGTGTATTAAATGAGGCCACAGGTTTGCACCGACATGTTCGGAGTTGTGGACAAGTTAAGAGGAATCACGGGGAGAATTTGATGTATTTAGAGTTCATGGGGTTCCATCAGATTTGGATATCGGGTAAAAGCTGAGAAACATGAAGATTGCAATTATAAGGTATAGTTCTTCGGTACTAAGTTGATTACTTGGATAGAATTAAGCCTTTGGAGTCGAGGTGACGGCACAGGGTCGATTATTCATGAGAAAAGAGATAGAAGTGGTTACCACAAATGCATGGAAGACTTACTATATAATTTTTGGGGTCTCAGGATTGTTTGGTTATGAGCAAAGGATTACAATCAGTTGTCACTGATGCGTGAAAGGACTATGATTGGTTTCATAAAGGTTTGGAGTTAGTTCGGGTGACCATTGGTGATATTCGGGAAGTTGTGCATTTATTTCGGGTCAGAATGGTCCATTTAGATCTAGGGGACTATGTTTATATTACCAGAAGGACTTATGGTTGTTCTAGTAAATCACCTTCACTGATCCGATGGAGTTCCGTTCAAAATTAAGGTATGACAGGTTAACCAAGCTTTATCGAGGTTTGCAAGTGGATTTGATGATATTTAACGAGTGTCATTGGTGTTTAAAAAGAGATTTGATAATATTTCATTGATAGTAGTTTTTACATGCGTTTCTAATTGTCTTCGCGCATACTTTGTGATGTTTTGAGGAGGTACAAATGGATATGAGAAGTCCCTGGGGGTGGTTAGTTGATTTTGTCTTTCAGATTTGACACGACAAGATAATCACTAGGGTGATACACATAGTATATTAGTTGAAGATTATGAGGAATGAACTGATTGGGGGTCGGCTCAGTAGCTTCAACTCTATGAAACGAAAGTAACAGAATTGGAATTAGCACAATTGGCTTTGGATAAGATCAGTTGCGATGGAATTGCTTAGATATTTCTCAGATAAAGCAAGGATTCTTTTATGGAAAAAAGGAAGTCATAATTTGGGCTTGTAGTGTGTGTCGAAGTGTTTCTAAGGAATCTTAGTGTGAAGGATGGCCTTGGAAGGTGTGAAAGGAAGAATAGTAAGGTCAGAATATTTTACCGGTATAGAGTGGGCAATGGTTTGTGGTTACATTGGGAGGATTGTGTTGTTTCAGGGACATTTGTGGAACTAATCCATCACGTTCAGAGGTGTGGTTATAAGCAAATCAGGGGATTTAAGCGGAGTCATTTCAAATATATAGGGGTTATCGGTGGAAGGAACTTCACGTTTTGAAGAAATGGAAATTGGGTCTTTGAGCTAAGTTAAAGGTAGTTTTAACTGATAAAGTGAACAAGTGGTACTATCGGCATATTTTCTTGTCTGTGGAGGCTTTCATGAGGCAGCAATGGAAATTCTTTGGTTTCTAGTCGGTTTTCGTACTCTTAATTCTTCTCCGTTCGAGGATGAAAGGTTGTTTAATTGGTATCTGATGTAACAAATTGTTTGGTCGTTTAGACGATTTTACTCTTTTACCCCTATAATGACCCGTCCGGTCGTTATTTAATACTTCGCGAAATCATGCCCAATCTAGGTCTATGATCATAAATAGTAAGCCCTATGGGGTGTTTTAAGGATTAATAGTGAAAAAAATCCAGGGAAGGAAGTGAACCGTTATAGCGACCAAGGGACTGCCACAGCGATCCCGCTATAGCAAGACTTTGTTAGCCGTAGCGGATGAGACGGGGCAGTACACGCGTTTTTGATACTCAGTTTATATTTCACCCTCCTTTTTAATAAAAGACCCTCGAAGGCTGATATTAGGTTTTCACAGGAAGAAAACCCTTGACACAAAGAGAAGAGGCTTTTTCCAACATTCTCCACATCTTTCCCCACAACTATCATCTCTCATAGATTCGGATAAGGGCTAGGAAGGCGAGCAATTCATGGAATTTCAAATAGCTGTTCGCCATCGAAGTAGGTTATGGTTTACTTGTGTTATACTTTGATTAGTGAATCGTATATACATTTAGAGTTGATGGGAGATTGCATGATTAGGTCTTCGGACACACAATTTGGATGGATATATGCGAAACTAACGAAAATTATGTGTAAATAGTAACTAAGGTAACAACGAACAATTATTTGAGTAGTGATTGCTACTAACGTTGAGGGTTATGTGTTACGAGATTGAAAGTGATTATTTGTCATGAATAGGAAGGGGTATTTCGTTGTTCAGAACTTGTATTCCTAGCTATATTTGATTTCCCGTCTTTATTTCCAAGTATATTGAAATATTCATATAATCGTTGTCAAGACCCGACTAAGGGCCATGACGGGTACCCGGGGCTAACCACCGAGCACCACTCACTCTATTACTCATCATACTCATTAAGCGTTCTTTTATCAAATTCATACTCAAATCATACAAAAATCATTTTTCGTTTGGAAACATAATTACTTTTATATACATAAGCCCTTCGGCTATCAAAATAATAATACATACACAATAGTAGCATCGTGAGACCATACTACCCACACATGCGTATCTACTAGCCTCTACTAGAGTGCTACACATAGGGACGGGACAGGACCCCGTCGTACCCAAAATATACATATATATACACAAAAGAATAATAAAAGGCACCTCCGGAACAATGGAGTGCTCTCAAGTCAGCTAATAGCTCCTACGAGTCTGGATCACCTCCCTGTCTACTTGTGGGCATGAACACAGCGCCCAAAGAAAACGGACGTCAGTACGAACGTTGTACTGAGTATAAGAGGCATAAGTAATAATAATACGTCAATGAAATAAGGAAAGCATCAAATAAAGAGCCACCTGTAACTGACTGTCAATTATAAAAGAAATAATGCATGCTGGCTTACTTCATAATCATCATCATATCATGTATGCATATATATAGAAGCTGCCCGACCATATAGGTACGGTGTGATAATCATTAGCCTGCGTCCAGGCCTCCCACGTCCGGGGTACCATCTCATGCCGCCCACTAGTGGTGTCTGCCCATGCCATCTAGACATGGTGTATACGCTGCTTGCCTTAGCGGTCTCTGCACGGCCATATAGGCGTGGTGTAATATCATCAACATGTACTCATCACAATGCATGCATAGAAACTCAAAGACAACTATATTTTATCGAGGTGACATAAGGTCGTGAACCCCCGATTCCATTATGGATCATTTATAAGCATTATGTCTCACCTTGAAGGAAATAGCACATAAGGTGAGTGTATACAATAAACAACATCATTATCTTTGTAGGAACATCATATCATGAACTCTAGAATCTTTAGACTTAAGCTCATCATCATCATTATTGGGCTCATAATGTGTCTCTTATCTCATATAGCTATTCATGAACATAGACTCTTAGTTTTCCGGGATGTAGGAGATTCATGGAGAAGAAGGAAAAATCATGCCATAGGATTCATGCCTTAGAAATAAAGGACTAGCCTCACATACCTTTTTCGTTTAACTAATCTATCGCTTGCTTGTTCTCCTCCAATGCCCACGTTTCTATTTTCAAGAGAATTCGCATTAACATTAGCTAATCGAGTACATAAACGTGCTTGCTAAAGCTAAAGAAAATTGGGCAGCATTTCCTTTGTTTAAAGAACTTTTCCTCATTTTACATATCATCTCCCAAACATCCATCACAACATTCACAATATTATTCACAAAAATCATCATTCATCTACATTACCCACATTTCACAATTTCACTCCAATTTCTCCATAATCATGGTCATAGTTCATTATTGCATTTTCTCACATGTAATACTTATTCCATGTTGTAAATGTTGTTCATAACATACTTACAATCACAACATATCGATAATCATGGCTCAATCCAAGCCTTTACCCAACAATGACACTATTCCCACATTTATGACCCATTTTCTGTATCTTTCTACAATCCAAGTGTTTTAACTTTCAACACCTTAAACAACAAGAAATGATCATAAAACTCACCTTATATAATGGAAGAATAAGCCTTGAGTAGAAATTCCCTTCTTGAACCAAAACCCTAGTTCTCTTCCCTTGGGATTTCTTGACCTGGATGAACTTTGATATGTTTCATTCACTTGATTTTGTGGGTTTGATGTAGTTGATCATATATTTCTCTTGGGTTCTTGTGGGTGGAGAGTGGAAAGGATTCTTGAAGTGTGGAGAGTGGGAAATGAAATGAAATAAATAAGAGAGGGTCCTTATATCAACATTTAAAATCTGTTCCGATCAGATTCTACGGACCAACATACGGTTCGTATAAATTATACTGACCGTATGTCTGGCCGTAGATCTGGTCCAGTGAGGTGTGCCATTCTGGGCTGATTATACGGCCAGACATACGGCCAGTATAATTTATACGGCCAGTATGTTGGGCCGTATAATGCCCAGTTCATCCGAACTTATTCTCGTTGACTTGTTTGATCGCCAATCCTTATGGAACCTTCTTGACACTTGATTAACACCTCAATACCAATATAAGGGACATTATCACCCTTCCCCAAGACATCATTACTCCATCATTAACTTGACGCTCGTAAATCTTTCCCGACACACAACATATCCCGGGCTTTCATTAACAACTTCCTTCCCTTACGTCAAATGTCTTTGACTCTCAATTAGGATTATCAAATGCTATTTCTTACTTATCAAAATATTGTATACGTCATGCCCTTCTTTAGTCTACTCACTGTACGTTAATGGAAAATTTTCCCAAGGTGTAACATTCTTCCCCCCTTTTGGAACATTCGTCCTGGAATGTTAAACACTCGGGAATTCTACGAAAATTTCGCCAGAGTTTCCCTTGTAATATGGCACTACCATCCTGTCACAACAGCCCACAATAACATTGCCTCATAGTGCCACAACATAATAGTGATATAAGTTGGCCACACATGACCAATATGCATAAAAAGAAAGTATACGTACCTCATAATCCTGATGTTTCATCGCGGATCTCTTCTGGGGACTGAAACAGGTGCGGGTATGTGGATTCCATTTTCTCTTCCACTTCCCAAGTCATTTCTTCTCGGTTGTTATTTCGCCACAAGATTTTAACTGAAGCTACCTCCTTATTTCGAAGTCTACATACTTTCCTGTCTAATATGGCCATGGGCACTTCTTCATAAACTAGTTTTTCTGTCACTTGAACGTCGTCTATTGGAACAATCCTCATAGGACCTCCAACACACTTGCGGAGCATTGAGACATGAAAAACTGGATTGACCGATTCAAGTTCTGAAGGCAAGTCCAATTCATAAGCTACTTGACCCACCTTGTGGATAATCTTATAGGGTCCAATGTAACGAGGACTTAATTTCCCTTTCTTGCCGAATCTCATCACCCCTTTCATTGGCGACACCTTCAAAAATACCCAGTAGTCAACTTGAAATTCTAAATCTCGCCGGCGGTTGTCCGCATAAGATTTTTGGCGACTTTGGGTTGTCAGCAGTCGATCTCGGATCAACTTGACTTTTTCTGTTGCTTGTTGGATCAACTCAGGGCCTATTAACTGTACTTCTCCTATCTCAAACCATCCAATTGGGGATCTACACTTCCTTCCATATAAAGCTTCATACGGAGCCATTTGGATACTGGAATGGTAGTTATTGTTGCATGCAAACTCGATTAGGGGTAAGTGGTCATCCCTACTACCACCAAAATCTAAGACACATGCTCTTAGCATATCCTCCAAGGTCTGAATAGTACGTTCGGCTTGTCCATCGGTCTGCGGATGAAATGCCGTGCTAAGCTTCACTTGAGTACCTAGACCTTCTTGGAAGGATTTCCAGAACTTGGCTGTAAATTGCGCTCCTCTATCTGTGATAATGGATATCGGAATACCATGGAGTCGCAAAATTTCTTTGAGATACAACCTCGCATAATATTTTGCTGAGTACGTGGTTCTAACTGGAAGAAAATGAGCTGCTTTCATTAATTTGTCCACAATCACCCATATAAAATCATACTTGCCTCGAGAGCGAGGTAATTCCACGATAAAATCCATGTTGATCACATCTCACTTCCAAGTAGGGATTTCCATTGCTTGCAATAATCCTCTTGGCTTTTGATGTTCGATCTTCACTTGCTGGCAATTCGGACATTGAGCTACAAATCCTGCTATGTCTTACATCTTTGTTGCACCTGGGTGAATAGAATACCGAAAATAATGAGCTTCTTCTAGAATTCGACGACGCAATTCTGCGACATTCGGAACACATAGCCTGCCTCAGTATCTGAGAATTCCATTCATAGAAGTTTCAAATGGAGACTTCTCTTTTTCATGAAATACGTCTCTATAATGGCTCAACTGAGGATCTTCATATTGTCGCTCTTTAACTTCCATATTCAGGGACGAAACTGTGAGATTATTAATATCGATTCCTGCACCACCTGAATCAATTAAACGTACTCCAAGATTAGCTAGCTGGTGAAGCTCATGAATCATCTCTTTCTTTCCTGGAGGAACTTCACATAGGCTTCCCATTGATCGGCGGATAAGCGCATTAGCTACTATATTTGCTTTTCCGGGGTGGTATAAAATGCTCACATTATAACCTTTCAATAACTCTAACCACCGCCTCTGCCGCAGATTTAACTCCTTCTATTTGAAAATGTATTGAAGACTCTTGTGATCTGTATAAATATCGACATACACACAATACAAGTAATGTCTCCACATTTTTAATGCATGAATAACTGCAGCCAATTCGAGATCATGGGTTGGGTAGTTCTTTTCATGTTTCCGCATCTGTCTCGAAGCATAAGCAATGACTCTACCATGCTGCATTAACACACATCATAACCCAACATCGGAAGCATCACAGTACACAACATAACCATCTGGCCCTTCTGGAAGTGTTAAGACTTGAGCTGAGGTTAATCTGTCCTTCAACTCTTGGAAGCTGCGTTCACAAGCATCATTCCACTGAAATTTAACTGCATTCACAAGCATCATTCCACTGAAATTTAACTGACTTCTGGGTTAGCTTCGTCAATAGGGCTGAAATAGAGGAAACTCCCTCTACGAACCTTCTATAGTAACCTGCCAATCCAAAAAAACTACGGACTTCTGTAGGCATCGTAGGCCTTGGCCAAGTCTTCACAGCTTCAATTTTTTGAGTATCAACTCGAATACCATCATCTGAAATAACATGGCCCAGAAATGTCACAGAATTCAGCCAGAACTCGCACTTTGAAAATTTTGCATACAATTCTCAGGTTCGAAGAATTCCATGGATGATACGTAAATGATATGCATGTTCTGATTCTGTGCGAGAGTATACCAGAATATCGTCAATGAACACTATTACGAATAAATCCAAGAGAGGCCTGAATACGTTATTCATCAAATTCATGAACACTGCCGAAGCGTTAGTCAACCCAAACAACATCACTCGGAATTCATAATGGCCATATCTCGTTCTAAAAGCGGTTTTAGGAATATCTTCTTCTCTAACTCTCACTTGATGATAACCCGACCTCAATTCTATTTTAGAAAACCACTTGGCACCCTGTAGTTGATTAAACAAATCATCGATCCTTGGGAGAGGATATTTGTTCTTTATTGTCACCTTATTCAACTGCCTATAATCGATGTACATTCGTAAGGAACCATCTTTCTTTCTCACGAACAAGATTGGTGCTCCCCACTGTGATGAACTGGGTCTAATAAACCCCTTCTCAAGCAAATCTTTCAACTGTGCCTTTAGCTCTTTCAATTCTGCTGGAGCCATTCGATAAGGAGGAATGGAAATAGGCTTGGTGTCCGACAACACATCAATAGCGAAATCAATCTCTCTTTCTACAGGAAGGCCTGGAAGCTCATCTGGAAATACATCTGGGAATTCTTTCACTACCGGAACGGATCAGAAAGTTAGCGACTCTGCTTTGGTATCATGAACTCGGACTAGGTGATAAATATAGCCTTTATCTATCATATTTCTTGCTTTAAGGTAGGAAATAAACCTACCTCTTTGAGATGCTGTATTACCCTTCAATTTAAGCACGGGCTCTCCCGAAAATTAAAATCGAACTATCCTCATTCGACAATCAACAATAACATGAGGCCAACCAATCCATACCCATAATCACATCGAAATCTAACATTTCCAGCTCAATTAAATTAGCTTTGGTCTGGCGATCGCATATCACAATTACACAATTTTTATACACTTGTCTAGCTATCACGGGATCACCAACCGGAGTAGATACCTCAAAAGGTTTAATTGGCTTAGGTTTCACCCTAATACAACCAGCAACATACGGAGTAATATAAGACAAGGTAGAACCCGGATCTATCAATGCATACACATCATGTGAAAATACGGATAATGTACCTAGAGCCACATCTGAGGAGGACTCAAGATCCTGTCGTCCGGCTAAAGCATACACACGGGGCTGAGTGGAACCTGAAGTAGATGCTCCCCCTCGGCCTCTACCTCGGCCTGCTGGAATCTGGAAAATCTGTCCTGTCGGGTGCACCGAAGAGGAACCAGCCGCTGATCTTGTGGGTTGAACCCCAACTCTACCACTCACGAATGGGCAATCTCGCATCATATGCCCAACCTGGCCGCAGGCATAGCAATCATCTTAACCTTGACGACACTGTCCGGAATGCAATCTACCGCACTGGCTGTATCGCAATACTAGGGGGTCTCCTCTGGCTATAACACCCCCAACTGAGAATATGAGGCCCTCGGACTCTGACCCTGTCCTAAACGAAAGGAGCGATCAAATCTCCTACCCGTAAATCGTGGAGGTGCACTAGTCACCGACTGTCCTGAATGTCTAGAATGTGTCTGCCTTAATCCCCCTCTATAATCACTTCCTGCCCCTATAGATCTGGCTCTCTTGCTTTGCCTTCTATCGATATCACGATCACCCCTTTGCGGAGGTTATTGCCTTTCTAAATTCTGGGCATGGGCTTGTATTCGGGAAATATACATCCCATCCTGCAACGAATCCGTCAAACAATCCTTAAATAAATGTGGCACTAAGCCACTCACAAACCTGTGTACCCTATCTCCCATATCGGCCACCATAGTCAGAGCATATCTAGCCAATGAATTAAACTGAAGGCTATATTCCCGGGCACTCCTATTTCCTTGCTTTAGATTTAAGAACCTATCCGCTCTAGCTCGACGGACCTCGGGTGGAAAATAGTGGCGGATAAAAGCATCTACAAATTCTTGCCACACGGGAGGAGGCACATTTTCTTTTCTTGATGCTAGCCAATTATTGTACCACAACACCGCCACATCTCGGAGTCTATAAGATGTCAACTCCACAGATTCAGTTTCGGAGGCATGAATAATCCTCAATGTTCTCAGCATCTCATCAATAAAACCTTGTGGGTCTTCATCTGGCTTTAATCCGAAAAACTCCAGAGGATTCAAACTCATAAAATCACGGGCTCTGGTACTAGCTGCCTGATCACTTGAACCCGCAGTCTGCCGTTGTTCTTGGGTGGCAACTAACTGCGTCAATAAATGGATAGCCTCGGTCATTTGTTGACCCGAAGTAGCCGGTGGGGGAACTGGAGGCGTAGGAACTGGAGCTGAAGCCCCTTCTTGTTCTTCTGTAATAAGCGGGGTGGAAGAAGTATTAGATGGAGCCTCATTATGTGACTCTCCCTCTTCTACATTCTTTGGCGGCTCTCTTTCTACCCGCCTTTTCGTCTTAGTTTTGCCCTTCTGGGTGGCTGTAGCTTTCTCCTTTGGCGGCATTTCTGAAATCATAACACACTATTAAGAAGGAGGAAATATTATAACACCGCTCTATCGCACGATCTCTTAAGATGAAAGATGGTCATTTTTCCTAAATGCCCTGTAGCCTCCTATTTATTAGTGTGGCGCGCAACACACCAGAAACAAGACTCTACTAGACACGGCTCGTAGACACTTCCTAGGACTGAACTGCTCTGATACCACTTTTGCCACGACCGGACTAGGGGCCGTGATGGGTACCCGGGGCTAACCACCGAGCACCACTCACTCTATTACTCATCATACTCATTAAGCGTTCTTTTATCAAATTCATACTCAAATCATAGAAAAATCATTTTTCGTTTGGAAACATAATTAGTTTTATATATATAAGCCCTTCGGCTATCAAAATAACAATACATACACAACAGTAGCATCGTGAGACCATACTACCCACACATATGTATCTACGAGCCTCTACTAGAGTGCTAGACATAGGGACGGGACAGGACCCCGTCGTACCCAAAATATACATATATATACACAAAATAATAATCAAAGGCACCTCCAGAACAATGGAGTGCTATCAAGTCAGCTAATAGCTCCTACGAGTCTGGATCACCTCCCTATCTACCTGTGGGCATGAACACAGCGTCCAAATAAAACGGACGTCAGTACAAACGTTGTACTGAGTATGAGAGGCATAAGTAATAATAATACGTCAATGAAATAAGGAAAGCATCAAATAAGGAGCCACCTATAACTGACTATCAATTATAAAAGAAATAATGCACGCTGGCTTACTTCATAATCATCATCATATCATGTATGCATATATGTATAAGCTGCCCGACCATATAGGTACAGTGTGATAATCATTAGCTTGCGTCCAGGCCTCCCGCGTTCGGGCTACCATCACATGCCGCCCACTAGTGGTGTCTACCCATGCCATCTAGACATGGTGTATACGCTACCCGCCTTAGTGGTGTCTGCCCGGCCATATAGGCGCGGTGTAATATCATCAACATGTACTCATCACAATGTATGCATAGAAACTCAAAGACAACTATACTTTATCGAGGTGACATAAGGTCGTGAACCCCCGATTCCATTATAGAGCATTTATAAGCATTCTGCCTCACCTTGAAGGAAATAGCATATAAGGTGAGTGTATACAATACACAACATCATTAGCTTTGTAGGAACATCATATCATGAAATCTAGAATCTTTAGACTTAAGCTCATTATCATCATTATTGGGCTCATAATGTATCTCTTATCTCATATGACTATTCATGAACATAGACTCTTAGTTTTCCGGGATGTAGGAGATTCATAGAGAAGAAGGAAAAATCATGCCATAGGATTCATGCCTTAGAAAGAAAGGACTAGCCTCACATACCTTTTTCATTTAACTAATCTATCGCTTGCTTGTTCTCCTCCAATGCCCACGTTTCTACCTTCAAGAAAATTCGCATTAACATTAGCTAATCGAGTACATAAACGTGCTTACTAAAGCTAAAGAAAATTGGGCAGCATTTCCTTTGTTTATACAACTTTTAATCATTTTACATATCATCTCCCAAACATCCATCACAACATTCACAATATTATTCACAAAAATCACCATTCATCTACATTACCCACATTTCGCAATTTCACTCCAATTTCTCCATAATCATGGTCATAGTTCATTATTGCATTTTCTCACATATAATACTTATTCCATGTTCTAAATGTCGTTCATAACATACTTAAAATCACAACATATCGATAATCATGACTCAATCGAAGCCTTTACCCAACAATGACACTATTCCCACATTTATGACCCATTTTCTGTATCTTTCTACAATCCAAGTTTTTTAACTTTCAACACCTTAAAAAACAAGAAATTATCATAAAACTCACCTTAGATAATGGAAGAATAAGCCTTGAGTGTAAATTCCCTTCTTGAACCAAAACCTTAGTTCTCTTCCCTTGGGATTTCTTGACTTGGATTAACTTTGATATGTTTCATTCACATGATTTTGTGGGTTTGATGTAGTTGATCATAGATTTCTCTTGGGTTCTTGTGGGTGGAGAGTGGAGAGGATTCCTGAAGTGCGGAGAGTGGAAAATGAAATGAAATAAATGAGAGAGGGTCCTTATATTAACATTTAAAATCTGTCCCGATCAGATTCTACAGACCAACATACGGTCCGTATAAATTATACTGACCGTATGTCTGGCCGTAGATCTGGTCCAGTGAGGTGTGCTATTCTGGGCTGATTTTACAATCAGACATACGGCCAGTATAATTTATACGGCCAGTATGTTGGGCCGTATAATGCCCAGTTCATCCGAACTTATTCTCGTTGACTTGTTTGATCTCCAATCCTTATGGAACCTTCTTGACACTTGATTAACACCTCAATACCAATCTAAGGGAAATTATCACCCTTCTCCAAGACATCATCAAGCCATCATTAACTTGATGCTCGTAAATCATTCCCGGCACACAACATATCCCGGGCTTTCATTAACAACATCCTTCCCTTACGTCAAATGTCTTTGAATATCGATTAGGATCATCAAATGCTATTTATTACTTATCAAAACATCATATACGTCATGCCCTTCGTTAGTCTACTCACTGTACATTAACGAAAAAATTTCCCAAGGTGTAACTGTCGTCATTCTTGTTAACAAGAGGTTTGTACTAGGAGGACTGAAGGAAATCGTAGTAGTGATATTCCCATCAAGGGCATGATGCATGACATTGTTTCATTCATTTGCATCATTGCATACATTGCATGTGATTATGAGGTAATACATGGAGCAGAAAGTCTGAGTAAGTGCCAGTTGTGTAGCCCGGTCGTATGGCCGAGTTGGGTTGAATGAGGTACGATTTGACTGCCAATCACTAGCAGTAATGTAAGGTAAGTATATCTATATGATGTGGATCCGTGTCCGAGGTTCTTTTCGGAGCGGAGAAGTTGTGGCTCGAGTCCGATGAGTATCTGGAACGAGTGGTACATGGACACCATGGGTCCCCTGCAGGTCATGATTACTGAGCAATGACATCAGTTAGCATGTATGTACAATGTGATTTGGGCCCTTGCATCGCATCTGCATTGCATTACATTTCATACTGTTATGTCCTTATGTTGTATGCTGTCAGTCTGTTATATTGCATTGTGCATCTCTTATGATTTTGGTAAGGTTGTGTGAGGTGGTGATTATTGTGAACGTAAGTGTAAGAACGAAATTCTAAGTGGTAAGTTTGTTACGTGGGTGCATCATATCTTAGTAAGTGAACTTGATAGAAAAGCCTGACGGCTAAAAGTTAGGAATTAGATGTTAGTTTAATGAGGAGATGAAAATTAACTGGCTTAAGGGAATGTGGATTGGGACTTCATTAACTAACTAGATAACCGGTATTACTATGGGAGTAGAAAGGTAAGTTCGTGACGATGTAATAATTTATGTTAGAAATCTTGAGGGTCGTTGACTTATCTGCTTATCTTATTGGCTTTATATTGCGTTGCGTGAACTAATCTTAGTCGACCTATGATGCTTACCAGTACATGTGGTGTACTGATACTACTCTTGCTACACCCTTTTTGGGTGTAGGTATGTTGCAGGTTTAAGTTGAAGTTTCTTTGTGTGGATTACCGGGCATCCTCCTACAGTCTCGATCATCTCATTCTAGGCAGAGTCTGGGTCATTTAATTTTGTTTATCCGTGTGTAATAGGAGCTCTTGCACCTTTCTAAACTAGATCCCGGGGAGGTTTTCAATTTTCTTGTATCAACAAAAGAGTCTATTGAGAATTTACTTTTTAAATATTGTGATCATTAAGCAATTGTTAATTATAAAAATGGTTGATTATTGGGTTTGTTGGTAAGGGTTCAACTACTAGTTATTAACATGGTAGGTGCCCACACGACTCGTAAGTTGGGGTCGTCAGGTCTCACAAGTACAAGAGCAAATGTCCAGTAGAGTCTTGTGGAATGGTACGATGACGTCCGAACCCGTCCGCAAGAGGCTATAAGACATCTAGAAGTTTGCCTTCATTAATTCTATTGTGCTACCCAAAACTGCGGTTTCCAAGTTGAATCCAATTGGTATCTGGGTGATTCCAATTCGTATCTTGATGGGCTAATTGGTATTTGTCAACTCCAATTGGTGTCTCTCTATATTGACTCAAGGAAGACCTTCCAGGAGTAGGTGCGTGTTAATTGTGTGAACAAACGAAAATCCTGTGCTAGTATAAGTTGTTTTGGATTGTGTGCTTGATTTAGGAAGGTTAGATGGTTAATAGTGCATTCGTACTCATTAAGTGAAAACCCTATTGATACGCACCAAGCAAATGAGTGAGCCCCTACGCGACTTGAACTGGTGGGCAAAAATTTTCGCCTACTAGCACTGTAGCATCGCTACAGCGGTAAGGGGACTCTATAGCAGGCTCGCTATAGCGAGCATCGGTCTGCTATAGCTGATCCAAGCTTCTGCACACTCCCGCTATAGCGGGACATTAATCGCCATAGCGGTACTGCCGCAGCGATCAAGTGACCGCTACAGCGGTACCATGAACCAGTAACCCCCCTCGCTGCTCCCTGTTTTCCCAACCTGTGTAATTCACTAACTAGTCAAAAAGAAGCCATTCCCAAAGCCAATACCTACATAAAAAAACATCCGCCCAACTAGGGCAATTATCTTATAAGTGCCCTTAAACCAGGGCACCCACACCAAAAACAACAGAAAGAAAATTATCCAAACATTCCAAAAACAAACCAAAAGCAAGAAATTGTCCGAACATAAATCCCTGTCAAGGCAAAGGATAACCAAAGTTGATATAAAAAGGGGGGATCTCTAACACATTCCTCGACTAGTCGCCTCATCACCACCATCCTCCGAGTCGCTAGGGTCCTCGCTGCCGAGTCCGGACGCACTTAGGAAGGAGAACTCGGGGGTATCTCTGATGGTCACTTGGGATGCTTCGCCTTCAGCACTAGGGTCTTCAAAAGGACTTTGACGCCTTTCCACATTCTAACGAGCAGCTTGTCCCTAGCCCGACTCTTCCTCGTCTCCCGGTCCAAGTACTCCCGGAGATCTACATGGGCCTGGGCCAAAGATCCATAGGTGCCCTGCAAGGTATCCATAACGTCCCTCATCTTAGTTTGGGCATCCATATAACTCTCCATCTGATCAGCAGTACTAGACGACCCAACCTCTATGGAAGGTCGGGAAAACCCCATCATCGTCACCTTTACCGCAACCATACTTGCCTCCATGCGCTCCAAGGTACCCGGGGCTTGTAAGTGACCACTCCTATCACCTTCCTGATGGCCATCGCTGTCCTTCTCGTCATCCGAGTCAACCCTCCTTCTCTTGCCCCTGCCCTGTGCTCCCTTGACCTTCAATAGATCAAAAGGGACATCACACTGAACATAGCGGTCATCAGGCTCCAAGAGCACCCTAGCATTACGGCATAGGTGGGTAATTAGGGAGGGAAATATCAAACTTGGGCCAGCCTTGGCCATAAAACTCCACCACTCCTCGATAACCTGCATCCCCACATTCACGGGCACGCCATCCAAAATACAAGCAACCACAAAGGCCCAAGGGTAAGTGACATCAGTAGTATTGCTTGAAGGGCGAACCCATCAGGCAATGAGGTTCAGCCACCTCCGAGTCTCACGACCCAACCGATTAATCGTGACGGGTGCCTAGCCTCTACTGACCAAGTACACCTTTACTCATATCTGAACATCACGGTATAACTGGGTGACCCATATGACTTGTAACTGAACTATGCTGACTCATACAAGAACAACATCACGAACTATGCATCAAGAACTATCAACCATTTGTACATATACGCATAAATATATATATATATATATATATATATATATATATATATATATATATATATATATATATATATACTGAAAAGAACAGTGTAAGCCAACTAGGCCGCTACATATGCTCACAAAAGAATGGGAGCCGACAAGGCTACATCACGTGCTAACTACATACATCTATCTACAGACCTCTCATGGAATAGAAAACTGTAGAAAAGATGAGACAGGGCCCTACCATACCCATATATATACATATACATCTTAAATGGCACACAAAAATAAATTGCAGCTCCGGATCAAGTGGAGCACACTGACTGTCGCTGAGTGGAAGTCCTACTGAGCTGGACCGCCTATCTGTGTACCTGAACTTGCGGGCATGAATGCAACCGCCAAGCAATAGGGGAGTCAGTACAGATAATGTACCGAGTATGTAAGGCATAAAAACATCAAGTACAAAATAACCATGAGAGACATCTGAATATGAATGCTAATCTCAATATCTTAATGCATCTGTGGCTGAACATCTGGAAATGTCTGTGTAACTCTGTATAACATGAAAGTGCCTCGAAAGGCGTATGATATACATAGGTCATAATATAACTATTAGTGCTGTGGAATGTACAACCCCATCCATATCCCATATGTCAGTGCCGAGGAAAGTACGGCCCGATCCATAAATCATCATCATCATCACTGTGCACTAGCTGATCAGGTGGTAATGCGTATACAACGCCTATCCGTATCCCCATACCCCATATACATATAATACACGCGTATATAACGCCTTCTGGTCAAAGGTCAATGTGCATGTGTATAATGAATGCAATGCATAAGCATAATGAGTAACTAGAACTCTCGGAATGACATAAGGTCATACTACCTCCGATAGACCTTTTTCGAGCTAACATCATCAATATATGAAATCTTAAGACCCAAGAACAGAAGGAACAATCATAACAAGGAGCATAGGATCATCAAAGACTAAGGTACTTGTCACGACCCAACCCCGTAGGCCGTGACTAGTGCCCGAGTTGGACACTCATATCACCTGTTAACTATAATCATCTACAGCTAGCATATCAAGAACTTATTTGTATAAAAAGGCAAGACGTTATTTTAAAGCTGTCACATATGTGCATGTCATAGCCACCTGTCTCCTGAGGAGTTACAATTTCCAACAACAAACATATATATATCTACGCAAGCCGACAAGGCTGCCACTACGCGCAACATCCCAAACATATATATATGTGCAAGCCGACAAGGCTGCCACTACGAATGGGTACACCCCAAACATAAGTCATATCCATACAACGAAACAACAACTATATACAGACCCACACAAATGTCCACAGACCTCTAAGAGTAATGACAGTGTCATATGACGGAACAGGGCCCCACCGTACCCCGAACAAACACATATATATACAACAAAAGGGATTTATACCACAAGCTAGGCTCCGGAACAAAGGAGCTTCCCAAAGTAGCTAGATAGATATCCTAGGCTGGCGGATCTCCAAAACGAGCGTTTGTACCTGCGGGCATGAACGCAGCCCCCCGAAGAAAGGGGGGGTCAGTACGGAATATGTACTGAGCATGTAAAGCGTGAAATATAGTAAATAGAATCATACTGAGACAAGGAGTGTAGGATCTAATGCAACAAACAGAAATCCATAAAACTTACCTTTGAACATAATTCATATTTATCAACCTCATACCAATATCAATATATAGTTTAGTAGTCAAAGCTGAATAATCATTCTGTACATAACATATTTAACGTGTCCTGGCCCTCTAGTGAGGGGCTCGGTAATTAAAATCATAGCATCATAAACATGTACATATACGTGTTCCGGCCCTCTAGTGAGGGACTAGGTGAAATAATGACCATATGACCTCCTGGCCGCCATCCCCATATCATCATAACATCATATCATCATATCATCATGTCATCATATCATCATGTATATATATAACGTGTCCCGGCTCTCTAGTGAGGGACTCGGTGAGTAATATAGTAAATATGGGCATGAAAATGTGTCCTGGCCTGGGACTCAGTGAAGGATGTAACGGTAAGCACGAGCAGCTTAATAAGCAACCACATACATGCAAATCATCTTTGGAGACTCAATAGATAAGTAACTAATCAGCTTTCAAGTGTCAAGATAATAATCATATTTGGTTCTTTCTAAATCTTATTACAAATCATAGCAAGGAACGTTTCAGGATTCATATACATGTATCAATTTAACATGATATAGCTTTTGAAGGTCAAGTATGACTCTAATTATGCAATTCTTTAAGAGCAGGAATTTCCATACATCATTTGTTAGTCAATCATATAGTAGGCTCGTGACAATAACATTAAGGAATAAATAGAATCATAAGTCATGCTTGGAACTAGAGAGTAGAGTTTACCCCAAGGCTCGTATCATTTCTTACTTACGTCTAGGACATGCCAAAAGAAGGAAGGATTAGGCTTTACATACCTTTAGCGTTTAGTCGTATTATAACTCGTACTCGCTGCCCAATAGTACCTTATCCTATATCAAGATATCAAGAGTTACGATTAGTCCACGAGGGAATTCAATACGTATTTTAACGTTAATAATCCATATCTAACATTTAGACGACGTTTCGTTCGCATTCAACCCAACTAGTACTCCAAGATAATATTGCTAGTCATACTTTCAAGTACCAACCCGGGATTATTTAAAACATGACTTAAGGGAGCTTCGGACAGCCCGTACCTTATTCAAAACAGACCCCTATTCACGGCCAAACAGTCCACACAACATTACCATTTTCAATTCAAAATTTTCCAACTTCAACTACAACGACAACAACACGTTTAACAACATTACTTATACGATTATTGGAACTGTTTTAGCATCATATTAACTCCTACAACAGCCCACAAACCATCTCAATTCAACTTGAATCATTAAACTTCATCTTCACTATACGTCCATAACAACAATCAACGTTCAAAATAAACTAATCTATCCCTTTCATTAAAACAGTCCACGGTTTGGACTGTTTTTCTACTTCAACATAAATCATTTCTTTTACACCTCAATTCACATATTCATAATGCATACAATACACCACAATGTCCATAACAACAACAATCAAAGCATGACACAAAACAGTCCATTAATTCCTCTAAACCAGCCCCTACACGGCTTCAACACAACTACAACAACTTCATGAATTTCATTCATTTATTCGTACTACAACACATTCCATCCATTTCCAATACATGTACAAGGAGATTACACGCTATTTCCTATAAACCTATAGCACACGGCCCACTTCAACTTCAGCAACAACAGTCCAATACCAACATGCACAATCATATACATTCAATTCACCACAAAACATATGAAAGATGATCAACTCTTACCTTGTCACTCAATCCTTCAATCGGCTAGCCCTTCAAATTCACTTCTTGAATTTCAACACTTGTTCTTGCTATTCCAATGAATGCTACACGTTATTGTACACCTTCAAAGGGGTTAAATTGCTTGAGAAACTGAATTTTTGATCAACTTGGAGCAGCCCTATTCTCGGCCAGCTCTAGCCGAGACCCTCTCACTCTATCTCTAAGTTTCTAAACTTTGTGAAGATGCAAATGATTTAGTTAGTGTAGAATGAATCAGCATTCTTGTTATATATATGTAGTCCATGATTTGGACATGTGTCCCACTCAATATTTGAGTCAATTATCATTGACCACCTCAATATAACTTACACGGCCACTTATGGCTATTTTAATGGACTGATTTAGTTTTTTAATCCCACTTACTAATCTAATCATGGTTAATTTAATCCCAATTTTCCATTAATACTTCTATACCAAACAAAATTTATAGGCAACTTGTGACTTGAAACGAAACTGGAAGTTAGAGTCTCTACTTCGTATCTTAAAATAGTCTTGTCTTTAACTTGTCGCGTTTAGTTTAAAATGTCCCAATGTATAAAAATACGGGACATAACAGTACTCCTAGTACTTCTAAGAGTAGTGTAATATGGAAGCTCGTTTACACGTTTGTTCGCTCATATCATAGGATCATGCCAAAATGAAAGAAAGGATAGCCTTAACATACCTTATTCGCTTTTCAAGCTAGCTATGCTACTATCCCGAGCTTGACAAATCTACACGCAAGACCAAATATCAATTATTAAACTAGAATGTACTCATGTACCAACCTTAATCTAGTTTATAACTTAATGAAATTCGGGCAGCGTCTCCTTTGTAAACTTAATAATCCTTCAATTCCAATTCGACCCACACATCAACAATAACAATCGCAATTCTCACATATCAAAATATAATCAATTCTACTCCAAATCCTCTCCCAAAACAGCCCCTAGTCTCACCTTACCCCTTAACCAACTCATTACTTCCATAACTGTATTCCCATAACTTAAAACCACTACAATTCTTAGTAATCAACTCAATAACAAGGATAAGAATGATATACATACCTTGAAGGAACTAGAATACCAAGAATCAACTTTAACTCCAACTTCCAAGCTTCACAACTTCGATGAAACCCTAAGAATAACCTTCTTCTTCACTAGCTCGGGTTTTACGGGCTCGGATCTTGCTAGAATTCCTCCAAAATTATGGGAAATGTTGAGGATACATACTTTAGGGTTTGCTCTAGTTTGGGAATGAGAAAATAAAAAATAAAGTCATAGGGCTATATATATATATATATATATATATATATATATATATATATATATATATATATATATATAGATGGATCAAGAAAACTCCAGCGGTGTGGGTCGACGGCTCGTCGACCTGTCACCAGAGAATCAGAGACGGCGGCGTACCGACAGCCCACAATGATGGCTCATCAACGTGTCGAAGACCCATCAATGTGGACTGATTCTGCAGATTTTTCCTGAGTTGATCTAACTCGCGTCTATTCAATTCGTTTCACTTCTAGTCCTATCGTATTGCACGGACCATATACTTGTACTTCGGTATATGCGGGGTCAGGTACTTAAGATCTCGAAAACTCGGGTCCGGATCTCAATATTAAGAGTATAACTACCAATAACCCAAGGACTATCTTACGATGAAACGAGAGGCGTAACATTCTCCTCCCTTAAAAACATTCTTCCTCGAATGTTCATACAAGTCATGGGCTATAAATATTTTGGCAGAATCTCCCCTGTAAGTATACCAATCAAACTTGTGCACAGCAACCCAAAATAATGGCACACAGGGCCACATACTAAAATATACAACACCATGGCCTCACACGACCAATCACACTTGTGCACAGCAACCCAAAATAATGGCACACAGGGCCACATACTAAAATATACAACACCATGGCCTCACACGACCAATCACACTGACTCGAAATGAAACCAACACCTGGGGCGATGATGCCTCACACTGAGGTTCCTGGAACAACGGAAACAAGTACGGGTACATAGTCTTCATCTTATCTTCAGCTTCCCATGTCATTTTTTCAACATTATTATTTCTCCAAAGCAGTTTAACAGAAGCCACATCCTTAGTCCTCAATCGACGAACTTGTCTATCCAATATAGCCACAGGGATCTCCTCGTATGATAACTGCTCGGTCACCTGGACATCATCTATCGGTAGAATTCTCAAGGGATCTCCTATACACTTATGGAGCATGGAAACATGGAATACTGGATGTACAGACTCCAACTCAGAAGGTAGTTCTAGCTCATATGCTACCTTACCCACTATACGAATGATTCTATATGGCCCAATATATCGAGGGATCAACTTACCCTTCTTACAAAATCTCATCACTCCCTTCATAGGTGAGATCTTCAGGAAAACCCAATCTCCTATCTCGAACTCTAGCTTGCACCGCTGGTTATCTGCATAGGATTTCTGTCGAATCTGTGCCGTTAGTAACCTTTCTTGAATCACTTTCACTTCGTCAACTGCTTGTTGTATTAAGTATGGGCCTACTAGCTGATTTTATCCAACATCAAACCATCCTATAGGTGATCTACATCTTTGCCTGTATAAAGCCTCATAAGGAGCCATCTGGATACTGGAATGGTAACTGTTCTTATATGCAAACTCAATAAGAGGTGATCATCCCAGCTACCTCGGAAGTCAATCACACAAGCTCTCAGTATGTCCTCAATATTTCTGAAAAGATTTCCAGAAACTAGCTGTGAACTGCGCCCCTCTATTTGAAATAATGGTTGTAGGAACACCATGAAGTCGTACAATCTCTCTAAGATAGAGCTTAGCATAATCTTCGGTTGAATAGGTAGTCCTGACAGGCAGGAAGTGGGCTTACTTTTTAAGCCTATCAACTATGACCCATTTTGAATCATACTTCCGCGGAGTACTGGGAAAACCTGTAATGAAATCCATACTGGTTACCTCCCATTTCCATGTCGGAAACTCCATATCCTGTAATAAACCTCCGGGCTTCTGGTGCTCTATCTTGACTTGCTGACAATTCAGACACTGAGCGACAAATTTTGCTATATCGTCTTTCATACTATCCAACTAATAAACTTCCTTAATATCGTGATACATATTTGTTGTACCTGGCTGAATAGAATAGAGAGAATAATGTGCTTCCCCCATAACCTGCTGACGAAGTCCTGCAACATTAAAAACGCATAATCTACCTCGATATCTAAGTACTCCATCTCTTGTGATCACAAAAGGCGTCTTTTCTTTCTGTGCGCCGTATCTCGGTAATGCCCTAAAATAGGATCCTCGTACTTACGCTTCTTTATCTCAGCTACTAAAGATGACACCGTTGTGTCTTGAACAGTTACCCCAGCATCACCTGAATCTAACAGCCAAACTCCAAGACTAGCTAATCTATGAACTTCGCGAACTATCTCCCTTTTCTCCGGCTGTACATATGACAAGCTACCAATGGATTTATGACTAAGAGCATCCGCTACTACATTAGCCTTTCCAGGATGATACAAAATATCAATGTCGTAATCTTTCAGCAACTCTAGCCATCGCCTCTGACGTAAATTCAAGTCCTTCTGCCTAAAGATATACTGGAGGCTCTTGTGATCAGTATAAATGTCAACATAAACACCGTATAAATAATGTCTCCACATATTCAAGGCATGGATTACTACAGCTAACTCAAGATCATGGGTTGGATAATTCTTCTCGTGCTTCTTCAGCTGTCTAGATGCATAGGTAACAACCTTGCCATGCTACATTAATACACAGCCCAAACCAATACCTGAGGCATCATAATATATCACATAGCCATCTGTTCCCTCCGGAAGAGTCAAGACAGGTGCTGAAGTCGACTTGTCCTTCAATAGCTGAAAACTCCGCTCACATGCATTCGTCCACTGGAACTTAGTTGATTTCTGAGTCAGCTTGATCAATGGGGCTGAAAGAGAAGAGAATCATTCCACGAACCTTTTATAATATCCTGCCAGACCCAAGAAACTACGTATCTCCATTGGTGTCGTGGGCCTCGGCCAATTATTCACAGCTTCAATCTTTTGAGTATCCACTCTAATGCCTTCACCTAAAATAATGTGACCAAGAAAAGCCACAGAGTCCAACCAGAACTCACACTTGGAAAACTTCGCATATAATTCTCTATCTCGAAGAATTCTAAGCACTTCACGTAGATGATCTGCGTGATCAACCTTTGTCGGTGAATAAACCAGAATATCATCTATAAACACAATCACGAACAAGTCTAAGAAAGGTCTGAATACATGATTCATCAAGTCCATGAATACAGCTGGAGCATTAGTCAACCCGAATGATATGACACGAAACTCATAGTGCCCATATCTAGTCCTAAATGTCGTCTTCGGAATGTCTTCCTCCTTCACCCTAACTTGATGATATCCCAATCTCAAATGTATCTTCGAGAAGTATCTGGCACCCAGTAGCTGGTTAAATAAATCATCAATCCTCGAAAGCGGATACTTATTCTTTACAGTCACTTTATTCAATTGCCTGTAATCAATACACATTCATAAAGAGCCATCTTTCTTTCTTACAAATAATATTGGCGCTCCCCACGACGACGTACTCCGGCTAATAAATCCCTTCTCGAGTAAATCCCTCAATAACTCCTTCAATTCTTTCAACTCCGCAGGTACCATTCTATAAGGAGGAATGGATATTGGCTGAGTATCTGGCAGAAGATCAATAGTAAAATCAATCTCCCGCTCTGGCGGAATACCTGGAAGCTCATCTGGAAATACCTCTTGAAATCCTTGACCACAGGGACAGACTGAAGGGTCGGTGACTCTGCTTGTACATCCTGAACCTGAACCAGGTGATAAATATAAGCTTTTCTAATCATCTTTCTTGCCTTAAGGTAGGAAATAAACCTACTCCTTGGTGAAGCAGCATTACCCTTCCACTCTAGGACTGGCTCGTCGAGAAACTGGAATCGAACTGTCTTTGTTCTGCAATCAACATTAGCATAACAGGAAGCCAACCAATCCATACCTATAATAACGTCAAAATCCATCATTTCTAACTCAATCAAATCTACTAAGGTATGGCGATTACAAACTATCACTACACAGCCTCGATATACTCGTCTAGCTATAACTGGATCACCTACAGGCATAGACACCTCAACGGCTTAATTGATTCAGGCTCTATCCCAAACTTGCCATCAATAAATGGAGTAACATATGACAAGGTGGAACCTGGGCCAATCAGTGCATATACATCATAGGAGGAAACCGATAATATACCTGTAACAACGTCAAGAGACGACTCTCAATCCTGTCTACCAGTTAATGCATAGATGCGGTTCTGAGGACCGCTCGAACTAGATGCTCCACTCCTTCCTCTACCACGTCCTGCTGGTTCCTGAGAACCTTTCCCTGGAGGGCGTATAGATGAAAAAGAACCAGCTATAGACCTCGTAGGCTGAACAATACCTATACCACCCCTCCTCGGACACTCTCTCATATTCTGGGATGGCTGGCCACAAGCATAACAAGCTATCTGATCCCAATCGACACTGTCCCGCATGCTGCTTACCGCACTGGGCACACCATGGCAAAGGTGGTCTCACCTGGCCTAACTTCGGTCTGTACTGAGACCCTGAAGCTCTAGAACTCTGACCCGCTCCGAAAATAAAAGGCCGATCAAATCTCTGGTCTGAAAACCATGAAGGTGCACTCCCTGTTGAATGAAATGGATACAAGGAATGTTACTGTCTCTGTCCTCCCCTGAACTCACCAACCATATCTAGATATCTAGCCCTCTTACCATGGCCCTGATCACGCTCACGCTTTGTCCTCCGCTGACACTTACGATCTTCCAAATTCTGTGTATATGCCTGTATACGGGAAATATCCATACCCGACTGTAACGCAACTATCATACACTCATTAATCAAGTGTGGCCCTAGACCAGCCACGAAACGATGAACTCGATCCTCCATCTCAGCCACTATAGCTGGGGCATATCTAGCCAATGAATCAAACTATACACTGTACTCCTGAACACTCATACTACCCTGCTGAATTTGTAAGAACCTGTCTGCTCGGGCCTGCCAAACCTATGTGTCACGACCCGACTATTCAACATATCATAGGCATCTATGCCACATCATAAGTACAAGGCCGACGAGGCCAACAAAAGATATACAAAACATGGGCCGACATGGCTGAACATGTCACGACCCAACTAGGGGCCGCGACGGGTACCCGATACTTGTACCGAGCACCCCTTATCTCGTATCGTACTTTTAGTACTAGGTGGGCCGTATAGACTATACCGTATCTTTTTTTTTTCTGTTGCTTAACGCTAACATTAATGGCATAATTGTAGACATGGACTTATAAACTTTGCTAGCACATTATACAACGACGAGGACCACAAAAGTACAAAACATCTGACTGTACATATCTGTCTACGAGCCTCTAAACAAAGTACATCTACATATACAAGAAGGACCGGTTCTACCGTGCCCGAATATGTACACAAAAGTAGTACCAAGAAACTGAGGCTCCGGAACAACTGGAGCGCTACCACAGTACTGCTGATGGAGCTTCTAAGAGTCAAATCTGTCTACCTGTTGACCTGCGCGGCATGAAACGCAGCGTCCACAAGAAGGGACATCAGTACGAGTAATGTACCGAGTATGTAAGGCATGAATAATAACATAAAAGAGATATAGCGCATGTCATGAAGTAGAAACACAACCTGTACATATAAGTGCACGTTGGCGGATACCATACATGCTTGGCGCTGCGGAACGTGCAGCCCGATCCATATGTGCATATACTATAACGTATTGCTGCGGCACGTGCAGCCCGATCCATATACATATAATACTTGCTTTCTTGGAAAACATTTCTTTTCATATATATATAACATAGAACATATCATATTGCCGAGGCGTCGGCTCCGATCCATTTAACCATATATCCCGCGTCCGGGACGATATCATGTACCATACTCCAACTGATCAGGTGGCTATGCGTCTATAGCGCCTTCTCTTTCCCAATCTTCCCCATATACATGTACATATACTTATCGTTCGATAAACGAAACAATTAAGAAAATCCGGGAATAACGGGCCCACCTCGGGTCAAATGAGGTGGCGTACACGATTTACATACGTTACATTTCATGACGTCACTTGTGAGAGTTTTAAGGTAGTCGGGTCCTATTTGTGCAAGTTCTAGATGTTTAGGCAATTTTTCAACATTTCATACAATATTTAATTCAATTCTACTGAATGAAAAAGGGGAAACTTTGGGTGCGGATTTCGGAGAATAGAGTTGTCCCCGAGGCTCGTATCCAACTTATTACGTTTAAGACATGCCATAGAAGGAAGGGTGAATCCTTACATACCTTTTCCGATTCATACACGTCTCCAAAATCAAGTTTCAAGTTCGCCAAAATCTACAATTTGGTCACAATTACCAAATGTTAATTGTAAAGCTTTAAGATTTCAATCTTAACCAATACTTGTCTACAAAAATTTGGGCAGCATCTCCCCTATAAATACACCATCCCCAAAATTCAACTTAGCTAATTTTTTAATCAATATCAATCCGGGAATTCAACCCGGCCAAACTATCAACACAATGACAACAACCATGACTACAAAACACAATATAACACAACTAGTCTTCTTTCCAACATAATGCAATAGTTTTCATTCCAAGTTCACATTTCCAAATCAATCTCAATGCTTTTACATTCATTACTAATCAAGATCATTACAATATAATTCGGAAGCATTTCATATCATTTCTACCAAATATTCACAAGATATACAAACTTTCCACCAAAACCATAATCCATCCAAAACTTCAAATCTTCAATCTACATATTCATAACATATTTCCATCTTCCAATTTCATCAACCATAATCATAATTTGCACCTTAATAATTTCATTTTCATAATTACATAAATCTACCATAAAATCACAAAACTTCTCATAACCACTTAACAACCAATCTTTCATGCCAATATGGACTATTATCCTTCCAAATTCACCAACTAACATAATAATTCACATTTAAAACTCCACTTCTATAATTACATAAAAACTTCATTAAAATCATATAATTTCCTATAACTATTCCCAATAATTTTCCATGTCAACTTGAACCATTCTCTTCCATTTCCAATATAAATTTCACCATAACCACAACTAGAATACAACATAAAATTCAACTCATATTATTTATACAACAATATACATATATGTCCACTTACATATATGCACACCCACTTTGTAAACTTCCATATTTCCATAAATTCTACTCATTTCTAAATACTACAACATAAACCAACCTTCATAACATAATAAAAAGGGATTAATTCTTACCTTTTTCTACAATCTTCTTCACTTGACCAAGTTGTCAACTTGAAGAAACAAGTGTTCTTCCTTCCAAAATAATTACACCAAGTTGTAAAGGACCCTTTAATTGGTAGAAAATGATTTTTGAAATTTTTTTTTTTTTTTTTTTTGTTCTAGAGCTTGGCCGAAAATGGCCTTCTTATTCTTGCTCTTCTTTCTCTTGTTTCTCTCTTTCTCAATTGTCTTGAAACTTCTAAATGTTTCAAGACAATTTAATGATCCTTTATATTAATTATCACATGGGAAATTTATTAATTTTGTGGGCTTGGGCCATAAGATGGCCGGCCACCACTCTCCTTTGGGCCTTAATTCGTTTTTTATTTTTTTGGGCCAACTCGGTTGATCCCGAGTTGGGCCTAGCCCACTGACCTTTCAACCTTAAAACGTCCATATCTCCTTGTAACGATGTCACCTGGGAACCCACGACCTATGGTTGGAAAGCTAATTCAATTATCTACAACTTCTATTTCTTGGTATTTTCCAAATTCCAAACTTGTAATACCGTTTTTGCCCCTAGAAGTCAGATCACCCGAAAACGTTTTCTTAAAAATATTCGTTTGGAGGACTTCCACTTTGATTTGGCCCAAGGGTCCTTCTTGAGTTGTGTTTAACTTCACATATGTGATTCATATGACTTTTCAGATGTCCCAAAAAAATCTCGATGTGTGGGCCCCACCTCAGCAAATAATCTGACGTTCAAAAATACGGGATATAACAGAACATCTCTACCCACATACACATGACTACGAGACTCTAAGAGTATGACATATCACATTAGCGAGACAGGACCCCGCTATGCCCATAATTATATACACAAAAGAATGAGTACCCAAAAGTTGCGGCTCCGAAAGAAATGGAGCTCTGCTATGCAATCTCTGGATAAGCAACTATGGATCAAGTCTGTCTCCCTGTGCACCTACGGGCATGACGCAGCGTCCACAAACAAAAGGACGTCAGTACGAAGAATGTACTGAGTATGTAAAGCATGATTAACATCAATATAGAAGCATCATAGACAATATATAAAGTGGCACAGAAGGGAAGACAATAATATCATCATCATGGCACTTACCTTCCTTTCATAGGAACTTTCCATTTCTCATGCGTATTTCATAATAGTGCTCGTATTCGTATACATGCCCCTATTCGCATTCACATACATAGTCTTTTCACATTCATATTCATATTATATACAAAGCCATACACTTATATACATACATAGCGTGCCCGACCATAAGGTTCGGTGTTTCATACGTACTTAGCCAACCAAGGCTCAATGTTATTTCTACCTGGCCCTACCAAGGCTTCAGGGTTATCCGTACCATCTGCAGAGGTGTGCGCGCGTTACGTAACCGTATACATACTTTGTACATAATCATATACATCCTACCCGGCGTTATAAGCTCGGGGTATCATTACAGCCCTTCATAGGCACGTATAAGTATAATAGCCCGTAGGCACCTTTGGCATCATCATTATTATTATCGTCATCACTATCATTGTCATTATTGCTACATCCATATCTTAGGCTTACTCGTCATATGAGGGCGTAGTACAATCGTAGTACATGTTAAGGACCGTGAGCTTATGAGCTCGGAGTGTCAATCACTTGAATACAACATACCCATATAGAGGAATTAGAAAATTGGCCAAGAACCATGCCTTATGAAAGAAGGGTTAGCCTTACATATCTTTTCGTCGGACTATTCTACACTTGCACGTTTCCTTCCAATGCTAGCGTTTATACCTTCATTAATATCATAACAATGGCCATTAGTCATTCACATCATCCACATTATCTAGATTTCTCAATTTGCTTCTAATTCTCCCACATTCATGGTCATAACATCCAACTTCGTCCATTCGTCTAAAGTGTCTAGTTCATCATCTTAGTACCATTTATAATGCATTCCTATCACAACACAACCACATTCATGATTCAATTCCAACTATTCCACAAAGTGTCACTATTCATCATTCATGACCTACTTGACCATATTTTCTACAATACATGTATTCCAACTCTTCAATACCTTAAAAATCATGTAAAAATCATGAATCTTACCTTAGAAGTTGTAGGAACAAGCTTTGGTTAATAATACTCCACTTTGAGCAAAACCCTAGTTTTTCTCCATTTGCATTTCTTGACTTGAATGGTATTTAATGGCTTGCTTACACTTGATTCACTTGTTTATGTTGTTGGGGACTTATAATCCTAGAAAAATTATGAAATAAATGTAGAGAGATGATTCTAGAGAGAAGTGGTGTAATGTGGAAATGAAATAAAACAAGTCTTGATCCTCATATTTAATGAATTGACAAATCTGTGTTGGGTGAACACTGGTCGTCCATGGAGGTTTACGGTCCGTATTTCAGTTTACGGACCGTCCCTCATGGTCGTCTTTAAGCTTAAGCAGAACCAGAAACTTAAGGCTGCATGCATGGTGATTTACGACCATGGTTTACGGGCCGTAAATCACTTTACGGTCCGTAAACCTGGTCGTATTTTACCATTTCTCGACTGGGCAGAAAGCTGAAGCTTTTGCATGGCAATTTACGGACCGTATTGCACTTTACGGTCCGTATTTTGCAATATACAACCACTGCGCAGTTGCAATTCTGCAACTTCCCATATTTCTTAGACTTCTCATTTTAATCACCCCCGTCCATGCACATGCATTGCTCACCTTGTATCTCATCTTAACTTAGCCAACTTTCTCATCTCACATCGGATACTTTCGAAATCTCGCCTAAGGTCATCAAACGTCGTTTCTTGCTCATGGACATCATGCACTCATATTCATCACTAGTTCATTCTCTTGCGTACCAACGGAAAATTTTCCGAGGTGTAACACTATTGCAGTAAATAATGACGAATGAAGGCGTCTGAAAACTCTCGCCAAACGGCTGGAGGGGAATTCTCTACCCTAGATAGTTCCTATGTCTGATAACAGTGCAATGCAACATCAAAGTGCCAATAAGAATCCAACTCCATAGACTCGACCTCATCAGTGTGCATAACCCTCAAAGTCCTCTGCATACTATCAATAAAGTCCTGGGGGTCCATATATATAGATGGATCTAGAAAACTCCAGTGGTGTGGGTCGACGGCTCGTCGACGTGCTCCGTCGACCTGCCACCTAAGAATCAGAGACGGCGGCATACCGACAGCCCACAATGATGGCTCGTCAATGTGTCGGCAGCCCATCAATGTGGACTGGTTCTGCAGATTTTTTCTGAGTTGATCCAATTCGCGTCGATTCGATTCATTCACTTCTAATCCTATCGTATTGCAAGGAACATATACTTATACTTCGGTATACGCGGAGTAAGGTACTTAAGATCTAAAAAAATCGGGTGCGTATCTCAGTGTTAAAGGTATACCTACCAATAACCCAAGGACTATCTTACGACGCAATGAGAGGTGTAACACTGAGCCTCTGGCGTAAAGTGGTGGCTCTTAATGGCAGAACGAGTGACACCCTATGTAGCCTTCCTCTTCTTGGACTCTTTCACTAGCATCCTCACCAACCACGGCCCATTCCCCTCGTGATCCTTCTCCCGAAGCTCAACCTGTGAAAGGTTGGGCAACCCATAAACAACATTGAAGTCCTTAGCACCCATCTTTATGTTGACCTCACTGAAAGTAATCTCCGGCTATAGGGCAGTCCAATCAATGGTAGGGAGCATAGCATAGAATTCCCTAACCCAGTTACAGTTAACATTCCCCGGCTTCTCAACTAACGGACCCCAACCCATGCGATGTAGAAGTTGATAGAACTCCGAGGCCAGCTCCTCCACTCGGTCCATAAAAAAGGCCAGCTCGTGGAGCAGGCCCTTAGTCTGTTGTTCCATATAACGCCTCTTGCAAGCATGAGAGGTGAACTTAACGTATACAGGGGGAGCTAGTGGTTGTTGTTGTGGTGGTTGTTGTTCTTGTTGTTGTTGTAGTTGTTGTTGTGGATTCATCATAGCAGAAAGAGAGAGTCAGCCTGAAAAAGGAAGACTGAGTTAGAATAATGTGGCACTAAGATTTAACAGTGATAAGGCATGCATGAAGTAGTTGAAAACCCAAATTTTTAGTTTCTGCCTCAGGCAGCATCGCTGCGGCGGTGGAATGACCGCTACAGTAAAGCGGCTATAGCCACTAAAGGGCCGCCACAGAGTATGTAAAGCATGATTAACATCAATATAGAAGCATCATAGACAATATATGAAGTGGCACTGGAGGGAAGACAATAATATCATCATCATGGCACTTACCTGCCTTTCATAGGAACTTTCCATTTCTCATGCGTATTTCATAATAGTGCTCGTATTCGTATACATGCCCCTATTCGCATTCACATACATAGTCTTTTCACATTCATATTCATATTATATACAAAGCCATACACTTATATACATACATAGCGTGCCCGACCATAAGGTTCGGTGTTTCATACGTACTTAGCCAACCAAGGCTCAATGTTATTTCTACCTGGCCCTACCAAGGCTTCAGGGTTATCCGTACCATCTGCATAGGTGTGCGCGCGTTACGTAACCGTATACATACTTTGTACATAATCATATACATATATCCTACCCGGCGTTATAAGCTCGGGGTATCATTACAGCCCTTCATAGGCACGTATAAGTATAATAGCCCGTAGGCACCTTTGGCATCATCATTATTATTATCGTCATCACTATCATTGTCATTATTGCTACATCCATATCTTAGGCTTACTCGTCATATGAGGGCGTAGTACAATCGTAGTACATGTTAAGGACCGTGAGCTTATGAGCTCGGAGTGTCAATCACTTGAATACAACATACCCATATAGAGGAATTAGAAAATTGGCCAAGAACCATGCCTTATGAAAGAAGGGTTAGCCTTACATATCTTTTCGTCGGACTATTCTACACTTGCACGTTTCCTTCCAATGCTAGCGTTTATACCTTCATTAATATCATAACAATGGCCATTAGTCATTCACATCATCCACATTATCTAGATTTTTCAATTTGCTTCTAATTCTCCCACATTCATGGTCATAACATCCAACTTCGTCCATTCGTATAAAGTGTCTAGTTCATGATCTTAGTACCATTTATAATACATTCCTATCACAACACAACCACATTCATGATTCAATTCCAACTATTCCACAAAGTGTCACTATTCATCATTCATGACCTACTTGACCATATTTTCTACAATCCATGTATTCCAACTCTTCAATACCTTAAACATCATGTAAAAATCATGAATCTTACCTTAGAAGTTGTAGGAACAATCTTTGGTTAATAATACTCCACTTTGAGCAAAACCCTAGTTTTTCTCCATTTGCATTTCTTGACTTGAATGGTATTTAATGGCTTGCTTACAGTTGATTCACTTGTTTATGTTGTTGGGGACTTATAATCCTTGAAAACTGATGAAATAAATGTAGAGAGATGATTCTAGAGAGAAGTGGTGTAATGTGGAAATGAAATAAAACAAGTCTTGATCCTCATATTTAATGAATTGACAAATCTGTGCTGGGTGAACAGTGGTCGTCCATGGAGGTTTACGGTCCGTATTTCAGTTTACAGACCGTCCCTCGTGGTCGTCTTTAAGCTTAAACAGAACCAGAAACTTAAGGCTGCATGCATGGTGATTTACGACCATGGTTTACGGGCCGTAAATCACGTTACGATCCGTAAACCTGGTCGTATTTTACCATTTCTCGGCTGGGCAGAAAGCTGAAGCTTTTGCATGGCAGTTTACGACTGCCAGTTTACGGACCGTATTGCACTTTACGATCTGTATTTTGCAATATACGACCACTGCGCAGTTGTAATTCTGCAACTTCCCATATTTCTTAGACTTCTCATTTTAATCACCCCCGTCCATGCACATGCATTGCTCACCTTGTATCTCATCTTAACTTAGCCAACTTCCTCATCTCACATCGGATACTTTCGAAATCTCGCCTAAGGTCATCAAACGTCGTTTCTTGCTCATGGACATCATGCACTCATATTCATCACTAGTTCATTCTCTTGCATACCAACGGAAAATTTTCTGAGGTGTAACATTCTACCCCCCTTAGGAACATTCGTCCTCGAATGTTAAAGGCTTGGGGAATTCTATAAAAATTTCGCCAGAGTTTCCTCTGTAATGTGGCACTACCACCCTGTCACAACAACCCACAATAACAATGCCACACAAGGCAATAATACAACAACACTAGAAATTTGGCCACACACGACCTGAATGTATAAAAGGGAAAACATGCATACCTTATGACTTTGACGTCTCATTTTGGACTTCTTCCAAGGGATGAAATAAATGTGGGTATTTGGATCGCATATTCTCTTCCGCTTCCCATGTCATTTCCTCTCGATTGTTATTTCTCCACAGAACTTTATTTGAGGCCACTTCTTTGTTTCTAAGCCTCCGTACTTGCCTATCTAGTATGGCAATGGGTATCTCTTCATAAGTCAATTTCTCTGTCACCTGCACATCATTCACTGGGACGATCCTAGTAGGATCTCCAACACATTTCCGAAGCAACGAAATGTGAAATACTGGATGAACTGACTCCAAGTCTGAAGGTAGATTTAACTCATAGGCCACTTTGCCTATCTTGCGTACAATTTCGTATGGCCCAATATACCGGGGACTGAGCTTCCCCTTTTTGCCAAATCTCATTACACCCTTCATTGGCGACACTTTCAAGAATACCCAATCTTTCACTTCGAACTCTAAGTCTCTTCGACGATTATCCGCATACGACTTCTGACGACTTTGAGCCGCTAGCAACCGATCTTGTATGAGTTTAACTTTCTCTATTGATTGTTGGACCAAGTCTGGCCCTATCAACTTAGTTTCTTTGGTTTCAAACAACCCAATTGGGGATCTACACTTTCGCCCATATAGAGCTTCATACGGTGTCATTTGAATGCTGGAATGGTAACTATTATTGTAAGAAAATTCAATGAGTGGCAAATGATCATCCCAATTTCCTCCAAAATCTAACATACATGCTCGCAACATATCTTCAAGAGTCTGAATGGTACGTTTGGCCTGCCCATCGGTCTGTGGGTGAAACGCCGTGCTAAGGCGCACTTGGGTCCCTAAACCCTCTTGGAAAGACTCACAAAACTTAGCTGTAAACGGAGTCCCTCTATAGGAGATAATAGATACCGGAACTCCATGGAGTCTCACTATCTCTTTAAGATAAAGCTTTGCATAATCTTCTGCCACATAGGTCGTCCTGACCGGTAAGAAATGAGCTGACTTTGTGAGTCTATCCACAATCACCCCCATGGAATCATACTTACGTCGAGAACGGGGTAACCCTTTAATGAAATCCATATTGATCACTTCCCACTTCCAAGTTGGGATTTCTATAGCTTGCAATAATCCACCCGGCTTTTGGTGCTCGATTTTCACCTGTTGACAATTAGGACATTGAGCCATGAATTTCGTTATATCTTTCTTCATGCCATTCCACCAATATACGGACTTAAGATCATGATACATTTTCGTCGCTCCGGGGTGAACGGAGTAACGGGAATAATGAGCTTCCCTCAATATTTGGTGACGTAGACCTACCACATCAGGAACACATAACCTGCCTCGACATCGGAGAACTCCGTCTTCCGAAATATCAAATGATGACTCCTCCTTCTGAGAGAGTGTATCTCTGTACTGCATTAGCATGGGATCCTCATATTGTCGCTCTTTTTCTTCCGCTA
Source organism: Lycium barbarum (assembly GCF_019175385.1). NCBI lineage: Eukaryota > Viridiplantae > Streptophyta > Magnoliopsida > Solanales > Solanaceae > Lycium > Lycium barbarum. The sequence goes on along the minus strand of NC_083344.1, from coordinate 16,689,638 downwards.
CTAGCGATGAAACTGCTGAATTCTGAATAGTAGCTCCGCTGCTACCTGAGTCCACTACTCGGACTCCTAGGCTCGCTAACTGTTGAAGCTCACGGGCCATCTTTTTCTTTTCTGGTCGTACATCACTTAGACTTCCCATGGATCTGCGGCTAAGAGCGTCAGCCACAACGTTAGCCTTTCCGGGGTGATACAAGATATCAACATCGTAATCCTTTAGCAACTCCAACCATCGTCGTTGTCGCAAATTCAACTCTTTCTGCTTGAAGATATACTGAAGGCTCTTATGATCTGTATAAACATCCACGTGGACACCATATAAATAATGTCGCCATATCTTAAATGCATGGACCACTGCGGCTAATTCTAAATCATGGGTCGGGTAATTCTGTTCATGTTTCCGCAATTGCCTAGAAGCGTATGCAATCACCTTGCCGTGTTGCATCAGTACACACCCTAGCCCGACGCCTGAAGCATCACAATAAATAACATATCCTTCCATTCCCTCTGGAAGTGTCAAGACTGGGGCTGAAGTCAATCGGTCTTTCAACTCTTGGAAACTACGCTCGCAAGCATCTGTCCATTGAAACTTAGCTGACTTCTGAGTCAGCCTGGTGAGTGGCGCAGAAATAGAAGAAAAACCCTCAACAAATCTTCTGTAATAGCCTGCTAAACCCAAAAAGCTACGAACCTCCGTAGGAGTCGTGGGCCTTGGCCAAGTCTTCACGGCCTCGATCTTTTGGCTATCCACTCGAATACCATCAGCTGCGAAAATATGGCCCAGAAATGATACTGAGTTCAACCAAAACTCACACTTGGAGAATATTACAAACAACTCTCGAGCTCGCAGAACTCCAAGGACTATACGCAGATGCTCCGCATAATCTGTCTCGGATCTAGAATACACCAGGATATCGTCGATGAATACAATCACGAATAGATCCAGAAAAGGTCTGAATACATTATTCATTAAGTCCATAAACGCTGCCGGTGCATTAGTTATCCCAAACTACATTACTCGGAACTCGAAATGGTCATATCTTGTTCTGAAAGCTGTCTTAGGGATATCTTTCTCCCTAACTTTTACTTGGTGATACCCGGACCTCAAATCAATCTTTGAAAACCATTTGGCACCTTGCAATTGATCAAATAAATCATCAATCCTCGGGAGGGGATACTTGTTCTTAATCGTCACTTTATTCAATTGCCGATAATCAATGCACATTCTCAAGGAGCCATCCTTCTTCCGGACAAACAATACGGGTGCTCCCCACGGGGATGAACTAGGCCTAATGAAGCCTTTTTCAAGCAAGTCTTTCAATTGCTCCTTCAACTCTTTCAACTCTGCGGGTGCCATTCTATAGGGAGGAATAGATATGGGTTTAGTGTCTGGCAACACATCAATCGCAAAATCAATCTCTCGCTCGGGAGGAAGGCCTGGAAGCTCTTCCGGGAACACATCCGGAAATTCGTTCACCACTGGAACTGACTGTAGAGTCGGCGACTCAGCTTCTACATCTTGAACTCGTACTAGGTGATAAATACACCCTTTTGTGATCATTTTCCTTGCCTTTAGATAGGAAATAAACCTACCTTTTGGTGATGCCGCATTCCCTTTCCATTCTAAGACTGGTCCTCCCGGAAACTGGAAACGAACCATCTTCATTCGGCAATCAACATTGGCATAACAAGAAGCCAACCAATCCATGCCCATAATAACGTCAAAATCTACCATTTCTAGCTCATGCAAATCAATCATGGTACGACGATCACAAATCACAATCACACAATTCCTATATACTCGGCTAGCTATTACCGATTCACCCACGGGTGTAGACACCTCAAAAGGCTTGATAGACTCCGGCTCAATTATAAATCGACCCGCAATATATGGAGTAACATATGATAATGTGGAGCCCGGATCAATCAAAGCATATACATCATGAGAGAATACCGATAATATACCTGTGACCACATCAGGAGAAGACTCAAGATCTTGGCGTCCACCTAAAGCATAAATACGATGCTGAGGACCGCTAGTACTGGGAGCTCTGCCTCTACCTCTACCATGGCCGACTGGCGCATGTAAACCTGGCCCCGTAGGGCGTACAGATGCCGAAGATCCGGCTACCAACCCTGATGGCTGGGTCCTACCTCTACCACGCACTGAGGGGCAATCACGCATAATATAGCCCGGTCGACCACATGAATAGCAAACATCTGAACCCAATCGACATTGACCCCAATGCGACTTCCCACACTGGGAACATCGTGGTATAGGTGGCCTTGACTGGCCTGAATCACCTCTAAACTGGGACCCCGAATAACTCTGACTCGGCCCGGGATGAGTAGATCTATCAAGGCTCTGGCCTGAAAACCGTGGAGGTGCACTGGTCATAGAATAGCCCGAATGTCTAGGGAACTGTTGCCTGTGTCCGCCTCTGGACTCACTTATTGGGTCCGAAGATCTGGCCCTCTTGCTATGTCCCCTATCCGGTTCACGTTCACTTCTCCGCTGCTGTAGGATTTCCTCTAAGTTCTGAGCATGTGCCTGAATGCGTGCAATATCCATACCGTCCTGAAGGGACGCAGTCAAGCATTTGTCCATCAGATGGGGCCCTAGGCCCTTTACAAATCAGTGTATCGGTCGCCCATATCTGCTACCATGGCCGAAGCATACCTGGCCAAGGAGTTAAAGTGGAGGCTATACTCTAGGGCACTCATACTACCTTGCCTCAAATTTAAGAATTTATCGGCCCTCGCTCGCCGAACTTCTGGAGGCATATAGTGACGGATAAAAGCATCAACAAACTCTTACCATATCGGGGGAGGTGCATTGGCTCCCCGCGAAGCCATCCGCACCGTATACCACTGGATCGAGACATCTCTCAATCTATATGACGCTAGCTCTACCGACTCGGTGTTTGAAGCATGTATCAACCGGAGCGTCCTTGGCATACCATCAATAAAGTCCTGGGGATCCTCCTCCGGTTTTGACCCAAAGAATTCCGGAGGGTTCAAATTAATGAAATCACCTGCTCTTACACTAACAGCCCTATCACCATACCCTGAACTGTGCCTCTGAGCCTGGGCCGCAACCAATTGAGTCAATAAAGTAATGGCCTCTTTTACATCTTGGCCCGAAGCATTTGGTGGAGGAGCTGGAGCTAGGGCTAAGGCTCTCACGTGCTCCTCGGTAATAGGCACTGTCTGGGAGGACTGAGATTGAGCCGCACTCTTGGACTCATCTTCCTCTACTACCGGTGGCGGTGCTCTTTCAGCCCGCTTTTCTGCCACCGTCTTGCCCTTTTGGGCTGCTGTAGCCTTTTTCTTTTTAGGCATCTCTGAAATACACAACACACGATTTAGGAACAAGAATTTCTTACATCATAGCTCTATCGCACGATTCTTATGAAGAAAGAAGGTCATAAATTCCTAAAATGTCCGCAGCTTCTTGTTTATAAGTGTGGCGCGCAACACACCAATAACCAAGACTCTACTAGACACGGCTCGTAGACACATCCTAGGAATGAACTGCTCTGATACCACTTTTGTCACGACCCGGCTAGGGGGCCGCGACGAGCACCCGGTGCTACCCCACCCGGGCACCCCCTTCTCGTACATAACATAACATCTAGGTGAACCATAAGTCAATTCGTGCTTTTCTTATCGTTAATCATATTGATCCCATTAGACGACCATCATCATTCAACATATCATAGGCATCTATGCCACATCATAAGTACAAAGCCGACGAGGCCAACAAAAGATATACAAAACATGGGCCGACATGGCCGAACATCTCTACCCACATACACATGACTACGAGCCTCTAAGAGTATGACATATCACATTAGCGGGACAGGACCCCGCTATGCCCATAATTATATACACAAAAGAATGAGTACCCAAAAGTTGCGGCTCCGAAAGAAATGGAGCTCTGCTATGCAATCTCTGGATAAGCAGCTATGGATCAAGTCTGTCTCCCTGTGCACCTGCGGGCATGATGCAGCGTCCACAAACAAAAGGACGTCAGTACGAAGAATGTACTGAGTATGTAAAGCATGATTAACATCAATATAGAAGCATCATAGACAATATATAAAGTGGCACAGAAGGGAAGACAATAATATCATCATCATGGCACTTACCTGCCTTTCATAGGAACTTTCCTTTTCTCATGCGTATTTCATAATAGTGCTCGTATTCGTATACATGCCCCTATTCGCATTCATATACATAGTCTTTTCACATTCATATTCATATTATATACAAAGCCATACACTTATATACATACATAGCGTGCCCGACCATAAGGTTCGGTGTTTCATACGTACTTAGCCAACCAAGGCTCAATGTTATTTCTACCTGGCCCTACCAAGGCTTCAGGGTTATCCGTACCATCTGCAGAGGTGTGTGCGCGTTACGTAATCGTATATATACTTTATACATAATCATATACATATATCCTACCCGGCGTTATAAGCTCGGGGTATCATTACAGCCCTTCATAGGCACGTACAAGTATAATAGCCCGTAGGCACCTTTGGCATCATTATTATTATTATCGTCATCACTATCATCGTCATTATTGCTACATCCATATCTTAGGCTTACTCGTCATATGAGGGCGTAGTACAATCGTAGTACATGTTAAGGACCGTGAGCTTATGGGCTCGGAGTGTCAATCACTTGAATACAACATACCCATATAGAGGAATTAGAAAATTGGCCAAGAACCATGCCTTATGAAAGAAGGGTTAGCCTTACATACCTTTTCGTTGGACTATTCTACACTTGCACGTTTCCTTCCAATGCTAGCGTTTATACCTTCATTAATATCATAACAATGGCCATTAGTCATTCACATCATCCATATTATCTAGATTTCTCAATTTGCTTCTAATTCTCCCACATTCATGGTCATAACATCCAACTTCGTCCATTCGTCTAAAGTGTCTAGTTCATGATCTTAGTACCATTTATAATGCATTCCTATCACAACACAACCACATTCATGATTCAATTCCACCTATTCCACAAAGTGTCACTATTCATCATTCATGACCTACTTGACCATATTTTCTACAATACATGTATTCCAACTCTTCAATACCTTAAACATCATGTAAAAATCATGAATCTTACCTTAGAAGTTGTAGGAACAAGCTTTGGTTAATAATACTCCACTTTGAGCAAAACCCTAGTTTTTCTCCATTTGCATTTCTTGACTTGAATGGTATTTAATGGCTTGCTTACACTTGATTCACTTGTTTATGTTGTTGGGGACTTATAATCCTCGAAAAATTATGAAATAAATGTAGAGAGATGATTCTAGAGAGAAGTGGTGTAATGTGGAAATGAAATAAAACAAGTCTTGATCCTCATATTTAATGAATTGACAAATTTGTGTTGGGTGAACAGTGGTCGTCCATGGAGGTTTACGGTCCGTATTTCAATTTACGGACCGTCCCTCGTGGTCGTCTTTAAGCTTAAGCAGAACCAGAAACTTAAGGCTGCATGCATGGTGATTTACGACCATGGTTTACGGCCCGTAAACCTGGTCATATTTTACCATTTCTCGACTGGGCAGAAAGCTGAAGCTTTTGCATGGCAGTTTAGGGACCGTATTGCACTTTACGGTCCGTATTTTGCAAAATACAACCACTGCGCAGTTGCAATTCTGCAACTTCCCATATTTCTTAGACTTCTCATTTTAATCACCCCCGTCCATGCACATGCATTGCTCACCTTGTATCTCATCTTAACTTAGCCAACTTCCTCATCTCACATCGGATACTTTCGAAATCTCGCCTAAGGTCATCAAACGTCGTTTCTTGCTCATGGACATCATGCACTCATATTCATCACTAGTTCATTCTCTTGCGTACTAACGGAAAATTTTCCGAGGTGTAACACTATGGCAGTAAATAATGACGAATGAAGGCGTCTGAAAACTCTCGCCAAACGGCTGGAGGGGAATTCTCTACCCTAGATAGTTCCCATGTCTGATAACAGTGCACTGCAACATCAAAGTGCCAATAAGAATCCAACTCCATAGACTCGACCTCATCAGTGTGCATAACCCTCAAAGTCCTCTGCATACTATCAATAAAGTCCTGGGGGTCCATATTTTGCTTCAACACTGAAAACTCTGGAGGATCTAACCCGAGGAAAGTCTTAATCCGAGCACTACCAGCTTGGTCTGCCTGATCAACACCAACTCCCTGACACTGAGCCTGAATGACTACCAATCTGGTCAATAACTGTATAGCATCCCGCATGTCCTAGCCCAGTGCATCTGGCTGAGGAACTGGGGGCACTGGGGCAGGTGCTAGAGGCGGGGTATGTGAAGTCTGAGATGGGCTCTCACTTTGTGACTCTCTCCAAGCCCTGGTTGCTTGCTGAGTACAGCTAGTGGCCTCACCAGCCACTCCCCTGCCCTTCTGGGTAGCTGTAGCTTTCTTGCGAGGCATCGGTGAAATCAGAATAAATTATTAGAAGGCGAACTCTTAACACACGGCTCTATCACACAATCTAAGAGAGAAGGAATGACAATTTCCTAAATGTCCTGCAGCCTCCTGTTTATAAGTGTGGTGCACGATACACCCATAAACAGGACTCTACTAGACACGGTCTGTAGACAACCCAAGGACGGAACTGCTGTGATACCACTTCTGTCACGATCCAACCGATGTATAACTGGGTGGCCCATATGACTTGTAACTAAACCATGTTGACTCATACAAGAACAACATCAAGATCTCTCTCTCTCTCTCTCTCTATATATATATATATATATATATATATATATATATATATATATATATATATATATATATGTATGTATATATATACGGAAAATAACAGTGCAAGCCGACTAGGCCGCTACATATGCTGTACACAAAAGAATGGGAGCCAACAAGGGTACATCACGTGCCAACTACATACATCTGTCTACAGACCTCTAATGGAACAGAAAACTGTAGAATAGACGAGACAGGGCCCCGGCATACTCATATGTATACATATACATCTCAAAATGGCATACCAAAATAGACTCCAGCTCTGGATCAAGTGGAGATGACAGACTATCGCTGAGTGGAAGTCCGACTGAGTTTGACCGCCTGTTTGTCTACCTGAACCTGCGGGCATAAACGTAGCCCCTCAAGCAATAGGGGAGTCAATACGGATAATGTACCGAGTATGTAAGGCATATGAACATCAAGCACATAAGAAATAGAAAGACATCTGAAATATGAACGCTAATCTCAATATCTGAATGCATCTGTGGCTGAGCATCTGGAAACATCTATATAACTCTGTATAACATGAAAGTGCCTCGAAGGACGTATGATATGCATAGGTCATAATATAGTTATTAGTGTTGTGGAACGTACATCCCGATCCATATCACATATGTCAGTGCCGAGTAACGTACGGCTCGATCCATATATCATATGTTAATGTCGAGGAACGTATAGCCCGATCCATATATCATCATCATCACTGTGCACCATCTAATCAGGTGGTAATGCGTATATAACGCCTATCCCTGTCCCCATACCCCATATATATATATATATAATACACGCGTATATAACGCCTTCTGGTCAAGGGTCAATGTGCATGTGTATAATGAATGCAATGCATAAGCATAATCAGTAACTAGAACTCTCGGAGTGACAAAAGATCGTACTATCTCCAATAGACCTCTTTTTAGCTAACATCATCAATATATGAAATCTCAGGACCCAAGATCAGAAGGACCAATCATAACAAGGAGTATAGGATCATCAAAGACTGATGTACTCCTAGTGCTTCTAAGAGTAGAGTAATATGGAAGCTCATTTACACATTTGTTCGCTCATATCATAGGATCATGCCAAAATGAAAGAAAGGATAGCCTTAACATACCTTATTCGCTTTTCAAGCTAGCTATGCTACTATCCCGAGCTTGGAAAATCTACACGCAAGACTAAATATCAGTTATTAGACTAGAACGTACACATGTACCAACCTTAATCTAGTTTACAACTTAACGAAATTCAGGCAGCGTCTCCTTTGTAAACTTAATAATCCTTCAATTCCCATTCGACCCAAACATCAACAACAAAATCAACAATAACAATAGCAATTCTCACATATCAAAATATAATCAATTCTACTCCAAAGCCTTTCCCAAAACAGCCCCTAGTCTCACATTACCCCTTAACCAACTCATCACTTTCATAACTATATTTCGTTAACTTAAAACCACTAAAATTCTTAGTAATCAACCCAATAACAAGGATAAGAATGATATACATACCTTGAAGGAAATATAATACCAAGAATCAACTTCAACTCCAACTTCTAGGCTTCACAACTTTAATGAAACCCTAAGAACAACCTTCTTCTTCACTAGCTCGGGATTTATAGGCTCGGATCTTGCTAGAATTCCTCCAAAATGATGGTAAATATTGAGGATAAATAGAATAGGGTTTGCTCTTGTTTGGGAATGAGAAAATAAAGAATAAAGTCGTGGGGCTACATATATATAGATGGATCTAGAAAACTCCAGTGGTGTGGGTCGACGGCTCATCGACGTGCTCCGTCGACCTGCCACCTAAGAATCAGAGACGGCGGCATACCGACAGCCCACAATGATGGCTCGTCAATGTGTCGGCAGCCTATCAATGTGGACTGGTTCTGCAGATTTTTTCTGAGTTGATCCAATTCGCGTCGATTCGATTCATTCACTTCTAATCCTATCGTATTGCAAGGAACATATACTTGTACTTCGGTATACGCGGAGTAAGGTACTTAAGATCTAAAAAAATCGGGTGCGTATCTCAGTGTTAAAGGTATACCTACCAATAACCCAAGGACTATCTTACGACGCAACGAGAGGTGTAACACTGAGCCTCTGGCGTAAAGTGGTGGCTCTTAATGGCAGAACGAGTGACACCCTATGTAGCCTTCCTCTTCTTGGAATCTTTCACTAGCATCCTCACCAACCACGGCCCATTCCCCTCGTGATCCTTCTCCCGAAGCTCAACCTGTGAAAGGTTGGGCAACCCATAAACAACATTGAAGTCCTCAGCACCCATCTTTATGTTGACCTCACTGAAAGTAATCTCCGGCTATGGGGCAGTCCAATCAATGGTAGGGAGCATAGCATAGAATTCCCTAACCCAGTTACAGTTAACATTCCCCGGCTTCTCAACTAACGGACCCCAACCCATGCGATGTAGAAGTTGATAGAACTCCGAGGCCAGCTCCTCCACTCAGTCCATAAAAAAGGCCAGCTCGTGGAGCAGGCCCTTAGTCTGTTGTTCCATATAACGCCTCTTGCAAGCATGAGAGGTGAACTTAACGTATACGGGGGGAGCTAGTGGTTGTTGTTGTGGTGGTTGTTGTTCTTGTTGTTGTTGTAGTTGTTGTTGTGGATTCATCATAGCAGAAAGAGAGAGTCAGCCTGAAAAAGGAAGACTGAGTTAGAATAATGTGGCACTAAGATTTAACAGTGATAAGGCATGCATGAAGTAGTTGAAAACCCAAATTTTTAGTTTCTGCCTCAGGCAGCATCGCTGCGGCGGTGGAATGACCGCTACAGTAAAGCGGCTATAGCCACTAAAGGGCCGCTACAGCGGACAAGGCTCCGCCATGGCGTTGTGTTGTCGCTATAGTGGCCTCGCTATAGCGAGCAGGGGCCCGCTACAGCGGGTACCTCCCAACAGAAAGGTCGGCTCCCAATGAGCCACCATCGTCGCAATGGGACCGTTGTAGCAATGGATGGTCCGCCGCAGCGGACCCGTCTTCCCTAGAATGGAACCCTCCCAAACCCAACTTTTAGAAAACCTAAATTTTCACCATAGTTTCCTTATTTTTGTCAAGGATCAAGTACTATGATAGCATGTATGACTTTTACAACCTATAACACGCTATTTCAACTACAATGGGCACCAAAGTTTTGAGCAAGAACATCAAAAAATTGTACCACTACCAAACACCCCCACTCCAACATGAACTACCCCATTTTAAGCAGATCTAGAGCTATGAACAATGAATTAACCCTCCATGATCCAAGAAAATTCCCACCCCAAGAAATCAAAACCTTTGTTCAAGGAAACAAAAAATTTCTCTAATCTAGCAGGTTAAGCATAGAAATTTTGAAGTAGAAGGCCATAACCAAGTTGTAGGACAGTGGAAGAGAGTACATACATTGAAATAGCGAGAGACCTGTAAGCTTTGCCACAAAAAATGGACATTGGGGTGCAGAGAAATTATTCGCTTTTCTTTAAAATGTGAGCAGTGTTTAAGGAAATGGAGGGGGGTAGAGTGGTTAAAAGGAGAGTGGGGAGGGAGATGACAGGACTAGGTAGTTGAATAGGAGGAGAACATTTCATGGGAGGGGAGGAGTTATCCAGTTATGGGAATGAAGGGAAGTGGGAGGGGTGAACTGAATTCACCCCACTTTTAAATTTGGTCGATGACCGTTGTGGCATTGGATTTACCGCTGCAGCGGTACAGCTATAGCGGTCATTTGACTGCCGAAGCGATCTGCGTTTTTCCAACTTTGTTGTAATTTTTCCTTTTTAGTAACGATAACTTGATATCCTGCCTCCTATGGTGTAGGGCCCAGGAGTGTGACATTACCTCCCCATGTCGTTCGGGGATGAACGGTGGTTTAATTGGTATCTAGCGTAACGAACCGTCCGAAATTTATTTAATACTTCGCGAAACCATGCCCAATATAGGTATATTATCGTAAATAGTAAGCCCCATGGGGTGTTTTAAGAATTAATAGTAAGAAAAATCAATTCCGGAAAGAGTTAAAAGTCCTGGCCCCATGGGGAAATACTTAGATTATGGTTTAGACCTTACCCCATGGAATAAACTTGAAGAATATCCTTGAATTCTCCCAAACCCAAGCTTTCAAGATGAGAGAAACCCAAACAACATTAAGTAGAAAAAATGCCCAATTGTTCTGCCTCGTTTCTAGTGACAAACGATCCCAAAACTTGATTTTGATGCCTCCAATGTATTCCTTGTAAAATTCCGGTCACGTTAGGCTTTTGAATCACTCCATTTGGCCTTATAATGAAGGAGATATTGGTTTCAACATTTGAAATAGTGCAGATTTTTAAATACGAAATTAGTGGCAATTTCGTAATTAATCTGAAAAAAATCTGGCAACCCAATTCTTAGTAAAATGACCATAAATCCCTCATACCATGTCAAAACTTGATGATTTCAGTTGCTATGGTTCCGAAATTATGACCCAGATATAATGGTTTAGTCAAAACATGAATCAAAGGCCGTTTGCTCAATATGGTACCTTTTATGCTCAAATCTACGTCGAAATCGAAAATAATCACATACAACCCAAACTTATCCAAAACTCATCAGAATCTAACCAACCTTTGTGGGCATGTCCAAAATCATCATGCAAACTTATTGGGACTTTCAAAACATCGACACCGGATCATCTTGACCCGATGTTGATCGTGGTCAACTCCAATTCTAACTTAACTAGTTTCTCAACCAATGACCCAAATCACACCCGAACCCTTCGGGAAGTAAATCAATGACACCACTAAGTCATAAATCACCCTACGGACCTAATGGAACTATCGGAATTCAATTATGGGCATGTTTACCCAAAAGTCAACTTCGAGTCAAATAGTTTTCTCTTTAAGACTAAATTTTCTAAAAGTCATTCCAAAACCCAAAACGATGCCTAGGGAACTGTGCCACCGGTCTCCGCGGATCAAAATAGTACTAACAAGGCTGGGTTCGAGTCAACAGAGGCAAAAACGGTAAAAACGCAATAACGACCAAATAGGTCGTTACACCTAGGCTTATGACTGGAGTTATTGAGATCCATTGTGACTATCTTTATGGTGATACTTTCCTGATTATCCTTGTTGTGTGTTTGAGTTGACTACTTATCTTCTCTATCTGTTAATTTTAGTCTATGTATATGCGTGAAGTATTCGTTGTCGGCTTGTGATACCTACAATTACATGTGTTTGTACTCATACTACTCTTGTTGTACTTTTCTTGAGTGTAGAGTACATCACATGTTCCATTTCCTGTCCTCGCGAGTGGTCCCGAGGCCGTCTGATAGCGATTCTAGGGTGAGCTATGTTCCTGACTTACAGCCCGGAGACTCTTTCCTATTTATATCTATCCTTTTCTACTCCGAGACAGCATTGTGTAACTTGATTTGTACTTCCAATCCATACTATTTACTTATTTAGTTAGTGGCTCTTGTACTAGTTTCAGACCAGATTTTTGGGTATTTAAGTATTTAGTACTTCGTGACTTGATATTATATATAGTGAGACTGTTAGCATACTTGTATGCTTACCTTCGCTTAATGAATGTTAATTAAGGTAAGATTGGTTAAGGGAAGGGTTCGCCCACTGAGGGGGTCAGTGTGGGTGCCATCACGATTCACGAGTTGGGTCGTAACATAATATTAACTATTGTAACATAATATTAACCCTTCAAATCAGTAAACTAGATGAATTTAGAAGTTAAATCAATTTAAGAATACAACGTGATTGTTAGATATCGAAGTCCTAGATCGTTTTCATCTCATCGATAGCATAATATATGTTCTTACTTGGTTAAAGTTTATTAATTGTTTTCTTTTTTTTAGTTAGTTTATAATCATTATTTTGAGGCTTATCTCTCAGTACTAAAAAATGATAAATACCAACCGATTCAGTCATATTTTTCAATAATTTTTTGTAAATCATTTTTGTAAAGAAAACCGTCGTACTTCCTGCAAAAATGCACAAAAATTAGAATCATTTTTTTATATTTGTTTCTAAAATAAAACGACGAACTCTATTGATTTTTATTTTTTTTATTAAAAAAAGCTGATGGACTTCATTGATTTTTAGAGCTAAAACTGCAGTTTAAGAGTATAAATTAAAACAATAGAAGTACTTGATCAAAGAACATGAGTGGTCTAGTCATAAAGTTTCTCAATGCCAGTGTACATACCGGAGTTTGATTCCAAATTGTTACATTTAATTATTTATTTATTTTAAAAAAAATAACCGACAGACTCCATCAGTTTTTAATTTTTTTTTAAATTTTCAAAACCGATGGAGTACCGACGGACTACATCGGATTTGGAAAAGCGACGCGACCTAAATCAACGACTGGTATTTCATCGGTTTTCATTTAAAAACTCACCAAGTCCATCGATATATTCCCCTCGTCTTAGACTTTCTATCCTTTTTCCATAATTACCCTTCCCGCAATTTCATTTCTAAGTTTATGACTTGCAGAGATGGGTACCGCAAGTTTTCTGGCAATCAAATTAGTCTTGGTTGGTTTGAGGATTTTGGAGACATCTAGTTGATTAAGTGAAAAATAGTTGACCAATAATTGACTTTTGGGTAATTGCGTACGGAATCAAATTCTGATAGTTCTGTTAAGTCTAGAATGTGATTTTTGACTTAGTTGAGCCTTTTGTTCAGGTCCCTAGGCATCCGATTGTGTTTTGGGTCATTAGTAAGAAATATTGGTTTAGTTTGGTTGGAGTTGACTTGGGTAACACCTGGTCAAGGCGACCTCTTTTGGGAAATTTTGAGTGCGCAAGTGAGTTCCTAGCATGTTTTTGGAGTGGTATGCATGTTTGGTTGGTGTCCGGGACGTCTCATATGTGTTTCAGGTGTTGGATAGAAGTTTGAGGCCAAGCAGATTTGTCTGGTTTTTTGAGGTCTCGCTTCAGCGAGATTGGGCTAGCACCTGCGTAACCGCACCTGCTTGAGGTGGGCTGCAGGTGTGGTCTTCTAGTTAAGTGGGATAGTCCCGCTCCTGCGAAGAGAAGCCCTTAGAAGCATAGTCGCTTCTGCGCATCAGGGGCCGTATATTCGGTTTTGGACATTTTAAGTAGACATCGCACCTGCGAGGTTTGGACCGCTGAAACGGGGCCACAGGTGCGAGCATTTGGGTGCCACTGCGTGAATCGTTGAACAGAATCTCATAAATTCCCTAAAATACCTATTATTTCATTCATCCGTTTTAGAAATTCTAGAGCTCGGTTTAAAGAGAGTTCAAGCACCAAATTTAAATTTCTTCTTGGGGGTAAATTTCTAAGCTCAGTCTTAGTAATTAGTAATGAATTCTTCCATTATTTTGTCTTTCTTTCCATGATTTGGGGTAGAAAACTTAGGGTTTAAACCGAACTTCTTAAGGAGGTGTATTTCATAAGACTAATCCTAGATTTAGGCCTTTTGAATCTATCTTGTGGATTTAGACTTACTAATCAATAAGTAAACTATTCCTAAGCTTGAATTTCCTATTCAATCCAAGATTCTTGACATGCGATTTAGGGTTTTTCATAAATCGGGGTTTTTGTTAATTAATGAAATTGGAGGCTCAATTGGGGTTAGATTTTCATTAGACTTAGGATTATGACTAGTTAGATTATGAGAAGCATGCTTCTAAACTCATTGTTCTGATTTTGCCCTTGAGGGCACAGGGTAACTTTTGGGGTGGTGTTCTTGGATTCCATTTTGAAGTATAGCATTTTGGATTTTCATGGATTCGTGTTCTAAGGTAGAATGTGTATTTGATAGACGTTGAACGTTTTAAGGCTCTCCAAAAGGGAAAGGTATTGTCTTGAGGTTCGTGGCACCTATTCGGCCTTCGAAGTAGGTTAATGCTTACCATCTTAGACTCCGATTAGAGAATTGTATGTAGCTTGTAGATATTTACGGGAAAAGCATGATAGGTCTTCAAGTATTGTTGTGGTGACGAATCCACCGGTTTGGTATGGATATTATTATGTGGGCTTATCGCCATGTTTGCTATAATTGTGTTTGTTGGCCGAATCTATCTTTGTCACTTGATATCTCACTAATCTCATGGAAAGGGGAAGGATAATATTATCGACTTGAATTGTTATTCATATTCATGACATACACCTATTGATTCTATGATTTGTGTTGTTGTTTAAATTGATTCCATGCATGACATGCCTTACATTTTCATATATGACTAATATGATGGTGCAAGTGTGATTGATAGCCTCCGAGGTCTTTTCCGGAGAGCGAGTGAGCTTGATAGCCTCCGAGGTCTTTACCGGAGAGCGAGTATGTAACGACCCACAATACCATTGTGATGGCACCACACTAACCCCCCTGGAGGGTGAACCATCCCCTTAATTCATTACTTATTCAATTATGAAAACACTTAAATATCATGATCAAGTTATAATAAGTCTAAGCCAACACCATAAATATAAAGTGTGAAATATACTGAGTAATAATACAATCCCCAGAAATGAAGTCACCGTACAAAAACTACTAACTAACGATGTCTAAGAATAATACATATGTCTGAAATACAGATGAAAATGTCTAATGGAACAGTAGTAGACAAATAAAAGAAACTGCAGGGCTGCTTGGCAGGTAGGTAACTCACCCTCGGGGTCCTGGTAGCAAATAGCCTCAAGGCTAGAATCGGGACTTGGAAGAAGGTCCTGCCTCACAATCTGCATTCAGGAAAAAGTGTAGCAAGAGTAGTATCAATACACACACTTACTAGTAAGCATCATAGGCCGACTAAGATTAGTTTACGCATATAAGCACAAAATCGACAAGATAAACAACCACGCAAAAATAACCACTCAAGTTATAAAAGATCGCACAACCGATCATATCATAAGGTGAAGCACCTAAGCACTAGTCTGCCAAGTTCCAAAATTTCCTCAATATAACCACAACACGAATACAACCAGCAATCCAGGCAATCTATGTATAAGGTGATAATGATATATGCAATGCAATGAAATAGATGTCATGCAATGCAATGGCCAATAACTCAGCTTGTACACATATGCTCCGGACGAAATATCAACGTCTCGGCGGTCTTGACCCATGGGGGACACGCGGAGTCCATGTGCTAGTCACTCCGCACAAAGCCCGAAGGTGACTTTCATAAAACTAACAACTCCGTACAAAGCCCGGAGGTGACTTTCATAAAACTAGCCACTCTGCACAAAGCCCAGAGGTGACTTTCATAAAACTAGCCACTCCACACAAAGCCCAGAGGTGACTTTTATCATTCACTTTTTATCATACGTTTCCAAAGTCCTTTTCCATCAATTGTTCCACAATCCTTTCATCACGCTGTTTTCCACAATATTTCCATCATGCATGAATGTATGAATGCAATAATAAGAAATAAATGCAATCAAGCCAATGAATATGCTATGGAGATCACAAAGTACCAGAAGTCATATCAAGACTTGCATAAATCACAACAACCATGGAAATGGAATCAACATAGAATTTCAATCATCATAATGAATCTATCACCTCACAACACTCCCATCATATCAACAAGTGCACCACATATCACAATGCGCAAAATAGCGGCGACAAGCCCACATAATCAGAAGTCATGCCAACCTAAGAGTATATCCATCGCAACATCATGTATGAATACCTAATCATGCTTTCTCCCATCAATTCTACGCATATATACATTTCACTAATAAAAGTCTAACTAAAAGTTGTAATCTACCTCAATTGCTGCACAGGAGCCACAAACTACTCCACTAAGCCTTTCCTTTTCGAAGGGCCTCAGAACGATTGAAGTCTAATAATATCAATGCTAAGTAAGTAAATTACCACAACAAAGGAAACTAATCGAAAAAAGAGTCGGGTGGGAAAGTTACCCAAAATACCCCTAACGAATCACCTGGGCAAAACCGGAAATTAAGGGTGAAATTACACTAGCCATAGTCCAATTACTCATTATTCTTAAATTCATGTAGTTTTAACCCCAATTTTCTCCTCAATTTCATCAATTACCCCAAAATCCCCAATTTGGAAAAGAACCGTAATTTCATAAATTGAATTCTTGAAGAAAAAGGGAGATTTAAGCCTAAAATATACTTATCTCATGATTAGATAGTAGAAAACAGTGAATACACAATAAATACTCAATTAGATTAAAGGGGTTTTAATATCAAAGTCGACGTTTCTATACCCATCTTTCCCATAGTTCATAAATACCATAGATGCTAATAAATGAAATATAAACAACTAGAATGAGGCATAAGGACTTACCCCAAGATGATTCCACCAAAAATTCTTTAGAAATAGCCCATAATACTCTTTAGGATTTTGGTGAATGGGAATAATGATTCGAAGTTGGGAAAGAAATATGGTTTTTGATTCAGAGATCAATGCTGGGGCGAAGGAAATCTCACGTGTTTCCGCCTTAGCGGATACTCGTCCGCTGGGGTGGACTTTATTAAATGACTAGGATTTCTGCTCCTGTGATCCAAGTGCCACTTGGGCATACCCGCAGGGGCGAATCCATTCTGCTGGGGCAAGACATCAAAAACAAGAAAACTCTCGTTTTACCAAGTTTCAACCCAAGATCCCGACATCCATCTAAGACCTTCCAGATACAAACCAAACATGTATACACAAGTAAAATATGCTACAAACTCATCCGTGACCTCAAAATTCCCAAGGGAGGTCACCTTAACTCGGTCAACCCCCAAACAACCGAAATCAAGTTTCCAACCAAGTACTCAAAACGCACCGGCAAGCCTCGGGAACCGAACCATCCACCCCACCAAGTCATAAAAGACCCTCCGGACCTTAAAGAACCGATGGGATTTCCAACCAACGCTTTCACTTAAGGGTTCTAATTCTTTCAGCATTTACTAAAACCACCTGAATACCTTGGGAACTGGGTCAATGGGGGTAATATGGTCAAAACACATATAAAAATCAAATGATTCATTACATAGTATGCTGTATAACTTCTGAGGTCTTTGCCGGAGAGCAGGATATATTGATAGCTTCTGAGGTCTTTTCTGGAGAGCGATGTGGTACATGGACTTCGCAGGAGCCCAATGGGTCATGGCTTTGAGGAATATCCGTTAGCATGTATGTACGAGAGTGGGGAGTTGGCCAATGAATTGCATTGTATTACATTCATTCATTTACTCATGACTTCGTACTTGGTAATTTATATACTCATTCTGAATTTATACTTGAAGTATGCTTTTGTGACTGTACTTGATTGTCTTATTTACTTTACTTGTTGATGTCTATAATTTGAATGTTTTATTTAATCATTGTAGGCCTATGATGCCTATGAGTACTAGTGTTGTACTCATACTGCTCTTGCTACAATTTTTATTAAGTGCAGATTTTGATCCAGGTTTTGATCGCAGCCTAGTGACTGGTCCCAAGGCTATCTATCAGAGACTTTAGGGTGAGCTACTAGTTGTACCTGCAGTCCTGTATCTCTTCTTATGTTATTCTGTCTATTCCCTATTCTACAAACTATGTTCAATTCCTGTATTTGAGACTTGTATTTTCAGTATTCAAATTTGTGTGTTATTTTAAAAGCTCTTGTACAATTAAGACCAGGTTTTGGGGTTGTAACAGCTTAAGTACTTCTGTACTGGTATATTTGTATAAAGCAAGACATTTTACTATAGTTTTCATAATTACTTATGCATGTCTATCTTTTAAATGATGTCATTAAGGGGATGATTCACCCATCAGGTAGGATAGTATGGGTATCATCATGAATCGAGAAATGGGTCGTGACAAGTTGTTATCAGAGCACTAGCTTCACCGGTCTCACGAGTACAATAGCAATGTCTAGTAGAGTCTTGCGGATTGGTACTAGATGCTTGTACCCATCCTCGAGAGGCTATAGGACATTAAGGAAACTTCTATTCTTTCACTCCTTTCATACTACTTGATTCAAATAGGTATCTAGTCGATTCAAATTGGTATCTAGTCGGCTAAAATTGGAATCCATGCATAAGATAAAAGCCCTGTAATGGAAGAAGTCTTGAATAAGACAAAGCCCAGCAAGGAAAAAGTCAAGCATAGACAATTACAAATGTTCACAACATCACCAACTACAAATAATGCAGAAGAAAATAGTTGAGAGACTCCTAGAAGACTGCATCAGACAAGCAGACTACGGAAAAGGCCCATCCTATTATGTTGAGCTCTAGGCCACATCATCACTAGCACCATCATCGTCATGATCTTCATTAGAATTAGCATCATCATCTGACAAGAAAGAGTACTCCTCATCGTCATTTGCATCTTTAATTAGAAACCTCTTCTTTGGATTCCCCCATTTGAAGATTTCCTTGATGCCTCTCTATATCTTCACTATAAGCTTACTTTTCTTCTTCTTCACCTTATCGAAGTTCTACCAAAGGTTAGCACGAGCCGTGGCGATGGTTCAATAGGCTGTCTCAAGCATGCTGACAAAATCTGCAAGTTTCTCATAAGACTCCACTTGTTCCTTCGGTGCATAGAAAAACCTCTGCATATTAGCTCTGATGGAGTGGTTGGGACTGGACTCAGAATGTCCACTGGGAAGCTTGGACACTAAGTCTCGGATAATTTGCAACTGAGAACCTAGTGCTCCAAAGGGTCCATTTGGCTGGGAGGAAGATTCTTCTTCTATGTTTATCTCAATCTTCCTTTTCTTACTCTGCAAAGCGCTACCCTCTCTTATGACTCTAAATGGGTGAAATGGTTTTTCTGGCGGTAACTAGTGATCTGTAGGATGTTCAACCACCTGAGTAATTTTTCAAAGCTAAGTGTTTAAACTGGGAAACATCAAGCTTGGACTATTCTGTATCAAATGCTCCTTCAGCTTCTGAGTGATGTAATGATCAACATTCACAGGAATGGCATCAAGTATGCAAGCAATCATCAGAGCACGAATATATGTATAGTCAGTAGTGTTCCCAGAAGGAGACACCCTACAAGCAATGATATTCTACCGTATTTTTGCCTCAACTGTAGAATCTACAAACTTGATACCATTCTTCTTGTTAGCCCAGGTAATTTCTTCTCAGCGAAGCCTATATTTGGGGCAGCGTATATGCATGCAGTTACTCAACGACTGTGACATTAACATTCTTTACCATCCGAGAAAGGTTCTTGCGTGTGTGGAGGCAAGGTCGTATTTAATGGAACAAATTAAGGCACAATATGGCGTGTTTGTGTTCCTCGTATGGGTGGTTTGATTTGGTTGAGTATAGAGGAGGCTCACAGATCTAGATATTTCATCCATCCTAGTGCTACGAAGATGTATCGTGACTTGAATATCTTTATCAAAGAGGTAAGTTTAAGAGAGATATTGTGGAGGTTGTATCTCAATGTTTGAATTGCCACACTTTTATTATAAGCATTAGCAATATGACTCAGAGGTTGCCTATTCCAAAGTGGAAGTGACAGAGGTAGTTATGGAATTCGTGGAAGGTCTACCAAAAACTTTGGGAAAGTTTGATGCTATTTGGATTATCGAGGATAGGTTGACCAAGTCTGCGCACTTCATTCCAGTTCAGACTACCTACAATTTAATTCGGTTGGCGAAAACTACATTAGAGGGTTTGTCTGATTTCATAGGGTGCCTATTTCTATCATTTTTAGACCAAGGCACTCACTTCACTTCTCATTTCTAGAGGATTTTGCAGAACAAAATGGAGACTCAGTTGGGTCTTAGTACAGTATTTTATCTGTAGATGTATGCAATCCAAGAGAATAATTCAGGTGTTAAAGGATCTGTTGCGGGCTTGAATGATTGATTTTTAGTGGTCATTGGGACCAATTCTTACCTTTGGTGAAGATTTCTTACAACAACAGTTATTACTCGAGTATTGTGATGTCTCAATTTTAGGCTTGTTATGGTAGGGGATGACTTCCTTTGATTGGTTAGTTTGATGCGTTTGAGGTGAGATCTTTGGGTACTGAATTGTTGAGAGTGTCTTTGGATGAGTGAAGTTGATTCAAGGGAAGCTCCTTGCAACTCAGAGTAGACAAAAGGAATTTGCATATCGAATGGTTCATGGCATGTAGTTCATGGTTGGTCATCTGGTTCTACTGTAGGTTTCGCCTATGGAGGGTGTAATGAGATCTGGGAGGAGGGAAAAGTCAAGCCCGGGGGTTGTTAGTCCTATTGAGATTTTTTGGCATGTTGGTGAGGGAGCCTACGAGTGGGCATTACCACCAGCTTTAACGGATGTTCACCCTGTGTTTCATGTTCTATATTGAGGAAATGCCATTCAGACGGGTCTTATATAATCCATTGAGAGTTGGTACTATTTGATCAAAATCTATCCTTTAAAGAAGAGCCAATAACAAACTTGGTTAGGCAAGTTAGGAAGTTGAGGTTAAAACAGATAGCTTCAATAAAGGTGCAGTGGAAGTACTGTCCGGTTGAGGAGGCTACATGGGAGACCGAGGTTGATAGGCGTTGTAGCTACCCCAACTCTTCACTGATTCAGGTACCTTCCCTTTATTTCTATTCCATTTGAGGACGAACATTGGCTTAATAGGTATCTGATGTAATGACATGTTGGGTCGTTTTAGAATTTTTATCCTTTTTCCCCAAATTACCCTTCCCGCAGTTTTATTTCAGAGTTTATGACTTGGGGGGATGAGTGGCGCAGTTTCTGCAATCGTATTAGTCTTGGTTGGTTTGAGGATTTTAGAGACTTCATGTTGATTAAGTGAAAAAAGTTGACCAATAGTTGACTTTTGGGTAACTGCATCCGGAATTGAATTATGATAGTTTCTTTAAGTCCAGAATGTGATTTTTGACTTAGTTGAGCCTTTCGTTCGGGTCCAGAGGCGCCCGTTAGTGTTTTGGGTCATTGAATGGAAATGTTGGTTTTAGTTTGGTTGGTTTTGACTTGGATCAACACCGAGTCAAGGCGACCTCTTTTGCAATATTTCGAGTGCACAAGTGAGTTCTTAGCATGTTTAAGGAGTGGTATGCATGTTTTGTTGGTGTCTGGGAGATCTCGGATGTGTTTCGGGTGTTGGATTGAAGTTTGAGGTCTAACAATTGTTTTTGGTTTCTGGTGTCTCGCTTCAGCGATATTAGGATCACACCTACGAAACCGCACCTACTCGAGGTAGGTTGCAGGTGCTGTCTTTTGGTTAACTGGGCTAGGCCCGCTCCTGCGAAGAGAACCCCGTAGGAGCAGAGCTGTTTCTGCGCATCAGGGGCCGCAGATACGGCTTTGGACATTTTGAGTGTCTGCGAGGTTTGGGCCGCCGAAGTGGTCCTGCAAGTGCGAGCATTTGGGCGCATCTGTACGAATCGCTGAACAGAATCCCTTAAATTTCCCAAAATTGAACCCATAATTTCATTCACCTATTTTAGAAATTCTAGAGCTCGATTTAAAGAGGGATCAAGCACCAAATTCAAGTTTCCTCTGGGGTAAGTTTCTAAGCTCATTCTTAATGATTAGTACTGAATTCTTCCATTATTTTATCTTTCTTTTCATGATTTGGCGTAAAAGACTTAGGGTTTAAACCTAAATTCTTAAGGAGATGTACTTCATGAGATTAATGCTAGATTTGGGCCCTTTTGGATCTATCTTGTGGATTTAGACTTACTAATCAATGGGTAAACTATTTCTAAGCTTGAATTTCTTATTCAATCCAACATTCTTGATATGAGATTTAGGGTTTTTCCATATATTGGGGTTTTTGTTAATTAATGAAATTAGAGGCTCAATTGGGGGTAAGATTTTCATCAGAGTTAGGATTATGACAATTAGCATTCTTGTAAACTCATAGTTTTGATTTTTCCCTTGAGGGCGCGGGGTAACTATTGGGGTTGTGTTCTTGTATTCCATTTAGAAGTATAGCATTATGGGTGTTCATGGATTCATGTTGTAACATAGAACGCATATTTGATAGACGCTGATCGTTCTGAGGCTCTTCGAAAGAGAAAGGCGTTGGCTTGAGGTTCGTGGCACATGTTCGGCCTTTGAGGTAGGCTACGGATTACCTTTATAGACTCTGAATAGAGAATCATATGTATCTTGTAGATATTGACGGGGAAAGCATGATAAGCTTTCGAGCATGGTTGTGGTAATGAATCCACCGCTTTTGTATGAATGTTGTTATGTGGGCTTGTCGCCATGTTTGCTATAATTATGATTGTTGGCTGAATCTATCCTTGTCACTTGATATCCCACTTATCTGATGGAAAGCGAAGTATAATATTATGGACTTGAGTTTTCATTCATACTCCTGACATACACCTATTGATTCTATGATTTGCGTGTTGTTGAAATTGATTCCATGCATGACATGCCTTACATTTTCTTATATGACTGACATGATCGTGCAAGTGTGATTGATAGCCTCCGAGGTCCTTGCCGGAGAGCGAGTGAGATAGATAGTCTTTACCGGAGAGAAGTATGATTGATAGCTTCAGAGGTCTTTTCCGGAGAGTGAGATATATAGATAGCTTACTAGGTCTTTGCCGGAGAGAGATATGGTACATGAACATCATGGGTCCCCCATGGGTCATGGCTTTGAGGCATAACCCTTAACATGTTCGTACTGGAGTGAAAAGTTGAACAGTGCATTGTATTACATTCATTCAGTTGCTCATGACTGCTTACTTGGTGATTCATGTACTCATTCTGAACTTATACTTGATGTACGCTTTCGTGACTGTACTTGATTTCCTTATCTGCTTTACTTGTTGATTTCTTCATCCTATATGCGTTACCTAATCGTTATCGGCCTATGATGCCTACGAGTTCTAGCGTTGTACTCATACTACTCTTATTGCACTTTCTGTTTAGTGCAGAGTTTGATCCAGGGTTCGGTTCGCGACGTCGTGACTAATACCTAGGCTATCTATCAGAGACTTTAGGTTGAGCTATTAGCTAGACCTGCAGCCCTGTGTCTCTTCTTATGTTATTCTGTCTATTTCCAATTCTACAGACAGTATTTAATTCTTGTACTTGAGACTTGCATTTTACGTATTCAAATAATGTGTTTCATTTTAGAAGCTCCTGTACAAGTTAAGACCCGGTTTTGGGATTGTAACTGTTTAAGTACTAACGCACTGTTATATTGGTATAAAGAAAGACTTTTTAGTATAGTTTTCGTTATTACTTCGACAGGTCTATCTTTTAAATAATGTGATTAAAGGAATGATTCGCCCACCAGGAGGTATAGTGTGGGTGCCATCATGACTGACGAAATGGGTCGTGACAAGTTAGTACCAGAGCCCTAGGTTCACCGGTCTCATGAGTATAAGAGCAATGTCTAGTAGAGTCTTGTAGATTGGTATGTAGGCATCTGTACCCATCCTCGAGAGGATTTAAGACATTTAGGAAACTTTCATTCTTTCATTGATTACGTGCTTCCTGATTCAAATAGGTATCTAGTCAATTCAAATTGATATCTAGTCAGTCCAAATTGGCATCCATGCATAAGATAAAAGCCTAGAAAGGGCACAACTCTAGAATAAGATAAAAGCCCGGCAAGGGACAAGTCAATCATAAACAATTACAAATATGCACAACATCCCCAAGTACAAACATTGTAGTGACCTCATTGTGCATAATAAAAACAGAAGCAAAAGAAAATAGTTGAG
The DNA here is from genome assembly GCF_019175385.1 of Lycium barbarum. Taxonomy (NCBI): domain Eukaryota; kingdom Viridiplantae; phylum Streptophyta; class Magnoliopsida; order Solanales; family Solanaceae; genus Lycium; species Lycium barbarum. The sequence goes on along the minus strand of NC_083344.1, from coordinate 16,665,212 downwards.
GGACTCTTAGAAGACTCCATTAGACTAGCAGATAGCGGAAAAACTCATCCTTGCTATGCCGAGCTTTAGGCCACATCATCACCAGCACCATCATCATCATCATCAGAATCAACATCATCATCTGACAAGAAGGAGTACTCCTCATCGTCGTCATATGTATCTTTAATTGGAAAGCTCTTCTTTGGATTCCTCTATTTTGAAGATTGCCTTCATACCTCTCCACATCTTCACTATAAAGCATACCCTTCTTACTTCTTCTTCTTCTTCTTTTTCTTCTCCTTAGCGAAATCCTGCCAAAGATTGGCATGAGCTGTGGCCATGGTGCCATAGGCTGTCTCAAGCATGTTGACAGAATCTACAAGTTTCTTATAAGACTCCGTCTGTTTCTTCGATGCATCTAAGTACCTTTGCATATCAGTTCTAATGAAGTGGTCGGGACTAGCCTATGAAAGTCCACTGGAAGCTTGAACACTAAGTCCCAGATAGTCGGCAACTGATAAGCTAGTGCTCCAAAGGGTCCATTTGGCTGGGAGGAAGATTATCTTCTATTTTTATCTCAATCTTCCTTTTCTTACTCTGCAAAGCGCTACCCTCTCCTATGACTCTCAATGGGTGAAAGGGTTTTTCTGGCGGTACGTAGTGATCTGTAGGATGTTCAACCACCCTAGCAATCTTTCAAAGCTCAGTGTTTAAACAGGGAAACATCAAGCTTGGACTATTCTGTATCAAATACTCCTTCAGCTCCCGAATGACGTAATGATCAACATTTACAGGAATGGCATCAAGTATGCAAGAAATCATCTGAACACGGATATATGTACAGTCAGTCGTGTTCCCAGAAGGAGGAACCCTACAAGCAATGATGTACTGCCATATTTATGCCTCAGCTATAAAATCTACAGACTTGATACCTCTCTTCTTGTTAGCCCATGTAATTTCTTGTCAGCAGAACCTATATTCGAGGTAGTGTATGCGCATGGAGTTCCTCAACGACAGTGACATTACCATTTTTTATCATCTGACCAAGGTTCTGGCGTGTGAGGTCATCTTTTTTTGAACAAATTAAGGCACAACAGTTTGAAGAATTACAATTTTGCAAGATTCGATACAAGGTGTTGTGAAAGGAAACCAAGGAAGTGAATTTAGATGATGAGGGCGTTTTGAGGATAAAGAGGCGTGTTTGTGTTGCTTGTATGGGAGGTTTGATTTGGTTGCATATGGAGTAGGCTCACAGATCTAGATACTCCATCCATCTTGGGGCTATGAAGATGTATCATGACTTGAAATATCATTATCGAAAAGGTAGGTTTAAGAGAGACATTGTGGATTTTGTATCTCAGTGTTTGAATTGCCAGCAAGTTTAGTATGAGCATCAGCGACCGGGTAGTATGACTCAGAGGATGCCTATTCCTGAGTAAAAGTGGGCGAGGAGAGTTATGGACTTCGTGGAAGGTCTACCGAAGACTTTGGGCAAGTTCGATGCTATTTAGGTTATTGAGGATTGGTTGACCAAGGCTGCGCACTTTATTCTAGTTCAGACTACCTACGATTCGGAGCGGTTGGCAAAAATCTACATTAAAGAATTTGTCCGATTGCATGGGGTGCCATTTCAATCATTTCAGACCAAAGCACTCAATTCTCTTCCCATTTCTAGAGGACTTTGCAAAAGCAATTGGAGACTCAGTTGGGTCTTAGTACAACATTTCACCCACAGACATATGCAATCCAAGAGAACTATTCATGTGTTAGAGGATATGTTGCGGGCTTGAGTGATTGATTTTTGGTGGTCATTGGGACTAGTTCTTGCCTTTAGGGAAGGTTTCTTACAACAATAGTTATTACTCAAGTATTGAGATAGCTCCATTTATGGCTTGTTATAGTACGGGATGTCGTCCTCTGATTGGTTAGTTGGATGCATTTGAGTTAAGACCTTAGGGTACTGAATTGTTGAGAGAGTCATTGGATGAGTGAAGTTGATTTAGGGGAAGCTCCTTGTGACTCAGAGTAGACAAAAGGAATTTGCGGATCGAATGATTTATGCATATAGTTCATGGTTGGTGATTAGGTTCTATTGAAGATTCACCTATGGAGGGTGTAATAAGATCTGGGAAGAAGGGCAAGTTAAGCTCGAGGTTTATTGATCCTTTTGAGATTCTTCGGCGTGTTGGTGAGGTAGCCTACGAGTGGGCATTACTACTAGGTTTAACGGATGTTCACCCTGTGTTACATGTTCCATGTTGAAGAAATGCCATTCAGACGGGCAAGATTTATCTTCTAGGTTGAGGTAGCCTACGATGTGGCAAAAGGTTTTTCTGGCAGTACCCAGAGATCTATAGGACGTTCAACCACCCCAACAATATTTCAAAGCTTAGTGTTTAAATAGGGAAACATCAAGCTTGGACTATTCTGTATCAAATACTCTTTCAGCTCCCAAACGACGTAATAACCAACATTCACAAAAATGCCATCAAGTATGCAAGCAATCATTAGAGCACGAATATATGTACAATCAGTTGTGTTCCCAGAAGGAGACACCCTGCTAGCAATGATGTCCTGGCACATTTTTGCTTCACCTATAAAATCTACAAACTTGATACCCTTCTTCTTGTTAGCCAATGCAACTTTCTTGTCAGCGGGACCTATATTCGGGGCAGCGTATGTGGATGGTGTTGCTCAACGACTATGACATTACCATTCTTTATCATCTAGGCAAGGTTTTGGTGTGTGTGCAGGGGAGGTCATCTGTTTTGGAACAAATTAAGGCATAACACTTTGAAAAAGTGCCATTGTACAAGATTCGAGACAAGGTGTTACGAGGGGAAGCCAAGGTAACAATTTTAGACGATGAGGGTGTTTTGAGGATAAAGGGGTGTATTTGGCTTCCTCGTATGGGTGGTTTGATTTGGCTGAGTATGAATGAGGCTCACAGTTCTAGATACCATCCATCCTGGTGCTACGAAAATGTATCGTGACTTGAAATAGCATTATCGGAGAGGTAGGATAAAGAGAGACATCGTAGAGTTTGTATCTCAGTGTTTGAATTGCCAGCACGTTTGAATCGCTTGGTGAGGAAAAAGTACTGCCAACCAAATTTTGCAATTCAAGTTCATGTTTCAATTGTATATTGCCTTTGTTGTTCCTCTCTTACATCAATCATTAGTTTAATGATGATGTCCTCTTTCTTGTCTCCTCTTTTCTTCTTCCTTTCTTTTTCTTTCGTCATCTATTCAATTTTGCTCTAAATCTTTTCAATTTTGCAATTCTTTATTTCTATACAATAAAATATGATATTAAGCACAAATCAATATAATAGTACTCAGAAGATGATTAAATGTACTAGAATCTGAGACAACAATGACTAAATATATGCATTTTTGGCCGAACATCGGGTAGGTCATTTTTTATTTTATTTTCGTTGTTATCTTTTTCCTTTTTAATTTCAATATTTTTTAAATTAAAGTTATTATCTTCACTCGTTTTTGAACGTGTGTTACCACGCACTCAGCAAAATAAATACCACATAAGTTTGGTCAATGGTCAGATGGGTTTAAAATATCTGTTTTGAACACGTTCAGAGGTCTAGATGAAATTTCGTAGAGTACGAATACCGGAATTACAAATCAGGGTAAGTAAACGGGCCTCTCTAACCATTCTGCCAAAAATACACTACTAAAAAAACAGGGATTTTCGACCAAAAATTTCGACCACACGAGGTCGAAAAAGCCTTTATTTCGACCAATTTTTCGACCACACGCATAGGTCGATAACAGCTTGGTCGAAATCACATTCTACTGAAATTAAGGGAAAAATTGTTTTCAACCACATGTGGTCGAAAAAATTATTTTTATATTAAATTATATTTAACTTTTTCGACTACGTGTGGTCGAAAACATTATTTATATTTAAATGTAAAAAGAAAATAAAAATTCAATTTCGACCACATGTGGTCGAAATTATAAATTGGGCCCAGAATTTCGACCGCATGTGGTCGAAATCTGGCAAGAATCTTGCTAAATTTCAACCACATGTGGTCGAAATTGAATTTTTCTGGGTACAATTTCGACCTCATGTGGTCGAAATTGTGAAATATCTGGGCTGATTTTCGACCACAGGTGGTCGAAAATCTGGAATATGTTTTCCAGCATTTGCCTGCTTTTGGCAGCCCACTTGCCAATTTTCAAATAGTCAAATTCATCATCCAAAACAGCCATCCAATTCATCAACAATGCAACACAACAACCATAAACAATGTTCAAACACTTGAACACTTAAACATTGTCCATTCAAACACTTATAAACAATCAAATTCAACCTCAAAGTACTTAAAATTAAAACTACATTCAAACACTTAAACATCATAAACTACATTCAAACACTTAAACATCATTCAAACACTTAAACATTATAAACTTAAAAGTACTTCTAATTCGAACTAAAACTACATTCAAACCCTTAAAGATAATATACATATCCATCATAAACTATTAATTTGGGCTTGCATACCCAACATCCTAGCCTCCGAGGAATTAAGTGTTCTTGTTAGCTAAGCAATTTGATGCTTCATAGCTTCATACTCCTTAGGATCAACTGCGCCATCATCAGCAGCATCTATGCTTTCAAGGGCCGACGGGTATAAAGGTGGCATCCAGACCAATTTAATTTTGATCAAGAATGAAAATAATATAGCAGAGTTTTATCATTGATCAAGAATGAAAATAATCTATTAACAGGAAAAAAGAAAGGATGTAATTGACCATATTAATTATTTTATGAATTGTGAAATTTACACTATTTGATCCACAAAGATTGGGACACATCTGTCTAAACACTGCCTTAATAAACTTGTAAATAAGAATTTCTCTGGTGCAATCTTCTTAGCACGAGGAAAAACAGAAATTTCAAATCTCTTTCAACTTAGAACTCCCATAAATTAGAGAGAAAATGACAAATAAAGTATGGAGTAGTTATGAGATTATAATTAGTTCAGAAATATGATCACATATGAGTACAGATGGCCACAAACACCCAACAAAAGGAAAACAATAGCTCAGCTTATGTTTGTAAAATGAGTTAAGCCCATCCATATAAGGTACCAGCTGCTTTGTGATTCACTAGTCTGTTGTCATAACCCTTGTTCATCACCCTTCCTGTTCATCTTTTGTAACCGCACAAAGAGCTCTCCCCTCAAAACTTCTTCCAACAACATGAATAAGAAATGCGCCAATAAATTTTAAATAAAACAAAATATCACAATTGCACAATTTACACGCCTCTACATAGGGGAACAATTCACTACTTCCCAGAAGTTTTATTTTGTATAGCATCATTGGAGGAAAAATTCACTACTTCTTGGAAATATTCTGCATAGCATCACAATCAAACACATTCACTACTTCAATTTCTAAATAAATACAGCTAATATAAACTGTCATTATTTCAAATCAGGTTTACCATAAATAATGAATGTTCTTCTCAACATGAAATATCGCCTCACGAAAGCAAAAGGAGTTTTACATTCTATTACTGTCGACACATTTCAGTTGCACGAAACAAAAGGAAATACTGCTATACAAATAACACTAACGGAAGTAGAAGGCAATGGAAGTATTACATGGCAGTGACTGATGTAGAAATCTCCAGCCAGAAGTAATCAACAAAGGCATTGAGATTGAAGAGAGGTGGAGTTTCAACTGGGGGTGACTTCCATTCAACATAGCCAGTAGACCACCAGCCGTCCAGCTGGTGCTCGTGGTAGCCACTTAGCATGCACTTCCATCACCTCAACTCTGCCTCATATATTAGCTAATTTAAAAACTAATTGTTGGCAAAGAGATTACAATCTGTTACCCATTTCTGCTTACTTCACCTAAAAAGGGATACAAAGGCTTACTACTGCACATTTTATTCCTAAAGCTTCACACTGCTCAACTATTTGATTAGTGAGCTCTCTGCAATACACAAAGGAAGCAGTTGTAATTTAAAAATCAAAGAGCTTCAGTCACATTGCTCACATAGTATATCAATATGTTTTTTTTGCTATAGAACTCTTCTTTTGAACACTCTGCTTAATTTTAGGGGACAAGCCATGACTTTTCATTGTCATCAATTTCAGTTAACACCTTAAGTAGGTAATTACTATGATGTGTTTTTACACTATATTGCTCGGACTCTTAAAAAATGTCGAAGGGTAAGTGTCAAGATCCTCCAAAAGTAGTGTTTTTTTGGGATCCGAGACAGGTGATGACACATTTTTGAAGAGTCCGAACAATATACGTTTTTAATTAAACAATCAACATCCAAAACTCACAAATCTCCCTACCAAATTATCTTGTAAAAGTCAAATAAGTTGGAAAAAAATAAAAAGATCCATGCTTTTATGCACCAACATAAATTGACTTACTGATTAAACCAAATTCATCAACAAAAAGGAGCAAAATGAAGCAACCCAATGAACAAAATACACCCATCATAAAGCAGAAAAACATACCCAAAAACCAATCTCTAAACCACAAAAAGAAGAAGAAAAAGAAAGGGAAAAAAAAACAGGGATTAATGAACTAAGCTCTAAAACATAACAAGACATCCGAATTCATCATAGTTAAACAATCTATGCTTTATAAAGGTGACATCCAGACCAATTTAATTTCAATATTTCATTCAATTTCAATTCAAAACCCTAAAAAAATAACATGATATAAACCCTAGAACAACAACTGTGATTTAAAAAAAGGTTATCAAATCTACTAAATATAGAAGGTAATGCAACTAACAACATGGTATTGAAATACATGCTTGAGAACTAGTTCAATTTGGGGCTTGTGTTCATAAGATTGAAAAAGAAAAAAAATACCTGAGCTTGTTGAAAACGGCGGTGGCGTCTGGTTGAGATTTTAGACTGCTAGTCGGAAACGGCGGTGGCGTGTGCCGTTGAGCGTATAAGGAGGTGGGGTGGTGGGTTGCGTAGAGAGGAGAGGGAGGAGGAATTAAGGAGAGAGAAAGAGAAGGAGAAAAATAAAAACAAAGTGACCCGATGGGGTCTAAATCTGTTTGAATTTTCGACCATATGTGGTCGAAAATAATTAAGTCATATTTGACCAAATTTGACTTAATTATTTCGACCACTTGTAGTCGAAATTAGTTTTTTTTTAAATTAATTGTTTTATATTTATATAATTTAATTATGTATAAAATATTTTTTTCCCATTTATTATTTGTACAAAAATTAATTTCGACCACACGTGGTCGAAATTCACTTTTCCAGTTAAAAAATTGACCCAGTGTGGTCGAAATCCTATAAAAAGTTTAATAAAAATTAAATTCTGCAAATTTCGACCACCTGTGGTCGATTTTTTTCCGACCAAAATTGTGGTCAAAAGTTTTTGGTCGAAAATGCCCTTTTTTTTTAGTAGTGATAGGACGTAAAGTTGACACATAAGAAGCAAACTTGTCTATTGAAGAAAGTATCTGTTACAACCCAGAATTTCAGAGGATGTCTATGAAATTATTCTTAAAGATAACGAGAAACTTTTATTGTGCTTGATGATCAAAGAAAAATAAAATTGCGTGTGATTAGAGATATTTTGACTGAAAATATCGATTTCCCAGACAGATTAACAATTAAAAAGTGGGAGCAAAGACCTGAATTGTGTGGCCAACTACTAATTCCCATTGTTTATTCTAATTTTTTTATTAAAAGTCAATGCTTGGATGGGAAACATATCATAAAATAATTTAACAAGCCAGCAGTAACAGTGACAACATTCGTATTTGGAGGGATAAACTTTTTAAGGATTTGATGCCACTTCATAATTTCATTTACAATAATCCAACAAGCAAAAGTACTGCACCAAAAAGTAATAATTGTATTTACTGATACAAAACACACACACACATAAACTGATATACAACTTATTCATGTGAGACTTAAACCTCGAGAAAATCTTTTGAGTATAAGTTCTCAAATAGTTAAATGTAAATTATCAAAACCATGTAAAACATCAATTTATCATCTTTGAATCTACAAATATTCTTATGTTTCAATAAAGGAATCATTTCATAGTTTTATAGGAAAAACCAGTTAATATGACTCCTGACAAGCCAAAAAAGACGTTCAAATTTTGTAAATAAAGAATAGTTATTCAGTCGCTATAATTTCTGTTGTAATCAATCAGTCAGCTCAATTATAAAATATCAAAAAATTTCTGTTATAAGAAGCTAATAATCTGTTCTGGATTTGCCGATGCAAAACACATGGTATAGTTATGACTTATGAAACTTTATTGCTCTGAATCAATATGTAAAGACTAATAATATTTCTCAATAAGATGTAGCTTAAAAGCAATAGCAAACAGGAAAGGAGAAGAATGTTAGGTGCAGTGTCTATTTTTCTTGACACAGTATATATACTTGAGCCATTATAGTTTATGAACTACTCCTATATGACTTTGGATAATTTTCACCTTATTAAAAAAAATTTGGGGTTGAGTTAGGTTGTAGATTGATAAATTACACTCTATATCTACTGGAAGAAAACATCAATGTCACGTAGCTCATGTTTTGAGTTTGTTATCTGGTTTAGCCCATATTTGTGTATAAATGCCTTTTTATACACTACTATACTTTTATGCAAGGTTGATACATTATGTATAATGTTTTTCCTCACATATGATGTTGTATAATATTATATATTGGGCTACATGGAATAATATATTAAGTTGGACTGCATATTTTTGAAAATATGCCGTTGTTTGTAGTGTTACAAACTAAGGTAATCCCTTTATCTCATTTTATGTGGCATGTTTTTCTCTTTAGTATGTATAAGAAAGAATGATAACTTTTTATATTTACAAATAATGTAAATCTAAACTTTCTCATTTTATCATTAATGAGATCTTGTTTAGCGACACAGATTCTACAATTTGTTTTATATCACATGTTTCAAAAGTCCTCTTTTTCTTTCGTAAATGGCGCACATAGTCAATAACTATCACATAAAATGGGCGGAGGGAGTAATATTTATATTCTAGGTACTAAATTTCTCTAATTGATATAGTTAAAATTTTGTATAATTGTCATTCGTTATAACATCATTTCACCATAGCGGCTTGATTTTCTCCGGAACCGATTTTTCATGTTATATTTTACTTCTCTATAACAACATTTTACTTTAACAGCAGTGACATTCATTATGACGGTACACTCTTTGTAAAATTACCTCTTTATAATAGCTATACTCAAATATTGGGGTGAGATGGAACCAGAGGCGGACCCAAATGGGTGGGTGGGACTGCACGTGCACTCCCACCGTTCGGAAAAAATTATGTATGTATGTGTGTATATATCTTGATAAATTAGTATATATTTAATTGTGCACTTTAACAAATGAAATTGTTTTAGGGCACGTTGGTTGCAACTGTTGGTTCCTTTACATGTCACCCTGGATCGAACCCGAATGTCACTTTTAATTGTTTTTTGAGCCTATTTTTAGGAAAACAATAAGCGTTAAATGAGCTCACCCAGATTTGAACCTGCACTGTCACCACATGTTGCACAGCCTTAGCCACTGAGCTATCTCTTTCATTTGCTTCACTGTATTAAATTTTATTTATTACACATAGTTGACCTATAAACTTTTATTTTTGTCACTGCTACGCTATTAATGACCGGTCCGATACGGTATTATTCCTCAGTCATCATTAAATTTTTTATTGGAGTTTATGTCAAGATAATGATACCCCGACCATTTTAAAATTTTGGGTCCGCCTCTGGATGGAGCCTCAACCTACTGCTACTTGGGGTGAGATAGAAGAGTCAATTGTTAAGCTCTTTAGACATCATTTAAGGGAAATCTATTTTCAATTCCCTTTTGCTGAAAGTTTGGAAAAATTCTTCGTCAATTCAAGCGTTATATTATCACTAAGAGATTGGAATTTACGAAACAACCTCCAATTACAGAATTCTTACATCAAACTTGTAATATTCAAATCTTAATTAATTTTAAGTGCATATATTCCTAGATTTTAATTCTTTATCGGTATGGTACAACTAGTTATGAATTTATGAGTAATTTATTAGTCTTTTCAATTTTTAATTAATGGGATATGAAAATTAATTGAGATTTTAAAATTAACAAATATTTGTTTTCGTTTGTAAAAGTAAAAAAAATAAATATATTTGCTAATTATTTGCTTACTTTTGCTTATGACAACTAAATGAGATCTAAACATCAAATGTCAGAGAAATTTTTAAACAAACGCTGTCATTATAGAAAGCTAAGGTTTGATTGTAATATGCTACATTCTTTGTGAATATACGTTAAATCCTTGAAATAAATATAACTTTGACACAATCACTAACAATTCAGCAACTGTTATTGATAATTAAATAAGAGCAAATAGTAGTGAGTCAAAAATGGACAATGGAACAGACGTAAGCAGAGAGCATGCCTCCAAATTAGTTGTAATGAAAGGTACCTTTGTCAATAGCCCAATATCTTAAGAAAAGGTACGGAACCGTAATTACCGTACCTTCTTTGACTTCAAACATCAGATCATTTTCTTATTCATTAGGTAAAGACAAATTGATGTTTTTTCCTTTAATTATGATATATTTCTACGTGTTCATCTTCCACTAAACTCCAGAGTCACAACTCCTTCATAATGTTACAAGTTCTAATATTTATCTTCAGATTATATTTAATCGTTGGCTCAAAATGAGTTTATAAATTGCTATATATGTCTTCACATGACCAACCTTTTGGTACCTACTTCTTCATTCTTGTGAATTCAGAGGTCGCTCTTTAGCAATTGAAAGGTAATTTGCTTTTGACTACTACTTTCTGCAACAGTGGATTTGGACTTTGATTATCAATGATTTACACTGAAAAGCCCCGTTAATTTAGTTTCAAAGTTTGTACTGCACTTTCGTTTTTGGGTCCTAACAAATCCTGTGTATTCAATTATTGACTTTTTTCGGTAGAATTCGAATGAAAAACATAAGGTTTATTAATTTCTAGTACTTAAGACTCCAAATGTAAAAGGATTGTGAAGTCCATGAGTGTAAAGGGTTAAAGCGGATTAATTAAGCCTTAAAAGAAGGTGTAAAGAAATGGATTTTGAGTCTAACTCAACCCCAAAAACTAGCTTATGAGGTGAGAATTACCCAAGGCCATATAATGAGACCAAACATCCATCCACAACCGGTGCGGGAGGATCAACTCCCACTCCCTCCCCCCCCCCCCCCCCCTCCCCCCTTCTCGCCACGCCCAGGACTGGACATATGGAGTGTGGACAATATTTGATGGGGCCCAACATCAGTGAAGGGTTCGGCTCTAATACCATGTAAAAAAATGGATCTTGGGCCTAACTCAACTCTAAAAGCTAGCTCATGAAGGGAGTACTACCCAAGGCCATATAAGAAGACCAAACACCCATCCCACAACCGATGTGGGAGAATCAATAGAAGCGTTTAATTTTTTTTTATTTAGATGTACCGAGCTGCTATGACCCAAATTCTATGGCTAGGTGACCAACAATCAATTACTCGGAATCGAGCATACACATTATCTAATTAACATAAGCATGCATACTAACTGAAATAATCTAAAGTAGCGAAAATTATAAAGTCTAACATAGTCTAATATACAAAAACAAAAAAAAAAAGTATCTGAAAATCCCAAAAGGTGGTAAGTCTGATACGTCATCATATCACGAAATCATCTATAGAATATTGTGGGACAAGCCCCACATAATAAGAATTATCAAAAATATCTTAAGCAACATAAGTAAACCACCGTAGGAAAAGTATGAGCTCACCACACTTTGAACTAGTCAACTATGTTATCCACTAGGTTGGACCCATAATCAAGTAGATAGTTTTGTGTTGTCACGCCCCGAATGATGGCCTGGACGTAACACGACCCTCGAAGTCTGACTGCATGTGACCGAGCGAACCATATGGCTTACTGACTCAACATGGGCATGAACTGATGCGGAATAAACTATGAACATCCATAATTTAAGTAAAGCATGGGACCATAGATCATAAGTCTGAAAATATCATAATATCATAACGCGGAATAGTCTGAATAAACATCATAATAATGAGCCAAAATGTCTAGACGACTCTGAATAGCTGACATAACATAACTGAATAGTCTATGAAACCTCTTACATGAATCTGACTACAAAACAGTTTACTGGGACAAGGCCCCCGGCATACCTTAACTGCATGACTGAAATAAACATAAGTAAAGCCAAAACCCCGAATAGAATGGGGGTCACCAAAAGCTGATACATGCTGAATTCTAATGTGCTGATCCGTCGTCCTGTAAATCTGCATCGTGAAATGCAGGCACCCAGGCAAATAAAGGGGACATCAGTACACTTGAATTTTACTGGTATGTAAAGCCACTGAATGAAATAAGCATGGCACATGAAATAATAGAACTGAAACTAAAACTAAAACTGTAAACTGAATATGAACACGAATATCATCTGACATGAATAGATGTATAACATGAGTAAAACATTTTAAGTGGGAAAGTCTTAGTATAACCGACATGTAACCACCACGTGAGCACGCGGCGTCTAATCTCTGCCCGATCAGCTAAGCCATCGTGTACCTTGCCGGGGTACAAGACATGAACATGACATGGATCCAATAACCTGCAATGGGTAAACATGAAGGAATTGTCCTAACTGGGCGTAACGATCCTTATCCTACGCTGGCATACATAGTTTCAGGCTGTCTGAGCCTTCTCGGTAATTTGTCCAACTCCCAAAAAATGAACATGGATGTAATTAGCTTAGTAGCCCAAGAATTATATAAACATGATTGTAAACATAATTCGTGATTGTATTATAACATATAGATAAATATATAATATAACTTGTATGAAAACATGGAAGCATGTAGAAGTTCATGAAAATGAACATAAAAGTTCATATCTTTCATTTAAGAACCCATGGAATGCAAAGTATGAGTTTTCATGGATTACAGAAATATTATCAATAACCAAAAGGGAATATTAAGAACGCAATAACGAACTATTAAAGCAAACATGGTATATCATGGTACATGTACTTAGGGTTATTATGAACATGTCTAGAACCCTAGTTTTGGTGGAATTTTGTATAATCATGGAAGAACGTAGAGTGGGAAGAACAATGATGTATCCACTCGTGGATACAAACCCTACATAGTTGTAAACACTCCAAAACTTGTAATAGAATTCTAAAAGATTGAACTTTGAACCTTGTGATTGGTTTTCTTGAAAACCCTAGGTTAGGAAAGGTGAACCCTTGTTAGATTACATGAATACATGCTAGAATTGACTTGGAAGGGCTTGGAATGGCTTACCTTGATGTTTTTGATTGATGGGAGAAGAAAACCTTCATGCTAGGGCTTGGGAATTGTGAAAACTAATTTTCTAGAATGAAGTATCGTATTTATACTGTTTACTGTCAGGGAGGATTGACGGTGCACATGATGGTCCATCGACATGTCGACAGTTCGTCGAGTTTCTTAGACCATCCGTCGGGTTGCTTAAACTGTCCGAGTCTGAATTTTGACGGTGCATCATTGACGGTCCGTCGACGTGTTGATGGTCTGTTGATTCGATTGTATTGTCAGTAGTCTGCAAAAGTCCAGAAAGTATGCAAAATGAGGTTCCTAGGGACAATACATTTTGATGGGCCGTTGATCAATCGACGGTCTGTCCCTCTGGCCGTCGAATACCACCCGTAGAACTGAGTCTGGATTTTGGACTTAAACTCCACTTTTTGGCTTCTTGGATCCCTGAGTCATAGACGCGGCTTAGTTTAAAGGTACGAGGTGTTACAACATCTCCTTCTTGGGATCATTCATCCTCGAATGACGGGTCATGGTTAAGAGTGTGACTGACATGACTTGAGTATGTGAACGTAAGGAAACATGACATGGAACATGGAGACTGAATCTTCATGACATGGTTACATGGAAACATGAATACTGAGGCATGGAACATGAACACTGGATACATGAGCGTGAAATATGAGACATGACATGGACTATGGAAGGGTTACCTCGAGCGTTCTCTATTTGTTCTTCGAACAAATGGGGATATCTGGACTTCATGTCTTCTTCGGCTTTCCATGTAGCCTCTTCAACTTTCTGACTCATCCATAAGACCTTTACTGAGGCTACTTCATTAGTTCTCAACTTGTGAACTTGACGATCAAGGATAGCCAAAGGGAACTCCTCATAAGTCAAACCATCCTTAACTGTTATAGTGTCAGTAGGAACAACCAATAATGGGTCTCCCACACACTTTTTTAACATAAACACATGAAACACTAGATGAACAACAACCAACTCTTGTGGAAATTCAAGCTCATAAGCTACTTGACCAACCCTTAACAATATTCTATAAGGTCCAATATATCTGGGGCTAATCTTTCCTTTCTTCCTAAATCTTGTAACACCTTTCATGGGCGAGACTTTAAGGAATACCCAATCATCAACTTGAAACTCTAAGTCTCTTTGCCTTACAATAGTATAAGACTTCTAGTGACTCTGAGCCGTTCTCAAACGCTCTTGAATCAACTTGACTCTCTCCATTACCTGATAGACCAAATCTAGTCCTAGCCAGTGTTTTAAAAGGCAATTTCAGGACTCGCCTCATGGCTTGCCCCGGGGCGGGGCACTGGCAAAACGCCTCGGGGCTTACATGTGGGGCTTGGTTCTTGTGAGACTTACGCCCTAAGCGCCCGACTGTACGCCTTAAACACTCCTAACGCCCAACGCTCGGGGCTCGCCTAACAGTTCTTACACAAATTATATATTAAATTCTTTAATTATAATCGTTGACCCTCATAATTCTTTAACAAATGAATTATACTTAATAGTTTTTCATCTATAGAAATAATAAGATTAGGTGTAACTCAAATAACAAGTCGTAATATTGCATATTTACTATTTGAGAATATCGTGAGGGTGAATATCACTTCATATTTCTTTTAAAAATACATAGCCGAATTGTACATTTTCACTTATCTTTGGTCTTTTGTCCTATGTATCAAAATTGTTATATTTTGTTATTTCTCTATTTGAAAGTAATTTTATTTTATTCATGAAGAAGTTACATTTTAATTATAATACTGATAAAGCTTATTGATTGTTTGCTTATAGGGAGATAAAATGGATAGTTTGATAGTAATATTGTTTCAAGAAATTGTGATTTTTCATTGTTTGAAAGTTAAGAAGTTAGAGTTAATTCGCATTTCATAATAACTTTTATTTCATTGTATTGTTTATACTTGTAAAGTTATGTTATATATAAATACAAATTGTAAGTGGTGTATAATCGATTGCTTTAATTAGTATTTTGTGATCAGGATCAAACACATCTATATATAATATATATATATATATATATATTATTTTTTCATTTATTTACAATTTTCTTTTAATTTTTATGTAATTTTACCTATTTAAAAATATTTATTGTAATTATATTATTTTATGAAATACTAAAAATTAAATACCCATGGGGCTTACGCCTCGTCGAAGCATATGTAAAATGTCCCGCCTTACGCCCTCGCCTCGTAAAACACTGGTCCTAGCAGTTCTGCTTCACAACCTTAAACCAACCAATGGGTGATCTACATCTTCGCCCATAGAGAGCTTTAAATGGTGCCATCTTGATACTAGCATGATGACTGTTATTTTAGGCAAATTCAATGAGGGGCAAATGGTCATCCCAATTTCCTTTGAAATCTAGGACGTATGCTCTCAACATGTCCTCAAGAGTCTGAATAGTACACTCTGCTTGGCAATCTATTTATGGATAAAAAGTTGTGCTGAGGTTTACCTTGGTACACAATCCTTTCTAAACGGACTTCCAAAAGTTTGCTGTGAACTGAGGGAACTTTTAAGCTGCAATAAAAAGGGATCATTAAACTGTTTCTCCTTCACTTCGGCTAGTAAGGAGGAATAAGCCCTATTCTGAACAATAACACCACTGTCCTCGGAGTCCATGCATCAAACTCCTAGATTAGCTACACGGTGAACTTCCTTATTCATAGTTCTTTTATCTTCCTCAACGTGAGCTAAAATTCCCATGGAACGCCGACTAAGAGCATCGACTGCCATATTTGCTTTCCCTGGATAATAGAGAATATCTATATCATAGTCCATAAGCAATTCGAGCCATCTTCTCAGCCTAAGATTTAGATCCCTTTGCTTGAAGATATACTGCAGGCTTTTGTGATTGGTGAAAATATCAACATGCACTCCATACAAATAATGATGCCATATCTTGAGTGCAAAAACCATGGCTGCCAACTCTAAGTCACGAGTCGAATAGACGCATAAGCTATAACCTTACCATGCTGCATTAAGACACATCCGAGACCAATTCTCAAAGCATCACAATAATCCAGGAACCCTTCGGTTCCCTTTGGCAGCGTCAGAACTGGAGTGGAAGTCAACCTCTTCTTCAACTCTTTAAAGCTTTGCTCACATGCATCTGACTACTGAAACTTAACCTTTTTCTGAGTCAACTTAGTCAACAGAGTTGAAATAGAGGAAAATCCCTCTACGAAACGCCTATAGTAGCCCGCCAGACCCAAGAAACCTCTTATATCAGATACTAAGGTGGATCTGGGCCAACTTTTCACGGCATCAATTTTCTGAGAGTCAACTCTAACACCTTCACCAGAGATTACATGGCCCAAAAAACGCCACAGACTTAAGCCAAAATTCACACTTAGAGAATTTTGCATAGAGATTTTGATCCTGAAGTGTCCGCAACGCTATTATGAGGTGTTCTGCATGGTCAATCTCACTACGAGAATGCACCAAAATATCATCAATAAACACAATAATGAATAAATGAAGATTCGACTTGAAGACTCTGTTCATAAGATCCATGAAAGCAACTGGTGCATTTTTCAACCCAAACGACATGAGAAGAAATTCGAAATGACCAATAACGGGTTCTGAAAGTGGTATTAGGAATATCAACTTCCTTAACCTTTAACCGATGGTAACCTAATCTGAGGTTAATATTGGAATAACACTGGACACCCTGAAGTTGGTCAAATAAGTCATCTATTCTGGGGAGAGGATACTTGTTCTTAATGGTGACTTTATTCAACTGGCAGTAGTCAATGCACATGTGTAAGGAACCATCCTTCTTTCGGACAAACAAAACTGGCTCTCCCCTAGGTGAAACACTAGGCCTAATAAATCCCTTGTCTAGAAGATCTTTTAACTGAGATTTTAACCCTTTCAACTCTGTTGGACCCATTCTGTATGTCGGAATAAATATCGGCTTAGTGCCGAGAAGTAGATCAATTCCAAAGTCTATCTCTCTGTCGGGAGAAACTCTGGGAAGATCTTCAGGGAATACTTCTGGAAACTCATTTTCAACTGGCACGGACTAGAGGGCTGGAGTTTGGGAATCTATATCCATGACTCGGACTAAGTGATAGATATATCCCTTGGAAATCATTCTTCTAGACTTTAGATAGGAAATAAACCTACCCCTGGGTACTACTGAATTGCCTTTCCACTCTATGTGTTACACCTCGGAAATTTCTCCGTACTTGTATGATGAGTGGAATGATGAAAAGTTTGAGTGTATGATGTTTTGTTAAGTCGGGAATGGCTAATTAAGAATTTTTGGAAATAAGAAAGTCGCGAAAAATTTTCTGTCCAGTGGTCGTATAGTGCGATCGTCCTTCAGCTTGCCAAAAATCTCAAGTTCTGCCAAGTGTTGAATATGGTTATATACGACCCAGTTTACGGCCCGTAAACTGGTTTACGGTCCGTAAACCTGGTCGTAAACTGCCATGTTCCTCAGCCAAAACTTTCTGTCTTTGAAATGATTAAATACGGCCATGGATGACGGACCGTAAATCAAAATACGGTCCGTATATGGTGGTTTACGACCACTGTTCATCCCGACAAGAATTCATTAAAGATCAGATTTTGTGATTTTTAAAGGGGACTTAAGCCTCATTTTAATTCATTATTCATTCAACCACTCAAGAGACTTCTAGAACTCTCCAAATATTTCCTCCACAAGAATTCAAGAGAATCAAAGGGGATATCAAGATTATCAACACCAAATTCATAAAAATAAGTGTTAGAACACATCAAAGGATCTTCTAAGTCAAGAAATTCCCAATAAGGTGGAACTAGGGTTTTGGCTAATTGAAGTATTTCAACTTAAGGATTGTTCAACCATCATCCAAGGTAAGTTTCATGATTATTCCATGTTGTTTGAAGTATTGGAAAGCATAGACACTTGAAATGTAGAAGAACATAGAAATGGGTCATTATTGAGTGAATAGTGACATAAATGAATGATAGTGGAATTGAACTATGAATATTGAAGTGTTGTGAGTACAAATACGTTATAAATGATGTTTACATCATGAAACAAGAATTAAATGCATGAAAACGCAAGGATGAGCTAGAAGTAGAAATAAAGGAAAATTGGAGGAAAATGGTGGATTTTTCCAAATGTACGTAAATGACGATTGTCGATTATGATATTGCGAATAATATTATGAATATTGGGAGTTGATATAGAACGTGAGAAAAGTAGTATGAGCGAAGGAAGCGTTGTCCGACTTTTCCTAGAATTAGCGATGCGTTCTTATAGTTAGTTTACTAATGTTGATACGAATTCTCTTATGAAGGTAACGACGTGATATCGACGGAGAACAAGTGAGCGATATCTTAGCTAAACGGCCAAGGTATGTGAGGCTAGTCCTTCTTTCTAATGGCATGAATCTTTTAGCTTGAATCCCTATTCCTTTCATGAGTTCTTACATTCTAAGAAGTTAAAAGCTTATACCTATGAATGTCTATATGAGATAAGTTATACGATATGATGACACTAGAATGATGGTGATGTTATTCCTTGCCTATACTCACCTTATGTACTAGTCCTTTCAAGGTGAGGCAGAATGTCCATAATGGTTCCATAATGTAACAGGGGGATCACGACCTTACGTCACCCCGATAGAGTAAAGTTGATCATGAGTCTTATATACGCATTATGATAAGATAAGTATTTTATGATAAGCATATTAATATGAGTATTTACGTTAAGCATGTCATGATTGCATTCACACCGGGCCTAGTTGGCCGGGCAGACACCGCTTCGGCGGGCGGCGATACGGATACACCACGACCTTCGTGCATGGGCAGACACCACTAGTGGGCGGCATGAGATGGTACCCCGGACGCGGGAGGCCTGGACGCGGGCTAATATTATTGATTATCACACCGTTCCGACATGGACGGGCAGCTTGCATATGATGCATACATGTTATGATGATGAGTATGAGTAAGATAGCATGCATTACTTCATTTATGATTATCAGTCAGATCCAGATGTCTCATGTTGATGTTATCCCCATATTATTGATGTCTCCTTTCATTATGTTGCCTCTCATACTCGGTACAATATTCGTACTGACGTCCTTTCTTCGGACGCTGTGTTCATGCCCACAGGTAGACAGGGAGGAGAGCTTGGCCCAGGTCCTCGGTAGCTGTCAGCTGATAGATAGCACTCCATTGTTCGGAGGTTCTTATGGCTATTATTTTGATGTACATTCATATATGCATATTTTGGGCATGACGGAGTCTTGTTCTGTCTATGTATTCATTATGTTAGTAGAGGCTCGTAGATACGCAGTGTGGGTTAGATGGTCTCACAAGATGTTTTCATATGTATGTATATTATTTTGATGGCCAAGAGGCAAATGTATATAAAGTATTTATGTTTTGATTAAATATGATTTTCCTACAATTGGTATGTAAAATTTATAAAAGAGTATTAAATGAGCAAGGCAAGCAGTAGAGTGAGCGGTGCTCGGTAATTGCTCCGGGTACCCGTCGCGGCCCCTAGTCGGGTCGTGACACTATGACTGGTTCGTTAGGAAATTCAAATCTTATAATTTTGATTCTACAACCCGCTGTGGTATAACATGAAGCTAACCAATCCATACTCATGATTACATCAAAGTCTACCATGTCCAACTCTGCTAAGTCGGCTATGGTTCTGCGGTGATAGATTAAAACTGAACAACCCCTATAAATATGTCTAGCTAGAACTGACTCTCCAACTGGAGTGGAAACTTCAAAGGGTTCATGCAACTTTTCTGGTTCTATCCCAAATTTTCTTTGCAACAAATAGGGTTACATATGATAAGGTGGATCCTGAGTTAAGGGCATAAACGTCGAAAGTGAAGATTTTTAGTGTACCTGTGACAACATCTGCATGTGCCTCTGTATCTTAATGACCCTCTAAAGTATACAAGCGGTTTTTACCTCCGCCCGCATTGCTAGACTTGGCTACCCCATGCCCTGATTTGGGCTTGAGAATTATGAGGAGCTGCTGCATTTGTGGACTGAGCCACCTTACCACTGGTACCCTGCCTAGCTAATGGAAAATCTCTCTGAAAATAGCCTCTTACCACACTTGCCACAAACCGGATTATCATAAGCCTGCTGACCCACACCAACCTGAGAGTAAGAGTAAGTTGGCCTGAAATTCTGCCTCTACTGATCATTCTTGAACTTTGGAGTTGAGGCACTAACTGCAGATGGAGCGGGTCTTGATGATCTATTCTTGAAAAAATTTCTGCCTCCACCTCTCTTATAACTGAAGTTACCTGCAGACTTAGCTCTTTTATTAAATTCTCTACCATTCTATTTCTACAGAGCCTTCTTCTCTTTCATTCGATCCTCAAGGCCCTGAACAAAGGCAAACATCTTGGTGATAGTCATTTTGTCGTTCTGAGCAGTAATATTCGCATCACCATACAAGTCGGGTGTAGGCCCAACAAAAAATCTCCTAACTATGGCCCTCGTGTCAGGAAGCATATACTGAGCAAACTTAAACAAGGAAATAAACTTGAGATAATATTCGTTCACGCTCATACTGTTCTGCCTGAGCATCTCAAATTAGTAGGTCTTCGCCTCTCTAACCTTAATCGGCTGGAAGTGATCAATCAAAGAATCCAAAAACTCATCCCAAGTTATTGAAGATGCATCCTCTCTGTGGGACTGTTCCCATGTCTTATACCAAATATGAGCAATATCCTGCAACTAATAAGCTCCCAACCCTGTTTCCTCTGTCTCCGTAGCATGCATAACAGGGAAGACTTTTTGAAGCCTATCGATGAAGTTTTAGGGGATATTCTCCCTTAATAGTCCCAGTGAACACTGGAGGCTTCATGTTTAGATACTCCTTGGTCCTAGAACTATTTGACCCTCCACTAGAACCTGCACTAAGAGCCGTCTCCTGATGTTGTGCCTAATTAGCAACAATTTGGGAGAGCAGCTGAATGGCTCCCCTAACATCCATGTCAGTAGCAATGGGCTGCGGAGTAACAGTAGGACGGACCTCCGCAGGCCCCACTCTAGCTAGGGGTGCAGTACCCATTGCAACCCTCTGAGTCTGAGGCTCCACCTCTGGAGTAACATTGGTGGTAGCCCTCTGGCTGGTAGTTGTGGTCCTCTTGGAGTACTTTCTTTTCGTAGGCATTGTCTAAAATATGTAATATGCATGAGTTAGAAGGATTCCTGAAAGCATATCTTTAATTGCAAGAACTAGAGTATGAAAGAAGTGAGACAATTCTAGATGTCTTGGTGGTCAACTATTTATATGTGTGGGGCCCGTGTTACGGTTCGCCTTTACGCCGGCTCATAAAAGCTACTAAGAGGTTGTTGGTGCTCTAAATTGGATTTTATGTCATTTTTAGAGTCGCCACCTAATTTATTAAGGGAAATTTGGAAAAATCAGGTTCAAAGAGTTTTTCAAGTAAGAGAAAAAATCTTATTGGACCAAAGATCAAGGTAGGGGTTCTGGTGATCCCTTAGGGAAGGTTTTATGCACCCTAGTATTAAAGATCCGTAGAATACGGTTAACCTACGAGCTTCAATGTGTGATTAATGTATTGTCTGCTTAAAAGTGTTTAGTATTTCCGCAAAAATGTCATTCATTTCTATCATAAACTCAAGAAAAAAATTGGCAAAAAGTCCCCTTAGAAAAGGAGTTTTTGGGTTTAAAAATCCATGCAAGTGTTTAACTCACTTTATTGCCGGACTAGGACACACCCAAAACTTTTCCCGAGTAGAGTCACTACTATTCTAGTCCTAATAAAATGAGTTTAGTTCTTACGGGTTTTATTATAAGTATATACAAAATATGGAGTATATCTCCGATTTTTATACATATATATAGATAAAGAAAACTACAAGTTGTTAGTTTAAGTTTGGTTTTAACATTGAAGCCCACCAGGTCAATAATATTCCAGGTCCAAATCCATCTTGCCCTCAAGTTCGGTCCAATAAGTCAGTTTTTTGGGTCCAAATTCAGTGTTGGGCTTCCAGGCCCAAACATCTTTCCTTTTTCCAGAATTATATCCAAGTCCAATTCTCAGGCTGTCCAAAACTCACTTCAGGTCCAAAAATCGTTCTTTAAAGTTCTGAAAATATCTAAATTTAGTACCTCTTTTATTGATTAACCCAGATTTTCAACGTTATCTCTTATTATTTTTACAACGCATTTTGAAATAAGTTTTTGTGCTAACTCAGATTCAGTATTTTAAAGACCCATTAGGCAGTTTCACTTAATCACGGGCTTAAGGCCCAAGACAAAACATTTATCAAATTTCAACTAAAAGGGCGGAAGGCCCAAAATTACTACTCAGTCATTTTTTTGAAGTTCATTTAACCTTGTCATTAAACAAGTTTTAAACTTAACCACATTAAATTAAGTATTTCATTTCTCATGAATTTTAAGAAAAAATGATTAAGTTTAAAGATGTTTGAGGTGACCGAGTTTGAACTTGGAGGACTTCTAGACCTCCTTTCCTCAACTCCGTTATGATTTCTGGATGAAAATTTAAACAAGTTCTCAGATCTCCCAGATATCCAACTGGAAAGTTCGGTATGATTGAGAGGAGCGTGATTGACCCTCTAGTATTGATTCCGCCTACATATCCCTTATTTTTGGGAATCAATTCACTTGTAGTTAGACTAGACCGGAGGAAGAGGATATCCCTTATGCTGGAATGCCTCTGTGTGTATTGGTGTGTGTCCGACCGGTTGCAGAATAAATGAAAAACATGTACATAAGCAAATAATTGTTCTTGTGTGGCTGAGAGGGGAGGAGCAATCTTCCAAGTCCTGGCAGGAGAGCTTGACTCTCATGGGCACCCTATCTCGACCGGCTGCATAAGAAAAAGTTCCACGTTTGCTCTGTATTTATCTAGATTTGATTTGATCAGCCTGCTTCTCCAAGCGGCTGCAAATCTGCTTCTACCTACTGAGTAACGTTGGTTGATTTTGATGACGAATACTGCGGTCATCCGACCAGATTTAGATTGTCTTGATCTTTGGAGCGAATACTGCGGCCACCTGGCCGGATTTACATAGCTTTACTATTTTGATTATATCTGTATGCTTGTATGAATGGCCCTTTCGGTAGTTCGTATGAACGGACCTCTTGGCATGTTTGTATGAATGACCCTCTTGGCATGTTTGTATAAGTGGCCCTCTTGGCATGTTTGTATGAGTGGCCCTCTTGGCAGTTGTATGAATGGCCCTCTTGGCAATAGGAAAATAGACATGCAATGGCCTTCATGGAAAATAAGAAGAAGTGATGACCCTCTTGGCAGCAGGAAAATAGATATGCAATGGCCCTCATGGCAAATAAGAAGAAATAATGGCCCTCTTGGCAGCAAGAAAATAGATATACAATGGCCCTCATAGGAAATAAGAAGAAGTGATGGCCCTCTTTGCAGTAGGAAAATAGATATGCAATGGCCCTCATGGGAAATAAGAAGAAGTGATGGCCCTTTTGGCAGCAGAAAAATAGATATACTGTCACGACCCAATTGCACTAAGTCGTGCGGGCACCAACCTTTTCCACCTCGGTAGGCGAACCCTTCACTCCACATACACAGTTAATAGGAAATAGCGGAAGAAGTAAAATAGAAAAAGCCTCACAAATATAATGTAAGAAAGCAGAAACAATAGAAATAAACCCCAATAGCTGGTCTGGTCATACAAGAGCATCTAACTAATTACTACAAGTCTGAATAATAAGTATACATTAATAGTCTCAAAAATATGTCATAGAATGGAAATAAAGACATGCTTACCCTGTAAGACTCGAATCAGCAAATCCTCGAAAAAGTCAACCACGAGGAGTAGAAGTCGATCTCTCATAATACTTTGCTTCACAAAACAATGCAGCAAGTGCAGGTCAGTACAAACAACAAGTATTGGTAGGTATCATAGTCCGACTAATTTTAGCTAACACATATCAAGTCAATAAAGTGAGATAAACAGGTAAATCAACAAGGTATAAGTCAAACATGAGCTAGAATCCAAGTACACGTCATCACCTATGTTTAGCTTCTAAACCCAAATGTGCCAAGTCTCAAAATACTTAGTCAGAATCCGTATATCACAAGTACATCACAAGAATATCACATTAGAAGCCATAGTACAATACAATGCAATAATGTATGAAATGTGTATGCAATGCATATGCTGTGTACACACATACTCCGATGACGGAACATCACATTTCGGTAACACAACCCAGGAGGACCCGCGAAGTCCATGTACCGAAATCTCACGACTCCGGCAAAGACCTCGACAATTGCTACCATGCATATGCACCGATACATATGTACTCCGATGATGGAACATCACATCTCGACAGCAAAACCCATAGAGGACCCAAAAAGTCCATGTAGCTCATGGTTCTGGAAAAAACCTCGCCAACCGCTACCTCATGATTCCGGCAACAACCTCGACAATCGCTGCGCACATCCTCAATTTCGAGGTAACTAGCGAACATCGGTCCTTACGTCACTCTCATCCAACTGAGCCCAGCTCATAACAGTGTTTCCTCAAGTATCATCAATATATCAACAGTATATATTGAAGGATGAGAATATGTGCAATGTATGAGTTCAATGGAAATAATCAAATCAATCTCAAACAGTACCACACATGGGCATACCAACAATATCAATAAAAAGGCTATATGCTGAGTCACAACGGGATCACAACTCTCCACAGTACCTCACAGGGCACATAAGTAATATCAATGATAAGGCTACCCCATAAGCCACAATAGAATCACAATCCTCGTATCAAACGACAACACATAAGATACTACAAAATCATAATCGGGATATATCAATAGTATCCAATAGCTACTATCTCCACGTGGCATCTAGCCAACAACAATAGAACAAGATAACTCACAACATAACGAGGTGGCTAACCCCAATCACATAACAGGGCCCAACCACGAAAGTTTATATGCTTTTTCTGATAATATCATCTAAATATATGCTTCACGAAATGAAGTCTCACCATAGGGTAAACCATAACCTACCTGGAAGGCGGAACAACAAAGTCTCCAATAATCAAACCTTGGTCTTCCCTTTCCTTTAAGCCTTGAGATAATGAAAGTCTAAACATATGCGAATCACGCAATTAGAATCAAGAAAAACATCAATCAAATCCTACTTCTATTCATGACCCAAATTCCCAACCTATGGAATAGGGTTTATGAACTAGAAATGTGAAATTAAGAATCTAATGATCTCAACAAGAAATTAAAGCTCTAAGTGATCAATTCCCATCAATATCAAGCTAGAAAAACCAACAATTCCTAAAATTCAGATTCTAGCCAAAACCCCCAAATTTGGGTATAAACCTTAACCTTAAATTCACAAATTAAGCCTTGGAAATGGAAGACTCAAGTTACAATAGCTAATACCCATCAATATTAGGCCAACCCATGCTAAATCCACCAAATAAATAAGGTTTTATCATCATAAGATCATTAGAGAAGAAAACAACAAAACCCCCTTTTTTGTTATTACCATGTAAGAGAAATCTAGGAATGGATAATTGATCAGGAACAACTAATAAATTTAGAGACAAGATTGATACCTTAGAGAAGAATTCAGTGGTAACCCTCCAAAATCGCCTCCTTAAGCCTCAAGAACGAAATATGAGAAAGTGACTTAGTGTTTAAGGGTTTAACACATTAAAAGGCCTCTGACTCAGCTATTACTGCTTCTGCGGTGTCGGGACCGCCACAGCGGTCCTGCTATGACGGTAACTCAGAACTTCACAGCGGTCCCTTAACAATCACATTACCGCTATAGCGGCCCTAATGCCGCAATAGCTGCACCACTATAATAGTTCTGGTGTCGCCATAGCACGCACCAGACACCAGGTTAACTACTCAAATTTTATAACTTGCACCCGAAATCTAATTAACGCTCGGTAAGACCTGCTCATATGTCGTATACACTACCCCCATAAAATGCGCTATGAACGCGCTTGTGGTCTCAGAATCTCATGGTCTCAGAATCTCCATCAAGGGCCCCGTTGACCTAGTCAACCCCCGACACCTCTAAGCTAGTAATCGAAACCAAGTCCCAAAACATGCCGAGTGCATTGGCAACCGAATCAAAAATACACACAAGTTTTAAACGACCATCCGGACCTCTCGAAATCTATGGATTTCTAATAAAGGTCCCTCTAACCAAAAGTCAACTTTAAGTCAACCCTTTTCCATTTTATGGCTAAATTTCCAAAAAGTCACACAAATCAAACCCAAACACCTCGGGAAGTGTGTCAACGGTCTCCTCGACTCAAATGTGAGCTAAACAAGCTCGGAGAAGGGTCAAAATGGTCGTAAATGCAGTAACAGCCAAACGGGTCGTTACTTCAGCTACCAATTAAACAATCGCCCGTCCTCGAGCGATAAGGAAGAGAATGGGGAAAGATACATGAGCCTGCAACAGTTGGGGATATCTCAACACATAACGAGCTTATCCTACTAGGAAAGATTCTCATAGAAGAAAACTAAATCCTAACGAATGATATAGGTACTATCAGAATTGCACTTCTTCAACATAGAAACATGGAAAACCGAATGAACACCCGACAGGCCTGGTGAAAACTAACTCGCAAAACACAGGATTAACACAGCAGATAGTCTCAACCCAACCACTACACCTCGGGCTCACATTCCCTCCTTCCTAAATTGCATGACAACCTGGTTGGGTGTAACATTCAGAAAAAGCCTGATCGCTCACCTTACCAGTCACAACCCTCTAAACTTAACTCAAGCTCCAATTCTCATATCTCCGTGTTCGAATTCCGCTCGCAACGGATCCTCGAATAAATGAATTGCTTTTGCTCGAATTCTCTGATTTGATAAAATCGCAACTCTAAACATGATTAATAGGCCCACAAACACTTTCCCAAACCAACACAATCCTTCGAAGCATGGCCGCAAACCATAGTTAATTCTAAACCGGGAAGATGTTCTGATTCCGCTAACCTTTCTTTTGCACTTGCTAAAGCCGTTTTTCGTACCGCGATTCCTTAGAAACACATGAGCACACATAGCAAAATTCTGAAACCATAACTTTCTCTTGTCAAAAGAATCCTGGATTCATCTGAGATTCCTACGCAATTCCATCAAAACTGATCTTACTGACAACCAACTTGGCTAGTTCTAAGTCTTCTTAAACCTTCAGATCACAATATCAAAGCCATGCTACTGAATATCTCATCGAGCAGAGTCCGTCAGAACCCAACTGATCACTATAATGACCTCTCGCACAACAGTTCCTCCCCAAATCTGTACTAAGCTCATTGTATACAATTATTCTGTCCAAGCAGCTGTTCTCAGAAATTATCATCAAATTCACTAGAAAACCCTGACAAAGCTCGGTAAATCTGTCATACCTCAAATCTGAGCCGAAATGCTTCGAATCCTTAGATATCTTCCTGGAAGTATAATCATAGACCTTTAAGCTTAACTCGAACAACACTGACCCAGAATGAATGCACAACTCTCGAATACCACAAATACTCATTATAACTGACTCTGAATTTTGAAACCAATCACAGTCATACCATGCATAACAAATCCTGTCTGTCACCCTCGACTCCACTAGTTGAGTCCTATCCAAGTTATCAATTTAATATCGAATGGCTATACCTTACGATTTAAATCTTCATGTTTCTCAACCTTTACTCGATACTCAATTCTGATACAACCCCAAACTTTTCGACACAAAACCTGAAGCCTCATATAGTAATTATATAACCATTGAACCTCTCATAGTATCACCTCGATATGCTCGTAAATTCTCTAAAAGTATCCAGTCTTACGCTGCCGCTCTAAATATCACGCAATTGCTCCCAAGTCCTTAATATCCAAAAGCGCTTACCCAAACTATCTAGTCAATTACTTGCAATCATACTGTATTACCACGAGTAGGGTCCCACCCCAAAAATATAACTCTAGCCTCACATGATAGGAATTCCACAATTATATCTCTTAAAAGCACGCTAACTCATCCACTGCAGAATGTTACGAACTTTTCAACGATGTACCACCAAGCCACTTCTTATAAATCTCAACATGTCGGTTCACTGAAATATGCTTATCACTAGCTGCTGATCACGAATCTCCCAGAATTTTCCTCATATGACTTAGTCTATTTCTGTAGACTTCCTTCCTTAAGCTCACGCAACAATCACAACTCATCTGAATATGCAAGACAACGATGCCACCATCTAAATAGACTCAAGTAATCCCAAGATGCACCTCATTCTTGCCGACTCTTGATCAACTATACATTTTCTTGACACTTCAATTCCTTAATTTACATCAGTTCACTTATACCGCCATCGTCTGACCATTACTCGAACCCACTCAGTAATCTTATCACATAACCATAAGTCTCATACACTAACTGAATCACACTTGGAGATAATAGTAGGCCACGAATTCTATCCATTATAGTTTCCTTAATACTTACCATTCTAAACTGAACACTCTCTAAATCTGGCGTATCGCATAACAGTCTTACTAATATCCTCATGTATCTCACTGAAGCGTCTTTGCCCGACTTGCCTTACTTAATTTCTGAAATGTTACCCCGAACTTAACTCAGTTAACCCATCATTGATCTACCATTTCAAGTACCCATGTTTACTAATCCCTTGCTCAAATCCTCAATGTTACTATTCCTTGAAGAATCACCTCTTACCTCAATTATCGAATCTGAATAGCTCTAACCACTCGCACGACTATCCCTTTTTATTCAACAACCTAAGTCGAGTAATAACACCACTAGTAGAGGGATCTAGCCAATTTTTACACAATGAATACAAGGTTCCCAACCTTAGTCCACCACTGACCTCTATTAGTCTGTGACATAACCGAACATACCAGCTCATCCATAAACTCTCAAGACCACTCTACACTGTACAATCACAACTAAGCTCTCACATCACAAACTCTTATTTCGATGATTTCCTTTCTGCCCTTAACCTCGAAAACACCAATCAACCTCATCGGTCACACCCCTTACTGTATGTCATGGTATAATGTCCCCGCTGTCCAAACACGACTCAAGTACCCATATGGCATTTCAAATCACGTTTATCACTGTCAACCAACAACCCCTCATATCCCCTCGATCCTCTAAACTAATCATCCATCTAAGCCAAACGACTCACAAAATGATATCAATATTTCTCCTCAAATCTAAGTGAAACAACCAGTAACTCCTTCAGTCATTAACTCATCGCTTACGCCCATATTTAAAGTCAGTTCCGTCAGTCGATTACTAACTCCTCAGGAGTCTACAACTCAGTCAATTTATCGATCAAACGATGTGCCTATAGCACTTAATAACAGAGTATTCCTTAACATCAACGAGCTTATATCAAGAATACTTTTAGCACCAGTCACAACCTTATCCTGATAACCATGTCAGATACCAATTTTTCCCTTCCCGATCTCACGAAAAGTACTCATGTCTAAGATGTTCTATGAAGTCTCACTTTGATACACACTTTACACAAAAGTCTTCCTTCATGTTCTTATTATCAACTTCTTTTCTTTATTACACGTGGTCCCAATTCGATGGTCATTACCGAACTTACACTTGTTCTCATATACCGAAGTCAAATACTCTACCGCTGCTGAATCAGCGACCCGCTATTGGTACACCAGTGTCATGCACACCATCATTAAGCCTTGACGAAGTTGAAGTCAAACCGATCATATGATCGAGCAACCCACTATTGTTAATCCATCAATGCACTTTGTCACTTCCAAGCAACCCAACGCTGAAACATGGAGACCCTATAACCCCTTGAACTATCTTTCCCATTTCACACGAACTCTCACAATAAATAATTCTAAACGCGATTCCACACAATCGAATCCTTAGGCCATAACTAGAGACTGAATCTGATCACGTTTCCGAATAAGAATAGCACATCTCGTACCCAAACCAAAAAACATCATAGATCAACTATTCGCATAAGAATTTAAGTACGAGTGTCCACCCTCTGTGGGTGATTAAGATAAAAAAAGTTCAGACACCAATTGGATTCGACTAGATACCAATTTGAATGAAGTCACACGAGAGAATGAAATAATTAAAAGTTTTCTAAATGTCTTATAGCCTCTCATAGATAAGTATGTAGCTCATCGTACCGATCCACGCAAATCTACTCGACACACTCTTGTATTATAGACCGGGTAACCTAGGGCTTTGATACCAACTTGTCACGACCCAATTGTACTAAGTCGTGCGGGCACCTACCTTTCTCACCTGGGTAGGTGAACCCTTAACTCCACATACACAGTTAATAGGAAATAGTGAAAGAAGTAAAATAGCGAAAGCCTCACAAATATAATGTAAGAAAGCGAAAATAATAAAAATACCCAGTATCTGGTCTGGTCATACAAGAGCATCTAACTAAATACTACAAGACTGGATAATAAGTATACATCAATAGCCTCAAAACTAAGTCTGAATAATAAGTATACATCAATAGCCTCAAAACTATGTCTTAGAATAGAAATAAAGACATAGTAGATAGAGGAGTCTTCGGTTACAGAATGTCCACATGCTCACCCTGTAAGACTCAAATCAACAAATCCTCGAAGTAGTCAACCACGAGGAGTAGAAGTCAATCTATCCTGTTACTCTGCATTCATAAAAGACTATAGCAAGTCCAGGTCAGTACAAATAACAAGTAGTGGTAGGTATCTGTCACGATCCAAATCGATGAGTCTTGACGAGTGCCTAACTTCTACTGACCAGACACCCTTATACGCGTACCTGAATTTCACTGAATAACAGGGTGGCCCATATATGACCTATAACTGAACTATACTGACTCCTATAAGAACAACACAATGGACTATGCATCAAGAACTCACGATCATATATACATATGTGCTGAAGATAACAGTGCAAGCCGGCTAGGCCACTATATATACTATACAACAAAATAACAGCCGACAAGGCTACATAACATACGAACTACATACAACTGTCTGCAGACCTCTAATGGAGTACGAAGCTGTAGAAAGGACGGGACAAAGCCCCGTCATACCCAAATATACACATCAAAATAGCATACCAAAATAGACTGCAGATCCAGACCAAGTGGAGTGCACTGACTACTGCTGGGTGGAAGTCCTACTGAGCTGGACCGCCTGTCTATCTACCTGAACCTGCGACCATGAACGCAGCTCCTCGAGCAATAGGGGAGTCAGTACGAATAATTTACCGAGTATGTAAGGCATAAGAACAACATTAACATAAAAATCATGAAAGGAATCTAAAACATAAAAGCTAACCCAAGTATCTGAAAGTGTTTGTGTACTCTGTCTAACTGAAAGTGCCCCTGAGGGCGTATGATATGCATGCTTTCTTTCAAAATCATATACATATATAATAGTATAACTGCTAGTGCTATGGAACGTATAGCTCGATCCATTAATCATGTCATCCCGCATCCGGGGTAATCTCATACCGTACCCACTGCAGTGGTATGCACATCTACCTACCTGCCCGGCCGACTATAGCACAACGCGGTATAAGAAAATAGTTCTAGAAAAGGAAGGAATTTCAGCAACTCGTTCTCTAGGGGTCAGAGTTCTTGGGTATATTCGGGGTGTCTGGTTCTGTCTACTATGCAGGTGTCTGCTAGGGGCCCATTAGGGGCTAATTATCAGTCTTCAGGTCAGTATGGGGGTTATACCGCTTTATCAGCTTCTGTTCAGTGACCTTTGCTGGACCGTTCTTATTACGAGTGTGGTGAGCCAGGGCATATTAGGAGGTTTTTCCCCAGACTCGGACAGGGTGGTCAGGGGAATCAATATCAAGCTCCCTGAGCTCCACTTGCATAAAATAGAGAAGGCAAGGACTGTGCACTAGCAGGGCGGGGCGGCCACACCATAGGTAGGTGTGGCGCTCAGCCCAACAGAGGCGATCCTCAGGCAGGCAGAGGTGGACAGCAGCCCGGTAGGGGCAGGGCTTATACTGGACAAGGTAATCACAATGGTTCACAGGCTACTAGAGGGCGCGGTCACTTGTACGCCTTCCCAGGCAGACCTGAGGTGAAGGCTTCTGATGCCGTCATCACAGGTACTATCTCTGTTTATGATCGGATGGCTTTTATTTTATTTGATCCGGGTTCTATTTTTTAATATGTGTCTTTATATTTTGCTATGGGTTTGGATATGATTTGTGATACTCTTGATGCCCCTATCCATGTATCTACTCCGGTCGGGGGTTCTGTGGTGGTAGATAGAGTCTACCCTTCTTGCGCGATTACTTTTATGGGATATAGTACTTGGGCAGATTTAATGATCCTAGACATGGTAGATTTTGATGTCATCTTTGGTATGAATTGGTTGTTCCCACATTGTGCAATTCTAGACTATTTCTCTAAAACAGTTACCTTAGCTATGCCCGGGCTACCCAGACTTGAGTGGAAAGGTAACCTTAGTCCCCTCCCTAAGAAAGTCATATCCTTCATTCGTGCTAAGAAACTAGTGGAGAAGGGTTGTTTAGCTTATTTGGCACACATCCGTGATACTAATGCAGATACTTCATCTATTAATTTAATTCTAGTGGCACGCAAGTTTGCGGATGTGTTGCCCGCGGACTTGACAGGTATGCCACCTGACTGTGACATTGACATCTGGATTGATTTAGACCTAGGGACTCATCCTATCTCTATTCCAACTTATAGGATGGCGCCAGCAGAATTAACAGAACTGAAAGAGCAGTTGTAAGATCTCTTCAGTAAGGGGTTTATTAGCCCGAGTACCTCTCCTTGGGGTGCTCCCTTGTTATTTGTTAAAAATAAGGATGGTTCTATGCGCATGTGTATTGATTATTATAAGCTGAATAAGGTTACTATCCGAAAAAAGTATCCCGTCCCCCATATTGATGACTTGTTTGATCAGTTACAAGGAGCTTTTGTGTTCTCTAAAATCAACTTAAGGTCAGGGTATCACCAGTTAAAGATTCGAGCATAAGATGTTCCTAAGACAGCCTTTAGGACCATGTATAGGCACTATGAGTTCTTGGTTATGTCTTTCGGGCTTACAAATGTCGCAGCTACATTCATGAATTTGATGAACAGTGTGTTTAAGCCCTATTTAGATTCTTTCATGATAATCTTCATTGATGATATCCTGGTGTATTCTAGAAGTAAGGAGGAGCATGAGAAACACTTGAGGATTGCCCTTAGGGTATTGCGGGAGAAGAAGTTGTGTACTAAGTTCTCCAAGTGTGAATTTTGGTTGTATTCTGTGTCCTTCTTGGGGCATGTAATCTCGAAAGAGGTTATAATGGTGGATCCACAGAAAATCCAGGCAGTCAGGGAATAGGCTAGGCCCACATCAGTGACTGAAATCCGTAGTTTCGTGGGTCTAGCTAGCTATTATCGTCGGTTCATCAAAGTGTTTCCCTATATTACTTCTCATTTGACTTGTTTAACTCAGAAAGACGTACTGATCCAGTGGTCAGATGAGTGTGAAGAGAGCTTTCAAAAACTCAAGACCTTATTGACGATAGCTCCTATCCTAGCGTTTCCGTGGAGGGAAAGAATTTGGTTGTTTATTGTAATGCTTCACGCTATGGTTTGGGTGCTATTTTGATGCAGGAAAAGAAGGTGATTGCTTACGGTTCTTGACAGTTAAAGGTGCATAGGAAGAACTATCCTACTCATGACTTAGAATTGGCAGCCATGGTGTTCGCACTGAAAACCTGGAGGCAGTCCTTGTATGGTGTCCATTATGAGGTGTACACTGACCATCGCAGCTTGCAGCATGTGTTCACCTAGAGGGATCTGAACTCTAGGCAGCGGAGATGGATGGAGCTACTGAAGACAAATGTAGTGGTCGACGCATTGAGCAGGAAGTCAGCTAGTGTGGGAAGTCTAGCTCGTTTGATCTTTTCGGAGCGTCCGTTAGCTAGAGAGGTTCAGACTCTGGCCAATAGTTTTATGGGGCTGGATATTTCTAACACAGGCAAGGTGTTGGCTTGTGTTGAGGCTCGGTCATCATTTCCGGAGTAGATTAAGGATAAGCTGTTTGCGGATGCTAAGTTGTGTAAAATTTGCGATAACGTGTTGTATGGTGAGGCCAACGAGGTCGTGATCGACGACGAGGGGGCGTTACAGACTAAGGGGCGAGTTTGTGTGCCGCGTATGGGTGATTTGATCAAGACTATTTTGGCAGAGGCTCACAGTTCGAGGTATTCTATTCAACCTGGTGCTACTAAGATGTACCAAGATTTGAGACAACATTACTGATGGGCTAGGATTAAGCGCGACCTAGTAGAGTTTGTTGCTCAGTGTTTGAACTGCCGACAGGTGATCTATGAACATCAGAAACCTGGGGGTACACTTCAGAGGATGCCCATTCCTGAGTGGAAGTGGAAAAGAATAGCAATGGATTTCGTGGTTAGTCTTCTGAAGACGTTGGGAAAGTTTGATTCTATCTCGGTTATTGTCGACAGTTTGACTAAGTCTACTCACTTTATTCCTGTTCAGATAACTTATGACGCGGAGAAATTATCCAAGATCTACATTCGTGAGGTGGTTAGACTACATGTGGTTTCTATTTCCATCGTGTCCGAAAGGGGCACAACGTTTACATCTCGATTTTAGAAGCATCTGCATGAGGAATTGGGTACTAGGTTGGACCCTAGTATAACTTTCCACCCTCGGACTGACGGGCAGTCCCAACAGACTATTCAGGTTCTTGAGGATACGTTTCGGGCTTGTGTGATAGACTTTGGTGGTCATTGGGATCGGTTCTTACCATTGGCAAAGTTCGCATATAATAATAACTACCACTCGAGCATCGACATGGCTCCATTTGAGACATTGTATGGGAGGAGGTGCGGGTCTCCTATTGGTTAGTTTGATGCGTTTGAGGTAAGACCTTGGAGTACGGACCTTCTGAGAGAGTCCTTAGAGAAGGTAAAGGTGATTCAAGCTAGGCCTCTGGCAGCACAGAGTAAGCAAACGAAGTATGCGGACCGTAAGGTCCGAGATCTTGAGTTTAGGGAGGGAGAGCAAGTGTTGTTGAATGTCTCACCCATGAAGGTTGTGATGAGATTTGGGAAGAGGGTCAAGCTTAGCCCAAGATTCATTGGGCCATTTGAGATTCTCAAGTGTGTAGGGGAGGTAGCTTATAAGTTGGCTTTACCTCCGGGCTTATCAGGTGTTCATCCAGTATTTCACGTTTTGATGTTGAAGAGGTATCACGGCGATGGTTCTTACATAATCCGTTGGGATTCGGTTTTGCTAGATGAGAACTTGACGTATAAGGAAAATCCTATTGCTATCTTAGATAGAGACATCCGTAAGTTGAGGTTGAAGGAAAGAGCCTCCGTGAAAGTTCAGTGGAAGAATTGCCCTGTTGGAGAAGCTAATTGGGAAACAGAATCAGATATGCGTAGCAAGTATCCTTAACTTTTCGCCAAGACAGGTACCCTTTTTCCTAGATTCCTCACCCTTGTTCATTCGGGGACGAACAATGTTTTAATTAGTATCTAATGTAATGACCCTCCCGATCGTTATGGAAAATCTAGGATCACCCTACCAAATAGAACCTTTCCAAGGGTAGACTGAGCTAGTAGAAACTAAAATTTAGAAGTCTAAGAACTGGGAAATTGCTTTGTTTGTGATTATTGTTTAGTTGTGTTGAGTCCGTTGGGGGGTGACGTAGGAAATTAGAACTCCATTAGGAATTCCGAGGCCACGGTGATTCTGTATGGTGTTTTTACATTTATGTGCATGTTTTGTTTATGTTTGTGAGGCCTCAGATGAAGTGTTGTGTAGTAGAGTGAAAATTGTGAAATTAGCGAGCTCACTGATTTAGTGGTACCGCTGCGGCAGGGCTGCTGTAGTGGTGGGTCTCTCGCCGTTGGGGTAAGTCAAAAATGTAGTTGTCCGCTATTGCGGGCACTGGACCGCTGTAGCACTTGCGTTATAGCGGGACTGGGCTCGCCACAGCGGAGGGAAGGTTTTAGTGAGGTCTGCTACAGCGGGTAATTGCCCGCTATAGCGGGGCCACTGCAACGACGGTTTGACTACCGCAGTGGCCGACGGGGACAGAATCCAGGATTTTGAACACTTAGCTCTGAATTCTTTATTCATAAAACTCCAGAACAGTTTCCAAGGAGCACCCAGGGCGAAATTCTAAGCTAGGGCAAGAATATTCTTGAGAGGTAAGTCTCAACCCTTCCTTCCTTCACTACGCGTTCATCTCTAAGATTATTATCCTTCTAATGGGTCTACAATGGTGAATTGGGAATAGTAACCCTAAAACTTAATAGACTTTCAATAGTTGGTGGGTTATGATTGTTGTTGTGGGATTATCATCTAAAGGCTTGGGTTATCACTTTCTAATGAAGAATTTAACCATTAGAGGCATGAACAAAGTGAATTGAGAGTTAGAGTTTCATAAAAATGGTAGCTTGACCATAGAAACTGCTTGTAAGAGATAACTTGATTAAATAACCTTATGAATTGACAACTTGTGACTGCCGAGGCCAATGTTAGGATGATTGACGCCTAGTAATCATTCACCCACTAGAAAGGGGTAAGGTGGAAGGGTGTTCATTGTATTGATATTGTTGACTAGAGTGTTTGTGACTTATTTAGCATCTTAATTGCTTGACTTTGAATGTTCTGAGTCTCTACGGAAGGGAAAGGCTATAGCAGAGTGATTCGTATTATTCCAGCTCTGCAGTTGAGGTAGGTTAGGATCTACTTGAGTTAGCCTTTGATTAGTTGACTGTATGCGTTGTGAAATTGATAGGAGAGAGCATGTCTAGTCTTCAGGCATAATGTGTGTGGTTTAAATTCCTATATGCTATTGATTGAGTGATTATGTGGGCTTAGTGACACTATTCGATATGATGTTACCTACAGGATGATGATAATTGTGGCGAGAACTTTATATGATCTTCTTGGTGAAAGTGAGGTACAAATTGATAAATCGATTATTGAAAGCGTTTTGACAATAAATATGTATAGATATGAAAAGGCACAT
Organism: Lycium barbarum; assembly: GCF_019175385.1. Taxonomy (NCBI): domain Eukaryota; kingdom Viridiplantae; phylum Streptophyta; class Magnoliopsida; order Solanales; family Solanaceae; genus Lycium; species Lycium barbarum. Next base: position 16,627,762 of record NC_083344.1, on the reverse strand, counting down.
TTGACCGGGGGTGAGGATGTGACCTATATGTATGAACAGGCACATTTGACCGGGGGTGAGGATGTGGCCTAGTTGTGAGCATATGGTCGGAGTTTTGTTCCGGAACCAGTGGTACATGGACACCATGGGTCCCCTGCTGGTCATGACTATTGGGAAATGACACCAATTAGCATGTATGTACACGAGTAATCAGTAACTGAGTAGTGAGAATGTTGTCGGGAGACTTATTTTCGTTGTTTGCTTCCGTTGACTTCATTTCTGATATCATTGGGTGACTTGATTGTTAATATCATTGGTTGACTTGTTGTTGGGCTATTTGATTATGTGTTGTTGACTGGTCTGTCTATTGATTTATGATTCATGCATGATACTAATCTTAGTCGGCCTATGATATCTACCGCTACATAGTGTTTGTACTGATACTACCTTGCTGCATTCTTTTGAGTGCAGATTGTGATCCAGAGACTGCTACCCAACCTCATATTTAGCGTTGAGCCCATTTGCTGACAGGTTGAGGGTGAGCCTTTTATCCATGCAAGGCCGCCCAAAGATCTTCTTTTTCTAATTTCTATTTCCATTCCAGACGTTGATGGTTATTTAATTTAGACAGTACACATTCCTTAGACGTGTTTTGGATTAGATTCCTCGTACAGTGACTTTTGGATTTTGGGATTGTAATAGTTAGGACTTCCGCATTTACGTTATTATTTTATGGTATGACTATTTTTTTGATTTATCTTGTGTTTAACTGTTATGAATTGGTTAAATAAAAATGGACTTGAATGAGTAGATGGTTAGACGTATTGGTTCGCCCACTAGGAGTTAGCAAGGGTGTCAGTCATGGCGGGTTGGGTCGTGACAGTCTCAATAGAAGCAGTTTTAGATCCAGGAGGCATGAGAGTTCTATTTTTTAGTTTCATTAACATATTCTTGAGGACAACATTTGGTTCAAGTAATACTACACCATAGAGAAAATCCTCATATGCCACAAATACCACATAACTCAATTAGGATAGGTACAAGCATGCTCCAAAACAATCAAAATTAGCTTACCTATTTGTCTAAATCGGGGGGGGGGGGGGGGGGGGGGGTCAGTATACTAGTCATGGTATCAAACAAAGGATCCTATGCTTAGCCACATTTAGTAAGTCTATACATTTATCAGTCAAAGGCACCACAAGCAGTTAGAAGGGTAATCAATCATATTAGCATGCTCAGCAGGTTTTTCAGAACAAGGAATAATGTCTAACAAATATCCTAGCAATGGACTAAACCAAACCAGCATTTGAACAATATGCCAAGGTTAAACATTATCCTTCTATATTGTACATAGAGACAACAAAACAGACAAGATACTTTAAAGTGACACATACAAAACAAAGAATGTTGTAAAGCAGAGGTTACGCATTCAACATGGTCAATTTGACAAAGGAGGCAACATGGCTCCTAAACAGGCTTAGGCATTTAATACCAACACACTTGAGTCATTTATAGTATTTCTATATCATTTAATCAAAACTATAGTACTACATTTAACGCAACAAATGAGCTAACAAGATCATAAACAGGATTAATCATGTGCTTAGGAAGATAATAGGCAGAAAGTAGACTAACATACACTTAACAACCAGATTCAGGATCAGTGACACCTAAGTCTCACTACTAACTAATCAACTCTAACCAGAACAGTATATAAATCATAACTAACTAGAACAAAAACTAACAATAGACTAACATACACTTAACAATCAGATTCAGGATCAGTAACACCTAAGTCTCACTACTAACTAATCAACTCTAACCAGAACAAGTACATAAATCATAACTAACTAGAACAAAACTAACATATAATACATGCTTAACATAAACAGACTAGGCCAAATAATACCTATGGCATTTTCAACTAAAACAAGCTAAATTAACACCTAAATCATGCTTAACTAAAATAGATAGTGCTTAACAATACATAAGACATTTTTAGCCAAACAAAACTAAACTAAGCTAAACTAAATAAACCAAACATACTAAACTATATCAAACTATAATTAAACACAATCAGAGAAATACTAAAAAGGGAGGGGAATTACCTTCTTTGTGCGCAGCCTTGATCGAGTTTGAACTTGGAAGACTTCTAGACCTCATTTCCTCAACGCTAACCACAGAGAACCCACACAAGAAATAGAAAATAAACTTTAAAATTTTACTAAACTCGAACTCTTAAAATCTCAAAGAAAATTTCCTAGAAATTTAGGTATTTCGAGAATATGAGTGAATATGTATGATATTCAGTGAGAAGGTGTCAAACAATGAGAATTGGGGCTATTATTTATAACCCAAATACCCCAAACCCTAATTGATTCTGATGTGTGACAACTCCATTTTCTGAGAAGTTGTTCCTCACATAACAATCAAGGGCAGAGATGGAGTCAAACAAACATATCAAAGGCTAGATCCGACCCAAAAGTGATCGGTCCATAAGGTTCATCAAGAACCAATCAAAATTCGCAAATTCAAACAAGTGCAAACAAAACCCATTAAGACTTTTAGAGTTTTGACCGTTTAAACTCAGAAAAGTAAAAAACAAAATTAAAAAAAGGAGGATTTATATCTTGTTTGGGTTGGATTAGGTGATAAATGTCAGAAACATTTAATGCTTTGCCTTTCTGGGCCTCGCAAGGCCTGTTCAAGGCTGTTACCTTTTGATTTATTACAATTTTAGGCATAGATGACGATGAGAGAGAAAAACAAGAGTCAGCCGATGCTAGGGTTTTGGGGGTAAGGGGAGAGAGAGAGACGTGTATGGGGTGTGTTTGGAGGCAAAAATGAGAAGTAGTATGGGGCATTACCCCTTAATAGATGACGTGGGTCGGGTCAGTCCAATTGGGCTTGGATTTAGTCCATTTTTAAATAGAAATAATGGGTTGTCCCAACTTATATAGGTGTATACACATGATATACATGTAGTAAATATGCGTATATATACGGGGCTTTGACACTTATTTTAATAAATAATCATAATTAAGAAAAGACTAATTAATTTACACCCTTAATCATAATTAAATAAGACTAATTAAACAAGTAAAGGTTATCTTTCTCAAATATTGTCCCTTAACTTACTTTATTTAACCAGGCTATTTCAATCATGGACTTTTGGTCCAATTAGCCAATTTAAAGTAACATATTTGCATAAATGACCTTAATTGATGAGAAAATACACAAATACCCCCCCCCCCCCCAATTGGGTGCGTCATAATTAATCCGAGTATACGTTGGGGGGGGGGGTATTTGTGTATTTTCTCTTAATTGATCAACTGGAAAGAAAATTTTGCAATAATGACCTCAATTATGGGAATTGATTTCCAATTGGGTCATAATTGAACTATCAATTGATTTTTTTTTTCAATTTTATCCACTTAGTGAACAACTCATAGAATTAATCACAATTAAAGACTCAATTAATTATGATAAAATTCTAATAAATTGAACATGCAAAAAATCAAGAATTGAGGGGTAAAATGATTAATTCATTTAATTAATCAGATTCCTTGAATTAAACATAGTAAAATACTTGATAATTGTCATTTTAACAATTTGGACAATCAAATAAATAATTGATATAAATTGCTTTTCTCTTGGTTAATTTAGCAAATGTTATAATTGTCGCAATAAATATGTATATTAATTTCTAAATGATTTATAATATTATAGGAATTATTTTACCAAATAAGAATGGTAAAATATTATCTATATAATTTTATAGAATCATTTTGACTTGTAAGAATACATATTTTACTCTGTTTGATATCCAAGGACTCTGGGTAATTAAAATAAATTACGAGAGGTCAAAAATTAGGTGTCAACAGCCTGCACACATATAAAGTGACCCCATTGGACATGGTTTCATAGACTCCCTAAGGCACTTCAACCTAGTCTTTGATACCAAGCTTTATCATGCCCCGAACCATGGCCTGGGCATAACACGGTATTCAATGCCTGGTTGCATGTGACCGGGTGAACCACATGGCTTGTTGACTCAACATGGGCATGAACTGATGCGGAATAAACTATGAACATGCATAATTTGAGTAAAGCATGGGACCATAAGTCATAAGTCTAAAAATATTATAATATCATAACGTGGGATAGTCTGAATAAACATGATAATAATGAGCCAAAATGGATAGACGACTCTGAATATCTGACATAACATAACTGACTAGTATATGAAACCTCTAACATGAATCTGACTATTAAACTGTTTAGCGGGACAAGGCCCCCGGCATAGCTGAACTGCATGACTAAAATAAGCATAAGTAAAGCTAAAACCCCGAATAGAATGGGGCTCACCAAAAGCTGATACGTGCTGAGTCCTAACGTGTTGATCCGTCATCCTGTAAATCTGTATCGTGAGGCCCCCAGGCAAATAAAGGGGTCAGTACACTTGAATTGTACTGGTATATAAAGTCACTGAATGAAATAAACATGGCACATGAAATAATAGAACTGAAACTGAAACTGTAAATTGAACATGAACATGAATATCATCTGACATGAATATATGTATAACATGAGTAAAACATTTTAAGTGGGAGAGCCTTGGTATAACCGACATGTAACCACCACGTGAGCATGTGGCGTATGATCTTTGCCTGATCAGCTAAGCCATCTTGTACCTTCCCGGGGTATAAGAAATGATCATGACATGGATGGATCCAATAACCCGCAATGGGTAAACATGAAGGAATCGTCCTAGTTGGGTGGAATGATCCTCATCCTATGGGGGCATACGTAGTTTCAGGCTATCTGAGCATACTCGGTAATTTGTCCAACTCCCAAAACATGAACATAGATATAATTGGCTTAGTAGCCCATGAATTATATAAACATGATTCGTGATTGTGTTATAACATGAAGATAGATATATAATATAACTTGTATGAAAACATGGAAGCATGTAGAAGTTCTTGAAAATAAACATAAAAGTTCATATCTTTCATTTAAGAACCCATGGAATGCAAAATATAGGTTTTCATGGATTACAGACAGATTTTCAATAACCAAAAGGAAATATTAAGAATACAATAACGAACTATTAAAGCAAACATGGTATATCATGGTACATGTTATTAGGGTTATCATGAACATGTATAGAACCCTGGTTTTGGTAGACTTTCGTACAATCATGGAAGAACGTAGAGTGGGAAGAACAATGTTGTTCCAACTCGTGGATAGAAACCCTACATACCTATAAACGCTATAAAACTTGTAATAGAATACCAAAAGCTTGAACTTTGAAGCATGAGATGGGTTTTCTTGAAAACCCTAGGTTAGAAATAGTGAACCCTTGTTAGATTACACGAATACATGCTAGAATTGACTTGGAAGGGCTTGGAATGGCTTACCTTGATGTTTTGGATTGATGGGAGAAGAAAACCTTCGTGCTAAGACTTGAGAATTGTGAAAACTGATTTTCTAGAATGAAGTGTAGTATTTATATTATTTGCTATCGGGGAGGATTGACGATACACTTGACGGTCCGTCGAGTTTCTTAGACGGTCCGAGTCTGGTTTTTTACGGTGCATCATTGATGGTCCATCGACCGATCAACAGTCCGTCAATTCGACCATACTGTCAGTATTATGAGAAAGTCTAGAGAGTTTGCAAAATGAGGTTCCTAGGGAAGGCGCATTTTGACGGGCCATCGATCAATCAACGGTCCGTCCCTCTGGTCGTCGCATGCCACCCGTAGAACTGAGTCTGGTTTTTTTACTTAAACTCCCCAATTTTGACTTTTGGGATCCATGAGTCATAGGCGCGGCTTAGTTTAAAGGTATGAGGTGTTACATGTGTTCAAGCATAAAAAGAAAAAGAAAAAGGTGAGTACCAAGGTACTTAGGATGCATCATCGATTGTTCCCTAAATGGCGAGGCGAGACTTACATACTAAAATAAGTCGAACATATATCTAAAAAATTGTATAATAAACAATTAAAAAATAACATGTTTATGAATAAGTCGGTATCTTACATATACGAGAATATGTACAACTGAACTGAATCTCAGGGATGATAACAAAAGAAATTAAATGTAAATAAAGGCAACAAGCTATTATGGTATTTTGCAAAACTGACATGTACACTAATATTTGGGGAGAGACGCAGATATGTGATGACCAATCCACAAGTAATAGTGGGAGTCACATACTCAAAATATTCTTTTTAGCTTTTCTTTTCTACTCTGGGATAATGAGACTCAAGCATAAGCTTGAAACTGTGTTAAAATACATTAGGATGAAAAATGAAGTCATCTAAACATTTAAATTTGAATACACTGACATAATCATGAATGATATGCTAAAGTAGACTGGTATTAAATCATATGATCTCTTTATATCTAATTAAAGCACTTAAGAATGCATATAAGATCATGTCATAGGTATGTATTAAATACATACAAAATATAGATACTAGCAGTTTCATAATTCAGGTATATACCGGTGTTTATATAATACACTCATCTCCTTGCATACATAGTCATTTCATAGGTGCCCGGGGTCTACTTATTCATATGTGTCTTCATACTTTGCTCAACGTTTGGGTAGAGAGCTTGTTATACTTGATTTTCCATTTAGCTTGAGTTGGATAAGAATTTGTCATATGAGGAAACTTTGATAGGCATTTTGGACATACAGGTTTGCAAGTAGAGGTTGAAAGATCTTCCTTTGGTTAAAGTGTTGGAGGAACCATCTGTTTGAGAATTTAAGTAGGGAATAATATAACAACCAAACCCCTGATTTTTCTAACGTATGATTAGATTTACTTTCTCAAAACTTTGAATAAGTTCAAATACCTATTTGGAACTTATCGAGATGGTCAAGGTGGAAATCCAAAGGCTGAGGGGTGTTTTGGAACATGTTGAACTTTAAAATGTTGCCGATTTTGTGCTGGTGTATAGTGCATCACGACCTCTAAGAAGAGCAGAGAGGGTTGACCAATCAAGGAGATTTTAAACTCTGCGACCATGACCAGGTCAGCCATGATGACGAAGGTCAATGTGATGACCCATCGCGGTCCAGGGGCAGGTTTGAGATGACCAAGAGTTGAGATTGATCATCAGGTGTCCTAAAATTGTAAAATAAGTTTATCTAGATTAGTTTGGACCCGTTTTTTTATATATTTGCATAGATTGAGGTTATTTGAGGTCGTTTGAAGAAATTTTGGCATTTCAAGAAAGGTTTTCATACATGTTACAATGCAAGTGAGACTTTAACTTCTTGCATATTTGTTTTTTCAATGTCATCAATTCGAACTTGCATTATCTAGCTTACAAACACCAGTGTGTTCTGGGGTAAGCATGTACTATGTCATGTTTACTATTTTGTGACAATTATTGTGACTTTGAGCTATCTTTTATAAAATCATATTGATTGCTCTAATGTTTGATATAATGAAATCTATAATACTCCAGCATGATCTATCACCAATTTTCTATAACTTATTATGACATCGTAGATTGTTACACCTCAAAAAATTTCACGTCGTTTGCGTTGTGAGTAAACTAACGAAGGCTTTGAGGGGTCATGGAACCCTTATACGGTTAAGGAATACTCTTAACAATTGTTAAGTAAGTGTATAAAGGTTCCGGGAACAAGCAAATTGAAGAAAATAAGTTTGTCGAAAATTTGGAAAACGTTGGCAGAATTTTGGACAAGAAATTTTGGGTCGCCTTTAGAGGGGTATATCTCCTAGTATATCAGGAGTTTTGAAGTGAAACAAAATCCTAAATTGAATTTCAGGAAGTCTAGTTTCCAACGCAACAAACCGTTCATCAAAATAACATCGGAGTAGGGAGTTATAGGCATTTCAAGATAAGCCTCCAAGCTGCCAAATGGCTCCCCGCGGGTCCCACTTGGGAAGTCGGTAGAACCAACTCTTAAAGGGTATAAATACCCTATTATTCCACTTTTTCATCATTTACACTTCTTGGGAGTTCTAGACACATCCATACACTTCTCTTAAACACTTATAACCCCTTAAATCAAGAATTCAACAAGATTACACCAAACTAGTTCATGAAAAGTGATATTGTTCTTGTTTCTACTTGATGTTGTGGTGAGTTTGGTATTGAAGAGAGTTGGTGTGGCTAACGTTATTCAAGTATAAGGTATGTTCTTCAAACTATCACTTATGTTGAGTTGATTTGAAGGTCTACCAAGTCTTAAAAGTGAAAATAGTTATGGAGGAAAGGTCATAAAGTGTTGTGTTGTAGTTGTTGAGTTTATGGACTGTTTTGAGCCTGTTGTGGCTGTGTTGTTGGGCTGATTTCCATGTATATGGATGGTATCTAATGTTGTTGGTGTGTCGATGAGATTATTCTCCTTGATTGGGAAAAAAAGAAGTGTATATTGTTATTGTATGTTGATAAACATCGTGTGGGATGTCTTATGGAATATTTTGGTATGTATTATGATGTTGTTGGCATTAGTATTGTTGTTGTTGTGTTGGTTGTTGGTATTGTGATTTCGGGCTAGGGATATAAACAGGGGAGATGCTACCCGAATTTTGGCAGATTCTAAAGGGGTTTAATTTGAAGACTTAAGATAAGCATATGATGATAAGCCTAATAGTAGTATGAATTCTCTTGAATGTAGATTTACGAGCTTGGAAGGATAAGAGTTAAGTAGTAGGAGACCAAAAAGGTATGTTAAGGCTAGTCCCTTTCTTTCTAAAGAAATGATTCTTTTCTTATGAACCCATACATGTTTTCCATAATATCCTTATTCCCAAAGAGCTAGAAGTTCATGATTCTCAAAGTTCTTATATTGCTAAAGATAGATGCTTCCTATGATGATAATGATGATGATGATGATTGTTCCATAATATAAATCGGAGGTATACCGATCTTACGTCACTTCGATGAGTTTAGGAATGTGTACTTAAGCAATGTTTTGTAGGACATGAATAGAGAGGCTTATGGTGTATCTCAGGATTTGATTAATGTTTAGTTAAGCGAGAAAAAGTTCTAACGGCCCAGAACTGTGCTTATAAGTCTTGTGTGATCATGAGAAGTGCATAGAGATTACTCATGAGACTGGGTCATGATGTTGATTATATTTATCACTAATCTACGACCAGTTGGGCAGCTATGTATTACCACTATGCTACGGCCGGTTGGGCAGTTACCATTGATCAGTCGGGCAAACGCGCTCTACCATCGAGCGATAATCGGATGGGTAGTTACCATCGTGCTACGACCGGTTGGGAAGTTACCACTGATCAGTTGGGCAGGTATCACCAGGATGATATGAAGGTCAGGACCACAGTATTATACATAGATGCAGTTAAAGATATCAGAGTATAAAGAGACATGCGTACTAGGTTCTTATTAGTAAGTCAGATGTGCCAAGTTGATTCTTATCCTTCTTATTTGCAGTATATGTTTATTATGTTACATTTCCGCCTTACATACTCGGTACACTATTCATATTGACGTCTTTTTGCTTATGGATGCTGTGTTCATGCCCGCAGGTATAGATAGACGAGACGAGGACCTTCCACATTAGGCTGTCTCCAGGTACTAGTCTTGGGGTGTAACATCCTTCCCCTCTTAGAAATATTCGTCCTCGAATGTTAAATGAAGACTAATACTCGTATCCAATTCCAACACTTACTAAGATCACTCAACCCTTCATAATTCCTAAGGTCCTTTTCGATACTTATCTTTCCTCTATAAGCTTCAACTTCCCTTAACCTCATTGATGCTTTCAATTATATTGATTTCTGTGAGGGACACATTACTCCCTTTCCTCAAACACATATAATCTTGTTTCTTTCTCTTCTTTGTTTCATTCTTTACTCGTTTAAGCTTACTCTTTTTTATACTAATTCACCTCTCAAATGACTCCTTGCTTATCATTGCTTCCCCTCTCAAGTCTCTTCTCAGAATCTTATCGCATTATTCAAATTTCATTAATCTTAGTTCATCAACCTGACTTCTAATTCCCAAGAGAACTTAACTTAACGTCGACTCACTTCTATATTCTCGAGTAATTTCGACCTAACTCTCAAACTCATTCTGAACCCATCTTATAACCCTCCATTATGTCGATTTACAACTATTATTAACCTTTCATTCTTCTGTTTACACTTGTGTATCTTACTAATCATAGCACACATATATATACTGATCACAATCAATTTTAACAAAATTTTTGCAAAACCTCCTCTGTAATTCGTACTACCCACCTGTACACAGCTAACCAACAAGCCTCACAGGGCAACAATTAAAAGATATCAACATGCCTCACAGGGCCATAATCATATTACAACACCCTATACATACCTGTACAAATGCTCTTCACAATGGCATTCTCAATTCGATAAGAAGCATACCTTTCTTACTGCAATCCTTAACCTATAGCACTTATCTCAAATAGCAATCACTAATCATCGGAGAACTTACCTTTCTTACGAGCAATTCCAATTTCAGAATCATAGCTGCACTTTACAATCACTTAATCAAAATTCAAATCTTAAAGTTAGCAGCAAGGATTTAAGGCCTATAACACAGCTCTATAGCACAATCTATGATCTAAATGAAGGGAAACCATCCTAGATGCCCTGTAGCTCCTGTTCATAAGTGTGGTCGACAACACACCCATGAACAAGACTCTACCTGACATGACTTTGCAGACAACCCCTAGAACGAACTGCTCTGATACCACTTTGTCACACCTTAACAATGGTAGGGCATGACGGGCACCCGACTCTCATCAGAGTCGAGCAAACCCTCAGACATTTGCTCTATCAAAACCTGTCATTTCAAAAACTTTTAAGAACATAAAACTTTTCCAAATAGAAATCATTATCTTTATAACGATTATGAAAACTTTCAATCAAATAAGTACTTTAAACCAATTGAAATCATCTGAAATACATACTTTTTTAAAATCCACAAATGACTCAACTGACATTACTTTGTCGACATCTCGACAAACATACCACAGGACACTGTCTATAGAAGTCTCTAAGAAGTAAACTGAACATTATGAGTCAGGACAGGGCCCTGACATAGCCATAATCATACATATCTATAAATGACTAAGCACAGCTCCAGAATGAGGTGGAACTTGCCAATCCCATGTGACGTCTAAGCATCCTAGCGATACACTTAACCTGCCAAATAATCTGGGGCTGTGGGCATGAACGCAGCGTCCCCAGGCAAAAGGACGTCAGTACGGACAATGTACTAAGTATGTAAGGTGGTAACAAATCATAATCATAGTTTGACTTAGGAAAGAAGAAATCACAATCTAACTCAATACCTGCAGCCTTCGCTGGAAGAAACATAAATGTGCACACGAAGTCTCAAAATAATCTTTAAGTAAATAATGCAATCCAACACACATGCCGCTTCCGACATGTTAACAGAATGGTCCCTTCGGACAGCCGCTTTCGGCTAGTATCACAATAGTCCCTTTGGATGGCCGCTTTCGGCATAATAATGATGGCCCCTTTGGGCAGCCGCTTCCGACTTAATACCACCATCATATCAACACAAACTCAATCCACAAATATCAATTCCAATTCATATCATAAGTCACTAATCAATTCATCACAATCCAGTTATTAGCCTTAATCTTTCATAAGAAGTTATCAAATTTGTATCTCACTAGACTTAGGAGGACATACTTCCAAGTTTGAGGGTAGAATTGCTATGAAATTCTTACTACTTATATTCTACTCAATTTCATCTTATTGCCCTACCCAAAGAATAAATGATCATATCAATACAAAGGGATGATACTATGGAATGTAAAAATAAATCGTAAATGAAATGAAGTAGTAAAATCTCGCACCCCCTTCGGAGTGGTTTTGAAAATCAAACTTTATTTTCCGTTAGTATAAAACTCATTTCCTCGAAATCATTAGTAAAACTATATACACAACTCAACTTGGCACCTTATAGGTGTTCCCTTAGGAACATAATAGGAGTACAATATTAATAAGCCATCACAAGAAACATTTAGACCTTACTCGTCTAAGAATGGAATCATATGGAGTACATATAGACTGAATAACAACAAGAATCATGCCAAAAGAAGAAAGGTTTGCCTAACATACCTTTGCCGCTTTCCAGCTAACCATTATTCGAGCCTCGAACATCATCAATCTGTTATCAATACCAAATATACAGACTATCAACTCATACCACACTTTATAACTTAGTTCTTAACTAATTGATATTTTATCGACATTTAGACAGTATTTCCTTTCTATTCTGAACAATCCCAATACCTCATTTCAGATAACAAACAATCAATATCAACATTAACAACAATACCCAACAATTATCCACAATGATCTAACTAAATCCACCAAAGAATCCTGTTACACCTCGGAAAAATTTTCGTTGATACACAGTGGATAGACTAACGAAGGGAACGAAGTATACGATGTTTCGATAAGTAAGAAATAGCATTGGATGATCCTAATTGAGATTTCGAAGGCATTCGAGGTAATAGAAGGAAGTTTGCCAAGAAAGGCAATGCATACGTTATGTATCGGAAAGGATTTATAAATAACGAATTAATGATGACTTAATGATGTTTTAGAGAAGAGCTATAATGTCCCTTAGATTTTTAATGAGGTGTTAAACAAGTGTTAAGAATGTTCCATAAGGATTGGAGATCAAACAAGTCGACGAGAATGAAATCGGAATAGCTGGGCATTATACGGCCCAACATACTGGCCGTATATATTATACTGGCCGTATGTTAGGCCGTATATTTAGCCCATATTGGAAGAATTCACTGGACCAAATCTACGGCCAGACATACGGTCAGTATAATTTATACGGACCGTATGTTGGTCCGTATAAACAAGACGGGACAAATTGTGTATTATTAATAAGGGGATCTAGTTCATTTCATTTCATTTCCCCTTCACTCCCCTTCTCTCTAGAACTCTCTAGAACATTTCTCCACACTTCACCTACAAGAATCCAAGAGAGAGTAAGGATCAACTTCATCAAACCAAGGAAATCAAGTGTAAGAAACTCATTAGAGTTCATCCAAGTCAACAAATTCCATTGGAAAGGAACTAGGGTTTTGGCTCAAGTGAAGTCTTTCCACTCAAGGCTCATTCCCACACTATCTAAGGTAAGTTTTATGATCATTCCATAATGTTTAAGGTATTGAGAGGTTGAAACACTTAGATTTTGAAAGGAGATAGAAAATGGGTTACAAAGATCAGAATAATGAGATTTTTAGTAGTAGCTTAGGATGAGTCATGATTCTTGATATGTTGTGATTATGATTATGTTATAAATGATATTAAGCACATGGGATAATAATTAAATGTGATTAAATGTAATAGTGAACTATGACCATGATTATGGAGGAATTGAAGTGAAATTGTGAAATGTGGATAATGTAGAGTAAACGAAGATTGTTGGTTATGATATTGTGAATGTTATTATAGATGTTTGGGAGTTGATATTTGATGTGAGGAAAGTCATATAAACAAAGGAAAAGCTGCCCAATTCTCTCTAGCTTTAGTTGAGCATGTTCATGTGATCGATTAGCTAATGTTAATACGAACTCTCTTGAAGGTAGAGACGTGAGCATTGAAGGGGAACGATCAAGCAATAGAATAGCTAAACAAAAAGGTATGTAAGGCTAGCCCTTTCCTTCTAAGGCATGACTCCGATGGCATAAATCTTCCTATTTTTCCATAACTTTCTTACATTCCGGAAAATTATGAGTCTATGTTCATAAAGGGCTTCATATGAGATAAAGGTAAAAGATATGTTACGAGCACGACGACAATAATAGTGATGATGATAATAATGACGACGATAATAGTGATAATGATAATGATGACGATGTTAATACTGATAATGATAATGATGACGCCGATAATAGTAATAACGATAATGATGACGATGATAATGGTGATGATGATAATGATGACGATGATAATAGTGATGATGATAATGATGACGACGATAATAGTGATAATGATAATGATGACGATGTTAATAGTGATAATGAGAATGATGACGACGATAATAGTAATAACGATAATGATGACGACGATGATAATGATGACGATGATAATAGTGATAGCGATAAAGATGATGGTGATTCAATAATAGAAATCGGGAGTTTATAGACTTTGTGTCACCCCGATAGTGTCGAAATGTTTCTCTCCGATACATATGTATGTTATAAAAGTATAAATGCTATGTTGTGACACCAATCCTATATGGCCGGGTATGATATCTATTGCGCGCACACCACTGCAGTTGGGTACGTATAACACTGAGCCTTGGTGGAGCCAGGTACGGATACCATTGAGCCTTGGTAGGTCCAGGTACGAATACCACTGAGCCTTGGTAGGGCCAGGTATGTATAACACCAAGCTTTATTATGGCTGGGTACGTAAGACACTGAACTTAGATGGTCGGGTATGATACTACTATACTATGTATTCAAATGTTTGAAAAGGAAGTTTCCTAGTAGAAAGAGGATAAGTAAGTATAACGAGCATCGTTAGAGGTATACCTAGCTCTCTCTCATTTCATAACTGGTCCATACTATGTTATTTCATATGCTTTCATTATGCTATTGATTATGCTTTACATACTCAGTACATTATCCGTACTGACGTCCCTTTGCCTGGGGTCACTGTGTTTCATGCCACACAGCCCCATATTGCTTTGCAGGAACGTTTTCCAGGAGTTTGACTATAGGATGTTCCAGGCTGTTAGCTGGATTGGTAGACTCCATTCGGTTCGGAGTGATACCGCGTCGGACTATGTTCTCATGAGCTGAGTCACGCACATTATGGGTATGTTGAGGTCCTGTCCTAACTTAGGTTTTGATATCATATCTTATGTTAGAGACTTTTGCAGACAGAGTCATGTATACAGTACATTAGCCTTGTAAGCAGTTTTGCAAGCCGATATAGCATTATGCATTTCTTTACGGATTCATACTATTACAGCTTTTTACTTGAGTTAAGAAAGATGAAAATAATGTTTTGAAAGGCCTTCATTTTGCACATCATTTCACGATTAAGAGTCCAGTAAGACTATGAGTATAATGAGAACTAGCGGGTTCGCTCGGCTCTAAGTGAAGGTCGGGTGCCCATCATGCCCTATCAGAATTAGGGTGTGACAAATCCATCCAAATCAACACCTAAGCCCCAACACCTTAATACAACATATAAGACAATTACATCAACATTTCCAACATTCTAATCCGCCAAATCTATCAATAAACATGTAAATAACATCATAGACAACTTAAACATACCTGATGTAGTCCATAAACACGAAATCAACACCATCCAAAGCCAATTTTTGATTCGAAAAGACGACAACAACTTGTTCTTCACTTCACTCTTCACGAGCCTCGGGATTTGGGGCCTCGAACTTGATCAAACCCTCACTTTCTCTCTCTAATCTCTCCTCCCTCTCTCTCTAACCTTACGTAATATTGTTGAACCTTATATCATATTATCATGCTGTTTGTGACATGTTTGTAGTCTATTTATAGTGACCAAGGGCGGTGGAGTGGTCCTGCCACGTGTCCACCACGTGTCAGGCTCTCCACTCGCGGCCAGCGCCTTTGTTCAGTAAAACAGTCATATCTCTTGATTTCGTTATCGAATAAATTCCCACAACCTATGGTTCGAAAGATAATTCAATTATCTAGAACTTTCATATTTGGAGTTTTGCCAAATCCCCAAATAATGATGGGGTTATGGCCTCCCGAAGTCATATCACCTGAAAACGTAACTTAAAAACATTTTTTTGGAGGGCTTACACTTGGATTTGGCTCAAGGTCCCTTCTTGAGTTATGTTTAACTTCACATATATTGTCCATATAACTTGTCATATGTCCTTTATAAAAACCCCATCATGTGGGCCCCACCTCAGCTTACGGTTACGAGGGTTATATATCTTTTAACGTATCATTCCAATCATATTGTACGAATTCCAAATATCATACTCATGCTATCCTCATGCTAATACAGTCGAATTTCATCCTTTATACTTGTAATATTTTCTCCTTCTTGAGCTCACATTAAGCTGTCTGCAGCCTTAGTAACACGAAATTTTCTAGGTTTAACAGGGTCATGATGTATTTACCACTGGTCTATGACCAGTTGGGCAGTTACCATTGATCAGTCGGGCAAACGCGCTCTACCATCGAGCAATAATCGGATGGGCAGTTACCACTAATCAGTTAGGCAGGTACCACCAGGATGATATGAAAGTCAGGTCAGGACCACAGTATTATACATAGATGTAGTTAAAGATATGAGAGTATAAAGAGACATGCGTACTAGGTTCTCATTAGTAAGTCAGATGTGCCAAGTTGATTCTTACCCTTCTTATTTGCAGTATATGTTTATTATGTTACATTTCCGCCTTACATACTCGGTATACTATTCGTACTGACGTCTTTTTGCTTGTGGACGCTGCGTTCATGCCCGCAGGTATAGACAGATAAGACGAGGACCTTCCATAGTAGGTTGTCTCTAGGTACTAGTCTTGATTGGTGGGCTCCACTTCTTGCTGGAGCATTGCCCAGTCAGGGTTTTTATATGTACTTTTTTGTGTTAAGGATATGTCGGGGGCCCTGTCCCGACTCGTATGCTTTAGTCATGTTCATAGAGGCTTTGCAGACAGTTTCTTGTATACAGCTTAGTTATGTCTTGTCAGTGGTTATGTCGGCATCGTGGGCTCATTGTACATATACATATCCATGCTATTATATTCATAGTTAGCCTCCCTGGCCTTATTTTGTCATTCGAAACATAGAAGATGCAAGTTACAACTGGGTTCGCTCGGCCCCAGTAAGGTGTCGGGTGCCAGTTAGGCCTTATCAAGGTTGGGGCGTGACAAAGTGGTATCAGAGCAGGTCTGTCCTAGGGTTTTCTGCAAGCCGTGTGAAGTAGAGTCTTGTTTATATATATGTTGTACACCACATCATATAAACAGGAAGCTACGGGGCATTTAGGAATTGGTTACCTTTCTTTCAGATCTAAATCGTGTTGTAGAGCCATGTCATAGGAGACTTGAATTAAACTTACCCTTCCATATTTGTACACAGCTATGCCGGTGACTAGAAAGGTTGTAGCTAGCCGGAGAGGTGATACGGCAACTGGTGAGGGGAACAGTAGGGCACACCCGACAATTGAGGCTCGGTTTGAGGGCCAGGGTGACACCCTACCCCAGCGATCATCGAAGACTCCACCGCTCGAGGAGCTCCCAGGATCTTAAGAGAGCGGTACACTTCTTCACCCAGATTGTGACGACACAGAGACAGCCAAGAGCACCTGCTAGAACAGTGACCACTAATGGGTCCCACAGTTTGAGGGTTCGTGAGTTCTTAGCACTTGACCCTCCAGAGCACTCAGGGGTTAAGCGGGATGAGGATCCGCAGAATTTCGTCGATAAGCTTCAGCGTATTTTCAAGGTCATGCATGCTACCGAGACCGAGGCAGCAGAGTTAGCGGCTTTCAGGCTTCCTGATATAGCGGTCCTATGGTATGAGAGATGGGAGCATGCCAGAGGTCCTGAGGCACCTCCAGCGCGTTGGTCTGAGTTTTCAGAGGCCTTCCTAGATCATTATTTACCAAATGGCTCCCTGCGGGCCCACTTGGAAAGTCGGTAGAACCGACTCTCAAGGGGTATAAATACCATATTATTCCACTTTTTTCATTATTTACACTTCTTGGGTGTTCTAGACATATCCGTACACATCTCTTAAACACTTATAACCCCTTAAATCAAGATATCAACAAGATTACACCAAACTAGTTCATGAAAAGTGATTGTTCTTGTTTCTACTTGATGTTGTGGTGAGTTTGGTCTTGAAGAGAGTTGGTGTGGCTAAATTTATTCAAGTATAAGGTATGTTCTTCATCCTATCTCTTATGTTGAGTTGATTTTAAGGTCTACCAAGTCTTAAAAATGAAAATAGTTATGGAGGAAAGGTCATAAAGTGTTGTGTTGTAGTTGTTGAGTTTATGGACTGTTTTGAGCATGTTGTGGCTGTGTTGTTGTGCTTATTTCCATGTATATGGATGGTATCTATTGTTGGTGTGTTGATGAGATTATTCTCCTTTATTGGGAAAAAAGGAAGTGGATATTGTTATTGTATGTTGATAAACATCGTGTGGGATGTCTTATGAAATATTTTGGTATGGATTATGATGTTGTTGGCATTAGTATTGTTGTTGTTGTTGTTGTTGTGTTGGTTGTTGGTATTTTGATTTCGGGCTAGGAATATAAACAGGGGAGATGTTACCCGAATTTTGGCAGATTCTAAAGAGGTTTCATTTGAAGACTTAAGATAAGCATATGACGATAACCCTAACAATAGTATGAATTTTCTTGAATGTAGATTTACGAGCTTGGAAGGATAAGCGTTAAGTAGTAGGAAACCAAAAAGATATGTTAAGGCTAGTCCCTTTCTTTCTAAAGGAATGGTTCTTTTCTTATGAACCTATATATGTTTTCCATAATATCCTTATTCCCAAAGAGCTAGAAGTTCATGATTCTCAAAGTTCTTATATTGCCAAAGATAGATGTTTCCTATAATGATAATGATGATGATGATGATGATTGTTCCATAATATAAATCGGAGGTTTACCAAACTTACGTCACTTCTATGAGTTTAGGAATGTGTACTTAAGCAATGTTTTGTAGGACATAAATAGAGAGGCTTATAGTGTATCTCAGGATTTGATTAATGTTTAGTTAAGCGAGAAGAAGTTCTAACGGCCCAGAACTATGCTTATAAGTCTTCTGTGATCAGAAGTGCATAGACATTACTCATGGAGGCTGGGTCATGATATTGAATAAATTTACCACTGGTCTACAACCAGTTGGGCAGCTATGTATTACCACTGACCTACGGCCGGTTGGGCAGTTACCATTAATCAGTCGGACAGACACGCTCCACCATCGAGCGATAATTGGATGGGCAGTTACCACCGTGCTACGACTGGTTGGGCAGTTACCACTGATCAGTTGGCCAGGTAACACCAGGATGATATGAAGGTCAGGTCAGGACCACAGTATTATACATAGATGTAGTTAAAGATATGAGAGTATAAAGAGACATGCGTACTAGGTTCTCAATAGTAAGTCAGATGTGTCAAGTTGATTCTTATCCTTCTTATTTGCAGTATATGTTTATTATGTTACATTTCCGCCTTACATACTCAGTACACTATTCGTACTAACGTCTTTTTGCTTGTGGACGTTGCATTCACTCCCGCAAGTATAGAGAGACGAGATGAGGACCATCCACAGTAGGTTGTCTCCAGGTAACTAGTCTTGATTGGTGGGTTCCACTTCTTCCTGGAGCATTGCCGAGTCTGGGTTCGTATATGTACTTTTATGTGTTAAGGGTATGTCGGGGGCCCTGTCCCGACTCGTATGCTTTAGTCATGTCCATAGAGGCTTTGCAGACAGTTTCTTGTATACGACTTAGTTATGTCTTGTCAATGGTTATGTCGGCATTATGGACCCCATTGTACATATACATATACATGCTATTATATTCATAGTTAGCCTCTATGGCCTTATTTTGTCATTCAAAACATAGAAGATGCAAGTTACAGCTGGGTGTCTCGGCCTCAATAAGGTGCCGGGTGCCAGTTACGCCTTATCAAGGTTGGGCGTGACATAGATGCATTGTTTGATTGTCTTACATTATTATATTTAATGACGTAGATGTTAATGTTGTTCAATCTATCTGATCCTCGATATCCGACAGAGGCCATGGATGTTCGGTCTGAATGAATCTGCAATATTTGTAAGGGCTCATATATTTCAATCTAGTGAATCACTTGGAATACATTAGGTCCCGTGGGTTTAGAACCATCAGTCTAGTGAACTTATCTCCCGATGGTCCATGATTGTATACCTGACATAATTGACTTGTATCTATATGTTACGTGTTTACCTGATCCAGCACTATATATATATATATATATATATATATATATATATATATATATATATATATATATAACACATTGTTGTTACTCTCATGCATTATATTTTTAGGACTTCCTCCATTGAGTATGACGGTGGGCAGGTCGATGATCATACTAGGCTATATATTCACCATTGTTGATTTTATATTGACTACACATCTTTCTTCTAGTGCGTTACTTGATCTTCTTTGATGCTTTTCGAGGTCTTGCCAGAGTTCAGCTGAGGTAAGCCAACAACATTAGCATTGTGGCACTTCAAGCAACATTTTCCTTGCTATCTATTTTGGGTTTATGGCTCACTTATGTACTCAGAGTATATTAGTGCTCTTGACTGTCTATTTGAAACATGGGTGACTTAGTAGTCGTGTAGTGTTGAACTTCTGCTATATACTTTATCTAAACTGTTGACTTTGTTTGCTTTTGAATTATTCTGTTGTAATTAGTACATGAATGTGATGTTAGAGATGATGGTATGCCTGGGAAAGTGGTTCTTCAGGTGCCAACCATAACTTTTGTTTTTGGGGTCGTGACGTATTCTTTTCTTTTTTTCTGAATTATTCTTACCATAATAAATTATGAATTATTCCACAAAATACTCGTAATTGCACTCCTCAATGAATTTCGAAAACTATTATTGATATCTTATTTGGCTTTTCATGTTATGATTATAGATACCAATAAATTAAATTACTAATTATCAAATTTATTGATTGATAAATTCCTTTAGATGTTTGCTTAACTTATTCAACGTATCGGGTACCAAATTCACAGGTCAGGTTTACACATGTAAACTTATAAACTTTTATGAAAGGGTATTATCAATCTCTAAATCGAGATGCAATTATTATATCACAAATTAATATTTTCTTCATCCAACTTATCACGTATTTTATTCGACAAAAGAATCCATCCTTTCGATAAGTCAAAACAACAAACAATATACACTGCTTGTAATAGTTATATCAAAATTAAAAGTATAAGTACATTAAATGGACTAGAGAGTTTGATATATATAGCAAGCATAGAAACACTTATTTCTACCCGATCCGTTAAATACATATATAATGTAATAACATAAGAAGTAGAAACTATGTTGTTTCCGTAATCAAGATAAATTATATTTAAACTTGTGATACAATTATTCAATACCTTATCCAATTTTTATCTTGGATTATGAACATTTTTTTTAAATTAAGGCCACTAGGCTTTTTGCCACCTAGTGGCTATTTATTAAATTAATAAAACAAAATAGATCCAGATAGTTCTTACACAAAAGAAAAGAAAATAGAAAGTCATTAAACATTGAGCTAGGTCTAAATGGAAAGTGAGGGCCATTGCAATTGACCCTCCATTGTTATCGATGTTGCCGTTGATGTTACTTCTGCTTCTATTCCATCCATGGATTCTTGCTATTTCTTCATGAAACTCAGGTTTGTTGCTTGTCCTCCTCCTTGTTGTATCCTTTTTTCGTAGTTGTCTCGATTGAAGATGAAATGATTGTGCTTCTGCTCCGATATTATTTGTCTGTTGTTGCTAAATATATATTTTCCCCAATTCTGTATTGAGGCTACACTCTTAGGTATTTATAGTTGTCACTATATGTCGCCCTTGTGCCAGTCGTTTGGTTCTTCGATCAACAAAATTAGGGGTTTTCATTTTCAAAAGGCCACATTTTCTGAGCTTTATATATTCGTTGGAGTTGTGGTCTTCATTTCGTCTCTGTCCTGTTATATTCTCCATGTCACTCATAGTGTATTGTCTGCTGATTTCTTGTTCAAAAGACTGAACATTTATGACTGAAACACCATGTTCCCTGTACCTTGAGAGTTAGTTTCCTAATGTTTCCCTTGCCCTATGTTGGTGTTGGTGTTGGTGTTGGTGTTGTTGTTGTTGTGATTAGTGTCGACCTTGAATGATGTTTGAGCTGACCTCCTCGCTGCTAGCATATCCGTGCTACCCATGGAGTATTTTCCACTAGTTTTCCGACCACCCGAATGAGCATCCAAGGATGCTAATACCATACGCTGGTCAGTCCATAGTGGAAACACCACGAGTATGTAACCTGCAAAACAAGTAGCTATGTTAGTGTAAAAATATAGTTCATTTTCCTCTTCTTCCAAAGAATTTGAGGAATTGGAACCCCACTGATCCCCTTCTTCCTTAAATTTTCTCTTATCCTCCACTTTCCACCATCTTCAAACAAAACAATCATCTTTTACAATTTCTAACCCTCAGATAGGGAATACTACTCTTATCACTGTTGATTACTTTTCTCCCCCATGTCTCCATTTCCATGAAGTTATTAGCAATGGCATCCCCTTTATCCAGAGCTATATTTGCAAGAAAATCTGCCAATTTGTTCCCTTCTCTGAAAATATGCTGAGTCAATATAGTCTTTCTTTCCATTATCTTCCAAATCTCTTCAACTATGCTAATGATATGACAAGGACACCTTCACAGCTTATCAATGATATTTTTCATTAGCAATGAATCTGTTTCCACCACAATTTGGATGATATTACTTCTGTCCATATGCTTTAGAGCCTGTAAAATGGCTTCAGCTTCAGCTTGTGTGTTGGAGAAATTCCCATCCTTCATCTCCTGAGCTTTAGCCTATATAAGATCACTATTAGAATCCCTGATGCAAAAAATCCTAGCACTTCTTCCTGGATTTCCCCTAGAGGCCCCATCAGTGTTGCATTTTGTCCATCCAGTAGAAGGAGGCTTCCATTGAACCAGTGTTACTCTCAGTTTTGGAGAATACTCATGCATTGGTTTAAGTAACTCCATCCAGCTATAAGGTGCATATCTAAAACAATTCCTGCTAGCCCTCAGAAATAAGTTCAAAGTATGCATAATCCTGTACTTTAACTTATTAACAGAGATGTTCCCATCATGGAGCAAGGTATTCCTCCTTTTCCATAGTTCCCACACAACAATAGCTGGTATCACCTGGTAAATTTTCCTGATATTAGGATTAACTGCTGCTTCCCACCATAGTGTTATCACCTGTGAAAGTTGCAAACCTGCAATATTGAATCCAGCAGAGTCACAAAAAAATACCTCCAAACTGTCTGTGCCACAGTAGAGTTTAGAAAAACATGAGCTATGGTTTCCTCATGTGGAATAGTACAACAGTTACATCTTGAAGCAAAATGGAACCCTCACTTTTTCAATGTATCATCTAAGGGAAATTTAGATTGCCAAAGTTTCCAGATGAAAAAACCAATCTTAGTAGGCAACCCTTTAATCCACATATTCATACACTTTGCTTGGTTCTTTTCTTTGTCTCATCATTTGGTAGGCAGACTTTACTGAGAAGGAACCACTAGTATCCAATTTCTAATAATCCTTATCAACAGTTTCCTCTCTAGTAGGTGGTTGAGCATGTTGAATAATGTGGTTTGCCATCTCTTCTGGAAGCAAATTCCATACTTGCTCTTTATTCCATCTTCCATCCACCTGTACATCTTTTACCAAAACAACAGTGAAATCACAAGAGTAATTACGTGGTAATCTGTGAATTAAGGTTCCTTTCCTGTCCAGTTATCTAGCCAAAAATAAGAGTTTCCTTGCTTCAATTTCCACCAAATCTCCTGATCAATTATATCTCTACATTGTAGCATCTTTTTCCACACATAGGTACCCCCTTCCATTGTGCTATGATAGCATTACATTTCTTCAGATACTTATTACTCATATATGTCCTCCACAAAGACTGTTTTGTTCTAAAATTCCACCATAGCTTAGAAAACAATGCTTTGGACATGTCCTGAAGACATCTAAAACCCATAGAGGATCCCCTTGCTTAACTCCTCTTGAAGATTTAAAGAAACCCTGAGGCTGCCCATTAAGAAGAATAGAGTACCAATTGTTTGAGATGAGTCTGTATACCATGTCAATCAAGAATTCTCCAAAACCCATTTTCCTTAGTACTTTTGTTAGGAAGAGCTAAGAAACTCTATCATAAGCCTTTGCCATATCCAGTTTGATAACTGTATTGGCTGGCTTGCCCCTCACTCTAATTTCACGAACTATTTCCTGAACAAGAAGTATGTTCTCCACAATGCTTCTACCTTTCACAAAACCAATCTGTTGTGGTGAGATAATAAGTGGTAGCAATTTCACTAGCCTCTCATGGATAATTCTAGAAAAGACTTTACTGATGAAATTGCTAAGGCTTATTGGTCTCAGATCAGAACATGTAACCACTTCCTTTTTCTTAGGTAATAACACTAAATTAGTACATGTTATATACCTAGGAAGCTCATGACCACAAAAGAAAGAATGAACCATGGTTATGACATCCTTTGCAATGATATCCCAAGCTGCTTGAAAGAACTTTCTTGTGTAACCATCTGGACCTCCTGTACTGTTAGCATTCAGACCAAAAACTGCATTTTTAATTTCGGCTTCCTCAGGAAATTCATCAATCTCCCTGTTCTGTTCTCCTAAGATCAACTGTAGAATATGGTCAAGAAGAGTAAAATCAGTAGCATCAAGTTTAGCTGTAAACTGATTCTGAGAAAAGGTGATAGCCTCCTCTGCAATGTCTTCCTCCCTGTCCAGCCATACACCATTTTGATTCTGAATTCTTGTAAGCTGCAGTTTCTTCCTTTTTCCTTGCACGTGTGCATGGAAAAATTTTGTATTTCTATCTCCATCTACAAACCACTGCATGCCTAATTTCTGCTTCCAAAATTGCTCCTCCACGGCATAGAATTTAATAAGTTCAGCTTGCACCTTCTGCAATCTTTCTCTGTTGAAGCCAGTAGGATTTTCTTCAAATTCTTATTCATGAACCTTAACCACTTCTTCTAAAGTATCAATCTATCTAAATATATCCCCATAAGTATCTCTACTCCATTTAGACAATACTTTGCTCAACTTTTTAAGCTTGCTATGAAAACAGTAGAAAGTATCAGGCCGATGATGCCCTATCCAATTAGCTTTCACAACATCTA
Organism: Lycium barbarum; assembly: GCF_019175385.1. NCBI lineage: Eukaryota > Viridiplantae > Streptophyta > Magnoliopsida > Solanales > Solanaceae > Lycium > Lycium barbarum. The sequence goes on along the minus strand of NC_083344.1, from coordinate 16,602,774 downwards.
GGAAACTGGGGTGTTCAGTCCAGAAATTTAAGAACCTGAAATATTTTTTGATCACTCTACTATCAGTTTTACAAGTGATGAGTAAAGGTGAATTATTAGAACCTTGCTTGATCAGATGCTCAACTTCAAAATTTGGAAATAGAACCTGTAGCCCCTGATTAGCTAAACACCTGTCCAACCTTTTGAAAATACAATGCTCATCTGATCTGCCATTCCACCAAGTATACATATTACCTTTGAAACCCATGTCTGTAAGTTGACAAATGTTAATGCATTGATTGAAATCTTCCACCTCAACAAAAGGAACATCTAGCCCCCCAAATTTTATCCACTATCACATTAAAATATCCTCCTACAAGCCAAGGTGAATTAATATTACAAGAAATATGGTATAGATCATTCCACAATGCCACTCTAGTTGCTCTGTATGTACTAGCATACACTATTGTAATAATAAACTCCTGGCCTCCATCTAGATTAGTCAATTTTATGGATAACAATTGATCAGTATCCAATTGAGTCTCCACTTGATATCCTTCCTATACAAAAAGCCAAATTTTACCATTGGTATTATGCCATGCAGTTTCCATTCCTACCCCACAACTTGTACATCTCAATGTGTCTTTGATGTTGAAAGGTTCCATTAATGCAATAAAATTGAAATGTTTTTGTTTGTTTAACATCACCACTCTTTCAAAAGCTTGTTGAGTGTTAACAGACCTAATATTCCATATAAGTACACTATTCATTGCAAACCTTTTGATTTAAAAGCTGTTTTCCTTGTTTGAATACCCCCAGTATGTGGTGGAGGTACACTTTTCTCTCTGCCATGCTTCCTGGTTGTTTCTCTTCTTGATTTTGTGGTATGTTTTGGTGATATATCCCCTTTGATCAAAGCCTGATGTATTTGTTGTGACAGCTTTTGATCCTCCAGTTCATCATCATCACCAATGTCAATCTCTCTATGCACCCCTTCATGACTATGCTGCCGGCCTCCTGGTTCAAAAGCTTTGGCAATCAACTCCCTTGCCATTTGGTGATCACCCTCCTTGTTTAGTTGTCCTACAGGTATATCCACACTCTTTGACATCTGAGATACTGCTTCATCATGATTGTTTACTCTCTTTTCTTTGTCCCCTCCTGTTGAAGATTGAGTATCTCCATTTTCTTTTTTATTTCCACTCTCCAATGCATGCTCGACTGTCTTGGCACTACTCTCATCAGGTGGTTTTTCTGGAATTTTATTAAGATCAACACTATGCATTTTCTCATAAACACTCACACCATTAATCTTAGAATAGTTATTGCTATCCATTGATACATTAGCATGAATATTTTCTGTATTATCCTCCACAATTTCTTGCTATATGTTAACCTTGATATCGTATTTTTCTTTGTTATCTTATTGCTGTTGTTGCTTCTGACTGTCCTGCTGTACTGCATTGTTTGTGTGTTTCTCACTGTGCCCCTTGGTGTCACCTGTGACATTGGTACTGATTTCGACTCCCTTGTTTTCCTTGCCATCAACCTTAATTTTTGATTTGCACCTCTCCACTGTCTGACTATCTATCTCAATTACAGTGTTTGGTGATTTGGAAAAAGAAGTTCAACCCATGTCTTGGATGTTTCTTTGTTGCTCTTCTCTTCCTGTGCAGTCTCCTTGCTTTTCTCCACCTTATCACTTTTGATTGGCTCAGGATTATTATTTATTTGTACTACAGGGCTTTGACAGAGTTTAGCATGTTCATTCCCTTGTGCTGGTTGATTCTCCTTGTGCTGATCTTCCTCCACATTTGTAAGTGCTTGAAACTGGTTCTCATGTTGTGATTCTTTCCCTTTGTCCATACCTTTCTCCCCATCAGTTTTTTGCCTCTGTTCAGCATTGTTGCTTTTCTTCCTCTTGTTAGTCACCACATTCCATTCCTTGTTCATATTGTTACCATAATAATTTGCACCTTTTCCTTTAAATGGCTGCACATTATTATTATGTTTCTTCCCTTCTTCCTTGTCTTGCATACTCTCCTGTTGATTTCACACTTTCTCTTGTTTATTTTGTAGTTTATCCTGCTTGTTCTGCTCCTTATCTTGATTGTTCCTTGACTTTTCAAGTATGGCTGCTTCCTATTGCTTTGGTTCCTCTTTCTTGGGCCTAAATTCAGGATGCATCACCCAACAACCTTGTAAATCATGCCCTTGTAGTTTACAATTTGTGCAGTATTTAGGGAGATAGTCATATTGTATTGTTTTCCATTTTCATCCACACAACTAATATGAATTTGTTTTGGCATTTCTTTAAGTAGATCCACTTGCACTTTCACACGAGCACAACTTGGCCTCGTCCGATTTATTGTAGCTTTGTCAATAACCAAAGGAATTCCTACAGCATGTGCCATCGAGAATATAGATTCCTTATCAAAAAGGTTTGTGGGCAGACCAGGAAAAGATATCCATGCTACAGAGATCGTGGTTTCCTCCTCAGGATTGAACCATGGATCCCAAACTAAACACCTTAAAGGATATGATCTTCCCCTGAATTGTAATTCCCATGTACTTGACGTTAGAGCAGCATAATCTGTCAGCAGAGATAATCAAATTAAGATGTGCCTCTCTTCTAAAAAACCAATTTCACATGGGCCTTTAATCCCAAATTGAATAGGAATAATCTTTTGTAATTCACGCATATCTGGCCTCCCATATGAAAACTTAGCAATCACCGCGTATTTTAGCTTTTGGTGCTTTATAAATGCTTCAAACTCATTCTCCGCCCATGCAATTGTCGGTTCTCCATTCAAATATGTAATAGGCTTTATGTTCAGTTCTTTTACTTCTTGTATCGATGGTTGAAGAGCATTAATATAGTTGAGTGTATGATTGTTAGTAGTGTTGTTTGAAGTAGGATTGGTAATAGGCAGACCAGCCACCGGAGGTGGCCGGCCGCCGGCCGCCGTGGCCATTTCAAGATCTAGGGATTAGGGTTTTTAATTTCAAAATGGCAGAGAGAGAAGAGAGCTTTCTTTAGCATGCAGTGATATGATTATGAACATATATCTTATACTTATAAGAATTGTTGATTCACTCTTCGGGGAATGAGTTATAACTTTATACAATAGATTATCTATTATATAAGTAAAGACACACAAACAAATATATAATTAATTAAAATTGAATAAACGATTGTTTCATAATAAATACTATGTCCAAAAGCATAATTAATACTAGTAAATATCCCAATAATATTGCCAAGTAGACATCAAACAAGTAATTCATTTTTTAGCATCAAATAAGCAATTCAGTTAATGCAACGTCTAGGAACCTATCCTCATAATGTAAGAAGTTAATGTAAGAAGCTGACTTTGAGTAGTTCACCATCATAGGAACTAGATTTTATGAATGCATGAGATGATTCGATATGCACATGGGTGTGGATTGGTTTGGTATCCGCCGAGACCAAATTTTGGGAACAATATCCTAGTATTTGCTTACTCTTATTCATAACATAAAATTGATGGTTTCATAGTTTAAAATTTTAATACTGAATCGATTGGATTGTTAAAATTTTGAGTTTAAAATATAAACTTTATTAGATTTTAGTATATAGATTCCAGCCACGGAATATTTGAAGAATGGCCTTTGGCCTTTTTTTCAATCTTTTCTCGTTAAGCATCTCACATTCTCACTTTGCTAACAATATGAATTCGCTCCAGGAGATCCTACGCGAAAAAGATTCTCACACAATAAAAGTATTCTACGTCCAGTGCTCAGAAATAGAATTTTCTGATTAGATAGAAGAAAAATTAAAATTCGATAAAAATTTAAATATGTATTTTGATCCAAAAGAAATGTCACATAACATTGTCTTAGATCACATCAATATAGTATATAGATATGATAGATTAAGTTTTATTTATAAGTAGTTAATTCTACCACAATACTCGGAATCACTATTATTCCACTAATTGATGAATCAAAATACAAACGTGACGTGCAACGTAAATCAATATGCTTGTTAGATAAAAACTTACAACATTAGTTAGTGGAATATAAGTCTCTCAATTTCAGCATTGGCTAAAGTCTCAACTACAAAGTGATGCAATTATTTGCTATTTATTCTCTAACTTCCCACGTATCCCCCAATGCTCTGTCTTGCTATACTGTTAAGTTTTTTTTTATTATATTTTACCGTCCAAGCATTGACTTTATTTATTCAAAGGCCGAATAAAAAAAAGGGAATTCCTTGAGAAAAAAATAATTAAATAAACGATGGAAATCAGTAGCTGGCCCCATTATTCACGCCTTTCCTCCCACTTCTTAAATTTATTGTTACTAAGTTTTAAAAATTGAATAATCTGTTCAGGGAAATGATATTTCCAGTTCAAATTTTTGTAATCACACTCAAGTTTTCTATATTCTTTTAATGTAGAAACAAAAAGCAAGAGAGATATTAATTGGATATAGAAGAAGCAACTCCTATTTCAAACCTTCACGGAGAATGAATTAGAGATTAACTCATTTTATTTTATTCTAAAGATAGATTAAAAAGGTTAAAAATCCCAATTGGTGAAACTGTAATAAGAATAGTTAATTACCCATTAGTCCATTACCTTTCGTCCATCACGTTAGTTTACTTTTTATCAATTATTTCCTCTATTTCTATTTCAATGTATGTGAAATTCTTTTGATATTTTTTGTTAGTATAAAAACTTTCTATATTTAGTAACAATTTAATTTTAAATGCATATTTTACCCTTAACTACATGCATGATTTATACTCACACAAAATATCTATAGTTTATTTTACGATCACAAACTTCAAAGCTATTTGTTACTGCTATCTTATAATTCAATCTTTACTACATGTTGCTTTATTTTCTTTGTGCATGTTGTGATATTGCTATTGTTATTTTTCTTTCAATTGTGTCTTGATTACACTTCTTTTGAGCCTAGAGTTTAGCGAAAACAACCTGCTACCCCACAAAGGTAGAAATATGATGTACATGCATCATCGCCTTCCTAACTTCTTGTTATTGTTGTAAACTTCAAAATCTTTTTTTTTTCTTTTTAAAATTTTATGCCCAAATAAAGAACATTACATAAATCGGGAGGGGAGAGATACAAAAGGAAAAAAGAAAAGCAATCAGGAAAAAGATTAAAAGGGGATAACTCCAAGACATCAAAGAAATGTAAAGACAGCTGATAGCTGCGTGGCTAATGCATATCTCACACACAGAAGACCATAACATGCACGGTAAGAGTGCGAATTCAGATTAATCTGACAGTAAATTTGAAATATTAAATTATTTGAAAAAAAAAAAGGAAAAGAAACAAGAGTTATCATCTGACAGGGAAATGGAAGAACTCTTAGCTAAACCACGTCTAATTACATAAAGAATAATGCAAGTGGAGCTCCACAACATGTGACAGAAAATCTATGACTGCAAAATCAGCCAAACCACAACAGTGCATATTCCGACAGACTGGGATAACCATTCTTAATTATCATTCGTCCTTCTTTAGTTTTTCCTTCCACCGTTCATAGATTATTTATTTTGAGAGTTTGTATTATTTAAAGTCTACTTGCAAAGTTGTAAATTGTAACCATACACTACTGAAAAGAATTGTCAAATTGGGCATGTTCAAACTATAAATTACGGCAATTAGCTGTTTAAAAACTGGACCGATTAGCTCGCAGCAATATTCAATTTGCAACGAGAGAACACAATTTCATGTATTTTTTTGCCCGTGTTCAAAGTGCGGTGGTTAAACCTACCCCATTTTTTAAAATACAAGCATGCTTTTGATCCCTTACTTATTGATAAGTTGTTGTATTGATGCTTGTGATATGCAACTAAGCACTTATAAACTTTTATTAATAAAAAATTGTGTGTCTGCTCCCTTTATATAAGAAATAGGGTGAAAATAATTTTTACCCTCAACTTTACTTTAAAAATCAAACTCTCCCCTCAACTATGAAAAATAGACATTCTCTCCCCTTTATCCTATGCAATGTCTATTTTACCCTTGACATTTCAATCCTCCATCTATAATATCTTTTTATATTATATAAATTTATTTTTTAACCTAGATGTTTATAATTTTAATTTAAGTTCATATTATAAATAGAATAATCTTTTTATGAATTTATCACAAAATCTAATGTCACTTTTTATGATTGCTATTAAAATATTACATGCATTAAGTATATATTATGTATGTATATGCACGTATATATATATATATGTGTGTGTGTGTGTGTGTGTGTGTATAGGGGTGTGTGTGTATTATATACATGTTATTTTACATATATATGTGTATGTATATATAAATTTAACTTATCTCTTATTCTCTATTGTCAATATACAAACAAGTTTTGGTTGTCATTAATGGAATATTTTTTAAATAATAATTTAAAATTCATTTACAATATAAATAGATAATTTTTTAGGAATCTGTTATAGAATATACCTCTATTTTTATTAATTAGTTTGTATTACCTGAATTTAATATACTTATAAAGTTATTATTACCTAATATTTTTTACTTGTATAAATACAAATATTAGAGTTTTGATTATTATTAATTAAAAAAAAAATCTTATTCTTCTCATTTATTTCATTATAGAATGATATTTAGTCATATACTCAATAAGAATTTCTTAGTTTTCTTTTTCCGTCTTAAATAATTTTTTCTAATAGGAAATTTGTTACATAGATTAAGAAGATAAAAAATATCATAATTTTAAAGAAATAAAAGAAAAAAAGGCAAGTTGATAATGTAAGGGTAAAATAGGAATTTTAAGAAGTTAATTAGGGTAAAGGGGGGAGAAAGACTATTGTTCAAAATTGAGGGGGCAGATTGATTTTTAAAGCAAAGTTGGGGGTGAAAATAATTTTCACCGATAAGAAATATGATATCACGAACTAGTTATTGTTACTATATTACCTTGAAATATGGATTTAAAGTTAAAACTTATCACAAACGTAACATCTGTTATCACTTGGTTTAGTGATTAATAATCCATTGAATTTGCAGAAATTCATAAGTCCATCGATCAACGACACTTTTTCTAAATTAATTGAAGTTAATGTGGTTAATCAAATATTACAAGGATCCAAAGTGAAATTTGTACCTATTTGAGGGTCTAATATGCAACTTTCCTCGATAGAATAAAAGTGTAAACTAGCTTATCTTAGAAATGATCAGATTCATAAAGTACCAAATAGTAAATCCTTAGGGTGTGATCGTGAGACAATCCAACTGTCTTTTGAAAATCACATCTCTAAAACAATATAACAAACCTATAAAAAAATAAAAAAAATTCAAACTTATCAATTTGTCAAAGATAAATATCCAATCGTGTTGGAAATATGGTCAAGTGTGATTAATTTATTTGGGTCGTGCTATTAATAATGAAATTGTTCCGGCTAGACTGTCCAGATACAATGTACATAACTAATACGTAATACAGAAAACGATAAATAAAACAGTAGTCATAGTATATACCTTAGTTTCAAAGTAGCTGAAGTATTCTAGGTTAATTTTATGAGTGGTACTTAAACTTATGTGTTATTGCACAGAAGTACCTAAATGAAATTTTATGGAAAGCACATGTGAAATAATTCTAAAAGCATATGATTTTTCGTCAACAATGTCTTCGTAATGTGGCCTTGCATATATGAGATCTAGCAACACGCACGAGAGAGTCAACCAACTTCCCACTACATACAATAGCCTCGCACGAGAGTGGGGTAGCTAAAACCAACCTTTGTGGCACTTACATAAGGGAGGGCGGGTAGTCCTCCCGTTAGAGTCTAGGTGTGAGAATATCAGTAGTTGAATCTGAATTGATTATAAATATGATAATGCAATGCACATAACATGTAATGATTCATGATTCGTGTGAAAATGTATTGTTTCAAAAGTTGAGTAAAGAAATCACAAAAATCATGAAAGATGGCTAACAATCCATGTACGACTCGAATTACTCTCTTACTTGAGGGTTAATAGCAATCAATCCATGTCCAAAGGTTTAAACTTTAACCCATAGCTTAACCAAATTCTACCCATAAATATAAGGTTCATTTGATTCGTGGTTTAGATAATTTGCTAGTTCGCATAATGTGATCTTATAGTCCATTGTTTTCCGTGAGAGGAGGAAGAGTCAAGTTTTATCTTTTTAGGAAACCCTAGGTTCGTCTCTCCTTGAGTTGTTGAGGATTGAATAAAACATTTTTTATTTCATGTGTTAAATTGTTAATCCATGTAGGTTCTTGCGTTAAACGACTAGAATTAACATTGTTATGATGGGGCTCTTAGCTTCGGTGAATTGGTGAAGCCCAAATTAAGTCGTTTTTCTCCTCAGGAGCTCTAGATCTACGTTGAAGAAGTAAAATATTTTTTCTTTCCCTGACATGCCTTTTATATTCAACGATTTATTAGGCCCTGGAAATACTCTGTGTGTCACATGTGCATCGCATCAAGGAAACCTGGAATTTCCTTCAAATGTTATGCGAGGCACATTCATAGCGCCAGACTAGTCTGGTATTTTCTCTAGGTGTTGTGCGACGTACAGTCATAGGAACGCAACACAGAAACTATTCTGTTTTATCACACGCGATGGACATGTCACTCTTGGCTCTTCTTCAGGCTTTGAGACGTTTATTTTGTCCATTTTGAGTATTTTAAAGTCATCTTATCACTTCTACTAAGTCCCAGATCAAATTGTACTTCCATTTACATATTCCAAACACTTTGTTACCCTCAACTGAATCTCAACTAGACATAAAACTGTATACGCTAAAAATAGGATTTATGCTAGACCGGTGAGATCGGAAATCGAGGGAAGAAAGAAACAAGCACGAGCATGAAGACTTTCTATCGGACCGGAGGTATTGCACTAGAAGTGGTTGATCAGAAGAAAGCGGAGGAAATCGTTTGGTCCGGTTTCTCCATGGCCGAGTTGATCGTGGCCGTTAGTCCGGTTTCTCCATGGCCGAGTTGATCATGGCCGTTAGTCTGGTTTCTCCATGGCCGAGTTGATCGTAGCCGTTAGTCCGGGTGATCAGTTACAAAATTGTCACGCGTCAAGACCGTTCTGCCACATTGTACTGCCAATCGTACGAGTGTCAGACCGTACGGCCCAACCTTATCCTTTTAGGGTTTTCTTTAATCTAAAGTGGCTTTATGTTGTATGCAAGACCCATAAGGCAAAACTATAAATAGGAGGCATTTCCCTGCTTTTAAGGGTTAGCTTTTTCAAGATCAAGAACATTGTAATAGAAATTATATATTGAAGCTCTCTCTCCTTTGGTCCGGATCAGTGGCATTTTATGCTTATTCTTCTAATATAGTTGGCTTAATCATAAACATTTGTATCTTGATTCGAATCACTAACGCATATGTTCACATACACATGCTATAATACGCAAATCTATAATTATTTCCTATAAACCCAAAATAGATTAAAGTTCATCCACATATCCTATACCTCATTTACAAATTCAATTGATTACCTAAATTCGGGGTAAATAGTTTGGCGCCCACCGTGGGGCTAGGATAATAGTGGTCTTTGATCTTGGTTTCTCTCTTACCCATTAAGATTGAAAAACTCTTTTGTTCGTCTCTGTGAAAATGGACCAAATGGCAAGCAGTGGACATTCTGGTCACGTCAACAACAACGAGATTGTGGCCGAAAATGAGAACAGTAGGCTACGGGGATTCGAGGGAGGGCCTCAACTGTTATATCCCGCATTTTGTACATTCGGATAATTCAAGACAATTGCAAGAAGTTAAGGACAAGGCTATATTTTGATCTTGTTTAATACACAAGTTGTTTATGAAAATTTTTGAAGTGGAAATATTGAGTAAGGCTAGGGGTAAAAAGGGAAATTCACAAGGTGGCTCATGGAAACATTAAGGAAAGTTTGGGGTTAAGAGTGATTTATGGAAACTTGAAATTCTTGAAATAATAGGCCAACTGGGCCGTGTAAATGGAGTGGGCTTAGGCCCACATGGAAGCTTAATAAATAAGACAAAAGATGATTAATTCATCAATTTTTTATCATCTTCACTTAGAAATTTCAAGAAGCTTGGAGAAAACAAAAAGGAGGCTATTCAGCCAAGGGCCTAGCCGAGCAAGACCTTGGGAAAAAAATGGATCAAAAATTATTTACTTCTAGCTAAACAACCAATTGGAAGGTCCCTAGCAAAGTGAAGTAGTCATTGGAGCAAGTAAAACATCTATTCTTGCAAGCTACAAATCCTAGCCAAGTGAGAAGTTAAGGGAAAAAGGTAAGGTTTAATCCTCTTTTCATGTGTTATGGATGGTTTGTACATGTTGTAGTATGTATAAATAGATGGAATTTATGAAAATATGGATGTTGTGTTGTGACCGTGCATGTCTAGGTGTTGTGTAGAAGTGACGAATTAATTTTACTTAGTATTTTGGTTGTTGTTGTCATGAATTCTATGATAAAAATGAGAGTCTAATGATTCAAGTTGAAGTTGAAATTGTCGTGGGCTGTTTTAGAAGCCAATGAGATTTGAATGTAGCTTCTTGTATTTATGGAAAATAATGTTGTTAGTGTGTGAATTGTTGGTGTAGTTCATGAATTTGAAAGGAGGAAATGTGTTGTTATTGTCCTTGTTGCATTTGTAAGGTTTCGGGTGGAGTGGCATATTGGTTAGATTCTTTTGAATATTGTGCGGAGTGTTTGAAGTGCTCTTGAATATTGTTTGAATGGTTTCGGATTAGTACTTGAATATGTGGGCAATTTTGAATTGAACATAAATGAAACGCCGTCGAAGTTTGTAGAAAGAAGTTGCTAACGTTAGTATGCGTTTTGAATTGATTGTGGATATTGTTAGAATAACTGTTGGTATTGTTGTTGATAATTTGGCCGAGTTAAATTCTCGGATTTGTTGTTGATGATTTGGCCGAGTTGGATTCTCGGGGATAGTTGTATTTACAGGGAAAATGCTGCCGAAATTTCTGTAAATAAAGTGTTGGTTGAGGATTGGACTTCTAAGTATCTATAGCTAATGTTTGGTATATACTAATATAGTTGTAGATCTTGCGAAGCCAAGGATTTAAATTCAGATTAGCCTAGGAAGCGGGCAAGGTATGTAAGGCTTACCCTTTCTTTCTTTTGGCATGATCCTTATGAAACAAACAGACGATGTATGTGTATGATTTCAAAGGAACTCCTATTCTTAGAGCCACTACGATGGCTAACATTCTTGATTTCCATAAGCTACTTCATATGGTTTTGACACGTATCTATGATTTCCGAAGCTCTATTTGATATGTTTCCAAGTTTGCCTATGATTCTTATTCACTTCTTGATATGAGTACGCTCGGTATAGTTGAGCTTATTATATGGTTGGATAACGAGTAGAGTATAAAGAGTTCATGTCTCTAAAAGAATTCTGTAAGTATTAATGTCTCTAACTTTTGTATACAGTCTTGGATTGCTTTGGAAACGTTCGTAGAGATTCTGTGGTAAAAGTGTCCATAACTTTCTCATACTAAACCAGATTGACTCGAAACGTGTTTACGATTCTCAAGTGTCAATTTGCGTACCTATCTATCAAGTCTTGATTTATATGCATATAGTTTCTCACTACTCTGCTCGTGCATGCCTCAATATGTCTCTCACCGAGTCCCAGGCCGGGTATGTTATCGTGCGCACTCCACTGCATTGTTCACCGAGTCCCTCATTAGAGGGCCGGGTACGGTATATATATATATGATGACATGATGAGATGATGATATGTTACGGCGGCCAGGAGGGCATATGATAATTTGATTCACCGAGTCCCTCACTAGAGGGCCGAGTACGGTATGTATATATGTATATGCATGATGATATGATAGCATGCTGATATGATGACATGACTTCATTCACTGAGTCCCATAATGGGCCGGGTACGGTATACATATGATATATGATGTTGACATGCATGATCTTATTCACCGAGTCCCATAATGGGCCGGGTACGGTATATGGTATTGGTATGTTTGATTCTGTCTCGAACTGCACAGGTACAGCGGTTTATTTATTGTCATATTTGACTCCTGGAATCTCTATTTCAGTGATGATCTTTCCAATTGCATTTCATGCCTTACATACTCAGTATATATTCCGTACTGACCCCCTTTCTTCGGGCGCTGCGTTTCATGCCCGCAGGTACAGACGTTCACGTGAGTGACCCGACAGCTTAGGCCATCCATTCTGCTGCTTTGGAGTGCTCCCTTGTTCTAGAGCCTACATTTTGGTACAGACTCTTCCGTTGTATATATGTATGTATATATTCAGGGGTACGGCGGGGCCCTGTCCCGTCATATGATTCTGTTGTCTTTGTTAGAGGCCTGTAGACATGTATGCGGGTCATGGGTCGTTAGGGTTCAGTTATGTCTGTGTGGCTTGCGTCTAAGCGGTTCCATTTTCTATGACAGCCTTAACGGCCTGTATGTATGTATACGTATGTATATGTTTTGGGCGATATGTTTTACGACAGCCTTGCTGGCTTCTGTGTGATATATTTGTTATATGTGACCGCTTAAGACGATATCTGATCTTTGTATCTGTATAAGTCAGTGTACGCCGAATCTGGATTTGCCATTTGTATGCCGGTTCTAGTAAGTGGGTGTGTATGGGTGTCCATCTCGGGCACTAGTCATGGCCCACGGGGTTGGGTCGTGACATCAACCGACAGAACATCGTGAACCAGGAGAATGCCGCCCCGCCGGCCACCGATCCCTTAAATACTCACAATTCAATTACTTTTTCCCAAGCACAGGGCCGGAAAGTGCTGCATACCTCGGATGATATTAACTTACATTTAATTTTTGAAATGTTGTAGCAACAGAGGGCAGCAATTACCGAACAAGGAGTCGCAATAGCCCAGTTGCAAAGCAAAAATGATGAAATGGCCTCGGAGAGGACGAAAGGTGTTGCCGAACCCAGAAGGGACGAAACACGGATGGTCGAGAGTAATGGGTCCGGAGCTGGTTCATCCACCGAAGTTCTGAGAATGCTCGAAACATTGGCGAAACGGGTAGACTCGACTGAGAAGAGGGTGGAAACATATAACTCTCGGGTGGACCAGATCCCGGGGGCTCCACCTATTCTGAAAGGACCGGATTCGAAGAGGTACATTCAGAGGCCTTTTCATCCGAGTGCAGCTCCGAAACTGATCCTTAAGAGGTTCAAAATGCTGGATATCCAGAAATATGACGGCACAACGGACCCTCAGGAACACGTGACTTCATACACCTATGCCATAAAAGGCAATGATGTTAAAGAGGATGAAATTGAAACCATGTTGTTGAAAAAGTTTGGGGAAACTCTGTCGAATGGAGCATTGACTTGGTACGACCATCTGCCTGAGCATTCAATCACTTCTTTCGAAATGCTCGCGGATGCATTCATAAAAGCTCATGCCGGTGCCAAAAAGGTGCAGGCCCGTAAGGCAGATATTTTCCGTATAGCCCAAAGGGATGATGAGTTATTGTGTGAATTTGTCAACCGGTTCCAAAGGGAACGAATGGAGCTCCCTCCGATTCCGGAGGAATGGGCTGTACAAGCTTTTACCAAAGGGCTCAATCCTCAGAGCTCGACGGCCTCGTTCAAACTAAAGGAAAACTTGCTGGAATACGAGGCTGTGACCTGGACGGATGTCCATAATAGATACGAATCAAAGATTCGGGTTGAGGATGACCAACTCAAACTTCCACCGGGGCCCGTGAATATCAACAAAAGCTCTGAGAGATCGCAAAAAAATTACGAGTCGGAGTCCAGACCATCTAGGGAAAGGTATCGGCCATACTCTCATTCGGAAAAGCCAAGCTTCAGGTCGGAATAATCAAGGGTTGGCCCGAGTCAATTCTCCAGTCGGGGTGATAAACGGACCGAGCGCCCGTCGGACAGTCGAGGTCTCTCATTTAGGAGCGATGCCGGAAGCTCGGTCAGCAACAAAGACTTGCCAAAGATATCGGAGTACGACTTCAATGTCAACACTTCAGACCTCATCTCGGCTATTGGCCGTATTGCAGAAGCGAGATGGCCAAGACCACTAAGATTGGACTCGGGTCAACGGGACCCGAGCGTGATGTGTGAATATCATGGAACCCATGGGCACAGAACTGAGGACTGTCGCCAACTCAGAGAGGAGGTGGCTCGGTTACTGAAGGATGGCCACCTTCGATAATTCTTGAGTAAACGAGCTAGAAGCCACTACAAGGAAAGGGAATCTCACAAACGGGCTGAACCAGTGGAACCTCAGCATATAATCAACATGATAATCAGGGGTTACTGATGCTTCTCAAGGGCCGGTGATGAAACGGACTAAGGTTTCCATTGTACGTGAGAAGCGCAGCCGGGACTACGTACCCGAGGGTTCCATCTCTTTCAGCAACGACGATGCCGAAGGCATCATTCAACCGCACAACAATCCGTTGGTAATTTCTATTCTTATTTTTAAATCGTAAGTTAAACGTATTTTGATTGACCCAGGTAGCTCGGCCAACATCATCCGGTGGAGAGTGGTTGAACAACTAAGGCTACTCGATCAGATCGTACCGGTAGCCCGAGTGCTCAGCTGTTTCAATATGGCGAGTGAAACCACGAAGGGGGAGATTTCTTTGTCGGTCAACATTGACGGCACTATTCACCAAACGGTGTTCTATGTAATCGAAAGAGATATGAAGTATAATGCATTGATGGGTAGACCATGGATACATAGCATGAGGGTCGTGCCATCGACATTACATCAGCTGCTAAAATTCCCGACCCCGGAGGGGATAAAAACCATCTGAGGTGAACAGCCCGCTGCAAGGGAGATGTTCGCGGTCGAAGAAGCGTCACCCCTTCCAAAAAAATTCGATAAAAAAGAAGATGATTCAACCATGGGCAAGGACTCTAAATAGCAACTAAAGTACACGGGTTCGACAACGGAGCAGAAGGGGTTGGACCCGGGCCATGAAGAGGATGATTTCGGTGTACCCAGATCATTCGTCTTGCCGGATGACTCGGATGCAACCAAGTCTACAGTAGAGGAGTTGGAGCAAGTCATCTTGTTTGAATATCTACCGGATAGAAAGATAAGACGGGTGTGCCACCGAAAATAACAACTCACAAGCTCAGCCTCAACGGGAGATTTCCCCCGGTGAAGCAGAAACGGAGGCCTATGGCAGAACCGAAGCACGCCTTCGTAAAGGATGAGGTAACAAAGCTTTTGAAAATAGGCTCTATTCGGGAGGTAAAATACCCGGATTGGCTGGCTAACGTAGTGGTGGTGCCGAAAAAAGGTAATAAATTTAGAATGTGCGTTGATTATAAGGATTTAAATAAAGCATGCCCGAAGGATTCATTTCTGATGCCTCACATCGATAGAATGATCGATGCGACGGCCGGGCATGAGATGTTGAGTTTTCTCGACGCCTACTCCGGGTATAACCTAATCCAGATGCACCCGGAGGATCAAGAGAAAACATCCTTTATTACCCGGTACGGGACTTACTGTTACAATGTCATGCCCTTCAGATTAAAAATGCCGGTGCAACTTACCAACGCTTAGTTAATGGGATGTTCGAAGAGCAGATAGGAAAAATAATGGAAGTTTATATTGATGACATGGTTGTCAAGTCCCTGGAAACAGATGACCATTTAAAACATTTGCAAGAAACTTTCGATGTGCTCCGAAAATACAACATGAAGCTTAACCCGGAGAAATGTGCCTTCGGTGTCCGGTCGGGCAAATTCTTGGGTTTCATGGTGTCCAACCGAGGGATCGAAATTAACCCGAACAAGATCAAAGAAATCGAGGATATTGAGGTGGTAAATAACGTCAAAGGAGTGCAGAGGCTCACCGGAAGGATAGCGGCGCTGAGTCGTTTCATATCGAGGTCTTCAGATAAAAGCCACCGTTTCTTCTCCTTATTAAGGAAAAAGAATGACTTCGTTTGGACACCGAAATTCCAAAAAGAATTGCAAGAGTTGAAGGGGTACTTGTCCAGCCCACCTCTACTGCACACACCGAAAGCGGACAAACAGTTGTTTCTCTATCTTGCCGTATCCGAGGTAGCAGTAAGTGGTGTTTTGGTCTGAGAAGAATCAGGTACGCAATTCCCTATATATTATGTGAGTAGAACTTTAGGGGATGCGGAGATACGTTATCCCCACCTTGAGAAGTTAGCATTGGCATTGGTAAGTGCTTCTAGAAAACTCAAACCCTACTTCCAATGCCATCCGATATGTGTAGTGACTACTTACCCTCTAAAGAACATCATGCATAAACCAGAATTATCGGGTAGACTAACTAAATGGGTCGTAGAGATTAGCGGATATGATATCGAATATAAGCCTCGGACGGCCATTAAGTCCTAAATATTGGCCGATTTTGTGGCAGATTTCACTCCGTCCATGGTCCCCGAGGTGGAGAAAGAGCTACTGCTAACCTCGGGAATATCTTCGGGTATTTGGTCGTTACACACGGACAGGGCCTCGAACCTCAAAGGTTCTGGGCTAGGAATCGTCCTCAGAACTCCCGCCGAGGATGCCATTCGATAATCCATTAGAACTATTAAATTGACAAAAAATGAAGCCGAGTATGAGGCCATGATTGCTGGTTTAGAATTAGCTCGGAGTATGGGGGCCGAAATAATTAAAGCAAAATGCGACTCTCTCTTGGTCGTTAACCAGGTGAATGGCGTCTTCGAGGTTAAGGACGAACGGATGCAAAGGTATCTGGAAAAAATCCAAGTGATACTACACCGGTTTAAAGAATGGACCATGCAGCATGTACCCAAGGAGCAGAACAGCGAAGCCGATGCATTGGCCAATTTGGGATCTTCAGTCGAAGGGGAAGAAATCAACCCCGGGACTATGGTGCACTTAATGAATTCGGTGATAGAAAATGGACATGCTAAAATAAACACAATGGGTTTAACTTGGGATTAGCGCAACAAATACATCGACTACTTGCAAGATGGAAAGCTTCCGAGTGACCCAAAGGAATCACGGTCACCGAGGACAAAAGCAACGCGGTTCTGCTTGGTAGACGGCCAATTGTATCGACGGTCTTTCTTCGGACCCCTGGCCAAGTGTTTGGGTCCCGAAGAAACCGAGTATGTGATGAAAGAAGTACACGAGGGGACCTGCGGCAATCACTCTGGTGCTGAAGCCTTAGTCCAAAAAATTATCAGAGCCGGTTACTACTGGAACCGGATGGAGGAAGATTCGAAGAATTTTGTCCGGAATGTGACGGGTGTCAAAGACATGCCCCGATGATTCATCAGCCCGGGGAGTTGCTGCACTCGGTGATATCACCTTGGCCCTTCATGATGTGGGGAATGGACATTGTTGGTCCATTGCCATGGGCACCAGGTAAGGCCCATTTTATTTTGTTTATGACTGACTATTTCTCCAAATGGGTTGAAGCGCAGGTCTTCGAAAAGATTAGAGAAAAGTAAGTTATTGACTTCATATGGGACCACATTATTTGTCGTTTCGGCATCCCGGCCGAGATAACTTGTGATAACGGTCCTCAGTTCGTTGGAGGCAAAGTCAACGATTTCCTCGAAGGGTTGAAGATCAAGAAAATCGTATCAACTCCGTATCACCCGAGTGCGAACGGACAGGCGGAATTCACGAATAAAATAATAATTCAAAATCTGAGGAAAAGGCTTGAAACATCAAAGCATCACTGGAGGGAAGTACTACCGGAGGTATTATGGGCTTACAGAACCACATCGAAATCAAGCACGGGAGAAACACCCTTCTCGTTGGTCTACGGGGACGAAGCCCTCATTCCCATAGAAGTTGGTGAACCGAGTCTCCGATTCAGGTACATCACCAAGGAGTCAAACGAGGAGGCCTTGGCCATAAAATTCGATCTCATGGATGAACTTCGCGAAAACGCGTTGGTCCGTATTGCAGCCCAGAAGTAGAGAATGGAAAGGCACTACAACCGGAGGGCCAATTTTCGACATTTCCAAGTTGGGGACTTGGTGCTTCGGAAAGTTACCTTGAACACCAAGAATCCTAACGATGGAAAACTGGGTCCGAACTGGGAAGGGTCGTACAAGATAACTGAGGTAACGAGCAAAGGATCGTATCAGCTGGAATCCATGGACGGGCAACGGTTGCGTAATAACTAGAATGTGGCTCATTTGAAGAGATACTACTGCTAAGGTATGGACACTTGTGTTTATTTATTAACCTTTTCTTTTTTGCAAGAAGTCGAGTACCGGATAAAGTTAGGTGCTAGGTCTGAAAACACGTGTTGCACTCTTTTCCTTAGTACGGTTTTGTCCCAAAATGGGTTTTCTGACAAGGTTTTTAGTGAGGTAACAAGTACAACGTGTTACTAGATAAAGACGAGGACAAATGCCCGGAAACTCGAGCCACACCCTACGAGTGGGGACTTGATAGTGCTTACCCGATCTTGCAGCTCGGATAAGCACTAGGGGACTACTATACCCACATCGAGGTTTACCCCGATTAGTCGAAAACAAAAGAGCTCAACAAAGCAAGTGAACGCTAATAGATGCTACCCCGGAAAAATCCTCTAGATTTTCGTATTTCCCATCTTCGCCTAAAGCCGGACCTTTTGTATTAGGTTTCGATGTAAGGACCAAACGATCAGAACGAATCGTGTCCACTTAGTACTTGCTACGGCAAAAACAAAAGGAAACGGATGAAGTCTTCATATCATGTACATGCAAATACTTGCAATATTAAGATCATTAAAAATTCATTGCGGATGTGTCTTGTTAAAACGGCCTCCCCTGGTGATTACCATCGAAATTCGGCAGCATTTTTGACTAAATACCCTATACCGGGAATTATAGTCGAAATTCGACAAAGGCAACAAGTTCACATTAAACCGAGCCAAAATCTTATAAACACCCCAAATGGGGACTGCTGTATTAAAAATTGGTAAGGCAAAAAAAATATCGACCCTAAAAATTCCTAAAGTGATTCGGAGACGTCTGAACTCACAAAGCATAAATAAGTCCCAAGGGCAAACCACTCGATCAAATTCCCGGACAAAACGTACTGGACAAAGAGAAAAGCCAATATTCAGGCAGAGTCCAAAAAAATGACTCCGAGTCTCTGCTTGTCCTTAAAACGGACCGACAATTCAGGCAAAAGTCATAACAAACATTCAAGCAAAAAAATAAAGAGAATCGAAACGGAAAATGCACATTTCATAAATGGAGGTTTTTTACACCTGAAATTCCTACGACGTTGAAAAACAAAAATCAAGCCAAAAAGGCAAAGACAAAATAAAGGCTATGTGCAGGCCCTGATCTATCCGGTGCGGCTGGATCCAGAATGCTCGGATACTGTCCACTCGGAATCTTCGGAGTCAGTATCGAGGGTTCTCTTGTCTTCTTCCTCGATCCTTTTAGCTTCGAGTATCACGGTCGGGAGATCCGCAAAACCATGATCGTCTTGCTCAAGGATGGCCCTCCGGGACTTCCACCGTTCATACTCCACCGCAATCGTGGTATGAGCCTCGGCAGCCTCCACACTCCTAAGGGCTTCTGCCAAATCGGCCTCAGCCTGGGCCAGCTTAGCCACTAATTCATCTCTCTCTTCATCGAAGATTCTTTGGATTTGAGTGGCCAACTCGAGTTCGGCTTTGAGAAAGTCATTAGCCTCGACTGTCTCCTCGAGTTTGATTTTCAGCTCGTCGCATATCCGGGCCCTATCCTTGGCTTTTTGCTCGAATACCCTCATCCTCTTCTTATACTTAGCACTCTCGGATTCAAGCAGCTGATGCCTCTTGGCCATGTTCGCGGCATCTGTCTTAACCAAGTCAAGCTCTCTCCGGAGTTGAGAGATAATGGTTTCGAGTTCACTAAGCCTCGAAGAAAAACGAGCATTATCTTGGCTAAGGCCGACCTTGTCCTCTTCCAGATGTCGGTTCTTCTCGACCATCCCGGCCAATTCATCCTTTAACCGAAGCTTTTTGTCCTTCGCTGCTTCGAGCTCGGGTTGAAGGGTGGAAAGGGCAACAGCTCGGTTCAATTCATCCTCCTTCACTTACAAAAGGTGCTGGAACTTCTCCGTTTCCTGACCCTGGGCATCTAGCTGGCCCCTAAGGTCCTCAACCTCTTGCTGAGCACGGATGAAGGCTTCATTGACGAGCACCACGCTCTGTGAAAGAAACGAGATATTAAACTTGGATAAAACAAGAAGGAAAAATTCACATCGAATTATGGAAAAATAGGCTGATAAGCTTACCCAGTTACCCGCGTGCATGCCCTCATTAATAAGACTCTGCCAGGGGACCCCAGTCATCTTCCGCTTATCTGAGTCCGATACGAGGGGCCTTAGGTAGCTTGCAACCCCCACAGGACGCGATAAAAAATTGCAGTCCTCGGGGACAGAAATCACGGCCGATCTTGTCCATCTAGGTTCCACACTCGAGGCCGGGAAGATGCGCACTAGGCTATCTCTTGGACCAGTTTCGGTGGACCGGATAGCTGCTCTCGTGACTCGAGGGATAGGGAGATGTCCGAAACCGGCAGCTTTCCCGGTAGTAGGAGGAGTATCTGAGAACATATCATTAAAGTTATCCGACCTCGAAGCTGGAGTTGGAGAAGTCAGAGCAGCCTCAGCAGCCTCGGTAGAGGCAGGGACCTCGGAGGTTGCAGTAGTTTCGTCACCAGGCAGTGGACCAGCATCCATTGGAGCCTCAGTCTCGGGGACCGACTCAGCCCTCTGATCGTCTTCGGCAGCTGGTGCATTCCCGGACCTTCTGGTCCTTTGCAGGGGGGTCTCTTCGGATGAAGCATCACCTGAAATATCAACATATTCAATTGACCTTAGAGGAGTTGGGTAAAGAACTTCTTCCCCACATGTGTGCAATGCCGGAGCTAACGGTCCTTCCCCGGCTGAAGGAATTGGTGGAATGGTGGTATCCTCCTCCGGAATAGAAGCAAAGGAAGGGGTCACACCGATCCTCCGAACGAGGAAATCGGGCTCTGTTTCGTCTCTTAGAGTCCGAACGACGCTTCTTGCCCTCTTTTTCGGTTTCTGCCTTTTGTCCGAGGGGTTTCTCCTCCTTTTGTTGGCAACAACAATAGTACAGGATGTACCCACTGAATCAAATTCGGGTGCCAGCGCAGCGGGTTCGGCTGCTGGCTCCGGTCTTGGGTCCACCGAGCCCTTGGGTAAACCTGAATACCGAAGAGGTTACAAAAAGGGGGAAATGAAAAGGTAGAAAATACGATAAATTCCGACCCAAGCATAGTATTACCGTGGTTTTGAGCGACCCATCGGCCACGCGACAGGAGTCCCCATGTCCGTGCTTCATAGTTGTGTTGGCTAAGGAGAGCACCAACCCATTCGTTCATGTTCCGGATAGCCGGAGGTATCCATTCCACGGCTGGTATAAAGAAGGGGTCAAATCGTGATAATATGAAAGGACAAGCGTTTGACAAAGCATTCAAAGGTAACTATTAAAAGAACTGAGACACTTATGATTATCATTCCACCTCTCCGGAAAGGGCATATAGTTGGTCGGAATAATGTCCGCCGTCCTCACCCGAACGTAGTGCTCTAGCCAACCTCGGTCTCTATCTTCATCCATCTTCGAAAAGATTAGGTTCCGGCTTCGCTTGACGAGATTTATTACACCCCCTCAGAACAACCTCGGGGAATATAATCGGATGAAGTGAGCCATCGTAAACTCCTTCTTCAAGTTGTTGGCCAACAGCCGGAGGCAGGCCACGATCCTCCAGACTATCGGACCAATCTAGGCCAAGGTTACATTATATGTCTGGCACATATCCAAAATAACCGGGTCGATTGGGGGGTCGCGATTGAGTGTAAAAGGATAGGTGTAAATGTACAGGAAGCCCTCCCGATGATCGGTGATCGATTCATCAGGTCCGGAGGCAAACACTTGTACCGGACGGTTATCCCATCCGCAATCAGCCTGGACTTGATCAAGTTTGTCCTCGATAATGGATGACAGGTACCGCCTTACATCAAACCCTCTATCAGCAACCGGAGAAGGCTTCTCAACTTCAAACTCCTTGTTATAGTTGGGTTTGGACGGTACAATGTCCAAAGCAGTGGGATCAACGATAATTTTTTCCTTAGGTTATGAAGTTGGCTCGGTTCCTTGAGAAGAAACCGAGGGAACATCCTGGGAGGTGGTTTCGGTGTTGGCAGACATTTGAATTAGATAATGAAAAGGGAGATTCGGTGAACTCGATGAGGGAGAAGGAACAAGTTACAAAAAATAAGAGTGAAGAAGCAGTTGAGAGAAAAATTCAAAATGGCAAAGTGAGAGAAGAAGCAAAGTAGCACTTTCAGTTAAAAGAACGACAGTAGAGAAGTTGACAAAGTTGGACTTTTTATGATCGAAACAAATAGGAAGGGGGATGATCACAATCAAAGAAGAAAATTGAAGAGAAGGACGATCAGTGACTGAAAGAAGTGAAGAAGGGGAAGTGAAAATGGTAAAAAAAGGGGGTTAAAGGCCTTATATAGGCATGGGGATCGAGACGGTTACAGATCCCAGCCAACCGGGGGATGCCACGTGTCCCACAATTAATGAGACGTGATTTGAAGCGACGTGCGTTACGGCGGTTGCCAAAGTTGGCCGTTTGGGATGAGACACGTGGCTGACGGCTGAGGGATGTGACACAATTGTTCCCGCCAAAATGAAAGGATAACAACGAGCTTATGGAACCACCGGTTTCGTGACTCATCCACTTCCTGTTACTCCGGTAAAACTACGGTCCGGAAAGTGTGGGGACTATCTGTATACGGAAAAAATCAGATTTATGCAACACCGGTGAGACCGGGAATTGAGGGAAGAAAGAAACAAGCACGAGCATGAAGACTTTCTTTTGGACCGGAGGTATTTCACTAGAAGTGGTTGATCAGAAGAAAGCGGAGGAAATCGTTTGGTCCGGTTTCTCCATGGCCGAGTTGATCGTGGCCGTTAGTTCGGTTTCTCCATGGCTGAGTTGATCGTGGCCGTTAGTCCGGGTGATCAGTTACAAAATTGCCACGCGTCAAGACCGTTCTGCCACATTGTACTACCAATCCTACGGGTGTCGGACCATACGGCCCAACCTTATCCTTTTAAGGTTTTCTTTATTCTAAAGTGGTTTTATGTTGTATGCAAGACCCATAAGGCAAAATTATAAATAGAAGGCATTTCCTTACTTTTAAGGGTTAGCTTTTTCAAGATCAAGAACATTGTAATAGAAATTATATATTGAAGCTCTCTCTCCTTTGGTCCGGATCAGTGGCATTTTATGCTTATTCTTCCAATATAGTTGGCTTAATCATAAACATTTGTATCTTGATTTGAATCACTAACGCATATGTTCACATACACATGCTATAACACGCAAATCTATATTTATTTCCTATAAACCCAAAATAGATTAAAGTTCATCCATATATCCTATACCTCATTTACAAATTCAATTGATTACCTAAATTCGAGGTAAACAAAAACGTTACGGGGACTTACACACGAATAATCCCAACTATTACCGAAGGGCATAAGCAACCACTTCCTATTGTTCAGGGGTAGTTGAGGACCTTTTATCCCAATCTCTAGAAAGGTCATATTCCGGCTAACTTTCATAAAAGTTATAACAGAATCTTGGATAGGCAAAGATAGCAAAGCAAAAGTTAAACATCTTTTTTTTTTTTTTGTTTCACTCGACAAGCAAAGTTACATTGGGAAAAACTCAAGTTTTTCATATTACCTGGTTTTTAAACCCAACGCAATTCCTTTACCCATTTCAGAGAATTATCTGATAAACTTTTTCTTACCGAATCAGCTTTATAGAGCAAACCCTCCATAGAGCATTTGTTTATATAGTTATTAACTGAATTACTACTTTATGTTGTATATATTTTTTACATCCTCAAGTTAAATAGACCTTAAATAACTAGTAATTATATGATAATCTGGAAAATAAAGTGGTTAAATTAACGTGTAATTTTAAACTGTACATTGTTTGTGCATATAAATTAAATCCTTAAAATAAATATAACTTGATACATTAGTTACAAGGTAGAAATTTTTTGTTGATAATTAGATAGGAGAAGTAATTAGTAAGTCAAAAAATGGACGCGGGTACATACGTAAGCAAAGAGCAGGCCTCCAAATTTGTTGTCATGAAAGATACATTTGGCTCTTATGAAAAGGTACGGAACCGTAATCACCGTACCCTTATTTGACCTCAAACATCAAATGTTATTTTTATTCATTGAGTAAACACATATTGATGCTTTTGGTTTCTTTTAAATGAAAAATATGCAAACTTCTGCAGAATATTATAAGTTATAAGATTTTTTTATTTATATCACATTTAGTGGTTGGCGCAAAATGTTTTATAAACAATTGTAAATTTCTGCACATGTCAACATGACAAACCTTTGGCACCTAATTTGATTCTTGTGATCTTCGAGGTAGCTCCTACTTAATCTCTTCAGCTTTGTAATTGAAACTAATTCCTTTTCGCAGTTACTACTTTGTGCATTCTTTGAAGTGTTACTATAATTTAGACTTTGGTTATTAAAGACTTATAGCCGGTTGGCCAAGCTTTTGGTAGGTCAATTTTTTTTTCTTCAAAATGTGCTTATTTTTCACAAGGGGCATGGGTCTCGGAAGGGTGGGGTGTGCGTAGATCTTATCCCTACCTTGTGTGAGGTAGAGAGATTATTTCCGATAGATCCTCGACTCAAGAAAAGAGTTTTTTTTTTTAATTAAAAAAATGGTTTGACAAATGCAAAAGTAAAAGCTATTGGCAAATATACTATAAAAAAAAAAGTACCGACAACAAAATAGTAAAGATAATACAAACAAAAGAAACAACATGCAGTAGTAATACAATTTGAAGAATAAGATTAATAGATTAATAATGATGATACTAATAAGTAGAGAGGAAGCATACAAGGTGCTCTAAGCTTGAATCATGCTCTCCCACGGGAAAAAGAAATATCGCCCGACGACCTACTAATAACCAACCCTCTACCTTAATTCTCGACCTCCATACTTTCATATCTAGGGTCATGTCCTTGGTGAGCCAAAGATGAGTCATGTCGTGTCTAATCACCTCTCCCTAATTCTACCTCAGTCTACCTCTACCTCTTCTTAGGCCTATCACTGCCAACCTCTACACCTCCTCACTGGGGCATCTTTGCTCCTCCTCTTTACATGCCTGAACCATTTTAGCCTTGTTTCTTGCATCCTGTCCACCATTAAGGCCACCCCACCTTACCCCGTATGTCTTCGTTCCTAATCTTATCTCTCCTAGTGTGTACACATTCATCTAAGCATTCACATTTCCGTTGAATTAATCTTTTGAATGTTTGAATTCTTGACCGTCTCAGTGACACTTTCTTATCACAAAGTACACCGGATGCGAGCCTTCATTTTATTCACGCTCCAATATGATGTATGACATGCATCCATGTCGATCTCCTCATTTTCTTGAATTATTGACCCAAGATTCTTGAAGCTTCCTTTCGTCACGTGGCTGACCTGTGTATCAACCCACACTTCCATATCTGCTTCATGTGATGTGTCACTAAACTTAAAAAGAAGTAACCAATTCAATAAATTCATATTAACGTCAAGAGACCTACACCCTCACTGACGGGCTTAGGTGCCACTGAACCGAAGGGATCGACTCAGCTTTCCTATACCTTAGCTCAGCTCAAGTTCGATCAAAATTTTGCTCAGGTTGATTCGACTCGATTAAAGCTCGGCCAACGTTCAGCTCGGCCAACGTTCAGCTCGATCAAGCTCGGCCAACATTCAACTCGATCAAGCACGGATTGGTTGAGCCACCTTATCTTAACTTGCTTAGCTCGCTTTAGTTCTATAGTGATTACTTTACTTTATAATTGAACTTCATCTATTAAGTTTAATTAATTTAGCAATATGTCAATTTAATATTTGTTATAATTAATTTGTAATTTTGTTTTTTCATACATTAGTTTGATGTAATTAAACTCTTTATACATATCGTTATTTAAAACTACTAAATGAGTGGCACAAAACACAACTACCATTTTAATTTTAAAAATTTAAAACTTAACGAAATTTAATATTGCAATTTTTTTTGAATTTATTGTTTCTTAATCTTTTATTTTTTGTATTTTACCTGAACATTCTATTCTATGTTCAGTATTAAGTTAACGTCCTATTAATTTGAGTACATATTTTAATCTAATAATTTATGTATTTCAATCACAGTTGCATGCAATTACCAATTTAAACTGGTAACACCTATATTTTTATCAATCAATCAATTTATTAAGAATTTAATTTCATCCAACAAAGTTATAGCACTACACATGACAAAATATTAAAGAGCGCACTCGGGCTCGAATCAAGCTCCGTCAAAATTTTGCAAATCTTGATTGAGCTCGTCTCGAGCTCAGGCTTGGCTCAATATTGTAAAAATCTCGACTGAGCTCAACTTTGTTGAGCTCAAGTCAGGCTCCACTTGCTCGGCTAGATGCTAGGCCAACTCCTTGAACAGAACCGTTAATGAGCTTGACATACTTTGGATTGGCTCACAATTTGATGATTTGGTATGTTGCAATCCTAGTATATAGTTGATAGAATATATAAACCCACCAAACAGTATAGAGAATCAGGTTCTCTATTTGTTTCCTTGAGTAAAACAGAAAGTAAATAACACAAGATATTTACGTGGAAAACTCCTTGCTCAAAGGATTAAAAACCCGACCTATCGACCTATCGGATTTCCCAAACTTTACTAAAACTGAGCAACTTTCAGATTATAACCTACTGTAACCTAGGAATTAAACTCTTAATCCCTTCCCCCTTACAAAAACTCTATTGTAAGACCTTTACAATAACTATATTGCAAAGAACACACCTTGACTAACTCTAGCCAATTAAAACTGAAAAGATTGACAATCTGTCTTACAATGACACTTCTTGAAAGTAGCGTAGGAATACAAATAAGCAACGAAATACAAAGACTTAACAAGCCTAAGGACTTAAGACATCTTTAGTGTTGGGATCTTATCCTCGTGTTTGTTGAAGCTTTGTTCTTTAGGAGCGCCTGGAGAACAGAGAGATGATGTGAAAGAGACATTTCATGTAGTTTTGGCCTCTAGCAAACTGCAGTTGTGCTGCTGCACTGTTGTCAGTCGGTAGAATGCAGCAGCTTTACAGCTGTAGAGTTGACCCTGCAACGGCTAAGGGACCTGATCGTATCTGGTTCCTCGAATATGTTTAGCGAATCATCAAAACACGAAATAGCATAACATGTCAATTTCCCCCTTTTTGATGATGACAAACCCATAATTAATATTCCCCGTGAGAACCAGATTCCTACTTGTTCCCCCTGAGAATCAGACCTTTCTTTCACCATTCACTAATGCCAACATGTTCACAGTAACAACAGCAGCAACAAGTAGCAATAACAATTAGCCCCCTGATTAACTTCCCCCTTTTGGCATCATTGAAAAGAATTATAAGAGCAGGACAAGTAAAAAGAAGTTCAACAACAATAACTCACGGCCACTGGGCAACACAACATAAGCCATAATATAGACAAACAAGTTATATAACATTGCAAAACACAGAGAAGATGCCTAACGTTGATCACAACGAAATAATTTAGTAGTTTAAACAGTACATAATATAATAACCAAACAGCCAAAAGTACCAACGTCATTAAGAGAATTTCAAAAAGGACTGAGAGGGCTTAAGGAAACGAGTACTAAGGAGAAGAAAGGCTCAACATGGAAGAATTTAAGGAGCTTATCCATCCTCTCGTTTGCAGTCTGCTGATCCTGAATAAGTTGTTCCTTTTGTTCTGCCAAATTCTGCTTTAGCTAGTCATTTTCAGCCTGTAGCTGAGAATTCACCTCCTCCAAAGGACCACTAGGACCAGGTTCTCGTGCTTTCCCTGCAAGCCGCTTTAGTTCAGATCTTCAAACGGCATTATCAGCCTGCAACATGTAAATCTCAGCAGTTGCCTTTTCTTGGGACTCAATCAAGCTTGAAATGGTTGAAGGTCTGCCTGTTCCTCCCTTTTTGGGCACTGTCTCACAATCCTCCAAAGTACTCAAGGTAAACATTTATTTTCTTGTCCCCACGGTCGCCTTTTCCACTTGGACATCAAAGTATTCAAACACTTTTGTTAGGAAGAACACATAGAGCAGCCCATGTCTACCATCCTTAACAGCAACATCCTTCAGGATATGTCTATCATAAGAGCTGGCAAGCTGATCGGAGTGTAATTAGCCAAGGCCTCAATAAGAACCAAATTAGGAATGTTTGCACTTGATCTTCTTTCAGCCCTGGAAACCAGTACCTTGTTAACCAACTCAAACAAAAACTGATATTCAGTTTAAATTGCTTCATAAAAACGCTTGGCCCCGACACAGTGCCTTCTTGCTTGACAATCATGTTCATGAATTCTGGTGAAACGGCATTCCCCTTAACTGTTTTCAGACCATTATCAGGCACATTAAGAATTTTCCCAAGCATCTCCTCATCAAGAGTAAACTCAGTCCCATTTACATACAACTTTAGAGTATCATCATCAGTAGTAGTTAAGTTTGCATAAAATTTGGCAACTTCTTCTTCAAAACCTCTTAGAATTGAAGGAACAAACAGATGATTTCATTTCTGGAATTCAACTATCTCAAGAAGTTCCTTCATTCCAGGTTTTTCTGCAATATCAGGATCAAAAAATTTTGCCAAGCAATACCTTTTGAGACTTCAGAATTTCTATCCTCTCCCATTTAGATGGTTCCTTCTTTTACTTCTTTGATGAGGAACTAGATTTCTTATCCAAACTTCCCTTCCTCTTTTGGAGTGGGCGAGGCTCACTCTTTCTTTTCTCAGCCTTGTCAACCTCAACATCAGGTTCAACATGCACTGTAGAATTTTCTTTTTTCATGTTTCTTTTCTCACAATTTTTTCTCACAAGTGAAGACTCCTCCTCTTTATTTTTCTCTTGATCATCAACAATCACCACATCAACAGGTGACACTTCCTTCTCATTAACTAATAAACTTTTCACCAAACGTTTCTTTTTCTTCATAGAGCGTTTTCTCCTTGTTGGCCTGTAGAACAGAATCCAAAAGGGCTTTATGTTTTTGCCTGGTTGTTAGGCCCTTATGTGCAATATATTTTCTAGTTCCGTCTTTCTAGGTGGACCTAGGTCTTTATTGATAGACAAAATTCAAAGGTACTCCTTCATCATCCACACCATCCGTTAAAAGAGTAGTGGGACCAAGTTTCTTAGCAGTATTCAACTCTCCAAGAGGTACAGTTATAGTAGACACACTCTAGGAACCTGGTGTCCCATCCAATATAGGAGCTATATTAAACACAGAAGATTCAGACTCCCTCGAAGAGCTATCTTAAACACAGACGATTAAGACTCCCCTTGGGTCGAGGGACTAGTTCCCTCAATAGATTCCCGTTTTTCTTGTTCAATCACTGATTCCTCATGAGTGAGAGAACCTGTTTCCTCACCTGTTTTTCCACCATGTAATCTACCCATAGATTCAACAAACTCAGACACAATTTCATCCACCGATAGAGGACTTAGAGTGTGCTTTGTCTGAACCATCAAGAATTTTATCAATAGGAAGAGTAGTATTACCTGGTTCCTTAGTCGATTTAACAGCCTTTCCATGTTACTTTTCAGCAGCATTAGAGGAATTTGGCTCGAGCAACCCATTATCCACTTGTACAGTTTTCTCCCTTGTTTAGACCGGAGTTTCCCTTTGTTCAAGTGCGACAGTTGAGAATTTTTCCTTAAGAGTGTTAGAAGGATTCTCAAGCATACATTTTTAAGGGTTTGGTTTTTACGACTACGCGGAGGAACTGAAGAAAAAAGAGAGGGCAGGAGTGAGGCTGGAGTGGGTATTATACATTTTGGGGGTGATGTTTGTGGGTTTTGTTTAGATGGTTTTAAGGATTTTAGAGAAGACATAGTTGTGTTTTATTTGGGTGAGTTGTGGGGAGATGATTGAGACATCTTTCGACGATAAACATAGATGTTAGAAGGATTAAAGAATTGGTTGATGTTTGGTTTGAGAGAGAGAGTGAATGAAAATATTTTTCTTTGGGAGTTGAAGTGGAGTGATGATTGAAAATGGGGTGTAATAAGGTGGACAAGGTACCAGTTATGATTAGGTGTAAAATGAAAACGTTTTTTTTTTCGTTTCTCGGACCGTTTCAGAAAGGACAGGACGATTGGATTGGAGGGGGAAAGAAAATTAATGACATGTCGCTCTAAATAGTTTAAAAAAACATAAGTACTAAAAAGACTACTAACCCGAGTCACAGGAACCAATGTTCCTTGATAATTTTTTAAAATAAAGGCAAAATCTCTGAGAAGTGCAATGTCACCTATACTTGTGTAGTCATGAAACTGCCATGCGTGTATACTTGTAACTATATAGAATTGAGTTAGATGCCACAAAAAAAATACTTTTTAGCATTGTACCTGTCCTCTTAACATAGCCAATCAAAGAGGCAACTAGTTAAGCTTGATTAACCCCAACTCCAAGCGATTTCTTTCAAAAGGCTCCCTGCTCACTGCCTTAGTGAAGATGTCTGCTACCTGGTCCTCTGTCTTGCAAAACCTCATACAAATCAAACCCTTTTCAACATTATCCCTTAGGAAATGGTGTCTAACATCAATGTGCTTGGTTCTCTTATGTTGCACTAGATGTTTTTCCATATTGAGTGCACTTGTATTATCACACAATAAAGGTACACAATCAGTAAGTACACCAAAATCCTTAAGTTGTTGTTTGATCCAGAGCAATTGAGCACAACAAGAAGCAGCAGCTACATATTCAGCTTCTGCAGTAGAAAGAGCCACAAATTTTTGTTTCTTCGTATCCCATGAGATCAAACATGACCCAAGAAAATGTGCCATTCCATATGTGCTCTTTCTATCCACCAAATATCCAGCATAATCAGCATCAGCATACCTAACCAAGTCAAAATTACCTCCTGATGGATAGAAGAGGACCAGGCTCGGTGTCCCTTTGAGATACCTCAGAATTCTTTTTACAGCCTTCACAGAGATTCTTTTGGAATTGATTGAAACCTTGCACACAAACTGACACTAAAAAAAATGTCAGGTCTGTTAGCAGTCAAATATAGTAAAGACCCAATGATACCCCTGTACATGGTTTCATTTACAGGAGAACCGGGTTCATCCCTGTCCAGCTTGGTGGCAGTGGCTACAGGCGTATCAATGGTCTTAGCTTTCTCCATTTCAAACCTTTTTAATATCTCTTTGATGTACTTTTGTTGACTGATCGTATTGCCTTTTGGATTTTGCTTGATCTGCAGCCCAAGAAGGAAGTTTAACTCACCCATCATGCTCACTTCAAACTAACTTCCCACCAGCTTTGCAAACTCTTCACATAGAGAATCATTGGTAGCACCAAAAATGATATCATTAACGTAGAATTGAACAATCAACAGGTTTCTGCCTCTTTTCTTCAGAAATAAGGTGTTGTCAATTTTCCCCCTTGTGAAACCATTTTCAAGAAGGAGTTTTGACAATTTCTCATACCAAGCTCGAGGAGCTTGTTTCAAACGATACAGTGTTTTGTCAAGCTTGTAGACATACTCAAGGTGGTGCTCATGACTTTCAAAACCTGGAGGTTGCTTGACAAAGACTTCCTCTTTTAGATAGCCATTTAGAAAAGCAGTCTTCACATCTATTTGGAAAAATTTGAACTCCATATAAGATGTAAAAGAAATAAGAATCCTGATCGCTTCCTTTCTTGCAACAAGAGAAAAGGTATCATCATAGTCTATCCCTTCTTCTTGATTGTACCATTGAACCACTAGCCTTGCCTCGTTTCTTGTTGTGTTTCCAAATTCATCAAGCTTGTTACGAAACACCCACCTGGTTCCAATTATTTTTCTGTCTGCAGGCCTAGGGACCAGGTGCCATACTTTGTTTCTCTCAAATTGATGGAGCTCTTCTTGCATAGCAGTTATCCAGTCAGCATCTTTCAATGCTTCCTTGATGTTCTTTGGTTCAGTTTGAGACAGGAAAGCTGAGGAAGAAAACATGTTTCTTGCCTTAGATCTAGATTGAATAACGAAATCTAGGGGAGTGATTATATTTTGCAGTGGATGAGATCCCTTATGCTTCTAATTTGATAGTTGCACTTCAGGATTCAAAGGACCATGTTCCTCTGTGTTGGATCTGTTACTGACTTCACTAGAGGCTTGACTTTTATGATTGGTTTGTCGAGCCTCAGGGGTACCTGATACTGCATCAGCTACTCGATCCTTAGCTTCGAGTGGAGTGATGGAGGGACCAGGTTCCTGTGTGCTTTTTGGTGATTCTGCTGAATCTTGTTCTTCATTGCTCTACTTGACATGGCTCATCAGTTAAGTCTTTCCATTGGAGATTTCTATGGCTTCATCTGGAATTTTAGAAAACTCCCCATCGTCAGCTTCATTAACATGTGTCCCTTTATAACCTAATTCATTTGATTCATCGAAGATTACATGCACACTTTCTTATAAGCATTGAGTTCTGTTGTTGTAGACCTTGTAAACCTTGCTATAAAAAGAATAACCAAGGAAGATTCATTCATCACTTTTAGCATCAAACCTCCCTAAGGCTCCTTACCATTGTTGAGAACAAAACATTTGCAACCAAATGATATTAGGTAAGTGAGCTTGGGTTTTCTCCCATTGAGTAGTTCATAAGGAGTCTTTTCAAGCATGGACCTGATCATGCACCTGTTAATCAGGTGACAGACAATATTGACAGCTTCAGCCCAAAAACTCTTCGATATACCACTCGCTATCAGCATTGATTTGGCCATATCTTTAAGTGTTGTGTTTTCCTTTCCACAACACTATTTTGTTGAGGTGTTCTTGGGCGTAAAAGTTGTGACTTATACCATTTTCAGCACATAATTCGTCAAACTTGGCATTGTCAAATTGAGTGCCATGATCAGATCTAATACTCACAATGTGATTGCCCAGTTTCACTTGAATTTGTTTCACAAAGACAACGACCACCGGGAATGTTTCATCCTCGGATCTTAGAAACAAGTACCAAGTGGATCTGGAGTAATCATCAACAATAATAAATATATACTTCTGTCCTCCTCTACTTGGAATTCTCATAGGCCCACAAAGATCCATGTGAAGAAGATCAAGCGGCCTTGAGGTACTCACTTCTTTCTTTGGTTTGAAGGAGGATCTGACTTTCTCCCTCTTATGCATTCATGACACGCCATGTGATCTTTGAACTTGGTCTTTGGTAGCCCACGAACCAGATCCTTCACAACAAGCTTGTTTAGCAAAGAAAAACTTGCATGTCCCAGCTGTCTATGCCATAGTTCAACATCGTCATCCATGACATCGGGACATGTCAAATCACAACCATTTAATGAATCAAAATCTACCACATAGATATTCTTGAACCTTTTTTCTATTAACACCACTTCACCAGATTTGATGTTGGTGACGCTGCAGGAACAAGACAAGAATTTTACTTCATTTCCCTTATCACAGATTTGAGACACACTCAACAAGCTATACTTCAAACCATTTATGTAGAACACATTTTCAATTGCATGAGAGAGTGTCTCGCCAATTTTTCCAACACCAAGAATATATCCTTTCTTGTCATTTTCAAAAGACACACTCCCTCTTTGAAAGGCCTTGAGTGAGAGGAAATCATCCATTCTTCCAGTCATATGCTTCGAGCAGCCACTATCTATGTACCATTTTTGACTGCGTACTCTCACTCTAGCCTGCAAACAGAGTTACTGATTAGACTTAGGAACCCAAACCAGCTTGGGTCCCTTATAATGGTAAAACGGGTTAATTAAGCTTCATTTAGTCTATTAAGACAGTTTTTTTTTTCCGGGGACTAGGTCCCTCAACTCTGGATTTCTTTTCAATGAAATTCTTATTTTTCTGCAGAGACTAAAATTTGTCTTTGCATGTTTCTTTATAATGGCCAGTCTGACCACAATGAGTGCACAACCAATTTTTAGTCGTGGTGACATAATTGTTGTGGGGATTATAGGGGATTTTGGCCTTTTGAAACCCATTTCCTTGCCTGCCTCCTTCATTACTCTGTACATAGAAGCAATTACATCAGAGAACCAGATCCACTGAAGTGGCTTATCAAGCTTAATTTTTACCATTTTCAAATTTTCTTGAAGCTGCTTATTCTTTTCTAGCACAATAATAAGACTCATTTTAGTTCTCTCAAGCGTGCTCTCAAGCTCAAGCTGAATCTTACTAGCCTGCTCTTTTGCTTTAGAGGGAGTGTCCATCCACTTTTTCATTTGATTTTTTAGCAAAAAATTTTCTCTAGTTACTTCATCAACTTGTTTCCTAAAATGTACAGTGGACACTATCATGTCATCGCTCTCTTGTTCTAGTTCACCAATTTCTTCAGCTAGAGCACTCTTTTCTTCGATGAAACTATGATATGCATCAATTAATACACTTGCTAATGACATCAATTTTTTTAGAGTAATTTTAAGTTCTTCTAGACATCTAGAAAATTTACCTGATCCTCTTTATTATCGTCGTCAACATCAGATTTAGCCATGAGTACAAATATTAATTCATATCTCGAAGGTCCATTATCAACAGCTATCAAGGAAGCATCTCCTTGATCATCTTCATCTTCAAATTCACTTGAGGAGTCTCCCTAGGCCGCCAGAGCCTGTTTCACCAAGTTATCAACAACTTCTTTTCTTTTGAATTTCATGTCAGTGACCTGGTTCCTCTTTGCAGTCTTTTTAGTGTTCTTCTTGTAATAGTTTTGCTTACGAAGAGGGCATTCTTTGATGAAATGTTCAGGTTTCCCACACTTGTGACACCGGTCATTTCCTCTAGGATTTTTGCTTGTGTTTCCCTTTCTTTGGAAACCACCATTTTTCCGAATCATCTTTTGAAACCTTCGAGTGAGATAAGTCATTTCTGACTCATCATCACTAGAGTCACTTTTAGTAGCTATCTTTGAGAACCAGGTTCCTCTCTTTCTTTGGCTCCCTTCTTTCCTTATCTTGTTTTCTTTTCAACTCTTAAGTTTTGAGATTTTCAATGAGTTCATCAGTGGTCAGTATTTGTAAGTCCTTGGCTTCAGTAATTGAATTTGCTTTCCCGTAAACTAGGCAAAACACTAAGTAGCTTACGAACCAGTTTGTTGTTAGGAATGATTTCACCAAGAGAATGGAGTTCATTGATTATGGAGGTGAACCTGGTATGCATCTCATGAATTGATTCACCATCCTTCATCTTAAAGAGTTTATACTCTGTGGTAAGCACGTCTATTTTGGACTTCTTTGCCTGATTTGTTCCCTCATAAGCAGTTTGAAGAGCATCCCAAATCTCCTTTTGAAACTGGCATAACAAGATACGATTGTACTTATCAGCTCCAATACCGCAAATAAGGATTTTCTTGTATCTATAATTCTTGTCAACAACTTTCCGTTCAGTCTCATTGTACTCCTTCCTCGTCTTTGGAACTGTTGCAACATCAGCCCCATCTTTTTTCATAGGAACAAAAGGACCAACACAGATGATGTCCCACAACTCAGAATCCTCGGCCATCAGGTAGTCATGCATCCTTGTCTTCCACCACCCATAATATTTTCCATTGAATCTTAGTGGTCTTGTGCTAGATTGTCATTCCTCTATGTTTGGTGGAGCAGCCATTAGAAAGATCGTTTCTAGGTGTTAACCTTTTAGAAAGAACCGCTCTGATACCAATTGACAGATTATATGAGTCCACTAAACAGTATAAAGAACCGGGTTCTCTATCTGTTCCCTCGAGTAAAATAGAAAGTAAATAACACAAGATATTTACGTGAAAAACTCCTTGCTCAAGGGATTAAAAACCACGACCTATTGGAGTAGGATTTCCCAAACTTCACTAAAACTGAACAACTTTCAGATTACAACATATTGCAACCTAGGAATTAAACTCTTAATCCCTTCCTCCTTACAACAACTCTATTGTAAGACCTTTACTATAACTCTATTACAAAGAACACACCTTGACTAACTCTAGCCAAATAAAACTGAAAAGGTTGACAATTTGTCGTACAATGACACTTCTTGAAAGTAGTGTAGGAATACAAATAAATAATGAAATACAAAGACTTAACAAACCTAAGGACTTAAGACATCTTCAGTGTTGGGATCTGGTCCTTGTGTTTGTTGAAGCTTTGTTCTTTAAGAGCACCTGGAGAACAGTGGCAGCTGGCACTTTGAAATATATGATTTTTGATTTACAAAGTGTTAGGGTTACACTTGTAACATGTTGTTTATATAGGGGAGCAAGTGAGATGATGTGAAAGATCAAGTAGTTTTGGCCTCTAGCAAACTGCAGCTATGCTGCTACATTGCTGCCAGTCGGTATAATGCAACAACTTTATAGCTGCAGAGTTGACCCTGTAGCTTCTAAGGGATCTGATTGTATCCTGTCCCTATCTGGTTCCTCGAATATGTTTGGCAAATCATCAAAACATGAAATAGCATAACTTATCAATAGTGCACTTCCTTTGATTTCAAGAGCAACTCTAAGACATTATATTTTGTACTCCTTCAGTTCATTTTATTTGTCAAATTTATATTTTGCACTCTTCTTAAATAATTTTTAAGTAAGTGTTTGTTTTATTAAAGTATTTAAAAAATTCAAAACTAATAGTATTTCAATTAATTTGAAAAATTAGTAAGCCAGGACATATTTTAAGCAAATTAAGAAGCCATTGTCATAGTCAACGATATTGGACTTAAACTGTTAGACAAGAATTTAGGAGCAATGTGCGACTATTCGGAGAATATCCATTTGGGGAAAGTTTACTTATACATACACGATGTGTACGCTAAACTAATAATAACAAGATATGTATTTTTTATTTAAACTTTTATTAAGATAGTGCGTTTGTGTATTATTTTCTACTCCCTCCGTCTCGAATTATCTCTTGTGGTTATTAAA
Organism: Lycium barbarum; assembly: GCF_019175385.1. Taxonomy (NCBI): domain Eukaryota; kingdom Viridiplantae; phylum Streptophyta; class Magnoliopsida; order Solanales; family Solanaceae; genus Lycium; species Lycium barbarum. The sequence continues at coordinate 16,565,762 of NC_083344.1, read as the reverse complement.
ATTAGTTGTCTCAAATTATTTATCGTTTTAGAAGTTCAAGGCATAATTAATTATTTTTTCCATTTTATTCTTAGTAGATTTTTGTCATTAACGGAGATGACACATAAATAGAGTAAACATTTAAGGAAGAGACATTATAACTTAGACACAAAAAAGGATAAAGTTAATCAAATACCCTCCTCATTAATATTTCTTAAGGGGCGTGTAGAACAAAAGCCAACACATAGTTTGAGACGAAGAGAGTACTAAAAGGTAACTTGTTCTCTTATTTTATTCGTCCCCTAGAGATTGAATGTATTTCATTTACGAAGGTCAAAAGAACCTTCGTAAAAAAAATTGATGTATTTCATCAAGTTGATCTTGGTAGAAAAATTGGAGCATTTCTTTTTTCAGAAAAAAAAAATTAATTTATACTTAAATTTATTTGAAATAGGTTAAAAAAAAAAATTGAGAAAGAAAAACTTGTTTTGTTTCTAAATAATATTTTTTACTACTACATCATGTTATTCATTTTACGAAATATGTCCGTAGAAGATGCTATAAATAGTAATTTTTTTTTTTTGTGGTTTCCCACTCTGTGTCTGTGTCTGTATCTGTCTAGATGTTCGATTAAATTCGAATTCGTGCCGGAAAGTCAATTAACTTTCTATTACTACACCCTGTAAAGTAATTATAGGATGATAATTATTTCTTGAAATGCATAATTAATGGTGGGATATCTGACTGAAACCCTTCAATAGAGTTTTTTTTTTAGGGGTAACTATCATCATTTTATTTACCAGGGAAATATTTACATCGTTTAAGAGCCATAACTCTCCTAGAGTTGGACATAAGCCCCAACTTGTAGTGCAACATCATCATTAGTACGAAAACAACCTCAAAGCATAAATCTATCAGCTTTCCTATGGTAGAAATTAAGTGTTTGGAGCAGCTTTGCTAGTCTTGGTATCTTCCCTCCTGCACAATAAACATCTTGGATAATCATCTTATCCTGCACAATAAACATCTTGGATAATCATCTTAACCATTACTTCTGTTGTTCTTCTCTTGTTCTGGAAAGCCCTTGGTTCCTGATAACAATCAACCTAGGAAAACTCTAAGAAATTCGAAAACAACAAAAGGAAATAAAAGGGATATTGGACATTGGGGATGAGAAGATAGAAGGATAGATACTAGACCCAAAGGATAGTAAATTTATGGACAAAATTGGGTATATTAAACTCAACCCCTCCCAATTGGATTCAACCCTAAGAACCTAAGCAATTTGAATTCAAGGAAAGAGTCAATTGATTCCACAAATGAGCAACCTAATGTGAATTCAATGGAAGATGCAATTCAATGCATAACTAAGAAATCACACTTAGTCAATAATCAACCAAACAATCTGTCATTAACTAAACTAAGCTAAACAATCTCTCAACATTTGAGTTTTCAACAATATTCAAGCTTCAATTTTAACCAAATCACAAGACCCACTTTCCAATTTTTTGAGTTCTTCAAAGCTTCAAAGCTCAACAATGGTGATTCACTCCAAAACCAACCAAATCGCTTCGAACTTCGGATTTAGCGGTTGTTGACAGTAACAAACTCAATTCTAACCTCAAATCCAACAATAAAATAACATAACCATGATTTTCGATTTTTTTTGTGACTTTTCTAGATCAAGGATTGAAGAATTGATGGAGCAATTCCTCTATCTTGCTCTGATACCAAATGATAACGAATCGATTTGGAAAAAACACCAAATCAATCACAAAAACGCGAAATTAAGGATAACAAGAAATTGGGATGAGAATTGAAGAAAAGGAGATGCGAAATAGAGGATAAAAACAAGACCCAATGAATAATGAACTTATGAGCAAACCTAGATATATGAAATTTAGACCCTCTCAATTTAATTCAATTCAAAGAACCTATACTATTTGAAATCAAGGCAAGGGAAATTCAATTGAAATCCACAAATGAACAACCCTTCATGAAATTAATGGAAAATGATTCATAGCCAACAAAGGAATCCACCTATGATGAACTATAACTATCTATAGCTACCTAGCTAAACAAACTCTCACTCCAAAGAGTATTCTCAATTCATAACTCATCCAATCTAACTAATCAAATGAAAGACAAGTTATATATACAAACTAAGTAAAGAAGACTAATAGACAATTACAATGCTACCCTTAATGAAGTAAGGGCATTGTTTGGCTAGTCTTCTTAGTGTAGTCTTGAATTTAAGGATTGGCCTTCAATGGCCAAACACGTCCCTCCTTGCATAGATGACCCCCTAATCAACCTTGGGATCACTGCACTTCGAGCTAATGACATAGTAGTTAGAAACTAGTGGCAATAAAGAGTGAGAGTTTTGGCGGCATGCATGGCCTTCTTGCAGGCATAAACCTCCTTGCGCAAAGTAGCCACTTGCAAAAATAGCCCTTTGCACAAATAGCTATCTTTCGGCCTCGAATCACCCAAGGTTGCAATTATAGCAACTTTAATAGGCAAGTCTTGTTCCTTGGACTCTTGACTTCTTCTCCCATGCTATCTCCCATGGCTTGAAGGCCCTCCAATGACTCCATTTAAATGCTCCCAAAGGTTCATCCTCCATGAATCTGCTTCCAACACAAATCCTTGGAGAAGTTTGAGTAGTTCAGCCATTAATTTGTGCCATTTAGGATCATATCAGTTCCTCTCTTGCCATATATAGTATATGCATCCTGATAATGTAATTCTATACACCTCAGCCTTTGCATTTTTCCCATTAGCATAATCTTTGGCCCATCTTTGTTCTTGTTCCCAACTGAGTACCTGCCTCTGTATCTTCTGCTATTGGAGCAGTTTTGCCCACACAGTATGTGCTACTGGGCATTGGAATAACAAATGTTGTAGATTTTCTGGATTGTTGTCACATAGAGGGAATGTTGGACTACAGTTAATGTTCCATTTGATCAACCTTTCTTTGGTAGATACTCTACCATGAATTGCTAAATAGTGCATGAACACCCATCTTGGACAGCCCTGGTTGTTGCATAATATCTTTTTCCATCTAATCTTTGGAAAATCCCCTATGAGGTTGTTGTACATCATTCTAATTGAGTATTCTGGCACCTGCATAATTGTGTCTTTGGCTATACCTACTTCCTCTAAGTACTTCCTTGCTTTTAGGATCTTTTTTATTATCCAGGAGGCCTGTTTTGCTTCTGTTTCCCATATATCCGTCTCCTTCATGTAATAAGCATGCACCCATTGTATCCAAAGCTTATCTTTTTTCTTGCACATATTCCATAGATGTTTAAGTACTGCAGCTCTATTTCATACACATATATCAGTAATGTTGAGTCCCCCAACAATCTTCGGCATGCATAGAGTATCCCAAGCAATTAAGGCTCTCTTTGAGGGTTCAACACTACCGGTCCACAAAAATTTCCAGCATTCAATCTCTATTTCCTGAATGATTTTCTTTGGGAGTACAAAGATTTGGGACCAAAACTTTTGGATTGCTATTAGAACACTCTTGATCTACTGAAGCATGCCTGCATACAAGATAAGCAACACATATCAACAGACTGTATTCTGATAGCATACGGCATGGTCCAGTTGATGTTTGGTTATCAACAGACAATACAACACTACAGACTGTATTATGCAAAAATACAGCACTATAGACGTATTGTAGTGTTGTATTTTTGCAGTGCAATGGTCACTGATAAGAGCACATTTGGTTTGGCTTCGTCAAGGCATAAATAGAACAACTCTTTCAAAAATGATTTTAGTTTTTGTCTTTAATTTTTTTCTCTTCATTTTTAAATTAATTTGATTATGTTGTGTTGCAATATAGATCATCTTTCCCCTTCCTAAAAAATTTCATTGCTTTGTTTATTTCTTTCTTCTGTTTTATTTTCTTTATTGGTAACATTAAATTTTTGTGTCTTGAGGCCAAGGTGTTTTCGAACGTGGAAGTAGACCGGAGAAGGAAGCCAACATTTATGTGGGTGTTGCTTAAGAAAGTATGTATATATCCTTCTGCAGGCATGTGGATCAACTTTTAATAAGCCTATTAATAGAACACGAGAATGTAAAATTAGTCTGTAGTTTTTATAATACAATTTGATTCATAAAAATATTATCTATTGACATGCAAAATTGACGTCCTCAAGTTTTTATTGTTAATGAAAGTCCTCAATTTTCTTAGATTTTCCAAGATCATTACAACCGTCTGTTGGTCTGAAACCTTGGAGATTATTCCTTGACAAGATGCATAGATGTTGGGTTAGATAAAAGTGATTTAGTAAAATTGTTTGTCTTTCTCTACTCACTTTCCTCCTCAAGAAAGAAATTTTTGTTCTTCTATACTTTTTTCGTCATTTATCGAGGAATGAATTTTTGATATTGATATTAAAAGTTTTTTTTCTTAGTTTAAACAAGCAAATATGTGTTAATAAATGAGCAATGAAGAATCAGTGAAGATATAAAGTGATTCTTGAAAAGTTTTATTAGATCAGTAAGAAGTGAAAGGAAAATCTAAGGGGAGAGAATGTGAGAAAGGAAAGGAAAGAAGAAAAGAAAAATGCTTATTACTATTACAATTTATAATATATTTTGTTAAACACCTAAATTATATCTGAAAGAAGAATTAATAGATGCATAATTTTAAGACAAATGTTAGATTATAAAGCCTTTAAAAATAAAAAGAGGCTATAATATGTTTGTATGAAAATAGTAATTAAATCTAGAATTGTAATTGATGTCGCTCGAACCACAACAAATGTTTCAGAACTATTTTTATTTGATGAATGAGGAGGATGATAGAATATTGAAGTTATAAACTCTCTAAATTTACAAGGCTACTTTGTGTAATTTCTTATATTTGCAAGAAGGATACAAAACAAAAGATATAAAGAACAAGACAGATTTGAAAAAGGCCGGATGAATTTACAAGAGCAAGATCATTAATTAAAAAAAAAAATCACAAAAAATACTTCTCGAGAAACATTGGAGTACTTTCATTAATGCCCTTTATCGGCACGGGATCTTTATAAATTTCGAAAAGACATGAAAGATAGAAGAGGAAGATAACCAAATATAACCAAGATTATTTTTGGATTGTTAAAGATAAATTATGAAAGATGTAAGGAAAAAATCATCAAGAAGTTTTTTTTTTTTTTTTTTGGGAGTTTCCATTAAATTGGTAGAAAAAGAAAGGTGAATTCACTTGATTTTATTTTAATAAATGATAATAATAGTTGATGATTCACTGGAAGAATTGATAAGCAAAAACAAGAAGTGAAAAGGACGACGAGTGAATGGGAGATCTGTGAAATCATGTCGGGATGAATATAAAGAAGGGTAATATTACATGATTGAAAATTATTAACATGAAAAAACAATAAGAAAAAAAGATAAGAGAAAAGGACAAATAATCAAGAAAAATGACAAAAAGGAAATATGGAGATCTCAAAAATGCCAAAAGGTAATGAGATTTTTTTTTTCTTATTCTTAAAATATTTACTAAAAATATTAATAAAACAATTAAGATGGAGATGTTAAAAGTACATGATTCTTCGAAATATGAGATGGGAAGGTTAAAATTAAGGAGATTTATTCGATATTGATTTTTTTTAGTAGAGTTCCATTTCACGTCAATTTTAAAAATATTACTAGAACAATAATTGTGTTAGAAGAATAGAGAAAACATAAAATTAAGCGATGATTAAAAATTGATCTTATTTAGTCATATTTTGATTTTTCTTTAATAACTGCGCGAAGCGCGACACATTCACTAGTAACATTAATAAAAGAAACACATTTTTTAAGCATCAGAATGGGTAATTAGATTGTAACCTAAAGGAAATATGCATATTAACTAACAATTAAAATCCTTGCGAATAAATCCAATCATACTCAATAGCAGCAAATTATGATAAAACACCAAAAACATTATGGGTGTTTAGAACTCATCTCTATAGTTAAATTGTAACCTAATATGAACTTTAACATGTTCTTGCGGCAACGGTAAATGTGCCAATGGAACTCTATATAAAAGGTGGTTCAAAGATTTCTTTTTCATGTAATATTTGTATAATGACTTATAAAGAAAGTCAAAATAGCTAAAAAGTTGAACTTAGAATTAATAGTCATTCTTTTAGGTTTAAGATTCATGTTCAAGAAGAAATAGGATTACAACTCATTAACGGGTATAAAGTCGGTCAATATTTGAAGGGTATTTTGGTCAATCAATATTTATATTCATGCTTTTAAAATAATAAAGATAGAAATAGATATGATAATTATTAATTAATGTGTATTTTGCCTTAGGCTTTTTCACTTAATCAAGTAATGTAATTTATTTAAACACCAGACCAAACTCTTTGACTCTTACTCTTTTCCCTTTTTCCTTCCTCACTAAAGGGTTATATATATGTATATCCGATAATCCAATATTAAAAGTTGGAGAGGAATATTAGATTCACTTATCGGAAAAAGTGAATCTAATAAGTGTAGGCCTACAAAGAAAAAATGCTTTAGTATTTTAAGGACTTGACAGAAATCTTCTCCCACAACAGTTAAGTGCATTGGTTCTCTTTTTCGTATTTGTCCCCTAAAGAATGACTGTAACTGATTTACGAAGGTCAAAAGAACCAAAATCAAGTTGATCTTGGTAAAAGAATTTGGAGCATTTCTTTTAGAAAAGAACGAACCACAAAATTTGAACCTATATATAAATTTATTCGAAATTAGTAATTAAACCTTTTATTTTGACAAAGAAAAACCCGCTGGTCTTCTAAATAATATTTCATACTAGCTAGTACATCATGTTATCGATTTTATGAAATATGTCCGTAGAAGATGTTGTAAATAATAACTTTGTATTACTTCATCTCGTAAATTAGTAATTATGGATAGATAATTATTTCATAAAATGGATAATTAATGGAGGGATTATTTGTCCGACTGGAATGATTATTATTTATTAACAAAGTAGACACCATTTTGGCAAGTAAACCAAATTAATAGTGGCATTTAGCTTTATAAAATAAGGAATATACTGGTGCCTAATTGTTATGCTACGAACTTTCAATGAAACTTCCTCTAGATATTATGACACGTTAACAATCTAACACGTAAAATACACACAAAAAAAAAGAAGAAAAAAGCAGGTGATGGCATGCCAACAATCTGTGAGCTTTTACAATGTCAACGCTCTAACACTATAAATATCTGCCCCGCCTTCACTTCCATTAACCACACACTACATTACATTACAAATTTCTGCTTAATTAGCTTCTTTCTCTACAAACTTCTTTTGAAATTTGTAGTGAGAAATGGCAAATGCCGAATTAGGCCCCGTTGGCACATCAGTGCATGGATTAACTGGCAGAGAACAAACATTTACCTTTTCAGTATCCTCTGATAATAACAATAACAATGATACTACAGCTACCAAATTCTCTTTGCCAGTTGATTCGGAACACAAAGCAAAAACCCTGAAAATATTCTCATTTGCACAACCCCATATGAGATCTTTTCATCTTGCATGGATTTCCTTCTTCACTTGCTTGATTTCCACTTTTGCTGCGGCTCCACTCGTTCCGATCATTCGAGACAATCTTGATTTAACAAGATCAGATATTGGCAATGCTGGTGTTGCTTCTGTTTCTGGCAGCATTTTCTCCAGGCTTGTTATGGGTGTACTTTGTGACTTAATTGGTCCAAGATATGGATGTGCCTTTGTTAACCTGTTAACAGCTCCCGTTGTTTTCTCTGTTGCTTTTGTCTCAACACCACAGGTATGCATATTGTTTAATTAAGTGTGTCACCATTTCACTTAATTGCTTAATTTGTTCGATGAGAGTGGCATACTTATCTAAAGTGTGTAACCATCTTATTTAAATGGTTAACATATTACAAAGATATATTTTTTAATTATATTATGCCTGGACAGGGATATATAGCGGTTCGGTTCATGATTGGAGTTTCATTGGCAACATTCGTGTCATGCCAATATTGGACGAGTACGATGTTTAATGGGCAGATAATTGGGCTTGTTAATGGTGTTGCTGCAGGATGGGGAGACATGGGAGGTGGTGTCACACAACTCCTTATGCCTTTCCTTTTTCACATAATTCAACTAACTGGAGCTACTCCTTTCACTGCTTGGAGACTGGCATTTTTCATCCCTGGTTGGCTTCATATAATTGTTGGTGTAATGGTCTTGATTCTTGGCCAAGATTTGCCTGATGGTAATCTTTGTGACTTACAAAAGAGCGGTGATGTACACAAAGATAAATTTTCAAAGGTTAGTTGTGTATTCATAGCTACCCAAAGAGATAAATGAACAAACATAAAGAGAGGAATTAATTATGGGAGAATACCTAAATACCAGCCTAAACTGATTTATTTTTATATTTTATTTCGTTTGTTAGGTATTTTGGTTTGCAGTGACAAATTACAAGACGTGGGTGTTTTTTCTCGTATACGGGTTTTCCATGGGAGTTCAGCTCTGCATGAACAATATAATGACGGAGTATTTTTATGACAAGTATGTTCTCTACTCACCGAATTCTTTTAAGATATTTAGTATTTTTAGATCCTTATGAAATCTTTTAAAGGGAAAATTACACAGTAGGTCAAGCTTTTAAAGTTAGACACACAAATAACACAACTTTTAAAGTTTTTCAAAAATAACACCATAAATTAAGGGATTAATTTTGTCCTTAAATATATCTACTCCATTATGCTTTCTCTCTCATCACTATAACTGTAAAATTCAGCCGCGTCTAGCCTTCAAATTCACGTTCTGTCTCTTCTATCTCTATTCTCTCCCCCTCAAACCCACTAACTCCATATGCTTTAGGATTAAAAGTGATGGTGATTTTAGTCGAAGATAACAATATTCATGATACATTTCTAGAATAAATAATGATTCGTGTTATGTTATTAGTATAAATTTGTTTTAATTCTTGTATACATGCTATATAAATATGAATTTATTATATATCTGTAGTATATTTTCGTATAAAATATTATATTGAAAATAATGCATATATATTTCTAGAATAAATAATGATTCATTTTATATTTTTAGTATAAATTTGTTTTAACTCTTGTATATATGTTATATAAACATGAATTTATTAAATATTTGTAGTATATTTTTATATAAAATATGTATATAAATTTTACACATACATATTCATGGAATATTTATGTTATAAAATTTATTATTATTGGTATAAATTTTATATATGTTCAATATAATATTTTACTTTCTTTTGTCTTGGATATGTTGAACTTCTTCAGCTGACTACCTCTATGGAGATGTAAATTGTACATTTAATTTTTAAAAAATACAATTATCCCTTCTTTTTAGATGTATGTTATGTTTGATACATTGATCCAGAAGATAAATTTTTTAAGCTAAAAAATAGGATAGAAAATCTTGGGGGTTATAGGTGATTTTTTCCTGTTTTAAATTGTCAGTTATTGTAATTTATACTACTTTTTACACCGTCTCCAAATATATAAATATTATTTCAAAAAGTTAAAAGGTCCAAATCCAAATATATGATCAAAATTAAAAAGCTTATCTCTTAAAATCTCAATTGTTTCACATAAATCGTGACAGAGGGAGTAATACATATAAGCAATTAACTCATCATTCAAAATGCATTTTACCAGGTTCAGTCTAAAGCTTCACACAGCAGGAGTTATAGCTGGAGTATATGGAATGGTAAACTTTGTGGCTCGTCCTTTTGGTGGATATGCTTCTGATTTAGCTGCAAGAAAATTTGGAATGAGAGGAAGGCTTTGGATCCTTTGGATTCTTCAAACATTAGGAGGAGTTTTTTGTGTTTGGCTTGGAAGAGCAGATACACTTCCCATAGCCATATTAGCCATGATTTTGTTCTCTATTGGAGCTCAAGCTGCATGCGGGGCCACTTATGGTGTCATCCCTTTCGTTTCCCGAAGATCGTTAGGCCTCATCTCTGGCCTAACTGGTGCAGGTAAAATTTACTTTTCTTCTACTTTATGATTTACATAGTGACAGAATATTTGCTTATTATTAGAATATTTATGGGGCAACTTTCCCCTCTCCCTCAGAATCGTCTCCTAATTAATTTCTTCGATTCCATAACAGGAGGCAACTTTGGAGGCGGTTTAACACAGTTGATTTTCTTCTCTAGTACAACATTTTCTACATCTATGGGGTTGACGTGGATGGGGTTCGTGGCTGTAGCTTGTACTGTCCCTATTGCTTTAATTCATTTCCCACAGTGGGGAAGCATGTTTCTTCCAGCGTCGAAAGACGAAAAATATAACGAAGAGCAATATTACTGTTCAGAATGGACTGAGGAAGAGAAACAAAAAGGTCTTCACCATGGAAGCATTAAATTTGCAGAGAATAGCAGATCTGAACGTGGAAGAAAACACATAATTTCCTCGGCTATTACCCCACCAAATTCTACACCAGTACATGTTTGATGAAATATTAAGAAAAATATATAAATAACGTGTTTGATATAATACTGAATTATGATTGGTTGCATATTATATGAGCTCAGCGTAGCATGCAATCATGAATCTATTGTAGTTCATACACTGATGATAAGCACTTTCTCATCTATCCTTTTTTTGTCAGTAAATATAGTAAATAAAACGTTTTTGTCTTTTTAATTTCTATTCTAAACTTGTTCTTGCACTAGTACTTCTCACAACAGTTACTCTTTTTGTTCCATTTATCACGTGATTAAAGGTAAAATGTGGATTATAAAATTGAACTATTTCGGAAAGAGAAAAGTATCATTCTTTAGTAATTATAATAAAATCATATTTCCAAGACTCTGAACCAAAATATAAGAATCAGACTTTACAGTTCTTTTATCAGTTTAAAAAAATGAATCTACAAATTAACTCAACCTCAAAAAATGGTTAATAAGGTGAAAATTATCCAATATCATATAGTATATCACTACTAAAAAAACAGGGATTTTTGACCACACGAGGTCGAAAAAGCCTTTATTTCGACCAATTTTTCGACCACACACGTAGGTCGATAACAGCTTGGTCGAAATTTTCGACCACACGTGGTCAAAATCACTTTCTACCGAAATTAAGGGAAAAATTGTTTTCGACCACATGTGGTCGAAAAAATTATTTTTATATTAAATTATATTTAACTTTTTCGACTACGTGTAGTCGAAAACATTATTTATATTTAAATATAAAAAGAAAATAAAAATTCAATTTCGACCACATGTGGTCGAAATTGTAAATTGGGCCCAGAATTTCGACCGCATGTGGTCGAAATCTGGCAAGAATCTTGCTAAATTTCGACCACATGTGGTCGAAATTGAATTTTTCTGGGTACAATTTCGACCTCATGTGGTCGAAATTGTGAAATATCTGGGCTGTGGTCGAAAATCAGGAATATTTTTTCCAGCATTTGCCTGCTTTTGGCAGCCCACCTGCCAATTTCCAAATAGTCAAATTCATCAACCAAAACAGTCATCCAATTCATCAACAATGCAACACAACAACCATAAACAATATTAAAACACTTGAACACTTAAACATTGTCCATTCAAACACTTATAAACAATCAAATTCAACCTCAAAGTACTTAAAATTAAAACTACATTCAAACACTTAAACATCATAAACTACATTCAAACACTTAAACATCATAAACATCATTCAAACACTTAAACATTATAAACTTAAAAGTACTTCTAATTCGAACTAAAACTACATTCAAACCCTTAAAGATAATATACATATCCATCATAAACTATTAATTTGGGCTTGCATACCCAACATCCTAGCCTCCGAGGAATTAAGTGTTCTTGTTAGCTAAGCAATTTGATGCTTCATAGCTTCATACTCCTTAGGATCAACTGCGCCATCATCAGCGGCATCTATGCTTTCAAGGGCCGACGGGTATAAAGGTGGCATCCAGACTAATTTAATTTTAATCAAGAATGAAAATAATATAGCAGAGTTTTATCATTGATCAAGAATGAAAATAATCTATTAACAGGAAAAAAGAAAGGATGTAATTGACCATATTAATTATTTTATGAATTGTGAAATTTACACTATTTGATCCACAAAGATTGGGACACATCTGTCTAAACACTGCCTTAATAAACTTGTAAATAAGAATTTCTCTGGTGCAATCTTCTCAGCACGAGGAAAAATAGAAATTTCAAATCTCTTTCAACTTAGAACTCCCATAAATTAGAGAGAAAATGACAAATAAAGTATGGAGTAGTTATGAGATTATAATTAGTTCAGAAATATGATCACATATGAGTACAGATGGCCACAAACACCCAACAAAAGGAAAACAATAGCTCAGCTTATGTTTGTAAAATGAGTTAAGCCCATCCATATAAGGTGCCAGCTGCTTTGTGATTCACTAGTCTATTGTCATAACCCTTGTTCATCACCCTTCCTGTTCATCTTTTGTAACCGCACAAAGAGCTCTCCCCCCAAAACTTCTACCAACAACATGAATAAGAAATGCGCCAATAAATTTTAAATAAAACAAAATATCACAATTGCACAATTTACACGCCTCTACATAGGGGAACAATTCACTACTTCCCAGAAGTTTTATTTTGTATAGCATCATTGGAGGAAAAATTCACTACTTCTTGGAAATATTCTGCATAGCATCACAATCAAACACATTCACTACTTCAATTTCTAAATAAATACAACTAATATAAACTGTCATTATTTCAAATCAGGTTTACCATAAATAATGAATGTTCTTCTCAACATGAAATATCGTCTCACGAAAATTGGACACAGCTTTTAATTAAACAATCAACATCCAAAACTCACAAATCTTCCTACCAAATTATCTTGTAAAAGTCAAATAAGTTGGAAAAAAATAAAAAGATTCATGCTTTTATGCACCAACATAAATTGACTTACTGATTAAACCAAATTCATCAACAAAAAGGAGCAAAATGAAGCAACCCAACGAACAAAATACACCCATCATAAAGCAGAAAAACATACCCAAAAACCAATCTCTAAACCACAAAAAGAAGAAAAAGAAAGGAAAAAAAACAGGGATTAATGAACTAAGCTCTAAAACATAACAAGACATTCGAATTCATCATAGTTAAACAATCTATGTTTTATAAAGGTGGCATTCAGACCAATTTAATTTCAATATTTCATTCAATTTCAATTCAAAACCTTAAAAAAAAAATAACATGATATAAACCCTGGAACAACTATTGGGATTTAAAAAAAGGTTATCAAATCTACTAAATATAGAAGGTAATGCAACTAACAACATGGTATTGAAATACATGCTTGAGAACTAGTTCAATTTGGGGCTTGTGCTCATAAGATTGAAAAAGAAAAAAAAAAAATACCTGAGCTTGTTGAAAACGGCGGTGGCGTCTGGTTGGGATTTTCAACTGCTGGTCGGAAATGGCGGTGGCGTGCGGCGTTGAGCGTATAAGGAGGTGGGGTGCGTAGAGAGGAGAGGGAGGAGGAATTAAGGAGAGAGAAAGAGAAGGAGAAAAATAAAAAGAAAGTGACCCGATGGGGTCTAAATCTGTTTGAATTTTCGACCACATGTGGTCGAAAATAATTAAGTCATATTTGACCAAATTTGACTTAATTATTTCGACCACTTGTAGTCGAAATTAGTTTTGTTTTTTTTAAAAAAATAATTGTTTTATATTGATATAATTTAATTATGTATAAAATATTTTTTTCTCATTTATTATTTGTACAAAAATTAATTTCGACCACACGTGGTCGAAATTTACTTTTCAGTTAAAAAATCGACCCAGTGTGGTCGAAATCCTATAAAAAGTTTAATAAAAATTAAATTCTGCAAATTTCGATCACCTGTGGTCGATTTTTTTTTGTCAAAAATGCCTTTTTTTTTAGTAGTGTATATATATAAACTATGATGGCTCTTGTATGTATACCGTGTCAAGAAAAATAGGTAGTACTGCACCTAACGATTTTTTGTTCTTTCCTGTTTGCTTTAGCTCTTATGCTATATATCGAGAAATATTATTAATCTTTACATATTGGTTCAGAGTAATAAATTTTACAGCTACCTCATGTGTTTCGCATCGCCAAATCCAGAACAGATTATCAGCTTTTTATAAAAGAAAATTTTATATTTTATAGTTGAGCTGCTGTTTGATTACAACAGAAATTTTAGCGACGGAATAACTATTCTTTATTTATAAAGGAATAAAGGTGCAAATATACTCCCCAACTTTGCAATTTAGAGCAGATATACTCTTCGCTAAAAAGGTGGTGCAAGCATACTCCTGTCATTACACAAATGGTGCAAATATGTTCTTTTCGCTACCAGATTTAAAAAAAAAATCATTTAGCTTATCTTTTAATTAAGAAAATTCCACGTGGCTTTAAAAAAATAATTTTACCCATTTTTTTAATAGACTTATTTTTTAAAAGCCACGAGGCAATTTTTTTCTAGTGTGTTGTCTCGTTCATTTTAAAAAAATAAGTCTGCTCATTTTTTAAATTGAATCAGACCAGACCCACCAAAAAAAAAAAAAAAAATTACCACGCGGATTTAATAAAATAAGTCTACTAAAAAAAATAAGTAAGCCACGTGATATTTTTTTGTAATTAAAAAACAAGCGAAATGATTTTTTAGAAAAATTTTGTCACCAAAAAGGGCATATTTGCACCATTTGTGTAATGGTAGGGGTATATATGCACCACTTTTGTACGAGGAGTATATCTGCTCTAAATCACAAAGTGGAGAGGTATATTTGCACCTTTTCCCTTTACAAATTTTGAACGTCTTTTTGTTTACTCCAAAAAGGTACAATTGAATTTGTTTAGTGATTTAAAAGATACGTAGATTAATATTTTACAAGTAGATAAGAACAAATATTTTATAAGTAGATAAGAATAAAGTAACAACAATTAGTAATGAAATCAATTAAATGTAAAACAAGAATATAATAAATTGAGCCTAGGTGTAGGAATTCAGAAGAATCTCTCAATGAGGACGACTCTGGTTGTACAATCAATGTTTGAGAACACTTTGGATCGGTACAAAAAGTAAGTAAAAAGTAGTATAATTTACTTATATGAGAAAGTGTAAATTGTTAAATTAGAATTGGATGTCCTATAACACTGAAATTGAATTCCTTTTATATGTATCAAAACAATAACAAAAAACCGTGAATCCTTTCTCCATTATGAGCAATAATGATCAATAAATACTACTTGGGCATAATGTTCGGCTGCAAATCTGGTCCGAATGCGTAACGTCTGAAGCTCATAATTATCCTCTGACAATTATTTCGGATACTTTGCTCCGGGTGAGAGCGGAATGAGTTCCTTTGGGTTCTCGAACGAATGGTGCCCGAACCATCTTTATCCACCACGTGTTATCATTCTACCTCTCCACGTGTAAAGTCAATTTCCACCCTATACACTTTTTTGGCTTGCCAGGAGTTAAATTGACCGGTTTTTCCTATAAACTATGAAATGATTCTTTTATGGAAAAATAAAAATATTTATAGATTCAAAGATGATAAAATTGATGTTTTACATGGTTTTGATAATTCACATTTTAATTATTTAAGAGCTTATACTCAAAAGATTTTCTTGTGGTTTCAGTCATGAACAATTACACATTAAGTTTGAGGAGTTAATTACCTGAAAGATCACTCATGTTTTGAATAATTTCCTTCTAATATTATTTTAGTTCCTTTCAAGATTGAAATATTACTCAACTATTAATATTTTTATCAAAAAAACACTAAACACCCCAAAACTTTTTTTCTCTCCTAGCTGACATGTCATGTCACATTAAAATTTTATTTTTAATAATAAATTTCTGGATCTAATTTCAAAGAGCTCCCTCCAAATAGGTCTTCATAACACTTAGTTCCCTTGTGGTTTGAGATATTACACTAGCCTCCTATATTTTTATTCTTTTACAACCAAACTAATTTTAAATACTAAAAATTATTTATGTCGTAATATACCTTTTGAATGGATTATTCATCTCACTGATCTCCCAATATACTGAAAGTGAAATGTGCTCTTTTTAGCCTGAATATTGTTATTAAGAACATGACTATAAGAACAAAGAGAAAATATTACCATAACATTAGAATCTAGAATTTCTCATAATGATATTACAGTAACACTAGAATTTAGAATTTCTTATTTAGATATAGAAAGTTTTAAATTTTTAGCGTATCCATTGTAATGTAATACCCATTTTAGGGGAGAGACTGAAACAAAACATTGTTCGAATTATTAAGTTAAAAAAGGGTATATTAGGAACATAAATAATTTTTAGTATTAAAATTAGTTTGGTTACAAAAGAATCAAAATAAGGGAGGTTAGTGTAATATCTCAAATCACAAAGGAACTAAGTGTTATGAAGACAAATTTGGAGGGAGGTCTTTGAAATTACATCCATAAGTTTATAGTTAAAATATAAAATTTTAATGTGACATAGCACGTCAACTAGGTGAGAAGAAGGGTTTTGTGGTGTTTAGTATTTTTTGAGGAAAATAGTGATAGTTGAGTGATATTCTAGTCCTAAAAGAAACAAAAGTGACATTAGAAGGCAATTGTCAAAATATGGATGACCTTTCAAGGAATTAATTCTAGGTGTGATTGATGGATCGTGTGTATATATATATATATATATATATATATATATATATATATATATATATATATATATATATATATATATATAATTAAGTTGTATATTAGTGTGTTTGTGTTTGTGTGTGTTTTATGTATAAGCAAATTATCAGAAATGGCATCAAATCCTTAAAAAGTTTAT
Organism: Lycium barbarum; assembly: GCF_019175385.1. NCBI lineage: Eukaryota > Viridiplantae > Streptophyta > Magnoliopsida > Solanales > Solanaceae > Lycium > Lycium barbarum. The sequence continues at coordinate 16,548,931 of NC_083344.1, read as the reverse complement.
CCCTTCAAATGCTATATGTTGTCACTGCTAAATTATTTTATGATATGTTTCCCATCCAAGCACTGACTTATTATAAAAAAATTAAAACAAACAATGGGAATTAGTAGTTGGCCACACTATTCAGGTATTTCCTCCCTCTTTTTAATTGTTAATTAGTTTTACAAGTTGAATAATCTGTTTAGGAAATTGACAATTTCAGTCAAAATATCTCTAGTCAGACGCAATTTAATTTTTCTTTAATCATCAGGCACGATTATCGTATCTCATTATTTTTAAGAATAATTTCATAGACGTAACAATTACTTTCTTTGTGGTTTTCACATATTACATGTAGTTCCCTTCTTTGATAATTAGGTGTAACAAAGCTATTTTGTAATCTTCAATAGATAAGTTTGCCACTCAACTTTATTTCCTATTTTATAATAAGTTAAATTATTTTTCTCATTTTATTTTATTTTCAGAACAGGTTCATCTTTAGTAGGAATATTAAAAAAGTTTAATTTGATCGATGTATTGTTCTTGCATCCACAGGAAATCATAAATAAAAATTTGGGGATTTGTGAAAGTTGTTGTCACCAAACACACACGCAAGTAAGTATACACGATTGTACAAGTAATAAAGTGATGAGATAAGAGTGTCAAATCCACATAGACTTGTAATAAACATCAACTAATTAAGCTCATTAATTATCTAAACAAGAGATAAACCCCCAAATTATGATTATAAACTAACTAAAAATAAAAGAAAATAAATAATAAACTTTAAAAAAGAAAGAACATATTTTTATGTTATCAATGAGATGAAAATCGATCTAGGGCTATGGGCTATCTAACAATCACATTGTGGTATCTAACAACCACATTGTATTCTTCGATTGATTTAACTTCTAAATTTATCTAGTTTACTGATTAACGGGGTTAATCTTACGAATAAAAATCTTTCAAGTCCTTAATCGCCTATTTGAATTACTTTCACACCTACACGTTCCATCACTGCTAGTGCTTGTTAATCAACAATGAGTTCAGGTTATCATCTTCCATCTCCTCTATCTCCTTAGCCTTTTCATCAAATTTGTTTTCTCGCAGTTACATGTAAAATGTCTTTTCGGGTTTAGTGTCTAGTTCTACGATGTCATTCTTATCCCTAGGGTTTTCTCACCGCGTTCAGATCAAGTACTGTAAAGCACAAAGTGAAGAACAAATTTTGAAACTTGAATAAACTAAAACTATCTAATCTAACAGAAAAGGTTAATATTGAATTCTTTGGCAACGACATAAAAACTTGAGCGGGCTCGCCGCTCATACAAGTGTATGTGGTCGATAAGTAATAAAATAAGATAAATATCATTCCCATGAGGAATTTCTTGATTAAATTTTCAAATCAGATTATACAGTTGTAACTATCCAAGAGTCTATGATGTTTTGTGAATCAAGTATCTAAATAGAAACTATAAACTAAACTAAGATTCCTTTGAGATTATCAGGACAAGAGAGATATTCCAGGATTACTGTTTGTCATGCCCCAAACTTGGGGAGGCATGGCCAGCACCTGGTGCCTTACTTGACCCTGAGCGTACCACTTTGTAACTTGTCAAACCTGAATGTAATCAAACTATCTACGCCAGCAAGGCTAATCTGTAAAGCAAACAATACTAATCTAGGCCTACAGTACTCGGAATCATCTCAAATGGTATATATATAGATTGATAGATTGATACATACATAAATATCTGAACGGGTCGACAAGGCCAACATATGTCCCTACAAATAGCAAAACCCAAGTTATACACAAGGGCCGACAAGGCCACCATACTGATGTACTGAATTATAGAGCACGTCTACAAGCCTCTAGGAAGATCAAGTTGTACTGTGGTTGGAACAGGGCCCCGGCCTACCCATCATCTCTATATACACAAAAATAATACCAACTCTAGACCTGGTAACTTCGGATGAGATGGAGCTTACCAATCAAGCTGATACATTGTACTGTCTACGGGGGAGGCCTCTCTGTCTGTCTATTCGAACCTGCAGGCATGAGATGCAACGCCCCCAGCAAAAGGGACGTCAGTATGAAATAATGTACCGAGTATGTAAGACAACTGAATAACAGAAACTAAAACTAATAAACGAAATCAACTGAAATCAAGAATACTTTGAAGGTATACTTAACTGCTCTAACTCATCCTTTACATAATATAGTAATCTAGTTAGCCGGCCACATATAAGGCTTGATGTATCTCTCCAGCCATAAGGCCGGGCATATCTCTCCAGCTAATAAGCTGGGCTTATCTCTCCCAACTAATAAGCCGGGCATATCTCTCCGATTAATAAGCCAGACATAACTCTCTGACTAGTAAGTTAGGCATATCTCTCCCACTAATAAGCCGAGCATATCTCTCCGACTAATAAGTCGGGCATATCTTTTAATGTATAATGGTGGTACTATATAACTTTTAAACATAACTCTTCTAATCTTTCTACTAACATATAACAAATGTAGGATAAGTAGGATTCCGGACGAGAGATAACCTAGGAACATGTGTACGGTCGATTAACTCTTTTGGTTATGGAATCATGCCAATAAAGAAAAGGGACAGCCTTTACGTACCTTAGTCAACCTCCTGCTCAACAACCAACCGAGCTTATCCCGATGGCCCTTTTGTCTACAATAATGAAAACGATACTATCGTTACGATTAAAGTGTCGTAACTATCGTATAACAAACGACAACCTATTCTATGTTAAAATGGACAATACCTCCCTTATTTATATGAATTCCCACAAGTTATAACAGCCACCAAACATCCAAAACAACAACAGTAATACTCATGATAAGCTTCTCAAACAGTTCAACAAACACAACGAGTGGCAAGCTCAATTTACTATTAACGAACTATAGTATAAACCCTTTATCTTTCTTCATAAACATGTTAATAACAATAACAACAATATACTCATGTTACTCCCTCAATTTACAGCCCAAAATATCACAAGAATAACTTCAAAAATACTTCAATATGCACGACCACGTCAACAACAACTTCCAACCATTATTTCACAAGTTTCTTCATCATTCAAGCTATTGAGGGCTTAAATTCGTCCAAGACTAAGTAGAAGAGAATAAAACATACCTTATAACACAAGACCAACCTTAAAATTAAGCTTATTTCACAGTGAAGAAACCTTAAATCTTCAACAACAAGGAAGAACTTAGTTCCACTATTTCCGTAAGATTTCTGACGCTTGTTTTGTGTTGTTTCACTTTGGTTTTGCTCTAGAACCATATGAGAGCTTGTGGAGAGAGTTTAGGAGTGTTTTAGGGTTAGGTTTGATGAACAATGAGAACTTAAAAAGCTTCCACTGCTTATATACATTAAAAGAAGCTTCCATCGCCTCAAGTGGGTCCTAAAGGGGCTTTTTACGCAGTCTCACGAAAACACGAATATCTCTCTACTCCGACGTCGTAGCGACGAACGGTTTAAAGCATTGGAAACTAGACTCGTAGACCTCATATTTGGTGGGAGGATCAACCTGTAAATCCAAGTAGATTGAGAGAAAAACTCCATGATATCTGACCAAAATTACAAATTTGTAAACGTAACTTGCGACGAATTTTGTCGACTTTCGTATTACAACTCGTTTGACTTCAAAAATTAACATATGACTATTATTTTATTCAATACCTCTTAAAATAACCTTGTTATAATGTTAATAACCCCTAGTATTCCCCCAAAAGTACGGGCGATAACATTCCCAACTTGCCGACTTTCGGTGAAACTTATTTTCTTTGATTCGTTTAACTTTTAACTCTTTTGACACTTATCCATCATGTATATAAACCTTGTAACATTCAATACTATCATGATTAACCCGTTATAAAATCAAATATAATCTTGCTTTCCAAGCTTATGGCGATTAACTTACGACACAACTCGACGTACACGAATATGGGTTGTAACAGAAAGTGTGGGTTATAACATCCTTCATTAGTTTAACTTCCAACCCTCATGATACTTCCTTAACACTTGTTCTAACCTATCATTAACTTTGCAAAAGTCCTAACCTCTTCGATTTATATTGATTCACTTACGATGCATTCTAACATGAAAGTACAGGGTGTAACATCCTCCCCCCCCCCCCCTCCTAGGAACATTCGTCCTAGAATGTAAAGGCGTCTTAGAGGAGAAACTAGCTGTTACAAATTTTACAAAATTTTTGCAAGAGCCCCCTCGGTAAACAGGACTATCCTATGCCTGTCAAATAACTAGAAACATACTATATCATACCCCATAGGGCTATAAACTATTAAAAACATCTCATTGGCCTCACGTGGCCATCTATATCAATGAAAATACCCTAAACTGTAACTTACCTTGTATCCAAGTATTTCTGCTCCTGAGAACGTTGTAACGCTTCAATTCTAGATTCTATTTCCTCCTCTACTTCTCACATTTTCTCTTCGACATTCTTATTTCTCCATAATACTTTTATGGAAGTCACTTTCTTGGTCCTCAACTCACAGACCTATCAATCTGAGATATCACCTGGGATAACGATCTAAGATATCAACTGGGACTTTCTCATAGGACAAGTCCTCTATAATCTGAACATCATGTGCTTCTGCAATATAGATATTTAAAATACCGGGGCGATGGACTCTAACTCTGATGGAAACTTTAACTCATAAGCTACTTGGTCTATCCTCTGAATGACTTTGTATGGCTCAATATAGGGCTGGGCATAAAACATCGAAAACTGAATTACCGAACCGAACCGGGGATTTCGGTAATTCGGTATTCGATATTTTGGTTTTCGGTAATAAACTTAAAAAAATTCAGTATTCGATTTCGGTATTCGGTATGTAATAAAAATACCATTCGGTAATTCGGTATTACCGAATACCGAAATACATACTAAATAAAGGCCCATTAATTTAGTCCAACCCAATCCTAATCCCATTGCAATAGCAATTACCCATTGCCATCAGTTCAGTCCATTGCCTAAAATCCTTAATATTTCATTCCCTACTCCCAGCGTCAATTAGCAATTAGCAATTAGCAATTAGCAGTTAACAATCCTTCTCTAGACCAATATCAGTTGCATATTGGATAAATTTGCCTCATGTAGTCTGCAATTCTAAATCACGTCTTATCTGCTGCAAAATGATACACGTAATAATGTTATTACTTTTTGAGTTTCATTGCAAATCAGTAGTTTAATTCTTGAATACATCATATTGATGAAAGAAACTAAGTTCATTAGGTTGGTTCTGTTTTTGCACAACTAAGTTGACATATTACTTTCTCGACTAAAATGTGTGTGTATATGAAGGCTTCAACCTAATCAATTTCTTGTTTGATACCTTAAGCAGTGAAGTTCTTGTGATGTAATACAGTGGACTTCGACTTCAATATGGTATTACCGAATACCGTACCGAAGTTTGATTTACCGATTACCGAACTGAAGTTTGAAAGTTCGGTATTTGGTATCTATTTTCAATTACCGATTACCGAATTACCGATCCCGAACTTCAAAAATACTGAACCAAATACCAAATGCCCACTCCTAGCCCAATATACCTTGGCTAAGCTTAGCTTTCTTGTCGAATCTCACAACGCCTTTCATAGGCTATACTTTCAAGGATACTGAATTATCAGCGCTGAACTCTAAGTCATATTGTCACACTTCCGAATATGGGCTATTAATAATATCCCCTGAATGAGTTCTACTTTCTCTACAACTTATTGAACCAAATCGGGTTGAAGTAACTCTGATTCGCCTATTTCAAATCACTCAATAGGAGATCTTCACTTGACCTCATAAGGAGCCATTCTAATGTTGAAATGATAGTTGTTAATTGAGCACCTCTATACATCGTGTAGTTGTACTATTTATTTTAATGTATAACTTCACATCATCCTTGACTGACTGTATAAGTCATTCTTTCTGGTAAGAAGTCGATTGACTTCGTAAGTCTACTAGTGATCACCCAACTAGAATCATACTTATGTAAGGACGAGGTAAACCTCTTGTTATAATCTGACATCGTAATATCGCTATATCTGGAATATATTACTGGCCTCAATATCTCAAGACCCCCTCTCTTCTCACTTTGAAGACCTTCAGCTCATTCTGTCAAACTTTCTTATTAGGCTGAAATAAAATAGGGTCCTCGTACTGTCTCTCCTTCACCTCTGCTACTCAGGACAATACTGTTGTGTCCTAAATGGTAACTTTTTTATCATCTGAGCCTAATAGTTGGAATTTCATACTAGCTAGCTGGTATAGCTCTCGGGTTAACTCTCTTTCTTCTTGGTTCCCAAGTATGTTAATCTGCTCATAGATCTACAAGTAAGGGTGTCAGCTACAACATTAGCCTTTCCTGGATGGTATAGAATTTTTACGTCGTAATCTTTTAATAAAGCTATGTTCATGCTCTTCTACCTTTCTCATCTCATACTCTCCAACTTATAGATTAGCTTTCTGAATAGATCCACCCTGGAGGAGGATCACAACCAGTTATATCATTTTGGTTCATCTTTACTTACATCCTAATCCCAAGGACTGTTATGTTCTTATGAAGGCTCGTGTATCTCTGTGTCTTGACTTCAACTACTTCTGCTTGAAGATGTACGGGAGTTTCTTATGATCTACAAAGATATCAACCTGTATGGCACATCTTAACTATGTGCATAACCGCTGCCAACTCTAGTTCATGAGTTGGTAATTCTTTTCATGCTTTCTCAACTGTCTCTAGGTATAAAAATCTTCTCTCCGTATTCATCCGTTCACATGCATCATGAATCCATTAGTTTATCTCAGTTCTCTAAATCCTGGAACTTTTTATATACATAACCTCGAGTAGTATTCTTAGTTCTGGTTCTCTAGTCAATATGCATAGTTGGCGATGAGTTAGTGGCATACTTTCTTAGTGGGTACATTCGAACTTTAAGGAGATCAACATCACAGGTTCACTCTTTCTGTACTTTACCTTAAATCACTAAACTTAAAACAAATTCTTCCTCTTTGTCTCTTAACTGAAACCTCTTATCAATTATACGTATAGAAAGAATTTTCTTGTTCATACTCGGCTACGAGCCCATTGCCAATATATCCCTGTAGGATCTTGGGTGCTCTTTGAACTACCCGCACTCATCTTCAATAACTTTCACTTCCAACTTTTTTGAATGCAACCCTTAAACATCTGTCTTGAATTCTAGGCATCAATGACTCTTGTAATTTTAAAATGCTTTATGCTACACTTTATCTGTCCTTGCTTTTGTCTAAATTACTTCATGCAAATTGCGATCGTGCACTTGCAAAATTGAAATCTCAAACACTTGAACTATTCTGCGATGCGTAGTTCCATATCATCTAACGACTCATCTACAATCTCTAGGCTAACCATAACTAAGCCTTGCATAAGTTAGTTACCGATTGTCAAAATTGATTCCTTTTTCATATCTTAGTTTCGAGTAACTCTTCTTGGGGCCTTTGTCCTCCTGTCTTTATTTACACCTCATACTAGTCTTCTGAATCTCGAATATTTTGTTACACTTACCATCAATTGGCATCTTTAGCCAGGGGTTGCTACTGTCCCCTTCCTAGCATTTATATTTACCTAATATTTTAGGGTCGTGACACATCTGTAGAGTATGGATAAAACAATCATATTTGTTCTGAACCTCTTCATCATAATCCTTCTTACCACTTTGTTATTAAACAAAACACGTGGTTCTGCTTTGGTATTTTATCACATTGTCTCCCCTTTGGGTAAATGTCCCTCACCTCATGCGTAAGAGTTTCACTTTGTATAGTCAGACTATTTCCTCAACATCTTTTGTAAATCTTATACTTTTGATAACTCATAACTTGCTTTGGTATAATCCTCTCTTATTAGGGATAGCCGAATCCCTTACATACGTATAGTGCCATGTATTCCCAACTAACATACTCGATCTTGATAAACTTAAACTTTACCTATGACGCTTGTCTTAGGGTGATCTCTCTCTTAATAACCCTCAACAGTCATTCTTCTATCATTCATTATTTTCCTGTCAGCTCTCTTACTTTACAAATATCGCTATTCCAACTTTTATAGAGGTCCTTCGAGTCTTTAACTCGCATTCATTTAGCTTAAGGTACTTACCGATACCAATATCTCCTAATCCAGGGAACTAAATCATCTTGCTAATATCTGCTATTGAAATTGTAAACTCACTTCTCATAATAAAGATATAGTCTCATGACGTACACCTCTTTTATAATCTCGACACTTGCCATTTCTCACCCCTTCTTCTCTTCATTTACTATAACAACCCGTTTGATCGTTTAGGATTTTGATCTTTTTACCCCTGTTGACCCTTCTCCTAGCTCTGTTAGAGCGTGCTTGATTCATGGGGATAGGTAGTACGGTTCCTTAGGAGATCGAGATTGGTTTTGAGGAAATTAATGGCTTAAAGTGAAAAATCTTTGACCAATAGTTGACTTTTGGGTAGACGAACTTTTTTGGGAATTTCATAGATTCCATGAAGTTCAGAGAGTCATTTATAACTTGGTGGGGGTGATTGGTTCGGTTCCCGAGGAACTCAGAAGCGTTTTGGGTCCTTGGTTGGAAACTTATCTTTGTGGTTTTGGGGGATTACCGGGTCAAGATGACCTCCTTTTGGAATTCTGAGGGCACGGATAAGTTTGTAGCGTGTTTTTACATTGGTATGCATGTCTGGTTTGTATCTGGGAGGTCCCGAATAAGTGTTGAGTTTTTGGTTGGACTTGGTGAATAACCTAATTTTGCTGGTTTCTGGTGTCTTGCTTCTGCGGATGTGGGGTCGCTTTTACGTGCCCGCCTATGTGGGATTTGGCCCGCAAAAGTAAAGAAGTGAGGTGGCAAGTGGCTCTGCTTATGCGAGCCTTTTATTCACGGAGGCGAGTCCGCATCTGTAGACAAAGTGTCCGTGGATGTGGGAATCGCTGAATAGAAACCTTATATTCCCAATTCGAACCATTTCTTTTCCATTCACAAAGTTAAAACCTAGACGATATTTTGAGGTGATTTGTGGAAGCTTTGGGTGATTCTTCTTAGGGTAAGTTCCTCATACTCTCTTTGTGATTTTATTATGGGTCAACTTTGGAATCTATAGTAGTCTTCTTGAACAAGTTGGGAATATGGGGTCATAAACCCTAGGAGGTTTATTATAAATCATTTTCAATCTAATTGGGTTTTTTTTTGGAAATTTACTGACTTCTATCATCTAATCAATGGGTAATTAATCCCTTGGCTTGGATCTTCCTTTTATTTCAAGAATAAGTCATGGAATTTGGGGGTTTTCTCTATATTTGGGGGTTTTTGATTAATGATGAAATTAATGCTAAATTGGGATTATATTGTATTTATTATTAGTGTTTGGAATTCTTAGGCTTTGGCTTAACTGTTTCCAACTTGGAATTTCCATTTTTACCCTTTTGGGCCCGAGCTTCTCATTTTAAAGGACGTTTTTCGATTTGAATAACGTTATGGAAATATGGGTATCATTAGTTCCAATTTCTAATGTAGATTATGTTGTTGATTAGACTTCGACCGTTCGGAAGCTCTTCATAAAGGGAAGGCTCGTGTTGTATAGTTCATGGCACCTCCTTGGCACTGAGGTAGGTTACAACTTACTATATGGTTAGACTTCTGTTAGTTATGCATATGTAAAAGTAGTTATTGATGGGGAATGCATGATAGGCCTTCGGTCATGGCATGGAGATGAAATCCAATTAGGTTGGTTCTGTCAGCTATTATGTGGGCTTGTCACCATATTTGCTATATTTGTGATTTTGTTTGCATTCATCTCTTCCTTGTCTTCTCACCTATCATCGGAAAAGGGAAAGATTATGAAAAAGGCTTGAATTTGTGTTGTGTACTTCATGACAAGTAATGGATGAGATTTATTATGACTACTATCGATGTTGATATCATGCATAACATATATTCTTATTCATATGATGATTTGATATGAACTGTGTTGGATATGATGATAATTGAGAGAGTGTAGCCTCCGAGGTCTTTTTCGAAGAGCGTAAAAGAGAGATGAGAGTCCGTGATCAGAGGTTGTTATTGGAGAGGAATGTGTGCTCATGATCCAAGGTCATTTACCAGAGCGAGAGAGTGTTCGATGCTCGAGGTGTTTTGTCGGGACGAGGTGTACATGGACTTTACGGGGCACCCATGGGTCATGCCTATGAGTCTTTGCCCTTAGCATGTGTGTATGGTACAAAAAGGTTAGTCAGTGAATTGCATTGCATCGCTTCGCATCGCATATACATTCATTAATTTGCATTGACTGATTCTGTGCCTTGACTGATATTGCATTTTTACTGAGCTTATGCATCAATTGATCTTATTCATGGCCTGAATTTATACATGTGATTGTTCATGGAGTGTGCTTGATTGCTTATCAGCCTACCAATTAATTTTTGCCTTTTATATATGTGAACTAATTGTTGTTGACCTATGATGCTTACCAGTTGTAACACTCAATAAATATGGGTTAAATGTGAATATGTTAAAAGATTATTAATGTGACATGTTAGACATATGAAGTTCTATCGAGATGAGTTTGGGTGAAAATAGTTGTTTTAAGACCATAACGAATAGTTGGGTGCGTAAGATTCGATAGAATCGACTAAGTTTTCGGTAGGACTGACTTCCAGCCTGTCTACGTGCATATCCGTTAGGAATTTGAGAAAACTTAAAACATGTAATTTTTATCACATGGAAATACCTTTCCAACGATATATGGTGGAGCTCAAACGGACAAGTGAGTAAAACGCTATGACCATTTTACTAACCTTCGACAGTCTGCGGCGCAACCTGTGTTTTGCAGGTTGAACACCAAAAATCATATTTTGCTATTGCAATCTGCATTCGGTCTACATCCAGTAGGTCACATCTGCGTTTCGCAAGTCGTGCTAAGCTGTAAAAGTACAAATCGTGAATTTTTAAAAAATTATTCATTCCACTTCATTTTTTGCCGACTTTTTGTGGAGAAAAGACCCTAGAACGTAATCTAAACCTTACAAGGTGAATTCCTAACCTTCCTTTGTCTAAGATATATCAAAATAACAAGGATTAACACTAGATTATCATTCCAATCAAAATATTCTTGAAAAATCAAAGGGAGAACAATTGAAGAGGACTTTTGGGGGAATCTCAAGAAAGGTAAGATCTTTGGCCTCTAATGGCGTTTATTTAATGGATTGAGACTAGTGTGGGCTATTGCAGGTGTTTAGAATGAATAGATTAAAGTTCTAATCTTTATCATTCTAATCGATTATAGAGTGATTGTTGAACCTTGAAAAATCTCGCTTGCTAGCTTTTAGCAAGAAATTGAGGTGTGTCTACTTTTTAAAATGTTTTCTTATGTATGGCTATATTTTGAAATCTTCTTTGGAAGTAAGTTTATGTTGTGAAAGCATGATTTATGGTTGAGAATCCTACTTTGATTGTTTTGTACAAGTTTAAAACTCTAATTTGGTAGTTGTTCTTTGTTGAACTGGTTTTTGAACTAAAAGTGGCAATTGAACAAGGTCATGCGCGTGTAGGGTCAAGCCCATATCGAACCTTATACGAATTATACTATTATGATAAACATGTATTTCCCTAATAAGGATGATTAAATCTATTTTTCTAAAGGTTGAAACTCTAAACATGTTTTCCTTGAATGAGTTTTTCTTGAAAGTGAATGAATGATTTGGACATCAATTTCTACATTGATTATGATTCGAAATACCTCTACTGTGAGAAGATAACTTGAAAAGAGAATTCTGCTATAAGCTATGATTGATGCTTTAATTAATATGCCATGATATGTATTTGTTTGTGTTTGGGCTTGTATGGGCAAGCTATGCTAGTCTAGAGGACGATTAGCTGTTATGGATCCTAATGTATCACTTTTGAGCATTATCGTGTCAGTCCAGAGGATGATTGACCTCCGTGGTGGGTAGCCTAGTGAATCTATTACTATACTAGTCCAAAGGACTATTAGCCTCTGTGGGGTAATAGCCCCTGTGTATCGAATGATTTTTCGCCCGTGAGTTGGCATGTATTGATCTTTTGGTTTCCTGTGAGTGGCTTGTTGATGATTTCAGATTCGTAAGTAAAAGACTTTGATGTGGTAAACGGTAAATGAGTTAAACTCGGGGTATTCTTTGTGATTGGTTTCGCTCTGATGATTTTTGTTAAGTTGATGTTTTACTTTGTGTCTGAACCTTTCAACTATTTCTTGGATATTGCTTAACTGATTTTACTGTCTTATTTTACTATATTGATTATTTCCCCTTTAGACTGTCACTGAGTACCCAGTACTCAGGACTTATTAGTGAGCCCACACCCTTATCCGTGAGACACCCTATATGTCTAGTTTTATTGTTTAAGTTCCCAGGTTGCGTCCCGAAGTTAGTCCATTCATTTATTTATCTTAGAAGCTCCATAGTTAGTAGTCAGAATTGTTTGTATATTGTTGAATTCTCATATGGCTTGTTAGGCATTTTGCTACGTATATGACTAAGTATTTGATTAGACTTCCGCTGAATTATCTCTAAGAATGATTATGCATTCATCCAATTATAAATGACTTGTTTTATATTTATTAAGATCGTTTGTTTAACAGAAAGGATTCGATGTTCATTAATTAAAATAAGGTGCTTCTGATGTTGTTCATAGCATCAGATGCCTGTTACATCTAGGGTCGAGTTTGTGGCGTGACAAGCTTGGTATCAGAGCCTAGGTTTAGACGTGTCGTGGGACGTGTCTGTGTCTGTGAGCTGTGTCTAGTGGTGTCTTCCTTTTTTAACATGATCACATGTATGATCAAAAGACTACCAGGACATTTATAGGTGTTTCTAATTCTTTTTGATTCTAGATTGTGTCATAGAGCTTGAACTTATCTCTAGGATCGTTTTGATGCATCCGGTAATTCATGCCTTCCAGAAATGGCTTTAACTCATGCGGGAACTACTAATCAAGGAAATAATGGTGTTTTTGGTTCAAAATATGGGGGACGAGCCGCTAGGATCACCAACCGCGCCACTGTTGAGACCAATGCTGGGTTTAAGAGCGGTAATGGAGACCAAGCACCAGCGCCAACACTACCTGCTCCAGCTGCCCCTACTATGGGTATGGTGAAATTGGATCGATGCAGAATGTGATCGAGGTGTTTACCACCCTTGTTGCAGCCCAACATCATCGTGGGGGTGTGGATTCGACACTTGGTTGTGTAGGAAGACTTAAGCACCTTTTGGGGCTAAGTCCGCCTAAGTTTTTTGGTTCGTGAGAAGAAGATAATCCCAGTACTTTATGGATGAGACTTTCAAAGCTCTAAGGGAAATGAATGCCCATGGTTCTGAAGCTGTGGAATTCGCAGCATACAAATTAAAAGATGTTGCTCATCTTGGTTCGAATTGTGGGAGTCTGAGTGAGGAAATAATGCTCTAGCTCCTACTTGGGCTGAGTCCGAGGAGGCGTTTATGGAGAGGCTTCTGTCTAATGAGGATAGATTTGCTATGACTATTAAATTTGAGAAGATTGAGCAGGGCACAATATTCGTTCGTGAGTATAGTTTGAAGTTTATCTGTTTGGCGAGGTATGCAATGTATATGATTCCGTCTGAAAAGCAGAAATTGAGACGATTTGTGCGTGGTCTAGTACCATGTATCAAGTCGCGTGTGTTGCTGCTTCTGTGTTTCCTACTTGCAGATTTTCATCTTTGGTTGGGTTCGCCGAACAACAAGAGAATTGTAAGGGTGAAGATAGTTTAGAAAGGAGCAAAGTAAGAAGGACCGATCTGCGGGGGGTTTTAGAAGAGCATATGATAGAGGGAAATAGAAAGGGTATTCTGTATTTTATCAGTTTGTTGCTCAGTCCAATATTTGTGTTCCATCTGGTGGGTAGAGGCGGAGAAAACATAATTGGAACAGTTATTCTCAGGGTGGAGACCGACAGTCGTCTGGATGGGAGGATCGTGTTTTCCACCATTGTGGTATAAGGGTTCATATCAAGAAAGATTGTAGGAAGTGGCTGCATGACATGGCTAGCTCTTCTGGCCATAGAAGCAACCCGTCTGCTTATGTTGCTGCCAAGAATTCGCCTGTTAGGAATGCTAACAACACTCCTAATGCTAGTGGTAATGGGGCTGGCAAAGCAGCTGCTAACACTGCTAATGGCAGACAAGCTCTACTTTATGCTTTGAATCGTCGGGAAATGGCTGAAGCCTCTGACGCCATGGTCACAAGTATTCTAATTATTTGTTCTCTTGAAGCGTATTAGCCGATCGATCGGGATTTGAATATTTCTTATGTTACTTCGTACTTTACCCATGATTTTGGTGGGGAACCTGAATAATTTTTAGAACCCTTTTTCTATGAATACCCCTCCTAGTGTTCCCGTTATGGCTTCTAGAATCTATAGAGACTGTGCAGTTGTGGTTAAGGGTCGTGGGACTACTTCTGATTTGTTTGAATTAGAAATAGTAAACTTTGATGTGATTATGGGAATAAACGGCTTTCAAAGTGTTATGAAACTCTGGATTGTCAATCCGAAATGGTTAGGCTTGAATTTCCTTATGAACCCATTATAGAGTGGAAGACTGATATTGCTAAACATTGAGGTAGACTTATTTCATATCTTAGGACTTATAAAATGAACTCGAAGGGGTGTAGTTACCATCTAGTTTCCGTTGATGACACTCAGTCTGTAATACCCTCACTTATTCCCTATTCCAGGTATGTGTCGTGCCTTCTGGTTATCGAATCCTAGAAGAAGTGTAGACTAAAGATTTGAATTCTTTATTTCATGTTTCAGCTTGGTTGCGTTAGTTATGGGAGTCCCTGTGACGAACATATGGTCATTATTAGAGTATTAGATGAATTTTATTTTGAGATGGCTTGCAATACGAAGGAACTTTAGCGAAAATTTTGTAAACTTGAGGTTTAGTGAAAATCTTAGACCGTAACTTTCATTCGGGGACGAATGATCTTGAAAGGGGGATAATGTAACACTCCATAAATCTGAGTTAGGCGTGAATATGTATTAATGTGATATTTTAGACATATGAAGTCCTATCGAGATGAGTTTGGGTGAAAATAGTTGTTTTAAGATCAGCACGAATAATGAGGTGCGTAAGATTCAATAGAATCGACAAAGTTTTCGGTAGGCCTGACTTGCAGCCTGTTTATATGAAAATACGTTATGAATATGAGAAAACGTTGAAAAGGAAATTTGTATCCCTTTGAAATACCGTTCCAACGATATATGGTGGAGCTCAAACGGACAAGTGAGTAAAATGGTATGACCATTTTACTAACCAGCGATAGTCTGTGGCGCAACTTGTGTTTCGCAGGTTGAACACCAAAAATCATGTTTGCTGTCACAATCTGCATTTGGTCTATATCCAGCAGGTGACACCTGCGTTTCACAAGTCGTGTCGTAGGTCATGCTCGGCTATAAAAGTACAGATTGTGTATTTTTTTTAAATATTCATTCCACTTGATTTTTGGCCGACTTTTTGAGGAGAAAAGACTCTAGAACTGCTCTAAACCTTACAAGATGAGTTCCTAACCATCCTATGAATAAACTGTATAAAAATAACAAGGATTAACACTAGATTATCATTCTAACCCATAGATTCATGAAAAATCAACGGGAGAACAATTGAAGAGGACTTTTGGGGGAACCTCAATAAAGGTAAGATCTTTGACCTCTAATGGTGTTTCTTGAATGGATCGAGACTGGTGTGGGCTATTTCAAGTGTTTAGAATCCATGGGTGAATACATATGAAAGAAAGAGCATGGATGTTAACTTAACCTTAGTTTTTTCAAAAAGGGGGAGATGGATAGAATTAAATTGAAGTTCTTATCTTTATCATTCTAATCGATTGTAGAGTGATTGTTGAATCTGGAAAAACACATGTTTGCTAGCTTTTAGCGGGAAATTGAGGTATGTCTACTTTTGAAATTGTTTTCTTATATATGTCTATATTTTGAAATCTTCTTTGGAAGTACGTTTATGTTGTGAAAGCATGATTGATGGTTGAGTGTAACATCCCGTAAATTCGAGTTAGGTGTGAATGTATGAAAACCAGTATTAAGTTGATATTTTAGCTATATTAATCCATTCGGGATGAATTTGGGTGATAAGAAGCCGTTTTGAAGTCAACCCAAATAGTGAATTTCGTAAGAGTTCTCAAACTCGTCTAAATTTCAGTAGGTCTGACTTCTAAGCCAGTTTGGTGAATATAGGTTGGGAATTTTGGAAAATGTCCTCAATAAAAGTTGTAGGTCTTTGCAATAGCTTTCCAACGGTAGGTTTCCCAGCTATAACAAAGCATTGTACTAGGAGTTATGCCTATTTTATTGAGCATCATTTGTGCAGTGTGAAAATTAGGCGTGGGCGGTGCCCCAGGCCAATTTTTAGAAAACTCAAAATTTTGACACTGTCGAAATGAATACACTATGTGCGCTGCCCTAGGCGATGCCCCAGGCGACGCACCAGGCCATTTTACACCTGAAGCGATTTTTCCCGAATTTTATAAAAGCCTAACTTCGTTTTATTCATTCCCACTTCGGTTTGGCAGACTTTTTGAGAGTAAAAAACCCTAGGGTTTCCCTAAACCATACAAGGTAAGTTCTTGATCAATTATCATCATTACTTCATCAATATAACATCAAATTAACACTAGTTCATCTTCCAAAAACCCTAGATTCTTGAAATCCAAGAAAGAGAAGAAGAAAGGGACGTTGGGAGAAGTTTATATTCCTTCAATAAGGTATGATCCTTGTCTTTTGTGATGTTATTGATAGGGTTTAGACTAGTTTAGGTTGTCCTATGAGATTAGAATCCATGATTGATTCATGAAGTGTTCAAGAAGACGTTCTAATCATGAAAACCCTAGCTTCCATTTGTAAGAAGGGTTTATGGGTGGAAATAGGTTAGAGTTCTAACCTTTCCTATCTAAAAATATTGTAGAATAATTGTTGGATTGTGGGAAGTACGCTTGAGCGGGAATTAAGGTATGTCTCTTTTGAACATACTCTTTCGATCAGTTTTATGAACTCTTTGGTTGTGATTTGTATGTCTCTTTTAAAGCTCTTCATTGAATAAAAAGGTGAACTTTTCATGAATTGAAACTCTATTTCTTGCTTTAATTATGGTTAACGTGCGTGAGGGGACAAGTCCACATTAAACCTAGTTTGTATCATGCTCTACGTCCATATATAAGTTATAAACATTTTTCCTTTATAACAGATAATCAATAATGATGGCTAAGGATTGGTATTAATGTTTTTGTGATGAATTATGACATTGAAATCTTGGTTAAATAAGTGTAAACGTTTTCAAGACATTCTTTGAAATGATTTATCTTTACGATATGGCATAATGAACCTTAATAGTAAATGGTGATGTGACTACCTTTAGATGAATTGTAATTCAGCTATTATGCTATGAACTCTGTTGATGTGATTTTGCCTAGCCATTCGGGAGGATGAGTGGTCATAGAGGATTTCATATTCCTATGTGTTTATGCCTAGCCATTCGGGAAGATGAGTGGTCACTGAGGATTTCATATTCCGGTGCATTTATGCCTAGCTACTCGGGAGGAAGGGTAGTCACTATGGATCCTAGTATGGTAATTGCCTAGCCATTCAGAAGGAAGAGTGGCCACTACCGGGGTCGCTACCCGGAGTGTGGTTAATGCCTAGCTATTCGGGAGGAAGGATAGCCACCGAGAATTTCATATTCCGGTGTGGTGCGTTGTGACAAGGGAACCTCTACGGTCATCCCTTCGATGTGATTGATTCTTGGGCCTGTATTGGCATGTGTGATATTCTTATTCTCTCATGGAACTGTTGTTGACAATCATGATCAATTTGAAAGGCATAATTGAAAGTTGTAAATTGACAAAAGGATTTATAATCGGTTTTTATAATTCTTATTGAGATACACATGCTGAATACCTATTTTTATATTGATTAATGGCTTTGTAAACTGTTTAACAAATGATATTAAGAATCATAAAGTGGAATGGCTGTTTTTATATTATCTTTTCAGAACTATTTTCTTTATGTATTATTATATTTTATTTTTATAATACTTGTTGTCCCCGAGGCACTCACTAAGTACGAAAGTACTCAGGCATACCATTGTTGTTTTTGATGGTATGTTAGGTAACGGAGAAGAGCAGGTTCGTGATACTCTCGACGCTTAGGAGAACTAGCTGCTGCTGTTGATTTGGTGAGCCCACATCCTTGTTCGTGGGACACTTCCTGTTTCATTTATTATTCTAGATTTTCAGGATGCGACCCGAAGTTAGATGATTATTTTGTCTCTTAGAAGTTCCATAGATAGTTGTCAGAATTGTGGGTAGATTGTCAAAGTCTCATACGACTTAATGGGTGTTTGTCACGTTTATGACTATTTACTTATATTAGACTTCCGCTGATCTTATTTCATAATTGTGATCCTAATATATGCAGTTACTTATAACTTTGTTTAATTTAATAAGGAAAGATTATTAAAAAGTAACTTGATGTTACATTTATTTTATAAACTGTTGGAGGCGAATGTTGAAACTGGCGGGTTCAAGTGTTATTATTGTGTCGTTTAGGTTCTTCCGATGTTGTTCATAACGTCGAATGCCGGTCACGTCTAGGGTGGGTTTTTGGGGGCGTGACATTGAAAATCCTACTTTGATAGTTTGTACAAGTTTAAAACCCTTGTTTGGTGGTGTTCTTTGTCAATGTTATTTCAAACTAAAAGTGGCAATTGAACAAGGTGCGCTTGTACCGCATCGAACCTTATACGAATTATACTATTATGATGAACATGTACTTCCCTAATAAGGATGATTAAGCCTATTTTTCTAAAGGTTGAAACTCTAAACATGTTTTCTTAGAATTATTGTTTCTTGAACGTTGATGAATGATTTGGACATCAAATTCTAAATTGATTATTATTGAAAATACCTCTACTGTGAGAAGACAACTTGAAAAGTGAATTCGGCTATAAGACACTTGATGATTTGGTTAATATGCCATGATATGTATTTGTTTGTGTTTGGGCCTATATGGTCAAGCTATGCTAGTCCAGAGGATGATTAGCGGTTATAGATCCTAACGTATCGCTTTTGAGCATTGTTGTGTTAGTCCAGAGGATGATTGACCTCCGAGGCATGTAGCCCGGTGCATCTATTGCTGTGCTAGTCCAGAGGATGATTAGCCTCCGTGGGATAATAGGGATGGTGTATCGAATGAATTTTTGTCCATGAGTCGGCATGTGTTGATCTTTTTGTTTCCTGTTAGTGGCTTGTTGATGATTTTAGATTCGTAAGTGAAAGACTTGATGTGGTACACGGTAAATGAGTTAAACCTATAGTATTCTTTATTATTAGTTTCTCTCTAATGATTTTTGTTAAGTCTATGTTTTACTCTGTCTCTGAACCTTTCAACTATTTTATGGATATTACTTTACTGATTTTATTGTCTTATTTTGGTATATTGAGTATTGGCCCTTTAGACACTCATTGAGTAACCAATACTCAGGCATACCATTATTGTTTTTGATGGTGTGTCAGGTAACATAGAAGAGCAGGTTAGTGATGTGCGTACGGAGTAGGCGAATTTGGTGCTTTCCTGTCTTATTGGTGAGCCCACACCCTTGTTCATGGGACACCCCATCTATCTAGTTTTATTATCTAAGTTCACGGGCTGCGTCCCAAAGTTAGTCCATCCGTTTATTTATCTTAGAAGCTCCATAGTTTGTTGTCAGATTTATGGGTAGATTGTTGAAGTCTCGTATGGCTTGTTGGGAATTTTCCACGTATATGACTAAGTATTTGATTAGACTTCCGCTTAATTACCTCTAAGTATGATTATGCCTTAAATGACTTGTTTTATATTTATTAAGATAGTTTGTTTAATAGAAAGGATTAAATATTCGTTGATTAAAATAAGGTGCTTCCGGTGTTGTTCATAGCATCGGATGCTTGTTACGTCCAGGGTCGGGTTTGGGGCGTGACACCAGTACTAGTGTTGTTCTGATACTACCTCGCTGTACTCTTCTTCTGAGTGCAGAGTTTGCTACTGCATCCTCGCCACAGCCTCGTGAGTGATCTCAAGGCCTATCTACCGCAGATTTCAGGGTGAGCATTGCTAGATCTGCAGTTCGGAGCCTCCTTCTTATTATATCTATCATTTTCACTCTTCTAAGATAGTATTGTTAGGATTGAGACATTAGTATTCCATTTCGAACTTGTATTTATTTAGTGGCTCTTGTACTACGATTCAGACCAGATTTTTGGGGTGTATGTCTTGTATTTTCGCCCTTTTATTTCGTATTTATATATTGAGACTGCTTATGTATTATCTTAATCCTCCACATGTTTATTTAAAATAAGGTAGTCTAAGGGAAGGGTTCGTCCACCAAGGGGGATAGTGTGGGTGCCCGCTCGACCCATGAGTTGGGTCGTGACAAAATTAGTATCAGAGCCCTAGGTTACCAGTCCTGCAAGAACAAGAGTAATGTCTGATAGAGTCTTGCAGATCAGTAAAATGTACCTATCTACGAGAGGCTATAGGACATTTAGGATATTTTCATTCTTTCATTCCTATCGTGCTACTATCAAATTGGTATCTAGTCAATTCAAATTGGTATCTGAAACTCCTTTATCCTATTCTATCGTTGATGGTGGGACCACTTTCTTGGATTCTTACGTGAGTGGCTTGATATGATGTTCCACACAATGGTATAAGACGCATGCCCGAGTCCAGTTTTCAGCTAAGATTTGAAGGTTATATCGAGTGCGGTTGTGTTTGAGATTCCTTAGTTCGGTGATGTCCTTGGAATGTGGGAATGATAATACGAAGGGATGGATGCTCGCTTTGTCTTCAACAATTAGTTGATCGAAAGTAGTAGAAGTGCAATTATGACTTCATAAGTATGACTTGCTCGAGGTGTGATTGGTTTGGGAAGGTTTCAACATTATCAGAGTTTATTATGGTAGTTGGTGTGACCCTAGAGTATCAAGGACAAGTCAACGATTCAGGAAACGCAGAGTATAGAGGTCGATGTATAGAAATAAGTGTAAGATTGAGGAAAATCATTGGATTTGGAATGAGGATAGTGACCGTGTTAAGATGATGAAAAAAAGCTGAGAATGAGGACATGAGCCACAATAGTTGTGATAAGGTATGCGGAAGTAAGATTTCTTAGGGTATGTTAATAATAATACTTCTTTGTCCTATGGGATGGAGGCATAAGGAAGTGAATTTGGATAGATCAATCTCTGTTATATGAAGGGAACAATTGGTATTTGGTGTGATCGTCAGGATAGGGTTGCAAGATATGCGAAGGAGTTTTTGGACTAGGTTATAGAAAGGTAAGTTGAGCTAAGGCATGATAGAATCGTGGTGATGGAATAAGAACTAGTGGTTTGTGCATTCCTTCTGGAATGGCTATCGATTCCAGGTCAGGTGGCAAGGTTACTTGTGGCAAGTGAAACTTAAGGGATTTGGCAGTTGTGATTCTTCAATAAAAGGTGTATCCATAGGGTCGTTCTATTTCAAGGTTGGTGAGGGAATCGTTTGAACCAAGACCTTGTTGTTTTGAGAGTTGTGTTGCGGTTATATAATGTAGAGTGGATCTAAGAGCTCATGGATGAGTTGGTATGTTCGGTTATGTCATAGGATAATTGGGGCGAGTGGTTGACAAATAGAAATGACTCTAGTGATGGGCAAGTGTGAAGTTATAAGTACTCAAGGGGTTATCGAGCGTCACATCTCTCTGGGACAAGGGGTGTGGACATTGTATCTGTTGTAAGACTCGGCTAGTTCTTACATTTCTAGTGTTACGACTTGCTGTAGTTGATCAGATGAGAGTCATAATCGCACGATTTGTTAGAGGTTTTCTGGCTCGGCATCTAAGATAAGAGGTGGTTCTTCATGGGCAAGCATCATTTAAGAACCCTTGAGTGAGGGGTCGGTCAATAAGGACATTTGAAGTGGTAGATCAATGATGGTTTTGAACTAACTCAAGTTGTGAAGAGACTATTCAGAAATTGAATTAAGGATCAGCAACACCTATTGAAATAAAGAGAGGTAAGTTCCCTATAGAACTATCGGGTATCGATATTGGGTCAGTAAACTTATAAACCAAGATAAAAGAAGGATTTTTCAGTTAAGGAATTTTGGCAAGGGTACTTCAGTGAAGTTATGTGAAGACGTTAGTAAGATTGTGTGTACGGTAATTAAGAATCGTCCTACGGTCTATGGATCAGTTAGTTTGTGGTTTAGGGTATTGCATCAATAATGATTGATTTTTGTTGGAATAACTAGGGTTGGTCGGTAATTTCTAGTAGGAAGACTTCATGAAAAATTGTACATGTGATGCGCTAGATTTAGAGAAGTAATTAGTTTGGATTTGAGTGAGGTAACAAAACTCTTGGGTGTTCAGTGTGTTGCATACTACTATCTCTAGGGTTGGCTCCGCTAATTTGCAAGACTTATGATATTGTAGTATATTTTTTAGGGGATTAGGTGATGGTTGGTCGGTGGCGGTGTATGTGATCTGAATGGAATAAGGAAATTGAAGAATTAAGACAAAAGTATAGATGATCGAGAATCGGTAGGAATAAAGTACATCTTCGAGATTACTTGGGTCAGGTGTGGATTATGGTGGTGTTGTATTGCCTAATTCAGTTGAGGTGTGATTGTTAAGTACTCTTAAAGAAGGTTTTCATGAAGTTCCGTGAGGTTTCATGATCAGCGACTAGTGAGAAGCAAAATTTAGGTGACCGACATGTTAAGGTTTATGGGAAGGTGGCTTGCGTTGTACCAAGACGGGTAATTTTTTAACATTCTTCAATGGGTGAGCTAGAGCAGTCTAACTAGAAGGAATCATGGGAATCACTATAATTTAAAAGCTAGAGTTATATTTTCAAGGTGAGACCGCATTCGTAGTAGTGTATTATGTTGTAAGTGTTACTAACTGGATAGCATGGGTGAGTATTTCAGATATTAAGGACTTGGGAGTAGTGCGCAAGGTTTAGTGCTGAGACTGTAATATTTGATATTTTTGAAATTGTTAAGGGCATATCAAGTGTTACAATTGGAGATTCGATGGTTAAGGGTGTCTTAAATGAGGCCGCAGGTTTGCATTGAGCTGTTCGGAGTTGTGGAAAAGTTAAGAGGAAGCACGGGGAGAATTAGATGTATTTATAGTTCATGGGGTTCCATCAAATTTCTGTAACGACCCGCTGGGTTGTTATCATCTTTTCGACACTTTGAACCCTTCTCGGAGCTTCTTTAGCTCCCATTTGACCCAAGGGGACCATTGACACGCTTTCTGAGGTGTTTAGATTTGATTCAAGCGACTTTTTGTGAAATTTGAGCTTAAAGAGAAAAAGAGTTGACTCAAAATTGACTTTTGGGAAAACGAATCTTTTTTATGTATATATGCTTCGGTTCCCAATGCACTCAAATGCATTTTGGGACTTGGGTTAAGAAGTTGGAATTGAGGTATCGGGGGTTGACTCTGTCGGTGAGAGCTTTATTGGGAATTTCGAGGCCACGAATGCGTTCATATTATGTTTTTATATGCGTCTGTGTATTTGGTTTGTGAGCAGATGGCCTCGAGTATTAGTCGGGATTTCGATTTGAGATTGAGAGTATTTTTGGGGAATGTTGGCGTTGGTGTCCGCCGTGGCGGTACTAGTACTGTCCCAACGGCACCGCCATAGCGGTGTGATGGGCCGCTGGGGCGGCCAAGTTCTTTGTGGCCTTACCGTCTCGATGGTCTCAGTGGACGTCGGGGCGGTACCGTCGCAGCGGTTCTGATGCCGTCGTATCGGTATCGGGCCTGTTATATTCATTAAGTGTGTATTAAAAGACCTTAGTCTATCATTTATTACTATTCCAAAAATTGTGCTTTCGGGAGAAATTCTAGAGGATTCTTTGAGAAGATTCTTGGTGGTAAGTCCTTCTAATCTCCTTGCTATTTCATTATTCCTAAGTATCCTAGAATCCCTTTCATCTTGATAGTTCATTTAGTAATGGAAGATTAAAAGTGGGTTTATTGAATTTTCTATCTAGGCTTTTAAATCTTGATTTGTTGGTTGGGTTAGCTTCATTAAGCGTTGAATTGATGATTAGAACCCTTGATTTCATAACTTCTTCCTGATTAGAGGCTAATTTGTGGATTTAGGAGTTAGGGTTTATGCGCAAATTTGGAGGTTTTTCCTAGAATCCGAATTAGAGTGAATTGTTGATTATTCTAGCTTGCTAATGATGGGAATTGATCATCTAGAGGTTTAATTTCATGTTGGGACCTCTAGTTCCCTAATTTTACCCTTCTAGTTCATAAACCCTTTTCCATAAGTTGGAGATTTGGGTCTCGATATAAGTAGGGTTGGTTTTGATGTTTTTCTTGATTCTAATTCCATGATTCGAATATGCTTTAGACTCTCTTGATATTAAGGCTCAGAGGAAAGGAAAGGCTAAGAGTGATTGTTGGTATTATTGTTGTTTGGCCTTCCAGGTAGGTTATGGCTTACCCTTGGTGAGACTTCGTTTAGCGAAGCATATATTTAGATGATATTGTCGGAGAAAGCATGTAAATCTTCGGGTATGTAGTTGGGTTGGATATTGTCTTAGGTTGGCCCTGTTGTGTGATGTGGGCTAGCCACCCCGTTGTGTTGTGACTTGATTTGTTCTATTATTGTTGGCTTGATGCCACGTAGAGATAGCAATATTGGAGACCATTGATCCATCTAGATCATGATATTGTAGTATCTTGCTAGTTGACATTTGATACGAGGATAGTGTTCTATATGACTTGTGTAGGCTTTCATGATATTGTTGGCGTACCCATGCTTGGTACTTGTGATATTGATCTGATTATTGATGTTGACTGATACATTGCACGCATTCTAATGCTTTATGATAGACTATTGATATATAGGTGATACTTGAGGAGACACTGTGATGAGCTAGGCTTAGTTTGGATGAGAGTGACGTGAGGTCTGATATTCGATGGTTGTTCAGGATTCGTGGTTGAGTGATAGCGGTATCCAAGTTGTCGCCGGACAGTGAGGTACATGGACGCTGCGGGTCCTACATAGGTTGTGCAGGATGACAATCCTCCGTGGGCAAAGATCCGGAGTCTCATTACTGTTGGACAAAGATTCGGGACGAGTGGTACGTGGACTTCGCGAGTCCCCCATGGGTTGTGCTACCGAGACATCGGTACTTCTGTCTGGAGTATATGTGCACACAACATTGCCTTGCATTGGCACTCATACATTATTACATTGCATTATTGTTTATATTGTGATGACCTGGTGATTTACTTGTGTTATTTGGATTCGGATTGGATATTGAGACTTAGGACATTTGGGTTTAGATGCTATAACCTAGGTGATGACGTTTACTTGATTCTGGCTTGTGTTTGACTTATACTTGTCGATTTATCTGCTTATCTTACCTTATTGTCTGGATTATGTTAGCTAAACTTAGTCAGCTCATGATACCTACCAGTACTGTGATTTTATACTGACCTGCACTTGCTGCATTCTTTTATGAATGCAGAATTCCAGGTTGGATCTACTTTCGTCTCTCGTGGATGATAATCGCTATCAGGGTTGCTTAGAGTCTATAGGGTGAGCACGAGAGGTCCGCTGCCTTGAAGATTCTTCTTATTTATGTCTTACTTTCCGTTTTCGGATATATTCAGACTTGATGTATTTTTGATATTCCAGACTTGTATATCTCTAGCTTGATGCTCTTGTATGGATTAGACTAGACTTTGGGGTGTATTTCCTTATTTCCACACTTTTTCTATATTATTATCGTCAGACTTACGTGATTTATTCTTTTTCGCTTATTTAATTATTTATTTATATTTTTTACTATTGTTGGGTTGAGGGTTCGCTTATCGAGCTTGAAAAGGTAAGTGCTCGCATGACTCAACCAAATTGGGTTGTGACAAGTTGGTATCAAAGCCATAAGTTACTCGGTCTATAATACAAGAGCGTGTCTAGCAGAGTCTCGTGGATCGGTACAATAAGCTCAATACTTATTTGCGAGAGGCTATAGAACATTTAGGAAATCTCACTTTCTTTCATTCTTTCATGCTACTTATTCTAATTGGTATCTTGAACAATCAAATTGGTATCTAACTCTTATATCTTTTCTCACAGATGGTGAGGACTTGAGCTACTATGGCCCGAGATCTGGTGCCAGAGCCCGCAGCTGCGGCTGGCACCAAAGGGCGAGCGACTGCCAGAGGACTCGGCAGAGCTAGAGGCTGCGAGGCTACCCTAGCTAGGGGCAGGGCTCCTGTGGTAAGACAGCGGTGAGAGAGATCCCAATATCCAGAGCCTGAGGATCAGCAGGATCGAGGCCAGGCCGTCGAGGATGGTGTGACCCCAGCACGGACACAGCTCGAGATTACTCCTGATCAGACTAAGTAGGATACTATGGCTCGTGTTCTACCCATCTAGATGCCCAGCAGGCTGCCGCTGGTGTTACTACTCCTGGCGAAGGTTCACAGACCATTGGGCTACAGACCCCTGAGTAGAGACCTTCTCGAGTAGCACACACCGCTGTAGCTATGGCTCCCCGTATTGATGTAGTGCCAGCCCCGGGGGATGATCTTAGGCCTGTGGCGGGAGCTGTTATGACCTTAACTGATCAAGATCTTGTTGGGAGGTTTAGGAAGTTGGAGCCGTCGAGATTTTTGGGTACTTCTGCAGAGGACTCTTATGAGTTCATCTTGGATATGCATGAGTTGTTACATAGGATGGGGATCGTAGATTTCCATGGAGTTAACTATGTGTCCTACCAGTTTCACGGCGACGCGAAGACTTGGATGAGGTATTTTGTTTCTTGCAGACCTAAGGGTTCTCCTCCCTTGACTTGGACTCAGTTCTACCGAGCCTTCCTTGAGAAGTATGTGACCTGGGCTTTGAGGGAGGCACGTAGGGAATGAGTTTCTAGATCTTCAGCAGAGAGGTATGTCTTTGGAGGCCTATGTGACCCGCTATCTGTATCTGGCTCGTTATTCCACTCCCTTGATCCCTACTGAGCCTGACAGGATTAGGCGTTATGTTGGTGGGCTAGTCGGTTCTCTTCTGGCTCCTTACCTTCAGATTGAGGCTATGTAGGCTTCCTTCTAGTCCATCATTGAGCATGCCTCTTTGGTCGAGGACGCTAAGGCCCGTGCATTTGGAGGTGATGGTGAGAAGAGGTAGCGTCAGATTTGGAGTTACGGTGGATCTCGTTTGAGGGGCACCGGTCAGTCTTCTAGGTTGTACCAACAATATTCCAACCGCCCTGTGCATTCAACTTTGCAGGCTTCCTCCAGTAAGCCACCCAGGCAGACAACTCCTGAGAATTCATTTTCTCAACCGGTAGGCAGGGTTGTTTCATCTGGGTACTCAGCTTCAGTTTATCAGTCTGCGCCCTCTCAGGCCTGTTTTGCATATGAAGAGATTGGCATATTGCTAGGAGTTATCCCCGACCCAGGCGGCATTATCAGCCACAGAGGACTCTGACATCATCTGGTGGTCGAGGTGGTGCTTCTCAGAGGGGCGGTGCTCAGTCAGGCCGCAGTGGTTCTCAGGTTTCTAGAGGTGGATCCCAGGCAGTTAGAGGTGGGTCCAAGAGTGCGAGAGGGGGATCTCATACTGGACATGGTGGGGCTCATTGTTACTCATTTCCTAGTATGCCGGAGGCAGAGGCCTCAGATGCTGTTATTTCAGGTACTATTTATGTCCGTCATAGAGCAGCATCTGTGTTATATGATCCTGGATCCACTTATTTGTATGTGTCTGCATATCATGCCATTGTTTGGGATTTTCCTTGTGATAATATAGCTGTACCTGTTCATGTGTCTACTCCGGTTGGAGATTCTGTTGTCGTGGATCGAGTTTATCGGTCATGTTTGGTTACTTTTATAGGGTATGACACTTGGGTAGATTTGATGATTCATGATATGGTGGACTTTGATATTATCTTAGGTATGACCTGACTTTCTCCATACCATGCGATCTTGGACTGCCAGGCCAAGACAATCAACCTTATCTATGCCGGGCATCCCTAGGCATGAGTGGAGGGGTACTCTTAGCCCCGCTCCGAAGAAGATCATTTCCTTTCTTTAGGCGAAGAAGTTAGTCAACAAGAGGTGTTTAGCTTATCTGGCTCATGTGCGTGACACGATGGTTTCATCTCCACTCCTTGAGTGCATTCCTATTGTGAGCGAGTTCATAAAGGTATTCCTGAACGATTTGCCGGGTATGACAGCCGATCGCGACATTGATTTCTATATTGATTTGGATCCGGGAACTCGCCCTATTTCTACTCTGCCAAATCGGATGGCACCTGCCGAGTTGAGAGAGCTTAAAGAGCAGTTACAGGATTTATTGAGCAAGGGCTTCATTAGACAGAGTGTACCCCTCGAAGTGATCTTGTGTTATTTGTGAAGAAGAAAGATGAAACTATGAGGATGTGCATTGATTATCGCCAGCTGAACAAGGTTATATTCGGAACAAGTGTGCTATGCCTCGTATTGATGACTTATTTGACCAGCTTCAGGGTGCTTCTGTGTTTTTGAAGATTGACTTGCATTCAGGCTACCACCAGTTGAGGATCAGGGCTGAGGATATACCGAAGACAGCCTTTCTGACGAGATATGGACACTCTGAGTTTCTGGTGATGTCATTTGGGCTTACCAATTCCCCAGCTGCATTTATGACTTTGATGAATGACATCCCGTATGGGTTTAGGTGCTGTGTTGATGCAGGAGGGTAGAGTGATAGCTTATGCTTCTCGTCAGTTAAAGATCCGAAAAGAATTACCCTACCCATAATTTGGAGTTGTTGGCCGTGGTCTTTGCTTTGAAGATTTGGAGGCATTATTTGTACGGTGTCCATTGTGAGGTTTTCACCGATCACCGTAGCCTTCAGCATGTGTTTACCCAGAGAGATCTTAATTCCAGGAAGCGCCGATGGATGGAGCTCTTGAAGGACTATGACATCTTTATTCTTTATCATCCCCGGAAAGCCAATGTTGTGGTTGTTTCCTTCAGTTGCAAGGCAGTGAGTCTAGGGAGTTTAGCTCGTTTGATTATTTTCGAGTGTCCATTGGCCATGGAGGTACAGACTCTGGCCAACAATTTCGTTCGCCTTGATATTTCAGCCCCAGGCAGGTTTTTGGCTTGTATAGAGGCGAGGTCATCTTTGTTGGATCAGATCAGGACTCATCAGTTTGAGGATGCTTAGTTGAGCAAGATTTAAGATAGGATTTTGAGGGGTGAGGCTAAGAAGGCCATGATTGATTCTGAAGGCATTTTGAGGGTTAATGTGTGTGTGTGCGTCCCTCGTGTTGGTGATTTGATTAGTTGATCTTGACTGAGGCTCCTAGCTCTCAATATTCCATTCATCCGGAGGCGACTAAGATGTATCGTGATTTGAGGCAGAACTATTGGTGGCGTTGGATGAAGAGAGATAGTTGATTTCGTGGCTAAGTGTGGGAATTGTCAGCAAGTAAAGTATGAGCACCAGCGACCCGGCGGTGTACTTCAGAGGATGCCCATTCCCGAGTGAAAGTGGGAGAGGATTGCCTTGGATTTTGTGGTGGGTCTTCGAAAGACCCTGGGCAAGTTTTATTCTATTTGGGTGATAGTTGATTGGTTGACTAAGCCTGCTCGTTTTTTCCGATTAGAATTTCTTATACCGCGGAGAAGTTAGCCAAGTTGTACATTCGAGATATTATAAGGTTGCATGGGGTTCCTATTTCTATCGTATCTGATCGGGGTACTATCTTCACTTCCCATTTCTGGAAGGTTTTTCATGAGGATTGGGTACCCTATTGGATCTTAGAACATCTTTTCATCCCCTGACCGATGGGCAGTCCGAGCGGACCATTCAGGTGCTCGAGAACATGTTGAGAGCTTGTGTTACTGATTTTGGCGGTTATTGGGGTAAATACTTACCATTGGCAGAGTTTGCGTACAATAATTTTTATCATTCGAGTATTGGCATGACCTATTTTGAGGCTTTATATAGTAGGAGATGTAGATCTCTGGTTGGATGGTTTGATGGGTTTGAGGTTTGACCTTGGGGTACGGATCTCTTGAGAGAGTCCACTAATAGAGTGAGAGTTATTCAGGCCAAGCTTTTGGCAGCTCAGAGTCGACAGAAGATGTATGCGAACCGAAAGGTCTGAGATCTAGAGTTTGCTGTTAGTGACCAGGTTCTATTGAAGATTTCACCCATGAAGGGTGTTATAAGGTTTGGGAAGAGAGGCAAGTTGAGTTCGAGGTATATTGGCCCATTTGAGATTATTGACCGTGTGGGCGATATTGCTTATGAGTTAGCCATGCGGCCAGGCTAAAGAAGTACCTTGCCGGCGGTACTTACATTGTTCATTGGGATTTGATATTGCTTGATAAGAATTTGTCCTATGAGGAGGAGCCTATTGCGATCTTGGATAAGCAGGTTCAAAAGTTAAGGTCGAAGGAGATTTCTTCTGTGAAGATGCAATGGAAGCACCATCCTGTTGAGGAGGCTACTTAGGAGACTGAGTATGATATGCGTAGCCGATACCCCCAGTTGTTCGCTGATTTATGTATCTGATGTAACCACTCGCTTGGTCGTTATAGTCTTTCTGGCACTTTGACCCTTTCCTAAGGTTGTTTAGCTCACATTTGTCTCGAGGGGACCATTGAAATACTTCTCGAGGTGTTTAGATTTGATTCGGGATACTTTTTGTGAAATTTGGGCTTAAAGCGAAAAGGAGTTGACTCAAAGTTGACTTTTGGGTAAACAGACCTTTTTCAGAAATTCATCGATTCCGAGAGGTCCAGATGGTCTTTTATATGTTGTACGTATATCTGGTTCAGTTCCCAATGCACTCAGATGCATTTAGGCACTTGGGTTGGAAAGTTGGAATTGAGGTATCGGGGGTTGACTCGATCAATGAGACCTCCGCTGGGAATTCAGAGGCCACGAAAGCGTTCGTAGCGTATTTTTATGTGTGTTTGTGTATGTGGTTTGTGAGCAGATGGCCTCGGGTATTAATCGGGGTTTCGGTTTGAGATTGGGAGTATTTTTAGGGAATTCCGGTGCTGGTTTCCGCCATCGCGACACTAGTACTATCCCAGCAGCACCGCTATAGCGGTGGGATGGGCCGCTGGGGCGACCAAGTTCTTTGTGGGCTAACCGTCTCGATGGTCTGAGTGGACGTTTGGGCGGTACCGTCGCAGCGGTCCCGATGCCTCCATATCGGTATCGGTCCTATTATATTCATTAAGTGTGTATTAAAAGCCCTTAGTCTATCATTTATTACTATTCCAAAAGTTGAGCTTTTGGGAGAAATTCTAGAGGATTCTTAGAGAAGATTCTTGGTGGTAAGTCCTTCTAATATCCTTGCTATTTCATTATTCCTAATCATCTTAGAATCCCTTTCATCTTGATAGTTCATTAAGTAATAGAAGATCAAAAGTGGGTTTAATGAATATTCTATCTAGGCTTCTAAATCATGATTTGTTGGTTGGGTTAGCTTCATTAAGCATTGAATTGATGATTATAACCCTTGATTTCATAACTTCTTCCTAATTAGAGGCTTATTTGTGGATTTAGGAGTTAGGGCTTATGCTCAAATTTGGGGTTTTGCCTAGAATCCGAATTAGAGTGAATTGTTGATTATTGTAGCTTGCTAATGATGGGGATTGATCATCTAGACGTTTAATTTCATGCTGGGACATTTAGATCCCTAATATCACCCTTCTAGTTCATAAACCCTATTCCATAAGTTGGGGATTTGGGTCTCGATAGAAGTAGGGTTGGTTTGATGTTCTAATTGATTCTAATTCCATGATTCGAATATGCTTAGACTTTCTTGATATCGAGGCTCAGCGGAAAGGAAAGGCTAAGGAGTGATTATTGGTATTATTGTTGTTCGGCCTTCCAGGTAGATTATGGCTTACCCTTGTTGAGACTTCGTTTAGCGAAGCATATATTTAGACGCTATTGTTGGAGAAAGCATGTAAACCTTCGGGTATGAAGTTGGGTTGGATATTGTCTTAGGTTGGGCCCTATTGTGTGATTGGGGCTAGCCACCCTGTTGTGTTGTGACTTGATTTGTTCTATTGTTGTTGGCTTGGTGCCATGTAGAGATGGCAATATTAGAGACTATTGATACATCTTGATCCTGATATTGTAGTATCTTGCTAGTTGACATTTGATACGAGGATAGTGTTCTATATGACTTGTGTAGTCTTTCATGATATTGTTGGCGTACCTATGCTTGGTACTTGTGATATTGATCTGATTATTGATGTTGACTAATACATTGTACGCATTCTCATCCTTCATGATATATTGGTGATACTTAAGGAGACACTATGATGAGCTGGGCTCAGTTTGGATGAGAGTGACGTGAGGTCCGATATCCAATGGTTGTTCAGGATTCGTGGTTGAGTGATAGCAGTATCCAGGTTATCACCGGATCGTGAGGTACATGGACGCTGCGGGTCCTCCATGGGTTGTGCAGATGACGATCCTACATGGGCAAAGATCCGGAACAAGTGGTACATGGACTTCGCGAGTCCCCCATGGGTTGTGCTACCGAGAGGTCGATACTTCGGTCCGGAATTCATGTGTACAGAGCATTGAATTGCATTGCATTAGCGTTCATCCATTATTGCTTTGCATTGCATTATTATTTATATTGTGATGACCTGGTGATTTTGTTACACCTCGGAAAAATCCTCCATTGTTGCCCAAGTGAATGGACCCGCGAGGGGTACGAGTATCCGATATTTTCATGAGTAAGAAATAACATTTGACGACCCTACGTGAGATTCCGAAGGTAATTGCAATTAGAGATAGGTTATGCTCCATAATGAATAATTATAGGTTCTGAAAATGTGGAAAGTTGCAGATCTGCAGTTTGGCCAGTTCCACGTAAAATGAAATACGGACCGTAAAGTGGTATACGGTCCCGTAAACTGCCATGTCGTATTCTAGTTTCCAAAACTTCAACTTTCTGCCAAATGATCAAATGGCTAAAAACGACCTGGAATACGGACCGTAAAGTGGTTTATGGCCCGTAAACTGAGACCGTAAATCACTATGTCTTCAGCCTGCCTTTCTGGATTTTGATTTTCTTAAATACGGTCACAAAATACGGTCCGTAAATTGTAATACGGACCGTAAACCCTGTTTACGACCACTGTACTGTTTATTCCGGATCAGATTTAAGTCATTAAATAAGGGATCCAAGTTTATTATCTCATTTCCACATTTCATTCCTTCTCTCTAAAAACATCTCTCTACATTTATTTCCACAAGTTTTCAAGGGTTTTTAGTGACCAACAACATAAACCAAGTGAATCAAGTGTAAGAAAACCCATTAAAATCATTCAAGTCAAGAAAACTCATCAAATGGAAAACTAGGGTTTTTCCTCAAGTAGAGTATTTTGACCAAGGCTCGATCCTACAACATCTAAGGTAAGATTTATGGTATTTATATGTTGTTTAAGGTATTTGAGAGTTAAAATGCTTGGACATTAGATGAGTATAGGAAAATGGGTCATGAATGATGAATAGTGACGTTTTGAGAAATAGTTTGAATTGAATTATGATTCTTGTGGTTAATGTAAACGATTAATGGCCATTGTTATGGTATTGTGAATGTATTGTTGACGTTTGGGAGTTGAATTACGATATGGAGGAATGTTGCATAAATAAAGGAGATGTTGTCCGATTTTCTCTAGCTTTAGCCATGTGTGCTAGTTGTCGATTCTAATGATAGCATGATTTTAATGAAGGTAAACACATAAGCTTCGGAAGAGAACAAGCAAGTATAGAATAATTGATCGGAAAGGTATGTAAGGCTAACCCTTCTTTCATAAGGCATGGTTCTTTGGCCAAACGTCTAAATCTTCTATAAGACTATGATTTCTTCAAATGACTTGATCTTCCGAGCTAGTAAGCTCACGATCCTCGATACACTATGATTGTACTAGATCCCTCGTATGATGAATACGCCTAGAATGATAGACGCGACGAATGACGATAATAGTGATAATGATAGTAATGATGATGAAAATAATATGATGCTAAAGGTGCCTACGGGTTATTGTATGTACATGTGCCTATGAAGGGCTATAATAAGACCCCGAGCTTATGATGCCGGGTAGAATATATGTACATGAATATGTATAGATTATGTATATGAATATGAAACACGCGCGCACTTCTGCAGAAGGTACGGATCACCCCGATGCCTTGGTAGGGTCATGTATGTATGACCTTGAGCCTTGGTTGGCCAAGTATGTATGAAACACCGAACCCTCGTGGGCGGGCATGCTATATTTGTATATATATATATATATATGTTATGTATATGAGATGTAAACGATATGAATGTGATTAAGGATATCTAAATGGTTACGGGTACGGGTATGGAGCTATGTACACAAATACGCATTAGAAATGAAAAGTTCCTATGTAAGGTAAGTAAGTGCCTGTGACGATGAGATTATTGTTTCCCATCTTGTGCTAATTCTCATGATTGTTCATTTTGCTTCTATATCGATATTGATCATGCTTTACATACTCAGTACATTCTCCGTACTGACGTCCTTTTGTTTGTGGACGCTGCGTCATGCCCGCAGGTGCACAGGGAGACAGACTTGATCCTTTGTTGCTTTCTCAGAGATTACATAGCAGAGCTCCATCTCATTCGGAGTCGTAGCTTTTGGGTACTTATTCTTTTGTGTACATGATTATGGGCATAGCGAGGTCCTGTCTCGCTCATGTGATATGTTATAGTCTTCTTAGAGGCTCGTAGACATGTGTATGTGGTTGGATGTGTTTGTCCTTTTCGGCCTATATTTTGTATATTATTTTGTTGGCCTCGTCGGCCCATGTACATTGATGTGGCATAAATGCCGATGATGATATAAGAAATGTTGTCGTCTAATGGGACTAGTATGATGGATGACTAGAATGTATGATTTGATTTATGGCTCACCTAGATGTTATGTGAAAGTATGTCAAGGGCGTGCCCGGGTGGGACAGCACCGGGTGCTCGTCGCGGCCCCCTAGTCGGGTCGTGACAAAAGTGGTATCAGAGCAGTTCAGTCCTAGGGTGTGTCTGCGAGCCGTGTCTAGTAGAGTCTTGGTTATGGGTGTGTTGCGCGCCACACTTATAAACAAGAAGCTGCGGACATTTTAGGAATGAATGGCCTTCTTTCTTCATAAGAATCGTGCGGTAGAGCTATGATGTAAGAAATTCTTGTTCCTTAATCGTGTGTTGTCTATTTCAGAAATGCCTAGAAAGAGAAAGGCTACAACAACCCAAAAGGGCAAGATGGTGGCAGAAAAGCGGGCTGAAAGAGCACCGCCACCGGTAGTAGAGGAAAGTGAGTCCCAGAGTGCAGCTCAATCTCAGTCCTCCCAGACAGTGCCTATTACTGAGGAGCGTGAGGGAGCCTCAGCCCCAGCTTCAGCACCTCCAGCTCCTCCACCGGATGCCTCAGGCCAAGATGTAAAAGAGGCCATACATTTGCTTACTCAGTTGGTTGCGGCCCAGACTTGGAGGCAAAGTTCAGGGCAAGCCGATAGGGCTGTTAGTCCAAGGGCCCGTGACTTCATTACTTTTAACCCTCCGGAATTCTTTGGGTCAAAGCCGGAGGAGGACCCTCAAGATTTCATTGATGGTATGTTGAGGACGCTTCGATTGATACATGCTTCAGACACCGAGTCGGTGGAGCTAGCGTCATATAGATTGAGAGATGTCTCGATCCAGTGGTATACGGTTTGGATGGATTCACGGGGAGCCAATGCACCTCCCCCGGTATGGCAAGAGTTTGTTGATGCTTTTCTCTGACACTATATGCCTCCGGAAGTTCGGCAAGCTAAAGCCGATAAGTTCTTAAATTTGAGTCAAGGTAGCATGAGTGCTCTAGAGTATAGTCTCCGCTTTAACTCCTTGGCTAGGTATGCTTCAGCCATGGCAGCGAATATGGGTGATCGGGTACACCGATTTGTGAAAGGCCTAGGGACACATTTGATGGATAAATGCTTGACTGCGTCCCTTCAGGACGGTATGGATATTGCACGCATTCAGGCCCACGCTCAGAACTTAGAAGAAAGTTTGCAACAGCAAAAAAGTGAACGTGAGCAAGATAGGGGACATAGCAAGAGGGCCAGATCTTCAGGTCCAATGAGTGATTTTAAAGGTGGGCACAGGCAGCAGTTTCCCAGACATGTAGGCTATTCTATGACTAGTGCACCTCCACAGTTTTCAGGTCAGAGATTTGATAGATCTACTCGTTCAGGGCCGAGTCAGAGTTATTCAGGGTCTCAGTTTAGAGATGATTCGGGTCAGGCAAGGACACCCGTACCACGATGTTCCCAGTGTGGGAAGTTTCATTGGGGCAGATGTCGGATGGGTTCAGATGTTTGCTATTCATGTGGTCGACCAGGCCATATTATGCGTGATTGCCCTTCAATTCATGGTAGAGGTAGGACCTAGCCATCAGGGTCGGTAGCCGGGTCTTCAGCATCTGTACGCCCTATGGGACCAGGTTCACATACGCCAGTTGGCCATGGTAGAGGAAGAGGGACAGCTCCCACTTCTAGCGGTCCTCAGCACCATATTTATGCTTTGGCTGGACGCCAAGATCTTGAGTCTTCTCCTGACATGGTCATAGGTATATTATCGGTATTCTCTCATGATGTATATGCTTTGATTGATCCGGGCTCCACATTGTCATATGTTACTCCATATATTGCGGGTCGATTTAGAGTCGAGCCGGAGTCGATCAAACCTTTTGAGGTGTCTACACCCGTGGGTGAATCGGTAATAGCTAGCCGAGTATATAGAGATTGGCTAGTTGTAATATGTGACCATCGTACTATAGTTGACTTGCATGAACTAAAGATGGTAGATTTTGATGTCATTATGGGCATGGACTAGTTGGCTTCTGGTTATGCCAATGTTGATTGTAGAATGAAAATAATTCGTTTCCAATTTCCGGGAGAACCAGTTTTAGAATGAAAAGGGAATACGGAATCACCAAAAGGTAGGTTTATTTCCTATCTAAAGGCAAGGAAAATGATCACGAAAGGGTGCATTTATCATTTAGTGCGAGTTCAAGATGTAGAAGCTGTATCGCCCCCTCTTCAATCAGTCCCTGTAGTAAACAAATTTCCGGATGTGTACCCGGAAGAGCTTCCAGGCCTTCCTCCCGAGCGGGAGATCGACTTTGCTATTAATGTGTTGCCAGACACTAAGCCTATATCTATCCCTCCTTATAGAATGGCACCTGCAGAACTGAAGGAGTTGAAGGAGCAATTGAAAGACTTGCTTGAGAAAGGCTTCATTAGGCCTAGTTCGTCCCCGTGGGGAGCGCCCGTATTGTTTGTCTGAAAGAAAGATGGCTCCTTGAGAATGTGCATTGATTACCGGCAATTGAATAGAGTGACGATTAAGAACAAATATCCTCTTCTGAGGATTGATGACTTATTTGACCAGTTACAAAGTGCCAAGTGGTTTTCAAAGATAGATTTGAGGTTCGGGTATCACCAAGTGAGAGTTAGGGAGAAAGATATCCCTAAGACAGCCTTTAGGACAAGATATGGTCATTTTGAGTTTCGGGTAATGTCATTTGGGCTAACCAATGCACCGGCGGTGTTTATGGATTTGATGAACAATGTGTTCAGGCCCTTTCTGGATTTGTTCGTGATTGTATTCATCAACGCTATCTTGGTGTATTCTAGATCCGAGGCAGAGCATGCGGATCATTTGCGTATTGTCCTTGGAGTTCTTCGGACTCGAGAGTTGTTTGCAAAATTCTCTGAGTGTGAGTTTTGGCTGAACTCAGTGGCATTCCTGGGGCATATTGTTGCAGCCGATGGTATTCGAGTGGATAGTCAAAAGATTGAGGCCGTGAAGACTTGGCCAAGGCCCACGACTCCTACGGAGGTTCGTAGCTTTCTGGGCTTAGCAGGATATTACCGAAGATTTGTTGAAGGTTTCTCTTCTATTTCAGCCCCACTCACAAAGTTGACCCAGAAATCGGCAAAGTTTCAATGGACAGATGGTTGTGAACGTAGCTTCCAAGAGTTGAAAGATAGGTTGACTTCCGCCCCCGTCTTGATACTTCCAGAGGGATTGGAAGGATATGTTGTATATTGCGATGCTTCAGGCATTGGGCTAGGCTATGTATTGATGCAACATGGTAAGGTGATTGCATATGCTTCAAGGCAATTACGGAAACATGAACAGAACTATCCGACCCACGATCTAGAATTGGCCGCAGTGGTTCATGCTTTAAAGATATGGAGACATTATCTATATAGTGTCCATGTGGATATATATATATAGATCATAAGAGCCTTCAGTATATCTTCAAGCAGAAAGAGTCTAATTTGCGGCAACGACGATGGCTGGAATTGCCAAAAGATTATGACGTTGATATCTTGTATCACCCCGGAAAGGCGAATGTGGTGGCTGATGCTCTTAGTCGCAAATCTATGGGAAGTTTATGTGATGTAGGACAAGAAAAGAGAGAAATGACTCGTGAGCTCCAGCAGTTAGCTAGTCTAGGAGTCCGAGTGATGGATTCGGGTAGCCGAGGAACTACCATTCGGAATTCGGCAGTTTCGTCGCTAGTGGCGGAAGTGAAAGTGCGGCAATATGAGGATTCCATGCTAATGCAATACAAAGATTCACTCCCTCAGAAAGAGGAGTCAGTATTTGATATTTCGGGAGACAGAGTTCTCCGATGTCGAGGCAGATTATGTGTTCCTGACATGGCAGGTCTACGCCACCAGATTTTGAGAGAAGCTCATTGTTCCCGTTATTCTATCCACCCCGGAGCGACTAAAATGTATCATGATCTAAAGTCTATATATTGGTGGAATGGAATGAAGAAAGATATAGCAGAATTTGTACCTCAATGTCCCAACTGTCAACAAGTGAAAATAGAGCACCAAAAGCCGGGCGGATTGTTGCAGGCTATAGAAATCCCAACTTGGAAGTGGGAAGTAATTAACATGGATTTTATCACAGGCTTACCCCGTTCTCGACGTAAGTATGATTCTATATGGGTGATTGTAGATAGACTCACAAAGTCAGCTCATTTCTTACCGGTCAGAACGACCTATGTGGCAAAAGATTATGCAAAGATGTATGTTAAAGAGATAGTGAGGCTCCATGGTGTTCCAGTATCTATTATCTCAGACAGAGGAACTCAGTTTACAGCTAAATTTTGGGAGTCTTTCCAAGAGGGTTTAGGGAGCCAAGTAAGCCTTAGCACAACATTTCATCCACAGACCGACGGACAAGCTGAACGTACTATTTAGACTCTTGAAGATATGTTATGGGCATGTATGATAGATTTTGGAGGTAGTTGGGATGATCA
The DNA here is from genome assembly GCF_019175385.1 of Lycium barbarum. Taxonomy (NCBI): domain Eukaryota; kingdom Viridiplantae; phylum Streptophyta; class Magnoliopsida; order Solanales; family Solanaceae; genus Lycium; species Lycium barbarum. The sequence continues at coordinate 16,509,461 of NC_083344.1, read as the reverse complement.
TTTGCCACTCATTGAATTTTCTTACAATAATAGTTATCATTCTAGCATTCAAATGGTACCGTATGAGGCTTTATATGGGCGAAAGTGTAGATCCCCAATCGGGTGGTTTGAAACTGGAGAAGCTAAATTGATAGGACCAGACTTGATCCAGCCAGCCATAGAGAAGGTTAAGCTCATACAGGATCGATTATTGGCAGCTCAAAGTCGTCAAAAGTCCTATGCGGATAATCGTCGAAGAGACTTAGAGTTCCAAGTGAAAGATTGGGTGTTCTTGAAATTGTCGCCAATGAAGGGCGTTATGAGATTTGGCAAGAGGGGGAAGCTTAGTCCCCGATACATTGGGCCATATGAGATTGTGCGAAAAATAGGCAAAGTGGCCTATGAGCTAGATTTACCTCAGGAGTTAGAGTCCGTTCACCTAGTGTTCCATATCTCGATGTTTCAAAAATGCGTTGGAGATCCTACGAGGATCGTCCCAGTAAATGATGTTCAAGTGACAAAAAAGTTGACTTATGAAGAAATACCCATTGCCATATTAGATAGGCAAGTACGAAGGCTTAGAAACAAAGAAGTGGCCTCGGTTAAGGTTCTATGGAGAAGCAGTAAACTAGAGGAAATGACATGGGAAGCGGAAGAGATCATGAGATCCAGATACCCGCATTTATTTCAGCCCTTAGAAGAAATCCAAGACGAGATATCAAGATCATAAGGTATGTATGCTTTCCTTGTATGCTTTTGGGTCGGGTGTGGCCAAATGCTATTATTGTTAAGTTGTTGCCCTGTGAGGCAGTGTTATTGTGGGCTGTTGTGACAGGATGGTAGTGCCATATTATAGGGGAGACTCTGGCAAATTTTTTATAGAATCCCCGAAGACCTTAACATTCGAGGACGAATGCTCTTAAGGGGGGGGGGGGGGGGGGGGAGAATGTTACACCTCGGAAAAATCCTCCATTTTTGCCCAAGTGAATGGACCCGTGAGGGGTACGAGTATCCAATATTTTCATGAGTAAGAAATAACATTTGACGACCCTAAGTGAGATTCCGAAGGTAATTGCAATAAGAGATAGGTTATGCTCCATAATGAATAATTATAGGTTCTGAAAATGTGGAAAGTTGCAGATCTGCAATTTGGCCAGTTGCACGTAAAATGAAATACGGACCGTAAAGTGGTATATGGTCCGTAAACTGCCATGTCGTATTCTAGTTTCCAAAACTTCAACTTTCTGCCAAATGATCAAATGGCTAAAAACGACCTGCAATATGGACCGTAAAGTGGTTTATGGCCCGTAAACTGAGACCGTAAATCACTATGTCTTCAGCCTGCCTTTCTGGATTTTGATTTGCTTAAATACGGTCACAAAATACGGTCCGTAAATTGTAATACGGACCGTAAACCCAGTTTACGACCACTGTACTGTTTATTCCGGATCAGATTTAAGTCATTAAATAAGGGATCCAAGTTTATTATCTCATTTCCACATTTCATCCCTTCTCTCTAAAAACATCTCTCTACATTTATTTCCATAAGTTTTCAAGGGTTTTTAGTGACCAACAACATAAACCAAGTGAATCAAGTGTAAGAAAACCCATTAAAATCATTCAAGTCAAGAAAACTCATCAAAGGGAAAACTAGGTTTTTGCTCAAGTGGAGTATTTTGACCAAGCCTCGTTCCTACAACATCTAAGGTAAGATTTATGGTATTTATATGTTGTTTAAGGTATTTGAGAGTTAAAATTCTTGGACATTAGATGAGTATAGGAAAATGGGTCATGAATGATGAATAGTGACGTTTTGAGAAATAGTTTGAATTGAATTGCGATTCTTGTGGTTAATGTAAACGATTAATGGCCATTTTTATGGTATTGTGAATGTATTGTTGATGTTTGGGATTTGAATTACGATATGGAGGAATGTTGCATAAATAAAGGAGATGTTGTCCGATTTTCTCTAGCTTTAGCCATGTGTGCTAGTTGTCGATTCTAATGATAGCATGATTTTAATGAAGGTAGACACATAAGCTTCGGAGGAGAACAAGCAAGTATAGAATAATTGATCGGAAAGGTATGTAAGGCTAACCCTTCTTTCATAAGGCATAGTTCTTTGGCCAAACGTCTAAATCTTTTATAAGGCTATGATTTCTTCAAATGACTTGATCTTCCGAGCTAGTAAGCTCACGATCCTCGATACACTATGATTGTACTAGATCCCTCGTATGACGAATACGCCTAGAAAGATAGATGCGACGAATGACGATAATAGTGATAATGATAGTAATGATGATGAGAATAATATGATGCTAAAGGTGCCTACGGATTGTATGTACATGTGCCTATTAAGGGCTATAATAAGACCCCGAGCTTATGATGCCGGGTAGAATATATGTATAAGAATATGTATAGAGTATGTATATGAATATGAAATGCGCGCGCACTTCTGCAGAAGGTACGGATCACCCTGATGCCTTGGTAGGGCCAGGTATGTATGACCTTGAGCCTTGGTTGGCCAAGTATGTTTGAAACATCGAACCATCGTGGTCGGGCATGCTATATTTGTATATATATATGTTATGTATATGAGATGTAAACGATATGAATGTGAGTAAGGATATGTAAATGGTTACGGGTACGGGTATGGAGCTATGTACACAAATACGCATTAGAAATGAAAAGTTCCTATGTAAGGTAAGTAAGTGCCTGTGACGATGAGATTACTGTTTCCCATCTTGTGCTAATTCTCATGATTGTTCATTTTTCTTCTATATCGATATTGATCATGCTTTACATACTCAGTACATTCTCCGTACTGACGTCCTTTTATTTGTGGATGCTGCGTCATGCCCGCAGGTGCACAGGGAGACAGACTTGATCCTTAGTTGCTTTCTCAGAGATTACATAGCAGAGCTCCATCTCATTCGGAGCCGTAGCTTTTGGGTACTTATTCTTTTGTGTACATGATTATGGGCATAGCGAGGTCCTGTCTCGCTCATGTGATATGTTATAGTCTTCTTAGAGGCTCGTAGACATGTGTATGTGGTTGGATGTGTTTGTCCTTGTCGGCCTATATTTTGTATATTATTTTGTTGGCCTCGTCGGCCCATGTACATTGATGTGGCATAAATGCCGATGATGATATAAGAAATGTTGTCGTCTAATGGGACTAGTATGATGGATGACTAGAATGTATGATTTGATTTATGGCTCACCTAGATGTTATGTGAAAGTATGTCAAGGGGGTGCCCGGGTGGGACAACACCGGGTGCTCGTCGCGGCCCCTTAGTCGGGTCGTGACAGATTTACTTGTGTTATTTGGATTCAAATTGGATATATTGAGACTTGGCCCATTTGGATTTAGATGCTACAACCTTGGTGATGACGTGTACTTGATTCTAGCTTGTGTTTGACTTATACTTGTCGATTTATCTGCTTATCTTACCTTATTGTCTGGATTATGTTTGCTAAACTTAGTCGGCCATGATACCTACCAGTACTGTGGTTTTGTACTGACCTGCACTTGCTGTATTCTTTTATGAATGCAGAATTCCAGGTTGGATCTACTTCCGTCTCTCGTGGTTGATAGTCGCTATCAGGGTTTCTTAGAGTCTACAGGGTGAGCACGAGACGTCTGCTGCCTTGAAAATTCTTCTTATTTATGTCTTACTTTCCGTTCTGAGACATATTCAGACTTGATGTATTTTTGATATTCCAGACTTGTATATTTTTAGCTAGATGCTCTTGTATGGATTAGACTAGACTCTGGGATGTATTTCTTTATTTATGCACTTTTTCTATATTATTATCGTCAGACTTACGTTATTTATTCTCTTTCTCTTAGTTAATTATTTATTTACGTTTTTTTACAATCGTTGGGTTGAGGGTTCGCTTACCGAGGTGGGAAAAGTAAGTGCCTACACGACTCAGCTAAATTGGGTTGCGACAATTCGCGTATCGGGTGAAACTGAGAAACATGAAGATGGCAATCATAAGGTGTGGTTCTTAGGCACTAAGTTGATGACTTGGATAGAATTCAGCCTTCGAGTTTAGGTTACGACACAGGGTCGATTATTCACGAGTAAAGGGATAGAAGAGATTACCGTAGATGTATTGAAGGCTTACTATTTAATTTGTAGGGTCTCAGGATTGTTTGGTTATGAGAAAAGAATTAGAATCGGTCACCACAGATGCATAAATGTACTATGTTTGATTTCGTGAATGTTTGGAGTCAGTTTGGGTTACCATTGGTGATATTTGGGAAGTTGTGCATTTATTCTGGGTTAGAATTGTCCATTTAGAGCTTGGGGATGATGTTTATATTACTAGAAGGACTTGCGGGCGTTCTAGTAAATGAACTTCACGGATTCGATGGGTTTCAGTTTAGAATTGAGGTATGACAAGTTTATCGAGATTTATCGAGATTTGCAAGTGGATTTGATGATATTTTACCGAGTGTTATTGGAGTTTAAAAATATATTTGACAATATTATGTTCTTGGTAGTTTTTACGGGCATTTCTAATGGTCTACGCGGATACTTTGTGATGTTTTGAGGATGTACAAGTGGATATGAGAAGTCTTTGGGGGTGATCAGTAGATTTCTCTTTCAGATTTGGCGGCAAGGTAATCACTAGGGTGATGTACATAGTATGTTAGTTGAAGATTATGGGGAATGGAACGATTGGGAACCGACTCAGTAGCTCCAGCTCAATGAAATGAACGAACGGAATTGGAATTAGCACAATTGGCTTTGGATAAGATCGGTCCTGATGGAATGGATTAGAATTTTCTCAAGTAAAGCAAGGATTCTTTCCTGGGAAAAGGGAAGTCATTATTTGGGCTTGTAATGTGTGTTTATGTGTTTTTAAAGAATCTTGGTGCGAAGGACGGCCTTGGAAGGTGTGAAAGGAAGATTAGTTGTCCGAATCCCGAAGCTCATGAAGAGAAAAACGTTGTACGTTGCGTTGCCTTCAATTTGAGATAAATATTGGTCTTGGGGGATGAAATTTTCGTGGTGGAGCTTCTGATAAGGTATTTATAAAATTCCTTTTATGTTATTAAAGTGTTTATTTAGAGTTTTAACGAATTAGAATGGAGAAAACAACATTATAAACTCGTTTGTTGTTTTGTTGAAATTTATGGGTGAGGGGCTGTTTTAATTGAAATTGATGGACTGATTTGAATTAATATTTTGGTTGTTGTAATCATGGATATGTGAGGAGAGTGAAGGAATTTAATGGTTAGAGTTGGAGTTAAATTGTTGTGGGTTGTTGTAAGGATTATAGAGATAATAATGTGGTTTTATTGCACATGAGTAGATGATGTGGTGTCGAGTGGCTGCTGTTGTATTTCCCTGAAATTTTCTGAAAATATTGCATGAAATAAGGTATAAGAAGTGCATATGGGCTGCTTGGTGTATTGCAAGTGTTCGTTAGAATTTCGGGCATCGTTATGTTACAGTTGGGGGCTGTTTTGATATGTTGTTGTTCTTGTTGAAATAAAAGAATTGAAGATATGGTTGTGTCCATATGTTATTGTTGGTATTTCTGTGTCAACAGGAGAGCAATTGGAAATTCGGATAGACGAGTTTATAGGGTAAATGCTGCCCAAATTTTTGTAGACAAGTGATGAGTTAAAGATTGAATACCAAAAGCCTTATAGTTAACAATTGGTAAAAATGACCATTTGTAGGTTTTGGGCGAAACGGAGATTGAGTTTGGACAAGCGTGAGTAGCGCGAAAGGTATGTAAAGCTTATCCTTTCCTTCTTTGGCATGCCCTAGGTCTACTAGGTTGAGATTTCGGCCTCGGGGACCATCCTGCTCATCGTAACCCGAGATTAGTTTTCGTTACTATTCATTCAATAGAATTGAATTATAAAAGGTGCATTTTACTAGAAAAGTGGTTGGACTTCCAAAACGTTTACAAATGTAACCCGATCGTTCTAAAACTTTCTTGGATGACTCCGTAGAGTCTAATGGGCGTGATTCTCGTCCGCCGCCTCGACTTGGCTCGAGGTGGGCCCGCTATCCCCGATGCCTCTCTTATTGTTCTGTTTGTCTTATTCCCGTACGGTAAGTCAAGGGAACTCATGGTTATTGTTCCGACTACTAAACGGGAGATATTTTATCTATCCCGAGACGGATTTTAATGATTATTGACCCAATTGTGGGGACCGAAACCCTGACATATGATGTACGGCTTTAGCCAATGTACTCTTGTCCGGAGTTCGCAGGTAACTCCTGGTTATTATGCTGTTCACTATATGATAGGTGTTATGACCACCTTCATGAGCATTATAAAATGTTTTTGACATCTAAAGCGTTTTTAAAAATCTTACCCTAAGATTCTGGACAAACTACTTATTTTCTTTATTTTCCGATATACGATTTTGGTATACCTGAGTCCTGTGTGATGCATGATCCTGGCATGTGTGATTATGTTTGGAAAGTGATAATTTGGCATTTTTTCTGGTTATCTTCTGTGTTACCGAGTCCCGGGCCGGTTATGTGAATATGCGCATATGTGATATTGGCCGCTGGACCCTCGACCGTGGCGTGCCCGACATTGACTGATGGACCCTTGACCGCGTCATGCCGGACGTGTGGCATTGACTGCTGGACCCTTGACCGCGTCTGCCGCACTTGTGATTATGCCGACATAGACCGCTGGACCCTTGACCGCGGTATGTCGAACTTGTGATAGAAAACCGCTGGATACTTGACCGCGGTATGTGTGATTGTGACCGCTGGACTTATGGCCGCGGAAATTGTGCGTTCATTCTTCTATTTGTGTGAAACAAAGATGTTTTCCAAAAGAAAGCAAACATTTTGTCATCCCGATTGCCGTGTTGATTTCTCCGGAACTTCTTTTGCCTGTTGTACGCCGGATACGACTCCTTAGTATGCTGGCTATTGTGCTCGCTTTCTATATATCGTATTTCAGTTGTGACTTTGCTTTCTGTGTTGTCTGCTTTACATACTCAGTACATATTTCGTACTGACCCCCTCTTTTCGGGGGGCTGCGTTTCATGCCGCGCAGGTACTCCCAGGTGAGTTGAAGACAGTATAGAAGATGTTCCAGTGCAGATGGCAAGCTCCATTTGTTCCCGGAGTGCTGCCGAGTCAGAGTTGGTATGTTATGCTTTCTGGATTATGTTAGAGACTTTGCAGACAGCGTCGTGGGTATTGGTTGTCAGTCTATAAGCGGCTCCGTCAGCCAAAATGTCGGTCTGTGTTATGTACTGAATTTTTTATGATTATTGATTCGTTATGCTTGGAAGCTACGTGAAAGAATATTTCTGGAAAAAAAAAATTTACGATGTATTTCATCTCATTTGATTTGAAAAGTTTGACATGATTTTATGTGCAGCAAGAGTCTGAGGGTTCGCTCGGCCCTAGGTAAGGGTCGGGTGCCCATCACACCCTAGCGGAATTAGGGTGTGACACCTATGCGGGTTAGCTTATGCGGGTCTTGGCCCGCAAATGCGAGAAAGTGAGGTGGCAAGTGGCTCCACTTATGTGAACCTTTTATTCACGGAGGCGAGTCTGCATCGGCGGACAAGGTGTCCGCAGATGCAAGAATCGCTAAACAGAAACCTTATATTCCCAATTCAAGCCATTACTTTTCCATTGACATAATTCAAACGTAGAGGAGATTTTGGGGTGATTTGTCGAAGCTTTTGGGTGATTCTTCTGTGGGTAAGTTCCTTATACTCTCTCTGTGATTTTACTATGGTTTAAGTTTGGAATCTATTGGTAGTCTTCATGAACTAGTTGGGAAGATAGGGTCATAAACCCTAGAATGATTACTATAAATCTTTTTAATCTAATTGGGTGTTGTTGGAAAATTTACTGATTTCTGTCATCTAATCAATGAGTGCTTAGTCCCTAGGCTTGAATCTTCCTTTTATTTCAAGAATCTAAGTCATGGAATTTGGGGTTTTTTGATTAATGCAGAAATTAATGCTAAATTGGGACTAGATTGTGCTGATTATTAGTGTTTGGACTTCTTTGGCTTGGGGTTAACCATTTCCAACTTGGAAATTCCATTTTTACCCTTGTGGGCCCGATTTTCTTCTTTTAAAGGTCATTTTTCGATTCGAATAATATTGTGGCAGTATGGGTATTGCCCTAAATTGAATAGTAGAAATATTAGTATCATTCTTCATGATTTCTAATCTAGAATTTGATTATTCTTAGACTACTTTGGTTCTGAGGTTCAGCGGAAAGGCAAGGTAAAGGAGTGAGTTGTTGGTGTTGCGGTTCAGCCATCCAGGTAGGTTATGGCTTACCTTTGGTGAGACTTCATGTAGCGAAGCACATATTTAGATTATATTGTTGGAGATAGCATTTGAACCTTCGGGTATGAAGTCGGGTTGGATATTGTCTTAGGTTGGGCTCTGTTGTGTATTTGGGGCTAGCCACCCCATTATGTGTGAATTAAGTGTTCTATTGTGTTGGCTTGATGCCATGAGTTATTGATAGATGTTGGATCTGTTTTATCATCTTGATTATGATATTGTTAGCATATCCACTGTTGGTACTTGTGATTCAGATATACTGTTGGCGTACCCACTGTTGGTACTTGTGATTCGGATATATTGTTGGTATACCCACTGTTGGTACTTGTGATTCGGATATATTATTGGTGTACCCACTATTGGTACTTGTAATATTTGAGCATGATTATTGATGTTGATTCATGCATTGCACGCACCCTCATTTTCATGATAAACTGTTGGATATTGATGATACTTGATAAAACTCTTTTACTTGAGTGACATGAGATGACCGATATCCGATGTTAATTCCGGAATCGTTGATTGAGTGAAATTGATACTTAATAAAACCCTTTTACTTGAGTGACGTGAGATGGCCGATATTCGATATTAGTTCCGGAATCGTTGATTGCATGGACGATATCCGATGTTAGTTCCGGAATCATTGATAGTGGATGAACTCCGTGTGTCCCTCAGAGTGGTGGCAGTGAGAACCCCCCATGGGCAAAGATCCGGGGTCCCATCTGTCTGTTGGGCAAAGATCCGGGACGGGTGGCACTTAGACTTCGCGAGTCATACTGGGTTGTGCTACCGAGATGTCGATATTTCCGTTCGGAGTACATGTGTACACCGCATTTGCATGGCATTGCATTGCATTCATACACTATTGTATTGCATTGCATTATGGCTTGATTTTGCGATTTTTGGTGATGTACTTGTGATGTTAGATTTGGACTTGATATATTCAGACTTGGCACATTTGGGATTAGATGCTTTCTTAAGCAATAACGTGTACTTGGATTTGCTTATGTTCTGCTTATACTTGTTGGTTTAGCTGTTATCTGCTTTATTATCTGGATTGTGTTAGCTATGCTTAGTCGGCCGATGATTTCTACCAGTACTGTTGGTTTGTACTGACCTGCACTTGCTGCATTCTTGTATGAATACAGAGTATCAGGTCGGATCAACTTCTGTGACGCGTGGCTGATAGTCGCTTCAGCTCTATTCTCGAGTTTCCAGAGTGAGCATGGTCGTCCGCTGCCTTGAAGAGTTTTCTATCTGTATGTCGTATTCTATTCAGAGACACTTTATGTATTATTATTCCAGATTTTTAGTATTTCCCTTTTAGATGCTCTTGTGTTATTTAGACTAGACCCTGGGGGTGTTATTTTTAGTCCGCACTATTCTACTACTACTCATATATAAATATCGTGAGACTTACATATTTATTCTATTACGTTGCTTAATTTCATTCTTTTATGTAATTATTCATTGTTGGGTTGAGGGTTCGCTTACCGAGGTGGGAGGGTAAGTGCCCGCACGGCTTAGGCAAAATAGGTACATTTTAAAACTCAGAAAAGACTTCAAACTAGTGAAGTCTTAAAATTTTACTGATAGAGGCTTAAAATTCGAAGTTTTTTTTAGCCTTTCTTTGAATTTCTCCAATTTTTCTTAACCTTTGAAAACTCTTTTAATATTTTTTGACTTCAAAACTCAGACTTTCTCCCCAAAAGCTTCTTTTTTTCACTTTTCCAAATTTGTTTTTGTAAAGGGGGTTGGGGTTCTATTTATAGAACCCCAAAAAAGTTTCAGACAAACGAGTGAGACAAACATATTCTCTAAAAAATGAACCTTCAAGTCAAATCTATGTCTCAAAAGACTCCTCAAACGTATGAACGGCCAGATCTAAACATTGTTAGGTTCGATCCAACCTTTCCAAACACAACCAATGGAAATTAAGCAAGGTATAGTAACAATACGTGTTAATCACAGCATAATAAAGTAAAATAAAGCAAGAAATACGATCCATTACCATGTTTGGATTTAAAAATCACGAATTCGAGTGAAACATTAAATGTTTTCACCATAATAGACATATAAAAGCTGCATGCACCTGATGTGCTCTGTGAATTTACCATTTTTGGCATAGAGAGAGGAAGGGAATGAGAGCGCCGATGGGGTTACATAGCAAGAGGTAGAGAGAGAAACGGAAGGAGGGTGGGGGGGGGGGGGGTAAAACCCCTGTAATGTTTTAATGATTCTGGGCCGGGTCTCAGCCCGATTTGGGCTGAATTTGGTCCTGATTTTAAAGAATAAAAGGAGCCCTTTATATACACCAAATTTGGCCTTAATTGATTTTGATTTAACTGGTCATTTCAACTATGGCCATATTTGGCCTAATTAGCAAGTTTAAAAATTAAATTGCATTTATGACCTTGATTAACTTAAGCCAATGAATTTGGTTATTTCAATCAAGGTCATGAAAAAGCTAATTTTACAAAATTGACCCAATTTCCTTGAACCATGAACTGGTCAAATTAATTGTGGCCTTAACAAAATAATTTAAACCTCGATTTTCAATAAGGACCACTTAATTAGCTAATTAAAATATTTATAGATAATTATACATAAGTTTTGACAAAACACACAATCATGCAAAAAACTAAAGAGTAAAGGGGGAAATGGTTAATTATTTAAATTACAGAAAATCCATGGATTACGGGGAATAAAGTATTTGCCAATTTTAACAATAATTATTATCTTAAAAAAATGCCCTTTTCTCTTTTATTAAATCAAATAAGTATCTTATAAATTTCATAAAATGCCAATTAATTTCTAAACAACTTTTTGATGTCATGAAAAACCTTTCATTAATTTAAAAGAGGAAAATATTGTTCTGACCAATTTTATAAAAATTATTTAAACCATTTAAGGTGCATAGCTTATTTTATTTATTTTCCAAGGACCCTGAGTAATTAAAGTAAATTGTGGAGGTCAAAAATTAGGTGTTAACAACTGCCCCTTTGGTGTTCGGGGATGGCGGAACCATCCTCGAGCAACAAAATTTGACTAACCCTAATTTTTTACTGACTCGACTAATTTCACCCTTTATCTTTTCATGCAATTTTCACATACACGGCCGGACCCTGGTCTCTGAGTTTCCTACATATCTCAGGTTATATGAGAATTCAGGCCACTTGTAGTTTGACTCAACTAAAGACTTTTAAGTGATGTAGAGGAAAGATCCTGAAATCCTCAGTGTTGTGACTGGGGTTTTTTCGAAAAACTATTAGAATGTGACCGACCCTCTGGTCTTGAGTTCACCTACATATCCCTGGTCTTTGGGAATCAGGTCACATGTAGTTCGACTCGCTGGAGAAGAATATGTCCCTTATGCAGGATTACTTTCAGATTTCCCGGTGTGTGTCCGACCGGTTGCGGTTTTTCAGAAAAGAAATGAAACAAGACAAATTGTGGCTGAGTTTGAGTCTGGAGGGGTTCCAAATCTTGGCCGGCGAGCTTGACTCTCATGGGCACCCTATTTTGGCCGGCTGCGTAAGAAAAAGGTACCTTGTTCGCTCCGCAATTTGTTGGGATCTGGTTCGGCAAGCCGAGTTCTTTCTGGTGGTTGTGTGCCTTTCCTTGGATTTGACAATATGCAGATATCTTTCACTAAATTTTAGATGAATAGCCCTCTTGGCAGTTTGTATGAATGGCCCTCTTGTTTGTATGAATGGACCTCTTGACAATTTGAATGAATGACCCTCTTGGCTTGTTTGAATGAATGACCCTCTTGGCTTGCTTGTATGAATGACCCTCTTGGCTTGTTTGAATGAATGGCCCTCTTGGCTTGCTTGTATGAATGACCCTCTTGGCTTGTTTGTATGAATGGCCCTCTTGGCAGTTTGATATGAATGGCCCTCTTGGCAATTTGAATGAATGACCCTCTTGGCAATTTGAATGAATGGCCCTATTGGCAAAAATAAATGAATGGCTCTCTTGGAAAAATAAATTAATGGCCCTCTTGGCATGCAGATGACAATTATGGCCCTTGTGGCCGGATGATCTTTCTTTCGTCCATTGCATTGGCTGTTGACCTTTGTGGTCGGATATGCCCTTTAGTCCTTGTCATTACCCTTTCGGTTGTATATATATTTATGCTTAGCAATTGTGACCCTCTCGGTCTGATATTTTTTTATGTTCACCCTTTGTGTGACCCTTTTGGTCAGATTCATCTTTACGGTCATTTGCTCTACGACCCTTGCGGCCAGATGTGTCATTCTTACCCATCCTGTTGTGACCCTTTTGGTCTCTCTCCACTGGGCTGACCTTTGCCTTCCGTCTTTGCTGTTAGTAAGCCGGTTGGTGGTGCATCTGTTGTCATGTAAAAGTAAAACCTGTTTCCATAGAAAAATTATGAGTTTCCTAAGAAGCCGATTAGCGTGGTTATCTTCCCATCTGGTGTCTCCTCTTGATGCTCATTCGAACCCTCTTGGGCTCAGTATTTCGAGAGATGGTTCTGGGGTGTAATGATGCTATATTGTTTTTGAAAATTCAGAGTAAAAATTGATAACACGCATATTATTTTTCCTTTTAAAGTAAATCTTTGTTTCATTTTATGTGTCATGAAGTGTGTTTTCTTCGAACAAGGTTCTATGGTTCTTCCCGAAGGTGTGATTGGTGAATTTCGTACCGGTAGAATTTTTGAGATCTTTCTCAAAAATTGTGCCCCGATTTCAGAACTTGCTCTGAGTGACTTTTGTCTTGTCTTGCTATGCAGGAATTTTTGAGATCCCCTAAAAAATTATGCCTCAGTTTATTGCTTTACTCTGTCTCTTTCTTTGTTGACTGTTTCTGAAAGGAATTTTTGAGGTTCCCTAAAAACTTCTGCCCCAGTGTAGGGTTGGTGCTGTCTAATTCTTGTGTTAACCCTTACAAGCTTGATCTTGTTGACTCTTTCTGCCTTATTGTCTTTGTGTTTTCCTAGAGGTTTCTTAATTTTTCCTTTATGACGATCGAGATCGAGAGCGCCTACATATCCTGTCGCAATAGGAATTCAGGTCGAACGTAGTTCGGAATAAAGTGATTGAGTTTTGGCTTTACTAATAAAGTGACCGGGTCCGGTATGGACTGCCTACGTATCCTACTGTGGGGAATTCAGGTCATTGCGTAGTTCATTACATAGATGATTTGTTTTCTCCTATTCTATTAAAGAGTACGATTACAAGGAAATAATAATGAGATTACAAGCAAATCGGATCCTACGCGTAGTATCTCTTGAGCGCGTCTGCATTGATGGCTTTGGCCCATTCTTGTCCGTCCATCTCGGCTAGGACCACGGCTCCTCCTGAAAGTACCTTCCTGACCATGTATGGCCCTTGCCAGTTCGGTGCGAATTTTCCTTTATATTCCTCTTGGTGAGGGAAAACTCGCTTGAGTAGTTGTTCAATTTGGAAAAGTCGGGTTTTGACCCTCTTGTTGAAGGCTCGAGACATCCTTTGTCTGTATTGCTGTCCGTGGCTTACCGCCACCATTCTCTTTTCCTCTATCATTTCCAGTCGGTGATAACGATTTCTGACCCATTCTGCATCTTTTAGCTCTGCCTCTTGGATGATTCTGAGTGAAGGGATTTCTACTTCTGTGGGTATGACCACCTCAGTACCATAGACAAGGAGGTACGGGGTGGCTCCAGATGAAGTTCGGGTCGTCGTTCTATATTCTAACAGAGCGTAAGGCAACTCCTCATGCCAATTCTTATAGTTGTCAACCATTTTTCTCAGGATTCTTTTGATGTTCTTGTTAACAGCCTCTACGGATCCATTCATCTGTGGCCGAAAGGCAGTAGAGTTTCTGTGGGTGATTTTGAATTGCTCATAGATATCTTTCATCAGATGGCAATTCAGATTGGCACCATTGTCTGTGATGATGGATTTCGGCACACCAAAACGACATATTAGATTGTTTTTTACGAAGTCAGCCACGACTTTCTTGGTCGTTGATTTGTGGGAGTTTTCCTCCACCTATTTAGTGAAGTAATCTATGGCGACTAAGATGAAACTATGTCCATTGGAGGCTAGAGGCTCGATGGGTCCTATGACGTCCATTCCCATTGCCATGAAAGGCCAGGGCGAGCTCATTGCATGTAATTCCGTGGGGGGAACCGTGATTAGATCCTCGTGTATCTGACACCGATGGCACTTTTGCACGAATTTACAGGAGTCAGCTCTATGGTCATCCAATAATATCCCGTCCTCAAGATTTTCTTAGCAAGGATGAAACCATTCATGTAGGGTCCGCATGCCCCTTCGTGCACCTCTTTTAGCAATTTTGTGGCCTCTTCGGCATTCACACACCTGAGCAACCCAAGGACAGGGGACCTTTTGTATAGTACCTCCTTGTTAAAGAGGGAACCATTAGCCAATCTCCTAATGGTCTTCTTTTGATTTGCTGAACTCTCTGGGGGATACTCTCCTTTTTCTAGGTAGGACTTAATGTCGTCATACCATGGTTGGCCATTTTACTCAGCCTCGACATGTACGTAATGAGCCTGTTCTTCTCTCAATGTGATCTCTAATGGATCAATGTGGGTACTCTCAGGGCGTTGGATCATAGACACTATTATAGCCAATGCGTCTGCGCACTCATTCTGAGCCCTTGGGGTATGCCTAAAGTCAATACTCTTGAATCTCCAGCACAATCTCTGTACCAAATTTACATATGGAAGTATCTTATCATTTTTGGTTACCCAATTTCCTTTTACTTGATTTATGATTAAATCGGTGTCCCCGATTACCAATAACTCCTGTATGTTCATGTCTGACGCCATCCTGAGGCCGAGGATACATGCTTCATATTTCGTCATGTTGTTGGTACATCTGAAGTTGGGTTTGCGGCCATTGGATAGTGTTGCTCGGTTTCTAATATCAACACCGCCTCAATGCATGATCCTTTACGGTTGACTGCTCCATCGAAGAACAGAGTCCAGCGCGAATATGGTTCTACCAGCTCTTCTTCCATAGTCATCACTTTTTCATCCGGGAAGAAAGTCCGTAATGGGTCCAGGTCATCATCGACGGAACTTTCTGCTAGCAGATCCACTAGGGCTTGTCCTTTGATTGCCTTTTGTGCTACGTACACGATGTCAAACTCGCTTAGTAGCATCTGCCATTTAGCTAATTTTCCTTCGGGCATCGGTTGTTAAAAAATGTGTCTCAGCGGATCCATTCTGGATATGAGGTGAGTGGTAAACACCGATAGGTAGTGTCTCAGTTTTTGGGCAATCCAGGTCAATGCACAACAGGTCTTCTCTACGAGCGTATACTGCGCTTCGCAAGAAGTGAACTTCTTACTCAAATAGTAAATGGCATGTTCCTTTTTGCCCTCTTCATCATGCTGGGCGAGCATGCACCTGAAAGCATTTTCTGATACCGACAGATACAGTAACAGAGGACTCCCTGTCCTGGGCAGCACCAAGACCGGGGGGGGGGGGGGGGGGGGGGGGGGAGATTGGAAAGGTATCTCTTGATTTAGCAAATGCCTCTTGGCATTCCTCCATTCAATTTGTGGGAGCGTCCTTTTTGAGCAACTTAAGGATTGGCTCTATAATCACAGTTGACTGGGCTATGAACCGTCCAATGTAGTTCAACCTTCCAAGGAAGCTCAAGACTTCTTTCTTGGTTTTAGGAGGTGGTAGCTCCTGGATAGCTTTAATCTTGGTAGGGTCTAGTTCAATTCCCCTACGGTTGACTATGAATCCTAGCAATTTACCTGCAGGCACTCCAAACGCACACTTTGCAGGGTTCAGCTTTAGGTTGAATTTGCGAAGTCTGTCAAAGAACTTACGCAAATGCATGGTATGTTCCGAGCTTTCTCTTGATTTTATGATGACATCGTCCACGTAGACTTCAATCTCTCGATGCATCATATCATGAAACAATATAGTCATAGCTCTCATGTATGTGGTGCCGGTATTTTTGAGGCCGAACGGCATTACCCTGTAATGGTAGACTCCCAAAGGAGTGATAAAGGCTGTCTTTTCAGCGTCTTCTTCGCTCATGAGTATTTAATGGTACCCGGCGAAATAATCCACGAATGACTGCAACTCATGTTTGGCGTAGTTGTCTATTAAAATGTGGATGTTTGGGAGTGGAAGTTGTCTTTTGGACTGGCCCAGTTGAAATTTCGGTAGTCCACACAGATTCGAATCTTTCCATCCTTTTTGGGTACTGACACTATGTTGGCCACCCAAGTGGGGTAGGACGTCACCTCCACTATTCCATACTCGATTTATTTCTCCACTTCGTCCTTTATCCTGATACTTATGTCTGGCTTAAATGTTCGTATCTTTTGTTTGACTGGGGAAAAATCCTCCTTGATGGGTAATATGTGGGCTACTATTTCAGTGCTTAATCCAAGCATATCCGCGTATGACCAAGTGAAGACATCCACATATTCCTTTAATAGAGCTATGAGCTCTTCTTTCTATGGGGCTCCCAACTGAGCACTGATTCATGTCTCCTTGACATACTCTTCGTCGCCAAGATTGGTCACCTCAGTTTCGCCCATATTCAGCTTCTTCTTTTCCTCTAATTCTTCCAATTCTTTTACCAGTCCCTCTGGCCTCATTGTCGATTTGTCGTACTCCTCGTATTCATGTTGGTTGTTTTCCTCGTTCATTTCACGACACGTCATAACATTTTCGGTTGGTTTATTATGGTTATTACTGAAAAGGCAAGGCAAAGTAAAGTTGGGTTTATTATTGTTCATTACGCGTACCTAAAAAAATCCATTATTATTATCTGATAAGAATCACAGTTTTATGTAGATCGAGGCTTTTCATTAATCCAAGAGGAATTGGTTATAACTGTGGTCCTGGTTCGGAACAACGTCAGACCATTTCCATTTTTAAACATTACGAAGTAAATTAGAAAAGGCGAGCATCCCTCTTCTTGGAACAGCGACTCGAGACCCCCATCAGTTTTTTCTTCATTCCGCATCGGCATCTTTCTGGAGAATGACTGGTAAAGACCCGGAATTGAATGATGTAAATTTCTTGTTCTGGGCTCTTTCTTGATTGTCATTGTGAGCTCGTCTTCGTTAGGGGTATAACCTAGAATGAAGTGCTAGTTTTCTTTTGGGATTGACACGGGCTCTGTTATCCCTTCGAGGTCCATTCCTAGACCCTTTCCTGTTTCAAAACCATTCCTCAGCATGGTAGAGGCAATCATTCTGTAGACTACTGGCATAGGTTTATCGACCTCTTCCTCCGCATGTGTGGCCTTGATGTATTCCACTACATGAGAGTTTGAGAAATGAGGCTTCCTTAGATCACAAGAACAATGTTGTAAGGATACTTTTGAATATCCTTCTCAGCTGCTACTACAATTACCTGTCCCTTCCATTCAAATTTTATGGCCTGGTGCAGACTTGATGGGATTGCGCTGGCGGAGTGTATTCAGGGTCTTCCCAATAGCATATCGTAATTGGTAGTGATTGCCATGACCAGGAATTCTGTTGTGAAAGAGGCCGATCCGACCTGGATCTGTAGGTCTGTCTCTCTAAGGGAATCACTTAGAGATCCATCAAATCCCCTGACATTTGTCCCACTCTGGCGAATCTTGCCTACGTTGCAGCCAAGCTGTGTCAGTGTGGTGATAGGGCAAATATTGAGGCCTGACCCATTGTCCACAAGAACCCTCCCTGTTGCTCTACCATGGCACTCTACGGTGATGTGAAGGGCTCTGTTGTGGGAAGTTTCTTCTGCTGGCAAATCCTCTTTTGAGAAGCAGATTTTGTGTTCTCCGATAATGTGGGTTACCAGGCCAGCCAAATCTTCACTACTTGTACCAGCTAGCACGTGTGCATTGTCTAACACCCTCATGAGGGCCTGCCTATGTGATGCAGAGCTGGCTAGTAATGACAACATCGACATTTATGGTCAAATGCTCAACGATGGAGTAGTCTTTTAGCGGTATCTTCCACCAGAAATCCTAAGCTTCTCCTTCAGTTATTACCTTCTTTTGGGTGCTTTCTTTCCTTGTAGCATTCTGAGCTAACTTGTCCGGAGTGTAACACCTCCCGAGCGGGTCATGCCCTGAGCCATGTCTACTTGTGCAGTGATTGGCTTTTGGGGTGTGAAAGTACTTTGTTGTGCTGTCTGTTCTATCACGAGCGTTGTAATCAAGGTTCTGAACCTCAATGTAGCTTTCATGGCTCCTGGCGCTGGGACCAGAACTCTGAAATTAGGGTGCTGCTGGAGTGTGAGGAAGGCTGCTGTGTGTTCCAAGGATTCGACTGCTTTGAGGACCAACATTTGGCAGGCATCCCAGTCCTCATTCCATTCATTCATATGGAATACATTGTTCCTATGATTAGGTAACGAGTTTGTGTTCACATTGGGAGCTGCGGTTTCCAAAATGATTTCCCTCTTGTCAATCAGATCTTGAATTTTGTGCTTGAGATTTATACAGTCATCTGTGTTGTGCCCATTTCCTCCTGAATGATAGGCACAAGTTTGATCAGCCCTATAAAATCTGTTCCCTGGCTGTGTTGGCTTTGGGGGGACCTTTTGGATCAGGCCTACAGCCAATAACCTTTCCAAGAGTTGAGCCCTAGGCTCTAGAAGCATTGTGAATTCGCTTACTGGCCTCTTCTCGAAAATGGGACGTGGAGCGTTGAATGTTGGGGGTGGTGGTTGATTTTGGTAATTCTGAGGTAGTTGATATACTTGTGATGGTAGTTGATATGCTTGTGGTGAGTTATTTGGGTGGTAATTTTGTTAAGGTGGTGCTTGGTAAGTGGGAGTGGACACACAAACACTAGTCGGGGCCATGTAAGCTGGTACAGTGGTGGTGAAGCTTGGTTGTGCATAATACACAGGTGTTGGATTATAAGCAGCTGCAGAGTAATTCATGACGGGCGTAGTTATGTGGGAAGATTTCGGTTCTTTTGGGATTGGGTTTGGAATGTGGGATATGTTTGTCACGTCCTCTTTCTTCTTCCGGAAGATCCCTGCAGCAGTTTGTCCAGATGCCTTGTTAAAGACACTAACTATTTTCCTGGATTTGAGACCATCTTCTATAGCCTCTCCCATTTTGACCAATTCAGCAAATGGTCTTCCAGCCATGGACAACATTCTTTCATAGAAATTAGGCTCCTGGGATCTGATGAACACAGAGGCTAGCTCTTCTTCACACATTGGTGGCTGCACACGGGCTGTCTCGGCCCTCTACCTACTGGCAAACTCTCTATAGATTTCTTCTTGACTTTTTCAAGGTAATAGCGGTCTGGTACTGTTTCGACATTAAAACGAAATCTTCCCATTAAGGATTTTGTCATGTCCTCCCAGGTGTGCCATTGATCCATATTTTGAGTTGCGAACCATTCAGCGGTTTCCCCGATCAAGCTATGACTGAATAATCGCATGATTAGAGGTTCATTTTTCTTTACTCCGACCAATTGGTCGCAGTAAGATCGGAGGTGCGCGTTGGGATTCCCTGTCCCGTTGAACATCTCAAATTTTGGGATTTTGAACCCCTCTAGTAAGTCTAAATCCGGATGCATGCACATGTCATCATATCGTAGGACTGTAGCCTTTCTTGCAGACCTGTTGGATTTCTTCATTAATTCCTACATATTTTTCTCCATATCTTTTTCACGCTAATCCTGTTCGGCTCTTGAGGCCCTTTCCATTTCTTCATAATGATCTAGCTCTTTATGCCCTGGGGAGCATTCGCTGGCGATGCTGGGAGTGAAGAATGAGACCTGGTGAGTGGCATGGTTGAGCGGGGCAGTCGTGGCCTGCCCAGCTGGTGGAGCTGGACCACGTAATTAGCTTGCCGGATTAATGAAAACAGGCTGAGGAACCTAGTAAGAAGGGACTGAGTGGGTGGTCCCTGGGATTTGAGTATATTTTGTTGGTGTAGGAGTGCGGTAAGAAGGACCAGCATGGTTTGAGTTTGTGGAGCTTTGTGGGGGTGGGATCGTTCCTGGTGGGTATATAAGAAAATGATCGGGCATCGGGAAGCTCAGTGAAGGGAACGGAGGAGGAGGCCTTTTTTCCTCCGTCGAAGCGTCCTTGTCCGTATTTGTTGCCTCATTCCAAGCTACCTTTTCTTGGAGAGCCGTAACGGTAGTTAGTAATGTTGCAATCACATCTTCTTGAGATGATCCTTTTTGTGGGTCTTGGGTATCTCCGTCACGGAGAGCAAGCTCATTTCCGTTATTAGGGGTACCAGTTATCTTCTCTTTGCCTTTGTCTTCGAGGGATGCTAACATGGATTTGGATCATGCGAAGTATGCCAATTTTCAGTACTACACTAATCAGCCTCGTTCTATAAGACAAGAATAACTCAACGATAGACAAAGTTAGTTACCCGACATAAAATATGAAAGAAAGATATCACATATTTATAGTTAAAGCGCACATAGTACACAAAGTCATATATTAAACTTGAACACTTTTGATCCTTTGTTCTAAAGGTTTGGATGTTTATGGGCCTTTGATGTTTGGGTGGATCTTAGTCCAATGGGCTTTGTAGCTGACTTACTCTGGCAAACCCTTCCCTGTTAGAGAAATCAAAAAATGGGCGGGGAATTGTAATTTATATTATGTAAGGGCCGAGTTTTACGTAGACTGCCTACGTATCCCACGGGGAAGTCAGGCCCTATCGTAGTTCGTTTTACAAAACAAGGATATATATCTTTCCTTCCCGCGTATCCCTCCATAGGGACGTCAGGTCGGCGCGGTTCCTTACAATATTTATAGGAGAGGGGGCAACTTTTTATGTGCAAAAATGGGGGCACCTAATATCTACCCAAAAATATAGTTCTGCGAGTTGCTGTCCTTACAAACACGCTCTCTCATTTTCCTTTCATCTCAATACTGTGGTGACAAGATGACCAGGATCTCTCCTATACTGATCTTGTGCTCAAGTTCAAGCTGGAATGCATGACACTCTTTTATGTCCTGCCCCATAGCTCTCGTATGATACAGGCAAAACTTGTTCCTGTGGGGCCCGAATGGCGCGGGCTCGTGGGCAAGTTCCACGGGTCTAATCTTTCTTAGCCCAGCCAGAGTTGAGAATATGCGGGCGTACGATTCCTCGAAGATCGTAAAATCATACCGCCAGATTAGTGGTTGCGAGGACCGAGAGGTGCGGCTCTTAGCAATATTGAGTGTAAAAAATGTGCTTTTGGAAATAACATGGTTCAGGTAGATTGGATGATGATTGAACAATGTTTTAGAAGTTTTAGAAAACTTGACCTTTGACGTGGTGTTTTGAGATTTTACTTTGGGGTACGTTTTGATGACATTTTAAGATTTTGGGAACCGAACTATGGACTATTCGTGTTTGAAGCAAAACATGTCTTTATATGCGTAAATCAAAAATAGGCATGGCAAAGTAGAGTATATAGCACGTAGCACGTAAACAATATATTGTTGACACCGAATTTTGTCCCGCCTTTCCTTCAAAATATCGATTTACGCTTCTAGTTGTTTTGGACAATTTAAGAAATAACTATTTATATTTTACTATAATTAATAGCTTCTTATTAATACCAGTGTTTCGTTATCCTATTGCGGTCACTAGCTGTTATTTTTATTACTACTACCATTATTATTATTATTATTATTATTATTATTATTATTATTATTATTATTATTATTGTTATTGTTTTTGTTATTATTACCAGTATTATCATAATTTGCATTATAATCATTTCAGCATTTTTACCACCTTATGCATACGCATCACATTTATTTTGCGCAATTAAATAATAGCGTTTATTTACTAATATTATTGCACGACTATTACGACGTCATATAATTTTATTATGCATATTTTTATATTAGGTAATATTTCAGCACATGTTAGTATAAAGTTAATTCAAATAGGTCCTGTATTTAAATTTAGAAGCCCAAATTGGCTCTCCCATCTGCTAAGTTATTAGCCCAAATCCAAGCCCAATCAGCAAAAATATTTTCGGACCAATCAGCCCGCATTTTATTCATCAGCCCACATTTAATACCCAGCCCACGTTTAATTCACCGAACCGGCCCACTATCCACATACTCGACCCAGCCCGCGTCTTTTTCTCTCTCCTCCTCTCTCTCTCTCTCATCTTCTTCAATGAAAACAGCAAAATCACAGTCGCCTTTCACCTTCCCCAGGCTATGCATGGCCAAATTCAGGAATGAAATTAATGCTTGGTACCCCCCCCCCCCATCCGGATTCAATCGTTGAAAGAGGTCAATTCTTATCTTCTTCTTCTTTCTTTCTGTTTGCGATCTGAAAGGTTTTAATGGATTTCGTCCGTTTGTGAAGCAAAATCTTTTCTTATCAGTCCCTTTTTCATTTTTTGGGTACAAGCTTTAATGGTTTTTTGTTCTCTTCTTCGTGGTTTCTGTTCGTTGTCATAGCAGCCTCCTAACGTTGTTGACCGCAAACCCCGCCCAATATTTCAAATCCCAGCCCCAAACCCTAATCTAAATCCTATAAATGATTTCTAGTGGAGTCATTGAGGGACAAGTTTTAGCCGCTTGGAAAAACCCCTAAAATATTAAGTTTCTAACCGC
Organism: Lycium barbarum; assembly: GCF_019175385.1. NCBI lineage: Eukaryota > Viridiplantae > Streptophyta > Magnoliopsida > Solanales > Solanaceae > Lycium > Lycium barbarum. Next base: position 16,486,614 of record NC_083344.1, on the reverse strand, counting down.
TCCAACTCCCCTTTAAAAATACTAGTTTAATTTTATTGATATCGTCTCAAAAAATTACTAAATCCGATTTTGTTTTTGCCTTGGGTATTTGTTCGAATCTGAGTGCCGAGAGCGCGGAGTTTGTGTTGTTTCGAGGTAGTTCTTAGATTCGAAGCCTCATTTCGCTGCACCCGAAAAAGGTAATCTTCTTCCTCATTTTAGTTTTACTTTCTTTCAGTTCTGTTCATTTTTGAATTCTTGTAGATTAGCTATGTTTTAGTTTAGTTCTACTTTAATAAATAATCCTTAGTCTTTTCTCCCTTAATTTTAGTACTAATTTATGTTTTTGAAGGTGATTAGTGTGTTCAGTATCTGTTTGCGTTGTTGTTTGATTAGTTTAAAGTATTGAAACTGTTTAGTTGTGTGGTGGATGTTATGTGTGCATTGGTTTGGTGGCTAACTGTTAAGATGACTTAGTTTCAGTTCTGATAGGTTTGGGTAAATATGGATGTGAGAACGTAGTTATAAATTAGGTGTCTAAGTTCAAGTATTCACTATTTAATCATAATTGTGTAAGTAGTCATTTTTCAGTTTCTTTGTTCTATGCGCAAAAGGATTAATTTAGGGATTAATAATGGCTTACTTTAACTTAAAGTATTGTCGAGTTAGTTGTTTAATCTTGTTGTGACTGAATTCGAATTAACAGTTATGTAGAGAGTTTATGTGTTGGTTAGTACAATTCTTTGGGTCATTGTTCGCTAGGATACATGAGGAATATATAATTTCTACCCTTTTTACTAATATGAAATATGTGAAAAATAACTATTTCGAGTTAAGATCTGTTCTGGACTCTCTTGAATGGCGCTCCTTCACATAGTTTTCGATTCGGGTTAAAATCAAGAATTCAAATAGGTCAGGATAATTAGATGCTACATTAGGCTTCAATAGTTTTGAAACACTTCTTTAAGGTGTTTATATGATTTTACGAATCCTGATGTGCATGTATGGTTTAAACTTGTTTAATAATGTCTTATATTTGGTCTCTTGTTTCCTTTTACATGAGGAGTTAAATACCCAATGGTTGTCCCTGCCCTCTTTTTTTTTTTTTTTTTTTTTTTCTGGAAGGTCTTTATGTGTGGGGTATGTCATTCTTTTGATCTTAAAATCATAAGTATGGTTCGATTTCCTTTGAGTGTTATGGGGGCCTAACCTAAAGTTCTCATATTTCTTTTTGTGTTCTGATTGGAGCTAATTACAATATCTAAAGTTGGAGTTTGATGTTAAAGAAGGAATTATGTTAGCCTAAAACTAATTCACACTTGTCTTGTTTTTCTCCAAAAGAATGTGAATGTCAACTAGCTTTCTTTGAATCTCAAGTGTTGTTTCCAAAGGAAAGGTTAAGAAATTCAAACCATTATATTTTAAGCACTTCTCTGGTGGAATAAAAAAAAAAGAGTTTTAAACCAGTAGGGTTAAAATCAAATTTGAAATATGCTATCACTGTTTTGCTGAAAACCTGCATTAGTTTATTTATCGCATTGACATTTTAAAAGTGATTTGTCACTTTTTCCCAAAAAAGAAATTGAAATGTCATCTAGATTTAGTTTAAGTGAAATGTTTATTAAAATGGACTGTCCTGTTGAAATATGTTTCAAGTACTAAAATCTGTTGTGGGAAAGCAAAGGGAATGGTTATGAATCCAGTTTGTTTTTCTTTAAAGAAGAAATAAGGGAAAGGATTTTAACTTTGGACTTAGATGATCACAACCTTTCAACTTCTCGATTCTGTATAAGCTATTCTTATCTTCTTCTTGGTTTACTTAATATGTCATAAAGGAAAAGATTCCATAGTTATCATGGTAATTATAGTTCAAAAGTCAGTCACCATTCATACGCTTAAAAATGAAAAAGAAAAATGCTACTCCTACTTTCTTGTTCCCCTTTTTGTCATCATCCTGATCCGTTTTAAATTTATATTTTACATGTTTAACTTTATTCATTGATTAGATACTAATCCTTTTCCTTTTATTTTATGCATGACCATCGCGTACGAGTCCGAGGGACTCATTGTCTTCCGCATTCGGTGTTGGCCTAAAGCCCAACGAAGCATCTTTCTCGTGTCCAGCCCATACCCGCAGCAATATATAAAGAAATTTACTGGGCCGAAGCCCAATAGCAAACAGATCGCAGCATCCTAAAATGGGCCAAGCCCATTTGAACTTCTTTATATTTCCGCCATTTTAATATCTTTGTGTATTTGATTGTTTGACTAACAATTCCTCTTATTTTTGTTTTACTTAGCTTAGATGAATTATAGGGGAATTAGTATGGATAGTTTTAGTATAAAGGGTAGTTAATCTAAAGGAAACCAATAGTTAATTCCGTGGTCTTCATTTTTTTTATTTACATTATCTATAATATTTATCCAAAAATTATTTACATTATCTATAATATTTATCTTAAAATTATTTACATCATTCATAATATTTACCTTTACTAGAATCATTGATTTTCAATAATGAGAATACGTGCTTTGAATTAGAGAATTACTCTTTGTTTATTTATCACCATAGAGAGTTGATGTACCGTGAATATGAAATATATATAAATTTAAGTATTTCAAGTTTGATTTAATTACGCATTGCTCTAATTAAGCATAGTTAATAAAAGATAATAAAAGGGATAAAGGAAACTCACATTAGCTATTTTGTATTTTGTTTATACTCCTAAACCGCAAAAATCAATTAATACCTCGCCATTTGAGTTTTTTCAAACATTCATTAAAACGTTGCACAAAACCGCATTTTCTTCTACTTATATGCAAATTATTATATTTTGTAAATCTTATTTTAAATAGCATTATTATTTAAAGCCTTAGCAACACTTATAAGTCTTATTTTATATAGTGTTATTATTTAAAGCCTTAACAATATTTATAAGTTTATTTTAAATAGCATTTGAAGTCTCCCTTTTATGCGAATTGTTCTACGTATCTTATTTTGAATAGCCTTTTTATTTAAAGCCTTAGCCATATTTATAAGCCTTATTTTAAATAACATTATTATATTTTCCTTCAAAACTTTAGCAACATTTACAAGTCATTTTTCTTAAAATCTAAATGCTACATTTGCATTTTTAGCCTTAATTAATTAACCTAAGTTTGACCAGATAACCGTAGTTAACGGATTCTAAAGGATGCCTAACCCCTTTCCTTTAGGATAATCTAGAACCCTTACCTAGAATCACGTTGATTAAGCAGACCATTAACAGAGGTTTAGTTTGACTTGGCCTTAGTTAATATTTAGGTGTCCTAATTCACCCATAAACTAATTAGGCGGCGACTCCTTAAAATAAACAAATAGGAATCACCAATATGTTGTACTCTACTTTAACCCGTTTAAATGGGGTATAACAGCTTGGCGACTCCGCTGGGGACTTTAGGTTCTTAACCATAACAACTTAGGTTAATAATTAATTAATTGGATGTTTTGGGTGTTTTCTTTATTTTGCCTTTATTTTGCTTTTATTGTTTTCTTATGTGCTTTTAAGTGGCTGTTTATTATGTGAAATTTTTTATGTTACTGCTTTCCTTAAACTGGCATTCCGTTCATATTTCCCCCATTTCTGGAAAACTCACACTATCACACGTACACGCGAGGTGTGTTTTGCGCACCCGAAAAGTTTTCCCAAATAATCCCAAATTTTTAGGAGAGTTGGCATATGCGCGGGGTGTCCGAATTCCGGTGACCACGTAGCCTTCTCACTCGAGTAGTCCACTCAGGAACCTTGTGTCTAGTAAGGCAAATCTTAGAAAACTTAAGATAGAGCTTTGCCACCAATTTTATTAAGCCATGCATGCATAAACCTTAGGTGGGTCGATCCTAGGTATCGGTTCCACAATTAGGAAACCTACCAAATTGTCGACGGGTTTCATAACCCAACGACCAACAAGCACATTATGTGTAACGTGATAGTGATAGAAGGATCCAAGCCTAATCATGACACGTCGAGTTTGGAAAATCATTTATTTTTCTTTTTTGTAGGATGGATTTCGTCCCGCAGATTCCCAAAGTTAAGATGGTCAGTGGCGTCCCGAGCAAGCTGAGGGTATGGTGGGAAGATTTAGACCTGGGTAGTAGACTAGCGGTCACAAGGATGTTGAAGTTCCTCCCTTCGCTGTTTCAGATCACTCCGGACAAGCACATAGTTAGAGCTTTACTCCAATTTTGGGACCCCAACCGAGCAGTTTTCAAATTTAAGGATTTTGAACTTACACCCACGTTGGAAGAGATAAGCTACTTCACGAACTTAAAATACCAAGGGAAGGGTCAGATTATCCCGCACAATCAATCGGGAAAGAAATTTCTCCTCTATTTGGGGTTGAAAAACACGAAGGAACTTCGATGCTTTGAAAATAATTGGGTATCTTTGGACTATTTATATGAGAGGTATGGGCGTCAAGACAGGTACAAATTGTTCAAGAAGGAATTTTCATGCACTCCCTCTCATTGGCAAGCTAGACGACCCATCGTATTCGCTGTCGCCTTACTTGGGATTTTGGTATTCCCACGTGAATAAGGCAAGATCAGCACCTGCATTTGTTCTGTGGCTCGAGCACTCTTTGAAGGGGTTGATGGCGTGCAACTCACATTGGTTCCAATGATTTTGGCGGAAATACTCCGGGCATTGGGAAAGTGTAAACGGGGAGAAACAAGTTTCTTTGAGGGTTGCGATCTTCTCCTCCAGATGTGGGCAATGGAGCATTTTTATCAACGCATGAATATGGCAGATATATGATTTAGGAAGTCAAACAAAATTGGTAGTTTTTATGAAAGGACGAAGTCGTTCATATCTCCAGTTGGCACTCACGATTGGTATGAGTTCTTGGCTTCCCGAACTGGCGACCAAATCCAATGGAAGTATCCTTTGCTACCACGTACCACGGCTTACATAAGGGGAAGGAAGCTTCACTACATTGAGCTTATTGGGCTGAAGGGCCTCCAGCCATATGCCCCGGTACGCGTGCTTCGACAGTTCGGTGTAGATCAAGTAATCCCTCTCCAAGCTGACATGAGCGGTTCTTAAATCCTTTTTGGGCCGGACTTCAGAGTTCCTAGAGCTGGCCTAATTCTCGATGAATGGGTTAACATTGATCCGATAAGCATTGGGGCTGGACCGGCAAGAGGCACTCCAGAATATCACGCATGGCTGCAAGAAGATTATGGTAACATAGAGCCTAGCCCAGCAGGTGAATCAGGTTTCGAAGACAAAGTGAAGACAATTTGGATAAAACATGCTCGCTTAGGGGCCATGGTTGTCACTCCCGAGATGTGGGATCAAATGGCGAATATAATGCAATATTTGGGAAATACGGGAGCAGGGCCTAGCAATGATAGAGCATCATCTTCAGCTCAGCCGCCAGCATGATCAATTGCAAATTTTAGGCCAAATTTAGGATTGTCTTTATATTATGCTATCTTTGATGTATTCAGGTCTATTTGATGTACTCGCTTTGTTTTACTCAATGAAATTTGGCCTCTTTATTTCCAAACTCAAATGTCTCAATTAAATGGCTTGGATCACTCTATCATAATCCCGAATATTTGGCGTTAGGCTTACCTCTGGCACAAAAGAGGTCCCTTGCATAATAGGTCGCGCTGTGTTTGCTTTATTTCCTTTCTACTATGTGAGTTGTTATGCAATATGTGTTTCTTTCAACGTTGTTTGCCCAATGTTCACATTATTTTAAGCGGCAATCATTTGCACTATACTAATGCAGTTTTCTTCATTTTTAAAGGTTTATTTATTTTGATTATTCCCCCCAAAGGTTGATTCGTGTTGACTGCGAACTGGCAGACCACCCGTACTTCACAAGATCAAAAGCACGAGCATCCAACTATATGAATGATTCAGGGGCATCCGAACAGACTGGCTTAGGACTTGTCATCGTTCCAAGAGACGAACCTGATGCTTCGAGAAGAGGAAATGATGAGCTTATCGCCCAATTGGTGCAGCAAATAGCCAACATGCAAAGTGAAATTGAGGGACTGCGAAATCTTACCAGCCTCTCCATTACCCTCAACACGCCCCACCATGAACAAAGAACAAGTGCAACAATCCCACCATCTTTTTCGCCTGTCGACTCGCCCGCTCCTCAGCCCTTTCCCTCAAATCCCCCACTTCACATAGTCAATCCATGCACTACCAATTCACTCCCATCCCACAGCAAACTAGCCTGCAACAAACCATCTCACAACAATCAAACCCACAACAAGCCATCCCAGCACAGATTAACTCACAACAAACCATCCTGCCATAAACCACCCCGCAACAAACCAACATACAACAAACCATCCCGTAACAAAATGACCCGCAACAAGCCAACCCCCAGCATATTAACTTCCAACAAGCCAATCCGCCACCTTTCACCACTCCCTATATTCCTCAGCCTCCAGTTATCCAAACTACCCCACTTACCCAAAATTACCAAGCAACTCAACACATACCATTGGCACACACCGCTAACCATAACACGCAGTATGTGCCACCGGTATATGTAGCGGAAGCTCAACCTTTCACTACCCAGTTGCAGGCCGTGCAACATCCAGAGTTTGACCCTTATGAGGATATGGAAAGGGAAGCCAGGGCGAGAGCAGACAAGAATGTAGCAAAAGAGCTTCGCAGTTTGAGAGAAGCAGTTAGAAACATCCAAACCCACAAGGGATGTGAAGGACTGGAGTATGAGGATCTGTGTATTCATCCTGACATCGAGTTGCCTACTGGATATAAAGTACCAAAATTTGATATGTTTGACGGAAAGGTAAATCCTCGGGCTCACTTGAGATCGTACTGTGATAAGCTTGTCGGAGTGGGAAAAGATCAGGCTATTCGGATGAAACTGTTTATAAGAAGCCTGACAGGAGAGACGCTCGATTGGTACACATGCCAAGATCCGCAGAAATGGCATAGTTGGGGAGAAATGGCACAATAATTCATGGATAGGTTCAGGATCAACACTGAGACTGTCCCAAACCGATTCTATTTGATGAAGTTAGAAAGGAAGTCGACAGAAACATTCAGAGAGTACGCTATGCGCTGGAGAGTGGAAGCCGCAAAAGTCCAGCCCCCAATGGCGGAGAGTGAGATGACTACGCTTTTTGTATAGTCTTTAAAAGATGCCACATACTATGAAAGACTGTTAAGTGTCATCAGACAAAAGTTTTCTGAAGTCATCAGAATGGAAGATTTCATAGAGGAAGGTATTAAAACAGGAAGAGTCACAAATCTTGTAGCCTTGCAAGCAACAAGTAAGGCAATTCAATCAGATTCAACCAAGAAGAAGAGGGACGGAGTGTCCGCAGTCATGACCATCCAGGAACGAAGACCGAACCAAATGTTAACCTATCAATACCCTTCATCCTAGCCTTCATACTACAGCCAATACACGCAAGCCCCTCAGCCTTATCACCAACCTCCACCCACTCCCCATCCTGTTTACCATACCCAACCAACATATTACTCACCTCGAGCACCCGCCCACCAAAGCCCATCACAATACCAGCCAAACTACTCATCTCAAGCCCAATACCAATCACCAAACCATCCACAAAACACACCCAGACCTCGCCCAAATTTTGAAAGAAAGCCAACCAAAACTTACACACGGTTAGCCGAACCCTTAGCCCAGTTGTATGAAAGATTGAGGAACGCAGGGATACTCCAACCAATTCAGGGAAGAGTTTCTAATCCCATTCCTGGATGGTATGACGGGACTAAACGTTGCGCGTATCACTCAGGAGTTACTGGACATGATACCGAAAATTGCCTTACTCTCAAGGACAAAATCGAAGCATTGATCAAAGAAGGGGTCATCCAGCTCAAAGGAGCTCTCCCAAATATAAACAAAAATCCGCTGTCCAATCATGGCGATGCGAATGTGCACATGATTACTATTGACGAAGATTGCAATTTGGAAGGGACTATCGTGCCGGTTAAGAAAGAGGAGAAGGTTGAATCATCAGCCTATGTTGCTCCAGTGATCACAGTCCAAATGAGGGCCCTATTTGAAGTTGAAGTGCTCACTCCAAGGCCTAGAATCACGGCCTTAGTTTCTCAAGCACCTTCTTGCAACACCAAAGCAGTTCCCTGGAATTATTAGTCTAATAAAAGGGACAAAGCGAAAGGAAAATTGGTTGTGGAAACTGTTGCGGCCGGAATGACTAGATCCGGGCGGTGTTATGCCCCCGAGGAGGTAGCACGAGGAGCACCAAGCAAATAAAATGGCCAAAAGAAGGCTGTGACTGAGGCTGAAGTTGAAGAATTCTGGAGAAAAATGCCAACCAAAGAATATTCTGTTGTAGAACAACTGAAGAAAACACCAGCCCAAATTTCTTTATTGGCATTGTTGATGAGTTCTGAAGCTCATAGGAACGCTTTAGCAAAGGTGCTGAGTGAAGCTTATGTTCCGGCTGAGACTCCCAGCGAGAAATTTTTAGCCATGGTTGGAGAAGTCCTTGAAGCCCACAGAGTTCCGTTTCATAATGATGAATTGCCACCCGAAGGTTTGGGACACAACAAGGCATTGAACATCACCGTCAAATGCAGAGACAAGTTTATTTCCAAGGTGTTGATTGATGGAGGTTCAGCTGTGAACATATGTCCTGTCACTACTCTCTGTGCTTTAGGCATTGATATTGGGAAACTTCGCGACATTCAGGTGAGAGTCAAAGGCTTTGACGGAGCTCAAAGAGGTGTTGTGGGTGAGATTGACTTATCCTTGGAGATCAGACCCATGGAGTTTACGGTGGAATTCCAAGTAATGGATATATCCGCTAGCTACAATCTGCTGATAGAAAGACCATGGATTCACATGGCTGGTGCAGTCCCCTCTACCCTGCATCAAAGTTTGAAGTTTGTCTGGAACCACCACGAAATTGTAATCCATGGAGAAGGCAGCAATTCAATCTATCCCGAAAGCTCAATTCCGCTTATCGAAAGTGTAGAAAGGCTGGATGGATCTGTCTTCCATATCAAGGAAACTATGTGTGCTGCTAAAGCAGAAAGGGTAAAATTGCCACAGGTGCTTATGATAGTGGCATAGGAAATGTTGAAGAATGGTTTCCAACCTGGTCGAGGTCTCGGGTTGAACCTGGATGGCATCGTGGAATCGATTCAGTTACCCGGGCAGAAAGATACTTTCGGTCTTGGATACGAGCCCACTCCTGAAGAAATTACACTGGCTAGTCTCAAAAGAAGAGGTGATATTCCCTTGTCAAAGCCCGTTCCTCTCCTGAATCAGTCATTTCTCAAAGCAGCCGCCACCCAAGCATCAGAAGAAGAACCAAAAGACAGCCTCGTGGAAGGTCTCAAGAATTTATTCATTGCCGAGGAGGGAGCTGAATGCAACATGGTTCTGGATGAATGCTCTGAAACCCCGACTATCTGGGATGCTGAACCTGGAGATATTTTGAACAATTGGACTTGTACCCCACCCCCGATTCTCCGGGAGTCTTGGTAAACAATTTGTATTAAGTATTTGATGAAACAACACGATTCAAACTGAGGCCTGAATCGTGTTTATGCTTTTGTTATTTTGCCTCCAAACTTTTGAAAGCTTAAGTGCCAAATCCAAACTATGCTTTTCTATCTCTTACTACGCCTTTATTTAATTAATTTTTCTCTTATGTTTCAGCAATCAAACTAGTAAATCTGCTGATACTATGAATGTGACACGTAATGAAACAAGCGAGTCCATAGTAAAAGCCGAACAAGATTTTGAAGGGTATGAAGAGGACGTGCAACCTGAAGAGTTAACCAAGGATTTTGAACATTTTGAGAATAAGCCAAAACCAAATTCGGATGAAACAGAAACCATAAACTTGGGAGATTCAGAAGCAATAAAGGAAACAAGAATTAGCGTCCATTTAACTCCGTCACAAAAGGAAGAATTGACCAACCTTTTGAGACAGTATATAGACGTGTTCGCATGTCCCAAGCTTTCAACAAAAGGTAAGACAGACAGTTCAAACCAGAGCAATTGACGTCAAAGCGCATATTCTCGCACCAAAATGAAGCGAAAGGAAAATTTGCACCCAACTGGCAAGGGCCTTGCATGGCTAATCGGGTATTAACTGGGAAGCAGAAATGGATGGCGAAGTTTGGCCGAAAGCTATCAATGCAGATGCTGTCAAGTGATATTACGTCTAGGAGTTTTCATGTATTTTGTATGTAATGTCTTTCTATGTATTGAAGCTACGTTCCCTCGGCGGGATACGTAAGAAGCCTATATCAGGTTTGGTCTTTAAGATAGAAATTTCCAAAATCTGCATTTGCTTGTAACATGAACTACGCCTGACCTAATTCCCGCAGTGGGATATGTAGGCGGCCTACACGGGCCTTAGTCACATTATTAGAAAACCTCAATTTTATCTCGCTTGTAATATTTGAACTACGCTTGACCTGATTCCCTTAGTGGGATACGTAGGCAGCCTATATAAGGCTCAGTTTTGTCATATAAAAGCTCAACATCCTCCTGTGTCAGAAACTGGGACAAATTTTAAGGGCATCATCGCAAGAGACATCGAGAGACATGAAAGAGTATATGGTAAACAGAGTCATCAGGCAAAAGGAAGACTTCGGAGAAAGGACGCTCACTTCGTTTCACAATGTGTCACAGTCCCAAGTGTAGCAGAAATTATTTCTCATTTAATACATACCTCTTTTTGAAATAATATGATCAGATAGTTTTATTAGTTAGCCAAGACTTAGAAATGGGTGGAGGTTATAAGTCCAGACAAAGTTGGAAGCATGAAGCGCCAAGAGATAGATCTTCAAAGTCAACGCGAATCAATCCCCCTCCCCCCCAAAACTTACAAATTTTCTTTGGATGCAGATTTCCAAATTGCGGAAGCTGAAATATGTAATTTCTACAGCCTTGCAAGGATTGTGCATCGAGCGGTTTGAGCTTTCTTATAACAATTATGCCTCTCAAGTGTCGATAATTATTTCCTATTACTTTCAAATGCCTTGCGAATGCTCGCAAACGCACCGCACATGCATTGCATTATTACTTTCAAATGCCTTGCGAATGCTTGCAAACGCACCGCACATGCATTGCATTCAAATGCCTTGAGAATGCTCGCAAACGCACCGCACATGCATTGCATTATTACTTTCAAATGCCTTGCGAATGCTAGAAAACGCACCGCACATGCATTGCATTATTACTTTCAAATGCCTTGCGAATGCTTGCAAACGCACTGCACATGCATTGCATTATTACTTTCAAATGCCCTGCAAAGGGATTGCATCATTGCTCGCAAACGCACCACACATTCATTGCATTATTACTTACAAATGCCTTGCGAATGCTCGCAAACGCACCATACATGCATTGCATTATTACTTTCAAAGCCCTACAAACGCACTGCATCGATGCTCGCAAACGCACCGCACATGCATTGCATTATTGCTTTCAAATGCCCCGCAAAGGCACTGCATCATTGCTCGCAAACGCACCGCACATGCATTGCATTATTACTTTCAAACACCCAGCAAAGGCACCGCATCATTGCTCGCAAACGCACCGCACATGCATTGCATTATTACTTTCAGATGCCCTACAAGCGCACTGTATCAATGCTCGCAAACGCACTGCACATCTATTGCATTATTACTTTCAAATGCCCTGCAAACGCACTGCATTATGCCGGCTTAGAAATCCTCATTTCTCATAAATCATTCGGCTTAAATATCCCATATTCATATCCGGTTTAAGGCCTCATTAATCATCGCCAAAGGCATCATCCTCATGAATTATCGGCCTAGAACCTCATTTGCATTAGCCTCAGCAAAGGCTATCATTTATTTAAATCATTACAGCTTTTTATAGGCTTATTTTACATCGCTTTACTCCCGATATTTGTTTTTACTGATTATTTTATCTAGTTTAAGTTTCGCAGGAGCTTTAGCGCAACGTGGAACTATTTCTTCGGCAGCGAACTGGGGCAATGCGTTGGAAGGATAATCAGACTTCCTGACAAGGGTCAAGGATCTACCTCGAACACTCGTCTCCAACCCCAAATATTCCGTTTGCATTCCAGCACATTCAATTTTCAGGATTCTCGAGTTATGTCATAATACCTAGTGTCATCATAATTCGACACTGGGACAATATTTTGCAAAAATTCGCGCCAATCGGGATTTGTTATTTATAAGTTGTCCCAGAACTACACACCGCCTGATTCTCGTGCAGCCCGAGATATGTAGGAAACTCGGAGACCGGAGTTCGGCCATAATTCTCTCCAATTTTCTTTACCCTTAGTCCTCCAAAATCCTTTAGCCGGGACAAAATAGGCTACTGAGTGAACGTCTTTGCCCGAAAATTCTTTCATCATTACCGGTCAAAGAGGGATAAGTTGTTGACACCCAATTTTGTCCCACCTTTCCTCCAAAATATCTATTTACACTTCTAGTTGTTTTGGGCAATTTAAGAAATAACTATTTATATTTTACTATAATTAATAGCTTCTTATTAATATCGGTGTTTCGTTATCCTATTGCGGCCACTAGCTGTTATTTTTATTAATACTACCATTATTATTATTATTATTATTATTATTATTATTATTATTATTATTATTATTATTGTTTTTGTTATTATTACCAGCATTATCATAATTTGCATTATAATCATTTCAGCATTTTTACACCTTATGCATACGCATCACATTTAATTTGCGCAATTAAATAATAGCGTTTGTTTACTAATATTATTGCTGACTATTACGACGTCATATAATTTTATTATGCATATTTTTATATTAGGTAATATTTCAGCACATGTTAGTATAAAGTTAATTAAAATAAGTCCTGTATTTAAATTTAGAAGCCCAAATTGGCTCTCACATCTGCTAAGTTATTAGCCCAAATCCAAGCCCAATCAGCATATATATTTTCGGACCAATCAGCCCGCATTTTATTCATCAGCCCACATTTAATACCCAACCCACGTTTAATTCACCGAACCGGCCCACTATCCACATACCCGACCCAGCCCACGTCTTTTTCTCTTCCTTTCAACCCTAAACAAAACATATCACTCACCCCCCCCCCCCCCCCCACCCGCTCCTCTCTCCTCCTCCATCTCTCTCTCTCTTTTTCTTCAACGAAAACAACAAAATCACAGTCTTCTTTCACCTTCCCCAGGCCATGCATGGCCAAATTCGAGAATGAAATTAATGCTTGGTACCCCTTGCCATCTGGATTCAACCGTTGAAAGAGATCAATTCTTATCTTCTTCTTCTTTCTTTCTGTTTGCGATCTGAAAGGTTTTAATGGATTTCGTCCGTTTGTGAAGCAAAATCTTTTCTTATAAGTCCCTTTTTCATTTTTTGGGTACAAGCTTTAATGGTTTTTTGTTCTCTTCTTCGTGGTTTCTGTTCGTTGTCATAGCAGCCTCCTGACGTTGTTGACCGCAAACCCCGCCCAATATTTCAAATCCCAGCCCCAAACCCTAATCTAAATCCTATAAATGATTTCTAGTTGAGTCGTTGAGGGACAAGTTTTAGCCGCTTGGAAAAACCCCTAAAATATTAAGTTTCTAACCGCTCAAACTCCCCTTTAAAAATACTAGTTTATTTTTATTGATATCGTCTCAAAAAATTACTAAATCCGATTTTGTTTTTGCCTTGGGTATTTGTTCGAATCTGAGTGCCGAGAGCGCGGAGTTTGTGTTGTTTCGAGGTAGTTCGGAGATTCGAAGCCTCATTTCGCTCCACCCAAAAAAGGTAATCTTCTTCCTCATTTTAGTTTTACTTTCTTTCAGTTCTGTTCATTTTTGAATTCTTGTAGATTAGCTATGTTTTAGTTTAGTTCTGCTTTATTAAATAATCCTTAGTCTTTTCTCCCTTAATTTTAGTACTAATTTATGTTTTTGAAGGTGATTAGTATGTTCAGTATCTATTTGCGTTGTTGTTTGATTAGTTTAAAGTATTGAAACTGTTTAGTTGTGTGGTTGATGTTATGTGCGCATTGGTTTGGTGGCTAACTGTTAAGATGACTTAGTTTCAGTTCTGATAGGTTTGGGTAAATATGGATGTGAGAACGTAGTTATAAATTAGGTGTCTAAGTTCAAGTATTCGCTATTTAATCATAACTGTGTAAGTAGTCATTTTTCAGTTTCTTTGTTCTATGCGCAAAAGGATTAATTTAGGGATTAGTAATGGCTTACTTTAACTTATAGAATTGTCGAGTTAGCTGTTTAATCTTGTTGTGACTGAATTCGAATTAACAGTTGTGTAGAGAGTTTATGTGTTGGTTAGTACAATTCTTTGGGTCATTGTTCGCTAGGATACATGAGGAATATATAATTTCTACCCTTTTTACTAATATGAAATATGTGAAAAATAACTATTTCGAGTTATGATCTGTTCTGGATTCTCTTGAATGGCGCTCCTTCACATAGTTTTCGATTCGGGTTAAAATCAAGAATTCAAATACGTCAGGATAATTAGATGCTACATTAGGCTTCAATAGTTTTGAAACACTTCTTTAAGGTGTTTATATGATTTTACGAATCCTGATGTGCATGTATGGTTTAAACTTGTTTAATAATGTCTTATATTTGGTCTCTTGTTTCCTTTTACATGAGGATTTAAATACCCAATGGTTGTCCCTGCCCTCTTTTTTTTTTTTTTTTTTTTTTCTGGAAGGTCTTTATGTGTGGGGTATGTCATTCTTTTGATCTTAAAATCATAAGTATGGTTCGATTTCCTTTGAGTGTTATGGGTGCCTAACCTAAAGTTCTCATATTTCTTTTTGTGTTCTGATTGGAGCTAATTACAATATCTAAAGTTGGAGTTTGATGTTGAAGAAGGAATTATGTTAGCCTAAAACTAATTCACACTTGTCTTGTTTTTCTCCAAAAGAATGTGAATGTCAACTGGCTTTCTTTGAATCTCAAGTGTTGTTTCCAAAGGAAGGTTAAGAACTTCAAACCATTATATTGTAAGCACTTCTCTAGTGGAATAAAAAAAAAAGAGAGTTTTAAACCAGTAGGGTTAAAATCGAATTTGAAATATGCTATCTCTGTTTTACTGAAAACCTGCATTAGTTTATTTATCGCATTGACATTTTAAAAGTGATTTGTCACTTTTTCCCCCAAAAAATTGAAATGTCATCTAGATTTAGTTTAAGTGAAATGTTTATTAAAATGGACTGTCCTGTTGAAATATGTTTCAAGTACTAAAATCTGTTGTGGGAAAGCAAAGGGAATGGTTATGAATCCAGTTTGTTTTTCTTTAAAGAAGAAATAAGGGAAAGGATTCTAACTTTGGACTTATATGATCACAACCTTTCAACTTCTCGATTCTGTATAAGCTATTCTTATCTTCTTCTTGGTTTACTTAATATGTCATAACGGAAAAGATTCCATAGTTATCATGCTAATTATAGTTCAAAAGTCAGTCACCATTTCATACGCTTAAAAATGAAAAAGAAAAATGCTACTCCTACTTTCTTGTTCCCCTTTTTGTCATCATCCTGATCCGTTTTGAATTTATATTTTACATGTTTAACTTTATTCATTGATTAGATACTAATCCTTTTCCTTTCATTTTATGCATGACCATCGCGTACGAGTCTGAGGGACTCGTTGTCTTCCGCATTCGGTGTTGGCCTAAAGCCCAACGAAGCATCTTTCTCGTGTCCAGCCCATACCCGCAGCAATATATAAAGAAATTTACTGGGCCGAAGCCCAATAGCAAACAGATCGCAGCATCCTAAAATGGGCCAAGCCCATTTGAACTTCTTTATATTTCCGCCATTTTACTATCTTTGTGTATTTGATTGTTTGACTAACAATTCCTCTTATTTTTGTTTTACTTAGCTTAGATGAATTATAGGGGAATTAGTATGGATAGTTTTAGTATAAAGGGTAGTTAATCTAAAGGAAACCAGTAGTTAATTCCGTGGGCTTCATTTTTTTAATTTACATTATCTATAATATTTATCCTAAAATTATTTACATTATCTATAATATTTATCTTAAAATTATTTACATCATTCATAATATTTACCTTTACTAGAATCATTGATTTTCAATAATGAGAATACGTGCTTTGAATTAGAGAATTACTCTTTGTTTATTTATCACCTTAGAGATTTGATGTACCGTGGATATGCAAAAAAAAAAAATAAAAAAAAAATAATAAAAAAAAAAAATATATATATATATATATATATATATATATATATATATATATATATATATATATATATATATATATATATATATATATATATATATATATATATAAATTTAAGTATTGCAAGTTTGATTTAATTACGCATTGCTCTAATTAAGCATAGTTCATAAAAGATAATAAAAGGGATAAAGGTAACTCACATTAGCTATTTTTTATTTTGTTTATACTCCTAAACCGCAAAAATCAATTAATACCTCGCCATTTGAGTTGTTTCAAACATTCATTAAAACGCTGCACAAACCCGCATTTTCTTCTACTTATATGCAAATTATTATATTTTGTAAATCTTATTTTAAATAGCATTATTATTTAAAGCCTTAGCAATACTTATAAGTCTTATTTTATATAGTGTTATTATTTAAAGCCATAACAATATTTATAAGTTTATTTTAAATAGCATTTGAAGTCTCCCTTTTATGCGAATTGTTCTACATATCTTATTTTGAATAGCCTTTTTATTTAAAGCCTTAGCCATATTTATAAGCCTTATTTTAAATAACATTATTATATTTTCCTTCAAAACTTTAGCAACATTTACAAGTCATTTTTCTTAAAATCTAAATGCTACATTTGCATTTTTAGCCTTAATTAATTAACCTAAGTTTGACCAGATAACCGTAGTTAACGGATTCTAAAGGATGCCTAACCCCTTCTCTTTAGGATAACTAGAACCCTTACCTAGAATCACGCTGATTAAGCAGACCATTAACAGAGGTTTAGTTTGACTTGGCCTTAGTTAGTATTTAGGTGTCCTAATTCACCCATAAACTAATTAGGTGACGACTCCTTAAAATAAACAAATAGGAATCACCAATATGTTGTATTCTACTTTAACCCGTTTAAATGGGGTATAACATATATATCATGTAATCAATATATCAACTAAAGTATACTATCGTTTGAAGGATGCAGGTACCGTTAAGACGTTCCGTTTGCCCTAATATATACAACATTGATAAATATCGAATAGGGATACATAATAGGGGAACAGGGTATACAGAATATCAGTCTCTTTTTCTTATGGTTATCAATTTAACTAACCTAAAATCACTTAACGTTGTCTAAATTAACTTCTAATTTATTTTCATTTTTTCAAATAGTAATAAATCTAGAGGATACTCACTTAATCATGTAAACAAAGTTAGGCTAGCACCTAATCCTTTTCAACTACACAAGCATCATAAACAATATATAATCATAACTTAAAATGAAATAAATGATGGAATTTTTTTCTTATTTTTATCAATTTGACTAACCTAAAATCACTTAACATTGTCTAAATCAAACTTCTAATTTATTTTCATTGTTTCAAATGGTATCAAATTCACATAACATCCACTTAATCATCAAGCAAGAATAAGCTAGCAAAAAATTATTTTTAACTAACACAAATATCATAATAAATATATAATCATAACTAGAAATGAAACTAAAAAAAAAAAAAACTAGAAATGAAATAAAGGATATCAATTAACTAGACTAAAATCACTTAACATTGTCTAAATAAAACTTCTAATTTATTTTCATTTTTTCAAATGGTATCAAATTCACATAATATTCACTTAATCATTAAATAAGACTAAGCTAGCAAATAATTATTTCTAACTAACACAAGTATCATAATAAATATACAATCATAACTAGAAACGAAATAAAGGATAGAATGAGAGGTTACCTTTTGATGGGGAAACCTAAAGATCAAAATGAGGATTGGTTCAATCTACTTCAAGCACCAAACACTTCACAAATCTTTAAATCCCTTTTTCTTTTATTTTTTTTTCTCTTTTTCTATATGTATATCTTATATTTGTATCTTTTGTTGCTAAGCTTTGAATATATAAATTAAACTTTAGCTTTTAGGATGCCAAATTTGAACCTTTTGTTTTCTCTTTTTTCTTTTTTTTTTCTCTCAAAAACGTCCCCCTCCCCCCCCCCCCCCCCCCCCCCCCCACACACACACACACAAAAATCTCCTTTTCTTAATGTCCATCCTTTCTATTTGTAGGCAAGCCAATTTAGAATTTCATGGACAAAAATAGGCCATGTGGCCATAACTTTTTCCCCCAAAATCTTTATTCAAATTTTCAAAAATTATCCAACTAAGCAATTAGAATTCTATGGACAAATTGGCCACTTGGCCGTACTTTCCCCCCCAAAAATCTTTATTCAAATTTTCAAGATCATCCAACTAAGCGTTTAGAATTCTATGGAAAAAAATAGGCCACTTGGCCGTACTTTTTCTCCCAAAAAGACCTTATCCAAATAGTACCAACAAAGGTACAAAAGGATAAAATCCCCTTCTTATTTTTTATAAAAATGTAGCATAGTTTTTATATAGTTTTAGGTTAATTAGTCTAATACGCCCCTCGTAAAATAATATTTTGACAAAATAAAATTATAATACGTCGTTTTAAAATACGAGCTTCAAAACGAGCCCAATATTGATATACATCCGAGCAATATTTAAAAATGTGAAAAAATGCGGTCAAAATGAGCCGTAATTCATACGTCATTTTTAATTAACAAATTTTTTGAGTTAGACCGTGCGGGATATGTATCTTCTTTTCAAATCACGTTTGTGAAAGTAAATAACTCGTAATTTCTTGTAATTGTCTCGGGATTTTTAAATTTTAATTTTGAAGGTGCATCCTTTGACTCCGTCTTTGATCATGACCCTTTCTATGTTTTTTTGTCCAATCATAACTCATGTCACTTAGTTGACATTAAACAAGTGTGCAGGCCCATAAAAGAACAGATTTAGTAAACCAGAATGTCATATTCTTATTCAAAAAAAAAAAAAAAAAACAGTTGCCTCAAATACTTCAAATAGGTACACAGTACTTTAATATTCTACTATATTCAACAGGATTTGTATTAACTTAAAAGTTCATCAAATTACTATCATGACTTATGTGATCATATCCTTATCAGATTTAAGCATTGGACAGCAAAGGTGGGAACCCTCAACATCTAACATAATACATGAAATCTAGTCCAACCATATTTAAGCAAGCAATGCATTATTTGAGCATACACACTCAGTCTACCTCAAAAAACTCTTATTAATGTCTAACATGTGCTTTTGAAAATAAAGGAAGTAACCACCACATCCAAGACAAACTAATGCATCTTAACAGTACCCAAGCAATACATTAATTTAAATGAACCATAGGCAAAGCAGCAACCAACTAACATCAATAAGCTATTATCATATAGACTAACTATTAGGCAATAAATAAAATGAATAAATAGGATAGATGTTACCTTTTTACAGTGCAGCCTTGGTCAAAAAATGAATTTGAACACCTTATGTGCTTCCAAAACCCACAACTTGGCCACACAGACTCAAGCAAAAGAGGAAAAATAAAAATTTTAAACTCAAAAAAGACCTCAAACTAGTGAAGTCTTAAAATTTTACATATAAAGGCTTAAAATTCGAAGTTTTTCAGCCTTTCTTTGAATTTCTCCAATTTTTCTTAACCTCTGAAAACTCTTTCAAAATTTTTTGCCTTCAAAACTCAGACTTTCTCTCCTAAAGCCTCTTTTTTCACTTTTTCCAAACTTGTTTTTGTAAAGGGGGTTGGGGTTCTATTTATAGAATCCCAAAAATCGTCTAAAGTTTCAAACAAACGATGTGGGACAAACATAATCTCTAAAAAATAAACCTTCAAGTCAGATCAATGTCTCAAAAGACTCCTCAAACGTATGAACGACCAGATCTAAACCTTGTTCGGTTCGATCCAACCTTTTCAAACCCAACCAATGGAAATCAAGCAAGATACAATAACAATACCTGTAAATCACAGAATAATAAAGTAAAAATAAAGCAAGAAATACGATTCATTACCATGTTTGGATTTAACAGTCACGAATTCGAGTGAAACATTAAATGTTTTCACCATAATAGACATATAAAAGTTGCATGCACCAGTTATGTTTTTTTTTTTTTTTTCTGAAAAAGGAAATGGGAATAAAAGGGGCCCATTAGATATACACTAAGTGTATACCTATATATATATATATATATATATATATATATGTGTGTGTGTGTGTGTGTGTGTGTGTGTGTGTGTGTGTGTGTGTATGCTTGGTGTATATGTATGTATACCTGGTACACATAAAAGATAAATAATTAAATAAAGATCAAAATTGATGAAATTTTAGTTATAGAAAAAATTAAGACATAATCATTTTATTAAAGTAGTTTAATAATTGACCAAATTGTGTTAATGGGCCTAAAATTACGAACATGGCCTTAATGGATTTTGATCCAACTAATTATTTCAATTATGGCCAAATTTGGCCTTAATTGATTCTAATTTAGCCGGTCATTTCAACTATGGCTATATTTGGCCTAATTAGCAAGTTTAAAAATTAAATTGAATTAATGACCTTGATTAATTTAATCCAATGAATTTGGTTATTCCAATCAAGGCAATTAAAAGGTTAATTTTACAAAATTGACCCAATTTCCTTGAACCATGAACTGGTCAAATTATTTGTGGCCATAACAAAATAATTTAAACCTCAATTTGCAATAAGGACCACTTAATTAGCTAATTAAAATATTTATAGATAATTATACATAAATTTTGACAAAACACACAATCATGCAAAAAACTAAAGATTAAAGGGTGAAATGGTTAATTATTTAAATTACTCAATCCATGGATTAAAGGGAATAAATTGTTTGCTAATTTTGATTTTTGAAAATTTTAACAATTAAATAATAATTATTATCTTAAGACAAAATGCCCCTTTCTCTTTGATTAAATCTAATAAGTATCTTATAAATGTCATAAAATGCCAATTAATTTCTAAACAACTTTGTGATGTCATGAAAAACCTTTCATTAATTTAAAGGAGCAAAATATTGTTCTGAGAAATTTTATAAAACTTATTTAAACCCTTTAAGGCGCATAACTTATTTTATTTATTTTCCAAGGACTCTGTGTAATTAAAGTAAATTATGAAGGTAAAAAATTAGGTGTTAACAATAGTTGACTGGTGATACTTGAGCATAATTGTCTATTGTATGTAAGATGAGCTATAAGGTGAGCGATAATATGGTTAAGCAAATGGATATCTAAGGAAGAGTTAATGGAATAAGAACCTTATATTGATGAGACGAGTGGTAGGTGATGTGTACTGTTGACTAATTTTTTCCTACCATACCTATTTGTAATTCTATTACCGTTATGTTATTCTAACCATTGTCAGCCTATGATACTTACCAGTACTAGTGTTGTATTGATACTACTCTTGCTACATTCCTTTCGGGGTGTAGAGTTTTTCAGGATATTGATTGATTAGAGTTTTCCTGAAGATGCACAGTGCCTATCCTGAAGGCCTCCATCATTCTCATTCCTAGATGGAGGTTGAGTCTTTATATTCATTATCGTATTTAGACTTCGATCATAGTCGCTCTTGTACTAGTCTAGACCAGGTCATGGGAAAGAAGTCAGATTTATTAAATTGTTGTAAACATTTCTGCTAAGTTATTTATAAATATAGTTTGATTTTCAGATTTTGATTATGTTATATTTGAAGATTAATGAATCTCGGTCCTTACTTGCAAATGATTCTTATTTTGGGTTAAGGGTTCAACCACCGAGGTGGGAATGGTAAGTGCCCACACGATCCTACAATGGGTCGTGACAACAACTCTACTTCACTAGCTTCAAACCAACCAATGGGTGATGTACACCTTCGCCCATATAGAGCTTCAAACGGTGCCATCTTGATACTAGCATGATAACTGTTATTATAAGAAAACTCAATCAGTGGCAAATGATCATCCCGATTACCTTTAAAGTCTAGAACACAGGCCCTCACATGTCCTCAAGAGTCTGAATAGTATGCTCTGCCTGGCCATCTGCCTGAGGTTCAGAAGCTGTACTGAGGTTTACCTTGGTACTCAATCCTTTCTGAAAAGATTTTCAAAAGTTTGCTGTGAACTGAGTGCCACGATCTGAAATAATGGACACTGGGGTCCCATGCAATCTAATAATTTCATGAATATACAATTTGGCATAGTCTTCTGCTGAATCTGTGGTCTTGACTGGCAAAAACTGCGTTGACTTATCAAGTCGGTCCACAATCACCCAAATCGAGTCATGTCTTCGCGATGAGCGAGGTAGACCTGTTATACAGTCTATGTTTATCATCACCCATTTCAATATAGGAATATCAATATTCTAGGCCAAACCACCAAGCCTCTAGCGCTCGGCTTTCACTTGCTGACAATTGGGACACTTAGCGCCTCAAAATCTGCTACATTCTTTTTCATATCAATCCATCAATAAATCTCCTTAAGGTTATGATACATCTTCGTGGAACCTAGATGGATGGAATACCGGGAATTGTGAGCTTCTGACATAATTCGCTCTCTAAGCCCATCTACATCTGGAACACATAATCTGCCTTGGTACCTCAAGACACCATCACCTGCCCCTTGTTTCTAAAGACGTTGTCTTATGCTTGTGAATCCCCTATCTGCAGTAAAAATGGATCATTAAATTGTTTCTCCTTTACTTCAGCCACTAAGGAGGAATGCACCTTGCTTTAAATAACAACTCCACCATCTTTGGAGTCTAAGAGTCAAAATCCTAGGTTTTTTAAGCGGTGAACTTCCTTTGTCATAATTCTCTTATCTGCCTCAACGTGAGCTAAACTTCCCATGGATAGCCAACTCAGAGCATCGGCTACTACATTCACCTTCCCTGGGTGATAGAGAATATCAACATCATAATCCTTAAGCAATTCGAGTCATCTTCTCTGTCTAAGATTCAACTCCCTTTTCTTGAAAATATATTGAAGACTCTTATGGTCTGTGAAAATATGAACATGCACTCCATACAAATAATGATTCCATATCTTAAGTGCGAAGACCACAACTGCCAATTCCAAGTCATTAGTCGGGTAATTCTTTCATGAGCCTTAAGCGGACTGGATGCATAAGCTACAACCTTACCATGCTGCATTAGGAAACATCCAATACCAATTCCTGAAGAGCCACAATAAACCACGAACCCTTCGGTTCCTTCGGGTAGCATTAAAGCTGGAGCAGAAATCAACCTCTTCTTCAACTCTTCAAAACTTTGTTCACATGCATCTGACCATTGGAATTTATTCTTTTTCTGAGTCAATATAGTCAATGGACCTGAGATAGAGGAAAATCCCTCTACGAGATGTCTGTAATAGCCTACCAGACCCAAAAAACTTTTTATATCAGATACTGAGGTGGTTCTGAGCCAATTCTTCACGGCATCAATTTTTTGAGAATCAACTTTCGGACCTTCCCCTGAAACTACGTGGCCTAAAAACGCCGCTGACTTAAGCCAAAATTCACACTTTGAAAATTTTATATAAAGTTCACGATCCTGAAGTGTCTACAACACTATTCTGAGATGTTCTATATGATTAGTCTCGCTACATGAATACACCAAAATGTCATCAATAAACACAATGACGAATAAATCAAGATAAGGCTTGAAGAAAATGTTCATAAGGTCCATGAAAGTAGCTAGTGCATTTGTCAGCCCAAATGACATGACAAGAAATTCGAAATGACCATCACGGGTTCTAAAAGCGGCCTTTGGAATAAGAACTTGCTTAACCTTTAACTCATGGTATCCTGATCTGAGGTCAATCTTGGAATAACATTGGGCACCCTAAAGTTGGTCAAATAAATCATCAATTCTAGGGAGAGGATACTTGTTTTTAATGGTTACTTTATTCAAATGGTGGTAATTAACATATATGCGTAAGGAACCATCTTTCTTTCAGACAAATAGGACTGGTGCGCCCCAAGGTGAAACACTTGGCCTAATAAATCCCTTCTCAAGAAGAGCTTTCAACTGGGCTTTAACCTCTTTCACCGCTGCTGGAGCCATTCTGTATGGCATAATAGATATCATCTCAGTACAGGGAAGTAGATCAATTCCAAAGTCTATCTCTCTGTCGGGAGAAACTCTGGGAAGATCTTTTGGTAAGACTTCTGGAAACTCATTAATGACTGGTACGGACTGAAGACTTGGGATCTGGGTATCTGTATCCCTTACTCGGACTAAGTGATAGATATATCCCTTGGAAATCATCTTTCTGGCTTTAAGATAGGAAATAAATCTACCCTAGGGTACTACTGAATTGCCCTTCCATTCTATGACTGGTTCATTAGGAAACTCAAACCTTACTATTTTAGTTCTACAACCTACTGTGGAATAACATGAAGCCGACCAATCCATACCCATTATTACATCAAAGTCTACCATTTCCTACTCTTCTAAGTCGGCTATAGTTCTGTGGTGATAGATTAATACTGGGCAACCCCTATAAATGCGTCTAGCTATAGCTGACTCTCCAATTGGATTGGACACTTCAAAGGGTTCATGCAACTTTTCTGGTTCTATCCCAAATTTCTTAGCAATAAATAGGGTTACATATGATAAGGTTGATCCTGGGCCAATAAAGGCACAAACGTCAAAAGCGAAAACTGTTAATGTACCTGGGACAACATCTGCATATGCCTCTATATCCTGATGACCAGCTAATGCATACAAGCAATTCTGACCTCCACCTATATTGCCAGACTTAGTTGCACCATGCTCTGACTGGGCTTGAGAATTCCGAGGAGCTGTTGAATTTGTGGACTGAGCCACATTACCTCCGGTACCTTGTCTAGCTGATGGACAGTCTCTTTGAAAATGGCCCCGCTGGCCACACCCATAGCATATATCCATACCCATGCGATACTCCCCTAGGTGTCTCTTACCACACTTATTGCAAACCAAATTATCTTAAGTCTTCTGACCCACACTAGCCTGAGAATAGGAAGCTATTGGCCTGAAGTTTGTCTCTTCTGATCATTCCTGGACTTTGGAGCTTGGACACTAGCTGCAGATGGAGCAGGTCCTGATGACCTATTCTTGACGAATTTCCTGTCTCCACCTGCCCCTTGACTGAAGTTACTTGCAGACTTAGCTTTTTTATTAAATTCCTTGTCCCTGTCTTTCTAGAGTGCACCTTCTTCCTTCATTCTGTCCTCATTACCCTGAACAAAAGCAACCATCCTAGTGATGATCATTTCTCTATTCTGAGCAGCAATATTTGCATCACTATGAAAATCGGGTATAAGGCCCAACACAAATCGCCTAACTCTGACCCTCATGTCAGGGACCATATGAGGAGCATACTTGGCCAAAGAAACAAACTTGAGGTAATAGTCATTCATGTTTATGTCATTCTGCCTGAGCCTCTCAAATTCATAGGCCTTTTCCTTCCCATCCTCAAGCGGCTGGAACTGGTCAATGAAAGCATCTGTAAACTTATCCCAAGTTTCAGGAGACGCATCTTCCCCGCGAGACTGTTCCCATGACTCATACAAGATATGGGCAACATCCTGCAACTGATAAGCTCCTAACTTTGCTGTCTCCGTCTCTGAAGCATGCATGACACGATAAACCTTCGGAAGACCATCAATGAAATTTTGAAGGTCTTCCCCCTTAACAGCTCCTGTCAACACTTGAGGCTTCATATGCAGAAATTCCTTGGTCCTAGAATTGTCCGACCCTCGCCTAGCACTTGCGATAGAAGTCGTTTCCCGACGTTGTGCTTGGGTAGAAAACATTTAGGTGAGCAACTGGATAGATCCCCTAACATCCATGTATAAGGCACTGGGTTAAGGAGTAACTATGGGACAGACCTCCGCAAGCCTTTCGGTAGGTGGAGGTGTAGAATCTAATGTTGCCCTCTGAGTCTGAGGTTCCACTTCTGGTTAGTAGTAGCTCTCTGGCTAGTAGCTGAAGTCCTCTTGGTGTACTTTTTTTTCTCAGGCATTTTCTGAAATACATAATACTCACGAGTTGAAAGGATTCTTTAAAGCATAGCTCTAACTGTATGATCTGGAATATGAAAGAAGTAAGACAATTTGAGATGTCTTGGTGGTCAACTATTTATATGTGTGGCATGCACACACACATAAGAGTGACCCCACTGGATACGGTTTGATAGATTCCCTAAGCCACTTGAACCTAGGCTATGATACCAAGCTTTGTCACGCCCCAAATAATGGCCTGGGCATAACACGACAATCGGTGCCTTACTGGATGTGACCGAGCGAACCACATGGCTTGCTGGATCAACATGGGGCAGAAACTGATGTGGAGTATAATATAAGCATGCATGGTGCGAGTAAGATAATATTATATTATGAATGCAGAAATATAGTAATATAGCCAATGCGGCTAACTCAACTGAACATTTAATATGACATAACTGACTAGTCTATGAAACCTCTGACTTGAGTCTGACTGCTAAACTGTTTACCAGGAAAAGGCATCACATACCTTAACTGCATAACTGACATAAAAATAAAGTAAAGATAACACCCTGAATGGGATGGGGCTCACCAACAGGTGATACGTGGATAGTCCTAACGAGCAGATTCTCTGTCCTGTAAATCAATACCTGCATCATAAAATGTAGGCCTCAGGGCAATAATAGGGGACATCAGTACATTTGAATTGTACTGGTGTGTAAAGCAACTGAATGAAGTAAACATGGAACATGAAATACTAAGAATTGAAACTGAAACTGTAAGCTAAACATGAACTTGAGCATTATCTGACACGAATATATATATATATAACATGAGTAAAACATTTTAAGTGGGAGAGCCTTAGTATAACCGATATGTAACCACCACGTGAGCACGTGGCATCTTATCTCTGCTCGGTCAGCTAATCCATCTTATACATTGCCGAGGTAAGAGACATGAACATGACATGAATGGATCTAATAACCTACAATGGGTAACATGAAGAAATTGTCCTAACTGGGCAGAGCTATCCTTGTCCTACGCTGGTTTACATAGTTTCAGGTATTAAACCTTCTCGATAATCTGTGCAACTCCCAAAACATGAATATGGATATAATTGGCTTAGAAGCCCATGAACTACATTAACATGATTGTAAACATGATTCGTGAGTGTAATATAACATGAATATAAATAGATAGTATAACTTGTATGAAAACATTAAAGCATACGGGTTTTCATGGAATTAAGCATAATAGTTCATAACTTGCATTTAAGAACCCATGGAATGCAAATCGTGGGTGTTCATAGATTACAGACGGATTCTCAATAATAAAAAATGGAATATTAAGAACACATTACCAACTTATTAATACGAACATGGTATATCATGGTAAATGTACTTAGGGTCACTATGAATTTGACTAGAAACCCTAGTTTTGGTGAAACTTCATATTGTTACACCTATTACTTTCGTACGTCGAGTTTCGTCATGAGTTGATCATTGTAGATTTGGAGAGTAGGAGTATCCTCGAGGTTTTATAAGATTATACATGCTCATGTTTAGTATACAAGGGTTTAAGTTCATGTTTAGTAGATGTTGGAAGGATTAGAGGTTAAACGAATCACCGAGAATACGTTTCGACGAAACTTAGAATTTATAGTAGGATTTTACAGACTGTATATGGAATACGAACCGTATTTTTGGTTGAAACCCCATCGTATTTTTATAACAGTGGGGGTGAGCCACTGTTGGGATTTACGGTCCAAATATATAGACCGTATGTAATTTACGGTCCGTATATTGAGGGGGTGTCAGCCCCCTTTTGTATATAATTCGATTCTCTCTCAATATATTTCATTTCCAGAATTTCCAAAAATCCTCAAAACCCCCATAAACCCTTTCCATCATAGTTAACCAACCCCCAAGTGAAATCGGGGATTAAAGAGTGATTAAAGTGCCAAAAGTTTTTGTATTGTTGTTGAAGCTTGTTTCTCCTTCTTGCAGTAGTTTTAGAGGATACTTAAAGGTGAAGTAATCTTTGAATTTTTGTGTTCTTGAGTCATTGAGGTAACATTTCACCTTATTTTCATGTTTATGAGGTTTGTTTTATGATTATACAAAGTATTGAAGGGAAAAAGTTGGAGCGAAAATGTTCAAATGTGAACTTGAGCGTATGTAGAGTTGTGTTCTGTCTTGATCCATATTGTTACTATGTTATTGAGCTAAATTCTTGTTTTATGGATAGTAGTTGATGTTGAGGTTGTGTTGGAATTGTTGTACTTGATGTAGTTGGAAGAAGAAGGTGTATAAAGTATCGTATACGGAGCATATATTGGGCTATTTTGTTGTATATCTTTAAATGTTGTTGATGTGAGTTTAAAAGAGGATTATATGAGGTTGTTGTCGTTGTTGTTGGTTGTTGGATGTGTTGAGATGATTAAGAAATAGGAGAAATGTGGCCTGTTTCATTTTAGAATCGATTTATCGTTTGTTATACGTGATATACTAGTACCATCTAAGTTTGAAAATGCACTCCTTTGTTATAGGATTGGAGTGCTAGTACGACAAGCTCGTTGTGGGATTGTGTTGATGACTTGAGGTATGTTAAGGCTAACTTTTCTTCTCTTGGCATGATCTATATGAACAAAACATAAACGTAACGCTACTCCATAACGATTCCACTCTTAGTAGCTAGAAGTCTCCATGTTGATTCATAATCAGGTAGTATTGCTTCCAGAAAGTTTGTTCATGATTTCTGAGTTCTATAGAGTCATGTAATGATAATGATGTTAGTCTCATAATGTTGATCGGAGGTGTAACGACCTTACGTCACTCCGACAGACTCAGAATGTACTCTATCATACTTATGCATTTATATATACATGAAATTATGATGATGATGATGATTGCCCACAGAGGCCGATATATATATTATGTACGACATGCGTTATATATGCACCACCACTGATCAGTTGGCTAGGATAATGATTCCCACAAAGGCTTAAACAGACGTTATATCCGCATATATATGTATGAAAAGGCGTTATATACGCATATATACAGTACTTATGCATAGCATGGCCCTCAGAGGCAATTCAGATACACAGGTTGTATCCTTTTACCCTATGTTGCTCTCATATCTTCTTTATGTTACTTTCATGCCTTACATACTCGGTACTTTATTTGAACAGACGTCCTTTTACTTAGGGACGCTGCGTTTCATGCCCACAGGTCCCACTATACAGGTTGCCGGTCCTCCCAGTAGGTTATCAGCTCCACAGAAGTGTCGTCGCACTCCACTTTCTCCAGAGTTGCCTTTTTAGGTTAGTATGGATATGTTCACATGTTTATGGGTATGGCGGGGCCATGTCCCGACCTTATAATGCTTATCTACTCCTTAGAGGCTATAGATAGAAGTCATGCATATAGATGTTTTTGCGGATGTTCATGTCAGCCTCGTAGGACAGCATACCTCATGTATATCAAGTTTGGGTCATTTATTGTCGAGTATCCCTTATGGTTTATTCAGGTTCTCTCATAGTGGCCCTCCTGGCCCACTTGTGTATGCTAGTATGTTTATGGATGTATGTCATGGTGGTGCTCAACAAGTAAGGCCTGGGTGCCCGTTGCGGCCCTCCAGTTTGGGTTGTGACACATTTTTATGGAAGAACGTGGCGTGGGAAAGAACAATGATATCCCCACATGTGGATAGAAACTCTACATACCTCTTAATTGATCCAAACTTGCTGAAAAGGTCTGAACTTGAGAAAAAACCCAAAAGCTTCAATCTTGAATCCTTTTGATGGGTTTTCTTTAAAACCCTAGCTTAGAAACAATGAATTTCTATTTATAATTAATTGATATATGTTAGAATTCACGTGGAATGATTGGAATAGGCTTAACTTGATGTATAAGAGTGATAGGAGCAGAGAACCTTCCTACTAGGGCTTGAGAGTATGAAAAACGGGATTAAAAATTGAACCTACGTATTTATACTATTTGATGAAACGGGAAAAGTACAGGCATCATGTACGGCCTGTACAATGTATTCGTACTCTGAGTGGAAATTTACAGAATCACCTATTTTCCTCAAGTGAGATACGTGATACATGTACGTCCCGTACAAAATTGTACGGTGGAAAGTACGGCCCGTACAATTTGGCCGTACCCGGAATGTCAAATTCCAGTGACCTCTAATCTTGTTTGATGAGGTACCAGTCGGAAGTACATCCCATACAATAATGTACAGTGACAAGTATGGCCCGTATAAATTGTACGACCCGTACAATTGACGAAAAAAAGTGCAATTACCTTTCTGAGGCATAATTTTCAAATCCAATACTTGCCACCTTGGTTTCTATGTCCCTAAATCATGAATAAGACTTAGTTAGAAGGTGCGAGGTGTTACATAGTCTAAGATTAACATCTTAAGCACTTATATCTTCATTTCTTGCTTTCAACTTCTCTCTCTTCAACCGAACAACCGAACTTATTCTCTGATTGCTTAATATATCCTTTTCATTGGGGCACAAGTCATACTAAGGTGAATACTCATCCTATTTCCAATGATTTAGATGCCTAGCCCCCAAATTTTCTAATCACTCAAAAAGTCGTGTCTGACTATAAGATTCCTGAATACACTACATATATACCACCTAAGGAGGTGCTATAAACACGTTCATAATACTTTTTCGTAGTGTCATCCCTTTCTAACAATCTATCCAACACTAAAGATCATTCTAGCCCTCATTCTCTCACTCAAGGATTCATTTCTCTATAACATTATGTCTATTGACGCCTATAAATCATAAGTTGTGCTGAATGTTAGTTACTATAATTCTACCACTGCTGAATGTGGGACAATAACGCTTGTGTTTCCCTCTCTGAATTCTTGCTATTTTACTGTCTCTTCTATTTAGGTACCTCGTAACTCCTCCACTTTACTTATTTCGCCTTCTAAAACTCATACTAACCTTTTTACACTTTTGGTAACTTCTTTCTGTGTGGGTGAGATAAATGCTCACACTTTTGGAGCTCTAGCAAGATACTTTCACATCTGGTGCACAAAAAATTTGATAGGGACCCCACATTTATTTATCACAATCACGAGTTAAAATCGACTCCCTATAACTCAACTCTATTGCACGATTGGACCGCATCAAATAGCAGTACTCCACTAGTACGCTTACCTGCCACTGCTTTAGCCTTCTGGTTAGCTGAGTTCTCTCTGGTCAGAAGCATCTCTGTAAATAGATATCAAACATGAATTTAAACTCAAACTCTTATGACTCAGCTCTATAGCACGATCTTGAATGAGAACGAAGGGTAACCAATCCTAAATTCCCTGTAGCTTCCTGTTTATATAATATGGTGCACAACACACTTATAAACAAGACTCTTCTAGACACGGCTTGTAGAATCCCTAGGACAGACCTGTTTTAATACCAAGTTTGTCACGCCCCAAACCTAGGGAGGCGTGGCCGGCACCCGGTGCTTTACTTGACCCCAACCGTACCACTATGTAACTTGTGAAACCTGAATGTAATCAAACTATCTAAGTCCGCAAGGCCAATTTGTAAAAGTAAATAATACCATTATATATATATATATATATTTGAATGGGCCGACAAGGCCAACATATGTCCCTACAAACAGCAAAACCCAAGACAAGTAATACACAAGGGCCGATAAGGCTACCATACTGATGTACTGGATATACAGTACACGTTTACAAGCCTCTAGGAAGATCAAGTTGTTTTGTGGTTGGGACAGGGCTCCGGCCTACCCATCATCTCTATATACAAAAAATCAATACCAAATCTAGACCTGGTAACTCCGGATAAGATGGAGCGTACCAATCAAGCTAATACTCTGTACTATCTACTGGGGAGGCCTCTCTGTCTGTCTATCCGAAGCTGCAGGCATGAGATGCAGTGCCTCAGGAAAAAGGGAAGCCAGTACAAAATAATGTACCGAGTAGGTAAGGAAACTGAATAACTAAAAATGAAACTAATAAACGAAATCAACTAAAATCAAGAATACTCTAAAGGTATACTTACCTGCTCTGACTCATCCTTTACATAATATAGTAATCTAGCTAGCCGGCCATATACAGGGCTCGATCTATCTCTGCAGCCATAAGGCTGGGCATATCTCTCCAGCTAATGATCTAGGCATATCACTCCGACTAATAAGCTGGGCATATATCTCCGACTAATAAGCCAAGAATATCTCTCTGACCAGTATGCCGAGCATATTTCTTCAACTAATAAGCTGGGCATATCTCTCCGACTAATAAGTCGGGCATATCTGTAAATGTATAATGGTGGTACTATATAAATTGTAAACATAACTCTTCTAGTCTTTCTACTGACATATAACAAACGTTGGATAAGTAAGAATTCCTGACGAGGGATAACTTAGGAACTTATGAATTCCGTGATATACTTCTTTACTATACGGTTGATTGCCACTTTTGGTTATGGAATCATGCCAATAAAGAAAAGGGATAGACTTTACATACCTTACTCAACCTCCTGCTCAACAACCAACCAAGCTTATCCCGACGCCCCTTTGTTCTACAATAATGAAAATGATACTACCGTTACGATTAATCTGTGGTAACTATCGTATAACAAATGAAAACCTACTCTATGATAAAACGAACAATGCCTCCCCTGTTTATATGACTTCCAACAAGTTATAACAGCCACCAAACAACCCAAACAATAGCAGAAATATGCATGATAAGCTTCTCAAACAGTTCAACAAGCACAACAAGCGGCAAGGTCAATTTACGATTAACGAACTATAATTTAAACTCTTTCTCTTTCTTCATAAACATGTTAATAACAATAACAACAATATACTCATGTTACTCTCTCAATTTTTAGCCAAAAATATCACAAGAATAACTTCAAAAACAGTTAAATATGCATGAGCACCTCAACAACAACTTCTAACCATTATTTCACAAGTTTCTTCATCATACAAGCTATTGAGGGCTTAAATTCATCCAAGCCTAAGAATAAGACAATAAAACATACCTTATAATACAAGACCAGCCTTGAACTTAAGCTTACTTCACAGTGAAGAAACCTTAAATCATCAACAACAAGGAAGAACTTGGTTCCACTAGTTCCGCAAGATTTTCGATGCTTGTTTTGTGTTAGGTTTGATGAAAAATAAGAACTTAAAACGCTGCCACTGCTTATATACACGAAAAGAACCTTATTTTCTTCTAGTATCCACGTAGATCACCCTATAACTCTAAGTATATTGAGATAAAATATCCACGATATCTTACCCAAATTTCAGCGAATTTAGAAACATAACTTGCGACGACCTTTGTCAATTTTTGTATTACAACACTTTTGACTTCAAAACTTAACATGCGACTATTATATGATTCAACTACCTCATAAAATGACCTTATTATCATGTTATTCACTCCTAGTCTTACCCCAAAAGTACGGGCTACAACATTCCCAACTGTCCAACTTTCGGCGAAACTTATTTTCTTCGATTCATTTAACTTCTAACTCTTTAGACACTCGATCATCATGTATATTACCCTTTTAAGATACAATAATCACATTATTAACACCTTTATAACCACCTCTAAGATAATCTCACTTTCCATGCTTATGTTGATTAAATTATGACACAACTCGAGGACATGTTGAGAGCATGTGTTATTCATTTTGGTGGTCATCGGGATTAGTATTTTCCCTTGGTAGAGTTTTCATACAATAACAGTTATCATTCGAGTATTGGCATGGCACCTTTTGAGGCCTTATATGGTAGGAGATATAAATCTCTGATTGGTTGGTTTGATGGGTTCGAGACTCCACCTTGGAGGAGGGATCTATTGAGAGAGTCCCTTGATAGAGTGAGAGTTATTCAGGCCAAGCTTTTGGCAGCTCAGAGTCAGCAAAAGATGTATGCGGACTGTAGGTTCCGGAATTTGAATTTGCTATTGGTGACCAGGTTCTATTGAAGGTTTCACCCATGTAGGGTGTTATGAGGTTTGGTAAGAGGGGCAAGTTGAGCCCTAGGTATATTGGTCTATTTGAGATTATGGACTGTATCAGTGATGTAGCTTATGAGTCGGCATTGCCGCCAAGCTTGGCGGGAGTTCAACCTATTTTTCATGTTTCGATGCTGAAGAAGTACCATGCCGACGGTACTTACATTGTCCGTTAGGATTCTATATTGCTTGATGAGAATTTAACTTATGAGGAGGAGCCTATCGCGATCTTGGATAGGCAGGTTCGAAAGTTGAGGTCGAAAGAGATTGCTTCTGTGAAGGTGCAATGAAAGCATCATCCTGTGGAGGAGGCTACTTGGGAGACCGAGTCCGACATGCGTAGCCGATATCTCCAGTTGTTCACTGATTTAGGTATTTCCCTTCTTTCCTTCTTTTCTTCGCTCGAGGACGAGCGACGGTTCAATTGGTATCTGAAATAACTAACCGTTTGATCGTTATAGTCTTTTCGATATTTTTGCCCGTTCCCGAGCATTGATTAGCTCACTTTCGACCCGAGGGGACCGTTAGCATGCTTCTTGAGGTTTCTACACGGGATTCGGGTAACCTTTGTGAAATATAGGCTTAAAGTGAAAAATGGTTGACCCAAAGTTGACTTTTGGGTAAACAAGCCTTTTTTTGAAATTACATCAATTTCGACAGGTCGGAATGGTCGTGTAGAACTCTGTGTGTGTATTTAGTTCGATTCCCAATGCACTCGGATGCATTTCATGACTTGGGTTGAGAAATTAGAATTAAGGCATCGGGGGTTGACTCGGTCAACGAGACCTCTGTTGGGAATTCCAAAGCCATGAACAGGTTCATAGCATGTTTTTATGTGTGGCTATATGTATGGTATGCGAGCAGATGGCCTCGGGAATTAGTCAGAAATCGAATCAAATACCTGGGAGAGTTTTCTAGTGTCCGGACCCCGCTTTGGCGGAACCAGCACCGCAGCAGTGGCACCGCTAGAGCTGTAGCCCCGCCGCTGGAGCGGGTCAATGGGATTTTACCATTACCGCTGAAGCGGCACCGCTGGGGCGGTCCCAGTGCCGCTAAAACGCGTGACAGGCAGTTTGTAAAATTAATAAAGTGTTAAAATCCCTTAGACCCTCATTATTTTCCATCTTGATATTTGAGCTTGAGGGAACTGTTCTTTGGGATATTTGGAGGAGATTCTTCGAGGTAAATCTTGCTTATTCCTTTACTCTTTCTTAAATTAGAATCATCTTAGGTTTCCCCCTTCCCTTTAATAACCCCTTAGTAATGGAAGTTGGAAGAGGGTTTTTGATGAACACTTTCTCTTGTCTTGGTAATGATAAATTGATGATTTTTAAGTTAGATTTTGATGAAACTATGCTTATTAATCATAAACCTTCCATTCCTAGTGTTGAATTTCGGAATCAAGGAATTAGTGTTTATACCCAATTTGGGGTTTTTGCTTGAAATCAGAAATTAGGCTAATTCTTGAGTTAAATCAGCAATTAGGGGTTGGGTTATGATCACCTAGTGCTTAATTTGATAATTCGCTTTCGAATTTCCCCATTTTGCCCTTGTGGGCCCATTTCCCCAATTTCTAGGGCTAGAATTGACCTAATTTGAATAGTAGAAATATTAGTATCATTCTTCATGATTTCTAATATAGAATTCGATTATGCTTAGACTACTTTGGTTCTAAGGTTCAGCGGAAAGGCAAGGCACGGGAGTGAGTTGTTGGTGTTGCGCTTCGGCCATCCAGGTAGGTTATGACTTACCTTTGGTTAGAATTTGTATAGAGAAGCGCATATTTAGATTATATTGTTGGAGATAGCATGTGAACCTTCGATTATGAAGTCGGGTTGGAAATTGCTTTAGGTTGGGCCCTGTTGTGTGTTGGGGCTATCTACCCCGTTATGTGTGATTTGATTGTTCGATTGTGCCGGCTTGATGCCATGAGTCGTTGGTAGATATTGGATTATGTTTTATCATCTTGATTATGATGTAGTTGGCACACCCACTGTTGGTATTTGTACTTGGATATATTATTGGCGAACCCATTGTTGGTACTTGTGATTCGGTTATATTATTGGCTGTTACACCCCGTAGGTTCGTACGTGAAAATTTATAAGTGTTGGACGTTCTAAGTATGGTTACTGGAGTTACCTTCAAGGATATATGAGATTATATGCGCCAATCTTATGGTTACGAGGGTTTAAGTTCATATAATAAGCTATGGAAGATTCCGGGAGCAAGCAAATCGAAGAAAATAAATTTGTCAAAAAATTGGAAAAAGTTGACTGAATTTTGGGTCAAAGTTGGAGGGGTATATCTCCTAGTATATCAAGATTTTTAAGGTGTTTCAAAAGCCTAAATGAGGTTCGACGAGTCTATTTTCCAACGCAATAAACTGCTCGTCGATACGATATCGGAGTAGAGAATTATGGACATTACAAGTTCAGGTGACAAAGCAGAAACGTGTGCTACAGTGACCCAACCCGAATTTGAATCAATATAAAAGGGGCGTGCCCCCTCTTTTTTCAGCCAAGAGTTCTTCCAAACTATTCTAAAATTCTCTAGAAAGTTCCCCAACTCTCAAACCCAAATTTCAAGCCTAAATCAACGATAATTCCCGAATTCTGGTTCAGGCAACGTATAGTTGCGAGTATAGAATCATATAGCGACGTGTGTGGTTCAAGTTTAAGGTGAAAAAAAGTGATGATATGGCGATATTATCAGGAGTAAGGTATGAATCTCCTATTATTAATGTTAATTTCGGTTTACTTACGGAGATAAAACTATCAAATAGTCATATAATAGTTTTGTTGGTGGAAATATGGGATAAACCCCATATGGGATGTTTATGGAGTATTTTGGTGTTAGGAAAATTATGATTAATATTGGTATTGATGTTGTTATTGGTTGCTGAATTACGATTTTGGGCTAGGCATATAAACAGGAGAGATGCTACCGAAATTTCGGCAAATTCTAGAAAGATTTATTTGAAGGATTAAGGCAGGCGTATAAAGGTGAGTCTAGCAATAGTATAAATTTTCTTGAATATAGATTTACGAGCCTGGGAGGACAAGCGTTGAGTAGTTAAAGTTAAGGCGACCAAAAAGGTATGTTAAGGCTCGTCCCTTTCTTTCAAAGGCATGATTCCTATGTTATGATTTCATAAATGTTTTCATAACTTCTTTGTTTCCAAAAGCTAGAAGTTTATGACTCTTAAAGATTCTTACGATGTTAAATGAAAAATGTTCTATGATGATTGTGACGATGATGATGATTCTCTTCTAGAAACTCCGAAGCTATGATTTGAGAGCATTATGAGATTATTGAGCCATTCCATGAATCTCTTGATCCTACTTATTGTTGATGATCTCACCTCATGTCATTCGTTCCTTCGAGGTGAGATATAGCGATGATAACGATTCTATTTTTAGTGCTACCTAAGTTCATGATTCTCGAGACTCCCGTGACATCGTCGATTTCATCTTACGATGGTTGACCCTTCAAGGAATGATATGGTGATAATGGTAAGGCTAATGATGATGTTGATTTAATTTATGTATTTTTTATGTGTGTGTATGTATGTATGCATCATCATACTGATCAGCTGGGGATAACATCGCGCCTATATGGCCGGGCAAGATAACATCGCGCCTATATAGCCGGGCAAGACAACACCATGCCTATATGGCCGGGCAAGATAACACCGCACCTATATATCCGGGCAAGACAACACCGCGCCTTAATGGCCGGGCAAGATGCTATATGTATTACCGGGCAAGATGCTATATATATTATCGCGCCTATATGGCTGGGCAAGATAATATCGAGTCCCGAAAGGTCCGGGTACGGATATGACAGATGTATGTATAGTAACTGTATATGAATGCATATGTATGTATGGATGCATATGAAATGTTTTCCTGTAGACGAGTAATTTACATGATAGAGATCTTCAGAGGAATACGAGGTATAATTACTTACTTTATCTTATGTCATCTTTATTATGATATCATACTACTATTTATACATTATATACTCAGTACATTGCTCGTACTGACGTCCCTTCTTGTGGACGCTGCGTTCATGCCCGTAGGTGTAGATAGACGAGACGAGGATCTTTTATCGTAAGCTGCCTTCAGGTACCAGTTTTGATTGGTGAGCTCCACTTCTTCCTAGAGAATTTCAAAGTCTGCGTTGCATATGCTTTTTTGTGACAGGAGGGTATGTCAGGGGCCCTGTCCCGACTTATATACTTCAGTCATGTTCATAGAGGCTTTGCAGACAGTTCCTATGAACAGCTTAGTCATAGTGTGACACTAGTAATGTCAGCATCATGGGTCTATTGTACATTTACTTATGCATGATATTATGTTCATATTTAGCCTCTTGATCTTATTGTTTCCATTTAAGACACGAAGGATATAAGTTATAAGTTGGTTCGCTCGGTTCCTGTAAGGTGCCGGGTGCCAATCACGCCTTACCAAGGGTGGGGTGTGACATTGGCATACCCACTATTGATATTTGTATTCGTATATATTGTTGACGTACCCATTGTTAGTACTGGTGATATTGAGTCCGATTATTAATATGATTCATGCATTGCACGCACTCTCATTTTCATGATACACTGTTGAGATAGTGATGATACTTGATGAAATACTTGATTTTCTTGGCTTAGTTTTACTTGAGTGACGTGATAGTCCGATATCCGATGTTCGTCCCGGAAACGTGGATTGAGTGAATTGATATTTGTTGAAACTCTTTTACTTGAGTGATGTGAGAGTTCGATGTCGATGTTCATTCCGAAATCGTGGATTGAGTGAGTGCATGGACTCCGCGAGTTCCCCAGAGTGGTGCCGGTGAGAACCCTCCGTGGGCAAAGATACGGGGTCCCGTCTGTCTATGGGGAAAAGTTCCGGGACGGGTGGCACTTAGACTTC
Source organism: Lycium barbarum (assembly GCF_019175385.1). Lineage (NCBI taxonomy): Eukaryota > Viridiplantae > Streptophyta > Magnoliopsida > Solanales > Solanaceae > Lycium > Lycium barbarum. The sequence continues at coordinate 16,447,595 of NC_083344.1, read as the reverse complement.
GCGAGTCACATGGGTTGTGCTACTGGGACGTCGATATTTCCGTTCGGAGTACATGTATACACTGCATTTCCATGGCATTGCACTGCATTCATTCCATTACTGCATTGCATTATGACTTGATTGAGGTGTTTGGTGTTGTATTGTGATGTTGGATTAGATTAGATATATTCATACTTGGCACATTTGGGATTAGATGCTTTACATAGGTAATGACAGATGATTGGAATTAATTACATTGTCTTATACTAGCTGGTTTATTTGCTTATCTGCCTTATCATCTGCATTGTGTTAACTATGCTTAGTCGGTTGATGATGCCTACCAGTACTGTTGTTTGTGAAGACCTGCACTTGATGCATTCTTTTATGAATGCAGAGTATCAGGTCAGATCCACTTCCGTGACGCGTGGCTGATCGTCGCTTCAACTTTCTTTTGAGTTTCCAGGGTGAGCATGGCCGTCCGTTGCCTTGAAGACTGTCTATCTTTATGTCCTATTCTATTCAGAGACATAGGCACTTTATGTATTAGTATTCCAGATTGTATTACTCCCCTTTAGATGCTCTTATGTTATTCAGACTAGACCCTGGGGGTGTTTTGAGGGTTCACTTACCGAGGTGGGAAGGTAGGTGCCCACACCACTTAGGAAAAATAGGTGGTGACAAGCTAATATCAGAGCCCTAGGTTACCCGGTCTTTAATACAAGAGCGTGTCTAGTAGAGTCTCGTGAATCAGTACGATGAGCTCCGTACTTATCTACGGGATGCTATAGGACATTTAGGAAATCTCACTTTCTTTCTTTCCATCGTGCTACTTTATTCAAATTGGTATCTGACTCTTATCTCTTCTCTCACAGATGGTGAGGACTAGAGCTACTATGGCCCGAGGGCAGGTGCCAGAGCCTACAGCTAAGGCTGGCACCCGAGGGCGAGGGGATGCCCCAGCCAAGGGTAGAGCTTCAGCGGTAGGACATCGCCAAGAGAGATCCTTATCTCCTATGCCCGAGGATGTGGATCCAGCTCAGACACAACCTGAGGTTACCTCTGATCTGACCATGCATGATACCATGGCCAGAGTATTACTTCACCTTGATGCCCAGCCGGTGGTAGCCGATGTTACTACACCTGCGGGAGTTCACAGACTAGGGTTGGGGCACAGACCCCTAAGCAGGGACCTATGCGGGCAGCACATCCCGCTGCAATTATGCACCTCGCATTGAGGCGATACCCTCTCCAAGTGATGAGATTAGGCCTACGGAAGATGCCATTATGACCCCTTCTGATCAGGACCTTGTTGGGAGATTCAGGAAGTTAGAGCCACCCAGGTTCTCTGGTACTTCGTCTGAGGATGCCTATGAGTTTATTCTTGATATGCATGAGTTGCTGCACCGTATGGGGATAGTGGAGACCCACGACATTGATTACATGTCCTACCATTTTTGAGACGTAGTGGAGGTATTTTTTGGCGTGCAGACCTAAGGGTTCCTCTCCTTTGACTTGGACTCAGTTTTACGGAGCCTTCCTTGAGAAGTATGTGTCTCGGTCTGTGATAGAGGTACGTAGGGAGCGGTTTTTACACCTTGAGCAGAGGGGCATGTCTTTCGAGTCCTATGTGACCGTTTTCTTTATATGGCCCATTATTATACTCCGTTGATCCCTACTGAGGCCGATAAGATCAGACGCTTTGTTGGAGGACTAGTGGGCTCTCTACAGATTCCTTGTCTTTAGATGGAGTCTATGGGGGATTTCTTCTAATCCATTATCGGGCATGCTTCTATGGTTGAGGGCACTAAGGCCCGTGCTTTTGGTAGTGGTTACAAGAGCCCACGTCAGACTGGCAGTTTTGGGGGTTCTAGTTCGAGCGGCACCGGTCAGTTTTCAAGGCAGCATCAGCCATATTCCGGCCGCCCTGTGTATTTAGCATTACAGGCTTCCCCTAGTGAGCCACCTAGGCAGAGAACTCTTGAGAGTTCGTTCCCTAGACTAGTGGACAGGGCTGCTTCATCCGGGTCTTCAGCTTTCGTGTTTCAGCATTCGACTCCTCTCACCTGCTTTTCTTGTGGAGAGGTTGGGCATGTTGCTAGGAGATGTCCCCGACCCAGGTGGGATTATCAGCCGCCGAGGACTCCTGTATCATCTGGTAGTCGAGGTGGGACTTCTCAGAGAGGCGGTGCTCAGTCAGGCCACGTTATTTCCCATGGTTCTAGAGGTGGGTCTAAGCCAGCTAGAGGTGGTACTCAGAGTACGAGAGAGGGATCTCAGACCGGGTGTGGTGGAGCGAATTGTTACTCATTTCTTGGTAGGCCCGAGACAGAGGCCTTAGATGCTGTGATTTCAGGTACCATTTATGTCCGTCATAGAGCAACATCTGTGTTATTTGATCCTGGATCCACCTATTCGTATGTATCTGCATTTTATGCAGTTGGTTAGTATTTTCCTTGTGATAGCATTGATATACTTGTTCATATGTCTACTCCGGTTGGAGATTCTGTGATTGTTGATCGAGTCTACCGGTCTTGTTTGGTTACTTTTATGAGGTATGACACTTGGGTAGATTTGATGACTCTCGATATGCGGACTTTGATATTATATTGGGTATGTCTTGGCTTTCTCCCTATCATGCAATCTTGGACTGTCACGCTAAGACAGTCACCTTAGCCATGCCGAGCATACATAGGCTTGAGTGGAGAGGTACTCCTAGTCCCCCCGAAGAAGATCATTTCCTTCCTTCGGGCGAAGAAGTTAGTAAGTAAGGGGTGTTTAGTGTATTTGGCGCATGTTCATGATATGACTATTGCATCTCCACCCCTTGAGTCTTTCCCTATTGTGAGCGAGTTCGCGGAGGTATTCTCGTCGAATCTGTCGGGTATGCCACCCAATCGCGACATTGATTTCTGTATCGATGTGGACCCTGGCACTCGTCCCATTTCCATCCCACCATATCGGATGGTAGCTGGCGAGTTGAGGGAGCTTAAGGAATAAATACAGGATTTATTGAGCAAGGGGTTCATTAGACCCGGCGTCTCCCTTTGGAGTGTTCCTGTGTTATTCGTGAAGAAGAAAGATGGGATCACGAGGATGTGTATTGATTACCGCCAGTTGAACAAGGTCACTATTCGAAACAATTACCCTATGCCTCGTATTGATGATCTATTTGACCAGCTTTAGGGTGCTTCGGTGTTTTCGAAGATTGATTTGTGTTCCGGCTATCACCAGTTGAAGATCAGGGCGGAGGATATTTCGAAGACAGTATTTCAGACGAGATATGACCACTATGAGTTTCTAGTGATGTCTTTTGGGATTGCCAATGCCCTGGCTACATTTATGACCTTGATGAATGGCATCTTTATACCATTTCTTAATTCCTTTGTGATCGTGTTCATTGATGACATCTTGGTGTATTCCAAGAGTAGAGGGGAGCATGAGAGCCATCTTCGTGCTTTTCTTGGGTTGTCGAAGAAACATAGCCTGTTTGCTAAGTTTGCTAAGTGTGAGTTCTGGTTGGAGTCTGTAGCATTCTTGGGCCATGTTATGTCTAAGGATGGGATTATGGTTGATCCACAAAAGATTAAGGCTATGAGGTGTTCACCGAGGCCCACTACTGTTATTGAGATTCGTAGTTTTGTGGGTTTGGCCAGTTATTACCATCGCTTTGTGAAGGGTTTTGCTGCCATTGCTTCATCCTTGACCAGATTGACTCAAAAGGATGTTCCCTTCCAGTGGACGAATGAATGTGAGGAGAGCTTTCAAAAGCTCAAGCTTTTTTTTACTATAGCCCCGATCTGAGACCCATACAAATTAATCATGTGCCAGGAACCAGATTTGAACTGGTGACACGAGAATATTCAGTCCTCTACTCTACCAACTGAGCTATCCCGAGATGGGCAGTTGGTCAGATCTAATATGGATCGTACATGGACGGTAGTTGGAGTCGGCGGCTCTCCCAGGGTTCAAGGTCCAATTATGAAACCCTTAAAAAAATAGGATGAATCGAAATATAGCAGCTACACAAAAACTAGGTGCAAAGAACTAACCAGACTGACCTAGTGGATAAATCAGAAATACAAAAACAAAAACAGTAATTGGACCAGAGAATGCCATTGCATTATAAGGTCTCAATTGAACAGATCGAGCTAGCTGTCTATTGTGATGCCTCCAGTATGGGTTTGGGTACAGTGTTGTTGCAGAAGGGTAGAGTGATAGCTTATACTTCATGTCAGTTAAAAGTTCATGAGAAGAATTACCATACCCATGATTTGGAGTTGTTGGCCGTAGTCTTCACTTTAAAGCTTTGGAGGCATTATTTGTACAGTGTCCATTGTGAGATTTTCACCGATCACCATAGCCTTCAGCATGTATTTACACAAAGAGATCTTAATTCCAGGCAGCACCGATGGATGGAGCTCCTGGAGGACTATCACATCTCTATTCTATATCATCCCGGGAAAGCCAGTGTGGTAGCTGATGCCTTGAGTCGCAAGGTAGTAAGTATGGGGATTTTAGCTCGATTGATTATTTCCGAGAATCTGTTGTCCATGGAGGTTCAGACTCGAGCAAACAGTTTTGTCTGTCTTGATATTTCAGCCCCGGACAGAATTGAGGCTTGTATAGAGGCAAGGTCATCTTTATTGGATCGGATCAGGACTCATCAGTTTGAGGATACCCAGTTGAGCAGAATTCGAGATAGAGTTTTGAGAGGTGAGGCCAAGGAGGTCGTGATTGATTCTAAGGGCATTCTGAGGATTAGAGGTGCGTGTACGTTCCTCGTGTTGGTGATTTGGTTCAGCTGATCTTGTCTGAGGCTCATAGCTCTCGCTAATCCATTCATCCGGGGGCGACTAAGATGTACCGTGACTTGAGGCAGCACTATTGGTGGCGTCGGATGAAGAGAGATATAGTTGACTTTGTGGCTAAGTATGGAAATTGTCAGCAGATAAAGTATGAGCACCAGCGACCCGGTGGGGTGCTTCAGAGGATACCTATTCCTAAGTGGAAGTGGGAGAGGATTACCATGGATTTTTTCACAGATCTTCCGAAGACCCTTGACAAGTTTGATTCTATTTGGGTGATAGAGGATCGGTTGACTAAGTCCGCTCATTTTGTTCCAGTGCAGGTTTCCTATACCGTAAGAAGTTAGCTAAGATGTATATTCGGGATATTATGAGATTACATAGGGTCCCTATTTCTGTTGTATCTGATCGGGTTACTATCTTCACTTCCCTATTTTGGAGGGCGTTTCATGAGGAGTTGGGTACCCAATTAGATCTTAGTACAACCTTTTATCCCCAGACCAATGGCCAGTCCGAGCGGACCATTTAGGTGCTCGAGGACATGTTGAGAGCGTGTGTTATTGATTTTGGTGGTTATCAGGATCAGTACTTGCTCGTGGTAGAGTTTGCGTACAACAACAATTATCATTCGAGTATTGGCATGGCGCCTTTTGAAGAATTATATGGTAGGAGATGTAGATCTCCGATTGGTTGGTTTGATGGGTTCGAGGCTCGACCTTGGAGCACGGATTTATTGAGAGAGTCCCTTGATAAAGTGAGAGTTATTCAGGCCAAGCTTTTGGCAGCTCAGAGTCGACAAAAGATGTATGCGGACCGGAAGGTCCGGGATTTAAAGTTTACTATTGGTGACTAGGTTCTATTGAAGGTTTCACCCTTGAAGAAAGGTGTTATGAGGTTCGTAAGACGGGAAAGTTGAGCCTCAAGTATATTGGTCTGTTTGAGATTGTGGACTGCATCGGTGATATAACTTATGAGTTGGCATTGTCGCCAGGCTTGCAGGAGTTCATCCGATTTTTAATGTTTCGATGCTGAAGAAGTACCATGCCGATGGTACCTACTTTGTCCATTGGGATTCTATATTGTTTGATGAGAATTTTACTTATGAGGAGCATCCTATTGCGATCTTGGATAGGCAAGTTTGAAAGTTGAGGTCGAAAGAGATTGCTTCTGTGATGGTGCAATGGAAGCACCGTCATGTGGAGGAGGCTACTTGGGAGACCGAGTCCGACATGCCTAGTCGATATCTCCAGTTGTTCACTGATTTAGGTATTTCCCTGCTTTCCTTCTTTTCTTAGCTCGAAGACGAGTGACGGTTCAATTGGTATCTAATGTAACGACTCGTTTGGTCATTATAGTTTTTTTGGCATTTTTGCCCGTTCCCGAGCATTGATTAGCTCACTTTTGACCCGAGGGGACCGTTGGCATGCTTCCTGAGGTGTCTAGACTGGATTCGGGCAATGTTTGTGAAATATAGACTTAAATTGAAAAATGGTTGACCCAAAGTTGACTTTTGGGTAAACGAGCCTTTTTCAGAATTTCATCAATTCCGAGATGGTCATTTAGAACTAGTGTGTGTATTTGGTTCAGTTCCCAAAGCACTCGGATGCATTTCAGGACTTGGGTTGGAAAATTATAATTAAGGCATCGGGGGTTGATTCCGTCAACGAGAAGTCTGTTGGGAATTCCGAGGCCACGAGCACGTTCATAGCGTGTTTTTATGTGTGGCTATGTGTATGGTATGCGAGCAGATGGCCTCGGGAATTAGTCAGAAATCGAATCAAATACCTGGGAGAGTTTTCTAGTGTCTGGTGCCCGTGGCGGATCCAGCACCGCGGCAGCGGTAGCCCTGCCGCTAAAGCAGTCAATGGAATTTTGCTATTACCGCTGAAATGGTCGAGTGACCGCTGAAGCGGCACTGCTGGGGCGGTTCCAGTGCCGCTAAAGCGGGTGACGGGTAGTTTGTAAAATTAATAGTGTTAAAAGCCGTTAGACCCTCATTATTTCCTATCTCGATATTTGAGCTTGGGGGAACTATTCTTAGGGATATTTGGAGGAGATTCTTGGAGGTAAATCTTGTTTATCCCTTTACTCTTCCTTAAATCATAATCATCTTAGATTTTCCCTTTCCCTTTAATAACCCCTTAGTAATGGAAGTTGGAAGAGGGTTTTTGATGAACACTTTCTCTAGGATTGGTAATGATAAATTGATGACGTTTATGTTAAATTTTGATGAATCTAAGCTTATTAATCATATACCTTCCATTCCTAGTGTTGAATTTCGGAATCAAGGAATTAGGGTTTATACCCAATTTAAGGGTTTTGCTTAAAATCATAAATTAGGTTAATCCTTGAGTTAAATCAGCAATTAGTGGTTAGGTTATGATCACCTAGTGCTTAATTTGATAATTCACTTCCGAATTTCCCCGTTTCACCCTTGTGGGCCCATTTCCCCAATTTCTAGGGCTAAAATTGACCTAATTTGAATAGTATCAGTATTAGTATCATTCTTCCTGATTTCTAATCTAGAATTGGATTATGCTTAGACTACTTTGGTTCTGAGGTTCAAGGGAAAGGCAAGGCAAAGGAGTGAGTTGTAAGGTGTTCCGGTTCGACAATCCAGGTAGGTTATGGCTTACCTTTGGTTAGACTTAGTATAGTGAAGCATATATTTAGATTATATTGTTGGAGATAACATGTGAACCTTCGGGTATGAAGTCGGGTTAGATATAGCCTTAGGTTGGTCCCTGTTGTGTGTTGGGGCTAGCCACCCCGTTATATGTGGTTTGATTGTTTGATTATGCCAGCTTGATGCCATGAGTCGTTGGTAGATATTGGATTATGTTTTATCATCTGGATTATGATGTAGTTTGCATACCCACTGTGGTATTTGTATTCGGATATATTGTTGGCGTACCCATTATTGACACTTGTGATTCGGTTATATTATTTACATACCCACTATTGGTATTTGTATTCGAATATATTGTTGACATACCCATTGTTGGTACTGGTGATATTGAGCACGATTATTGATATGATTCATGCATTGCCCGCACTCTCATTTTCATGATACACTGTTAAGATATTGATGATACTTGATGAGCTAGGCTTAATTTTACTTAAGTTATGTGAGAGTCTGATATTCGATGTTCGTCCCGGAATCGTGGATTGAGTGAATTTATATTTGATGAAACTCTTTTACTTGAGTGATATGAGAGTCCGATGTCCGATGTTCATTCCGAAATTATGGATTGAGTGAGTGCAAGGACTCCGCGAGTCCCCAGAGTGGTACCGGTGAGAACCCCCCGCGGACAAAGATCTGGGGTCCCGTCTGTCTGTTGGGCAAAGATTCGGGATGGGTGGCACTTAGACTCCACGAGTCACATTGGGTTGTGCTACTGGGACGTCGATATTTCCGTCTGGAGTACATGTGGACATCGCATTTGCATGGCATTACATTGCATTCATACCATTATTGCATTGCATTATGACTTGAATGAGGTGTTTGGTGTTTTATTGTGATGTTGCATTAGATTGGATATATTCATACGTGGCACATTTGGGATTAGATGCTTTACACAGGTGATGAAAGATGATTGGAATTGATTACATTGTCTTATACTTGCTGGTTTATTTGCTGTTATATCCCGTACTTTGTACATTCGGATATTTCAAGATAACTACGATGAGTTAAGGACAAGGCTATATTCCGGTTTTGTCTAAATGCACAAGTTTCTTATAAGTAATACTAGTATGGAATGCTAAAGAAGTGTAGGGGCAAAAAGGAAAATTCACAAGATGGCCCACGGAAATATTAAGGAAAATTTAGGGTTAAAAGTGAATTATGAAAACTTAGAATTCTTGAAGCAAATGGGCCAAGTGGCCGTGTGGATTGAGGTGGGCCTTGGCCCATATGGATAAATTATATATGTGACTTATTAGTCATATTTTTCACATTCATCACTTGAAAATTTCAAGAAACTTGGAGAAAGAATAAGAGAAGACCATTCGGCCAAGGGCTAGCCGAACAAGACCATACAAAAAAATTGATCAAAAATTATTTTCTTCTAGCTAAACAACTAATTGGAAGGTCCTCTTTAACATGGAGTGATTGTTGGAGTAAGCAAAGTGTTCGTTGTACGAGTTGTGGACTCTAGCCGAGAAAGAAGATGTGTGGAGAAAGGTATGTGTTCAATCTTCTATTACATGTGTTATAGATGATTTATGTATGTTGAAGAATGTAGAAATGGATGGAATTCATGAAATATGTATGTGTATAGTGTGGTCGAATATAGGTATGTTGATAAGGTGTGAAGAAGTGATTTTATTTAGTATTTTGATTGTTGTTGTTGTGGATTCCATAATAAAAATGAAGGTTTGATGACTTGAAATGAAGTTGTAATCGTTGTGGGATTGTGGTAGAAGCTAATGTGATCTTAATATAGTTTCTTGTAATTATGAGAACGAAGTTGTTAATGCATAGGCTATTATTATAGTTCATGAATTTGGAAGGAAAGAATGTGTTGTTGTTGGTCATGTTGAGTTGAGAAGGGTTCGGGTGGTAGGTATAATTTATGAATTTGAAAGAAGAAAATATGTTGTTATTGTTCTTGTTGAATTTGGAAGGTTTCGGCTGAAGTGGTATGTTGGTTGGGTTGTTTGAACATTATGTGAATTGTTTGAAAGTTCTTGAACCATGTTAGAATACATTTTGGATTGATTGTTGAAGATTGTTAGTATGATTGTTGGTATTGTTGTTGATAATTTGGCCGAGTTGAATTCTATGATTGTTGTTGATAAATTGGTCGAGTTAGATTCTCGGGGATGGTGTATTTACAGGGGAGATGCTGCCGAAATTTCGGCAGATCATAAGTGAATTTATTTGGAAAGACTAAGACAAGTGTGTGTGACGATGAATCTAATGATTATGTAAATCTTCTTGAATGTAGACTGGCGATAACGAGCTTGGACAATTAAGCGTAGCTAATAGGACGTGGAGCAGGTATGTAAGGCTTACCCTTTCTTTCTTTTGGCATGATCCTTGTGAAACGAACAGACGATATGTATATGGTTCCAAAGAAACTCTTATTCTTAGAGCCACTAGGATGGCTAACTTTCTTGATTTCCATAAGTTGTTTCATATGGCCTTGATGCGTATCTATGATGTTTGAAGATCTATTTGATATGTTCCCGAATGACATTCGAGAGATAATTGATATGACTAATGTCTTGATTTTCAAATGATAGCACGTTCGATTATTCCATTGAGTCTTTGATATATTTTGATACGTACATATGGTTCCAAAAGCTTTATTTGATTTGATCTATAACCATATCCGAAAGGTACTTGATATGATTGTTGCTTTGATTTTCCAAAAATGGCTTCTGAAACGTTCATAGAAGGTTTTGTACTTAAACGTCCATAACTTTTTCATACTAACTCGGATCGACTTGAAACGTGTTTATGACTCTCAAGTGTCGATCTGCGTTCCTACCTATTGAGTCTTGATTTATGTGCATATAGTTTCTCACTACTCTGCTCGTGGATGCCTCAATATGTCCTTCACTGAGCCCGGGCCAGGATTCTGTGCTGTAAGCAAAAGTAGCGGGATGCTTGGGAAATATGGACGCACAGCTGCAACACCAACGCGTAGTTAAGAGGAATTACGAGTAAGTGAGCTAGATGAACAAAGGACTAATAGTGGATAGGGAGATATGGGAATATTGACAAGAATGATGATATAGGCGCAAAATGAAAGAAAAACTTATGATAAGAAGTTTCAATATGTTATGCACAGAGTTGGAAAGAATGATAAGGAGTAAGGTATAAACGAAGACTCCACAAAAGGACTGTTGGCGTATAAGGAGCCCCTTAAAGGGGGGGGGGGGGGGGGAGACCATATTATATTAGGCTTAAAAGGAATCACAATATTTTCAAGCGCCAGAAAAGGGAATTTATTAGCTCGGGGCCAGAGTTCAAAACATATCGGCATATCAGGAGGATACATGAAAGAAGTAGAAACGAATTGACAATGAGTGTACTGTGAAGCCGACATGAACGGAAAGGATGATAAGATTCAAAGGATATTTCGGATGACAACGACTATTATAACGAAAGTATCAACGATTGGTAGTTTGGAAATTTTTGAAGAAAAGAAAGAACGCAATGCCTATGAATGAAATAAAAGAGTCCACCGGATACTAGAAAATAGTTCATGGACCATTAATTATACGGAACTTGAGAATATACGCTATGAAATTCTATGAGTCATCGACGTGAAGCGATGCTCGATCATGTTTGTAAGGAATCCACACTAGAGAGCCGACAAGGAATAACGATGGATGAAACGAGTGCCAATACAAAGAAATCAAAAACAAGTATACTTGTGTCGAGGAATATGAAGGCAAGGAACAGCCGGTGGCCATATTGGATCGTCAAGTGAAGGTTGCGTGCCAAAGATATGGCTTCTGTTAAGGTGTGGTGACGAAACAATAACAGAGAAGAGATGATCTGGGGAGTACAAGGATAATAAGTTGGCGCAGCGAATTAGAATACCCATGACACGGAATGAGGACTCATGTAAAGACCGAGGAGTTCGATTATACAGGAAATAGGGTAAAAGATAAGGAATGGATGTTAAAAGAAAAGGACAATTATAAGAGGGAGCCCCCCCCCCCCCCCCCCCCGAATTGTTATAAGACCCCATAAGATCAGTTGAACATTCGAGGACGAATGTTCTAAAGGGGGGAGGATGTTATATCCCGTACTTTGTACATTCGGATATTTCAAGATAACTACGATAAGTTAAGGACAAGGCTATATTCGGGTTTTGTCTTAATGCACAAGTTGCTTGTAAGTAATACTAGTATGGAATGCTAAAGAAGGCTAGGGGCAAAAAGGAAAATTCACAAGATAGCCCATGGAAATATTAAGGAAAATTTGGGATTAAAAGTGAATTATGAAAACTTAGAATTCTTGAAGCAAATGGGCCAATTGGCCGTGTGGTATGAGGTGGGCCTTGGCCCACATGGATAAATTATATATGTGACTTATTAGTCATATTTTTCACATTCATCACTTGAAAATTTCAAGAAACTTGGAGAAAGAATAAGAGAAGACCATTCGGCCAAGGGCTAGCCGAACAAGACCATACAAAAAAATTGATCAAAAATTATTTTCTTCTAGCTAAACAACTAATTGGAAGGTCCTCTTTAACATGGAGTGATTGTTGGAGTAAGCAAAGTGTTCGTTGTACGAGTTGTGGATTCTAGCCGAGAAAGAAGATGTGTGGAGAAAGGTATGTGTTCAATCTTCTTTTACATGTGTTATAGATGATTTATGTATGTTGAAGAATGTAGAAATGGATGGAATTCATGAAATATGTATGTGTATAGTGTGGCCGAATATAGGTATGTTGATAAGGTGTGAAGAAGTGATTTTATTTAGTATTTTGATTGTTGTTGTTGTGGATTCCATAATAAAAATGAAGGTTTGATGACTTGAAATGAAGTTGTAAACGTTGTGGGATTGTGGTAGAAGCTAATGTGATCTTAATATAGTTTCTTGTAATTATGAGAATGAAGTTGTTAATGCATAGGCTATTATTATAGTTCATGAGTTTGGAAGGAAAGAATGTGTTGTTGTTGGTCATGTTGAGTTGAGAAGGGTTCGGGTGGTAGGTATAATTTATGAATTTGAAAGAAGAAAATATGTTGTTATTGTTCTTGTTGAATTTGGAAGGTTTCGGGTGAAGTGGTATGTTGGTTGGGTTGTTTGAACATTATGTGAATTGTTTGAAAGTTCTTGAACCATGTTAGAATACATTTTGGATTGATTGTTGAAGATTGTTAGTATGATTGTTGGTATTGTTGTTGATAATTTGGCCTAGTTGAATTCTATGATTGTTGTTGATAAATTGGCTGAGTTAGATTCTCGGGGATGGTGTATTTACAGGGGAGATGCTGCCGAAATTTCGGCAGATCATAAGTGAATTTATTTGGAAAGACTACAAGTGTGTGTGACGATGAATCTAATGATTATGTAAATCTTCTTGAATGTAGACTAGCAATAACGAGCTTGGACAATTAAGCGTAGCTAATAGGACGTGGAGCAGGTATGTAAGGCTTACCCTTTCTTTCTTTTGGCATGATCCTTGTGAAACGAACAGACGATATGTATATGGTTCCAAAGAAACTCTTATTCTTAGAACCACTAGGATGGCTAACTTTCTTGATTTCCATAAGTTGTTTCATATGGCCTTGATGCGTATCTATGATGTTTGAAGATCTATTTTGATATGTTCTTGAATGACATTCGAGAGATAATTGATATGACTAATGTCTTGATTTTCAAATGATAGCACGTTCGATTATTCCATTGAGTCTTTGATATATTTTGATACGTACATATGGTTCCCAAAGCTTTATTTGATTTGATCTATAACCATATCCGAAAGGTACTTGATATGATTGTTGCTTTGATTTTCCAAAAATGGCTTCTGAAACGTTCATAGAAGGTTCTGTACTTAAACGTCCATAACTTTTTCATACTAACTCGGATCGACTTGAAACGTGTTTATGACTCTCAAGTGTCGATCTGCGTTCCTACCTATTGAGTCTTGATTTATGTGCATATAGTTTCTCACTACTCTGCTCGTGGATGCCTCAATATGTCCTTCACTGAGCCCGGGCCAGGATACGTTCTCGTGCGTACTCCACTACATTGTTCACCGAGTCCTTCTCACTTGCGAGCCGGGACACGTTATATGTATATATATATGATGATATGATGATATGGGGATGGCGGCCAGGATGGCATATGATGACTTCATTCACCGAGACCCGCAATAGAGGGCCAGGACACGTTTTGTATATATAGTGCATGATGTTAACATGCATGATTCTATCCACCGAGTCCCTCAATAGAGGGCCGGGACACGTTATATGTACACATGATATATGATGTTGACATGCATGACCTTATCCACCGAGTCCCTCACTTGAGGGCCAGGACACGTTACGCATATGTGATATATAATGTGGACATGTATGATTTTATCCACCGAGTCCCTCACTGGAAGGTCGGGACACGTTATATGTATACATGATATATGATGTGGATATGCATGATTTTCATTCAAAAAGGCAAGTGTACTGATGTTTTAAAAGTCATATTTGTTCTGGTAAATCTCTGTCTCAGCTATGATTCTCTTTTCTATATTCCATGCCTTACATGCTCAGTACATATTTCGTACTGACCCCCTTTCTTCGGGGGCTGCGTTTCATGCCGCACAGGTACACCAAGATGAGTAGAAGACTTTGCTAGAAGGTGTTCCAGTGGGATTAGTGGGCTCCATTTCCTTCCGGAGTGATGCCGAGTCTGAGTATATATGTTATGATTTCTGATCAATGTTAGAGACTTTCCAGACAGCGTCGTGGGTATAGAATGTCAGTTTTGTAAGCGACTCCATCAGCCGTTATGTCATTCTGTGTTATGTGATAAGTTCCATATGATTACAGATTTGGTTTGAATTGAGAACACGAAAAAGAATATTTCTGAAGGCTCTCATTATGTATTTCATTTTATTTTATTTAAGAGTTCAAAGAGACTGTGTGAAATAAGAGTCAGCGGGTTCGCTCGGCTCCGAATATGGGGTCGGGTGCCCAGCACACCCTGGTAAGATTAGGGTGTGACAAAGTGGTATCAGAGCAGGTTGTCCTAGGGGTTGTCTGCAAAGTCGTGTCCAGTAGAGTTCTGTTTATGGGTGTGAAGCTGGCCACATTTATAAACAGGAGGCTGTAGGGCATCTAGGAGTTGTTGACCTTCTTTCTGTCTTAGATCGTGTGATAGAGCCAAGTCATAGGAAAATGAGATCGCTTATATAAGCCTTACATACGACTGAAGAAGGTAAGTGATGATATGGAAAGTCATAGAGGTGAGTCTTGATATATTTTGTTCTGTTACCTAAAACTGGAAGCTCTGGGTGGCTGGAAGATGTCGTATGACCGTATGCTCTGTGAGGCATTGTTGATATTTGCTGTGTGCAGATTTTGAATAGTAAGGATTGCAAAGGAGATTCTGCCAGAATTGTTCAAAAATCAGGTCATTTAGTTAGGTACGCCTAACAGGAAGAAGCGTGGAAAGGAAATATCGTAAACAGACGATAAGTGGGATGCGTTGTTTCAGAAGGGTTATGGATTCGGCATGGTCTGAAGAATAATTGTGAGAAAGACGATTAACAGTCTGAAGGATTAAAATGGATAACATTCGAGGCTTAACAGGAGCAAGGTCTGTTGGAGGATTCAGAGAAAGTCGACAATCAACTTTCCTGTAGATTATTATATAAGGATGGTGAGTGGAAATCCGAACAGACTGATACCCGAGTACTTACAAGTAACGGTGACGAGGGTATATTTGTTACCATCGGGCATCTGGGAATCTAGGACGAAAGGTAGTTTATACGCGAAGGTGAAAGGTGAATATTGAGAATTAAAAAGAGTAAAATAGTAATTGTAAAGGGAAGGATGTGTTACGAGAAAGTCTCGGGATTTGTAAGACTTCGACTTGCTCCAGATCATGTAATAAAGGTCATGCGAGGAAGTGGATGCGATTATATCAGCATTAAGGCACCGGATTTTATCGAAGTTTCGAGGTTAAGCATGCTAAGGTGAGAGAAATATTGGGATGGGTGACCCTCCTGGGAAGTGTACAAGAAACCCTATAGATTTAGACATAAGAGACAAATGAGAAGCTAGAGTGGCCTAAGGGAAACTAGAGTATACGGGATGGTTGGAGACCATAAGAGGCCACATAGGACGAGACAGGCTAGACTGGAGAAGAGACAGAAAGTGCGTCACAGCTCTGGAATTTGGATAGGCTTGAATAGCGTTTCGAAGTATTTTGTGGGCTAGTTGATAGTAATTATATATATATATATATGAATGCGTATGATATCTCATATGTGATTGTATCGGTGGACATGTGAGTCCCAGCAACCAGCGCTACGGTAAAGAAGGCATTAATCAAGTAAGGGTACCGAAGTTCGAGTGACAGCAAAAATAAATGGTACAAGTGTTACAAGGTAAGCAGCTATTATTTTTACTACAGGTTAAGATTGAAAATTCTAATACAACGATATTTGGAAAAGAAAGAGGGTGAGTAAATGGAAGGCAAGGAGATCAAAACGTCAGAAAAAGGTGAAAGGTAAGAAACCTCAGTGAGTGAAGCCCCGA
The DNA here is from genome assembly GCF_019175385.1 of Lycium barbarum. Taxonomy (NCBI): domain Eukaryota; kingdom Viridiplantae; phylum Streptophyta; class Magnoliopsida; order Solanales; family Solanaceae; genus Lycium; species Lycium barbarum. The sequence goes on along the minus strand of NC_083344.1, from coordinate 16,431,579 downwards.
GAGAAACTACAGGCAAGGCACGAGGCTATTAGGGTAAAAATTCGAAGGTAGGCATGTGAAAGGGATAGAGTGTGGTAAAATGAAACAAGAGAGGAACGTGTGGGGTTCGAAAACCGATTTAAATAAGTGGGGCTAAAATAATAGTGACCACGACAAGGAACGTGAAGTAAGAGAAAGAATGCTTAGGCCTTGCGACGATGTTAAGAGATTTCCAGCCTGTGAGAGGTATATAAAGGGATAAGTGTATGGTAAAATTAACACGGTTGCCTCAGACATGGAGGAGCTTTCCAAAAGGATAACTTAAGAATAGAACGGATTTGCGCGTTTAAAGTAATATTTCACGAACTTCAGAGCCGATGCCACAAATGGCAAAAGAAGAAAGGTGCTCGAGTAGGAAGAGACCCAAGAAGGGTTGAGGATGAAAGTAGAAGATGTATACTAACGGATTAGTCGAAAGAAAAGGAGAGCATCTAGGCGTAGGGCAAGTGGAAATCTTTAACCATGAGAGTAAGGAAGATACTTTAACGAGTTAGCAGAAGAAACCCGATTACGCATCGAGGAAAGAACAAGGATGATGGATCGACACCGTTGATTAGGAAATAAATGGTATGGAATGAGAATTCATGTGAGGTCTGAAAGATTTGATCTTAGGGGAAATAGAATGAAGTACAAGGAATGTGCACGGAAGACCGCTCGGTCATAGCTTCGTAAATAATAGTGGAAGATTCAATGAGTAAGGATAAAGAGAGTGTGAGCTGTAAGGATTCTGTGCTGCAAGCAAAAGTAGCGGGATGCTTGGGAAATATGGACGCACAGCTGCAACACCAACGCGTAGTTAAGAGGAATTACGAGTAAGTGAGCTAGATGAACAAAGGACTAATAGTGGATAGGGAGATATGGGAATATTGACAAGAATGATGATATAGGCGCAAAATGAAAGAAAAACTTATGATAAGAAGTTTCAATATGTTATGCACAGAGTTGGAAAGAATGATAAGGAGTAAGGTATAAACGAAGACTCCACAAAAGGACTGTTGGCGTATAAGGAGCCCCTTAAAGGGGGGGGGGGGGGGGGGAGACCATATTATATTAGGCTTAAAAGGAATCACAATATTTTCAAGCGCCAGAAAAGGGAATTTATTAGCTCGGGGCCAGAGTTCAAAACATATCGGCATATCAGGAGGATACATGAAAGAAGTAGAAACGAATTGACAATGAGTGTACTGTGAAGCCGACATGAACGGAAAGGATGATAAGATTCAAAGGATATTTCGGATGACAACGACTATTATAACGAAAGTATCAACGATTGGTAGTTTGGAAATTTTTGAAGAAAAGAAAGAACGCAATGCCTATGAATGAAATAAAAGAGTCCACCGGATACTAGAAAATAGTTCATGGACCATTAATTATACGGAACTTGAGAATATACGCTATGAAATTCTATGAGTCATCGACGTGAAGCGATGCTCGATCATGTTTGTAAGGAATCCACACTAGAGAGCCGACAAGGAATAACGATGGATGAAACGAGTGCCAATACAAAGAAATCAAAAACAAGTATACTTGTGTCGAGGAATATGAAGGCAAGGAACAGCCGGTGGCCATATTGGATCGTCAAGTGAAGGTTGCGTGCCAAAGATATGGCTTCTGTTAAGGTGTGGTGACGAAACAATAACAGAGAAGAGATGATCTGGGGAGTACAAGGATAATAAGTTGGCGCAGCGAATTAGAATACCCATGACACGGAATGATGACTCATGTAAAGACCGAGGAGTTCGATTATACAGGAAATAGGATAAAAGATAAGGAATGGATGTTAAAAGAAAAGGACAATTATAAGAGGGAGCCCCCCCCCCCCCCCCCGAATTGTTATAAGACCCCATAAGATCAGTTGAACATTCGAGGACGAATGTTCTAAAGGGGGGAGGATGTTATATCCCGTACTTTGTACATTCGGATATTTCAAGATAACTACGATAAGTTAAGGACAAGGATATATTCGGGTTTTGTCTTAATGCACAAGTTGCTTGTAAGTAATACTAGTATGGAATGCTAAAGAAGGCTAGGGGCAAAAAGGAAAATTCACAAGATAGCCCATGGAAATATTAAGGAAAATTTGGGATTAAAAGTGAATTATGAAAACTTAGAATTCTTGAAGCAAATGGGCCAATTGGCCGTGTGGTATGAGGTGGGCCTTGGCCCACATGGATAAATTATATATGTGACTTATTAGTCATATTTTTCACATTCATCACTTGAAAATTTCAAGAAACTTGGAGAAAGAATAAGAGAAGACCATTCGGCCAAGGGCTAGCCGAACAAGACCATACAAAAAAATTGATCAAAAATTATTTTCTTCTAGCTAAACAACTAATTGGAAGGTCCTCTTTAACATGGAGTGATTGTTGGAGTAAGCAAAGTGTTCGTTGTACGAGTTGTGGATTCTAGCCGAGAAAGAAGATGTGTGGAGAAAGGTATGTGTTCAATCTTCTTTTACATGTGTTATAGATGATTTATGTATGTTGAAGAATGTAGAAATGGATGGAATTCATGAAATATGTATGTGTATAGTGTGGCCGAATATAGGTATGTTGATAAGGTGTGAAGAAGTGATTTTATTTAGTATTTTGATTGTTGTTGTTGTGGATTCCATAATAAAAATGAAGGTTTGATGACTTGAAATGAAGTTGTAAACGTTGTGGGATTGTGGTAGAAGCTAATGTGATCTTAATATAGTTTCTTGTAATTATGAGAATGAAGTTGTTAATGCATAGGCTATTATTATAGTTCATGAGTTTGGAAGGAAAGAATGTGTTGTTGTTGGTCATGTTGAGTTGAGAAGGGTTCGGGTGGTAGGTATAATTTATGAATTTGAAAGAAGAAAATATGTTGTTATTGTTCTTGTTGAATTTGGAAGGTTTCGGGTGAAGTGGTATGTTGGTTGGGTTGTTTGAACATTATGTGAATTGTTTGAAAGTTCTTTAACCATGTTAGATTACATTTTGGATTGATTGTTGAAGATTGTTAGTATGATTGTTGGTATTGTTGTTGATAATTTGGCCTAGTTGAATTCTATGATTGTTGTTGATAAATTGGCTGAGTTAGATTCTCGGGGATGGTGTATTTACAGGGGAGATGCTGCCGAAATTTCGGCAGATCATAAGTGAATTTATTTGGAAAGACTACAAGTGTGTGTGACGATGAATCTAATGATTATGTAAATCTTCTTGAATGTAGACTAGCGATAACGAGCTTGGACAATTAAGCGTAGCTAATAGGACGTGGAGCAGGTATGTAAGGCTTACCCTTTCTTTCTTTTGGCATGATCCTTGTGAAACGAACAGACGATATGTATATGGTTCCAAAGAAACTCTTATTCTTAGAGCCACTAGGATGGCTAACGTTCTTGATTTCCATAAGCTGTTTCATATGGCCTTGATGCGTATCTATGATGTCTGAAGATCTATTTTATGTTTCTGAATGGCATTCGAGAGATAATTGATATGACTAATGTCTTGATTTTCAAATGATAGCACTTTCGATTATTCCATTGAGTCTTTGATATATTTTGATACGTACATATGGTTCCAAAAGCTTTATTTGATTTGATCCATAACGATATCCGAAAGGTACTTGATATGATTGTTGCTTTGATTTTCCAAAAATGGCTTCTGAAACGTTCATAGAAGGTTCTGTACTTAAACGTCCATAACTTTTTCATACTAACTCGGATCGACTTGAAATGTGTTTATGACTCTCAAGTGTCGATTTGCGTTCCTACCTATCGATTCTTGATTTATGTGCATATAGTTTCTCACTACTCTGCTCGTGGATGCCTCAATATGTCCTTCACTGAGCCCGGGCCAGGATACGTTCTCGTGCGTACTCCACTGCATTGTTCACCGAATCCCTCTCACTTGCGAGCCGGGACACGTTATATGTATATATATATGATGATATGATGATATGGGGATAGCGGCCAGGATGGCATATGATGACTTCATTCACCGAGACCCGCAATAGAGGGCCGGGACATGTTATGTAAATATGGTACATGATGTTAACATGCATGATTCTATCCACCGAGTCCCTCAATAGAGGGCTGGGACACGTTATATGTACACATGATATATGATGTTGACATGCATGACCTTATCCACCGAGTCCCTCACTTGAGAGCTGGGACACGTTACGCATATGTGATATATGATATGGACATGTATGATTTTGTCCACCGAGTCCCTCACTGGAGGGCCGGGACACGTTATATGTATACATGATATATGATGTGGATATGCATGATTTTCATTCAAAAAGGCAAGTGTACTGATGTTTTAAAAGTCATATTTGTTCTGGTAAATCTCTGTCTCAGCTATGATTTTCTTTTCTATATTCCATGCCTTACATGCTCAGTACATATTCCGTACTGACCCCCTTTCTTCAGGGGCTACGTTTCATGCCACGCAGGTACACCTAGATGAGTAGAAGACTTTGCTAGAAGGTGTTCCAGCGGGATTGGCGGGCTCCATTTCCTTCCGGAGTGATGCCGAGTCTGAGTATATATGTTATGATTTCTGATCGATGTTAGAGACTTTGCAGACAACGTCTTGGGTATAGAATGTCAGTTTTGTAAGCGGCTCCATCAGCCGATGTGTCATTCTGTGTTATGTGATAAGTTCTATATTATTACAGATTTGGTTTGAATTGAGAACACGAAAAAGAATATTTCTGAAGGCTCTCATTATGTATTTCATTTTATTTGATTTAAGAAATAAGAGTCAGCGGGTTCGCTCGGCTCCGAATATGGGGTCGGGTGCCCATCACACCCTGGTAATATTAGGGTGTGACATTTGCTTATCTGCCTTATCATCTGAATTGTGTTAACTATGCTTAGTCGGCCGATGATGCCTACCAGTACTGTTGTTTGTATTGACCTGCAATTGCTGCATTCTTTTATGATGCAGAGTATCAGGTCGGATCCACTTCCGTGACGCGTGGCTGATTGTCGCTTCAGCTTTCTCTTGAGTTTCCAAGGTAAGCACCCCAGGGTCTAGTCTGAATAACACAAGAGCATCTAAACGGGAATAATACAATCTGGAATACTAATACATAAAGTGTCTATGTCTGTGAATAGAATAGGACATAAAGATAGAAAATCTTCAAGGCAGCGAGTTACGTATTTATTCTATTCCGCTGCTTAATTTCATTCTTTTATGTATTTATTCATTGTTGGGTTGATGGTTCGCTTACCGAGGTGAGACGGTAAGTGCCCGCATGACTTAGGCATAATAGGTCGAGATATTTTATTATTAGTAAGCTTTGGATAGAACCGGAGAAGATTGGGCCTTTTGTGGTGTCTACACTTGTTGGAGACCCGGTGATAGCTAGATGAGTATACAGGAATTGTATATTTATAGTCTGTAATTGTCATACCGTAGCAGATTTGAATGAGCTGGATAAAGTAGACTTTGATATTATTATGGGTATGGATTGGTTGGCTTCATGCTATGCTAATGTTGATTGAATAACAAAGTTGGTTTGGTTTTAGTTTCCAGGAGTGTAAGTGCCAAAATGGAAAGGTAATAGAGCTTCGTCGAGAGGTAGGTTTATTCCCTATCTCAAGGCAAAGAAGATGATCGCAAAGGGTTGTATTTATCACATTGTTCGAGTCCGGAATGCAGAAGCAGAACCACCAACCCTTCGGTCTGTTCCAGTGGTTAATGAATTCCCAGATGTATTTCCAGATGAACTCCCAGGCATTTAGCCTAATTGGGAGATTGACTTTGCTATCGATGTGTGACCAGATACTCAGCTGATGTCTTTTCCCTCTTATTAGCTAGCCCCTGCTGAGCCAAAGAATTGAAGGAGCAGTTGAGAGATTTGCTCGAGAATGGCTTTATTAGGCCTAGTACGTCATCGTGGGGAGCACCGGTGTTATTTGTAAGGAAGAAAGATGGCTCGTTGAGAATGTGTATAGATTACTGACAGTTAAATAAGGTGACGATAAAGAACAAGCATCCGCTCTCGAGGATTGATGATTTGTTTGATCAGTTGTAGGGTGCTAGATGCTTTTCAAAAATAGACTTGAGATCAAGTTATCATCAGGTTAGGGTCAGGGAGAAATATATTCCGAACACAGCATTAAGGACCAAATATGGTCATTTCGAGTTTCTTGTGATGTCTTTTGGGTTGACTAATATGCCAGCAGTATTTATGGATCTGATGAACCGTGTATTTAGGCCCTACTTATATCAGTTTGTGATTGTGTTTATCGATGATAGCCTAGTCTACTCTCAATCAAATGCTGAGCATGCGAATTATTACTCGGAGTTCTCCATAATTAGAAGTTGTATGCAAGGTTCTCTAAATGTGAGTTATGGTTGAACTTTGTGGCTTTCCTTGGACATATTGTATCAGATGAAGGCATTAGGGTTGACACCCAGAAGATAGAATCCGTGAAGACTTGGCCTAGACCCACGACACCAACGAACTTTCATAGTTTTCTGGGTTTGGTAGGCTATTATAGGAGATTTGTAGAAGGATTCTCCCCTCTTTCAGTACCATTAAAGAAGCTGACACAGAAGGCAACTAAGTTCCAATGGAAAGATGCGTGTGAGCGGAGTTTTCAGGAGTTGAAGAACGGACTGACTTCATCGCCAGTTCTGACACTCCCAAAAGGGTCAGAAGGTTATTCTATCTATTATGATGCCTCGGGGGTCGGATTGGGTTGTGTGTTGATGTAGCACGGTAAGGTTATTGTTTATGCTTATAGGCAGCTGAGGAAGCATTAGAGGAACTATCTGACCCGTGATTTGGAGTTAGCTACAGTGGTTCATGCGTATAAGGTTTGGAGATATTATTTACATAGTGTTCACATTGATGTTTACATAGATCATAAGAGCCTTCACTATATCTTTAAGCAGAAAGAGTTGAATTTACATCAGAGGCGGTGCTTGGAGCTGTTGAAGGATTACGATGTGGAAATTCTATACCATCCAGGGAAGGCGAATGTAGTAGCCGATGCCCTTAGCAGCAAATTTATAGATAGTTTGTCTTATTTGCGAGCAGAGAAAAGGGATTTAGCTCATGAGCTTCTTCAGTTAGCTAGACTAGGAGTTCTATTATTGGAGTCAAGTGATGTAGGAGTTATAGTCTTGGATACAGCGACATCATCTTTAGCAGCTGAGGTTAAGGAACACCGGAATGAGGATCCTTCCTTGATTCGATACAGGGAGACAGCCCCACAGAAAAAGAAGTCACTCTTTGAGATTTTTCAAAATGGAGTTCTGAGGTATCGAGGCAGATTGTGTGTTTCGAATGTTGCAGGGTTACGTCAGCAGATTATAGAAGAAGCTCATTATTCTCGCTACTCTATTCATCCAGGGTCGAAAAAGATGTACCATGATATTGGAGAGATTTATTGGTTGAATAGTGTGAAGAAAGATATAGCGGAGTTCGTGGCTCAATGCCTTAAATGTCAGCAGGTAAAGATGGAGCATTAGAAAACTGGTGGGTTGTTACAGGACATATATATTCCAACCTAGAAAAGGGAAACGATTAATATGGATTTCATTATAGGCTTACCTCATTCCCCGCTTAGGTTTGACTCGATATGGGTGATTGCTGATAGACTTACAAAGTCAGTACATTTTCTACCTGTCAGGACTACTTATTCCGTTGAAGATTATGCGAATTTATATATTAAGGAGATAGTGCGACTTCATGGTGTTCCAGTATCTATTATTTTAGACAGAGGTGCACAGTTTACAGCTAACTTTAGAGATCTTTCCAGGAGGGTTTGGGGACACAGGTGAATCTCAGTACAACATTTCATCCCCAGACAGACGGGCAGGGTGAGTGTACTATTCAAACGCTCAAGGATATGCTACGAGCATGTGTGATACACTTCAAAGGTAGTTGGGATGATCATTTGCCACTTATTGAGTTTGTGTATAATAATAGCTACCATTCCAGTATCCAGATGGCCCCGTATGAGGCCGTATATAGGCGAAAGAGTAGATCTCCTATCGGATGGCGCGAGGTCGGAGAATCAAATTTGATAGAGCTTGATTTGGTTCAGGAGGCAGTGGAGAAGGTTAAGCTCTTTTAGGAGAGATTGCTAGCAGCTCAAAGTAGCCAGAAGTCTTATGCAGATAACAAACGATGAGACTTGGAGTTCCAAGTAGATGACTGGGTGTTTATGAAGGTATCACCTATGAAAGGTGTCATGAGATTCAGTAAGAAGGGTAAGCTTATCCCTAGGTACATCGGGCCGTACAGGATTATACATAAAGTAGGCGGAGTAGCCTATGAGCTAAACCTACCTTCAGACTTGGATTATTTACATCCGGTCTTCCATGTATCTATGCTCTGTAAGTGCATCGGAGATCCTTCGAAGATTGTACCTGTAGATGATGTCCAGGTTACAGAGGAGTTGTCGTACTAGAAAGTCCCTGTTGCTATCCAAGATCGCCAGGTTCGTAGGTTGCGAACCAAAGATTCAGCTTCCGTGAAAGTACTTTGGAGAAATAAGAATGTAGAAGAGATGACTTAGGAAGCCGAGAAAGGTATGAAGTGTAGGTATCCTCATTTGTTTTCGACCCCAGAGCAGATGCAGACTACGACACTATCATCTTCAGGTATGTATTGCCCTGTCAATTACTTTATTGGTCGTGTGAGGCCATTGTTGTTATTGATTATTGTAGCTCCGCGTGGAGTTATACTGTATTGTTTGGTTGTGTATCAGGTTGGTAGTGGCATGATTATAGAGGAGACTCTGCCAGAATGTCTGTAAACTCCGAAGGATACTAACATTTGAGGACGAAAGCTTCTTTGGGGGGGGGGGGGGGGGCAGGATGTTGCACTCCGTACTTTTATATATTAAGTTTTGTCTTGATTTGGTTGCTATAGATTGGAAAGCGTAATTATCTTCAAGGTTATATGAGATTAGACGTGTTCATCTTGAGTATACGAAGGGTTAAGTTCATGTTTGGCAAGTGTTGGAAGGACTAGAGGATAAACGAATCGAAGAGAATACATTTTGTCTGAGTTGATTTTGGAAATACGGACCGTATTTAATAATACATATTGTATTCCTGAGGCAGAGAGGGTGATTATTGGCCTGAGAATTACGGTCCATAAATACAAATATATATATAGACGACTAGTATTACAGACCGTATATATAAACGGCCAGTATTTTCTAGCCATATTTTTATGTCGATTTCAATTGTTTTTTTTTATATATAATTCGTGTACTCCTCATTTTATCTCATTTTCTCCACTTCCCCTGATCTCCAACATTCTAGAAAACCCTCTCCATCATATCTAATCAATTCCTAAGAAAAATCAAGGATCAAAAGAGAAGATCAAGTATTAAAGGTTTCCAAAGTATGATTGAAGCTTGTTTCTGCTTCTTGTAGAAGCTTTGGAGGATACTTAAAGGTGAAGTAATCTTTGAATTGGAGTGTTCTTGAGTTCTTAAGGTTCGATTCCATCTTATTTCCATGTTTATGAGTTTATATGATGATTATGCTAGGTTTGGAGGGAAACAATCTGGAGGGAAGGTTCAAACATGAATTTGAGTTTATGTTGAGATGTAATCTAACTTGAATCATGTTGTTAATGTGTTTTTGAGCTATAATCTTGTTGTAAGGATAATTATAGTTGATATAATTTAAAGAAGAAAGTGTATAAGTGTCGTATGCAACCGTATATTGGGCTGTTTTGATGTAAATCTTGGGGTAAGTAGTGATGTGAAATTAAAGAAACTTATATGAGGTTTTTGTTGCGTTGTTGGCTACTAGGTATGTTGTGGTGACTAAGGAGATTGGAATACTAGCCCGACAGATTTGTTGTGGGATTGTGTTGACGACTTGATGTATGTTAAGGCTAACTTTTCTTCTTTTGGCATGATCCTTATAAACGAAACGTAAACGTAACACTGCTCCATAAATAATCTATTCATAGTAGTTAGGGATGTTCTATGTCGATTCATGTCCAGTAATGTGGTTCCTAGTAAGTTCTTCTCCAGATTCAGTATGCTTCATAGAGTCACTTATTGATGAAAATGCTATTTCATAATGATGTTCGGAGGTATAACGACCTTACGTCACTCTGACAGATTTAGGATGCACTCTTATCATATTCATGCATTGCATTATATATATATATATATATATATATATATATAAAGACCTATGACCCCACAGGCGTTATATACGCGTATATTATTATATCTATATGGGATATGGGGAAGGTGACGATGTTATACACGCACTACCACTTGATCAACTCCTACGTACTTTTATGTCTCCTTCATGTTACTTTCATGCCTTACATAAATAGTACATTGTCCATACTGACGTCCCTTTTCTGGGGCATTGCGTTTTATGCTCGCATGTTCAGGTAGACAGGTTGACGAACCGCTTCGGTAGGTTGCTTTTCAGCTGATGTTGGAGCACTCCCCTTGTCCCGGAGTTGTTGTGTTTTGGTACGTTATATTTTTGTGCACGTACGGGTATGGCAGTGCCCTGTCCCGACCTTATTATGTCATATACTCCAATAGAGGCTTGTAGACAGTTATGGTGCAGCTAGATGTCGTATGGCCCTCTCAACCTATATTTTGTTATAGAGTTGTCTATGATGGCCTGGTTGGCCAGTACAGTTATTTCCAGCATGGTTATATACGTACGTTCTTTCGGGCTCATCCCTTTTCAGCATATTTCTCTTATGAATTAGTAGGTTGTCATGTGATGACCCTCGTGGTCCACCCTTGTTTGTAATTATGATAGGAAAGATTGATTAGCAGTGCTCGGCAGGTAGGGCTCGGGTGCCCATCATGGCCCTCCGGTTTGGGTCGTAACAGATAATCAATCTACAACATTCATAGATAATCCCACAACCCTAGAATAATAGAAAACTAGTTAGTCATGCCTGTAGCACAATTCATAGTCATTCTACTATAAAAATAGAAGAAATAAGAAATAAGTTGTGTGAATCTTCGCTCCACAATGCTCTAGTCCTCCTTATGATATACGTCTCTCAAAGTCTTGATTCTACGTCTAAAAAAGTGTCTAAGATGTATTTATAAAATTTTGAATTGACCTTTGGCAAAAATACCAATTCTAGTCCAAAGTGGCCCGGATTGCCCAAAATATGGCTTGGTGTGCCATAAGGGCTAGCAAATGGCACTGAGTACCAAGTCAAAACTTCAGAGAGTTAGAATTTGCAGGTATTTTTTCAAACTTGCATTAGTGTGGCGCTAGCCCTGCTGGGTGGTGCGGCGCACCAGGCCATTTCCATTGTATCTCATTTTATCAACTTATTTTCACGGTCACCTGGCTCTTGGGTCCTCAACTCGATCCGAATCTTTGATATTGACTTCTACTCAAACTTCAAAGCCCTTTTTCATCACTTTTTGCCTTGAATTGTCTTCTTTTCAAATCACCTCCTACACAAGTAAACACAAATATTAATAATAAAGTGAATACAAAGAATTTAAACACAAGAAATGAGCACAAAATATGAGAAAAAATGTAGCTAAAAACATATACTTCTACCCGTCGTTCAGAAGGGAAAGTTAAAGTGCTTATAGGTAGTCCACTTCTTAATCATCCTTTCTTGATTTTGGAAACTAGAGAAAAAAAAATGAGTTAAGAAAAAGCTCTTCCCCCTGTTAACTTCATGTCTAGAGTCTAATCATCATCCCACTGTTATATAATAAGCTTAATGGTGCTCTTCCTCATAGAGGAGAAAAGTATCAGGTCATCAACATAATATAAGTTTGATTTTTGGTTCATTAGGACTCATAACAAATCCTGTAAGACTCGTCATGTTATGAAGATGATTCACAAAGAATTGAGTACAACTTCGCTGACAATTTTAATTACTTAATCAGTTTCCTACGTATACCACTTGGTAAAATGTACTCTTTTCCGTATTTCATACGATACAACAAACCAATTTGATATACAAGACCTTCTCTGTCACCATTTGTCTCTTCTACATCTAACATTAAAATTTTGGTCCTACAGTTTTGGATATGACCACAACTGCTATCACCAAAGTATGATATTCAATTTTAGGGCTTCAAAGAAGAAAATTTATAATTGCATTGAAAAGTGATTATGTTGTTAAATCCCGTGTTTTCGTATAATTGGAAATGGTGAAATAATTAAGACTTGTATGTTACAAGGAAATAATTTTATTGTAGTTAATATGTTTATGTTGTTTATGGAAGTATTGGTGCAAAGACCTCGGGGAAGGCCGAGGGCAAAATTGGGATTTCGAAAATTAGTTTCGGGAATTACAAAACGAGATTTCTAATAAATTGGGCTCAAAAAAATATATGAAAATTTGGCCCAAATTGCTAGGGGTGGCTGGCCATGTCTTTGGCCCATAGCCATAACAAGTTGTCATGTGATTAACATGTGACAACTTAATTAAAGGAGTATTATATATATGCTAACCATAGAACATTCAAGAAAAGGCAAGCAAATCAAAAAAATTGAAGAACACCCAAGAGAGGGTTTCGGCCAACTTAGGAAAGAAAGAAATTTTTTTCCAAGCTTTGATTCTAATCCAAAAATCTTGTTCTTCTCATATTCGTAGTATATTCAAGACGCTCTTCAACGTGACACAATTAGTTTGGCGAAAGAATCACGTTTGCGGCAAGTCGGAATTTCAAGAAAAGGTAAGAATTTTTGCTACTTTTGTGTTATGGAATTTGTATGAATATTATAAGGATTGAGAATAAACGAGAATTTCGTCGTTTTGGTGTGTGTGTGAAACCGTGGGTGTGTGTGTGTGTGATGAAGTGGCCGTGAGCCATGTTATGGTGAAGGAGACGAATTTGATTTTTGTTTAGTTTGTTAGTTGCGTCGTTGTGGCATTTATGACGTAAATGAATGTTTAGCGAGTTGAATTGGCATTGAAATGGTTGCGGGTTTTTATGGGAAAATATATGATTTATGTGTATTCTTATATAATTGTGGAAGTAAGACTTTAAATGTGGATTATGGTTGTTGTTAATAAATTTGGAAGGAAGACAATGTGATTTGGGAAGTTTTGTGCATTCGTAGAAGTTTTGAATAGAATATGGAAAGTAGCGGATTGCTTAAATTCATGTATATCGCTTGGAATATTATTGGAATGTGTTTGAATAACTTTGAACTAGTAAATGAATATGATAATGTGGGTGTTAGTTCGATGTTGTGAAGTTTGGATGAAAGTTGTTGATTTATGTAGAAAGAAAGAATATTGACGTTAGAGTGATTTTGTATGACTTGTGATGTTTGTGATATTGTGGGTTGTTGTGGTTGATGTTTATTGAGCCGAGCTAAGTCTCGGGGGTGTTATATATATAGGGGAAATGCTGCTGAAATTTCGGTAGATAAAAATGAGGTTAAGTGAATTCTTAAGCCTTGAAATCCCTAATTGGTAACTTTGACCATTTGCAGATTCTGAGCGAAACGGGACTTGAGTTTTGGGCGAGCGTAAGACACATATAAGGTATGTAAGCTCCCCACTCTTTCTTTTGGCATGTCTTAGTATGCTAAGTTGATATCGGAACCCCGGGAGCAGTTTTGCTCCTCGAAATCCGAATTAGAGAATGGCTACTATTCATTCAATTCAATTGAAGCTTAAAGACCCTATTTAGACTAGAAAGTAACCAAACGTCCGAAACTTATGCAAACGTAGTCGGATCACTTCGAAACCTTTATGTATGATCCCATAGACCCCAAATGTCCGTAATTCATGTTCGCCACCTCGACGTGACCTGAGGTGGGCCCGCTGACCCCGAGATGTCTTATTTGTTCTATTAGGCTCTCTTTTTGAAAAAGTTTTGATAAGGGATCTTCGGTTATGAAAATGTTTTCTATGAAAGAATGTTTTGATTACTATAATGTACTAAACTATATTTTGAGCCATACGTACCACTTTGAGAACACCTTTGTGAAATGAACTTCCGTACTAACAAATTATTCGACTACTTTGACTAATGAGATGACTTATGATGTAATCAAGTTTCGAAAGACTATTTTGATATACAAATTGAACTGTTTGCTCACGACTCCGCTCGTGCCCTTATTATGATTTCGTTCACCGGTTCCCGGGCCGGCTATGATTCGTGCGCGCTATGATAAATTCGGCCGTATGCTGTGTTACGGTTCCCGAGACCTCGCCATAGGGCCGGGTTCCGTTTGGAGTTATGCTGTGATATGGCTGGTGATATGTTATGCTGATATGTGTGCTCGGGGATGTACGGAGATTTGAACCTTCTGGTGTTATGCTGTGTGTGGCACCAGCGTCGGAGTGGTGACCACGTTCCTGAGCTTTGCATGATTTTATTTGCATTATATATATATGTTTTGATACAAATTTTGATATATCATTCAGTACTTCCCTTTGTATCTGTTGCTTTCAGTTGTGGCCCATATTTCTGTACTCTATGCTTTACATACTCAGTACATCTTTCGTACTGACCCCCTTTCTTCGGGGGCTGCGTTTCATGCCCGCAGGTACAGACACAGGTGATCCACCACTGTAGGCTCCACTTTCTGCTATTTCGGAGTACTCCCTTTGATCCGGGGTCCACTTTTGGTACATACATCTTTTGCTATGTATATATATTTCTGTATATCTGACTATTTGGGTACGGCGGGGGCCCTGTCCCATCATATGATTCTGTCGGTCTGTTTAGAGGTCTGTGGACATGTTTGTGGGTTAGGTTCTTTCTGTATGGATATGGGTATATGTTGTTTGGGCGATCCCATACGCCGAGGCGGCCGGTCCGCATATGTTTATACGTTGCTTTGTTAGCCCTGTGTGGCCTTTGCTGGTGTTTGCTGTGTACAGGGTTATTCTGGATAGTCTGAAAAACAAAGGAGACTCTGCCGATTTTTTTTTTGGAAATTATCTAAATTTGTAAATACAGCCTTGTCGGCTTCTGCTATTTACTTGAATATATTTGATAGATGGGTTTGGGTGCCCAGATCGGGCACTAGTCACGGCCTACGGGGTTGGGTCGTGACAAAAGTGGTATCAGAGCAGTTTGTCCTCAGAGTGTCTACAGGCCGTGTCTCGTAGAGTCTTGTTTATCGGTGTGTTGTGTACCACATCTATAAACAGGAGGCTACAGGGTATTTAGGGTGTTGCCTTTCCTTGAAATCTTAGATCGTGCGATAGAGCTGTGTTATTAGGATGATTCTGATCTGATTCGCTATTTGTGTTTGCAGTGATGCCTCCGAAGAAGGCAACGGCGGCCCAGAAGGGCAAGGCAGGGATAGCAGGGACTAGTCAGGCACAGCGAGTTACCCGGGCTCGTGTTTATGATTTGCCCGAGGTTGTGCCCCATTCAGAGGGATCCGCTACACCACCGGCGGAGCCTAGAGCAGGTCCATCAGCAGCTCCAGGGGCCCGAGTACCCGCACCCGAGCATCCAGCTCCTCAGTCAGGGGCGGAGGACAGGACACTGAGAGAGGCTGTGCAGTTATTGACCACTCTGGTAGCGGGACAGGCTCGCAGACGCGGGCGGAGAGATGATGATGATGACGACAGGCGTGACAGCCTGAGGGTTCGAGAGTTCCTATCGTGTGGCCCTCCAGAGTTTTTCGGGTCTAAGCCCGACGAGGACCCCCATGACTTTATTCGGGGGATGCGGCGCTCACTCGACTTGGTCAGGGCTTCAGAGACTGAGTCTGTTGAGCTGGCTTCGCATAGACTACGGGATGTTGCTGCTCACTGGTATGAGTCCTGGGAGCTATCCAGGGGTGAGGGTGATACCCCAGCTACTTGGGATGAGTTCGTTATTGCTTTCACTCACCACTTTTTGCCCCTAGAGTTACGGCGGGCGCTGGTTGACCGATTATTTGCATCTGCAGCAGAAGGGTCGGAGCGTCCATGAGTATAATATGGAGTTTGATTCTTTGGCCCGGTATGCACCTGCCATAGTAGCAGATATGGCCGATCGGATGCACAGATACGTGATGGGGTTAGACCGCTATTTGATTGATGGCTGTATGGCGGTGGCATTGCAGGCAGACATGGATATTACCCGACTACAGGCTTATGCCCTGGGTATGGAGGACCGACATAGAGCTGATTATTCTAGCAGAGATCGGGACAGGAGGCCGCCCAAGAGGGCCAGATCCGCAGGTTATTCTGGAGATTCTCGAGGCGGACAGCCTCAGCAGCAGCAGTCAGGCAGACATCCTGCTCCGTCAGGCCGGGGTACACAGCCAGCCGGTAGGAGATTTGACAGTGCAGGATAGTCTGGGGCCGGTAAGAGTTCCAGAGCATCAGGATCACAGATAGCTAGAGGTCCCAGCCAGCCCAGACCACCCAGGCCCCGTTGCTCCCATTGCGGGAAATCGCACCCGGGAGAGTGTTATCGACTTACTGGAGCTTGTTTTTCATGCGGTGGTCAGGGCCATCTTATGCGAGATTGTCTGTTGGCGAGCGGTTCTGGTAGTGTGGCTCAGCCGACGGGGTCAGCCGCTGGTTCATCATCTGCTCCATCAGTTGCACGCCCTGCGGGGCGAGGTATGCCGGCACCGGCGGGACGCGGTCGAGGCCGTGGCAGTGCTTCAGGTTCTAGCGGTCCCTCGAACCGCATATACGCATTAGCCAGCCGCCAGGATCAGGAGGCCTCGCCGAATGTCGTCACAGGTACATTACTGGTTTTCTCCAGATCTGTATACGCACTGATTGATCGTGGTTCTACTTTATCATATATTTCCCCGCTCGTTGCTAGTAAAATTGGGATAGTGTCTGAGCCTATAGAGTCATTTGAGGTCGCTACACCGGTCGGGAATTGTATTATAGCGAGGCAGTTCTATATGGATTGTTCTGTGACTATAGGTGATCGCTGCACTAAAGCTGATTTGATAGAGTTAGATATGCTGGAATTCGATGTCATTATGGGTATGGACTGGTTAGCTTCCTGTTATGCTAATGTTGACTGCCAGAAAAAGGTAGTCCGTTTTCAGTTTCCAGGGGAACCAGTTATAGAGTGGTTCGGGTCTACAACATCGCCGAGGGTTAAGTTTATTTCGTACCTCAAGGCTAAGAAGATGATTCAGAAAGGCTATATCTATCACTTGGTTCGTGTGCACGACACTACAGCTGAGACACCTACCATTCAGTCTGTTCCGGTCGTTAATGAATTCCCAAACGTATTTCCTGATGAGCTTCCGGGTCTTCCGCCCGAGCGGGAGATAGATTTCACTATAGACTTGTTGCCGAATACGTAGCCTATATCTATTCCTCCGTACAGAATGGCACCGGCTGAATTGAAGGAATTGAAAGAGCAGCTGAAAGATTTGTTGGATAAGGGTTTTATCGGACCCAGCACATCACCCTAGGGAGCGCCGGTATTATTTGTAAGAAAGAAAGACGGGTCACTGCGCATGTGTATCGATTATCGGAAATTAAATAAGGTGACTATAAAGAATAAATATTCCCTCCCCCGGATTGATGATTTGTTTGATCAGTTGCAGGGTGCTAAATATTTTTCAAAGGTGGATCTGCGCTCAGGTTATCATCAGGTGCGAGTGCGAGAATCTAATATCCCAAAGACAGCTTTCAGGACCCGGTACGGGCATTATGAATTCAGAGTCATGTCTTTCGGGTTGACTAATGCTCCAGCAGTATTTATGGATCTGATGAATCGGGTATTTCGGCCTTTCCTGGACATGTTCGTGATTGTGTTTATCGATGATATTTTGATTTATTCACGATCAGCAGAGGAGCATTTGAGGAAGGTACTTGGCACTCTCCGTCAACAGAAATTGTATGCTAAATTTTCCAAATGTGAATTCTGGTTAACTTCTGTGGCTTTCTTGGGGCATATTGTCGGAGCAGACGGTATTCGGGTGATACGCAGAAAATTGAAGCTGTACAGAATTGGCCCAGGCCTACGACACCGACAGAGGTGCGCAGTTTTCTGGGGTTAGCCGGATATTATCGCAGGTTCGTGGAAAAATTTTCTTCTATTACAGCACCACTGACGAAGCTTACTCAGAAAGCAGCGAAATTTCAGTGGACCGATGCCTGCGAGCGCAGTTTCCAGCTATTGAAAGAAAAATTAATTACAGCCCCAGTGTTAGCTCTTCCAGAAGGATCAGACTGGTATGTTGTCTTCTGTGATGCCTCTGGTATTGGGATAGGTTGCGTGTTGATGCAGCACAGTCGAGTCATAGCCTATGCTTCCCAGCAGCTCAGACGAGAAGAATTATCCCACTCATGATCTTGTGTTAGCCGCAGTGATTCATGCTTTGAAGATTTTGCGGCATTATTTATATGGGGTCCACGTTGATATTTATACGGACCATAAGAGTCTCCAGTATATTTTTAAGCAGAAAGAACTAAATTTGCGGCAGAGAAGATGGCTTGAATTATTGAAAGATTATGACGTTGATATTCTGTACCATCCTGGGAAAGCCAATGTGGTAGCGGATGCACTTAGCCGCAAGTCCATGGGCAGTTTAGCTGATGTACCATCTGATAAGAAAGACTTGGTTCGTGAAATTCATCAGTTGGCCAGCCTTGGAGTTCGTTTGGCGGATTCTGGAGATTCCGGGATTTCTGTTCGTGCAGTTGCTGAATCATCTATTATAGCAGAGGTAAAGCAGCGTCAGTTTGAAGATCCTATCCTGGTTCAGTATAGAGATGCGACCCTTAATAAAGATAAGACTCCGTTTGAAATTTCACCTGAAGGGGTATTATTATATGAAGGCAGATTCTGTGTTCCGGATGTTGCAGGCTTACAGCGACAAATCATGGGCGAGGCGCATAATGCGTGGTATTCTGTTCATCCTGGTTCCACTAAAATGTATCATGATCTCAGATTTTTATATTGGTGGGATGGTATGAAGAAAGATATTGCCGAGTTCGTTAGTCAGTGCCCGAATTGCCAGCAAGTAAAAATTGAACATCAGAAGCCCGGTGGATTATTACAGGAGATGGAAATACCAGCCTGGAAATGGGAGATGATTAATATGGATTTCGTTGTTGGGTTACGGCGCACTCCACGCAGGTACGATTCTATTTGGGTTATTGTTGACAGACTGACGAAAGCTGCCCACTTTCTCCCAGTCCGGACTACTTATTCGGCTGAGGATTATGCTAGATTATATATCAGAGAGATAGTCAGACTCCACGGAGTCCCTGTATCTATTATTACTGACCGAGGTGCCCAGTTTACGACAAATTTCTGGAGGTCATTTCATGAGGGATTAGGGACTCAGGTGAGCCTCATTACAGCTTTTCACCCTCAGTCCGACGGGCAGGCTGAGCGCACTATTCAGATGCTGGAGGATATGTTGCGGGCCTGGGTTATTGATTTCAGGGGTAGCTGGGATGATCATTTGCCGCTTATTGAATTTGCTTATAATAACAGTTATCACTCCAGCATTCAGATGGCACCGTACGAAGCTCTTTATGGCAGGAAATGCAGATCTCCTATTAGATGGTTCGATGTGGGTGAAACTAAATTAATTGGGCCCGATGTGATCCAGGAAGCAGTGGATAAAGTAAAACTTATTCGGGAGCGATTATTGGCTGCACAGAGTCGACAGAAAGCATATGCAGACAGACCACGGCGACCGTTAGAGTTCCAGATTGGCGACTGGGTATTCCTGAAAGTGTCGCCTATGAAGGGTGTTATGAGATTCGGTAAAAAGGGTAAGTTAAGCCCGCAGTATATCGGGCCATATCAGATTGTTCGAAAGATAGGTGAGGTCGCCTATGAGCTGGACTTACCATCCGATTTGGAGGCAGTACACCCGGTATTTCATGTATCCATGCTCCGGAAATGTATTGGAGATCCTTCCAGAATATTCCCAGTGGATGATATTCAGGTAACGGAAGATCTGTCTTATGAAGAGCAGCCTATAACTATTCTGGATCGACAGGTAAGGAGACTGCGCACTAAGGAAGTGCCTTCTGTTAAAGTCCTATGGAGCAACAACAACCGGGAAGAGATGACCTGGGAGTCAGAGGAGGAGATGAGGAGGAAATATCCCCACTTGTTTCCTACACCCACAGGTAATCTAAACTTTTAAGTTTGTTGCATTAATTGACGAATAAATCATGTGTGCTAAT
The DNA here is from genome assembly GCF_019175385.1 of Lycium barbarum. Classification (NCBI taxonomy): domain Eukaryota; kingdom Viridiplantae; phylum Streptophyta; class Magnoliopsida; order Solanales; family Solanaceae; genus Lycium; species Lycium barbarum. The sequence continues at coordinate 16,411,470 of NC_083344.1, read as the reverse complement.
TATAAAAGAGAGACTTCCCCGTTATGCCTGTAAGACTTTATAAGACTAATTTAACATTCGGGGACGAATGTTCTTAAGGGGGGGAGAATGTTATATCCCGTGTTTTCGTATAATTGGAAATCGTGAAATAATTAAGACTTGTATGTTACAAGGAAATAATTTGATTTTAGTTAATATGTTTATGTTGTTTATGAAAGTATTGGTGCAAAGACCTCGGGGAAGGCCGAGGGCAAAATTGGGATTTCGAAAATTAGTTTCGGGAATTACAAAACGAGATTTCTAATAAATTGGGCTCAAAACAATATATGAAAATTTGGCCCAAATTGCTAGGGGTGGCCGGCCATGTCTTTGGCCCATACCCATAACAAGTTGTCATGTGATTAACATGTGACAACTTAATTAAAGGAGTATTATATATATGCTAACCATAGAACATTCGAGAAAAGGCAAGCAAATCAAAAAAATTGAAGAACACCCAAGAGAGGGTTTCGGCCAACTTAGGAAAGAAAGAAAAAATTTTCCAAGCTTTGATTCTAATCCAAAAATCTTGTTCTTCTCATATTCGTAGTATATTCAAGACGCTCTTCAACGTGACACAATTAGTTTGGCGAAAGAATCACGTTTGCGGCAAGTCGGAATTTCAAGAAAAGGTAAGAATTTTTGCTACTTTTGTGTTATGGAATTTGTATGAATATTATAAGGATTGAGAATAAACGAGAATTTCGTAGTTTTGGTGTGTGTGTGAAACCGTGGGTGTGTGTGTGTGTGATGAAGTGGCCGTGAGCCATGTTATGGTGAAGGAGACGAATTTGATTTTTGTTTAGTTTGTTAGGTGCGTCGTTGTGGCATTTATGACGTAAATGAAAGTTTAGCGAGTTGAATTGGCATTGAAATGGTTGCGGGTTTTTATGGGAAAATATATGATTTATGTGTATTCTTATATAATTGTGGAAGTAAGACTTTAAATGTGGATTATGGTTGTTGTTAATAAATTTGGAAGGAAGACAATGTGATTTGGGAAGTTTTGTGCATTCGTAGAAGTTTTGAATAGAATATGGAAAGTAGCGGATTGCTTAAATTCATGTATATCGCTTGGAATATTATTGGAATGTGTTTGAATAACTTTGAACGAGTAAATGAATATGATAATGTGGGTGTTAGTTCGATGTTGTGAAGTTTGGATGAAAGTTGTTGATTTATGTAGAAAGAAAGAATATTGACGTTAGAGTGATTTTGTATGACTTGTGATGTTTGTGATATTGTGGGTTGTTGTGGTTGATGTTTATTGAGCCGAGCTAAGTCTCGGGGGTGTTATATATATAGGGGAAATGGTGCCGAAATTTCGGTAGATAAAAATGAGGTTAAGTGAATTCTTAAGCCTTGAAATCCCTAATTGGTAACTTTGACCATTTGCAGATTCTGAGCGAAACGGGACTTGAGTTTTGGGCGAGCGTAAGACACATATAAGGTATGTAAGCTCCCCACTCTTTCTTTTGGCATGTCTTAGTATGCTAGGTTGATATCGGAACCCCGGGAGCAGTTTTGCTCCTCGAAATCCGAATTAGAGAATGGCTACTATTCATTCAATTCAATTGAAGCTTAAAGACCCTATTTAGACTAGAAAGTAACCAAACGTCCGAAACTTATGCAAACGTAGTCGGATCACTTCGAAACCTTTATGTATGATCCCATAGACCCCAAATGTCCGTAATTCATGTTCGCCACCTCGACTTGACCCGAGGTGGGCCCGCTGACCCCGAGATGTCTTATTTGTTCTATTAGGCTCTCTTTTTGGAAAAGTTTTGATAAGGGATCTTCGGTTATGAAATTGTCTTCTATGAAAGAATGTTTTGATTACTATAATGTACTAAACTATATTTTGAGCCATACGTACCACTTTGAGAACACCTTTGTGAAATGAACTTCCGTACTAACAAATTATTCGACTACTTTGACTAATGAGATGACTTATGATGTAATCAAGTTTCGAAAGACTATTTTGATATACAAATTGCATTGTTTGCTCACGACTCCGCTCGTGCCCTTATTATGATTTCGTTCACCGGTTCCCGGGCCGGCTATGATTCGTGCGCGCTATGATAAATTCGGCCCGAGACCTCGCCATAGGGCCGGGTTCCGTTTGGAGTTATGCTGTGATATGGCTGGTGATATGTTATGCTGATATGTGTGCTCGGGGATGTACGGAGATTTGAACCTTCTGGTGTTATGCTGTGTGTGGCACCAGCGTCGGAGTGGTGACCACGTTCCTGAGCTTTGCATGATTTTATTTGCATTATATATATATGTTTTGATACAAATTTTGATATATCATTCAGTACTTCCCTTTGTATCTGTTGCTTTCAGTTGTGGCCCATATTTCTGTACTCTATGCTTTACATACTCAGTACATCTTTCGTACTGACCCCCTTTCTTCGGGGGCTGCGTTTCATGCCCGCAGGTACAGACACAGGTGATCCACCACTGTAGGCTCCACTTTCTGCTATTTCGGAGTACTCCCTTTGATCCGGAGTCCACTTTTGGTACATACATCTTTTGCTATGTATATATATTTCTGTATATCTGACTATTTGGGTACGGCGGGGGCCCTGTCCCGTCATATGATTCTGTCGGTCTGTTTAGAGGTCTGTGGACATGTTTGTGGGTTAGGGTTTTTCTGTATGGATATGTGTATATGTTGTTTGGGAGATCCCATATGCCGAGGCGGCCGGTCCGCATATGTTTATACGTTGCTTTTTTAGCCATGTGTGGCCTTTGTTGGTGTTTGCTGTGTACAGGGTTATTCTGGATAGTCTGAAAAACAAAGGAGACTCTGCCGAAATTTATTTTTGGAAATTATCTAAATTTGTAAATACAGCCTTGTCGGCTTCTGCTATTTACTTGAATGTTTTTGATAGATGGGTTTGGGTGCCCAGATCGGGCACTAGTCACGGCCTACGGGGTTGGGTCGTGACATATGTATTCAAGCTGAGCAAATCCACTTGATTGATAAGTTGACCGTCAAATCGTTATAACGTAATGTCAAAAGTAGCGATAGCTAAGCTGCTAAAGTCGGTCGTTAGCCTTTCCAAACACCTATTATATCATCATTGACATTATTTTTCTTATTTACAATTATAAACTAAAAGAAAAAAGAGGAAAGCATTCCGTGTAAAGTTAAAAAAGGATAACATTAAATTTTGGCCAATGCTTATCCGTTAGACTACAAAAGACAGTAAAAATTTAATCCCTAGTGTTACATCAACCCATTTTTATTTGTCTGGATGATAGATGAATTGATGCAAAAAAATACAAGGTGAAGTTTCATGGTGTATGTTATCTGTGGATGACATAGTTTTAATTTACGAGACCCTCATAGTTTTAATTTACGACACCCGCGACTGAATTAATGCTAAGCTAGAGTGTATCGACCCGTTTGGTCGTTATAGCATTTTTGATCCATTTACCCCTGTTGACCCTTCCCCGAGCCCTATTAGTACGATTTTTACCGGCGGGGATGGGTGGTATGGTCCCCGAGGTGATCGGGCGGGGTTTATGATGACTTTTGGGACATAGAGCCTTAAAGTGAAAAATGTTTGATAGTTGACTTTTGGGTAAACAAACTTTTTTTTCCTCAAAAATCTGTTGATTCCTAGAGGTCCGATTGGTAGATTATGACTTGGCAGGATGTTCAGTTTGGTTCCCGAGGCACTCATGAGCATTTTGGGTTATTCGTTGGAAAGTTGGTCTTTGGCCATTGGGTGTTGACTCGGACAATTAGACCTCTATTGGGAATTCCGAGAACATGAGTGAGTTCGTAACGTATTTTTATGTATGATTGCATGTCTTGTTTGTATCTGGGAGGTCTCGGATGATTGTCGTATTTTAGGAATGAGTTAGTGAAAAATCAGGAGTTTTCTGGTGTCCGCCGTAGCGGTAACTCATGCACGGTAGTGGACCAGCCTCGGCGAAGCCTGGTCTGCTATGGCGAGTTGTGAGGAATCGTGGTGCGTTTCCTCAGCGGATGGAGATCCGTTGCAGCGGACTCGCAGTAGCATGTGCAGGGCCGCTGGGCGATTCCGCTATAGTGGACAATGACCGCTGTAGCGAATGTCGTGGACCAGATTGCGATTTAATGCTAAGTTAAAACCCTTCATTTCCTATCCCTACATTTATTGTTCCTAAGCATCTTTGAGGCGATTTGAGGAGGTTTCAACGAGATTTCTCTTGAGGGTAAGTTCTCTAATCTAGATTTGGTTCATTTACCTTCCTTAAGCATGAATCTATGATAGAAAATCTATAGAACTTAAGAAGGAAGATGGGCTTTGATGTTTACTTCATTATTTGAGTTTTAGTCTTTCAAAATGAGATTTATTGATGGATTTGACTTCTCTAAGCATGGAATTTGATGAATTAGTGACTAATAGGCTTGAATCTTCCTTTTATGTTGATGATTTGAAGGATTGAAAGTTAGGGTTTATACCCAAATTGGGGATTTTGACTTGAATGATGAAATTGACCTAATCTTGAGTTAATTTAGCAATTGAAGAGTAGAATTGAACCTCTAGAACATTGGGTTACCAATTTTACCTTTGAAATGCCCGTTTTGCCCTTGTGGGCCCGTTCTCTCCCTTTTTCCATTGTTGATTTTGATTCAAAAGAGAGTATAGCAATATGGGTATCGTTGTTTCTTATTTCTAACTTAGAATTCGATAATGGATAGACTTTGAGTACTTGGAGGCTCTCCGGAAAAGCAAGGCGAAGGTTTGATTGTTCGTGGCTCCCGCTCGGCTACCAGGTAGGTTACGGCTTACCTTATAGATTTTAGTTAGCGAAGCATATGTAGAGTTAGTGATTGTCAGATAAAGCATGTTATGCCTTCAACTATGAACTTGGGATGGATTACCTAGGTTGGTGTTGTTGTTTGATTGTGGGTTGTTGTCTTATAGTGATCTATCGGTTTGTTGTCACACATGTGATATTAGACTTGATACTTAGTTGATTTATCATGATTGTGAAGCCGTTGTCTCTCACTTATTGGGTATCATATTGGATAAAGCAAAGAACTTGACTTATTCTTGATATTGTGATATGTGTCCATGTGTGACCCGATTGATATTGATATGTTCACATTGGTATTATGCATAGCACTCATTCTCATCTTTCATGTTACACTGATATGAGTTGAGACTTGGTACTGATGATGATGACGAAAGAGATGAGAGGCCGATGCCCGAGGTCTTTACCGGGATAGGGAGAGTGTTCGATGCCCGAGGTCTTTGCCGGGATCGCGAGAGTGGTACATGGAATTCGCGGGTCCCCCATGAGTCATGACTGTTGAGGCGTGGAGATATTCCACCCAGAGCATGTGTGTACGGAGATTACATTGGCCATCGTATATCATTGCATTTCATATGCATTCATTATTACATTCACTTACTTGTTGGATTTGGACTTGATATTTTTTTACTTGAGTGGTCATTCTTGGACTGGGTTGTGTTTATACGTGATTATGAGCATGTCTATTATTTAGTCTCTTCCTTTATATATGTGAGCTAACTGTTGTCGGCCTATGATACCTACCAGTACATAATGTTTGTACTGATACTATCTTGCTGCATTCTTTTATGAGTGCAGAGTACGTCACAGGTTCTACATATACTCCACGCGATTGATCTTGAGGTTTTGCTGTTGAGTGTCTAGGGTGAGCATGCTTGATGGATCCGCAACCCGGAGACTCTGTCTTTGTACTTGTCTTTTCTTGCCTTCTGAGACAGTATTTGTATTTTAATACTTCTATAATTCCATACTTGTAGTTAATTAGTAGTGGCTCTTGTACTGTATCCAGACTAGTTCCTTGGGGTTGTATTAGTATTGTATTTTGCACTTATTTATATTTACGTTTGAGACTTATATTTATATTGTCCTATTTACTTTATTGTTGTTGAATCAATGATTACGGGACGGTTTCGCCTACCAAGGTGGGAAATGATAGTGCCAGCACGACTAAGCGATTTTGGGTCATGACAAGTTAGTATCAGAGTCACAGGTTACCCGGTCAACAAGTACAAGATCATGTCTAGTTAAGTCTTGCGGATCGGTACGATAAGCTTCGTACTTATCTGCGAGAGGCTATAGGACATTTAGGAAACTTCTAATTCTTTTCTTATTTCATGCTACTTTATTCAAATTGGTATCTAGAATATTCGAATTAGTACCTGATTCATTCCTATTTTCTCACAGATTGTGAGGACACGAGCTACTATCGCAAGGGATAAGGTGCCCGAGCCCACTGCTAGGGATGGCATGAGAGGACGGGGATAGGATAGAGGTCGCGGCCGAGCTAGAGGTCATGGTGCTGCACCGGCCAAGGGCAAGGCCCCTGTGGCTGGACAGAGGAACGCTCGGTCAGCTTCTCCAGTGTGCCAGCCCACGCGAGAGCAGGAAGCTGGGGAGGTATGGGGCCAGCCCAGACTCACCCCGAAGTCATGTTCTATCCAGTATTTCAGGACACTATGGCCCATATCCTTCTTCATCTCGATGCCCAACATGCCATGGGTGGTGCCACTACTCCAGGTGGTTCACAGACTAGAGCAGGAGTACGGACTCCTGAGCAGGGACAAACACTAGAGATGCATTCTGCTGCTACCATGGCCCGGTGCATTGATGGTCAGCCCTTAGGGGTGCTCTTAGGCCAGTAGCAGGCCAGGTCTTGACACTTGGGGATCAGGAGATCATCAGCAGATTCTTGAGTATGGAGCCTCCCAGATTCTTCGGCAGGCCTAGCGAGGATACGCATGAGTTCATTATAGATATGCATGAGAGGTTATACAAGATGGGTATTGTGGAGACGCATGGTGTGGATTATGTGTCTTTTCAGTTTCACGGGGACGTGAAGACGTGGTGGAGGTATTTTATTGAGGGCCGACCTGTTGGTTCACCTCCACTTACCTAGGCATAGTTTCACTATGCTTTCTTAGAGAAGTATGTGCCACGTACTTTGAGGGATCAGCGCAGGGATGAGTTCACTCATTTGTAGCAGAGTGGTATGTCGGTGGCAGAGTATGAGGCTCGGTTCCTATTTTTGGCTCGATATGCGACACATTGATTCCGACAGAGGGAGAGAGAGATTTGTGGGTGGACTTGTGCTTCCACTTCATATTGCTTATCTTCTACTTGTAGCCATAGGTCTTCCTTTTAGGCGGTAGTGGATCATACAACAGGTGTTGAGTCCGCCAAGGCTCGATCTTTTTGAGGGGCTAGTGAGAAGAGGCCTCGTCAGTATGGCAGATATAGTGGTTCCAGTTCTAGAGGCGGCGGACAGTCATCCAGGACCTATCTGTCACACCCTAGCCGCCCCATTCAGTCCGCACTTCAGGTATCTTCTGGTGGCCCTTCTAGATAGAGTGGTTATGGGTCCAGGCAGGCTTCATGAGGTTCATTCGCTCGACTAACCGACCAAGGTGGTCCTTTTGGTTCTTCAATCTTAGTGTATCAACTGTAGCGGGCGTTGGGAATTCTAAGTTTAATCGACTCGCACATTCCTTATAAAAGGAGGGAGGTGTCCCGGGGAAGTACAGTTGTGAATCGTACTGGAAAAGTCAGAAAAACCCGCCAACCACTTAATGGGTGCTCTAAAGGATGCATTTTAGAGTCGCCACCTAATTTTTAGGAAATTAGGAAAACCAGTTTGAAAAGGATTCATTTAAAATAGTTATTTTACGACTATCCTAAAAGAAACCTAATCTATCAAAGTCTGGGTAAGGGTTCTGGTGATCTCCCGGGGAAGGTGTTAGGCACTCCGGTATTAAAGATCCGCTAAATCGCTATTTACCTACGGGTTCTAATAGTTTACCTTATGATTATAAATTATTTTACATAAAAACTGCTTAAGTCTAGATTTCCGCAATAAGGTTAGTCATCATTCATGCAAAAATAGTATACCTTGGGTGTCGGGTTTCAGACTAGAACACTTAGGTTAATGCCCGAAGGCTTTTGACCTAAGTAGGACAGCACGTAAGCCCACCCATCTTAAAAAGGTCATTACATATCTCTTGTTATGTTTTAAGTAAAGTCTCTTTTATTAAGGCGTATTACTATAAATCCAATAAACTTACCTTATTCCATTTAAGTCCCTTATTCTTTATTTAATTCAAGTTGGTTTATAAATCCTAAGTCATTTTTATCGAAACTCCTAATGCTAATATGTCTAGCCTATTTCAGAGTCAAATTATGAACAAGGCAAACTTTTATTAAGAGTAATTTATATTTCACATTTTGTTTTATACACGACTTTGAAAATCTGTTTTAGCAACTCTAAATTCAGAATTAATCTTAAGTTTATCCTATAAGGGTTCCAATAATTAAACATAACAAGTAACAAAGTATGCTTTAAAGTAAGTAAGGAGAGGGAGAAGAGGAAGGTGGAGAAGGGTTAGTTAACTAAGCCTATCTCCTTGCCTTCCGGGACCTTTAGTTGGAATTCCATTCTTTCTTTATTCTTTGTCTGAAGCTCCAAATGTCTAAGTTTTTGCCTCGTCTTTTAGTAGTATTCTTCTTGTCATTCCCTTGGTCCAGATTCCATGCTTATGCTCCACATGTCATATTTTTCCTTGTGATATTCCCCGTACTTTTTTTATTTTTGTACCTAGCAAAATTGGAAATGAGATGATTAGTAAAAATGATACGCCACCCTCACAGGGTGACGTTTATAAGCAAATATATATATTATCCTTCGGTTTCGAATCAAACTATGGAAGCTTTGATTACGACGGGCTCAGGGCTCACAATTCTTTCCTCACGTAACTAATAAGCCATCATCCTAGCCCCCGAAGGATAATTACCTTTCCCGACTAAGTATGATTTTATTCATCAATGATATCTTGGTGTATTCTAGATCCGGGCAGAACACGCGGATCATTTGCGTACTGTCCTTAGAGTTCTTCAAACTCGAGAGTTGTTTGCAAAATTTTCTAAGTGTGAGTTTTGGTTGAACTCAGTGACATTTTTGGGACACATTACTGCAGCTGATGGTATTCGGGTAGATAGCCAAAAGATTGAGGCCGTGAAGACTTGTCCATGGCCCACAACTCCTACGGAGGTTCGTAGCTTTCTGGGTTTAGCAGGTTATTACAGGAGATTTGTTGAAGGTTTTTCTTCCATTTCTGCACACTCACAAAGCTGACCTAGAAATCAGTAAAGTTTCAATGGACAGATGCTTGTGAACGTAGTTTCCAAGAGCTAAAAGATAGATTGACTTCTGCCCCAATCCTGACACTTCCAGAGGGATTGGAAGGTTATGTTGTTTATTGCGATGTTTCAGGCAATGGGCTAGGCTGTGTGTTGATGCAACATGGTAAGGTGATTGCATATGCTTCAAGGCAATTACGGAAACATGAAAAAAATTATCCAACCCATGATCTAGAATTGGCTGCAGTGATTCATGCATTAAAGATGTGGAGACATTATTTATATGGTTTCCATATGGATATTTTCATAGATCATAAAAGCCTTCAGTATATCTTCAAGCAGAAAGAGTTGAATTTGCGGCAACGACGATGGTTAGAATTGCTAAAAGATTACGATGTTGATATCCTATATCACCCCGGAAAGGCAAATGTTGTGGCTGATGCTCTTAGCCGTAGATCCATGGGAAGTTTGTGTGTTGTACGACCCGAGAAAAGAGAAATGGCTCGTGAGCTCCAGCAATTAGCTAGTTTGGGAGTTCGAGTATTGGACTCAGGTAGCAGGGGGACTACCATTCAGAATTCAGCAGTCTCGTATCTAGTAGTAGAAGTGAAGGAGCGACAATACGAAGATCCCATGCTAATGTATTACAGAGATACACTACCCCAGAAGGAGAAGTCATCATTTGATATTGCAGGAGACCGATTTCTCTGATGCCGAGGCAGATTATGTGTTCCTGATGTGGCAGGTTTACGCCACCAAATATTGAGAGAACCCCATTGCTCCCGTTATTCTGTCCACCCCGGAGCAACAAAAATATACCATGATCTTAAATCTATATATTGGTGGAATGGGATGAATAAAGATGTAGCGGAATTCGTAGCTCAATGTCCGAACTGTCAACAAGTGAAAATCGAGCACCAAAAGCCGGGCGGATTGTTGCAAGCTATAGAAATTCCAACTTGGAAGTGGGAAGTAATTAACATGGACTTCATTACAGGATTACCCCGTTCTCGACGTAAGTATGATTCTATATGGGTGATTGTAGACAGACTCACGAAGTCAGCTCATTTCTTACCAGTCAGAACGACATATATGGCAGAAGATGATGCAAAGCTTTATGTTAAAGAGATAGTGCGACTCCATGGTGTCCCAGCATCTATTATCTCAGATAGAGGAACTCAGTTTACAGCTAATTTTTTGAAGTCCTTCCAAGAGGGTTTGGGGACTCAAGTGAGCCTTAGCACGGCATTTCACCCACAGACTGATGGACAAGTTGACCGTACCATTCAGACTCTTGAGGATATGTTACGGGCATGTATGATATATTTTGGAGGTAATTAGGATGATCACTTACCACTCATTGAATTTGCTTACAATAATAGTTATCATTCTAGCATCGAAATGGCACCGTATGAGGATTTATATGGGCGAAAGTGTAGATCCCCAATTGGGTTGTTCGAGCTAGGAGAGACTAAATTGATAGGGCCAAACTTGGTCCAGCAAGCCATAGAGAAAGTTAAGCTCATACAAGATCGGTTATTAGCAGCCCAAAGTCGTCAAAAGTCCTATGCGGATAATCGTCGAAGGGACTTAGAGTTCCAAGTGAAATATTAGGTATTCTTAAAAGTGTCACCGATGAAAGGTGTAATGAGGTTTGTCAAAAAGGGGAAGCTTAGTCCCCGGTACATTCGGCCTTATGAGATTGTGCGCAAAGTAGGCAAAGTGGCCTATGAATTAGATCTACCTCCTGATTTGGAGTCAGTTCACCCAGTTTTCCATGTCTCGATGCTTCGTAAATGTGTCGGAGATCCTACTAGGATCATGCCAGTAAATGATGTACAAGTGACGAAAAAGTTAACTTATGAAGAGGTACCCATTGCCATATTAGATAGGCAAGTACGAAGGCTTAGAAACAAAGAAGTGGCCTCAGTTAAGGTTTTGTGGAGGAAAAATAACCGAGAAGAGATGACATGGTAAGTGGAAGAAAATATGAAGTCCAAATACCCTCATTTATTTCAGCCCCTAGGAGAAATCCAAGATGAGACATCAAGATCATATGGTATGTATGTTTTCCTTTTATGCTTTTAGGTCGTGTGTGGCCAAACTCTATTGCTATTATGTTGTGGCCCTGTGAGGCATTGTTATTATGGGCTGTTGTGATGGGATGGTAGTGCCATATTACAGAGGAAACTCTGGCAAAATTTTTATAGAATCCCCGAGGACTTAACATTCGAGGACAAATGTTCTTAAGGGGGGAAGAATGTTACACCTCAGAAAATTTTCCGTCGATGCACAATGAATAGACTAACGAAGAGCACGGAATATACGGTATTTCAATGAGTGAGGAATGACATTTGATAACCCTAATTACGATTTCAAAGACATTCGAGATAAGGGAAGAAAGCTGCCGAGGAAAGGCAAGGTATATGTTATGTATCAAAAAAGATTTACGAGTAACAAGTTAACGATGATTTCATGATGCTTTGGAGAAGAGTTATAACGTCCCTTAGATTGTTAATGAGGTGATAAACAAGTGTCAAGAAGGTTCCATAAGGATTGGAGATCAAACCAAGTGACAAGAACAAGATCAGTGAAAATATGAGTTATACGGTCGATTATACAGTCCGTATAAAGTTATACGGTCCGTATAATGGACCGCAGAATTGTCACAGTGAAGTCCCTCACTGGTGAGATTATACGGTCACTTATACGGACCGTATAAAGTTATACGGCCCATATAATGTGCCGTATAATGGTCACAGAAGCAAGATGTAGAAGAGGTGATTTTACGGTCACTTATACGGACCGTATAAAATTATACGGCCCATATAAAGTTCCGTCAAATGGTCACAGAAGCGAGTGGTTAAAGGGGCGATTTCACGATCACTTATACGGACCGTATAAGTTTATACGGATCGTATAAGTGTCCGTATAATTTTCCGACGGATCAAATTTGTGTATTAATAAGGGACCAAGTATTATTTCATTTCATTTCCCTATCACACCCCTTCTCTCTAAAACATCTCTCTACACTTCTCCCACAAGATTTCAAGAGATATTAGTGATCAAATACATCAAACCAAGTGAATCAAGTGTAAGAAACCCATTAAAGTTCATCCAAGGCAAGGAATCCAAGTGAAGGTGAAACTAGGGTTTTGCTCAAGTGAGGAGTTTCCACCCAAGGTTCATTCCTTCGCCATCTAAGGTAAGATTTATGGTATTTCCATTTTGTTTAAGGTATTTGAAAGTTGAAACACTTAAATTGTAGAAGGATATAGAAAAATGGGTCATGAATGTGGGAATAGTGTCTTTTTGAGCAATAGCTTGGGTTGAGTAATGATTCTTGATATGTTATGAATATAATCATGTTGTAAATGATATTGAGAACATGGGATAGACATTGTATATGAATGAATGTAATCGTGTGTTAAGACCATGGATATGGATGATTGGAAGTGAATTGAGAAATATGGATAATGTGGATGAATAAAGACTATTGTTATGATATTGTGGGTGTATTATTGACGTTTGGGAGTTGATATGTGACATGGAGGAAGTCGTGTAAATAACGGAGATGCTATGCAATGTTCTCTAGCTTTACTCATGTATTCTAGCTATCGATTTTCTAATGATAGTATAACTCTAATGAAGGTAGAAACGTGAGCATTGAAGGAGAACGTGAAAGTGATAGAATAGTTGAACGGAAAGGTATGTAAGGCTAACCCTTCTTTCATAAGGCATGGTTCTTTGGCCAAATATCTATTCTTCTATGAGCCTATGATGTCCTCCAAATGATTCTATCTTCAAAAGCTACTAAGCTCATGATTCTCAATACGTTACGATTGTACTAAAATCCTCATATGACGAGTAAATACTACGTATATGATATGGATATGTATACGATATAGATATAAGTATGCATGCGAATACGAATAAGAATATGCATATGAATACGACTATGGATACGAAATATAAGTGAGTACAGATATGAGTATGGATACGAATACGGATGTATGTACACAATCTCGCATTAGAAATGGGAAGTCCCTATAAGAAGCAAGTAAGTGTTGGTGACGATGATACTACTATCTCTCATCCTATGGTATTTCTATGTTGTCTATTATGCTTTCATAATGATATTGATCATGCTTTACATACTTAGTACATTCTTCGTACTGACGTCCTTTTGTTTGTGGACGCTGCGTCATGCCCGAAGGTGGCCAGAGAGACAGGCTTGATCCATAGCTATATGTCTCAGGGACTACATGGTGGATCTCCATTTCCTTCAGAGCTAAAGCTTTGGTACTTATTCTTTTGTGTAGATATTCATGGGCATAGCGGGGTCTTGTCCCGCCTATATGATATGACATACTCTCCTTATAGGCTCGTAGACATGTGTATATGGTTAGATGTATTTGGCCTTGTCGGCCTATATTTTGGATGTCATTTTGTTAGCCTTGTCAGCTTATGTACATTGCTATGGGCATTGCTATTAATGGTGATATATATATATATATATGTATGTATTGTTGGCCAATGGAAATAGTATGATAGATGGGTAGAAGGTATGATTTAATATGTGGCTCACCTAGATGTAAATGTAAAGGTATGTTAAGAGGTGCCCGGGTGGGCTAGAACCGGGTGCCGTCACGGCCCTCCGGTTGGGTCGTGACAGCTGGAGCCCTCGAATTCTGATCCAGACCAGAATAAGTGGGTCGATCATAACGTTGCCCCTAAAATCGATAAGGAGCACTAACTACCGAAGGGGCTGATCGTCTGGAAAAAATGAGGCCTATAACCTCCCTGAGCATATGCCTGAATACGAGCAATATCCATATCGTCCAGAAGTGAGGCGGTCATACATTTATCTATCAAGTGGGGCCCAAGCCCTATAACAAAATAATGAACCCTATCTTCCATTTCAGCAACAATAGCAGGGGAATATCTAGCCAAAGATTTAAAATTCAAACTATATTCTCGAGCACTCATATTATTCTAGAGAATCGATAAGAACTCATCAACTCTGGCCTTGCGAATCTCGACTGGCAAATAATGAGCCAAGAAGTCCCTGTGAACTCAGACCATACTACTGGAGGTGCATTATGCCCTCTCGACTGTAGCCAGGATTCATACCATACTGTTGCCACATGCCACAGTCTTTAAGAAGCTAAATCTATAAATTTTATATCGGAGGCAGGCATTACCCTCAAAGCACGACCCATTCGATCTATAAGGTCCTGGGGATTTTCCTTCAGGTTTGACCCTGTGAAGATCGGAGCATCCAAATTAAGAAAATCATGAACGCGGGAACTGACAGCCCTATCGGGAAGGCCAGCCTGCTACAAAGTCTGAGCGGCTACCAACCTAGTCAATAACTGGACTCCATCTTGCAAGTCCTGATCTGGAGCAGCAGGGGGAGAAGTCGGAGGCTGAGGAGCAGGTGGAACTGGAACTGGAACTCTTCCATGCTCTTCTACAACTGCAGAAATAGGGGTTGCTTATGAGGGAGTGGCACTCTGAGCCTCACTATGTCTTGACTCAGCCGGGGGTACTCGACTAGTGCCCTCCCCAGCTGTGCCCAATATTGTGCTGACTTTCTTCTTTATTGGAGGCATATTTGAAAATTAAATAGGGAGAGATTAGATAGTTGCATTCTTAACTTTGCTCTATCACAGGATCTAGATCATGAAGAAAAATAACTTCCTAAATGTCGTGTAGCCTCCTGGCTATAGATATGGTGCACGACATACCCATAACTAGGACTCTACTAGACACGACTCATAGACATCCCTAAGGCTGACCTGCTCTGATACCAAGTTTGTCACACCTCGACGAGCAGCATGATGGGCACCGACCCATGGGTCAGATACCACTTGGCGTAACAGATACCATGACTATCATATAATATAATTCAAAGGACACCTACACGCAAAAAAGGCCCAAATACAGAAATATGCAATAATTCAGCATATATATGCAATAATTCAACACACATAAGCGAGCCGACAAGGCCGCTACAACATAATATCATAAAGCCGGCAAGCCTATCAGGAGAATACCAAAATCAAAAGATGGCCGACAAGGACAGACATATTATCTACATACCCTACTGTGTCTATGAGCCTCTAAAAGTGTGCGTATGAACATATATCATGATAACATATGGGACGCTACCAGTCAGGGCCTGTGGCTGTAGTCCTCTGCTATACCAGTCGGGGCCTGCAGCATGAAATGTAGCGTCCCATAAGATGGGGCATCAGTACAGACAAAAGTACTAATTATGTAAGGCAGGAAACAACGTCATAAGTCAGACATAACTATTGAAGGATAGAAGTAACCTAAGCCATCTGAGGACGTGCAATATGCAACGCATGAGTTTAAAAATCATATGCAAGTATGTATATTATATATATATATATATATATATAGATAGATAGATAGATATATAATATCATCATCATAATATCGTATCATCATCATCCCGCTTCTGGGTAACATCATAACATGCCCATTACAGTGGTGTACACATCTACGTGCCTGCCCAACTGACTATAGCACGGTGCGGTATAGTAAAATTGTGCAATACATATATATATATATATATATATATATATATATATATATATATATATATATATATATATATATATATAATGCATGAGGAGTCAATGAACTGACATCGGGCCTTTCGGAGTAACGTCAGGTAGGTAACCTCCAAATGAATTATGGAATTCGTATCGAATCCAAAGAAATAACTTAATGATAATAAATATGATAATATTTCAAGAATTAATCAAATAATTTAAGGCATTAAGATTTGAAATACATAGCATAGGAAATGGAGTGAATTGTTATGGAACGCTCGTGTTCGTATTCTAGTTGGAATCGTGCCAAAGAAAGAGGGAAACGAGCACCTTACATACCTTAGTTGTCAAACCGTTACTTGAAGGAATTCCCTATTCCAAATCTTGTCCTTCCCTCGCACCTTAATAGACTTAGTTGACTCTTGCAAGGCTTAGATTAAAAATTCCACCTTCCTGGACTCGTCCCGCGAACAATCACGAGAATTACGATGCTATAACGAACTTCCCAAGCTAGTTAATATGTAAATTTCGTTGAATTTTTTATCTAAGGAGTTAGAAGTCTTAGGAGAAATATATGGAGGATTATAGAGTTCAAAATAAGTGCAAATTATGATAAAAGTGGAGAGAAAGGGTATTTATATGGTGGAAAGTCGGTTTCCCACCGACTCACTGTTTGGCCTTCATGATCGCGAGGCTTTGGCTCGAGATCGCGGAGAAGCCTCTGGCAGCCTATCTTGAAATGCCCATAACTTTCTACTCCAATGTTATATTGACGAACGTTTTGTTGTCTTGGAAACTAGACTCAATGAACTTCAATTTAAACAGGTTATGCGTTCCATAACTTTGTATATACTAGGAGATATACCTCTCCAAAATTGGACTAAAATTTCTGTCCAGAATTCTACCAAATCCTTCCCAGGTTTTGACAAACTTAGTTTCTTCAAGTCGCTTGATCCCGAATCCTTTGGATATATGTTTAACACTTGTTAAAGGTATTCCTTAACGTTTTGAGAGTTCCATGGCCTCTTCGAGCTTATGTCGAGGAATACGTAATGTACTTAGTTTCTCGAAGGGCGAGATGTAATAGAGAAGATGCGAGAAGCGAGCCTGAGATGGTTTGGGCATGTGAAGTCGAGATGCACGCATGCCCTAGTACGGAGGTGTGAGAGGTTGACTATGGATGGATTCAGGAGAGGGAGAGATAGGCCGAATAAGTATTGAGGAGAAGTGATTAGAAAACACATAGCGCAGTTGCAACTGACGGATGACATGACCTTATGTAAGAAATAGTGGAGGACATGGATTACGGTAGAGGGTTAGTAGGTTTTAGAGCGTTGTCATTTGTCCTTCTATGCTAGTAGTCATAGTATTTCCATTAGTTTATTGTCCTCTGATTTCAGTTAATATCTATTGTTTCTTATACTTCGTTGATCGATTTTTTTTTTTTTGTTAATGTTCTTTTTTTGAATGCTTTGTCTTGTTTTCTATAGTTCTTTGCCATGATTGCTTCACTGCCATTATTTCTTTTTCTGATCTACTTTGATATGCTTTTCCTTGAGCCAAGGGTATATCAGAAACAACCTCTATACTCCCTAAGGTAGGGTTAAGGTCTGCGTACACTCTAGCCTCCCCAGACCCCACTTGTGGAAATACATTGGGTATGTTGTCATCGTTGTTGTTGTTATACCAACCCATAATAATTTACTATGCTATATGATAGATTAAAGTTAAAGTATGTATTAATTAATTAATTAATTAATTGTGATTTACAAATAACAATTTACATAAGGGTTTTAATTACACAAATCATCCTATAATATGACTCAGTTTCGTATACAACTCATGTATTTTAAAATAAAAAATTTACACATCCCATGAGGCATACCTGTAATAATTATATTAAAATAAAAACATTAAAAAGTAAATTAAACTAATAATTTGTTTTTATATTAGAAGTTTTATGTATTTAATCTTATGAAATTTAATAAAGAAGATAATCATTTTTGTTGGTATCCTTATTCACGCATTAGATTAAAATAAAGAATAAATAATTTTTGCAACATGTATCTTTTGAAATTTGCAAATAAGAAATAAACACAAATTATTTATTCAAATATACCGACTATGGTAATAACTTTCCTAGACTTTAAACATGTAAGTTACTTGCATTTTTATTAGTTATATATTTTATTATAAATGAATATCTCATTCTTATTGTTATTTATGTATTTATTCTTCATCTTCAAAATTATCTTTAAACTTTAGAAGAAACTTCTATTTATAATTCTAATTTATGTTTTATTAATTATTTTTTAATAATACTTAGTTTTGGATATACCTCATAGGTAAGTGTAGGATTTTCAGGGTGTAAGTATGATGATTTTAAGATACAGATTATTCGAAATTAAGTTACTCCCTCCATCTCAATTTATTTGAAGGTGTTTGACTAGACGCTAGACTTTTCAAAAAATTTGGCCAAAATAAGCCATAGATGTTTGTGTGGCTAGAAATAATCTCATTATGAGTAATGTTTACCCGTACAATGGTTCAGTTGAATTTATAAACGTGGTCAAGGACACGTGGATCTAAGTAACCAGTAAGACAATGATATTCGTATTGAAATAATATAAATATGCGTAAACAAAGTAAGAAACAAGGAAAAGCATGGGCTGGAGGTGTCAATTCCAAACCAAGGCTCCTTAGTTTCGGTAAGACCGTGGCACTGGAGCTTAACAAAGAAGATAATAAGAATAAAGATTTTGCAAAGAATAAGTGTAAGAACTGAGTCTATTAGCTTGTATCTCGTGTCCTCTACAATGAAAATGACCATCTCTATTTATACTAAGAGCTAGGGGAAAATATTCCTTGTATTCCGCCCCTGCTCATCATGAGCTTTAAATATATGGAAATAATCAGTAATGAAGAGGACCATTAAATCAACTAAAGAGAAGAGGGTGGACGTGGTGGTTGCACACTTGAGGTAAGATTAAGGTTCCTTTTCATTGCCAACAAGTTTATTTAGAGTTTTAACGAACTAGAACGGAGAAAATAGTGAGATAAGTTCGTTTATTGGTGTGGGAAATATGAATCAATTTCTATGTAGTAATTTAGTTTTTTTTGATATGTATTCTATGATGCAAATGAGAATATGATGATTTTAGTGAAGTTGTAATAGTTAGAGAGTTGTTTTAAAAGTTAATATGATTTGAATGTAGACATTTTGCATTGATGGAAGATAATGTTGTTTGTACATGGATTGTTGATGTTGTTGGTATTGTTGTTGGTGTTGTTGTTGGTATTTTAGCCGAGTTAAATTCTCGGGGATGTTGAATTTGTAGGGGAGATGCTGCCCAAATATTTGTAGACAAGTGTCGATTTAAGATTGAATTCTTAAAGGCTTATAATCAATGTTTGGTATTGGTGACCAATTGTAGATTTTGGGGCATTCGGGACTTGAAATTGGAGAAGCGTAAGAAGCGGAAATGGTATGTAAAGCCTTACCTTTCTTTCTTTTGGCATGCCCTAGACATAATAGGTTATGATACAAGCCTCGGGAGAAACTCTATTTTTAGAAATCTGAGCTTAATTTTGACCCTTATTCATTCAATGTAATTGAATTAGGTACTTTATGTTTTGATAGAAAAGTAGTTAAACATCCGTAACTTTCACAAACGGAATCGAATTGCCCTGAAACTTTCGTGGATGACTTCACAAGGCCTAATGTTCGTAATTTATGTACGCCACCTCGACTTGACTCGAGTTGGGCCCATAATCCCCGAGACCTTTTTGTATTGCTCCATTTGACTTATTTCTGTACGATAGTTAAAGGAAACTTTTGGCTATTGTCCCGACTACTAAACGATAGCTGTTTTAACTGTTCCATTGAGTTCTATAATATATTTTGATATGCAAAATGATTCCAGAACTTTTATTTTGGTATGATCCATCGTGCCAACCGAAAGATGTGCATCATCTATACTATGACTATCGTCCGATTCCTTTGAAATGACCTGTCGTCCGGATTCTTTCATCGAGTCTAAGAGTTGATTTATGTGCATTTAATTTTCCACTACCTTGCGCGTGCATAGGGTTGCTAGTCTACTCGTACTAACTCAGATTTATTTAAACGTGTGTGTGGTTTATTAATGATTTCAAGAAAAATTTGTTTTATACTAAAGAAAGTATAAAGTTTGATTTTCAAAACCACTCCGAAGGGGGTGCGAGCTTTTACTATTCCATTTCACTTGCGATTTATGTTTACACCCCCTAGCATTACTTCTTTGTATTGATAGCTAAGGATTAGGTTGAGTGGACATCAGGATTATTATTATGTCGCGAGTGGCATGCCCGAAGGGGCAAGGGTAGCCGTATGTCACGAGTGGCATGCCCGAAGGGGCAAGGGTAGCCGTATGTCACGGGTGGCATGCCTGAAGGGGCCATCATTATTATTACGCCGGACGCGACATGCCCGAAGGGGCCATCATTATTATTATGTCGGAACCAGCATGTCCGAAGGGGCCAGGATAGACGTATGTTGGAACCGGCATGCCCGAAGGGGCCATCATCATTATCATTTCGGGACCGACATGCCCGAAGGGGCCAGGGTAGACGTATGTCGGAACCGGCATGCCCGAAGGGGGCCATCATTATTACTATGCCGGAAGCGGCTGTCCGAAGGGACTATTGTGATACTAGATTCAGATTGTATATTCTAGAACTTGCGTATGCTGTATTTATATTGTGCATGCTAGAATTTGGGTAAAGGTCACAGGACTTGGTTCAGAATGCTGTTTCAGGTTACTTACAGATTGATTTCTAAACTTGTTTACTGTCGCACTTTCCTGATTTATGATTCAGCGATGCTTTACATATTCAGTACATATTCCGTACTGACCCCCTTTCTTCGGGGGGCTGCGTTTCATGCCCGCAGGTTCAGGGACGCGACTCGGCGATCCAGCTACTTAGGGGAAGTCAGCACTGGGAGTCAGACAGCTCCATTTGCTTCGGAGGCTGTTCCTGTTTTGGTATAATTTTGTGTACATATTTTTCAGGTCAAACTCTTTAGAAGTCTGCGAACAGCGTGGGCGTCATGGTTACTGGTTGGCCTTGTCGGCCATTATTTTGTTGTACAGAAGTGGTGGTAGCCTCTTTGGCACGCCTTGTCCTATATCATGTATATATATACTTGTAAACATGCTTTAAGATGTTTTGAGTTACGTGTCGACTTTGGTATTTTATTTACAGCTCTCAGACTTGTTAAAAAAAAATCTATTGACCGCCATATTTGAGAACAAGTAACATAAGTTGGGTCAGCGGGCAGGATAAGCTCGGTCACTTGTCATGGCCCTAGGATGGGTCGTGACAAAAGTGGTATCAGAGCAGGTCAGTCCTCGGCGTGTTCGCAGACGGTGTCTAGTAGAGTCTTGTTTATCGGTGTTTTGTGCACCACATCTATAAACAGGAGGCTACGAGACATTAATTGGGTGTCATTCTTTCTTTCATGATGAAGATCGTACGGATAGAGCTATGTCGTAAGTAGAGTCCCTAATCTAATAACCTTGTGTGATTTCAGTGATGACTAAGAAGGGTAAAGCGATAGTAGCCCAGAAGGGCAAAGCAGTTGTGGATGAGGCAGTTAGCCAAGCCCCCAGGTCTACTAGAGCTCAGACTTACGCTGGGATACACATTCAGTCCCAGAGTCCTCCTACTTCCCCATTTTCGGAGGAGCACAGAGGGACACCTGATCCAGCACCTCCAGTCCCTCAGCCAGACGTTCAGAGTCAGGAGATAAGAGAGATGAAAGATTCTATACATTTGTTGACTCAGATACTTGCTACCCAGGCGGGGCGACAGGATAGGGGTCAGGAATATCTAGATAGGGCCGCTAGCGCCAGGGCTCGAGATTTTCTTACATTAAATCCCCCAGAATTTAAGGGCACGGACCCTAATGCTGATCCTCAGGAGTTCATAGATGGTATGCAGCGTACTTTAAATGTGATGAGGTCGTCAGCCACAGAATCTGTTGAGTTTGCTACTTATAGGCTACAGGGCATAGCAATTAATTGGTATCAGTCATGGAGATCATCGAGGGGTAGTGACGCCCTTCCGCCGACTTGGCAGGAATTCTCAGATGCCTTTTTGCGTCATTACATGCCACCCGAGTTGAGACGAGCAAGGGTCGATAGGTTCCTTAATTTGCGACAGGCTAACATGTCTTTAGAGAGTATAGTGTGGAGTTTGATTCTCTAGCCAGATATGCCCCTTCTATAGTACAGGAAATGGAGGACAGAGTTCACCGATACGTGATGGGATTAGAGTCGGGGTTGCAAGAGGCTTGTATGCCAGTAGCGATGCAGCCGGGTATGGACATAGCTCGTGTTCAGGCTTATGCTCAGGGGGCAGAGGATCGTAGACGCCAACGAGAGGCTATTTCAGAGCAGGGTGGTAGTCAGCCCAAGAGGGCCAGGTCAGAGTGTCGGAGTAGGGGTTCCACTAGAGAGAGCAGACCCCAGCATAGTGCACCTTTGCAGTTTCGAGGGCCTCAGCAGGGTAGGGAGACTTCCCCTCGGCAGAGACGGAGTTCTTCTTATGCGTCGGGTCCTCAGCAGCAGGTGCGGTCAGGGCAAGAGGTGATGCCCCCTCCTCGATGTGCGACTTGCGGGAGACGTCATATAGGACGATGTCGACAGGGTGTGTGTTATACTTGCGGGGATCCGAGGCACTATGCTAGAGATTGCCCACAAAGGGTGGGTAGTACTATTCCTGAGAGTTCGGTAGCAGCGTCGTCACCCTCAGTAAGAGCCCCCGAGACAAGGCCCCCAGACTTCTTCCGGCCGAGGTAGGGGCGGAGGTAGAGCACCTAGTTCCAGTGCGGGGCCACATCGTATCTATGCGCTAGGTGGGAAACCGGGTCCAGAGGCCTCGCAGGATGCCCCACCAGGTATGCCCTTCTTCAGATAATTTATTGATAGATTTAAACTATATACGAATTGTTTCTTATCACTATGACATGATGTATTACGATATAAGCTAGAATATGAGCCTAGCGGCTAATAGGGTGAATCGGGACAAAAGGCTTCGTGAGACACCTAGTTGAAACCTTAAAGGTGGAAGTACCCATAGCATAGCAAGACCATAGCTATAAATCCGAACTAGGTTAAGCAGATAAAAGGCTACCTTTGATAAAACCTTATGAGGCTAAATCCAACATTCGAGGACGAATGTTCTAAAGGGGGGGAGGATGTTACACCCCGGAAAATTTCGCGCTACAAAATCGTAGACGGTGGTACGAGCTCGAAAAGGAGTTAAGTCAAACAAGGATTAAGGATGAAGATTGGGTGATCTAAGTCTAAGAATATATATACATACGACATTTGGAGACAATATGGTGTGAATTGGTTCATAAGTTATTTAACGAAAAACCCTCGTTACAGTAAGTTAAGGTGGGGCCCACACGTCGGGACTTTATAAAAGACATATGGAGAGATATATGGGTAGTACATGTGGAGTTGAGCAAGTTCTAAGAAGGACCCATAAGCCAAAAGTGAGTATAAGCCCTCCAAAAGGATGATTTAAGAAAATATTTTCGGATGACCTGACTTGGAGGGGTAAACACGGCATTATACGTTTGGAATTTGGAACAGAACCCGGAAATAACAGTTATAGATAATCGAATTATCTTTCCAACGGTAGGTCGTGGGCCTACATGTGACATCAGGATAAGGAGATATGAACGTTTTAAGGCAGAAGGGTCGAGTTGAACAGTAAGTACGACCCAACCCGAATCCAATTCGGGTCAGGCCCATTACCCATGCTTTTTAACTAAAATTTTCGGTCTCTCTCCCCCATTTTCAGACCAATAGCACCTAGAAAACTCTAGAGAAAAAGAGAGAAGAGAGCCTAGAGAGAAAACCAATTTTTGATCAAAATCGGAGCCCCGAATCCCGAAGCCCATGAAGAGAAAAGTGTTCTACGTCGCGTTGCCTTCGATTTGAGATAAAAATCAACTAAAGAGAAGAGGGTGGACGTGGTGGCTGCACACTTGAGGTAAGATTAAGGTTCCTTTTCATTGCCAACAAGTTTATTTAGAGTTTTAACGAACTAGAACGGAGAAAATAGTGAGATAAGTTCGTTTATTGGTGTGGGAAATATGAATCAATTTCTATGTAGTAATTTAGTTGTTGTTGATATGTATTCTATGATGCAAATGAGAATATGATGATTTTAGTGAAGTTGTAATAGTTAGAGAGTTGTTTTAAAAGTTAATATGATTTGAATGTAGACTTTTTGCATTGATGGAAGATAATGTTGTTTGTACATGGATTGTTGATGTTGTTGGTATTGTTGTTGGTGTTGTTGTTGGTATTTTAGCCGAGTTAAATTCTCGGGGATGTTGAATTTGTAGGGGAGATGCTGCCCAAATTTTTGTAGACAAGTGTCGATTTAAGATTGAATTCTTAAAGGCTTATAATCAATGTTTGGTATTGGTGACCAATTGTAGATTTTGGGGCATTCGGGACTTGAAATTGGAGAAGCGTAACAAGCGGAAAAGGTATGTAAAGCCTTACCTTTCTTTCTTTTGGCATGCCCTAGACATAATAGGTTATGATACAAGCCTCTGGGGAAACTCTATTCTTAGAAATCTGAGCTTAATTTTGACCCTTATTCATTCAATTTAATTGAATTAGGTACTTTATGTTTTGATAGAAAAATAGTTAAACATCCGTAACTTTCACAAACGGAATCGAATTGCCCTGAAACTTTCGTGGATGACTTCACAAGGCCAGGCCTAATGTTCGTAATTTATGTACGCCACCTCGACTTGACCCAAGTTGGGCCCATAATCCCCGAGACCTTTTTGTATTGCTCCATTTGACTTATTTCTGTACGATAGTTAAAGGAAACTTTTGGATATTGTCCGGACTACTAAACGATAGCTGTTTTAACTGTTCCATTGAGTTCTATAATATATTTTGATATGCAAAACGATTCCAGAACTTTTATTTTGGTATGATCCATCGTGCCAACCGAAAGATGTGCATCATCTATACTATGACTATCGTCCGATTCCTTTGAAATGACCTGTCGTCCGGATTCTTTCATCGAGTCTAAGAGTTGATTTATGTGCATTTAATTTTCCACTACCTTGCGCGTGCATAGGGTTGCTAGTCTACTCGTACTAACTCAGATTTATTTAAACGTGTGTGTGGTTTATTAATGATTTCAAGAAAAATTTGTTTTATACTAAAGAAAGTATAAAGTTTGATTTTCAAAACCACTCCGAAGGGGGTGCGAACTTTTACTATTCCATTTCACTTGCGATTTATGTTTACACCCCCTATCATTACTTCTTTGTATTGATAGCTAAGGATTAGGTTGAGTGGACATCAGGATTATTATTATGTCGCGAGTGGCATGCCCGAAGTGGCCAGAGTAGCCGTATGTCACGAGTGGCATGCCCGAAGGGGCCATCATTATTATTACGCCGGACGCGACATGCCCGAAGGGGCCATCATTATTATTATGTCGGAACCAGCATGTCCGAAGGGGCCAGGATAGACGTATGTTGGAACTGGCATGCCCGAAGGGGCCATCATCATTATCATTTCGGGACCGACATGCCCGAAGGGGCCAGGGTAGACGTATGTCGGAACCGGCACGCCCGAAGGGGGCCATCATTATTATTATGCCGGAAGCGGCTGTCCGAAGGGACTATTGTGATACTAGATTCAGATTGTATATTCTAGAACTTGCGTATGCTGTATTTATATTGTGCATGCTAGAATTTGGGTAAAGGTCACAGGACTTGGTTCAGAATGCTGTTTCAGGTTACTTACAGATTGATTTCTAAACTTGTTTACTGTCGCACTTTCCTGATTTATGATTCAGCGATGCTTTACATATTCAGTACATATTCCGTACTGACCCCCTTTCTTCGGGGGGCTGCGTTTCATGCCCGCAGGTTCAGGGACGCGACTCGGCGATCCAGCTACTTAGGGGAAGTCAGCACTGGGAGTCAGACAGCTCCATTTGCTTCGGAGGCTGTTCCTGTTTTGGTATAATTTTGTGTACATATTTTTCAGGTCAAACTCTTTAGAAGTCTGCGAACAGCGTGGGCGTCATGGTTACTGGTTGGCCTTGTCGGCCATTATTTTGTTGTACAGAAGTGGTGGTAGCCTCTTTGGCACGCCTTGTCCTATATCATGTATATATATACTTGTAAACATGCTTTAAGATGTTTTGAGTTACGTGTCGACTTTGGTATTTTATTTACAGCTCTCAGACTTGTTAAAAAAAAATCTATTGACCGTCATATTTGAGAACAAGTAACATAAGTTGGGTCAGCGGGCAGGATAAGCTCGGTCACTTGTCATGGCCCTAGGATGGGTCGTGACAAAAGTGGTATTAGAGCAGGTCAGTCCTCGGCGTGTTCGCAGACGGTGTCTAGTAGAGTCTTGTTTATCGGTGTTTTGTGCACCACATCTATAAACAGGAGGCTACGAGACATTAATAGGGTGTCATTCTTTCTTTCATGATGAAGATCGTGCGGATAGAGCTATGTCGTAAGTAAAGTACCTAATCTAATAACCTTGTGTGATTTCAGTGATGACTAAGAAGGGTAAAGCGACGGTAGCCCAGAAGGGCAAAGCAGTTGTGGATGAGGCAGTTAGCCAAGCCCCCAGGTCTACCAGAGCTCAGACTTACGCTGGGATACACATTCGGTCCCAGAGTCCTCCTACTTCCCCATTTCGGAGGAGCACAGAGGGACACCTGATCCAGCCCGAGCACAGGCTGTTCCTGTTTTGGTATAATTTTGTGTACATATTTTTCAGGTCAAACTCTTTAGAAGTCTGCGAACAGCGTGGGCGTCATGGTTACTGGTTGGCCTTGTCGGCCATTATTTTGTTGTATAGAAGTGGTGGTAGCCTCTTTGGCACGCCTTGTCCTATATCATGTATATATATACTTGTAAACATGCTTTAAGATGTTTTGAGTTACGTGTCGACTTTGGTATTTTATTTACAGCTCTCAGACTTGTTAAAAAAAAATCTATTGAGCGCCATATTTGAGAACAAGTAACATAAGTTGGGTTAGCGGGCAGGATAAGCTCGGTCACTTGTCATGGCCCTAGGATGGGTCGTGACAGAAATATCTTCGATGGCCTTTATCTTCTCCGGGTTTATTTCAATTCCCCTTTGAGAGACAAAGAAGCCCAAAAATTTACCGGACTTGACTCTGCATGCATACTTCTCAGGGTTCAACTTCATATTGTATTGCCTGAAGGTAGCAAATGTTTCTTGCAGATGGCAAATATGATCCCCAACAAGGAGACTTTTAACTAACATATCGTCTATATAGACTTCCATGGTTTCACCTATTTGTTGCTAAAAAATTTATTCACGAGCCTCTGATAGGTGGCTCCAGCATTCTTTAACCTAAAAGGCATTACGTTATAACAACATGTACCAAAATTAGTTATGAAGGAAGTTTTCTCTTGATCCTTCGAGTGCATCTTTATCTGGTTATACCCGGAGTAGGCGTCCAGAAAACTCATTACCTCATGTCCAGCCATAGCGTCGATCATTTGATTGATACTCGACAGCTGAAATGAATCCTTCGGGCATGCTTTATTCAGATCTTTAAAGTCTATACACATCCTTAATTTATTACCCTTTTTCTGTACAATAACCATAATTACGAGCCAGTCCGGGTATTTGACTTCTCGTATGGACCCATTATTTAACAGGCGAGCTATCTCTTCTTTAACAAACCTTTTGCAGACTTCTGCTATGGGATGCTTCTGTCGGCACACCGACGGAAAGCTGAGGTCTAGTCCAAGCTTGTGAGTTGCTACGTCCAACAGAATATCTTTCATATCCTTATGGGACCAAGCAAAACAATCATTTTTATCTCTAAAGTATGCAAGTATTATCTCCTTAAGCTCCGGGGTTAACCCCATGCCCAGGTATACCTTCCGTTTCGGAAGTTCCGAATGTAATGTTATCTGTTCCAACTCCTCAGCTGTGGATTTGGTAGCATCTGAATCATCCGGGGGTCGGAAATACCTTGGGACCCCATAATCATCTTCAACCTCATTAGATCTCACATCGTTTTTGCTATCTGTTGGCGTTTGTTGATCTGCATCCAATGTGGGACTCGAGCTCTGTAATTGCTATCTGGCAGGTCTGCTTGGGCTTTCTACTGCTGTGGGATCCTCTACGATGAACATATCGCTTGCTGACTGCTCCGCCCGAATCTGCCTGATTCCGTCCGGAGTAGGAAATTTGGGCAGCAAATGAAGCATCGAGGGGATAGCTTTCATATCGTTGATCCAGGGCCTCCCGAAAATAGCATTGTATTACATGTCGTGCCCAATCCCAGTAACTTTATCAGTTTTGTGACCCCGCCAGCTTCCACGGGCAGGTCAATCTGGCCCTTGGTGGTCTCGTTGTCCATATTGAACCCGAAAAATATCTTGGCAGCTGATATAATTTTCTCAAGAAGTCTCATTTCTTCCACCACCTTCTATCAAAGGATATTAGCTGAACTCCCTAGATCTACCATGACCTGCATGACTTGGCAGCCTTCGATGAGTACGGTGATGACAAGAGCATCATTATGGGTTAAGGTAACACCTGTTGTGTCTTTGTCGAAGAAAGTAATTGTATCATCATCTAGAAGTTCCCGAGTTCTCTTTTCTCGAGTTACCAAACTCTTCATCTTTCTTGATGATATGAAGCAGGTTCTGGCGATCATAGCTCCTCCGAAAATCATATTGATGATGTGAAGGGGAGCATTTGGCGCATCCTTCTCTTCGGAGGGATTGGCTCTACCATAATTATTCCTTTCTCTCTTGCTTAGGTACTCTCGGAGATGTCCCCTGGCAAGCATGTTGGCCACCTCATCCCGGAGGTGTCTACAATCGGTGGTTTTATGCCCATGGGTTCCGTGGAACTCGTACTAGAGCGTCTGATCTCTTGAGCTTAGGTCAGATCGCAACAGCCTAGGAGGGCATGCTGACAGATGGGTTTTTAGAACGTCAACCATTCGTGATTCGCTAATGGTAAACCTGTAATCCGAGAGTTTGGGATGCTCCGTTCCCTTCAGAGAAAACCCAAACTGGTTGTTCTTAGGTTGTAGCCCCCGTCCGTTCTTCCCAGAGTTATCTTTTTTGCTTCCCCTAGGCTTCTCTAACGATCGATAACTGGATCCACCAATGGCAGCTTCTAGTGGCGTGTACGGTTGGAAACAATTCTTTGAGGAGTTTTGGTCTGGTCCAAAACCTTTTTCCACCTTCATAGCGAAAACTGAGGAGGGAGCCCCCAACAAGTACTCTTCCACCCGTATCTTGGATTCATATCGGTTATGCACATCCTCCCAAGTTGTAGCTTGAAATTCCAGGAGGCTTTTCTTGAGCCTTCGGGAAGCATCCGAACTCAATGGGTTCAAACCCTTGGTAAAAGCCTCCGCAGCCCACTCGTCCGGTATAACGGGAAGCAACATACGTTCTTTCTAGAATCGGGTAACAAAACCTCTGAGACATTTCGAATCTCTCTGAGCGATGCAGAAGGTATCTGCCTTTTTTATTTTCACCTTTCTTGCTTCAGCATGACCTTTAATAAAAGTATCAGCAAGTATGGCGAACGATGTGGTTGAATGTTCCGGAAGCTGGGAATACCATGTCAGGGATCCTCGGGCTAGAGTCTTGCCAATTTTTTTTACCAGTACTGATTCGATCGTCTTCTCTTGCAAGTCATTGCCTTTGACCACCATAGAGTAGGCCATGATATGATCCAGCAGATCTGTGGTCCCGTCATATTAGAGAATATTGGGCATTTTGAACATCTCCGGGATAAGTTATGGAGCCGCCATGGGTGTGTATGCTTTTTGACTGTTTTTCTTTGAATCGAGCCTTTCGATGATTCGAGAATTTGACTAAGTCTCTTCTGAAACTCCTTCGTATTCTTTTCAGCCTCTTTGGTCGTTTAGTCCATCTTCCCGATGATCTCCCTCATGAACCATTTGACTTCAATCTGGAAGGGATCATCGAGAGCAAATTCTCTTACGGAAGCGTCTTTATTCCTTCCCACAGTTTGACTGCTTCTAACAGTGGCATTGAAATTGGAAACAATTGCAGGCATGCCAGAGGGAGCCGCATGCCCGCCTGCTAGTACACCGGTGAGGGCTTCAACGAGTTGCTTCAACCGTTCCACTTCTGCCATCTTTCCATTGTGTTTCCCTTTCAGAATATGGATGGTTTCTGCCATAATGTCATCGGTAGGGTCACCATCTGCTCCAATGCTGAGGTCATGTTCTCCTTCTGTTGTTTGATTTTCCATGTGCGATGGCTGCAAGCCAGTTTCAAGGGGTTTTCAATTCGGTCCCAGTAGGAGGTTGACCCGTTAGTTTCCACCGTTCATGTTTTCGTTAACTCCTGTCATACCTAAATGGATACTTAGGCAAACAGGAAACTTAAACGAAGTTAGTAAAACAAATAATGGTCACAATGACAACCACAACTATCCGGCACCACGGTAGGCGCCAAACTATTTACCAGTAAAATGGTTCAGTTGAATTTATAGCATGGTCAGCGACACGTGGATCTAAGTAACTAGTAAGACAATGATATTCATATTGAAATAATATAAATATACGTAAACAAAGTAAGAAGTACGGAAAATCCTGGGCTATAGGTGTCAATTTCAAACCAAGGCTTCTTCGTTCATGTCAGACTGTAGCATTGGAGCTTAACAAAGAATACAATAAGAATAAAGATTTTGCAAAGAATAAGTGTAAGAACTGAGTATATTAGCTGGTATCTCATGTCCTCCACAATGAAAATGACTATATTTATTTATGCTAAGAGCTAGGGGCACATATTCCTTGTATTCCGCCCCTTCTCATAATGAGCTTTAAATATATGGCAATAATGAGTAATGAAAAGGACCATTAAACGTAATAACACTGTAACTGTAACGCTTGAGCGGGTACGTAATGTCAGACCGTTGCGTTCTTGGACCAGAGCTATTGTAACGTTACACCAGACCTAGCGCTTTCTCCGGTATCATAGTTCTGCCACCGGTGGTAGTAGTGCTGACTCATCTTATGACTTATCCTCTATGTCGCATGCCCGAACTGTATTGGTATAGCTGTATCCTTTGCATTTTGCCTAATACAGGTAAAATGAGAAGTTTAAAGTTAAATTGTTACTATATATAGAAAGTTGTCAATCCTTTTAGACTGAACAAACATAAAAGAAAGCCACGAGATAGAAAAAGTATATTACAAGATTATTTAGTGTAATTAATCCTTTAAGTAGAGCCCTAAAAACATAGTGAAATAACTATTTTTCATACCATAGGTAGGCAAGAGGATAGCTTAAGCAACCATCCCACCAAACTCTAAGACAAACCGCGTCTAATTCATGTAGCAAGTAGGTATTAATCTGCATAATACATAGATAGGTCCCTGAACTTGTAGGAATTCCCCTTTGGATACTCCAACTGAGCCTCGTATCACTTGAACTCTCCAAGATGATCTTTACTGTACCATTTAGACATAAAGTTATTATATAGCCAAACAACAAAGGTGCGTGTAATTCACATTCCAATTTGACAAATAAAACGATGACATGTAGATTTTAACTATTAAAAAGAATTACAAAAAAGAAAGCAAACACTATTTCTCTTTCATCCGCAAACCCTCCCCCCTCTTTACTTCTTTTCTTTTACTCGTCTATTTCTCTGCCTCGCTGGAGCTATCCACCGATGGTTGGCGTAATTCAGTCCGGAGATGCTGCTTCAACGGCGACGAGAGTCAGAGAAACGTCTCAAATAGTGACTCCAAGCCAACGATCTCAACCCTAGTTAGATCTGGATCGCAATAGAGAAGGGAGGACACCGTCGGTGTCAATAGAGCTTACTTAAGCCCTGAATAACTCATCAACAAATCATGAAGGCAAGATGAAATAGTTTGTCGGAAATGTACCAAACGACCAGATCTCAAAGAATTCTGCCAGATCTGGTTGGAGGTAAACAAGTAGGAAGGAGAGGGCTAGTCGCCAGCCGGTGGTGAACTTCGGGGCAACGCAACGGTGGTCGTGAAGGGGAGGCAGCAGCGTGGCTATACTCGTTGGAATTAGCTGCCCTTGTGTCCTTTCCAGTGAGGAGTTAGACGCGCAGTGCTCTCATGCCTATCAGGTCGGGGAGGGTGGGGCTTTTTCTCTTCTTTTTTTGTTTGAAATGTTTTTTTTAATTAGTTAAATAGATTTAAAATAGTTTTCTGTTATAATTACTTTTTTAAGATTAAGAAAAGGAAAAAAATTAGCATCTCATGCTTTTTTTGAGCAGTGTAATGCACGCACTGTGCCACCTCAATAACTTGTGTCTAAATGGTACAGTAAAGATCTTCTGAAGGGTTCAGGTGGTACGGACTTCAGTTGGAGTGTCTAAGTGGAATTCTTTGACAAATTCAGGGACCTATCTAAGTATAAACTGTTGTTAATCTTTTGGTATTTTGATTTCTGATAATTTGTTGTTACATATAATTAAAGTAAAGAAGAGAGAGAGAGAGAGGAAGTGAAAGTACACAAAGATATATAGTTGTTTCTAGCTTAATGAACCTTTGAAATAATTACTTGTAATTATTGAATAAGTAATCTTATTGTATAAACATTTTTTGGCATCAATCAATCGAAGATTAGAATGATTTGACTGAAGTAACATGATCTTAAATTCCGTAGTATGTTACCTAATAATGGAGTTTTCATTAATAAGAACCCCATTATTTTATAATGCATAGGAAGCCCATATGTTAAGACAATTGACATATCAATCGTACATGTTTTCTACAGATCGTGATAACGATCCGTACTTATTTGGCATATTCATTTATGCTGACATTAGTTTATTTGTTACGACAGCTTTGTTATTTTTATACAACAATCCAGCATTGAGTTGTAAGTTGCTCAAAAAAGACGAGAAAATGAAACAAATTCCATTGACTTTTTATTTAAAGAATACACGTTAAATATGTTAAGTCCTTTCGCATTTTGATTCTTCCCAACGACTTTCATTGTCCACATTGAAATATGTTTTATTTAATCCCATTTTCACGACGGTGTTGGCTAAACATAGAATTAAGATATCGATTGACATTTTTTATTATAATTGGATAGGAATATATCACATCTTAAGTTAAAATCTGAATGGAATGCAAAACATATATTAAAAATTAGGAGTACTAAGTTTTTAAAATATTTTAAGATAAAAACAATGCCATATAAGATGTTTTCTCGTGGATATTGGCATCACATAGGTTACTGGCTCACTTGTTTCATGTTTTTTCCATGTTTACGGGACTTACCGATTTCAAAATTTCAAACTTTAACTTAGAAATTTGGGAGTGTCAGAAATAAGTACTAGTACTTCGAAGAGCCAATAAGCAAATTAAATAATAACATTGATAAGCTGACCATCCTACTTACAAGACTTTATTGCCTTCGTAAATCATCTGGGAGTAGATTGTGTATTTTTTTCGTGTTTAGAAGCCGTTTGGACATGATTTGAAATTATCTATTTATATTATTTTAAAAATATGAATATAAATGTTGGTTGACTAAAATAGCCTTAAAATATTGAACGACTTTTATACCCTCCAAACTAAGTTATTATTTAAATTGATAATTCCTTTTAGGATAAAATTGTAATATTAACAACTTTGACTTAAAATTGCACCTACAATGATTGAGAGTCCATGTCCTTCGTGGAAACTTTTTGCTAAATAGGATAGTTTCTAGCTACTCTTAATTAAAAGAATTTCCACAACATTGCGTATGTAGAAGAAGCAAAATAGAGAATTGGGTTAGCATTGATTTGTGTATCCTGCCATTTACTTGGACTTTTGCAATAATATTAAGAGAGAACTAAGTATAGAGTAGTTGATAGTTGATTCTTTTTATTTTGTTGATTCAATACAAATGCTTTTTGCAGTAGCTAGCTATAGTTTGATGCTCTTCAAAAATTGTGGATGATCGGTTGGTGGATTAAATTATCTGTCATTTTGTTTATTTGATTTGCAAATTACATCAATGAATTGTTTTATTACAATTACTAAGTATCTTTAATTTGTTTCATCTTTGCAATTTAATATTTTATTTGAAAAACTATATCTATGTATCCAGTGTAATTGTTTTCTCAGACGTAAGCCCGCAAACTGCTCATAGGAATAGCTTGACATAAGGAGTGAACTCGTGGACATGCATTCAAGTCTAACGTCTAAAAGAACCGAAATATGTTAAAAGTGAAAAATATCACATAAATTGAAACAACGAAAGTAACATTTTGAAGTTGAGTAATAATATAATTTTATTAATTTGTAATAGACTGTGAAGTTTAAATGCCACAACCTATTACAATGAAATTACGTCATGGAGAATTCACCTTAGACCGTAAACTAAGGCTACAATGATAGAATATGTATCAAACTCCACAATTCAAAGCCTGTTTGGCTAAACTTTCAAAATTAGCTTATTTTGAAAAATGTTTTTCAAAAACCTAATTTTGGTGAGAAACAGTTTGTTTTTACCGTCAATTGAAAAACTTTTTGGTTTTGAGCAACAATGTTGGGTCAAACCTCTAAAAAGTGTTTCTAAGTGCATATTAAATTCATATGTCATTTCATATTTTCATTAAAAGGAGGAACATTTCTAACTGTAAAGGACAATAATTGAGGTCCAACAAATTGAAGGAGGGCCATTTTTAGCCCAAAAAGGCAAAAACTAACGTTAAAGACAATAGACGTCCAATAGGTGGACGTAGCGCACATTTAAACCATTATCAATACGTTAGGGGAACTTTTTATCCTTTTCCATTTCATGTTTAAAGGCATTGTACATAGGTTAAGAGCGTGTGAAATGTTGATCCAATAATATTGATTGTGTTTTATTCACTTCAAAATTATATTATTTTTGTAAGAAAATTGTTTTGTACTGGATAAAATTAGAATACTTGATAATTATTTTCAGAATATATGTATCGAGAAATATTGCACGTGTTGGCTTTAAGGTCACTTAATCCCTAATATTGAATTATCTTAGTCTTAACATGTTTTCAATATGGAAAAAAGAAGAAAGATAAAAATCAAGAACATAATTCAAAGAAGTAATAAGTAGATACAATCCTATAATTATAGTAATATTTTTGTAACTCTTACAATAAATATATATAATTACAAAAATTATTATCTAACAATTATGCTATGATTGAGATTGACTGGGAATAACGTGCAACTACACGTTCATAGAGACTAGTTATTTTAAAAGCCTGAATATAAATGTTTGTTGACCAAAATAGCCTTAAAATATTAAACGACTTTTCTACCCTTACTATTATTACTAAGATTACTAATTGCTAATCCTATTTCTATTGAACTATGTAACCGCCGAATTTTATACCGTTACTAACAATTACTACTAATAATTACTCATCCTTCTTACTAACTATTATTACTAATTACTAATCCTGTTTTTTTTTTTTTTTTTTTTTGGGGTTGAAAACTAATAACTAATCCTTTCTATTCAAATATCTAACAGCCGACTTTGTATCCATCCTAACTATTAATACTAATATCACTAATTACTAATTCTTTTTTTGGCTGAATATTAATTTCTAATTTTATTTCTATTAAACTAATTAACAGTCGAACCAAAAAACCAACAACTACTAACAGAACGGCTATTACTCCAACGTTACAATTTGATCTCCTTTCTTTTTTCTATTTGAATTGTATTCCTAATATAATTTGATATAGGAGCCAAATACTTCAATAAAATAGATCATTGTTCCACACTCTATCGTATTCAGAATAACAAAATTCAGCAAACTTCTCGAAAGGTATTATTTCTTTCCATTATTATACCTTTTATTTTCAACTTTATTATTAATGTTTAGAGGTGTTTGCCGCTTTGTCAATAGATATTGCCAGTACAAATTGTATCACCTCATTAGAAATATTAGATATTTGCTTCTCATAAAGTAAATCAACCTGATTAAATTATAAAAATTAATTTATATTTAGAGTAGATGTTGTTTTGCAACTTTTTTGTTTTTTGGGAAAAGGTGCAAATATACCCCTCAATTTTGCGATTTAGAGCAGATATGTCCCTCGTTACAAAAATGGTGCATATATACCCCTGCCGTTACAAAAATGGTGCAAATATACCCCTGCAGTTACAAAATGGTGCAAATATACCCTTTTCACTAACGGAATTTTTTTTAAAAATCATTTAATTTATTTTTTAATTAAAAAAAAAAGTCTACCTATATTTTCTTTAGTAGACAGGTGTTCGGACAATAACAATGGAATTAGATTTGGCAAAAGAATATGTGTCTATAAATAATCTTAGAAACTCTGATTTCAATGGGTAAAAAAGGTATTGGTAATTTGAAGAGGACCGATAATAGAATATTAAAACGCAAGGGGTGATGGTTCCGTATGCAGTTGACCTTTGTGGAAGAAGAGGTAATATTCGTTGTATATTTGTATCATATTTCTTGCTTATTCCTATTTTCTTTATTAACATCAAATTAATTTTTAAATAATTATTTCAGGGAACAAAAATTTAGACGGTATTTTTCAATGAACAAGTTAAATATTAATTCAACAGATTTATTGAAACAAAGCAAAAGTTATAACATATCATAGATGGTTGTGTGAACGATCCTACCTCTAGCTATTTATCTGTGAAGAAAGAGTTGGAAATATCTTTTACCAATTATACTATAGTTAAGGAATGCAACAATTATTTTTTCAACCACAAATTTTTCTCTGTCTTTAGTAACAAAATAGAGAGAATGCATGTTTGGAAATAACGTGCAACTGCACGTTTATAGAGATTAGTATTACATTAAAAGCATGAACTCTCAAACTTGAAAGTTAAATTACATAAATACCCCAAGCATTTAATTAAAAATAAATTTACCTAATTACCCTTATTAAAAATTAGGTTACCGAACTCATTATGAAAAGCCCTACCAAAACAGTCGCAAACCCTTCATATTCCTTCATTAAGAATCACAACCATTCAAATAGTCATCTTTCTACAATGGAAAGGAAAACTGCACTTCACAAATTATTTTCCCGCTACCAAGATTGGATGGCTTATGATGTACCTGGTCAATATCTTTCTTTTTCATGGTTTAATTCGGTGGTAGTGATTCAGTGGATTTTGAATCCAAACATCCCAACATGAGGAATATTGCACATTCAACCTACGTGGCTTGTATATATCCAATCTATTACAGTGACTTGAATTACTAAAGTTTTGCAACGATAAGAAAGCATGGTTGAAGTATACTAACGCTGGCCAGTAACTTCATAGTCCCTGAAGCAAGGTCTCGGTTCAGAGGAAAATCTCGGATTTAAATTTGGGATAAGGCACAATTACCCTCCTGAACTATATCCGAAGTTGCTACGACACACCTTACCTTTCCTTGGGTCCTATTAACCCCCTAAACTTATTTAAAACGGAATAATTACCCCCCTAAACGCTGATGCTCACTCTCATATGGAAGAGTGACATACACTTTCCTTGTCACATGTGCATTTATTTATTTATTTTTTTTAAAAAAAAATTCAGCTTACATGTAAATTTTTAAGAATAAAAAAATAAAAAACTGATTTTTCTTTTAAAAAAATTATTTTTAAAACCCGTTTTTAAAAAAAAAAAAAAAAAAAAACTGAAAACGCGAATTAAAAAACTGAATTTTCTTTAAAAAAAATAAATTTAAAACCCTTTTTTTAAAAAAAAAATGAAAATTTGTTTTTTTTTTAAAACCCATATTTAAAAAAAAACAAAACTGAAAACATGATTTTTTTTTAAAATATGGAAAACTTGATTATTTTTTTTAAAATGTCTTAAAAGATCTTGATTTTCATGATTTCATTTTCTTAGGACACTTTTATCTTTCAAATAAAATCCGGAAAAAGTGTTTTTCTTGTCAAAATTTGAAAAAAAAAAACTGATTTTTTATAAAATTTTGAAAAAATTAATTTTGTTTTTTAAAATGTGGAAAACTAGATTTATATTCATATTTTAAGAAAATACAGATTTTTAAGAAAAAAATTAAGCTTTCCCGCTTTTTATGTTTCTCACTCTCTCAAAGAGAGTGAAACACACTCTCCTTGCCACGTCAACCTTAAGGGGGTAAAATATTACGGTTTTAAATAGTTTAGGGGGGTGATAGGACCAAAAATTAGGTAAGGTGTGTCGTAGCAAAAACGCTACTAGGTGAGGGGGGTAATGATGCCTTATCCCATTTAAATTTAATAGGCTTAACTTTTAAGATTCAACATTGAGTTCATTATATTGTAATGTTAAATTTATGTGTTCGATGTGATTAACTTCATATTATTGTATAAGCAGAAAAGTGGCAACAAATTAGTGAAGATTTTAGCAGTTAAGCCATGGTGATGGCAAACCCGGGTCGATATTTATTTTTCAAGGAGAAATCGAGATATTTTACCACAGAGAAACTTATACAATTTCGATGTTCAACATCTTCAATTGGTGATAACCACAACATGCGGTTGATTGGATCACAAGTCGCGGCTCTTTGGAAAAATAGAAGGCTGAGGTCGCCATATTCTTCTCATGAAAGAGACACAAAAATGGTTTTGCTGATGTCCCTGAAGCTGACGGTGTGAAGGAGATTCAACGGCACCATCTGTTTAGTTCTCCTTATTTGATTGTCAAAAGGCTTCAAGTTTCTAAAATTCTTTTTTCATTCCATGTGGCATTACCAATTACAGTCAAAGCAGCTTGGACAGCCACTTAAAATATCTCAAATCAAATTCATTCATGGATATAAGTCCTTTCTTCACGAGAAAAGAAAGTATTTTGCTTTAATTTACCATGAATCCAAAGCCTAAATTTTCACAATGACCTGTGAGCGAAAGTCATAGGATATGGTCATATGACAAGGCAAGGAGACAAGAAACAACCTTCACTTTTGACAAAGAACGCATAAAGCATAAAGCATTTTGATGATTTTTTTTTATTTTTTTTGTAAATTTATGAAGAAGACATATCAAGTTGTTGATTTCTTTTCTTCGTCTTTATACCTTGAAGAAAGTAGCGAAAAAAAGGGGGTTCTACTAAAAATCGGGTTCTACTTTCTAAGTTTCCTGTTTAATTTTCTATCCTTGTGAGGTTTAATTTATATAAAATATCTATTGGGTAGAACATGATCTCATAATATATATTGCATCTTCCATGCATATAATGATTTGAAACAACTAAGGTTAGATTGTGTCTTTCATCATATTAACAAGTTGCTTGGAAAAAATCAATTTTGCCTTGTTGGTCCAATTCTTAGGCGGGGGAGTCTTCTGAAGAAAAGAAAACGCTTTTGTTGAGTGTCTCCTACTAATTAAATGTAAACAGATCTTCTCACGAAACTCTTATTAGTTGACAAGATAATGAAAGTAATAGAAACATTGGACTATTACCATTTCAAAAGAGATAATCTCGAATAACATATATTGTTTTCATGTGATATGTCAGTTTTAACTGAAAATTTATAATCTATGAATTTAAAGACAAAATCGTCAAGAATTATAGAGGAAATGTGAACATATAGACTATTTTTCCAGTACGTAATACATACTCAAGGAATAAGGGTGATAGTAAACACAAATAAATAAATATTCCTTTAAACTTACATATTCAATTATTTGCATCGATTTTTCACAAGATGTTTGATTTAATGCATGCACTAATATTACACAGTGAGAAGCTGAACTTTATTCCTACTAGTCTCACAACATAAAGTGGGATGGTAAATTAATTGAGGGACATTCCGGATGAGAGAATATAATACCCAATAAATAAAGTGATTAACTCGATCCATATGATATAACATTCATCATTGTAAATGAATTGAGAAATTTTTGTATACTTATTTAAGATATTCTTTTTAATTTTCACTTAATTTATTCAAACATGTATTTTTAAAGCATGCATCGTGGTTAAAGTTTTAACTATTTTGAATACAAATTTTATGTTAATAGGTATAAGACCACGTGCGACGCACGAGCCGTGTAACTAGTTATATGAAATAAGTGATTTGAAATCATGATGATTTGAAGTTGAAGTTTTATTTTTGGACATGCAATTTGGATTTTCTTAAGTTGCATTTTTTCTCATAGACATAACCCCACAAGTTGTGAAAATATTTAAAGCTTTCTCAATCCTTTTACAATATTACCAAATGAGCAAATCATAGTTCATAACAAAATTAATACCCTACTAGAAGGCTTTTCTAAACATGCTAAGTATTACTGATATTTTGATTTCTGAAAATCTATGGTTACATATACACAAGAGAGAGAGGGAAGTCAAATTTTATAGGCATCGATGTATCAGGAAGATTAGAATTATTCAACTGAAATAACAACTTCATTTACTAAACCACTGGCAGATTCCCATGTAAATCAGCTTGGAGAAGCTTGCGAAATATTGAAAACTGCTAAAATCTAAACAAAAGTGAAAGCGGTAAAGAGACAAGCGTATTTTGGGATAATTTTCTCTCTGCCTCTTCATTCACAGTATGACCTCCTTATATAGAAATAAGTCACCACCTAAAGTAACCCTATTCTAATAGAACTACAATTCCTATATTATCCTGATTATAAAGTAACCCTATTCTAATAGAATTACAATTCCTATAGTACCATAATTATAAAGTAACCCTACTCTAATAGGACTACATTCCTATGATAACCACCCTCAAGTTAGAGCATTAGAGTTCCCAATACCCAACTTGCCAAGTAAATATTCATACTGCGAGTTTCCTAATGCCTTCGTAAATACGTCAGCTAACTGCTCATCGGTTGGCATGTAGCTGGGGGATATATTACCGGATTCAAGCTCATCCCAGACATAATGTTAGTCGACTTCAATATGTTTGGTTCGTTCATGAAAGACCGGGTTTTGGATAGTATACCAAGCCACTTGACTGTCACAGTATACATTAACCGGATACTCATGTTCAACTCCTAAACTATGCAAGATTCCTTTTAACCATTTCAATTTGCATACCATCATCGCCATTGACCAGTATTCTGCCTCTGAAGAAGACTGGGAGACAATATGGTGCTTCTTTGTCTTCCAAGATACATGCAAATTTCCAAGCGTGATAAGTAAATCGGTAAGCGATCTTCGGGTTAGTAGGCATCCTACAATCACACTATCCGTAAAATTGGAGGTCACAATCTTTATCATCACTATTCTTTGTTTTGGGTTCTTCATCAAATAACACCACTCTGAGAGTCGCGCCCCCAATGTGCTTCCTTCGGTTCCTGCATGAACTCAGATAGAACATAGACGCAATATGATACTCTGATCAGGTGAAACCAAGATATATGAGTCTCCCGACCAATAGACGGTATGGTTCCAAATCTACCAAATTGACTCCATCGGCCAGTGCCAAATTGTGATTCTGTTCCATGGGAGTGTGTAGCGACCCGTTATGTCGTTTTGATTATTTTGCCAATTTTACCCCTCTTGATCCTTACCCTAGATACTTTATAGTGTATTTGACTTGTGGTGATGGGTGACACGATTCCTAAGGCATTGAGATGAGATTTGAGTAAGAAAATGATACTCTTGGCAGTTCATAAGTGTTTGGATGACCAAAGTCAACATCTAAGGTACTGAGTATTATTGAAGTTTCATCAATTCCATTAGATATGGAATGTCGATTATGATTTGGCTGAGTAGTTTGTTCGGTTCCCAAGGGACTCGAGAGTGTTTTGGTCATTTGGTTGAAAATTTTGTTTCATGAGTTTTGGTGGTGACCTCGGTCAACACCGGGTCAAGATGACCTCTCTTAGGAATTCTGAGGGCACGAGTGATTTCGTAGAGTATTTTAAAACTGGTTTGCATATTTGGTTTATGTCCGGGAGGTTCCTGATGAGTTTCGGGGGTTGGATTGAAGTTTGGAACATTGCAGATTTTGTTGGTTTTTGGTATCTCTCTTTTGCGAGATTCGACTCGCAGCTGAGGAGCCGCACCTGCGCAAGGTGGGCCGCAGGTGCCTTCTTTTAGTTAAGTGGGCTAGGCCGACTTCTGCATAGAGAAGCCTGCAGGAGCGAAGGCCCTCCTGCGCATCATGGGCCGCCAATGCGGCTTTGGATAATTTAAGTGGACAACGCAGATGCGAGGCTTGGACTGCAAAAGCGGGCCTACTACGAAATTTTGGCCGCTTTTACAAGGATCGCTGA
Organism: Lycium barbarum; assembly: GCF_019175385.1. Lineage (NCBI taxonomy): Eukaryota > Viridiplantae > Streptophyta > Magnoliopsida > Solanales > Solanaceae > Lycium > Lycium barbarum. Next base: position 16,369,417 of record NC_083344.1, on the reverse strand, counting down.
GCAGATCAAATATTTAATTCCCCAATTCAAGTTTGGTTCATTCATTCACATATTTGGAACTTAGAAGCTCGATTTAAGGTGATTTTGGGTTTTTAAACATTCATCAAGTAGGTAAGCTTCTTACCTTCCTTTTATGGTTATATGATTGATTAGTAAATAATTTCATGTTAGAGATCATGATATAGTATGAGGGTTTGAAGGTTTTTTTTTCAATCAATCAACCACTCTAAATGAGTGGCTACTTTACTGCATTTCATCTAATCACAAAACAAAGGAGAGCAACCTCCTTGTACCTTCCTTGTATGGACATCCCCATACTAAGGGAATTGTAGGATTTTTGATAAGCTTACAAAAGTATGTTATAGGAAGAGTAGAACCTCTTCATCGATCTATACAACAGGCATTAAGGAACATCAAAAGAGTAAATCCTATCTAACCTCTTATTATCTAACCTCTTATCTCTATTACAACAGTTTATACTAATATTATTCCGGAATGTTGGCATCTGCATTCTATCCATGTTCATTTCTCCTTTCACTTATTTGGGAAGATTATGAAATTCAGTTATCCAAGTGATTGAGTTGCAGTTTAATCCCCAGTTAGATAAACTGTCTGCCACTCTATTGCTTTCCCTATAACAATGAGCTATGCTCCATCTATCAGCCTATTCTAGTAGTTTTTTGATATTCAAAATAGTGTCCATGATGTTCCATGGGGGGTTGGATTCTTCCATAATTCAGTCTACCAGTAGCTTTGAGTCACTTTCTATCTCTAGGCATTTATGTCCATTTTGCATGCACCAATCAATCCCAATTTTCATAGCTAAAGCCTCAGCAACATTGTTGGTGGTAATTCCAAAATTTATTCCATATAAAGCAATCAGAAAGCCTCTGTGATTTCTTATTACACCTCCACCTCCACTATTTCCTAGATTTCCTTTTGAGCATCCATCAGTGTTTAATTTCAAGAAGCCAGTAGCAGGAAAAGACCACTTAACAGGAAAGGATTTGATACATGTTTTGGCCTGTTCTATGATCTTAATGAATTGCATCCAGCTTAGGCAAGGGTCCACATTATGGAATTGTTTATGAGTTACCCTCACAAGCTGTTGCTATATTCCCAGCTTGATCTTTTGAAAAGACATATTTTTATCCTCAAACCTTTCTTTGCACCTATTAATCCATGTCTGCTAGATGATAATCCCAGGTAGCACTTAAAGGACCATACTTTGGATAGGATTCTTGCCTTTAGTAAGCCACCAATTGATGACTTGATGTCTTAAGCTATTTGAGTTCTGAAAAATCCCAAACCATTGTTTCAAGTGACTCCATACCTCTTGACTAATCTTGCTTTTATAAAAAAGATGTTCCACATCTTCTTGGTTATGACTAACACAGCAAGAACACATAGAAGGAAGATGCACATTGAATCTCCTCAAATTCAAGTCCATAACAATTTTGTTTTTAAAAACTTTCATAGGAAGAAAGAAACCTTGAATGGAGATTTTTTGTGCCACATCATTTTATTGATCAAAGAAGGATTCTGAGCCATTCTCACAATATTCCAGGCAGATTTAAAACTAAATCTCCCATCTGCTGTGACTGTCCAAATAGGGTTGTCTTTTAGACTGGGAGAGTTAATAGTAATTCCTCTAATTTGTTGCACAATATGCTTAGGAAGCTTCCTCTTGAGCTTTTCCACATTCCAAGTTCCATCTTCAATATATTCAGCCACAGTGCCTCTTACAGAAGTGTTGGCATCCCCAAATTGGGCTACATCCCCCAAACCAGACCAGTTATCCCACCAAAAACTTGCATTTCCTTTGTAGATTCTCCATAATATAAGATGATCAATATTCTATTTAATCTCCATCATCCTCATCCAATTATGAGATTGTGTGTAACTCCATTTCCTAGCCACAGGATGAATTATTCTAGCATATTTGCCCTTAAAAAATTCTGCGTATAATGACTCCTTAGTTCTGAATTGCCACCACAACTTGGCAGAGAAAGACTCTGAAATATCCTGCAGGGACCTTATACCAATACCACCTACTAAAGTAGGCATACAAAAACTGGACCATTTAGCCCAGTGATACTTATTCTTCCCTTCATTATTGCCCCATAAACAATTAGCAAAAAATTGTTGCATTTGTTTGAAAATAGTTTTAGGTGGTTTACAAATGGCTAGAAAATGCACATGCATAGCTGAAAGCACATGTTTCATCAAAATAATTTTCTCTTCTGTTGATAATCTGCCATAATTCCAAGAGTTTACCTTCTTGAGGATCGTGGTTGTCGTATCATCAAAATATTGAATAAGCTTTCTTCCTTGAAACAAAGGGCATCCCAAAAAGGTAATTAGAAAATCTTGCCTTTGAACTTGAAGAATACTTTCCACAATTCTACTCCTCTTGTCAGAAATCTTCTTATCCATTATAAAGCATCTTTTATTTCTATTGATCATCAGTCCTGAATTAGTGGAATAATCCTCAAGAACCTTCATGACTAGATTCAAAGTCATAGTTTTTCCTGCACAAAATATTATCAAGTCATCAACATAAGCTAAGTGATTGATTTTAGGTCCATCAGCTTGCCTAGTGAAGCCTCTGAACCTTGGTTTATTATACAGTTCATTTAACATACAAGATAAAGATTCTGCAACAATTATAAATAAGGCAGGTGAAATAGGGTCCCCTTGTTTCATCCCCCTTTGAGACTTGAAAAATCCATGTCTCTTCCCATTAACTACCACACTATACCAATTGTTAGCAAGCATATTCCGTATAATGAAAATCACTTTTTCATCAAATCCTATTTTCCTCATGATAGCACACAAAAAATAACAGGAGAGTCTGGCATAAGTTTTATTCATATCAATTTTAAAAACAACATTACCCCCATCATTTTGTTGCTTCATGTCATGAATAATCTCCTATGCTAAAAGGACATTTTCACCTATTGCCCTTCCTTTAATAAAACCACTTTGATTTGGGGAGATAATCTTTGGAATAATGGTAGAGAGACTTTTAGAAAGAACTTTTGAAATAATTTTTTGAGTGACATTGCTAAGACTGATAGGCCTAAAGTCTAAAAAGGTTTGAGGAGCATCAATCTTAGGCAGTAATATCAAAAAAGTATGAGTAAAATATCTAGGGATTTGTTTGCCATTAAAATCAGCTCTAACCAATTTAATAATGTCAGTTCCTACAATGTCCCAAGATTTTTGGAAGAAAAAACCACTGAATCCATCAGGACCAGCTGAGCTATTTGGATTAATGTCAAAAACAACATTTTTAACTTCCTCTACATAGGGGTTTTTTTGATAAAAATTCATAATCTACAGAATTAATGCCGATAGGAACATGTTTAAGGATATCAAGTCAATATAGTTGTCCTACTGTGAAAAACGATTCTGATAAAACTGAGCTGCAGCATTGCCAATCTCCTCTTCCCCTTCAATCCATGCTCCATTATCACAGATTCTATTGATATGAAGATACTTTATTCTGCCCTTCACCACAGAATGAAAAAACTAAGTGTTTTCATCTCCTTCTAAATTCCATTTCAGATTTGCTTTTTGCCTCTAAAAGCAATCCACATGTTTATGCTGTAATATCAGTTTTGCCTTAGCTTTGTTCATGCTCATTCTATCCTCTTGTTCCATAGTATCCATGTATTTCTCTTCAGCCTTCATCACTTCCTCCTCAAGCTGCTGAATTTTATCAAAGATGTTGCCTACTTTATTTTTGGACCATTCTCCTAAGGCTCTGCTAGTATTTTTGAGCTTCTGTTGAACTTCCCAAAATATGTTGCCACTTGTATAAGAAAACCAGTGATCTTTTACAATCTCATGGTATCCTTCTATTTCAGTCCAGAAGTTCAGGAATCTTAAGTACTTCACGTATGATTGACTAGAATTCTTGCTATTGATTAAAAGGGACAATGGTTTGAGCTTACTCTATGTAAGTGAATAACATCTGAAATGTCAAAAGCCTCAGACTATTTTTCATTGCTAATCATCCTATCTAATCTTTTCCATATCACCTCTTCTCCCTTTCTTTCATTTGACTAGGTGAAAATATTCCTAGAGAAGACATTATCTTTTAAACCACAATCTTGCAAACACTCCATGAATGGCATGCTTTTTTTCAAACTATGAGGTTTACCACCCATTTTCTCATCAGCAGATAGAATACTATTGAAATCTCCATAGATAGCCCATGGTTCATTGATTGTAGAATCAATTGCTCTCATATATCTCCATAGGTCCTCTCTACCAGCTGCTCTTGATTTAGCATACACTACTAAGATAAATACCTGTGGGGAAGAGTTCAGAACCACTTTTCAAGTCACCATTTGATCTTCTGAGAAATAAATGGAACAATCAATATCATTACCCCAAAAGATCCAGATTTTGTTACTTTTATTAGCATAGGCCCCTTACCGTATTTGTAGCTTTCAATTTTTGATTCCTTTATGAAAGGTTCCTGAAGAGCAACCAAAGGAATTTTGTACTCTTTGATCATATATTTCAGTCTCTCAGTTGAGCCTGAGAGTTCGTCCCTCTAATATTCCAACTAAGGCACTTGAACATTAATATTCTGTTTGGAGGATTTTTTGGGATCCTTCTTTTGATTTTTTGTGCTAATATTTATCTTGCTTTGCTCACCCTTTATTTTCCCTTTCATTCCTACTGGAGGCACTTTCTCAATTGTAACTTTCCTTGCACCAGCCTGTCCTCCCTTACTCTTGAGATCCTTTATTAACTTCTCTTCTTCCTCACTCTCCTGTTCATCATCTTCCTTACTTTCGTCCTCCCCTTCTTCTTCAGATTCATCTGAAGGGTTTTCTTCCTCTGTTGATGTAACTTCTGCCCATTCATCATCATTATCTTGCTTTGATTCTTGTTTGTCCTCATTGATTTCTTCTTGTAATTCTTCTTCTTCCTTGTCTTTAATCCCCTTTTCTAATAACTCATCAAAGCTGTTTTGTGTGATAGTCTGCTCCACCTCTTTGGTCACATGATTGGTCTTAGTTTGTTTTTATTTTTTTGATCTTTTACCAAAAGATCTTTTCTTTTTGCTACTAGCATGTTCCCATCCCTCCTCATATAACACTACCTCCAATTCGTATGGATCATTTATCATGAAAGTATTTTGGGAAGATTTACCTCCTTCCTGGACTGTTTTACCTCCTTCAGGGGTTTTGAAGTTGTGATTAGTCTCATCAGCATTGGTATCTTTATTCTTGGCTGAACTCTTGTCCCTTATTTCCTCTGTAGAATCCTTACTCACCTCTTGATCACCCTTATTCATTTCCATTGACTTATCTTTTCCCTGGTTCACATTGTTGGCATTTTCTTTTCTTTGTGTCTCATTTTTAGGCATTGGTTTATTGATTCCAAAAATAGCTCATGTAGGCTTGAAAACAGATTTAGGAGGTTCACTTTTCCCCCTAAATCTCCTGAAAACCTTACTATTATTGATCTGTTCCTCTCTACCTCTTTCAGTCTGTTGGTTTTCATTGGATTTCCCATTTTGCTCCAAAGGAATCTTTTTCATGTTCTGCTTAAATTTCCTAGCATTCTGTTCCTTTCTTGAAGCTTCAGTTTTGTGGGCTGTTATTTTCTCCTCCTCTTCCTTTTGTTCCTCTTGTTGCTTCTTTTCAAGCACCCTGCATTAAATTAAGTTATGTCCCAACTTCCTGCAGTGCTTGCAGTATTTTGGGATATTTTCAAACTCAATTTTCTACTCAAATCCTTTTAATGGAACATTATCATCCTCAATTCCGATCCAAACACTTTTACCCAAAGGTGAGTAGATCCAATTCAACCCTTTGAGTAGATCCAATTCAACCCTTATTTTGGCCATACTAGGTCTAGTTATACTCCTAGTAGCCACATCAACTTCTAGTGGATTACCTACTTCATTGGCAATTTGTTTAACATAATGCCAATTATGTAGATGAAAAGTTAGTCCTGGAAGAAGAGTCCACACCGGAACTATGGGCAAGTCTTCCTCCGGCTTAATGTCCGATGTACATTTTTGTAGCCAAATTTGATACCCCATCAACTTCAATCGATCTTTTATAAAGAATAAAATTGTAATCTTTTTCATTTGTGAAGTTTAGAAAGATATTGAAATTGTCAAAGACACTTATTTTATGAGTTCCTTTCATTGGAAATTTCTCAGAGAACTTTGACCTAAGAGTATCAATTTGGGTCCGACTTTTGAGAAATCTTCCTCCGATTTTTCTTCGACAATGATTTGCCATCACTCCATAGAAATAAGTTGCTTTGAAAATCATAGCTGGTTTGCCATTGTACGAAGTTCTTCTTCCTTTGATCAATTTTGGTTCAATGCTTTTAAGAATTGCAGATGAACCCAGAGCTTCAGTGAGAGTGTTCGCATATGATCTTGTAGAATCGTGTGTCGATGGGATCGCCTCAGTTGAGGCTTCCTTTTGAGCTATTGTAAGCACCGGAGGGGTTCCAGACGGTGGCCCTATGACTTGATCAGAAAATTAACAGTAATAAAATTAGTTATAACGGTAATATTTAAGAGAGAGAAAAGGTATGGCGCGTGTACTGCGTTCTATGATAGCTTAATTCACTTGTGAATTTTGTTTCTTGATCACTTGTTGGACTCCATGAAGGTTTGAACGGTTATGAACCCTAACTGGATTTTTGGGATTTCTTACATATATCATGAAATTGATGATGGATGGTGGGTAAACTAATTTTATGTTGAATTTCCACTTTTGCCCTTGTGGTTCAGCATCCTATTTTTAGGTGACTTTTGGGTTCGGAAGTAAGTATAACTTTATGCGTATCGTTGGATTCGTATGACTTCTTAGAATAATAATTTTAACCTGTTGAACCCGATTTTATAATGAAATTACGATTTTGACCTTCGGGGTTTGGAACGGGGTTTTTTTAGTTGATTTTCTAGACCCGAATCTTTACAAGGAAATATGAGTATTTATTGACTCCTATTCTTACGTATAATCTCTGTTTGAACAGATTGGGATCATTAGAGGCTCTACGAAAGAGCAAGGCTATGTTGTGATTGTCGAACCCCTACTCCAGGCATGTTAAGACTTTGAACCTTAACTTAAGCATCATGGTTGGCTTAATTAGATTAATAAGAGGGGATAATGGGGTAACTATAAGGGGTCCCGATACTTTTGAGGTGACGAGCACTTGTATCGGGTACCGGTGTCATGATAAAGGTATTTGCGTAATCTCAATTTTATAGTCTGGTCTGAATGCCATGCTTTGGGAATTAGGCACAGATTGATTTGTATCTGTGATTAGGATATGAGGTCCCTTATTTATTATTTCTATGCTTATTACCTGTCTTATTTGTTCTCATGTGTTTTCATCACTCCTAAATACTCTTTTAAAAGTGAAAAAGAGATAAAGATTGAGTCTTTATTGCTTAGCTTGATTGCTTATTATGCATCTCATGTGCATTTGAGGATACTTGTGAAGGGTCTAAGGGAAAATGATTCTGGACAGAGTGATGATGGTATTTTGAGCAAGATTGGCTAGTCGACAGGTAATGTTACCCTAAGGGCTGGGTAATGTGATTTGGAGCCGATGGGGCTAAGTATTGCGATTTGAAGTCTAAAATGGCTAAGATTCGATGTGATCTGGGAGATCTGAAAATGGCGGGTTGATATATGGACCTCACGAGTCCCCCATGGGTCACTATTCATTAATGTTTGAACATGTGTGTACCGGTGATGGAAAGTCTTGCATTGCATTGCATATCATTTGCATATTATATTTTCACACTGGTTTCTTGTGTGATGACTTACTTGAGTTGTTTTCCGATTCATCTTAAATGCTTATTCGGTTGCTTGATAGACGTGAGGATTAGAAGCTTCACCTAGGCTTAAAACTATAGATTATTATGATTATTATCATTGTGGGCTAATAGTGGTTAAGTGTGGAAGTAGTATGCGAAGACCAGCTCTCATCTCCATTTTCGTTAGGGTCGATCGTCGATGCTACAGAGTACACGTTGTTTTCTGTACTCACGCTACACTTGTTGCACTCTTTTGTGTGCAGATTCTGTGCCCCAGCACTAGCGGACCTCGAGACTACGCGGTTGCTCATTGAGAAAGCCATTCAGAGAATTCAGGGTGAGCTACATGATGATCCGTAGCACTGGATTTTCCCTCCATATTTTACTTCCTATCATTTTCTTTCAGACAGTGTATTAAGTACCATGTCAGACATGTATTCGTATCTTAGAAGTTCTTGTACTAGTGACACCAGATTTGGGGATGGTTGTACCTTTATTTCCTTATTTTATGCTATTAAATATATTCAATACTTGTATGATATTTTCGCATGTCTAAACTATATTTTTATAAATTTTGGATTGTGGATGGCTTACTAACTTAATGGGAGTTAGTGCCTTCATGACTTGTGAAATTGGGTCGTGACAGAGTGCTTGTTATATCCCGCACTTTCGCATGTTCGAGAAAATTCGAAATGATCTTGATTTGTAAGGAATAAAGCCATATGTTGAATTGAATTCACACATGTGTGTGTTGTTCATGAAAAATATTGGTGTGGAAATACGGAAGAAGGCCAAGGACAAAATTGGAATTTTGGAAATTAGTTTCGGGAATTTCAAAATACGGACTACATTAATTGGGCTAAAACAAATATAGAAAAAGGCCCAAATGGAGGGAGCTTGGCCGGCCATAGTAGGCCCAAGCCCATGGAAATTTTCCATGTGTTAATTACATAAAAGGGTGATTAAGTCATAGAAGCTTCAAGACATTTCAAGAAAGGAAATACAAGCCAAGGATGCAAGAACAAAAGCAAGGCCATTTCGGCCAAGACCATGGAAATTTGGGTAACTTAAATCTTGTTCCAAAAATTATTTTCTTGTAGTATTCCTACCAATTCAAGTACCCTCTACAACGTGGTATAATTATTTCGGAAGATGGTTCATCCGTTTCATCGTTTTCGCACTTTGGGCAAGTGAAGGAGTTGAAGAGAAAGGGTAAGATTTAATCCCTTTTTATGTGTTATGAAGGTTTGGTTTATGTTGTAGGAGGTAGAATGAGTTAAAATTCATAAGAATATGGAAGATTGCATGGTATTTATATGTATGTATGTGTAGTCGTGGATGCCTTGATGTATAAGTAATATGAGTTGAATTTTATGTTGTATCCTAGTTATGGTTATGGTGAAATTTATATTGGAAATGAAAGTGGAATGAATTTGGTTGAAATTGAAAATATAGGTGTGTGGCCGTGTGGTATTGTGTTGATAGTGGAAGATGAATTAAATTCCTTTAGTATGATAATTGTGTTGTTGTGAAGTGAATGGAAGAATAATGGTTCTTGTTGTTATGGAAAATTTGTTGTTAAGTTGTTGTAGGAAGGTATGCAACTTTATTATAATTTATGTAAATATGGAAATGGAAGTCGTTAAGGTGTAAATGATAATGATTGTTGATGAAGTTGGAAGATAGAAACATGTTATGGAAATGTTTGTTAAAGATTGGAGACCTTGGATGAATTATGACTTTAGTAGAAAGTTTGTATATTTGGTATACCTTGTGAATATTTTGTAGAAAGGATATGAAATGCTTCCAAATTGCGTTGTAATGATCAGGATTAATGGTGAATATGAAAATATTGAGATTGGTTTGGAAGTGTGAGGTCAGAATGAAAGATATTGCGTTATGTCGGAAAGAAGGCTAGTTTCATTATATTGTGTTATATTGTGATTGTTGTTGTTGTTGATGTTGTTGTTGGGTTGTTGATTCTTTTGGCTAAATTAGACTTTCGGGAATGTTGAATTTATAAAGGAAATGCTGCCGAAATTTCGGTAGGCAAGTATGTGCTTAAGATCGGATTCTTAAGGCTTGAATATGACAATTGGTAAAAGTGACCATTTGCAGATTTTGGACGAAACGGGAATCGAATTTGAGCGAGCGTAAGGCGCAACCAAGGTATGTAAAGCTGTCCTTTTCCTTCTCTTGGCATGTCCTAGGTGTACTAGGCTTGAATTTGAGCCTCGGGGATTATTCTGTTCGTAGAAAATCGAATTTGATTTTGGGCACTATTCATTCAAAGCAATTGAACTAGTTTTCTTATAATTTGCTTATAAAGTAAACTATATGTATGCAACTTCCTAAATGGAGTCGGAATGCCTAAAAACGATCAAGGACGACCTCATAAGGTCTATTACCTGTAATTTATGTACGCCACCTCGTGTTGGTCCGAGGTGGGCCCACAAAGCTCCGATACTTTTTGTATGACTTTAATTGCCTTGTTTCTGTCCGATCTTCACAGGAAACATCTGGGCTATTATTCTGTTCATTATATGACAAGTGTTATGACTATTTTTATAAGTCTTATAAAATGATTTTGACATCTGGAACGTTTCTGGAGATCTTATTCTGGTAAAATCTGTCGTGCCGTCCGAAGCGACATATATGCGTATGTTATGAATATTGTCCGAATACTTTGATTTGACCCGCCGTTTGGCCTACTTCAGTTCCATTGAGTCTGTATGACGATCTGTGTGTATGTGGTTTCTCATTAATCTGTTCGTGGACGCCTCAATGCTTCCTTCACTGCACCCGGGCCAGGTTCTGTTATCGTGCACATTCCACTGCATTGTTCACCGCGTTCCTCGGTGTGCGGGCCGGGATCTGTTTACATCTGTATGTAATCTGATTATGTGATGTATGGGGATGGCGGCCAGGATGGCATATGATCTGATCTGTCTGTCCACCGCGTGCCGTACTAAGAGGGTCGGGTTCTGTTACCGCGTCCCTCATGAGAGGGCCAGGATCTGATATATGTATGTATGTATATGCTATCTGCATCTGTATAAGCATATGACTCTGTATGACTCTGCATGCATGATTCCGTCTGTCCGATTGGTTTATGATTCTGTCCGTTACACTTTTGTCTGTCCGATTGGTTTATGATTCTGTCCGTTACACTTCTGTCTGTCCGCTTGGATTATGATTCTGTCCGTTACACTTCTGTCTGTCCGATTGGATTATGATTCTGTCCGTTACACTTCTGTCTGTCCGATTGGATTATGATTCTATCTGTTACACTTCTGTCTGTCGGATTGGGTTACGATTCTGTCTGTTACACTTCTGGAAATCGGATTCGGAAAATGATTTTGTCTGCGTCACTTCTGTATGTCTGATCCGGACCATGATTCCGTCTGTTACATTTCTATACCTCTGGCTCTGATTATGATTATGTCAGTCACATTCTGTGCCCCTGATCCGTACGATGATTCTGCCAGCTAGACTCTGTATTTCTATTTCGGATTCGGGTTCGATTCTGTCCACTATATTTCTGTACTTCTGGTTCGGATTATGGTTATATTTGTTACATTTTCGCTTTACATACTCGGTACATTTTTCGTACTGACCCCCTGTTCTTCGGGGGCTGCGCTTCATGCCGCGCAGGTACTCCCAAACGAGCTGAAGTTATTACAGAAGATGATCCAGCAGAGTTGGCAAGCTCCATTTGCTCCTGGAATGCTGCCGAGTCAGAGTTTGTATGTTATGACTTCTGGACTTATGTTAGAGACTTTGCAGACAGTGTCGTGGGTATTGGTTGTCAGTCTGTATGCGGCTTCGTCAGCCGATATGTCGGTCTGTGTTATGTTCTGAATTCTGTGTGATTATAGATTGGTTCGACTTTGAAACCTTGAGAAAGAATATTTCAAAAAAAAAATTTTACTATGTATTTTATTTTATTTAACTTAAAATGTTTGATGTGACTTTATGTGCAGCAGTAGTCTGAGGGTTCGCTCGGCCCTAAGTAAGGGTCGGGTGCCCATCACACCCTAGTAAGGTCGGGGTGTGACATAGTGGTATGAGAGCAGGTCTGTCCTAGGGGTTTTCTGCAAAGTCGTGTCCAGTAGAGTCCTGTTTATGATGTGTAGCGCGCCACATTTATAAACAGGAGGCTACGGGGCATCTAGGGATGGTTGACCTTCTTTCTGTCATAGATCGTGCGATAGAGCCAAGTCATAGGAAAAAATGAAACTCTTTTTGTAAGCCTTACATACGACGGTAAGAGGCAAATAACGATATGGAAAGGTTAGAATGGCAAGTCTGGAAATATTCGTTCTGTTACCTGAAACTGAAAGTTCTGGGCGGCTAGGATGTGACATATAGCCGTGTGCTCTGTAAGGTACTGTTGGTATGTTCTGCGTACAGATTTCGAATGATAAGAATTTATAAAGGTGGTACGGAAGACCGAAAAGGGTAAAATAGTAATTGCACACGAAAGGACGTGTTATGAATGTGTCTCGGAATCCATAAAACTTTGAATTGCTCTAGATTATGTAGTAAAGGACATACGAGAAAGTGGACGTGATTATATCAGCGTTAAGGCACCGAATCGCACCAAGGTTTCGAGGTTAAGCGTGCTCAGGTGGGAGCAATTTCAGGATGGGTGACCCCCTGGGAAGTATGTCAGAATTTTATATATTCCGATATAAGAGACGAATGGAAAGCTAAAACGGCCTGAGTGGAATTAGAATATACGAGATGGTTGGAGACCATAGAAGGGCCACACAACACGCAATTGGTTGGATTAGAGAAGAAACAGAAAGAACGCTCCGGCTTTGGAATTAGAACAGGCTTGAACGATGTTTGGGGGTAATGTGTGGCCTAGTTGAAAATGATTATGTATGCTTATATGAATGCGTATGATGCCTTATCTGTGATTGTACTAGTGAGTACGTGTGTCCCCGCGACTGGTGCTAAAAGGCGAAAGGCACCAAACGAATAAGGGTACCGAACTCCAAGTAATAATGACAAAGGTAAATGGTGCAAATGTTATAAGGTAGGCTGTTGTTATTCTCTCTATCTGTTGAGATTGGAAAGTTCCAGTACAATGATACTTGGAAAGGAAAGAGCGTAAGTAAAGGAAAAAGCGAAAAGGGTAAATATTGGAAGGAAGCAACAGGTAAGAAACATGACCGAGCAGAATCTCCAGAAAAGGAACGACGAGTAACGCACGGGACTATTTGGGTAAACTGCAAGCATGGGTACGTGAAAGAGGATAAGTATGGTTATATGAAACGAAGGAAAGGTGTGTGGGGTTTGAAAAATTGACTTAAGCAAGTGGGACCAAAGAACCTTAACCACGATAAGAAATATGAAGTAAGAAATGGAATGATAAAGTTCTATGACAATGTTAAGAGATTTAAACTCCCGAAAGGTATATAAGGAAATAGATGGCGCGGTTGAGAAGAATCATGAGTAATCGAGCCAAATAAGTGAGAAGGGTAATAGTAGGTGAAAAGGGTGTAGGAATATTGACAAGGACGATGGTGTAGACATGTATGTGGGTTACAGGTTGCTACTGTTCAGGTAAGTATGTACGAGTTTGTGACTCCGTCTGCTATGTTAGCCTCAACGGCTTATGTGCAAGCATTAGTATGTTTATGTATGTGTGCATTCTCGTGCGCTGTATTTATATTGGTTTGAATCCGTGTACACCTAGCATGAATTACCCGTCTGGTACGCCAACTCTGTTAGGTAGGTATGTACGGGTATCCAGTTAGGATACCAGTCGCGGCCCACGGGGTTGGGCCGTGACAAAAGTGGTATCAATTATAATGTTTGAAAAGGTTTGAAGGGAAGAAAGAAGGGACATAGCGTCTGTGAAAGAGCGAAAAGGATTCGTCGGTTACTATAAGATAGTTCATGGCCTAGTGACTGTAGGGAATATGAGGAAATACGCTATGAAAGTATATGAATCAGTGACGTGAAGAATTACTCAATCATATTTGTAAAGAATCCACATCGGAGAGTCGGCAAAGGATAACTATAGAAGGAAACCACCCCGAAGTGGCACGAGACCCCCCTAAGGTCAGTAGAACATTCGAGGACGAATGTTCTAAAGGGGGGGAGAATGTTATATCCCGCACTTTCGCATGTTCGGGAAAATTCGAAATGATCTTGATTTGTAAGGAATAAAGCCATATGTTTAATTGAATTCACACATGTGTGTGTTGTTCATGAAAAATATTGGTGTGGAAATACGGAAGAAGGCCATGGACAAAATTGGAATTTCGGAAATTAGTTTCGGGAATTTCAAAATACGGACTACATTAATTGGGCTAAAAAAAATATAGAAAAAGGCCCAAATGGAGGGAGCTTGGCCGGCCATAGTAGGCCCAAGCCCATGGAAATTTTCCATGTGTTAATTACATAAAAGGGTGATTAAGTCATAGAAGCTTCAAGACATTTCAAGAAAGGAAATACAAGCCAAGGATGCAAGAACAAAAGCAAGGCCATTTCGGCCAAGACCATGGAAATTTGGGTAACTTAAATCTTGATCCAAAAATTGTTTTCTTGTAGTATTCCTACCAATTCAAGTACCCTCTACAATGTGGTATAATTATTTCGGAAGATGGTTCATCCGTTTCATCGTTTTCGCACTTTGGGCAAGTGAAGGAGTTGAAGAGAAAGGGTAAGATTTAATCCCTTTTTATGTGTTATGAAGGTTTGGTTTATGTTGTAGGAGGTCGAAAGAGTTAAAATTCATAAGAATATGGAAGATTGCATGGTATTTATATGTATGTATGTGTAGCCGTGGATGCCTTGATGTATAAGTAATATGAGTTGAATTTTATGTTGTATCCTAGTTATGGTTATGGTGAAATTTATATTGGAAATGAAAGTGGAATGAATTTGGTTGAAATTGAAAATATAGGTGTGTGGCCGTGTGGTATTGTGTTGATAGTGGAAGATGAATTAAATTCCTTTAGTATGATAATTGTGTTGTTGTGAAGTGAATGGAAGAATAATGGTTCTTGTTGTTATGGAAAATTTGTTGTTAAGTTGTTGTAGGAAGGTATGCAACTTTATTATAATTTATGTAAATATGGAAATGGAAGTCGTTAAGGTGTAAATGATAATGATTGTTGATGAAGTTGGAAGATAGAAACATGTTATGGAAATGTTTGTTAAAGATTGGAGACCTTGGATGAATTATGACTTTAGTAGAAAGTTTGTATATTTGGTATACCTTGTGAATATTTTGTAGAAAGGATATGAAATGCTTCCAAATTGCGTTGTAATGATCAGGATTAATGGTGAATATGAAAATATTGAGATTGGTTTGGAAGTGTGAGGTCAGAATGAAAGATATTGCGTTATGTCGGAAAGAAGGCTAGTTTCATTATATTGTGTTATATTGTGATTGTTGTTGTTGTTGATGTTGTTGTTGGGTTGTTGATTGTTTTGGCTAAATTAGACTTTCGGGAATGTTGAATTTATAAAGGAAATGCTGCCGAAATTTCGGTAGGCAAGTATGTGCTTAAGATCGGATTCTTAAGGCTTGAATATGACAATTGGTAAAAGTGACCATTTGCAGATTTTGGACGAAACGGGAATCGAATTTGAGCGAGCGTAAGGCGCAACCAAGGTATGTAAAGCTGTCCTTTTCCATCTCTTGGCATGTCCTAGGTGTACTAGGCTTGAATTTGAGCCTCGGGGATTATTCTGTTCGTAGAAAATCGAGTTTGATTTTGGGCACTATTCATTCAATGCAATTGAACTAGTTTTCTTATAATTTGCTTATAAAGTAAACTATATGTATGCAACTTCCTAAATGGAGTCGGAATGCCTAAAGACGATCAAGGACGACCTCATAAGGTCTACTACCTGTAATTTATGTACGCCACCTCGAGTTGGTCCGAGGTGGGCCCACAAAGCTCCGATACTTTTTGTATGACTTTAATTTCCTTGTTTCTGTCCGATCTTCACAGGAAACATCTGGGCTATTATTCTGTTCATTATATGACAAGTGTTATGACTATTTTTATATGTCTTATAAAATGATTTTGACATCTGGAACGTTTCTGGAGATCTTATTCTGGTAAAATCTGTCGTGCCGTCCGAAGCGACATATATGCGTATGTTATGAATATTGTCCGAATACTTTGATTTGACCCGCCGTTTGGCCTACTTCAGTTCCATTGAGTCTGTATAATGATCTGTGTGTATGTGGTTTCTCATTAATCTGTTCGTGGACGCCTCAATGCTTCCTTCACTGCACCCGGGCCAGGTTCTGTTATCGTGCACATTCCACTGCATTGTTCACCGCGTCCCTCGGTGTGCGGGCCGGGATCTGTTTACATCTGTATGTAATCTGATTATGTGATGTATGGGGATGGCGGCCAGGATGGCATATGATCTGATCTGTCTGTCCACCGCGTACCGTACTAAGAGGGTCTGGTTCTGTTACCGCGCCCCTCTTGAGATGGCCGGGATCTGATATATGTATGTATGTATATGCTATCTGCATATGTATAAGCATATGACTCTGTATGACTCTGCATGCATGATTCCGTCTGTCCGATTGGTTTATGATTCTGTCCGTTACACTTCTGTCTGTCCGATTGGTTTATGATTCTGTCCGTTACACTTCTGTCTGTCCGCTTGGATTATGATTCTGTCCGTTACACTTCTGTCTGTCCGATTGGATTATGACTCTGTCCGTTACACTTCTGTCTGTCCGATTGGATTATGATTTTGTCCGTTACACTTCTGTCTGTCCGATTGGATTATGATTCTGTCCGTTACACTTCTGTCTGTCGGATTGGGTTACGATTCTGTCTGTTACACTTCTGGAAATCGGATTCGGAAAATGATTTTGTCTGCGTCACTTCTGTATGTCTGATCCGGACCATGATTCCGTCTGTTACATTTCTGTACCTCTGGCTCTGATTATGATTATGTCAGTCACATTCTGTGCCGCTGATCCGTACGATGATTTTGCCAGCTAGACTCTGTATTTCTATTTAGGATTCGGGTTCGATTCTGTCCACTATATTTCTGTACTTCTGGTTCGGATTATGGTTATATTTGTTACATTTTCGCTTTACATACTCGGTACATTTTTCGTACTGACCCCCTGTTCTTCGGGGGCTGCGTTTCATGCCGCGCAGGTACTCCCAAACGAGCTGAAGTTATTACAGAAGATGATCCAGCGGAGTTGGCAAGCTCCATTTGCTCCTGGAATGCTGCCGAGTCAGAGTTTGTATGTTATGACTTCTGGACTTATGTTAGAGACTTTGCAGACAGTGTCGTGGGTATTGGTTGTCAGTCTGTATGCGGCTTCGTCAGCCGATATGTCGGTCTGTGTTATGTTCTGAATTCTGTGTGATTATAGATTTGTTCGGCTTTGAAACCTTGAGAAAGAATATTTCAAAAAAAATTTTTTACTATGTATTTTATTTTATTTAACTTAAAACGTTTGATGTGACTTTATGTGCAGCAGTAGTCTGAGGGTTCGCTCGGCCCTAATTAAGCGTCGGGTGCCCATCACACCCTAGTAAGGTCGGGGTGTGACAGTGCTGATGGGTTTAGCTCCCAATAATCCGATCTCAAAGATTATGTCCAAGGCAAACTTTCGTTGAAATAGGAAAATCCCGGTAGGACCCCTAGCAACCTCATCTACCAGAAAATAATTCAAGGAGCCTAAATCCATCACGTGGATACACTTGCGGAGGTAGTCTTTGAACAGTTCAATGGCACTATGCTTGTTTCTGAAAATGATTATGTCATCCACATAAACTAAAACATTCAGTTACATACCATCCTGATGTATAATGACGAGAAAATAATCCGAGTATGACTGTTTCAACACATATTTAATCAAAGAGCTTGACAGCTTTGCAAACCAACATCGCGGAGCTTGTTTCAATCAGTACAAACATGTCTGGAGACGACACATGTTTTTCTCGACTAGAAACACGGAACTGCGGTGGAAAATTCATATAAACTTCCTCTTTGAGATCTTCGTGCAAGAAGGCATTATGAACATTCATCTGATGCAATTTCAAATTCTGAGCAGCCACAACTACCAAAAATGCCCGTGCAGTCACCACCTTAGCATCCGAAGCAAAAGTCTCATTGTAGTCGATTCCTTATTCCTGCTTATTTCCAAAAATAATCAAACAGGCCTCATAACCCTCAATGGTTCTGTCAGAGTTGTACTTGATCTTCTAGACCCATCTGCATCCGAGTGCTTTATTATCTGGTGGGAATGTCTCCAGTGTCCAAGTTCTATTATCCTCCAATATATGTATCTCTTGTTGCATTGCTTTACGCTATTTTTCTTTCTTCATTGCTTCTGAGAAATTTCTCATCTCGTTTCCAGTGGTAACTGCTGTAAAGAAATTTTGATGTTGCAACGAAAAATTATCACAAGGTATATAGTGAGCAAGAGGCGAAGGTGCATATGAAGGTTACTGACGAGCAGGTGGATGATCTGATGCACTTTGCTTTCGGACCATTTCAGTAACATAGTCACGCAACTGAACTGATTCCTGTTTTTGATGTTTTCCCCGGGCCATCTGTTCCTCCGACCTAGTTTCTTCAGTCCAGACCTCGTCTGTCCGGACTTCCTCTGCGTGTTCTCTATTCAATACGGTCTCTGTCAGTTTGAGTCATTCTGGACTTGAGGTCCGGTATCTTCTATCTGTACTGTGTCTATTCGGGTGTCTTTCCCGATGTCATCTATACTCTCTTCTTCTATTTCTTCCCACTTGGTGTTCAAGCCCCCGTTGCTCAGAATCGCCACTGTCTAGAATGGGATTTCCGAACTCTTTATTTTCGATCAAGCCACCCGATCTTGAAGAAAATGAAACTTGGTTTTATAGAAATCCACATTCCTTGAGACCAAGAATTCCTTATTGTCTAAGTCAAACAAATTTCATCCTTTCTTTCTATTAGGGTATCCTAAAAATATACACCTATGACTCCGGCTTTCAAATTTATCCCGTGTTCTTCCCATTTTGTGCGCATAGCACAATGACCCTAGTACTCTTAAGTGATCATACCATGGGGCCTTCCCATATAGAATCTCATAGGGATTTTTTCCTTTCAGCACTGAAGAGGGTGTCTGGTTGATCAAGTATCCGGTAGTCAAAACACTTTCTCCCCATAACTTTATTGAAAGTGGCTCTGAAATCTTAATGCTCGTGTCACGTTGAAAATATAACTGTTTTTTCTTTTGGCCCTTCCATTTTTTGAGGCATTCCTGTGCAAGAGGTTTGGAAACGAATTCCACGTTCGAGGAAATAATTCTTCATACATGTGAACTCAGTTCCGTTATCACTTCTAACTATCTCATATGTTTACCAAACTGTCGGTCCACCAAAGCGAATATTTTTTTCCAGGTTTGGGATACATCTTCCTTATCAACTAAAAGGAAAATCCACACAGCTTGGGAAAGGTCATCCGAAATAGTCAAAAAGTATGAGGCACCGCAAGAAGAAGTAGTCCTATAAGGCCCCATAAATCACAATGAATCAATTCAAAAAATCTCAGTCGCTATATTATCACTTAGAGGGAATACACTTCTTCTTTGTTTTTTCCTTTGACAAATGTCTCACTCTTTATCTAATCTAACACTACTCTTCTTTAGTCCTAATGCAAAAAAATTAATTTTTTCACTTGCACTGAAGGGTGACCCAGTCGCTTATGCCAAAGCTCAAACCAATCCACTGCTTCTGCCTTCATAGCTCGTATCTATGGTACATTTAGAAAGTAGTAAAGTCCACCTCATCATTTACCCGTTCAAATCATCTTCCTAATAGTGGGGTCATGTATAGCACACATAACTTTGTAAAATGTTACAACACAATCTAAAAGATCAATTAGTTGCGACACGAAAATTAATTTGCATGTTAAATCCAGAACATAAAGAACATCCTTCAATAATATCGTATCATTTAGCCTGATCGTTCTCTCTTTAGTATCCATCAAGTTACTTCCATCCCGAAGCCCAACGGACACTCAGAAATGTCCTGCTGGTTACACAGCTCCTCCAGACTACCTATCACATGGTTGGCCGCCCCGGATTCAAGAATATAGAATGAGTTTTCAGTATTACCATCCATCTTGTTGTTTGTGTTCATCTTTTGTAACTTCAACATGTGAATCAGAGTCCTCCTGTAACGACCCACCTGGTCGTTATAGTTCTTTTGACCTAATTACACTTGTTGACCTTTCGCCAAGTTGTGCTAGTATGATATAGGACTTAATAAAGTCGTTGGTTTGGTTCCCGCAATGTTCGAGTGTAAATCGAGTCAGTTATGGAGAAACTAGTTAAGTTGACAAGTTAGAGTTGACCACGGTCAACTCTGGGTTAGGATGACTCCGTGTCAATGTTTTGGAAGTTCCAAAATGTTATTATGATGATTTTGAAAATGGAAGCCTTGTTCTAAAATCTATTGGAAAGGGTAAAATTGATTAGAAACCCTTAAATTGAAGGCTAATTATTGTAGAGATAGAAGTTATGATAAATTCACCATTAAAGGAGGGCTTCATCCATTAAAAAAGGGTAGAAGTAAGTGGGTCTTTTTCCCCAAATTGTTGTTCTTGTTTAAATACATCGTTTGTTGCTTACTTAGCATCATATTGTTAGACTTTGACCGTTATGAGGCGCTTCGGAAATAGAAGACTCGTGTGGAATAGTTCGTGGCTCCTGTTCTGCATTCGAGGTAGGTTATGGCTTACTCTAGTTAGACGTTGATTAGAGAAATGTATGTATTGTGTAGAATTGACGGGAGAAATCATGATTAGGTCTTCAAACATGGTGTTTTGGTTGGATATTATCTAGGTTGGTATGACTTCTGATTTTGCGGGCTCGTCGCCATTACTTTATGTACTGAAATATGACTTCTGATTGTTATTGATGATGGCTCGTTGCCCTGTTATTGTGATTAGACTTATTACCTAAATTATCGTGTTGTACTCAGTTCTATCTTATTATGATATATATTATCGGAGAAAGGAAGGATACTAAGTTTAGACCTGAATTGTGGTTTATATATGTCACGACCCAACTAGGGGCCGTGACGAGTACCCGATACTTGTACCGAGCACCCCCTTATCTCGCATCATATTCTTATTACTAAGTGGGCCATATGAAGTATACCATACATTTTTTTTGTTACTCGACATTAACATTAACAGCATAATCATAAACGTACGCTTTTAAACCTTACTAGCACCTTATACAGTGACGAAGGCCCTCAAAAGTACAAAACATCTAACTGTACATGTCTGTCTACGAGCCTCTAAACATAATACATAGCATCACAAAAAGGACCGGATACTGCCGAGTCCAGACATGTACACAAAAGTAGTACCAATAAGCTGGAGCCCCGAAAGAACTGGAGCACTCTCAATATACCGCTGGTGGAGCTCCTAAGGATCAAGTCCGCCAACCTGCTTACCTGCGCGGCATAAAACGCAGCGTCCGCAAGAAGGGACGTCAGTACGAATGATGTACCGAGTATGTAAGGCATGAATAGTAAAATAAGATCATACTAGAAAGCATAAAACATAGCATAGAGAAGGAGGGATATAATCTGTACCTCTGTTTGCCTCTTAAGGCAGATACTTATGCAATTTAACTTTACCTCTAGAAATAACATATAGTCATCTCAAGTACACTGCCCGACCGCATAGGTACGGTGTAATACTTCCCGACCCCATAGGTACGGTGTAGTGCTGCCCGACCATAGAGGTACGGTGTAACTTTATCTGAGCATACCATGGGGGTAAAGGAATAAGCTGTTCATCTGAATGCCCCTTAGGGCGGATGCCATGCATGCTAGCTTTAAAAACAATATGTAAAAATCTGTAAGTAAACTGCCCGACCATATAGGTGTGGTGTAATGCTGCCCGTCCCAATAGGAACGGTGTATATACTGCCCTTCCATGTAGGAACGGTGTGT
Organism: Lycium barbarum; assembly: GCF_019175385.1. Lineage (NCBI taxonomy): Eukaryota > Viridiplantae > Streptophyta > Magnoliopsida > Solanales > Solanaceae > Lycium > Lycium barbarum. The sequence continues at coordinate 16,347,640 of NC_083344.1, read as the reverse complement.
GAGCCCGCGTCCAGGCCTCCCGCGTCCGGGGTATAAGCTGCCCACTATAGTGGTGTGTATATCTGCCCGGCCGCCCGTTGGACGGCACGGTGTCATAAAATAACTCATACATAAGTATAAAGCATGCATGAGAGCCCAAGTGAAAGCTACAACTCTATCGGAGTGACATAAGGTCAGAAACCTCCGATTGCGTTATGGAATAATCATCATGACTTTGCCTCGCCTTGAAGGGACTAGTATTATAAGGAGAGACTATCAACGAAGAATAGCGTTAAGGGAAAACATAGGACAAGGTCATCAACATCATAAATCACTCACTTGAAGTCTTTAGAAACTCGGGTCATAACCAAGAAGTAGCATTAAAGATCAATAACTAGCTTGACACTTTCACCCTCGTATTGAGTCCTTAGCTCAAGACTCTTAGTCGTGGAATCACTCTTGTCATACTCATCATAGATATACTCTCTTCCTTAACATCATCGTTATCATTATTATCATAGAAATACTATCCTTTAGAATAGTTGTAACACTTATCGGGTAATAACTGAACAGTAGGGAAGAATCTGGGAACAATGGTCCCACCTCGGGTCAAATGAGGCGGCGTACTAAATTTTTCATATATTACATGTCATGGCGTTACTTGTGAGGGTTTTAAAGTAATCGGGTCCTCTTTATGCAAGTTCTAGAGGTTTAGGAAGGTTTTTCAACATTTTGCACAACTTCTAGTTCAATTCCATTGAATGAAAAAGGGGAAACTTTAGGTGCGGGTTCCGGAGAATAGGGTTATCCCCGAGGCTCGTATCCAACTTATTACGTCTAAGACATGCCATAGAAGGAAGGATGAAACCTTACATACCTCTTTCCGCCCCTTTTGCTACTCCAAATTCAAGTCGCAAATCCGCCAAAATCTACAAATTGGTCACATTTACCAAACTTTGGTTAGAGCATTTGGAATTGGAATCTTAAAGTAACATTTGTCTACCGAAATTTTGGCAGCACTTCCCCTGTAAATACTCCATCCCACCAAGTTCAACTTGGCCAATTTCAATCATCAACAATCCCGGGAATTCAACCCGGCCAAATTATCAATAACAAAGCCAACAACTATACTAACAATTTCGATAACCGACCCAAAGTACATTCTAACAATTCAATCAATATACAATTCCCTTCAAGACCTTCCAACTTTAATAAAACAATAACGACCTAATAGTTCATACACTAACAACATCATACTAGTCTCATTATCTTCCATGCATTCAAGAACAATATTTTCAATTTACATAATCTCTAAAGCAAGTCTCCAACTACCATAATTTCTCTAAGATCATTAAGCTTTTCATTAGCAATCTAGAATCCACAATCAACACAATTTCACTCCTTAACCATTAAATCCTTATTTTACATCATGGAACTTACCATAACAACAATTACAATACTAAGTAAAATTAATTCACCACACCTTTCCACAACCTACACCATTCGGCCAACACACCCCATATACATATTTTCATGAATCTCCATATTTTCTATACTTTATAACAATAACCAACACACAACATAACACAACACAACACACAACACATACACACTCACGGCTTGGCTATGAAAGTCACGGCCACACACACACACCTTCATAACACATACATTTCATCCATCTTTATACTCTACAACACACTTAAGCATCTATAATATATAAGAAAAAGCTCAAATCTTACCTCTTTTACTTTGAATCTTCACTTGGCTACACTTGCAACCTTGCCAAGATTTGTGTTTCCCTTGCTCCAAAGAACTCTTCACTAGGTTAAGAACCCTTCAAGGAATTGTTTAGCTAGGAGAGGTAGATTGTTGATGAAAAAAATTCCCAAAGTTCTTATTGCTCTTGCTATGGCCGAAATGGCCTAGGAGTTTCTCTCCTCTTCCTTTTATTCTTTGCCTTCTCTTGAACTTTCTAGAGAATTAATGAAATAAGATGACTTAGTCGTCTTTTAAATTGTTTCATAAAATTCATATGTGGGCTTAAGCCCACCACCATGTTGGACGGCCAAGCATGGCCCAACACCACAAGCCCACTTTTTGTTTTGTTCTATTTTTGTACTTCAAAAAAAAAATTAATTTTTTTTCCAAATTCCAAATTTTCCCTTCGTCTTCCTCCATGTTCTACACGAATCATATTGCGAATTTCCCTTTATGCCCTTGACCTTTCTTAATATTCCCACTCCCAAATTCTTCATAGCAACTCATATACTTAACAAAATAAAAGTAAGGCCTTGCTTGTCATCTTCCCGCAATTACCTTGAATTACCCGATTGTACAAAAATGCGGGATATAACAATATATTTATGATAGTACGTAGATGAAAACTTGATATATGATTTACTGTTGATGATAATATATGGAAAAATGTAGCATCTTGGTGATACAAGACTTAGTTATGAGGCATACTTGCTATGTGTGGAAGTAAAGAGGGACATAGACTCTTATGTTGGTTGAGACGGTTTGTATGATTCATTTCATGATTGAGTTAATCCAATTCTTGATATGACTTGTGGCTTGTGACTTGTACCTTCACTATTTCTTTATTGGTTTGCATTGATTTACCATGTTTACACTCATTTATGCATTCATATACTCATGCATGATGGAAATGGCTTAGAAGACTTGTGGCATGATGCTTGTGTTTGACATTGATGTTGCTAATTGTTCATAGTCCATACATACTAATGAACTGGAATACGTTGAGACATACATTGTGATGTGAAATTAGTGAAGACGTTAATATAATCTTCTTGTTGAACTTGTGATACTATTGATACATGGTACTTGATGATTTGAGCATGGATAATAAGAGGCAGGAAATACCGTAACGTACAGATATATGGAAAGACACATATGTGACCTATCTTATGGCTCGTGGTTCGAGATTTGTTCCTGAAACTAGAGATACATTGCTGTGGCCCGCGTCCGAGGTTCTTTCCGGAGCGGAGGTTTATGCTCGGGTCCGAGGAGTGAGTCCAGAACGAGTGGTACATGGACACATGGGTCCCCTACAGGTCATGACTACTGAGCTATAACATCAGTAGCATGTGTGTACAATGTGTATTTGGCCAGTGCATTGCATTACATTGCATTGTACATCATCATATTTTGCATTGCACATCGCTACATTTTATTTTGCATTGTTATATGGCTTGTTTAGTTCTGATTTTGGTGTGTTTGCTGAAACGGCTGTTGTGGTATTGATATGATCATTGAATGAGTTAAATTATGGTTAGTGACTCTACCTAGGGAAGTAACTTGGACTGGTGATTATCAGGTGAGATTATTGAAATTTGACAGACTGGTAGGTTAGAAGCTTTATCTTAGGTTGTGACTCTGTTATGGGATATTCTGTGACTTGTATTTGAGTATTAAGTGCCTATCTGTTTATCTTGTTGATTTTATGCTTATATACGTGAACTAATCTTAGTCAGCCTATGATGCTACCAGTACATAATGTTTGTACTGATACTACCTTGCTGCACCCTTTTTGAGTGCAGATTGTGTTCCAGAGATTTCATCCAGACTACATCTATAGCTTGAATCTAGTTTGCTCGATCATATCAGAGGGTGAGCTTCTATCCATGCCATGCCACCTGAAGATCTCTCTTTCCAGATGTCTATTTTTATTCCAGACATTCTTTGTTATTATATTTGAGATATACTTCATTCTTTAGATTGTTAGTTAGAATCCCTGTACGATGACATTCAGATTTTAGGGGTGTAATAGTTAAGACTTCCGTACTTATATTATCTATTAATTATGAATTGTTTTATTTATTCATTCATTCACTGATCGATTGACTGTTATTAAATGGTTAAAGAAGTTGAAATTGGCTAATGATTAATGGGTTAATGGTTAAGGGTCCGCCTACTAGTGATAATAAGGTAGGTTCCCGCATGATCGGTGATTAGGGTCGTGACACCTCCAGTCCTCGTTGCTTAATTCAGGGGGTCCTTTCCGGCCTATGTTCCTCGGTCCTAGTTCCGCCTGATTTCTATCTATGATCACCACATCGTTAGCCCTGTTGTTACCTCTTCCCCAATAGAATCTCAGACCACCTCTCTGTTAGTGTGGCTGTCCTCGTCCCCTACCACCTATCTTCTCATTGTTTTTTTGATTACCCGGCCACTACTCTAGGTAACCGATAAGTTGGAAGCATCCGTCAACATCGTGATTGAACCTTTTGCAATGCTTGCAAAATAAACCATTATTTCTCCCCTCACCTTGTTCCCTGTAAGAATATTTTCCTTCCACTGCAAAAGTCATAGTTTCACTCTGGTCCTCCATTTTACGTGCCACACCTTTCACATGCTCTTCTTGTACAGCTTCGACAGATTTTTTTCAAAGATGGCAATGGGTCTTGCACTAGTAAGTTAGACCTTACCATTCCATAAATCATCTAATCCAATCCCATGAGGAAACAATGCACCTTTTCTTCTTCTCTTTTGGCCTCTTGGGCTATTCTCAGATTACACGTGCACTTACCGCACATATAAATTGGGAGTTGTTCGTAATTTTCCAGTTCTTCTCATAGCTTTTTCAGTTTTCCATAGTAATCCACTATGGTCCTACCTTTTTGCTTGCACTCTGCAAGTTCCGAATTCAATTGTTGCATCTAGGGACCGTGCGACCGCGAAATGCTCCCAGGTACTTGTCCATAATTCCTCTGCTTCCGCTCTATGTGTGATAGTCGAGCGAAGCGTCAACTCTATGGTGTTGCGAATCCACGACGCCAATAATGAGTTAATAGTCCACCAGTATTCCAGATTTGACGACTGTTTGTCTTGTTTCTTAATTGTTCCATCAACGAAACCAAATTTCTTCCTTTCTCTTAAGGCCGTCCTCGTGGATCTAGCCCATTCTTCATAGTTTTCACCATTCAATGGGACTTCTGTTACGATAATTCCAAGGTTGTCACTCAACATAATGTCATATGGAGAGATTGTTTTTCTCTGAATCTTTTCTTCGGCATTGCCTTTGCCTTTGTCACTAGCGTTCTCTTTGTCGTCACCAATCATTATCACGTAGTGCATGGTTTTGATGTTCTTTATAACGTAGCTTTGATACCATGCTAAAATCTAAAAAACGTGAAAGGGGTAAAGAGACAAGAATATTTTGGGAGAATTTTTTCTCTGTCTTTTCAGTCACAATTTGACCTCCTTATATACAAGTAAGCTACCGCCTAAAGTAACCCCATTATAATAGGACTAAAATTCCTATATTATCATAATTATAAAGTAACAATACTCTAATAGACAACAATTCCTATAATGAAAACAATTTCCTCAACTTCTAGGAAGAGTTGACACTCTAAACTTGTCACAACCTAAAATCCCAAAGTAGTCGTGAGGGTACCTACCCTAACCAATAGGCGAACCCAAGTAAATCAAAGTCTTTTAACAATCATAAAAGCAGAAATATAAAGTAAGAAAAACTAATATATTTCAATAATAAGGTTTCATAACTTGAAAATGCGGAAACTAAGTCATACACCTTCCCAAAACCTAGAAGACATAAGTACAAGCGCTATTAAATCCAGAATACAAGTTTGAAATACTACACATACTGTTCGAAAGATAAGGACATGATAATAGGATAGAAATGGAGTCCAGTGCTGCGAAATAGTCAGCAGCTCATCCTAAACCCCAAAGCAGGCCTCAAGATCGACTGAATCTCGTCCTCTACTCGAACTCGGATCCGAACCTGCACACCAAAAGGTGCAGCAAGCGTAGAGTGAGTACAGAAAGCATGTGTACCTAGCAGCATCGTTGACACCCTAAACTGAAGCGATGATGAAAGTAGGTTTATCTGATAATCACCTCCTTTCTTTGTTTGTATTAAGTTTCACAATTTATAAGCACTCAATCATTTAAGATAAGAAAGTCCGCAATTCAAAAAAGTCATAAAGCTTATTCCTTTCAAAATATTCTTATAAGGATTCAATAAAACAATACAGTCAAATATGAATTGTATGATATGCAGATGATAGACTAAGCAATGGCCAATATGCACTAGTATACAAACACTTCTACAATAGGTTTTACATGACCAATAGGAGACTCATGAGGTCCATATACTCACCCGAAATTCCAGATCCTCCAGATCAGCTTCGGGCACTAACCAATATGCTATCAAGTCATCATCGCTCCAACCATGTACCATATCTGGAACAGCCTCTACGGACCATTCCTTTGTCTCATCAATCATATATAAACAATATCATGTATGTATGAAATGGACAGGCGTACACTATGCAAATGCAGAATATCAATTCAATACCAAGTAGTCCCTTTTTCATGATTTAGATGAGATGTGGAGTGATGAATGCACCATAAATCTATAATCACAAGTATTAATCAAACATGTATATTATAAGGCCACATAAGCAACAACCATACAAAACAATAGATTTAACACTACCATCAATGCCCGTAGGCTCAACATTCTCCCCTTCACAAGATTATTTCATTTTTCATTAATTTCCTATAGAAATACACCGGTGTTTCTCCCTACGCAAACACAAGCGTACGTGGTCATACAAGTAATATATTGATTTTCAAAATCAGATGTCTGATGGGATACGAGGTGGCCATCATGAAATTAGAGGCTTCTTTCCGAGCTTCAAGATCCACAATATGCTTCTGTCGATATTTAAAGAGTGGAGAACAAGGTCCAAGACTAATTGGAAGCCCAAAAGAACAAAGAAGACCAATCTCTTTCTTCTTAAATTGAAGGCCCATAACTTAAAGGGTATTTTAGTATTTTTTCTTATATAATGAACCCTAGTATAAATAGACTATTTTGTCTTTCTTTTGGAAATAGATTATGTTGGGTTATGAGTGTAGATTATTCTTTTTAGAGTTGGGGAATTGTCCCATACCTGCTGTTGAAACTCCATGAATTACTATAAGTAGGTAATTCATGTATGAGTTCGTTCTCTTCTCCCTTTGGATTGTATTTCGTATTTGAATGTTAATCTTATTGGTTCCTAGATTCTCCTCATTGTTTCTTTGGGTTAATTGATTGCATTTCAGTTCTAGATTTATCCTTTCTTTCTTCTTATCCTAGATTCAAGATTATTGGTTGCATTTTTATATGTCTAGGTAATTAATTACTTAGGTGTGTATTTATCCCAATAATTATGTCAATCCTCAAATCTTTTTATTGCTTTCTTTAATTGTTCTTGGTGTTCATGTGGGGTTGAAGAACCCATCTTCAATTTCTTTGAATTCCCGAGCGTGTTTCACATCAATGTCGAACCCACATAGACTTGTGATTAACTATTTACTTAATTAAATGTAACGATCCAGTCGGTCGTTTTGAGAACCGATGCACTATTTTGCATGTCGTCTATTCCATAAGCTCCATAATAATTATTTTCACTTGCCTACAAAATTTGAAATCAAACGGATATCATTTGATTCACTTTGGAAAAAGGGTTTATTTTGGAAATCTCAGTATTTAATTATTTGGATTAATTGTTCATTTTGGGAAAACCTATTTTGATTGGTAATTTGAAGATTTTGTTAGATTTCTAATACTTTTTATGACCTGTAGAAATAGACGGAGCTAATTTTAGAGTTCGTTTGGTTGATATTTGACAATTAAGTCAATTTTTGTATTTGATATGTGTATTAATGGTGAAAATATGATCACGGGAAGAAATAAGATCCATATTGGAAATTTGTTGATTCCATTAGCTCCGTATTGATGGTTGTGACTTGCGGGGATGGCCAACATGATTCCCGAGGCTTTCAGATGAGTTTTTGATAAGGAAAAGGATATTTTGGAAATCCTTATGTTAAAAATAAAGAAGTTTGACCAAAGTCAGCACCAGGGGTAAATGAGAGTTTTTCAAATTTTCTTCTATCCTATTAGGTCTAGAATGTGATTTATGACTTAGTCGAGTCACCGGTCAGTTCCCAAGAGGTTTGGTTGTGATTTAGGTGGTTGGTTGAGAAACTAGATTTTGAGATGATTTGGAGTTGGCCACGGTCAAAATCGGATCAAGACAACCCCGTGTCAATGTTTTGGAAGTTCCAACAAGTTCATATAATGATTTTTGACTTGTCCGCAAGTTTTGGTGAGGTTCCGATGAGTTTCTCATGGAATTGGATTGTGTCGCGCTCGAGTTTGAAGGCTTCGGCATTGTTTCTTTGGCAATAAAGGGTACTATATTGAGAAAATGACCTTTTATTTGTGTTTCTATTGAATCATTAGATCCTTATCGTAATAACAAAGTCATTGCAAAAAGAAATATCGAATTTCGACGCCGTATCAGGAAGTTATGCCCATTTTAGTGTCGGAGGAATTAATGTGCCTAGTGTGGTCGCGGGTACGGAATAAGGGCCGCACTTGCAAAGCCGCAGGAACAAAAATTGGTCCGCAGGTGCGGAAATAACATGTGGCAATCTGCAGGTGCAAAGTTCTGGGCCATGGAAGCAAAAATCGTTGAGTACTAAAAATTCAGCCTTCATCCATTTAGTATTTTGGGCATATCTTGAGTTCTAGAGTTTCGTTTGAGGTGCTTTTCGAGGGGTTGCTCTCGTCTCAAAGAGAGTGTAAGTGTGTAACCTTTTATTTTGATGTTTCCCCATGATTATTTCCGTTGGTTATCATTTTTATCCATGTTAGGTTTGTAGAAGTTGGGGGTTTGAGCCCTACGGATAAGGAAATGAAAATTTTCGATTTGGGGATCGATTCATGCATGGAATTGGGATTTGCTGGATCTAAACTATATAGGTTATAGGTAAACCAATTTTCTAATAACACATTTCTTCCCTTGTCTACTAGTAGGTGCAACATAGTTAAGAGTCTTACCTCTCTGAGTTGCACGATTTTCACGATAGTCCTTCTTCTCCGTTGGTATCGGCTAAGCTGGTGTCACCTCTTCTGAGAATTGGAGAAGTTGAGTTGCCGATGAGGTGTCCGAAGTACCAAATCCATGAATATTGATCGAGCTATGTGAGTCTGAATCCGAATCTATAACTTCTTCCTCTTCCGGAATGGACTGAAATTGAGGTAGGAGGAAGCTCCCAAATGTTAATGAAGGTAAACTGTAAGCGGATCCATCCTTCGGCGTAACCATTTTCACCGGAGTAGTAGCAACATTTTTAAGACGAGGCATAGTTTGTGCAAATGGTGCACGTTACCAAGCCTTGCCTATCGTGCGTCGAGAGAGAAACATTGGCCAGTCAAAGGGCATTCCAATGAAAACATTTACCCTTTCATAAAAACAATGGAAAGCTTTATTGGACATGCTTGGCAGTTCTATAAGAAACCCCAAGTGTTAGCTCATGATTCAGGTTATTTTATCTTTCGATTTGCTACTGTTGAGGACTGTGACAGAGTGTTGATGGGAGGACCTTACACTTTCCATAATAAGCTTTTCATAGTTCAAAATTGTAGTTTAGATTTTGAGTTCAATCCTGATCTTATGTCCACACTACAACTGTGGGTAATATTTCCTAGTTTGCCAGTGGGTTACTGGTCAAGTGAAGCATTAAGTAAGATTGCAAGTGCATTGGGTGAGCCACTATACACTGATAAAGTCGCTGAAGCCATGGAAAAGATTTCTTATGCAAGAGTCTTGGTTAGAACTGATGTATCTCAGCCCCTAGTTGAGTCGATATAACTTACTACATCTGCTGGTGTCCTTACTCAAGTTATAGATTATGAATGGTGGCCTAAATATTATGTGCACTACTTGAGATTTGGGCATTTTACAGAGGATTGTAGGTATGGAGGGGAGGTTGAGGATCACTAGGGTGCACAAGAGGAGTCACGTAGAAGAAGAAGAAGAAGAAGAAGAAGAAGAAGAAGAAGAAGAAGAAGGATGAGGAGGATGAGGAGAAGGAGAAGTCCTGCTAGGCAATGATGGAGGACTACAGACAACCTTGTACCCCTTACTACTAATGAGGATGCAAGGGAGTCACAAACTGAGGTGCAGGAGATTGTTACTGATAGTGTGGTGGACACTATTCATATTGCAGAACCAAGTGTCCCAGCTACTAGTCCAGATGCTCATGATGCTACTGTTCCAATTGCCAATAGGTTTGCTGGGTTGCAAGACTCTACCACTGGTACTGCTGATATGGTAAGGGATCCTGGGTTGTGCATCATCCCCCATGATCATTACAACATGGAACATTAGGAGCCTCAACCAAGCCTAAAAGCACAAAAGTATAGAGTAGATGTTTTTGGTTGTTTAGAAATAAGAATAAAGGAGCATAAAGCTCAGCGTATCCTTAGAAAAGTTACTCTGGGGTGGAATATATGCGGTAACTATCCTATGGCACCTAATGGTAGAATTTGGCTTTTCTGGAAACCTTACATTCAGTTGCAAGTTCTGGAGATCAAAGAACAATACATTCACTGCCATGTGTCTGATTTAGCTTTATCTTTTGCTACCTCACTTACTATTGTGTATGGTAAAAATGTAGCCCAGGAGATAGTATGTTTATGGGCTGACTTGCAGCAATTATTTGTTCAAGGACCATGGCTCCTTTCTAGTGATTTCAATGCTATTCTATCATCTGAAGATAGTCTGGGCTCTCTTGATACAATGGCTGAAACTCAGGACTTCAGGGATTGTGTGGATGGTCTCCAACTAACACCACTTAAGTCAAAATGATGGCATTTCACCTTTTGCAATAAGCAACAGCATAATACTAAAGTATACTCAAAGATTGATTGGGCCTTGGGAAACTTGCAGTGGATTCACTTATATGGATAGGTGGAAGAAGATTTTCTTAATCCAGGGGTGTCTGATCATTCCCCTATATTTATACAGTATAGGCCTCAGGTTTTCCTACATCCAAAACCATTCAAATTGTTCATGACTGTTATACAACACGCTGAGTTCAAAGGGATTTTGAGTATGACTTGGGCAATCTCATGCACTAGAATAATGAGGTATCAACTGCATGTGAAGCTAAAGCAATTGAAGGACAATCTCAAAGGGCTGAATACTTACATGGCTTCTTATGAACAAAGACTGCTTCAGGCCAAAAAAAGACTTGACATAACTCAGAGCCAGTTAGCTAATCAACCTTCGAACCAAGTGCTTATAGATGAGGAAAAGCTGCTTATCCAGGATATTCAGAAATGGAGTATGGTGGAGGAAATGGCTCTTAGACAGAAGTCTAGAGCAACCTGGATTTCATATGGAGATGCAAACTCCAAGTACTTCCATGCTCAATGCAAGTTGAGAGCTAGTAAGAATGATATTTCCTCTGTTTATGATGCTAGTGGAGCCAAGATGACTGATCCTATTCTAGTGGAAAAAGAGTTTATTTCCTTTTTCTCTGGTCTTATGGGAACTGCAACAAAACAAATGCCATGCCCTAATGCTGCTACTATCCATAAGGGTCCTTGTCTCTCCCATGAGCAAAAATTAACTCTTATCCAGGCTGTGAGTGAGCAGGAGATATGAGATGCAGTGAAAGGGATGCCTCATGATAAGGCACCGGGGGTGGATAATTTTCCTATAGAATTATTTGCCAAATATTGGGATATTGTGGGAAAGGATGTAGTAAGGGCAGTGAAAGAGTTCTTTTTCACTGGGAAAATGCTCAAATCCTTCAGTTGCACTGCTGTTACACTCATACCAAAAATGGCATTACCTACTAAGGTAAAAGACTATAGGCCTATAGCATGTTGTATATCTATGTACACAATTATTACTAAGGTCTTGACTAATAGAATTAAGGGAGTAATTGGCAGTATTGTGAGTCCTTCACAATCAACATTCATGGAAGGTAGAAGCATAGTCGAAAATATACTCTTAAGTCATGAGCTTCTCAAATGGTATACAAGAAAGGGACTGTCTCCAAGATGTGTCATGAAAATAGACCTTAGAAAAGCCTATGACTCCATAGAATGATGCTTTCTTGAAAGTATGTTAGCTGAACTGGCCTTCCCTTTCAAGTTTATTCAATGGGTTATTGAGTGCATTACAACTATGTCCTACTCTTTAGTGTTAAATGGGGGGATTAACAACCACCTTTCAAGGGAAGAGAGGGATCAGACAGGGTGACCCTATGTCACCCTATCTATTTATGATTGCCATGGAGTATCTGCAAAGGGAACTCAACACTGTTGCTTCAAATCCAAGGTTTAAATTTAATCCTAGGTGTAAAAAGCTAGGAGTGATGCATATTTGCTTTGCAGATGACCTCTTGATGTTCTGTAAAGCTGATATACCTTCCATTCAACTACTGCAAAGTGCTTTTCTCAGATTTTCAACAGCCTCTGGATTGCAGTCCAATATTGACAAGAGTTCTATATACATGTCAGGGGTGAAGGATAATCTCAGACACACCATTCTCAACACTTTGGGTTTCTGTAAGGGATCTCTCCCTTTCAAGTACCTAGGTGTTCCTTTGGCCTCTAAGAAATTAACTATCGCTCAATGCCTTCCACTTGTGGAAAAGATAACAATCAAAATCACTTATTGGTAAGCTAAGTTGTTGTCTTATACAGGGAGATTGCAGCTCATAAATTTTGTGATCTTTGGAATTCAAACCTATTGGGACCAAATATTCCTACTGCCAAAGAGAATAATGAAGATGATTGACAGTGTTTGTAGATCATTCTTGTGGACTGGTGGAGCTGCAATATCAAAGAAGGCTTTCCTATCTTGGGCAAAGATATGTCTTTCAAAAGTAGCAGGAGGGAAAAACATTATAAACCTGGGTGTTTGGAATAAGGCTGCAGTGATCAAGCAACTTTGGTCTATTGCTGAGAAAAAAGACTATTTATGGATCAAATGGGTGCACATTTATTATATGAAGAATGAAACTGTGGCACAATGTCCCATCCCCAGTAATGCTACTTAGGTAGTGAGGAAGATTATTGAGACTAGGAATACTGTTATGCAATGCTCCACATTGCAGGGGACTCTTTTTGACAGACTTGCTTCAGTGGCTCACAATGTTTCTATCAAAAAGATGTATCTTTCTTTGACTCCATCACTTCCCAAAGTGCCTTGGAAGTGCATTACTATGCATCCAAGTGTGCATCCTAGGTACAACTTCACTGTATTGGTTGCACTATAGGGAAGGTTGGCCACTGTTGAAAGACTTTTGAAGTTTGGCATACATGTCCCTCCTAGTTGTGTGTTCTGTGATGGTGCTGATGAAATATTTCAGCACTTATTCTTTTCCTGCATCACCATTCAGACCTTGTGGCACAGGCTCCTCTGATGGTTGGGATTTAACAGAAGCATTGGAAGCTGGCAGAAAGAAATTAGATAGGTAATTACTTGGGCAAAGAGGAAGACAGGTAGTGGTGCTGCTATAAGCTATACTTTTTCCATGTTTGTTGCTGTGATATGGAGGGAAAGGAACCACCTGAAATTCCAGTAGGGGCATTATTCAGAGGATAGAGTGTGTAAAGGGATTGCTATGCATCTTCATGTAAGAGGTAGAGACCAGAAGAAATGGCAGGAATGGCTAGCTCATCACAACTCCTTTCCCTAGCTTCAAAGCCTGATGCTACAACTATGTTTTTTTGTGTAGCTGGTTAAGACTTGTAGAAGAGTTAGGAGCTTATTTGTTATTTTCTGATGTAATGTTTTATTTCTGTTGCTTATCTTGCATAGACTCCTATCCAAGTTCGAGTCTTCGTAGTTAATTTGAGAAACAGGAGGTTAGGCCTGTTTGGCTATGTAAAATTCACTTTTGGTTTGAATAAAATCCTTTATTTACCAAAAAAAAAAACAAATTCTAATAAAATTCCAGTTTTTCCTTTAGGGGCTCGAGGTTAATTTTTTAGTTCGTTTTTTTGGTTCGAACAAAAGTGTAGCAATGTGAGTTTCATTGGATTCGTTTAACCTCGTAGAGTACTATTTTGACTAAATTGAACCTGATTTGGCAAAAACATTGCAGTATTGCCCTTGGGGCTCGGATTTGGCTATTTTGGGTTCCGATTAGAAGCATAATAATAAGGGAATCTATGGACTTGTATGTTAATGTAGAATTCGTATTTGATAGACTTTGATCATTCGGAAGCACTTCAGAAAGGAAATGCTCCGGCTTGAGGGTTTGTGGCTCCCACTAAGCTTCAAGGTAGGTTCGGTTTACTCTTTTATAAATCGATTGGAGGACGTATACAATTTATAAATGTTGAAGGGGTATTGGGCATGAAAGAGGGTCCCACCAAAGTGATTGTGACGATCACTTGGGTGGGTACTGATATATTTGCTTGGGTGATTAATGCAAAGTAGATTCTTGTGACGGGGAAAGCATGTTAAGCCTACGAGCATTGGTTGTGGTGATAAATCCACTAGGTTGGTACGGTTTTTGCTTATTTGGGATATGATATCCACATTTAACTAATACTTGTACATGTTAATTCATTTGAATTCATCACTCCATATTTCGTATAAGTCATGAAAGTGAAATCATTCTTGATATTGAGTTGATATTATTTAATTTTATGGATACACACACTGATCTCATACTTCATGAATTTGTTGGCATATGTTACCATGCATGTTGTACTTATCCATGTATACACATATATATTCAATGTAGTGAGTCATTGAATGAGACATGAGATGGTCCAACGAGATAGTAGTAAGATTGATGTGCTTAAGCCAGAAGGGAAATTGTTCCGGGTATTATGATAAGAGTTGAATTAATATTATATGATATGGTTCTCACCCATTCTGAGGGTAAATGGGGATGGAGTTGAGAGGTATATGAACCTCGCGAGTACCCCATGAGTCATGACTATAAGGCATGGCCTATAGCAAGTGTGTACCAGGTATGAGATTGGCCAGTGTATTTAATTTCTATTGCATTTCTACATGACTATGTGATTACTCATTGGATTATGTGAAGTATGACTAAAGGGTTAAGATTGAGAAATGTTGGTTTTATTGTTCCATGAAGTGAGTTTCAATGTTTATATACTTTATGTGTGATTCCTTCGTTTTCGGCCTATGATACCTACGGAGTACTAGTTGTTTGTACTCATACTACAATTGCTGCACTTTTGGGTGGAGATATAAACTCGTGCTCCAGTCCAGGCCTTGTGGTTGATCCCAATGTTATCCTACTCCAGATTCTAGGGTGAGCTACCAGTTGGACCTGCAGCCCCGAATTTCCCTTGAGTTTACTCTGTCTATTTCCTATATCGAGACAGTTATCATTTCAGTATTTAAGACTTGTCATTTCTTTAAAAGCTCTTGTACGAGTTAGACCAGGTTTCGGGAGTTGTAAAGACTAAGTTATCTTTCCGTATTTTCATATATTTATATTAAGTCTGTTGGATAATGTTTGAAGTGTATTTAATGTCACGACCCGAACCGGAGGGCCACAACTGACACCCAAGACCCTACTCGACTGAGTGTCATACTACCATTCTATTCATAAGTCACACCTTTTTGTGAACCTTTAAATTATGAAATGATGCTTCCGTCAAGTAAACCAAGAAAACTTTTTAATATAACTCTTTCATCATGTCAGGGATTTCTCCCTTATCGTTAAGTCAAAGAAAACCTTTAGTCACAATGAAATCTTTAAATCAACGTTTATGAACACATCGACCTATTTGGCCGCCTCACACAATCCACAGGACACTGTCTGCAAAAGTCTCTAACGAGGACCAAGTTACAATAACATAAGTTGGGACAGGGCCCCAACACACCCGTAATGCATCTGACTCGAGGACATACATAAGTACTCTGACTCGGCAACACTCCGAATAGAAATTGAGTTCACCAGTCCAGCTGATAGCCCGGGAACATCCTACAGTAAGGGTCCTCTATCTATATATGTACCCTGTGTGGCATGAAACACAGCGCCCCCAGGCAAAGAGATGTTAGTACGAATGACTCACCGAGTATGTAAGGCAGGACTGAAACAATATGTATCACGACTCGAATGATAAATGAGTAACAGACTCAATCTGTACATGTAACCAACACTGATAATCATGTATGTGCATATGAACTTTTAAAACATCATGTGTATATATATAATGCATACCTTCGCCTTGCTCGCAGCCCTTTCGGGCATCATAATTATCGAATACCAGTTGATCAGGTGGTTTGCATATATAACACCATATATATAAGTGTGCAAATGCATGATAATCTTTGTAAAACATCAAAGGACTCCTTTAGGAGCAACTTTTAGTTTAAAATGGGAACTTCTTCCCCTTTTCATTTGTCTCCTTCGAGACTTAAAAATCAAATATGAAATGCATATGAATGAAGAAGCCTTATGAATGTCCCCTTCGGGATTTAAACAACATCATGAAAACGTACAACTTATGGATTCCCCTTCGGGACTTAAGAAGTCAAGGAACTCGGGATATGAAAAACACCAATATAAACACAGGGGTATAAGCTCCTACATCTAGGAGTGGATTCATTATGAGTATCATCACGTTCGTACTTATCATGGATCATGCCAAAATGAAAGAAAGGATAACCTTAACATACCTGGAAGCTTATTTCTTGACTTTCCAACTTACTTCTACATATAAACCAGTCATACTATTGTTAGGCTTATCGTCATATGCTTGTCTTAAGCCTTCAAATTAAATCCCCTTAAAATCTGCTGAAATTCGGGCAGCATCTCACCTGTTTATATCCCTAGCCCGAAATCACAATACCAACAACCAACACAACAACAACAACAACACTAATACCAACAACATCATCATCAATACCAAAATATTCCATAAAACATCCCACACGATTTTTATCAACATACAATAACAATATACACTTCCTTGCTTCCCAATCATCGAGCATAATCTCATCAACACACCAAAAACATTAGATGTCATGCATATACATGGAAATTAGCCCAAAAACACGGCTACAACATGGTCAAAATAGTCCATAAACTCAACAACTACAACACAATACTTTATGAAATGCCCATAACTCCCTACTCTGATGTCGTTTTGACGAATGGTTTGTTGCGTTAGAAACTAGACTTCCTGAACTTCAATTTAGGATTTTGTTTCACTTCAAAACTCCAGATATACTAAGAGATATACCCCTCTAAAGTTGACCAAAAATTTCTGTCCAAAATTCTGCCAACTTTTTCAAAATTTTCGACAAACTTATTTTCTTCAATTTGCTTGATCCCGAAACCTTTATACACTTACTTAACACTTGTTAAGATTATTCCTTAACGTTATAACGGTTCCATGACCTCTCCGAGCTTAAGTTAGTTTACTTACAACACAAACGTCGCAATTTTTTTTTGAGGTATAACATTTAACTTTTCTGCTTTATTCTATCAATGACTTGATAATTTTGGGGATGGTTTGCCTACCGGTGGGATAGCTAGGAGCCATCATGACCCGTTAATTTGATCATGACAAATTGGTATCAGGGTTTTAGGTTCATCGATTTCATGGGTATAAGAGCAATGTCCAATAGAGTATTGCAGATTGGTACAGAGATGTCTATACTTATCTTCGAGAAGCTATGGGGCACTCAGGAAAATTCCATTGTGATTCTGTCAAGGTCTAAGCTTTATTTTTCCAATCTTTCACTGATGGTGAGGACACGTCCTCGGGTTTGCACACGACCAGCTGGATGTGATATCACGCGGCATGGTACGATATGCATCGCCATGATAATGACACGAGATCAACTTTAGATTGCAGCTATGACTTGAAGATTCAATTGAGTGGGGTTGTGATTCAGATTCTCTAGTTTGATGATATCCCTATGGAATGGGAGTGATGGTGAAAATAACTACATAATAGCCAACTTTTAGCGGTTAGTGGCTCGGAAGTCGGGGATGTACATTTATAGTATAGTAAGTGATGGGAAGACATTTATTATTTTAAATGGTACGGTTAGCGGGATAACTAAGTGGTATGCATTGTGGCTCTGGAGATTACGCTTGAGAGGTTGGGTGACATGTACCAATAATCTGAACAAAAATGAAAACTTGGATGAATCAATTGATTAAATATGAGGAATAGTTGATGAGGCTATGAAGAGAAGTTTGAAAAGCATATAAACTTGAAAGATGACCTTTATGATAAGGTATGAGGAAGTAGGACTTCGTATTGGGGCGTGTGTGAAGAGTCTTCAGTTACTCGACGCAACATGGATGTAATAAAAGAAACTCAAAAGGATCACTCTCAATCATAGGACGACCACACGTGGTGGATGTGATCATCTGGCAAAAACTTACTATATATAGATGATTGACTCCGGTGTGAATAGTCGGGTGTAGTGTTTTAGCAAAAGTCGTCTTTAAAGGTTTGCTTGATATCTCGAGGGTATGGTAATAAGAATGAGTCATTTGAGCTATGAGCTTGTTGATTTTGTGAGACTACTCGGTTTATGAAGTGAATAATAAAGGAGCGTGAATTTATCAGTAAGTTTGACAATGTTGTAAGGTTTTGGGGAAACAATGACTGACTTATAGAAATAACCCTAGCGATGGACGAGTGCGATGATTTAATTACTTGAAGAGTTATCAGTTGTTGCACCTAATTTGGATAAGAAATATGGATGTTATATATGTGATGCATTTGTCCTAGAGGAATGTTTAGTTTTAAGGTTCGAGTGAGGCAAGGGAAACTTTTAGATGCTCAAGGTTGTGATTTACAACTACCTCCATGATTAGCTTAGCTATTTTAAGAGATTTGTGATATTTTGATCCATCCCATAAGGGGTTTGAGTGATTCTCGACTGATAATGATAAAAGTAATTTGAATAGAATAGGGAAACTGAAGAATTATGATAAAGATATCTTACTATCGATTTTGGAGGATTAAGGTTCATAAGACTTGAATATGAAGTAGCGTCACCATTGAGTCATCTATGGGTTATGGTGACATTATATTATAGCATTCGGATAGGGTGTAAAAGTGATAAATATGAATGAGGGAGGAATTCTTTGGACAATTTGACTTAGTGTATGGCAAGTGCCAACGAGACTTCATGATTAAAGATTAATGAGAAGGTAACTTATGTAGTACCATGATGGGTAATTTTGTGGAGTACTTGAGTATACCAGCTAGAGTTGATTGATAGGAAGAAATCTCTACAACTGAAAGTTGAAGTCATAATTTCGAGGTAAGACTATGTTAGTGGTACTAGATTGTGTCGAAGTGATGGTTAGATAGTATGGTTGAGTATTTCAAATACGAATAACTTGATAGTATTTGTGTGTGGTAAAACACCTGTATTGTAACATTTGATGGATTTGCTAAAGGCGTAATAAGGTATTGCACTCAGACATTTTATAGTTATGAAGGGTGAAGTTCAGGACCATAGATCTTACGTAGGAGTGTTTGAGGTTATGAATGAGTTAGTGAAAGTACAAGGAGTTGAGTTCGATGTAATTAGATTCCATGAAAATTATCGCATTTGGGTGACTAGTGCGAGTTAACGAACATGAAGATTTAAAGTCATAAGGTATAGCTCATCGGTACTCAGTTGACGACTTGGGTTTAGCTTTCGAGGTTCAAAACGACAGCACGAGGTTGAGTATTTAGTAACAACGGAATATAATGGGGCATCTTAGACTTATATAGGAATTATTGTTCATTTTATAAAGATTTGAAAACAGTTTAGGTGATTATTGCTGACATTTAGGGAATGGTGCATTTTAACCGGGTCAAGTCTTTTCAATTAAAGCTGGGTCACTTATAGATTTATTACCAAAAGGTTTTATGGTTATTGTAGTAACCCATCTCTGAAGACTTGAGGATTTTCGTTTGGGATAGAGGTATGACAGGTTTACACGAGCGTTATTGGAGTTTACAAATAGGTATGGGAAGTCTTGGGATGATTATTTGTTTATTACAGATTTTGCAAAAAATAAGATAATCACTAGGATGATGTGCATAGTATGTTATTTGAATGATTAAAAGGAACTGGATGATAAGTTTTGACTTGGTAGTTTCAGCTCGTTGAAACGAAACTAAGGTATTTGGAATTTGCACAATCAGCCCTGGATAATGTCAGTTTTGACTAAAAAAAATTCGAATTGGTTCAGTACAAGCAAAAATTCTTTCTGGTCAGACGGAGTCATGATTTAGACCTGCGATATGTGACAACTTGTTTTTTTTTTGGATTTGGGACTAAAGACAAATTTGGAAGGTGTGGAAGCAAGATAAGTAGAATCAAAGTACTTTACGGGTACAGTTTGACCATGGGTTATGGCTTCAGCTAAAAGATTGTGGAAACTATGATGATAATTGTGGAATCAACCAATTGTGTTCATAGGTTTGGTTATAATCAAAATCGTTATTTCTAGTGGAACTGGATCAAATATGTGAGAATTAGACTATTGAGCTAAGTTAAAGAAAAATTTGATGGATTAAGTGACAAAGCAAATTGCTATAGACTTGTGGTAGGATTACCATGGACTTTGAAAAAGTTTGGTGCTACTTGGGAGTTTGTCGACTGCTTGACTAAGTCAGATTTTTTAGTACCGGATCAGACTACTCACAACTCAAGTGGACTTTTGATACGCTCAAATTACACCTATAAATGGCGTAAAGCGGACGATGTCAAATATAGAAACCCAACTAGGTTGGGGTCGAATCCCATAGGGAATATGGTGTGAAAAGGTTACTAAAGTCGTAGAGTACTTTCTTGCGTTCTAGTTTCGTATTCCGTTGAGTTTGTAGAAGATTGGCTGTTTACTAACTAATTGCTTTTGGTTGTAATAAATGGATAAAAGAAAACCAAGGTTGTGTCCCCTTTAGATGAAGTGTAATGCTCTGGGTCTTAATATGATATACTTCTAATGGACTGTTGTATGAATGCACTTAATCTCTACTTGACTCCCTAATATTTTTCAATAGTTAGAAAGTATTTCTCTCTATGATTTTCCCAAATATAAAAGAATATATATGAAGAACGATTAATATGTGCCAAGTAAACTCATCTTATTCCTAAGCGAATTTATCAAACGAGGGTTAACACTTTGAGTTCTAGTTATTTATCCCTACCGAATCCAACTCACTTTCCTAAGTAAAGCAAAGTCTATGGCTTAAATTAATGTTTGAAACCATCAACTATGAATGAAGAACGGCGAATAAATAAACCCTAACAATCCATTATGCATATATCAATAGTAAAAACCCATTCACATAACACTCATCCTTGGGTTCACAACCTTAGTAAGAAATTAGCTACTCGTGGTATTAATAGCAAAATAAAGGTTTGTAGAAGTCATTGATGCTTACAATTGATGAAAAATATGATGGAAAATATAAATCTTGCCTCAAACTTCAACGACCAAGAGTATTCAATGCTATGAGAATAAAGTCTAAAACTGATAATGAATAAAAGCCTACAAGAAACTTTTAAAAAAAAAACTCAATTTGGCCCATATGGGATTTTTTATTAATTGTTGAATATAAAAAGTTCAAAATAGTTCAAAAAAGGCCCAACCCAAACCGGGTCAGGCCCAAAAAGAAAAAAAAAAGGAAACTACGCTATACAGATACATTTTCTAGCCCTTTCCTAATTGAACCCTAAGAAGTTGGTTTGTCTCATTCTGATCTGCTTGTTCTTTATTGATCTTTGCCGCCGGTGATGTGAAAATGATTAAGACTGTTGTGATTCACACCTCTAGGTGAGAGTTTGGTCATCATCTTCTTTCCTTAGTCTCATCCGGTAAGATTCATTCAATAAACCTTTCATTTTTGTCTAATCTTCACCTAAAATGACTGACATGTGCTATTTTTTTTTCTATAATCTGCATGTGAGTTTGCCCTTGCTTTCTCTCTTTTGCAAACTCCAACTCGATCTTTGAGCTCGCAATTGAGATTTGTTATTGAAACTCAGCTGGATCCTCAGGCACACCTCTTCTATTTGTTGTATTTCACCTCGATTTCCGGTTTCCTTTGATGTATGATTTATTGTTTCCAATTTTGTCATGGATCTGGAACTTTTGAGCTTGGAAACCCTCTGAGAGATGAATGCAGCTGAGAATGCAGCCAGTCTCTTGATTGCACTCCATGTGGTACTTAGCTCAGAACCTGTTTCTTTCTCAAATTGTTTTCCATTCATATGCTATTGACTGTTGCTTACTTTTAATCTTGGTAAATTTTATGTTTGTCTATTTGAATGAGTACCAAATGTTACTAATACCACAAATAAGACAGTCACCCCATTTTCTCGATTAAAAATAAACCGAAGACCTGTACTACTCAATTTCAATATGTAAAAATTTGATGTTTGTCCATTTGAATGAGCCCCATTTGGTGATAATACCACAAATAAGACATTCACCCTATTTACATTATTAAAATTGAAGAAAGAACCATGTATGTATGTCTTCTGCATATCTGGCCCCTGATGATTACTGCTTTCCCCTATATTTCTTTGTGATCTATGTCTTTGACTGCTTTGAACTCTCTTGTCATGTTGTTTGTTGCTCCAACCTGTTCCTATTATTGCTTTTCTTGAATATATCTAAGGTTGTGTTGTTGTTGTTCTTTGATATCTCTAGTACCAGCAAAGTGATAGTATAAACCTCCTGCACATTCTCCTCCCACGGGATTTGAATGTAAGGATCTATTCTTCTCCATTCAAATTACTTTCCCATCATCTCCTGAAACTTCCAATATGACATCTGCATCATGTTCCATACCCTTGTTTAGGTCTGACTCTCACATAAGGAATCTGAGATTTGTCACTATTCAAGATCCTTCTTTTGTCCACTACTAAATCCTGAAAATTATGACAATAGAAGGACCCTCCATCTAGAGCTTGATTGGCCAATGCATCTACCGGCTGATTACCTTCTCTCAAAATGGGTTTAAAAATAACCTCTATATTGTTGCCTAACTCCTGAATCTCATCCACCCATAGTGCTATATTCCATGAAGGCTTCCAAGCTTCTGTGAAAATTCTTTGGATCATTTGTGAATCTGTCTGAATCACAATAGGGTCCAAATGATTATTCTTGCAGTAATGCAAAGCCTTCATTATAGCCCTTATCTCTGCCTCAGTGTTGGTAGTAATTCCAATAACCTCTACCTGAGCATAAATCAGATTCCCATTTGAATTTCTGAAACAAAAGCCATAGGAACTTCTACCAGGATTTCCCCTTGATGCTCCATCAGTGGTACAACTTATCCATCCTTTAGGAGGAAATTCCCTAATCACCTTTGTGATATTGAGTTGAGTTCCTCCATCTTCTAGAATTTGTATCATCTCACTCCATGTGTTAGGTACTTGTGCTATTGATGGATTTCTAGTCATAACCAACCTCTGGATTGTTGCATACACTTGATAAATGACTCTTCCAACTGACTTCTTGCCTCCATGTTTGATTTTGTTTCTTCTCTTCCACAATTCCCACACAATGATGGCAGACAACCTTTAAAAATTTGTTTCATCCTCCCTGAAATTGGTGTTGTCCACCATTTCACTATCCTTTGCTGTAAAGGTAAATCATCAATGCTCATACCTGCAAATGACGAAAAATAGGACCAAGTCCTATTAACTGAGTAAGATGGGGCTAACAAATCTTGAGGTGTCTCCTCCAAAGGATTTGAACACCACTAATAATTAGAAGCCATGTCATACTGCATTTTCTCTAACACATCATCCACTAAAATTCTGAATTTCCAGCATCTCCATAGAAAAAAGGAAATCTGGAAAGGTAAACACTTTATCCACATGTTCTTATAAGCCTCCAGTCTATGCCCTCTTAATCAAATGTACTCCCAGGCTGACTAGACTGTAAACTCTCCTTTAGTATCCAGTATCCACCATGATGAAAAATAGGACCAAGTACAATAAACTTTTTATAAGGTCTCAAAAAACACGAAATTACAACTGGCCAAATTTTCCCCTGAGGGAATCAAATACGGTCCATATAATTAAATATACACCATATACAGTTATACGATCACTAAGTCTTCTTTTCTTCACTTTAAATTACGAACACAGGATACGACCCGTATATAATTGCACGGTCTACATAACTTGGCCGTATCTCCTCATCATTCAAGCTTGACTTTCTGCCTTGTTTTTTATCCACTAAATACGAGCAGGGATACGGTCCGTATTTCTTGTCCGTAACTAAGCTTCTCCAACTTCAACTTTCTGTTTCCAATAGCTCCTTAAATACGACCAGGAATACGGTCCGTAATTCCTCCACTTGGTTCCAGTTCATGCAATTTCAGTGTTCTTGTCTTTCAACCCATAAATTACTTGAAAAACAATAAAAACACATCAAATCAACACTTACTTGTTTAAGAAAAAGTAAAACTTCTTGTCAAAAGGCATCAATTGTGCCGTAATTTCACGGCACATCAACACTCCAAACTTAAAGTCTTTGCTTGTCCTCAAGAAAGTAACACAACATCTATGACACAACCAAGCTTAGATACAACAAAGTTAAAATGTCTACAACGGTGTTGGTTAAGAGCTACCGGCATGCATGTTTCTCACTATTGACCCTCTCAATTCCATGATTTCAAACCATGATGTATTCCTCAAAACATGTCACGATTCACAATGAAGTTTCAATCAATGACATAAATTTCTTGGGACTATCAATGCATATACAAATTCTAATTTGGGTAATCACTTGTTTTCACAATTTCATTTAATCCTTACCCCCTCATGAAGACCAAAGAACATCCCACACACATATATACAAGGATAAATAGGACAAAGACAAAGAAGAATAGAAACACTCACACTCACAAAGAAGTTCACGTACTACAAATGCAAATGACATATGCTTGCCCTTATTTTCAATGCTTTCAACTTCGGACTGTTTGGTTGTGATCACACTAGGACTTTTTCTAGGCTTGTAATGTAGGCTTAGGGATGGGTATGATAAATATTTGGATATTAGTGAGTCACCCTCATTGAACACTATATTTTTCCTTTCCTTTCTATGCCTATCTTTCTCCATCTTTTTACTTTTTCAACTTCGATGTGGTTTTAAAAAACTACTATGTATTAACTATCTCTTTGAGCAATGATTTTTAGATTTTTGTCACAACCCAAATAGCCGTGAGTGGCACCCATACAAATCCCCTAGTGGGCGAACTAATCCCCTTAACCAATTCTCCAAATTATCTAGTCATGCCATAAATAAATAAAGGTGCGGAAGTCCTAACTATTACAACCCCAAAATCCGAAAGTCATCGTACAAGGACTCTAAAACATAACTGTCTAAAGAATGAACAACAGTTTGAAATAATCATCAATGTCTGAAATGAAATAAACATCCAACTAAGAAAGATATTCAGGCGGCATGGCATGGATAGGAGCTCACCCTCGGATCTGATCAGGAACTGGCCTCACGCTAAATATGAGGTCTGGAAGATGTCGTTGAATCACAATCTGCACACAAAAGAATGCAGCAAGGTAGTATCAGTACAAACACTATGTATCGGTAGATATCATAGGCCGACTAAGATTAGTATCATGCATAAAATCATAAAATCAATAGAATAGACAGATAGGCACAACAACACATAACCATATGAAACTATCAACCAGAATCATCCAACACCGAAATAAAATAAGCTCGCACAAACCGTAATCAATAAAAGTAAATCAACCCGTATCATTACCAACACGACCGTAACTCACGAATTATCTCAACTCTATCACATATCCATACACACTTGCTAAATGGTAATGTTTCCTAAATAGCCATAACCTACAAGGGACTCATGGTGTCCATGTACCACTTGCTCCGGAACTGATCTCAGATCACGAGCCCATAACTAGGCCACATCCTCGCCCCCCGTCAAATGTGCCTTTTCATATTTATATTCCCTTTCTCATCGCAATGTATTTCCGTTCCACAATCAATTAGGAATGTGAACAATCAATGCTTCAATATTAAAGAACATAAGTCACTATGCCACAAGTCATATCAAGACTCAAGAATCAATTCATCGAAAGCATGAACAAAGGATTACTCCAAGTCAACAAGAAGAGTATTCATTAACTCCTTCGTTATCATATCTTAATAGTTAATCACATAATCAATCAATCAATATCAAATAAAGGAATTTCCAACCACACTTTATGTCCGAAGACCTAATCATGCTTTCTCCTATCAATTTCATAACATATACAATCAACTAATTAAAGTCTAACTCAAGTAGACCATAAAATACCTCAAAGCCGAAATGGAACAATGCAATCACTCCGCAATAGCTTTCCCTTTTTGCAAAGCTTCAGAACGTTCAAAATCTAGCAATCATAATGCTAAGTGTGTAATGGATCATCTACTCAAACAAACAACAATTTTGGGGAAGAGAACCCAAATACGTCACCCTTTTCAAGTAGGTGAACTATCTCTAAGGGTGAATTCATCATAAAATCAACCCCAACCATCATACTATTCCCATTCATGGGTTTTCTAATCAATTCAACTCCTTTCAATCAGTTTGTAGGCTAAAGCTTCCATTTTATTGGAACACTATGTCTCAATCAACAATTCCGACCATTAATAATCAAGTTCTCATCCTAGGAAGTGATAATCTATACTGCTAGATGAATAAACAATAGTAAAATCATTAACGCATTAATTATTCAAGGGTTTCTTAAGTTCTAGGGCTTTAGTCCTTTCATTCACCATTAACGAACCTTAAACTAATCTTGGAACTTAATGTAATGAGGGAATGAACAAAGTAAAGGGTTGAGGCTGACCTTTCAAGAGCATCTTAGCCTTAGCCTCTAATTTCACCACAAGAGTTCTTGGGAACTGCTTTGGAGTTATGTGGGGAATGAGTTCGGAAATAAGAATATAAAACGCTAATTTTGCATCCCGTCGACCGCTGCAGTGGTCGATGTCTCGCTGCAGCTGTCTTCATAAAGCGGGAAACCTCCAGCTATGGCAGACCTCATTTATTCCCCAACTCCCCGCGGCTGCGAGCCTTGCTCCACTACTACGGACTCGCTACAGCGGTTCCACATTGGCTGCAGCGGTCCATTTTGACCAGTAGCTCGAGTTTTTCCCCTAGTTTCTCACCCAAAAATCCCAACACCAATATGAGGCCATACAGATGCAAACCAAACATGCACATATATATATATATAAAAACACGCTACAAACTCACCCGCGGCCTCAGAATTCCCAACGGAGGTCTAGTTTACTAAGTCACCCCCTATAACGACCTAGTGGGTCGTTACATTTTTTTTTTTGAGTTTATAGCAACTATACACAAACACAACCACATCAAATCCTTTACTAAGTCACTCACCCCCCCCCCCCCCCCAACTTAAGCTTTTAGCCTCTTTCTCACACTTGTTTCACCCCCAACTTAGGCTTTTTGGCCTCTTTCTCTTCTTTTATAGCATCAAGGAGGGAACGGGTGCAAAGATAGAATTATTTCAAACAAGGGTATGGGTTAGTTAATAGCTCGTCAAGTAAAAGGTTAAAGGCTCAAAGGGGGGGAAACTAGGGATCATATACATGACCGAGTTAGGCTTATAAGGAAATCATGGCTTCAAATTCACCCAAAGAAAGCCTAAGGTCATTTCAACACCCAAATTGTCCTTAGTAATCAAGCATGACCAACGGGGCAAGTTCTAGATTGCAAGTATAATACATGAACACATACTAACTCAAACACACATTGGCATAAGGATTTTTTTGTTGACTACCCAAGCAAACATTCATCACACACAATACCCCAATACTCAAGAGCATAAAAAGAAGCATGGATATCAATACACTAACACATTTCGAGCATATACTACAATTTCAGAGAGGGGTCATTTTTCATCAAAAATACAAATCACGCATGCATAGCCATAAGTTCATCAACCACTACCATCAAAGTCATAATTACTCTATTTTACCTAAACTACCTAACCATATCAGTTTTAATAGAAATAAACCCCTTAGGAAAACAACTCTGGCAAAGAAAAGTCGAAGGGGTCCTAAACACATATATAAAAAAACACAACACCAGTAGCCCTACCCCCAACAAAAAAACTATACAATGTCCTCTGTGCATCAAACTAAGTATAAGTAACGGTAAGGGGGTACCTGAGGCGCACTAGGCAATGCTGAGACCTCAGGTGGGCGACTAGAATAAGCACTAGACGGATCCGAGTAACTCTCCCTCAAAGAATTATGCATCGCCAACTGGAACTATGCATCCTCTTCAAGGCGCAACCTCCGGGTCACATCCTTTGGGTCCTTAGCAGATGGGTCCACATCGGCCCATTTTCTCTTTCCCTTATTCTGTACATCCTCATCATCATCATCCAGAAAGTTCTCGACCTAGATTAGCTCCTTCAGGCTAACTTGTGTCGTTGGAATGGGATTTTCCAAGACAACATTCTCTCGCACCTTAAACGCCTCAACTTCATCTTTTAATCGGGTCAGCTTATCCCGAAATGATCCCACCTCACCTCCAGTTCCTGCCCTTTCTACTACAGCCAGTCTCGTCTCAAACCCATCAAGCCTCTTATGAATAACGTCATGAGACTGCTCATTTGCTTCCTTTATCGGTGTTATGTCCAATTTAATTTGTTTTGCCACATACCCCCGAATTTGTTCCATAATAATGCCGACCTACATCTCAGCCTTTGTAGCTTTGATGGCTATATCCTAAAAAATTTCTCTGGTGAATGCAAGGGGATCAGCCCCTTGCTTTGCTACCAGTAGAGGAACACCCGACGACCTCGGCGCAACCGTGAAAGGTGGTACAGCAGTAGAAGGTGGCACTGCAGTAGTAGTGGCTGGGATAGCAATAGCAGTAGCAGAAGTGGACACCGAAATAGTGTCAGTAGCCACCAGGGTAGTAATGAAAGGTGCCTCAGTGGTAGCATCCCCCGTGGCCCCAAGAGTCTTCTCAGGCTGAGTCTCATCATCATTAGCAGGCAGCTATAGCAATGTATCTGCAGTAGCATCGTTCTTGCTCTTTCTCCAGTCACCAATATAGGTCACCTTAACACATTGATCCCAATCAGGACTGCCTGTCACAAGGGCTCTCCGACACAACTCTGTAATAAGGCAGGGAATATCAAGGAGGTGGATGGTTGTGATGCTCTCTGTCTATTCTCCTCACTAATCAGACACCCCAAATTCATAGGATACCTGGACATCATTGTTGCGACTGTTAGATCCTGGGCACTAGTGAGGGTTTTGTCATTCTGCATCGGTAGCACCCTATATCTGACCAAAATCCACCAAAACTTGGCTTCTAAGGTGAGAGAACTTTTGACAATCTTTTGATTCGGACTTGTCACCCAAGTTGGAGTACCTCATGCTATTACAGCGGCCACCCACTTTAGCACAGACCTGTCATCTCGCCTCTCTTTTTTGTCCATAAATTCAGCCTTATTGGTCGGTTTCGCATAGTCATCACCAAAATAGACCCCGTTGTTGGACTTGCTGGAAATGTCAACCTTGACATATTTTAGACCGCAATATTCTCAAGTAGTGGTACACCGTGCATGGGCACATTTGCTCGTTTCATCAGGAGTAACACAGCCTCATAATTGGCATAGAACTTCCACACAAGTACCGGACAATAGCCGCCTGGAGGGTTGCTAAATGCTGCGAGCCGATACAATTAGAGTGCCTTAGCAGTGTGAGGGTAGGTGGATAGGCCCTCGAAATTCAATCGCCGCTGTTCCCAGAATTTTTCTTCGAGGCTTTCCATCTCTCTTTGTCGGAGTTATCCCCTTGTCATACAGTTCCTTGGCTCCCTTGAACCCGAACCGCAAAGCATCTGGCTTGGTTGCGCCACTTGCTTGTTCAGCCCCCTATGTCTCCGTATCCCCCGAGGTAGATGATGAAGAATCCCCCTCTTCAGACTGGGAGGAATCAAAAGTTGATGGGTTCATGCTCGGGGAATCAGATGTTATAGTCCCCCCGTTCTTCTTTTGCATCATAATATCCTCCTCCTCTTCAGACTGGGAAGGAGAGTCATGCAATTGGTGTGATACTTCTGCCCTTTCTAAACTTCGGCCCCTTTCGGATAGTTTAGGCCCACCACCTTTCCTTATGGCATGTTCTGAAGGCATATCTGTAAGAGAGGCATCGTTAGTACCGGGCCATAAAGAAATAACACAGAGAAAAGACAAAATCTTTTTGTATATTTTTTTAGGTGGTTGTAAAATAAGAATACAGTCCGTATAAAAATATATGGACCGTATAAGCTGGACGTAATATTTATCTTGGAAATACGACGATAGATACAGTCTGTATAATAAAAGACGGTCCGTATTTAAGCATCTATTTCTAAGACAGTAACCTTACTTATTGGCAAACTATAATACGACCAAGGATACGATCCATATAGTTTTATACAGTCCATATCTTAGGTCGTATTTCCTTATCGACCCCAACTTTTCTATTCATAAATTTTTGCTTCGGTTTAAGTTCAAACACTACACAACATACAATTTTCATGGTTTCACTTCCTATGGAGGTTGGGTTACTCATACTTCACCCATTTTTGAGCAATTTCCTTATCATTGGAATTTTTTCGAACAATTGGCGAGCATAACAATATCAGATTCTAAATTGGAAAACCTCAATCGAATTCCCTCAGACTCAATGGGGATTCGATAGACTCATCCCCACGAGTCTTAAAACACATCTGTATGCTCACCCCTCACTCAAAAAATCATTACCCACGAATTTTTCCCTATCAAACCCTAGGTTCAACTACAGAAATCATCCCAACAACTAAATCATACCATAATGTACAAGGTAGAGGGGATTAGGGCATTAACATACTTGTCTGATGATGACTTGTAGACACGAGTGAATGAGAAGCGCGAGAAAAACAACAAAAAATAAAAAATAAGACCGGAGCCGAGGGTTATACGAAATGGGTGTTGGTAAAGTTTAGGGGTTTAGGTGATGTGTTGTGAGGGATTTATAGAGATTAAAAGGAAGATTAGGGTGGTGTAATGGTGGGGGATCGTGGGTGCAGTGGGAGAGGGATGTTAATGATCTGTGAAGTGGGGGAAATGGAAAGGCGCAATGGTTGTTTTGTTTAAACCATTCTGCTCGTTTTTTTTTTTTTGAAAAAAACAGTTACTGTCTGTATTTTTAAATACGGTCCATATTTTTATTTCTTTTTGCCTGTGACTCACTGTTTTGTGTCATGCTTAAATACCGACCATATGGCCGGCCGTATTTTTAAATACAGCTCTTACAGTTGGTCGTATTTAAGCATCTCACAAAATAATCACTTTTCTAACCGCAACTTTTACACCCACATAGACAGTCCATATTTTTAAACACGGTCCGTATTTCCCGATCGTATCTAAGCATATCACAAAATAGTGAGTAACTGTTTTGTGCATCTGTTATACGATCCCAAAGTATGCTCCGTATAAATAAGTACAGGCCATTTTTCTGCCTTTCATACTTAATTTTTCCTGCATTATAGTCCTACACCAAAGCAAACGTCAAACCACATAAAAGCTACTAAAATTATAAAAAGCAACAAAAGAAAAATACAAGAATGTAAAACCTTGGGTTGCCTCCCAAGCAGCGCTTGATTTAACGTCGTGGCATGACGGTGTTACCGTTTTACTTCGCGTCAGGAGTGTAGCCATGCTTCAGCCTTTGTCTGTCAACGATCCATCAATGCACCAATGGTAGTGCTTCACCCTTTAGCCATTAACCCTAAATGTTCGAGTCCCACCCATGGACTTCAATTCTATTGAGCCATTGGGTGAAACACTCACCACTTAGAAAGGTCCGGACCATATGGATTTCAATTTACCCGGAAAGAGCTTCAGTCTTGAGTTATACAGCAGGATATAATCACCCTTTTGAAAGTCCTGCTTAAGGATGTTGACAACATGGTATCATTTCATCTTCCCTTTTACAGGGCCGCACTTTCATAGGCATGGTACCGGAATTCATTCATTTCATTCATTTGAAATAACCTCAGCTTGGTTGCTTCTTCCCAGTCCATGTATAACTTCTTTAGTGCCCACAAGGCCTTGTGTTCAAGTTTGACTGGCAGATGGCATGCCTTGCCAAAACTATCCTATAAGGAGAAGTCCCAGTGGCCATTTTAAATGCTGTTCCGTAAGCCTAAAGAGCATCATCAAGTTTTCGAGCCCAGTCGGTTATGTTTACATTGACCGTCTTGGCCAAGATACTCTTTATCTCCCAATTAGAGACTTCCACTTGGCCACTAGTTCGAGGGTGATATGGAGTGGCCACCCGATGATCAACACCATACTTTTCAAGCAGTACCGCAAATGCCTTGTTACAGAAGTGCGTACCGCCATCACTAATAAGAGCCTGTGGGGTGCTGAATCGGGTGAAGATGTTCTTCTTGAGAAATTGGATGACACTCTTCCCCTCGTTATTGGGTAAAGCCACTGCTTCTACCCACTTCCAAACATAATCAACAGCTACTAGAATGTATTTCATGCCACCGGAACTCACAAAGGTTAATACCCCAAATATCAAAAAGTTCAACTTCCATCACGAAATTCATAGGCATCTCATACCTCTTAGCAATCTCCCCTTGATGTTGGCATTGATCACAAGATTTCACCATCAAGTTCGCATCACGATAAAGAGTTAGCCAGTAATACCCACACTCGAGCACTTTAGCTGCAGTCCAATTTCTACTATGATAACCCCCTATAGAGGAGTCATGGCAGGCCTTCAGAATATCCATCACTTTCGACTCGGGGACACAACGCCGAATGATATTGTCAGCACATATTCGAAAAAGGTATGGCTCATCCCAATAGTAATGACGAGAGTCCCTCAAGAACTTCTTCTTTTGATATGTCTTGATTTCATCTGGGATAAGACCCGTCACAAAAAAATTGGCGATATCTGTATACAATGGTGCCACCTCAGACAACACAGCTAGACCTTTCTCATATGGGAATGCATCGTCTATATTAAGTTCCTCTGACGGTCTCCAAACTTCTTCAAGCCGTGAGAGATGATCTGCAACCTGATTTTCAGACCCTTTGCGATCTTTCACTTCGAAGTCAAATTTTTACAGCAAGAGGACCCATCTAATCAATCGTGGTTTTGCATCTTTCTTCGCCATCAGATACCTCAATGCTTCATGACCAGTGTATGCAACCACCTTGGACCCCAATAGATAGGCCCTAAATTTCTCGAACACAAAGACTATAGCAAGAAGCTCCAGCTGAGTAATACTATAATTCATCTGTGTCTCATTAAGAATTTTGCTAGCATAGTGCCTTTGACAAAGCACAACACCAATAGCTAAACCAGTCGCATCACATATCAGGTCGAATGGTAGTGACCAATCTGGTCAAACAATAATAGGAGCAGAAGTAAGACACTCCTTCAACTCATCAAACGCCTTGTGGTTTTTCTCATCAAAATCAAACTTAGCCTTTTTTTCAAGAAGCCTGCACATAGGGTTAGTAGTCTTGGAGATAACCTTGATAAAGCGCCGATAGAAAACGACATTCCCCAAAAAACTTCAGACTCCTTTCATAGAGATGGGTGGAGGAAGCTTGGCAATGATATATATTTTAGCTTGATCAACCTCAATCCCTTTCTAATATATTTTTTGACCGAGGACGATTCCTTCCTTCACCATAAAATGGCACTTCTCTCAATTAAGCACAAGAATAATGTCCTCACATCTCTTCAGCATTCGACCCAAGTGGTCAAAACATTCATCAAATGAATCACCCACTACTGAAAAATCATCCAAGAAGTCCTCAACCATATCCGAGAAAATAAACATCATACACCGTTGAAATGTAGCCGGTGCATTGCAAAGAACAAACAGCATCCTGCTAAAAGCAAATGTCCCATAAGGACAAGTGAAAGTAGTTTTCTCCTAATCTTCAAGAGTAATATTAATTTGGTTATAGCCAGAATACCTATCTAGAAAGCAATAGTATGACCTTCCCGCCAGCCAATCAAGCGTCTGATCAATAAAAGGAATGGGGGAAATGGTCTTTGCAACTTGCAGAATTTAGCTTCCTATAATCCATACTGATATACCACCCGATAACAGTTCTAGTTGGAATCAATTCGTTCTTAGCATTAGGCACCGCCGGGATGCCTCTCTTCTTCGAAACATATTGTACCGGGCTCAACAATTTACTATCTACAATAGGATAAACAACTCCATCATCTAACCACTTGATAATCTCTTTCTTGACCACCTCTTGCATGGGTGGATTCAATCTCCTCTGAAGTTCAACAATCGGTGTGCTATCCTCCTCGAGCTGAATTTTGTGCTCATAAATACCAGAAGGAATACCTCGAATGTATGCAATGATCCACCCAATCGCATGTCTATACTCTCTCAAAATCTCTAACAACTTCTTCTTTTGCTCATCATTCGGCAATGGAGACACAATCAATGGCAAAGTATTATCCGAACCCAGAAATTTATACCTCAAATGTGAAGGAAGCTGCTTAAGCTCAAGATTAGGCGGCTCTACAATAGATAGCTTCGATGGATGATTCTTTCTATTCTCAAGATCAAGATCCAGCTTCTTTGGTTGGTAAAAGTAGGAACCCAACCCCACAAGAGAATTAACAGTCTCCACATAACCTTCCATATCATCAGCATCAAAGTTCACCAATATGGCTACTAGAGCCGCACCCAAACATTCTTCTTCCCTTTTAAATTTAACAACCTCATCTATTAAATCAATGGCATCAATAACCGAAATCTTTTCATAAGCACTTGGTAGCTTCATTCCCTTGCCAGCCTGAAAAGTCAGCTCTACATCATTAACATGGAACTTGATCTTGTTCTTCTCTGAATCCACAAGATCCCTTCCCATGGCAAGGCAAGGTATCCTCAGAATAATAGGGATATCTTGATAAACAACACAATCAAGAATTATGAAATCTGCCGGTAGACGGAATTTGCCAACCCGAATAAGCACATCATCAACAACCCCCAACTGGCCTCTTTATAGATCTATCAACCATCTGTAGTCGCACGGTGGTTGGTCTAGGTATTCTCAACCCCGATTGTTTATAGATAGCAAGCGGCATAAGGTTAATGCTAGCCTCATTATCACATAAAACACGAGCAAAATTATTGTGACCAACAGAACATAGAATAGTAAAGGCCCCTGGATCCTCTTTCTTCTAAACACTGGTTGTAGATATGATAGAACTAACACTATGAGTCAGACTCACAGTGTCAGGCGTGATCGGTCTCTTCTTTGTCAAGAGCTCCTTAAAATATTTTGCAAAACTCGACATCTCTTGGAAGGCATCAAGAAAAGAAATGTTCATCAATAGCTTCAACTGATCATAGAACCTCTGACACTTAGCATCCTCAGTCTTCTTTACCAACCTCTGTGGAAAGAAAGGTGTAGATTTAAATAGTTGAGTCAAAGGGCAAAGAACCCCCTTTAACTGTTGCTTTGCTAGTGTCACTACTGCCTTAATGCTTTTTAGAACATTCTGAAATATCAGCAACCTGCTTAGCAATAGGAACCTCTATCTAGACCTCATCAACAATTGTTAACACATCATGTTATACCTCTTTTTCTTCAACAACTGGCTCAATATTAATCACCTTCTTCTCTAAACTTTTAAGTAGTTTTCCTCTCTGAGTGATAATAGCAGCACACCTCTCATAAGAATTACCTCCACCACTCTTCGAATTTGGAATAGTGTCATTAGGAAGTCCTCCCTTCTATGAAGGGTGTTGTTCTCTGGAAATATATCGCATCTGCGACTCGAGCTTCTAAATGAAAGTGGTGTGAGATCCCACAATTTTAGTCAGCCCCTTCATTGTTCAATCTACTTTGTCTTGGTTGGCTAACACTTTCTCAAGCATGCTCTCTAACTTAGAACTCCCTTGCTCATTCTACTGACCCTTTGGTGGAATATAGGGATTTGAACTCAGATTTCCAAAATTATTGTTATTGTTGTAGTTCCCTTGGTTCAATCCACAATAGTTGTTGTTATAATTACATTTTCCTTATTAAGGTCTCTATTGATTCTGAGTCTGATTCTGATAGCCTCCTTGGTAGTTCTGCCTTTAGTAACCCCCTTGAGAGTTATTAACATAGTTAGCATTTTCATATTGCATAGGAGCCCCCCCCCCCCCCTCTGGATATGGACCCTCTTGAACTTGATACATTCCCTTGGGATTTTTCGCAACTTCTTCAACAACATTAACTTTCTTCGCTTCCCTTTCATCAAGTCTCTTTGTCAGCAAAGAAATATTG
This sequence comes from Lycium barbarum, assembly GCF_019175385.1. Classification (NCBI taxonomy): domain Eukaryota; kingdom Viridiplantae; phylum Streptophyta; class Magnoliopsida; order Solanales; family Solanaceae; genus Lycium; species Lycium barbarum. The sequence goes on along the minus strand of NC_083344.1, from coordinate 16,311,464 downwards.
GTTGCTATCTGAGCTAGAGTCTGCTGGGTCTCTTGATTCTCCGTCACAATATTATGGACCATTGGAGCTCCATAGGCTACACTGTCAGTATTGCCCGAATGCCATGCTTGATTGTGAGTAGTAAGCTTATCAAGCAACTGAGTGATTCGGGTATGTGTCTTGTCCAGAAAACACCCACTAGCTGCATTGTTCTCCACTACTTGTGTCAATGGATCAAGCCCTTTATATAACTTCTCCATCAATATATGTTCTCGAAAACCATGATTTGGAGACTTCTGCATATATTCCTTGAATTTATCCCAAGCTTCAAATAGTTGTTCCCCTGGAAGCTGGTTGAAATCATATATCTTGTCACGAATTTTAGCTTTCTTGCTTGGCAAAAACCACTTCTTGATAAAAATAGCAACCAGCTCTCCCCACGTATGAATAGTGGGGCAGCTTCTCAAACCAAACTCTTGCTTCACCGGCTAAAGAGTATTTGAAAACTCTTATGTTACACCTTGGAAATAACCCCGCTAGCGTGCAGTGATTGGGACAATGAGAGGTATGACATATATGGTGTTTTGACGAGTGATAACGTCCCTTAGATTGGTATCGAAGTGTTAAACAATTGTTAAGAAGGTTCCATAAGGATCGGAGATTAAACGAAGTGACAAAAATAAGATTCAATTAACTGGTGGATTATACGGTCAATCATACGGACCGTATAATGGTTTTACGGCCGTATAATGAACCGTAGAAATGTCACAGAATGAAGTTGAGAAAAGGTGGGTTTTACGGTAGATTATACGGACCGTATAAAATTATACGGCCCGTAAAATGAACCGTCAAGTTGACATAGAAAAGGGCAGCCACTGGAGCAGTTTTACGATCGATTATACGGACCGTATAATGGCATCGGGACAGATTTCAACTTTATAAAAAAATGATCCAAGTTCATTTTATTCATTTCTCTTTCTCACTCCACGACCCAATCTCTCTCTAGAACATTCCAAACTCTTCCAAACCAAGAATTCAAGTAAAGAATTAAGATCAACTTCATCAATCCACCAAAACCAAGTGTAAGAAACACATCAAAGGGTCATTTAAGTCAAGAAATTTCATAGAAGGTGGAACTAGGGTTTGGTGCAAGTGAAGTAATTCAACTCAAGACTTGTTCAACCATCATCTAAGGTATGTTGCATGACTTTATCATGTTGTTTAAGGTATTAGGAGACTAAGAAACTTGAATTGTAGAGAGACATGGGAAATGAGTCTTGAATGGGTGAATAGTGTCACCATTGAATGATAGTGGAATTGAATCATGAATGCTATTGTGTTGTGAGTATGAATATGTTATAAATGACATGTAGACCGTGAGATAAGTGTGATACGTGGAAAATACGATAGCGAACCTAAAACCATAAATGCGGGAAAAAGGAGGAGAAATGGTGGATTTTGTTTAAAGTATATAAAAGATGATTGGTGATTGCCATGTTGTGATTGTTGTTGTGAGTGTTGGGAGTTGATACGGAATACGGGAAAGGTAGTATAAACAAAGGAAGTGCTGCCCAATTTTTTCTAGAAATAGTAATGCGTTCTTATGGCTAATTGACTAATGTTAGTATGAATCCTCTTCTTGAAGGTAGAGGCGTGACGTTGAAGGAGAATAAGCAAACGCTAAATTGCATAAACAACAAAGGTATTTGAGGCTTAACTCATCTTTCAAAAGGCATGAATCCCTCAAGTTTTTCATAAATCCTTCTATAAGATGAAGCTTAAGAGCCCTTCCATATATTAAATCCTCTATGAGCATGATAGTGATGACAATGAGCTAGAGTATAGAGATTCAAGAAATTGTGGCATGTTGCTCCTACAATGCTAATGATGTTATTACTGTAAACACTCGCCTTATGTTTTATTCCCTTCAAGGCGAGGCATGATACTCATAAATGTCCATAATACAATCGGGGGTTCACGACCTTACGTCACCCCGACATAGTATGTTTGTCTTAAAGCCTGATGAATGCTCTTAATGCTAATGTATGATATGACAATAAGATGATAAGTAATGCTAACTTGTAACACTATGGGATACATGAAACACTAAGAAATGATAACATGAGGCTATGGCTTGAGATGTATAATAATGACGTGTTATGATTGATGTTATGATGATAAGATTCCACCGCGCCTATATGGCCGGGCATGTCACCGCTAATGCGGGCTGCATATGATTCCACCGCGCCTATATGGCCGGGCATGTCACCGCTAAGACGGGCTGCAATGTTTACACCGAGCCGAGAGGGCCGGGCATGATCACCATTAGTGGGCGGCATATGAGGGTTACCCGGACGCGAGTAACGATACAGATTATGATGTGATGAAGTATATAATGACGTACGTGATGATGTATGGGATGTGATAACATGGGTACTATGATTGTGTAAACTGTGAAATATGATAGTAATATGATTGCCTATGACATGTGTACAGGTTATATCCTTGTCCCATGACTCATGATCTTTCTATTATGTTTGTTTATTTCATTCCTGCCTTACATACTCAGTACAATATTTGTATTGACGTCCTTTTTCTATGACTCTGTGTTCATGCCCATAGGTAGAGAGGGAGGAGATCTCGCTCCGGATTCTTAGAGGCTGCTAGCTGATTGGAAGCCCTCCATTGTCCCGGAGGTGCCTATGATGATTCTTTTATGTACAGTTGTAGGTGCCATCTCTTAGAGGCTCGTAGATACTCGACGTGGGTCGTGTGGTTTCATGGCATGGTCATTATGTATATATATATATATATATATATATATATATATATATGTGTGTGTGTGTGTGTGTGTGTGTGTGTATATTATTTTGCTAGCCTAAGGGCTCGTATGTATAAAAGCATTTCGTTTCTAAATGAAAATGGATTTTATTATATATTAAGCAAGAATTGGATAAATGCCTGCTAAATAAGCTTAATAAGTGATGGCACGAGCGGTGCTCGGTGGTTAGCCCCGGGTACCCGTCATGGCCCCTAGCTGGGTCGTGACAAAAGTGGTATCAGAGCAGTTCGGTCCTAGGAAGTGTCTACAAGCCGTGTCTAGTAGAGTCTTGTTTATGGTGTGTAGCGTGCCACATCAATAAACAGGTGGCTACAGGGCATTTAGGAAAAATGACCATCGTTCGTCTATGAGATCATGCGATAGAGCCGTATATACGATATTATCGTCCCTAATAGTGTGTTATGATTTCAGAATGCCGCTACCGCCGCCCAGAAGGGCAAGATTACAACAAAGAGGCGGGTAGAAAGAGAGCCTCCGTTGAATGTAGAGGAAGGCAAATCACACAACGAGGCCTTGTCAAATACTTCTTCTACCCCACCCAATGTGGAAGAGCAAGGAGGAGCCCCAGCTCCTATTCAGTTATTGACCCAGTTGGTTGCCGCACAAGCACAACGACAAAATATGGGTTCAAGTGACCGGGCAGCAAGTACAAAGGCCCGTGAATTTATGAGTCTAAATCCCCCAGAATTCTTCAAGTCAAAGCCGTAGGAAGACCCTCAAAGTTTTATTGACGAAATATTGAGGACGTTGAAGATTGTCCATGGCTCCGAAACTGAATCCGTGGAGTTGGCATCCTATAGGCTCCGAGATGTGGCGGTTTTGTGGTACAACAATTGGTTATTATCAAGAGGAGAGAACGCGCCTCCTCCGGCTTGGCAAGAGTTCGTAGATGCTTTCATTCGCCACTATTTACCACCCGAGGACCGCCGAGCGAGAGCGGATAAATTTATGAATTTGAGGCAAGGAAACATGAGTGCCCGGGAGTATAGCATGCAGTTCAATTCCTTGGCTAGAAATGCTCCGACTATGGTGGCCGACATCGGAGATCGGGTACATAGATTTGTGAGTGGTCTGGAACCGCATCTATTCAGAGATTGTCTGACGGCTTCCTTGCAAGACGAGATGGACATTTCCCGGATACAGGCCCATGCTCAGAACTTAGAGGGACAACAACGACAACAAAGGGGCGACCGCGACAGTGATAGGAGGCAAAACAAAAGGGCTAGATCTGAGGGCACATGTGGTGATTATAGAGGGGGATCAAGGCAGGCTTATTCCCGACATTCAGGCCAGTCAGCGACTAGTGCACCTCTCCGGTTCTCAAACAGGGGATTTGATCGCCCTTTTCCGTCGGGGCAGGGTCAGAGCTCGAGAGCTTCGGGTTCTCAATTTGGGGGTGAGTACGGTCAGAGGAGACCACCAGTTCCACGATGTAGTCGGTGCCGAAAATTACACTCTGGGCTGTGTCGTCAGGACACTGATGGTTGCTATGTTTGTGGGCAGACTGGACATTTGATGCGAGATTGTCCCTCACGATATGGTAAAGGTGGGGTTCAGCCCAGCTGATCAGCACTGGGTTCCTCATCAGCACACCCCGCAGGGCAGACTTCTCAGATGACCGCAGGCCGAGGCAGAGGCCGAGGGGCAGCATCTACATCGGGTGCCACTCAGCCCCGTGTATACGCTTTAGCGGGACGACAGGATCTCGAGTCCTCTCCGAATGTAGTCACAGGTATATTGTCTATATTCTCCCGTGATGTGTATGCGTTGATAGATCCGGGTTCTACATTTTCTTATATTTCTCCATATGTTGCTGGTTGTATCGGGGTAAAACCCGAGTCAATTAAACCCTTTGAAGTACTCACTCCAGTTGGTGATCCTGTGATAGCAAGACAAGTGTACAAAAATTGTGTTATTGTGATATGCGATCGTCAGACTCAAGCTGACTTGATTGAGTTAGAAATGATAGATTTCGATGTAATCATGGGTATGGATTGGTTGGCCTCGTGTTATGCAAATGTTGATTGTCGCACAAAAGTGGTTTGATTCCAATTTCCAGGAGAGCCCGTGCTCGAATGGCAGGGTAATACAGCATCCCCGAAGGGTAGGTTTATTTTCTACCTCAAGGCAAGGAAGATGATAGCCAAGGGCTATATTTATCACTTATTTCGGGCTCATGATACCGAGGCAAAGCCACCAAGTTTCCAGTCAGTTCCGGTGGTGAATGAGTTTCCAGACATATTTCCAGATGAACTTCCAGGTCTTCCGCCAGAAAGGGAAAATGATTTCGCTATTGACGTATTGTCGGACACAAAGCCTATTTCTATTCCCCCTTATCGAATGGCTCCGGCAGAATTAAATGAGCTAAAGGCGCAGCTGAAAGACTTGCTCGGGAAGGGATTCATTAGACCCAGTTCATCACCGTGGGAAGCACCGGTCTTGTTTGTGAGAAAGAAAGACGGATCTCTACGAATGTGTATCGACTACAGGCAATTGAACAAAGTGACGATAAAGAACAGATATGCTCTCCCAAGGATTGATGATTTATTCTATCAATTTCAAGGTGCCAAGTGGTTTTCAAAAATAGATTTTAGGTCGGGCTACCATCAAGTGAGAATTAGAGAAGCGGATATTCCAAAAACAGCCTTCAGAACGAGGTACGACCACTATGAATTTCAGGTGATCTCATTCGGGCTGACTAATGCTCCGGCTGTATTTATGAATTTGATGAACAACATATTCAGGCCTCTCTTGGACTTGTTTGTGATAGTGTTTATTGATGATATCCTGGTGTACTCTCGCACAAAATCAGAACATGCAGATCATTTGAGGATCGTTCTTGGTATTCTTCGAGCTCGGGAGCTGTATGGAAAATTTTCAAAATGCGAATTTTGGTCGAACTCGGTGACATTCCTGGGCCATGTTATTTCTAATGACGGTATTCGAGTCGACACTCAGAAAATTGAAGCAGTGAAGACTTGGCCAAGGCCTACGACGCCTACGGAAGTTCGTAGTTTTCTGGGTTTAGCAGGCTATTATAGAAGGTTTGTAGAGGGTTTCTCATTCATTTCAGCCCCATTAACGAAGCTAACCCAGAAGTCGGCAAAATTCCAATGGAGTGATGCTTGTGAACGTAGCTTTCAAGAGTTGAAAGACAGATTAACTTCAGCTCCAGTGTTGATACTTCCAGAAGGGCCAGATGACTACGTTGTGTATTGTGATGCTTCCGGTGTGGGATTAGGATGCGTGTTGATGCAGCATGGTAAAGTTATTGCATATGCTTCGCGACAGTTGCGTAAACATGAAAAGAACTATCCGACGCATTATCTTGAATTGGCTGCGGTTATTCATGCCCTGAAAATGTGGAGGCATTATTTGTATGGTGTGCATCTTGATACCTATACAGATCACAAGAGCCTCCAGTACATCCTCAAGCAAAAGGAGTTGAACCTGCGGCAGAGGCGTTGGTTAGAATTATTAAAAGATTATGATGTTAACATTTTATACCACCCCGGGAAGGCGAATGTAGTAGCCGATGCGCTTAGCCGCCGATCAATGGGCAGTTTGTGTGAAATCCCTCCGGAAAGGAAAGAGATGGTTCAAGAACTTCATCCATTGGCTAATCTTGGAGTGCATGTAATTGATTCAAGTAATGCGGGTATTAGTATCAAAGATTCTGCGATTTCGTCCTTGGATGTGGAAGTGAAGGAACGACAGTATGAGGATCCTCAGTTATGTCATTATAGAGACGTATCGCCTGGAAGGGAAAAGTCTCCGTTTGGAATTTATATTGATGGAATTCTTAGATACCAAGGCAGGTTATGTGTACCAAAGGTGGCGGAATTGCGCCAACGAATCCTAGGAGAAGCGCATTGTTCCCGGTATTCTATTCATCCAGGTGCAACCAAAATGTATCATGATAAAGATGATGTATTGGTGGGATGGCATGAAAAGAGATATAATAGACTTTGTAGCGCATGAAAAGAGATATAATAGAAATTGTGCGACTCCATGGTATTCCCTTGTCTATTATCACGAATAGAGGAGCACAGTTTACAGCTAAGTTCTGGAAGTCTTTTCAAGAAGGTTTGGGCAGGCAAGTGAAGTTTAGCACGGCATTTCATCCACAAACTGACGGGCAAGCCGAGCGTACCATTCAAACCTTAGAAGATATGTTACGGGCGTGTGTGTTGGATTTCGGTAGTAGTTAGGATGATCATTTGCCACTAATTGAGTTCGCATATAACAATAGCTATCATTCTAGCATTCAGATGGCTTCATACGAGGCTTTATATGGAAGGAAGTGTAGATCTCCAATTGGATGGTTTGAAATATGAGAAGCACAATTGATAGGCCCCGAATTGATTTAACAAGCGGTGGAAAAAGTTAAGGTGATCCGAGATCGATTACTAACAGCCCAAAGCCGCCAAAAGTCTTATGCAGACAATCGCCGACGAGACCTGGAATTTCAAGCTGGCGATTGGGTGTTTCTAAAAGTATTACCGATGAAAGGGGTGATGAGATTTGGCAAGAAAGGGAAGCTAAGCCCTAGATACATCGGACCCTATGAAATCATTAGTAAGGTGGGTCAGGTAGCCTATGAGTTGAAATTGCCTTCGGAGCTTGAATCAGTCCATCCAGTATTCCATGTTTCGATGCTCCGTAAGTGTATCAGAGATCCCACAAAGATTGTCCCGATAGAGGATGTGCAAGTGACAGAGAAGCTAACATATGAAGAGGTGCCTATTGCTATTCTAGATAGGCAAGTGCGAAGGCTTCAGAATAAAGAGGTAGCATCAGTTAAAGTTCTATGGCGGAACAACAATCGGGAAGAGATGACTTGGGAAGCGGAAGAGAAAATGAGATCCAAGTACCCCCATTTGTTCCAACCCCCGGAAGAGATTCAAGATGAAGCGTCGACGATATAAGGTATGTATGCTTTATTTTTATGCTTTTGGTCGTGTGTGGCCATAGATGTGTTGATATTGTGATGTAACCCTGTGAGGCGATGATATTATGGGTTGTTGTGACAGGTTAGTAGTGCCAGATTACAGGGGAAACCCTGGCAAATTTTTTGTAGAATCCCGAGTGTTTGACATTCGAGGACGAATGTTCCAAAAGGGGGGAAGAATGTTACACCTTGGAAATTCCCCCGCTAGCATGCAGTGATTGGGCCAATGAGAGGTATGACGTATATGGTGTTTTGACGAGTGATAACGTCCCTTAGATTGGTATCGAAGTGTTAAACAATTGTTAAGAAGGTTCCATAAGGATCGGAGATTTAACGAAGTGACAAAAATAAGATTCAATTAACTGGTGGATTATACGGTCGATTATACGGACCGTATAATGGTTTTACAGCCGTATAATGAACCGTAGAAGTGTCACAGAATGAAGTTGAGAAAATGTGGGTTTTACGGTAGATTATATGGACCGTATAAAATTATACGGCCCGTAAAATGAACCGTCAAGTTGACACAGGAAAGGGCAGCCACTGGAGCAGTTTTATGGTCGATTATACGGACCGTATAAATTTATACGTACCGTATAATGGCATCGGTACAGATTTCAACTTTATAAAAAAATGATCCAAGTTCATTTTATTCATTTCTCGTTCTCACTCCACGACCCAATCTCTCTCTAGAACATTCCAAACTCTTCCAAACCAAGAATTCAAGTAAAGAATTAACATCAACTTCATCAATCCACCAAAACCAAGTGTAAGAAACACATCAAAGGGTCATTTAAGTCAAGAAATTTCATAGAAGGTGGAACTAGGGTTTGGTGCAAGTGAAGTAATTCAACTCAAGACTTGTTCAACCATCATCTAAGGTATGTTTCCTGACTTTATCATGTTGTTTAAGGTATTAGGAGACTAAGAAGCTTGAATTGTAGAAAGACATGGGAAATGGGTCTTGAATGGGTGAATAGTGTCACCATTGAATGATAGTGGAATTGAATCTTGAATGCTAGTGTGTTGTGAGTATGAATATGTTATAAATGACATGTAGACCGTGAGATAAGTGTGATACGTGAAAAATACGATAGCGAACCTATAACCATAAATGCGAGAAAAAGGAGGAGAAATGGTGGATTTTGTTTAAAGTATATAAAAGATGATTGGTGATTGCCATGTTGTGATTGTTGTTGTGAGTGTTGGGAGTTGATACGGAATACGGGAAAGGTAGTATAAACAAAGGAAGTGCTGCCCAATTTTTTCTAGAAATAGTAATGCGTTCTTATGGCTAATTGACTAATGTTAGTATGAATCCTCTTCTTGAAGGTAGAGGCGTGACGTTGAAGGAGAATAAGCAAACGCTAAATTGCTTAAACAACAAAGGTATGTGAGGCTTAATTCATCTTTCAAAAGGCATGAATCCCTCAAGTTTTTCATAAATCCTTCTATAAGATGAAGCTTAAGAGCCTTTCCATATATTAAATCCTCTATAAGCATGATAGTGATGACAATGAGCTAGAGTATAGAGATTCAAGAAATTGTGGCATGTTGTTCCTACAATGCTAATGATGTTATTACTGTAAACACTCGCCTTATGTTTTATTCCCTTCAAGGCGAGGCATGATACTCATAAATGTCCATAATACAATCGGGGTTTCACGACCTTACGTCACCCCGACATAGTATGGTTGTCTTAAAGCCTGATGAATGCTCTTAATGCTAATGTATGATATGACAATAAGATGATAAGTAATGCTAACTTGTAACACTATGGGATACATGAAACACTAAGAAATGATAACATGAGGCTATGGCTTGAGATGTATAATAATGATGTGTTATGATTGATGTTATGATGATAAGATTCCACCGCGCCTATAGGGTCGGGCATGTCACCGCTAATGCGGGCTGCATATGATTCCACCGCGCCTATAGGGCCGGGCATGTCACCGCTAATGCGGGCTGCATATGATTCCACCGCGCCTATATGGCCGGGCATGTCACCGCTAATGCGGGCTGCAATGTTTACACCGAGCCAAGAGGGCCGGGCAAGATCACCACTAGTGGGCGGCATATGAGGGTTACCCGGACGCGAGTAACGATACAGATTATGATGTGATGAGGTATATAATGACATACGTGATGATGTATGGGATGTGATAACATGGGTACTATGATTGTGTAAACTGTGAAATATGATAGTAATATGATTGCCTATGACATGTGTACAGGTTATATCCTTGTCCCATGACTCATGATCTTTCTATTATGTTTGTTTATTTCATTCCTGCCTTACATACTCAGTACAATATTCGTATTGATGTCCTTTTTCTATGACTCTGTGTTCATACCCACAGGTAGACATGGAGGAGATCTCGCTCCGGATTCTTAGAGGCTGCTAGCTGATTGGAAGCCCTCCATTGTCCCGAAGGTTCCTATGATGATTCTTTTGTGTACAGTTATAGGTTCCATCTCTAAGAGGCTCGTAGATACTCGACGTGGGTCGTGTGGTTTCATGGCATGGTCATTATGTATATATATATATATATGTGTGTGTGTGTGTGTATATTATTTTGCTAGCCTAAGGGCTCGTATGTATAAAAGCATTTCGTTTCTAAATGAAAATGGATTTTATTATATATTAAGCAAGAATCGGATAAATGCCAACTAAATAAGCTTAATAAGTGATGGCACGAGCGGTGCTCGGTGGTTAGCCCCGGGTACCCGTCATGGCCCCTAGCTGGGTCGTAACAAAAGTGGTATCAGAGCAGTTCGGTCCTAGGAAGTGTCTACAAGCCGTGTCTAGTAGAGTCTTGTTTATGGTGTGTAGCGTGCCACATCAATAAACAGGTGGCTACAGGGCATTTAGGAAAAATGACCATCTTTCGTCTATGAGATCGTGCGATAGAGCCGTGTATATGATGTTATCCTCCCTAATAGTGTGTTATGATTTCAGAATGCCGCTAAAGGGAAAAGCTACCGCCGCCCAGAAGGGCAAGATTACAACAAAGAGGCGGGTAGAAAGAGAGCCTCCGTTGAATGTAGAGGAAGGCGAATCACACAACGAGGCTTTGTCAAATACTTTTTCTACCCCGCCCAATGTGGGAGAGCAACGAGGAGCCCAGCTCCGATCCCTCCACCAGTTGCTTCGGGTCAACAAATGACCGAGGCTATTCAGTTATTGACCCAGTTGGTTGCCGCACAAGCACAACAACAAAATATGGGTTCAAGTGACAGGGCAGCAAGTACAAAGGCCCGTGATTTTATGAGTCTAAATCCCCCGGAATTCTTCGGGTCAAAGCCGGAGGAAGACCCCCAAAGTTTTATTGATGAAATATTGAGGACGTTGAAGATTGTCCAAGCCTCCGAAACCGAATCCGTGGAGTTGGCATCCTATAGGCTCCGGGATGTGGCTGTGTTGTGGTACAACAATTGGTTATTATCAAGAGGAGAGAACGCGCCTCCTCCGGCTTGGCAAGAGTTCGTAGATGCTTTCATTCGCCACTATTTACCACCCGAGGCCCGCCGACCGAGAGCGGATAGATTTATGAATTTGAGGCAAGGAAACATGAGTGCCCGGGAGTATAGCATGCAGTTCAATTCCTTGGCTAGAAATGCTTCGACTATGGTGGCCGACAAAGGAGATCGGGTACATAGATTTGTGAGTGGTCTGGGACCGCATCTATTCAGAGATTGTCTGACGGCTTCCTTGCAAGACGGGATGGACATTTCCCGGATACAGGCCCATGCTCAGAACTTAGAGGGACAACAACGACAACAAAGGGGCGACCGCGACAGTGATAGGAGGCAAAACAAAAGGGCTAGATCTGAGGGCACATGTGGTGATTATAGAGGGGGATCAAGGCAGGCTTAATCCCGACATTCAGGCCAGTCAGCGACTAGTACACCTCCCCGGTTCGCAAACAGGGGATTTGATCGCTCTTTTCCGTCGGGGCAGGGTCAGAGCTCGAGAGCTTCGGGTTCTCAGTTTGGGGGTGAGTACGGTTAGAGGAGACCACCAGTTCCACGATGTAGTCGGTGCTGAAAATTACACTCTGGGCCGTGTCGTCAGGACACTGATGGTTGCTATGTTTGTGGGCAGACTGGACATTTGATGCGAGATTGTCCCTCACGATATGGTAGAGGTGGGGTTCAGCCCAGCTGATCAGCAGTGGGTTCCTCATCAGCACGCCCCGCAGGGCAGACTTCTCAGATGACAGCAGGCCGAGGCAGAGTCCGAGGGACAGCATCTACATCGGGTGCCACTCATCCCTGTGTATACGCTTTAGCAGGACGACAGGATCTCGAGTCCTCTCCGGATGTAGTCACAGGTATATTGTCTATATTCTCCCGTGATGTGTATGCGTTGATAGATCCGGGTTCTATATTTTCTTATATTTCTCCATATGTTGCTGGTTGTATCGGGGTAAAACCCTAGTCAATTAAACCCTTTGAAGTACTCACTCCAGTTGGTGATCCTGTGATAGCAAGACAAGTGTACAAAAATTGTGTTATTGTGATATGCGATCGTCAGACTCAAGCTGACTTGATTGAGTTAGAAATATTAGATTTCGATGTAATCATGGGTATGGATAGGTTGGCCTCGTGTTATGCAAATGTTGATTGTCGCACAAAATTGGTTCGATTCCAGTTTCCAGGAGAGCCCGTGCTCGAATGGCAGGGTAATACAGCATACCCGAAGGGTAGGTTTATTTCCTACCTCAAGGCAAGGAAGATGATAGCCAAGGGCTATATTTATCACTTAGTTCGGGCTCATGATACCGAGGCAAAGCCACCAAGTTTCCAGTCAGTTCCGGTGGTGAATGAGTTTCCAGACGTATTTCCAGATGAACTTCCAGGTCTTCCACCAGAAAGGGAAAAGTGATTTCGCTATTGACGTATTGCCGGACACAAAGCCTATTTCTATTCCCCCTTATCGAATGGCTCCGGCAGAATTAAAAGAGCTAAAGGCGCAGCTGAAAGACTTGCTCGGGAAGGGATTCATTAGACCCAATTCATCACCGTGGGGAGCACCGGTCTTGTTTGTGAGAAAGAAAGACGGATCTCTACGAATGTGTATCGACTACAGGCAATTGAACAAAGTGACGATAAAGAACAGATATACTCTCCCAAGGATTGATGATTTATTCTATCAATTTCAAGGTGCCAAGTGGTTTTCAAAAATAGATTTTAGGTCGGGCTACCATCAAGTGAGAATTAGAGAAGCGGATATTCCAAAAACAGCCTTCAGAACGAGGTACGGCCACTATGAATTTCGAGTGATCTCATTCGGGCTGACTAATGCTTCGGCTGTATTTATGAATTTGATGAACAACATATTCAGGCCTCTCTTGGACTTGTTTGTGATAGTGTTTATTGATGATATCCTGGTGTACTCTCGCACAGAATCAGAACATGCAGATCATTTTAGGATCGTTCTTGGTATTCTTCGAGCTCGGGTGCTGTATGCAAAATTTTCAAAATGCGAATTTTGGTCGAACTCGGTGACATTCCTGGGCCATGTTATTTCCAATGACGGTATTCGAGTCGACACTCAGAAAATTGAAGCAGTGAAGACTTGGCCATGGCCTACGACGCCTACGGAAGTTCGTAGTTTTCTGGGTTTAGCAGGCTATTATAGATGGTTTGTAGAGGGTTTCTCATTCATTTCAGCCCCATTAACGAAGCTAACCCAGAAGTCGGCAAAATTCCAAGGGAGTGATGCTTGTGAACGTAGCTTTCAAGAGTTGAAAGACAGATTAACTTCAGCTCCAGTGTTGACATTTCCAGAAGGGCCAGATGACTACGTTGTGTATTGTGATGCTTCCGGTGTGGGATTAGGATGCGTGTTGATGCAGCATGGTAAAGTTATTGCATATGCTTCGCGACAATTGCGTAAACATGAAAAAGAACTATCCGACGCATTATCTTGAATTGGCTGCGGTTATTCATGCCCTGAAAATATGGAGGCATTATTTGTATGGTGTGCATGTTGATATCTATACAGATCACAAGAGCCTCCAGTACATCCTCAAGCAAAGGGAGTTGAACCTGCGGCAGAGGCGGTGGTTAGAATTATTAAAAGATTATGATGTTAACATTTTTATACCACCCCGGGAAGGCGAATGTAGTAGCCGATGCACTTACCCGCCGATCAATGGGCAGTTTATGTGAAATCCCTCCGGAAAGGAAAGAGATGGTTCAAGAACTTCATCCATTGGCTAATCTTGGAGTGCGTGTAATTGATTCAAGTAATGCGGGTATTAGTATCAAAGTTTCCGCGATTTCGTCCTTGGATGTGGAAGTGAAGGAACAACAGTATGAGGATTCTCAGTTATGTCATTATAGAGACGCATCGCCTGGAAGGGAAAAGTCTCCGTTTGGAATTTCTATTGATGGAATTCTTAGATACCAAGGCAGGTTATGTGTACCAAAGGTGGCAGAATTGCGCCAACGAATCCTAGGAGAAGCGCATTGTTCCCGGTATTCTATTCATCCAGGTGCAACCAAAATGTATCATGATCTCAAGATGATGTATTGGTGGGATGGCATGAAAAGAGATATATCAGAATTCGTAGCGCAATGCCCAAATTGCCAGCAAGTAAAAACGGAACATCAAAAGCCAGGAGGCTTGTTGCAAGCGATAGAAATACCCACTTGGAAATGGGAAGTGATTAACATGGATTTCATCGTGGGATTACCTCGTTCTCGTGGTAAATATGATTCTATATGGGTGACCGTGGATAGATTGACAAAAGCAGCCCATTTCCTTACAGTTAGAACCACATACTCAGCAGAAGACTATGCAAGCCAATACCTCAAGGAAATTGTGCGACTCCATGGTATTCCATTGTCTATTATCACGGATAGAGGAGCACAGTTTACAGCTAAGTTCTGGAAGTCTTTTCAAGAAGGTTTGGCCACGCAAGTGAAGTTTAGCACGACATTTCATCCACAAACTGACGGGCAAGCCGAGCGTACCATTCAAACCTTAGAAGATATGTTACGGGCGTATGTGTTGGATTTCGGAGGTAGTTAGGATGATCATTTGCCACTAATTGAGTTCGCATATAACAATAGCTATCATTCCAACATTCAGATGGCTTCATACGAGGCTTTATATGGAAGGAAGTGTAGATCTCCAATTGGATGGTTTGAAACAGGAGAAGCACAATTGATAGGCCCCGAATTGATTTAACAAGCGGTGGAAAAAGTTAAGGTGATCCGAGATCGATTACTAACAGCCCAAAGCCGCCAAAAGTCTTATGCAGACAATCGCCGACGAGACCTGGAATTTCAAGCTGGCGATTGGGTGTTTCTCAAAGTATTACCGATGAAAGGGGTGATGAGATTTGGCAAGAAAGGGAAGCTAAGCCCTAGATACATCGGACCCTATGAAATCATTAGTAAGGTGGGTCAGGTAGCCTATGAGTTGAAATTGCCTTCGGAGCTTGAATCAGTCCATCCAGTATTCCATGTTTCGATGCTCCGTAAGTGTATCAGAGATCCCACAAAGATTGTCCCGATAGAGGATGTGCAAGTGACAGAGAAGCTAACATATGAAGAGGTGCCTATTGCTATTCTAGATAGGCAAGTGCGAAGGCTTCGGAATAAAGAGGTAGCATCAGTTAAAGTTCTATGGCGGAACAACAATCGGGAAGGGATGATTTGGGAAGCGGAAGAGAAAATGAGATCCAAGTACCCCCATTTGTTCAAACCCCCGGAATAGATTCAAGATGAAGCGTCGACGATATAAGGTATGTATGCTTTATTTTTATGCTTTTGGTCGTGTGTGGCCATAGATGTGTTGATATTGTGATGTAGCCCTGTGATGCGATGATCTTATGGGTTGTTGTGACAGGTTAGTAGTGCCAGATTACAGGGGAAACCCTGGCAAATTTTTTGTAGAATCCCGAGTGTTTAACATTCGAGGACGAATGTTCCAAAAGGGGGGAAGAATGTTACACCTTGGAAATTCCCCCGCTAGCATGCAGTGATTGGGCCAATAAGAGGTATGACGTATATGATGTTTTGACGAGTGATAACGTCCCTTAGATTGGTATCGAAGTGTTAAACAATTGTTAAGAAGGTTCCATAAGGATCGGAGATTTAACGAAGTGACAAAAATA
Organism: Lycium barbarum; assembly: GCF_019175385.1. Classification (NCBI taxonomy): domain Eukaryota; kingdom Viridiplantae; phylum Streptophyta; class Magnoliopsida; order Solanales; family Solanaceae; genus Lycium; species Lycium barbarum. Next base: position 16,295,557 of record NC_083344.1, on the reverse strand, counting down.
AGATTCAATTAACTGGTGGATTATACGGTCGATTATACGGACCGTATAATGGTTTTACAGCCGTATAATGAACCGTAGAAGTGTCACAGAATGAAGTTGAGAAAAGGTGGGTTTTACGGTAGATTATACGAACCGTATAAAATTATACGGTCCGTAAAATGAACCGTCAAGTTAACACAGGAAAGGGCAGCCACTGGAGCAGTTTTACGGTCGATTATACAGACCGTATAATGGCATCGGTACAGATTTCAAATTTATAAAAAAAATGATCCAAGTTCATTTTATTCATTTCTCGTTCTCACTCCACGACCCAATCTCTCTCTAGAACATTCCAAACTCTTCCAAACCAAGAATTCAAGTAAAGAATTAAGATCAACTTCATCAATCCACCAAAACCAAGTGTAAGAAACACATCAAAGGGTCAGTTAAGTCAAGAAATTTCATAGAAGGTGGAACTAGGGTTTGGTGCAAGTGAAGTAATTCAACTCAAGACTTGTTCAACCATCATCTAAGGTATGGTTCCTGACTTTATCATTATGTTTAAGGTATTAGGAGACTAAGAAGCTTGAATTGTAGAGAGACATGCGAAATGGGTCTTGAATGGGTGAATCGTGTCACCATTGAATGATAGTGGAATTGAATCATGAATGCTAGTGTGTTGTGAGTATGAATATGTTATAAATGACATGTAGACCGTGAGATAAGTGTGATACGTGGAAAATAAGATAGCGAACCTAAAACCATAAATGCGGGAAAAAGGAGGAGAAATGGTGGATTTTGTTTAAAGTATATAAGGATAATTGGTGATTGCCATGTTGTGATTGTTGTTGTGAGTGTTGGGAGTTGATACGGAATACGGGAAAGGTAGTATAAACAAAGGAAGTGCTGCCCAATTTTTTCTAGAAATAGTAATGCGTTCTTATGGCTAATTGACTAATGTTAGTATGAATCCTCTTCTTGAAGGTAGAGGCGTGACGTTGAAGGAGAATAAGCAAACGCTAAATTGCTTAAACAACAAAGGTATGTGAGGCTTAACTCATCTTTCAAAAGGCATGAATCCCTCAAGTTTTTCATAAATCCTTCTATAAGATGAAGCTTAAGAGCCCTTCCATATATTAAATCCTCTATGAGCATGATAGTGATGACAATGAGCTAGAGTATGGAGATTCAAGAAATTGTGGCATGTTGTTCCTACAATGCTAATGATGTTATTACTGTAAACACTCGCCTTATGTTTTATTCCTTTCAAGGCGAGGCATGATACTCATAAATGTCCATAATACAATCGGGGGTTCACGACCTTATGTCACCCCGACATAGTATGGTTGTCTTAAAGCCTGATGAATGCTCTTAATGCTAATGTATGATATGACAATAAGATGATAAGTAATGCTAACTTGTAACACTATGGGATACATGAAACACTAAGAAATGATAACATGAGGCTATGGCTTGAGATGTATAATAATGACGTGTTATGATTGATGTTATGATGATGAGATTCCACCGCGCCTATAGGGCCGGGCATGTCACCGCTAATGCGGGCTGCGTATGATTCCACCGCGCCTATATAGCCGGGCATGTCACCGCTAATGTGGGCTGCAATGTTTACACCGAGCCGAGAGGGCCGGGCATGATCACCACTAGTGGGCGGCATATGAGGGTTACCCGGATGCGAGTAACGATACAGATTACGATGTGATGAAGTATATAATGACGTACGTGATGATGTATGGGATGTGAAAACATGGGTACAATGATTGTGTAAACTGTGAAATATGATAGTAATATGATTGCCTATGACATATGTACATGTTATATCCTTGTCCCATGACTCATGATCTTTCTATTATGTTTGTTTATTTCATTCCTGCCTTACATACTCAGTACAATATTCGTATTGACGTTCTTTTTCTATGACTCTGTGTTCATGCCCACAGGTAGACAGGGAGGAGATCTCGCTCCGGATTCTTAGAGGCTGCTAGCTGATTGGAAGCCCTCCATTGTCCCGAAGGTGCCTATGATGATTGTTTTGTGTACAGTTGTAGGTGCCATCTCTTAGAGGCTCGTAGATACTCGACGTGGGTCGTGTGGTTTCATGGCATGGTCATTATGTGTGTGTATATATATATATATATATATATATATATGTGTGTGTGTGTGTGTGTATGTGTGTGTGTATATTATTTTGCTAGCCTAAGGGCTCGTATAAATGAAAATGGATTTTATTATATATTAAGCAAGAATCGGATAAATTCTGGCTAAATAAGCTTAACAAGTGATGTCACGAGCGGTGCTCGGTGGTTAGCCCCGGTTACCCGTCATGGCCCCTAGCTGGGTCGTGACAAAAGTGGTATCAGAGCAGTTCGGTCCTAGGAAGTGTCTACAAGCCGTGTCTACTAGAGTCTTGTTTATGATATGTAGCGTGCCACATCAATAAACAGGTGGCTATAGGGCATTTAGGAAAAATGAAAATCTTTCGTCTATGAGATCGTGCGATAGAGCCGTGTATACGACGTTATCCTCCCTAATAGTGTGTTATGATTTCAGAATGCCGCTAAAGGGAAAAGCTACCGCCGCCCAGAAGGGCAAGATTACAACAAAGAGGCGGGTAGAAAGAGAGCCTCCGTTGAATGTAGAGGAAGGCGAATCACAGAACGAGGCCTTGTCAAATACTTCTTCTACCCCGCCCAATGTGGGAGAGCAAGGAGGAGCCCCAGCTCCGATCCCTCCACCGGTTGCTTCGGGTCAACAAATGACCGAGGCTATTCAGTTATTGACCCAATTGGTTGCCGCACAAGCACAACGACAAAATATGGGTTCAAGTGACCGGGCAGCAAGTACAAAGGCCCGTGATTTTATGAGTCTAAATCCCCCAGAATTCTTCGGGTCAAAGCCGGAGGAAGACCCCCAAAGTTTTATTGATGAAATATTGAGGACGTTGAAGATTGTCCATGCCTCCGAAACCGAATCCGTGGAGTTGGCATCCTATAGGCTCCGGGATGTGGCGGTGTTGTGGTACAACAATTGGTTATTATCAAGAGGAGAGAACGCGCCTCCTCCGGCTTGGTAAGAGTTCGTAGATGCTTTCATTCGCCACTATTTACCACCCGAGGTCCGCCGAGCGAGAGCGGATAGATTTATGAATTTGAGGCAAGGAAACATGAGTGCCCGGGAGTATAGCATGAAGTTCAATTCCTTAGCTAGAAATGCTCCGACTATGGTGGCCGACATAGGAAATCGGGTACATAGATTTGTGAGTGGTCTGGGACAGCATCTATTCAGAGATTGTCTGACGGCTTCCTTGCAAGACGGGATGGACATTTCCCGGATACAGGCCCATGCTCAGAACTTAGTGGGACAACAACGACAACAAAGGGGCGACCGCGACAGTGATAGGAGGCAAAACAAAAGGGCTAGATCTGAGGGCACATGTGGTGATTATAGAGGGGGATCAAGGCAGGCTTATTCCCGACATTCAGGCCAGTCAGCGACTAGTGCACCTCCCCGGTTCGCAAACAGGGGATTTGATCGCTCTTTTCCGTCGGGGCAGGGTCAGAGCTCGAGAGCTTCAGGTTCTCAGTTTGGGGGTGAGTACGGTCAGAGGAGACCACCAGTTCCACGATGTAGTCGGTGCCGAAAATTACACTCTGGGCCGTGTCGTCAGGACACTGATGGTTGCTATGTTTGTGGGCAGACTGGACATTTGATGCGAGATTGTCCCTCACGATATGGTAGAGGTGGGGTTCAGCCCAGCTGATCAGCAGTGGGTTCCTCATCAGCACGTCCCGCAGGGCATACTTCTCATATGACAGCAGGCCGAGGCAGAGGCCGAGGGGCAGCATCTACATCGGGTGCCACTCAGCCCCGTGTATACGCTTTAGCGGGACGACAGGATCTCGAGTCCTCTCCGGATGTAGTCACAGGTATATTGTCTATATTATCCCGTGATGTGTATGCGTTGATAGATCCGGGTTCTACATTTTCTTATATTTCTCCATATGTTGCTGGTTGTATCGGGGTAAAATCCGAGTCAATTAAACCCTTTGAAGTACTCACTCCAGTTGGTGATCCTGTGATAGCAAGACAAGTGTACAAAAATTGTATTATTGTGATATGCGATCGTCAGACTCAAGCTGACTTGATTGAGTTAGAAATGGTAGATTTCGATGTAATCATGGGTATGGATTGGTTGGCCTCGTGTTATGCAAATGTTGATTGTCGCACAAAAGTGGTTCGATTCCAATTTTCAGGAGAGCCCGTGCTCGAATGGCAGGGTAATACAGCATCCCCGAACGGTAGGTTTATTTCCTACCTCAAGACAAGGAAGATGATAGCCAAGGGCTATATTTATCACTTAGTTCGGGCTCATGATACCGAGGCAAAGCTACCAAGTTTCCAGTCAGTTCCTGTGGTGAATGAGTTTCCAGACGTATTTCCAGATGAACTTCCAGGTCTTCCGCCAGAAAGGGAAAATGATTTCGCTATTGACGTATTGCCGGACACAAAGCCTATTTCTATTCCCCCTTATCGAATGGCTCCAGCAGAATTCAAAGAACTAAAGGCGTAGCCGAAAGACTTGCTCGGGAAGGGATTCATTAGACCCAGTTCATCACTATGGGGAGCACCCGTCTTGTTTGTGAGAAAGAAAGACGGATCTCTACGAATGTGTATCGACTACAGGCAATTGAACAAAGTGATGATAAAGAACAAATATCCTCTCCCAAGGATTGATGATTTATTCTATCAATTGCAAGGTGCCAAGTGGTTTTCAAAAATAGATTTTAGGTCGGGCTACCATCAAGTGAGAATTAGAGAAGCGGATATTCCAAAAACAGACTTCAGAACGATGTACGACCACTATGAATTTCGAGTGATCTCATTCGGGTTGACTAATGCTCCGGCTGTATTTATGAATTTGATGAACAACATATTCAGGCCTCTCTTGGACTTGTTTGTGATAGTGTTTATTGATGATATCCTGGTGTACTCTCACACAGAATCAGAACATGCAGATCATTTGAGGATCGTTCTTGGTATTCTTCGAGCTCGGGAGCTGTATGCAAAATTTTCAAAATGCGAATTTTGGTCGAACTCGATGACATTCCTGGGCCATGTTATTTCCAATGACGGTATTCGAGTCGACACTCAGAAAATTGAAGCAGTGAAGACTTGGCCAAGGCCTACGACGCCTACGGAAGTTCGTAGTTTTCTGGGTTTAGCAGGCTGTTATATAAGGTTTGTAGAGGGTTTCTCATTCATTTCAGCCCTATTAACGAAGCTAACCCAGAAGTCGGCAAAATTCCAATGGAGTGATGCTTGTGAACGTAGCTTTCAAGTGTTGAAAGACAGATTAACTTCAGCTCCAGTGTTGACACTTCCAGAAGGGCCAGATGACTACGTTGTGTATTGTGTTGCTTCCGGTGTGGGAATAGGATGCGTGTTGATGCAGCATGGTAAAGTTATTGCATATGCTTCGCGACAATTGCGTAAACATGAAAAGAACTATCCGACGCATTATCTTGAATTTGCTGCGGTTATTCATGCCCTGAAAATGTGGAGGCATTATTTGTATGGTGTGCATGTTTATATCTATACAGATCACAAGAGCCTCCAGTACATCCTCAAGCAAAGGGAGTTGAACCTGCGGCAGAGGCGGTGGTTAGAATTATTAAAAGATTATGATGTTAACATTTTATACCACCCCGGGAAGGCGAATGTAGTAGCCGATGCACTTAGCCGCCGATCAATAGGCAGTTTATGTCAAATCCTTCCGGAAAGGAAAGAGATGGTTCAAGAACTTCATCCACTGGCTAATCTTGGAGTGCGTGTAATTGATTCAAGTAATGCGGGTATTAGTATCAAAGATTCCGCGATTTCGTCCTTGGATGTGGAAGTGAAGGAACGACAGTATGAGGATCCTCAGTTATGTCATTATAGAGACGCATCGCCTGGAAGGGAAAAGTCTCCGTTTGGAATTTCTATTGATGGAATTCTTAGATACCAAGGCAGGTTATGTGTACCAAAGGTGGCGGAATTGCGCCAACGAATCCTAGGAGAAGCGCATTGTTCCCGGTATTCTATTCATCCAGGTGCAACCAAAATGTATCATGATCTCAAGATGATGTATTGGTGGGATGGCATGAAAAGAGATATAGTAGAATTCGTAGCGCAATGCCCAAATTTCCTACAAGTAAAAGCGGAACATCAAAAGCCAGGAGGCTTGTTGCAAGCGATAGAAATACCCACTTGGAAATGGGAAGTGATTAACATGGATTTCATCGTGGGATTACCTCGTTCTCGTGGTAAATATGATTCTATATGGGTGACCGTGGATAGATTGACAAAAGCAACCCATTTCCTTCCAGTTAGAACCACATACTCAGCAGAAGACTATGCAAGGCTATACCTCAAGGAAATTGTGCGACTCCATGGTATTCCATTGTCTATTATCACGGATAGAGGAGCACAGTTTACAGCTAAGTTCTGGAAGTCTTTTCAAGTAGGTTTGGGCACGCAAGTGAAGTTTAGCATGGAATTTCATCCACAAACTGACGGGCAAGCCGAGCGTACCATTCAAACCTTAGAAGATATGTTACGGGCGTGTGTGTTGGATTTCGGTAGTAGTTAAGATGATCATTTGCCACTAATTGAGTTCGCATATAACAATAGCTATCATTCCAGCATTCAGATGGCTTCATACGAGGCTTTATATAGAAGGAAGTGTAGATCTCCAATTGGATGGTTTGAAATAGGAGAAGCACAATTGATAGGCCCCGAATTGATTTAACAAGCGGTGGAAAAAGTTAAGGTGATCTGAGATCGATTACTAACAGCCCAAGGCCGCCAAAAGTCTTATGCAGACAATCGCCGATAAGACCTGGAATTTCAAGCTGGCGATTGGGTGTTTCTCAAAATTATTACCGATGAAAGGGGTGATGAGATTTGGCAAGAAAGGGAAGCTAAGCCCTAGATACATCGGACCCTATGAAATCATTAGTAAGGTGGGTCAGGTAGCCTATGAGTTGAAATTGCCTTCGAAGCTTGAATCAGTCCATCCAGTATTCCATGTTTCGATGCTCCGTAAGTTTATCGGAGATCCCACAAACATTGTCCCGATAGAGGATGTGCAAGTGACAGAGAAGCTAACATATGAAGAGGTGCCTATTGCTATTCTAGATAGGCAAGTGCGAAGGCTTCGGAATAAAGAGGTAGCATCGGTTAAAGTTCTATGGCGGAACAACAATCGGGAAGAGATGACTTGGGAAGCGGAAGAGAAAATGAGATCCAAGTACCCCCATTTGTTCCAACCCCCGGAAGAGATTCAAGATGAAGCGTCGACGATATAAGGTATGTATGCTTTATTTTTATGCTTTTGGTCGTGTGTGGCCATAGATGTGTTGATATTGTGATGTAGCCCTGTGAGGCGATGATATTATGGGTTTTTGTGACAGGTTAGTAGTGCCAGATTACAGGGGAAACCCTGGCAAATTTTTTGTAGAATCCCGAGTGTTTAACATTCGAGGACGAATGTTCCAAAAAGGGGGGAAAAATGTTACACCTTGGAAATTCCCCCGCTAGCATGCAGTGATTGGACCAATGAGAGGTATGACGTATATGGTGTTTTGATGAGTGATAACGTCCCTTAGATTGGTATCGAAGTGTTAAACAATTGTTAAGAAGGTTCCATAAGGATCGGAGATTTAACGAAGTGACAAAAATAAGATTCAATTAACTGGTGGATTATACGGTCGATTATACGGACCGTATAATAGGTTTACAGCCGTATAATGAACCGTAGAAGTGTCACAGAATGAAGTTGAGAAAAGGTGGGTTTTACGGTAGATTATACAGACCGTATAAAATTATACGGCCCGTAAAATGAACCGTTAAGTTGACACAGGAAAGGGCAGCCACTGGAGCAGTTTTACGGTCGAATATACGGACCGTATAAATTTATACGGACCGTATAATGGCATCGGTACAGATTTCAACTTTATAAAAAAATGATCCAAGTTCATTTTATTCATTTCTCGTTCTCACTCCACGACCCAATCTCTCTCTAAAACATTCCAAACTCTTCCAAACCAAGAATTCAAGTAAAGAATTAAGATCAACTTCATCAATCCACCAAAACCAAGTGTAAGAAACACATCAAAGGGTCATTTAAGTCAAAAAATTTCATAGAAAGTGGAACTAGGGTTTGGTGCAAGTGAAGTAATTCAACTCAAGACTTGTTCAACCATCATCTAAGGTATGTTTCATGACTTTATCATGTTGTTTAAGGTATTAGGAGACTAAGAAGCTTGAATTGTAGAGAGACATGGGAAATGGGTCTTGAATGGGTGAATAGTGTCACCATTGAATGATAGTGGAATCGAATCATGAATGCTAGTGTGTTGTGAGTATGAATATGTTATAAATGACATGTAGACCGTGAGATAAGTGTGATACGTGGAAAATACGATAGCGAACCTAAAACCATAAATGCGGGAAAAAGGAGGAGAAATAGTGGATTTTGTTTAAAGTATATAAAAGATGATTGGTGATTGCCATGTAGTGATTGTTGTTGTGAGTGTTGGGAGTTGATACGGAATACGGGAAAGGTAGTATAAACAAAGGAAGTGCTGCCCAATTTTTTCTAGAAATAGTAATGCGTTCTTATGGCTAATTGACTAATGTTAGTATGAATCCTCTTCTTGAAGGTAGAGGCGTGACGTTGAAGGAGAATAAGCAAACGCTAAATTGCTTAAACAACAAAGGTATGTGAGGCTTAACTCATCTTTCAAAAGGCATGAATCCCTCAAGTTTTTCATAAATCCTTCTATAAGATGAAGCTTAAGAGCCCTTCCATATATTAAATCCTCTATGAGCATGATAGTGATGACAATGAGCTAGAGTATAGAGATTCAAGAAATTATGGCATGTTGTTCCTACAATGCTAATGATGTTATTACTGTAAACACTCGCCTTATGTTTTATTCCCTTCAAGGCGAGGCTAATCTTGGAGTGCGTGTAATTGATTCAAGTAATACGGGTATTAGTATCAAAGATTCCGCGATTTCGTCCTTGGATGTGGAAGTGAAGGAACGACAGTATGAGGATCCTCAGTTATGTCATTATAGAGACGCATCGCCTGGAAGGGAAAAGTCTCCGTTTGGAATTTCTATTGATGGAATTCTTAGATACCAAGGCAGGTTATGTGTACCAAAGGTGGCGGAATTGCGCCAACGAATCCTAGGAGAAGCGCATTGTTCCCGGTATTCTATTCATCCAGGTGCAACCAAAATGTATCATGATCTCAAGATGATGTATTGGTGGGATGGCATGAAAAGAGATATAGTAGAATTCGTAGCGCAATGCCCAAATTTCATACAAGTAAAAGCGGAACATCAAAAGCCAGGAGGCTTGTTGCAAGCGATAGAAATACCCACTTGGAAATGGGAAGTGATTAACATGGATTTCATCGTGGGATTACCTCGTTCTCGTGGTAAATATGATTCTATATGGGTGACCGTGGATAGATTGACAAAAGCAACCCATTTCCTTCCAGTTAGAACCACATACTCAGCAGAAGACTATGCAAGGCTATACCTCAAGGAAATTGTGCGACTCCATGGTATTCCATTGTCTATTATCACGGATAGAGGAGCACAGTTTACAGCTAAGTTCTGGAAGTCTTTTCAAGTAGGTTTGGGCACGCAAGTGAAGTTTAGCATGGAATTTCATCCACAAACTGACGGGCAAGCCGAGCGTACCATTCAAACCTTAGAAGATATGTTACGGGCGTGTGTGTTGGATTTCGGTAGTAGTTAAGATGATCATTTGCCACTAATTGAGTTCGCATATAACAATAGCTATCATTCCAGCATTCAGATGGCTTCATACGAGGCTTTATATAGAAGGAAGTGTAGATTTCCAATTGGATGGTTTGAAATAGGAGAAGCACAATTGATAGGCCCCGAATTGATTTAACAAGCGGTGGAAAAAGTTAAGGTGATCCGAGATTGATTACTAACAGCCCAAAGCCGCCAAAAGTCTTATGCAGACAATCGCCGACGAGACCTGGAATTTCAAGCTGGCGATTGGGTGTTTCTCAAACTATTACCGATGAACGGGGTGATGAGATTTGGCAAGAAACGGAATCTAAGCCCTAGATACATCGGACCCTATGAAATCATTAGTAAGGTGGGTCAGGTAGCCTATTAGTTGAAATTGCCTTCAGAGCTTGAATCAGTCCATCCAGTATTCCATGTTTCGATGCTCTGTAAGTGTATCGGAGATCCCACAAAGATTGTCCCGATAGAGGATGTGCAAGTGACAGAGAAGCTAACATATGAAGAGGTGCCTATTGCTATTCTAGATAGGAAAGTGCGAAGGCTTCGAAATAAAGAGGTAGCATCAGTTAAACTTCTATGGAGGAACAACAATCGGGAAGAGATGACTTGGGAAGCGGAAGAGAAAATGAGATCCAAGTACCCCCATTTGTTCCAACCCCCGAAAGAGATTCAAGATGAAGCGTCGACGATATAAGGTATGTATGCTTTATTTTTATGCTTTTGGTCATGTGTGGCCATAGATGTGTTGATATTTTGATGTAGCCCTGTGAGGCGATGATATTATGGGTTGTTGTGACAGGTTAGTAGTGCCAGATTACAGGGGAAACCCTGGCAAATTTTTTGTAGAATCCCGAGTGTTTAACATTCGAGGACGAATGTTCCAAAAGGGGGGAAGAATGTTACACCTTGGAAATTCCCCCGCTAGCATGCAGTGATTGGGCCAATGAGAGGTATGACGTATATGGTGTTTTGACGAGTGATAACGTCCCTTAGATTGGTATCGAAGTGTTAAACAATTGTTAAGAAGGTTCCATAAGGATCGGAGATTTAACGAAGTGACAAAAATAAGATTCAATTAACTGGTGGATTATACGGTCGATTATACGGACCGTATAATGGTTTTACAGCCGTATAATGAACCGTAGAAGTGTCACAGAATGAAGTTGAGAAAAGGTGGGTTTTACGGGTAGATTATACGGACCGTATAAAATTATACGGCCCGTAAAATGAACCGTCAAGTTGACACAGGAAAGGGCAGCCACTGGAGCAGTTTTACGGTCGATTATACGGACCGTATAAATTTATACAGACTGTATAATGGCATCGGTACAGATTTCAACTTTATAAAAAAAGGATCCAAGTTCATTTTATTCATTTCTCGTTCTCACTCCACGACCCAATCTCTCTCTAAAACATTCCAAACTCTTCCAAACCAAGAATTCAAGTAAAGAATTAAGATCAACTTCATCAATCCACCAAAACCAAGTGTAAGAAACACATCAAAGGGTCATTTAAGTCAAGAAATTTCATAGAAGGTGGAACTAGGGTTTGGTGCAAGTGAAGTAATTCAACTCAAGACTTGTTCAACCATCATCTAAGGTATGTTGAATGACTTTATCATGTTGTTTAAGGTATTAGGAGACTAAGAAGCTTGAATTGTAGAGAGACATGGGAAATAGGTCTTGAATGGGTGAATAGTGTCACCATTGAATGATAGTGGAATTGAATCATGAATGCTATTGTGTTGTGAGTATGAATATGTTATAAATGACATGTAGACCGTGAGATAAGTGTGATACGTGGAAAATACGATAGCGAACCTAAAACCATAAATGCGGGAAAAAGGAGGAGAAATGGTGGATTTTGTTTAAAGTATATAAAAGATGATTGGTGATTGCCATGTTGTGATTGTTGTTGTGAGTGTTGGGAGTTGATACGGAATACGGGAAAGGTAGTATAAACAAAGGAAGTGCTGCCCAATTTTTTCTAGAAATAGTAATGCGTTCTTATGGCTAATTGACTAATGTTAGTATGAATCCTCTTCTTGAAGGTAGAGGCGTGACGTTGAAGGAGAATAAGCAAACGCTAAATTGCTTAAACAACAAAGGTATGTGAGGCTTAACTCATCTTTCAAAAGGCATGAATCCCTCAAGTTTTTCATAAATCCTTCTATAAGATGAAGCTTAAAAGCCCTTCCATATATTAAATCCGCTATGAGCATGATAGTGATGACAATGAGCTAGAGTATAGAGATTCAAGAAATTGTGGCATGTTGTTCCTACAATGCTAATGATGTTATTACTGTAAACACTCGCCTTATGTTTTATTCCCTTCAAGGCGAGGCATGATACTCATAAATGTCCATAATACAATCGGGGGTTCACGACCTTAAGTCACCCCGAGATAGTATGGTTGTCTTAAAGCCTGATGAATGCTCTTAATGCTAATGTATGATATGACAATAAGATGATAAGTAATGCTAACTTGTAACACTATGGGATACATGAAACACTAAGAAATGATAACATGAGGCTATGGCTTGCGATGTATAATAATGACGTGTTACGATTGATGTTATGATGATAAGATTCCACCGCGCCTATATGGCCGGGCATGTCACCGCTAATGCGGGCTGCGTATGATTCCACCGCGCCTACATGGCCAGGCATGTCACCGCTAATGTGGGCTGCAATGTTTACACCGAGCCGAGAGGGCCGGGCATGATCACCACTAGTGGGCGGCATATGAGGGTTACCCGGACGCGGGTAACGATACAGATTATGATGTGATGAGGTATATAATGACGTACGTGATGATGTATGGGATGTGATAACATGGGTACTATGATTGTGTAAACTGTGAAATATGATAGTAATATGATTGCCTATGACATGTGTACAGGTTATATCATTGTCCCATGACTCATGATCTTTCTATTATGTTTATTTATTTCATTCCTGCCTTACATACTCAGTACAATATTCGTATTGACGTCCTTTTTCTATGACGCTGTGTTCATGCCCACAGGTAGACAGGGAGGAGATCTCGCTCCGGATTCTTAGAGGCTGCTAGCTGATTGGAAGCCCTCCATTGTCCCGGAGGTGCCTATGATGATTCTTTTGTGTACAGTTGTAGGTGCCATCTCTTAGAGGCTCGTAGATACTCGACGTGGGTCATGTGGTTTCATGGCATGGTCATTATGTATATATATATATATATATATATATGTGTGTGTGTGCGTGTGTGTGTGAGTGTGTGTGTGTGTGTGTGTGTGTGTGTGAGTGTGTGTGTGTGTGTGTGTGTGTGTATTATTTTGCTAGCCTAAGGGCTCATATGTATAAAAGCATTTCGTTTCTAAATGAAAATGGATTTTATTGTATATTAAGCAAGAATCGGATAAATGCCCGCTAAATAAGCTTAATAAGTGATGGCACGAGCGGTGCTTGGTGGTTAGCCCCGGTTACCCGTCACGGCCCCTAGCTGGGTTGTGACATCTTAGCCGAATTGCATCATCTGGAACAACATTTTGTATATGTTGGGCACACACACCCATGAAATTCTTCAAATGTTGATGAGGGTCATCATCAGTAAAGTTTCGAAAATATCCCTCAAGTTTGTAGAGTTGGTAGATAGTGGAGTCAATCTTGTAGTTTGCAACGTTCACCCTAGGTGAAACAATAGCAGATTCATATTCCACCTTATCTAGCATATCTGCAAAGACATTCTCAACCTCCTCTTCCACTGGTGGGTCCTGCGCTTGCAAACCCCTATTAGCACCTGCTCCACGTGCTCTTTTGTTGTTCATGATCACCTGGTTCACAGCAAATAGCAAACAAGGTGTGATGGAATAGAAAAAAGACTTCAAGTAAAGCACAAACTATTTAGTAATTTCAAAACCGTATTCCCTGGCAATGGCGCCAAATTTTGACTCGCTCAAATTACACCTATTCAATAGCGTAAAGTGGATGATGTCAAATATAGTCACCCAACTAGGTTGGGGTCGAATCCCACAGAGAATATAGTGTGAAAATATTACTAAAGTCGTAGAGTACTTTCATGCGGTCTAGTTTTGTATTCCGTTGAGTTTGTAGAAGATTAGTTGTTTACTAACTAATTGCTTTTGGTTGTAATAAATGGATAAAAGAAAACCAAGGTTGAGTCCCCTTTAGATGAAGTGTAATGCTCTGAGTCTTAATATGATGTAATGCTCTGGGTCTTAATATGATATACTTCTAATGGACCGTTGTATAAATGCACTTAATCTCTACTTGACTCCCTAATATTTTTCAATAGTTAGAAAGTAATTCTCTCTATGATTTTCCCAAATATAAAAGAGTGTATATGAAGAACGATTAATATGTGCCAAGTAACTCATCTTATTCCTAAGAGAATTTATTAAACGAGGGTTAACACCTCGAGTTCTTGTTATTTATCCCTACCAAACCCAACTTACTTTTCCAATAATAGCAAGTTTATGGCTTAAATTAATGTTTGCAACCATCAATTATGAATGAAGAACAAAGAATAGATAAACCCTAACAATCCATTATGCATATATAAATAGTAAAAACTCATTCACATAACACCCATCCTTGGGTTCACAAGCTCAGTAGAGAAATTAGCTACTCATGGTATTAATTGCAAAATAAAGGTTTGTAGAAGTCATTGATGCTTACAATTGATGAAAAGTAAGATGGAAAAGATAAATCTTGTCCTCAAAAGCTTCAATAACCAAGAGTATTCAATGCTATGAGAATAAAGTCTAAAACTGATAATGAATAAAACCCTACAAGAAACTATTTATACTGTCTCAAAAAACACGAAATTCCAACCGGCCAAATTTTCCCCTGACAGCATCAAATACAGTCTGTATAATTAAATACAGACCATATACAGTTGTACGATCACTAAGTCTTCTTTTCACTTCAAATTACGAACACAGGATACGGCCCGTAAATAAATCTATGCTCTGTAAACCTTGGCCATATCTTCTCATCATCCAAGCTTGACTTTCTGCCTTGTTTTTCTTCCACTAAATACAAGCAGGGATATGGCCCGTATAATAAAATACGGTCCATATTTCTTGTTTGTAACTCAGCTTCTCTAACTTCAACTTTCTGTTTCCAGTAGCTCCTTAAATACGACCAGGAATACGGTCCGTATAAATATATACGGTCCATAATTCATCCACTTAGTTCCAGTTCATGCATATGTCAATGTTCTTCTCCTTCAACCCCCCAATTACCTGAAAAGGAATAAAAACACATCAAAACGAAACTTACTTGCTTAAAAATAAGTAAAATTTCTTATCAAAAGGCATCAATTGTGCCATAATTTCACGGTACATCAAGTTTACACGTTATTTCACCCTTAGACAAATGGATTGTTCGAGCGGACTATTTAGATCTGTGGGCTTGTATGATTGACCTTGGTAGTCATTGGGATCGTTTCTTGCCTTTGGTCGAGTTTGCTTACAATGATGGTTACCATTCGAGCTTTGAGATGGCACCATTTGAGATATTATATGGTAGGAGATGTTGTTCTGCAGTTATTGGTTCGATAAGTTTGAGGTTAGGCTATGGAGTATAGACTTGTTGAGGGATTCTTTAGACAAGATCAAGTTTATTTAGGAGAGGATTCTCACAGCTCAGAATAGGCAAAAATTTATATGGATCAGAAGGTCCTTGATTTGGATTTCATGGTTGGCGAGCGGATTTTTATTGAAGGTTTTACGCATGAAGGGTGTGATGAGTTTCAGAAAGAAGGACAAGTTAAGCCCGAGGTATATTAGTCCCTTTGAGATTGTTCAGCATAATGACGAGGTAGCCTATTAGTTTTGCCACTGGGTTTGTCGGGTGTTCACCCCGTATTTCATATTTCAATGATCAAGGAGTACCATTCGTATGGTCCTCATGTGATTCAATGGGTTTTAGTGTTGCTTAGTCAGAATTTGACTTTTGAGGAAGAGTTGGTACCCATTGTTGATAGCCAGATTTGGAGTTGGGATCCAAAAAGATAGTTTCAATGACGGACCAATAAAGGCATCGTCCGGTTGAGGAGGTTACTTGGGAGATTGACTCGGACATGCGGAGTGGATATCCCTAGTTTTTCAATAGTTCAGATACCATCCTTCTCTTTAAGTTCGAGGTCGAACGTGTGTTTAAGTGGTGGATGATGTAACAACCCAGTCGGTCATTTTGAGAACCGAGGCTCTATTTTGCATATCGGCTATTCTAGAAGCTCTGTAATAATTATTTTTACTTGCTTGCAAAATTTGAAGTCAAACGGATACCATTCGGTTCACTTTAGGAGAATGTTTCATTTTGGAAATTTTGATATTTAATTAATTGTTCGTTTAGTATACCTATCTGTGGTCAAAAGATGTTCACGGGAAGAAATAAGATTCAGATTGGAAATTGGTTGATTATATTAGCTTTGTATTGATGGTTGTGACTTGCGAGGATAGGTGACGCAATTCCTAAGGCTTTTAGGTGAGTTTTGGGTAAGGAAAAGGATATTTGGGAAATCCTTAAGTGAAGAAATAATGAGCTTGACCAAAGTCAACAAAGGGTTAAATGAGCCTTTTTTTAAGTTTCATCGATTTCATTAGGCCCGGACTGTGGTTATGACTTAGTCGAGTCGTTGGTTCGGTTCCCAAGAGGTTTGAGTGTGATTTAAGTAGTTGGTTGAGAAACTAGCTTTTGAGATGATTTGGAGTTAGCCAAGATCAACATCGGGTCAAGAAGACCCCGTATCAATGTTTTGAAAGCTCCAACAAGTTTGTATAATGATTTTGGACTTGTCCGCAAGTTTTGGTGAGATTCCGATGAGTTTCGGATGGATTTGGGTTATGCCGAGCTCGTGTTTGAAGTTTCAGCATCGTTTCATTGACCATAAAGGGGTATCATACTGAGCATACGACCTTTGATTGTGTTTCTATTAAAACATTAGATATGTATCTCAATAACGAAGCCATAGCAAAAACAATCATCGAATTTTGACGTTGTATGAGGGAGTTATGCCCATATTTAGTGTCAGAGAAATTAAAGTGTCTGGTGTGGTCGCAGGTGTGGAAACAGGGTCGCATCTACAAAGCCGTAAGTGTGGAAATCAATCCGCATGTGTGGAGTTTTGGGCCGCGGAAGCAGAAATCACTGGGTACATAAAATTCAGACTTCGTCCATTTAGTATTTTGAGTATATCTAAGTTCTAGAGCTCCGTTTGAGGTGATTTTCACGGCATTGTTCTCGTCTCAATGAGGGGGTAAGTATCTAACCTTTTTTTTTATGTTTTCCTATGATTATTTCTATTGGTTGTCATTTTTATCTGTGTTTGGGTTGTAGAATTTGGGTTTTTGAGCCCAAAGGATAAGAGACTGAAAAATCTCAATTTGGGGATCAATTCATGGATGGAATTGGGGGATTTTTTGGATCTAGACTAAACAAGTTATGGGCAAATCGTTTTTCAAATAAAATTCTAGTTTTGCCCGTTGTGGCTCGGGGTTAACTTTTTGGGTTTGTTTTTTTGGTTTCGAACCAAAGTATAGCAATATGGGTATTATTTGATTCATTTAATCACGTACAGTACTATTTTGACTTAATTGAACACAATTTTTTAATAAAATTACAGTTTTTCCCTTAGGGCTTGGGTTTGGCTATTTTGGGTTCTATTTAGGGTTTTGATTAGAAGCATAGCAATATGGGTGTCAATGGACTCATATGTTAATATAGAATTCATATTTGACAGATATCGATCGTTTGGAAGCACCTCGAAATGGAAAGACTCCGGTTTGAGGGTTTGTCTCTCCCGCTCAGCTTTGAGGTAGGTTACGGTTTACTCTTTTAAAATCTGATTGGACTAAAATTGTAACGACCCCCGTTTGGTCGTTATTGCTTTTTTGATTCTTTTGACCCTTTCCCGAGCTTTGTTAGCTCACTTTTGACCCGAGAGGACCATTGACACGCATCCGAGGTCTTTGGATATGATTTGGGAGATTTTGTAGAAATTTGGGCTCAAAGCGAAAAAGGGTTGACTTAAAATTGACTTTTGGGTAAACGGACCTTTATCAGATTTTGTTGATTTCGAGAAGTCCGAATGATCATTTGTGACTGATTGGTGGGTTTGATTTGATTCCCAATGCACTCTGGTGTGTTTTGGAACTACTGTTGGAAAGTTGGTTTTGGGTTTTTGGGGGTTGACTTTGTCAACGAAACCCCCGTTAGGAAATTCGAGACCACGGGTGAGTTCATAGCGTGTTTTTATGTATATATGCATATCTTGTTTGTGTGTATATAGCCTTGAGTGATAATAGGATTTCGGAATGTGTTTTCGGAACTTGAATTATTTCTTGTTTCTGGTGTACCACAATCGCGGCACCGCTTTGGTGGTTTCCATGTCGCAATGGTAGTTAAGTGCATTTCTAGGTAACCATTGTAGCAGTGGGGTGAGCGCTGAAGCGGGACCGTTATAGCGATCGCGTGATCGCATAAGCGGTTGATGGGCAGTTTCTTCATTTAATGACTTAATAAAACCCCAACCCTTATGTCATTATTCTATTCTCATAACCTTAAGCTTTGGAGGCGAATTTAAGGGTTTTGGGGCAGATTCTTCATCACGGTAATTCTCTTGGTCTTAGATTCCACAAGTTATTATTCCTAATCATGATCTAATGCTAGAAATCTATCTAATCAAAGAGGGATTAAATGGGTTTTCATGAAAGTTTCTTAAAAAGGTGCTTAGACTTCCTAAGTTGATTATGTTGATGAAATTGGCTAAGATAATCATAGAATCTGATGTATTCAATGTTGTTAAGCATGTATCATCCATTATTAGAGGTAAATTCTTGAATTGAAAAGCTAGGGTTTATACCCAAATTTGGGGGTTTTGCCTACAATCCGAATTTAAGTGTTTTGTTAGTGCTCCTAGCTTATAATTGATGGAATTGATCACCTAGAACATTAATTTCATGTTGAGACCTATAGATTCCTTATTCCATCTTTCTAGTTCATAAACCTCGTTCCATAGGTTGGGATTTGGGTCTTGAATAGAAGTAAGGTTTTAATGATGTTCTTCTTGATTCTAATTTCATGATTCAGATATGATTAGACTTCCATTATCTTGAGGCTCAAAGGGAAGGAAAGACTAAGGTTTAACTATTGAAGACTTTGCTGCTCGGCTCTCCTGGTAGGTTACGATTTACCTTATGGTGAGACTTTGATTAGTGAGGCGTATGTTTAGATGATATTATCGGAGAATGCATGTAAACCTTCGGGTATGAAGTTGGGTTTGATATTTTCTTAGGTTGGGCCTTGTTGTGTGATGTAGGGCTAGCCACCTCATTGTGTTGTTGACTTATCTTGTTCTATTTACTTATTGGCTCGTTACCACGTTGAGACATCATATATTGGTGATTAGTGATATATCATGGCAATGATATCAGTACTATGCTTGATTGATATTGAGATAGAATTGTTATCCATTGTGGCTTATTGTGTAGCCTTATTATTGATATTATTGTGTGTCATATGTGGTACTGTTTGGGATTGAATTGGTTTGGTTGTTGATATTATATTGCATCGTATTCATACTCATTTCCATGATACATTAGTATTGCATGGTTATAGTACTGATGATGATAAGTGAGAGAGTGTAACCTCCGAGGTCTTTGCCGGAGAGCGCAAAAGAGATATGAGAGTCCGTGATTCGAGGTCATTAACCGGAGCAGAATGAGTGTAGGTTGCCCAAGGTCTCTTACTGGGAACGACTGAGTGCTCGATGACCAAGGTTTCTTGGTGGGATCAAGAGAGTGCTCGTGATCCGAGGTCATTTTTCGGAGCGAGTGGTACATGGACTTCGCGGGTTTCCCATAGGTTGTGCTGCCAAGATGTGATGTTCCATTGTCAGAGTACATGTGAACGGTGCATATGCATTGCATACATCATACATACATTATTGCATTGCATTGTGCCTTTTGGTTTCCTGCGATATGTTGTGATACTATTGTTATATACTAGTTCGGAATGATTATACTGGTTCGAAATGATTATACTGAAACTTGGCACTGTTGGGCTTAAATGCTATAACATAGGTGATGACTTGTACCATGGATATTGATTTGTGTTGACTTGTACTTTGTTGGTTTACGTGTTTATCTTATTTTGTTGTCTTCATATATGTTAGCTAGTCTTAGTCGGCCTATGATACCTACCAGTACTTGTTGTTGTACTGACCTGCACTTGCTGTATTTTTTATGAATGCAGAGTACCATGTTGGATCTACTTCTACCCTCGTGGCTGATTATCGAGGTTGCTGCCGAGTCTATTCAGGGTGAGCATGAATACGTTCGCTGCCCGAAGACTCTTCTTACTATTTATGTCTTATTTCTATTTCGAGACATCTTTTGAGATCTTATGTATTATTCATACTTGTAGTAATTATTAAATGCTTTTCTATGACCAGACCAGATACTGGGTTGGAATCCCATTACTTCCGTATTTTTTTTAATTATTATCGTGAGACTTGCAACATTCTATCTTCTTCCGCTTTATTTATGTTTTATGATTGTTGGGATAAGAGTTTCGCCTACCGAGGTGGGAATGGTAGGTGCCGGCACGACTTAGTGAAAATAGGTCGTGACATATATAGTTTATAAATGTTGAAGGGGTATTGGGCGTGAAATGGGGTCCCACCTTAGTGATTGTGATGAACACTTGAGTGGGTACCGGTGTATTTTCTTGGGTAATTAATGCAAAGTATATTCTTGTGACGAGGAAAGCATGTTAAGCCTCCGGGCCTTGGTTGTGGTGATAATCCACTAGGTTGGTATGGTTATTACTTATTTGGGCTATAATAGATATTTTTGACTAATACGTGTACATAGTGATTCATTTGTATTCATCACTCCATATTTCGTATAAATCTGAAAGTAAAATCATTCTTGATATTGAGTTGATATTATGTAATTTCATGGATATACACACTCATCTCATACTTCATGACTTTGTTCGCATATGGTACCATGCATGTTGTACTTATCCATGCAAACATATATATATTCACTGGAGTGAGGCGTTGAATGAGATACGAGATGGTCCTACGAGACCGCAAAAGAGGTAAGATTGATATGCTTAATCCCAAAGAAAAATGGTTCCGGGTATTATGATAAGAGTTGAGTTGAGTTGATATGATATGGTTCTCACCAGTCTGAGTGTCGGATGGAGCTGAGAGGTATATGGACCTTGCGAGTCGCCCATCAGTATGACTATAAGGCATGGCCTATAGCATGTGTGCACCAGGTATGAGATTGGCCAGTGCATTGCATTGCATTCATACATTTATTTATTTTCCATTGTATTCCTACATGACTATATGATTACTCGTTGGATTAGGTGAAGTATGACTAAAGGGCTAAGATTGAGAAAAGTTGGTTTTATTGTTCCATTAAGTGTTTTCAATCTTTATATACTTACATTTTCTTCCATAACTGTGAACCTCCTTTCTAACTTACCAAAGTTGGAATTTGTCTCATGCAATATTTGTTCCACGTGAATGTGGACCATAAAGTGCAACTTGTCTTGAACCTCCACCAAAGCTTGAACATGCAATATGATAGGAGCCAAGAAATGGATCATCTAGTTTCTGGTTTGATAACTAGACTAAATTAGGTCCTTTAGTCAAGTTTATTCCTGTTGGTTTTCAACTTCATGAAGATATTGAAGAAGTGGAAAAAGTATTGACAGATGGATCAAGGAACTTTGATCTGCTTCAAGACATAGTTACTGAAGAAATTGTTGAGCATATCAGGTCTGAGTTAGTTATCAAAGAAAGGGGGATGACAAGTGACAAGGCTTGGTGGTTATTGACAAGTACATGCAAGTTCACAGTGAGTAGTGCTTGGGAGATAGTTAGACAGAAGAAACAACAAAGCTGGTTTTTCAAACTGATGTGGATCAACGACTTACCATACAAGATTGCTTTCTTCTTATGGAGAGTATGGCATCAAAAACTACAAGTGGATGATGTTTTGGAATGAATTGGTATAAACATAGTTTCAATATGCATGTTGTACTTTTCCTCAACAGGAGACAATGACTCACCTATTCCTAACAGGTGAGTTTGCATTAGATATTTGGCAGGTTTTTTCTTTAGCAGCTGGTGTACAAGGTCTATTTGTGCAGATTAATCAAATAATTTCTAAATAGTGGACAGCAAAATGTGGTGCTCAGTTGAAACTAATTTATCAAGCTGCTCCTGCAACCATCATGTGGCGGGTATGGAAAAGAAGGAATACTATTGTTCATAGAGGGATTATGTCAAGAAATAAGGTGATTTATGAGATCAATATGAACTTATGGTAGCTGGCAAGAATCAAGTTCCCATGGTTGGATATTCCACATAGTTGGCCTCTATTGTTTCAGTCCTTGGAGAAGTATAAACCACAAATAATCGGTAAAGCAGTAGCATGGAGTTGTCCTCCTAATGGTTGGTTTAAGTGTGATGCAGATGGTGCTTACAAGATCAGCACAGGTCAAAGTTCTTCAGCCTTCTGTGTCAGAGATAGTTATGGAAATTTAGTGTGTGCATGGGCAAGCATGATACCAGAAGCATCTTGTATTGTTACTGAAGCAAAAGTAATCCTTGAAGGGGTGGAATATTGTGTTGGACACTATTTTCTTCCTTTGATAGTTGAAACAGACTCACTTTTGTTGACTAAAGCCCTGAATGATAAATGGGAGATACCTTGGAGAATTTGCATGATGGTAAATCTAATTCAAGATTGGAGGAATAAAGGAACTATACAGATTGTCCATGTACTCAGAGAAGGCAACAAACTAGCAGATTTTTTAACTAACATGGCTGTTCATTTTGCAGTTTCTTCTCACATATCAAACTATCAGCATCTTCCATCAAAGGCTAAAGAGATTCTAAATGCTGATAAACATCATATGCCAAGCTTTAGATTCAAGACACTGCAAGTTAGAGAACCAGAATGAACAACAAAGGGATTGAGAAAATGCATGATCATATCTGATATCATGCAGGAATCAGACTACAGTCATGCTAAAAAACTGTTTGTTTTCAGCTTCATTGTTGTAAACTTAGTTGCTAGTGTAGTTCTATCCAATGTGTGGTATTAACTTTTAGTTCAGCCTATTGGAAGAACTTGTTTAGCAACCTAGAATATGGTATGATTGTTGATTGATCAAAATCACCTGACTAGACAAAGCAATACTTAGGAACTATAGTTGAAACTGATTTTGACAATCACAGCCTAATCCAAGTTGGAAGGATTCTTCTGTTGGGATAATTGATTCCATAAGGTGAGAGCTTTGAGGTGATTTTAAATGGAATCAAACCAAGACTGGATTAGCAGCAGTAGTTCTGCCAGTTTTAGTTTTTCAGATTAGTGTTTCTAGTCTTTTGTGAGGAACTTTTGGCCTTTGTTGCATTTTCTTGCTTTTTTCTTTCTATACAGACTGTTTTCCATTTCAATAAAACACAACTAGTCCTAAGCTGGTTGTTTTGATTAAAAAAAATATTTATATTCTTTATGCTTGATTCATTTGTTGTCGGCCTATGATACCTATGAAGTACTAGTGGTTTGTACTCATACTACACTTGCTGCACTTTTTGGTGTAGATGCAGACTCGTGTTCCAGTTCCACGCCTCATGGCTGATTCCAAGGTTATCATATCTCAGATTCTAGGGTGTGCTACTAGTTGGACCTGCAACCCTGGATCTTCCTTTACTTCACTTTGTCTATTTCCTATTTCGAGATAGTTATCATTTCAGTATTTAATTGTAATTTCTTTAGAAGCTCTTGTACGAGTTGGACCAGGTTTTGGGAGTTGTAAAGACTAAGTTATCTCTCCGTATTTTCATATATTTATATAAGGTTGTTGGTGTCACGACCCAACCCCGTAGGCCGTGACTAGTGCCCGAATTGGGCACCCGAACATACTTATCCAACCCGAATCACATACAGATAGCATATACTGACACAATTGTCACACGCTGCCTTAAATTATATCAAACTGTTTCAGACACATTTCAACACAACCATATGCATACGTATATATCAAAAGCCGACAAGGCTATCAAATGGCACAACGGCCCTAAAACATATACAAAATGCACGCTGACAAGGCTGCCATAGCGAATAGGATCATACGAGCACATCTGAACAGAAGTAGGCACACACACCCACAAATACGTCTACAGACCTCTAAACAGACCAACCGAAACATATGACGGGACAGGGCCCCGCCGTACCCCTAAACAAATATATACATACACAGCGAACGAATATATACCAAAATATATGCTCTGAAATGAGAAGAGCACTCCAAACGGCAGAAGAGGGTGTCCTAGACTGGTGGATCACCAAACTGTGCGTCTGTACCTGCGGGCATGAAACGCAGCCCCCGAAGAAAGGGGGTCAGTACGAAATATGTACTGAGTATGCAAAGCAGAAGATACAGAAACAAATCTGAGACATAAACAAAATAGTGGTACAGAAAATAAGTACAAATCCACTATATCAAATGTTTAATTTTCAAAAATATAAGTCATGCATAGGGTACAGAAGAATATGGTCGCCCGCCCGTAAATGGCGCCATAACACAGCATAACACCAGAAAGTTTCAAATCTCCATATTCCCCATCACTTATCATAACACAGCATAACGCCATACACAGCATAACACCAAATGTAAATGGAACATAGCCCTCTAACGAGTGGCTCGATGAATCATAAACACAGCATAACTCCGGAGTATATCAAAGTGCGCACGACAACAGAACCGGCCCGGGACTCCGCGAAAGAGATAACAGAATGCACGAGTAGAGTCGTGAGTAGTCATATGCATAAAATCATTGTCATGAACTCAAACATAAGTAAAATGATCATAATTGAAAATCAAAATAATAGTCATAACAAATTCTTTCAAAAATTCTCCGAATTACATAAAGGAAAGTCGCGGGACCCACGGACGGGTATCGACCCGAGTCGGGCCCGCCTATGGAAAACGTACTCATTATACATCATGCCAACTTCTATAAAAATATTGGAACAATCCGAGCCTTTATGCGAAAGGTATGGCATTCAAAAAATTACGAAATTCTTTAAAGTGAAGCCTTTCTATGCAAAGTTCGGAATGCGATTATTTCAAAGGAATAATGGGTCATATTTCATCAAATCATACATATGAGTGCCAAGGAATATATAAGGATCATAACATGCTCGGATTTCGAATCTTAGAATTTTCCTCAAGGCTTATAATCTAGCCTATTGAAAACTAAGGCATGCCAAAAGAAAGAAGGATTGGGCTTTACATACCTCGTACGCACTCCAAGCTAGCCAATCTAAAGCTAATCCCAATCTACGCCTCGGGCTCCCCAAGGTCTACAAGTACGCCAACGAATATCATACATTATCCATTGGCACTTAAGCAATTTATTCCAAACTAACTTTAAATTCTACAGAAAATTCGGCAGCACTTCCCCTGTAAATAGGCCAACCCGAGAATTACCTCGTCCAAAATCAACAACAACAACCAACCTAGCAACATCTATAATCAATTCGAAAGGCAATATTACATTAATAACTTTCTTTCGCAACATTCAACAATATTCACAATATTCGTTTCAACGGCTTACATTCAAGCCACCACATAGCTCATACATTCAATTATCAACCCAAATTCTTACCAACAACATTCAAGAACTTTCTAAACAGTTTACATAATTTTTCCAACGATCCAATAATTTTCTCCAAATTGGGCCGAAAACAGTTCCAAAACCGTGAGCAGCCCCATTACCACATTCCGTATTTTCAAGTCATGATTTGTATCACAATCCACAATGTAACGATATCATTCTCATAAAATATACCAATCACATCAACGCACAATAACCCTCAAATCAGCCCACACAATTTCAACATCTTTCTTGAGTCATTAAACGTTTATTTCCAACTAGAATTTATAACGACGACAACTAAAACATTAAGCGATATTAATTCATCATTTACCAAACATTTGAGGGATATACACGGCCACATTATACATATACATATATTGATGGTTCTCATAAATAAATATTGCATTAAGTGCACAAAATTCTCCAAATGAGTCCGCAACACTTGCCATATCAATTTGGGACATTAGACTCTCATTTCCAACATAAAAGTCGTCACAACAACCATTCAAATGCTAAGCGACATTAGTGTGTCCTTTGGCATATAGCATGACTCATGTTCATCTATCACTACTCATATATATATATATATATATGATTCTTAGCCATCCTACACACTACAACAATTTAACATACTACATGGAATTAATTTTATCAACTCAATCACACAACACCCATTACACGGCTAGAACACCAAACACACGGCCCAACTTCAACACACCACATTTCATGATTTTCATCCATATTAACATACTACAATATGCACAAAACATTCACAATACATAAACAAGACCAAAACTTACCTTTCTTCTTCACCCCACCAATAGGCTAGGGTTTGCAAATGGGCACAATGAATAATTGGATGACCCAAACAACACCTCCACGCTACTTAGGGACCTCAAAATAGTTGATTTGTGCCAAAGAAATAATTTTTGGAAGGCTAGAAATGATCTTGATTTTTCTTGCTCTTTGGCCGTGAGGTTGGAGGTTTTTCTCCTTCAACTTTTAGATATTTTCTAAGTGTGGGAAGTGAGAAAGAGGAATACATGGTAATCTTTTAATTCTATATGTATTGTACAAGTCTCCATGGCCCACACAATGTGTTGGACCATTTAAAATTGGCCACACAACGTGTGGGACCATTTAGTGGACCACACGACTACAAGGCCCCTTGTGGGCAAGATTTTTAATTCCAATTTTATGAATTGTGGTCCCAATTTTTCCTAAGTGTTCAATGCCAACAATTTCATATATAACTTATGTCTCAAAATAAAATCACAAGTCAAAAGTCCCGACTTCAAATCCCGGAATAGTCTTGGCCCTAACTTATCATAGTTAATTCGGGTTGCCCCAAAGTATAAAAATATGGGATATAACAGTTGGATAATGGTTCAAATGTATTTAACTTTTCCGCTTTATTCTATGAATGATTTGATGATTTTGGAGATGGTTCGCCTACTGGAGGGATAGTTTAAGTGCCATCATGACCCGTGAATTGGGTCATGACAGTGAACTAATGCTAATTATCTAAACAAGAGATGAAATTTGAAGATCTTAATTATAAACTAACTAAAATAAAAATAAAAATAATGAACTTCAACCAAGAAAGAGCGAGATTTCATATTATCCATGAGATGAAATCGATCTAGGGCTATGAGCTATCTAACAATCAAGTTGTATTCTTTAATTGATTCAACTTCTTAATTTATCTAGTTTTCTGATTGACAGGGTTGATATTATGACTATGAATCTCTCGAGTCCTCTAGCCACCTATATGTATTACTTTCACGCCTATATATCTCTAGTCATGAACCTTAACAAAAATACATTTATATTTCCTATATATCAACCATGCAGAGTGAACTAGATATATTCTTATCCTAGACGCAAATCTGCTCCCTGATGCCCAGAGTTGAGATCCTACTCTATTTAATCCTATTGCTATCTTAGAATTCCACTCCCCGATTTCAAGCTAAGATTCGTAGATAGAATTCGATTGGTGATCAAGCAACCAAATAATTAAGCTCAGGATTAAACAAAAAAACTAATACGTAAACTAATTAATTGAAATCAATATTCGAATAACAACATTCATGAAAGAACCATAACCCTAGAACGAGAAGATTATCTCCACATAGAAATGGAGTAAATACAATAAATCATCCACTGAAACATAAAAACTAGTAGTAAGGAGAAGAAAGGTAAAACCCAATGAACTCCGGCCTCCACGGTGACTTCTAGCTCTCTCTAGGACCAAAGTTCTATAAAAATCGTGCAAAGGCTCTTTTTATAGTGCTAGAAAATAACTCTCTGAGGCCTATCCAAAACGGGTTAGAACATAGAAAATATTTCGTATGGCATGCTTAGCTCGCTAAGCGACCTTGGAGCAAGAGAGTACCTCGCCCTGTCCTTTGGTCAGCGAGGCAGGGGTTTTATCTTGTACTTTGTAAAAATCTTGAATGCTTCTTTTGTATGTTGTAGCTCGCTGAGCGAGATAGAAAGCGAGCTAGTGCCTAGCTCCAACCTTAGCTCAACGACAGGCCTTGCACTACCAACACTTAGTCGATTTCACGCCTTCGTTTGGGATCACATAGGCTCGCTGGGCAAGGCTTATGGTGAGATGGAGTCTAGCTGTGGCCTTCACTCAACAAGGTCTCCTTTCATTTCCCTCCGAATCGACGTGTTTTCCATGTAATGTACCAAGAAGCAACAATAACATGCATATTAGCTCGTAATGCAAGATTTAACATTAGTTAGGTGTATTTAGTATTGTTATTCCTCTAAACAAGATAAAAACATGGGTAAAATACAGCGGTTTGGCGTATAAATACACCTAACATCAACCGGTACCCACACAAGTGCTCGTCGCCTCTCGAGTACGAGAACCCCAATTCCCCATTACGCCCGTTAATTAGATTAGCCAACACAAACACTTCATAAAGGGTCTAGTAAGTCTCAACTTTCCTTAGATTTGAAGTCCCAAAGCTCATGAACGGACTTGTCCTTCCTCGACGTCTTCACACAATCCCAAAGTCGATCCGAGCAAGAATTAAGCCTTACAAAAGCTCTATCGTTTCCAAATTCGCCAGATAAGTTCAATATGATCAAAATGGTACTCTAAAAGGTCATATGAGTCCAACAATACCCATATTGCTATACTTTAATTCGGAACCCAAAAATAAACTCAAAAAGCCAATTCTGAGCCCCAAGATCAGAACTGTAATTTCGATGCAAGGTTGGGTTACCCATAGGTTCTAAATTCATAAAATCAACCAATTGCATCCATGAATTGACCTTCCAATCAAAGATTTACTATTTTCTAAACTTAGGGCTCAAAAACTCCAATTTATATACTTCAAACATGGATAAGAATATCAACCAGCAGAAATAATTACAGGGAAACACCAAAAGAAAGGTTACATAGCTACCCCCCCCCCCCTTTGAAGACGAGAAGATAGCCACCAAAATCACCTCAAAAAAAGTTCTAGAACTCAAAATATACTCCAAATAATAAATGATCCCGATATGCATTTTTAAACACTATTCAGGCACATTTTAGTCATCACGGTCACAACCTGCCACATTGCGACCCCTCAATTTCGCACCTGAAAAACCAACAATATCAAAAACTCTGTTTTAGCACCTGAAACTCATCCGAAACCTCCCAAACACACACCATATATGCAATTCTGATCATAAAACACGCTAAGAACCTGCTCGCGCACTCAAAACACCAAAAAGAGGTCGTCTTGACTTGATGTCTACCGAGGTCAACCCCAAATCCTCAACTTAATTAGTTTCTCAACCAATGATCCAAATCACACCCGCACCCTTCGGGACCTGAACCATTGACTCGATTAAGTCATAAATAACATTCTGGAACTAACGAAGTTGCCGAAACTTCAAAAAGACGCATTACCCCCGATATTGACTTTGGACAAACTTTCTCATTTTTTTCTACTTAGGAACTTTCAATTTTGCTAAAGATGATCTGAAACTCACCTAATTACCTTGGAGACCATGCTACCCTTCCCCGCAAGTCAAAAATACCAAGATGAAACTACGAGAAGGCTATTTTGAAAAAATAAAGCAAAAAACTCAAAACGAACTAGTGGGTCATTATAAAACTCCCTTTTAAGGTTTCCGTATCTATATTAAGAATTCCAACATACTGATTACCTACTGATGACAAACATTGCAGGTTCAAAATCCATGGCCTTTCAAGATACAATGCTGCAAAGCTTATAAGGTGGAAACCATTGAGCACATCTTCGAAGAAGGAGACATAGCTAAGTATGTCTGGAAGTATTTTTCTGGAACTGTGGAGTTAACAACAACAATAGTCAAATAAGACCTACCATGACTAATTGGTGAGTTCACAGGTCTAATAACAAAGTACATGAGAAGATCTAACAATGTCTGTGCAATATTATATGTTTGGAATTGTGGAAGTTAAGATGTACCAATAGGTATGAAGGGATCACCTACTTAGGTTGGTTATTAAAAATGTAATTTACTTGATGAAAATGCTTACCTAATTCAATTCCCAGCTCTGTAAACTCAACCATCTTAGAATCAATATTACTCTGTTGTTGAGAAGTTGAAACCAAAACTTGGTATCAAATGTGTAATCTAGACTAGTGTTGAGGATTGAAGAGTGATCAGATATTCATCAAGGGCATACTAGTCTTTTTACTATTTTAATTAGGACTTAGTTAGTTATCTCGTTAGTTACTTAAGAGTTCAACTAACTTGTATATAAGGTTGAGATTTCTCATTTTGTAAACTTAACAATTTGAATCAATGAATGAATCTTCTCTTTATTTCCTTCCACTTTCTTCTTCTTTATTTTCAGATTAGGGTTCATATACATTTAACCATAAATCAATTCATGGTATCAGAGCAGGTCATATCGAACCTGCAAGAAATAATATTTTGATCTTAATACTCTCTTCCGCATTGAATCTGTCTGATTTCTGGGTAATTTTACAAACCCTAGAATTTCTGTTCTTGAACGAATTGAATAATGGACTTAATTGGTGAGCAATCCCGAACAATGGGGCCAACTGGAGAAAATGTGAATTATGCGATCAATCCAAATCCAGGAACCAATCAAGCTTCCACGGGAATCAACCATAGTTTTACGTTATTCATTCATCCATCTGATGTGTGTGGAATTCAAATTATCTCATTCCAACTTACAGGTATCGAAAACTATTCCATTTGGTATCGATCAATGCGATTGCATTTGTTGGGAAGAAACACATTAGGAATCGTTAATGGTACGCTGTGAAAAATAAATTCCTAGATGAAATGGGTGATCACTGGGAAAGAGTCAATGTTATAGTGTTTTCTTAGATTCTTAGTGCAGTGAATAAAAGACTGTTAGAGGGCATATTATGTATGCATCCAGTGCACATGCTGCGTGGGGTATCTATATGAAAGATTTAATAAAGTTAATGGTTCAAGAACCTTCAATTTACATAAAGAAATTTCTAATTTATAGGAACAACTTCTATGTCTAATTATTTCTCTAGGCAGAAGGATCTGTGGGAGGAGTTTGAGGCACTAGTGCCTTCTCTAGGCAGAAGGATCTGTCCATGTGATAAACATACTAGCCTTCCTTTTCTTACAAGCAGTATTAAGACTTCTAATTATTTTGAATTAGTAAATATGGATGTATGAGGACAAACAAAGGTCCCACATTTGAAGGATACAAGTATTTCTTTTACTGTTGTAGTGATTTTTTAAGAATGACATGGAAATTTTGTTGAGATTGAAGTAGGATGTTTATGCAATTTTATCGCAATTTACTCAGTTTGTGAAGACTCAGTTTGACAAGATAATTAAGTAGTCAGAACTGATAATCTAACCGAATTTGTGAATTCAGTATGCAGTGAGTTTTTCAACAGACTATGTATAATCC
Source organism: Lycium barbarum (assembly GCF_019175385.1). Taxonomy (NCBI): domain Eukaryota; kingdom Viridiplantae; phylum Streptophyta; class Magnoliopsida; order Solanales; family Solanaceae; genus Lycium; species Lycium barbarum. The sequence goes on along the minus strand of NC_083344.1, from coordinate 16,264,096 downwards.
AAAGAAAACATGTGTGCATACTTCTCAATAGAATGGAGTAGCTGAGAGAAAATGCAGGCACATCCTAGAGTTAACATGAGCTATAAGATTTCAAGGGGCAATACCAATCAAATTTTAGGGTCTATGTCTATTAGTTGTTGTTCACATCATAAATAGAATGCCAAGTTCAGTTCTAAAAATGCATCACCTTATGAAAAATTATACAACAAGAAGCCTTCACTTCAACATCTCAAAGTAGTAGGATGCTTGTGCTATGCAAACAATATTTAAGACACTAGTAAAATGTTGTCAAGAACCAGAGTTGTGGTACATCTGTGTATGCTGACAATCAAAAGGGATATCTATTATATGATCTCAATAAGGGAGAAATATTTTTAAATAGGGATGTTATTCTCAAATAACAAGTTTTTCCATTTAGTACAATGAAAATCAACAATCAATCCATATTTACTAACAGTTTACCTGATCTAGCCAATTGGTATTTAGAATCTTCTACAGATTTGTGCAGAACAACCAACAACATTGGAGTTACTGCTACTCAATCTACTGATATATTTCACTCAGCTGAAGAATATGTGGCATCTGCAAAAAAAAAAATGCAGAAAACATACGAGGTGTAGAACATCAAACTCTGATAGAACATCAAATTGTAGTGCATCCAAATCAAGAGCAAGATCACTTTCATGATCCTACAGCTAACATACCGGTTTTTCATCCTCAAATAGAGCTTGTTAACAGACTTGCTGATCAAAGGCAATCAAGCATAAAAAAGGCTACTAATCTGGATGAAATACTTTGTCTCTCTAAATATACACAAAGTGGTATGTTATGCTTTATCTAATTGCTTATCATATGACAAGATATCACCTCATTATCAGACATTTATAGCAAAAACATATGCTATCACTGACCCTCAAACTTATAAAGAGGGTATGAAAGATATTAGATGGATAGAAGGTATGGAAGCTGAAATTGATACATTACATAACAATAACACCTGGAAGATTACTACTTTACCAGCTAGTAAGGTCCCTATTTGGTGTAAATGAATCTACAAAGTCAAGTACAAAGCTACATAAGAAATAGAAATATTCAAGGCTAGGCTTGTAGCCGAGGGTTATAATTAACCAGAAGAGATAGATTATCAAGAGATACTTTCACCCGTTGTGAAAATGAAAACTATCAAAAGCATCTTAACACTAGCAGCTCAGAGGAAGTAGTTCATTCACCAAATGGATATTTATAATGCATTGCCTCAAGGTGAGTTGTATGATGAGAATTATATGGAATTACCTTAGGAATTCAGGAGCCAGGGGGAGAAAAAACCAGTGTGTAGACTCCTTATATCCCTACATGGACTTAAACAAGCCCCAAGATAGTGGAATGCAAAAATCTCATAAGCTCTACTCAAGATGGAATTCAACAAAGTCAATAGGATCACTCCCTATATATTAAGTCCACTAAGAAGGGTATTACTATTTTACTTTTATATGTGGATGATATGTTAATCATAGGTGATACTTTACATCTAATACAAGAGACCAAGGACAAGTTACAACAGGCCTTTATGATGAAAGACCTTGGTGAACTCAAATATTTTTTAGGAATAAAGTTTGTAAGGTCGAGTAAAGATATTCTCGGGCACCATAGAAAATATGTGTTGGAACTTATATCTGAGTTAGGCCTTAGAGCTGCCAAACCAGCATCATCACCTATGGATAACAACATAAAATTGAAGGAGTATGGTGATCATGTCTCTAAGTCTACTTCTATCAGTGACAACTTAACTGATCAGAATGCCAATCAAAGGCTAATTGGGAAACTACTATATCTCACTATGTCCAGGCCTGCCATTTCCTTTAGTGTTCAAACACTAAGTCGGTCCTTTGAACAACCAAAGAAATCTCATATGGATGTAGCAGTCAGAGTTAGGTACATCAAGAAGGAACCAAGAAAGGGGATACTATTATTAAGTCAAAACAAATGTGAAATTGCAGCCGTCTGTGATGCAGACTGGCTGCTTGACCACATTCTAGAATATCGGTGATAGGCTATTAAACTAGGTAACTCACTTGTTGCTTGGAAATCAAAGAAGTAGACAACTATATCCAAGAGCTCTGGAGAAGTAGAATATAGAAGCATGGCTGCTACTGTTGCAGAACTTGTCTGGTAACTGGGGTTAATAAAGGAAAACCAGTTAAAATATTCAATGACAGCAAATCTGCAATCCAAATTGCAGAAAATCCAGTGTCTAATGAAGGATCAAACACATTGAAATAATAGACGGTCATTTCATATGGGAAAAAATCTCCCAAGGACTTGTTTTAACCAAGTATATACCTACCAAGGATCAACCTACTAACATTCTAACTAAGGGCCTTAACAGAGTTCAACATGAATATCTCACTTGCAAAGCTAAGAGTTCTGAATGTATTCTAGCTTGAGCTCTGTGCTGAAGATTGAAGATTGATCAGATATTCATCAAGGGCATACTAGTCTTTTTACTTCTTTAATTAGGACTTAGTTATCCGGTTAGATAGTTAATGGGGGATTAGTTAGTTAAGCGTTCAACAAACTTGTATATAAGGTTGAGATTTCTCAATTTGTAAACTTAACAATTTGAATCAATGAATGAATCTTCTCCTATTTCCTTCCACTTTCTTCTTCTTCATTTTCAGATTAGGGTTTATATACATTCAACCATAAGTCAGTTCAACTAGGCTAGAGCACTTCATATGTATAAAAAGGCAATACAAATGGTTGTAGTAAAGATAACCCAGGTAGTGGAGGAGGTGGAGGCATATTGGCAAATAGCCAAGGAAAGATGATTATGGCATATGCCTCGTTCATGCACTAACAACATTGCAAAGTCAAATGCAATCCTAAAGGAGGTCCAATGGTGTACTAATAATGGATACCAGCAAGTGATTATTGAATCAGACTCAATGATGATTATAGGGATGATTAATGGGAATATTGAAATCCCATGGATGGTAAATGACTTAATTCAGAGATCAGCAACATCAAGGAGCAAGGCAACTACCAGTTTGTTCATTATTACAGAAACGCCAACCATTTTGCGGATTACATGACTAATCTTGGGGAGAAAAGTAAGAATGAAGCATATTCTTCACAGAATCTTTAGCACTTACTAATAGAGCTAAGGCTCTCTTGAAGAATGAATTTGATAAAGTACCAGTTTTTCAGAATTAAAACTTATGCTAAGTACTTCATTATTGTTTAAGTTGGAACATCCATATGCTGTCCATCCTAATTTCTTATTTTAGTGCCTCAATACCCAATCTATAGCAGGAAGAGTCCTCCACAATAACTTTAGACCCCTTCAGGCTTCATAGTCCCTATGATAACTGTATGTAACACAGAGAAGATTGGGAATCTATCCCTCCTCTCCATTCTTTTGCTCTATGAAATGAAAAAGTTATGGTTTTGTCAAAAAAAAAAAAAAATCTTCATTTACTGCATTGAGTACTAAAAATGAAAAGCTAAAGAACGAATGGACAACGTGATCTTAAATTCCGTATGTATTTTAATATATATATATTTACTTACAAGAAAGGATAGATGACATAGTGCAGACAATGCATGAACTGCAATAGATTCATGATTGCATGCTCATAGCTATGCTGAGCTCATATAGTATGCAACCAATCACAATTCACTATTATATCAAAAATGTTATTTATACTATATATTTCCTTAAATCATCAAACATGTACTGGAGTAGAATTTGGTGGGGTAACAGCCGAGGAAATAATGTGTTTTCTTCCACGTTCAGATCTGCTATTCTCTGCAAATCTAATACTTCCGTGGTGAAGCCCTTTTTGTTTCTCTTCCTCAGTCCATTCTGAACAGTAATATTGCTCTTCGTTATACTTTTCGTCTTTCGATGCTGGAAGAAACATGCTTCCCCACTGTGGGAAATGAATTAAAGCAATAGGGACAGTACAAGCTACAGCCATGAATCCCATCCAAGTCAGCCCCATAGATGTAGAAAATGTTGTACTAGAGAAGAAAATCAATTGTGTTAAACCGCCTCCAAAGTTGCCTCCTGTTATGGAATCGAAGAAATTGAGAGAAAATTATGAGAGAAACAGAGAGTAAAGTTGCCCCACAACTATTCAAAAAAAAATTCCTAGACAAAAGAAAAAGTAAATATTCTACTGTAAATCATAAAAAGTAGAAGGAAAGTAAATTTTACCAGCACCAGTTAGGCCAGAGATTAGGCCTAATGATCTTCGGGAAACGAAAGGGATGACACCATAAGTGGCCCCACAAGCAGCTTGAGCTCCAATAGAGAACAAAATCATGGCTAATATGGCTATGGGAAGGGTATCTGCTCTGCCAAGCCAAACACAAAAAACTCCTCCTAATGTTTGAAGAATCCAAAGGATCCAAAGCCTTCCTCTCATTCCAAATTTTCTTGCAGCTAAGTCAGAAGCATATCCACCAAAAGGACGAGCCACAAAGTTAACCATGCCATATACTCCAGCTATAACTCCTGCTGTGTGAAGCTTTAGACTGAACCTGGTAAAATGCATTTTGAATGACGAGTTAATTACTTTATGTGAAACAATTGAGATTTTAACAGATGAGCTTTTTAATTTTGACCGTATATTCGGATTTGGAATTTTTAACTTTTTGAAAAAAAATTTATATATTTGGAGAAGCAAAAGTACTATATATAAGTTACAATAACTCGCAATTTATATTATTTATAAGGCATATAAAAATTACTAAATATCAAAATAGAATTTGGTGAGTAGAGAACATACTTGTCATAAAAATACTCCGTCATTATATTGTTCATGCAGAGTTGAACTCCCATGGAGAACCCATAAACGAGAAAAAAGACCCACGTCCTGTAATTTGTCACTGCGAACCAAAATACCTACCAAAAATGAAATAAAATATAAAATCAGTCAGGTTATGCTTTTTTTTTTTTTAAGTAATAAGGCAATTAATTCCCCTCTCTATATTTGTGTTCTCTTTTTATTTAGGAATATACAACTAAATAAACCTTACAAAATTTATCTTTCTGTACACACTACAAGAAAAATTATATTTGGCAATAAAAATTTTTGTTGCCATAGATTGATTATTGTTGCAAAAAGTACTTTTGGCAACAAAAAAAATAAAAAATTGTTGCATGAATTTTTTCCAACGGCTGTTATTGCAACAACGTGCAACAATTTTTTTTTTTTGTTGTCAAAAGTAGTTTTTGCAGCAATAATCAATACTATGGCAACAAAATTAAATTTTTTGGCAACAAAAAAATCATTTGCCAACAATAAAACTAAGTTGTTGCCAAATATAAAAAAATTTGTTGCGATTTCTATACTTTCTTGTAGTGACATGAGTACATCACTCACCTCTTTTATAAAAAAAATAAAAAAATATTATAAAAGTAAAAGGTAGACCGATGCCCAAAGTATCCAGCATTAGCAGGGTTCGAAGAAGGGTCACACCCCAATGGGTGTGATCCTACCCTAATGCAAGCACAAGGGGACAACTTTACTGCTGCTCTAAGGTTTCCCTTCATTGAATTTTAAAAAGTAAAAAAAAAAAAAAAATTAGGATGAGATTGTACGGGGGTAAAGACTATCAAATAGCCAAGTTTAGGAGGGTAATTAAGACTACTAATAATTTACGGGAGATCTCAATAAAACACGTCAAGTTTTGGGTGGTCTTTTGTTATTCTGCCGTAATTAATTCCTCTCTCTTTGTTTGTTTATCTATCTCTTTGGGTAGCTGGGAATATACAACTAACCTTTGAAAATTTATCTTTGTGTACATCACCGCTCTTTTGTAAGTCACAAAGATTACCATCAGGCAAGTCTTGGCCAAGAATCAAGACCACAACACCAACAATTATATGAAGCCAACCAGGGATGAAAAATGCGAGTCTCCAAGCAGTGAAAGGAGTAGCTCCAGTTAGTTGAATTATGTGAAAAAGGAAAGGCATAAGGAGTTGTGTGACACCACCTCCCATGTCTCCCCATCCTGCAGCAACACCATTAACAAGCCCAATTATCTGACCATTAAACATCGTACTCGTCCAATATTGGCATGACACGAATGTTGCCAATGATACTCCAATCATGAACCGAACCGCTATGTATCCCTGTCCAGACATAATATAATTAAAAATATATCTTTAACCATTTAGATAAGATACACTTTAGATAAGTATGCCACTCTCATCAAACAAATTAAGCAATTAAGTGAAATGGTGACACACTTAATTAAACAATATACCTGAGGTGTTGAGACAAAAGCAACTGAAAAAACAACAGGAGCTGTTAACAGGTTAACAAAGGCACATCCATATCTTGGTCCAATTAAGTCACAAAGTACACCCATAACAAGCCTGGAGAAAATGCTGCCAGAAACAGAAGCAACACCAGCATTGCCAATATCTGATCTTGTTAAATCAAGATTGTCTCGAATGATCGGAACGAGTGGAGCCGCAGCAAAGGTGGAAATCAAGCAAGTGAAGAAGGAAATCCATGCAAGATGAAAAGATCTCATATGGGGTTGTGCGAATGAGAATATTTTCAGAGTTTTTGCTTTGTGTTCTGAATCAACTGGCAAAGAGAATTTTGTACTCTCATTATTATTGTTATTATCAGAGGATACTGAAAAGGCAAATGTTTGTTCTCTGCCAGTTAATCCGTGCACGGATGTGCCAACGGGGCCTATTTCAGCATTAGCCATTTCTCACTACAAATTACAAAAGAACGTTGTAGGAAAAAAGAAGCTTATAATTAAGCAGAAAACTGTGATGTATTGTAATGTAATATGTGGTTATTAGAAGTGAAGGTGAGGCAAGTATTTATAGTGTTAGAGCGTTGACATTGTAAAAGCTCATAGATTGTTGGCATGCCATCAACATTTTTTATTTTTTTTTTGAGTGTATTTTACGTGTTAGATTGTTAACGTGTCATAATATCTAGACGAAGTTTCATTGAAAGTTCGTAGCATCATAATTAGGCACCAGTATATTCCTTATTTAATAAAGCTAAATGCCACTATTAATTTCGTCTACTTGCCAAAATGGTGTCTATTTTGTTAATATATGTAATATCTATTAAAGGGTTCCAGTCGAACAAAATATCCCATCATTAATTATCCATTTGATGAAATAACTACCATTCTATAATTACTGTACAAGATGCAGCAATACAAAAATAGCATCTTCTACGGGACATATCTCATAAAATGGATAACATGATGTAGTGGTAAGAAATTTACTACTCCCTCGGTTCCAATTTATGTAATATAGTTTGACTAGATACGGAGTTTATGAAAGAAATGAAACTTTTGAAATAAAACATAGATATTTGTGTGGCTGTAAATCATTTCATTAAAGGTAAATAAAGAAAAATTTAAATTTAAATTATTTCTTGATATAGAAATGTATCATTCTTTTTTGGACAGACTAAAAAGAAAAGAGTATCATATAAATTGGGACAGAGGGAATATAATTTGGAAGACAACCAAGTTTTTTTTTTTTCCAAAAGAATTTTTAATTACTAATTTCAAATAAATTTATAGGTTTAATTTTCGAAGTTTCGTTCTTTTCTAAAAATGCATGCTCCAATCTTTTATTCGACAAAGATCAACTTGATTTTGGTTCTTCTGACCTTCGTAAATCAAATACATTCATTCTCCTGAGGACGAACACGAAAAGAGAACAAGTTACTCTTTAGTAGGAGATATATATACGGTGTGTTCGGTATGGAGGAGAACGTTTTTCTGGAAAATGTGTTCTTGAAAAATAAGCGAATTTCTACTTATTTATTCATGTTCGGTTGGGTAGTGAAAAATAAGTGAATTTCTTACTTATTTTCTCACGTTCGGTTGGTTGGTAGAATACATTTTTCGAAAAATATCCACCCAAGCCCCACCCCAACCCCACCACCCACCCCCAAACAAATCCCACCCCCACCCAACCGCCACCTTCGAACGCACTTCATCTTCACCCACCCCTACCCCACACCACCAACCACCCCAACCCCATCCCACCCCACACCACTGCTTCACCCAACCCGCGCACCCACCCATCCCCTCCCTCCCAAATTTTCCATTTCATATATTTTATTTTACTTTTATAAAAAATTTATACAAAATGGGAAATTTTTTCTTACCCACCCCAACCCCACCCCCACGCAACCCCCACTTGGCCCCAACCCCCAACTACAACCCCACCCCCACCACCCACCCCGCACCAAATTTAACCACGCAAACTTTCCAATTTTATAATATTTTTTATAAAGGTAAAATTAAATATATGAAGTAGAAAATTCGGAGGGGGGGGGGGTGGTGGAAAAAACAAAAAGAAAAACTTGTAAAAACTTTTGTTTAGGAAAACAAAATTGGGGGGGGGGGGGGGGGGGGGAGGTTATGGGGTGGTGAAGAAACCCCCAAAAAAAAAAATTGGACGGGGGTGGGGCTGGTGTCACACCCCAATCCCAATAGGGCGTGACGGGCACCCGACCCTTACTTAGAGCCGAGCGAACCCGCTGGATCTCATTGTACTCATAATCCTTAAGTCATGAACTGAAATTCATAGGGAAGGCTTTTAACAAAAACATTCTTTTTATCTTTCTCGAATCAAATAAAATTTGTAATCATATAAATCTGTAAAGTGATGCATAATGAATACATCGGCTTATATAGCCACATACAAGACTGGCCGGCTAAATAAGTGACTCTGTCTGCAAAGTCTCTAACATAAATCATTATATCATGACATGGATACTCTGACTCGGCAACACTCCGGAAAGAAATGGAGCTCGCCAATCCCGCTGGAACATCTTCTAGCAATGTCTTCTACTCATCTGTATGCACCTGCGCGGCATGAAACGCAGCGCCCACAAGAAGGGGCGTCAGTACGAATAATGTACTGAGTATGTAAGGCATGAGTAACAACATAATATAGATATGAAAAATAACATGGAATAAGAGAGATAACCTATACATCTGGATGCCTCGTAGGGCGGATGTCATGCATGCTTAGTCTTTAAAAAAATAAAAATATACATATACATAGTAACATGCCCGGCCATTAAGGCGCGGTGTGATATATAAATAGTAACATGCCCGGCCATTAAGGCTCGGTGTTATCATCATTAGCCTGCGTCCAGGCCTCCCGCGTCCGAGGCAATATCATAACATGCCCACTGCAGTGGTGTGCACATCTACGTGCCTGCCCGGCCGACTATAGCGTGGCGCAGTGTGAGAAAATACATACATATATATATATATATAGCATGCATAAGAGCCCAATCAAAAGTCACAACTGTATCGGAGTGACGTAAGGTCGGTAGCCTCCGATTGTATTATGGAATACTCATCGTCGCTTTGTCTCACCTTGAAGGAAAAATTATTTTAAGGTGAGACTATCGATGAAGAATAGAATTAAGAGAAAACATAGAATAGGATCGTAAATCTCATAAGGCATCAAGTCATGTATTTTTGGAAGATTTAGAAATAAAGTCACCATCTATGAATAAGTTGAGAAATCAATAAATAGCTCGACATTCTTATATCGTCATTGAAATCATAAAATTGGAACTTTTGAACATAAAGTCGTTCTTATCATAGTCAACATAATAATGTAAAGCTCATGTACATGGAAATCTCTATGAATGAAAAATTATCTCATAATAGCATGAAATCCGTATGCCTTGGAGTTTGGATAAATAAATCTCTCATAACCATCATCATGGTTATCATAAGGAATTATTCATCTTTGCCATCATAAGGACTTTGAGAATCATAAATTTCTAACGTTCTTGGAAATGAAATTTTTTATGGGATTCATACATAGTTTGGTAGGAAAAGAATCATTCTTTTATAAATTCAAGAACCTCATAAGGATCACGAGATTCGCAGGCTTCTAGAATTTGCGGGAACAACGATATTATGGATACGACACAGAGATTTATAACGGAAAGACCATGCCTTTAGAAAGAAGGGGAGTAGCCTTAACATACCTGGAAGAAAATTCTCGACTTCTAACTTACTTCCCGTCTTGCACCTCTCTTAAGAATTATTCGTAGTCTCGTAATCTACATATATAACCATTCATAATATCATTAGGATCATCGTCATACACTCGTCTTAAACACTAAATGAAAGTCCTTTTAGATTCTGTCGAAATTCGGGCAGCATCTCCCCTGTTTATATGCCTAGCCCGAAATTCTCAATTCAACAACCAACACAACAATGACAATACCAACATCAATGCAATCATTTCCATATCAATATAAACATCCCACACGATGTTTCCTAAATTTCTCAACTAACCCACTTGTGATACGACTATTCAAAAATCTTTACTTTCGTAAGGAAGTTGAAATTAATACTAAGAACATCAATAACAACATCCCCAACATCCTACAAGATAAACATAGGTATTTCCATCCAAATTTCTCTTCAACCCTTAATCCATAGATCAAAACATCAACACAACAACTAAAACTTTTATTTTCTTGCAAATATTCCTTAATCAAACTTGATAAAGAAAGAGATTCAATGATTCATACCTTATTTTTATGAAGGTAGCCAAATCTTCAACATTTCACTTGCTCCCAAGCTCCTCCAACTCCAAAATGAAATCATAATCGCGTCTATGCGTTGCCCGGACTTCGATTAGTACTTCGTAGCTTGAAATTTCACCCAAAATCTTCACTTTTATGTGAGATTAAGAGCCTTTTTAATGGCTGAATTTTCTGGAACATTGTAGCATTTTTTTGTGATGAAAATGGGGGTTTTTAGCCCTTTTATAGTGGGTGGGCCGACGTACTAGCAGTACTGTAGCAGTCCGGTTTCTGCGCGACAGTTCAGTTTGTAACGTCTATAATTCTCTACTCCGATGTCCTATCAACGAGCGGTTTGTTACATTATAAACTAGACTCGATGAAATTCATTTTAGGCTTTTGAAACACCTTAAAACTCCAACTATACATGGAGATATACCCCTCCAAAGTTGACTAAAAATCCTTCCAGCATTTCTCAAATTTTCGTCGGACTTATTTTCTTCAATTCGCTCGATCTCGAAATATTCCGAAACTCTCCATACATGATATTTATCACTTATTATACTAATAATGGCCATGTTCTCGTGTTTCAAAACACTCTTTCTCGATTACGACTTACGAGATCGTAATTCGTCTTTTTATTTCGTTGTTACATACTTCCCATGGCCTGTATCTTTCAAAACATCATGAGACATCTCCGATACTTCGTTGCTACGGTGATGTACATGTCATGCTCATGCTCTGAAAGTACGTGGTGTAACAGCTGGGGTGGTGGTGCGGTGGTGCGGGTGGGGGTTGTGAAGTGGGCGTGGTGCATGGGGTTGTGGGAGTGGTTGGGGTGTGGTGGTTGGGGGTGGGTTGGGTGGTTGGTGAAATGTCACTTATGAGATTTGTTTTCTCTACTTTTATAAGGGAAGTCATTTTCCCCATTTTTAAAGAATTTATTTTCCTAAAGAAAATATTTTCTAATTTTTTTTACTAAACGAACATGAGAAAATTGAAAAATGTTTTACTCCGTACCGAACACTCCCTAAAAGTGTTTTTTTTTCCCAGCATTTTTGAAACATTGACCAAGAACAAATAACGCTTATTAGATTCATTTTTTCCAACACCTTAGTTTACCTCTTTATTTAGTATTTCAACTTCAAATTTGTTACGTTTTTCTTTTTTCAAATTGTACTAGAATTTTCTGAAGGGAAAAGGATCAAATTTATCCTCCAAGTATAGTTTATAGTTTAAATTTTCCCTCCGTCAAAGTTTGGGATCAAATTTGCCCTCCAAGTATGGCTTATAGTTTAAATTTGCCCTCCGTCAAGGTTTGTGATCAAATTGCCCTCTTCGTCGAAGTTTGGGATCAAATTTGCCCTCCCATTAGGATACTAGATAAATTTTCCCTTATATGGATGGAAGTCTGACTTGGACTCCATAACACAAAAAAATTAGCCACGACGGATCCACATAGGCTCCAAGTAGACTCTCAAACCCAATTCTCTTTTTAACCCGTTTTCCAATCCCAATTCTCTTAACCCGTCTAGACTATTGCTGACACTAAGGCACGTGTAGTAATGTGAAAAGCCGTAGTTTTAATCGCATCGAGGTACACACGTAATGCATAAAATAGGAGGCATGTAAGAAAAATTCTACAGCAGCAACAACAAATGTTTAATACGACCAAGGATTCGTTGTTCTCTCCAGAAACATAGAATTTATCTAACCAGCAAAACTTTCTTGAACATGACATCTATCTTAGGTGAACTTCGATGGAGCTAACTTAACTCATTGTTGTCGCCTCCCTGTCAGAAGCTCTAAAAAACTATTCAAGAGAACTGAAAATGGATTTTCGTTGAAGAGAACTGAAAATGGATTTTCAAAGCTGAACTGCACAAATTTATTTTGTTGTCTTGTTATCAATTTTGCAGGATTATAACTTTTCTGATCTTACTGTCGGTATACGTTTAGGAATGTATTATGAGAAAAAATATTCTCCTCTGTTCAGAAATGCTCTGAAGAGTTAATGAAGAAACCTTCACTATGACAAAACAAATGTTGCAGGGGCACCTTTTTTTTTCAAAAGAGAATTGGGTTAAGAGAATTGGGATTGGGAGACTACGTGGAGCCTATGTGGATCCAATGTGGCTAGCTTTTTGTGTTGTGGAGTCCAAGTCAGACTTCCATCCATATAAGGGCAAATTTATCAAGTATCCTAACGGGGAGGGCAAATTTGATCCCAAACTTTGACGGAGGGCAAATTTAAACTATAAACTATACTTGGAGGGTAAATTTGACCCTTTTCCCTTCTCTGAATGATAACTGTAGCGTGATGCTATTCCTCTCCAACTTTTAATATTGACTATCCTACATATATAACCCTTAGCGAGGAAGGAGAAAAGGAAACAGGAGATGTCAACGGGTTATGAGAAAAATTGACTTATGTTTACATCAAATTACATTATTTCGATTAAGTAATAAGTTAAGGAAAATACACATTAATTAATAGTTATTAAATAATAAAAGTGCAATAAAAAAAAAAAAAACATGTCTTGTTATTGTTAGTTTAACGTATACATCGTGTATAAGTAAACTTCCCCCAAAAGGATATTCTCCAAATAGTCGCACATATCTCCTAAATTCTTTTCTAACAGTTGAAGTCCAATATCGTTGACAATGACAATGGCTTCTTAATTTGCTTAGAATATATATGTCTTTGCTTTTTCAAATTAACTAAACTACTATTAGTTAAATTTTATTTTTTAAAAATACTTTAATGAAATAAACACTTACTTAAAAGTTATTTAAGAAGAGTGCAAAATATAAATTTGACAAATAAAAAGAACTGACGAAGTACAAAATATAACGTTTAGAGTTGCTCTGGAAATCGAAGGAAGCACACGATATACTAGGATTTTCTTTTTTTGTTGCTTAAATGGAAGGATTTTATTTATATTAAGGTTCGTCTGTAGACATACAAAAAGGAACGGGTCTATACTAGGATTGCAACATACCGAATCATTAAATTGTGAGCCAATCCAAAAGCATGTCAAGCTCATTATCGGTTTAGTTTAGTGAGCAGGCCTTGCATCGAGTTGAGCATGCAGAGCCTAAATGGAGCCCAATCGAGTCGAGCTCAATCGAGATTTTTACAATATTGAGCCGAGTCGAGCCCGAGCCTGAGATGACATCAACCAAGATTTGCAAAATTATGACCGAACTCGCGTCGAGCCTAAATCACTCTTTAATATTTTGTTATGGGTAGTGCTACGCCATAGAAAGAAATTAAATTCTTAATAAATAGGTTGATTAAGAAAAATATAAGTATTACTAATTTAAATTGGTAATTGCATTCAAGTGAGATTGAATTATATAAATTATTAGATTAAAATTATTACTCAAATTCAAATGAGGTTAACTTAATATTGAACATAGAATAGAACTTTTAGATAATAAATAAGAAATAAAAGATTAAGCTAGCAACAATAAACTTAAAAAATTGTAAAATATTAAATTTTTTACATTATAAATTCTTAAATTTAAATGGTAGTTGTGTTTCATATCGCTCATATAGTAGTCTTAAATAACGGTATGTATAAAGAGTTTAATTACATCAAATTAACTAAAACAAATATACAGTTACAAACTTATTATAATAATAACAATAGTGATTATTAATTGACTTATTGCTAACTTAATTAAACTTAATAGATGAAATCTAATCGTAAAGTAACTACTACATGACTCGAGCGAGCCAATTTAATTTAGCTGAGCCACGATGGCTCAACCAATCCTGAGCTTTATCGAGTTGTGTTTTGACCGAGCTTTGACCAAGTTGAGCCGAGCTGAACCAAATTTAGACAGAGATCAAGCCGAGCTAAAATATAGGCACAAAGTGAGTAGCAAGCTGCAGATTTGAAAGGGTAAACTCTTATCTTATAGAGGGATGATGTGCCATGGAATTACGGCACATTTGATGCCTTTTACACAGAGTTTTGATTGTTTCTAAATGAATTTCGTGTCATTTCTTATGTTATTTGTTGTGTTGTAGGTATTCGGAGACAAAATGGCAAAAATAAGGAAAGTTGCATAAAAAAGAACCAATTCTGAAGTTCGGTGATTTAGCTGTTGAAGAGAGGATTTACGGCAAGAGATTTACGACAAGACTTACAGACTATAGAAAATATCTACAGACTGTAAAATCCCACTGTGAATCTTAACAGAACCATGATCTAACTAGAGAGGCTTTACGGCAAGAATTACCGATCGTAGATCATTTCAACTGACCGTAAAATCCCACCGTGAATCTTAACAGAACCATGATTCAACTGAAGATCCAATTAACGCAAAAAGTTACGGACCGTATTTCTGTTTTACTGTAAAAGTGAACAAAAAGAAGACCTAGATCTGAAGGATTCCATTTGTACGGCGGCCAGCAGCAAATCGACGAACCATATCACTTTTTTACGGTCCGTAACTATGTACGCTAGTGGCATTTTAGGCACAATTATTTTCGCATTTTGAACCATTATAAATCATTTGTGTAGGGTTTTTGTGGGTCATCTTTGTTCAGAATCTTGTCGCATTATTCCATAGCATTAAATACTCCACGTGTTGAAGCTTTTGAGGAGAATATTTCTTCTTCTTCTCTTCTTTATTCATTGTAAGCTTTTAAGCTTTCTTTATTATATTTCTTTGTACCTCAAACCATGAGTAGCTAAATTTTAATACTAAGGTTGTGAACTCAATGATGAATGTTATGTTAATGGGTGTTTAACATTGAATATATGCATAATGAGTTGTTAGTTTCTATTTATTTCTCATTCATTAATGTTGGTTGGTGGTTGCAAAAACTAACTTATGTCATTGGCGTTTTCTTTACTTGGAAAAGTGAGTTAGGGTTTGGTATAAATGAATGGCAAGAACTCCGGGCATTAACCCTCCGTAATAGGCTCACTTAGGATTAAGAGGAGTTTACTAGGAATAAATTGATTGTTCTTCATTTCAACTCTTCTACATTTGGGAAAATCATAAAGAGGAAATACTTTCTAACTATTGGTAAATATTAGAGAGTCATTTAGAGATCAAGTGCATACTATACAATGACCCATTAGGAATATAGCATTAACACCTATAGCATTACACTTCATCAACGGGGACACAATCTTGAGTTCTTTCTCCAATTCAAGTAATCTAAAGTTAAAATAGCTAATAGAATTACCGAACTCTTTTAAAATTTACCGGAATAGAATTATGACTAGAGTCAAATAACATACTACAAAAAGTAACGTTTCACGCGGTATTCGCTGTGGGATTCGACCCCCTATATTTGACAGCGGCCGCTTTACGCCATTTATTAGGTGTAATTTGAGCGTATCAAGGGAGAGATATATTAATTAAACATGTGATACAAAGTATTTCAATTGATCAATTATCTTTGTAAATTCCCTAAAAATGTGATGGAACATCTGCCAAAATGTTTGCTCAGTTTTTCTGGAGCAATAACATTGGTGGCAAAAACAGACGATGGGCGTCATGTGGAGGAGTGTACGTCTACCTAAAAAAGGAAAGAGGACTTGATTTTAGATCCCTTTATGATGTATCAATGACTTTATTCTATAAAATGTGGTGAAACTAAAGAACTAAGCCCACTTTATGGAGCAACTACATGAAAATAAGCACTGTAAGAAAGTCAATGCAATTATAACATAATGGAGGACAGGAAATTTTCGAACATAGAAGAAGATGTTGGAAGAACGGGACAAGGTAGAGCATCAAATATGGGAGCAAATCAGGATCGGATCTGCTCAATTCTGACATGATAACTGGACAGGCTAACAGATGCTCTATACCATACCACTTCAAATGACTTCTATTATGATGAGAACATTCAGAATATGGTTGCAAGATACAAGATGAGATGAAATGAAAAGATTATACAAAGTGTACTACCAGCAGAAATCGCTCAATACATAATTCAGGAGATCCAACCTCCAAACAGTGAAATTGAGAAGTACAAGTCATGGTGGATGTTAAGCACAAGAGGAGATTTTACAGTGAAAACAACATAAGAGTATGTCCGACAGAAAAAAGAATCAAATGCTTTGTTTGGAAATATCTGGATAAAGGATTACCTTTCAAGATGTCTTTCTTTACTTGGAGAATATGAAAATTCAAATTTCCTATTGAAGATGTAATAAGAAGATAGTATATTGTTTTACCATTCATGTGCTGGTGTTGCAATGAGCCTAAACAAGAGACAATGATACACCTGTTTCAAAACTCACATACAACTAACAAGACTTAGTCCTATTTTTCGTCTTTTGCAAGTATCAATCTGGACAGATTACACTTGAGAGAGGTTATGTTTTGAACTGGTGGAATTTACCAGTCAGAAATAACATAAAGGCTTATTTCAAAGCTATCCCTTGTACCATACTATGAGAATTGTGAAAAAGAAGAAATCAGAAGAAGAATAAAGGGACTTTGGTTTCTACATATAGAGTCATTTACCAGGTGACAAACAATACACAGATCCTACTCAGAATTAGAAGGCCATCTATGCAGAATTATCCTCACAAATGGATTGACATACTAAGGTACCTGGAATCTTACACTCTTAAAGTGAAAATCACAAAGGTTCTATGAGAACTCCCTCCCATGGGATTATATACAAGTGCAATACAGATGAATCTTTAAGAGGGAATCCAGGAAGGAGCGATCGTACGCTTACTGCATAAGAATTGGCAAGGAGATTTAATCTATACAGAGGCTCAGGAAATACAGACTACAACTAATATAGAAGTAAAAATTATGGCTATCCTGGAAGCATGTAGATTTTGTGAGAAGAAGACTTTCAATCATGTTCTAATCGAAACAGATTCACTAATGCTGCAGAAGGTGCTATAAAGGAAAATGAAAAACACTATGGACCATTGGGATGTGGATAGAAAAATACAAAACATCATGATACTATTTCATATGCAGATAACTCAATTTTGAGAGAAGGCAATAAACTAGCTGATCATCTGGCAAACTTCGCTCTGAACAAAGGGAGGGTTGACTATCAATTGTATTAGCAGATGGACATAGCTGGAAAGAAGATCATCAACAATGATAAAATGCAATGGCCATATAACAGACTCAAAGAAGCAAGAAACTGACAAGGAACAATACTGAAAACATGACTAAATTCTGGTGGATTTTCACATTGATCATATTTTGCAGACAACCAAAGATGAAGCTTCAAAGGTCATACTCACGGAGAACATCAGGCAGAAATCACAAATGCAATATAGTGTCAATTGTAAAACCTTGTTAGAACTGTTTATCAGTTTTAGTGTGGTTTTGACTTTTGTCATTTTAACTAGCTCTTACTTTATGCATTTTGTAAAGACTATTTATCAATGTTTGCTTTTCATTATCAATAAAATTCACACTTTCCAACAGAACATACTATTTGCATGATAAAATTAGTGATGAGATTAGTCTCAAATGCAAGTGTAAGCTCGCAAAAGTATAAATATATGATCCTTGTAGAATATATTTTTTTATAAAATATGCCTCTATTTTTAGTGTTAAGCTTTTGTATCACTTACATTGAATATAAACTTAAGAAGTTATTATTCTCTTTAATTGGCAGTTGTGTAAATAGATTTTTGAATTTGATTGATGTTAGTAAATTACTAATTATACGGGTAATTATTTATCCTATAGTTTTTATTCTTTTCATTCTTTCATTATGTTATTAACTTATATGCTTCATTATTATTTTTCACTTCTTTTATTACAGGAATAAGATTTGATTTGTTTTATAGGAAAACGCATAATACATGAGAAAAATAATGATATTCAAAAAAGTTAAAAGAGATTAATGTTGTAATATAGAATTAAAATAGATATTTGAAACAATCAGTTGAAATAAGAGGGAAGATTTGATTTTAGACGAAAATTGGAAGTGTAACGGTTCGCTTTTTACGCGGGGCGCATAAAAGCTACTACGAACTCATTGGTGCTCTTTCAGACTTTGTTTTGAAAAAAGAGTCGCCCCCTAATTTTTAGGAAATTAGAAAAACCGAGGGTGAAGGGTTTATTCAAATACCGTGAAAAATCCTTCGTAATCCAGAATTCTAGGTAAGGGTTCTGATGATCCCCTGGGGAAGGTGTTAGGCACCCCAGTATTAAGGATCTGTATTATACGGTTGACCTTCGAATTCTAATGTATGAGTATTTGCATGAACTGTCTATTTAGTGTTTATTCTCGCAAAAATCTTGTCATTTGTATATCATTTTGAGAAAAAAAAAAGAATTTTGAATACATTCCCTTTATATATAGGGTACATGGATTTGGATAATGATATCCGGATAAAATAATCTCCCTTTGTATATAAGGATGATGCATTTTGTTTGTAAAGCAAGTATAAAAGTTGTCATCTTTTACACATGTTATTTAAAAATATGAACTTGTTATGTTTTGAGTGTATAATTTTGTCCATGCTTGTAACACCCCGAGTTTTCTGGATTTATTATGTGCATTACAATTGATTATATTTTTTCTTATAAATATCTTCTTGAGCCAATTATATAATTTGAGCGACAAAGGGTTTATTCTCTATAGAGTCTAAAATAAGGAGGTGTCATGTGCAATTTCAAGAAAATAGCCTTTATATCCTAGTCATTAGATCCATGAGATTTGTTTTCTAGCATTAGATGAAATTTACCTTTTTTATTTTTTTCTAGAAGCTACTTCATCTTCTCTACTACAGTCTAAAGCTCAAACCCTAGCTCTTCACTTTTCTCATGAGAAATAAAATCTTCTTTGTTGAATACTTTTTTTTTTTGTTTAAACCAAGAATCTAACCTTTGTTTTGAAAGATTCAAAAGTCATTGCTCTCACTTGTGGTAAGAATTGAAATCCCATTTTTGTTGCACAGCTGTTAGTATTTCTATCATAAATTTTTGTCTATAACTCTGATTAAGGTGATTCAAAAGTTTGTAGAAAGATATGAAAATTACCCACAACTTTCATGTTTTACGAAAATTCTAATTCCTTTGTTTACTATGTCAAAAATGATGTGCGATGTAGGATATAACTGCTGTCCAGATTTTTCTACTTAAGAACTAGGAATAGCGGTGACCCATTTAGCCCCGTTTTTGTTCCTCATGATTTAGCTCTTATATATTTAAGCTCCATACCTTAAGTAAGTATTCTATTATGTATTTAAGGTACACAAGACACTTGTAAATGCTCAGGATGTCGACATATTTGCTTGATCGTTGCTTTGGGGATTCATAACTTCTTGATGTTTGTTTGAGTTTTAGAAGCGCTAAAGCTCTAAGGTTTGCACCTAAACTTGAACTTTTCTTTCAGTTTATTTTGTTTGAGATATTGTGAGAAGCTTGAATTTTGGTGAAATAGTATCTACTTTAAATTGTCGTCATATTGATTTTGTTGCTACTTTAATAGTTTACTTGCTTTGTTGGTTGAGAAAGAATATCTTGAGACGCTTCAATATGATAACATTATCATTGAGGGTATAATTTTGTAATTGAGTTATGAGTATGTTAAAATCACATTGGTGTTATGTGAAGTAGTTCTGTAAGACGACTTAATTCGCCCACACATATGGATTGCTTGAGCATTATTGCATTCTTGTCGGGAGATTGTCCTTCTTGTGATGGTTACCTTGTCACTTATAATGACATACCTAATGGTATTTTTCGGATCTTTCCCATCTTGACTTTGGATTTACATTTCATCTTGACAATGGACTTTTGTCCATTTTCGAGTATGAGTGGAAAACCACTTTCAACATGGCTCTTGATTCTCTTGATTATTGGGTGACGACCCTTCTCGATTTCGAATCTTTCCCATCTTGACTTTGCATTTACATTTTGTCTTGATGATGGACTTTTGTCCATTTTCGAGTATGAGTGAAAAGCCACTTTCAACATGGTTCATGCTTCTCTTGATTATTGGGTGACGACGCTTCTTGATTTGGGCTTCGGTCCTTCTTGTTATTTGATTATGCTTGATGTGATGGCATGACGTATGTGTTGGGCGAAATTAACTAACTGGATGACTTTCTCGAATTAGCTTGGGAAGCTTTCTTGACACTAGAGATCTGAATATTGTTATCTGGAACTACTTCTTGGGTTGATATTTGATTCTCTTGAATATCGTATATAGCTTACTTTGATAAGTCTATTCCTTGAATTTAGTTCTTGGACTCATTTTTGATACGTAGCTCACTATTAAATTAACTAATTGAATGACGCTTCATGAATTAGCTTCGAAAGCATTCTTGACACTTGGTATTTGAACTATTAGTATCTTGAACTATCTTATGGTTTGGTGGTTCTCTTGAAATGTCGTACATTGATTAAGTACTTGATGATAAATCGGATAAGCTTATGTCTTGAATTTACTTCTTGCGCTCATAGTTGATACATAGTTCACTATTCAATTAACTAATCAGTGAACCTTTTTGAATTAGCTTTGGGAAGCTTCTTGACATTTGAGATTTTGAATATTGATATATTGAACTATTTTATATTCGATATGTGATTCTCTTGAAACAATTGTACCTTCATTAAGTACTTGATGATGATTTTGATATGCTCATTTCTAGAATTTATTTTTTGTATTCCTTACATAGCATACTTTTTTATATGAAATGTTAGTTAAGTTTATGTGCCACTAAGCTTTATGCTTAGCGATAGCTTGTTCCTATCGTAGGTGATGTTCCGAGGGAGACTTAAGGATGGCCATTTGAAGTAGACTATTTGGAAGCTTAGATGAAGATCACATTTGCATGAGCATGTTCATTTTGTATACTTTTGGAGACTTGTACGTGATCCATGTGATACACTTAGATATGCACTTTTGAATGAAATTTGGGTCATGATACTAATAACTTGATTTTGCTGAATGACTTGACTATTTTGAGAGTGTCCATCCCCAAGTCTTCTAATATTTTAAATTCAGTACTTATGTTGAACTTGGGAAACTTAACTAGTTTGTATATTGAGAATGGGAGCTGAATTCATGCTTGGTATGAGCCTTGGATGTTGTAGCATGAAAAATATTTCTCTACTACATGTTTAATGAATTCTAAAGTGTTGATTTAACTCAAAATAGGTGTTGTCCATTTATATGATTGTATATTTCTATTTTTTTTTAGACCCTACTATGTTGAGACGTTGTATTTTAAAACTTGTTCACATGGGCCTATTTCCGCTACTAAATTATTGTGAATATCTTATTAAATAAATTTCTTCTGAACGTTGTAAGTATGAAATTTGCTTTTGTTTCGTAAATGGCATCCTCCCAAAGGGGGTGCTACAATGCTTAACTCATACTTTGTTTGGATCAATCCGCTTAATACATTCAAAGCCCTTTATCCAAGAACCCGTATCTACGAATGTTTCTTGTTTTGAGAAATACGTCTTTTGTTATAAGTCATGAAATTGGTCTCGGATTGGGCTTTATAGCCAAAATTTACAATTTTCCCATTTTTAAAGAGGTCTCTCCGTTTTTTGGGCTTGGCCCAAATGAACTTTGTACATAAAGAAATTGAAATGTCTATATCATCACCCTTTTATACAGAGTGGGCTTTGGCCCAAAAATCCCTTTTTGTTTTCTACTGAACTTGGCCAGCTCTGGCCTTATTTTTTCTAAACAATCAGTGGGGTTTTTGGCCCAAAGACTTTACCAGATTTATTTAATTTGATCCAAAACGTGTATCGTTTGCCTTATTTTGAAAACAAAACTTGGTTTAATTTTTTGTAAAGAATATGTGCTTCGGTTTTTAAAACTCAGTCCGTTTTTTAATAAAATTGTAACACTTGTGATTTTTGCAAATATCCTTCAGTTCTTGTTCAAACTTAAGCCGTTTCAAAATAGTTTAGCTAATTATCCATTTAAGTTTGCCAAAATCATTATGCTAAATCTGGATTTTTGAAAATAGTTTTGGGGACTTAAAGTCAATCTAAACGGCATAAGTACCGTTATCCTAAGACTACTAGTTCATATGATAAGGATTCCACTATGACATGAGTTTTTTTACAAGTTTGTACAAATACACACAAAGCTCAAGATGAGGAAAAAGAGGAAATAAATAAAGGAAAGGGAAAGACTAGGGGCGTACCAAGCCCCTAGTTGGCCATTTTCACCCATGGCTGGGCCTTCTGCGCCAAACTATTTAATTCTATCTTCGCGAACTCGATATCTTCATAGAAAGAATTTTTCTTATTGGGCCGGAGGCCCAATAGGCAGGCTGATCCCGACCCGAGTTGTCACGTGGTGAAGGAGAAAAAGGGAAAAAGGGACTCGGTTAGTTTATAATTTTCTGAACTCATCACGATTATACTTGTACAAAACAACACATTTATCACATATGTATTAAAACAAATTTATAAGTCACTGAAGTAAGGCGACTATGCAGGTGTATATATGTGTATACGACAAGGCCCACTGGCAGGTATCTGGTAACAAAGAGGAAGGGAGAGTCGTCGCCCCCGTATTCCCAATGCCGCACAAGTTCTAAGGGGTTTCATGAACCCCAGGCATGACTGGACATCGGGGAAGGCTAAGACCAGGCCCCTACCCCAAATTACCTTATCCCACACCAATGTAGCCACAACATAGGCAGATCCCAGGACCAAACCATAATATAACTAGCCATAAACATAATGCAAATCAAGGAACAGAGACAAACAAGTAAATTTTTTGGATATGGGCTTGAAGTAGCAAAAGTAGGACCAAACATACACTCATAAAAGGAAATCAAGGCAAGCTGAAATGAACAAAGAGGCAAAGGCCAAAATATACAAATATGGGGGATAACACAACAGCAGCCCCACCAGTGTAACATAAATGGAACAAGGAACAAAGCAACATGATCATGGAGAGACAACATGGGCTACAGTATACAGATGTGGGGTGCTTAAGGATCAAAACACATGACCATGGTGAGACACACATAAACTGTAACACACAAGGGAGGTAAGCTAGTACTAAAACACACCACCATGAAGTGGACTAAGCCAGTTCACCTCTTGCAAATGAGAGAGCACACGGAGAAAATTAAGGTATATGGACTAAGGTCCTCCTATATCTGAATTTTCATGTACAAAACCTAGTGTCATCTAAAGGCAGTTGGTACACTCTAGGAACAAGTAAACAAGACATGGTCAAGGCAACATCTTGACACTTCCACTAATCCCTTCCCCTTTGTGTCTAACTTAAACACATATGCACACTCATTCTTCATTTGATCACGTCATTAATTACTCCTAATAGTGCACTTAACTCTAATCTGGGGCCTCAATTACAGCAGAATCCATAAAACCCCAAGGTTCTCTGTAGTAACATGCAGCCCCCACAAGCCATAGAAGTGTCATGGGGCCCTTTATTTGAGGGAAAAGGTGTTATAAACCAGGCTGGACCTGGTTTTCCCTTTCTCCTTTCTCCAGGGCACCTTTAAAAGACTCATCCTAGGCCATGTGGCCTTAGTTCACTTTCAACCCCCCTTGTGATCATATGGGGACTGGTTTCTTAAAGTATTCACACCCAGAACTTATTCCAAAAAGTTTCAAGTATACATGGTCACCTAAGAAGACCTGTCCATTTACACTAAGGTAATGACCATTTCTCAAACTCCTCAAGGCATCACTAAACTAATTCAAGGCATAACATGGATCAGGTTCATCACTACAAGTTATTCAGGTTTCCTTGGCTTCACAGTCTCACCACAAATGGGTCTAGACTCCCTATAGGTCAGGCCATGCCATAAGCCCCATTCAAACCAACCACAGGGATGCACACAACCAAATTAGCAAGCAACTAGTAGTTCAGTACATAGACAGGGCATTCTCATGGATGCACAGAACCAAACAAACAAGTAATGGCACTAACCATATGGACAAAAACCATCAGAATCCCAACTCAGAAGTACACAAGGGCTTAGAGAGGACACAGTAGACAGGTTGAAACCTTGGACATTATGTTAACTTATTTCAGACAAAAAATAAAAACTTTGGAAGCGACTGTGACTTAGAGCACACATTTAGACTTAGTAATTTAGCTCACAACCCCTTTTATAAATCTAGGCACATAACAAACATGTATGCTAACTAGGACTAGTGTCAATTCACACATAGAAATATATTGAAGGCCTTCAGTAAAAGAAAAATGGATTTCAGGAAGCATATTATGAAAGCAATCAGTCAAACAGTCTTGAGACAATTTTAGTTCTTAGTAATGGCTCTTCGACTGTTTAATCTAAGCAAATTCTTTCAAAGAAACAAGAAGAAAGAGAGATAGGTTTATAACATGGTCAGGTTCTGGTAATCAAAAGACTAAATCGTCATCACAAAGGAAACATATTACAACAACAACAACAACAACAACAACAACAACAACAACAACAAAGGGAACATATTCCTATGTGCAAATCATAGGTGCATAAGTTGAGGAAAATTAGAAGGCACATGATTATAAGTAGAAGCAAATGGCAAACAACAAGACTGGTAGTCAGTCTCCTATGATATGGGGTTGGATCAACACTAGCACACTTCCCAGTCCTACTTCCTTACCAAATACCTAACTCAGACAACAACAAAGACAACCAACCACCTTAGTTTAAAATCTTTTTGGAAGACATAGTGAAAACTCATGATTTAGACCTTAAAAGCACTGACAAAATATTATCTAACTCTAGGTGTACCCCCCCCCCCCCAGATATAGTTAAGTCTTCCTAATCTACCTGAGATCCTAGTTGTAACGGTTCACTTTTTCACACGAGTTTAGGGTGCAAGAAGGCTACTACGAACTCGCTGACGCTCTTTCGGACTTTGTTTCAAAAGAGTCGCCACCTAATTTTTAGGAAATTAGGAAAATCGATTTTCGAAGGGTTTATTCAAATACAGTGACAAAACCTTCGTAATCCAGAGTTCTAGGTAAGAGTTCTGGTGATCGCCTAGGAGAGGGGTTAGCCACCCCAGTATTAAGGATCCGTACTATACGGTTGACCTTCGAATCCCAGTGTATGAGTATTTGTTTAAACTGCTTATTTTGTGTTTATTTTCCCGTAAAAAGAAGAACTGTCATGCATACCACATATTTTGAAAGAATATATCCCCTTCATTTATAAGGGCATCGTAGTTTTGGATTTATATTATCCGTGCGTAAATAGTTTCCCTTTATGTAAAAAATAAATAAACTTAAAGAAATATTGTTTATTTTATACTCATACACCAAGGCTCGGGTTGACTCGTATCGGTACGTTTCAGTCTTATCCGGAACTTTATATTACTCGTAGGTTCTTTTAATCGCTTGTAAAGGTATTTTATTTTTAACTAGTATATCCCGCCTGAAAATAGAGATTAATTTGGCCCAACTTTGGGCCAAAACAGCGTTCATACTAAAAAACTTTCACTTGTTTCTATTTTTTAGAGGTGAGTTTTATGCCTTTAGCAAAAATCTGATTTTTTGTCTTCTGAAAACCAGCCCAATATTATGCCAAAAATGGGTCATGTATAGATTAAACCCAATTGTTAAACCTGTCCAATTAAAGCTGATTTTTGAAATTCAGTTTGGAGTAGGAATTTAATTAATAAACACATTTTTTTATGAAATAACTTTATTATATAAAACGTGATTTATTTGTTTAAGCTTGGAAAATCAGTGGCGATCTGTTTGGAAGCAGTTTAAAACCTTACTTTAGTACTTAGTTATAAAAAGGATGAAATTATGTTGAGTCCGTGGGTTTTTTACAAAAATCGCGTACGGGGACCTAAAGTCGAATAAACGGCATAAGAACTGTTGTCCTAAGACATCTAATTCCAATCATAAGGATTTCTACTATAATATGAGTTTGAATACACTTTGTACAAGCACATAAAAATGGGAATAGGTCTTTGAATAAATGTAAAAAGACTAAGTTAGACTAAGGGCGTACCAAGCCCCTAGTTGGCCATTTTCACCCATGGTTGGGCCTTCTACACGCCTCGCTATCTTCTTTGTCTTCCCGGACTCTATTTTTTGGAAGTAGTATTCCTACTTGGGCCTTAGGCCCAAGAGGGCGGTTTATGCATTTTTTACCTGAGCAGTCACGTGATAGGAGGAGAGGGGGAAAAGAAAGAAAACACCAGTTAGTTTATAATCGATGATCTTATCACTATAATAATAATCAACTATATTTATGCATGTATACATATCAACAAAACCATGTAAAGTTTTATGCTTACCCCATACCAGTCCCAAAATGGAGTTTTATTAGTTTGAGACTTGACATGGTATGGGGACTGGGTCCTTGCCCCATATACCCGATGTCACACAAGTTCCAAGGGGTTTCTAGGGACCTTAGGCATGGCTAATACCGGGAAAGGCTCGGACAACCCCAACTACCACGACTCATTTCAAAACTAATAAACCCTAAAGAGAGACAGTAGAGAGCATAAGGCTTTAAGACTAAATAAAATCAACTAAGCTCGCACATGACAAAACACTAACACTGCCCAGGAACAAGAGATATAAGCCAGGCACAACATGAAATGATTTGGTAAGACACAACATGAAATGATTTGGTAAGACACAACATGAGAATATTATTACCATTTTTTAGAGCAAGTTTGAAGGAGAGCAAAGGTCACTAATAATATAGCAACACAGGTGAAGCAAGATCAGTTCAAGAAGAAGAATCACTCAAACCAATTTAAGGACAAGTCTTCACAGAATCAAGAAGTATGCAAGACTACTCTTAGGCAAATTTAGTACACACAGGCAATGACATTAAGCTAGCTTTAAACAAGGTATTATGACCAATCATGTGTGTGGGAACAGCAGCAATTAATCACATTAGAAGGGCAATCTTGGACAGGATCATACATGGGTAGGGATAGGGGGCATGATGGGGCCTAAGCAAAACTAAGCAAAGTGCTATATCAAGGACCAAAGATCCAAACAAAATCCCTTTTTACCCAGCAAAGAAGGCCTCAGAACAAGACAAGGCAAAACAAGAAGTCTTAACAGAAGAGTTCAGCACCAACAAAGGAATGCAGCATGGTCATAACTTCAGCACCAGTCATGAAAAAGCCACAAGGACCAATTGCTATATCTATAATACATAGTTAGGTGCAGACTACAGTAATGTACAAGGAATGGGCAAAGTTGGTACCTAGGACTACATGACTAGGTGAGGCAAACAAACAAGGTGGTGCAACCAAGAAAAGGAAGCAGAGGCAGGGAACAAGCATGTTAAGAGAAAGGAGAGGGACTATGGATGTCAACATCAAACAAGGAAAGAAAAGAAAAAATGAAAACAAGAAAAGAGAAAAAAAAAACAAGCAGACCTGGCATAACATGGACAAACACTAAATAAGGTGAGTGAGACAGAGATATGATAGGCAGGACTTTATGATGAAGTTGCCAGAGGGAAGTTATACACTTAAGCAATCTAGGCAATCATTCAATGGTCTTGAAGCATGGATGTTTTGTTGATAGGTAATCGGAGCATAGTGAGACACACACGACATGGATGATCACACAGTCAATGCAACAACAGATATGCCAGGTATGCTAAAAATACTTCAAGCAGTGTGGCAGTTCAAGGAGAAGACAAAGCTGGTTTCAGTGAAGAGGTGTACATGGGATGCAGGCATAGTAAACATGATGATAAACCTACATGGACATCCTATCAAAGAAAGAGGGCATGCTCACTAACTAGTCTGAAGCTAGGCTAATGCAAGAGGAAGGCTTGGCAAGGTACTATGCAGGTGGCGAAATGCAGATGCAAGTCAATTTTAGATGAGTCATTTACACAAATAGCATGAGCAGGCAAGTTGGAATGCAAAGGGAAAGGGTGTGGGGCTTAAAGTTGGAGCAGGTCATGCACAGGTGTTGGTTCAAGGCCAATCAAAGGAAACGCCAAGGTGTATGCCAAGCTTTAGTTCATGCAAGTTCAGCTAGCAAGTTGGGAAGAACAATAAAGCAAAACTCAAGGAAAGATGAGGGAAAACAGGCAGGGCATACTTATCATAAGGGGATGCAAGCTACTCTTAGGCCAAACACATATACTCAAAAGAGATGAGATGGACTCTACTCAGCAAGCATGAACAAGTAAAGAGGGGGGGACATGGGATATCATTTATATAAGGGCAGACTTAGAGTGACTGAGTTTTGACCCTGAACTAGTAGAGGTTCACATAGGAGGATGTAACAAGTTAAAGAACAAGCTACATATTAGAGGTTGAGCTAAATCACCTAAGGGTAATATGTGACAGAAACAAATGACAAATTTAGGTGATCATAGAGTAGTACAAGGCCACACCCTTATAAAATCACATGAAGACAGTCTTATTATATCTTTTAGGTCTGCACCCTCACAGGAGACCAAAACATGGTATCAATAATATACATAATGAAGACAACCTAAACAAACATAAAGGATTTTCCAGACAGGAGGATAGCATTAAGTGCAAATGATCAAATTATGAACAAAAAGGCTCACATAATTCACAAAGAAACAAACAGGGAAGACAGATAAGCTATTCGAAATTCACTTTCTTCCACATGGCCCTTCCCCATTCAACAGCAAGTAGGACTCATACTATAGACATATACCAATGCTAGACCAAATCATATACCCTTACTGACCATTATAATCTTAACAAGTTTCATCAAGATCAGAAAGTAGACCACATAGGACTGCACATTCATGGTATCACCAATAGGATGTCATGAACCTATCTAAAATCAGGCTGGGGTCACAATTATCAGCTACAAGCTTACTTCATATTTCCTCTCCTACAACCAAAATAATAAGCCACTCCCTTCCCGCTTTAACCTATTATGTTACTCATCCATACCATTATCAAACAAAACCCCAGCCAACATCTCAACTAAACTAATTCATTTTTTGATCCTAAGTTCAAACAAAACAGGCACTCCTCCCATGACATAGAAATAAACTCCTTCTACCAGCATAATTGAAATAGTAGAACAAATATCATAACATGATTCAATCAAACCAACACCACTACTTGCTGCCTACATTTATCCCATTAGCACCAAACTTTAGTTAAAGGAAATTACCACAACAACTAAAAATAAAAATAAAAACCATTATCTAGTGCTAACAACAGACCATTCAAGAACAATCCAAATGAAAGCATATCAAATTAGGCTATCTTTACAACATAACTGGACCCCATAAGAATAGAACAAACGTCACACATGATATATTCAAACCAACAACACTCATCTACTGTCTATATTCATCACGCCAAGCCTTAGTTAAGCTAAGAAATTACCATAATAATTAATGCTGGGAACAACTACTTATCATTAACAACAAACCATTCAAAAATAAACAAATGAAAGCAAAATCGATAGGAATTAAAAGGAAGGCAAAGAACAAAATAAATATTACCTTTTTTTGGGCACGGCAAGGACCAAACGTGGATTTGAGAAGACCTCTCTCTCCAAAACACAAGCCCAACAACTAAAATAAAATAAAACCAAGATTTTAGACTAGGTTTTCAAGCAAATTGAAATAACCTTAAGAAAAAACTAAAAAATATTCAACTTTGAGAATTTTTATATCTCTAATTTCTTAACCCTTTTCAAAATCTAACCTCTTTAACTCATGAAAGGGGGTTTCTATTTATAGAAACCCAGGATGCACTCAAAATCTAAAACAACAGTGTGGGACTTCGTAGTTTCAAGCCCAGATCACAAACGGAAAGGTTCAGATTCAAGATTCATGCCCATCAATGGCCGCAAATGCTCCTTACAGCTGTATGAAGTAAAAGAAGAGACTTCTAGTGTGAATCGTACCTTTAGGGGCTGTTTGGATGAAAAATCGGGCAAAACCAGAGGAAAAAAGGACGCTTTCAACCACCCAATGACGTCACTACAGTGGTGGGAGCACAGTATACGCGATTTGACCCGATCGGGGGGGGGGGGGGGGGGAGGGAGGGGGAAGGGGTGATGGAGTAGGGAGGCATCTAGGGTTTCACCCTAGCCCCTCCTCTAAAATAACTTGAAGGCCCCCCTTATGTTCGCCGATATACCGAGGGAGTATTATATTGCAGCTTGGGCTGGGTCAGCCCCTTTGTGGGCTGGACCTGGCCCTATAATTTTTCAAAATCTGACCCCTTTTGTTTATTATGCATGTATACATGCACATATCGAATGTATACGCGCTCGTAGGGAAAAAATAAATAATCCAATAAAAGGGTTGTTACTCAAAGTACGTAATCATAAAAGGAAATAATTAAAATGAGGGCGATTGAAGACGTAACAAAATTAAAAATTGTTTTAAAACCTGTTTTTTCAGAAAAAGCCTCAAATTTACATTTCAGTAAATAAAGATTGCAACTACGGTCAATCATTGTAATTAATTTCATAAATATCCTCGTAGTTAATTATGTGCAAGGGTAGCCTTACTCCGGTATTCAATTTAACCAATTAAGACTAATTTGCATCAACGTCTTTAATTAATCTGTCCATGACTTGAACATTTCAATTAAGGCCTCCAGAATTCAAAAATTTGCAAAATTAACCCCAGCTGTATCGAACCATGAGTTGGTCATTAATGCACAATAACAATAATTAGGCTAAAAATCAAAATTAAAAATAATTTTGCCATAAGTGGCACAAATATGTCTATATGGCAATAGTTCAAAGCTCAGGGGGTAAAAGTAGAGAATTCTTTTAATTACTCAAATTTCATGGATAAAAATAAATGAAAATTCCTTTTATCTAACTTTCTTAATTTTTTGCTGAATTAAATGAACAAGTATTTAAAATTGCATCAGCTGCTGGGGAAATTATAGAAAGTACTGTAAAATGCTGTAAAATACTGATAAATTTTTGAATAATTAATAAAGCTTAGAAAGTGCCCCGATTAATTTATGGAAGTAAAAATGTTAACCTGAATAATTGTTTAAAATTATTCAGAAATCTCTGTGAGTGTGCAAAATTATCTTATTTGTTATCCAAGGACCCGAAGTAAGTAAAGTAAATTACGGGAGGTCAAAATCAGGTGTCAACAACTACCCCTTCGGTGTTCGGGGATGGAGAGACCGTTCCTGAGCAACGACACTTGACTAACCCTGGTTTTCGACTGACCTGACTCTTTTACCTTTCGATTTTCATACAAATCACATAAGTGTGGCCAGACCCGGGCTGTTGGGTTACCTACATATCTCGGGCTATACGAGAGTTCAAGGCACTTGTAGTTCGACTCTATTAAATACTTTCGAGTGCGTAACGGGAGAGTCCCAAGATCAACGGTATCGTGCCTGAGTGCCCGGGCATTTTGTTGGAGCGTGGTCGGCTCTCTGGTCGTGAGACCGCCTACATATCCCTGGTCTCTGGGAATCAGGTCGCATGTAGTTCAACATGCTGGAGAAGGGTATGTCTCTTATGTGGGAATACCTTCGGATTTCTCGGTGTGTACCCGACCGGTTGAGATTTTTAGCAAAAAAAATGAAAAACAAGCAGGCTTGGCTGAGTTTGGGAGCGGGGTCTTCCAAATCCTGGCCGGAGAGCTTAACTCTCATGGTCACCCTCTTTTGGCTGGCCATGTAAGAAAAGTTTCACATTTGCTCCGCGATTTGTTTAGATCCGGTTCAACAGGCTAACTCTCTTTCTGAGATTGTGCACCTGTTTTCGAAGCTTAACAATATCGCAGATGTCTTCGTATATTTTCTTGAAATGATCCTTTGTGAAACAAAAGCAAACACGTGATGGAAGTATATAATAAAGTGAACAACCTCCTTGGCAGTGTTAAGTGGATGCATGAATGGCCCTTTTGGCAGTATGAAATATATGAATAGCCCTTTTGGCAGTATGAAATGTATGAATGACCCTTTTGGCAGTATAAGATGTATGAATGGCCCTTTTGGCAGTATGAGATGTACGAATGGCCCTTTTGGCAGTATGAAATGCATGAATAGAGCAGTATGAGATGCATGAATGGCCCTTTTGGCAGTATGAGATGCATGAATGGCCCTTTTGGCAGTATGAGATGCATGAATGGCCTTTTTGGCAGTATGAGATGTATGAATGGCCCTTTTGGCATGGCCCTCTCAGTGACAAAAAATAAATATGCAATGGCCCTTTTAGCGACAGGAAAGTAAAGAATTGGAATGATTGAAAGGAGTCAAAAGATACGGGTATGGCCCTTGCAGTTGGATGATCTGTTATGCGTGGATTGGGACCCTCGTGGCCAGACATGCCCCTTTGTCTTTGTAATGAACCCTTTGGTCGAATATGTCTTTAATGTTTTTTGTTATCCCTTTCTGGTTGAACGTTTCTTTGTCATTTGCTTCTTTTGCTATATTTGTCGGTCTTGGCTTCCCCAGTTCTGTCTCCTTTCCTGTTAAGACCTGTATCCACAGAAAAATTGTAAGTTTCCTAGAAAGCTGATTAGCGCTATTGTGCTTCCGTCTGGCGTCTTTCCTGGATGTTCTTCTGAATCCTCTTGGCCTCGGCATTCCTACAGACTATTTTGGGGCGCGCTTATACTAACGAGTATATATATATATATATATATATATATATATATTATTACTATTTCGAAAAACATTTTGTCATGACATGTGACCGTGAGCGCGGTCTTCCTAATCCCGGGAGGTACGACTGCTGACTCTGAACTTGGCGAAGGGATTCCAAGACCTTTCTTGAAAATTATGTCTCAGTTTGGGCTTGCCTCAATCGGCCCCCGCTACTTTCCATTGTGCGGGAATGTTTTGAGGCCCCCTCAAAAATTCTGCCCCAGCGTGGGGGTTTTATTTTGCTATCTTTCCGTTGATTGTTCCTTCATAGGTATTTGATATCTTCTCAAACATTCTTCCCCAGTGTGGGTTTGACACTGGTCAGTCCTCGCGTTTTAATTTTGCTGTTTCCATTGGCCCTGTGGTTTTCTTAATGGTTTTTGGGTTTTTCGTTTGTGACGACCGAGCTCGAAAGCGCCTACATATCCTGTCGCAGCAGGAATTCAGGTCGAACATAGTTCGGGTAAAAGTAATTGAGTTTTGGTTCTATTTTATTTTTTATTATTTATTTTTATTTTCAAACAAAGCGACCGGGTTCGATATGGACTGCCTACGCATCCTGCCGTGGAAAATCAGGTCATTGCATAGTTCATTACATAGATGACTGGTTTTTTGCTCCTATTCCAGTACAAGTACAAGCAGAAGATGTGATTACAAGGAAATAACAATGCAATTACAAGCAAATGAAATCCTAAGTGTAGTATCTCTTGGGCACATCATCGTTGATAGCCTTGGGCCACTCCTGCCCGTCCATTTCGGTTAAGACCACAGCTCCTCCCGAGAGTACTTTTCTAGCCATGTATGGCCCTCTCCAGTTTGGCGCGAATTTTCCCTTATATTCTTCTTGGTGAGGGAGAACTCGCTTAAGCACGAGTTGACCGATCTGGAAGAGTCGGGTCTGACCCTCTTGTTGAAGGTTCGAGACATCCTTTGCCTATATAGCTGTCCGTGGCATACTACCACCATTCGCTTCTCCTTTATCATAGACAGCTGTTCGGAACGACTCTTAACCCACTCTGCCTCTTGCAACTCCTCCTCCTGGATGATCTAGAGCGAGGGGACCTCCACTTCTACAGGTATAACCGCTTCTGTATCGTAGACAAGGAGATAAGGAGTCGCACCAGTTGAAGTACTGGTTGTCGTTCGATACCCCAACAAAGCGTAAGCCAACTGCTCGTGCCAATCCCGATAGTTGTCGATCATCTTTCTCAGGATTCTCTTAATATTCTTGTTGGAAGCCTCTACAGCTCCATTCATCTGTGGTCAGTAGGCAGTAAAGTTTCTGTGCGTAATCCGAAATCGTTCGCCAATGTCTTTCATCAAATGACTGTTCAGATTGGCACCGTTGTCCGTGATGACGGACTCTGGTATGCCAAAGCAGCATATTAGATTGTTTCAGACAAAATTGGTCACGACTTTCTTGGTTACCGACTTGTGGGAAGTGGCTTCCACCCATTTGGTGAAGTAGACAACGGAGACTAAGATAAAACGGTGTCCATTGGAGGCCGGTAGTTCGATGGGTCTTATGACGTCCATTCCCCACGCTACGAAAGGCCACGGAGGGCTCATCGCGTCTAATTCGGTAGGAGGAACCTTGATTAAATCTCCATGCATCTGGCATTGATGGCATTTCTGCGCAAATTTTCATGAGTCATGCTCCATGGTCATCCAGTAATATCCTGTCCTCAGGATTTTCTTTGCAAGGACAAACCCATTCATGTGAGGACCTCATGCCCCCGCGTGCACCTCTTTCAACAATCTCGTGGATTCTTCGGCGTCCACACATCTGAGTAAACCAAGATCAGGCGTCCTTTTGTACAATACTTCTTTGTTCAGGAAGAAACTGTTGGCCAGTCTTCTGACGGTCTTCCTATGATTTGTTGAACTCTCTGGGGGGGGGGTATTCCCTCTTTTCCAAGTACATCTTGATGTTGGCGTACTATGGTTGGCCATTTGGCTTGTCCTCGATGTGGGCGCAGTGAGCCTGTTCTTCCCTTATGGTAATATCCAAG
Source organism: Lycium barbarum (assembly GCF_019175385.1). Taxonomy (NCBI): domain Eukaryota; kingdom Viridiplantae; phylum Streptophyta; class Magnoliopsida; order Solanales; family Solanaceae; genus Lycium; species Lycium barbarum. The sequence goes on along the minus strand of NC_083344.1, from coordinate 16,228,965 downwards.
AGGTCGATGTGAGTCCTCTCAGGTGCTGGATCATGAAGGCTATCGTAGCCAACGCGTCCGCAAACTTATTTTGGGGTTTCGGGGTATGCTTTAAGTCGATGTTCTTGAATCTCCCGCATAGTCTTTGTACCAGATTTACGTACGGAAGTATTTTATCATTTTTGGTCTCCGAGCTCCCTTTCACTTGGTTTATGAGTAAGTCGGAGTCCCTGATTACCAGCAACTCTGATATGTTCATGTCCAGTGACATCCCGAGGCCAAGGACACATGCTTCATACTCTGCCATGTTGTTGGTGTATCTAAAGTTGAGCTTCGTGGCCATCGGATAGTGTTGTCCCATTCCTAATATCAACACCGCTCCGATGCCTGATCCTTTGTAATTGACCGCACCGTCAAAGAACAACCTCCATCCTTCATATGGTCCCATTAGTTCTCCTTCCATGGCTAGTACCTCCTCATCTAGGAAGAAAGTGAGTAAGGGCTCAAGTCTGTCGTCGACGGGGCTCTCTGCCAGGAGGTCAGCCATGGCTTGTCCTTTGACCGCCTTTTGTGTTATTTATACGATGTCGAATTCACTTAAAAACATCTGCCATTTAGCCAACTTTCCCATGGGCATCGGTTACCGAAAGATATATCTTAAAGGATCCATTCGGGATATGAGGTTGGTGGTGAACACCGACAAGTAGTGTCTTAGCTTCTGAGCAATCCAAGTAAGAGCGCAACAGGTTTTTTCCACGAGCGTGTACCGTGCATCACAGGGTGTGAACGTTTTGCCTTCTTCATCATGCTGGGCCAGTATACAACCGAAAGTGTTCTCCGACACTGATAGATACAGTAAAAGAGGACTCCCTTGCCTGGGGGGCACCAGAACGGGGGGATTGGAGAGATATCTGTTGATTTTGTCGAATGCCTCTTGGCATTCTTCTGTCCAGTTAGTGGGAGCGTCTTTCTTGAGTAACTTAAGAATTGGCTCCATGATCACGGTAGACTGGGATATGAACCGCCCAATGTAATTCAACTTTCCTAGGAAGCTCATGACCTCCTTCTTTGTTTTGGGTGGCGGTAATTCCTGGATTGCTTTGATTTTGGTAGGATCCAATTCGATGCCTCTGCGGCTAACTATGAACCTCAGCAATTTTCCAGCAGGCACTCCAAATGCGCACTTAGCAAGATTTAGCTTTAGGATGAACTTGTGAAGCCTATCGAAGAACTTGCGCAAATGTGCGGTTGCTCCGCGCTTTCTTTTGACTTTATGATGAAATCATCCACATAGACCTCGATCTCTCGATGCATCATTTCATGGAATAAGGTAGTCATGGCCCTCATATATGTGGCGCCGACGTTTTTGAGGCCAAACGACATTACCCGGTAATGATAAACTCCGCAAGGGATGATGAAAGTTTTCCTCTCGGCGTCCTCCTCACTCATGAGTACTTGGTGGTATTCGGCGAAGCAATCCACGAATGACTGCAGTTCATGTTTGGCGTAGTTATCTATCAGGATGTGGATGTTCGGAAGAGGGAAGTTATCCTTCGAACTAGCCCGGTTGAGATCTCAGTAGTCCACACAGATTTTGATCTTTCCGTCTTTTTTGGGCACTGGCACTATGTTGGCCACCTAAGTGGGGTAGGATATTACTTCCACTATTCCTGACTCGATCTGTTTTTCGACCTCGTCCTTTCTTCTAATGCTCATATCCGGCTTGAGCGTTCGCATTTTTTTTTTACTGGGGTGAACCCCTCCTTAATGGGCATTATGTGAGCCACTATGTCAGTGCTTAGCCCTGGCATATCCGCGTACAACTAAGCGAAGACATCGGCATATTCATTCAGTAAAGCTATGATTTCTTCTCTTTGTGGAGCTCATTTGTGAGCGCTGATTCGCGTCTCCTTGACATCCTCTCTGCCGCCGAGGTCAATCACCTCAGTTTCGTCCATATTTGGCTTATCTTTTTCTTCCAGCTCTTCTAACTCTTCTGCCAGCCCTTCTGGCATCATTGTAGATTCGTCATACTCTTCGTACTTCTATTGGTCGCCCTCTTCGCTCGTTTCGCCACATGCCATGACGTTTTCTGCAGTTTTATTATGATTATTACTGAAAAGGCGATGCGACGTAAATTAGGATTATTATTGGTTGTTATTACTTAGTTAGCAAGAAAAGCAGTTATTATTAGTTGGTAAAAGGCAGTGATTTACGAGGTTTTCATTAATTAAAAAAAAATAACGGATTACAGCGGCGGTCCTGGTCCGGAACAACATCAGACCATTCCCACTGCGGAACATCATAGAATAAACTTCTTAGGAAAAGAGTCAATCGTACGGGCCTCGATCGACGTCACCGTGTTTTAGCAAAAGATTTTATTTTTAGAAAAAAAATTTGTCTCTCTGTCGAGAGGCCACGAGGGGGGTGGACGTCCAATTGTTTAGGTGTTCCTCCGACCTCAGATCGTGTATGTTGGGCGTCTCCTTACTTTCTTCAGTGATCGCGTAGCATCCCTCTTCTTGAAATAAGGATTTGAGACTTTCAACAACTTCCTCTTCATTTAGCATCGGCATCTTTTTAAGGAATGACTGGTACAAACCCGGGATTGGACGAGGCAGTTTCCCTATTCTGAGTTCCTTTCTAATTGCCCTTGTGAACTCATCTTCGTTAGGGGTATATCCTAGACCAAAATGGTAATTTTCCTCCGGGAACAGCACAAGTTCTATTATCCCTTTGAGGTCATTTTCTAGACCCTTTCCCATTTCGAAACCATTTCTCAACAGGGTAGAGACAATTATCAGGTAGACGGCTGGCATAAGGTTGTCGACCTCTTCTCCTGCATGGGTTGCCCCTGAATATCCCATTATGTGAAAATTGGAGAAAGGATAATTTCTTTCGATCGCCGGAAATGGTGTTGTAAGGAGTCTTCTGAACATCCCTCTCAGCTGCCAAAATAATTTCTTGTCATTGCCAATCAAATTTGATGGCTTGGTGCATACGTAATGGTACCTTATCGCGGAGTGCATCCAAGGCCTTCCTAAGAGCATGTTGTAATTGGCGGTGATCGCCATGACTTGGAAATCTGCTGTGAAGGAGGCAGGTCTGACCCGGATCTGTAGGTCGACCTCTCCTAAGGAATCACTTAAGGCCCCGTCAAAATCTCTGACGTTTGTCGCGCCCTAGCAGATCTTTCCTACGTCGTAGCGAAGCTGCGTCAGGGTGGTAACGGGGCAGATGTTAAGGCCTGACCAGTTGTCCATCAATACTCTTCCCACCACCTTGTCATGGCACTCCAGGGTTATATGGAGGGTCTTGTTGTGGGAGGTCCCTTCAACGGGCAATTCTTCTTTAGAGAAGCAGATCTTGTGTTCCCCAATGATACGGGCCACTAGCCCGACCAAATCCTCACTGCTAGTCCCTGCTAGCATGTATACATCATCTAATACCCTCATGAGGGCTGTCCTATGAGACGGCGAACTGGCTAATAGTAACATCACCGAAATTTCTTCAGATGCTCGATGATGGAATAGTCTTTGGGCTGCATACGTTGCCAAAACTCTTCGGCCTCTCCCACAGTTATCGCCCTTTTCTAAGCATTCCCTTTCTTTGCGGTGTTTTGGGCCAATTTTTTTGGAGTGTAACATATCCATGAACGGGTCATGCCTTGGGTCATTATGGTCTGCACGGTGACCATCCTTTCAGGGTCCGGCACAGCCTATCGTCCTATCTGGGTCACCATAGGTGCTGGGATTAAGGTTCTGAACACAGCCTTGGGAACCCTCGGACTGCGAATCAAGACTCTGAACTTGGGACGTTCTTGGAGTGTGAGGGAAGCCACCGTCTGTTCTAGAGGCTGGGTGATTTCAGGGGACAGCGTGGCACAGGCTTCCCAGTCTATCATGTGGACCCCGTCATTTTCATGATTTGGCAATGGGTTCGTGTTCACGTTAGGGGTGGCAGTCTCCAAAATGATTTCCCTCTTGTCGATCAGGTCCTGGATTTTGTTCTACAAGTTTATGCAATCATCAGTGTTTTGCCCGACCCTTCCTGAATGGTAAGCACAAGTTTAATCAGCCCTGTAGAACCGGCTCACAGGTTTCACTAACTTACCGGCTCCCAGGTTGCACTAACTTTGGCAGGGCTCTCTGAATTAGTCCCGCGGTCAGTAGTCTTTCTAATAGTCTGGCCCTTGGCTCGAGAAGCGTCGTAAATTCCCTCACAGGTCTCTTCTCGAAAGTTAGGCTTGGTGTATTATATGTAGGGGTGGTGGCTGATTTTGGTAGTTCTGGGTTTGATAGGCTTGCGTGGCGTTATTTTGTGGTGGGCGGTAGTTTTGCTGGGGTAGTGATTGGTATGTTTGTTATGGTGGTGGTTGGTAAGTTTGTTGTGAAAGTGGTTGGTAAACAGAGGCGGATACACGGATGCAAGGCAGAGCCAGGTATGTTGGCGCGGCCGTGGTAAATACTGGCTGGGTGTAATATATGGGAGCTGGGCTGTACGGCGGGGTGGAACAATTTTGAAAGGGCGAGGCTTGGTGCGATGGTGAGGATCCTTTTGGGTTTTGGTCAGAGATGTGGGATATGCTCGCCACATCCTCTTTCTTCTTGCGGAAGATCCTTGTGGCGGCCTGCCTAGACGCTTTGTTGAAGATACTGACGATCTTCCCAGACTTAAGGCCATCTTCTATGGCTTCTCCCATTTTTACCAACTCAGAGAACGGCCTTCCAGCCATTGACAGCATCCTATCATAGAAATCCAGCTCTTGTGACCAGATAAACACAGAAACGAGCTCTCCCTCATTCATGGGCGACTGCACGTGGGCTGTTTCGGCTCTCCATCTACTGGCGAATTCTCTGTAATTTTCTGCGGATTTTTGCTTGACCTTTTCAAGGTAGTAGCCGTCTGGTACGGTCTCGATATTAAATCAAAACCTTTCGATGAAGGATTCCGCCATATCTTCCCAATGGAGCCACTTGCGTATGTCCTGTATGGCGAACCATACTGCGGCCTCACTTGTCAAGATGTGACTGAACAATCACATGATCAGGGGTTCATTCTTCTTTACTCCGACCAACTGGTCACAATATGAACGGAGGTGCGCTTTGGGGTTCCCTGTCCCGTTGAAAATCTCGAACTTCGGGATCTTGAACCGTTCTGGCAGGTCTAGGTCCGGGTGCATGCACAGGTCGTCGTACCCTAGGCCTGTCGCCTTTCTTGTAGACCTCGTGGACTTTTCCAGCAATTCTTCCATCTTTTTCTCCATGTCTTTCTCTCGTTTATCCTGTTCATCTCTCCAAACCCTCTCCATTTCTATCACAGCCCAACCGGAGGGCTATGACAGATATCGAGAAGCTGACCTCCTAAATGCCACAAAACATACCTGCTCATGCTCATTCTGGGCCACCTGAGGGCGCTAACAACATGATCTGCTGACTGATAGTTATCATAAACTAGAGGTTCACAGCCCTCAAAAGATATATATACACACATCACTAAATTGAACTGGGGTACAAGCCGACAAGGCTACTCGATAAAACTATGTAACCAAACATGTGCTGAGCGGGCCACACTGTCTGACTGAATAAAAGTGTCTATGAGCCTCTACTGACATACTGAACATGCTATGGACGGGTCAGGGCCCCTTCCCTACCCATATACATCAAAACATATACCCGGTCTAGACGGCAACTCCGGTAAGAGAGGAGTGCTCAGCTATCCAGCTGAGGAAGCAGCCTAAGGATGCGATCTGTCTTCCTGGCTCTCTGAACCTATGGGCATAAACGCAGCCCTCCCCCCCCCCCCCCCCCCTCCGAACAATAGGGGAGTCAGTACGGATAATGTACCGAGTATGTAAGGCATATGAACAATATGCACATAAAATCATGAAAATCGTCTGAAAATGAAAATCAATCTGTATATCTGAAACTGTCTGTATGACTCTGTAAATCTGAAATGCCTCTTAGAGCGTACAATATGCATGCTTTCTTTAAAAAAAAACCATATCATACATATACATAAAAATGAATAGGAACGTCACAACATAGGTCACATCTTCACCCCCTGTCCGATGTGTCTTATAGATATATCAATGTCGTAACATAGGCCACAGCTTCACCCCCTGTCAACTGTGCCTTATATATAAATACAGAAATATCACAACATAGGCCACAACTGCACCTCCTATCAACTGTGCCTTTTACATATACATAAATATCACAACATAGGCCACAACTTCACCCCCTGTCAACTGTGCCTTATACATATACATAAATATCACAACATAGGCCACAGCTTCACCCTCTGTCAACTGTGCCTTATACATTTATACATATATGAGAAATGAAAATAAGTGCACTGCACAAGTAAAGTAAAATAATATGACTCTCTGAATAATATGATGTCATTCTACCTCTGATGAACATTTACTGAGCTAACATCATTAAAACATGAAATCTCAAAACCCGTGAACAGAAGGAACATCAAAGACAGAAGTACTCATAGTACTTCTAAGAGTAGAGTAATATGGAATCTCTCTTACTTGTTTGTTCGATCATATCATAGGATCATGCCAAAATGAAAGAAAGGGAAAACCTTACATACCTGGAAGCTTAATTCTCGACTTCCCGACTTACTTCTTATCTTGCACTCTATATAAGATCATTCGCCAACTCCTAATCTACCTATAAAATCATTCATACTATTATTAGGCTTATCTTCATACGCTTGCCTTAAGCCTTCAAATTAAATTCCTTAAAGTCTGCCGAAATTCGGGCAGCATCTCCCCTATTTATATCCCTAGCCCGGAATCACAATACCAACAACCAACAACAACAACAACAATAATAACATCAACAACATCATCATCAATACAAAATATTCCATAAGACATCCCACACGATGTTTTATCCGATTTCTCAACCAACAACCTCATTACACGGCCATCTAATCGCTCTACCTTTGTAATTAAACTAAAAGAAACATTAATAAGGAAAGATCCATACATTATTCTTGTTAAAACAGCAATATCCTCAATATTTACCTTGAGTCCAAGCCAAATCCACCGCAAAACGATACTATAATCACAATTATGCACCACCCAAGCCTTGATTAGTTAAAATCACTCAAATCCCTCAACTTTTTATGACAAAAATGTCCCTATATGTTGCTGAGCTTTAAGATCTGATTTTTGGGTGAAAATGGGGTTTTGACCCTTTTATAGGTGGATAAAGTCGGTTCGGGCACTGCAGCAGTACTATAGCAGTTACTGTAGCACGTCGGTTACTGTAGCACGTGTTTCTGCTCTGTGAGCCTAACTTGTAACGTCCATAATTCTCTACTCCGATGTCGTATCAACGAGCGGTTTGTTGCTTTAGAAACTAGACTCAACGAGCTTCATTTGAGGCTTTTGAAACACCTTAAAACTCCTAATATACTAGAAGATATACCCCTCTAAAGTTGACCCAAAATTCTGTCAACTCCTTTCCAAATTTTCGACAAACTTATTTTCTTCGATTTGCTTGATCCCGGAACCTTTAGACGCTTTCTTAACACTGTTAATAGTATTCATTAAACTTATAAGGGTTCCATGAACTCTCCGAGCTTACGTTAGTTTACTCACAACGCACATGTCGTGAAAATTTTTGAGGTGTAACAATTTCTTTGTAGTGATTTGGTTCTTTGTGCCCCGGGGAGGATTCATTTGTCACGTTGGGAGTGACGTAGGATATCTGGGGGATGAAATAGTTGAATGGGTTGGCAGCGTTTTGTCCCACAGGTGAGGCTGGTGCGTATGTTTGATTGGTGTGATTGTAGAATACCGGCTGGGGGGCTTGATATGCGGGGACCGAATTAATGGCCCCTGGGCCTTGAGATTTTTTAACTGGTAGTGGGGTACAGTAAGAAGGGCCAGCATGTTTTGGGTTGGCGATGTTTAGTGGTGGTGGCATGGTTCCCGGCGGATAGATGGGAAAATGGCCGGGCACTGTGGAACTCAACACTGGGAAGGGGGAGAGGCCCTTTTCCCTTTGATGGTTTTCTTTTCTGCGTCGGCTTCCTCCCTCCTGGCTACTTTATCCTAGAGAGTAGTGACGGTAGTTAACAATGTCGTAATTACATCTTCTTGGGAGGCGGCCTCTTGCGAGTCCTGGGTATCCCCGTTGCGGAGAGCGAGCTCATTTCTTGTTTCCTCAAGAGTACCAATCATTTTGTCCTTCCTTTTGTTGGGGAGGGATGCTAACGCGGCTTTGGACCTTGTGAAATATTCCAGCTTTTGATACCACACTAGCTGGCCTTTTTCTATAAGATAAGAATAACTCAACGGTAAAGAGAGTTAGATTCCGCACATCAACTATAAAAGCACAATATCGAATATGGATATTTAACACTCAATTAGCACACAAGATCGTATATTAAAGCTTGAGTACTCTTGATCTGATGTTCTAAAGTCTGGGATATTGTGGGCTTTTATGTTCGGGTGGGTCTTGGTTTGGTGGCCCTGCGGTTGACTTAGAATGGCGAACCCTGAGTGTTGTCATTTGGGCGGATGGGGAGGGGAATTTAAAATTTAAAACAGAAAGGGACCAAGTCTTACGTAGAATGCCTACGTATCCCACCGTGGGAAATCAGGCCCTACGTAGTTCGATTACAAATCAGGATATACATTTTTTCTAAATATCCTTTTGACTAGTCCTAGCTACAGACATCCCCAGACCAGGCCCGACTAGGGCTTTCTGCGTACCCCTCCATTGGGACATCAAGCCGGCACGGTTCTTTTACATTTTTATGAGGGTGGAGGCAACATTTGTGCAAAAGATGGGACACCTAGTATCTACCCAAAAGTATAATTCTTGCAAGCCGTTGTCCTTACGGACTTGCTTTCTCTATCGGCCCTTTCTTTGCTCAAAACCACGATGGAAGTAGGAACAAAATTTGTCCGATGCTGACCATGTTCTCGATTTCGAGCTTAAAAGCGTGGTATTCTTCGATATAATGTCCCCTGGCTCCGGTATGGTATAGGCAGAACCTGTTCTTGTTGGGCCCTTTTGTTGCGGGCTCGTAGGCAGGTTCCATAGGCCTGACTCTGTTTAATGAAGTCAAAGTCGAGAAGAGGCGAGCATATGATTCTTCGAAGACAGTAAAATGATATCGCCATATCTGGGTTTCGGGGGTAACCCCCTCTCCTGGAGTGATGGGGTCATGAACCAGCAAAGTGTGCGGCCCCCATAAGGTCCCGATGATTTTATCATCTATGAGACTAATAATCCTTCTTCTCAATGCTATGCACTCGTTTAGGGTGTGCCCCACTTGGTTGAGGCGAAATGGGCACCTTTTGTAGGCGTATACCAAGTCGGGGACCGGCAGCCTAGCCCTAGTGGTGCAATCCATCTCGGCGGCCACCATTTTCCTGAATATATCCTTACAAGTGATAGATAGCGGGGCTACCCTGAATGGAGAAGATCGATCTTTGAAGGCTATGCTCCACGGGGCTGGGACGGGGATATTTTCCCTTCCAAAGTGTTCCGAAGCCAAAGCAGAGACGGTAGGCATCATCGTGGGTAAAGGCGCATAGAAGTCTGTTCCCTCATCAGTAGGGGCATAATAACCAGATTCTTTGTCTGTATCGTTTCCTTGGAACTCCGGGAACATATCAAACGGGTTCTCCTCTACTTCTACCCCTACGTCGGGAGGTTCTTCCATGTCTTGAGGTTCTTCCTGTTCTTCTTCTGGTTCCTCTTCTTCATCTTCTGGTTCTTCTTCCTCACCGGGATCGGGGTCCTCTTCCCAGGGCTCTGCTCCCTCATGCGAATCCTGCATGAAGACCTACAGGTCCGAATCTACCCCTTGTCCTCCATTGGTTTCCTCCGGGGTCCTTTCCCTGGGTGTCACGGGTCTTCTTTCCAGCGGTATGTAGTTGAACACCAACTCCCTCACCTCTTCAGGGACATTTTCGTAGTACTGTTCTTAGGGTACGCCTTCCGGCAGATTTCCAACCAAGTTCAGCAATCCTACTGCCTCCTCAATCTTTCTCCCTATTTCTTGGAGATGTTTTTCCATCTGCAGCACTTTGCCCCGTAGCATCTCAGTCGTTTCTCCCAGAATCCGTGCCACTTGTCCATCTTGGTTCGCCATTGCAAGTTAACCTTTTTTGGAGATAAATTTGGGTAAGTTTTCAACCTCACGATTTTTCTTTCGGGTACGTGGTTTAGATTATCGGATCAATGATACTCAAGCTCAATACACGGTTGTACATATAGCAAGTAGGCATGTGAAGCACGTAGCAGATAATCATGTAATTTGCAGTTATTTATACTACTCGCGTTCCTAAGGCCTCCTGAGTCAAGGCCTTTCTAGTCGTTTAAAACATGTAAGTGCCATTTGTGAAGTGAACCATTGCCCCGAAAAGCCATCATAATTTATAATAATATCTTTTCCCATAGGGATTACAAAAAGTGATGACAAAAGCCGTCATAGGGCTTAAAAATAACAAAAGAAAGAAAAAATCAGCAGTCAAAGAGGTCCTCCAGCAGCTAATGTCGAGGCTTGGTTTGCTCTGGCCTTCTTGACCCTTTAGAGGGTAGTCTGGATACGATGGCGTGCTTGATAGAGCTCCATTCTGACAATTACCGGGTCTGTTTCTTCCAGGATCCTCGACAGATGCTCGTCCGTACCTTCCAAACACTCTTTCATGCGTTCCTTTTCTTGGGCTTCCTGAGGAGGTGTGAGTTCTGGCGCCGGTGTGAGAGCCAGGTGTCTTTGTAGCAATGCACGATATCCAGGGTCACACCCTGCTTCAAACCTGTCAGGAGCCATAGTTTCTGGGCCCCAACTCACACGACCATTCTACTCTCTGAGGATCACCCTAGCGTGCCTGATTCTCTGTTCGGTGTGTTCGATGATGAGCTGCTCAGAGTTTCCCACCTGAGGGATCACTTACCTTCTGCCGAACTGTCTCAAAACTCGAGATGAAAAGTAAAGACGAATTCCCCGAATCCCGACTAGTGGCACGAATGGGCAATTATTTCCTCGGACCACCACGATCTCAAATATAAAGTTGGGGAACATCCAACGGACCCGATCTTCGGTTAAGTCGGTGAAAAACTCAACCCAGTAATATTTGGATGTATAATCGATGTTTGGGCAGTAATCCTCGAGACGGTCTATTCGGTTCTGTCGGCTTCAGCCCTGAACCTCTTTGGCCATGTTAAGGTGTTTGATAATCCACCACTATAGCTGCATATTGCACCCTTGAAAGTATCGGAAGCGATTACGGTGTTTGTCAAGAGCCCGGAAGATGTAGGCTAATATGATGGGCGCCGGTAAAAATACCTCGTCTCTTGATCCTTGGCTTTCCCGTGGAAGATTGTATGGGCTAGGTATATTACCTTGGTGTCTATGGCCAATGACTCGTCCTGTGGAAAAACCATAGTGCCCAACAAGGCTATGGCAAAGGCTAGAGGTCTAGCAGGTTCCCACTCTTCTCGGCTCCTGAATTCTCTCTGATATAGGGTGTATCCGGTGACATCTCCGAACCTACGGTACAGATCCCTGAAGGATATAGTGGGCCCCTGTGCCCAAGACGCTTCGGTTAGAGAAAGAAATCCCATGATCTGGCCGATGGAGGGCTTGTGTGGAAATAACGGATTGTGGTCCGACTTGTGTTGCCTCCTTAGACAGGTTCCATTACTGTCTATAGCATCTCTAATCACTTCTAGGGTAGAAGTTATTTCGATATCCCCAAAACGGAACAACATTTCGTTATCATCCCAAAACCCTGCCAACACTTCCATCAGCTCCGGACGACCTTTCATAGTCATGATAGACGACAAGTCTCTTAAGGTATAGTTAATCTTTCTTTTGTGAGCGTCCCCCAACCATTCGTACCAGGCCCTCAGCAATTCTGGAGCTTCAGTGACAATGTCAAAACGAATCCTCCGTTCCTTCTACAAAACAAAACACTGTTAAGATTCCCCCCCCCCCCCCTCCCACCCCCCGGTTCCTATAGGGTCAATGGTTCATCACATAGGCGCAAAAACCTTTTATATAACACATAAATGAGATGCGGTGTCCCTCAGGTGACAGACCGCCCGAACACGGGGAAGTCATTCTTAATGAGCCTTAGGTACGTCTAAGATACCCAAGGCCCATCTAGGTATAAATGCTCTAGTCTAGTAGGAATTTGGCTAAGCTCTATCTTAGTTTTTCTAGAGTGGTTTTTCACAAATGACCGGAAAGCTGAGCGAACAATTGGGGCTGAGCCATTAGGGTTGTTGGACGACCGCGTACCAAACCCGCCTCATAACAGTTTTAAGAGAAAGATTTTGCTTTTATAGTGAAGGAACGACCGCATGCTCCGCGAAGTCGCCTTTGGTACAAAGTTTAAAGTAAATGCCAGGAGTGGCGGAGTTTATGATATGCATGCAATGACACTTAATAGTTGCGGGAAAGTAAGCACATAAGCAGTTTATAACAAATATACTCATATTATACTGAAATCCTTATGGTTAGAACCTTTAAGATCCCCAGCGGAGTCGCCATCTTTAACGGTTCGCTTTTTCGCGCGGGTTTAAGGCACAAGAAAGCTACTACGAACTCACTGATGCTCTTTCGGACTTTGTTTTAAAAGAGTCGCCACCTAATTTTTAGGAAATTAGGAAAACCGATTTCGAAGGGTTTATTCAAATACAGTGACAAAACCTTAGTAATCCAGAGTTCTAGGTAAGGGTTCTAGTGATCCCCTGGGAAAGGTGTTAGGCATCCCAGTATTAAGGATCCATACTATACGGTTGACCTTCGAATCCCAATGTATGAGTATTTGTCTAAACTGCTTAACTTGTGTTTATTTTCCCGTAAAAAGTACAACTGTCATGCATACCACATATTTTGAAAGAATATATCCCCTTTATTTATAAAGGTATCGTAGTTTCGGATTTATATTATCCGTGCGTAAATAGTTTCCCTTTATGTAAGAAATAAATAAACTTAAAGAAATATTGTTTATTTTATACTCATACACCAAGGCTCGGGTTGATCCGTATCAGTACGTTCCAGTCATATCCGGAACTTTATATTATGCGTAGGTTCCTTTAATTGTTTGTAAAGGTATTTTATTTTTAACGAGTATATCCCGACTGAAAATAGAGGTTAATTTGGGCCAACTTTGGGCCAAAACAGCGTTCATACTAAAAAAAACTCCACTTGTTTCTATTTTTCAGAGATGAGTTTTATGGCTTTAGCAAAAATCGGATTTTTTGTCTTCTGAAAACAATATTAGGCCATAAATGGGTCATGTATAGATTTAACCCTATGTTAATCCTGTCCAATTAAAGCTGATTTTTGAAATTCAGTTTGGAGTAGAATTTAATTAATAAACTCATTTTTTATGAAATAACTTTATTATATAAAACGTGATTTGTTTATTTAAGCTTGGAAAATCAGTGGTGATCTGTTTGGAAGTAGTTTAAAGCCTTACTTTAGTACTTAGTTATAAAAAAAAAAAATTATGTTGAGTCCGTGGGTTTTTAAAAAAATCGCGTACGGGGACCTAAAGTCGATGAAACGGCATAAGAACTGTTGTCCTAAGACGTCTAATTCCAATCATAAGGATTTCCACTATAATATGAGTTTTAATACACTTAGTACAAGCACATCAAAATGGGAACAGGTCTTTGAATAAATGTAAAGAGACTAAGTTAGACTAGGGGCGTTCCAATGTTACACCTTGGAATATTCCCTGTTAGCGTACAGTGAATAGGCTAGCGAAGGGCACGACGTATACGACATTTCGATAAGTAAGAAATAGCATTTGATGATCCTAATCCAGATTTAAAGACATTTAACGAAAAGGAAGAAGGATTATTAAGGAAAGCAAAGGATATGTTGCGTGTCGGGTAAGAATTATGAGCGACTAGTCGACAATGGCTTAAAGACGTTTAGGAGACGAGTGATAACGTCCCTTAGATTGGTATTGAGGTGCTAGACAAGTGTCAAGAAGGTTCTATAAGGATTGGAGATCAAACGAGTCGATGAGAACTAAATCGGAACAGCTGGGCATTATACGACCCAACATACTGGCCGTATAAATTAAACTGGCTGTATGTTAGGCCGTATAATTAGCCAAGAGGGACACCACTTACTGACCAAAGATACGGCCACACATACGGTTCGTATAAAATGTACGGACCGTATGTTGGTCTGTATATTGTGGTCGGGATAGATTTCAACATTTAAAATAAGGACCCTCCCCTCATTAATTCATTTCATTTCCACTCTCCTCTCTTCTAGAAACCTCTAGAATATTCTCTCCACTCTTCATCCACAAGAAATCAAGGGAAAACCATGATCAATTACACCAAATCCATGAAAACAGGTGTATGAAACCTAGCAAAAGTTCATCTACACCAAGAAATCTCAAGGAAAGTGAGTTAGGGTTTTGGTGCAAGAAAAGAAGTTCCATTCAAGGGTTGTTTATCCATCATCCAAGGTGAGTTTCATGATCATTCCTTGTTGTTTAAGGTGTTGAAAGTTGAAAACACTTGGATTGTAGAAAGACATAGGAGATGGGTCATGAAAGTGTAAATAGTGACATTGTTGAGTAAAGGTTGGGATTGAGTCATGATTAGTGATGAACAGTGATTGTAAATATGTTATGAATGACATTTAGAACATGGAATAAGTATTATATGTAATAAAATGCGATAGTGAATTATAACCATAATTATGGAGAAATTGAAGGGAAATGGTAAATTGCGGATAATGTAAATGAATGATGATTGTTGTCTATTGTATTGTGAAGGTTGTTATGAATGTTTGGGAGTTCATATAGAATATGGGAAAAGTCGTATAAACAAAGGAAATGCTGCCCAATTTTCCCTAGAAATAGTAACACGTTCTTATAGTCGATTAGCTAACGTTCATGCGACTTCTCTTGAAGGTAGAAACATGGCATTGAAGGAGATCAAGCAAGCGATAGATTAGTTAAGCGTAAAAGGTATGTGGGGCTAGTCCTTTCTTTCTAAGGCATGAATTTCCTTCCTCTTCATGAATTTCCTATCTCCAAGAAAACTAAAATCCCTTGTTCATGAATAGCCATATGAAATAAGAAATACACTATGAGTACGATAACGATGATGATAAGTTTGAGTCTAAAGAATCTAGAATCCATGATATGATGATCCTATAAAACTAATGATGCTATCTATAACCCATTGATGTCGTTATTGTATACACTCACCTTATATGCTAATTCCTTCTAAGTGAGGCAGAATGTCAATGAGTGCTCCATAATGAAATCGGGGGATCACGACCTTATACACCATGGCCAGATGGCATGGGCAGACACCACTAGTGGGCGGCATGAGATGGTACCCCGGACGCGGGAGGCCTAGACGCAGGCTAATGCCCCGGCAGTATTCATGAATTTGATGAATAATGTATTCAGGCCACTCTTGGATTTGTTCGTGATAGTATTCATTGATGATATTTTGGTATATTCTCGCACAGAATCAGAACATTCCGATCACTTACATATTGTTCTTGGAATTCTTCGAGCCCGAGAATTATATGCAAAATTTTCAAAGTGCGAGTTTTGGCTGAATTCTGTAACATTTCTGGGCCATGTTGTTTCAGATAATGGCATTCGAGTCGACACCCAGAAAATTGAAGCTGTGAAGACTTGGCCAAGGCCTACAACGCCTACTGAGGTCCATAGTTTTCTGGGATTGGCAGGTTACTGTAGAAGATTCATAGTGGGATTTTCCTCTATTTCCGCTCCATTGACGAAGCTAACCCAGAAGTCAGTTAAATTTCAGTGGAATGATGCTTGTGAATGCAGTTTCTAAGAGTTGAAGGACAGATTAACCTCAGCTCCAGTCTTAACACTTCCAGAAGGGCCAGATGGTTATGTGGTGCATTGTGATGCTTCTGGCGTTGGGTTAGGATGCATGTTAATGCAGCACGGTAAAGTTATTGCTTATGCTTCGAGACAGCTGTGGAAACATGAAAAGAACTATTCAACCCAATTTCTCGAATTAGCTGCAGTTATTCATGCATTGAAAATGTGGAGACATTACTTGTGTTGTGTGCATGTTGACATCTATACAGATCACAAGAGTTTTTAGTACATTTTCAAACAGAAGGAGTTAAATCTGCGTCAGAGGCGGTGGTTAGAACTATTGAAAGACTATGATGTGAGCATTTTATATCACCCCGGAAAAGCAAATGTAGTAGCCGATGCGCTTAGCCGCCGATCAATGGGTAGTCTATGTGAAGTACCTTCGGAAAAGAAAGAATTGATTCATGAGCTCCACCAATTAGCCAATCTTGGAGTACGTGTAATTAATTTGGGTAGTGCAGGGATTGGTATAAATGATCCCACAGTTTCATCTCTGAATGTAGAAGTGAAAGAGCGTCAGTATAAAGATCCTCAATTGTGCCATTACAGAGACACATCTCATGGAAAAGAGAAGTCCCCATTTGATGTTTCCATGGACGGAATTCTTAGATACCGAGGCAGGTTATGTGTTCCGAATGTCGCAGAATTGTGTCGTCGAATCCTAGAAGAAGCTCATTATTCTCGGTATTCTATTCACCCAGGTGCAACCAAGATGTATCATGATCTTAAATTAATATATTGGTGGGACGGCATGTAAAAAGACATAGCAGAATTTGTAGCTCAGTGTCCAAATTTCCAACAGGTGAAAATCGAACATCAAAAGCCAGGAGGATTATTGCAAGCAATGAAAATCCCTACCTGGAAGTGGGAAGTTATCAACATGGATTTTATTGTGGGATTACCTCGTTCTTGAGGCAAGTATGTTTCTATATGGGTAATTGTGGACAGATTGACAAAAGCAACTCATTTTCTTCCAGTCAGGACCACATACTCAGTAGAAGACTATGCAAGGTTGCATCTTAAAGAAATTGTGCGACTCCATGGCATACCGATATCCATTATTACAGATTGAGGAACGCAATTTATAGCCAAGTTTTGGAAGTCTTTTCAAGCAGGTCTAGGTACCCAAGTGAAGCTTAGCACAGCATTCCATCCGTAGACTGATGGACTGGCCGAACGTACTATTCAGACTTTGGAAGATATGCTACAGGCATGTGTATTAGATTTTGGTGGTAGCTGGGATGATCACTTACTCCTGATTGAGTTCGCATACAACAATAGCTACCATTCCAGTATCCAAATAGCTCTGTATGAAGCTTTATATGGAAGAAAGTGTAGATCCACGATTGGATGGTTTGAAATAGGAGAAATACAACTAATAGGCCCTGAATTGATTCAGCTAGCGGTAGAAAAATTCAAAGTGATCCGAGGTCGATTGTTAATAGCCCAAAGTCGCCAAAAGGCTTATACGGACAACCGCCGGCGAGACTTGGAATTTCAGGTTTATGATTGGGTGTTTTTGAAAGTGTCGCCAATGAAAGGGGTGATGAGATTTGGCAAGAAAGGAAAGTTAAGTCCTCGATACATTGGACCTTATAAAATTATCCGCAAGGTGGGTCATGTAGCCTATGAACTGGACTTTCCTTCAGAGCTTAACCCAGTCCATCTAGTCTTTCATGTCCCGATGCTCCGTAAGTGTATTGGAGATCCTACGAGGATTGTTCCGATTGATGATGTCCAAGTGACAGAAGAGCTAGCATATGAAGAAGTGCCTATTGCCATCTTAGATAGGCAAGTACGAAGACTTCGAAATAAAGAAGTAGCTTCAGTCAAAGTCTTGTAGCGAAACAACAACCGAGAAGAGATGACTTGGGAGGCGGAAGAGAAAATGAAATCCACATATCCGCACTTGTTCCAACCCCCAGAAGTGATTCATGGTGAAACACCAAGATTTTGAGGTATGTAAGATTTCTTTTCATGCTTTTTGTCGTGTGTGGCCAATTTACATTGTTGTTGCGTTGTGGCCCTGTGAGCCAACATTATTATGGGTTGTTGTGACAGGACGGTAGTGCCATATTACAGGGCAAACTCTGGCGAAATTTCCGTAGAATCCCCGATGACTTAATATTCGAGGACGAATGTCCCAAAAGGGGGGAACAATGTTACACCTTGGAAAATTCCCCGTTAGCGTACAGTGAATAGGCTAGTGAAGGGCACGACGTATACGACATTTCGATAAGTAAGAAATAGAATTTGATGATCCTAATCAATATTTAAAGACATTTAACGAAAAGGAAGAAGGATTATCAAGGAAAGCAAAGGATATGTTGCGTGTCGGGTAAGAATTATGAGCGACGAGTCGACAATGGCTTAAAGACGTTTAGGAGACAAGTGATAACGTCCCTTAGATTGGTATTGAGGTGCTAAACAAGTGTCAAGAAGGTTCCATAAGGATTTGAGACCAAACGAGTCGACGAGAACGAAATCGGAACAGCTAGGCATTATACGGCCCAACATACTGGCCATATAAATTATACTGGCCGTATGTTAGGCCGTATAATTATCCAAGAGGGACACCACTTACTGGACCAAACATACGGCCATACATACAGTTCGTATAAAATGTACGGACCGTATGTTGGTCCGTATATTGTGGTCGGGACAGATTTCAACATTTAAAATAAGGACCATCCCCTCATTAATTCATTTCATTTCCACTCTCCTCTCTTCAAGAAACCTCTAGAATATTCTCTCCACTCTTCATCCACAAGAAATCAAGGGAAAACCATGATCAACTACACCAAATCCATGAAAACAAGTGTATGAAACCTAGCAAAAGTTCATCTACACCAAGAAATCTCAAGGAAAGTGAGTTAGGGTTTTGGTGCAAGAAAAGAAGTTCCATTCAAGGGTTGTTTATCCATCATCCAAGGTGAGTTTCATGATCATTCCTTGTTGTTTAAGGTGTTGAAAGTTGAAAACACTTGGATTGTAGAAAGACATAGGAGATGGGTCATGAAAGTGTAAATAGTGACATTGTTGAGTAAAGGTTGGGATTGAGTCATGATTAGTGATGAACAGTGATTGTAAATAAGTTATGAATGACATGTAGAACATGGAATAAGTATTATATGTAAGAAAATGCGATAGTGAATTATAACCATAATTATGGAGAAATTGAAGGGAAATGGTGAATTGCGGATAATGTAAATGAATGATGATTGTTGTCTATTGTATTGTGAAGGTTGTTATGAATGTTTGGGATTTCATATAGAATATGGGAAAAGTCGTATAAACAAAGGAAATGCTGCCCAATTTTCCCTAGAAATAGTAACACGTTCTTATAGTCGATTAGCTAACGTTCATGCGACTTCTCTTGAAGGTAGAAACATGGCATTGAAGGAGATCAAGCAAGCGATAGATTAGTTAAGCGTAAAAGGTATGTGGGGCTAGTCCTTTCTTTCTAAGGCATGAATTTCCTTCCTCTTCATGAATTTCCTATCTCCAAGAAAACTAAAATCCCTTGTTCATGAATAGCCATATGAAATAAGAAATACACTATGAGTACGATAACGATGATGATAAGTTTGAGTCTAAAGAATCTAGAATCCATGATATGATGATCCTATAAAACTAATGATGCTATCTATAACCCATTGATGTCGTTATTGTATACACTCACCTTATATGCTAATTCCTTCAAAGTGAGGCAGAATGTCAATGAGTGCTCCATAATGAAATCGGGGGATCACGACCTTACTTCACCCCGATAAAGTATAGTTGTCCTTGAGTCCTTATGCATGTACTATGATGAGCATACTATGATGAACATACTATGATGAGCATATTATGGTGAGAATATTATGATTAGCATATAACACCGCGCCTACATGGCCGGGCAGTCACCGCCAAGACGGGCAGCGTATACACCATGGCCAGATGGCATGGGCAGACACCACTGGTGGGCGGCATGAGATGGTACCCCGGACGCGGGAGGCCTGGACGCAGGCTAATGATTATCACACTGATTCGATATGGACGGGCAGCTTATATATGTATGCATATATGACATGATGATGATTATGAGTAAGTCAGCATGCATTATTTCTTCTATGATTAACAGTCAGATACAGATATTCCTTATTGATGCTCCTTTATTTCATTTACGTATCATTATTGTTTATGCCTTTCATACTCAGTACAATGTTCGTACTGACGTCCGTTTTCTTTGGACGCTGTGTTCATGCCCACAGGTAGACAGGGAGGTGAGCTTGATCCAGACTCGTAGGAGCCAGTAGCTGATTTGAGAAGCACTTCATTGTTCCAGAGGTGCTTATGATTATTCTTTTGTGTATATATGTATATATGTATATCTGGGCACGACGGGGTCCTGTCCCGTCCTCATGTCTAGTACTCTAGTAGAGGCTCGTAGATACGCAGTGTGGGTTATATGGTCTCATAAGGTTACTACTGTATATATATATGCATATGCATTATCATTTTGATAGCCGAAAGGCTTATGTGTATAAAAAGTGTTTATGTTCTCAAATGAAAAATGATTTTCTTATAATTTGAGTATGAATTTGATAAAAGGAAGCCCATTGAGTATAATGAGTAGCAGAACGAGCGGTGCTCGATGGTTAGCCACGGGTACCCGTCACGGCCCCTAGTTGGGTCGTGACAACCAAGCCCCTAGTTGGCCATTTTCACCCATGGTTGGGCCTTCTGCACGCCTCGCTATCTTCTTTTTCTTCCCGGACTCTATTTTTTGGAATTAGTATTCCTACTTGGGCCTTAGGCCCAAGAGGGTTGTTTATACACTTTGACTCGAGTAGTCACGTGACAGGAGGAGAGGGGGAAAAGAAAGAAAACACCGGTTAGTTTATAATCGCTGATCTTATCACTATAATAATAATCAACTATATTTATGCATGTATGCATATCAACAAAACCATGTAAAGTTTTATGCTTACCCCATACCAGTCCCAAAATGGAGTTTTATTAGTTTGAGACCTGACATGGTATGGGGACTGGGTCCTTGCTCCGTATACCCGATGTCGCACAGGTTCCAAGGGGTTTCTAGGGAACCAGGCATGGCTAACACCGGGAAAGGCTCAGACAACCCTAACTACCATGACTCATTTTAAAACTAATAAACCCCAAAGAGAGACAGTAGAGAGCATAAGGCTTTAAGACTAAACAAAATCAACTAAGCTCGCACATGACAAAACAACAACACTGCCCAGGAACAAGAGATATAAGCAAGGCACAGCATGAAATGATTTGGTAAGATTCAGCAGATCAGCCGAGGCACAACATGAGAATATTATCAGCATTTTTTACAGCAAGTTTGAAGGAGAGCAAAGGTCACTAATAATATAGCAACACAGGTGAAGCAAGATCAGCTCAAGAAGAAGAATCACTCAAACCCATTTTAAGGCCAAGTATTCACAGAATCAAGAAGTATGCAGGACTACTCTTAGGAAAATTTAGTACACACAGGCAAATGACATTAAGCTTGCTTTAAACAAGGTATTGTGACCAATCATGTATGTGGGCACAGCAGCAGTTAATCACATTAGAAGGACATTCTTGGACAGGATCATACATGGGTAGGGATAGGGGGCATGATGGGGCCTAAGCAAAGTGCCATATCAAGGACCAAAGATCAAAACAAAAGCCCATTTTACCCAGCAGAGAAGGGCTTAGAACAAGACAAGGCAAAACAAGAAGTCTTAACAGAAGAGTTCAGCACCAACAAAGGAATGCAGCATGGTCATAACTTCAGCACCAGTCATGAAAATGCCAGAAGGACAAATTTCTATATCTATAGTACATAGTTAGGTGCAGACTACAATAATGTACAAGGAATGGGCAAAGTTGGTACTTAGGACTACATGACTAGGTGAGGCAAACAAATAAGGTACTGCAGCCAAGAGAAGGAAGCGGAGGCAGGGAACAGGCATGTTAAGAGAAAGGGGAGGGACTATGGATGTCAATATCAAGCAAGGAAATAAGAGAAAAAAAACAAGAAGAGAGAGAATAAAAAACAAGCAGACCTGCCATAACATGGACAAACACTAAATAAGGTGAGGGAGACAGAGATATGATAGGCAGGACTTTATGATGAAGTTGCCAGAGGGAAGTTATACACTTAAGAAATTTAGGCAATCATTCAATGGTCTTGAAGCATGGATGCTTTGTTGACAGGTGACAGGAGCATAGTGAGACACACACGGCATGGATGATCACACACTCAATGCAACAACAGGTATGCCATGTATGCTAAAAATACTTCAAGCAGTGTGGCAGTTCAAGGAGAAGACAAAGCTGGTTTCAGTCAAGAGGTGTACATGGGATGTAGGCATAGTAAACATGATGATAAACCTACATGGACATCCTATCAAAGCAAGAGGGCATGCTCACTAACTAGTTTAAATCTTGGGTAATGCAAAAGGAAGGCTTGGCAAAGTACTATGCAGGTGGCGAAATGCATATGCAAGTCAATTTTAGATGAGTCATTTACACAAATAGCATGAGCCGGCACGCAAAGGGAAGGGGTGTGGGGCTTAAAGTTGGAGCAGGCTATGCACAGGTGTTGGTTCAAGGCCAATCAAAGGGAGTGCCAAGGTGTATGCCTAGCTCTAAGCAGGGCATACTTATCATAAGGGGATGCAGGCTACTCTTAGGACAAACACATAAACTCTAAACAGATGAGTTGGACTCTAAGCAGGCATGAACAAGTAAAGAGGGGGCACATGGGATATCATTTATGTTAGGGCAGACTTAGAGTGACTGAGTTTTGACCCTGAACCAGTAGAGGTTCACATAGGAGGCATGTAACAGGTTAAAGAACAAGCGGCAGATTAGAGGTTGAGCTAAACCACCTAAGGGTAATGTGTGACAGAAACAAATGACAAATCTAGGTGATCATGGAGTACTACAAGGCCACACCCTTATAAAATCACATGAAGACTGTCTTATTATATCTTTTAGGTCTGCACCCTCACAGGAGACCCAAACATGGTATCAATAATATACATGATGAAGACAACCTAAATAAACAGACAGGATTTTCTAGATAGCATTAAGTGAAAATGATCAAATTATGAACAAAAAGGCTCATATAATTCACAAAGAAACAAACAGAGAAGACACATAAGCTAACACATCCTACTTTTAAAAATTCACTTTCTTCCACATGGCTTTTACCCTTTCAACAGCAAGTAGGACTCATACTATAGACATATACCAACACTAGACGAAATCATATAACCTTACTGACCATTTTAATGTTAACAAGTTTCATCAAGACCAGGAAGTAAACCACATAGGACTGCACAGTCATGGTATCACCAATAGGATGTTATGAACCTATCTAAGATCAGGCTGGGGTCACAATTATCATCTACAAGCTTACTTCATCTTTCCTCTCATTCAACCAAAATAATTAGCCACTCCCTTCCCCCTTTAACCTATTATGTTACTCATCCATACCATTATCAAACAAAACCCTAGCCAACATCTCAACTAAACTAATTCATTTTTTGATCATAAGTTCAAACAAAACAGGCACTCCACCCATAACATAGAAATAAACTCCTTCTACCAGCATAATTGAAATAGTAGAACAAATATCATAACATGATTCAATCAAACCAACACCACTACCTGCTGCCTATATTTATCCCATCAGCACCAAACTTTAGTTCAAGGAAATTACCAGAACAGCTAAAACTAAAAACAAAAAAATAAAAAAAACAAAAAAAAAACATTATCTAGTGCTAACAACAGACCATTTAAGAACAAGCCAAATGAAAGCATATCAAACTAGGCTATCTTTACAACATAACTGGACCCCATAAGAATTGAACAAATGTCACACATGATATAATCAAACCAACAACACTCATCTGCTGTCTATATTCATCAGGCCAAGCCTTAGTAAAGCTAAGAAATTACCATAATAATTAATGTTGGGAACAACTACTTATCATTAACAAACCATTCAAAAATAAACAAATGAAAGCAAAATCAACAGGAATTAAAAGGAAGGCAACAAACAAAATGAATATTACTTTTTTTTGGGAACGGCCAAGACCAAACGTGAATTTGAGAAGACCTCCCTCTTGAAAACACAAGCCCAGCAACCAAAATAAAAGAAAACTAAGATTTTAGACTAGGTTTTTGAGCAAATCGAAATAACCTTAAGAAAAAACTAAAAAATATTCAACTTTGAGAATTTTTATATCTCCAATTTCTTAACCCTTTTTAAAAATCTAAAACAATGGTGTGGGACTTCGTAGTTTCAAGCCCAGATCACAAAAGGAAGGGTTCAGATTCAAGATTCATGCCCATCAACGGCCACAAATGCTCCTTACAACTGTAAATGAAGTAAAAGAAGAGACTTATAGTGCGAATCGTACCTTAAGGGGTTTTTTGGATGAAAAATACCAGAGGAAAAAAGGACGAAGCCTTAAATGCTTCGTCCTCTTTCAACCACCCAACGACGTCACTACACTGGTGGGAACACAGTATAGGCGATTTGACCCGACCGGGGGGGAGGGAGAGGGGGAAGGGGGTAGAGGGGTGAGGGAGTAGGGAGGCATCTGGGGTTTCACCCTAGCCCCTTCTCTAAAATAACATGAAGGCCCCCCTTATGTTTGCCGATATACTGAGGGAGTATTATATTGCAGCTTGGGCCGGATCAGCCCCTTTGTGGGATGGACCTGGCCCTATTTTTCTTCAAAATCTAACCCCTTTTGTATATTATGCACGTATACACGCACATCGAGTGTATACACGCTCGTAGGGAAAAAAATAATCCAATAAAAGGGTTGTTACTAAAAGTACGTAATCATAAAAGGAAATGATTAAAACGAGGTCGATTGAAGACGTAACAAAATTAAAAAGAGTTTTAAAACCCACTTTTGCATAAAAAGCTTCAAATTGACCTTTCAGTAAATAAAGATTGCAACTACGGTCAATCATTGTAATTAATTGCGTAAATATCCTCGCAGTTAATTATTTGCAAGCGTAGCCATACTCCGGTATTTAATTTGACCAATTAAGATTAATTTGCATCAACGTCCTTAATTAATCTGTCCATGACTTGGACATTTCAATTAAGGCCGTCCGGAATTCAGTAATTTGCAAAATTGACCCCAGCTCTATCGAACCATAAGTTGGTTAACAATGAGGTGGTCATTAATGCACAATAACAATAATTAATCTAAAAATCAGAATTAAAAATAATTTTTCCATAAGCGGCACAAATATGCCTATATAGCAATAACTCAAAGCTCGGGGGGTAAAAGTAGCGAATTCTTTTAATTACTCAAATTCCTTGGATAAAATAAATGAAAATGCCTTTTATCTAACTTTCTTAATTTTTTGCTGAATTAAATGAACAATTATTTGAAATTGCAACAACTGCCAGGGGAATTATATAAAGTACTGGAAAATGCTGATAAATTTCTGAATAATTAATAAAGCTTTGAAAGTGCCCCTATTAATTTTTGGAAGTAAAAATGTTAACCTGAATAATTGTTTAAAATTATTTAGAAATCTCTGTGAGTGTGCAAAATTATCTTATTTGTTATCCAAGGACCCAGAGTAAGTAAAGTAAATTACGGGAGGTCAAAATCAAGTGTCAACACCTATGTGTCCCAGGACCATGAGGAGAAGATCAGAAAAATGAGAAAAAAGCCTCAGGATTCTGAAAGGGAAGCAGGGCAGGGTGGGGTCATCACCTCCCCATCTCCTTTCAGTAAAAAGGGATCTTGGGTTCCACTGGTCAATACCTCCAGTTCATGCCGAGGCTCACCTTTTTCTCTCCCAAGACCTTTCCCCCTCCTATGACCTCATCCTCATACACCAGTGACAACACTAAGGGCCATGGGAAGGTTTAGGACAACTTAACACTATCACAAGACTACCACAGTTGACTCATTGAACTCTATCCAACTTTAAAGATTTTATGGCCAAGTTACAAGCATGATCACTAAAACAAACCTAACATAAACATTTAGATGACAATGACATAGACTGGTGTTCAAAGGCAATCTTAACCCAAAATCTAATTTAAGAAATGACTTTGTTCTTTTATACCACACAGCATCTCAAAGCATACATGTCCTTCTTTTAGAACTAATTCACACATGATGAAGCAAGACAGACTCAAACACCAATCACTTTATCTTTACAAAATCCTAAACTTTACCCTTAGTCCTCTTCTTGGCCCTGATTACTTGTTCATTCAAAGAAATTCAATCCACAACGTCCAAAAGCAATACCAAACAGCTTCACAGAGAAACCTAGACAAACTTGTACCGAGGCTTTCCATTATTCCCCCCTTTTTTCTTATCTTCTTAATTCTCAAGTATTAGGTTCAGCCTTGGAAGAGTGATTTTTATACACATAGCACACACATAGGCACTTCCACACATGGTAAAACAAGACAGACTCACACATGATTAATCTTTAGCACACATGTTTTATGTTAACCTGCCAACCTCCTAAAGCCTTTCTTAATGCCATTTTTAGGATTTGACATCTTATCACTAAGTTAAACTAAGTTTAACTATTGTCACCCCTTAACAAGCATAGTTTACTAGTTGGTAGACCATTTTAGACAAGCCAAAGACCATCTCAAGGCTGCCTTAAGTCCATTTTTTATTAACAGTGTCAAAGACCCTTTAAACCACCTAAGTACATTCTTATTCCAACAAATACCACTCAGAGATTAGTCCAAACAAGTCCTAATAGTCATTATCTAAACCAAATTGTCACAATCAGGAGTAATTAAACAAGTGTGAGATTAATGAACACTTTAATCATAATTCAAGCCTCAGAAACCATTGCTTAAACATCATACTAAGCACATTATTAATATAGAATAAACTATCAATCTTTAAACCTTTAAACCAGGCATGTTACCAAATAGAATAAATAGAATCAAACCAAGAACATTATTTAATAAACCTTTAAACCAAGCACATTACCAAATAGAATAAACAGAATCAAACCAAACACATCGCTTAATAAACCCTTAATCGTAATTCAAGCCCAGAATAATTGCTCAAACATCAAAATAAGCTTATCACTAGTACTAAACTACATTTAACTACACATATAACACTCAATCATACCAAACTACCATTAATAGAAACAGGAACTTAAATAAAGCGATAAAATAATAAATTATTGCCTTTTGTGAGTGCAACCAGAGCAAGAATGGACTTGGATGCCTTCTTGTGCTTCCAAAATCAAACTCAGCCACCAAATACCAGGCACTGAAAAGAAATAAAATCTATAGAACTAGGAAAGACTCGAACTTTTTCGGTTAAAGCCTAATAACACTGATGAAACTTGAATCTTGAGCAAAACTCAAAGTTCAAGCTTCTTAAAAGGTGTCAAACTTGTTTCTTCAGTGAAGGACAGGGTTCTATAAATAGAACCCCCAAAGCTTGTCTCAAATCTTTCTAAACGATGTGGGACTTGTGGATTTTCCACAAGTCCTCATTTGAATCAAACATACACAGTCCAGATTGAAAGGAAACAAAAATCAACGGTTCATTTTTATTCTATACCACTGTAAATCAACAGAATATATAAAGAAATGGCAATGTTGTGCCTTAAAGGGTTGTTTGTCCGGATTTCATGGAGAAAAGGATGAAGCCATTAATGCTTCGTCCTCTCCTCTGATTTCCCACGCTACACACTCCAAATACAATGGGACACCACGAGGAAAAGCGGGGGGGGGGGGGGGGGTGGAGGCAATGGTGGAGGCGGTGCTAGGATTTTGCCCTAGCCGCCTCCTCTTTTTTTTTTTTTTTTGCAAAATGAGACCCCTAGGGTCTGTGAATAAAATGAAGGAGAGGGATATACATATTCCCCCTTTAAATGCTTCATGGACCGGGTCTGGTCCATTATGGACTGGGCTCGGTCCCTTTTTTATAAAAAAAAAATGCATGGGCCTCTTTGACACACACACACACACACACACACACATATATATATATATATATACACACACACAATGTATATTTGCATATACATAGTGTATATATACATATGGAGGGTCAAAGATGCAGTCAAACAAATGGCCCAAACTGAAAAATATCAACTATTAACAAATCATTTTAAGCATGATCAAATTAGGACTCAATTAATTTGAAACACGACTATTAAAACCATTTTGCAAATATGGCCCCAATAATTAATCAAATTAATTACCAAGGCAATTTATTAATTAAACAACTATGCAAACACACAGAATTAAAGTTTGAGGGGGAAAATGGTCAATTCTTTTAATTACTCAAATTACCTTGGACAATAAATAGAATAAATTATTATTAATCTGACTTTTCCTTAATTCACAATAAAGTAAATAAATATTCAAAATTGTTTCTGCTTTTGACTAATTCCAATAAAATATTCCCTAAATGTCATAAATCCTCAATTAATTTTCACATAATTTATATTGTCCTAAAAATCTCTTTATCAATTTAAAGAGGTAAAATATTGTCCTGAATAGTTTTATAAATAAATATTTATCCCCTCTAAGATGCACAGCTTATTTTATTTGTCATCCAAGAACTTTGAGTAATTAAAATAAATTATGGGAGGTCAAAAATTAGGTTTCAACAGGAAACAAGAAAAATGATTTTCAAACATCTTAAATACTTCTGCACCCAAGGTTGAGGCATAGTGGTCAAGATGTGGATTGAGAATGATGAGGTTTCAGGCTTAAATTCTAGCAAAGATGAAAAATCTAAGTAGGAGTTGGCCATAGAAACAAAATGATTTTTCAGTTTATTTGGAATTTTTGCAGTTGGAGTTGTGTTCGGTTATAGTTTTTGGAAATAATATTTGGTTGTTTGAATGTGTTTTTCCTAAAAGCATGAACATGATTTATACCCCTATTTCTAAAAACTATCAAAACCACCAACTTGACTAATTAACCCAAATTTGTCATCCTTATTATTTTCTTCCTCTATCCAAACCACATTCGTTAACTTTGATCCTTATTATTTTATGCAATATACAAAAACCACATTTGTTAACTCTAATGCTTATTATTTTTTCAAACTGATCATTAACCCAAATTTGTCATCCTTGTTATTTTCTTCCTCTATCCAAACCACATTCGTTAACTTTAATCCTTATTATTTTATGCAATATACAAAAACCACATTCGTTAACTCTAATGCTTATTATTTTTTTCAAATTGATCAATTCCCAAAGAGTGTCAAGTTCTTTTCTGTGAAGCTTAGAACATTGGGGAATGGGTAGTAGAGCACGCAACAGTTTGGTGGGTGGTATAATTTGAAAAAACAAAAAAAGAAATACAATTGTCTAATTAACTGAAAGTGAAAATAAGGTTTTAGGTGTTTTTCAAATTTCAAATACAACTTCAATTTGAATTTCTAATCTTCATGGCCAAATGTTGCTTTTCAAATAAACTAAAGAAAAAATTCAGAAAAAAGTGAATAATTCTCATGGCCAAATGAGTTTTAAGTGTGTTTTTCTCATATATGGAACCATATTATAGTCTGATTGTAATAGTTTTATTTATGGTAAATGTAATTATGGTAATGTAGGATCTGTAGTCCTATTAGAATAGGGTTACCTTATTAGACTAAGAGAAAGAAGACCTTACTTCTATATAAGGAGGTCATTATGATGAATACAAAGTATAAAGAATTCTCCCATTATTCTTGTCTCTCTAAATTCTCGTCACTGTCTCAATTTTGACATGGAATCATAGCCACATTAGAAAAACCCAAAAACAATGGCAGGTGACAGTAAAGAAACTGGCGATGACAACAAAGGAATCGCCAGTGAAGAAAACAAAACCCAGAGAAAAAATATCTCTCCCTATGACATTACATCGAATGATAAACCAAGAATAATGGTGACACAAGTCCAATTGAAGGGTGAGAATTATGAATAATGGGCTAGATTCATGAGGGCATCCCTAAGTGCAAAAAAGAAGTTCGATCGGCTTCGTCGATGGTACAATCAAGAAGCCGGATGAAGAGTCGCCGGACTTGGAAGATTGGTGGACTATAAACTCATTGTTGGTGTCGTGGATTCGCAACACCATAGAACCAATGGTTTGCTCAATGATTTCACATAAAAAGAAAGCGGAAGAATTATGGATGAGCATCCGAGAGCGATTCGTCGTTATTAACGGCCCTCAGATGCAACAACTAAAGGCAGAATTACGGAGTGCAAGTAGAAGGGAAGGACCATAGTGGAATACTATGGAAAACTCACTGAGCTATGTTAGGAATTGGAGAATTATGAACAGATTCCAAATTGTACGTGCGGAAAGTGCACGTGCAATCTAGGAATGGTCCTAGAAGCCAAAATTGAGGAAGAAAAAGTCCATCTTTTGCTAATGGGATTGGATGAGACAACGTATGGTACAGTGTGGTCAAACATACTGGCCCAAGAACCGTTGCTATCATTGAACAAAGTCCATTTAAAGTTGGTGCAAGAAGAACGTGTGAGAGGAATCACACGAAAAACGGAGGATCATAGTGAAACCATGCCTTTTGCCATACAAGAAAGAAACCCTTACCGTGAGCAAGGTAAAGGGAAAATGATGGTGCATTCTACAAACATTTCAAGAGATTTGCACACGTTGTGGAAAAATGTTTTTGACTCATTGATTATCTAAATTGGTGGCCAGGAAATCAAAAAGAAGACAAGAAAATTAGAGGAAAAAGACGAGGACAGCAAGCAGAGTGGTGGACCGGAACCGATCGTGGAAAAGGCAACTACCGGGATAACACCGTGGTTGTCAAAGAAGGAACACAGGCGGAGACAGGATCGGTGAACATGTACAAGTAGGACAGGACCTCACAATTTGATCAACGAGATCTGGAAGGTTGTGATTCACATGTTGAATTCCCAAGGAATAAACTCGAATGGAAAAATGGATAGTAAGACCGAAAACTCATCATGTATCATTGACTCCGAAGCTACCAATCATGTGATAGGTAATCCAGAGGAACTGAGAGATCAACGGGACATTCCTAAGTGTCCGGTTGGGCTTCTAGATGGAAGTAGCTCGGTGGCCACGAGAGAAGGAACAACCAGGCTAAATAATAGGATATGGTTGAAGGATGTCCTTTACGTTTCTGGATTTAACATGCAATTTAATTTTTGTGTCACAACTTGTTGATCATTTAGATTGTGAAGTAAAATTTAACAAAATTATGTGTGCTATACAGGACCCCACCACGAGGAAGCTGCTTGGAATGGGTGAGAGTCGAGGTGGACTTTACAACTTTCGGAATGTTCCGCGGATACGAGCTATGAAGGCAGAGGCAGTTGATTAGTTTGATCTTTGGCACAAACGGTTAGGCCATCCTTCAGCACAAGTAACGAAGTCCATTATGGCATTAGGCCTAAAAGAGAGTAATATTGGATCAGATAAAGAATGTGATATATGCCAAAGGGCAAAGCAAACAAGAAGTGATTTTCCTTTAAGTGATAATATAGCTTCAGATATCTTTGAAATGATTCATTATGATTTATGGGGACAGTATAGAACCCCTTCTTCTTCTGGTGCTTCATATTTTTTTACTATTGTGGATAATCGTTCGCGAGCTGTGTGAATTTTTCTATTAGTCGACAAGAAAGAAGTGTCCCAAACCCTAAAGAATTTCTTCGCGTTGGTAGATAGGCAGTTTGGTAAGAGGGTGAAGATTGTTATAATTGATAACGGAACTGAGTTCACATGTATGAAGACTTACTTCTTCGAACATGAAATTCTTGTCCAAACATCTTGCACAGGGACACCACAGCAGAATGGAAGAGTCGAAAGAAAACACCATCACATTCTTAATGTGGCACGAGCATTGAGATTTCAGGGTCATCTTCTGATCAAATTCTGGGGAGAATATGTTTTGATTGCGGGGTACTTGATCAATAGAACACCATCTTCAGTGTTAAATGAGAAACCCCCTTATGAAATTTTATACCTGGAGGCTCCCCGGTATGATCATTTAAGGGTGATAGGTTCACTATGCTATGCACATGCAAAGGGAAGAACACGGCACAAGTTTGAGAGTTAGAGTCGTAAGTGTGTCTTCTTGGGATACTCCTAAAGAAAGAAGGGTTGGAGATTGTATGACTTAGAGAATGATGAATATTGAGCCTCAAGAGATGTGGACTTCTACGAGACTAAGTTCCCCATTCCTGTAGGATCAGGTAACTTGGTCGACAACATAGAAGTGATTCCGGACGAAATGGAGAGAGAAAGAAACCAACACAACTTAGAAGAAGACCAGACTGATAATGTAGGTATGAGTGAAACTCGGATGGACGAAATACTAACACCAGATACCAAACCTACGGACCAGCCAAAACTAGATCGAACAGATGTCGATCCAGATAGAGAAAACATGGAGGAATTACAGACAGAAGGTGTCCGGGCCAACTAAGTAACACCAAAAGAACAATTTGATCGGGATAAACTTCAGAAGCATGAATAGATTCTGTTACGTGGCAACGTCACTGAAACATTCCGGAAAGAAAGTCCATCAACGCGTCCGCTCGATCCAAAGCAACCCTCAGGTGCACCTTACCCTTTAGCTCACTATATATCTTGTGATCATTTTTCCTCGCAACACCAAAGCTTCCTTGCAGCAATCACCACAGGAACTGAGCCAAAAATCTTGTCGGAGGAAATGAAAAAGGAACATTGGAGAAAATCCATGTAGCAAGAGATCCAAGCATTGGAGGACAATGGAACGTGGACATTAGAAACATTGCCACCGGACAAGAAAGCACTCAAATGTTGATGGGTGTACAAGATCAAGTGCAATTCTAACGGCACAATCGAGCGTTATAAAGCTCGATTGGTTATTTTCGAGAATAAACAGGAGGAAGGAATTGACTACAATGAAATGTTTGCTCTAGTTGCTAAGGTAGTAACCGTTCGGATCTTCCTGGCAGTTGCAGCTGCGCGAAATTGGGAGTTGCATCAGCTGGATGTTCAGAATGCCTTCTTGCACGGTGACCTTACGGAGAAAGTTTATATGAAATTGCCACCATGATTTTGTGTTCCTGGTCCGAGCCCAGTATGTCGACTCCGAAAATCTTTATATGGTTTGAAACAAGCCCCACGGTGCTGGTTTGCAAAATTGTCAAGTGCTTTTATGAAATATGGGTTCAAATAGTCGTACTCGGATTATTCTCTCTTCACGATGCACCAAGGAGGTATGCAACTTAACGTCTTAGTCTATGTGGATGACTTGATTATCTCCAGAAACGATCATAGTGCCATTGAACGATTCAAAGACTATATCCGAGCATGTTTTCACATGAAGGATTTGGGCCCTCTGAAGTATTTTCTAGGAGTTAAAGTTGCACGTGGACCAACTGGGTATTTCTCTGTCATTGAAAATATGCCTTGGATGTAATCTCTGAGTCCGGATTTTTGGGAGCTAAACCAATCAATACTCCCATGGAACAGAATCGCGGTTTAGCGTTGTCCAAAGGAGCTAATTTGGGTGATTGATATGCTCAAATTACACTTATTAGTGGCGTAAAGCGGATGTTGTAAAATATAGTAACCTGATCAAGGTTGGGGTCGAATCCCACAGGGAATATGGAGAGAACAGGTTACTAATTGTATGTAATACTGGTCTTCAAAGTCTTTAATTCTATTCCGAATAGTTTGGAATAATTGTTTTGTAGTAAAAATTAGCACTATGACTTGAATTGTAATTAAAGAGAGAGAGACTAAGGTTGTGTTCCCCGTTTTGATTAGATATTATGCTTCAGGTGTCACACCCTAATCTCGCTAGGGTGTGATGGGCACCCGACCCTTCCTTAGAGCCGAGCGAACCCTCTGACTCTTATTACATACATAATCCTTTGAATTCTTAATCAATAAAAATGACAAACATAATAAATGCTTTTGGAAACTTTCAGAAACAAGTCAAATCGGTAATCATATGGAATTTGTAACATAACATAAAATGACACATCGGCTGATGAAGCCGCTTACAAACTGACATTTTATACCCATGACTCTGTCTGCAAAGTCTCTAACATCAATCAGAAATCATAGCACATATACTCTGACTCGGCAGCACTCCAGGAGAAAATGGAGCTTGCCATCTATGCTGGTACATCTTTTATAACAGCTTCAACTCATCTGGGTGTACCTGCGCGGCATGAAACGCAGCCCCCCGAAGAAAGGGGGTCAGTACGGAATATGTACTGAGTATGTAAGGCATGAAATACAGAAAACAGAAACATAACCGGAACTACGGTACAAAAGTAAGTACATTAGCCAGAATACCAAGGTGCTTATTTTTCGAGCGTAGATCATGCATACCGATGTCATATGTCAGAAGAAGTACAGAAAATGAGTAAATCGTCCAGAGTATCAGAATACTTACTTTCCAAACACAGATCATGCTTGCTGACCTCATATGTCATCATATACATATACATGTAACAGATCCCAGGCCTCTAGTGAGGGACGTGGTGGATGGAGTCATTATGTATGCTGACATCATATATCATATACACATATAACAGATCCCGGCCCTCTAGTGAGGGACGCGGTGAATAGAGTCATCATATATGCCGATATCATATATCATATATGCACATAACAGATCCCGGCCCTCTAGGGAGAGACGCGGTGTATAGCCATCCTGGCCACCATCATATTATCATATACAGACATACATATAACAGATCTCGGCTCTCCAACGAGGGGCGCGGTGAACAATGCAGAGGAATGTGCACGATAACAGAACCTGGTCCGGGACGCAGTGGAGGACATACTGAGGCTTGCACGAACAGAGTAGTGCGAAACCACATGCACACAAATCAAGACTCGATAGATACGTACACGTACTGACATCTGAAGGCTCATAAACAAGTTTCGGGTCAATCCGACTTAGTATAAGAAAGTTACGAGCGTTTGAAGTACAGAACCTTCTACGAACGTTTCAGAAGCCATTTTTGGAAAATTAAAGCAACGATCATATCAAGTATCTTTCGGATACCGTTATGGATCAAATCAAATATAGCTTGTGGAACCATATGTACATATCAAAATATATCAAGACTTAACGGAATAATCAGACGTGCTATCATTTGAAAATCAAGACATTAATCATATCACTTATCTCTCGAATGCCAATTCGGAAACATATCAAGTAGATCTTCGGACATCATAGATACGCATCAAAATCATATGAAACGGCTTATGGAAATCAAGATTATTAGCCATCCTAGTGGCTCTAAGAATGGGAATTTCTTTGAAATCATTCATATACGTTATTTTTTCGTTTCATAAAGATCATGCCAAAAGAAAGAAAGGGTAAGCCTTTCATACCTGTCCCACGTCCTATTAGCTACGCTTATTCGTCCAAACTTGCTAGTCTACATTCAAGAAGATTTACATAATCATTAGATTCATCGACATATACTTGTCTAAGTCTTTTAAATGAATTCATCTATATTCTACCGAAATTTCGGCAGCATTTCCCCTGTAAATACACCATCCCCGAGATTCTAACTCGGCCAATTTTATCAATAACAATCCGAGAATTCAACTCGGCCAAATTATCAACAACAATATCAACAATCACATCTCCAACTTCAACAATTATTTCAAAATATATTCTAACATTAACAACCTCCGTCACACAATTCAACGGCATTTCATTTATATTCAATTCAATCACATATAATCAAGCCAATACCAATGATCTCATATTCAAGTGTTAGTCCGAGATCATTCTAACATGATTCAAGAATACTTCAAACAATTCACATAATGTTCCAAACAACCCAATCAACATATTACTTCGCCCGAAACCTTCCAAATTCAATAAGAACAATAACAACACATTTTCTTCTTTCAAATTCAAACACAACAACCCAACTTACAATCTTCCAACCACATGTCTCACCTTCAAATTCATGAATTATATTTACAACCTACACATTAGCAACTCTATTCTTGTAATTATAAGGAACCATACTAATATCACATTAACTTCTTCCATAATCCACAAACGATTACAACTTCAGTTCAAACCATTAAATCTTCATTTAACATCATAGAATCCACAACACAACAACAATCAAAATGCTAAATAAAATCAATTCATCACATCTCACAACACCACCTCTATATTCGGCCACCACTTCCACACACATATTTTCATGAATTTCATTCATTCCTCACTCTACAACATATACAAAGCATCCATAACATATGAAAAGAAGATTGAATACATACCTTTTCACTTAACTTCTTGGCTTGGCTAGGGTTGTGAACTTGCACAAATGAATGATTTTATTGCTCCAACAACCTCTCCATGTTAATTAGGGCCTTCAAATTGTTTGGAATACTAGAAGAAAATATTTTTTTGATAAGTTTTCCATGGGGCCAAATTTGGCTAGCCATGGCCGAATGCCTTGTCTTCTTTTTCTTTCTTTTTCTTCTTCTCCAATCTTCTTGAATTTGTGGAAAGAAAAGATGAAATATTCATCATACCTCTTATATATATATATATATATAAAGATTCAACCAATAGAAAGGAGGACATTTTCCCCTAACCATGGCTTGAATTAATTGGTCCAACAAGGAGGTGAGACCCACACACCCACACACACACACATACACGGCCAAAGATGGCCTTTCATGAACTTTCAAGAAATTTTTCTTCTTTTGCAAGATTCTCGTTTGCCCCTAGCCTTCCACAATATTTCCATGAACCACCTTGTGAATTTCCCTTTTTACCCTTAGCCTTTCTCAATAATTCCATACTAATAATGTTCATAAATACTATTCATAAACAACTTGTACATTAAAATAATTTTGGAAAATTGTCTTGCCCTTAACTTCTCGCAATTATCTCGAATTATCCGAACGTACAAAATACGGGCTATAACATCAGGTTTCAATGTGATATACTTCTAATGGCTGTTCTAAGGATTTGCACTTGATCTCTTCAAGACTTCCTAATGTTTCCCAACAGTTAGGCCGTATTTCCTCTTTATGATTTTCCCAAATATAAAAGAGTTGATATCGACGAACGATCAATATGCCAATTAGACTTGTTCTTATCCCTAAGTTAGTCTATTAAACGAGGGTTAACACCCCGAGTTATTGTTATTCAATCTTACCTATTCTAACCCACTTTCCCAAGAAAAGTTAGAATAATGGCTTAGGCTAATGCTTGCAATCATTACCCAACACTAAAACACAAAGATTGAATAAACACCAACAACCATTATGCATATATCAATAGTAGAAACCCATTCACATAATACCCATCATAGTGTCCACAACCTTAGAAATAAAATTACCTACTCATACTTTTGTTCAACAAGGAAAGCTTAAAAGAAGACATAATGTACTTACAATGGTAATAAATGTGAACTAAGGATGAAGTTGAGGCCTGAAATGCTCCAACAACTTCACAAATATCAAATGCTAAGAGTTAATACTCTACAATGAGTGAAAATTGGATGAAAAACCTAGAAGAAACAATTTATAGGACCTAAAAACGCGCCACAGTTCTGGACAAAAACACCGTTCGCAGCATCGTTACTAACTGTAACACGTGTTACGGTCCGTCCTTTGTTCCGTCCTTTGTCAGCTTGATATTAGGTCAACCGTTACGGCTTCCTTCGACGGACCGTAACACAGGTTACGGTCCGTATCTCCCAGCGGATCTGAGCCTCAAGTCTTCAGTGGGTATCATCTTGACATGCATTACGCCCCACGTTACGCCCCGTAATGATGCGTTATAGACCGTCCTTCTAAGTCGTAATTGTGTTATACCCCGTGTTTTCAGAGCATGAGTATGACATGTACCTCACCGTAGTAATGGAGTGTCGGAGACGTCCCATGATGTTTTGAAAAGCACAAGCCATGGAAAGTACGTAACAACGAAGAAAACATGGTGAATTACGATTTCGTAAGCCGTAATCGGGAAAGAGTATTTTGAAATACAAGAACATGGCCATCATTAGTATAATAAGTGATAAATATCATGTATGGAGAGTGTCGGAATATTTTGAGATCGAACAAATTGAAGAAAATAAGTTTGACGAAAATTTGAGAAATGCTGGATGGATTTTTAGTCAACTTTGGAGGGGTATATATCCATTTATATTTGGGGTTTTAAGGCGTTTCAAAAGCCAAAAATGAAGTTCGTCGAGTCTAGTTTATAATGCAACAAACCGCTCGTTGATAGGACATCGGAGTAGAGAATTATAGACGTTACAAACTGAACGGTTGATGCAGAAACATGGCGCTACAGTACTGCTACAGTACTGCAGCTACAGTGACTCCGTTTCAGCCCTTATAAAAAGCGGCAAACCCCCATTTTTATCATCTAAAAACTTCTCAAAATTTCCAGAGAATTCAGCAGCCAAAATGGGCTCTCACATCACATAAAATTGAAGATTTTGAGCAAAATTTCAAGCTACGGAGTACTAATCGAAGTCCAAACAACACGTAGACGCGATGATGATTTCATTTTTGTGTTAGAGTAGCTTGGGAACAAGAAAATGATGAAGATTTTGCAACCTTCATAAAAACAAGGTATGAATCATTAAATCCTTCTCTTTATCAACCTTGATTAAGGAATATTTGCAAGAAATAAAAGTTGTAGTTGTTGTGTTGATGTTTTTGATTTATGGATTGAGGGTTGAAGAGAAATTTGGATGGAAATACATATATTTATCTTGTAGGATGTTGGGGATGTTGTTATTAATGTTGTTAGTATTAATGTCGGCTTCTTTACGGAAATAAAGTTATTAAATAGTCGTATCGTAAGTGGGTTGGTTGAGAAATTTGAAACACAGTGTGTGGGCTGTTTTATGGCATATGTTGGTGTTGGGAATGATATTACTACTATTGGTATTGTTGTTGATGTTGTTGGTTATTGAATTGGAATTTCGGGCGAGGCATATAAACAGGGGAAATGCTGCCTGAATTTCGACAGAATCTAAAAGAATTTTTAATTAAAGTTTCGAGACGAGCGTATGATGATGATTCTAACAATATTATGAATGGTTCTATATGTAGATTACGAGGCTATCAATGATATTAAGTGAATTGCAATACAGGAAGTAAGTTGGAAGTCGAGAAATTATCTTACAGGTATGTTAAGGCTACTCCCCTTCTTTCTAAAGGCTGTGATCTTTCCGTTATAAATCTCTGTGTCGTATCCCTAATATCATTGTTCCCGCAAATGCTAGAAGCCCGCGAATTTCGTGATCCTTATGAGGTTCTTGAATTTATAAAAGCATGATTCTTTTCCTACCAAACTATGTATGAATCCCATAAAAATTTTCATTTCCAAGAACGTTAGAAATTCATGATTCTTAAAGTTTTTATGATGCCAAAGATGAATAATTCCTTATGATAACCATGATGATGATTATGAGAGATTTATTTATCCAAACTCCAAGGCATACGGATTTCATGTTATTATGAGATAATTTTTCATTCATAGAGATTTTCATGTACATGAGCTTTACATTATTATGATGACTATGATGAGAACGATTTTATGTTCAAAGGTTCCAAGTTTATGATTTCAATGACGATATGAGAATATTGAGCTATCTTTTGACCTTTCTTAATCTTACTCATTGTGGTTGATCTCACCTTATAATAACTTTTCCTTCAAGGTGGGACAAAGCGACGATAATTATTCCATAACACAATCGGAGGTTACCGACCTTACGTCACTCCGATGTATTTATAGCTTTTACTTCGCTCTCATGCATGCTTTATATATATATATATATATGTATGTATGTATTTTCTCACACCGCGCCGCGCTATAATCGGCCGGGCAGGCACGTAGATGTGTACACCACTGCAGTGGACATGTTATGATATTGCCTCGGACGCGGGAGGCCTGGACGCAGGCTAATGATGATAACACCGAGCCTTGATGGTCGGGCATGATATTATATATGACACCGTGCCTTAATGGCCGGGCATGTTACTATATATATATATGTATAAAAATGTTTTTTTTTAAGAGGCTAAGCATGCATGACATCCGCTCTACGAGGCATTCAGATGTACAGATTATCTCTCTTATTCCTTGTTACTTTTCATATCTATGTTACGTTGTTACTCATGCCTTACATACTCAGTACATTATTCGTACTGATGCCCCTTCTTGTGGGCGCTGCGTTTCATGCCACGCAGGTGTATACAGATGAATAGAGGATATGCTAGAAGATGTTCCAGCGGGATTGGCGAGCTCCATTTCTTTCCGGAGTGTTGCCGAGTCAGAGTATGTGTGTTATGGTGTATTGATTTATGTTAGAGACTTTGCAGATAGAGTCACGTATATAGCCTGCCAGTCTAGTAAGCGGCTATCTAAGCCGATGTATTCAGTATGCATTACTTTACAGATTTCATATGACTACAGTTTTACTTGGTTTAAGAAAGATGAAAAGAATATTTTTCTGAAAAGCTTCCATTATGAATTTCAATTCATGACCTGAAAGTCCAGTGAGATTATGAGTATAACGAGAGCCAGTGGGTTCGCTCGACTCTAAGTAAGGGTCGGGTGCCCATCATGCCCTATCAGGATTGGGGGTGTGACAGTAATGTTGACAATCCTTCAGCATTTTACTGAAATTTCCTCTCAGGTTCGGTCCACGTTACAGTCCGTAACTCTTGTTACGGACCTTCCTTCTGAGCTGTAACGTTGACAATCCTTCGGTACTTCAATCTTATGTTCCGGATCACGTTACGGTCCGTAACACGAGTTACGGACCGTCCTTTAGCTCCAAAGTTGTCCATTTTTTAGCGATTTTCTTCATTTTCGTTCCTTAGTCAACCAACCCTACAAAACATCAAAATAACATAAGAAATGATATAAAAACACTTAAAAACAAGTAAAACTTCTAGTAAAAAAAGACATCAAATGTGCCATAATTTCACGGCACATCAGTGATCTGAACCATACCGACGTATGGTCAGTAGATTGATATACCTCAGTTTTACCCGACCTAAGTTGTCGTATTGCGTGCATGTTCAGTCCCAATTCATGTAGCAACCGAAGGAAGCACCTTGGAACGCAGCTCTCCGTGTGGTGCGCTACTTAAAGAATAACCCAGGACAAGGCATTGTGATGATAAAACATTGTTATCTCAAATTGTACGAATAGTGTGATTCGGACTGGGTTGGATGGCCGTTGATTCGAAAATCACTTACTGGTTAGTTTATCTCCCTTAGGAATTCACCTATATCATGGAAAACCAAGAAGCAACATATTGTCTCTCGCTCGTTAGTGGAGGCAAAATACCGATCAATGGCAATGACAGTCTGTGAATTGAAATGGTTAAATAGAATTTTGCATAGTGTGGGCGTTGAACATAAATCTCCGGTGAAAATATACTGTGATAGTTAAGAGGCATTGTATATTGCACGAAATTCGATGTTTCATAAAGATACTAAACACATTGAAGTCGACTGTCACTATGTCCAGGAAGCACTCCAATCCGGTGTAATACTTCCCAGTCATGTGTCAACCAGTGAGTAATTGACCGATGTGTTTACAAAGGCTTTGGGCAAATCGCAGCATCAATATTTGACTGGCAAGTTGGGAATTTGAGGCCCCCATGTTCCAACTTGAAGGAGGTATGGAACCCTATTCTAATCTAATTGTAATAGTTTTATTTATGATAAATTGTAATTATGGTAATATAGGATGTATAGTCCTATTAGAATAGGGTTACCTTGTTAGACTAGGAGAAGGAAGACCTTACTTCTATATAAGGAGGTCATTATGAGGAATTCGAAGTAGAAAGAATTCTCCCATTATTCTTGTCTCTCTAAATTCTCGTCTCTGTCTCGATTTTGACATGATCTGTCCTAACCTTGGCGGATAGAGTTACATTGGGACGTTCGTCTTTAATGAGTCCTAAGTACTTGATGTAGTTCACCAAGTACACCTTGCAATTACGGTGCAATACATGTCACCATATCTGTCGAAGACTGTTAGAATTTTTTATGTTATTTCTCTCTCCATTTCTCTAATGGGAGGACTTCAGAGAAGTTGAAGGAACCGAGCTCCAAACTAAAATGGAAAAGGATGAAGAGTTCCCTATAATCCTTGGAAGGAGTATAGGAATATCTTCTTATCAGGGTATGAACATATTAAAAAAATTGAATTAAATATTTTTATTTAATACAACATTACACAAATATTGTGTCATAGAGGTTTATCACTGCAAACTAGATTTAACTCAACAATACGCATAGATCCTGCTTACGCACAGGCGTTGGAGCTCGTCCAAAGTACTTGATGTAGTACACCACCCCTTGCAATTACCATGCAATACAAACCATATATGTTGAAGACTATAAGAATTTTTTATATTATTTCTCTCCCCATTTCTCTATTGTTTTTATGTTGGTAA
Source organism: Lycium barbarum (assembly GCF_019175385.1). NCBI lineage: Eukaryota > Viridiplantae > Streptophyta > Magnoliopsida > Solanales > Solanaceae > Lycium > Lycium barbarum. The sequence continues at coordinate 16,186,637 of NC_083344.1, read as the reverse complement.
TAATTTGGTATTCGAAATATATTGACTTGACTAATTTATATTTACATCCGATAGGTACTATAAAAGGGGAAGAACTCCTTACTAAAAGTTTTTTATTCTTAGATTTCGAACATGAAATCTCTAGAAAAAAATGGAAAAATCACATCTATCTCACCAACCTCTTGGTGATTCCATCTCTCTCTTAAACCTTCTCTTAATTAAGTTGACCTCCTTGTTTTTTGGTGGTTTGGACAATTTGTAAATCCTTTTAATTTTTTTTTTCTATAATACTAAGTTAAATTTATTTTTCATTTTTCTCAGTCAAGCACTTTGAATCACAAAGATTATATTTCAAATCAGTATGATTTATTTTCTTCTTTCACTCGAATGTCTGCACCAAGAAAAAAAGGACAGATATGATTTTAGTGACCCGAAAAAGTGCTTTGCAGTGTTAAGCCTTTTGATAGCCAAACTCCAAATTGTATAACACTTGAACGAATGCACAAAGTAGTAACTGCAAAAAGGAGCTATTTTCAATTACAAAGCTGAAGAGATAAAGTAGGAGGTACCTCGAAGATCACAAGAATCAAATTAGGTGCCAAAGAGTTGTCATGTTGACATGTGCAGAAATTTACAAATAATACATCTTACGCCAACCAATGAATATGATATGAATAAAAAATCTTAAAACTTATATATTCTCAAGAAGTTTGCACATTTACTTAAAAGAGAAGAAAAGCATCAATATGTGTCTACTCAATGAAATAAAAACAACATTTGATGTTTGAAGTCAAATAAGGGTACGGTGATTACGGTTCCGTACCTTTTCATAAGAGACAAATGTATCTTTCATGACAACAAATTTGGAGGCCTGCTCTTTGCTCACGTATGTTTCCGCGTCCATTTTTTGACTTACTAATTACTTGCTCCTATCTAATTATCAATAAAAATTTCTAACTTGTAACTAATGTATCAAGTTATATTTATTTTAAGGATTTTTAATTATTACACACAAACAGTGTACAGTTAACATTGCACGTTAATTTAACGGTTAAAATCTTATATTACTTTATTTTTCAGATTATCATAAATTTGCTACGAAAAATTACTAGTTAGTATAGGTCAATTTAACTTGAGGATGTAAATAATATATACAACATAAAGAACTCTTTCAGGTAATAAAGCTGATTCGGTAAGAAAAATTTAACAGATAACTCTCTCAAATGGCCGGTCAGGGAATTGGGTTGGGTTTTATGAACTAGGTAATATGAAAAACTTGAGTTTTCTCCAAAAGTGTTTTTCTTGTCGCGCGAAAAAAAAAAAAAAGGTTTAACTTTTTGGTTTGTCTTCTTTACCTAACAAAGATTTTGCTATAACTTGTTATGGAAGTTAGTCGGAGTATGACCTTTCTAGAGACTGCTCGTATAAAAGGTCCTAAACTACCACTGAACAATAAGAAAAGTTTGCTTATGTCCTTCGTTAATAATTGCGATTATTCGCGTCTAAGGCCCCATGACGTTTTAATGTTAATGGAAGTACAATACGATACGGGACTTAGTAGAAGCAATAAGGTGACTTTAAATTATTCAAAATGGACAAATACACGTCTCAGAACTTGAACAAGAGCCATGCGTTACATTACCATCGTGTGTGATAAAATAGAATAATTTCAGTATTGCGTCGCTATAACTTTGAGTCGCACAACACTTGGAGAAAATACCATACTAGTCTGGCGCTATGAATGTGCCTCACACAACATTTGATTACACATCATTTGAAGGAAATTCCAAGTTTGATAGGTGTGAAATAGGTAACACAGAGTGTCTCCACGGCCTAAAATATCCCAGAATATAAAAGGCATGTCAGGACTGGAGGAGAAAAATGACTTAATTTGGGCTTCACCAATTTATTGAAGGAAAGCTCCCCATCATTAAAATAATGCTAATTCTAGTCGATTAACGCAAGAATCTACTAAGGATTAACACATGAAATTACAAATATTTTATCCAATCCTCAAGGAGAGACGAACTTAGGGTTTTCTAAAAATGGTAAAACTTGATGACTCTTTCTTTTCTCGGAGATGACAACGGAGTATAAGGAGCACATAATCCGAACTAGCAAATTATCTAAACCATGAATTAAATGAACGTAACCTTATATTGGTTAAGTTATGGGTTAAAGTTTAAATCTTTGGACATATATTAATTGCTATCAACCCCCAACGTCGGGTGGACCGTAAATTAAGTGTTGGAATCACTTTTAAGGAAACAAGGAGTGGAGTAAGTTCATAGCTCGAAGTAAGTTAAGACTTACTTATTTACTAAAAAGGAATTCTAAACAAAAATATATACCCCCCATGTTTGATAAAATGTTGTAGCTAGACGGTATTGTTTTTGCGATTTAGCTCTTAGACCATTATATTCTCACTTAGTTCAGTCTCAAGTAAGAGAGTATGAGTCGTATATATGGATTGTTAGCCATCTTTCGTGACTTTTGTGATTTCTTTACTCAACTTTCGAAACATTATATTTTCACACGAATCATGGATCATTACATGTCATGTGCATTGCATTATTATCATATTTATTATCAGTTCAGATTAAGCTAATGATATGCTCACATCCAGACTCTAACAGGAGGACTAGCCGCTCTCTCTTGTGCTAGTGCCACGAAGATCGGGTTTAGCTACCCCACTCTCGTTCGAGGCTATTGTATGTAGTGAGAGGTAGGTTGACATTCTCTCGTGCGTGTTACTAGATCTCACATATGCAAGGCCACATTACGAAGACATTTTTAACAAAAAATCATTTGCTTTCAGAATTATTTCACATGTGCATTCCATAAAATTTAATTCAGGTACTTCTGTGCAATAAAGCATAAGTTTAAGTACCACTCATAAAATTAACCTATAGGACTTCAACTTTTTTTAAACTAAGGTATATATTATGACCACTGTTCTATTAATTGTTTTCTGTATTACGTAATAGCAGTATACATCGTCTGGACAATCTAGCAGGAATAATATTCACTATTAATAGTGCGACCCAAATAAATTAATCACACTTGACCATATTTCCAACACGATTGGATACTTATCTTTGACAAATTGATCAGTTTGAAAACAATCTATATATGATCACACCCTAAGGATTTACTATTTGGTACTTTATGAATCTGATCATTTCTTAGAATTATCTAGTTTATACTTTTATTCTATAGAGGAAGTTGCATATTAGACCCCCAAATATGCACAAATTTAAATTTAGACCCTTGTAATATTTGAATAAGCACATTAACTTCAATTAATTAAAAATAAAATAAAGGCAGCAAACCCACAATATATTATTAATTGAAGTTTATAAGTGCTTAGTTGCATATCACAAGCATCAATACAATACCTTATCATTAATTAAGGGATCAAAAATATACTTTTCTTAAAAAAATAGGGTAGGTTTAACCACCAAATTGAGTATTGCTGCGACTAATTAGGCTAGTTTTTAAACAGCAAATTGCCGTAATATATATATTTTGAACCTGCGCAATTTGACAATTTTTTAGTAGTGTATGCTTGTATGGTTACAAAATTGCAAGTAGACTTTAAATAATACAAACTCTAAAATTAAACTATGAAAAATTCTGGTAAAACTATATAAGTACGGATGATAATTCAGCAAGTTTATCCCAGTCTGTCGGAATATACAGTTCAGCCACAGTTTACTTATTCAGAAATTTCCTTGTTTGACTTTGTAGTCATATGGATTTATTGTCACATGTTGTGGAGCTCCACTTGCATTATTCTTTATGTAATTAGACGTGGTTTGGCTGAGATTTCTTTCATTTCCCTGTCAGATGATAACTTTGGGTTTTCTTCTTTTTCTTTTTCAAATAATTTAATATTCCAAATTTATTAGTAACAGATTAATCTGAATTTTGCGTTCTTACCATCCATGTTAGGTCTTCTGTGTATGAGATATGCATCAGCCGCGCAGCGTCTTTGATGTGTTGGAGTTATCCCGCTATTATATTTTTCTGAGCACGAAATTTAAGAAAGAATTTTTTTTTTGGAAGTTTATGGTCTTAAAATAAGCTATAGAATGACGATAAATCATTTAATAAAAGATAAAACAGGTAATTTAAATTAAGTTATTATTAAATATAGAAATATGTCATTTCTTTGGGACTAACAAATAAAAAAAGAGTGTCACATAAATGAAACCGGACGAAAAGAGTGTCACATAAATGGAACCGGAGTAATTGATGACAAGTAAAATAACGTTATGGACGATAGTTAATGGACTAATATTTAATTAACCTATTCTTATTATTGTTTCACTAATTGGGATTTTTAACCTTTTTAATGGTAAATACTTAATTACCATGGCGGAGCCAGGATTTCCACCGAGGGGGTTCAAAATATAAAAAAAGTAAACATATGAAGAAGCCCAAAGGGATTCAACATCTACTATATATACATAAAAAATAATTTTAACCTTGTAAAAACAGTATTTTTTTTCCGCCGAGAGGGTTTGGATGAACACCCTCGACTCTATGTGGCTCCGCCACTGAATACTTACCTACATCGAGTGTTTACTCAAACTAATGCAATTATGATGGTTAAGTGTTTTAATGAAGTGAATATGTAAGTTAGTTAATCATGGTTAAGTGATAGTTGATATATTCAAACACATGTCATACACCATAGGATCTAGTAGCTCAGTTGGTTGGCTACCTGAACTTTCACCTTGTTGGTGAGGGTTCAAATCTCCACCTTATAATCCTCTGCCCCATTTTCCCTTCCCCTACCCTCAATGTAAAAAAATAAAAGAAATGTAAATATATATATATATTTATATATATATTTCATTACAAGTGGAAAATGACTTTTATTTCTAGTTCGTGAAGGTCGTTATCTTTTGCACGTATCCCGACTCTTTTTCGTACCTATTTCTTCAACTAATACTTAAACATTATTTTGACGAAACTTGAAAACACTATCCTCATACTCTACAGGAAACCTTATCTCTTTGTTATCTACTTTTATACCTACTAATTACTGAAAAATTAATTTTAAATATTGAACATTTTCTATGAAAACCATTTTCATCCATACCCAACACACTTCATACAAGAACAAAAAGGATCCATCTGTTGCCCATTTAGGAGATGGGCTAGGCCTATACGGAATGACCTATCAACTTAGCCCACTAACATGTCCTACTTCAGCTGAAAGCCCCTAGGCCGATTTATCCAATTACAAAGGATCCTTTTCAGGTTAGTGTTTAGTTTGTGTCCCTATTTTTAAAACTTGTACAAGTATATTCCCTATAAAATTATCCTTCAGTTAAGATATTTCTCAATTTTTTTATATTAATAAGTCAATACTTGGACGGAAAAATATATCATAAAAAATTGTTACTGTTGAATAGCAAGATAGAACATTGCGGGATACGTGGGAAGTTAGAGAATAAATGGCAAATAATAGCATCACTTGCAGAGGAGACTTTAGCCTATGTTGAAATTGAGACTCTTATTTTCTGGTAATATTTGCATTGCACGTCACAATTGTATTTTAATTCATCAATCTATATCTATATATAATATAAAGTTAGGCATAAACAAGATGATGTGGCACCTCTCTATGATCACCATTTCTTTTTATCTTTTTTTATTAGTTTTTTGGCTTTTTCTCTCATTTTTCTAAATTATTTTATTTTAAAATTAAATGTCATCTCCATAACTCACATCTCTTTATCTTCATAAATTCTACTCTTAATTGATATTAATAATATCCTAACTCTCTAAGCCTTTCATGTTCATAACCCAATTATTTAAGTTTGCATTAGGAAATCCTATGCCAACTGTTTACTCTCATTACATTTATCTTTTTTCGTCAGTTTTTTTTGCCTATTACTTCTGTTTAACATTTAATTTTCCTCCCGCCAAAAGAAAGAATAATTCAGTTCAGCTAATGGAACGTTTACAACTATTCATAATGGAGACAATTAATTCAAAGTGGTTGTTCGCTGCCTTTAAGATACATAATTGATATAGCACATAAACGCAGAGCACGGACAGGAAATAGAATTCCAATTTCTTCAGATTTTCTCTCCAAAAGCACTCCAGAGAAAGAGAGTGCATTACAGGGGAGTGGAAGAACACATAAAGAGAGAGATAGAGAGAGAGAGAGAACACGTTCAAAAAAGGGGGATATACACGGAGCACGGCATAGGGATGTACACATCAAATACTCCATCTGATATGTACATCTCTGCGTATATGACTATTTGTGTTCTCTGCAATGGTTTATGCTAAACTTTCTATTTTTCCTTCAACTATTTATATGATTAGTTTAACGTCAAGAAAGTTTTGTAAGACCAGGTTAGATGTTTGGTTAATTTCTTTAATAAACAGTGTTATGTGCTATACATATTTTTAGTTCATTTGATTATCATTTTGGACAAATATCGGGATAGAAGACCATATTAGATATTGGAGAATTTTTTTTCCTAGAGCTTCTATGTATGATTGTATATTTATATGGTTTTTTGCTTTTGGATGTTTCTACTTTTGGAAAGTTCTTTAGATTTACTTTTAGGAAAAAAGTGTTTGCGAAGAAAATCTTAATCAAGGTGCTATTCACAGTAATCTTTTGCCTTTAATCCATTATTATTTCGTTATGCTTTAGTTAATTATATCAATTCTTAAGGTTGCAATTAGATGGAAATTTTCTTTTGTTTTTAGGATTTCTTGAAGTATTTTTTCCAGTTATTTGATCTTAACATTCAAAGTACAATCTCAACAGTCTTTCACTTTATTTCATAACTTGTGTTATGTTTTAGTTATTGTATCAGCTCTTAAGGTTATTCTAATAATTTAGATGAGATTTCTATTTTGTTACTTTTCACGATTCATTGCCGTATCCTTTTATTCATTTGAAATCCATAGATAAGGAAAATCACGTTTCATTACAATTCTTTTATTGGTAATGTTGAATAGTCTTTTCATATTTTTACGATACTGATAATGACATACTTGTGGTCACAATATTGTTGACGCTTAAAACTTTTTATTTTATTTTTTTGAAAGGTAGAAATTCAAAGGATACATGTAACTAAATCATCTTTATACAAAATGTATTTTGTCCTGTGAAGGCATGAAGCATGAATCTTAAGATTGGTGATACTTCTTTTAAGTATGCTTATTTGATTATTGATCAAGTTATATTAATAGCAAATAAAAGCTTAATATTATGATTTATCAGTAAAGATTATTTATTTAAAATAAAATATTATGACATTAAATTTTTTTATTGTATTTTAATTTGCTGTTATAACCGCGCGAAGCGCGTATAAATTTACTAGTCAGTGAAATTACAGTGATTCCCAGCATTAGGGCAGAATTAACTACTTATAGATACAACTTAATCTATCAAATCTATATTGTTGTGGTCTAAGACAATGTGATGTAACGTTTCTCTTAGATCAAAACACATATTTTAATTTTTGTCGATTTTCCGTTTTTCTTCTATCTAATAAAAAAAAAATCCTTTTTCGAGCGCTGGACTCATAATACTTTTAGCTTGTGAGAATCTTTTTCCCTTAGGATCTCCTTGATCGAGCAAATTCATATTAGTTAGCCAAGTGAGATGCTTAAAGAGAAAAGATTGAAACAAAACTGCAAAAGGTCATTCTCCAAATATTATGTGGCTGATGCAACATGATTATGTACATAAAACTTACTAAAATCTAATCAAGATTATATTTTAAACTCAAAGTTTTAAAAAGTCAATAAATTCATTACTAAAAAATTTAGAATATGAACCCCATCAATTTTATACTATGATTATGCGTCTGCAAATACTAAGATGTAAAATTTACTTGGCATAGGTTTCATTATTACTTATTTATGGAACATAACTAAACTTTTCAATAATTATATTTAGTAACTAAAATATAACATATTTACTTCATATAGCTACCACGTTTTTACCACTCATCTGATAACTTCCCACACTCCTAAATTTAAGCCAACAAAAACGTCTCTCTCTCCTATCCCCCTAAATACACGTCATTATTCACAATATCCATTAATTTCCTGCAATTTCAAATCAGTTTTACAATTCTTCAACTTCCTTTTTTTATCTCTAATTAACTACTCATTAATTTCACTCATGATTCAAATCTAATTCCCAAAAAAGGTAAGATTCTATACTGATTTTTAATTTTCACCGTGTATTTAACCTATATTTTGGGGTTTTTTTTTTTCGTTTGAAGCAGGAATGCAACTCTAAATAATTAATTATCGGTGTTTGTTCTTGGTTGTTTTTTCTTAGATTCAAGTGAAATGGCTAAGAAAGCTTCTACTCCGATGAGAAATACAGGTATAGAACCCGAATTTGAGATTCCTAATTTTTCTTTGGGAATTTCTCAACATGAAACTGCCATTGCAGGCTCTTATGCTGAGAATCGTTCAAAAAGAATTAACGATCATAGGCGTTCTAAGGATTATGTTGATTCGAAGAGTAAACAACAAGAAAAAGTGAAAAAGCTTTCTCAAATGGAGAAACAAAAGAAGAGAAAAGCTGGTGACAATGTTGTTAATGTTAAGGGCAAAATAATTGCTAAAGCCAAACATAATATGGATGAGGATGATCATGAACAGGTATATTTATGTTGTATTTTCAGTATATTTAGTTCGTTTTTTTTAGTTCAGTTATTACAGATCTATGAATTAACCAGATCTATATTTTATGTGCATTTTAAGTATATTTTCTGTTGTTATTTTTTTACACATGTTTCTTCAGTTAATTCGTGTTTATTGTTCTTCACCATAACTGTAATTTTTAAGATTTTTAAGTATATTTGTGTATATTTTGTTGACAGTTATTATAGTTTTGTAATTTACATATTCAGTCAATATATGTCATTATATTTTCAGTATATTCATATATATTTATTGTTGAATTACATTATATTTTTTCATTGTCAATCACTGTTTTGTTTTATATTTGTATATATTTTTGGTTGATCTCTTTTTTACCTGATTGTGTTCACTGTTTTTTGTCAATTATACGTGTTTTTTGGCATGTTGTTTCAGGTATCTAAATTTTTGGTTACCAAGCACCCTGCTATGGCACCATCTATGTGTAGATACACGAATGTTAATGTAATGCAAGATATTAAAGGCAAACTAACAGACCCACAGATGGATATGTTTAGGAATTCTTGTTTTGGTAAATATCTCAGAATGCAGCAATTGGATGTACAAGCACAGATTTTTCGGTGCTTTATGGTCAAAGAACTTAGGGGCAGTACATATAGGTGCTTTACATTTGAAATAAATGGTAAAGTTATGTGTTTTGGCCTTAGAGAATTTGCAATGATCACTGGGCTAGATTGTGTCTCTGATGAAAACGATTTTGTTTATGATAACTCAAAACCGAATAGGCTTATGGTTGAATATTTTGGTAGAAATGAGGAGAACCAACTGCCAGTTAAAAGACACGAGATTATTGAGTGTTTCAACAAGACAGTTTGGGATGATAAAGGGGATGACGCGGTCAAGATGGAAATATTATATTTCATAAATACGTGGGTACATTGTGGTGAGCCAAACTCAACAAACATACCAAGGATCCATTTTGATGTTGTAGAGGACGGGAGATATAATGAGTATCCTTGGGGTAAAGATTCGTTTAGAGAGTTGGTTGTAAGCATCGGGCAGAAATATGCTGGTTTTAAGAAATATTATAGGATTCATGGGTTGCCACTTGCTATGCCAGTCTGGTTGTATGAATGTTGCTCAAAAGTCCCGTCCACCATTGCAGTTAAGACGAGGAATTTTATTCCTAGAATTTTGAACTGGCGGACCACGGAAGGAAAACCAGAATTCAAGAGATTGATGGATGGCATGTTCAGAGACGACAAAAACCTGGTAAAACAGTTTTTTAACAAACTGAACAGTTATATTTGTTTGTGTCCTTTACCATTTAACTGTTTTAATATGTTTTTTTTCATGGTATATTTTGATTATATTTTGACTATATTTATGAAATAAGTCATTTGTGATCAATATATTTTGACTATATTTTCCTCATATTTTAGTATGTTACCAATATAGATATATATGGTAATGTAGTTTCTATATTTTGTTGTTCACAGTCTTGTAGTTTTGAGGAAGTTGTGTCAATACCCCATGAGTTGGAAACTCTTAATTTGCCTCCTGTTGCATATGATATACCAGACGTCAAATATGGAGTTGATGGTGTACATGGTACTGATTTGGTAGACGATGATTACGATGATTTTAGTACCACACCACCGTATCTGTCCAGTGGAAAACAGCAACAAAGGAGTGCCAATTCTGATTCCCCGCGATGCAAGAAACAGACACAGTTTTCCGTTTCTGTTCCTCCTTCCAGGAAACAACCATCACGGAAGGAATCTCGGATAAAAGGGACAAGCAAACCAGATGCACCTACAGGACCCGGAACAAATGAGTTTAAACTGATAAGGGAAGAGATTCAGATTTTCAAGAAAGAAGTAGGCGTTTTGTTTTCAATATGTTTTTGTTACTTCATATTGCTTGTGTCAAGTAATTAACAATTCTAATTCTATTTTTTGTGTTTCAAAACTGTAGGTGTTTGACTACATGGATAACAACTTCAAAAAGTTGTTAGATGCAATAAAGGGCAATCAAACACCAGATAAGGTAAAAATCAAAACTAAAAGTTATGTTCATCAAATACATTACAGGCATTAACAAACCGGTTTCCTTTTTTATTAATAAGATATTTTTTTTGAAGCTCGCTGATAGTAAAGCCCCATCACATCAACATGATGTTGGCATACAACACTCACATGAGAAAAGCCAACGTCATCGTTCTGATAAAGGCACACCAACTGTCAACAACGTAGTCGAAGACAACACAGTAAAAATGAAAATGATTAACTTTTTAAAGTTATTTTGATATATTTATTGGAAGAATTTATATTTTCTTTTGGAAAATTTTAAATGTCGGAGACACAATGTTGCAAGCTGACTTACATACTGATGGTGGGATTTCTCAAGGCAATCAAAGTGGCGGTGTAGTAAAGTTTTCAACCAAAGAAAATCAAGGTGGTGGTGCAACTTCCGCGCAGAGGAGTCATCCACTGGTACTCATTTTTTCTTTCACCTTGCCATATTCGCAGTATATTTTTCAAAGTAAAAATATTGGAATTTTATTTGTGTTTAGTATTACCTATAGTGTATTTACATATATATTTTTCACATAGTCATTTGTTAGTAGTGTTCCATTTGCTGTATCTATTTGTGCTATTTTTGTTATGATTGTGTTTATATATAATAGTAGTGATATATTTGTTTTGGATTGATATTTTAATAGTAGTTTTTCATATAAAATTTGGGCTATATTTTAATTTTATTTTGATTATTATGTTCAAGGTTTCTTATTCTGGTTTCTGTTTACTATATTTCAGATATATTTTTCATATATTTTGTCTATATTTATATGAAACTTTTAACTTTTATAGTAGTGCTATATATGTGTATATGTGTATTTGTTTTACTGATGCCTTTAAATTTATTTGAATCATGTTTTTATTGTTTTAGGTTGAGGGAGTTGGGTTGCCAATTAATGATTCGGTTTCTGTTGTTGATGTGGATAAAGAAATCAGAGTTAAAAGTGATGCACAAACAGATGGAGTGCCCATAACACCAATCCATTTAAAATTTGATGTAAGTACTGAAATGTGGATTTTAAGTGCTAATCACATATCGTTTTGATAAGCAATAATTGACAAACACCAGTCGTTTTTTGTTTGTTTTTTATTTCAGGAATCTCAGCAAACCGGTGATATGGAGAATGCTAATGCTGAATTTAACGCATCAGAGGAAATGATAGCGGACTTGCTAGTCAATTGTCCTTTAGCATGTGTTATTCCTCTCGGTCCTCCTCCAGTACCACGCGATGATCAAGACGATTTGTCAAGTTTAAGGACCCAAGTTTAAGGACCCCTCAGAATCAGGACGATAACTCGGTAACTATCTCTCAGTTGATGATTCCTGATTCTCAGATACCAATCCAACTTGGAGTACAACCAACAACTGGACAAAGTTCAACTAATGAAACTGAACAGCAAGTTGGAGTACAACCGATCGTTGGCCACAGTTCAAGTGATGAAACTGGACAACAAGTTCCTATACAACCAAATGCGGGTCAAAGCTCAAGTGGTGAGAATGCATAGCTTTCAAACCCTGAAAAACAAATCACTGTCCATCCAGGGGCTGCCCGAGAAAGGAAACCAAGCAAATACAACCTGTCCCCTTACTATCTCAATTTCAGCTCAGCGGGTTCTTCTGCCAAAAATATCAGTCCTTGCATTTATCAGAAAAAACACCTATTTGTTGAGCACCCTATCAATGCCCCGTTAGATACTTCGTTTCTTCAAAAATATCAAAAGTGGCTTGAGAAGGATCTGTTGAAATCACATGACAAAAAGTAATTATTTCCACAACTTTTTTTTTTTTAGTTTTCCAGAAATCAATTCTTAATAAACTTAACGTATGTTCTTTCCATTGTTGATATACAGGAAGCCAAAGGAAAATCATTACAGAAAGAACAAGGAAGGACTGGATCCTGCGGATGCCGAACTTCGGTTACATTTAGGCGTTACAGCCGTATCCGACAAAAACTGGTTCTACTTGTTATCTATGGATGGACAAATTTGGACTGATGAGGTTTGATGTCTTTCTGCTTGTTATCTAAGTTTTTTATGTTTTATAATAGAATTACAGTGTGATGTATCTAGAGTATATTTTTTACTATATTTGACATATACATATATATATATATAGATCACAATTTTGTATTTACGTTAAGACTGCATTGTATTTTAAAAATATTTTCATCATTATATTTGCACTATATTTAATATAGAGACATTAATTTATTAGTTGAGCATAGTACTGATCAAGTATACAGAATTGTATTTTTGCTATATTTAAGAGTATTTTTCACTATATTTAATATATATACAGCAATAGTTTTATTGAACATAGTATTGATTATAGTCACTGAATTGATGTTTTTACAGCATATTGATGTTATTTTCTACTACCTACGCAAGAAGGGGAAGTATCACAATAACAACAATTACAGATTCACCACTGCCAGCTGTATTTTTCACACTTTAGTTGCTGAAATTTACATATCTTGGGAAAACCCTGACTCATCCACATGTGTCGCCAGTAAGGAAGATGAACTGTGCGAGTACATTAACGGGCACATGCTGTTGGCTGATGTACCATGGTATACTGTTGACAACGTACTAATTCCTATCAACGTAAAAGAGGAAAATCACTGGATTTTGGTTGTGATATCATTCACTGACAGGTGTGCTCTCATCCTTTGAAAAAATCATTCATTTTTCTACAAAATTTATATGTTTGTTTTTTTTCGTATTTTTTCTTTTTACAAACAGGTGCATCTACGTATACAACTCATACCGAGCTGCAGGGCATGATGCTGTCGTTAGAGCCGAAATGAAAATGTTGGCTACTCTTGTGATACACAGTCTACAAATGACTGCTTTCTATGAGAAGAAGGCGGATATAGATTTTGCCACACATCCTTCTTACAGAAATAGAGAACAGACCGACAACTTTGACATTGTGAATGTAGACAAGCTCCCGCTAGCATGTAAGAATCTCTTCCAATAAAAAACACAATAAATACATCTATTTTTTCTTGGGTTTTGATCAGTAAATTTTTTGATCATTTTTTTTCAGGGATTGTGGTGTGTATGTGGTAGCCTTTGCTGAATACTTTAGCTCAAGTGAAGTCATCCCAACCGAATTCGATGCAAAGTTACTCCGTATGAGATACGGTGCCCTTTTATGTGACTATGCATGGGATAAGTCAAACAACAATGCATTAAGTGATAACGAGCAGCCTCCAAGACCAATTAGACCGGCAGTTGATTACGATGCAGTTGATAAAGAGGATCTTGATTAGGCCACCAAGTCTTTTGTGTTTTTGATTTTCATGTTGAACAATAGCATAGTTGGTTGCGACTTTTGTTGCTGTTTTTTCATTTTGGACATATCGTTTCATGTGCAGTAATGTTTTTTAGGATGATTAATGTTGAACACCACCTTATGGTTTTTATATTGTTGTTTCTTTCAAGTATGTTATTTTTTCAATGCATAAATTCCATTTTCATTTTCTGCGAAATGTATTCATTTAACAAAGTAGTATATCTAACCATTTAAATACAGTCGAAATATACATAAAATATAACTTAGATATATTCCACAAGTCCATTTTTAATGTACAGTGTGTTACAAAAGTTAAAATTTCATCTAAATACACTTCAAATATATGTAAAATATATATGACATATAGTTAACAGTAAACCAAAATAGTATTATCTACCAGATCAGACAAAATGCAACTAAAATATAGCCAAAATATATACGAAATACAACTATTAAAGCATAAATCCAAAACAAAAGGTCAAATCAGTTTATATAGAGTAAACTTTCCAAATCCCATTAAACCACCAATATAGCATAACATCGAAAAATATCGGATGTTCAACCATGTGAAATACAATCATACTAGAATAATATGAATTCAAGATGAATTCATTTTTTATTTTTAACAGAAATTTAAAGTAGAATTGTCTTAACAAATAAAATCAAAATGGACTTATTTATTCTTCTTATTGAGCGGCGGATTATCACACGAACGCCTGTTATGACCAAGACGTCCACATTTACCGCAAGCATTCCTGCGTTTACCAATCATCAACTCCTGTAATGACCCTCTTCTTTTTTGGCCTCCCAGGGGGTCTCTTATAGATCGGTGGCATAACAACTTCATCTGATATGCTTTTAGGAACATTACACTCGGTCTCATCGGGAAGAGGATCAACCGGCACATCATATGTGTTCACAACTGTTTCTGGCTTGAATAATTTCGAACAATATGCATCAGCGGTCAAATTTTTATTCTTCAATACTGCCCATGCATGAGAACACAGTATCTCGTCCAGTTGGAACATCCTGCAGCTGCAAGTTTTCTTCTTCAAATCGATTATGAAATGCCTCGGTCCATCATTCACTGTGTAAACATATTCAGTTGATGCTTCAACCTGAGAACCATTTAACCAACAAACAAGCATTAACCTGGGCAGTTTTACCATATTGGGAATATAGATAAATATAGATTAGATATAGTAAAATATAGATTAAATTTTGTGTTGCAAACAAAGATACCCTCATTCGTATTGATTTGTACTCGTTGATCGACAACATCTCTTGATACCGCCTCATCAGTGTTGTGAATGTGTAGGTACCATTTTTTCTGTTTGTACAATTCCATCTACCAAACATCTTCCTCACTTCTTCAAGGAAATCAAAAATATGTAACTCTCTTGCAGCAACCAGTTTTCCATTAATACATTCGGCTATATTCGAAGTCATTGTCCATCCTCTGTTAACAGGTGAATAAAGCCTAGACCATTTATCCCTTCCAGCATCTTCTAGGTATCGTTTTACCCAAATATCAACTTTCTTGCTGCTAATTGTTTGTATTAACCAGGCTTCAACCTAGAACTACTTGGTGCTCTTTATGTAAATGAATAAAAATGATTTTTCTGGAATGACTGTCATACTTGTGCATTCCTGCTTGCGAGCACTCCCCAATATAATATACCTAATGAATAGGTTATCCAAGGTGTTATAACCTAGTCTTGACTTGCTGGCCATGTGACCAAAACTTAATGCAGGACGCTGTCAAACATACAGTGGGAAAGTTACTGGAATATGTCATGGAGAATCATCATGTTAATAGGGAACCTGCAACAATTTTACAGGCTTTCCAGTTATCTCTGGTTAGTATCTTTCTGCCTCCAGCTACCCATCCTATCTGCTTGCATCCTTCTCTAATTATTTTATTTTTGTCATTGGAATCTATCCTTACTATCTTAAAAATTCAGGTGAAAAACTATCAAGTCATAATAATTAGGAATCCGAAAAATGAGGAGGTTTTTCTAAAATTTCATGTAGCTCAAATTCAAAATTCCTATATTTAGGATTAATATAAAGTCCATAAGAAGTTTTATGCCTTCTAGTTTCACTCGGTATTAGAGTTTCTATGATCTTGGTAGAAATGTGAGTAGCTTCTTGGAGGCTGCTCAACCAAAGTTTTCCTTCACTTTTTTAGTTTTACAAATTCTGTATGTTTGATGTTTGTTTCAGTGACACCAATCTCATTATGTTTCTTTTGTGTTCTTCATTCCACCCAAATCTGTTCTCGTCAAGAAGAATATAACAGTGAAAATCTCGTCTTCAAAATCCGCACTTTGCGGTTCGTGCTTTATTGCCTCACTTGGACATATCAGTCCAGTTTAACTGACCTGTCAAATCGGCATTCCACATTTGTCTAGTTATCACTTTACAT
The DNA here is from genome assembly GCF_019175385.1 of Lycium barbarum. Taxonomy (NCBI): domain Eukaryota; kingdom Viridiplantae; phylum Streptophyta; class Magnoliopsida; order Solanales; family Solanaceae; genus Lycium; species Lycium barbarum. The sequence continues at coordinate 16,170,190 of NC_083344.1, read as the reverse complement.
CAACTAACCTGTCGAGTTAATAGTATATATTATTTGACTATCAAGTAATTTTCCTATTGCCAAATCATCACCCATTCGACACCATGGTTTATCAGATCCGATTAATCTGGTAATATGCATGTTCTCAAATTCAATCATGTCTAGCAAGTAACCCGTGGAATTAGTCGGGGTGGCACAAGCTCGTCGGTCACCACGATTATGAAATAGTAGTAGTAATAATAATAATGATAATTTTATATTATTTGGTTGGTGTTTCTGTTTCCTGCATAACTAATATGCACAGGTTATGTACGAATATGTTTTTTGTTTTATTGCGAAAGAAGGTGGAATAATACGAGGATAAGTAATACACGGATTAAAACAACCAAAATGACCAAAATAACTCACCTGTATTAAACAAATTTTTTCTAGAAGTAAACAATACACACAGCTTAATTCCTGCATAACAAAACCTGCATTACTAGTTGGGTAGTTCCTACATTACAATTCCTACATTATTAATCCCTGCACCTTGTCTATACACCTAAGGACCTCTTAGTGTGCTTCTTGCTTCAAGAAAAACATCTTTACCGTCGCTATGATTTCCTTATTTGACGTTTACTGTGAATTCTCAGTGTTAGGTTGCAGCTTCAATCTTAAAGCAAAAGATTGACAAAGAGGAGACATTCTCTCTAGCAAAGCAGCACTTACAGTTTGGATGCACTGAGGAAGAGACAAACAGTGTCTGTCTGAGGATCCGTTCCTTGAAAAAGTCGTTCCTACAGCAGTTGGATCAAAATGATAATGCTTCAAGTTCTTCCAAGTGTTCTTTATCAGCTGTGAGATCTGTTGCAGAAGAACCATCAACAGGAAGCATGTCACACACTGTAGATATTTTTCATGATAGTTGATTGCTTTCCATGTAGAAAAAGTTTGTAGCAATCAAATCTTTGACTTAAATAGCTTGAAATCTTCACTTCCTTATCGGAGTCTTGCTTGGTACATGCGTGTTCTTGATTGGAGATTTCTCTATTAATGCCTTCGTTGATCTTCCTTGATTAGAGGGCTTTTGGTACTTGATTCCTTAAATAGACTGGTTGTTGGTACTTGGAGGAATATCTTCTTTCCTTGTATCAATGCATTAACTAATTAATGCAATATTTTCCTTCTGTGCGTCGTCATTAGGTCACCCTTTAATTAATTAGGGTTGTTAAAGAGTCCTTCGTCTTTTGTCCATCGGCACTTTGATCCTCTTTTCTTTTTGTACTTGCATAAGACATTCAGTCATCATTAAAATCTGCACTAACAAATGTCACGACCCAAAATCAAAAGTTATGGCTGGCACCTGAAGAACTACTTTCCCAGGCGTACCATGATCTCTAACATCACATTCATATACTAATTAAAACAGAATAATTCAAAAGCAAATCATTAAGTCAACAATTGAGATAAAATATACTCCTATAGCGGAAGTCTAACACTACACGACTACTAAGTCACCCATGTTTCAAATAGACTGCCAAGGAGCACTACTAGACTCTAAGTGCATACTTGAGTCATAAACCCAAAATAGACAGAAAGCAAAATATCTTGCTTGAAGTGCCACAATGCTAATGTGCTTAGCTCAACTCAACTGAACTCTGACAAGGCCTCGAAAAGCATCAAAGCCTATCAAGGACTACACTAGAATAAGGATTTGTAGACAATAGAAAATCAACAAAGGTGAATATATAACCTAGTATGATCATCTACCCACCCCATCATCATACTTGGTAGAGGAAGTCCTAAAATTATAATGCATGAAAGTAAAAACACGTGCGTGTGTGTGTATATCCAATACTATACTAAATCAACAGGTAAACATGTAGCACGTAGCTACAAGTCAATCACTTCATGTATACAATCATGGACCATCGGGATATAAGTCCACTAGATTGATGGTTCTAAGCCCATGGGCCATGATGTATTCCAAGTGATTCACTACATGAAACATATGAGACCTTACAAATACTTGGGATCCATTTAGACCAAACATCCATGGGCCCCTGACGTATATTGGGGATCAGATAGACTGAACAGTTCAAACAGCTACGTCATTAGATATTGTCATGTAAGACAATCAAACAATGCATATAAGAATACCAAGTGCCCTTAGCATGATTCATCAGTAAAATATCTAAGATGTCATAATCAGTTTATAGAAAATTAGTTATAGATCATGATGGAGTATTATAGAATTCATTATATCAAACATTTAGAGCAATCAATATAGTTTCATAAAATACAGCTCTAAGTGACAAGATTTTTCACAAAATAGTAACATGACATAGTACATGCTTGCCCCCACAACACACTAGTGTTTGTTAGCTAGATAATGAAAGTTCGAAGTCATGACATTGAAAAAACAAGTATGCGAGAAGTTAAAGTCTCACTTGCCTTGTAACAGGTACGAAAACCTCTCTTGAAATACTAAAATCTCGTCGAATGGCCTCCAATAACCTCAATCTATGAAAATACATAAATAACGGGTCCAAATTAATCTAGATAAACTAATTTTATAATTTTAGAGCACCTCGGGATCAAAGTCAACTCTTGATCAACTCAAACCTGCCTCTCTACCACGATGTGTCATTATATTGACCTTCATCATCATAGATGACCTGGTCATGGTCGCAGAGAGTAAAATATCATTCACCGGTCAGCCCTCTCTGTTCCTCTTAGAGATCGATAGTGCACTATACAACAACAGAAAATAGACAACATTTTAAAAGCTCAATATGTGCCAACCCCCCCAGCAGCCTTCGGATTTCCACCTTGACATCTCGATAAGTTCCAAATAATTATATGAACCTATTCAAAGTTTTAGAAAGTAAATCTAATCATACGTTAGAAAATTTAGGGGTTGAGTTGTTATATTTCCCCCCACTTAAACTCTCGAATAGATGGTTCCTCCAACACTTTAACCAAAGGAAGATCTTTCGACCTCAACTTGCAAACCTGCATGTCCAAAATGCCTATCAGGGTTTCCTCATACGACAGATTCTTATCCAACTCAACCCAAATGGAACATCAAGTATAACAAGTTTTCTATCCAAACATAGAGCAGAGTATGAAGACACATATGAATAAGTAGACCCCGAGCACCTATGAAGTGACTATATATGCAAGAAGATGAGTGTATGTATAGACACTACTATATACCTGAAATATAAAATTGCTAGTATCTATATTTTGTATGCATCTCATAATACATACCTATTACTTGAGTTTATATGCATTCTCACATGCTTTAATTAGATATAAAGAGACCATACGATTTAATACTAGACCAGTTTAGCATATCTTTCATGATTATGTTAGTGTATTCAAATTTAAATGTTTGACTGACTTCATTGTTCATCCTAAAGTAGTTTAACACAGCTTCAGACTTATGCTTGAGTCCCATGATCCCCCAGAGTAGAAAAGAACAGTTAAAAGAATATTTTGAGTATATGACTCCCACTGTTACTTGTGGATTGATCATCACTCATGAGTCACATATCTGTGTCTCGCCCCGGGCATCAGTGTACATGTCAGTTGCGCAAAAGACCATAGTAGCTTATTACCTTTATTAATTGCTTTTGTTATCATGCTTAAGATTTAATTCACTTGTCTCGTATCTGTAAGATACCAACTTATTCATAAACTTGTTATTTTTTTATTATTGTTTATTATTGAATTTTTAGATTTAAGTTCAACTTAATTTTAGTATGTAAGTCTCACGTCTCCATTTAGGGGACAATCGACGATGCATCTTAAGTAACTTGGTACTCACGATTTTCTTTTCCTTTTTATGCTTAAACACTAACCGATCTACTAGCTTAGGGGTCCATCCTGGTGGATAACATGGTTGACCAATTCAAACCGTGGTGAGCTGGTCATACTTTTCTTATGGTAGTTTACACTACTAAAAAAATAGGTTTTACCGACTTGAAAAAATGGCTATTTCCGACCTCATGAGGTCGGTTTTGGCCAAAAACCGACCTCAAAATTAGGTCGGAAAAGAGTGGGTCAGTAATATAACCGACCTCATGAGGTCGCAAAAAACCGACCTCACGAGGTCGGTAAAATTTTTTATGTAGGATATTAATTATATAAATTACCGACCTCATTAGGTCGGTAATTTATATTAATAATATAATGATATGAGTTTAACGACCTCATGAGGTCGGTAATTTATATGATTATGTAATATATTGTTTTAGATTTTCGTCATCGTGAGATCGGAATTTTACAATTTTTGCAAAATATTTACAGAAACCCGACCTCATGAGGTCGGTAATTTCTAATTCTTGAGAAAATTTTACAGAAAACCGACCTCATGAGGTCGTTAATTTATAATTTTTTGAATTTTTTTTCCAGAAACCGACCTCATGAGGTCGCTATCCTGGAAAAAAATTGGTGGAATCTAACTACCATTCCAGCTGCCCCCTATCAAGATAAAAACAATTTTATATTCAACTAAAACCAACTCAAATAGCAGCCAACAATTCACCAAACTACTACAAATACATAAAACATTAAGCTACTTCAACAAACACATATACTACAACCACCAATACATCAAATTCAATTCGAAACTACTTCAAAGTTAAATCAAAACGTCATTCAAACATTCAAAAGAGACATTAAACTACTTCAACCTTTGCAAACATCCACAAAACATTAAACTAATCTACACTAAGTTAGTTTACAACACTAGACTACTTCACCCCTCGCAAACATCCACAAAACACTTACACAATCCACAAATCCACCACAACATTAACATTCAAGCACGCCTTTGTGTGTTTGACACGTAAGTCCCATCATCATCCGTACCACTAGATTGAGTATGGGGCTTACGAGCATCATCAGCACATAAGGGAATCCCCCTCGAAGCAAGTAATGCGTCTAATTGGGCCCTCATACCGTCAAACTGCATATCCCTTCGCCTCTCCCTTTCCTCTAAGGCCTGTAGTTGGCTAGATAGCTCGGCAATATTTTGCTCCATGGCCATGGCACTCACTCTATCAAACGACTCGGTATTGGAAGAATGTAGGCCTTCCATGGGCGACCGGTATTGACGAAATGCACGATGTGGCATTCCGTAAGCTGTGCCAAACCTAGTGGGACCACCAACACTCTCAAGTCACCTTTCCTCCATTTGTTCTTCTGGCAGCTGTGTGTTGGGTGGCTGAGTACGAAGAAACTCCGCCTTTGAATGTTGATATTGATTCTGAAATTAGAAAGTAAAATTAGCAACCAAGTTAAATCTCGAATTCAACAGAAAAAACTATCAAATATTTAGTAAACAACCAAAATAGAACATGGTTGAAATCAATTGGCTAACTTCTTCCTGATGAAAATAGTGAAAATAAGAAAAGAAATATGTTGAACCCGATTTTATTTGACTACATAAACCATAATCAGTATTGATACCATCATGTAAGTATTTTCAGTTCACTCAATTGTTTCTCAATTTTTGGTGAATTATATACTATTTTGCATATTAGGCCATTAGCTGAATGTTATATTTGATCATTGAAGTTTTTTTTTTTTTTGGGTTACATAAATGTTTATTGTGGCAGTGACTTTAAAACAAAATTTGTTAACTACTGATTTTACTCTTCACTTTGTTATCATGATTCCAGCCATAGTTAACACAAGCATATTTTCCTACTAAAATATTGTCAAGATGTTGTGAACTAGTATTTATAGATTTAAAGCCTCATAGCCATTCTTTGATTACACAGTTCCATTATTTATCTTAGCGCTGCTCTACTTCTGTGATAGAAGAAGATTCACTGCTCAGTGATTAGGAGTTGATGCAATGGAAAATATTTTCTCTCACATGTGACTACATATTCAGTTTACTTCAATCCATATACAAACTAGATGAAGTAGATAAAAGGAAGCTTGCGTAGGTCCGCTCAGCCCGTTCCTCACACCACTGGTCTGGATCATTAGTGTTTGCCTTCTTCTTCACGTGAGTGATCTTGAACACCTCATCTTGAGGCACTGGCGTCCCCCGTTTTAGTTCCTACAAAAGAATAAATTGATTAGACATAAATAAAATAAAGTAAATTCACAATCCTACAAGTACACTTAAGGTAGACTTGCCAGCTTCCTCCTCACGGCCTCTTGGCTCATAGCCCTACTAGTGTGTAGGGAGCCACCGTTCGTCGAATTTCTAGCCTTCTTCCCTATGTCACTTAGTTGTAAGAATCTTTCATTAGTTGCCCAGTAATGAATTAGCTTGGCATAGTTTTCAGGAAGGATCCACTTGGGCTTCTTATTAGATTCACGAACCCTTCCTAACATGTCACTTAGTAAGCGTTGAGCTTTCTTCTTGAAGGTTTGGGCTAGCTGCGTCTCATGTTCTGGGCGCCAGACAACTTTTTCCTGCAATGAAAAGTAAATGAGTTTATTAATAAGGAATCGATCAATATAACCGGATTGTACACTTAAAAATAATAAATGCATATACCTTAAATGCATAATAGATCTGTCTCTGGCGATTTGGTGACATCTGGCCCCAAGTAGGTGAGTCTTTAAATAGTTTTTCTATCTCATCCGTAAGGAGTCTTGAAGCTTTGTCTGGTAACCAACTACCAAAAATATAAAAATTAAACACTTAGAATTGATTTAGAGAATAATCTTTTGATAAAGGCAACTGGTGATAGGAGCGCTTCTAGCAGAAGGAAACTCAAACCCGTATCCTGCAGGCTCGATGATCAGCCACCCTGATGAATCATAAGATTCCAGTTGTGAAGCACTTAAACCTCCACGTAAGTCATTCGCGGTAGGAGTGTGAGGCGCAGTACTACTTTCTCGAAGATCAGGACCCATAATATTGTATTGTTCAATAGATGATGAAGAATGATGTGATGCAGTCGGACTGGGAGTGGCCGTCGGAGTACCACTAGACGTAGCCTGCTGAGATACGAAAGTATACCGAGTGAAGCCCTGTGGGGTAGGATAACCTGGTGTGGACATCATCGAGGGGCTCTGGGGAGGCGCCTCAGTAAAGCCCTCGCGTGGAGCCATATAGGGCGACCAAAGCTGTATGGAGGTGGAAGACTATATGCAATGTTGTTCATGAGGGGATCATGAGGCAATGGAGCACCGCGTGGTGGGAGATGTGGCGACGGGCTTCTATCTCTAATCACAAGGTTTTGTGGTGGTCTCTGGGAAACCCCCGTCTCCTTAGCCTTCTTTGTTTTCTTACCCTTTTTTTCACCTGCCATCTATACAATAAAATGTGTAAGTATCGCAAATATAAATTAATCGAAAAGCAATACATAGTAGTAGTAATACATGTTTGTTACTCTAATACACTTTATTAGATTTGGCTACCAAAAACAAAACACGCTATAGTTCAAAATGCAAGCAAGTGGCAGATTGAAAAAATATGGGAAACGAGATGGTGCTTGGCTGTGTTCATTGGTTGAGGAGAGTATCTGGTGAAGTGAATGAAAAGGTGCATAACTTGATGTTTGGAAAATTTGAAAAAAAAAATAGACAGTAGGGGTAAATTTAGACATTGTGGACAGACCTGGTTTTTGGCTACTGGTGTGAGAAACAGTTGGAGGAGAGTGTGGTGTAAGAAACAGTTTTATCATCATGCTCAAATCCTTTTGGAGGAGAGTATGGTGATATTTGTTTTCTACTAATCTAATGATTGTTGGTTACATCAGCAACTCACTAGGCAAGATTATAACACTACAGGCAGCATCTTTGCAAGACTTCATCAGCTGGATAGTGTGGAGGGAATTTAGGCAATTTGCAACTCATAATATATGGAAAAACAGAGATATCAGTTTAGCATGGACAACAATAGGTGGACAGGGAAGCTAAAATATAACTGCATCACTGATCTTTAAATGAGGAAATGATGTGGTGTAGTTTAGATTCATTCATGAAGCTAGTGCTGAATGATGTGCAACTGCAGGGCAGCAGTGCAGCACTGCTGGGGCACAACATTGTTGTTTACAGCAGCAAGGAAAAAGCACATCATAGGAAGTTGTTGAGGCACGACATTGCTATAGCCTTAATCTTAATGGCACATATTCAACTACGAGAAGTTATATGCATAGGTTCATCATTTGGCTGAATGTTAGTTGCATCAGATGAAGTGGAAATCAGTTATCTAGTCTATTTCACCCTGAGTTTCAGCAAATAAATCTACATCGAATTGTTCATCAAAATTGCAATTTCTTAAATGTCTGAAGATTCGTATTTGTCATTGTGAATTGTCACAAACTTTTTGAGCTCCAAAAACTTGGCTCAACCCCTCTATCACTTGGGAGTTGGTGCTGCTTAATGGATGCCTTTTTCAATAGCATCATTTGGGGTTAGATTTATCTATTTCAGTTCCCATTTGAAACTAATGATGTTGGTCAAAAAGATTATGCTTAGTACTGTGATAAAACTGCATTTACATATAGGAGAATATGTAAAAATTATGCATTTGCATTATGTAGTAGAAACTCTAGAAGTAAAAATTAATTTGGTTTCCCAGACTTCTTTAGCAATGCAGTTCATTAATGTTTTAGGCAGGCTGCTAAAGATAGATTGTTGAAAATGAAGATGATTGTGGATGATCCCAATTGCTGTTTGTGAGAGACTCAGATTCTGGAAACTAGCTCTCATTAGGCATCTGTCGATCTGTAACATCTTCTTGTCCACATTTTCAGTGAATTTTTTGAAAACCCTTTCAAAGGAGAGAATTTGTAAGGCATATACTGAACAAGAAAGACATGCTTAGTTATTATTGACTATGTGGAGGAGAATTCTTACATATAGTGAAGAGATGAATAGAAGAAACAAAGGAAACAGAACTGTTAGCTTGTCCCGAAGGGCAGAAAATCTTCCTGGAAAGATAATCTTTAGGCCAGGTGCAGGTGCCAGTGGCAAGGAAACAACTGCAGTGTGCACAAAGAGATCTCCAGCTGGTTTTTCTTCAAGGAAACTACAGCCAGTAGTAGGCAAAATTGCTGGTGCAATTTTCAGCAGGAAGAGACTTCATCTGCTGCATCAAGTAGCAGTTTTTTGGCCTGAATTTGATCATCAGATGCTCATTAGATTATACTAAACCTTGCCTATGCAATTTCACATACATCATAGATAGACTTAATAGGACTTCAGGGACCTTTCAAACAAGTTTAGACTCATCCAGATGCCATTAAACCTTTTTAGATCCTTTCAGTCAGCTGGATCATGTTTTAGGGCTTATCTAAGCATATTCAAATCTATTAGGGTCTGTTCTAGCCTAACTTATGATACTATACCTGTACTAATTGAGAACTAGGCAATTAACAAGATACAAGCAAGTATATTTGGATTAGGGAAAATAATTTAAAGATTCAGGATACCATGATTTGATTACCAGACTAATAGACATCCTAACTTAACTCAAAAGACCCATCATAGTTTTATTTAGCTTGTACCATCAAGGTTTTAAAATATAAATGATTTAAAGGTTTAAAAACTGGCTCAAACAATACCATTTATAGAATACTCAAGTCATTTACCATTAAGTCTCACAGTCAAGCACCATCATATCAAGAGAGTAGATAATCAAGCAAGGACTCAATCAGCATTTGACAGAGAAATCTAGTTTTAAGACAGTCTTATCAACAAAACACATAAACCAAATCAACATTCACACAAGTGTTGGCATTTTGCTACTGTAGAAGTTGGCATTTAGTTGCCATTTTGCTACTACAGAAGCCTCAGGAATCTTAACCTCAGTTCTCAAGAAAAGCAAGTGTAGCAATCTGTTCTTTCACAAGTGTAATGGCCTGTACAACACACCAAACATATAGCAGCAACTTTTTACCTAAAATGAAGCATCTGTTCCTTTAATGGGATAGCAATTCAGCAATAGAAAACTGTATGTAGAGGTAGTAGGAGAAATGGAAGCTATTTATACTTCAGTTTTTTGAGGAAAGGGTTAGATTCAACTAACTTTACATCTGACATTGACAAAAGAAACTCAAAACCTTCTGATTTTTCTTCTCTCCACTGAATATGCAAAAGTATCACAGAAGTTCAAGAAAGAGAAAAAAGTAAGACTAAAAACATTTATTAAACAGCAATAAAAAACAAAAAACAAAAAAGAAGATTATAGCTACTAAAAGCCAAGAATATGCAACCAAAGTTCACCCTTTTAAGACTAGTCAAACAACATGAAAAAGGATTACAACTACTAAAAGGCAAGAATAAGCAACCAAAGTACCCCTAGCTACTGTAGTATTAAGTTAAGACAAACTATAAGACAACAGCAGACAGTCAGGAATTTAACAAACCACCTACAAGTACATCAGGAATTTAACAAACCACCTGCAAGTCCATAGCAAATTCATGGAACTCAAATCCATATAATCTCAAAGTCATGCAAAAAGCAGAACCAATTCAGCTGAAATGCAGCAATATCAAACTGTATGTAGAGGTAGTTTTTAAAGCTCCAAATGTGTATCAGAAATACTACATTTTTCAGCCTTCTCAAAATCAGTACCAGTGTAAATATTAGATACTTTCAGAAGGAGAAAAATATTTCTCATTTTTTCTGAATAAGGCATGGTCATATGAACAACAGATTGATATACACAGATATGTTAGTTTGCCTCAATAGGATTAGTAAGGTAAAATTCTACAAAAGGGAAAAAAGCATAAAACGTACCACTACACCGTCAAGATGGTCAAGTGCATTACGCCTCCTAGATCTCTAAAATGTCGAAATGGCTCAAAGAATGTCTTCGTTGAGGTATCTGAAAGGAAACAAAATAGAAAGAAGCAACATAAGGATGCTTTTAAGAGGCTAAGGAGGAAGAATAAAGACGCACAAAAATGTAATTTCATAAAAGTTGCCAATTTCAAAACACTGATAATATTCGAAAATCGAGTAATAAAGCTAAACCATTCCAGATAGAACCTATAAATAGGAAGTAAACAATCAGCTACTAATTTTAAACATGTAAAGAAAATATGTAAGTCTAAAAAAAATACTTACTAATTGCTATTAATCCTCATCCCCATCCCCATCTCCCTCTTCTGACCATTCTTCCTCATCAGTTGTTTCATTTCCATTATTACATTCGTTCACCTCTGCATTAATATCTTCTGCATTTATTTCTTCCAATATGTGTTCTGCATGCTCTAAATCATCTTCTAACTCATTGTCAACTGTTTGGTGAACAACTGATATGTCGTCATCCTGGAACGCAACAGCCAACACATTCTCCACTTTCACTCGACCCACAGGCTTGACTTTAATTACCACCCACCAAGCAGACTTATCTGGACGCAAGGGATAAGGAGCATAGTACACTTGTCTAACATTTTGTGCAATAATGAAAGGATCATAAGCCGCATACTCCCTCGTGTGATTTACTTCTATGATGTTATACTGCTTCAGTACCCTTGTACCTCTATTTGGGGTTGGATCAAACCACTTGCACCGAAAAAGTACAATTCTTTTTTTTGCCACCACCAGAATATTCTAGTTCTAGGATCTCCTTAATTACACCACAATAATCGACCCCGGCTTGGTTTCCATCGCCACCTTTAACCCAAACCCCGCTGTTGTTAGTTTTCGTATGCTTAGATCATTCTTCGGTAGTAAATTTAAAACCATTTACCACATATTTGTCCATAGAATAGACCATACCGGGTCCCCAAGATATGTCCTTTAAAAGTTGGTCATGGTAACCATACTTTGTACTGTAAACCTACTAGTAGTTAAGAAATAGTAAGTTAGCAATAATATAATGCGCACTTTTTAAATTATATTATCTTTGTGAAAAGGATGTAACACTTACATAATCATTAAACCACTTCCCAAACTAGTCGTACACTTTTTCAATGCCATTTAGATGCACAAAGTAGTTGTCCGACAAAATGGAGTTTGAGTTAGTTGTTATGCTTTGTACTTGGATATTTAGTGCAAAATAATAATAACTTACTCATAATATCGTTCAACTTCCGGGCAATTTAGCAAGACATGTATCGATGCAGATTTAGACTCCATATCATTAAATTGTCTTGTACATTTTTTTGAACCTGAACCTGGTTGATTGAAGATTGATATTGGCTTCGCTAAAGCATCATTCTCACCTCCTTCAAAATGCCGATTGGGTCTGTTTCGCAAGCATGGAACATCATCCCCAAAGTAGTAAGAACAAAAATGAGTTGTTTCCTTAGCAAGGTAGGCTTCGCAAATTGATCCTTCAACTCTATGTTTCTGCTTGATACCCCTTTTATACTTGCCAATAGTTCTGCATAATATTATTTTAAGCATGATTTTTTTAAAATAAATTAGTAGAGAGAAATAAATAAAAAATTACACCTATTACCTCTCGAAGGGATACATCCAACGACAATGAACTGGGCCTCCGAGTCGAGCTTCCTCCGCAAGGTGAATTGGAAGATGTTCCATCACATCGAAGAACCCCGGTGGAAGAATTTTCTCCAACTTACTTGTTATTACAGGAATATTCGGATGCATCCGATCCAGGTTGTCTACCCTCAACGTATTGGAACATAAGTCTCTGAAGAACAAATTAATTTCTGTCATAGGCTTCCAGATTCGGGCAGACAAGCTACTAAATGTAATGGGGAGTAAAGTTTCCATGAAAATATGACAATCATGGCTTTTCATCCCATGTAACTTTCCTTGCGCCATATCAACACGTTTTTCCAAATTTGATGCATACCCATCAGGCATCTTCAAGTTCTTAACCCATTCACAAATCTTTCGCTTATGATCCATTGTGAATGAATAACTAGCCTTAGGCTTGAAGACCCCGTTCCCTTTGTCCTGCAACCATAACTCTTTACGCATACAATATTCCTGTAAGTCCAATCTTGCCTTTGGATTATATTTTGTCTTGCCCTTGACATCCATTACTGTATTGAATAAATTATCAAAGTAATTTTTTTCAATGTGCATAACATCAAGATTATGCCGGAGAAGATTATCCTTCCAATATGGTAACTCCCAAAATATGCTCTGTTTGGTCCAGTTATGTGCAAGCCCATACCCATCGAACTTGTACGGTGGTTCTTCAGTAACTTTTGGAAAGTTCTCAACCCTCTCCCAAATTTCCTCTCCTGAAAGTCTTGGTGGTGGATAGTTTCGTTCAATTTTGTTCTTCCTAAATGCATTTTTCATACTCCTAAACTCATGATCCATTGGCAAGAACTGACGGTGACAGTCAACCCATGCATTTTTTTTGCCATGCTTTAAAGTGAACGATTTAGTATTCTCCATGCAGTAAGGACAGGCTAACTTTCCAGCAGTCATCCACCCAAACAACATCCCGTTGGCAGGAAAATCATTAATAGTCCACATTAAAGTGGACCGCAAATTAAAATTTTGCTTAAGAGAAACGTCAAACGTCTCAACCCCTTCAACCCGCAACATTTTCAACTCATCAATCAAAGGTTGCAAGTATACATCAATCAAAACTTTTGGATTACGTAGGCCAGGAATGATGCAAGTAAGGAATATATATGGACTAGTCAAACACAACTCAGGTGGAAGATTATATGGTGTTAATAAAACAGGCCAGCAAGAATATGGTGCAGCAGAAACAGAATGTGGAGTGAATCCATCGGAACATAAACACAACCTAATGTTTCGTGGTTCAGCCGCAAAGTCTGGATATGTTGTGTCAAAATGTTTCCAAGCCTCTCCGTCTGATGGATGACACATAACACCAGGCGGCCTTCTATTTTCACTGTGCCATCTCATATGAGAAGCGGAGCTATTTGATGCGTACAACCTCTTTAACCTTGGTGTAAGAGGTAAGTAATGCATCGCCTTAACGGCAACCCTCTTCCCGCTACGAGTCCGCTTAAAAAAAGCTCTTCCACAAAACTTACAAGATTCTAGACCTTCATCATCCTTGTAGTATAACATGCATCCATTTTCACAACAATCAATTCTCATCGACGAGAGTCCTAACTTAGACACTAGTCTCTTTGCCTTATAGTAATTTTCAAGTATCTCTAAATTCGGGTCAACTAATTCATGTATAAGGCCAATCACAGCATCCATTGCACCTTGAGGAATATTCCAATCTGCTTTGATGCTTAATAATCTAACAGCAATAGACAATTGAGAGTGGGGACTCCCGTCATATAAAGGCTGACTAGCCTTTTTCAACTGTTCAAAAAAATGACTAGCTTCTTCATTTAGAGCTTCTTCACCATGGTTACCGGATTCAAAATCGGAATGCATCCCATAAGCATCTTGAACCATGTCGTGCATTCTAGAATTTTGGACATTAGGTTCCACCGCCCTACTACTTTCACCAACACCAAAGTCTTGAAATCTATCAAAACTACTATTCATTTCTCCATGACTAGTCCACACTGTATAATCTTTTTGAAAGCCGTCTTTATAGAGATGAAGCCTAACAATCTCTGGATTCTCGTAATTCCTACATTGACATTTCACACAAGGGCACCTAACCAAGCCATGACTTAGAAAAGTTTCAAGTGTCATTGCATAGCCAACAAAAGCATCGACACCGTCTACAAATTCTTGCCTCATCCCCCCTCGGTTTTCGTTTGTCCTATTATACATCCAATTACGAGATTCCATCTACACAAATAACACCAAATTTGAAATTGTTAGGGAACGAATTCAATGTTTAATTTAATTCAATGTTCAAAACCCAAATCACCAGTTGCCCTAATTAGCAAATTAAAGCTTTAGAGTGGGAAACACTAACTAGGACAATTTAATCTAAGAAAAATTCAAAATTAATTATCATTTATTTACCTTTTCCATCCTTTACCGACTAATCTTTTTGGAATAGTAAAGAACGTCATGATTCTGGACTTATTCTTGAATTTTCCTAAAGAAAAGAATCATAGCCTGTAGACAACTTCGGTACTCCATTCTTTTCTTTACAATTCAACAACTTTAATATCCTTCATTAATTATTTTCTTTTTATATTTCTTTTTTTGTCAAAGTCCTACACGAACTTTACTAATATGACAAAATGGTCTACTGTTTTGGCCAGTTAATGATGCCATCATGCCCCAAATAAAGTTGTGCAAAACAATGGAAGACAAAAGACAGCAAGATAACAATTACGGTGTTCCTAATTCCAAATTACATGATAAAAGACAGCAAGATAACAATTACGGTGTTTCTAAATCCAAATTACATGATGAAATACAGCAAGATAACAGTTACAGTGTTTCTAATTCCAAATTACATTAAGCATCAATTCAACAATTAAAATAGAGAAATCACATTTTGAGATAGGAAAATACACACCAGAAAGATTAAGGAGGTTGTCTACTAATCGTCAAAGCTGTCAATAGAGGCAGCAGCACAATGATCTCCTAAATCAAGGACAAACAACTGAGGAAAGAAAAGGGAAAAAAATAAGGGAAAAACTGGGTCAATTCCAGCCAAGGCTTTAACATTTTAGTTAGAGTAACAAAAAAAAGGGAAGTAACTTTGGGAATTAAAATGAGAAAGGAAATTAGTGAATCAAAGGAGAAGTTAGGGCTTACCTAGAAGATGGACGGCGTGGGCGTGGGTAGGGACGGCGGCGGCGTGGGGTGACCGGCAGGAATAGCAGTGACGTCGCCGGAGTTACTAGGGTTTGAGAGAGAGAGAGAGAGAGAAGTGAGAGGAGAGACGCAGAGAAATGGGAACGAGTATAATGGGGTCTGGGTGTATTTTATTTGACAGATTATACCGACCTCTTGAGGTCGGTATATTTAATAATTTTATTTTTATTTAAAATAATACCGACCTCGTGAGGTCGGTATTCTTTTAAATTAAAAATAAAGTTATAACATTTATCATCAAATAAATTCCCGACCTAGTGAGGTCGGTATATCATTTTTTCAAATTTTGGTACATTATTACCGACCTCATGAGGTCGGTTTATTTTTTTTAAAAAAAATACATATTTTTTTCCGACCTCAACTGAGGTCGGTAAAACCTATTTTTTTTAGCAGTGTTACTTATGTTCCTTAAGATATTTTCGATCTTGTTAAGTGGGGCTTGTCACATAGTATCCTACAGATGATTTCGTGACATGATGACGTATCAAACCCAGCACTTTTTGGGATTTTTGGGATTTTTGGTATATTAGACTATGTTACACTTTATAATTTTTCGCTACTTTAGATTATTTTCAGTTATTATGCATGCTCATGTTAATTAGAAAATGTGTATGCTACATTCCGGGTAATTGATTGTTGGTCACCTAGCCATAGAATTTGGGTCGAAACAGCCACCTAAACCAAAAAAATTAAACGCATCTGTTGATTCTCCCATATCGGTTGTGGAATGGGTGTTGGTTTTCTTATATGGCCTTGGGCAATTCTCCCCTCTTGAGCTAGGCCCAAGACCCATTTTTTTTCATGGTATCAGAGCCAGACCCATCCCAACTCATTGTTTCACTGATGTTATATGGTCCCCATCATATATTGTTCACGCTCCAGATGTCCAGTCCTGGACGTGCCGGGGGGGGGGGGGTGTTGATTCTACCACATCGGTTGTGGGATGCACTACTATAAAACAAGGAATTAGCGATGGACAAAATTTTGTAGCTAACAACAAAAATCCCATGCTAATCTTATTTAGCTACGGATTAGCGCCGGATTATAAGAAAATCTAATGAGCGAGGAGCTATTTAGCGACAGCTTAGCTAGGGATTACCGAAAAACACCGTAGCTAATTCCACGTTATCTTGTAGTGATGGGTGTTTGGTCTCCTTACCTAGCCTGGGCAATCTTCTCCTCATGAGCTAGCTTTTGGAGTTGAGTTAGGCCCAAGATCCATTTCTTACCGCTTCTTTTAAGGCTTAATTAATCCGCGTTAATGTTTTAAACTCATGGGGCTTCACAATCCTTTTTCATTTGAAGTCTTAAATATTAGAAATTAATAAACCTTATGTTTTTCATTCAAATATCTCCACCGAAAAAGTCAAAAATTGACACAGGATTGTTAGGACCCAAAAAGAACATGCAATACAAACTTTAAAAATTAATTTACGGCGTTTTTTCAGTGTAAATCATTGATAACCAAAGTCCAAATTGTAGAACACTTGCCACGATTGCAGAAAGTAGTAGTCAAAAACGAATTACCTTTGAATTGTGAAAGACCGACCTCTAAGATCACAAGGATCAAGAAGTAGGTACCACAGATTCGTCATGTTGACATGTATAGATACTTACATACCAATTTATAAATTCATTTTGCGCCAACGATTAAATATATTTTGAATAAAAAATATTAAAACTTATAATATTCTCAAGGAGTTGTGACTCTGGAGTCTAGTGAAAGCTGAACATGCAGAAAATATATCACATTTAAAGAAAAAATCATCAATTTGTCTTTACCTAATGAATAAGAAAATGATTTGATGTTTGAAGTCAAAGAGGGTACGGTGATTACGGTTCCGTACCTATTCATAAATCATAAGATATTGGGCTATAGACAAAGATACCTTTCATTACAACAAATTTGGAGGCATGCTCTTTGCTTACGTCTGTTCCATTGTCCATTTTTGACTCACTAATTACTTAATCTTATTGAAGTATCAGTAACAATTTCTAGCTTGTTAGTAATTGTCACAAAGTTACATTTATTTCAAGGATTTAATGTCTATACACAAAGAATATAGCATATTATCATTTAGAGAAATTTAGTACCCAGAATATAAATATTACTCCCTCCATCCATTTTATGCGATAGTTTTTTATTATGCACGGTATTTAAGAAAGAAAAAGACAAACTTTTGAAACATGTGATATAAAACAAATCATAAAATTTGTATGGCTAAATAAGATCTCATTAAGGATAAGTAAAACGAGAAGTTCATATTTATATTATTTGTAAATATAAAAAGTTATCGTTTAATTTTTACAAACTAAAAAAAAAAAACGTGCCTGATAAGGTGGGATAAAGGGACTATATTAGTTTGTAACAGTATACACTAATGCCTTGTGGATGTCACTAGAAATTGTAAGAATTATTTGTGTTAGAGAACCTCAAATTATTTGAAGAAGTATAGCATTGTTATGCACGATCTAGGGAGAGAAGCATTGGTCCACCTCAACCATACCCCTCCCTATAGATTCGCCCATTCCCATCCCCACACCACGCCCCAACGCTCACCCCTACTCCGACGCTCACCCCATAGTGTTTGCTTGGAGTATAGGTGTTTATGGTGTTGATACCTAGTATTAGCAGATTTCATGGATTCAAATTTATTAAGGTTATTAATGCAATTTAATTTCAAAATTTGCTAATTAGGTCAACTGTGTCCATAATTGAAATAATCAGTTGGATTAGAATTAATTAACGCCATATTAGCAATTTTAGGCTCATTTACACAGTTGGCCATTTTTTTAGGGCAATTCGCGCGAATGCCCTTCAAATGCGTTGGTCTTTAATTTTTGCCCCCGTAATGCGTGATCTTTAATATTTGCCCTTCTAAGCTAAAAAAAATAATAAGAAAAGACGTTACTACCCCTACCCATCACATATAAAAACCTGAAAGTCTGTAACGAACCACAAACATCCAATTAAACCTATCCATCATTCCAACAACAAACCTTTCAATCGTTCCATCCTTCCAACATTTCACCGGAGAAATCTCCATTGATTTTGCTGCTACAACATCGGAAAAGATAAATACATAATATATAGCGTTTCAATTGAACGTAATTCAACTCAATTTGATGCTTTATTAAGTTTAGATTTGTTAATAATTGAAAACAAATCATCTTCTATGAACTAAACAACTGATATTCAGTTGAGATTCAACATTGCGAATCATAATTTTACTCAACAACATAGAATTGATCAAATTTATTGCTTTGTTCTGATTTTGATTAGTTTATACGTTCCATTTGATTAGTATACAATGCTCAATGACTTAGACTTGAAATTATAGTAACTTCAGTTGACAAAAAATAATCAGGCAAAGTTCTGAACAAGTATGCCGGAGGAGGCAGAAGTTCACCTTGCAAAAGAACAAAGTATGCCGCTAGAGTCAAACTTTCATTTTCATAAGCAAAACATCAAGTATACAGGTGTTAAGAACTAGAAAAGTATGCCGGAGGAGGCAGAAGTTTACTTTACAAAAGAACAAAGTATGCTATTAGAGGCAACTTTTATTTTCATGAGCAAAACAAAAATTTACGCAAGTGTTAAGAACTAGAAAAGTATGCCGGAGGAGGTAGAAGTTTACTTTACAAAAGAACAAAGTATGTTGTTAGAGGCAACTTTCATTTTCATAAGCAAAATAAAAAAGTACACAAGTGTTAAGAATTAGACAAGTCTGCCGGAGGAGGCAGAAGTTCACTTTACAAAAGAACAAATTATGCTGTTAGAGGCAAACTTTCATTTTCATAAGAAAAACATCAAGTATACAAGTGTTAAGAACTAGAAAAGTATGCCGGATGAGGCAGAAGTTTACTTTACAAAAGAACAAAGTATGCTGTTAGAGGCAACTTTCATTTTCATAAGCAAAATAAAAAAGTACACAAGTGTTAAGAATTAGACAAGTCTGTCGGAGGGGGCAGAAGTTCACGTTACAAAAGAACAAAGTATGCTGTTAGTGGCAAACTTTTATTTTCATGAGCAAAACAAAAATTTACGCAAGTGTTAAGAACTAGAAAAGTATGCCGGAGGAGGCAGAAGTTCACTTTACAAAAGAATAAAGTATGCTGTTAGAGGCAACTTTCATTTTCATAAGCAAAACAAAAACATTATTAACAAAACAACACCAAAAATACATAAGATTGCATAAAAACCAAAATTATTAACAAGACAACACCAAAAAACCAAGCACACATAAATTAACTTAATTCATGAAGTTATGCCGGAACAAGCATAACTTTATGCCAGAACCGGCATAACTTCAGTTTACAAAATTACAAAGTATGTCGTGAGAGGCAAACTTTCATTTTTCATAACCAAAACAAAACATTATTAACAAAACACCAAAAACACATAAGATTGCATAAAAACCAAAATTATTAACAAGACAACACCAAAAAACCAAGCACACATAAATTAACTTAATTCATGAAGTTATGCCGGAACAAGCATAACTTTATGCCGGAACCGGCATAACTTCAGTTCCAAAAACCAAGAACTCTGCCGGACCCGACATATGTTGCCTCAGACAAACACATTCTTCACAAAAACCAGATTATTAAATAAAATCAGCAGCAACAACATAAAACAGTTGTTCACAGGCAAAACTTCAACGATTCAACAAAGAGAAAACCAAAACGCATATCAAAATCAACTAAAACATATTACGACATTCATAATACGACATTCTAAAAACCAAAATATATACATGGGAAATGAAACTGAAGTTTAAAAAATCATACAGACACTATAACAAAACACTATAATTTTAAATAAAAAATGATCAATTAAATATAAAAAACGATGAAGACAGGGATATCAATTCAACAAATAACAATTTAACATAAAAACAAATATTGAAACGAGCAAAAGATCCAAATTCGTACTTAAGTTTAGAACAGATGAGACAAACACAAAACAGAGGAGGAAACAAGAAGCATAAAAAGAAAAGAAAATGGCAAATGACGAAATAAAAAGGATTTTAATGGGGTAAGGGTAATTTTGTAAAAAAACTTTCATTAAACAAGCGGCAAGGGCAAAATTTAAAGAAGACATAAATGAGGGGCAAAATATAAAGACCAGCCCAAAAGAAGGGCACTCTGCGCAAAAACTTGTTTTTTTTATTACTTTAATAAGATAATCATGTCCTAATTTCATCTATAATTAAAATATTGTTACTAATAATCGTCTTAACTGTCAAATTACCTATTTTCTCTATATATGCATATACTAGGTATACATATACATGTATACACTATGTTATACCCCATTTTAACCGGGTTGAAGCGGAGTACAACATATTGGAGATTCCTAAATTGTTTTGTTTTAAGGAGTCGCCACCTAATTGATTTTACGGTGAATTAGGACACCTAATTATTAACTAAGGTAATGCTAATTAAACCTCCGTTAATAGTCTGCTTAACCAGTGTGATTCTAGGTAAGGGTTCTATATTATCCTAAAGGGAAGGGGTTAGGCATCCTTTAGAATCCGCTAACTTACGGTTATCCGACCAAACTTAGGTTAACTAATTAAAGTGGCAGATGCAAATATAGTGCTTAAACTTTAAGAAAAACGACTTGCAAATGCTGCTGGGGTTTTAAAAAGAAAATATACTAATACTTTGAAATAAGACTTATAAATGTTGTTAGGCTTTAAATGAAAATATAATAATGCTATTTAGAAAATATAATAATTTGCATAAGAGGAAATCTTAAAGGCCATTTAAAATAGAACTTATGAAAAGTTGATAAGGCTTTAAATAAAAATGCTATTTAGAATGAGATTTGTAGAAAATATAATAATTTGCATTAAAAAAAAACACTTCAAATACCATTTAAAATAAATTTATGAAATAATGCTATTTAAAATAAGATTTGCATAAAACAATAAATAGAAGAAAACGCAAGTTTGTGCAATGTTTTAATAAATACTTGAAACAAACTAAACGATGAGGTACTAATTAACTTCGCATTTTCGGAAGTATAAACAAAATTATGTTTTATTAACTACATTCGGCTAAACTTATGCACAATTTAGATAACTTTAAAAAAACATGTTTATAAAATATTCTTTAATTCTTTTCCTTGAACTAACTACCCATTCCCAAACTAAACCTTCTAATTTATTAGGATTCATCTAAACTAGGAAAATGAAGCAAACAAAGAGTTAGTCGCATGATACAAATTAAATGCACAAAACGAAATACAAGAGTAGATATATTAAGGATGGCTGATCTGCTGCAGTTGGCTTTTTAGCCCAGTAACTTCTTTGCATTATTGTGGGTTGCTGCAGTAATATGGGCCTTAACCCATAATATTTTATATGCTTGCTGCGGACAGGGGAGGCTGGACACGGAGGATATTTCGTTGGGCTTTTTAGCCCAACACCAAATGCGGAAGAAGATGAATCCGAGGGACTCGTATGCGGTGGTCATGCATAAAACGAAAGGAAAAGGATTAGTATGTGACCAATGAATAATGTTAAACAGATGAGATATGAACTCAAAACAATTCAACGGATTACGTATATGCTAAGAATACATCATGTATACACATTCATAGGGATGTATAGAAGGCTAATACTGAAAAGCTTTCGCCCTCATCTTCCCGATGCCGTACAAGTTCCAAAGATTTCTAGAACCTTAAGCATGGCTGGCTATCGGGGGAGGCTAAACCCATCCCTATGTTTGCCTTACCAAATGTATCATCTATTTCTTAATTACCGAATGCATCCATTATTTCTTAAAAATTCCAGCAATATCTCAAGTGAGGTACCTTCCTCTATTCTTTTGCAAAAGTAGCAGCTATTCTAAACTAGTAACTTAAGTGTAATATCAGTTTCTTTAGAAAAATAAGAAGAAAAAAAAAAGCAGCTTAGTCACAGACATGCCAATCACAGACAACAACAAAATGCAGCAATTAATTAATCTAAGATGGATATTACAAATGCAGCAACAGTTTCAAAAGGGACAGTGGCAACTTTATCCAAATTACAGTAGCTCGGGGCAACATAGCAACTGATAGCAGTGGTAAGTCTTGTTAAGTGTAATAGCCTTATTAAGTGTGAATATCTGTTGCTAGAAAAAAAAAAACAGTGGCCAAGCGAAATGAGGTTCCTTTGAAAGTTATTTAGTTTTAGGGCAGTTTTTGACAAAGAACAGGGTCAGCAAACACTCAAAACAGCATTGATGCACTAGACTTTAGTAGCTACCAAACCAGCACATGGAAGGAGTGCATCAATTCAACATAATTCTTAAAGAAAATATCAACTTGCCAAGATCGACCATACAGAACAAAGCATCAGGCCTAGAAGACTAAAGCAACAAAAGGGAAAACAGACTCTAAAAATATACATTCCAGGAGAACACTGGTCCAAACCGATGACACATTAGGATGCAAGATGGGCTAATTAGCATTTTCTAATTATCAAAACAACAGCCCAAATAATCTCGAAAGGTAATTCGATGGAATATGATAATATAGCAATTTTCAGGTTTAAACAAGTAGTACCTAGGGGTCTGCGCTCAACTGATCCATATAATGATCTTAAGTGATATTAATGAATGAAGATAGGCTTATACATGACAGAGGATGATCATTTATTATTCTTTGAACTTCCTACATGACATTTGATTTCTGAGGGAGAATTTCAACACAAGACATCAACAAAAAGCTGAGTTGTATCCTGGTTATAGATTTTGTGTCAAGTCAAGCCTTTCTAAATATCCTTTCTCCTTGTTGTTCGCAGTAGACGAACAGGAAGTTTGATATGTAAATGAGAAGAAGACTTGCACAGACTCAACACCTCACTCTATAGTACGATGAATTAAACTTGGGCATTCCATAAGGCTCACTCAAAACAGCCTTAGCATGAATTTTAATTTCAAACTAGTTATAACAAGATAATAATTTGAATCATTCTTAAGCAGAAAGGGATATTTAATCAGAGACATTATATGTTTACAAGCAGACCCAAGTTGAATTCAGACTCTTGTTAATCCTATTTAGACCTGCTACATCGTTTAAATCCTACTTTAGCATGCTGAAGACTACATGAACCAAAATGAACTCATACTAACATCGGAATCTATCAGAATCAGTTTATAGCCTAGCACAGAGATATTAATGATATCATTTAATATAGTTCATACTGACACGCAACCAAACTACTAAACTAGAAAATGGTAAAATAAAACAATGTCAAGTAAAAACCTAATTAAACTAAAGATTTAGTCCACTTATATTCCGAAACTAGCATAAACTCATAGTAGGCAGCAATAAGATCAGGAGAAGCCAAATGCTGAAATAAACGAGGGAACTACTGATCATAGATCAAACACAACTATAGGAGATATTCAAGCGATATAACAAAATAATATACAAAATCATATGGATAACAGGGTGTAAGACTAATATCACCCAGTTAAACTACACCCATACAAGCCAATCATTTATCTAACTAACACAGAATTGAGGGATCGTGCTAATCGCGCCTTCAACTTAAGCTAAACATATAATCATCATCTAAACACCAAACTACTTAATTTAGGGAAAGGAAATCACCTGCTTCGGATGCAGCGAAGTGAGGCGCGGGGTTTCCAATCTACGCTCGAACACTACCAAATCCGAGCTTGCGACGCTCGATGCAACAACAAAATAAACGAATACGAACTGGAACTAGTATTCTTGACCCAATATTGAAATAAGCTTACGACTGCTGAAGACAAACTGATTTTTTGAGGAATTCTAGGCGGCTTATGCTTTGTTTAGGAGGATTTTGCGGCTCGAAAAAAACTTGATTCTTAGGGGATTTCATGAATCGAAAAACAAGCCCCCTCTTTCGAATCTCTCCCCTTTCTTTATAGTTGTTGAAGGAAGCGGGAGAGGGAAGAGCGTGGGGAACAGGAAGGTGTGGGGTGTCAGACGCGTGGGGGAGACACGGTGAAGTGGAGACAGAGGCGTGCGTGGGAGAGAGAAGAGGAGCGGGGAAGGAGAAGAGAGAAGGGAGCTGGAGGGGGCGGCGTGTTTTCTGAAAAAGATGAAGGGAACCCTAATGGGTTTCCTTTGTTAAATGAAGGGGCGGGTCGGATTAATGGACCGGGTATTGGGTTAACAATAGTGGGCTGGGGAATTTAGAGTAGGGCTGATTAATTAGGAAATGGGCTGGGTTGGATGAGTTTTAAAATGTGGGCTGATTTTATGAATTGGTTTCAGCCCAAAGAGTTTTAGGATTTTAATTATGGACTGGATTAATACGGACTAAAATATAAAATATGTAATTATTAGTGCTCAGATAATAAAATTATATGACAGTGTAATAGTCGTGCAAAAAATCATTTTGAAAACAAATAAACGCTATCATTTAATTGTGCGAAATAAATGCGATGCGTATGCATAAGGTGGTAAAAAATGCTGAAACGCAAATTATGATAATACTGGTAATAATAATGATAACAATAATAATAATAATAATAATAATAATAATAATAATAATAATAATAATAATAATAATGATAATAGTAATAATAATAATGGCAGTAGTGACAGTAGTAAAGATAATGACAGGATAATGAAATGTCGGTATTAATAAAAAAATGCAAATAATTATTTTTTAAAGTTGCCAAAATATTGGAAGCGAAAAATAGGTATTTCGGAGGATAGGTGGGACAAAATTGGGTGTCAACAACTTGTCCCTCTTTGTCCGGTAATGATGAAGGAATTTTCGGGCAAAGTCGTTGACTTAGTAGCCTATTTTGTCCCGACTAAAGGACCACGGAGAACTAAGGGTAAAGAAAATTACGGCCGAACTCTGGTCTCTGAATCGCCTACATATCTCGGGTTGCACGAGAATCAGGCCATGTGTAGTTCTAGGAAGACTACGGCACCTATGACTGGCAACTCACGATTTGATGCGAATCTTCGCAAAATATTGTCCCAGTGTCGAATTATGATGACACTGGGTATTGTGATAGAACTCTGAAAATTGAGTGTGCTGGAACGCGAGCGGGAAATTTGAAATTGGAGCCGAGTGTTCGAGGTAGATCTTTAACCCTTGTCGGGAAGTCTGCTCATCCTTCCCGACGTATTGCCCCAGTTCGCTGCCGAAGAAATAGTTTCACGTTGCGCTAAAGCTCCTGCGAAACTTTAAACTAGATAAAACAATCAGTAAAATAAACATTTGAAATAAAGCGATGCAAGCGCGGTGCAATGCGGCTGGGAACATATGCAGGGCATTAAGAAAATAATAATAATAAAACAAAGCAGGTGCGGTGCGATGTCTTATGCAGAAATTTTCAAAGGCGGTGCGCAGCCCGTACAACATGTGAAAGCGATGCAAAGGTGCGGTGTGCGGCCCATGCATCATATGAAAGGCGGTGCTCAGCCTTGTGCAGAAAATTACAAAGGGCGGTGCATGGCCCATGTAATGTATTGAAGGCGGTGCGCAGCCTTATGCAGAGATTTCAAAGGGCGGTGCATGGCCCATGTAATATATGAAAGGCGGTGCTCAGCCTTATGCAGAAATTTAAAAGGACGGTGCATGGCCCAAGTAATATGTAAAAGCGATGCAAAGGGCGGTGCGCAGCCCATGCATCATATAAGAGGCGGTGCACAGCCTTATGCAGAAAAATTTAAAAGGGCGGTGCATGGCCCAAGCAATATATGAAAGCGATGCAAAGGGCGGTGCGCAGCCCATGCATCATATAAAAGGCGGTGCACAACCTTATGCGAAAATTTAAAAGGGCGGTGCATGGCCCAGGCAATATATGAAAGCGATGCAACGGGCGGTGCGCAGCCCATACATCATATAAAAGGCGGTGCACAGCCTTATGCGAAAAATTTAAAAAGGGCGGTGCATGGCCCAGGCAATATATGAAAGCGATGCAAAGGGCGGTACGCCGCCCATGCATCATATGGAAGGCGGTGCACAGCCTTATGCAGAAATCTAAAAAGGGCGGTGCATGGCCCAGGCAATATATGAAAGCGATGCAAAGGGCGGTGCGCAGCCCATGCATCATATGGAAGGCGGTGCTCAGCCTTATGCAGAAATTACGAAAGGTGGTGCATGGCCCAGGCAATATATGAAAGCGATGCAATGGGCGGTGCGCAGCCCATACATCATATGAAAGGCGGTGCACAGCCTTATGCAGAAATTAAAAAGGGCGGTGCATGGCCCAGGCAATATATGAAAGCGATGCAAAGGGCGGTGCGCAGCCCATGCATCATATGGAAGGCGGTGCAGAGCCTTATGCAGAAATCTAAAAGGGCGGTGCATGACCCATATAACATATGAAAGCGATGCAACGGGCGGTGCGCAGCCCATGCAACATATGGAAGCGATGCAAAGCCTTATGCAGAAATTAAAAGGGCGGTGCTCAGCCTTATGCAGAAATTTAAATGGGCGGTGCGCAACCCATGCAACATGAAAGGCGGTGCTCAGCCTTATGCGGAAATTACAAAGGGCGGTGCACAGCCCATGCAATATATAAAAGGCGGTGCTCAGCCTTATGTAAAAATTTCAAAGGGGCGGTGCACAGCCCATTCAACATATAAAAGGCGGTTGAGCCCGAAATGTCCTATTTTAGGGTGGAAGAACCCGTGTATCCTGTTTTAGGGTGGACGAACCCAAGTATCCTATTTTAGGGTGGAAGAACCCAAGCATCCTATTTTAGGGTGGAAGAACCCAAACATCCTATTTTAGGGTGGAAGTACCCAAGCATCCTATTTTAGGGTGGAAGTACCCAATATGTCCTATTTTAGAGTGGACGAACCCAATATATCCTATTTTAGGGTGGAAGAACCCAATATGTCCTATTTTAGGGTGGACGAACCCAAGTATCCTATTTTAGGGTGGAAGAACCCAAGCATCCTATTTTAGGGTGGAAGAACCCAATATCCTATTTTAGGGTGGAAGAACCCAATATGTCCTATTTTAGGGTGGACGAACCCGATATATCCTATTTTAGGGTGGACTAACCCAAGTATCCTATTTTAGGGTGGAAGAACCCAAATGCTGTGCGTTTGCGAACAATGATGTTGTGCCTTTGCAGGACATTTGAAAGTAATAATGCAATGCAGGCGCGGTGCTTTTGCAGTGTGGGACATTTGAAAGCAGTGGTGCATATGCAGTGCGGGAAATTTAAAGCAATAGTGCATATGCAGTGCGTGGTATTTAAAATAGTAGTGCATGCAGTGCGGGAAATTTAAAGCAATAGTGCATATGCAGTGCGTGGTATTAAAAATAATAGTGCATGCAGTGCGGGGAATTTAAAGCAATAGTGCATATGCAGTGCGTGGTATTTAAAATAGTAGTGCATGCAGTGTGGGGAATTTAAAGCAATAGTGCATATGCAGTGCGTGGTATTTAAAATAGTAGTGCATGCGCAGAGCATTTGAAAGCAATAATATTTGTGCGTGTTATAGGAGGATTCAAACCGCTCGATGCGCAGTCCCTGCAAAGCTGTAAGCATACTTCGGCTTCCGCAACAGGAAACCTTGGTGATATTTCACCTTGCTAAAATGTTTCCATGAATAAAATTCCTGCGCTCAAAGAAAATTATGAGTTTCGAAATTTGTGTTGATTTTGAATCATCCTTTGCTTCATGACTTTCGTGATGTTTTCTTGATGCTAAGATTATTATGCCGTGCATTATCGTTGAGGAGTAGCTAAAAATCGATTCTGCGTTACTCAAAGAAAATTTGTTAGTATAAAAGGAAGTGATTGCCTTGCATTGAACATTGAAGCTTTGGCTTTGAATCTGCGCTTCTCGTTGCTATGCCATTGCGAAAATCTGATTATGTGAATATGGCTTGGGATAAGTTGTCTGCAAAATTTCTCCAGTTCGGCTATGGGGGAAAATTGGGATTTTTTTTTATTTATTGAGACCGGACCCAACATGGGCGCCTACGTATCCTGCTACTAACAGGAATCAGGTCGACCGTAGTTCATTTAAAGTCTAGAAACGATTACAAGATAGCGGCTATTCCTAAAGATGGGCATGTGGAGAATGATATTCTCGAGTGGCGAGATGATGTCCCAGTCAGTCTGCGCGCTTTCTTTTCAAATGCCTTGTTGCCAGTTTCGATGAATCACCCTTAACAACAGTTGTCTTTGTGTTTGCAATATTACCGGTTGAAGGCTCTAGCTGTAGCTTTATCTTGCCACTTCCAATCATGCTTTGAATCTTAAATCTTAGTGCTGGACATTCTTCAATGTCATGTCCTTGAATGTTTGAGTGATAAGCACAACTCTTAGATAAATCAAAGTTTGGCGGTGGATGCTTAGGTATAAATCCCTTCTTTGGTTGTAGAATACCCTTAGCACTCAACCTCTTAAATATATTTGCCAATGTTTCATTTAGAGTAGTGAAGCAAAAAGATTTCCTCTTCTTTTTATGTTGAGAGCTTGATTGTGCTTGGTGAACCCGTCGTTGGTAGCCTTGCTGGGAGTTTTGCTGACGAGGACATTGCATAGTGGCATAAGATTGAAAATTTTGGTGATTTTTATGGCATTGCGCTTGATGCATAGTCGTGGAAGCAAATTGGTTTTGCTTCATTTCACTTTGCAAATTTCCTAGTATCTCCGCTTGGAAGGTTTGGTGAACGGCTTGTGTTGCTGAGCTATCTGTAATTCTCCCTTCTTGAATGGCATTTTCTAGTTCTCTACCAATCCTAATCAAATCAGAGAAGTTGTGTGCACAAGCTCCGAGCAACTTATCATAATATAAGTCTTCCTGAATTTGGATGAAGGTTGAGATCAATTCCCTCTCGGATAATGGAGGATGTATTTTTGAAGCTTCTAACCTCCATCGTATGGCATATTCTTGGAAAGACTCATGTGGCGTTTTCTTTATTCTAAGCAAATCGGCTATGTGCGGATCGCCTCCATTGTTAAACTCGAATTGCTTTATAAATCCGCGGGCCATATCTTCCCACATAAGCCATTTACTAAAATCTTGTTTAGTGTACCAATAGAGTGCTGATCCTGATAAACTTTGAATGAACAATCTCATTCGTACGGCTTCAATATGTCCAATACCAATTAATCTGCTGCAATAGTCTTTTAAATGAGCGACGGGATCTCCCTTCCCATTGAAAGTGTTAAACTTAGGTATTTTGTACCCTGACGGAAGCTCAACGTTTGGATGCACACATAAATCTTCATACTTCAAAATCTGAAAATTCCTTGAACATAACTCTTCGTTAACGACTTTCCTCAAATTGTGGAGTTCTTTTCCCAAATCTTCATGGTAAAGCGACTTGATTTCCTTTCCAGGCCTCCTGTATGGGGATATTGCCAGTTTGTTTTCCTTACTTTTCTCGAATTGAGTGGTGGCTATGGAAAATTGAGGATTAGGAATTATCGCTACTTGATCGGGAGTGTAGGTTGAAGGCGTTTGTGGAATGGTATAGGTAGGATCTAAGTGAGGCGAAATGGCTAAAGAAATGTTGCAAATTGAGCTGGAAGTTGAGGTTGTGTTAGGAAGAAGGCTTAAGGTATTTCCCAGATTGACTACAATATTTTTTCGAACCACCTTTCCCTTGCTATCGTTTTGTTCTTGCACCAAACCCATATCGGTGTTGAAAGCTTAAAATCTCTCTGCCATTGTAGTCTCGTCCTTAATGCAGATTCGCAGCCAAAACAATGTTCAATGCCAAACCTCTAAAGAGAAAAGTAAAACTTTACAAAATAAAATGTTAGTGCATGAAGTAAATGCCCAAAATAATATATCTTTTTTTTTCTTTAAGTTAGATTAGTTCGTGATCTAATTAAGCAGGCTCTAGATTACAGACGACTTGAGTCATATAAAGGAAACGAATGGACGAAAATGAATCATCAGCTATTTAGCTCTAACGGTTGAGAATGAATCGGAAGAAAAGAAAACTACATTGGAGTAGAACATGCAATTTTGAAGAAAGGTTGACTCATATCGAACGCCAAAGCTCGGTTCTGAGTTAATTCTTACCAATTCCAGCATATTTTAAAAAATAATTGCCCCAGTTTTAGGACGTATTGAAAAAATGTCTTGGTTGCATCCCAAAATTGTCCCAGTTTCATGCTCCTTCGTTTGGGGAATATTAAAATTTGTAGTAAATAAAACCGGACCTTATATAGGCTGCCTACGTATCCTGTATCCGACAAGAAATCAGGTCAAACGTAGTTCGGGCGCGTGTAAAAAGATTTTTTTTTAATAATGCAAGAGATTATCTTAGAGAAGATCATGATTGATCGGGCGCAAGACAGTTGAATTTAATATACCCGAGAGTTACGAAGCATTGGCAGGTTGCAAAATGTCAAGGAGAGGAGACCTATGAGGTTGTCCTTCGACTTACATGCCAAAAATTGAAATTAATGGGTGCGCGAAGATAGATTTCAGTGACCCAGAATGACGCGATTGACTCAGCGAAAGCTCCGCAGAAGCTAGGTACTTGAACAGTCATTCTTGAACAACTTGATGGCAAAATCGAACAAATATCGAGAAGTGCCATTTGATAGATTGGACCAATAAATTTGGACATCTACCGATAAATGCTGAAAATGATAGAAATGGAAAGTAAAAGTTCCATGACGTAAACCGAGTGCCAAAATGGATTCTACGAGGCATGGAGCTAACAAGTCGAATGTTTCGTCATTTGAGACAGAAGATCATACCCGTAAAAGAAGGACACAAAAGCTCTAGGATTTGCAGTTTGATGGGACAAATTGTCCGACACTAATAGATTTGAGTAACTAAGCGAATAACGATAAGAGAATGCCTATTAAAATAAAGTTGGAATGATAAGAGTTAACTTTAAGGATTTTCAAGGCTAGTTCAGGTATGCGAAAATTAGGAAATTTCCTCCGACGATTAGAAATTTGTCGAGAGTCATGCTAAGAATGCGAACGATCTTAAAGGTGCTCTAGAGTGGCTAAAGTGCGCTAACCGCGGAATAAATAGTTTTTTTTTTTGAAGTGAAGATGATGCAAAAATAATTAATGAAACAATATGCAATTGTGCGGCAGAGCAAATATGGATTTTACTTTTCTTCTGAAACAAAGATGATGTTAGTAATAACTTTTCACAAATAAATTCAAATAAGAGCCTTCAAATAAATTTAAATAATGAGCTTGGCATCAGGTGATAAATAAGTTCAAAAGCAAGCATATTGCAAATAAATTCAAGTAAACCACTTAGCAAGCAAGCACGCAACTTATAACACAAGTACATAAAATAACAGCCTCGCGTGTTAATACGTAGGGGACCTCCTTATGCCCGAGGTAGGCCTAGCGTGTATTTGAAAGATGAAGGTGTCATTATATGTCATCCCATTTGCTCTTTAATTAATTAAACGAGTCTATTCCCAAAATGAAGTACATAAATATTTTTAAGCTTTATTACATGCCAAAATAAGAAAAGAAAAAATATTCCTAAAAATAAGCTAAGTTCAATTGCGTTCAAGCTTCTTTCAAAACTTGCGATCTTCATGGCTATCTGCATCACAAAAAGGTTAGTCAAACCCCACCCTTCTAAAGTTTAATTAATCAGAGCAATGGTCGATATTTAGCACAATCAACTTCAAATAATGTACACATAACATGATAAGCGTCGCTTGGGGTCATGAACCCACTCGGACATTTGGACAAGGCTGACTAATGGATTTAATATGCCTTGGGTATTAAGCCTTCCTAGGTTCGTGCATTCTCTTAAAAGGGTTTTCGTTTAGCTCTATCTTAGGCTGACTAGGAGTTGGCTTTCTATGACACAAGGTTCCCGATCGGACTACTCAAGTGAGAAGGCTACGCGGTCCCCGTTACTCCGGCACCCCGCGCATACGCCAACTCTCCTAAAATTTGGATTCTACGAAGAAAAATTTGCGGGTGCGCAAAACACACCTCGCGTGTACGTGTGATAGTGTGAGTTTTCCAGAAGTGGAGAAAATATGAACGGAATGCCAAATTAAGGAA
The DNA here is from genome assembly GCF_019175385.1 of Lycium barbarum. NCBI lineage: Eukaryota > Viridiplantae > Streptophyta > Magnoliopsida > Solanales > Solanaceae > Lycium > Lycium barbarum. Next base: position 16,137,601 of record NC_083344.1, on the reverse strand, counting down.
AGCAGTAACATATTATTACATAGAAAATTTCACATAATAAAGCAATCACTTAAAAGAACATAAAAGAAACAAACACGACAACAATAAAAACAAACATAAAGAAAACAACCAAACATCCAACAAATTAATTATTAACCTAAGTTTGTTATGGTTAGAACCTAGAAATCCCCAGCAGAGTCGCCAAGCTGTTATACCCCATTTTAACCGGGTTGAAGCGGAGTACAACATATTGGAGATTCCTAAATTGTTTTGTTTTAAGGAGTCGCCACCTAATTGATTTTACGGTGAATTAGGACACCTAATTATTAACTAAGGTAATGCTAATTAAACCTCCGTTAATAGTCTACTTAACCAGTGTGATTCTAGGTAAGGGTTCTATATTATCCTAAAGGGAAGGGGTTAGGCATCCTTTAGAATCCGCTAACTTACGGTTATCCGACCAAACTTAGGTTAACTAATTAAAGTGGAAGATGCAAATATAGTGCTTAAACTTTAAGAAAAACGACTTGCAAATGCTGCTGGGGTTTTAAAAAGAAAATATACTAATACTTTGAAATAAGACTTATAAATGTTGTTAGGCTTTAAATGAAAATATAATAATGCTATTTAGAAAATATAATAATTTGCATAAGAGGAAATCTTAAAGGCCATTTAAAATAGAACTTATGAAAAGTTGATAAGGCTTTAAATAAAAATGCTATTTAGAATGAGATTTGTAGAAAATATAATAATTTGCATAAAAAAAAAACACTTCAAATGCCATTTAAAATAAATTTATGAAATAATGTTATTTAAAATAAGATTTGCATAAAATAATAAATAGAAGAAAACGCAAGTTTGTGCAATGTTTTAATAAATACTTGAAACAAACTAAACGATGAGGTACTAATTAACTTCGCATTTTCGGAAGTATAAACAAAATTATGTTTTATTAACTACATTCGGCTAAACTTACGCATAATTTAGATAACTTTAAAAAAACATGTTTATAAAATATTCTTTAATTCTTTTCCTTGAACTAACTACCCATTCCCAAACTAAACCTTCTAATTTATTAGGATTCATCTAAACTAGGAAAATGAAGCAAACAAAGAGTTAGTCGCATGATACAAATTAACTGCACAAAACGAAATACAAGAGTAGATATATTAAGGATGGTTGATCTGCTGCAGTTGGCTTTTTAGCCCAATAACTTCTTTGCATTATTGTGGGTTGCTGCAGTAATATGGGCCTTAACCCATAATATTTTATATGCTTGCTGCGGACAGGGGAGGCTGGACACGGAGGAGATTTCGTTGGGCTTTTTATCCCAACACCAAATGCGGAAGAAGATGAATCCGAGGGACTCGTATGCGGTGGTCATGCATAAAACGAAAGGAAAATGATTAGTATGTGACCAATGAATAATGTTAAACAGATGAGATATGAACTCAAAACAATTCAACGGATTACGTATATGCTAAGCATACATCATGTAGACACATTCATAGGGATGTATAGAAGGCTAATACTGAAAAGCTTTCGCCCTCATCTTCCCGATGCCGTACAAGTTCCAAAGATTTCTAGAACCTTAAGCATGGCTGGCTATCGGGGGAGGCTAAACCCATCCCTATGTTTGCCTTACCAAATGTATCATCTATTTCTTAATTACTGAATGCATCCATTATTTCTTAAAAATTCCAGCAATATCTCAAGTGAGGTACCTTCCTCTATTCTTTTGCAAAAGTAGCAGCTATTCTAAACTAGTAACTTAAGTGTAATATCAGTTTCTTTAGAAAAATAAGAAGAAAAAAAAAGCAGCTTAGTCACAAACATGCCAATCACACACAACAACAAAATGCAGCAATTAATTAATCTAAGATGGATATTACAAATGCAGCAACAGTTTCAAAAGGGACAGTGGCAACTTTATCCAAATTGCAGTAGCTCGGGGCAACATAGCAACTGATAGCAGTGGTAAGTCTTGTTAAGTGTAATAGCCTTATTAAGTGTGAATATCTGTTGCTAGAAAAAAAAAAACAGTGGCCAAGCGAAATGAGGTTCCTTTGAAAGTTACTTAGTTTTAGGGCAGTTTTTGACAAAGAACAGGGTCAGCAAACACTCAGAACAGCATTGATGCACTAGACTTTAGTAGCTACCAAACCAGCACATGGAAGGAGTGCATCAATTCAACATAATTCTTAAAGAAAATATCAACTTGCCAAGATCGACCATACAGAACAAAGCATCAGGCTTAGAAGACTAAAGCAACAAAAGGGAAAACAGACTCTAAAAATATACATTCCAGGATAACACTGGTCCAAACCGATGACACATTAGGATGGGCTAATTAGCATTTTCTAATTATCAAAACAACAGCCCAAATAATCTCGAAAGGTAATTCGATGGAATATGAAAATATAGCAATTTTCAGGTTTAAACAAGTAGTACCTAGGGGTCTGCGCTCAACTGATCCATGTAATGATCTTAAGTGATATTAATGTATGAAGATAGGCTTATACATGACAGAGGATGATCATTTATTATTCTTTGAACTTCCTACATGACAGTTGATTTCTGAGGGAGAATTTCAACACAAGACATCAACAAAAAGCTGAGTTGTATCCTGGTTATAGATTTTGTGTCAAGTCAAGCCTTTCTAAATATCCTTTCTCCTTGTTGTTCGCAGTAGACGAACAGGAAGTTTGATATGTAAATGAGAAGAAGACTTGCACAGACTCAACACCTCACTCTATAGTACGATGAATTAAACTTGGGCATTCCATAAGGCTCACTCAAAACAGCCTTAGCATGAATTTTAATTTCAAACTAGTTATAACAAGATAATAATTTGAATCATTCTTAAGCAGAAAGGGATATTTAATCAGAGACATTATATGTTTACAAGCAGACCCAAGTTGAATTTAGACTCTTGTTAATCCTATTTAGACCTTCTACATCGTTTAAATCCTACTTTAGCATGCTGAAGACTACATGAACCAAAATGAACTCATACTAACATCGGAATCTATCAGAATCAGTTTATAGCCTAGCACAGAGATATTAATGATATCATTTAATATAGTTCATACTGACACGCAACCAAACTACTAAACTGGAAAATGGTAAAATAAAACAATGTCAAGCAAAAACCTAATTAAACTAAAGATTTAGTCCACTTATATTCCGAAACTAGCATAAACTCATAGTAGGCAGCAATAAGATCAGGAGAAGCCAAATGCTGAAATAAACGAGGGAACTATTGATCATAGATCAAACACAACTATAGGAGATATTCAAGCGATATAACAAAATAATATACAAAATCATATGGATAACAGGGTGTAAGATTAATATCACCCAGTTAAACTACACCCATACAAGCCAATCATTTATCTAACTAACACAGAATTGAGGGATCGTGCTAATCGCGCCTTCAACTTAAGTTAAACATATAATCATCATCTAAACACCAAACTACTTAATTTAGGGAAAGGAAATAACCTGCTTCGGATGCAGCGAAGTGAGGCGCGGGGTTTCCAATCTACGCTTGAACACTACCAAATCCGAGCTTGCGACGCTCGATGCAACAACAAAATAAACGAATACGAACTGGAACTAGTATTCTTGACCCAATGTGGAAATAAGCTTACGACTGCTGAAGACAAACTGATTTTTTGAGGAATTCTAGGCGGCTTATGCTTTGTTTAGGAGGATTTTGCGGCTCGAAAAAAACTTGATTCTTAGGGGATTTCATGAATCGAAAACCAAGCCCCCTCTTTCGAATCTCTCCCCTTTCTTTATAGTTGTTGAAGGAAGCGGGAGAGGGAAGAGCGTGGGGAACAGGAAGGTGTGGGGTGTCAGATGCGTGGGGGAGACACGGTGAAGTGGAGACAGAGGTGTGCGTGGGAGAGAGAAGAGGAGCGGGGAAGGAGAAGAGAGAAGGGAGCTGGAGGGGGCGGCGTGTTTTCTGAAAAAGATGAAGGGAGCCCTAATGGGTTTCCTTTGTTAAATGAAGGGGCGGGTCGGATTAATGGATCGGGTATTGGGTTAAAAATAGTGGGCTGGGGAATTTAGAGTAGGGCTGATTAATTAGGAAATGGGCTGGGTTGGATGAGTTTTAAAATGTGGGCTGATTTTATGAATTGGTTTCAGCCCAAAGAGTTTTAGGATTTTAATTATGGACTGGATTAATACGGACTAAAATATAAAATATGTAATTATTAGTGCTCAGATAATAAAATTATATGACATTGTAATAGTCGTGCAAAAAATCATTTTGAAAACAAATAAACGCTATCATTTAATTGTGCGAAATAAATGCGATGCGTATGCATAAGGTGGTAAAAAATGCTGAAACGCAAATTATGATAATACTGGTAATAATAATGATAACAAAAATAATAATAATAATAATAATAATAATAATAATAATAATAATAATAATAATAATGATAATAGTAATAATAATAATGGCAGTAGTGACGGTAGTAAAGATAATGACAGGATAATGAAATGTCGGTATTAATAAAAAAAATGCAAATAATTATTTTTTAAAGTTGCCAAAATATTGAAAGCGAAAAATAGGTATTTCGGAGGATAGGTGGGATAAAATTGGGTGTCAACACACTAGGTATACATATATACGTATACCATAAAAGGGGCCATATCTTTTTATTTAAAAATTGCACTAGGCCCAGTCCACTTGATAGATCAAACCTGGCCCAAATCACGGCTTAACGAAGGGAGTAATACTCCCTCATTTCATTTTTATCAAACAAACGCAGCCTACCCCTCTTTCCCTCCCTGTCCCCTTTTCCCTAAAACCCTAAAGGTGTCGCCCCCTTTGTTTCTCCCTCTCTCATGCCAGAAATAGCAATAATCTAGGTTCCTCAGATTTTTGACAGTCTTTGTATGATCAAAAGGGTGAAACCATTAATGTTCAACGCGATTTCATTCAAAATTCGTTCCAAACACGGTAATAGACCCCTCTTTTTGCTTATTTTTTCAAATTTCTAGTCAAACTTACGATTTTCTGTTGCTTTAAGGTTATATTGTTTTATTGTTTACACGATTTCCTATTGGTCCTTGAATATTGGCTCAGATCGACCCAAGATGGGTCAGATCTGGCCACATATGTTGCCATGCCTTTAGATCTGGGTTGTTAATTCTATATGTTGAATGTTTGGTTTTGAAAATGAGGTTTATACCACATCGGTGATGTTAGTCTTTGGATAAATTTTGGGGTTCTATTTGGTTCTATAAATAGAACCCCACACCGGAGAAAAAAAGAGGAGGAAGGATTGAAAAAAGAGAAGAAAAAGTTTGAAAAGTTGAAAAAGCTAAAAAAAAATCGATTTTTAAAAGCTTCTCAGTAAAATTTTAATACTTTTGACTTAAATAGTTGGAGTTTTTCTCAGTTCTAAAATATGTTTTTTGCTTATTCTCTATTTCGCGTGGCTGAGTGTCGAGATTGGAAGCATAAGGCTCCAAAGTCCATTCTTTTCTTGGGTGCGCATATAAAAGGTCCTAATTCATTTTGTTTCCCTTTACTTAGATTTTTGGCCTAGCCTAAGGGTATTGGCATTAGTTAAGCTACTTGGGTTCTAATACTTGCTAATGGTGGTTCATATTGTTAAAAGCTGTCTCATTTTGTTGTGTGTTGGTTTGTGATTCATTTGAGCAAAGATGGTATAACCAGTCTAAAAATCATGTTGAAACCTACCTAGTATAGGAATATTAATCTTCATAGTGGCTTGTTTAATTTATGTGATTTAAATGCCTCTATATCAACTGTGAAATGGTGTGGTTAATGTATCTTGAACATTCATTTTTCTTCCATCTTGAATGACATTACTCAGATAGAATAAGATAAAGTCAGGACTAGTTAACAGTTTTTTTTTATATATGGAATCTTGTTCAGTTTGGCTTGTGGGTTGGTAAACTAGTGATTGAAACACCTGTGATCATGGTTTCACCTAGTCAAAGCCAGGATGTGTGCCAAACTGCTTATGCATTTTTTTTTTAACAAATCCTAAAACTAATGTGACTAAAGGACTGAATATGAATCTGTCTCTTTGGTTTGATTAATGTCTCAATCTCTTGTATGAACTTGTATGACTCAAACATATGATGCTTACAAACTTTGTTTTGGTGTCACCCATGTCACAAGTCCTACATTCTGAAACTAGTCTATCTCTAAGTACTAAGAAGTTTGGTGAAACTGGAAAGAAAAAGGGTAAACCTTTAGGGCCATAGAACCAGGTCATTACTTGAAATTGATTAAGATAGATCTGATTAGTTTTTTTAGCTAGCAAGATGATTGTTAGTCGTTAACCTGATTAGTGACTACTTTGGGAGTGAAAGATGTAAAAAATGGAAAGAAATAGTTGTCAAGAAACTGAAAAAACCTGTTTTGTTACCTTTGATCTCTTGTTTTCTTTTTCCCATCCCCATTATTTGTCTGATCTAATTGGTGAAGCAACTTTTGTTATAAAAGTAAACTGGTATGCTATAAACTCTTACATTTTCATTGATATTCCTTCATGAACTGACCCTGGTTTAATAGGTGATCTTAAGTGTTCAATTTAACAAGGTTAAAGTAGTAGGAGAATGGTGAAATGAAGTAGGTTTGGTCATGTTTTGTTAAGTATTGAATAGCTTAGGGATTGAGGTTTGCCTTTAAAACATGAGACTTGTTTTTTTTCCTTGTACATGGATGAGGGATATGATCTAATAATAACTGATGATCATTGATTGCTTAGGCCTAAAAAATGAAGATAAGTATGTAGGATCTTGTAAGTCCTATCAGAGTAAAAAGAAGAGGCTAAAAAAGGGGACTGTAGTTGAAACCTTGAGGAAGTTGGCTTTATAATTTAAATTGTTCAGCCTCCCTTTAGCATGTGCTCAAGGATAAGAGAAGAGGACCATGAGTGTAGATGTGTGAGTTAAAACCAGTTGACAAGTGGGAAAGTCTTTTAAAGACATCTTAGGAGAAGATTGAGAAAGGGTCAGGTAACACTTGATCCACAGTACCTTTCTTCCCACATAAGAGATTGTCATGGCATATCCCACAAGTCTATGGGATGTAACTTGCTATATTTGCACACTTGGTGGTTTCTTCTACACTAATAGTTGTCCACTTAGGTCATTAAAACTGGTCTTAATGTTTGACTTTAGATTCAAATGAACTTTTTGATCTACTCAAGTATGTTTTAGGGACTGGTTGACTAGACTAGATGATACACAGTAGTTTGAAGATTACAGTCATTGCTTAAAAATGGAAAGAGGAAAAGACTTCAAGTAGAAATACGGATTGCTGAAAAATAAGGTAAAAAATGTTTTATGTGGACAATACAATAAGGTGTAAAGACTCTCTAATACCTGATTAGATTGGGTTCAGAGTTAAGACCTACATGGGAGTTCTGTGTGCATTGATTGGGTTTCATCTGTGTTTGGAAAAAATGTTTTGTTTTCTTTTTCTATGAAGCATTAGAGTATAAAAAAAAATAAAAAATAAAAGGAAAAGGGGAGTGGCTTATATTAATTTAGGTTGGCAGCATAATGATTTAGAAATACACTTGACTTTTTCTTTATGACACTCCAGATGATATATCATGTCTTTAAATTCTTAGATGTACCCTTGAGCCTGCTAGTCCAAACCCAGTTAAAGAATAATAGATGAACTTAGCCCTATTTGAATAAGTGCATTGCCCCCCTTAGTTCAGTATTAAACACCAGCTAAGGGTATACTAACAACAAGTGAACTTTGGAATAATCCCAGGTGAGTTAGGAATATTGTTTAGTTAAAAAATGAGAAAGCTAAGAGGAGGCCACTAATTGTGAATATGTTTAAATCATGTGCATCTTCTTATGAAATCAACCTGTTTCTTTTCTACAATGGAATAAGGTTAGGGAAGAAGGACTAAAAGGGATTTGAAAACTTTGAACCTTAAAAATATTTAATCTTCTGTGTATCCTTGGGACTCTTGGTCTTTCTATTTACTTAAAGTGTGTGTGAAGATGCAGTTGCTATACTTAAAACTATATACTATACATGGAATCACTAGGACTTAGAGTCTCTTGGCATTGCTTACCACTGACCTTGGCCTGAATTCTAGTTGTTTTTATCTTGATCTTTAACTGAATGATCTTGAGGGCAATGCAGCATCTCACTTGTGTTTATCAAAGCTAGAAAAGCCACAACCCCCTTACTATACTCCATTGGCATAACCAGGTCTTCATGTGCTCTGTTTTTGTTGAGGTCATAGTAATTAGGGCTCAGTTGCTTCCCTTATGTGTTGCATACTGATAAATAACTGTCTCAATAAGAAGACTTTGATTTCACTTACTTGAGTTTATCCATCTCATGTCTATTAGGATTGCAGACTTTGTTCTCCTGTTCATTTCCTACACCATGTGTGAGAATCACCTAGACTTTAAAAATATGATCCATAAAGAATGGTAAGGACATTTGCTTGGATTGTGCATTGGACACATAGTCTTGTTGAAGGTTTTGTATGAATAACTCATCATCTCTTCTGTGAATGCCAAATCTGCTGCTCTTCTCTGTTGTATTGTACCAGTACTGAAGCTGGTTTACCTCATGCTTATATGTCTTTACTTGTTTTACCATACCTACTTGATTCAACACTGCTTGGGATTATGCTACCTTTATATGACTGTTTATGTTGTGATTGTTTGATTCGGTTTAGTTTTGGCCACATTAGGTCCATACAGGTTACTTCTTCCTTTGTCTAAATCATATTTAGTTGCATTGGTCTTGATTCATAAGAATGATATATCTGCTGAGACTATCCATCTCTTCTCTTCATGCTCTCATCTGTTCTTATTGGTTTATGATTATTCTACAACGGTGTATATATTAGACCTGTCCTATTTGGAGGGGGGCTTGGTTTGAACCGTCCCCTGGTGACCAGCAATGCTGGAGGTTCATGGAACCTCTTGAAACTTGTGCGGCATCAGGAATAAGGGGGGTGATGACGTTGACTCCCCACCACCCAGGTTTTGAGATGAGTTTAAGGACATGGAAATACATAAGCACATTCTATGAGCTTGTGAATAAATAGGATATTGTGCTTGTATGTGTGTACATTTATGTGTATGACAGGACTTATGAGTGAATAGGGTATTGTGTATGTACATGTGTATAGCTATACATATGATAAGATCAGTAAAATATAAACTAATCGAGGTGTTTGTTTCTTTCCTTCTCCACTGCATGGCCATTTGGACCAAGGTCCAGCAACCCTATTGGGTCAAAGACCCAATATGGAAATTCCTTCGAATTCGTTGAGTCTAGGGAGAAAAGAAAGAAGGGAAGCTAGTATATTGAAGGCCCAGTCATGGGTAAAAATGACATGAAGGCCCAACCATGGGTGAAAATGGTTACTAGGGGTTTGGTACACCCCTAGTCTATCCTTATATTATTTATGCCATTTCTACTTTCTTAAAACGTTTTTCTGTATTGTATTCATATTTGTAAAAACCCACAGTATTATTGGAATCGTTTATGTTTCAAATTAGGCATCTTAGGCAAACGGTGCATATGCCGTTTAGATGACTCTAGATCCTTAAAAAGTTCCTTTTGAAGATCTGGAAAAAAACGTACTGATTTTGAAACTTAAATGGGAAACAAACCGCATCTATTTTTAAGAATAATAAGGCTAAGAGGTTTTCAAGGTCAAAATAGTATGATATAGCGTTCAAAACTAAAGAGGACGAGTCAATTGGACAAAATCCTTTTCAATGATAAACACGTTTTCTGAGTTTTTTGAGTTGGCAAAATATGCTAGTTTGGGCCAGAGTCCACCTAAGGTTTTTTTTTTTTTTTTTAAGAAAGACCAGACGGTCAAAATATTCTTGGGCCAGAGCCCATAGAGCTTTGTTTCTTGAAAAACAAATGATATAAATTATTTTTTGGGCTAGAGCCCACTTGACTCTTTCTTGTATAAATTTACGGTTAAGAAATTTTGGGCCAAGGCCCACGTTTTGGAAATGACTGAGTGAGGTATTTAGGCCATAAACGATTAAACAAAATAAATAAAACGATTAAACAAAACAAATGAACTTCAAGCTGGATTTTTCCTTACATAAATCTGGGACTTTATCCAGAACAAATGACGAGCATCTTTTCAAAAAAGAAAAAATATAAGTCGTTTTGCCAAAAACTCAATTCGTTTTGAAGGAATAATGTTCAATATGTCTAAAATTATGAAAAACCTGTTTTTGGTAAACTAAACGGTCAAATTTTATGCACCCATAGTTATAAAATTTTAGATAAGGATGTTCTAGAAATGTATTAAAAGGATTAACCCGGTCCATGTATGAGTCAAGCATGAACAAAGCCTATTCACCCCAGATTATATAATAAATAAACTTTCTATCTTTTATAGAAAAACTACTATCCTTATATATAAAAGGAACTAGTTGTATCCGGATATTATAAATCCGAATCTAAATACCCTATATGTAAAGGGAATATATTCAATCCTTTTCAAAATGATATGCAAAAATGACAAGATTTTTACGGGAAATAAACACCAAATAAACAGTTCATGCAAATACTCACACATTGAAATTCGAAGGTCAACCGTATAGTACGGATCCTTAATATTAGGGTGTCTAACACCTTCCCTATGGGATTACCAGAACCCTTACCTAGAACTTTGGATTAAGAAGGATTTTTCACGGTGTATGAATAAACCCTTCAAAACTAGTTTCCTAATTTCCTAAAAACTGGGTGGCGACTCTTTTAAAACAAAGTCCGAAACAGCACCAACAAGTTCGAAGTAGCTTTTCCGAGCGCTACCCCGCCCGCGAAAATGCGAACCGTTATATATGGTATAAAGGAAAATATTTTTTCGAGCAAATACCTTTCTAGAAAATAAATGATTTTCGTACTTATTTTCTGAAATTTGGTAAGTAAACATAAATTATTATCTTAAAAGAATTTATAAAGTACAATTTAGGCAAACACTATGAGGGCGAAGGTGGAGAGATATGAGTGGTGGTGGTGGTGATGGTGGAGGGGTTTAGAAGGATTGAGGTGGGACCAGGAGAGTTTTGTGGAGGGGGTGTTGCCGTACACATTGGGCATTAGGGGTTGAGAGTGGAGCGAGTGGAGTTTTTGAGGTAGGGTGTAAACAATGAGTATAGAATATCATTTATGGAAGGGAAATCATTTTTCTGATTTTTAAGGAACTTGTTTTCCCATAAGAAAATATTTGACTAATCAAAAATAGGAAAATTGAAAATTATTCTTCAAAAAAATATTATTAGCTATATCACACCCTATATCCAAATAAGTAAGAAAATCACTTAATTTTTAAGATAACATTTTCCAACAAAATATTTTCCGTGAAAAATCATTTTCTTTCAAACCAAACAAACCCGTTATGGAGCTCCCATTATGTTGGAAAAGTATTAGTTGCATGCTTCTTGAATCAGACTTGGTTTGGCTAAAACTTCGGAAGTTTGTTGGTCGGGTCCACCACAAACGCAAGTATACGTGGTCGACAAGTAATAAAGTAGTGAGTAGAATATTGTTCTTGTGAGGACTTTTAATTAGCTTTCTTAGAGATCAAACTAATGTAGATTATTTATTCAACTGTATTTATCCAAAGGTTGATTACAGAAAGTGTAACTGAAACCAAACTAATCAAGAACACTAGAGAACGTTTGTAAGCTTGAGGGAGAACACACTGAGAGGTGAAGTTCTAGGGTTGTGGGCTCATTATCAATCATGTCGAGCATTCACATAAATTGATGCTTTATTATTTAGTTTATTAATCACAGGGTTAATATTGCTTGTAGGAATCTTTCGCATTTCGCATTTCATTTCTATTCGCCTATTCAAATTATTTTATTCCTATGGAATTAAATATAATGAAAATGAACTTGTATTTCATGTATAATGATTAAATAAGGTGATTAGGTATATTTCTATTCCTAAGCGAAAATCGATTCCCCAAGGCCCAGGTTCAAGAACTTTCTCTATTCAATCCTATATGCAATCTAAAACTCCCTCTTCCAAGTTCAACACTAGATTTGTAAATACTATTTCTAGGTTAGCTACACATAGAAATAATTCATAGTAAGATTGGAACAAATAAACCAATTTGTTAATCAAAACACCAAGTTACACTTCAACTACGACATTCACGAATATCCCGCAACTCTAAAATCAAGAAAACTAGTCACCCATTCCTATGGCAGATATTGATAGTATAAATTAAAATAAAAGATGAAAGTGAGGAAAAACCTAATGCATTTACATCCAAAGCTCTCTAGCCGTCGTTCCACTCCTTCTCAGCTGAATCTCACCTTCAAAAATGTGTTTAGAATTGTTAGTTTGCTGCAATCTATGTACTGAATGAATCAGGTTCTTTCAGCAACTTGCAAGAAGGTAAAGTGCATAATATGTAAATTAAATTTTCACGTGAAAAACTCTTTACTCAAGGGAGAAAACACCACAACCTACCTCTTGTAGGCGTAACGACCCGTTAGGTCATTTTGAACTTTTGGACTCTTTTTCCCCAAAATATCCTTCCTGTAGATTTAAAATGGTATTCTTCCCTTAGAGGAATGGGTGGTGCAGTTCCCGAGGCAGTCGGACGAGCATTGGAGAAGAAATAGTAAAATTGAAAACTCTTAAGTTAAGGAAATGGAAAAGTTTGACAAAAGTCAACATCGAAGGTTAACGAACTTGGATCGGAGTTTCATTGATTTTATGAGGTCCGGAATGTGATTTATATCTTAGTTGAGTCATTGGGAAGAAGTCCGAAGGGCTTAGGAGTGATTTGGACCTTTGGTTGGGAGACTAGTTAAGTTAAAGGATTACAGTTGACCAAAGTCAACAAAGCTTTAATAACAGGGTATCTTCAATCTATAAACCGCGACATGTATTCTATCAACTAATTATTATTCCACAAATGTATATTTTCTTCATCCAGCTTATCAAGTGTATTGATCCATAAAAGAATCTCGCCTTTTGATAAATTAAAACAACAAACAATAAACATCGATCATAATAATTATATCATGATTAAGAGTATAAGTACATTTAATGGACTAGGAAATTCATTTTATAGTCAGTATAAATACACTTATCTCTACTCTGTCGTTCAATAAATATAAGATGTACTAACACGAGAAGTTGAAAAAATATACCGCTCCCATAATCAAAGATAAATTAGATTTAATCTTGTGCTACAATCATACGGATGACTTGTCCAGTTTTCATCTTAGACTGCCAACATAAACTTTATATACTTATTATAAGAACTAATGATTCAATCTTCCGTGAATAAGCTAAAATCTATACACTAAATTAAATCGTCTAATATATAAGTAAAGGACGCACATACGAATATACGATCAATTTAAAACTTTATTAAAATTAAATTAAAAATTATAATAAATACTATACCATATCTAAACATGATTAATAGTATATATATCAGCAATATCCAACGTAGATGTTTAATCATGACGATTATTAAAATAAATACAATCTAATTAACACATAATTAATAGTATATACCCAACAATAAGCAGTATCTTTAATAAAAAAAATATAGACTTTTAGGTCAGGTTGATGTTAATTTGGTGGCAGTAGGTACTAAAAATCAAGAGGGGAAGTGTCAAATTGCTTATTTCATAGTACTATAATATTAATGTGATCTCTTCCCTTTCTTTAGTATCTTAACCATTAACACGAGTTAAATTTGTTTTCAAGATAGATATATCAAGGAACAGACAAATTTGGATGTGTCAGCAATAACTACTAGTATATCGAAGGGACAATAAGCAAATTAAATAATAACATTGATAAGTTGATCATCCTACTTATTACACGACTTTATTGCCTCCGTATTGCTAATATTTTTTCCGCTCTTGCAAATTATTTGTTATTCTAGAAACTGCTGTTAAGCTTTTGGTATTTTGATTTCTGATCTTTTATTGTTACACACAACTAACGTACGCAAGAGACAGAGGAAGTGAAAGTACACAAAGATAGTTACGTTGTTTCTAGCTTAATGAACCTTTGAAATAATTACTTGTAATTATTGTATAAGTAATCTTATTGTTTGTATAAATATTTATAGGCATCAATCAATGGAAGATTGAACCCTATTATTTTATAATGCATAGGCAGCCCATATGCTTAGACAATTGACATATCTAACGTATATATGTTTACTAGATCGTGATAACGAATCGTACTTATTTGGCATATTCATTTATGCTGACATTAATTTATTTGTTGCGACAGCGTTGATATTTTTGTATAGCAATCCAGCATTGAGTTGCTAGTTGCTCATTAAAAACGAGAAAATGCATTGAATTTTTATTTAAAGAATAGACGTTAGATATTTTAAGTCCATTCTCATTTTGATTCTTCCCAACCACTTTCATTGTCAACATTGAAAAATGTTTCTTTTAATCCCATTTTTACGACGGTGTTGGCCAAGCATTATTAAGATATTGATTGACTTTATTTTATTATAATTGGATAGAAAAATATTACATCTTAAGTTAAACTTTGAATATAATGCAAAAACTATATTAAATAATAGGAATATTAAGTTTTTAAAATATTTTAAGATAAAAAAGATACCATAAAAATTGCTGTGTCGTGGATTTTGGCACCACTTACTGGCTCAGTTGCTTCATGTTTTTTCCATGTTTATGGGACATAGGATTTCAAAATTTCAACGTAACTTAGACATCTTCTAGCACGTTGATATTAATAGGAAAATAAGCTGAGTAATATATGATTATAATTATTAGGTACAATTTGAAATCTAATTGTAGTTTTTGAACTCGTGGAATTAGAGGTAACTTCGAAATGTAGTCAATTTTAAATTTGATCCCGAAGATTTTGGTTGACTTTGACTTCATATTAATCTAATACTGTAATATGAATATAATTGGACTCGTTTAATCCCGTATATTATTTTTTGAATGGATCAAGCTTGTTTGGAGGCTACAGTAAAGGAAAATACTATTTGAGGGGTCTACGACATTTCTGACTGAGGTAAGTTAAGGCTTTGATCTCAATGGGAGAATTTTTTTCTCAAATTGACTTAATTACTTATATGGGAGTCACGTATAAGCGAGGTGACGAGCTGGGTATATGACATCATGCTTAATTTTCTATGATTTTACTTGTTGTATGATTAATTCAGAATACTTTTAATAGAAACTAAGAGTCCACCAAACAATATAGAGAACCGGGTTCTATCTGTCCCCTCAAGTAAAAGAAAGAAAGTAAATAACACAAGATATTTACGTGGAAAATTCCTTACTCAAGGGATTAAAAATCGGGACCTATCCCAGTAGGATTTCCAACTTCACTAAATTGAACAACTTCAAATTACAACCTATTGCAACCTAGGAATTAAACTCTTAATCCCTCAACCCTTACAACACCTCTATTGTAAGCCCTTTATAATAACTCTATTGCAAAGACAACTCTTGACTAACTCTAGCCAAGAACCCAAACAAACCTTGACTAACTCTAGCCAAGAGCACAAACCAACAAAGGTTGAAATCTGTCCTACTATGACACTTCTTGAAAGTAGTGTAGGATTACAAGTAAATAACAAATGACAAAGACTCAACAAACCTAAGGACTTAAAACATCTTCAGTGTCGGGATCTGGTCCTTAAGTCTGAAGCAGCCTTGTTCTTGAGAAGACGTTGAGAGCAGCGGCGGCTAACACTTGAGAGAAATGTGATTTTTCAGATTTTGAAGTATTAGGTTTAGCATTGTAACATGTTGTATATATATTGAGGAGCATGTGAGGATCATGTGACAATGGATAGGGACAACTCAGCCTTTGGTTTGGCCTCTAGCAAACTGCAGCTGTGCTGCTGCGGTTCTGCCAGTTGGTACAGTACCGCAGCTTTACAGCTGTAGAGTTGACTGTACGACATGCAGGGAACCTGATCGCGTACCTGGTCCCAATCTCGTTCCTCAAGAATTTGGCAAATCATCAAAACACAAAATAGCATATCTTATCGACTTTCGTGCATAGGTAGTGTTATAGGCATCATATGCATGCTAGATAACATTACGAGATGTCAGGTATGTCGGATTACACGGTTTAAGCTGTTTAATCATGAACTGAAAATATGTCTAATTGTTTGCATATGTAAATCACGTTTCATACACGAGTTGAGCTGATGAGTCAGTGTGACTTGCAACTTCGGTGGCAGTGGTTGAGCTGATGAGTCACTATACTTTCTTAGGCGCCCAAAGCAGTATGCGTGTGGTAGAGCTGGGAGCTCTTGCTATCAAAAGGGTGGAAAAATCATTATGATGTGCATTTTATTATTGGCTCATGTTAATTGCCCATCATATTATTTGTTTTATATGTGGATACATAGTTACATTGTCCAGGTTGATTTGCCTATAACTTATATTTTTTATATCTGTTTAGAACATATTATCTACACAGGCTGATACAGTGGGTATTTTGAAGCCAACTCTTGCAACTATTTTGTTGGGATTGGTCGATGATACTAATAGTATACACGTTAACTTATGTTCTCATGCTATACTTGCTATATTTTTTATACAGATACCAATGCATGTACCAGTGGAGCTCGTTAGCAGGCTTATGAGATTATTAAAGCCTTCAAAGTGAGCTGCTTGGCTATTTGAGGCACTATGGACTTCTTCTCCATTCTATTTTATTGATGTTCTATCTTTCGGACAATGTATACTTTGTGAAACTATTGTACTGATTCGATTGCAATAGCTCATGACTCGTATCATCATTAGTTGGGGTCGTATTTCATTTCCGCACTTGTTGGCTTTATAACTTTGCTTTTGATTTAATATCTTTTATTAAAGCTTGCTACTGCATTTTCATAATCGAAATGATTTTTTGTTCTGTTATTGGTTCGTCTACCAAATTGGGTTAGGTGTCATCACGGCTTAGATAAATTGAATCGTGACACTTGAAAAGTGGACCTCTAATGAGTAATGATCCATAAATGTTTAGTTGTCAACTTCTCTAGGACTAAAACTTCCATAACTCCATCATAAACTCTGCCATGTCGACAGATCAAAGTTCAAAGAATATTGTAACAATCCAACCTTTTCTTTTAATTTTGTATCTCAATAAATCTTTAGACCTTGTATAAGTCAAAAAAAAAAAAAACTATTTGAGACTTGTCGGAATGATTTGGGTTGGGACCCAAAATTTGGGGTGTGTTTCAACACCATTTGAAATTTAGAAATTGCATATTCTGTTGGTTCGGAGTTTGTGTGACGCGATAGCAATAAAGGATATCACTAGGCATCTATAACAATCCAGCCACTCTGTATGCATATCTGCATGCCATTATGTGATTTGAAACTTCACATGGGTGTATGTTATGTTTTTAGACTTTTTAGCATGCTCGAGTTTAGACTTGAGGGGATTGGGGGTGTTTCGACACCATTGAAACCTCCTCTTTTGAAATAGCATTTCTTCTAATACTGATACCGTCAGTGCGATCACAAGGACACCAGTCCCAAATGCGAAACATCGGGGAAAGTGCATGGCGAACGTGAGCTAGAGGAGTCACGACTATAAAGGGGAGATCAACATTCTTTGCGGACGCGAGGCTTAGGGTCGTGGTTGTTTAGGAGCTTCTACCATTGATTAATTAATGTGGAGTTGTGGCCAACGATGGCGTAGAAGAAACTGTAACTTATAAAAGCTGAGTTCAAATTTCAGGAGCGTTTTTAAGTCTAATCTTGAAATTTTTGGGAGATAAGCTCTTGAATTTGGATCAAGAAAAGATGGAATTTCGACCACAAATTCAAGATAATGATTTCTTGTATTAATTTAGAGATTATACGTTAATTTCATCCATTTTGAACCATTGAATCATGTTAATCAAGAGGCTTAAATTGATTTTTCTCTAATCCTAGAAATAGAAAATCGTTATTTGACTCAGTATTGGTATCAAATAGAAGTTTAACTATTGTATTCAATTCCTTAGCTTTTGTGTAACCCCTCCATGTAATCAAATTCAAATTTTTGATTGTTGATATAAGGGGGGTTTGAGTTGATCAAGAGTTAACTTTGACCCCAAAGGCCCCCAAAATTATGAAATTAGTTTCTGTAGAGTAATTTGGACACTCTATCGATGAATTTGAATAGATTGAGGTTGTCGGATTCGGTTGAGTTGATTTTGGCGATTCAAGTAAGGTTCGACTATCAAATTTCAGGCTAGTGAGACCTTAGCTCTTAATTTGTTGTTCCTTAAAGCACGTACTGTCAATTGTTTGTGTGCTTGTAAACCATATAGTTCACATGAGAGGGAAAGTGTGAGCTAGGTTGGGTAGTTTTGAAGTATTTAAGAGTTGACTGTGAGGGTCTCAGAGTGTGTCTTTGGATGATTAGATACTTGTAGCAAATTCAGTGTTATAATATGATGCTAGTGATGACTCCTTCATATATGCCTTTTATGAAATTTATATATTGAATGTGATTTCTTTTCTTCTCCATCACCCACCAAAAGACCTTTTGTGGTACGTTTTCATTTGTTTTTCTAGACTAATGAACACCATTATCTTTCTTCTTTTGATGATAAATTTCCGTCAATCTTCTAAGCAGAATACAACGTTCGTTATAAATCGATCTGGCATAGGTTCAAAATAGTTCTCTGTCACTCTTGTGTATTAACTCGTAAGTTTAATGCCATGGTAGTTTGTACAATTTTGAATTTCTGCTTTGTTTTTATATTGAAATCAGGATACTTTTTCTCCACTGGTCGAGTGTTCTACCACTTCATAATATATAGCATTGAATAGCTTGGTGATTGTACCAAGATATGCAAAATTGAAAGCCTAATTGCAACTATTAAGGACATTTACACTTAATTACCTGATACAACAAGATTTTCAAAATATAGCAACTCCATGATTTTAGGCTCTAATCTTACCCATTTTCTCTCCCTCTCCCTCCAACCTGGATTTCTATTTTATTTTTTTAAATCTAAAATCTCCACACCACAAAATAAGGAAATAAGAAGCTCCCTTTTTTATTGAATTTTTTTTTGGATACATATTAGTGCCCTTACTCCAATTTTTCAATGGAATTCTTATTCTTCTTTTTTGGTAGAGAAATAGCTTTTTGCATTTTTATGATGGAAAAAATGATGGTTATGGTGGTTTTTTAGTGATGTATATGGTGGCTTTTATAGTGGTGGTCCGGTAGTGGAATAGTTGTATATCAGATGTATGTTATTGTATGTCAAATGCATCACTGGACATATAATGGCATACACACGATATATAAATACATAAAAATGATATGCAAAAAAATGCAACACAATTGTATGTTTGTGTATGTCATTTGTATGCTTTTACCGGATATATACAACAACATAATTGTATATTTTGTGTATGTCAGTTGTGTTTTTTTATCATATTTGTATATATTTTATTATAAGGCTATTGCTAGAATTTAAAATTTTGATTCTAACGCTTAAGCGGGTCATTAGGACCTTAATTTGCATCTCTAGGTAAAGTTCTCATCATTTTATTCCAACATCTCCAAGCCACTTTCAAAACTCTTAGACGATATATCTGGACCACAAGCTTTTGTAATCCTCATATTTTTCATTGCATCCTTTACTTCTGTCGGCCTAATTGATGAGTGTAATTAAAGTTTTAATCATGCTCGGACATGTGAAAGGTACAAATGCTATTCTCTTAGTTCGAGACGTTAAACAATTGATCAAATGCTTCTATATAATGGTTTTTTAAGAAGATTTAGGTTGTTAAATTTGTTTTATAAGCTTAACTCCACGGGTTACTATTTGAGGCACAAATAGATGTATGCTTTGTTAGGCTTCAATTGATCTTTTAATCCACATTCTGACAACTCGTTCCGAAAGGTGTTAATAATCTCTTCAGGTAGTTGCTGCAATGCTTTTGTTCCCTCAATCTGATTTCTTTTGATTTTTCTAGCTTGTCAACCCTGAGATGGATCTTGACGACACAAAAAATAAAGGGATTTTTAGACTCTATGTCAATTCAGACAAAATAATTATTCGTTTTAGCCCATGTTTACTTTTTACCTGAGTTAGCCCTTTCATGTTATGCCGGTAGTGTCAGGTCCTCCGATCGCCATCGCTACCGCCGTGGAGAAAGGCGGAAACGGGGGCAAGGATTTCCCGCCTCCAGCGACGCCACCGCTTCTCAGGTATTCTTAGTTCTCCTTTTCTATCTCCTTTTATTCCTACCTTCAAACTCTACTTCTCAGTTGACCTCTGTTCAGCACCTTGATTCTCAATTCCTGATACTCTTTTTATGTAAAAAAAATAAAATAAAAATAATGATCAAATACTTATAACAATTTAAAAGCGTCAATAAACACCTCTTATACATTATTATAAACTTGTATATGGTGTAGAAGTCTGTATAAGCACCTCATATACGTTATATATAAACCCCTCTTATGTATAAACACCTCTTGTATAAGTTTGTATAATATTGTATAATAGTGTAAAAGTGTGTATAAACACCTCTTATACATTATTATACATTTTTATACAAGGTTGATACATTGTCTACAGTAAGTGTATAAAGTTGTATATTTCTGTATAATGTTGTATATCGTGAAAAGATGGCTATGCGGATGTAAATTAACAATATAGCTATGTGAATATAATTTCTTATGTTGAAATGTATATTATTAAAATTTCCCCTTAAATTTTGAATAATCTACTCATATAGACGCCCATAACCCATCTAAACATAAAATGAACCTAGTTCTCTTTTTTAATTATCCGCTTTAAAAGTTCGCCAATTTTCCTTTCTTTTTCTAGCCGGTTAGTCAAGTACCTTGGGACCATTTTTTAACTGAAACTTACACAAATAGCTATCTTTTAATAGCTTTTAACTAATTATAGCTACAAGTTAAAGATTTACAATTCGTAGCTGCTTTTGGCTGTATTTCAATTGTATCACGCATTTTTGAAATACACTGAAATATAGCGAAATACAGAGAAATACAAAACACGTTAGAGTAAATTTAGGCTCTATTTTTGGAACATATTTTTTTTTAAAAAAATCTGAGAGGAAAAATAGGCTATATTTTTGGAACATAACATTCTTTTCCTTTTTAAATGCTAAGTCAAATTAAATCAACCATATTCCACACAAATCAATGAAGAGTAAAATCAGGCCCTATTTATGGAACAGTTTTATATTAAAAAAAATTATGGGATTCAATTTAAAACTTCCCATAAATCACGCAAAACAGTTGTTCTTCCATAAAAGCTCACGAATCTGTCTCAACTTTTATCACAATCAAAACTTTTTGAATTCAAAAATTACTAAAGATCTAAAAACTTCCAAATACAGAAAAATATACACTGAAATATAATGAAATATGGTTAATTTTTTAAAAAATATAAAGTTATAGTATGCGTATATACAATGGAATACAATGAAATATATCAAAAACTATTTCATAAATTAGAAGTACAAAATGCAGAAATACATTGAAATACAGCGAAATACAAAAGTTGCGAAAACAAAGTGTAGTAAAAATAGGCACTATATTTGGAACATTCACTATATTTACACCAAAAAAATAATAAATACATTGAAATACAGCGAAATAATATGCTGAAATACACTGAAATATATGGAAAATTAAATATATTATTTGTTAATACACTGAAATATACTGAAACATTTTATCAAACACTTGGTGGGCCTGAAGCTTCACAACTCTCATTAATGGTGTTCTCATGGAAAAGAAGCGAGACGTCTCAGATTGCCACAAAAAGGACGTTATCGGGAGATAAAGACTTTCAATTGGACTAGTTAATAAAGCTTCACTCTGTCGTCCTTCACCATTGTTAGAGCTCTTTTTTCCACTCCTTCGTCGACCATGGCTTCACTACCACTGGTAGCTGTGCTCATTGCTCTGTCTTTCTCCATTTCTCTCGCAAAACCATAGTGTATTCTTTAATAAGATTCAATCAAAAATCAAAATCTTTTTTATTTTTCCCATTTGTTACCAGTTGCTTTTCTCGTAAGCCACTCATTTTTCCTTATATCAACTTCATCTTTTTATAACTTCCATCCTGTTTCCATTAAAGCTTTCACGTATCCCATTTTAGCTATTTCCCACCAAACTCTTTGTTTCTCATAGAAAAGCAATACCCAAACGCCAACCATGGCTTCACTCCGTCGTCGACCGTGGCTCTTTTTAATAAAGCTTCACTCCGTCGACGACCATGACTGCTGCTACTACTGTAGGATTCTTCTGATTTGTAAGAGAAAATGAGATCTAGGGTAGGTGATGGAACAGAGAGAGAAAGAGGGGTGAGGGAGAAAATAGATTTGATAGGTGAAAGAAAAATATTTGAAAAAAAAAAAAATTGTGGGTAAGTAGGAGAGAGGTATCTTATTTTTAAGGAAATACACTGCAGTTACAAAAACAAGCTATAGATGGTAATTTGATAAATAATTAAGCTACCAAATATAATTAAAAAAAAAGATAGCTATTACTAATAAATAAGTCTTAGAGATAGTTATGGGCTGTAAATTTTCCATTCTTTAAGCCTATAATTTAGGAAATAATACTAACTATAGCAAGTAGCCTTAAAATATTATTTTTCTTCTTTTTAGGCTTATTTAAGGTACATATACTGATGATACAGTGGCTTGTACATTACTTCTTTGAGTGATTCTTTTCTCTTTCGTTTTTAAACCTCTGACTTAAATATTTTAGGAAAATTTACGGCCCATAACTACCTCTAAGACTTATTTATTAGTAATAGCTATTTTTTTTTTTAATTATATTTGGTAGCTTAATTATTTATCAAATTACCATCTATAGCTTGTGTTTGTAACTGCAGTGTATTTCCTTAAAAATAAGATACCTCTCCCCTATTTACCCACAATTTCTTTTTTCAAATATTTTTCTTTCACTTATCAAATCTATTTTCTCTCGCACCCCTCTTTCTCTCTTTGTTCCATCACCTATCCTAGATCTCAGTTAAGGAAAAATGAGTGGCTTACGAGAAAAGCAACTGGTAACAAATGGGAAAAAGAAAAAAGGTTTGGATTTTTGATTGAATCTTGTTGAAGAATACACTATGATTTTGCGAGAGAAATGGAGAAAGACAGAGCAATGAGCACAGCTACCAGTGGTAGTGAAGCCATGGTCGACGAAGGAGTGGAAAAAAGAGTTCTAACAATGGTGAAGGACGACAGAGTGAAGCTTTATTAACTAGTCCAATTGAAAGTCTTTATCTCTCGATAACGTCCTTTTTGTGGCAATCTGAGACGTCTCGCTTCTTTTCCATGAGAACGCTATTAATGAGAGTTGTGGAGCTTCATGCCCACCAAGTGTTTGATAAAATGTTTCAGTATATTTCAATGTATATTTCAGTGTATTAACAAATAATATATTTAATTTTCCATATATTTCAGTGTATTTCAGCATATTATTTCGCTGTATTTCAATGTATTTATCTTTTTTTGGTGTAAATATAGTGAATGTTCCAGATATAGAGCCTATTTTTACTACACTTTGTTTTCGCGACTTTTGTATTTCGCTGTATTTCAATGTATTTCTGCATTTTGTACTTCTAATTTATGAAACAATTTTTGATATATTTCATTGTATTCCATTGTATATACGCATACTATAACTTTATATTTCTTAAACAATTAACCATATTTCATTATATATTTTTTTGTATTTGGAAGTTTTTAGATCTTTAGTGGTTTTTGAATTCAAAAAGTTTTGATTGTGATAAAAGTTGAGACAGATTCGTGAGCTTTTATGGAAGAACAACTGTTTTGCGTGATTTATGAAAAGTTTTAAATTGAATCCCATAATTGTTTTTAATATAAAACTGTTCCATAAATAGGACCTGATTTTACTCTTCATTGATTTGTGTGAAATATGGTTGATTTAATTTGACTTACTATTTAAAAAGGAAAAGAATATTATGTTCCAAAAATATAGCCTATTTTTCCTCTCAGAATATTTTTTAAAAAATATGTTCCAAAAATAGAGCCTAAATTTACTTTAACGTGTTTTGTATTTCTCTGCATTTCGCTATATTTCAGTGTATTTCAAAAATGTGTGATACAACTGAAATATAATCAAAAGCAGCTACGAATTGTAAATCTTCAACTTGTAGCTATAACTAGTTAGAAGATATTAAAAGGTAGCTATTTGTTTAAGTTTCACAATATTTTATGGCTAAATTTTGTAGGGCCAATAGAAGGTAAGTTATAGTAATGGGCTTGGTTATTTATGGCTTTTTCAAAAATTAAAGACCAGCCCAGGGAAAACCGTGCAATTTCTTCTTCTTTTAGGACAACCATTACCCTGCAATGTATTACAAGCGCAAGCTCACTTTGCAAAACTTTTCGAAAAAGGTACAAATTTTTAAAGGGTGGCTTCAAAAAGGCTATACAGTGCAACTTTTTGATAGATTATCAAGCAAACATTTTTTTGTGGGGATTGCCTTCAAAGGCACTTTAATTTTTGCCCCTCAAATTGTCGGTCTTTAATTTTGCCCTTCGCCTAATACCATGAGATTTGAGATTCGAACTCAGGCTCAGCAAAACAAAATAAAAAATAAAAAATCACAAGACAGAGTTTCGTAGCAAAATTAGGCCTATTCAGGCAAAAGTTAGGCCTTAAGGCAGAGTTTTGCAAACTACCAACGGAGTAAAAAAATAATTTTTTTGCCTTATACCTGAAGGCAAAACTCTGCCTTAAGGGAGAGTTTGCCTTATGCCTGAAGGCAAAATTCTGCCTTAAGTAGAGTTTGCAATCAAACTCTAGTTAAGGCAGAGTTTAAAATTCTGCCTGAAGGTAGCAAAACTCTGCCTTGCGAATCCAAACTCTACCTTGCGATTTTTTTTTTAATTGTTGACTGAGCGGGGATGAACCCGGAACCAAGGAGTTTTTAGCGAAGGATAAAAATTAAAGACCACTAATGTGAGGGGCAAAAATTAAAGACCACCAATTTGAGGGGAAAATATTAAAGACCACCCCGAATAAAGGCAATCGTGCAAATTTCCCTCAAGCAAACAGAGACCAAGGGCGGGTGGAGGGGACACGGTAATCAAGAGTTTAAGAGAAAAGTATGGCCCAATACACCTAAGCCATCTAATTTACTAATTTTAGCGCAATTCCTGAGTTATTACCTGTGTACCCCAATATAACTTGATTAAGCAACTTTTGCGCGGATTGACCTTTATACGGACTGGTCGTTAATTTTTTCCCCTCAAATCGCTGGTCTTTAATTTTTATCCATGATTCTCATTTAATGAAAATTTATGGGCCTGGTACCCTTAATCGCTGGTCTACGAAACCAAAGATTCTGGGTTCGAACCCTAGCAGAGTCGAAAAGAAATAAATTTCGCAAGGCAAAGTTTCATAGAAACTTTGCTTTGTCCGGCATAAGTTCTGTAGAAATGAAATTATCTGGCATAAGTTGTGTAGTGACTAATTCATTCGGCATAAGTTTATAGAAACTTTACCTTGTCCGGCATAAGTTCTATAGAAATGAAGTAATGCCGAATAACTTAATTCATACAAAACTTATGCCGGAAAAGGCAAATAGATAAGGGTAGGCCGAATCTCATTTTTTGTTTTTTCGATGTTACACTACTAAAAAACTGTCAAAAACTGAAGGCCCGCGTCTGTTTTTTCATTGAAACCGATGGGAAACCGACCTAACAAGGTCCGCAGTTTTCACAGCTGCGTCGGTTTTTTTAATTTTTATTTTTTTTAATTTAAAAACAAATAATATAAATTTTATAAAAAATCAACGGACTGCGTCGATTTTCTGGGAAAATTCCTGCATGCAATTGCTGCATTTTCTGCAGCCACACTTGCACAAAACCTGCTCAAAACCAGCACTAAAATGCTCCAAATCAATTCTAAAAGAGCTACAACATATAAAATCACCCTAAGTAACAATCAAACACATCAAACACTATCTAAACACATCAAATACGATCTAAATAGACCTTCAAAGTTCAAAATATTCAAATGTCCAACCAAAAGTACCATTATCTAGTTCTACATAGTTTTAACATAAGTCCATAAAGCATAAAACATAAGTCCATTATGAAATTCAAACTACTACAACCCTTCATCCGGTGTCTGGGCTACAAAATCACCGTCATCATCATCTTCTAGATCGGAGGGGAGAAAGGGGCACACCAAATAGTCCACATGCAATGTGGCTTTTAACTTGTGCCTTGAGCAGTTCAAGGTTCGCTTTCATCAAAGTACTTTCCTCAATCTTTTTGCCTCGGTCTCAGCTAATTTCCGATTAAGTTCTTCGATTTGCTGCGCCATAGTTGCGACCTGAACACCATCAACTCCCTCAGCTTGTCGAGAAGATCCCTCACTTCGCAATCCTGACCGAAGGCGACTTAAGTTGTTCCTTGGGCCTAGACCGTACGCTCTACCCTTTTGTACTCCCCCAACAGCTCTACACCAAAATTCTACCTCTAATTCTGGTGGAGGACGGCTCAGGTGGTCAGGCTGAGTTTGGCTGTACTGGCCCACATCTTGCATAAATTGCGTTTGTATATTAAAAAATGAAACTTAGTATATACCGAATATATCATAATTAGACTTATATGTAATTACTTAAATAATAAATTATCACTTAAATAGGAATCACGAGCCTTGTTCTCAACCCATTCGATCGGATTTGACTCCTGCTTGTTCTTTTTTTGTGTGGGTCTTTAGGAATAGCTGATACTGAGTCGGCATCGATCCCGAAGCCTTTTTCTGCAAAAAAATAATAATTAAAGATAGAATTAATAACTCAATAATGACATATTGATCGTAGGTAACTTTAAAAGTATAAAACTACTTATCATTGTCCTGGCCACGTGCCCTGACTTCTTACACCCGCAGTGTGCAAAGAGCCACCATTCTAGGATGCACGGGCAGCCTTTGCCTGCTCAGACTTGGCGATAAACTCAGGAGTTCGCCAATATGCCTTAAGTTGCTCCCACTATCCGTCGGTTAGCCATTGGGGCTTCCTCATATACTTTCCAGCCCTCGAAAACCAATCAGACAACCTTGCACTCCCCTTCTTCTCAAAGTTCGCAGCAACTCTATCATTGTGTATTGGATCCCATGTACACAACATCTGCAAATCAAATGGCTAATGTTAGATAATTTATATAAAAGTAAATTCAAGTTATGAAATGTATAATAAGATACATACGTTAAACTCTCTAAACATAGCCTATCCAGTATCATATTGGATTTCAACCCATGAAGTATAAAATCGATCGCCATAAAGCCTTGGAACAACATCCAGCATGGCTTTTGTAGTTTCGTGATCTGGATAGTACAAACAGTTAAAAAATTCAACGCATATAAGATTAAGATGAATTTTTTTTTAGGAAAACTTAATAAAAGACATTCTTACGCAGCTCCCTCAGGCACGATGAAAACCCGACCGATCAAATCTTTATCTGTCGACTGTAGACCATGATATCCCGGTTCCTGTGCAGGTACCGATACAGGTACAAGAGGATGGGTCAGAGCTAATGTAGATGGCTATGACTCAGGCTCAGAGTTACTATCTCTAAGGCGCAAATTAGATATACTGGGAGGTGTACCACGTGGAGAAGAAGAAGGAGGCAAAGTGGGCGATGTGCTAGGAGATTTTCCCCGTGGTGGGCAATACATAGGTATAGGTATAAAAGTAGGATGGGTAAATGAGGGCGGCTGAGGTGGTGCTGCCTGGAAGACCCACTGACCAGACTGGGGTTGCATAGTAGAACCAGGCATAAAAAAAGGAGGCGGAGTGGAGTGCATATGTGGAGTGGAGGGAATGGACTGGCTACTAGTAGTTGTAGGATCTATAGGTCTCTTATCGTTTTTCTTACTAGTACCTTGACCTCTACCCCTACCTCTACCTTGATCACTACCACCTAATGACATATGCATACAAATTTACGTTAGTATAAATACACTAATATAATTACCAAGTACAGAAAGTTAATTACGTTAGAATAAAAATTTAACAAGTACAGAATTGTTTCATTACCAAGTATAAAATAAACTAATATGCAACTAGTCATCCTTCCACTCATCCTCGCTTGTTTCATTTTCATCAGATGATTCTTCCCCATCGCTTGTTTCAGGTTCATTGGTCGATTCTTCCTCAACATTTTCTATGATAGTTACATCATCTTTATCAACTTCTTCTAATATGTGTTAAGGATGTTCCAGACTATTTTTAACTCTGTGTCCACCGTTTGATTAACAACTGGTACATCGTTTTGATACGCTACATCTAACGCATTATCGTCCTCAATCCTCCCTACAGGCTTAGTCTTTATAACAACCCACCAATCAGCGTTATCCCTACGCAAAGGATATGGAGCATAATACACTTGCTTAGCATTTTGTGCAATTATAAAGGGATCATAGTGATTGTATTGTCTTGTGTGTTTGACTTCAATTACGTTATGCTGACGATTCACCCTTGTACCTCGTTGGTTTGGATCAAACCACTTGCACCGAAATAATGTTATCTTCTTCTTAGGTTAACCTAGCTACTTAAGTTGTATGATCTCCTGCAGCACACTGTAATAATCAACAGTTACACCGCTACCATTAGCATCGCCTTTAATGCACACTCCAGTATTATTCGTCTTCTTATATGGAGAAACTTCTTCGGTTTGAAACTTGTAACCATTCAAAATGTACTTTTTCATTGTCTTAACTTCACTGCCTGGTCCAAGAGCTATATCTTTCACAAATTGGTATGTTCTCCTGTATGATAAACCTATATAATAAGGAGGAAAGTTAAAAATCAATAACTTATACATAGCCTACATTTAATTGAAATTATACAATGAATTTCCACACTTACAAAATCGCACAGCCAATGGGAAAACTTCGAATATATGGCTTCATCGCCCTCAAGTTCTACGAAGTAACTGTTCGACATATGCAAGATTTTCATTAGTTTCACCCTTATCAGTTACTCATGTAATTCAGTAACATAATTTGATACTCACCAAATATATACTTGAATATCAGGGCAATTGAGCAAAACATGTGTCACAGCTGATTGCCTCTCCATACTACTCATGGTTCATTTTGGAGGCTTTTTAGAACCTCATCCTCGTTGATTAAAGATGGACATTGGTGGGTAGTTAAGATCAACCCCACTTTCATCATTATGGTTGGGCCTATTTTTCATACACGACACTTGCTCTCCGAAATAATATGAACAGAAATGTGTTATTTCCTTTGCAAGATACGCTTCGCAAATAGATCCTTCAATCTTAGATCTCTGCTTAGCCAATTGTTTGCATTTGTCAATGGTCCTGCACATGTTTAATATCATGTTATACAGTAATTAGTTAACAAAATACATTAAAGAAAGAGGTAGGAAGTTTGGATTCCTTACCTCTCGAAAGGATACATCCACCTAGTTTGAACCGGGCCTCCAAGGCATGTCTCTTGTACAAGATGAATGGAAAGATGTTCCATCACATCAAAAAACCCACATGGAAAGTTCTTCTCTTCTAATTCTTGATAGAAGCACATTGCTTCTTTATTAGGAGGTGGCTCAAAATTTTGCTCAGGTTCAAACCTAGACAGTACGCCAAAAGCATCATTAACTCTATCATATTGGACATGACTATATTCATGCGACCTACTACTTTCACCAACAACCACATTATAAAATATACCATTGACCCCATTAGTCTCTCCATGATCCGTCCAAACATAATATTTCTCCTTAAACTCACAACTATATAAATAAACCCTAACCGCTTCCGGTTTTAAATACTTCTTACGCTTGAAAAGAGAACAAGGACACCTAATTACCCCTTCATTTTGAAAAGGGTGAAGTGACATTGCATGTGTGATAATCCTGTCAACACCTTCAACAAATTCATCATGTACACCCACACGATCACTATTATTCATATTATACATCCACATACGAGCCATCTACAAAAATATACCCACAAATTATTGAGGTTATAGAAATATATTATAACTTAAGAATTCTACTTAAAATATAACTTAACAAAGCACAATCCCAACAAATTCTAACTTTGAATTCTCAATAACAATTCTAGCTTTAATAACTTATGGATTCTCACTTTAATATAACTTTGAAAAGCACAATCCCAACCAATTCTAACTTTGAATTCTCAACAACAATTCTAACTTTAATAACTTATGGATTCTAACTTTAATTCTAAAAATTGAAAAGTAAATCTAGTCAAGTATAGTCTACATTTTAGTTTAGAGGTTATAGAAATATTATGACTTAACAATTCTAACTTTGAAAAGCACAATCACAACCAATTCTAACTTTGAATTCTCAATAACAATTCTAACTTTAATAACCTATGGATTCTAACTTTAATATAACTTGAAAAACATGATCCTAACGAATTCTAAAAATTGAAAAGTAAATCTAGTCAAAGAAAGTCTACATTTTAGTTTAGAGGTTATAGAAATATTATAACTTAACAATTCTAACTTTGAAAAGCACAATCCCAACCAGTTTAAACTTTGAATTCTCAATAACAATTCTAACTTTAATAACTTATAGATTCTAACTTTAATTCTAAAAATTGAAAAGTAAATCTAGTCAAATAAAGTCTACATTTTAGTTTTGAGGTTATAGAAATATTATAACTTAACAATTCTAACTTTTAAAAGCACAATCACAACCAATTCTAACTTTGAATTCTCAATAACAATTGTAACTTTAATAACTTATGGATTCTAACTTTAATATAACTTGAAAAAGCACAATCCCAGCCAATTCTAACTAAGCTAACACAAATACATTGACAGTGAATATAAAAAATAGCACAATCTCAAAAATAAAAAATAATAAAATAATAATAATAAAAAAAAAAAAAATATATATATATATATATATATATATATATATATATATATATATATATATATCTGTGTGTGTGTGTGTGTGTGTGAAAAGTAAACTACTCAAATAAAGTTTATATTTTTCACAAATTCAACATCAATAACTTAAGAAAGCACAATCCCAACCAATTACTTTGAATTCTCAATAACAATTTTAACGTTAATAACTTGTGGATTCTAACTTTAATTCTAAATATTGAAAAGTAAATCTAGTCAAATAAAGTCTATATTTTAGTTTTGAGGTTATAGAAATATTATAACTTAACAATTCTAACTTTGAAAAGCACAACCTCAACCAATTCTAATTTTGAATGCTCAATAACAATTCTACTAACTTATGGATTCTAACAAAAAGCACAATCCCAACCAATTCTAAAAATCGAAAAATAAAACTAGTTAAATAAAGTATACATTTTTGCACAAATTCAACATCAATAATATTACAAATAATGATAACTAAGCTAACAAAAATACATTGACAATGAACATAAAATATAGCACAATCTCAAGCAAAAAAAAAAAAAAAAAAACTAGTCAAATAAAGTTTACATTTTCCACAAATTCAACATCAATAACATTAAAAATGATGTCTAACAAAGCTAAATAGACTAACATTAGACCCAAAATCTACAAATAAAATTAAAATTGAAAGAGTTTTAAAAGCCCTAATTTCAAAGAAACTAACCTCAATTTAGAAGTTAAAAAGGGGGCTGGGGTAAGCGGGGGTGGGCTGCACAAGTAGGGGGGGGGGGGGGTCGGCGGGGGCAGGGACCTCGGAGGCACAAGTGGTAGTGGTGGGCGGCGCAGCTAGTTTTTTTTTTTTTAGAGGGAAGTGGGTTTATTTTATGAAAGAGGGAAATGAGAGGAAAGAACCCGTTTGGGCTTCTTGTATTAAAAAAAAAAAACCGATGAACAAAACCGATGCAGGCTGTCGGTTTTTTTAATATGTTGACCCGATTTGACCAAAAAAAATAATAATTAGAAAACCGACATCGTCCGTCGGTTTTTAATTATTTAATTTTAATTTTTTTGAAATAAAACTGACGTCCCACGTTGGTTTTTGTAAAAAACATTTAGCGAAATTATAAGTTCAAAATTCCGCGACAAAAACCAACGTTGTCCGTCAGGTTTTTAATAAAAAACTATTAGAAATACACAAAACCGACACATTGTGTCTGTTTTCAATCGGTTTTTCGAAGCGACACTGTCCATCGGTTTTTTGTCCGTCGAATTTTGGCAGTTTTTTAGTAGTGTTAGGAATATTTTCAGCCACTTTTTTGTTACTTAAAGTGCCAAAGGGTAAAAATTAAAGACGAGCGATAAAAATTAAAGACCATCCCAAGATAGGGGCATTCGTGTGAATTGCCCTTGATTAAGCCCTACTTTCCACACACCGACACTTTCACTTTTCTTTCTTCTTGACTCCCCTGTTGTGTCTTCTTCAGCCTATCTGTTACTACCATGACTCCGTAAAAACACATAAATCCTATCCTTTTTTCTATACTAGTATAGCACCCGGGAGATGAGCGGAAAGTTTAAGAATAAAATTACAAGAAATAATTATCTTATTTGTTTTATTATACTAAAAAAATTATTTTATAAATTGTGAAATTTAAATCATTTGCTCCACGATAGTTGATTAGAAGGCCAGCAGAGAAAGAAAATCATTTCCTCCTCTTAAATTGTCGCAAGAACTAAATGACAGTATTCTGTAGTAAATTTTTAAAAACTAAATGACAACATTTTTTTAATACCTTAACTCTTACATTAACCCAAAATCTCAATAAATCACACAATACTTGTGAAAGTTGCTATCTAATCTCTTCATATGCACATAAAACTTACATAAGAATTTAACTTTTATCTAAATTGATGCTACTGCAACTAATTGAAGCATGTCACAGTATAATTAATCAACAAAATAGATATTTCATCACTAAAATATCACAAGATTCATGTGAAACAACAACAACAACAACAACAACAAGCCCAGTATAATCCCACCATGTGGGGTCTGGGGAGGGTAGAGTGTACGCAGACCTAACCCCCACCTTGAAAGGTAGGGTGACTGTTTCCAAAAGACCCTCGGCTCAAGAGAGGAGAACAAGAGAGGAAAAACAAGACAAAAGGTTAGATAGGACCACGAATATCGAAAACAATAAGAAAGCAAGGAATAACAAAAGTGAGAAAGTCATGGTAGAACAGTTCGGAAAGAAAGGAGCATTAACTACTATAGATAACTAAGATAACCAAAGTACAACAGCCCAAAAAATATAAGCAGCAATCCAATGCAGAAATCAAATGGCAATAAACAAATGAGCAAAACTACAACTACTATGGTGAAAGGATTAGCCACCTAGCCTTTTATCCTAATCTGAGTCCTCCACAACCTCCTATCTAAGGTCATGTCCTCGGTGAGCTGAAACTGTACCATATCCTGTCTAATCGCCTCTCCCCAATACTTCTTCGGCCTCCATTTGCCTCTCCTGAAACTGTCCATAGCCAACCTCTCACACCTCCACACTGGGCATCTGTGTCTCTTCTCTTCACATGCCTAAACCATCTCAGCCTCGCTTCCCGCATCTTGTCTTCCACCGATGCCACTCCCACGTTGTCTCGGATATCTCCATTCCTAATTCTATCCCTCCTAGTGTCCCCACACATCCACCGCAGCATTCGCATTTCCGCGACTTCATCTTCTGAACGTGAAATTTCTTGACTAGCCAACACTCCGTCCCGTACAGTAAGGTCGGTCTAACCACCACTTTGTAGAACTTGTATTTAAGTTTTGGTGGCACTTTCTTATCACACAGCACTCCGGAGGCGAGCCTCCATTTCATCCACCCTGCACCAATACGATATAAAACATCGCCGTCGATATCCCCATCTCCCTGTATAATAGACCCAAGATACTTGAAACTTCCTTTCTTTTGAATGTCCTGGGTACCAAGCCTCACTTCCTTGTCAGCCTCATGCGGTAGGCCACTAAACTTGCACTCCAAGTATTCTGTCTTGGTCCTACTCAATCTAAATCCTTTAGACTCCAACGTCTGTCTCCAGCCCTCCAGCTTATCGTTAAATCCGTTGCGAGTCTCGTCAATCAGGACTATGTCATCCGCGAACAACATACACCAAGGCACCTCACCTTGTATTTGTCGCGTCAATTCATCCATCACTAGGGCGAATAGAAACGAGCTAAGAGCTGATCCCTAATGCAACCCCATCATAACAGGGAAGTGCTCCGAGTCTCCTCCTACCGTCCTTACCCTGGTCTTAGATCCATCATACATGTCCTTTATCGCTCTAATGTACACCACAGGTACACCTTTAGCCTCCAAGCATCTCCATAGGACCTCTCTTGGCACTTTGTCGTAGGCCTTTTCTAGGTCAATGAATACCATGTGCAAGTCCCTCTTTCGCTCCCTATACTGCTCCACCGATCTCCTTACAATATGAATGGCTTCTGTAGTCGAGCGCCCCGGCATGAATCCAAACTGGTTCTCTGAAATAGACACACCTCTCCTCACCCTCATTTCCACCACCTTTTCCCACACTTTCATAGTGTGACTAAGCAGCTTGATACCTCTATAGTTGTTGTAGCTTTGAATGTCACCCTTGTTCTTGTACACGGGAATCATTGTACTCCACCTCCATTCTTCCGGCATCTTCGCTGTCTTGAAAATGACATTAAACAACCCAGTCAGCCACTCCAAGCCTACCCTGCCTGCATTCTTCCAAAATTCCCCAGGAATCTCGTCAGGTCCGGTCGCTCTTCCCCTGCGCATCCTACGAACAGCTCCTTTAACCTCCTCAACCTTTATACTCCTACAATATCCAAAGTTGCGACGCCTATCCGAGTGCTCCAAGTCTCCCAACACAATGTCTCTGTCCCCTCCTTCGTTCAAGAGTTCATGAAAGTATAACTGCCATCTCTGTCTAATGTGAGATTCTTGTACCAACACTTGGCCATCCTCGTCCTTGATTCACTTCACTTGATCCAAGTCGCGTGCCTTCCTCTCTCTCGCCTTGGCGAGCTTGAATAGCTTCTTATCCCCACTTCTGTCCTCTAGTTCTGCATAAAGGCGTTCAAAGGCAGTCGTTTTAGTCGCCGAAACTGCCAACTTCGCCTCTTTTCTCGCCATCTTATACTTTTCCCTGTTCTTCCGCTTCTCTTCATCATCCTTGCTATCTACTAACTTCACATATGCCTGCTTCTT
Source organism: Lycium barbarum (assembly GCF_019175385.1). Taxonomy (NCBI): domain Eukaryota; kingdom Viridiplantae; phylum Streptophyta; class Magnoliopsida; order Solanales; family Solanaceae; genus Lycium; species Lycium barbarum. The sequence continues at coordinate 16,102,429 of NC_083344.1, read as the reverse complement.
TGCTTCTACCTTCCCTTGGACTTCTCCATTCCACCACCAATCCCCTCGGTGCCCACCACGACGGCCTCGTGAGACCCCCAATACCTCTCTAGCTGCTTCCCTAATGCAACTGGTTGTCCTATCCCACATATTGCTCGCATCCCCCCTGCTATCCCACGCTCCCATAGCCATCAACTTCTCCCCCATCTCTAGGGCACTAGACGGAGTCAAACTTCCCCACCTAATCCTCGGTCGGTCATCCACGACCCTCCTTTTCTTCTTCCTTCTTATCTCCAAATCCATCACCAATAGCTTTTGTTGGGTCGTAAGATTCTCACTCGGTATGACCTTGAAGTCCTTACAGAGGCCTTTATCATCTTTTCTAAGAAGCAGAAAGTCTATTTGCGTCGCAGCCACCGAGCTACGGAAGGTTACCAAGTGCTCCTCCTTCTTCGGAAAACTCGAGTTAGCTACCACAAATCCAAAAGCTTTTGCGAAATCCAGGAGTGAGACTCCTCCACCATTCCTGCCCCCGAAGCCAAATCCTCCATGCACCTCGTCATAACCCCTCGAAACAGACCCAATGTGCCCATTGAAATCTCCTCCTATGAATAACTTCTCAGTAGGTGGTATACTTACTACCACTTCGTCCAAGTCCTCCCAAAAGTGCCTTTTTACCTCCTCGTCCAAACCTACTTGTGGCGCGTAGGCACTAATAATGTTCAAGGTGAACCCTCCAACGACTAACTTAATCGCCATCATCTTGTCATTGATCCTCCTAACCTCTACCACTTGATCTCTAAGCTCACTATCTACTAAGATTCCTACCCCATTCCTATACCTCGACTTGCCCGAGAACCAAAGCTTGTACCCCTCCACCTCCTTAGCTTTAGGTCCTACCCATTTAGTCTCTTGGACGCAAGCTATATTAATCCTCCTCTTCTTAAGAATCTTAACTAACTCTATGGACTTTCCCGATAAAGTCCCAATATTCCAAGACCCTACTCTCAACCTAGAAGATCCCTCAACCTCCTTAGCCCCCCCAACACTGGCCCCCGATCCCAACCGAGAACATGACCCTAGTCTGCCATCCCTCACCAAAGCCAGTAAAACAAATATATGCTAGTGAAAGGTTAATCTAAGACAAACGAAGGGTCAATAATAAAGCACAAGTTAGCAATAGTCTATAAGCAGTGAAATATGCGGAGCAGGCAAAATTTATAAGGCTAAAAGACCGGAAATGGGCTATTGGAGGTACCAACTCCAAGTAAATAAAACCTGTTCGCCACCGAGAAACCTCTGTTCGCCGCCGGAAATGTCGTTCTCTGCCGGAAAATACCGTTCACTGGCAGGAATCACTGTTCACGGCCGGAATCACTATTCACCTACTTGTGCAGAAACTGCCCGGAAACCTACTGGTGGAGGATTTTCGGTCGCAGGGTAGAAGAGAGAGGAAAAGAGGAAAAAAAAACAAAAAAAGGAGAAGGAAAGAGAAGAGAGAGAGAGAGAGAGAGAGAGAGAGAGAGAGAGAGAGAGAGAGAGAGTTGGCCGGCCGGTGGTCGTCGTCACCGGTCGCCGGTGGCCGCTTGGGGTGGCTGGTTTGGGGGTGGGTGGGGTGGGGGTTGGGGGGAGGGGGGAGGGGGGAGGAGGAGAAACTTACCGTTGTTGAGGAGAGGAGAGAGAAGAGAGAGAAGAGGGAGAAGAGAGAGAACTATCTATCCAGTTAACCAAAAAAAAAAATTGGAACATGTATAAGTTGGAGGAGACAAGATTCATGTGCAATCTTTATAAATTCACAATCATACAAATTGAGATTACCATTATCCAATAGATGAAATCTAACAACATTACAGTAAAAGTATTGAAAAACAATTAGATTGAACTACCCCACCTGCTATAATATTCTAGATTTGACAAAATTGGAGAGGGTCCTTTAATCTTAGAATTAGTTGTAATTTAATGCTTAATAATAATTTTTTTTTAAAATATGTATAATGACAATAAATTGTAAACCTCAATCATTCAAAATTATATTGTCTTAGTCTAACATAAATGTCAATAACTTATTCTTATAAACAGGCCAAAAGCTCGTCGTTACATATATAAAGTTCCTCATTAGATATAAGAAAGTTATTCATATATGTTGAACTAATTGTAAACTGATTATGGGACATATTTCACCTCGTAGAAGTAATTCGAATACATACATGTAGAACTAAGTTTAAAAGATTTATGCAATACGCTTTCACCATGTAGGATTATACAATACCTAATATTAATGACTATTTTTTTTTTTGTTTTTTGGCCTCATCAGTGCTAATCACATTTTTAATTATGTACGATAACAAGAAAAAAGGATCAACAAATGAAAATGCATAAACATAGAGATTAACACTTAGTAATTAAGAACAAAATTTCCATGAACTTTGTCTTGCCTTGCCTAAAAGGAGAAGGGTGTCTTCTTACTTTTTCCTATTAGCGAACATGTAACTCTATCACAAATGAATATTATGATGAAGAAATTGGAAAAAAAGATAGTAAAAAAGATCAACCATACCTTTTTGGTTTTTTTCATTATAAAGACTTTAAGATTCGCAGATATTTCTCCGTCAATAGCACAATTTTGAGCATCATACACTATCACCCGTCAAAGATAAAAGCTAATTTTCTTGTACGACAATTGTATATTTGAAGTTTCATGTATCCATCCATGAAACTTTCTAACTAAATTCTTCATTTGCATCTTCGTCATCGTTCCTCTTGCGAGCAATACAAAGCCTCATCCTTTGCTTCACCTTCTTGTACTTTCTTTAGTAAATCAGGCTACATCTTGTCAAATAAATGTTAACGGTTTTAAAAAGTTACTTCTATAAAATAATAGCAACAAAGTATAAGACATATGTGCCAGGATAATATCCATACTAAGTATCTTAGAGAGAAAACATCTGATTGCTCCAAATATCTGAGTTTTTTGGACAAAAATAGCACTTGTAACCGTGTGTTGAGTTGTGGGAGTGATTATGTGCGATAATGAATGAGGAAAATAGGGAAGTTGCGCAAACGTGTGTGAGGGATTTTGCGGTTGGTTTAGGTTTTTTTTTTTTTTTGGTCTTTTTCTCATTTTATCCTTTAATTACGATAAAGTGGAGAAGTTATCTCCAAAACTGTAATTGAATTCAAATTTTAAATCTTTCAATTAATTTTTTCTTATCTTGGTGTTTGATTAAAATAATAACTCTTTTAAAAAAGATATGTTTGAATTTGATTTTTTTTTTATAATTACGATAAAGTCGAAAAATTGTAACCCTCTCCAAAACAGTAAGTATTAAATTCAAATTACGAACCTTTATCTTTCATTTAATTTCTTATATCATTCCAATATAAAGTTAAGCCTTTATCTTTCAATTTGTTTCTTATATCATTCCAATATAAAGTTTTATTTTTCAACTCAAGTTCAAATGCAGCTAAAAGATTGTTGCGATTTAAAATTAAAGTTTTAACCTCTATCGTATAATATGTTCTCATTTGAAGGTTTGAGTTGATTTGGTTTAAGATTCAAGTATAATCTCTATGTTCATTAAATAAAAATGATTCGATGGAACTATAATCTATCCACAAATTAGTTTTATTATGGACATATGTAAAAACTTTATATGCCAAAGAACTTTCAGTACAGGTACCTCGTGTGTTTTTCTCTTACTTCTGATGTATTATTTTGTTTTTGATCTAATGTAATTGCTTTCATGGTACCTACAATGCAAACAAACACAAAAAATTCAAATTATGGTGACTTAGAAGAGGTGAAGAAGACTGCATCTTTACTCTCTATTTTTTTAAAATCTCCTTTCGTGCTTATGTCCTCATATATCCTGTAAGAGTGTAATCTTTATTTTATCCAAAAATTAATTGAGAAACATCTTTTTTATTATCATACTCAACTTGCGAGATCATTCATAATTGGATTCTCGCCTAATCATGTAAATAATGAAGATAAAAATTGCTCTTTCAGAAAATTTACTTCTACTATTTTTGTCGTTAATATAACAAAACATGGAAAATATATGTATAGATATCTGAAATACGCCTGTAATTTAAATTTTCCTTGTCATATTCTCACTAAAAAGAAAAAGGCCTCTATACGCCCAAAATAAGTGAAACAAACAATTATAAGACTCCAGAATATGCTGAGATCGTAGAGTAAAACAACTTAACATAAAATATACTTATTTAGAAAATCATCTTATAAAATTGTTAAAAACAATGACGTTGGTTAAAGCTATTATTAATGAAAAAGAAGAATGTAATTTACTTAGAAAATCTTATGTCACTTCTATGTTTTTGTCTTCCTCATTCATCAATGAATGAGTATAATCCTGCCTTAAGTAAGTCGTGCAATTTTTAATTTTTGATTAATCTCAGTTCACAATCACTGCAAAATGAAAAAAAAAAACAAAGAGAAATGGTAACAAATGATGAAGTAGTTGGAAGGAAGAGTACCTGTGTCTTTAATATCACAACTTTGCAAGGAATGAAAAATCATCCGTATCAAAAATAGTTTGAGAAAGGAAGTTATTGCTTTGCTGAGATAATAGCATTAGTAGCAGTTACTGGAGGACATTTGTATCAGTTACCTAAATTATAGGAGACACTCCATTTTTAGTTTGAATTGCTTATTCTATTTTGAACCGTGCATTTTACTTAATTTTTTAAATCTTTTTCTCTTTTCTCTTTTTCTTCCTTTTTGTCTTTTTATTTTTCTTTTTTAAAATAGGAATTTTGTGGTGATGACACCTGTCATCCTAACATTCTTTTGCTTCTCCTATCCTAAATAGATAGATTTCTTCATTTATCCCCGGAGCTCAAGCGATTTGTCAGTGGGAGTTATTGTCGACGATTGGAGCAATAATTTTATGATCATCTTCTTATTTTTATTTGAATTTTTTATTTTTAGTGATTTTATCTTTATCACTTGGGCAAGGCATGTTTTTTCAGTGGAAAGACGTATCCACTATTCTTCAGTGAAAAAGCATATGCTATTTGAAAGCTACCTCTAAAGAAGGATTAATAACAGAGGGTAAAAGATTATAATTTAAAGATTCAAAATTTTATGTGAAGAGGTGGTTTAATCTTGATGTTCATTGGGAAGTATCCAAAGGCTTCTCTACTGGATATGGCTCTGGTTTATAAGTAAAGATGGTTCAATATTAATGTGGTGTTGATGGATTTTCATGTTAAATTTGATTTTTCACAGCTAATGGATCTTGAAGGGAGGAGAGTAGTCTATATGATATGTATATATCCTGTATATTAATGTATACAAATGTATATCCATGTATCTACAAGATTATACACATGCATACATAGTTATATAGTATATGCAATGTATACGTACTAGAAGGATTTGTATCTTTTGCCTTTATGTAGTGTATATTCACTATATAAAATTATATATTCAGAGTATAAAAGTACATAGCCAACGTAAATTTATGTATAACATTGTATACAAAGTGTTCATTGGTGTAACTTTCAGCCTTTCAAGTGAAATAAGTATTTTCACTTACTACAACATTATATTTTGTAAATGTCTTCAAGTAGAAATTTACTAAGCTTACCTATATTGAGGGAGATGAAAGAAAGAGAAGGAAAAGCAAAGAAACAAGAAAGAGAAAGAAGGTAAAGTTGAAAGAGAAAATAAAACCCAAATATGTTTCGCGTAAAATATAAGAAAGAGAATGTTAATTTTTTTTTTTTGGTAAATAAGTTGATTTTATTACCAAGTGAACATTACAGAACTGGACAACCCCCAGTTTTGAAGCAAACTACTACATCTATTTCATCCTCCTACCTCACTACACAAGCTCAGAACATCATGATCACAGCTTTACTACAGAACAACTAGTACTAAGGATAGAAGTTCAGGTTAGTCAGCAGCATAGACAATCTTGGCCTCATTCTTCCTCTGATATGAACTTCCTACACAATCTTCCTCACAAGTATTGCGGTTTCTCTGCTCTGCCCTTTGAAAATTCTGTGGTTCCTCTCTTGCCATATGTAATACACAGTTGCAACAACAACCATTCTATAAACTTCTGCCCTTGGATGCTTCCCTTTGCAATGAGTTACAACCCATCTTGTTTTACCTTCCCAACTATATACTTGCCTTTGAATGTTTAGCCAGTGAAGAATTCTTTGCCATATCTGAGTTGAGAAGGAGAAACTGAAAAACACGTGGCTATTACTCTCCACCTCAGTCTCCCATAACACACAATCAACATCATCTGCGCATCCCCATCTAGCCAATCTGTCACGACCCAACCCCGTAGGCCATGACTAGTGCCCGAGTTGGACACTCATATTATCCGTTAACTATAATCATTTATAATCAGCATGTCATGATCTCATTTGTATAAAAAGGTAGAGTGTTATTTTAAAGCTGCCAAGTTTTGTATGTCTTAGGCACCTGTCTCCTGAGGAGTTGCACTTTTTAAACAACAACATGTATATATTCCTACGCAAGCCGACAAGGCTGCCACGATATGCAAAATACCAAACATACATATATATGCAAGCCGACAAGGCTGCCATTACGAATGGGTACACCCCAAACACAAGTCATAGTCGTAAAACGCATCAACAACTACAAACAGACCCACACAGATGTCCACAGACCTCTAAGAGTAATGACTGTATCATATGGCGGGACAAGGCCCCGCCGTACCCAATTAAACACATATGAGTACAACATAAGGGAGTTATACCACAAGCTAGCTCCGGAACAAAGGAGCAGTCCAAAATAGCTGAATAAGTGTCCTAGGCTGGCGGATCTCCGAAACGAGCGTCTGTACCTGCGGGCATGAACGCAGCCCCCCGAAGAAAGGGGGTCAGTACGGAATATGTACTGAGCATGTAAAGCTTGAAACATAGTAATAGACTTATATTGAGACGAGGTATATAGGATTCAATGCAACAACCAAAATTTCATAAAACTTGCCTTTGAACATATTTCATCTGTATCATTCTCATATCAATGTCATTATAGAGTTTTGTAATCAAAGCTGCATAGCATAATCATTCTGTATATAACATATATTACGTGTCCCGGCCCTTTAATGAGGGACTCGGTAATTAAAATCATAGCATCATAATCATAAACATGTACGTGTCCCGGCCCTTTAATGAGGGACTCGGTAATAAGGAATATATGCCCTCCTGGCCACCATCTCCATATCATCATATCATCATATCATCATATTATCATCATATCATCATCATATCATCATACCGTGTCCCGGCCCTTTAATGAGGGACTCGGTGAATAATATAGTAAACATGCGCATGAAAACGTATCCTGGCCCGGGACTCAGTGAAGGATATAGCGGTAGGCACGAGCAGAATAACAGGCAACCACATATATGCAATTTATCTTTTTGAGACTCAATGGATAAGCAACTAACCAGCTCTAAAGTGTCAAAATAATATTCATATTCAGTTCATTTTAAGTCTCACAACAAACTATTACAAGGAACGTTTCAGATTTCATGTACGTATATCACTTTAACATGGTGTAGCTTTTGAAAGTCAAGTATGTCTCTAGTTGTGCAATTCTTTAAGAATAGGAACTTTCATGCATTATTCATTAGTCACTCATATTGTAGGCACACGACAATAGCCTTAATGAAATATAGAATCATAAGTCATGCATGGAACTAGAGAATAGAATTTACCCCAAGGTTCATATCGTTTCATACTTACGTCTAGGACATGCCAAAAGAAAGAAGGAATAGGCTTTACATACCTCTAGCGTTTAGTTGTATTCTAACTTGTACTTGCTGCCCAAAAACACTTATCCTATATCAAGATATGAAGAGCTACAATTAGTCTACAAGGGAATTCAATACGTATTTTGACCCTCACAATCCCTTTCTAACATTTAAACGACGTTTCATTCGCATTCAAACCAACTAGCGCTACAAGCTAACATTGCCAATCGTTCTTTCATGTATCAATCCAAACTTGTTTAAACACTACTTAGGGAACTTGGGCAGTCCATACATCATTCAAAACTTCCCCATACACACGGCTAAACAACACACATAACGTTTTCATTCTCGCTTAGCAATTTTCCAGTTTTAACTTGCAACAACAACAACACGTTTAATGACATTACTTTCATGGTTCTTGGAACTGTTTTAGCATCATCTTCATTCTTACAACAGTCCATAATTCATTTCAGTTTTAACTTGAATCATTGCACTTTACTTTCACTAAACGTTTGCAACAAGAATCAACATTCAACACACACAAATTAACTTCTAGTACCAAAACAGTCCACGGTTTTGGACTGCCTATACACTTCAACATAATTCATTTCTTTAACACCTCAATTCACATATTCAACATGCATACAATACACCACAATGTTCATAACAACAACAATCCAAATGTGACACAAAACAGTCCCTAAATCCCCCCAAAACAGTCCACTCACACGGCTACAACACCACTTCAACAACTTCATGATTTCCATCCATTTATCCATACTACAACACATTCAATTCACTTCCAATCCATGCACAAGAAGATTAAGCATGACTTCATTAGAATCAAGGGCACACGACTCATTTTAATTTCAAGAAAACAGTCCAATATCCAACATGCAACATCATAACCAAACTTCTACAATCTTTGTTCATTTACCTATGTTGATACCTATTCAATTCATCAACAATACATGCAAAATGAAATCAATCATGACTTCACCACACTCACGGCTCACTCTCTACTTCAACCACAACAACAATCCAACACCAACATGCATGAGCTATACATTCAAATTATCATACAACACAAGAACAATAAGCATTCTTACCTTTCAATCTTGTTCTTCACCTTGGCCGAAACTTCAACTCTATTTAGGTGCTACACTTTCTTGTTTCTTTTCAACAACTACTACACCTTCTTATACACTAGATGAGGAGTAAAATTGGTGGAGAAAACTGGAATTTCTGAGCAATTTTTGAACCTCACTCTCGGCTAGCTCTTAGCCGAGAGCTTCCCTCTCTCTCTCTAAGTGTTCTACACTTTGGAATGTTGAAATGAGTTGTGAAAATGTGGAGTGAACAGATTTTCTTGTCTATATGTCCCATCCATGCCTTGGACATGTGGATCACACTAAATTGGGTCAAGATTCCTTGACCAAGGCACTATAGTGCACGGCCAAACATGGCCTAAAATAGTGGGCAGATTTTTGTCTTTCCAATCCCACTTATTAATCCAATTATGGTTAGTTTAATCCCAATTTTCCATTAATACTTCAATGCCAAACGAAAATTGTAGATAAATTGTGACTCGAAACGAAACCGGAAGTTAAAATCTCTACTTCGTACCTTAAGATAGTCTTGTCTTTAACTTGTCGCATTTATTTTAAAACGTCCCAATGTATGAAAATACGGGACATAACACAATCTATCCTTTGTGAGCAGCCAACAACTAAGTGCTAGATATAGTATGAACAACCACTTAGGACAAGAAGCATTGTTACACACCAATTTCCTCCACTCAACTTTCTGGTATTCACCCCTAAGCTTCTGGGATACTGCTTTATTGAGAACTTGTCAATTTGAAGGACGTGGCTCTCATTCCAGCCAGCATTTGCAAAGTACACAGATGCTTGGAGAATTTTCCTAACCATCCAAGATGCTTGGGGTGCCTTAATACCCTATATTATTCCTTGCTTCCCATAGTACATATGTATCCACTGCACCCACAACTTATCCTTCTTTTTACTCAAGTTCCACAATAATTTGCATATGGCAGCTCTATTCCAAGTCTGCACATCCAAAAAATTGAGCCCACCTGCAGTTCTAGGACTGCATAGATGTTCCCATCAATCAGTGCTTTTTTTTATAAGTCCATCCCCTTGTCCATAGAAATCTTCTACACAAGCTCTCAATGCACTTAATCACTTTTTTGGGCAGTATGAACACCTGGGACCAGAAAACTCGGACTGAGAATAAAACACTTTTGATTAGTTGAGTCCTCCCTGCATAGGACAAGAACCTAGAAGTCCAGCTTTGAATTCTGCCCATTATCTTGTCAATCAAGGGTTGGAACTGTAGGATTGAAACTCTTTTAGTGCTAAGGGGTACCCCTAAGTATCTGAATGGGAGATACCCTTGTGTGAATCCCAACTTTTGAAGGATTTCCTCCTGAATTTCACTTGGGACACCTCCAAGATAAATGGAGCTCTTATCAGTATTAGCAACCAAACCAGAGGCTGCTGAGAATTCCAGCAACATTCCATATAGCAACTTAACAGATCTAGTATCCCCTCTACTGAAAAGCAGTAGTCATCAGCAAAACTCAATTGAACAATATGCATTCTTTCACATTTAGGATGGTAGTTAAAATCGGGAATATGTCTCAAATGTTTGATCATTCTAGTAGGATATTCCATAGCTAGGAAAAACAAGAAAGGGGACATTGGGCTGTCTTAAGCCTTTCTTAGCATGGAAAGGAGTACTAGGCTGGTCATTGATGAGAATTGAGTATGACACTGTGCTAATACACTGTATAATCCAACTGTCACGACCCAACCCACGAGTCGTGCGGGCACCTACCATATTACTAACCTAGTAGGCGAACCCTTACCAACTAAACCCAACATTAAACAGTTGCGACAACAATCCTTTAAAAATCACAAAATTTAAGTAAAAACTTCGTACAGACTCTGTTTTAAAATACAATACAACTGAAAAGAAATTCCCGGGATCTAATCTAGACAGGTACAAGAGCTCCTATAGTATAGGAAGATAAAATAAATGAACCAGCCTCTGCCTGGAGTGAGATGAGCGAGGCTGTAGGAGAATGTCTGGTAAATCCACATGGCGAAACTTTCAACTAAAAACCTGCAACATATCCACACCCAAAAAGGGCGTAGCAAGAGTAGTATCAGTACACCACACGTACTGGTAAGCATCATAGGTCGACTAAGATTAGTTTACGCAACACAATATAAAGTCAATAAGATAAGCAGATAAGTCAATGAACCTCAAGATTCAAAATAAAGGTTTTTACAATATCACCCCTTACCTTTCCACTCTCGATGTTCACTTCTTTTATTTCCAAGAATTTACAGGTATTCTACTAAATCACAACCGTTACCTCCCTTTCGTCCAACCTAGTAACTCTCATCTCCACGCTCATCGTATACTCTAACTTCTACCTTTTTTTATTAATAAAGTTCACCTACTCACATTACTTACTACCATACGATGAACCTAGGAAAGTGAATCACTATCTGACGTTCAACACTACACTTATCATGTGCAAATTCCCTTTCCACCCAGATTTTCAACAAAAACATAAAATGATCAAGAAATATTAACGACGGTAGTACACATATGTATAATGTAGAATTATGAGATGTAGTGCAATGCAAATACGATGCAAAGGGCCCAAACACACTGTACATACATGCTATCTGATGTCATTACTCAGTAGTCATGACCTGCAGGGGACCCATGGTGTCCATGTACCACTCGTTCCGGAATACTCCTCGGACCCGAGCATAAACCTCCGCTCCGGAACGAACCTCGGACGCGAGTCCAAATCATATATGTGTGTGTATATATATTCCATGTATTCAACTCCACGGACACAAGGCCCGATAACACAATGTCCACACTCAGCCTTGCTTGCTGTTATACCCCATTTTAACCGGAGTCAAAATGATTTATAACTTTTTGGTAATTCCGAGGTTAATTAAAATTAAGGAGTCGCCACCTAATTATTATGGTGAATCAGGACACCTAAAGTTAATTAAATTCATTGTTTAAAGTTAAGTCCGTTTTAATATCTACGAAACTTAAAGATTCTAGCTAAGGGTTCAATTAATCTAAAGGGAAGGTATTAAGCATCCTCTAAGATCCATTAAAATGGTTAACCGACCGGACTTAAAGTTAATTAAAAGGTTATGTGTCAAGTGTAAATATAAGTATGAAATCTTATGGTATTAAAAAAAACTCATAATTAGATATTTTGAGTTATAAAGCATCGATAAACATTATGTTGAAAAATGACCAAACAAACAAGCTGTTTTAACACGATCTGGGGCAAGGTTAGAAGCAAAGATCTAGTTAAGACAAACGAGTATCGACTTATGCATTATTTTAAAGTTTTAGCACCTTTGAAAATTTCTTCTTTTAAAGAAAAGACCATTTGAACTTGAAAAGAGAAAACAAATATTGAGTTGTTGATTTTTAGTCTTTAAACTTAAGTCATATTCTATGTGATGAAGAAAATATTATAGCTACTGCCCAGGGGGGTTAACAGAAACCCTAAATAAGGTCCAGCTATTAGTTGAATTAGTAAACACATAATTCAAAATCAAACGTTAGTCACACTAACACGAGTAGCAAACAAGCAGAAGCAAAAATAATCTACGGCCAACATCGACTTTTAACAGAAAGATCAGATTTTTTTTTTGGTTCGCTTTTAAGCGATGTAAAGCTGGGAACGAGCAAGCATGTACGGGCTCCATGTGATAGCAGCGTCGTTGAGTCTTAAAGTGAAACTCTTCGGCTCCAGCGTTCATGCAAACAAAGAAGGAAATAAAAGCATTAAAAAGGGAAATCGGGTTAACATAATTATGGAGGGTAAAGAAGACAGTTAAAGCTACACATATCGTGGACTTATGATAAAGAGTAGGTACTTATATATATGATGCTAATCAAAAAGACACTAGCTAATCATTTACTAACTGAAAGAGATTTTTTTTTACAACATCATGACTTTACCATTACCATTACCATTACCATTACCATTACAATTTCAAATCTCATGCAACACCAAACAACCTTACAACTAAATGTAAACGTACAGAGCAAAACTAACCCATATTAACACTTAACACTAATCTTTACGAATACCCAAATTTCCCGTAAGGTCGTCTTCAAATGCCAACGACATCAACAAGAACACCTTAATTCTTAATTATCTAACTGTCCTAAACTTCAATTTCTATTAAACCAGAATGGGACAGTACCACCACAAATCATTTTAGCCAGATTCCTTAGCACAAGCAGTCTATGCATGCATATTGAAACCAATTTAGATATCACAATCACTGAGCAACAATACAGTAATGCAAGATTATCAAAAGTAGTCATTTGAGACATTATTTGTATTCCTTAAGTCTACTTAGTTAGCTACAGTCTCAAGCCTATTTTCCTAACTAATAAACAGTCGTCTCAATAACATGTCCCTCGTATGTTGCTCAATAGCACAAAATGAATACGAAACACTCAAACATATATTAACAGCACAACCACATCATTTCATGTTAAAGTTAACTCATAATCCCACATATTATTCACTACACAGAACAACTGAAACAAAACTAACTCAAACAAGCTATCCAAATACTTGGTTTAAATCATGCTTGTAATGATTAACTTGATGTTAAACACATGAACTTACACTCATAACATATATAATCACATATGAACTGAAATGAGATAAAGAAGGCAGATATAAACAAGGAATTGTATAGTTATATCCCTAAGCCATGAACAATATTCCAACTTGTTAATTTTAACTATGACTTCACGGGTTATGAAACAAAAGCCATTAGACTAACAACTCCATATATCTCATTTTAACATTAGATAAAGAAAATAATAAGGCTTATGAACATGATATCCATAAAATAAGATATGAAGGACTTTGTCAGTAACCCTTTGAACATAAGATGGACAGAACGTAAAAAATTTTAAAAAATGAACTTTACCCAGATAATACACAAAAAAAAAAATTAACTCATGCTCTAGCAAGTTATCAAACACAGAACCTTCAGTCACTTTATAAATCCTAACTATGGCATGACAAACATAGTAAGCTAGTAGATGAATACAAAATCCGTTTAGATCTAACCTTTTTGTGGTGCAGTGAACTAGGATGTCGGGACCTCGAATTGATTCTCTCGTTATGAACAGATAGGAACCTCAACACAAATAGTAGCTCTGCTACGGCTAAAGTCTACCGAAACAGAAAGGAGAACTTCTTTGAGTTTTGGAGATGACAACCGGAGGAAGAGTAGTGATATATTTCAAGGTGTTGAACGACGGCTCAAAGTTCCTTTCAATAATAGTTTTGACAGTGAAACTATGGTAAATCTCGAGCCAAAAAAAAGGTCCCTTCGACTGAGAGTTTCAGATCTATTTATATCCAAACGGTAGGGTTGATACAATGATATATATATTTTAGGCGGGATGAAAGTCGTTTGAATTTGAACAAAGATGTTGGTTTTTGCTCTTGAGAAGTGAACTTCTGAATTTTTTTACGTTAAAGCAAGGGATTTCATAGAAATGGAGAGGCACGGTCTGAGTTGGAGAGGAAGGAGCTTGGCTTTTCGTTTAAAATAGAAGAAGAGAGCAGAACGTATTGCACGAAAATGGGATCTGTTTAAGATCTGCCATTGTTGTGGAAATATGACTTCTTGTTTGAAAGAGGAAAGATGAGGATGAAGTGTGCGGCTCCCTTTTGTTTTTAGGGTTAAGGCATATGTTATAAGAATTATGGGCTGCTGATGAGAATGCTTCGTTTGGGCCGTGATTTGGGCTCAATTTGGCCGAATTTTCATGGCCTTTTCTTCCTTCAACTTAATTCCCTTTGGGCTTCTTAGTAATTAACTTCTAAGTGATTAACTTGTATATATATTATGATGACAATTAGTGATTAATATGTAGAAAATAAAGGACTTAATAAAGTATTGACTTATAATTAATTTAACGAGTACAAATCCGAAAATGAAATGATGACGAAAGTAATGCTAGTAATGTTGATAGTAATATAGTGAAGATGAAAGTAATAAGAAGGATAACAATATTAATAGTAGTAGCAATAAAAAAAATAGTGGTGAAAATAAAGTATTTAGATTGTTAATAAATTTAGAAGCCCAAGGAAATAAATTGGAATAAAGGAGGGACAAAATTGGGTGTCAACACCTGCTACACGTATTTCCTCATAAACCATGCAATGCAATGCAACGATGCAATAAATCAAACCAATCATAAATCCTCCCCTTGATGGGCGTAATGCCAATCCACCTCAATATAATTCTTCCACAACAATTCTCTTGTTTTTCAAGGAAAACAGCCATATAAATAATCCACACGGTCGGGTATAAAATTGGGAATCACCCACTTCTAGGGTTGCGTAGAGTAAACACGAAGAAATCCACCTTGATAACAGCTCTTTCTATTAATATTAACTCATTATTACCCTAGCTATCATTTACACAATATTTTAATCACATTAAAGAGTATGTCCATCGAAACTCCATGTCCGAAGACCAATTCATGCAGTCTCCCATCAAGTCTAAAAGTATATACGATTTGCTAATCAAAGTCTAACTCAAGTAAACCATAACCTACCTTTTTGACGAACAACTATTTGAATCTCCAAGAATTGTTCGCCTTCTTAGCTTCATCCGAATCCATGAGCGATATTATTCGTAGGGAATGGTGGGGAGGAAATTAGAAAGGTTTCTTTTTCTTAGTGTCAAGGGTTTTCTTTCATATGGAACCCTAGGAGCAGCCCTTGAGAGCCTGAAAAAGCAACGGTTTCCTCTATACCCTAAATTTCATTTTTCTCTTGCAAGGCTTGCAGATCTCTTACCATTTAAAGGTACGCGCTCTCCTGTACTGACCTATAACTTGTCTATGGCTTTTTATTTCGAAAATTTCATGTTTAACTTGCTAGATTAGGAAGAAATTCGGTTTTCTAGACAAAAAAGGGTTTTTGGTTCTTGGGGAGGGTAGTTCCTTGGATCATGGGGGGGTTAATTCACGTTCATAAAGTCTTAGCAACACTTCATACTGCAGATTTACTGAACAGGGGGATTGGTTTTCATGTAGGGGTGGGTGTCTTGCTATGGTGTAATTTTTGGGTTTGGAACAGGGTTGGGGTAGGAGTTTTTCAGACTAGAGAAGGTGGGACCGTTGCGGCAGTCCTTCCACGGCTGTAGCGATGAGAGCATCGCTGGAAGCGGCCCATCAGGGTTGGGAGGTGGCCGCTATAGCGGTGACCTGCTCGCTATAGCGAGCCCGCTACAGCGACCAAGCACCGCTATGGCGACGCCTTGGCCACTGTAATGGCCCTCATACCGCTATAGCGGCTTCGCTGCAGCGGCCATACTACCGCTACAGCGGAGCTTCTCTAGGCAGATTTGGATTTTTCTACTACTTCATACATGGTCTATCACCGCTAATTCTTTACGCCACACTATTCTAACTCCGTTTTTCACTTTTCCAAGTTAACTCTCTCACTTATTATGGTGGATCAACAACAACACAGGCACCTGATCCTCCCCCCTCCGCCTCATATGCCATGTTCCCCAACCATGCTTGCAAGAGGCGTTACATGGAACAGCATACCAAGGGCCTGCTTCATCAACGGGCTTTCATTAAGGATCGGGTTGAGGAGTTGGCCCCGAAATTCTATCAGACCCTACACCGCATTCGTTGGGGTCCGTTAGTTGAGGAGCCCGGGAATATTAACTGTAAGTGGATCAGGGAGTTCTATGCTATTCTCTCTACTGTGGATTGGACTGTTCCGGAGCCACAGATTACCATTCGAGAGGTTAACATAAAAATGGGTGCTGAGGCCATTAATGTTGTTCATGGGCTGCCCAACCCTTCACAGGATGAGCTTCGGGCTAAGGACGTTGAAGGTAACGGGCCTTGGTTGGTGAGGATGTTGGTACGAGAATCAAAAAGGAAGAAAGCTACTTGGCTTGTCTCACGTTTGGCTATAAGAGCAGACACTTTACTCTTGAGGCCTGGAGGTGGTTAAACCTCGTTGCCCGACGAGTTCGCCCCTCGAGCAATACTACTGATGTCACTTACCCATGGGAGCTTGTGGTGGCTTGCATCCTAGATGGTGTTCCCGTGAATGTGGGTATGCAGGTGATCGAGGAGTGGCGGGGTTTTATAAATAAGGCTGGCCCGAGCTTGATGTTTCCCTCCTTGATTACCCATCTCTGTCGTAATGCTGGGGTGCCCATCGAGCATGGGGACCGCTATGTGGAGTGTGATTTCTCTTTTGACCCTTTGAAGGTCAAGGGATCACAGGGCAGGGGCAAAATAAAGAGGACCGGCTCGGATGACGGCGAGGACAGTGGTGGGCCACGGGACAGGAGTCAGTCACAGACCCCCGGGTACTCTGGAGTTCATGGAGGCTGATATGGCTGTGGTGAGGGCGGCCATGATGGGGTTTGCACATCCTTCCATGGAGGTCGGGTCGTCAAGCAGCGCTGCGGGTACTGACTATTTTACTGCTGAGCAGATAAAGGGTTACATGGAGACCCAGACCAAGATAGGAGAGGTTGTGGATGCTTTGCAGGGCGCCTATGGATCTTTGTCTTAAGCCCATGTGGATCTCTGGGATGACTTGAACAAAGAGAAGAAAAAGAGCCAGGCTAGGGACCAGCTGTTCGTGAAGATGTGGAAGGGCGTCAAGAGACTTCTGGAGGCCCTTGTTCTGAAGGTGAAGCCTTCGAAGGTGACTACCAGAGATGCCTCCCAGTTCGCCTTTCTTAGCGAGTCCGGACTTGGCAGCGAGGATTCTAGTGACTCGGAGGATGGTGGCGATGAGGCGACTAGCCGAGGAGTGGCTTAGAGATCCTTCCCCCATCCCCCTTTTATCAGCTTTGGTTAGGATTTTCCCTTGTAGTGCTTTGATATTTAGACAATCTGTTTGCTTTGGTTGTGTTTTGGCATGTTTGGAAAATCCTTGTTTTTTGTTGTTTTGGTGCGGGTGCCCCGGTTTGAGGGCGCTCGTAAGACAATTGCCCTAGTTGGGCAGATGTTTTTATGGATGTGTTTGCTTTGGAAACTGATTTTTCCTTGATTTGTTGATGAAACAAATAGGTTGGCAAAAAAGGGGAGGAAGAAAAATGCTACTGGTCAAATGGTACCGCTACAGCGATCACTAGACCGCTGTAGCGATACCGCTATGGCGGTGAGTACACCGCTATAGCGACCCTCGCAAGAACTCTGGGTCCGCTATGGCGGTCTAATGCCCGCTATAGCGATCCCCGTACCGCTACAGCAGTGCTACAGTGCTAGTGGTTGAATTTTTCGGTATTCCAGCTCAGATCGCGTAGGGGTTTACTTAATTGCTTAGCACGTAAAAATATGGTTTCCACCTACGAGTATGAATGCGCTATTAACTTCGCTAATGGTCCCAGAATAAGCACCCAGTCTACAACACCAATATTACTACAGAACTTTCACTTGGTCACACAATTAATCACGCACCTACTTATAGAAGGTCTTCCTTGAGTCGAAATAAAGAGATACCAATTAGAATCGACAGATACTGGTTAGCCCGCCAAGATACCAATTGGAATCATCCAGGTAACAATTGGATCCAACTAGGAGATGGCGTATTGGGGTGGCACAATAGAATGAAAGAAGAGAAACTTCTAGATGTCCTATAGCCTCTGACGGTCGGGTACGGATGTCATCGTACCATTCCACTAGACATTTGCTCTTGTACTTGTGACACCGGTAACCTGGGCTCTGACACCAACTGTCACGACCCAACCCACGAGTCGTGCGGGCACCTACCATATTACTAACCTAGTAGGCGAACCCTTACCAACTAAACCCAACATTAAACAGTTGCGACAACAATCCTTTAAAAATCACAAAATTTAAGTAAAAAGTTCGTACGAACTCTGTTTTAAAATACAATACAACTGAAAAGAAATTCCCAGGATCTAGTCTAGACAGGTACAAGATCTCCTATAGTACAGGAAGATAAAATAAATGACCCAGCCTCTGCCTGGAGTGAGATGAGCGAGGTTGTAGGAGAATGTCTGGTAAATCCACACGGCGAAACTTTCAACTAAAAACCTGTAACATATCTACACCCAAAAAGGGCATAGCAAGAGTAGTATCAGTACACCACACATACTGGTAAGCATCATAGGTCGACTAATATTAGTTCACGCAACACAATATAAAGTCAATAAGATAAGCAGATAAGTCAATGAACCTCAAGATTCAAAATAAAGGTTATTACAATACCACCCCTTACCTTTTCACTCTCGATGTTCACTTTTTTTTGCCCAAGAATTTACAGGTATTCTACTAAATCACAACCGTTACCTCCCTTTCGTCCAACCTAGTAACTCTTGTCTCCACGCTCATCGTATACTCTAACTTCTACCTTTTTATTAATAAAGTTCACCTACTCACGTTACTTACTACCATACGATGCACCTAGGAAAGTGAATCACTATCTAACGTTCAACACTACACTTATCATGTGCAAATCCCCTCTCCACCCAGACTCTCAACTAAAAACATAAAATGATCAAGAAATATTAACGACGGTAGTACACACATGTATAATGTAGAATTATGAGATATAGTGCAATGCAAATGCGATGCAAAGGGCCCAAACACAATGTACATACATGCTATCTGATGTCATTGCTCAGTAGTCATGACCTGTAGGGGACTCATGGTGTCCATGTACCACTCGTTTCGGAATACTCCTCGGACCCGAGCATAAACCTCCGCTCCGGAACGAACCTCGGACGCGGGTCCAAATCATTTATGTATATATATATTCCATGTATTCAACTCCACGGCCACAAGGCCGGATAACACAATGTCCACACTCAGCCTTGCTTGCTACACGTATTTCCTCAACCATGCAATGCAATGCAACGATGCAATAAATCAAACCAATAATAAATCCTGTCCTTGATAGGCGTAATGCCAATCCACCTCAATATAATTCTTCCACTACAATTCTCTTGTTTTTCAAGGAAAACAGCCATATAAATAATCCACATAGTCGGGTATAAAAACGGGAATCACCCATTTCTAGGGTTGCGTAGAGTAAACACAAAGAAATCCTCCGTGATAACAGCTCTTTCTATTAATATTAACTCATTATTACCCTAGCTATCATTTACACAATATTTTAATCACATTAAAGAGTATGTCCATCCAAACTCCATGTCCGAAGACCAATTCATGCAGTCTCCTGTCAACTCTAAAAGTATATACGATTCGCTAATCAAAGTATAACTCAAGTAAACCATAACCTGCCTTTTTAACGAACAGCTATTTGAATCTCCAAGAATTGCTCGTCTTCTTAGCCTTCATCCGAATCCATGAGCGATATTATTCGTAGGGAATGGTGGGGAGGAAATTAGAAAGGTTTCTTTTTCTTGGTGTCAAGGGTTTTTCTTTCATATGGAACCCTAGGAGCAGCCCTTGAGAGCCTTTTGCTGAAAAAGGAGAGAAAAATAAACTAAGTAACCAAAAACGGGTTACTGCCCCGCGTGGACCGCTGCGGCGGTCGCTACGCCGCTATAGCGGTACCGCTATGGTGGTCCACTGACCGCTATAGTGGTCCCCGTCTTTTCCTGGCCAGCAATTTTTAATTCTTTTCGAAATTGATTTTTCCCACTCCCAACCCTTAAAACACATCATGGAGCTTGTTATTTACGACCCTCGACTTAAATTGGGCATGGTTTCGCAAAATATTAAATAACGACCGGACGGGTCGTTACACCAATTAACAAACTTATCAGGGAATTGTAAATGGACTAGTACATGCTTTAGATACTCCCATCCAATAGAGTCATAGGCTTTCTTCATGTCCACCTTTAACATGCATCTAGGGGACACATTCTTCCTACCATAACCTTTAACTAGCTCATTACTCAGAATGATATTGTCATTAAAGCAGACTGGATCTTGTCTATCAGCCTCTCCATTACTAGTTGTAGTCTATTAGTTAAAACTTTGGAGATGATTTTGTATAATAGGGTACAATAGGAAATAGGTCTATACTTAGAGAATTTGGTTGGGTGTTCAGTCTTAGGGATCAGAGTCACTGTTGTGCAATTGATAGCTTTGTGGAGCTTACCCGATGAAAAGAAATCTAATACAACATCTGTTATTTCCTCTCCCACAGTTGGTTAGGTCAGGTTTTCTTGAAGAAATAAGCATTAATCCTTCACAACCCGGAGCTTTATCATCACTGATGCCCTTCAAAGCTAATACCACTTCATGTCTTGAAACCTCCTCTATCAGTTGTAATTGTTGAGATCTATACAAAATTGGACCATCTTTCATTATCACTAAATTAACAGCAGGTAATTGAGAGGCATTTGATCCCAGTAATTGCTTGTAGAATTCAAGTATTTCAGCCTCTATGGCAGTGCTGGTAGTAGCAAGTGTACTAGATAAAGTTCTTAAACTAGTAATTTTATTCTGTGCAGTCCTACTCCTCAAGCTAGCATAAAAATAGGCTGTATTCCCATCTCCTAACTGTAGCCATTGCACCCTTGATTTTTGCCTGACTATGCTTTCTTCAATTAGCAACCATTTCTCCAGATTTAGCTTGATTTCCTTTTCTGTGTCTAATAGAACTCGAGGTTAGCCTGGTACCCTCATGGAGCTTTACAGGTCCTGTAATTGTTGTCTATAAAGCTATATTCTATCCTTCACTCCTTGAAACAATGTGATATTCAATTGTTTCACAGCTTGTTTTACATCCTTGAGTTTTTGCCAAATGCCTGACATTTTAGAAGCCTTTTGCCTCTGTTGCCATGCTTCATTTACTATCTCTTGAAACTTCACATGAACGGCTAGATGATTCAAGAACTTGAAAGGTCTAGAGATTCTTTGCTCTTCCTGATTCATAGCAATACTCAAGGGAGAATGATCAGAACATCCTGGCTCCATTATGAGCACTTCCAGTAAAGGCATCTCAAGCATTCATCTAGCATTGACTAGAGACCAATCAATACTACTGTAAGTATGTACATTTGTCTAGGTGTACTCCCTTCCACTATATTTCAGAATAGTCATCGCTGTATCCTGCAAGAAGGATTCAAAGTCCCTTGTTTCAGCAATAGTAACAACTACACCTACCAGTCTATCATCAGTTCTAGAGATAGCATTGTAATCACCCATGGATAACCAAGGCCCCTACTGATTATTATTAATTTTTCTAAATCCCAACCATAAGCTCTTTCTAACTTCAATGCTGTGTAACCCATAGATGGCAGTGAAGTTAAAACTGAGATTCAAAGCATTGATCCTTACTATTGAGTGGGTGTATTGCTCTGTAGTCTCCAATGGGCTGCAAGTGATGATCTGAGGGTCCCACGAAATCCATATTCTTCCTCTAGCACTATAATAATAATTGTTCGGACAGGCCCAACCAGGTGCTATTTTCCCCAATACCCTGTGGGCATGAACACAGCGTCCGAAGAAAGGACGTCAGTACGAATATTGTACCGAGTATGAGAGGCATACATAATGAAAGGAAACATCAATAATATGAGGATAACATCAACATGAGACATCTGGATCTGACTGATAATCATAAATGAAGTAATGCATGCTATCTTACTCATACTCATCATCATGACATGTATGCATCATATGCAAGCTGCCCGTCCATGTCGGAACGGTGTGATAATCAATAATATTAGCCCGCGTCCAGGCCTCCCGCGTCCGGGGTACCATCTCATGCCGCCCACTAGTGGTGTCTGCCCACGCCCGTAGGTCGTGGTGTCTGCCCGGCCATCTAGGCCCGGTGTGAATGCAATCATGACATGCTTAACGTAAATACTCATAGTAATATGCTTATCATAAAATACTTATCTTATCATAATGCGTATATAAGACTCATGATTAACTTTACTCTATCGGGGTGACGTAAGGTCGTGATCCCCCGATTACATTATGGAACCATTATGGACATTTTGCCTCACCTTGAAAGGACTAGTACATAAGGTGAGTGTAGGCAAGGAATAACATCATCATCATTCTAGTGTCATCATATTGTATAACGTATCTCATATAGACATTCATAAGTATAAGCTTTTAACTTCTTAGAATGTAAGAACTCATGAAAGGAATAGGGATTCAAGTCAAAAGATTCATGCCATTAGAAAGAAGGACTGGCCTTACATACCTTGGTCGTTTAGCTAAGATATCGCTCACTTGTTCTCCGTCGATATCACGTCGTTACCTTCATAAGAGAATTCGTATCAACATTAGTAACTGACTATAAGAACGCGTCGCTAATTCTAGGAGAAGTCGGACAACGCTTCCTTCGCTCATACCACTTTTCTCATGTTTTACATTAACTCCCAACATTCATAATATTACTCGCAATATCATAATCGACAATCGTCATTTACGTACATTTGGCAAAATCCACCATTTTCCTCCAATTTTCCCTTATTTCTACTTCTAGCTCGTCTTTGCGTTTTCATGCGTTTAAATGCTTGTTTCATGATATAAACATCATTTATAACGTATTAGTACGCACAACACTTCAATATTCATAGTTCAATTCCACTATCATTCACTTATGTCACTATTCACTCAATAATGACCCATTTCTATGTTCTTCTACATTTCAAGTGTCTAAGCTTTCCAATACTTCAAACAACATGGAACAATCATGAAACTTACCTTGGATGATGGTTGAGCAATCCTTAAGTTGAAATACTTCAATTAGCCAAAACCCTAGTTCCACCTTCTTGGGAATTTCTTGACTTAGAAGATCCTTTGATATGTTCTTACACTTATTTTCATGAATTTGGTGTTGATAATCTTAGGTTTCCTTGGATTTTCTTGCTATTCTTAGAGTTGAAGTGTTGAAGAACACTCTAGAGTTTTCTTGAAATGTTGGATGAAAAATGACGTGAAATGGGCTTAAGTTCCCTTTTAATAATTCAAAATCTGGTCTTTAATGAAAATTTGTCGGGATGAACAGTGGTCGTAAACCACCATATACGGACCGTATTTTGATTTACGGTCTGTCCACTGTGGTCGTATTTAACCATTTCAAAGACAGAAAGTTTTGGCTGATGGACATGGTAGTTTACGACCTGGTTTACGGACCGTAAACCAGTTTACGGGCCGTAAACTGGGTCGTATTTAACCATATCATCACTGGGCAGAACTTGAGATTTTTGGCCAGCTGAAGGACGATTGCACTATACTGTCCGTAAACCACTTTACGGGCCGTATAGTGCCATATACGACCACTGGACAGAAAATTTTCCGCGACTTTCTTATTTTCCAAAAATTCTTAATTAGCCATTCCCGACTTAATAAAACATTATTCACTCAAACTCTTCATCATTCCACTCATCATACAAGTACGGAGAAATTTCCGAGGTGTAACAATAAAGTTGACTAAAATAACCTTACAGTCAAACACTAAGTTTTTTCAAACAAAACTTACTTCGGGCACCTTTTCAACCCATAAAAAGACGATCCGAATGTATACGTATCCTTGATGTATTGAGCCTACATTATTGTACGCAGAAAAAAATATCAGGTTCTTTATAAAATATTGAAGTTTCGGAGTCTTGACACATGACTAATCGTTGGTCAAAGTATGGAAAAAACACTAAGGTTTTTCAAACAAAACTTACTTCGGACACCTTTTCAACCCCTAAAATGACGATCCAAGCGTCTACGTATCCTTGATGTATTGGGCCTACATTATTGTTGGCAGAAAAAAATATCAGGTTCTATATAAAATATTGACGTTTCGGAGTCTTGACACACGACTAATCGTTGGTCAAAGTATGAAAAAAACACTAAGTTTTTTCAAACAAAACTGACTTCGGACACCTTTTCAACCCCTAAAATGACGATCCGAACGTCTACGTATCCTTGATATATTGGGCCTACATTATTGTACGTAGAAAAAAAATCAGGTTCTTTATAAAATATTAACGTTTCGGAGTCTTGACATACGACTAATCGTTGGCCAATTTTTTTTTTTTTTGTACTGTTTCTATAACGCAGTATTTTACTGCGTTATAAAAAAAAATTGGTACTGTTTCTATAACGCAGTATTTTACTGCGTTATAGAAAAAATAATTCTATAATGCAGTAAAATACTACGCTATAGCACTTAACGGCTCTGTCTCCGTGAAGTGCTATAGCGCAGTATTTTACTGCGCTAAAGATACTTTGGTAACTTTTTTTTTTGTTCGGGTATTTTGATTCAAAGTTATTTTTTGGGGGGCATTTTGATTCCGGACTCGTTGTCAAATTGCTATAAACTACTATTCAAATTTGATCAAACTCGTGTACTTGGCATATAATTTAGTCAAAATCCCGCTATTCATCCAAGTTGGGGGAAAGGAAGAGAAAGTGGTTAGAGAGAGAGAGCGGGAGGGAGAGAAAAGTCTCTTTCTTTTCTTTTTCTTTTTTTTTTTGGCAAAATATTTAAAGGTTCTTTTAAATTTGACATGAATTATTAATTACACATCTAAATTATAAATAATTTTAATATCCCCTGAATTTGACTATCTGATTGTCTTTACCCGCCGTACGATCTGATCATAGTTAGTGCTCTTAATCTTTTTCTTGGCAGTAGCATTTTAGAAGCTCTTCTCTTTTGTTCGACTTATCTGTTGAAGCTAACTCTTTTCCAATAGGTAGAAAACTTGTGTTAAACATAGTACTCCCTCTGATTTATGTTTCCTTAGCCTTTAGCACACTCTTTAGGAAAATATCAATTTCTAAAAAAAAAGTAGGTATTCTTAATTAAAATTTACATATTACGGTTAACTTGACACTGTGAGATGTGATCACTTAGCACTTAACAAGGGTAATTCCAAAAATAAAATTAGTTCGTTCTTGATTTTGTAATTGAACACTTATTTTGAACCAAAAACAAAAAGGCTAAGCAAACACTTATTATGAACTAGAGGGAGTTAGATACACTCGCTTTCCACGTGATTTTTTTGTTTACGTGGCATTTTCTTAAAATAAAAAATTATTTTTTCCTTACTTTTTTATTACTCTCCCAATTTAAGTATCTTACTTATCTTTTTGGTTTGTCTCAAAAAAATATTTCTTTTTATAAGTTGATACATGATAAATTTAAAATCACAAGTTTGAAAGTACATTATGGTACATTATAAACATCTTGAATTTAAGATTACAAAATTTTGTGCTAGTCAAAATAGGACGACTAAATTGTCACGGACAATAGTTTTGAAGATTTTGTTTTATGGTGTATATAAAAGTGAGTAAAAAGGAATGACGAGTTGTAGTCGTGGAAGAACTAAAGGTCTGATGCGTGGAAGCAGCTGCTGTCATGGCGAAACCACGTTGGAAGTTTCTTTCTTTCTTTTTCTTAATTCATCAAGCAACTTAATTCCCTCTTCTCTAACCTCACTCACGTAGTTTGTATATATATTAATATTAATATAAGAGGCTCCTTGTTCAACCAGAACTATAGCTCTGAACAAATTCATTTGGCTACTGAAAAGTTACATCTAATTTAGGTGCAATTTCTACATTACAATCTTTCTAGCTTCTTTAACCTGCATTGATCACGTGTGTGTATATATATATTATTAATCAAATTTGCATGGAGTCATGGATTTAGGATTTAGACTCTGCGGTTTTTGAGTTAAAAGTTGTGTTCTGAACTACTCCCTCCATTCTAATTTATGTGGCATCACTTAACTTGGTACAGAGTTCAAGAAAGTAAGAAATACTTTTAAAATTTATGATCCAAAATACGTTTTAGATATTTGTGTGGTGTAAATTTATCTCATAAAATTAAATTATTTTAAATATAGAAAGGTGACATTCTTATTTGGACGAACTGTATTAGGAAAGTGTGTCATATGAATTGAAATAGAATAGAGGGACTAGTATTTAACTCTTAGTTGTTCTGAGGTATATGTGTTTCAACCTGCGGAATTTGTATATTTAGTTACTGAGCACTAGTCAAAATTGTATACGATAAAAATCGGATATATGTTAGGCCGGTAGGACAGGTGACCGAAGGAAGAAAGAAATCGACTCGGGCATGGAGACTTACTTTCCGGATCGGGGAGTGTTTGAACCGAGGAAAGGGAAGAACATTTTCTGGTCTGACTTTCCCGTAGCCGAGTTAATCATGGTCGTTCCTCTGGTAGATCGTGGCCGTTAGTCCGCTTGATCGTGGACGTTAGTCCGGTAAGGTCCGTTACGCGATTGCCACGTGTCGATAACATCCTGCCATGTTCAACTGCCAGCTGTACGGGTGTCAGACCGTACAACCAACCTAATCCAACCTAATCTATGACAGAGTTGTTTCTTTACTTTTTAGTTTCTCATGTTGTATGAAGCCCATGGGGCAATACTATAAATAGGGCTTATTGTTCTACTTTGAGGGGGTTGGCTTCCTCATACCAAGAACTCTTGTAATAGCAAAAAATATATCAACTCTCTCTCTCTCAAATATCTGATTTTGGTCCAAATTTATTGTTACACCTCGGAAAAATTTTCCGTTGGTACGTAAGTGAACGAACTAGTGATAATTATGAGTGCATGATGTCCATGAGCAAGAAACGACGTTTGATGACCTTAGGCGAGATTTCGAAGGTATCCGATGTGAGATGAGAAAGTTGACTAAATTAAGATGAGATATAAGGTGAGCAATGCATGTGCATGGACGTGGGTGATTAAAATGAGAAGTCTAAGAAATATGGGAAGTTGCAGAATTGCAACTGCCCAGTGGTCGTAAAGTGCTAGGACGGACCGTAAACTGGTATACGGACCGTAAACTGGTATACGGTCCGTAAACTAGCAGGTCGTAAACTGCCATGCAAGGCTTCAACTTTCTGCCAGCCGAGAAATGGTAAAATACGACCTGGAGGACGGACCGTAAAGTGATTTACGACCCGTAAACCATGGTCGTAAATCACCATGCAAGCAGCCAAAGCTTCTGGTTCTAGAAATGGTTAAAGACGATCATGAGGGACGGTCCGTAAACTGCAATACGGGCCGTAAACCATGATGGACGACCACTGTTCACCTCAGCACAGATTTTGCAAGTCATTAAATAAAGGGACCAACACTTGTTTTATTTCATTACAACATTACACCACTTCTCTCTAAAACCTCTCTCTACATTTATTATACAAGTTTTCAAGGATATTTGAGGATCAACAACATTAAACAAGGTGAATCAAGAGTAAGAACATCATCAAAGATCATCTAGGTCAAGAAATCCAAATGGAGAAAAACTAGGGTTTTGCTCAAAGTGGAGTATTATTAACCAAAGCTTGTTCCTACAACTTCTAAGGTAAGATTCATGATTTTTACATGATGTTTAAGGTATTGAAGAGTTGAAATACATGGATTGTAGAAAATATGGTCAAGTAGGTCATGAATGATGAATAGTGACATTTTGAGGAATAGTTTGAAGTGAATCGTGAATGTTTTTGGGTTGTGATATGAATGCATTATAAATGGTGCTAAGATCATGAACTAGACACTTTAGACGAACGGACGAAGTTGAATGTTATGACCATGAATATGGGTGAAATAGAGGCAAATTAAGGAATCTAGATAATGTGGATAATGTGAATGACTAATGGTCATTGTTATGATATTAATGAAGGTATAGATGCTAGCATTGGAAGAAAGCGTGCAAGTGTAGAATAGTCCGACGAAAAGGTATGTAAGGCTAACCCTTCTTTCATAAGGCATGGTTCCTTGGCCAAACTCTTAAAATCCTCTACATGAGTATGTTGTATTCAAATGATTGACACTTCGAGCTCATAAGCTCACGATCCTCGATATGTGCTACGATTGTACTACGCACCCCATATGACGAATAAGCATAAGATATAGATGTAGCGAAAATGATAATAATAATGATGCTAAAGGTGCCTACGGGCTATTATACTTACATGTGCCTATGAAGGGCTATAATGACACCCCGAGCTTATAACGCCGGGTAGGATATATGTATATGAATATGTATAAAGTATGTATACGATTACGAAACGCGCGCACACCTCTGCAGATGGTACGGATAACCCTGAAGCCTTGGTAGGGCCAGGTATGAGTAACCTTGAGCCTTGGTTGGCCAAGTATGTATGAAACACCGATCCTATGAGGTCGGGTATGCTATGTAAATGCTATGTATATGAAATGACTATGTATGTAATATGAATATGAATGTGATAAGACTATGTATAAGAATACGAATAAGGACATGTATACGAATATGAGCACAAGTATGGTACGAGTACTATTATAGAATACGGATGATGATGTAGGTGTACAAATACGTATGAAAAATGGAAAGTCCTACGAAAGGCGGGTAAGTGCTATGACGATGATATTATTGTCTCCCCCTCCTATGTTATTTCATATGTTGTTCATGATGCTTATTTATTGATGTTGCTCATGCTTTACATACTAAGTACATTCTTCGTACTGACGTCCTTTCGTTTGTGGACGCTGCGTCATGCCTGCAGGTGCACGGGGAGATAGACTTGATCCATAGCTGCCTATTCGGAGATTACATAGAGAGCTCCATTTCCTTCGGAGCCATATCTTTTGGGTACTCATTCTTTTGTGTATATAATTATGGGCATAGCGGGATCCTGTCCCGCTAATGTGATATGTTATACTCTTAGAGGCTCGTAGACATATGTGTGTGTGGGTAGATGTGTTTGGCCTTGACGGCCTATGTTTTGTATATCATTTTGTCGGCCACGTTGGCCCATGTACATTGATGTGGCATAGATGCCTATGATGATATAAATGTGTTGTTGTCCAAATGGGACTAGTTGACGAATGAATGGAAATGCATGTATAATTATGTGGCTCACCTAGATATAAGCATAAGAGTAAGCTAAGAAGGTGCCCGGGTGGGCTAGCACCGGGTGCTCGTCGCGGCCCCGAGTCGGGTCGTGACATTTATTGTGTTCATCTCTTAAATTTGTCCAATCAAGACGAAGGGTGTTGCTGAAACCAGAAGGGATGAAGCACGGATGGTTGAAAGCAATGGGTCCGGAGCTGGTTCCTCCACCGAGGTTCTGAAAATGCTCGAAACTTTGGCAAAACGGGTAGATTCAACCGAAAAGAGGGTGGAAACATACAACTCTCGAGTGGATCAAATCCCAGGGGCTCCGCCTTTACTGAAAGGACCGGATTCGAAGAGGTACATCCAAAGGCCTTTTCCCCCGAGTGCAGCTCCGAAATTAATCCCGAAGAGGTTCAAAATGCCGGATATCCAGAAATATGACGGCACAACGGACCCACACGAACATGTGACCTCATACACCTGCGCTATAAAAGGCAATGATATGGAGGAAGATGAAATTGAATCGGTGCTGTTGAAAAAGTTCGGGGAAACCCTGTCGAAAGGAGAATTGTCGTGGTACGACCATCTGCCCGAGCATTCGATCACTTCTTTCGAAATGCTCGCCGATGCCTTCATAAAAGCTCACGCCGGTGCCAAAAAAGTGCAGGCCCGTACGACAGATATTTTCCGTATAGCCCAAAGAGACGCTGAGTTGCTACGTGAATTTGTCAACCGGTTCCAAAGGGACCGAATGGAGCTTTCCCCGGTTCCCGAGGAATGGGCCGCACAAGCTTTCACAAAGGGGCTCAACCCTCGGAGCTCGACGACTTCGTTCAAATTAAAATAAAACTTGCTAGAATACGAGGCTGTGACATGGGCGGATGTCCATAACCGGTACGAGTCGAAGATTCGGGTGGAGGATGACCAACTCGAGCTTCCCCGGGGGCCAATAAATATGAGCAAAAGTATTGAGAGACCAAGGAAAAATTACGAACCGGAGGCCAGGTCATCGAGGGAAAGGTATCGGCCATATTCTAATTCGGAAAAACCAAGCTTCAGGTCGGAGAAGTCCAGGGTTGGCCCGAACCGTTTCTCCGGTCAGGGTGACAAACAGGCCGAGCACCCATCGAACAGTCAAGGTCTCTCATTCAGGAGCGATGCCGGAAGCTCCGCCGGCAGCAAAGACTCGCCGAAGATATCGGAGTACAACTTCAACGTCAACTCCTCGGACCTCATCTCGGCTATTGGCCGTATCCCGGATGTAAGATGGCCGAGGCCTTTGAGGTCGGATCCGGGCCAGCGGGACCAGAGTATGATGTGTGAATATCATGGAACCCATGGACACCGAACTGAGAATTGCCGCCAACTAAGAGAGGAGGTAGCGCGGCTACTGAAGAATGGCCATCTCCGAGAATTGCTGAGTGAACGAGCCAAAAGTCACTACAAAGAAAGGGAGACCCATAAAATGGTCGAACCAGTAGATCCCCAACACATAATAAACATGATAATTGGGGGGACCGATACCCCACGAGGACCGGTGATGAAACGAACAAAGGTCTCTGCTGTGCGTGAAAAGCGCGGCCGGGATTACATATCCGAGGATTCCATCTCCTTTAACAACGAGGACGCAGAAGGCATCATTCAACCGCACAATGATGCATTGCTAATCTCTATTCTTATCTTTAAAACTCAAATTAAACGTATTTTGATTGACCCAGGTAGCTCAGCCAACATCATCCGGTGGAGAGTGGTCGAACAGTTAAGGCTGCTCAATCAGGTCGTACCGGTAGCCCGGGTCCTCAGCGGGTTCAACATGGCGAGCGAAACCACAAAGGGGGAGATATCATTGCCGGTAAGCATCGATGGCACTATCTAGCAAACGGTGTTCTATGTAATCGAAGGGGACATGAAGTACAACGTATTACTGGGTAGACCCTGGATACATAGCATGAGGGTCGTGCCATCGACGTTGCATCAGTTGCTGAAATTCCCGACACCGAAGGGGATAAAGACCATCCGAGGAGAACAGCCCGCTGCAAGGGAGATGTTCGCGGTCGAGGAAGCGACACCTCAGACCGAAAAATCGGATCAAAGGGAAAAGGACTCAACCGGGGGAACGGACACCAAATAGCAATCACAGCACACAGGGTTGGACCCGGGGTACGAAGAGGATGATTTCGGTGTACCCAGATCATTCGTGATGCCGGATGACTAGGATGCAACCAAATCGACAATAGAGGAGCTGGAGCAGATCATCTTGTTCGAGTATCTACCGGACAGAAAGGTATACCTGGGCACGGGGTTAACCTCGGAGCTCAAAAACAATTTAATTAAATTTTTTTGAGCTAATGCCGATTGCTTCGCAAGGCCCCACATAGATATGACAGGTATACCACCAGAAGTGGAAACTCACAAGCTCAGTTTGGACGGAAGATTTCCCCCGGTGAAGCAAAAGAGAAGGCCGATGGCAGAAGCAAAACACGCCTTCGTAAAAGACGAGGTAACAAAGCTTTTGAACATAGGCTCTATCCGGGAGGTAAAGTACCCGGACTGGCTAGCCAACGTCGTGGTGGTGCCGAAGAAAGGTAATAAATTTTGAATGTGCGTTGATTATAAGGATCTAAACAAAGCATGCCCGAAGGATTCATTTCCGTTGCCTCACATGGATAGAATGATCGATGCGACTGCTGGGCATGAGATGTTAATTTTTCTCGATGCCTACTTCGGGTATAACCAAATTCGGATGCACCCGAATGATCAGGAGAAACCATTCTTTATTACCCGATATGGGACTTACTGTTATAATGTCATGCCTTTTGGACTAAAAAATGCAGGTACAACTTACCAACGCCTAGTTAACGGAATGTTAGAAGAACAAATAGGGAAAACAATAGAAGTTTATATTGACGACATGGTTGTTAAGTCCCTGGAAACAGAGGACCATTTAAAGCATTTGCAGGAAACTTTCGATGTGCTCCGCAAGTACAACATGAAGCTCAACCCGGAAAAATGCGCTTTCGGCGTCCGGTCCGGTAAATTTTTGGGTTTCATGGTGTCAAACCGGGGTATTGAAATCAACCCGGATAAAATCAAGGCCATCGAAGATATCGAGGTAGTGAATAACGTAAAAGGAGTGCAGAGGCTCATCGGAAGGATAGTGGCGCTAAGTCATTTCATATCAAGGTCCTCGGACAAGAGCCACCGCTTCTTTTCCTTGTTAAGGAAGAAGAACGACTTCGTTTAGACACCGGAGTGTCAAAGAGATTTACAAGAATTAAAAAGATACTTGTCCAGCCCACCACTGCTGCACACACCAAAAGCCGACGAGCAACTCTTACTCTACCTTGCTGTCTCCGAGGTAGCGGTAAGTGGCGTTTTGGTCCGAGAAGAATCAGGTACGCAATTCCCTATTTATTATGTAAGAAGAACTTTGGGGGATGCGGAGACCTGTTATCCCCTTTTGGAAAAATTGGCACTGCATTGGTTAGTGCTTCTAGAAAACTCAAACCTTATTTCCAATGCCATCCGATATGTGTAGTGACTACTTATCGCCTAAAAAACATCATGCATAAACCGGAATTATCGGGTAGACTAACCAAATGGGCCATAGAAATTAGCGGATACGATATCGAATACAAGCCTCGAACGGCCATCAAGTCCCAGATCGTGGCCGATTTTGTGGCAGACTTTACCCCGGCTATGGTCCCTGAGGTTGAGAAAGAACTTCTGCTAACCTCGGAGAAAGCCTCGGGTATTTGGTCACTACATACGGACGGAGCCTCGAACCTCAAAGGTTCCGGGCTAGGAATCGTCCTTAGAACCCCAGCCAGGGATACCGTTCGACAGTCTATTAGAACTGTTAAATTGACTAACAATGAAGCCGAGTATGAGGCTATGATTGCAGGTTTGGAATTGGCCCGGAGTATGGGGGCCTAAATAATCGAGGCAAAGTGCGATTCGCTCTTGGTCGTAAACAAGGTGAACGGCGTCTTCGAGGTCAAGGACGAACGGATGCAGAGGTATCTGGAAAAATCCAAGTGATATTACACTGGTTTAGAGAATGGACCATGCAGCACATACCGAGGGAGCAGAACAGTGAAGCTGATGCATTGGCGAATTTGGGATCTTCGGTCGAAGGGGAGGAAATCGACCCCGGGACTATGGTGCACTTGTTGAACACGGCGATAGAAAACGGACATGCCGAAATAAACACAATGGGTTTAACTTGGGATTGGCGCAACAAGTACATCGACTACTTGCGTGATGGAAAGCTCCCGAATGACCCAAAAGAATCACGGTCACTAAGGACCAAAGCTGCGCGTTTCTGCTTGGTAGACGGCCAATTGTATCGACGATATTTCTTCGGACCCTTGGCTAAGTGTTTGGGTCCCGGAGAGACGGAGTACGTGATGAGAGAGGTGCACGAAGGAACCTGTGGCAACCACTCCAGTGCTGAAGCTCTGGTCCAAAAGATTATCAGGGCCGGTTATTACTGGAACCGGATGGATTAAGATTCGAAAAATTTTATCCGAAAATGTGACAGGTGTCAGAGACATGCTCCGATAATTCACCAGCCCGGGGAGTTGCTGCATTCGGTGGTTTCACCTTGGCCTTTTATGAAGTGGGGAATGGACATTGTCGGTTCGTTACCATGGGCACCAGGTAAAGCCCGTTTTATTCTGTTTATGACTGATTATTTCTCTAAGTGGGTTGAAGCGCAGGCCTCTGAAAAAATCAGAGAGAAGGAAGTCATTGACTTCATATGGGACCACATCATCTGTCGCTTCGACATCCCTGCTGAGATAACTTCTGATAACGGACCCCAGTTCGTGGGTGGCAAAGTCAACGATTTCCTCGAGGGGTTGAAGATCAAGAAAATTGTATCAACTCCATATCACCCTTGTGCAAACGGACAGGCGGAATCCACGAACAAGACAATAATCCAAAATCTGAGGAAAAGACTTGAAGCGTCAAAGCATCACTCGAGGGAAATACTACCGGAGGTGTTGTGGGCTTACAGAACCACATCAAAATCAAGCACGGGAGAAACTCCTTTCTCGTTGGTCTACGCGCCTGAATCCCTTATTCCCGTAGAAGTTGGTGAACCCACTCTCCAGTTCGGCTACACCACCGAGGAGTCAAACGAGGAGGCCATGGCCGTAAAGCTCGACCTCACGGATGAGCTTCGAGAAAACGCGTTAGTCCGTATTGCAGCCCAGAAATCGAGAATGGAAAGGTACTACAATCGAAGAGCCAATTTTCAGCATTTCCAAGTTGGGGACTTGGTGCTTCGAAAAGTTACCTTGAACACCAAGAATCCCAACGAAGGAAAACTGGGTCCGAACTGGGAAGGTCCGTATAAGATAACCGGGATAACGGGCAAATGATCGTACCAGTTGGAGTCCATGGACGGGCAACGGTTGCGCAATAACTGGAATGTGGCTCATCTGAAAAGATACTACTGCTAAGGTATGGACGCCCCGTGTTTTTTTTATTTTAACCTCTCTCTTTTGCAGGAAATCGAGAACCGGACAAAGTTAGAATTTAGGCCTGAAAACACGTGTTGCACTCTTTTCCTTAGAACGGTTTTTTCCCAAAATGGGTTTTCTGACAAGGTTTTTAATGAGGCAACAAGTACAACGTGTTACTCAACAAAGACGAAGACAAATTCCCGAAAACTCGGGGTCATACCCAGCGAGCGGGGACTTAATAGCACTCACCCGATCTTGCAGCTCGGATGAGAGCTAGGGGACTACCATACCCACTTCGAGGTTTACCCCAGTTAGATGAAACCGGAGGCCGCCCTCAACAAAACAAAACCGGACCTTTAATACTAGGTTCCGATGTAAGGACCAAACAATCAGAATGAATCGTGTCCACACAATATTTTCTACGGCAAAACCGAGAACTGGACCTTCTGCATTAGGTTCTGATGTAAGGACCAAACGATCAGAATGAATCGTGTCCATTTAGTATTTGCTACGGCAAAGGCAGAAGGGAAAAATTCATTCTCATGTATACAAATACTTGCAACGCAAAAATTATCGAAAGTTTGGATAACAATATCTCGGATGTCTTCCTGTTAAAACACTTTACCCCGATGATAACCGCCGTATTTCGGCACTACTTCATTCATACACCCTATACTGGGCACTACGGTCGAAATTCGACAAAGGCAACAAGGTCATAGCGAACCGAGCCAAAATCATTAACCCCACAAACGGGGACTTTTACATCAAAATTTAGCTAAGGCTAAGACTCAGATGTCCGAAATATACCGACCCTAAAAAATAGCCGAAAAATACCGGCCCTAAAAACGTCCGTCGTGATTCAGAGACGTCCAAATTCACAAAAAGTAAGATAAGTCCCATGGGCAAAAACTCCATAAAATTCCCGGACGACACGTACCGGATGAGGAGAAAAGTCGATATGTAGGCACAGTCAGAAATAATGACTCTTTAAAAAAGAACCGACAATTTGGGCGGAAGTCATAAAAAATATTCATTCGAAGAAAAGAAAATATGTTCTATTTATACAAAGGATTTCACATCAGAGACCCCTACAAAAGCAAAAAGTAAAAAGGCCAAGGCCCTAATCTATCCGGAATGGCTGGAGCCGGAGTGCTCGGACACTGTCCGCTCAGAGTCGTCGGAGTCATCCCCGAGGGCACCCTTAGCCTCTTCCTCGATTCTTTTAGCCTCGAGAATAAGGGGCGGAAGATCCGTAAAGCCATGTTCGGCTTGCTCAAGGGTGATCCTCCGAGACGTCCATTTTTCGTACTCAGCAGCAATAGTGGCATGAGCCTCGGCGGCCTCCACGCTCTTCAGAGCTTCCTCCAAATCGGCCTCGGCCTGGGCAAACTTTGCCGCCAGAGCATCCCGAGCCTCTCCGAGGACATTTTGCATGTAGATGGCCGACTCGAGCTCGGCCTTGAGAGCGTCAATAGCATCGGCCGTCTCCTCAAGCTCGGTTTTCAGATCGTCACATATCTGAGCCCTCTTCTCTGCCTTCTCCTCGAGCACCCTCATACGCTCTTTGTACCGGGCACTCTCAGATTCGATCAGCCGATTCCTCTCGGCCAAGCTCGAAGCATCAGACTTCACCGAATCCAGCTCCCCCCGGAGTTGAGAGAGGGTGGTTTCGAGCTCACCAAGCCTCGAGGAAAATTCAGCGTTGTCTCGGCTAAGGCCGATCTTATCCGCTTCAAGACTCTGATTGTATTTGACCATCTCGGCCAGCTCACCCTTCAATTGACGATTATAGGCCTTTGTTGCGTCGAGCTCGGGTTGGAGGTTTGAAAGAATAGTCGCTCGGTTCAACTCATCCTCCTTCTCCCGAAGAAGGTGCAGATATTTCTCCGTTTCCCGGCCTTGGGCATCCAGTTGGCCTTTGAGATCGTCCACCTCTTGATGGGCATGGATGAAGGCTTCGTTAACAAGCACCACACTCTGCAAAAAGAAGCAAGTCAAACATTTTTCATAGAACGAGACAAAAATTCTCAAGAAAAGCATGCAGGGACAGTTGACAAGACTTACCCGATTGCCCACGTGCATACCCTTATTGATGAGGCACTTCCAAGCCACCCCGTTCATCTTTCGTTTGTCCGAGTCCGAGGTAAGGGGCCTCAGGTAGCTCGCCACGCCCACCGGGTGAGATAGAAAGCTGCAATCCTCGGGAACGGTGATCATAGCCGACCTCGTCCTCCTCGGTTCCACACTTGGGGCCGGAAAGGTGCGGACCAAGCTATCCCTAGCACCGGACTCGGTGGCCCGACCAACCTCTCTCGTAGCTCGAGGGATCTGGAGATGTCCGAAGCTAGCGGCTTCGCCGGTTGTAGGAGGGGTGCCCGAGAACATGTCCTCAAACTCATCCGACCTCGAAGCAGCCTCGGCAGCTTCAGCAAAGGCAGGGGACTCCGTAGTTGTAGCAGTCTCATAGTCGGTCAACGGGCCAGTGACCGTTGGAGCTTCGCTCTCGGAGGCCGGCTCGGTTCTTTGATCAGCTTCGGCAGCAGCCGCCCCCCCAGATCTACTTTTCCTTTGCAGGGGGATTTCTTCGGAAGAAGCTTCACCTGAAATGTCGACGAAATCAATCGACCTTAGAGGAGTCGAGTAAAGAATTTCTTCCGCACCTGTGTGTAATACCGGAAGCAAAGGTCCTTCTCCGGCTGAAGGAAGGGGTGAAGCGGTGATACCCTCCTCCGGAATGGGAGCCACGGAAGGGGCCGCACTGATACTCCGGACGAGGAGCTCGGGCTCTGCTTCGTCCCGTAAAGTCCTAACGACGCTTCTCGCCCTTTTCTTTCTTTTCTGCCCTTTGTCCGAGGGCCTTTTTCTCTTAGCAGCGGCAGCAAGGATGCGAGATGCACCCGCTGAATCGAACTCGGGTACCGACGTTGCGGATTCAGCTGCTGACTCCGGCCTTAGATCCACCGAGCCCTTAGGTAAACCTGAAAATCGAAGAAGTTATAGAAGGGTAGAAGGTGCAATGAATACGGATGTAAGCGAAGTGTTACCGTGGTTCTGGGCGACCCAACGGCCACGTGACAGGTGACCCCACGTCCGGTCATCGTGGGCATGTTGACTAAGGAGAGCAGTAACCCACTCGTTGAGATTCAGGACGACTGGATGAATCCAACCCAGGGATGATATAAATAAAAAGACAAGTAATGAGAAAGTGGGACTGAAACTTGACAAAACATACGAAAGCCATTATTAAAAGAGTTCAGACTTACTCTTATTGTTCCACCTTTCCGGAAAAGGCATGTAATTGTCCGGAATGATGTTCGAGGTCCTCACCCGGACATATCGCTCCAACCATCCCCTGTCTCTATCTTCGTCCATTTTCGAGAAAAATGAATTCCGGCTACGTTTTGCAAGTTTTATTACGCCACCCCGGAACAACCTCGGGGAATACAAGCGTATCAAGTGGGCCAGCGTGAGCTCCTTCCCGGAATTGTTGGCCAACAGCCGGAGGCAGGCCACGACCCTCCAAACAATCGGGCCAACCTGTGCCAAGGTTACATTATAGGTCCGGCACAAGTCCAAGATTACCGGATCGACCGGGGGGTCGAGCTTGAGGGTGAAAGGATAAGTATAAACATATAAGAAACCTTCCCGATGGTCAGTGACCGATTCGCTTGGCCTGGGGCAAAAACTTGAACTGAACGAGTGTCCCACCCACAATCAGCCCGGACTAAGTCGAGTTTTTCCTCGGTAATGGATGAGGGATATCGTCTCACATCGAACCCTCTATCGGATATCAGAGAAGGTTTTTCGACCTCAAAATCTTTGTTGAAATTGGGTTTGGCCGGTATTATGTCCGAGGAGAAAAGGACCAAAATCATCCATAATGTTTGGGTTTGGATCAAAATCATACATATTCTTTCACATGGTGCACTAATAGTACATTATGTTTGCATAAGTGGTGCACTTTTAGTCACAATCCCAAATAAATTTAACGGAAAAGAACAAAAATGCCCCTGAACTTTTAGAAAAGGTATAAAAATACCCTTTATTCATCTATTTTACTAAAACTACCCCTCAATTCAACTTTTTGGCTCATTTATTCCCCTTGACTAACGGACAACACTAATTTTTTTTTTTTAAAAATAAAAATAAATTGCACATGACATTTTATTACTGAAAAATTAATTTATTCTTTTAAAAAGAAATCTGAAAAATCGTTATTTGTAGAATAAGGAAAAATAATTTTTCAACATCCATTTCTTTAAAAAAACAAATGTAGTAAGCCTTTTATATATATATATATATATATATAAAAAAAACAGAATTGGATTTTCATTAAAACATGTGGAATTTTTTTAAGTTTGGAAAAAAAAAATTTAACGGGTGGAAACCCCATTTTTTTTTTAGAAAATTCAATTTTTAAATCTGAAAAACTGATTGTTTTTTTAAGTAAAATGTGCAAAACTAATACTCCATAATTTTCTTCTAGATTTAAAAAAGGATAGTTTTCTGGGTTTTTTTTTTAAACACAGTTTTTCCATAAAAAATTTAATTTTTTCAGATTTTTATAAAAATCCAATTTTTCACATTTTGAAAAGAAAAAAAATTAGTGTTGTCCGTTAGTCAAGGTTTTACTCGTTAAAAAAAAGTTTTCCAAATTTAAAAAAATTCCAAGGTTTAGATTTCTTTTTAAAAGAATAAATCAATTTTTCAGTAATAAAATGTCATGTGCAATTTATGTTTTTTTTTTTAAAAAAAAATTAGTGTTGTCCGTTAGTCAAGGGGAATAAATGAGCCAAAAAGTTGAATTGAGGGGTAGTTTTAGCAAAATAGATGAATAAAGGGTATTTTTATACCTTTTCTAAAAGTTCAGGGGCATTTTTGTTCTTTTCCGTTAAATTTATTTGGGATTGTGACTAAAAGTGCACCACTTATGCAAACATAATGTACTATTAGTGCACCATGTGAAAGAATATGTATGATTTTGATCCAAACCCAAACATTATGGATGATTTTGGTCCTTTTCTCTATGTCCGAGGCGGTTGGCTCGAAGGTACTCTTTGCCTTCGGTGGAGAAGCAGGCTCGGTTCCTTGAGATGAAACCGAGGGAATATCATGAGAAGTGGTTTCAGACATTTGGAGATTACGAAGAAAGACTTGTCAAAATTCGAAAGAAAAGTTAAAAGGTGGAGTAAGGGAACAGAAAGAGAGCTTACAAATGGCAGAAAACGAGTGGAAAAAGCAACAGCCTACTCAACAAAAATGGTTAAAGTGGAGAAGTTGGCAGAATCGTCCCTTTTTACGTGCAAAAAACAACGAATCAACAAGAAATGT
Organism: Lycium barbarum; assembly: GCF_019175385.1. Lineage (NCBI taxonomy): Eukaryota > Viridiplantae > Streptophyta > Magnoliopsida > Solanales > Solanaceae > Lycium > Lycium barbarum. The sequence continues at coordinate 16,061,975 of NC_083344.1, read as the reverse complement.
GAATGAAGTATGAGTTGAAAGGGAAGTGAAGAATCGAAAGCAGAGAGGAAATGAGTTGAAGAGTTGAAAATGTTCAAATAAAGAGGTGAAGGGCCTTATATAGGCATGGGATCAAGACGGTTACCGATCCCAGCCAATCGGAAAGAGCCACGTGGCCCATAATTAATGAGGAATGACTTGAAGCGACGTGCGTTACGACGGTTGTCAGAGCTAGCTGTCCGAAATTAGACACGTGGCCGATGAAAGAGGGACGTGACGCAACTGTTCCCGCCAAAATGAACAGATAATAACGGACAAACGGAGCCGCCGATTTCTTGATTCATCCACTTCCCGTCACTCCGATAAAACTTCGGTCCGGAAAGTGTGGGGACTATCTGTATACGATAAAAATCGGATATATGTTAGGCCGGTAGGACCGGTGACCGAAGGAAGAAAGAAATCGACTCGGGCATGGAGACTTACTTTCCGGATCGGGGGAGTGTTTGAACCGAGGAAAGGGAAGAACATTGTCTGGTCTGACTTTCCCGTAGCCGAGTTAATCATGGTCGTTCCTCTGGTAGATCGTGGTCGTTAGTCCGCTTGATCGTGGCTGTTAGTCCGGTAAGGTCCGTTACGCGATTGCCACGCGTCGATAATGTCCTGCCATGTTCAACTGTCATCCGTACGGGTGTCAGACCGTACAACCAACCTAATCCAACCTAATCTATGACAGAGTTGCTTCTTTACTTTTTAATTTCTCATGTTGTATGAAGCCCATGGGGAAATACTATAAATAGGGCTCATTGTTCTACTTTGAGGGGGTTGGCTTCCTCATACCAAGAACTCTTGTAATAGCAAAAAATATATCAACTCTCTCTCTCTCTCAAATATCTGATTTCGGTCCAAATTTATTGTGTTCATCTCTTAAATTTGTCCAATCAAGTAATATTCATATATTAGCATATATATAAATCTATAGCGAATCTCTGGTCGTCATTGCTCTCTTCCTATCGCATCACATACACCTTTTTTCCGCCAAAAAGATTGAGGCTTAACCACATATCCTATACCTACTCATAAATTTAATTGATTATCCAAATTCGGGGTAAACAAAAATATATATAGAACATATGCACTAATTATGTATATTTATGTATATACATGTATACAATATGTATATTTATACTTGATATGGTACAAAGTATGGCTATTATTTTTTAGGGCGATCCAAAAAGGTAAATATTCCCGTCTTTTATGGTTAAGCAATTGAGGTTTGTGTTGTTGCTTGTTGTAGGAAATGGCGGGGGAAGTGACGAAGGTGTTGTATGTAGTGGTAATAGAGAAGATGATGAGACGAGAGAGGAACGGAAAGAGTCGTCGTTGTTCAGGTATACGCGTCCTGTTCTGCAGAGCACACTCCAGCTTATGGGATGCAAACCCCGACATGCCTTGAAGGTACATTGCCTTTCACTTTTTTGCTTTCTTACTGGCCTTGTAAAAGATTTCACAATCAGCACCAAAAAAAAAAAAAAAAAAAAGGGAATTAGTTACAAACTTCATCGCTAATCTGTCGCTAAGTTGCTCGAATTTATGATAATTTTATTGCTAATCCGTCGATAAATAAATTAGCTAAGGATGTTGCTGATTAGCTACAAAATTTTTCTGAATGCCTGTTTATTAGTGTACTGTATGTTAACCTATTACTATATCATGTTAGTTCTCATTTTGTAATCACCTTCAAATTGACCTGACACTGTCAGTTTTAGAATTTTAACTCTTTCTCTGATGATCAGAATAGGTAACAAATTTGATGAAACACTTAATTTGTTAAATGTGAAATCTTTCTTATCTAGTTGATCTCTTTTTGTTCCCGTTGTATTGTCTCGTTGCTTGATCTATATTTATTTTATATCAACTAAGCTTTAATCCTAAGTTGGCATCAGATATATGAATCTTCTGTATCTATTCAGAAGATTACAGTTAACTTTTTAACGTGAAAAGCCAATGCTTGCGAAGCTGGCCTGGTCTGTAGTGTGGGTTTGTTTTTCTTTTTTGGGTTAGAACATGCATATAAATTATAGACTGAAAGATTTCTTCATTATTTTCCTTGAGCTGTTCGTTGAGCTGGTTTTCTCTTAAGGATATACATTGTTTTAAGCTCAATTATAGCTCTCACTAACTATATCCTTGATAAATTTCTAGTTGATTGTTTCAGAGGCAGATTCAGGATTTAAATTCTATGGGTTCAATCTTTTAAGGTTTTTAGCATTAAACCATTATATTTTTAAAGTTATGAGTTTATATCTACTATTTGTTGCAATTTTAGCAAATTTTCACATAAATTTATGTTTTGTGTCGTAAGTAATAGGTTCAAACCCGGTACCATAATATTGTATCCGTCCCTGGATTGTTTGGGTCTACCAGGACCGCGACGTTGTAGGTTTCTGATGAAAGGTATATGTCAAATCTGATTAACCGAACTATTCCCCTAGTGCTGTAACCGGCTTTCTAGTGTTGTTATGAGTGAGGTTTCTGCTTTTGAGTATTAACAATATCAGGTTTTTGTGCTGGTGAATCCGGCTCTTTATAACAATCGGGGGTTCAATTATCGACTGTTCTTCTCTAGATTCTTTGGCACTGTACCTTCCGATACATACCGTTATAAGCTTAATTGATTTTTCATGTGTAACTGAGGCGTTCGACTTTGTATGATCAGATTAGCGGAACAGTTTTTAAGAAGATAAGAAGTGACGAGTTGGTTTCTGCGGATAGAAACCTGTCTAGAGAGGATGATTCAAAAGGACTTCTTCCGGACGAGGCTAGTAATTACATTGATACATGTTTGGATAAAGTGGATGATAAAAGTAAGAGTAAGCCATTTGAGTTATACAAAAAGCGCACCACTATAGTTGTCAGAAGAAAAACTTTTCTTGACGTCGTTTGCGATGCTCTAACCGAATACAAATATATGGGACCAAATCAGAGGGATGACTTAGCTTTAGCTTGCAGGTAAATCAGTACAATTCATGCATTTCTGCAGTTGGTACATGGTATTGTTATCTTTATATAACTGGCTGTTTGTATTTATGTTTCCTTATCCCTCCTCTTCTCTGAGGCATTTAAACTGCACAAACATGAGAAAACAGGGTGGAGGCTAATTTTTTTTTATGGGGTGGAGGGGGATAGTGTGATCTATTTGGCATTCATTATGCAACTAGGAGGGGGTATTGTACTTGGTGGCCTACTGGTATGCCAAGTACTCCCTCCGTCCCAATTTATGAGATATTCTTTCCTTTTAGTTAATTCCAAAACACATGACACATTTCTATATTAAGTAATAATTTGACTTTAAAATGCTCATTCTACACTTATGAAATGATTTATAGCCACACAAATGTCTATGACTAGTTTATACCCTAAGTTTCAAGAGTCTTTTCTTTCTTATTATTAAACTTTGTGCCTAGTCAAATACCTTCACATAAATGGGACAGAGGGGCTAACTTGTAAGTGCAACTTCTAGGTTTAGAACCCCCAGTCTAAAAAAACAAATTTGGTTTTAACACTGCCAAAAGATCTACGGGTCGTTCTCCAGCCAAGTATCTGCTGAATTTGTAAGTTTGAAAATTAGGTTAAAAGAAGTTTTTCTTTTGGTTTCATCAATAAAAAGCTATGATTTAATTTTGATGCATTAGTGGGAGGGCTCCATGTATATTAGGTGAGTTAACAACTGACATGAAAAATGAGTCTGCAGTATTATCAGAGGGCATGATGAATGAATGCTGGAAGCTGATGGTCTGTTAGTCTTTTGATATGTGCTGATCAGACTTATTACATAGCATAGTCTGCAGATAGAAGTTTCTTTTACTTCTCATTGAGGTTCCTTTGATTAATTTTCATTTAACCTTTTTCTGTATTTCCTTTTTGTATTTCTTCACTTTCTTCAGGATCAGAGAAAGAAAAGAATCTGTCACCGTGCTATTGTGTGGGACTGGTGGCTGTGGCAAATCTACCTTATCTGCTTTGCTGGTATGAGTACTTTATAGTAAGCTTTGATTTTCTTTTTCACTCATCCTATATTGTTTTACTAACTTCTCCTTTCTTTTTAACCAACTTTAACCATCACACACTATTGAACTTTATATTTTTATTGAGACACAACAATTTTCAAGTTTGCATGTTAGATTGAGGAATAGATTAACCTTGCGTATCTGACTTGTGTACATGTTCTCGTCTACAATTTATTTAGGGAGTTTTACACTGTATAGCCGTCATCGAAAATAGTAGCCAGCAAATGTATAGTATACTATTATTTTTGGACAACTGACTGGCCAAATGTGTGACTTGCCCTTTTATTACAAGGAAGCAGATTGGGAATAACAACTGTAGTGTCCACTGACTCCATCCGACATATGATGAGGAGTTTCGTAGATGAAAATCAAAACCCTCTACTTTGGGCTTCGACCTACCATGCCGGTGAATATTTGGATCCAGTAGCTGTTGCTGAAGCAAAGGAAAAAAGAAAAGCAAAGAAGTTATCTGGGATTTCAACTCCTCCGTTACGAAAACAAGACGGTGTAAATGGCGTGACTGTTGGAAAATCACCTCTTGACGGAATTTCAAGTGTGATCGATGTGATTAGTTCCAGACAAATGGCAATTGAAGGATATAAGGCACAGAGTGAGATGATAATTGATAGCCTTGATCGATTAATCACTTCATGGGAAAAGCAGAATGAATCAGTTGTTGTGGAGGGCGTTCATCTAAGCCTTAACTTTGTCGTAAGTGTTAATTGAAAACTTTTTTCCCTTTCTCTAGTGATTAAGTTGATTTCAATTTGCTTTTTTCCCGCAGATGGGACTGATGAAGAAGCACCCTTCGATCATACCTGTTATGGTATACATTGCGAATGAAGAGAAACATTTAGAACCCTTTGCAGTGCGTGCAAAGTACATGACTCTGGATCCTGCAAAAAATAAGTAGGTTAAATATATACGCAACATCCGAACAATACAAGAATACCTCTGTAACCGAGCTGACAAATATTTGGTGCCAAAGATTAATAACACCAACGTTGATAGAAGTGTGGCTGGTATTCATGCGACAGTTTTCAGCTGCTTACGAAGGCGGGAGGCAGGGGAACAACTTTACGATCCAATTACCAACACGGCTTCGATCATCGACGAGGAATACCGGAGTCAGTGTGGTGCCAATTGCATGAGCTCTAAGGGGATGTTTCAACTGATCCAGAGACAAGGCTCTTCTAGGCAGTTGATGGCTCTTCTGAATGATGACGGATCAGTAGCAAAAGCTTGGGGTGTTAGAACAGAGACACCTATGTATGGACCCATGCATATTGGTACAGCTGAACCTATTAATCTGCAATTTGGCCACTTCGGGATCAGTGCTTGGCTCAGTGATACTGGTGGTGGTACAAGTCATGCCAGTAGTTTTGATGAATCAAGGGGAGAGCTGACAGACAATGGAAGTAGATACTTTTCCTCTTGCTGCACCACTCCGAGGTTTTCTGATGGACACGCGAAGGAGGTATGTCACAAATTCTCGAAGGCATTCCCATGAGCTAGTTATTAACTAAAAGCTTTGCTGCGAGTAGTCTTAACATTTTATCCGGTTAGTTCAAGCATGAATATAGTGAATCTGTTTGGCCGAGACTCGTTTATGCACATTATGCTTCTAGTTTAAGAATTATATCTCGAGGACTACACATAGCATATCGAACCAAACTAATTAGATATCGCGTAAACCGTAAAACAATAACTTATGGGTTCTTCATGTAGCAGAAACGGAAGACCTGGACGAACCACGACTCTACTACTGGTAGATTGTGGTTGTCACGATGTGTTGGAACAACCCCTATATCACAGTCTAAACCCTAATATCATTGAGAGCGACGAGAGCATAGATATTTTGAGAGTTCTATCTCTCGTGTATTTTAGTTGTACATAGTAGGTGTACTTTTATAGGGAAATATTATCGGTGTACTTTTATGGGAAACTATTAGGGTTACAGTAGTTACTAAAATTATTGTGTTTATTGGAATGGGATTTTACAGCACCTCTTATGGGGGCACCCTTATCTCCAACAATATCTTACATTCATGTTTCCTGCTTAAATTCATATTTCCTGCTTTAATTACAGCTGAAAGAGGAACAATCTGTACACGGTAGCGATGATGATGAAGAGGTTTATGAACCACCTGAGATCGACAGTGATGAGGATCCAAGTGGTGATGACTCCAGACACATCGACGGGGAGGTGTGTATTAATGGTCTATGTAGTGTTTGATGGTTCCATTAAAATTTGCTACATTTCATTGGCTTAATTAGTTACAAAGTTCATAAATTTTAGCTCGTGAACTGAATGCGCAACCATCTTCTAAGTCTTTTTGGCTTGTATCTGAATCATCATTCTTTCATTATCAACTTTTACTATTCATTACTTTGTTAGCTTTTTCATTTAAAGAGAACTTAACTATTTGCTTTTTCTGATAAATTTTTCGCTACTTTTCTAACAGTTGGAAGGCTCAGTGGACGAGGACTATACCCAATCAGACGAGGAGTATGATGATCTTGCGATGCTTGGCATTCAAGAAAATGCTTATTTGATGGATGATTCTGACAAAGACACATACAACAAATTCAATGTGGATGATATTGAGGAACAAAAGTATGAACAGAATACTGATCACTTCAGAAGTAAAAGTGAAACGTTGTCCGAGTCACCTGTAGATTTCTACTCTTCTTTCTTTGGAGAGATGAATGAGAAGGAAGTGCCGACTTTTGGCAACATTAGGACTAGAAAACGTTCCCACAGCATTCCAACCCATGCACAGAATGGTGCCTTTACAAATGTTTACAGTTTTTCTGAAGCAAGACCTAGATAGTATCTCAGTTTTGGCAAGTTCCAATTTTGTCCAAGAACTTCCTTCAGTTTTTCAATTGGTTAAATATCTCCTTCTCCCTCTGTAATTTCATCCTATCATCTTTATTTTTGTGAGCGTTGTAGTCAAATGTTGGAATGAGAGCATTCTCTCTTTGTAAAAAAATGGCGCAGATGATCTTTTGAGCTTCTTCAGTCTTCTCGTCATGCTATAGAATAGGTCTTTGATTATTTTTATTTTTTTTCGGTTGCTTAAGAAGACATATTTTTGTAAACTAGTCTTAGAGTACATGTGTGTCATGTCAATATATAAAAAACGCATACAAGACAATCCAAACGATGTGTTCCAATAAAATAGAAATTTAAAAAGTTGCAAGTTATTAAAACTGATAAAGGTTATCGTGTTAAATTATTTGGTGCTTTTTTCACGTCTTAAAAATTGAAGTTCTAAATTTTAGAGAAGTAATTAAATTACTAAATGACAACTTTGTCTAGTATGAACTTTAACCGTAATTATGATTTTAAAATATCAATTTGACATTTCACTTTTGAAATTTTTAAATAAAATTTAAATCCACTGAAATAGACTTTCTATATATTCAAATAAGGACATTTTAATTAATTTAAAGTCCTACGTATTAAGATTTTTTACATATGCGAAATAAAGAAAAAATTAATAACTAAGATTTTAAGTGATTTAAAAGTCACAAAGAAAAACTCACTGTCTTTTTAAGTCTACACAATGACTCCAGAACCTAAATAAGAACTCCTAAAACTGGAAGGAATTGAAAGTGCTCCATATTTAAATACAAGTGGAAGTGCTAGAATTATTAATACTTTTTCAATATATTCAACTTAAACCTAATCGTAGTTCCATAATTTCATCATTACAATTTCACAGCACCATTCTTCTTTTTCACTGTCAGCAAAACCTCTTTAAGATATAAGAGCTTTGAACTAAATGCAAAACGGGGAAAAAAAAAAACATTTTCAAGAAAAGGCCCAAAACAGTACACTATCTTTTGGTTTGGACTCAAAATGATGCATATTCTTTTATGTAAAATTTTCACAAGCAGCTACCTTTTAGTTCCTTCTAACAACCTATAACTACATGTTCTACATTTACAATTCGTAGCTGGAGGACCATATATTTAGCTAGTAGACGCGTCGACTTAAATATAGGATAAATATAATGGAAATACACATGCTGAGAAAACTGAAAGTGCTATATTTATGGAAACAAAATCTATTCCAATTTAAATTAAAATCAGTTTTTAATGTTCCCTGATTCACGCAAATATCCTCCCATTCCATATCTGATCTCATATCTCATTCAACCAGCTAACAAGATGTTATGTTATATTGGTGGTTTAATAAGATTTGAAGAGTCTACTCTATATAAACTGATTTGACCTTTCGTTTTGGATTTATGTTTTAATAGTTGTATTTCGTATATATTTTAGCTATATTTTAGTTGCATTTTGACTGATCTGTTAGATACTACTCATTCTGGTTTACTGTTAACTATATATCTTACATATATTGGGAGTGTATTTAGATGAAATTTTAACTTCTATAACATACTGTACATTAAAAGTGAACTTATGGAATATATCTAAGTTATATTTGTTGTATATTTCGACTGTATTTAAATGGTTAAATATACTACAAAAAATTACAGTTATGGTGAAAAACAATAAATACGAATTAACTAAAGAAACATGTGAAAAAAATAACAATACAAAATATACTTAAAATGCACATAAAATATAGATCTAGTTAAATCACAGATCTGTAATAACTGAACTAAAAAATACAAACGAACTAAATATACTGAAAATACAACATAAATATATTGGTTAAATACACGGTGAAACGTACAGTATAGAATATTACCTTTTTTGAGAATTAGATTTGAATTATGAGTGAAATTAATGAGTAGTTAATTAGAGATGAACAAGGAAGATGAACTATTGTAAAACTGATTTGAAATTGGAGGAAATTAAGCGATATTGGGCATAATGGCATGTATTTAGGGGGATAGGAGAGAGGGACGTTTTTTTTTTTTTTTTTTGCTTAAATTTAGGGGTGTGGGAAGTTATCAGATGAGTGGTAAAAAAGTGGTAGCTATAGGAAGTAAATATGTTATATTTTAGCTACTAAATATAATTATTGTAAAGTTTAATTTGTTACATAAATAGGTAATAATGTAAGCTATGCCAAGTAAATTTTAGTTCTTTGATATGGAGCACTAATAGTACATAATATTTGTCAAAGTGATGCACTTTTAGTCAATCCCTAAAAGTGTCTTAACGGGGAGTGTTGTGCTGTCATATGAGATATTTTCCCAACAAAACCCAACCTTCATATCCCTTCACAAAAATAATCTTCTATCAGACCTGATTTACCCCAAAAAAAACATTTGTTAGGAAGATTTCAACGTATATTACAACATTCCGGTTCTTCAAAATATTGTTTTAAATGGTCAAAAGTTTTAATTACTCAAGTGTCCAATTCAAAGAGAAGGTTTCATACAAAACGAATGTTTGAGGCCGATAGGTAATCAAACAAATTTTATCCTATTCTAATGACTGGTCAAAGGTTTATCCTTTTATAATATTAACAAGGATGCATGAGTTTTGTCTTAGAATCAATGGATATAAAAAGAAGAATTTTTATCTTTCATGGCCATTGAAGAGCCCGACATGTACAGATTAGCTACAAACACTGAAAAAAGAGATTGGATTTAGCCGGCAGAGATATAGCGGTGGCTGAGTTAAATGGTGATGGTCAGTGCTAAGTTTGGTGCAGGGAATGAAGGGGTACGATGATTATGGAGTTCTAGGTTGAGACCGGAAAGGAGTACTTGACTAAAAGATTGTTTTGTTATGATTAGTACAAGACGTATAGGTTATGTGGTTACAGTAGTCTCAACTAGAATGAGTCTCATTCTTGCTGATAAAAAATCATTTTGGGTGAAGAGCTCCAGCTCTTTAAGATTTAACCGTACTTTTGAGATTGACTAAAAATGCACCACTCTAGCAAATATCATGTACTATTAATGCTTCATGTAAAATAATGTGTATCTTTTTGAGTCCAAAGCAAAAGATAGTGTACTATTTTGGGTCTTTTCTCTTAGATAAAACATCCACCGCAGCCACCCCTTTCACATGAATCCGATATTACTACTATTAAGAAGCATGGGTTTGCACCAAGCTTCGTCGTCCGTTTTCCATAAAAAAAAAAAAGGTGTGAGCCCAACTAAACATTAGTTAATATTTTAAAAAAAAAGTGTGGTCCCCATATTAAACACCAACCAACCAATATTTAAAAAAAAAAAAGTGAAATCCACCATCTCCAAACTCACGAGAAAAAAAAAAGTGGATTCAATATTAATAAAATCAAGCAATATAAACACAAAGTAAATCCCATATTAAAAAAATAAACAATGTCAAAAAAAATGTGCAGACTTTGTATTCGTAGTAAACACTAATATAATAAAGTTTTAGATACGGAGCACAAACTACAATGTTATATTAATCGTGTTTTGAACATAGTATCCCATATTGACAAAATCAAGCAATATAAAAAAAAAAAAGTGAATCCCATATTAAAAAAAACAAACAATATCAAAAAAAAAAAAAAAAAGTGGAGACTTTGTATTCGTAGCAAACACTACAAACTAATAATGTCCAAAAGGGTGAGTCTATACTAAACAATACCAAGCACTATAAAAAAAAAAAAGTGTGGTTCCCATATTAAACACCAACCAACCAATTTAAAAAAAAAAAAGTAAAAAAAGTGGAACCCACCATCGCCAAACTCACGGGGAAAAAAAAAAGTGAACCCCATATTAACAAAATCACTATATAGAAGAGTGAGTATTGGACAATGGATCGTCGTCCGTTAAGCATTAAAAAAAAAGTGTGGTCCCCATATTAAACACTAACCAACCAATATTAAAAAAAAAAAAAGTAAAAAAAGTGGAACCCACCATCTCCAAACTCACGGGGAAAAAAAATGGATCCCATATTAACAAAATCAAGCAATATAAAAAAAAGTGAATCCCATATTAAAAAAACAAACAATGTCAAAAAAAAACGTGCAGACTTTGTATTCGTAGCAAACACTAATATAATAAAGTTTTAGATACGAAACACAAACTATAATATTATATTAATCGTGTTTTGAACATAGTATCCCATATTGACAAAATCAAACAATATATAAAAAAAAAAGTGAATCTCATATTAAAAAAATAAACAATGTCAAAAAAAAAAGTGGAGACTTTGTATTCGTAGCAAACATTAATATAATAAAGTTTTAGATACGGAGCACAAACTACAATGTTATATTAATCGTGTTTTGAACATAATACATGTATGTATATATATATATATATATATATATATATATATATATATATATATATATATATATATATATATATATATATATATATATATGCATAAAAATAGCGCAAACTAATAATGTCCAAAAGGGTGGGCCCCATACTAAACAATACTAAGCAATATAGAAAAAAAAAATGTGGTCCCCATATTAAACACCAACCAACCAATATTAAAAAAAAAAAAGTGGAACCCACCATCTCCAAACTCACGGGAGAAAAAAAGTGAACCCCATATTAACAAAATCAAGCAATATAAAAAAAAGTGAATCCCATATTAAAAAACAAACAATGTCAAAAAAAAACATGCAACGAATTAACAAAATCAAACAATATCAAAAAAAAAAAAAAAAAAAAGTGAACCCCATATTAAAAAATATATATATAATGTTAAAAACAAAAGTGCAGACTTTGTATTCGTAGCAAATACTAATATAATAAAGTTTTCGATACGAAGCACAAACTACAATGTTATATTAATCGTGTTTTAAACATTGTATATGTATATATATTATATGCATAAAAATAGTGTAAACTAATAATGTTCAAAAAAAAGTGCACCCCATAAAGGGTGGACCCCATACTAAACAACGTTAAGCAATATTAAAAAAAAAAAAAAGGTGGAACCCACCCTCTCCAAACTCAAGATAAAAAAAAGTGGATCCCATATGTTAAAATCAAGCAATATAAAAAAAAAAAAAAAAAAAAAAACGTGAACCCCAAAAATAATGTCAAAAAAAAATTGCAGACTTTGTATTCATAGTAAACACTAATATAATAAAATTTTAGATACGGAGTACAAATTACAATGTTATATTAATCGTGTTTGAACATAGTATATATATATATATATGCATAAAAATAGTGCAAATTATTAGTGTCAAAAAAAAAAAAGTGCACCCCATATTAAAAAATCAAACAATATTTATGTAATTTCCAAAGTATCTCATTAAGTCAATAATGATGGATTCATTGTCACGTGCGTATCAATCCATTAGTGGGAGCAAATGAAATTGCTTTTCTTCAAAAGGTTAAGTAGTCAAATCATACAATTTTCTTTCTTTTTTTATATTAGCCTGAGATCTAATCTAGATATTAAACTGTTGTATTTGCTATTCCACCATGTAATTTATTTGTTATGTTTGCTAAAATAAATATACTTAAAATATTTATATTTTAAAATAAGATAGAATTTAATTACTTTTTTATTTTTATTCTTACTCTAATAAATGTGAAAAGAGATTAATGTCGTAAAAACAAATATCAAATGGAGATCAAATAATGAATAAGGTAAATTAATCAAATTATAATTCTAATCGACGTTTTCTTAAAAAACTATGCAAAAGATAACATGACAAGTAAAATGAGCTAAACCGAGAATATTTACCAAAAATTAAAAAATAGTATTTACTCATTTAAATAGAAAATCAATTTCTACTTTGTTTCATTTTAAACATGTAAAATTAATTTAATAATTTAAATTAGAATTATCCAAATCAAAATTTGATAAAAAATAATAAGTATTTTACACCTTTAAATTAATCGAATTAAAATTGAAAGTATCAACTGATGCTTAAATATTGCTATTATTTTATCTCAAAGAGAGGAAAATAGAAGTCTTCTCTTTAAAAAATATTAATAAATTTGCTGATTTTGTATTCGTAGCAAGCATTAATATAATGAAGTTTTAGATACGGAGCACAAACTACAATGTTATATTAATCGTGTTTTGAACATAATATATATATATATATATATATAAAATCACTATTCAAAGATAACTATATACACATAAATGCACTATAATCTAAAGTGTTGGGCCCGTGCTGCGGCCGTCTAGTTTAACAAACATTTGCTAGACTCATCACTCATCCATATAAAAAAATGTTTTTGAGCCGCGGTTCAACACACCAACACGGTGTCGGGAGGGGCCCCTTTTCTATTTTATTTTTATTATTATAGAAAAAGAACTGAAAATCAAATTTAGGAGAAAACCTACTCGTTACTTGATCATATTCTCCACGACATCTCCGCCTGCTACCGTAGCAGACCCACTAGCAACTTAGGTTTTCTTCCTTTTTTTTTTTTTTTTTGTTTGTTTAATTGGTTTGATCCAATATCAAACTTTAAACTTGGAAATAGATAAATCAACAAAACTTTTGCATGTTCTAAATTCCAAACAGTGGATTGGTAAATCCACTTTTGCTGCCAAGAACCCAAACAACCTCTGTCAAGTTTTGATAATTTGAGCCCTAAATCAGGTTTCATCCAGCCGCATCAAATGTCTTACAGCAGCTTTAGAGCCTGTTTGGAAAGCCACCCAGGTAATTGAAATTGAGTGTAATTTGGTGTAATTACACAGTTTGGTCTATTTGTTTGACCAGATAATTACACAATCAGGTGGAATTGAATGTAATTGAGAGGGTGTAATTACACTCTCCAATTCCTCAAGAGGGGGCTGAGAGTGGATGTGATTACGTCTTGTAATTACAGGATTACTTTTTAGTTTATTTCTTTTTAATTTTATTTTAATTTATTTTTTATTTCTATTATTTAATTTATTTTAATTTCTTTTCTTTTCTAATTTATTTTTTATTTGTATTATTTAATTTCTTTTTTATTTTTACTTTTTAATCACTTGTATTTTTTAAAATATATTTTTCTTTTTATAGAATTTATATTTCATTTCCTTTCTTCTCATTCCCAACCTTTACTTCTTGTGGTTCTATGTAATTGCTCATATTTTTTTTAATTTTTTACTTTATTCATTTAGCATGACCGTGTTAATATTCTAATTTTTGAAACTACATCTCTTAATATTATAAAAGAATGAGTCATTAGCAAACTTGGCATATAAAAAGTACGTTATTAAAGTAGAATTTCGATTGACTTATATTTTCCCTTTCTTTTGAATTATAAGAGTATTTACTTATGTTATGTTGAAACTTACTTATGTAATGTTAGAATTTGACATAAGAGTATTATATTAAAAATATTCTTTCGGATTTTGAATTTAGGTTATATTTTCGATTCTAAAAATATTTACTTTAGTACTATTGACTTGTTATTTCACATTGCATGTTGTTATTTTTCACTTAAGGTTGATAGAATTATTGTCAGACATTTGAATAGTGTTAATGGCATTATATTTATAAATATTCTTTTTGGTAAAGTATATTTATAAATATTCTTTTTTTGTCAAACATCCAATCCCATGATGTTCTCACAAAAAAGGTATGCTTTTAATTTTTATAATCAATTAAAATAAAAATATTATTAAATTGAAATTATATATGAATTATTTTTTACAATATTAGTTACAAATATATGATTATTAATTAACATATTTTCAAGAAACAATGTATTATTAAATAACTAATCTAATATCATCTATAAAGGCACGTATTTTTTAAATATTAATTTTAAATTTTTTATAATTAAATTTTAATTTTAAATTAAACTAACTGTGTAATTACATTTGTGCAACCAAACAACACGCTTGTAATTACATTATGACAAACAAACAGGTCGTTATAACTATAATACTTAGTAATTACTAGGCTGTGTAATTACTGGGGTAGTAATTACACCAATTCCAATTACCAAGTGGCTTTCCAAACAGGCTCTTAATTATTCAATTTTTTTCTTTTAAATCATGTTCTTCATAAGCAAAAACGAATTCAAAAAAACACAATAATCATACATAATCACACATATGTATATTCTAGGTCATCTATTTAAATGCTAGTTGGCTCTTGATGCTAATTGATGGATTACAGGCATAAACAGCAGAAGCAAATAGTCAGGATCAAACTTGCATGTAATATAGACAACACATAATCAAGATCTTAATCAAACATAAAATTGATACTCATCTCTTGAAGCGTGAATGCGACCACGTATCTAGCCTTCAAGCACGAGCAAAAGTTATCCACGCGTTTGTCCTTCAGTTTCATGGTCTTTTGCTATGTAACCCGAATAATACCAGAATTTGAACCAATGATGCATGAATTTCATCAGAAACAGCCTCTATACCTTTACAAGGTAGGGGTAAGATTTGCGTACTCTCTACCCTTTCCAGGCCCACCTGGCTATGTTGTTGTTGATGATGCATGGATTTAGTACAGTTTTAAGCTATATCAATTCGAGATTTTCAGCAATTATTGATTTCTTTACTAAATTTGAAAGACTGCATTCTGACCAAGTGTTTTGAGATATGATGTAAAAACTACTGTATATGTTTTCTCATCGGTTTGTAGATTTGGGACGTATGCCAGAGCTTCCAGTCCCATTGAATATTACAATGCTGATGGGGGCTAAGGATCTGTTCAAACATTGAACTAGTTTTACAGGCATATAGAGCTCAACTATTTCCATCTTGCTACACAGCTTAGTTGCTAATTGCGGGTGAAAGCATCGCCGAGTAATCATAACTAGAAGTTCAGTGTCTGTTTAATCACAAAATGATATCCTAGTTGAGGTGATACAACCTTGATGTGTACTGAGCTTATACATAGACATACAACACGATACTGAATAGCAGCTCAAGAAATACTACTGATTCAGCAAAAAAGTTCCTATCCTTTGAGATGCAGAGACCATGGATCTATGCACAGAACTAAATGGTAAATAAAGAAAAACAAAAACACCATGACCCGACCAATACTCCATAGAAATGTAACATATTTTGACATATATGCGAAGCAATCAATGATTTCTTCGACTAAGTTTCCACGCAAACTGATCGAGAACTACCATTGCGCAGGATGCTGAACCAATCGAGCCATCATACCTATATGAGCAAGTAGTAAATTCATGGTTCCAGTGAGTCAAATCCAATTTCAAGTAAGCATGTTTAAGCCCAGTCCACTAGAAAACTCTGCTGGGTGCTAGTGTTCTGTTTAAATAGGGAATTACAGACCTCCAAGAGCAAACTTTGATTTTGGACTTGAGCACATACAAACCTCATTTACTAGGTCTAAGTGCTTTGAATCCAATAGAGAGAAGACTCAAACTAATGAAGTTAGACAAAGAGGTTCATGTGTCCCACAAGTAAAAAAAGGGTCAAGATATTTTCTGAGACCTTAACAATCAAACTCAATCCAAAACCAGAGATGTAAACGGTTAAACTCAAACATAACCAGAGAAGGAAAAGAATAAGCTTCAACTACCATCCAACTTCATGAACACCAATGCCTCAGAGTCCCACTGATGTAGGAAGAAAGAGGGATTTTTTTTTATAAGGAATAAGAGGGATATAAGAACCTACAAACAAGTCAATGAATTAATAGAAACTTTGGGCAGATTTTGTAGGGCTTTCGAGATCAAAACAATGAACATCTAGTTGATAGAGAAGTCAGTGGAACCAACTTTTATCTTTGTGACAATTTACACCGTCACATTTGGTTTTGGGAGGGGCGTATTTATGACAAGTGAACTTTATGCTTCTTTTTGACTGCTACTAAAATACACCGAAAGGGCGTTAACTTACAAGTTACGACCCACATCATTTCAAGCCTGTTTTCTTTTCAGTTAGGATGCAAGCTTATCTGTATATTGTCTCTTCTTCTTCCACATAATGCATGTATTTCCCATACCAAATCTCCATTTAAGGAGAACCCATATTTATTCAAGCTTGCATCGAAGACATGAAAGCTTATCTGTATATAGTTCATGAAGGAAAATACCACCAAAGGCGCTAATTTAAAGCCCGCATAATTTCCAGCCTGTTTTCTTTTCTGAACAACCATTTAAGCAGCATTTCCCTTTATATACTCGTTTTCTACTGCTGAAATATTCATCATTTCTGCAGAATGAGCATCATCATGCTGTTTCCCGAGCCATAAACTAATCGTATCAGAGTAAAAGGACGTATCAAAGCTGTCTTCTTGTTGTTTGCGTTTGTGAACCAACTTTTCAGAAGCTGAATTTCTTAAATAATCAACCAGCGGAATGGTAGCTAACTTCTGTTTAGACATGCCCCTTTTGATTAGAAGTGTTAACCAAGATATCGCCTCTTCAGTCCGATCTAACTTGAATAATCCATCAATTATCAGCTCATACACAGACATATCTGCGATGAATCCTCTCTTCTCCATCAATGCAACTACGCTAACAGCTTCCTCTATCATTCTGGCCTTGAAGTAACATTCAATTAAAACGTCGAACATACTATCATCCAACTCAACTCCCTGACCCACCATTTTATCTACAAGCTCTTTCACTCTGCTTACCTGTCCAACATCACAAAGACCTTTTACTAAAACTGAGTATGTATCGATATTTGGGCAGATGTCTTTCTCAATCATCTGCCTGAATAATGAAAGTGCCCTTTCCATACTCCCTAGCCTGCAATATCCCTTAATCATCGAATTATACAAATGGATATCCACCTTAAAACCCTTGACATACATTTCCAAAATCAATCTCTCTGCATCATCAATCTTCCCACCACTCAAGAATCCATCCACCAGAAACTTATAAGTCTCGGCATTTAAATCGACATGTTCCCTATTCATCAACACCAAAACGTTGTCCATTTCTTCGAAATTCCATCTCTTAGCACAAGCATCCACTAAGGTATTACATGTAATAATATTAGGCTTTACCCCTTTAGACAGCATTTCCTCCACCAATTCTCTAGCTTTCTTTATCTCCCCATTTTTACACAATCCATCAACCAAAACTGTCAAAGAAAATACTGAAACCTGAATACCTGATTCAATCATTTGATAAAAGAAAACCAGCGCTAATGCGATGTGATCGCTTTTTAAAAGCTTAATCAAATGAACAGTACAAGTTCTCTCATTAATCTCAATTGCATTTAGTCTCATATACATGAAAATCTCCATAACCTCTTGGAATTTTCCGTTATCAGATAAAGCTTTAAGAAGCAAATTGAATATTTTTGAAGCAAACTTTGACGAAACATTGTGATTCTCAAAGAAGGAAGCTACAACAGCAAAGGGGCACCTGAAAATTTTAAGAGATAATTACATTTTTGGACCGCTCTAAAACATAATAGCCAGTAATGTACATGCTTTGTATATTAAGTATAAATATACATATGGGTCATTGGCACTTTTGTCCCTATTTTGTGGCAATCTTAAATTTTTGCCCCTCAAAACAACCAACTTTTTCGCGGGGCATAAGTTTATATTTTCGCATCATAATATCCCACAGGTTATGCCCCACGCGTTTAAAAAACTTATCCCAGCTAGGCATAAGTTCGATTTTGAAGGGCAAAATTAAAAACCAACACAAAATAGGGTCAAAAGTGCAACTTTTTCTTTACATAATCAGTATATAGGTTTGTATATTTTGGCTAGTGCCCGTAATTAATTTTGGCCTACGGGTCAAAAATGAAAAAAAGCCTAAAGTTTAATGCTTTAAGCATTGAAGAAGGAACATTCTGGTTATCAAAAAAGAAGGAAGCTACAACAGCAAAGGGGCACCTGAAAGTTTAAGGGATAATCACATTTTTGAACCACTCTAAAACATAATAGCCAGTAAACGTATGTATGTTATGTATATTAAGTATAAATATACATATAATATACATACAATATACTTATAATATACATAATCAGTATAGGTTTGTTCATTGGGAAACTTAAGTAAATGTACCCTTCGACCAAGAAGTTTACCAACACAGCCGAAGTATACACTACCTATACATTTCGGTTGTATATGTTGTGTACAGGTATGTATAGAATATGTATATTCAGTAATAAAGTATACACTACCTATACACTGTGTACATGTTTTGTAAACTAGACGGCCGAATGGTATTTGATTGCAATTTTCCCTTGTACATTTTGGCTAGCGCCGGTAATTAATTTTGGCCTATGGGCCAAAAATGAAAAAAGAAAAACCCAAAGTTTAATGATTTAAGCATCAAAAGAAGAATCTTTAACAGTAAATGGATACCTGAAAGTTTCAATCTTTGGGACTAAAACCAAAAATGGGCAGAGGGAGTATATATCAAGTATAAATATACACAACATATACATTACAAAATACATAATTTAATGCTTTAAGCATCAAAGAAGGAACATTCTGATAATCAAAACAAGAATCTTTACAGTTAAATGGGTACCTGAAAGTTTCAATCTTTGGGACTAAAACCAAAAGATTCTCAGCATCATCAAAGTATCTTTCTTTAACAAGTCTACAAACAAGATTCAAATGGGTTTCAACACCAATCTTGAAAGTAATTAAAGATTGATTAAGGAGAAGGTAATTGAAGAAATCAAGGCATTTAGGTGTGTTAATATGTGGATCAGATAAAATAAGGTGAACTAAATTGGGATTAAGGTTGTAGAGAACAGTAGTAGTGGGAGTATTTGAGATTAGTACTGTGTTGATAATGGTGTCTCCAATTTTAGCTTTAGGATGAAGATGTGGGTTTGGTATTTGGCATTTCTTGAGAGTTCTTAGGTTTTGGAGTACTTTTTGGACTGACATTATTTGATTTAGGAAATTGAGAGATTCATTTGACTTGAATGCGGTGGGTTTTTTTTTTTTTTTTTTTTTTTTTTTTTTTTTTTTTTTTTGTAGTGGTAACTTACTCAAATGACTACCTTACGGTAGTTTTTTACCATTTGTAGCTATTCTTTTAAATATTACCATTTGTAGTTATATTTTAGCAAAATAGTGTATGTTTTCACGTTTATTTGTTGCCAACAAATACATGAGAACACGGTAAAAAAAAACAGAACTCTTGATTTTAGCCTTTAACGGTGAAGCTATTAAATTAGATATTAATATATTTTTTTGATGTATTTTAGTGATTTTTTTTTGCTTTGACGTATTTTAGTGATTTTTTTTTTTTTTGCTTTGATGTATTTGAGTGATTTTTTTTTTTTTGCTATAATGTATTTTCGTGTCTTTTTTTTTATGTATTTCAGTGTTTTTTTATATATATTTTATTGATTTTTTTTTTATGTATTTCAATGGCTTTTTTTTTTATGTATTTCAAATACATTGTGTACATTCCAACTACATATGAAGCCATATATATTCAAATTTTCATGTATTTGAATGGATTTCAACAAATACATTCAGATACAAAGACAAAAATTAACAAAATACACTAAGAAATACACTAAAAAAATACAAAGACAAATACATTAAAAAACAATGTATTTGTGAGATGTATATTTTTAAATGTATTTGTATTTGGCTTTTAACAAATACACACGGCCAGATCTGAGACACTACCACCACAAAAAATCCTAATCTCTCCACCACCACCAAAATCCTAATCTGAGACACCACCACCACCAAAAACCCAAATCTGACACACCACCACCACCAAAAAACCCTAACCTTTCCACCACCAACAAAACCCTAATCTCTCCACCTCCACGTCATCTTCTCCTCTGCCATCTCAAAATCAGTGCCATCGCCGCCACCAACAAATACACACGACCAAATTTGTGTCATCGCCTCACCAGATAGAGTGAAAAGAGAGAGAGAGAGGGGTGAGCACAGAAGGAGAGGGAGAAGAGAAGAGGGGCGGCGCGACCATGGTGGTGGTGGTTGAGATAAGGGGGAGAGAGATTTTTTAGGGTTTTGAGAAATGGGTAGTGATTAGGAAAAAAGAAAGATATATGTGTTTGGGTATGTATTTTTGATATAGCTACCATTTGTAATTTAAAAAAGTTAATTAGCTACTAAATATAATTAAATAAAAGGATAGTTAATATTAATAATTAGGTCTTAAAAAAAGTTACAATGAGTAAAAATTCCTTTTTTATTTTAACTTTCTTTGGATCTGGCTGAAAATAGAAAAGGAAAATTGACATAAATAGGTCCATCCAAATAATAGCAAGCAAATGATATTAATGTATAATCCTTAAAAAGGTGGGGTAAAATAAGTACATTTTATCCTCTCCACAATCCACTTGTGGGACCCTCCCCTATCCAGGTAGATAGAGTTATTTGTGGTGAATTTTTTATTAGTATATATATGTTTTTTGTATATTTTATAAAAAAGTAGCGTATGGTTTTGTATATTTGGCTAGCGAATGATTATTTTAGGCCGACCAACGAAATGTGTGACTTTCCCGCAAGAAAATGGATGTTAGATGGTTAGGGGATTGAGAAATGTTCATGTTACTTTTTTGAACAGTTATTTAGTAAATGACCTACTTTTTATTTTTGTTAAAGATTATGTAGGTTTTAGATCAGATCTAAATATTCCTTTTGAGCAAAATAAAAATCGTATGAAAAAATATTAGGACTAAGGGAAGATTGATTAAGGAGAAGCAAATTGAAGAAATCAAGGCATTTGGGTGTGTTAATATGTGGATCAGATAAAATAAGGTGAACTAAACTTCCAAGGTTGGAAAAAACAGTAGTGGGAGTATTTGATATTAGCACTGTATTGAGAATGGTGTCTGCAATTTTTGCTTTAGGATGAAGATGTGGGGTTGGAATTTGCCATTTTTTGAGAGTTCTCATGTTACTATAATCACTTCTAAATGCATTTATCAAAATATTATATTTATTATATTCAAAGGATGATATAGTAAAATTATCTTTCTGTTTTTTGCTTCTTAATAAGCGTGCCAAGTCAATATAACAAGTAAAACTGGACGGAAGAAGTATAATATACATAAAATATACATATTCTATATGAAATATGTATAGTTTTTGTATATTTAACTAGTGAATGTAATTATTTTGGCCGATTAGTCTAATGTATAACTTGCCCAAAACAAGATGTTAGATGGTTAGGGAAATTGAGAAATTTTCATGTTTCTTTTTGGATAGTTGTTTAGTAAATGATTCACTTTTTTTTTCTTCTTAAAGTTTATGTATCTTTCGGATCACGATCCAAAGATTCTTTTCTGAGCAAAATAAAAATTGTATAAAAAATGTTAACCCGTAGTCTAAAATTTTGTAAGTTATTCAATTGCCATACGACAATCTAATATTTTATAGCTAAGATTGAGAAATATATGTACAAACATTAGACTCCAGCCTAATGTTATTTGAAGGATAATTTTGTAAGGAATATATTTGTACAAGTTTTAAAAATAAAAGGTTTTTGCCCTTCAAATAAGCTGGTCTTTAGGTTTTGCCCTTCAAATGAGCTGGTCTTTAATTTTTCCCTTCAAAATCGAACTTATGTTTAGCAGGGCATCAGTTCTTTAAGAGATCCGGTATAACTTGTGCGATATTATGAAGCAAAAATATAAATTTATGCTTGGCAAAAAAATTATTTGCCTTGAGAGGCAAAACTTAAAGACCGACACAAAAGAGGGACAAAAGTGCAATTGACCCTTAAAAATAGGGACACAAACTAAACAGTAACCCAAAAGGGAACCTTTGTAATTGGATAAATGGGCCTAGGTTTCATTTTTTTGTGCGGATTGTCCTTCAAAGGCACTGGTCTTCAATTTTTGTCCCTCAAATTGGTGGTCTTTAATTTTTATCCTTCGCCTAATACCTTTGAGATTATGGGTTTGAACTCCAGCTCAGTAAAAAAAAAAAAAAAAGAATTTCGCAAGGTAAAGACTTGGATTCACAAGGCATATACCTTAAGTTTGAAACTCTGCCTCTGGCCTAACTTTTGCCCGAATAGGGCTAATTTTGCTACGAAACTCTGCCTTGCGATTTTTTTTTTTTACTGAGCCGGAATTCGGACCCCAAACCTCATGATATTAGGCGAAGGGTAAAAATTAAAGACCACCAATATGAGGGACAGAAATTAAAGACCAGTGCCTTTGAAGGATACTGCAAATGTTCCCCTAGGTTTCAGCTGAAGTAGGACACGTTAGTGGGCTAAGTTGATAGGTCATTTTATATAGGCCTAGCCCATCTCTTCTCTTAAATGGGCAAGAGATGGATCATTTTGGTTCTTGTATGAACTGTGTTGGGTATGGATGAAAATGGTTCATAGAAAATGTTCAATATTTAAAATTAATTTTTCAGTATTTAGTTAGGTATAAAAGTAGATAACAAAGAAATAAGGTTGCAGGATAGTGTTTTCAAGTTTGGTCAAAATAATCTTTAAGTATTAGTTGAAGAAATAGGTACGAAAAAATAGTCGGGATACGTGCAAAAGATAACGACTTTCAGAAATAAAAGCCATTTTCCACTTCTAATGAAATATATTTTCCTTGAAGAGAACCTTTTTTTGTTTCCCAGAAATCAAAAGTAACAGCAATAGGCGGGAATGGGTCTTAGCTGTGCTATTATAATTGGAATTTTTTTCTCTAGGATATAGATGGGGACATTGGTAGTATTTTTTTGGTAGGTTTGGAGTGACATTACAAATTGGGAAACTGAGAGATTGATGACAAACTCGAATACTATTTTGAGTTGTTGATAGTGGGATTTCTCAGTTCATTTTTCTTTGGGCTGTGCTGACATAAACCAAAATAAACTCGAATACTATTTAGACATAAGCTCATTTTTGGTTTTAACAGCTTTAAGGGTATTTCAATCATTTAAAAAAATTTAATACAATTTTATTAAACATATCAATTGCTTATTTTCAGTTCCAAAATTTAAACAGGCGCATAGTAGAGAGGGTTCATGTGGCGCAGATAATGACTTGGTGGGTGCTCTATCACGGTCTAAGCAGATTTGGATCGTGATAGCCCATTGAATAAAATTGTGCGACTTATGTTATCTATCATTGTGAGTTTAAGATGCTTCAACCTAGCAGAATGAACAGAGTTGCGCTTGGTGAAGAAAAGGATGAATCTGTTGACATGCACTTGAAGTAGGCCCCAAAATTTTAAAAGGTCTTTATACCTAATAGTAACAAAAGAGCTCGAGCCCAAACTACACAAGTTCAAAGTCCAATCGATGGAGAAAGAAAAAAATTTAGTCTTTGAGTTTGAAATACTTTTTTTATCATCCTTTATTCCTCTGTATCATGTGGAGATATATATGCATTTTCATATTTGTTTACTAACTTATACCTTTGGTAGGGGTATTATTTAGTCAATACAAACAAAATAATAAAAAGTTCAGTTAGCTTCTGAAAGTGAACTTCTATGTGGACCTAAGACTAGCTTTTGATCTGAATATCTGTTTCTATACTTCTCCAAAAAAAAAAAAAAAAATACATAAAAAGTTCAGAATCTAGGGAAGATGGGTAGG
Organism: Lycium barbarum; assembly: GCF_019175385.1. Classification (NCBI taxonomy): domain Eukaryota; kingdom Viridiplantae; phylum Streptophyta; class Magnoliopsida; order Solanales; family Solanaceae; genus Lycium; species Lycium barbarum. Next base: position 16,037,569 of record NC_083344.1, on the reverse strand, counting down.
GAAGAGGGGGAGGTGGAGAACCTGGGCGAAAATAAAAAATTTATGGCTTTGATAGAATACTACTACTATATCTTAATTGTACTAAAGAATTTAAGCCCCACTATTTGAAGAAGAAGAAAAGGAGAAGCCCCCCATAATTAGCTGCATGGTTTGCGATAAAATTTCTCTTGTATTTAAAAAGCTAAAACGAAACCCAAGTTAAGCAAATCTTGAATTTTCCCAAGAGCATGTTTTGCTTTTTTCTTTATATCTTGGGAAGAGAATAATATCTTTTCCGGAAGTGTAAGTTAAATATTTATAACATCTTAAATGCCTACTATTGTTAGAACATACACAACCCTCTAAACTTCTCTATCTTTATATATAATAAACTTAGGCATAGATAAAGTGATGTGACACCTCTCTATGATATTTTTCTTTTTTTCTTTTTTTAGCAATTTTCCCTTCATTTCTCTATATAATTTATTAAGTCATAGAATTGACAAAATCCTCATATACTACTCCCTTTGCCGTTACAGTCCAGGGCTCCGGGCCCACGTAACTTTGCAATAAACCCACGTAACCTTCAGATTCCGCACATACCAGCAATATTTATCTATACATTATCCCTAAGCCGTTTTTAAATCATTAATAATTACAGTGAGTGACGACAATTCATTCATTTGCATCTTGATACTCAAATTTTTGCCCTATATATTTTTTGCTTATTTGTTTCTTTTCCTGGGTTTGCTGTTCTCCGTGTATGCTCTTATGTGTTTTTTATGTGCTCTAAAATACTCCATTTAATAGAGATTCGTGTGTGATCTGATTTATAGAGATTCTCATTGAGTAAATTAATTTTAGTATTCGATATTGCTTCAAAGAAACAACGTAACAAGTAGGATTTTAATTTATTTTGTTACAATTCTTATTACTCGCTCATCGATTTTTTGATGTACTTTTCTTGCAGGAACAAGGAGAAGATTAAATAGTGACAAATGAAAAAGTTGAGTAGAAGTTGATATTAGTTTTTAGTATCCGGTATTGCTTCTAAGAAACAACGTAACATGTGGGGTTTTAATTTATTTTGTTACAATTCTTAATTATTACCACCTTATCGATTTTGTGATGTATTATTTCTTGTGGGAAGAAGGAGAAGATTAAAGAAGATGATATTAGTTTTTAGTATCCGGTATTGCTTCTAAGCAACAACGTAATACACAGGTTCTAATATATTGTGTTACAATTTATTTCTCGCTCATCGATTTTGTGATGTATTATTTCTTACATGAACAAGGAGAAGATCCAATAGCAGATAGATGAAAAAGAAGAGTAGAAGAGGATATTCGTTTTAGTAGCTGCTGTTGCTTCTAAGCAACAATATAACAGGTAGGATTTAAATTTATTTTGTTACGATTCTTACTTATCTTTCAACGATTTTGTGATGTATTATTTTTTACTAGAAGAAGGAGAAGATTAAATAGTCGATGGATGAAAAAGAAAAGCAGAAGATGATTATGGGGAGGTTTGAGGATAAGGACAAAGGCCTCATCATCACTGATCACTTAAATTTGCAAAAAAAAAAAAAAAAAAAAAAAAAAAGAGTTTTTTGCTTAGGTTTAAATTATCAGATTTTAAGTAACTTTTTTTCTCTTGATTTTAAACGAGTAATTTCATTTAGACCTTGATGTCTATTAATATATACTTTCAACAAAAGACTAACTATTGTTCTTTTATACGAAAAAATATTTATTTGCATTTATATTATTTTCACGACCATGCGAAGCGCTGACAAGTACACTAACGTGTATATATATATATACTCGCAACAATCATCTTTTCATTTAAAATTTAAATTTCTATTGGTTCTCTTTACTATCACTAACTTATCAAAAAAAGAAGAGAACTACAAAGACAAGAGAAAGGGTTTTTTCATGAGGGAAGCAACTCCAATAAACAAATGCACATGGAATGGAATTACTGGTCAGAAAAAGCAAAAGAAAAGCATAAAAACACATGATAGATAGATAGATTACTACTCCATTATATATAAGGGACAACCAAGGGTATTTGTAGTCCTCACAAAAGTTTCTAATTTAATGACAAAATTTTTAATTAATTTATTTTTTAAAGTTAAATTTACTTTTTATTTTTATTGTCTACTTTTCATTACATTACTACTATGTTACTACTATATATAAGAGACCATCTAAAGAGTTTTGTAATACTTAGTTACATTTAGTTAGCTTGTCAACTAAAAAGGATTTGCTACTTCAAATATTTGCCCTTATATTTGTTATTTATTACTTCATATACCAAAGTATGTTATCAATAAATCAAGATATTTTCAAACCCTTTTTGGTACATATATGAGCCCTTTAAAAATACTTGAAAAATTGTGCATAGTGATGATGTCATCTAATAGAAATAGTTATGCACAAAGATAAACTAAAATGGTGATAACAATAATTTTGTAGAACTCATTTCGTACTATCAGAGCGTCGACCTTATTTTCTTAGTAATTCTAAAATTTTCATTAAATTATTCTTGATCTAAATTTTATTAAAAAACTTATTTTGAATATATAAAGGTTTAATGATGTAACACAATTATCCAATAGAAAATAAATTTTAAAATAAAAATAAACCAACGGCCATCATACTATAATCATAGTATGATCAGTTTTTTGAAATTGTCAATATAATCGAAATAATCGAATGATTCTATCCGAGGGATCTTTCCCCCAACGATGGAGACTTCATTTAACTTAGGTTGATCTAGGCCAGAGACAGACGTACGTCAAGATAATCCCACCCTTGAAATACTTATCGATACAAAATAAATTTCAAAATCGATCCTTAGAGAAAATAAAAATGAGAAGGAACAAAATTATTAGATATATACATCGTTGCACCGAGAAATGATTTAATTATTTAAATTTAGCCAATGCTAATGTATTTGGGGCTATATCATAGTTATAATATTATTATAACGCAAATTCAGAAAATATATTAGCTAAAGAAAAAGAAAAAAAAATATCATTTCCTCACATGCATTTCTTGAAAGGAAAAGAAAAATTTTAATTAAGAAAAATCATTATTTTTTCATATATCTTTTAAATATTTTGAATAGTCAAGTATTGAAATTTATAGTACTTTTTACATAGTTTTTAAATAGGGCAAAGTGTCAAATATATCCCTCTACTTTAGTTTATTGGTTAAATATACCCTCCGTTAGTCAAAGTACTTAAATATACCCCTTTGTTAGCCAAAGTTGTTAAATATACCCTTACATGGATGGAAATGCCCAAATCAGATGAAATTAACCATTTAACTTAAAAAAAATCATGCCCTATAATTTTAACCCGACCCGACCCACAAATTGTTATACCTTCTCAATCACAACACTTCCGTTGACACCAGCGTTCTTGGCTATGCCTGTCACTAACCTAAATAGTGGAATGGATGTGTGGAATGCATCATCTGGAGCGATCAAAATACAGCCAAATATAACTGGTGCAGTTATAGGACATGAAGGAAGGATGAATGACCAATGGATTCAGGTACATTTTCTTTTCTTTAGCTGTTTTTACTCACTGAAATCAGTACTATCATTTTTACCAGATTAGTTTGTGTATTCTATCCTTCAAATTCGCCAGTTTAACTGATTGTCTGTTAAAAAGCACATAGATTCCACACATCTAGTAGCAGATGGTATTAGTGAAGGTGGAATATCTTCTCTCATTAGACCATTTTTTGTGTATCTTAATTCTCAACACAGAGAGTTCCATCATTATGATGCAAATGAAATGGCTAAAAAGACTAATTTGTGAAGAAAGATCACAACCTGGAGAAAGTTATGAAAACCCAACACTCTGATTTTACAAGGCTTCGGGTGTTTTGGTTGGTCCAAATACAGCTGAGACTTTTAAGATGCCAGAAAATTACTGAAGAAGTGAAGATATGCCGGTTTTGTTATTGATGGGACAAAATTACCTGTTTGTAGGATTCAATTTTCTAACCTAATTTACTGCAATAAAAAGTTCAAACCTTCATATGGTATGAAAAGGGATTATATAACTAAACTTCCTTATATCATCAGTTCTTAAACATACTTCCATCTTGATATTTCTGTACTTCTGGGTACATCAGCATCTTCTACTATTTTCATTTTGAAGTGCATGGTTCTACTTTATAACGCCACCCCACCCCCCCAAAAAAAATAAAAAAAAATAAATGCTAATTTCAAGTAGATCAATATATGTAACATACAAATGGCAACTTTTATGTTCCGCATCCCCTTCACTTTGTGTGAAAGAGGAAGTACGGGTCGGGTCAAAATTATGGGGCATGGTTTTTTCAAGTTAAATGGTTAATTTCATCTGATTTGGGCATTTCCATCCATATAGGGGTATATTAGGTACTTTGGCTAACAGAGGGGTATATTTAAGTACTTTGGCTAACGGAGGGTATATTTAACCAATAAAGTAAAGTAGAGGGGCATATTTGATCCTTTGCCATTTTAAATATGTAAATTTTCAAAGACTTAAAGATTCTATGCCCGAATTCACTATTAAAATTAAACTGTTTGACTCTCAAAATTTAAACGGTGTCACATAAATTGAAACTTAGTGATTACTTTATTATCTTGATTTTGGGCCCCGGATTCCTGACACTAGTAGATAGATAGATGCATGGCATATTGGCAGTCGCCGAATAAGGACTACTATTAACTTTTTATTTTTCCACCTGGTGTTCAGTTCTCATATTAGAGCCCGATTATATTTGGAGCGCGCACTGCAAGGCTCATTTTTAGGGGCGGTGCACCCAATAGATTTTTTTTCATTCTCAACGATATGAACCATAGACCTCTGATTGAGCGTGGAGAGATCTCATCTATCCAACCGCTGCTCATGTTGGTTCTATTAACTTATTCTTTCGAAAGTGAAACAAGGACAAAAAGATCGTCAGCACGCTGTCCACACTTGATTCTTCCTCTAATAACGTGGCTTGGCCGGCCTCAATACCCAACGTGCCACAACTTATTTTTTTTTAACCATTTGATGTTTAGATTTTAATTGCAAAATTAATTCAGATTTTATGCATTGTACGATCATGATTAAGGAGAAAATGATTTATATTAAATATTTCTTAATTGTTTCGAACCCGAATTTTAAAATATTAGCTACGCGCCACGTGGCCACAACTACCACTTTTTCATTTATGATTATGTTTTATTATGTCGACTCATTTTTTTTCCAATACTATATTAAAAAATTATATACTAGTGATATCACTTGTCACAATATAGCTAATATATACGATTTCCAATTTGTGACTGCAAAGTTTTATTTTCATCCTAAAATCATGCTTAATTTGCACTATCTTTTCAAATTTACAGGGGATACACACAATTAAATTTTTATGGCGAGTCAATGTCGAGTGGCACCACTTGAAGCGACATATCTCCGCCATTATTTCTTACGTAGTATATTCATCTTCTATCTCAACGCTGATGACTTTCATCTACTTGGTTATATTCTTAAAAAGAAAAACAGAACTAGGCAAAGATAGGTCAAAAGTTTTACCTCGAGCGAATATAATTATTACCTTACTCGCGTAATATTACATGTTAATTAGTATTACGACATATATGTATTTTTAAAAATAATTGGACTGAGGAAGTTAACAAGTTTGTTGAATTAGCTAGAGAATTTAACTTGTGAAATCAAAAGAATCCATATTTAATTAGATCTCATTTTTTTCTGGCCCTCATTTTGAATCTTAATTACTTACCTGAGAAACATATTTATGAAAGACTAAATGTAACGACCCGTTTGGTCGTTACGTGCATTCCTCCTCTTTTCTCCAAATCACCTCTTGTTTGGATTCGCTCCGATAGCTATTACGCGTGGGATTTACGGGTAAGGGTTACCTGTAGCCGAGTCGGATAAAAATTTAAATCAATTTAGGATTTCCTGGTTCAACCTCTTCACACCTACGATTGGCATGCCCCGTCTGCGAGCCTGCATCTGCGGCGCTTCCTCCGCCTCAATAGAAGATGGCAAAGTTAAGTGAGTCCGCATCGGCGGACTGCTCCTCGACCAAAGCAAGGTCGCCTCTGCGAGCCTCATTCCGCTAGACAGACTTAGCATTTCATTCCCCATTTCGGGATTGGACCTCATTTTCACCCACACAACTTTCTAAAGCTTATTTTGGGAGAAGTTTCAAAAGAACGCTTGGTTGCTTGATGGGGGTAAGATCTAACCCTACGTTATTACTCTCTTCTAGTTCCTTTATCATCTTTTTAGTTAGTTCATGTTGGGGTTTGGGTTTGGGGAGAAATTCTTATGATTAGTAAAACCCTAGGTGGTTAAATGGTGTTCCTTAACTAAAATCAGGATTGTTTAGGGTTAATGGCTATTGTTTAGCTTGGAAACTATCTTTATTTAGCTTGGGGAAACTATCTTCTAACTCCAATATCTATTCTAAATTAGATTTCTCAAATGGGTTAGTGTAGGGTTTTTTTTTTTTTTTTTGAAATTGGGGGTTTGGTAATTAAGGAATTGGAAGCTCGTTTGGGGTTAAATGAATATGAAATTTGGGTTATTGATCGTTGGATTTTCAAGTAAATTAGTTTCAAGGAAAAGTTCTGATTTTGCCCTTGTGGGCCCGAGGTCAGTCTCTAGAGGTCTCTTAAAACCCTTTTAGAGTCGCAAGTAATTTGAATATTCTCAACACGTTACTTATATGAGTTGCATACCTTATTAGACCTTACTATATCTGGATGCTTTCACAAGATGGAAGATAAAGTTTGAGTTGGATGTTCATGGCACTTGTTCGGCTTTGAGGTAGGTTACAACTTACTTGAGTTAGACTTCAATTAAGGAATTGTATATGATTAGTAGTTATTGACGGAGAAAGCATGTTTAGATCTTCGGACATGGTGTGAAGTGGTATACTTAAGTAGGTTGGTATTTGTTATTTGTGATGTTGGGATTGTCGCCTTATTTGTGATGTTGGGTTTGCCTCCTTATTTACTTATGACTAGAGGTTGCGTGTACTTGATTTTGTCTTGTTGGAGTGATGTTCGTCTTGTAGCATGCTAATTCGCCCATCCCATATAATTGCATGGTAAAATAAATATTTATTTGTGAATCTCCCTTGTACAAAATAGTGAGTTTGTGATAGAGACTAGACTACTGATCTGACAGGCTTGGAAGTATGAGTTCTATTTAGGTGTACGATTTGAGTTGAGAGTTTCAGCGTATGACGTTGAATCTGATTTGTGTATTGTTCGCTTGATTTCCGAACATTGGTTATGTAGCCTAAGCCCCCGTGATTATCATCTATTGAATTTGGCATTCATGCATGGCTTTTCATTCCGCATCCCTTATGGTAACTTGTTGATGTGAACAGATATTGACAAAAGAGACATGGCATTGTTGATGGAAAACATTACGGTAACATTGATGAAAGGAAATGAGAATCTGTGATATGAGGTTGATACCATAGAGAAATGTGTTGTACTCGTTGCCCGAGGTTTCTTGCCGGGACAAGGGTGTACATGGACTTTACGGGTCCCCCATGGGTCATGACTATTGAGACATGGAGGTTTCCGTCCGTAGCATGTGTGTACAGGATCGAGGTATTGACCATTGCATTCCATTCATCTACATTGCACTTCACATCGTTGATGTTTTCCTTTATCTTATTTACTCCTTGGTTGTGGATTGCATAAATGATTATTGGGTTGCATGGTACTTACTTGGTGAGGTGAGGACATTGAGGATTTAGAAGTTGACTTAGGTCATGATATGAGCATAGAGGGACTTTTCTATTCGATAATTGTGATATGTGTGTTGATGTGCTAGTTCCAAGTTTGATTGCCTATCATCTTTATCTATTAATTCCTGCTTGTTAAATGCATTTTCTAATCATTGTCGGCCTATGATACCTATGGGTACGTGTGTTTGTACTCATGCTATTCTTACTACACCCTTCTTGGGTATAGAGTTGTTCCAAGTTATTGTTCGAGATTCAGCTAGATTCCGAGGAGTTCGTGGAATGGTCGACAAAAGCTACTATTCAAGAATCCACATTTCCGAAGTTCCTTTATTAAATTTTTGTTTACTCCTTATTCTAAGCAGAAGTTGTATATCCGTTTGAGTCTGTCAAATTCCTTTATGTTGTATATTTTAGAAGCTCTTGTACGTGTCTAGACTCGATTTTTGGAAAATGGTTTAATCAAAAATAGTGTTTTTTCCATTTGATCTTGTTTTTTTAACTGTATTATGAAATGGATTCATTTATTGTATCCTTATTAGTTGTGATTAAGTAAGTAGATGGATTTCTTTTGGAAAGGGTTCTCACACAAGGAGGGTTAGTGTGGGTGCCCGCATGACCTGTGATTTTGGTCGTGACAAGTTGGTATCAGAGCTTTAGGTTACTAGTTTCACGAGTACAAGAACTGTGTCTAGTAGAGCTTCGTGTAATGGTATGTAGACGTCTGTACCCATCCGCGAAAGGCTATAGGACATTTAGGAATCTTTTATTCTTTCATTCCTATCGTGCCACATCGTTCAAATTGGTATATAGTTGAACCAAATTGGTTTCTAGTCTATTCCAATTAGTATATACTTGTAGCTTGTTTTCAGAGTGTTGTGTATGCTTGGTTTGTGTTGGGGAAAGGCTTTGACGAGTTTCGGGTGTCGTGTAAAGGTTTAGACTTAGCAGATTTTCTATTCTGGTTTCAGTCGCCCCATGTACGCGAGGATTAGGGTCGCGCTTGCGGAGTCACATCCGCGAAGGATAGGCCGCAGATGCGAGGTTATGGAATTGGCCAAGGGCCGTGTCTGAGGAGTCGTGTCCACAGAAGCAGGCCCGAATCGATGATCCCATGTTCTAATAGTCGAAGTAGTCCACGCATAAGCTTGTTTGCGTCTGCGGAGATTTACTTCATGCCAGCAAAACCACTGGGCAGAAACCAGTGAGGTTTTGTCCCAAATCCCAAACCTGTTCCAACAATATTTTTAGACCGAAACTTATTTAAAGCCAACATTCCTGAATATAATCAAAGTCTGGCAAGGGCACAATGTCTAGCATAATCTCAAAAGCCCAATGAGGGCATAAATTCAACATCCAAACATTCCAAAACAAAACCAAAAGAAAGCCAATATCCAAACATCTAAAAAACCAAAGCGATAAAAATGTCTGAAATAAAGGCCCAACAAGGGCTAAACCAGTAGGCTGAAAAGGATCAATACTGACGAGCCAAACTCTGAGCCTTGTCCTCTCCATCTGAGCTCCTATCATCACCACCACTGGAGCGTCCATCGGCCACTGTCAGGAAAGAGTACTTCTCATCATCATCTTTATCCTCGACCAGAAGCCTTCCTATTATTGGCTATGCTTCTACCAAATAGTGCATGGGGGACCTGGTTGTGTACTGGTTCCCTTATGCAATGCAGTAAGTAAAGAAGGCACTGTTTTTATCATAGAAAACTCCTTGCTTAAGGGATTAAAAATCACGACCTACACCAGTAGGATTTCAATTCATTACACGAACTTCAGGTTACAACTCTATCGTAAGTTAGGAATTAACTCCCATAATCCCTGACCCTTACAATAACGCTTATGCAACCTAGGAACTAACTCTCATAGTCCCTCCACCCTTACAATACACTGATTGTAAGCACATCCACTTGACTACCTCTAGCTAAGGAAACTAATACACCTAGACTCACTCTAGCCTAGTGTACCACTCAAGAGCTTATGGAAGCAACCTTGAGAATTTAGAATACCTACAAACTGCTTCCTTTTTCGGAAGAGTAGGTTTATAGTTTAAGCACAAGTAAACAAAGACTTACAACAACCTAAAGAACATAGACAATATCTTGTGTCTGGATTAGGTTCTTCAGCCTGCAAATAGCTTTGTTCTTGAGAGATCTTGAGAAGCTTGCGTCGATAGATTTTGCATAATTTGGATTAGGTTTTTCAATTCTACTCAATATGTTGCCAACATGTTGTGTATATAGTGGGACCATGTTGGATGGAAAGAGACCACTTATTCATTTTTACCAAAAGCATGGGCCAACTCCCAGTTGTACTTATATGCAGCAAGTGGCTCGGCTTTACAGCTGTTCCCTACTGATGGTACAAAGCGCACAGAGAGCAGGTTGCAGACTAGGTCTCTATCTGGTTTTGAAATAGTTTGACAATCATCAAAACACAAATGCCCTTGGACTTATCAATTTCCCCCTTTTTTGATAATGACAAACTCATAGACGATGTTCCCTTGAAAACCAGCTTTCCACTTGTTCCTCTTGTGAAGCAGACCATAATTTTAGAGCACCTGTTACATGTTAGCAACAATGCAACACATTTCTACAACATGTATTCCCTCTTAGTTCAGCAGCATGTCTTCCAGCACATCCATTGCATTCTTTCTCACAACACAGTGATCCCATCGTCACACTTTCACTACATATGCATAATATTCATCATATTCTTCCCCCTTTTGGCATCATAAGAAAAGCAACCACAGTGTTGCCAGTAAGAGGTACAAGCAGAGAATATTACAAGAAGAATTAACACGAGCAAACAAGCAATAATGCATTAAAAAAATGTAAAAGCCCAAGAATAGGAAGTAGTTCAAACAGTACAAGCATATGTCAAAGTAAATTAGTAATGTGCCAGTCAGACAAGAAAGTTAGAGAACATGGGGGTTAAGACATCAACCAAGGAAGGACAAGGGAAGGGAGCAGAGACTAAAGGAAAATGCTAGGAGCTGATTACTGGGGGTGATCCAAGGATTGAAGAGAATTGTCAATTTTCTAAATATAAGCCCCCTGATTTTGAAGCATTTGGTTCCTGAGATTTTTCACTTTGATCTTCAAGTGATCCCTCTGAAGAGAATTCTCACCTTTCATCTGCTTAATTTATGCATGTGCTTCCTTCAGAGCTTTGGTGAGAACATAGATGGCAGAGCCTGCTCCTTTAGGCGCACACTCACAATCTTCCAGAGTGGCCATGGAGATCACATTCTCTTCTGTTCCCAAGGTGGCTGTGCCCGTCCTCACAATAAAATGCCTAAGGACCTTTGTCTAAAAAAATCCATAAGGAAGATCAGGATCAATTTCACTAGTGGTAACTGCATTGATCATGATTACTAGTAGATTGATTGGTTCAAAAGTTGACAAAGCTTCCGTGAGTACCAGATGTTCTGAAGTGACACTGCCATCCTTTCCACTTCTTGGCATGAGCACCTTGTCCACAAACTCGAAAACCAGTTGACAAGTGGGCTCGAGATACTGTTTGAGGGGCTTTATTAGACGAACTAACCTACCTTCCTTGATAATCACATTTTTGAAGGAGGTGGAAGCCCTTCTAGTCACATCCCTCAGCCCTTTGGTTAGTACTCCTAAGATTTCGGCTAGTATTGCTTCAGTCAGCACAAAGTCTATCATATTCACTGTTAGGACTAGAGCACTGTCATCAAGATGAAGTATATTTGTATACAGTTCCAGTGCTTTATCTTCATACACATAAGGAGCCGGTGGAGTAAGAAGATGAGTCAACTTTTAAAATTCCACCATCTTTCTCAGTTCTTTCATCCCAGTTTCCTCTTCCAGGTTTACATCAATCATCATCCCAAAGGGAATTTTCTGCATTTGGAGATGTTCCTTTCTCAGTTTAATTTCATGTCTCTCAACGACACTTGTCCTCCATTTCTTTTGCGAGGCAGATTGAGTATCACATTCTTCTCTTCCTATCTCCTCCAATCATTCCCTTTGATTTCTTTTTCTTGTTTTCCTTCATACCCCGAGAGATCTAATTGCACACTGAGCAAAGTATGATATCACCATCAGAGTCAACATTTTATCCTGAGTGTTCTTTTGAGGCACCAGGTGCTTTAGCACAGATGAGATACCGAGTTTTCTTCTCAGTGTGAGAGACAGGCACAACATCTGCAGCCTTTTCTTTCTTGCTAAGATTTCTAACCTGTTGTCCTTTAGAGTTGTCGATGTTAGCTCTTCCCATTTAAACCTCTCCACTTGTTTCGTCTGATTCTTTTAAAGAGGAGTATGATAATATTTCCTTAAGATTCAAGGGTCCTCTTAGTTCGAAGACACCAGATAGAGATGTAGATATACTTTGGTTAGAGGAGATTGAGTATTCTGAGAATGATGATTGGGGATTCATTTTGATTTGGCTTGAATGAGGGTTTTGAGATATTGTACTTAGTAAGAGTGATGAGATAGGAGTTGGTTCAGACGGCCTTGTGTAGGACATAAGAAAGAGTGAGAAGTTCGACGGTCTGACGATTTTGGTAAGTGAAGAGAGAGAAAGACAGGGAGATGCATTTAAGGTGTCGGAGATGACATTTTAGGACAGGTGTGAGAGACGAGACAGATTGGGTCAGAAGTGAAGCGTTAATTGGAAGACTTAAGGTTTAAGATTTTAATTAAAGGACGCTTGGCCGACTTGGCACTTAAATAGTTAAGAACATATGAAGGTACTAAAAGAACTACTAACCTGAATCACAGAGAGACCGGGTCTTTGAATAGTTTTGATCGTGCTTAGCAGTAGTTCTGTACTTTGTTCATATGCTGACCTGCACCTCCTATATGTGCATACCGCTTCTTCTGTCACATCCACCTTCCTCTTCTCTCTCCTCAACCTGCACATGATGTCAGTGTTTGGTTTTGGAAACCCAAGCCAGCTTGGGTCCCTTATAGTTATAGAAGGAATGGATCAAGTTCCTCTTCGCCCAAACAGGCGGCACATTCCCTTTCTTCTTCTGAGGTCCTTTCTTTTGAGAACCAGTTCCGTTTTTGCCCAAACTTTCTTTCCTTTTGATGAAGTCTCTGCTCCTATGAAAAGATTCAATTCTTGCTTTACATGACTTCTTGTAGTGACCTACTTTCCTGTAATGAGTGCAAATCCATTTCTCGGTGGTGGAGACATACTTTCTGTGGGGATTGTAAGGTGTCTTCTTGTAACCTATCCCTTCCCTACCCCTTCCTTTGCTTTTGTACGTAGAGGTAATTACGTCAGAGGACTAGGTCTACTTGAGAGTTTTATCAAGATCAAGCTTAATTCTGTTCAAGTCTTCCTTCAATTTCTTGTTCCTCTCGACTTCAGTAGTGAGACTTAGTTTTGCCTTTTTGATCTCATCTTCAAGCTCCAAGTTAATTTTACTAGCTTCACCTTTCCCTTTAACAGAAGCTCCTGCATCCCCTTTTATTTGACCTTCCCAGATAATATTCAGCTGATTGGTCTCATCAACCTGCTCTCTCATCTCTCCAATCGACACCAACAAATTGTCTCTTTCAACTTCAGAATTATTGATTTAAAGAGTTAGTGCATCCTTTTCAGCAATAACGACATGATAGTTAGCAATTAACACACCTGATAGTGACATAAGTTTATTTAGAGAGTAGGCTTTCAGGTTTTTTTTACCTCCAAGAAATTTACCTGTTCCACTTGATCACTCTCGTCACTATCGTCTAACTCTGACTTGGACATAATGGAAATGATAGACTTATAGTTGGAGGCTTTGTTTTCAATGAACACTATGGATGTATCCCTCTGTCGTCCTCATCTTCAGACTCACTGGAGAAGTCCCTTAATGCAACAAGGGCCTGCTTTCCTATTTCATCAGCAGTTTCCTTTCTTCTGAGCCTTTTGGCAGGAAGCTGGTTTCTCCCTGCAGTTCTGTTATAACTGTCCTGTTTATTCAAAGAACACTCTTTAGCAAAGTGACCACGTCTACCACACCTATGGCAGAGATAGTCATTTCCTCTATAGTTTCTACTGGAGCTTCTTACCTTCGGGATTCCACCACTTCTTCGGATCAGTTTAATAAATCTTAATGTGAGATATGCCAGCTCAGATTCATCATCACTTGAGTCTTCTCTGGAAACTTTGAGAGCAATACTCTTTTCTCTTTTTACTTCATTATTTTCATCCTTCTTCAAGGTCATCTTCATCTCATATGTTTTAAGGTTTCCAATGAGTTCATCGACCGTCAGCTCAGTGAGGTCTTGGGCTTAAAAAATGGCATTTACCTTGCTGTCCCAACAATCCGACAAAACACCAAGCAGCTTCCTCACCAGTTTAGTAGTTTTGATGTTCTCTCCTAGAGAATGAAGCTCATTGATGATAGAGGTGAATTTAGTGTGCAAATCATAAATAGATTCTCCCTCTTTCATTTTGAATATTTTATACTCTGTGATGAGCATGTCGATCTTGGAGTTTTTCACCTGTGTTGTTCCTTCATGGGCGGTCTGAAGAGCTTCCCAAATATCTTTAGCAGTTGAGCATGTTGTTACTCGATTGTATTCGTTAGGTCCTATTCCATATACAAGGATCTTCTTGGCTTTATAAATTTTCTCAACTGCCTTCTGGTCAACATCATTGTATTCTTTCCTTGTTTTGGCAGTGGTTTTTACACCATCTTCACCTATATGTACTGGAATATAGGGGCCATCACAGATGATATCCCACAGCTCTGAGTCTTCAGCCATGATGAAGTCGTACATTCTAATCTTCCACAACCCATAGTATTTTTCGTTAAGTCTGGGTGGCCTGGTGAAAGATTGGCCTTCTTTCATTTTGGGTGGAGCAGCCATTTTACAGATTTTCTAGGTGTTAACCTTTAAGAAAGAACCCGCTCTGATACCAATTGTTATTGTCTGTGCTTCCAACATATGGTGTATGAGGGGCCTGGTTGTATACCAGTTCCCTTATGCAATGCAGAAAGTAAGAAATCACTGTTTGTACCATGGAAAACTCTTTGCTCAAGGTATTAAAAACCACGACCTACACCAATAGGATTTCAATTCCACTACATGAGCAACTTTAGGTTACAACTCTATTCTAAGTTAAGAATTAATTCCCATAATCCGTCAACCTTACAATAACACTTATGCAACCTATGAACTAACTCCCATAGTCCTTCCACCCTTACAATACACTGATTGTAAGCACCTCCACTTGACTACCTCTAGCTAAGAAGACTAATACACCTATACTCACTCTAGCCTAGTGTACCACTCAAGAGCTTATAGAAGCAACTGATACGCTCAAATTATACCTATTAATGGTATAACGCGGATGTTGTCAAATATAGTAACCCCACAAGGTTAGGGTCGAATCCCAAAGGGAATATGGTGTGAAAAGGTTACTAAAGTCGTAGGATGCTAAGTTTTAGGTCTAATGTCTTAATCCGATGATTTTGGTAATAGTTGGTTTTTCTATAACTAATTGCTATCTACTTGCTTTGGTGGAAATTTATGGTAAAAGAAACTAAGGTTGTGTCCCCGTTAGATAGAGTGTATGATCATGGGTATTGATCTTGATATACTTCTAATGGATCATTATATGAATGCACTTAATCTCTATATGAATCTCTACTATTTCTCAATAAATAAAGATTATCTCTTTCTATAATTTTCCCAAATATAAGAAAGTAAGTATGAAGAACGACTAATCATGCCAAGTAAATCCTTCTTATTCCTAAGTGAATTTATTAAACAAAGTTTAAAGCTTTGAGTCCTTGTTATTTATTCTTACCAACCCTAATTATTTTCCCAAATAAATCAAGGTTAATGGCTTTAATCAATGTTTGCAACCATTAATTATGAATGAAGAATGAAGAATAAATAAACCCTAATAATCCATTATGTGTATATCAATCATAACCCAATTACGCAACACCCATCATTGGGTTCACAACCCTAGTAAGGAAATTTAGCTACTCATGACAAAGAACAAGAAATAAGAAATTGAAGAATTCATAATTGCTTACTTTGGAAGAAAAGAGGAATTGATAATACTTGAATTGATGTTTGAACCTTCAAAAACTAGAGAGTATTTAATGTTCTAAGCCAAAAGTCAATATATAATAATTGATAACTATTAAAACCCTACAATGACTATTTATAGGTTCTGAAAATGTGAAAGTTGCAGATTTGCACTTTGGTCCCCGTCGATACGAAATACGGTCCGTAAAGTGAAATACGGACCGTAAACCAGTTTACGACCAAGTCGTCGTTCCAGTTTTGAGCAACTTCAATCTCTTGAAATACGGACTGTAAATTGGTTTACGGCCCGTAAACTGTCCAGTCGTCTTTCAACTTCCAAAACTCCGACTTTCTGCCAAATGCTCGAATGGTTAAATACGCTTTGAAATACGGACCTTAAAGTGGCATACGGTCCGTAAAAGTTGTTCGTAAATCACCATGTCCTCAGCCTGCCTTTCTGGTTCTCTTATTCTTTAATACGCCCATGGAATACGGCCCGTGTTTGAGAATACGGACCGTAAACTGAGTTTACGACCACTTCTGCACTTTCAACTGTTTTCATTCCGAATCTGTTCCGTTTCCTGAAAAACACTAAAAACCACGTAAAATCACATAGACTTGCTTAAAAACAAGTAAAACTTATAGCAGAAAAGCATCGATTTGTGGCGTAAAATCACGCCACATCAACACCCCCAACTTAAAGTATTTGCTTGTCCTCAAGCAAGCCATACAAAACAACGACTCAATCTAACACCTAGATATCATAGAATAACAATGTCTGCATTGGTTTTGACTCTGAACTACAGGCATGCATGTTTTTCTTCAAAGGACCACCCCAATTTTCTATTTCAAAGCAACATACATAAATCAAGAATGCTATGACTAACAATGAAGCTTCAATGCATGACATTACATTATAGAACACATTATGATGCACACAAACGCTACTTTAGGCGGTCACTTTATTTTGCTCAATTCTCATCCTTATGCCCTCACATAGACCAAAGAATGTCCCAACACACATATATATATATATAACAAGAATGGGACGAAGACGAAAGAGAAGAGAAAAACACTCACACTTACAAAGAAATTCATATCTACACATGCAAATACCATAGGCTTGCCCTTAATTTCTATGTTTTCATCCTAGGCTCGTTCGGTTGTGATCACATTAGGACTTGTTTTGGCTTGTAATGTAGGCTTAGGGACGGGTAGGATACTTTTTGGATATTAGTGACTCACCCTCCTTGAACACTACAACATCTCTTCAACTTAATTCACCTCTTTTCTTTCCAACCCCTTTATTTTCTTTCATGTGTTCAACCTCGATGTGGTTTTATTCCTATCCAACTTGCAAATCTTTTTGTGTGACAATTTTCTGATTTTTTTTTGTTTTTTTTGTTTTATATATGCGACTACCATATCGAATCTCCACTAGCAAACTCCACCACCCCAACTTATGTTTTTAACATCTACTTCACATTTAATTCACCCCCAACTTAGGCACTTTGCCTCGTCTATCTAGTAGTATCAAGGAGGGAACGGGTGCAAAGATGGATAAATTGCACAACGGGTGAGGTTTCATATTTGGCTAGCCAAGAGAAAGGTCAAAAGGCTCAAAAAGGGAAACTAGGGATGTTTTCAGCTTTTGGTAAGGCTTATTTAGGCAAAGTAACTATTTACACAAAGAAAGCCTAAGATCATTTCAAAACCAAACTAACTTTCGGATTTCAAACAAGACCAACCAGGCAAGTTCTAGATTATACATGCTTAAACAGAATTAAACCAACTACTTACACACACATTGACATAAGGACAATCATTTTTACACTTGTGACCTCCTAAGTAGTCGTTTATCACACACAATACCCCAATAATCATAATTTCATATAAAGAATCAATCATGTCAACCAATGACTTTTCTAAGTATGCATTTTTCAAATTTTCGAGGGGTCCAAAATTTTTCAGTTACAGAGTAACACCAAATAAGTCACAACTACTCTATTCAACCTAAGAAACAACTTAGACATGCCAGTTTCAACACAAAAAATAAAACCCCTCAGGAAAAGAACTCTGGCAAAGAAAAGCTGAGGGGGTTCCTAAACATATATCTACACTACATTAGTGCCAACACTCCTACCCCCAACAAAAAATCAAGCACTGTCTCAGTGCATCACTTATAAGAATGAGGGAAAGAGGTGGTACCTTGGCGCCCTTGGTGCTGTGCGAAACTCACGACTGGCCCGCTGCATCCGGCGGTTGACTCGTGGGCTCTCCTGGTTGGCGCTACGGCTCAACTAATGACTGAAAAATTTCCTGCTGCATTTCCTTCTCCTCTGTCTTCTTTAATCTCTTGGCCAACTCCTCTGGGTCATCAGATGGCTCACGAACCCTCTTTCCTGTATCGCGAAAAAAGGGTTCGGCATCCTCCGCCTCTTCCTCAGAATCCATCAGATCCAGCACCTTAAACATATTAGGAAAAATGGCACGTCGTGCTGGCACTGGTGCGGCTACCATACCTTACACTTTGAGTGCCTCAACAGACTCCCCACCGGGTGTGGCATGCTCTCGAGTCAATAATTTCGACTCAAAGCTATCCAGTCTAGCCTGATACACTTCGTGATTTTTCTCGAACTCCGCACGGATCTCTGTGGTTGCCTCTGTAACCAACTGCTGCACTATTTTCACCATTTTCAGCTTAAATTGTTGCAAGATTTTTCCTACTTGCCTTTCAGCCCTCAATGCTTTGACTGAAATCTGGCTGTAATTACCATGGCTGAAGTGCAGCAACTCCAGCTCTGGATCAGCAGGCTCGGCTATCTCTGCGGCAGTGGCAGACCCCGAAGGAGGGCCTTGTATGGTCAGAGGTGGTGGTGGCCTTTCCTCAGAAACACCCAGCGTGGCTGCAAAAGCCAGTGTATCGATAGTATCTGGGACACCTGTAGTGGGAGCATCAGTCTCAGTAGTAGCAGCACCAATCTCAGACTCTACTGGGTCAGTCCCATAAGTATGGCTCGGACTCAACTCTAACTGAGTGTCATCTTCATCACCGGAATGATCTGGCTCTTGGTCCTTCTTGCCCTTTACCTTATTCTTCTTCCAATCCCCCATACGAGAAGCTGTGATGGTGCCGTCCCATTTTGGAAGCTGAAATGTCCTTGCCCGTCTACACAATTCCGTGATAAGACACGGAAATACCATGTTCTGGTTGGGCTTGTGTGTCCGCACATGCAGCTCCCCAGCAATGAGCTCCCCGATATTCATCGGATAGTTTGACATCAACGAGGCAATAGTGACTGCCTGACTGGTGGAGAGGGTATTATCCGCCTGGGTTGGAGTGATCCTGTACCGAAGCAACGTCCACCAAAACTTAGCTTCCGTGGACAAACAACTTTTAGCAATCTTGACTCTCCCATCATTAGTCCATTTTTGCTTATGTGGCTCAGATGTGATAATCGCAGCAGTCCATTCCCTCATAGGTTTCTTGTCTTTCCTGTCTCGTTTGTCTAGGAACAGGCTCAGATCAGTAGGCGCCACAAAATCATTACCGAATAGGACTCTGTTAATGGCTTTGGAGGAAATATCGACTAGTGAGTTCCGGACTGTCACATTCTCCATAATGGGTATCTCATGCCAAGCACGACTCGGCTTCTTCATCGATATCAACACAGCCCCATATGATGCATAGAATTCCCGCACAATGTGCGGAGCATAGTCTCCCGGCTCATGAGTGAAAACATCCAACTTGAACATTTTGATGGTATCATCCAGCTGTGGATGAGCCGAGATACCATCGAAAATCAGTCGCCGCTCCTCAAATATTCTTCGCTGCGGCTGTCCTCTAGTTTCTGTCCCAGCCATCCATTAGTCATACAATTTCATTGACCCTTTGACCGAGAATCAAAGTTTTTCTTCCTCCAGCCCGTTTGGTCCTGACGGCCAGTTTACGACCCTCTGGCGGCGTACCATCATCCGGATCATTACCATCACTTGGCCCTACTGAGTCACTCTCCTGATCCGTTTGGTGGGCTGCCCCCCTGCTTGATACTTCCGCATCAGAATCCCCCTCTTCAGACTGGGAGGCTTCCGACGTAGACTTGGACGGGGTCATAGGTGGGGGCTATGATGGCCTTGCCGATGTGCCTTGCGTGGGGGCCCCCCTGACCTTTGGTGGCGGTATAACTTTTGCACACTCGGATCCTGATTGTTCCCCTTCCGAATTGGAGGGTTCATCTATCAACCTCGAATCCGAGCGCGCTTTCTTTCTTGTGCCAGTGCTTTTAGCCCCCGCTTTCCTTGCACTCCTTTTCTGACCCATTCCTGAAAAAGACACATCATATTAGCTACCATGGAACATCCGATCAAAAATAAGACAAACTGACTGTGCACAAAAACTATTTTCTGTCTGTGACCGTAAACCCAAAAGACAGACCGTAAATTGAAATACGGTCCGTAAACTGAGATCGTAAACTGCTCATTTTCTTGGAGACCTTTCTGTCCCTTCATGAAATGCTTAAAGACGGACCGTAAACTGAAATACGGTCCTTAAACTGAGATCATTTTTCGCATCACAGACCTAGAACATGTTTTGATTTATGGATTTCGTTACACATCTCGGTTTCACATTATTTTGGGGATTAGGTTACTTAGACTTCACCCAATTTTCTACTAATTTTTCATTAATCCCTTGAGAGTCAAGCTATTGGTGGGCAGACCAAAACTTCAAATTTTGAATTTTAAGGTATGGAATGCCCTCCAACCCATTTGGGTTTTATTAACCACTTCCCAAGAGAATTAAAAGAATTTAACATTGTTATCCCCACACAAGATCATTAACCAAGGTAAGCAAGCACTTAATTTCACAAAACCTAGCCTAATCAACACTTACCATTAAGTTCAAACTCATTACTGTAAAATAAGAGTGGAGAGTGTCAATCATACCTTTTTATGATGAACCAACAGATCACAACAAGCAAAGACTTTGAGAGCACAACTTCAATCACAACCAAATTTAAACCTAAGGCAAAGAGATTTCGAATTTTGTGAGAGTGGATAGGTTTTCGAGTGTGAGTTGTGTATTTATGGAGTTTAGAAAATGGAAGATGATGGGTTTTTGGTGGGAAATCGTGGGGGTTGAGAAGAAGGAGGGAAGTTAAGGAGGGACGTTAATGGAGGGAAGTTAATGGAGGGGGAAGTTAATGGGATGAAACGGTTCTCTCTGCCCGTGATTTAAATCGCTGCCCTCTCTTGTATTTAAATGGTTTTTTTTTTGGTTTTTTTTTTTGTTCTAAATACTGTCCGTAAAGTGATTTATGACCTGTATTTAGAGATGTTGATGTGGGCAGTACACTGTATTGTCTCATGAAAGATTACAATCAGATTTGCGGATCGTATTTCACAATACGATCCGTCTTCCATGGTCGTAAACTTTCATGTTGCATTACAGTGCTTACTGTTTTGTGACATTGTTAAATACGCCCCATTTTACGAGCCGTATTGTGAAATACGGTCTGTAAACTGCAGGCGTATTTTGCAATGTTGTGAAACAGTCTTTTACTACTTGACTTACTTGTTGTTCAACAATATTTTCTGCAATATATTCCTGCACCAAAACAACCATTACCCTATATGTAATAAAAAACAAACAAAAGAAAAATAAATATTACACTTGGGTTGCCTCCTAAGAAGCGCTTGATTTAACGTCGCGGCACGACGGTGGTAACCATTCACTCCTTATCTGCGTACACCGGATCATTGTTCGTTCCGAGGTGCTTCAACCTGTATCGGTTAACAATCCTATCCTCCGAAACCACCACGTGATAGTGCTTCAATCTCTGCCCATTCGCCTTAAATGTCCGAGTTCTATCTCCGGACTTTAACTCAATCGCTCCATGGGGTGAAACACCTACCACCTCAAACGGACCAGACCACCTTGATTTAAGCTTACCAGGTAGCAATTTCAACCAAGAGTTAAACAATAATACAGGGTCACCCTTGTAAAACTCTCGGTTCAGGATCTTGTTGTCATGGTATTGCTTCATCCTTTCTTTATAAAGTGCTGCACTCTCATATGCCTGGTACCAAAACTCATCCATCTCATTTAGTTGAAACAACCTGAGCTTGGTTGCTTTCTCCCAATCCATATTCAGTTTCTTCAGCGTCCACATAGCCTTGTGCTCAAGCTCAACCGGAAAGTGATAAGTTTTTACGAACAGAAGCTTGAAGGGTGGGGTCCCAATCGGAGTCTTGAAAGCGGTCCGGTATGCCCATAGAGAATCATCGAGCTTGCGGGCCCAATCAGTTCTATTTGCATTCACTGTTTTTGCTAGAATACTCTTGATCTCCCTATTGGACACTTCAACCAGTCCACTTGTCTGAGGATGATAAGGTGTCGCCACCCTATGTTTTACACCATATTTCTCCATCAATCCCGCGAAGGCTCTATTACAAAAGTGGGATCCACCATCACTGATTATAGGCCTCGGAGTACCAAAACGAGTAAATATGTTCTTCTTGAGGAACCCCATAATACTCTTGGCCTCGTTATTAGGTAAAGCCACCGCTTCTACCCATTTTGACACATAATCCACAGTAACCAAGATGTATTTCATGCCACCCGAACTCACAAAGGGTCCCATAAAGTCAATCCCCAGACATCGAACACTTCTACCTCCATAAGAAAATTCATAGGCATCTCTTGCCTTCTGCCGATATTCCATTGCCTTTGACATTGATCACAGGACCGCACCAATAGATGAGCATCATTAAAAATGGTCGGCCAGTAATAGCCGCACTCAAGTACCTTAGCCGCAGTCCAATTTCCGCTATGATGACCCCCAACAGGAGAGTCATGGTACGCCTTTAGAATCACCATCACTTCACTTTCAGGAACACAACGCCGAATGATGTTGTCAGCGCATGTTCGGAACAAATAAGGCTCGTCCCAATAGTACTGCCGAGCATCCCGCAAGAATTTCGTCTTTTGGTAAGCTTTGATATCTTTTGGAACTATGCCTATTACCAAATAATTGGCAATGTCAGCATACCATGGTGCCACCTCCATTGACACAGCCAACACCCTCTCATCCGGAAAAGCATTATCTATATCAAGCTCATCAGAAGGTCTCCCAGCGTCTTCAAGTAGAGAGAGATGGTCAGCAACCTGGTTTTCAGTGCCCTTGCGGTCCTTCACCTCAAAATCAAACTCTTGCAGCAATAGCACCCATCTGATCAGTCGTGGCTTTGCTTCCTTCTTTGCCATGGGGTATCTCAAGGCTGCATGATCAGTGTAAACCACTACTTTGGACCCCAACAAGTAGGCTCGAAATTTCTCGAAAGCAAACCCAATGGTAAGCAGCTCTTGCTCTGTCACTATGTAATTCATCTTGGCAGCATTCAGTGTTTCTGCTTGCATAATAGATCGGGTGCATAATTTTATTGTGCCTCTGCCCAAGCACAACACCTATTGCAAAACCACTAGCATCACACATCAGTTCAAATGGCAAGGACCAGTCAGGAGTAACAATAATAAGAGTAGTAGTGAGACGTTCTTTTAACTCCTCAAACGCCTTCCGACACTTATCATCAAACGCAAACTTTGCCTCTTTTTCAAGAAGCTTGCACATTGGGTTGGCAATCTTGGAGAAATCTTTGATGAAGCTCCTGTAGAACCCAGCATGTCCCAAGAAACTTCGGACACCTTTGATCGAGATAGGTGGTGGAAGTTTTGCAATCACATCAATTTTCGCTTGATCGACCTCGATTCCCTTTTCAGAGATTTTATGACCGAGGACGATTCCTTCCTTCACCATAAAATGGCACTTCTCCTAATTTAGCATGAGATTTTTCTCCTCACATCTTTTTAGCACTTGACCCTGATGGCCAAGATAATCTTCAAACGAATCACCCACGACAGAAAAGTCATCTATGAACACTTCCAAGAAATCCTCTACCATGTCAGAGAAGATTGACATCATGCACCTCTGAAAAGTGACTGGTGCATTACACAAACCAAAAGGCATCCGGCTAAATGCAAACGTCCCATAAGGACAAGTAAAAGTGGTCTTCTCCTGATCTTCAAAAGCAATGTTGATCTGATTGTAGCCTGAATAACCATCAAGGAAGCAATAGTAGGAACGCCCTGCTAGCCTATCAAGCATTTGATCAATGAAAGGCATAGGGAAATGGTCCTTGCAAGTGGCTGTGTTGAGCTTGCGATAGTCCATGCAAACTCTCCATCCGGTGACAGTTCTGGTTGGGATCAACTCATTCTTTGCATTCGGCACAACAGTGATGCCGCCCTTCTTAGGAACACATTGGACTGGGCTCACCCATTTACTATCAGCAATTGGGTAAACTACTCCTGCATCTAACCATTTGATGATCTCCTTCTTGACAACCTCTTGCATATTCTCGTTCAGTCGCCTCTGATGCTCTACACTTGGTTTGCTATCCTCCTCCATCTGGATTTTGTGCTCACAGATCCCAGATGGAATACCTCGGATGTCTACTATGGTCCAACCAATAGCACGCCTATACTCTCGCAACACCTCCAAAAGCTGTAGAATCTGCTCCTCAGTCAGTAGGGCTGAAACAATCATCGGTAATGTATTGTCCGGACCAAGGAACTCATATTTCAGATGTGATGGGAGCTGCTTAAGCTCCAACTTAGGTGGCTCAATGATCGAAGACTTTACTGGAGGAGTTGTTCTATTTTCCAGATCAAGATTTAGCTTCTTTGGGTGGTATGAATATGAGCCCAACCCAACAAGTGAATTAACTGTCTACACATAGCCTTCCATGTCTTCAGTATCGAAATTCATAAGAATACCAGCTAGAGCTTCACCCAAACTTTCTTCTTCCATCTTGAACTCCACTGCTTCATCAACAACATCAAACGAATCAATTACCGAAATACTCTCGTAAGCACTTGGTAACGTCATCCCTTTGCTAGCCTGAAAAGTCACTTCTTCATCGTTGACTCGGAACTTGATTTCATTTTTCTCCGAATCCATCAGAGCTCTCCCTGTAGCAAGGAAAGGTCTCTCCAAAATAATAGGAATGTCCCGATCAACAGCACAGTCAAGAATCACAAAATCAGCGGGCAACATAAAATCACCAACTCGCACAAGTACATCATCAACCACCCCAACAGGTCTTTTGATAGACCTATCAGCCATTTGTAACCTCATAGTAGTCGGCCTTGGCATCCCCAAACCTGATTGTTTGTATATATCAAGAGGCATCAGATTAATGCTCGCCCCATTATCACACAAAGCATGAGCAAAATCATGGTGCCCAACGGAACAAGGAATGGTGAACGCCCCAGGATCTCCCTTTTTCTGAACAGTTATTCATGAAATGATAGAACTCACAGTATGAGTCAAACTCACGGTTTCATGTTGAACCGTCTTCTTCTTGGTCAGCAGATCCTTCAAATATTTAGCAAAACTGGGCATCTCCTTGACAGCTTCCAAGAAAGGAAAATTTTGAGATAACTGCTTCAACTGATCATAAAACTTCTCGAACTTAGCATCTTCCTTCTTCTTTACCAACCTATGAGGAAAGGGTGGTTTGGATTTTAAAAGCTGCATCAAAGGGCGGAGAGCCCCTTTTACAGCCTGCTTGCTTGTGTTATCAGCTTCCTACACCACCTCTGGAATATCAACAACCTTCTTGTCAGTAGGATTCTCATCAGCAATAATGGGTGCTTCAGACTGCACCTCATACTTTTCATCTATCGGTTCAAGATCAATCACCTTCTCATTAGCCCCCTGGAGTATTTTACCACTCCTAGTAGTGATGGCAAACATACGGTCTACATCTCCTCCCCCATTATTTGGATTTAGAATAGTGTCACTCGGAAGTCCTCCCTTTTTAGGAGGGTGCTGCTCTCTAGAAATATCCCTCATCTGTGACTCAAGCTTCTGAATAGCCACTGTATGGGAACCCACTATTTCTATCAGCCCAGATAAAGTCCTTTCAGACTTAGATTGATTGGCCAGAATCTTCCCAAGCATTGATTCAACCTTCGAACTACCTTGCTCTGTTGACTGCCCTTTCGGTGGTATATAAGGATTGGAACTTTTGTTCTCGAAATTGTTACTGTTGTTGTAGCTCCTTTGGTTCGCACCACCATAATTATTGTTGTAGTTCCCAGAGTTGTTATAAGCACCTTGACCTTGCTGAGGTCTCCATTGATTCTGATTCTGATAACCACCTTGGTAATTCTGTTTTTGGTAACCCCCTTGAGAGTTATTAACATAATTAGCATCTTCAACTTGCATAGGTGGCCCATCATGGAACGGACCATCTTGAGTATAGTACATCCCTTTTGGCAAAACTGTATCATCCTCACAAACATTTACCTTCTTGATTTGGGATTCATCAAACTTCTTCGTTAGCAAGGAAATATTTGTTGCAAGTGCTGCCAATGTTTTCTGGGTGTCTTGATTCTCCTTTACTATATTTTGGATCATAGCACTCCCATACGGTACCACATCAGCATTGTTTGAGTGCCAAGCCTGATTATGGGTCGTCATCCTTTTAAGTATGTTGGTCACTCGTCGAAAAGTTTTGTTCATGAAACAACCATCAGCTGTATTATTAGCAACTGACTGCATCACTGGATCTAGCCCTCGGTAGAACTTCTCCATTAATATGTGTTCCAGAAAACCATGATTCGGGCTCTTCTGTAAATACTCCTTGAATCTCTCCCAGGCTTCATATAGTTGTTCCCCCGGTCGCTACTTAAATTCATATTTCTTGTCACGAATTTCAGCCTTCTTGCTAGGGGGGTACCACTTTGTGAGAAAAGCAGTCACTATCTCTGCCCATGAAGTAATCGAATTTCGGGGCGGCTTCTCAAACCATGTTCTTGCCTCCCCAGTTAAGGAATATTTGAATATCCTCAACCGAATAGCATCTTGTGGAACGTTCTTCTGGATGTGATTAGCACACACATCCATAAAATTCTGCAAATGACGTTGAGGGTCATTCTCAGTAGAATTCCGAAAGTATCCCTCAAGCTTCAACAACTGGTATAAAGAGGAGTCAATTTTCACGCTAGCAGCTGCAACTCGAGGCTGAATAATAGCAGATGCATAGTCCTTATCCGCAACAAGATCAACGAAAATATTTTCATCATCTGATTCATTCGCCTGATTGTTCAACCGATTCCCCTGGTTGCCAGCACGTTGATTTTACTGATTCTGATTCATGTTCACCAGATTTACACAGAGTAGCAAACAAGGTGTGATGGAATAAGCAAAAGACTTCAATCAAAATAAACACTATTTAGTAATTTCAAAACTGTATCCCCCGGCAACGGCGCCAAAATTTGATACGCTCAAATTATACCTATTAATGGTATAATGCGGACGTTGTCAAATATAGTAACCCAACAAGGTTGGGGTCGAATCCCACAGGGAATATGGTGTGAAAAGGTTACTAAAGTCGTAGGATGCTAAGTTTTAGGTCTAATGTCTTAATCCGATGATTTTGGTAATAGTTGGTTTTTTTATAACTAATTGCTATTTACTTGCTTTGGTGAAAATTTATGGTAAAAGAAACTAAGGTTGTGTCCCCGTTAGATAGAGTGTATGATCATGGGTATTGATCTTGATATACTTCTAATGGATCATTTTATGAATGCACTTAATCTCTATATGAATCTCTACTATTTCCCAATAAATAAAGATTATCTCTTTCTATGATTTTCCCAAATATAAAAAAGTAAGTATGAAGAACGATTAATCATGCCAAGTAAATCCTTCTTATTCGTAAGTGAATTTATTAAACAAAGTTTAAAGCTTTGAGTCCTTGTTATTTATTCTTACCAACCCTAATTATTTTCCCAAATAAATCAAGGTTTATGGCTTTAATCAATGTTTGCAAACATTAATTATGAATGAAGAATGAAGAATAAATAAACCCTAATAATCCATTATGTGTATATCAATCACAACCCGATCACGCAACACCCATCATTGGGTTCACAACCCTAGTAAGAAAATTTAGCTACTCATGACAAAGAACAAGAAGTACGAAATTGAAGAATTCATAATTGCTTACTTATGAAGAAAAGAGGAATTGATAATACTTGAATTCATGTTTGAACCTTCAAAAACTAGAGAGTATTTAATGTTCTAAGCCAAACGACAAAAATAATAATTGATAACTATTAAAACCCTACAATGACTATTTATAGGTTCTGAAAACGTGAAAGTTGCAGATTTGCACTTTGGTCCCCATCGATACGAAATACGGTCCGTAAAGTGAAATACGGACCGTAAACCAGTTCACGACCAAGTCGTCCTTCCAGTTTTGAGAAAATGCAATCTCTTGAAATACGGACCGTAAATTGGTTTACGGCCCGTAAACTGCCCAGTCGTCTTTCAATTTCCAAAACTCCGACTTTTTGCCAAAAGCTCGAATGGTTAAATACTCTTTGAAATACGGACCGTAAAGTGGAATACGGTTCGTAAAGTTGTTCATAAATCACCATGTCCTCAGCCTGCCTTTCTGGTTCTCTTATTCTTTTATACGCCCATGGAATACGACCCGTGTTTGAGAATACGGACCGTAAACTGAGTTTACAACCACTTCTGCACTTTCAACTGTTTTCATTCCAAATCTGTTCCGTTTCCTGAAAAACACTAAAAACCACGTAAAATCACATAGACTTGCTTAAAAACAAGTAAAACTTATCGCAGAAAAGCATAGATTTGTGGTGTAAAATCACGCCACATCAGCAACCTTGAGAATTTGGAATACCTACAAACAACTTCCTTTTTGGGAAAAGTAGGATTATAGTTTAAGCCCAAGTAAAATAAGACTTATAGCAACCTAAAGAACATAGACAATATCTTGTGTCTGTATCAGGTTCTTCAACCTGTAGATAGCTTTGTTCTTGAGAGATCTTGGGAAACTTGCATCGGCAGATTTTGCACAATTTGGATTAGGTTTTTCAAGTCTACTCCATATGTTGTCAACTGTTGTATATATAGTATAAGCATGTGGGATGGATAGAGACCACTTATTCATTTTGACCTAAAGCATGGGCCAACTCGCAGCTGTACTTGTGTGCAACAAGTGGCTCGACTTTACAGCTGTTCCCTACTGATGGTGTAAGGTGCACAGAGACGAGATTGCAGACCAGGTCTCTATCTGGTTCTGAAATAGTTTGAAAATCATCAAAACACAAATGCTCTTAGACTTATCACTTCCCTTATGATTCACCATCTTGAAGAGCCCCTTGATACCCCTCCACACCTTTACCATCAGCTTGCCCCTCGACTTGTTCTTCTTTTTCTCGACATCGAGGTCCAGGCGAAGCTCACCGTGGGCCTTAGCCATGGTAGTATAGGCTGTCTCTAGAGAGCTAACTAACGTCTTGAACCCTTTCTGCACCTTCAGATATTGCTTCATCTTATCCCTGGTGAATTGGTCAGCAACAGAACCTGAGGGACCGACCTGTATAAAAGGTTTGGGAATCCCAAGTACCAGGTCCCGTATAGCCTGCAGCTGAGAATTCATCGAATCAAAGGTCCCTTGCGGGTGCGAGGTTGGAGCATCACCCTCATCATCCATGGATGCCTCAATCTTGCTCTTCTTAATCTGAGCCGTGCTACCCTTCCCAGAGACCTGCAACGGGTATAATGCCCTAACCGGGTCAACCCAAACATCTGTAGTACGGATTGGAACCCTTGCATCCCTGCACAATCAATTATTAGAGACGGGATCATCAAAATTGGTCCACCGCAGCGCACGTACTCCAGCCACTCTTGAATCACTTGATAACTAATGTTCATCGGAACATCATCCAAGATACAAGCAATCGTCAGGGCCCGAGTGTACGTGAAACTACTAGTGTTTGATTAAGTGCTCACCCTTTAGGAAATGATGTACTACCACCTTTTTGTCTTGGCAATAAAATACGTGTTATGAATTCCCGTTTTCTTGTGGGCCCAAGTAATCTTTTTCTAATCGCTTTCAGGAACCAATTTCGATACTGACCAGTCCCCGTTCCCACAAACAATCTTGGCCTGTATCAACTCCATGGGATGGTTGGTCAATTAATAGTGGGCATTGATCACCTCTGCATCTAGTTTTACCACCTTACCCCAGATGATGATCTCCATATTCGACTCAGTAAGCTTGACACATTTCGGGTTGGCATAAAACTCTCTCACCCAATGTTCGTTGGCCTGGCTCGAAGTGTCGATAAAGCCATTCCAGCCTATGTTACAGAATTGCTGGTAAAATTCTAGAAGACGTTCTTGCACCTTGAGCATGTCAATTCCCTTCCCGGGCAAGAGTTTCTTCTCCATCTGATTCTCATAATAGCGAGTCTGGATGTCACGAGACATGAAATGGATTGTGTCATAGTCATTTCAGCACTCTCTTTGACATTTTCTTAGTGTGGAGCGACATCTTCACCTTCGTTTTGAACTATTTTCCCACTAAATAGTACCTGCATTGATTAAATTCAGTTAGTTCAACAATTGAAACAGGTCCAACAAATTAAAACTCATCAAACGAGCCAAAGAAACCATTAAAAATAACCCCAGCCAAACCAGTGCAAAGCTACCGGTTCCTTATTTTCTGTGCAGGTCTCGCCTCTGCGGAGTAAGGGCCATAAAAGGGGGGATGCTGATGCGTAAATTGTCTGCGTAGGCGAAATAGTCAGGTTCGTATGGGCATCGTGTCTGCGTCGCTAAGGCGCAGAGGCGAGCCCACGTTCGCGATAAATTCTTCTCATCTATGGAGGTATCTAATCCAGCCTGTTTTGCTTCTGCGCAAGGTAAGGCGCTAAGGCGGAGTCGCATCTGTAGAAATTGTTCCATAGAGGTGGACTTTGTCTTCTACCTCAGAAAACCTGAAATATCTCAAAAATTCCCCACAAGTTTGGACCCGAAATCAACGTTTGACCCCTAGAATCTCTATCATTCACATGCATGGTCATTAGACTCTATAGTACACAATTCCAAACAACAAAAATTCTATTTTTTTTGAATCCTATAGAAACCCACCATGAACACCCACCCTATTGTTCTTAAAGTTTTCAACCCAATTCCAAGAAATTGTAGTACATTACACCGTGATAAATATGATCTCATGTTAAACAACACCCAATTCTAATGATCTTACAACTACCCACATGCGGAATCCACATCACAAAATTTCCAAATTCTACCTAAAATCCCCAACATGTATACATGTATGAACTCAGATTTGTGATTCAAATTTATCGTAGAGTATAAGGGGAGTGTTAAACTTACCATTTAGTAGAGTTTAGGAAATAATAAGTGTTGATGAAAATCTCCTTCTTGCCTAGAAGTTGCACCCGTTTTCTTGTGTTTTTGGTGTGTTTGTATTGGGAGTGAGAAGGATATTGGTGTGGAAAGGAATTTTATGGGGAGTGGGGGTGTTTGAAGGGGTGTAACATTTGGTAATGGGAGAGGGATTTCAGGTGAAGTGAGGAGTGGGAATAGGGAGAGTCAGGAAAGAACTCACTTATATCATTTTGAACTGCCGACTTGATAATCTCAAATTACACCTAACAAATGGCGTAAAGCGGGTTATGTCAAATATAGTAAACCAACTAGGTTGGGGTCAAATCCCACAGAGAATAGGGTGTGAAAAGGTTACTAAAGTAGTTTAGTACTTTCTTGCGGTCTAGTTTCGTATTCCGTTAAGTTTGTAAAGGATTGTTTGTTTACTAACTAAATTGTTGTGATTGTAATAAATATGGTTAAAGAAACCAAGGCTGTGTTCCCCTTTATATGAAGTGTATGCTATGTGTATTGATCTTAATAAACTTCTAATGGATTGTTGGACGAATGCAATTAACCTCTACTTGAATCCCTAATATCTCCCAATAGTTAATGACTATTTCTCTTTATGATTTTCCCAAATATAAAAGAGTATATATGAATAATGGTTAATCTGTACCAAGGAAATTCCTCTTATTTCTAAGTGAATCTATTAACATGGGTTAACGCCTCGAGTTCTTGTTACTTGTTCTTACCAAACCCTAACCTATTTTCCAAAATGTATCAAGGTTTATGGCTTAAGTTAATGTTTCCAACCATCAACTAACAATGGAGAATAAAGAATAAGTAAACCCTAACAACCCGTTATGCATATATTAATCCCAATTTCCAATTACATAACACCCATCATTGGGTTCACAACCTTAGTAATGAATTTAGCTACTCATATTGAAGAACGAAGAACATAATATAAGAGAATTCAAAATGTTTACTATTGATTAGAATAAGAAGATAGTAATTGAAATTGTCTTGTCTTGTCTTGTTCTCCAAAAAGCTCCAAAATCAATAGAGTATTCAATGCTAGGAGAATAAAGTCCAAAACTGATAATGAATAAAACATAAAACCCTATGAGAAAGTATTTACAAAGTCCAAAACTCGGAATCTTTTTTAAGACAAAATTGCCCCGACGGAGCAAAGTACGGGACATACAATTAATATACGTACGAGACACTTCTTTAGGAATTAGGTCACTAAGTACGGGCTAAATATACGAGCCATACTTCAAAGTACGTCTCGTCCTTTTTGCCTAGAACTCGTCTTCCAAAACTGGAGCATTCTGTTTCTTCCAATCGACGTACCTGATCCACTTACGGCCCGTACTTCTGGAAAATGTATGGACTTTAGTGATTTTTTTTTTAGTACTCATTTTCCAGAAACACAACAAAAACACATTAAAAAAATACAAATTTTCTTTAAAACAAGTAAAACTTATAGTAAAAAATCATCATATGTGTCGTAATTTCACAGTACATCACGACTCTCGCTTAAGCAGGGCAGTACCCGCATCCGTGCATCTGCATGCACGGATAAATATACAACCTCTGCGAGCTTTGCCTTTTCTAGTCGAGTCACTTCTTCGGCAGAATTGATCGCGTGTGCGTTCTTGCGAATTGCATCTACTTCTGCGGATGTCCTCCTTCTTAGACGTGACCACTTTTACAGATAGTTACTCGTACCCGCAGATGCGCACCTGTGGAGAACTTCTCGCACAGGCAAAATTTGCTGGGATTACTTCCCGGAAAGCATTCACCCGCCATATTTGACGCAATCCCAACTCCCCGATTCTTACGATACCCCGACGAAGCATATCAGACCATCAAAATCCTGGTCATGTGTTCGACTAATCCAGTAACTTTTCTTGAGATCCATAAGAAAGACGAAGTTGCAGACTCGATAAGTACTGACTAGTTGACCGATAAGGCAAGTGACATTCCAATGACAAGCGGTAGG
This sequence comes from Lycium barbarum, assembly GCF_019175385.1. Classification (NCBI taxonomy): domain Eukaryota; kingdom Viridiplantae; phylum Streptophyta; class Magnoliopsida; order Solanales; family Solanaceae; genus Lycium; species Lycium barbarum. Next base: position 16,004,493 of record NC_083344.1, on the reverse strand, counting down.
CAAATAAGGATGCGTAATGGATTTATTGTAATAACCCATATTTTTTTAGGCTTAGTTGGTAATTTAAATAAAAGAAGGAAATAAATATATATATATATATATATATATATATATATATATATATATATATATATATATATATAGAAGAATTAAGTGGTACAAAATAAAAGAAAAGGAGGATTAAAGGGTCCTTTAAAAAAAAAAGAGAAAAAGAGATGTGGGCCAAGCCCACAAAAAGAAGAAAAAGAAAATAAAGAGAAAAAGGAATAAAAGTCTGATGAGCATGAGACGTGAAAACAGAAAACAGAAACCATAGAAGCAGAAACAAGAAAAAAAAACGCAGTAGAAGGAAGGGAAGAAAAAGAGGGGAGAAAAATAAGGATTTTCAACCCAAATCATCAAGGTAATGCCTCTGATCTTTTATTTAAGTTTATTACATAATTATGGGTGAATATTTATGGTGAAAACATGAGGATATTTTGAGGAATTGAGAAAGTTTAGTTCTAGGGTTCTTAAACTAAAATCATTGATTTTAAAGGGCAAATAGCGTCGGATTTTAGACTTCTATATATCGTTGGAATCCAGTCGTTAAGGCCTTTCCGAAAACATAAGTCTTGTCAGATTTTGAACACATTGACCAGAGGGCGTTTTCGTCCTTTAAAATTTGACTTTAACCGTTTAAGCCTCTAAAAATATAGAAGTGGTTTACCCTAAGGGTTTTGACCATTCTAAATCCGTTTTTGTGTAGTTTGAGGCAATCCGGAGAACCGAGAACGCAGTTTTGGTTTTTTTGGGAAGTGTGCTTGAATTGTGAATTTGAGGTAAGTGAGACTTTAAGCTTTGGGTACTTGCTTTTTCAAAACCTGTTTTAAAAATATATTTTGTCTGCCTGGTCCATGTGTTGGGGCGAGCGTGTGCTTGGCAGAATCGGTGGTTCTTACGGCCAGCCGCATATACTTTATTTTTAAATACTCTAAAACTCTATTTATAAATTGTTTCATAATGTGATGCGGCTGTGAGCCATGATATTGGGGCATTGTGTATGCTTCCCTTAGCATTGTGTATGCTTCTTGATTATATTGGGGCATTGTGTATGCTTCCCTTAGCATTGTGTATGCTTCTTGATTATATTGGGGCATTGTGTATGCTTCCCTTAGCATTGTGTATGCTTCCTGACATATTTGGCACATTGTCTATGTTGCCGTGAATTCATAGTGTTGACTAATTCTTTAACTGCCACTTATGATGGTTCGTAGTGTAAATTGTGTTGAGATATATAATATAATTGATAAACAGTGGTTTGGACCTTGGTTGCTATTATATAATGATATATTCATGTGCATAATATTTTTGTGCTTTTTGTGTGTTTGTATTTTCTAACACTTGTTCCAGGGGTATTTGAAGTGGTGGGTCGAGGATCTTACTGGGTTATATTTATGTATAACTCACTCCTTACCTGCATGTCCGTGCAGATACTGTTGTTGAGAACGAGGCTGGTAATTGAAGACTTCGTGAATGGACACTGTTGCTGAGGTGAGCTACCGCATAGTTCGTGGAGGCAGCCATTTCAGCTTTATCTAGTTTATTTCTAGTTATTTGTTTTATTTTGGGTTTACATGCCCGACACTCAAACTCATGTAACTCTGTTAGATGCTCCATGGTCTTAGAGTGGGATGTGGGCTAGAGATTCTTTTATCTTAGCGTTGATTGGTTTTCATAAATCGATTATGGATTTGGTTGGCGACTATTTCACATTTTTATCATTAATAACGTTGTTGGACCTGCACTTATTTTCTTTTAGTGCTTTTGTAAATGATTAAGAGTATAATATATGGTTCGCCTAGCGGGTGGTGTTTGCTGGGTGCCAATCACGTCTAGCGGGTATTTTGGGACGTGACAAAGTTGGTATCAGAGCTTAGGCTTTATGCCCCGGGTCATGGAGCAGTGTTTAGTAGAGTCTTGTTCATGGGTATGTAGGCGCCCATACTTATGACCTTGAGGCTACTGGACATCTAGGAAGTTTTCTCTTTTTTCATTCCTTGTTCGTGCGTGAGTTGAATCAAGTTTAACCTTGTAATATTTATTTCGCAGATGGCTAAGAAACGCATATCTTCATTTGCAAAACGTGGTGCTGAACAGAGTGCTACCCTCGGTGGTAGACAAGCTAGTGCTCATCAGACAAGAGCTCAGACTAGGACTCAGGCCACTCCTCAGCCTGAAGTTGTGAATAGGGGTCAGCCCCGAGTTGCGTCAGAGCAAGTGCAGGAACAAGTGGTTCAGAACAATCCACCGGCACCAGCTGCCGCCCCTACTATTGCTATGCCCGCAGAGGTGGTGACCAGATTATTGAATGTGTTGGAGGCATTGACGCCTAATCATAGTGGAATTCCAGGTCCTCAGGCCACTTCACAAGCACAAGCTCAAGTTCAGTTGAATGTTGCAGCTAATCAGACACCTCAGTTGGCCCCTCAACAGGTTGTCCAGTCTGCAGGGCAATCTAAGGAGTTTAAGAATTTCATGGATCTTAAGCCACTAGAGTTTGATGCTTCACTTACTTCTATTGAACCTCAGAAGTTCATTGATCGTTGTGAAATGATATTGACTACGTTGGGGCTGAAGGAGACTCGTGGTGTGGAATTTGCCACTTTCTTATTCTCAGGGTCTGCAGAGTCTTGGTGGATTTCGATTCAGAGAGGTAGACAAGCAGGGTTACCACCTATTACTTGGTCAGAATTTTTAGCACTGTTTAAGGATAGGTTTATTCCATTAAGCAAGCAAGATGACATGAGACGTCAGTTCAATAATCTGCGGCAGGGAACTATGACCGTTACAGAATATGAGGCAAAGTTTACAGATTTATCCAGGTATGTACCTTATTTGGTAGAGGATCCGAGAGAGAAGGTGAGACGATTTGTGGATGGACTTAAGCATCGCTATCGTGGTCCTGTGGTACGAGATGTGCGATATGGTACCTATTCAGATGTAGTTGACACTGCTCTCCGTTACGAGTCCTATCTAGAGATGGACAAAGTTGAGCGTGAAAGCAAAAAGCCACGTAACACAGGTGGGTTTAGTGGTGCTCCATCTGGGGGCAAGAGTAGTTTTTATCGTGGGCAGTCCAGATCTACTCAGTCAGAATCAGTGGTGCAGTCTTCTAGTGGTTATTCCGCTAGACAGGCCCAGCAGCAGATGCAGCGGAAGGGTAATAGCTCATATCAGTCAGGTTATCATCCGAGGTGTTCTAACTGTGGTAGAAATCACAGTTATCGTTGCTTTGGGGCAGATGGGGCTTGATTTACTTGTGGTGAAAAGGGGCATATTGCTAAATACTGTCCTAAAGGAAATTCTGGTGCTAGTCGAGCTACTACACAGCCGCAGGGAACTACTACAGCTACACAGGGTCAGATTCAACCAGCTAGGACCGCTCCACAGGGTGCTCGTGGACAGGGTCGACAGGGTGCACAGGTTGCTCAGGGAGGGGGTGGACCGCTGAGATTCTTTGCTATGACCAGACAGGATGTCGAGTCATCTAATGCAGTAGTCACAGGTATTATTACTATTGGGGCTCATGGTGCATATGCTCTTATTGATCCTGGTTCTACGTATTCGTGTGTATCTCCTTCTTTTGCTATATTCTTAGAACAGGGAGTTGAGTCTATTAATGTGTCGTACGTGGTAGAAACCCCAGTGGGGGGGGGGGGGGAGTATATTAGTGGATAGAGTTTATAGAGATTGTGTGATATCTGTTCAGGGCAGGGACACCGTAGTTGATCTATGTGTGTTACCGATGTCCGCTTTCGATGTGATTATGGGCATGGATTGGTTGGCATCATGTTATGCATTGGTTGATTGCTATGCTAAGCTTATACATTTTATTTTTCTTGGAGAAACTTTAGTGTGGAAAGGCATGACTCCTGTGACTCAAGGAAAAATAATATCTTATGTAAAGGCACGGCAAATGATTAATCATGGGTGTTTGGGTTTTATTGCCACCGTTCATGATACTCGAGCGGAGAATGTTACTATTGATAGTGTTCCTGTTGTTCGCGAATTTGCCGATGTTTTTCCTGAAGATTTACCCGGCCTACCCCCGATGAGAGAAATCGAGTTCAGCATTGATTTAGTTCCAGGGACTCAACCTATCTCTATTCCTCCATATCGTATGGCTCCCGCCGATTTGAGAGAACTGAAGATTCAACTCCAAGAGCTGCTTGATAAGGGGTTCATTAGGCTTAGTGTATCGCCTTGGGGTGCACCTGTGTTATTTGTGAAGAAGAAAGATGGCACGATGAGAATGTGCATTGACTACAGGCAACTGAACAAGGCGACTATCAAGAATAAGTATCCATTACCTCGTATTGATGATTTGTTTGATCAACTGCAGGGTGCTACTCATTTTTCCAAAATCGAGTTGAGATCAGGTTATCATCAGCTGAGAATCAAGACTGAGGATATCTCCAAGATAGCTTTTCGGACAAGATATGGGCACTTCGAATTCTTGGTGATGTCATTCAGGCTGACTAATGCCCCTGCAACATTTATGGACCTCATGAACAGGGTATTCAAGCCATACTTAGACCATTTTGTGATTGTGTTCATTGATGATATTCTGGTCTACTCTCGGAGTGAGGCTGAGCATGGACAACACTTGAGAATTGTGCTACAGACACTTAAGGAACGAAATCTTTATGCCAAGTTCTCAAAATGTGAGTTCTGGTTGAGCATAGTTTCTTTTTTAGGACACCTGGTGTCCCGAGATGGGATTCAAGTTGATCCAAAGAAAATTGAAGCAGTTCGAGATTGGCCTCAACCCACTACTCCCACAGAGATACGCAGCTTCATGGGACTAGCTGGATATTACAGAAGGTTTGTAGAGGATTTCTCGAAGATAGCAGCTCCATTGACACGTTTAACTCAGAAAGGTGTGGTATTCCAGTGGTCAGATGAATGTTCAGAAAGCTTTCAGAAATTAAAGACTGCATTGACTACGGCTCCGATTTTGACCTTAGCTACTGATGAGGGTGGTTTCACCATTTATTGTGATGCATCTCGAGTTGGGTTGGGTTGTGTCTTGATGCAAAATGGTAAAGTGGTAGCTTATGCGTCTCGACAGCTAAAGAAACATGAGAAGAATTATCCAACTCATGACTTAGAATTGGCCGCAGTTGTATTTGCACTCAAGATCTGGCGTCACTATCTTTATGGTGAGCCGTGTGAAATCTATACTGATCACAAGAGTTTGCAATACATATTCAAGCAAAAAGATCTGAATTTGAGACAACGACGGTGGTTAGAGTTACTTAAAGATTATGATCTTACTATTTTGTATCATCCTGGTAAGGCGAATGTGGTGGCAGACGCCTTGAGTAGAAAGTCTATGGGCAGCTTGGCCTGATTTACTGCTGAAGAACGACCTATGGCTAAGGATATTCAGGCATTAGCCAACCGCGGGGTTCGGATTGATCATACAGTACAAGGCAAGTTACTTGCAGTTATGGTGGCACAATCGTCCTTAGTGGGGCAGGTCAAAGCTTGCCAATATGAAGATCCCCGTCTTGTTAGATTGCGAGATCGAGTGCAAAATGGGGGCGTTAAGTCATTCTCTATTGATGATGAAGGCGTGTTACGTTGTCATGGTAGACTGTGTATTCCTATGGTGGGTAATGTGAAGCAACAAATTCTTGAAGAGGCTCATAGCTCGCGGTACTCCATCCACCCAGGTGCTACGAAGATGTACCAAGACTTGCGTGGATTATATTGGTGGAAAGGTTTGAAGGCTGACATTTTGAAGCATGTGACAAGTTGCTTAAATTGTCAGCAGGTCAAATATGAACATCAAAAACCCGGCGGAGTAATGCAAAACTTGATTATCCCAGAGTGGAAGTGGGAAAGGATTACGATGGATTTCGTAGTTGGTTTGCCGAATACTTTCAAGAAACATGACTCAGTCTGGGTGATTATGGATAGACTCACCAAATCCGCTCATTTTATACCAGTTCGAGTTACTCATACCGCGGAGCAGTTAGCAAATATCTACCTCCGTGAGATAGTACGACTTCATGGTGTGCCTATTTCTATAATATCTGATCGAAGTGCACAATTTACTGCTGAGTTTTGGAAGTCTTTTCAGAAGTCGTTGGGTTCACAGGTCGAGTTGAGTACAACTTTTCATCCACAAACTGATGGACAGTCTGAGCGAGTTATTCAGATTTTAGAGGACATGCTTAGAGCTTGCGCGATTGATTTTGGTGCTCAGTGGGACGATCAGTTGCCTTTGGCAGAGTTTCCTTAAAATAACAGCTACCAATCGAGTATACAGATGGCACCGTTTGAGGCTCTATATGGTCGCAGGTGTCGTTCACCAATTGGATGGTTCGAACCGGGCGAAGCACAACTATTAGGTCCAGATCTGGTTCAGCAAGCCTTGGAAAAAGTTGCATTGATACGAGAACGGCTTCGAACAGCACAAAGCAGACAAAAGTCCTATGCAGATAAGAAAGTACGTGATACGGAGTTCATGAAGGGGGAAAAAGTCTTTTTAAAAGTATCCCCTATGAAAGGAGTTATGAGATTCGGTCAGAAAGGCAAGCTAAGTCCTAGGTACATTGGTCCTTATGAGATTTTGAATCGAATTGGGTTGGTGGCATATAGACTTGCTTTACCTCCGAGATTGTCTACTGTTCATCCTGTATTTCACGTGTCTATGCTAAGACGATATGTCGGTGATGATAGCCATAAGATTCAACCAGAGGATGTGGAGCTCGATCAAAATTTGACTTATGAAGAGGGTCCGATATCTATTCTTGATAGGCAAGTGCGACAATTGAGGTCGAAGAAGGTAGCTTCTGTCAAAGTGTTGTGGCGTAATCATCCAACCGAGGAGGCTACTTGGGAGTCTGAGACGGATATGCGAGATAAATATCCTAATTTATTTGACGCGACAGGTATGATCTAGATCCGTTCGAGGACGAACGTCATTTTAAGTGGTGGAGAATGTAATAACCCATATTTTTTTAGGCTTAGTTGGTAATTTAAATAAAAGAAGGAAATAAATATATATATATATATATATATATATATATATAGAAGAATTAAGTGGTACAAAATAAAAGAAAAGGAGGATTAAAGGGTCCTTTAAAAAAAAAGGGAAAAAGAGATGTGGGCCAAGCCCACAAAAAGAAGAAAAAGAAAATAAAGAGAAAAAGGAATAAAAGTATGATGAGGATCAGACGTGAAAACAGAAAACAGAAACGATAGAAGCAGAAACAAGAAAAAAAAAAACGCAGTAGAAGGAAGGGAAGAAAAAGAGGGGAGAAAAATAAGGATTTTCAACCCAAATCATCAAGGTAATATATAAATATATATATATATATATATATATATATATATATATATATATATATATATATATATATATATATATAGAAGAATTAAGTGGTACAAAATAAAAGAAAAGGAGGATTAAAGGGTCCTTTAAAAAAAAAGGGAAAAAGAGATGTGGGCCAAGCCCACAAAAAGAAGAAAAAGAAAATAAAGAGAAAAAGGAATAAAAGTCTGATGAGGATCAGACGTGAAAACAGAAAACAGAAACGATAGAAGCAGAAACAAGAAAAAAAAACGCAGTAGAAGGAAGGGAAGAAAAAGAGGGGAGAAAAATAAGGATTTTCAACCCAAATCATCAAGGTAATGCCTCTGATCTTTTATTTAAGTTTATTACATATTTATGGTGAAAACATGGGGATATTTTGAGGAATTGAGAAAGTTTAGTTCTAGGGTTCTTCAACTAAAATAATTGTTTTGAAAGGGCAAAAGCGTCGGATTTTAGACTCTATATATCGTTGGAATCCTGTCGTTAAGGCCTTTCCATAAACATAAGTCTTGTCGGATTTTGAACACATTGACCAGAGGGCGTTTTCGTCCTTTAAAATTTGACTTTAACCGTTTAAGCCTCTAAAAATATAGAAGTGGTTTACCCTAAGGGTTTTAACCATTCTAAATCCGTTTTTGTGTATTTTGAGGCAATCCGGAGACCCGAGAACGCAGTTTTGGTTTTTTTGGGAAGTGTGCTTGAATTGTGTATTTCAGGTAAGTGAGACTTTAAGCTTTGGGTACTTGCTTTTCAAAACCTGTTTTAAAAATATATTTTGTCTGCCTGGTCCATGTGTTGGGGCGAGCGTGTGCTTGGCAGAATCGGTGGTTCTTACGGCCAGCCGCATATACTTTATTTTCAAATACTCTAAAACTCTATTTATAAATTGTTTCATAATGTGATGCGGCTGTGAGCCATGATATTGGGGCATTGTGTATGCTTCCCTTAGCATTGTGTATGCTTCTTGATTATATTGGGGCATTGTGTATGCTTCCCTTAGCATTGTGTATGCTTTTTGATGATATTGGGGCATTGTGTATGCTTCCCTTAGCATTGTGTATGCTTCCTGACATATTTGGCACATTGTCTATGTTGCCGTGAATTCATAGTGTTGACTAATTCTTTAACTGCCACTTATGACGGTTCGTAGTGTAAATTGTGTTGAGATATATAATATAATTGATAAACAGTGGTTTGGACCTTGGTTGCTATTATATAATGATATATTCATGTGATTGTTGTGTGTTTGTATTTTCTAACACTTGTTCCAGGGGTATTTGAAGTGGCGAGTCGAGGATCTTACTGGGTTATATTTATGTATAACTCACTCCTTACCTGCATGTCCGTGCAGATACTGTTGTTGAGAACGAGGCTGGTAATTGAAGACTTCGTGAGTGGACACTGTTGCTGAGGTGAGCCACCGCATAGTTCGTGGAGGCAGCCATTTCAGCTTTATCTAGTTTATTTCTAGTTATTTCTTTTATTTTGGGTTTACATGCCCGACACTCAAACTCATGTAACTCTGTTAGATGCTCCATGGTCTTAGCGTGGGATGTGGGCTAGAGATTCTTTTATCTTAGCGTTGATTGGTTTTCATAAATCGATTATGGATTTGGTTGGCGACTATTTCACATTTTTATCATTAATAACGTTGTTGGACCTGCACTTATTTTCTTTTAGTGCTTTTGTAAATGATTAAGAGTATAATATATGGTTCGCCTAGCGGGTGGTGTTTGCTGGGTGCCAATCACGTCTAGCGGGTATTTTGGGACGTGACATTTATGAATAGAGAAGAGTCCCCACCCATGCTTTCCACCACTTCCGGCACCTAAATGACGTATTATAATTCCTGACAGTATGACCCATCGCATGAAGCATTACTACTACCTTTCGACCCAAAGTTGCTCGATCACTTACTGTCGGGAGGATTATGATTTCAGCATTTGTATTCTTTTGGATGGCCGGGATACTCACGATAAGAGCTACTTCATAAATAGAGATTGATACACTTGGGTTTTGGGCATGGTGTGTAATGTCATTCCTTGCCGGTTTTGCGTAGTTGAAAAGGATCCCTTGAGGCCACATCTCTGATTCCTTGTCAGTTATGCATATCTCTATTTCGCTACCCTCCATTCGAGGACAAACTAGTGTTTAATTGGTATCATATGTAACGATGCGTTTGGTCGTTACGTGCATTCCTCCTATTTTCTCCAAAGTACCTCTCGTTTGGATTCGCTCTGATAGCTATTACGCATCAGATTTATGGGTAAAGGTTACCTATAGCCGAGTCGGATAAAAATTTAGATCAATTTAGGATTTCTTGGTTCAGTCTCTTCACACTTGCGATTGGCGAGCCCCGTCTGCGGTGCTTTCTCCGTCTCAGCGAAAGATGGCAAAGTTAATTGAGTCTGCATCGGCGGATTGTTCCTCCGCTTAAGCGAGGTCTCCTCTTTAAGACTCATTCCGCCTCAGCGGAAATCACTTGACAGACCCAACATTTAAGTCCTCATTTCAGGATTAGAACTCATTTTCACCCACACAACTTTCTCAAAGTTTCGTAAGAACCCTTGGTTGCTTGATGGGGGTAAGATCTAACCCTTTGTTATTACTCTCTTCTAGTTCCTTTATCATCTGTTTAGTTAGTTCATGTTGGGGTTTGGGTTTTGGGAGAAACTCTTATGATTAGTAAAAGCCTAGGTGGATAAATGGTGTTCCGTAGCTAAAATCGTGATTGTGTAGCGTTAATGTCTATTGTTTAGCTTGGGGAAACTATTAATGGCCATTTTTTAGCTTGGGGAAACTATCTTCTAACTCCAATCTCTATTCTAAATTAGATTTCTAAAATGGGTTAGTGTAGGGTTTTCTTTTGAAATTAGGGGTTTTGTGATTAAAAGAATTGGAAGCTCGTTTGGGGTTAAATGAATATGAAATTTGGGTTATTGATCGTTGGATTTTCTAGTAAATTAGTTTCAAGGAAAAGTTTCGATTTTCCCTTGTGGGCCCGGGGTCATTCTCTATAGGTCTTTTAGAACCCGTTTGGAGTCGCAAATGTTGACACCTAATTTTTAACCTCCCACAATTTATTTTAAGTTCTGGGAGTCCTTGGACAATAAATAAAATCAGCTGTGCACCCTAAAGGGTCTAGGTAATTTTTATGAAATTGTTTGGGATAATATTGCACCCTTTTAATTGATAAAGAAATCTCTAGGGTATTTTGAATTTTTTGTGGAAATTAATGATATTCAAGGAATATTTTTTATTAAAATTAATCAAAGGGGCAAAAAGTCCCCTTTTGAATAATTATTTGCTTAATTAATTAGATCAAAGAAAATTAGATTAATGGGTAATTTTTATTCCATTTTATTGTCCAAGGCATTTTGAGTAATTAAAAGACTTGACCATTTTACCCTTTAAAGCTTGATTATGTGTACGTTTGCGTAGCTGATTAATTTTCTCTTATTTGGTTAATTAATTCAAAATCGAGTATCTGCGAAATGATTTTTTTTTATTTATGAGTCATGTTTTAAATTAATTAAGTCCTAATGGACTAATAATTAATTTTCTTTCTTTATTTATTATTTTATTTTTCCCCGACCCTCTATACATACATACATACATACATATATATATATATATATATATATATATATATATATATATATATATATATATATATATATAGACACACACACACACACCATGTATATAGAAAGGATGGGAATTAAAGGGAGGGAGTATGTACTACTCCCACTCCGTCATTTCTAAGACCCTAAGGGTCTGGTGGCAAAGAAAGGAGAGGGGAGGTGGCTAGGGGTAAAACCCTAGCGTCGCCCCCTATTCCACCACCTACACCTCCCCTTTTTTCAGTCCAGTCCCATCGTTTGGAGCTTGTAACGTGAAGTTGCGGATGAAGCTATTTCCAAAAAATCGGCCAAACAGGCCCTTAAAGGTACACCCCCTGCCCCATTTTATATGTGTTTTTTCCATTAGTGTTAGTATTGAAGTATTTGAACCGTTGATTTCATTTTCTACTTTAGATCTGGACCGTTGCTGGATTTGTGAGTGAGACTTGCATAAATTTGCAAGTCCCACATTGTTGGTTGTAGTTCTAAGAGGCATTATGGGGTTTTTATAGATAGAAACCCCCATTTGTTCGAAAGCAAGGGGGTTGTAAATCAAAAAGAGGCTAAAAATTATTAATTTTTAGCCTTAAGAGTTCTATAAGTAAAAAACAATTAGTTTTAAAACCTAAGGGTTTCAGTTTGTTTTATTCGCTCTAAAATTTGTTTTTTTTTCATTTGTTTGTGTGGTGTTGTGGTGGCCCGAGTTTGGCATTGGAGCACCAAAGCCTCCAAATCCATTGCTTGACCCCGGTTGCACTCAAAAAAGGTAAATACCTTTTAGTTTAATGCTTTATGTTTAGATTTAAGTCATGTTTAGTCAATAAGATTATGTGTGGTTTAAGTTAGTATTTTTGGTTCATTGCCTTCATACTTAGACTCTGCTTATGTTATGTTTAGTTAGTAAGATTATGTTGGTTTTATGATGAAGTTTAAGTTAGTAATTTAGTTCATTGTTTTTATACTTAGATTCAATTTATATTATGTTCAGTTAGTAAGATTGTGTGGTTTTGTGATAAAGTTTAGGTTAGTATTTTAGTTTGTTGCTTTTATAGTTAGATTATGTTTATGTTAGATTTAGTTAATAAGATTGTGTGTGGTTTTATGATAAAGTTTAAAGCTAGTGTCTAGTTTATTGCTTTTATACTCAGATTATGTCTACATTATACTTAGTCAAGATGATTGTGTGTCTTTAAGATAAGATTTAGGTTAATATGTTGGTTTAATACCTTTCCTTCCTATTTCTGTCCATGCTATGCTTGTTTCATGAGATTGTTTGTGGTTTAGGACAAAGTTCAACCTGGGGTGTTTGTTATGATTGTCTCTTTTTCTTTGAATTTTGTCTATATTATGCTAGCTTAATGAGATTATGCGGGGGCTTAGAATATATTTCAAGTTGATGGGCCTGTTGTGACTCAAATTTTCCCTTTGGAGCCTTCATTCATACCAGTTTTATTTGAATATGACTGGGTGTTCTTTCTGTGTGTGGTTTAGAATGTAGCCTAAGCTAAGACACTTGTTATGACTTGGCGTCTTCTATTTAGACCTTCTGATTATGTCTTGCTAGTTTAGCTGTGACTAAGGGTCTTTAAGTGTGGCTTAGAACTATAGTTTGAGTTGAGGGGTTTGTTTAATGTGGATTTTCCTCTGGACTTTCTGTTCTATCATGATTGTCTAAACACCATTAAGTGCTCTATGTGAGGGTCTGGGATTTAGTTTATACTAATGTGTTGCTTGGTGTAATTCCTGTGTTTTGATCAGAGTCAAAATAGGTTTGTTAAAGTCATAAGTGGTCTAGTCCTATGTGTCCCATGTGATAAGCTTGGTTCATGAGGGTTAGTTTGAAATTACAAGCTCTTTGAATGATTGATTTGCCTTATGTCTTGTTATTGATTCATTTGGAGGTGTGTCTTGGTCTGGAGGTTAATTAAGGAAGAGGTCAAGAGGTCTGTTTGAAGTAAGTTGTAAGATCTGGTCATTGTTTTTCCTATGTGTCTTATATTATTATGTGTTAGTTGGGAGTTGAAGTCTTGAACCTAGGTTGATCATGGTTTGTCCTGCCTGATCATATGCCTGTCTTTGAAAGTTGAGGTCTTGTTATGTTATACCTAGTCTTATTATTGCTTATCTTATGTGGTTATGTGTCATGGGAAAGTAAAGTCTTGTTATGTTGAACCTAATCTGATTATTGCTTGTCCTATGTGGTTATGTGTCAGTTGGGATATTGAAGGCTTGTTATGTTCAACTTTAGTCTGGTTATTGTTGTCTCACCTGATCATGTACTTATTTGAAAGGTTGAAAGTCTAATAGGAATTGGACCTAGTCTAGTCATTACCTTGTCTTTCTTAAACATATTGTTTGCTTGGGAGTTGAAGTTTGTCATGTGCTAGACCTAGCCTGACCATGTCTGTCCTATCTAATGGTGTTTTGATTCTAAAAACTGAAAAGTGTACTGTGTGCTCTTTGTGGAATTCTACTTGTTTCATTTGGTAACTTGTTGGCCCGATTCTTGTTGTCTTACCTAAGTCATATCTGCTTGGTTGAAAACTGGGCATTTTGAATCACATTAATGTATATCGAAACAAAGGTCTTAAAATGTGATACGGGGGGGGGGGGGGGGGTGTGGGTGGGTGGGTGGGTGTTAACTTGACAAAAGTATTTCACTTAGTTCTGCTTCTTGTCTGGTTGTCCTTTTTGTGATGAGTGTGGGAATTTGTTAAACTACCTCTGAGTATAATATATGGAGTGTGTGGTTGTGATGTGTTTGAGTCCAAAAGGTTTTCTAATGTTGTTATAATAAACTAGGTTCCGAGCAGTTCTAAGATGGTCTATGTTTGATAAAAAAAAAGAAGGGGCAAATCACCTAGTCTAAAAGGTTGGTTGAGAGGTGATTGCCATTGTTCTGTTCTCACCTAGCCATGAAATATGTTTACTCTGATAAAGGGGCATAAAAAGAAGGGTTTAAAGATTGGTAGTTTGGCAAAGGGTGTGTGTATATGTGGGAGTCTTTGGGTCCATCATTGTGTGGAAACTGTCCATGAATCATGTTTGTGTGAAAATAAGCTTATTTTGGGGACTTATCATCTAAGTTTATACTAATAGGTAAGGATAAAGGATAAAAAGAAGGGAGGATAATGGGATCCTTGTTATAAATCTTGCTTAGCTTATCTTTGTGTGGCTTTTTCTGGACACTGTTGTGTTTCCCTTTGGTGTTGAGAGCTAAGTTCTTTTAAAAGAGTGGTGATAAGGCTAAAATGATGGTGTTTGAAGTTTGTTGATTGTTCCTTTGTGTGGTCTGACCCTGACGAAAAAGGGGAGTATGCTTTCTTTCTCTTTTGAAATATAATGTAGTTAAAAACAAAGACCTTTCTGTGATCATGATTTTTAGTTTGAAGTTGTAAGGAAACACTATCTTGTTTGTAGTTTGTTATATGTTTAGAGTGGGCCTGTTCCCAGTATATCACATTTGGACTTGATAGCTAAGGTTTATTTTTTAATCTGGACATAGTCTTTGTGAATTAATTAGCTTGTTACTGTGTGCTATGTGTTTAATAGGGGTCTAATTCCTAGTGTTCACAGTTGAATTTGGTAAAAAAGACTTTTAAAATCTGGACATCCATGGGTTCATTGTGGAAATTGTATGGTAGAGTTAAGATGTTCTAAATCCTCCCATGGCCCTTAGTGGTGTCACTGGGGTATGAGGGGGAGTGCATAAAGGAGAGGAAAGAGGTCTTGGGAGAGTGAAGGTGAGCCTGGGCATGAACTGGAGGTAATGACTAGTGGAACCCAGGATCCCTTTGCTGAAAGGGAGATTCAGGAGGAGGAGATGGAGAGGTGATGACCCCACCCTATCCTGCTTTCCCTTTCCTTACCCTGAGACCCCATCCTTCTCTTTTAGAACTCCTTTTCATGACCTTGACACACAAAGGCCATAGGTGGTTTGGAACAGTCTAACTATGTCGAACAGGGAGGGGAGGATATACCTAAAATCAAATAGATTGCTGTTAATGTTGGAAAGTTTAGGCAATGTGAGATTTCTTCCATGTCTCCTAAATGTGTGTCTATGTATGACCTCAAAGTGTGCTTCCTTTATCTGGGGAATCTACTTGCCTTGAGTCTTATTGTTCAAACCTGTGGAGTGTAAGAAAAATGGGGCTGGTGAGTATATTATGTGGGCATAATTTCATCTATGAGTAGACTGAGGGTCAAGTGTGTTATATGCCATTTTACTTTCACTGCTGGCCATGTGTCTTTATCCAATTTTCCTAACTTGTTCATCCACAACTGATGTCTGAGACTTGCCACTTGGTTTATTGGCTTAGACTTGTTCTTTATGTGGTGTTTGGTTTCCTTGTTTGCCAAAACTGTGATCATGTTGTAAATCCATTTCTTGTTTTTTTCTTCCTTCCCTTCTGTTCTTTGGGAAAAGCCTTGGATTAGTCGAAAATATGTTGAAAGACTACTTTTAGGAACCAAAACTGTTGTAAGGCTGTTTCGTTGAGTGCCAATATGACTTGTCCATTGGGATTTCCCTCTCTTTAACAAAGATTTTCAAAGCTCACTTATCTATTAACCAATAGCCTTGCTTTATGCACTAGATTGTGGTGTGTTCAAGTTGATAAAGAGGAGTAAGCCTTAAAGGATGCCAATTCTGAATGTGTACTCTAAAAATTCTAAACATGGCCATGAGCCTTGGCTGTTAGTGAGGTGTTCCCAGGTCCCTTTTTTCTGAGAATACTGTGCTTGTTCTGGACTTGGTTGTGTGCAATCTTGAGCTTAGTTGAGACAGGGTGAATGCCATAACTTGAATTAGTGCAACCAGGTCTTATTTCCTCTAGGAAGTGACTAGAACCTTAATAAATGGATAGGTTAGGCTGTCTGAAGTTGGGCATTTGGAACCTTTTTTAAATTTATGAGGAGTCCACAGGCTAAGTGATTGTCTGAAAAGGGACAAACTTGTATTTGACCATTAACCCTCTTGTATTTGGTTTGATATGTCTGAATTGTTCCAGCTTATTCCTTTTGTTACCATGATTGTCTTAGCAAGTCCATGTCTTGACTGACCATTATCTGTGTTTCCTTTAAAGCAGTTGTGTGCATTACCTTTAGTCATGAAACTGAGTTTCCCCTTCATTACTTCTACACTTGCTGATTATCTAGTCTCACTTAGATGCTGTTATTTGCTATGTTTGATATAAATGCCTCCCTTTAGAGAATGGCACTTGGGTTTTGTTTGTTTATGAGTTTGCTTGAAATCTGTTGCCACTCCCAAGTTCTACAGTCCCTTTTCGTCTTGCTTGGGATGCACTGGTTGAAGATAAACTATGGTAGTTCGGGGTCATCCAGGCCTTCTTGGTATTAGCCATGCCTGGGGTTCTTAGAAGCCCCTTGGAACTTGTGCTATATTCGGAATATAAGGCAAGGACTTAGTCCCCATGCCACTGCAAAATCTCCAACCAAGGCAAATCCACTCCAGGAGAAACTGGGTAAGTATAGAATAATATGAGTACTTTTCTTGTTTTTATACTATGTATGGTTTTGTTATTTTAGTGATAAGTTCAATGTTTATAAACTAACTGGGTCCCTTCTCCTCCCTCCCCCCCCCCCCTCTCCTCACTCGCATGGCCACTCGGGTCCAGTCAAAGCCTACCTATTGGGCCTTTCCCAATAGGAAATTAATTCAAAAATCGAGTCCGTGAAGGCAAAGCAAATAGCAAGCCGCGCACAAGGCCCAGCAATGGGTGAAAATGTCACGACCCGACTAGGGGCCATGACGGGTACCCGGGGCTAACCACCGAGCACCGCTCATACCATTACCCATCGTACTTATCAAGCGTTCATTCATTAATCTTATACTAAAATCATTGGAAAACCATTTTTCACTTTGAACATAATTACCTTTATTTACATAAGCCCTTTGGCTATCAAAATAGTATACATACAAGAAGGACATCGTGAGACCATACTACCCACACATATGTATCTACGAGCCTTTACTAGAGTGCTAGACATTGGGATGGGACAGGACCCCGCCGTGCCCGAAATACATATACACAAAACAATAAGCAATGGCACCTCCGGAATAATGGAGCGCTCTCAAGGCCTGCTAACAGCTCCTACGACTCTGGATCTCCTCCCTGTTTACTGTGGGCACGAACACATCGTCCAAAGAAACGGACGTTAGTACGAACATTGTACTGAGTATGTAAGGCATGAATAAAATGAACATAATAGAGAAATCATAAGACATGAGATGAGGATATAATCTGCTTAACTTTTAAAAGTGGATACATTTCATACCTATATCATATATAATCATAGTACATGTATCATCATAACGCATATATCATCGTATCATATATATCATCATCGTTAACCCGCATCCGGGTAACCATCATATACGGCCTACTAGTGGTGTGATGCCCGACCCTCTAGGCTTGGTGTAACATAGCAGCCTGCCTTAGCGGTGACATGCCTGGCCATTTAGGCACGGTGGAATCGTATGCAGCCCGCCTTCGCGGTGACATGTCCGGCCATTTAGGTACGGTGGAATCGTATGCCGCCCGCCTTCGCGGTGACATGCCCGGCCATTTAGGCATGATGGAATCGCATCGTCATAGACCCATCATAAACTTAACATTTTCGTACATTGCATAGGCATATCATGACCTTATGATAACTTAGCATGAACCTTTAATAGAGCATGCATTAGATTTTAAAGACAATCTATGAAAATCATACCATATTCGTAGCATGAACTTCATAAAAAAGAAAATATCGTATGATAGGCTTATAATCTCTAAACTTAGTCTCATCATTACCATTATCGTATTTATGCCATATCTCTTACCTTTATCTCATATGAAATCCTCTATGAACATAGACTCGTAATATTTCCGGAACATTTGTTATAGGACATGCATTAGAGCTTATAGACAATCTATAACAATATCGGGGTGACATAAGGTCAAGAACACCCGATTACGTTATGGAGTGACCATATTCATCATATCTCACCTTGAAGGAACTAGCATTTTAAGGTGAGTGTACACCATGAACAACATCAAGGGATCGTAAATAAGATCATTAACTTCATAGACATCATATCTTGCTTTAGAATCTCTAGGCTTAGACTTATCATCATTATTGTCGTATTCATGATATATTTCTCATCTTTATCTCATAAGAAGCTCTTTATAATCGTAGACTCATAATTTTCAATATGTAGGAAAATCTTGGAAAGATAGGAGGATTCATGCCATAGGAGGCATGCCTTAGAAAGAAGGGACTAGCCTTACATACCTGTTTCATTTAACAATTCCATCGCTTGATTGTTCTCCTTTAATGCTCACGTGTCTACCTTCATGAGAATTCGCATTAACATTAGCTAATCGATTATATGAACGTGCTTACTAAAGCTAGAGAAAATTGGGCAGCATTTCCTTTGTTTATACAACTTTCCTCATTTTACATATCAACTCCCAAACATCCATAACAACATTCACAATATTATAAACAACAATAACCATTCATCTACGTTATCCATATTTCACAATTTCACTTTAATTCCTCCATAATCGTGGTCATAGTTCACTATAGCGTTTTCTCATATACAATGCTTATCCCATGTTCTAAATGTCACTTATAGCATATACTTATAATCACAACATATCAATATTCTTGACTCATTCCAAACTACTACTCAAAATGTCATTATTCTTACATTCATGACCCATTTTCTGTTTCCTTCTACAATCCAAGTCTTTTAACCTCTCATTACCTTAAACAACATGGAATGATCATAAAACTCACCTTGGATAATGGAAGAATAAGCCTTGAGTGTAAATACTCTTCTTGCACCAAAACCCTAGTTCACTTCCATTGGAATTTCTTGGCTTGGATGAACTTTAATGTGTTTCTTACACTTAATTTTGTTGGTTTGAAGAAGTTGATCACCAATCTCTCTTGGGTTCTTGTAGATGAAGAGTGTGGAAGGTTCTAGAGAGTTCTTGAGTCGTGGAGAAGAAATGAGAAGATGGGAGATGAAAATAATGAACTTGGGTCCTCTTATTTAAAACTTAAAATCTGACCCGTCGGAAAAATATACGGACCCTTATACGGTCCGTATAAGTGATTGTGAAATCACGCCATCAGCATCTCGCTTCTGTGACCATTATATGGCACATTATACGGTCCGTATAATTTTATACGGTCCGTATAAGTGACCGTATAATCCCATCAGTGAGGGACCTTCACTGTGACGATTCTGTGGACCATTATACGGACCGTATAATTGGTCCTATAATCTATCTCTCTCCGATTTTGTTCTCGTCACTTCGTTTGATCTCAAATCCTTATGGAACCTTCTTCACACTTGTTTAACACTTCATTAACGATATAAGGGATGTTATAATTCTTCTCTAAGACACTATTAAATCATCATTAACTTATTACTCGTAAATCCTTTCCGATACACATCGTATGCCTTGCCCTCTCTTGGCAAACTTTCTCCTCTTACTCCGAATGTCTTTGCAAATCTCAATTAGAATCATCAAGTGCTATTTCTTACTTATCGAAACATCATATACTTCGTGCCTTTCTCTATTCTATTCACTGTACATGTACGATTTTTTTTTTTCGAGGTGTAACATTCTTCCCCCCTTTAAAAACATTCGTCCTCGAATGTTAAGCTATCGGGAATTCTACGAAAATTTCGCCAGAGTTTTCCCTATAATATGGCACTAATATCCTATCACAACAGTCCAAAATAACACTGCCACTCAAGGCTTCAACACCACATCACACAGTATGGCCTTACACGGCCAAAAGCATTAAAAGTAAGGTATTGCATTGCATACCTGGGGCAACAACGTTTCATCTTGAACCTCCTTTGGGAGCCATCATTTTAATCCTCTAACACACACTATCTATATCATTCCCTTTGAATAGATGAAAATGAGTTTTTCTTCTTAGTAATGACTCTCGGGTGCAACACTTCCCCGATTCCTCAGAAATATCCTTTCAAGAGATATAAGTGAGTCGCTTTCTTGATATAATCCTCGTTGATACTCAGACTCATCAGTCCTTTTTCTGCTCCATAATGGTATTAAGTTCCACATGGTTTACAAATCCCTTCCGTTTTCCTTTCTTCCCTATGACCACGATAATGGTATTGACCCACATCTGTAGGTCTAGATAAACTCAATCCGAGGTGTCCCGTCATAGGTGTCCGTCGTCGACTTCCTCAAAGGCCTCATAATTTTTGAGAATTTCATAACCCTTTGGTAACTGTTGAAATTTTTTATAACCATAATGGTACAAAAATGAAAATTCCAAGGAGAAATATTCTTTTGGTAAAAGCCCCCCTTCATTCAGTGATCTTATTGCATTCGTAAGTTGTCATACCTCAGGGCTATCGTAGGAAGCATATAACATGTACTTATATCATATTCCAAGTAATTGTCCTATTTATCCTTAACGATAATCCCAACTCAACATTTCAACTCAATTCACCATATAATTTCCTTCAACTGACCCGGAGTATCATGACCACACTATTATTGTTTACCTCTTACTCCTCTTTTTAAGTACCCACTTGGTTTCATTGGCGACGTATAAATACTTGCATGTTACATAATAGTTTTTGCGTGATTTGTGTACATACACATCTATACATATACATGTATCCATATCCGTATACATATTCGTGTCCATATTCGTATCCATATCATACCCGACCTTGAAGTTTCAGTGGTTTTCGCGAATGATTTCCAGTACAGTCTCAGATTCCTGCTCAATTCGTGTTCGTTTATTTACTAGTTATTAGACTCATTTCTGCGTAACTCTCACTCTTTGTTTTAGAGTCTCTATCTGTCATATCTTAGGGTCCATCGTTTCAATCTCTACACTTGTATTCTCTTTACTCGCTCCCCCCCTTTAAGGGTTTTACTTGTACCATTCTCAAATCCGTTGCCTCACCTTTGAATCTTGAATTCATATATCCCTTACTATACTACATCTTATTCATGCCGTTTCCTATAATTTATAGCTACGATAATTAATGTGTGAAGTCTTAACATACTCATCTTGCAGTTTTGTAATCAAGTAATACAACCGACATAGCAATCCGAACAAGGATGTATTTTACTTAGCTCATTTGGTAGTTATGAGTCAATGTCTAAATCCGCTCCAATGAACAACTTTTGTCCCATAGGGATGCTCACAATAGTAGTATGTCTAGTTATCCATACCATCCATGCAATGTCACTTGCCCCCTTCTTCGGTGCTCAAAGTTCACTTGTAACGTCATCTTTGTTTTCCAGGGCCTAAGTCTCACGCGCAACTAATACCCCTTATGCGTCATACTCTTTTACTCTTATGTTGCACTCAACATTGATTTCAAAACCAATCATAATCATATTGTATTTGTCATTGATGATAGCTTTGCTCGATCGCTTTATCGTCGTACGGTAAACTCATAACTCATGGCCACCTTTTTCTTTTCAACTCATTACTTGATGTACTTTACTTGTTCTAACTTGGTATAGGATATTTGTAGGAGATGCATCTTCATTTAATCATAACACGACTACTTCTTAAGTGCGCATACTTTGCGGCGCATTTCCTTCTCTTTCTATTCCCATTCTTGTTCCTTTACATTCCTTCCTTCTCAATTTTTCTTATTTCCTCCCGTTTTATAATCAATCCTTTATTATTCTCACGAGGAAACCTATTCTTAACTTGAACCCTATTCTTAACTTAGTACCGCTTTGCCCTTTAGAATATACTACCTTTGTACAATCCATTCTTCGCCTCCAGAACTTATTCTATTCATTCTGATCATCCCCTCTCATCCTTATTGTGTTGATCCTTTTCCTAAAAATCGTCCTATTTCGTTATTCATCTTTTTGTAGTCTTGGTCTTTTACATCCAGCTAAAGATATCACTCATACTCTCGATTATACAAATCACAAACTACTACTACTTTGCCATATCACATTTCTCTGATTCCTTTTTCAAGTTTGCTTGCTATCATTTCTATCATTGCGAAACCTCTATGCTGGATTTTTCTAACAAGGTCTTATAAGCTTTCTTATCTACTGCCCCATGGCTCGCTTTCTGGTTTCACACTTGCATTCATTCTTTATTCATACAGAACACGTCACATCTTTAGTCGTTCCCTCACTATACTTTACTTACATTGTATTACAGTTCTTGCCATGCTCTCATTATATCTTGATCATAATCAACACTATAGAGTGCCACTTCTTTACCTCGTCCGCAAGCCTGCTCATAAAATAGAATAAACCTTGCGAAGTAAACATACTCAACCTGTTACTCTTTCTAATCATCCCTATTACTCTTACCAAATAAGTTGTTTTACCAATGGATTCACATTCGTTATACCCCTTTGTATTTCATACCCCTGCCTTAGTCTTGCTGTTACTTTATTTTGCTAATAGACTTGTCGTATCTTACTCGTGCTTATCCATCCAATCAATACTCCAGTATCGCACTCTATTGGAGTTACCATTCCTCTCCTATGTCGTGTTTTAGCACTACCAGTCTCCCTAATTTACTCTAGCGTTTCTCTTTACCGTATCAATGTCGATCTTATAATTACCGTTACTATCAATTCAATAGTATCTAAATCATCTCTTGTAGTTGTTAACGATACTCCTAACTTAATCTCGTCCTGCCATTACTTTTTGCACAACTTCTTTTCCCGTTAGGACATATTACAAGCTTATATCTTATCTCCTTTAGATTCTAAGAAAATTTCGGCGGAGTTTCCTCTATATTTCTTACTATCCCAAAACCTGCACGCAGCAAATACCAACAATGCCTCACAGGGCCAATATACATGTACGACATATCTCAGCCACACAGGGCTCCCACTTTCAAGTAAAAGCACAAAGATGTCGAAACTTACCTCATATATCACACTTCGAGATGTACCTGATCCTTTAGCGATCCCCCCTGTTATCCCTTCCTATTTACTTTCCCTTTCATCCTTCAGCTTTACATTTCAATCATACCTTAATATTCTTACCTTACTCGACACACATCTTTGATACCGTCGCTTACCTTTGTTCTGATTCATTCAATTTGTTTAGTTCACAAACTTATAACTGAACTTATCATCAAGAGATACCTTTAGTCAATTCCTCTGTTGTACTTAGACCGACTTACCTCTATGACAACCAATCCATTATCATATAAATACATATTCCAATAATGTAGCCTTAACGAAGGAGCTTACCTCCGTAACTTTCAATGTCATCAATCACTTTCTTCTGTCAATACCGTTCTTCTGCTGCAATCAAGGGTTAGTCTAAGGAATCTCATTTCCTATGGCTTAGCTCTATTGCACGATCTTAGAGATGAAAGAAGAGTGACCATCCTAAATGCCCAGTAGCCTCCTATTTATAGATGTGGCGCGCAACACACCATAAACAAGACTATACTTGACACGGCTCGTAGACACTTCCTAGGACTGAACTTTTCTGATACCACTTTTGTCACGACCCGACTAGGGGCCATGAAGGGTACCCGGGGCTAACCACCGAGCACCGCTCATACCATTACCCATCGTACTCATCAAGTGTTCATTCATTAATCTTATACTCAAATCATAGGAAAACCTTTTTTCACTTTGAACATAATTACCTTTATATACATAAGCCCTTCGGCTATCAAAATAATATACATACAAGAAGGACATCGTGCGACCATACTACCCACATATACGTATCTACGAGCCTCTACTAGAATGCTAGACATAAGGACGGGACAGGACCCCGCCGTGCCCGAAATACATATACACAAAACAATAAGCAATGGCACATCCGGAATAATAGAGTGCTCTCTAGGCCTGCTAACAGATCCTACGAGTCTGGATCTCCTCTCTGTTTACCTGTGGGCATGAACACAGCGTCCAACGAAACGGACGTCAGTACGAACATTGTACTGAGTATGTAAGGCATGAATAAAATGAACATAATAGAGAAATCATAAGACGTGGGATGAGGATATAACTTGCTTAAATTTTAAGAGTGGATACATTTCATACCTATATCATATATAATCATAGTACATGTATAATCATAGCGCATATATCATCGTATCATATATATCATCATCATTAACCCGCGTCCGGGTAACCATGATATGCCACCCACTAGTGGTGTCATGCCCGGCCCTCTAGGCTCGGTGTAAACATAGCAGCCCGCCTTAGCGGTGGCATGCCCGACCATTTAGGCACGGTGGAATCGTATGCAGCCCGCCTTCGTGGTGACATGCCCGGCCATTTAGGCACGGTGGAATCGTATGCAGCCCGCCTTCGCAGTGACATGCCCGACCAGTTAGGCACGGTGGAATCGCATTGTCATATACCCATCGTAAACTTAACATTTTCATATATTGCATAGGCATATCATGACCTTATCATAACTTAGCATTAACCTTTCATAGAGCATGCATTAGAGTTTAAAAACAATCTATGAAAATCATATCATATTCGTAGCATGAACTTCATAAAAAAATCATATGATAGGCTTATAATCTCTAAACTTAGGCTCATCATTACCATTATCGTATTTATGGCATATCTCTTACCTTTATCTCATATGAAATCCTCTATGAACATAGACTCATAATTTTTCCGGAACATTTGTCATAGGACATACATTAGAGCTTATAGACAATCTATAACATTATCAGGGTGACATAAGGTCGAGAACATCCAATTACGTTATGGAGTGATCATATTCATCATATCTCACCTTGAAGGAACTAACATTTTAAGGTGAGTGTACGCCATGAATAACATCAAGGGATCGTAAATAGGATCATTAACTTCATGGACATCATATCTTGCTTTAGAATCTCTAGGCTTAGACTTATCATCATTATTATCGTATTCATGATATATTTCTCATCTTTATCTCATAAGAAGCTCTTTAGAATCGTAGACTCATAATTTCCGATATGTAGGAAAATCATAGAAAGATAGGAGGATTCATGCCATAGGAGTCATGCCTTAGAAAGAAGGGACTAGCCTTACATACCTCCTTCATTTAACAATTCCATCGCTTGATTGTTCTCCTTTAATGCTCACGTGTGTACCTTCAAGAGAATTCGCATTAACATTATCTAATCGATTATATGAACGTGCTTACTAAAGCTAGAGAAAATTGGGTAGCATTTCATTTATTTATACAACTTTACTCATTTTACATATCAACTCCCAAACATCCATAACAACATTCACAATATTATAAACAACAATCACCATTCATCTACGTTATCCACATTTCACAATTTCACTTCAATTTCTCCATAATCGTGGTCATAGTTCTCTATTGCGTTTTCTCACATAAAATACTTATCCCATGTTCTAAATGTCACTTATAGCATACTTATAATCACAACATATCAATATTCATGACTCATTCCAAACTACTACTCAAAATGTCATTATTCTTACATTCATGACCCATTTTCTATTTCCTTCTACAATCCAAGTCTTTTAACCTCTCATTACTTTAAACAACATGGAATGGTCATAAAACTCACCTTGGATAATGGAGGAATAAGCCTTGAGTGGAAATACTCTTCTTGCACCAAAACCCTAGTTCACTTCCATTGGAATTTCTTGGCTTGGATGAACTTTAATGTGTTTCTTACACTTAATTTTGTTGGTTGGAAGAAGTTGATCACCAATCTCTCTTGGGTTCTTGTAGATGAAGAGTGTGGAAGGTTCTAGAGAGTTCTTGAGTCGTGGAGAAGAAATGAGAAGATGGGAAATGAAAATAATAAACTTGGGTCCTCTTATTTAAAATTTAAAATCTGACCCGTCGGGAAAATATACGGACACTTATACGGTCCGTATAAACTTATATGGTCCGTATAAATTTATACGGTCCGTATAAGTGACCGTGAAATCACCCCATCAACATCTCGCTTCTGTGACCATTATACGGCATATTATACGGTCCGTATAAGTGACCATATAATCCCATCAGTGAGGGACCTTCACTGTGATGATTCTGTGGACCATTATATGGACCGTATAATATTATACGGACCGTATAATTGGTCCTATAATCTATCTCTCTCCGAATTTGTTCTCGTCACTTCGTTTGATCTCAAATCCTTATGGAGCCTTCTTCGCACTTGTTTAACACTTCATTAACGATCTAAGAGACGTTATAATTCTTCTCTAAGACACTATTAAATCATCATTAACTTATTACTCGTAAATCCTTTCCGATACACATCGTATGCCTTGTCCTCTCTTGGCAAACTTTCTCCTCTTGCTCCGAATGTCTTTGCAAATCTCAATTAGAATCATCAAGTGTTATTTCTTACTTATCGAAACATTTTATACTTCGTGCCCTTCGCTAGTCTATTCACTGTACATGTACACATTTTTTTTCTGAGGTGTAACAGAAAATGGCTAAACTAGGGGTTTGGTACGCCCCCAGTCTAATTCTATTTCATTTCATTTGCATTATTTGTTTAAAGCTTTTGATGTACTTGTAATTTGCATCCAAACTCATATTATTGTGGAAAATGTTATGGTTAGAATTAGCCGTCTTAGGACAACGGTGCTCATATCGTTTAGATGACTTGGTCCCCAATGAATTTTCATAACCCGAAGCAAAATTCAACGATTTTTCAAGCTAAGTATAAAATGAGATTTCGTAAGCTCCTTTTAGTATAACTTGATGTTTTAGACTCCAAACGGGCAAAAAACTATTATTGGTAACAAAAGCATTTTTAGAGCTTAACAAAATTACAAACTCTTCTTTAAACAAACTCGTTTTTTTTCCCTAAGTTTATACAAGAGTTTCTTTTTACAACTACTTGAAATAAATTTTGAGCCTCAGCCCACGGGTAATCTCTAAAAAGGCAAATTTTGTATCATTTATGAGTTTTAGAAAAAGATGGACCAAATTCCATACTTAAACCTTTTAAAAAGGACAGAGATCGGATTGGATAAAAGGAATATGTATGCAACCCCTTTTTCTGAAAATTAAAACAAAAGTCAAGCTTTTTTTATATACTTACAAATTTTGGGCTAAGAAAAAGGCCAAAAAATGAGTATATACAGCCAAGATATACTCCTTTGGACACATAAAAACTCTCTTTTATGATATAAAAATCAAATTTTAATATAAAGTTCCGGATAAGACTGAACGTACCAAAACGGATCGACACGAGCTAAAGTATGAGTATGACATAAACTTAAAAGTTAGAAAAATCAAAAACCTCTCCTTTCTCTTCAATTATGGAAAAAATATACTCCTTTTATATAAAAGGAGACTATTTATACACGGATATTGTAAATCCGAAAACTACGATACCCTGTATATAAGGGGGACATATTCAAACTCCTTCCAAAGAATGATATGTAAAAAATGACAGTTTTCTTTAAATGCGAGAATAAGCACTAAATAGACAGTTCAGGCAAATACTCATACTTTGGAATTCGAAGGTGAACCGTATAGTACAGATCCTTAATACTGGGGTGCCTAACACCTTCCCCAGGGGATCATCAGAACCCTTACCTAGAGTTCTGGATTATGAAGGTTTTTTCACGGTGTTTGAATAAACCCTTCAAAATCAGTTTTCCTCATTTCCTAAAAAATTAAGTGGCGACTCTTTTAAATTAAAGTCCGATAGAGCACCAATGAGTTCGTAGTAGCCTTTTATGCCTTAACACCGCGTAAAAAGTGAACCGTTACAGATGGAGACTCCGCTGGGGACTGAATGGTTCTAACCATAAGGATTCAAAAATATTATGATTTTTATTTTCCTTAACTGTCTATGTGTTTGCTTCCTTGCAATTATTAACTGTCATTGCATGCATATCATAACTCCGCCGCTCCTGACATTTATTTTATACTTTGTTCCAAAGGCGACTTCGCGGAGCACGCGGTTGCTCCTTCACTATAAAACTAAAATTTTCTTTTAGAACCGTAATGAGTCTGGGTTGGTACGTGGTCGTCCAACAGTCCTAACGGTTCTGCCCCAGTTGTGCTCTCGGGTTCCCGGTTATTCACAAAAAATCACTCTAGAAAAACTAGGATAGAGCCAAGCCAAATCCCTACTGAACTAGAGCATTTATACCTAGACGGGCCTTGGGTATCTCAGACCTACCTAAGGCCCATTAAGAGTGACTACTCTATGTTCGGACGGTCTATGACCCGAGAAACACCACATCTCATTTATGTGCTATGTGGAAACGTGTTTGTGCCTATGTGATGAACCATTGATCCTACGGGGATAGGGGAATCTTAACTGTGTTTTATTTTGTAGATAGAACGAAGGATCTGTTCTGACATCGTCACCGAGGCTCCAGAATTGTTGAGGGCCTGGTATGAATGGTTTGGTGATACTCACAAGAGAACGATCAACTGCACTTTAGGACACTTGCCCTCCATTATGACAATGAAAGGTCGCCCGGAGCTAATAGAGGTATTGGCAGGCTATTGAGATGATAAAGAAATGCTGTTACGTTTCGGTGATATTGAAATGACCCCTGCCCTAGAAGAGATTAGAGACGCCATAGACAACAATGGAACCTGTCTGAGGAGGCAACACAAGCCATACCAAAATCTGTTGTTTCTGCACAAGCCCACCGTCGGCGAGATCATGAGATTTCTTGCTTTGACCAAAGCACCTTGGGCACAAGGGCCCACTGTAGCCTTCAGAGATCTAACGTGGAAATTGTACAACAATAAGGTAGATTATGAGATAGAGTTAAAGGATGGGCATACAATGGGAAAAGCGGTATTAACCTTAAGAAAGTAAATCATATGAGTATTATGGCTTCTGTTCAAGTGTGAAACAAATAAGAATGAACGGTATTTCCACACAACAAGGGCTGAAGCGAAAGATTTCATAGTGAGGATACACTGGCGATGAGTGTAATATTAGGATTAGGGGGAGAAGTGAATAATGGACTAAGATGAGAAGTCAAGTGAAATATCCACCGCAAGCTAGTTATATGGACGCGAAATTCCAATGTCGCATACAGGTTGGGGAAGCATCATATAGGGAAAGCCTCAAAGTCAAAAACTACTTGAATCAGAATTTAATAATGCCGTTGCTAAGAGAAAGATGTGTAGCTAACAATAGAAAGGGATTGAAAACTATTTGGAAGCATGCAAATGCTTGACGGTAACAACCTACAATGAAAAAGAATTGATTTGTATGATTATTTAGAAGAGAAAGTTTGTGGAGGATATGAGAATCTCAAGCTTAGAGTATCCTAAACGTAAAGGAATCAAGGCCACGTCGAAAAGTAAATGGAGTAAGATGGATCTAAATGAGAAACTGAAGGTGAAGAAGATAATAAGAAGTAAATTTGTGTAAGACAATTTTGTGGCACTAATCAAGGATGGATGTTGCAATTGTAAGGCATCATAAAAGCTATCTATGGAAATTGTCAGGCTAAGGTACTTAGTTCTCTATTGGTGCCTGAAGATCAATACATTCCGAGAGGCCTGGGAAATACAAGTCATCTTGGTAAACCCCCCCATTGTGAGATAGATAAGCAGATAGAGTTCGTTTTCCAACTTCTTAAGGCACGTTATGAATATGTATGCTAGGCCTCTAAGGAACATGAAGAGACCTGTCAGGGTGGTTTGGAATTGATATATCCAGATGGTCGTATGAAGCTTGCAAGAATGGGAAAGTAGTAAATTATTAGAATGTGGGAATTTCATTTTGAAGAGATTTATGAAGATTATTAAAAGACTCTATGAGAAGTTCTTGCTACCCTCTCAAATAGCTTCGGGGTGGTGAATTAAGTACTAAAAATGCAAGCTTAATGAAGATATTGTGAAGAATACGAAAGCGAAAGAGATGAATTGGGAGGAAAAAAAAAGATATGGAGTCCGGATATCCGCATTCATTTCCACCCCTAAGAGAGATTCAAGATGAGACGTCATTTTCCTCAGGTATGTAATGCTTTCTTTTGATGCTTTTTGGTCGTGTATGGCAATGATTTCTTGTTGCTGTTGTTGTTGCCCCGTGAGGCGATGTTATTTTGGGTTGCTGTGACAGGATGGTAATGCCATATTACAGAGAAAACTCTGGCAAAATTTTCGTAGAATTCCTGAAAACCTAACATTCGAGGACGAATATTCCTAAGGGAGGGAGAATGTTACACCTCCGACATTTCATGTCGTTATGCTGTGGATGGAATAATGTGAGTCTAGAATGTACATGAAGTCCCTACAAGTGGGAAAGGATATTTAGTAATTCTAATTAAGATTCCAAAGACATTTGAGGCAAAAGAAGAAAGCTCGTCGGAGAAAGTTAAGGTAGAGTCTTGTTCGGGAGAATTTCACATCATTTGAGTTAAGCCTTGCTTAGCATCACTTTGAGGAAGAGATATGAAGCCCTTGGATGGTTAATAAATTATTATATGAGTGCCAAGAAGGTTTCATAAGGATTGGAGGTCAAACGAATCAACGAGAGAAGTTCAGGAAAAAGTGGGTTATATGACCACTTATACGGTCCGTATAAGGGGCCGTATAACAGTCACAGAATGGATCAGTCTTTGGAGGAATTATACCATCACTTATACGGACCGCATAAAATTATACTGACTGTATAAGTGTCCGTATAAATCATATCGGGTCAGATCTTTTTTAATTATAAATTGATGACCCAAGTTCATATTTCTCATTTTTTTGAGTAGTAAATTAGCTTGAGTTATAATTCTTAGTATACCACGAGTATAAGTTTGTTGTGGATGATACTAGTGACGTTGAAGGAGTATTACGTGAAAATAAATATGGTATTATGTTGTAGTTATGGTTATGAATGACTTTGAAAAGGGATTTTGAGGATTGAACAATGTTTAACTTGAAAGTCTATTGATTATGATATTATGGGTGTTGCTATTGATGTTTGGGAGTTGTTTAAATTATGGAGAATTTGTTGAAACAAAGGAAGTGCTGCCCAATTTTCGTTAGCCCTTAGTCGCTATAGTTTGGACTTAAGCTTGCTTTAAATTATATAATTTGGTACGACTTCTGTTGAACGTAGAGTTGCGGGCTTGGAAGGAGAACGTTTAGTCGTCAAGAAGACGTAAAGGTATGTTAAGGCTAGTCCTCTTTCTCTCAAAGTCAGGACTCCTATACTACGATTTCCTACATACTTCTATGACCCTTTTGCATTCCAAAAGTTGAGAGTTGACGATTCTTAAGAACTTCTTATGAGAAAGAGATGAGATGTTTTCTATGATGATGGCGATTTTAATGCTAGAAGTTTCCAAGCTTATGGTTGCAAAGATATTATGAGATAATTGAGCTTATCCTATGATTTTCTTGATTTCACTCATTGTTATGCTCTCGCCTTATATTACTTGTTCCTTCGAGGTGAGATGTGGTGATGATGATTATTCCATAAAGTAATCGGAGGTCACCAACCTTACGTTACTCCGATATGATTGTAGCTTTAATTGGGCTCACATGCATGCTTATTTTTTTATATGATTACACCGGTCCTAGTTGGCCGGGTAGACACCACTGCGTTGGGCGTAAGTGGACGGCTTATGGATGATGATAGTTACATCGGGCCTAATTGGCCGGGCAGTCACCACTAGTGGGTGGCGTGAGATGACTATCCCGGACACGGGCTAGTGATAATATATGACTCAGACAACTTACTTATATATATGTGTGTGTTATGATGTGGTTTTAAAAGTAAAAGTTAGCATGCATGGCATCCGCCTTGAGAGGCAATCATATGTGCAGGTTATTTCTTTATCTCAAGTTCCTTATCTCTTTATTATATCACTATCCATGCCTTACATACTCGGTACATTGTTCGTACTGACGTCCCTTCTTTTGTGGACGCTGCGTTCATGCCCGCAGGTAGAGAGGGAGTAGGTCCTGATCCCTAGGAGCATTATCAGCAGATACACAGGAGCACTTCACTTCTCCGGAGTTGCTGTTTATTGGTATATTCTTTTGTGTTTATATTTGGGGCATGGCGGGGTCCTGTCCCGTCCTCATGACTTTCAGTACTCTAGTAAAAACTCGTAGACATATGTGGGTAGTAGATATCTTATGATTTTTTTTTGTACGTGTTTTGTATATCATTTTGTAGCCTCGTGGGCTTATATATTGTACACATATGTATAATTTGAGGAGTGATGGAAGAGCATTTCATGGTACACGTTGTTTGAGAATTGTGTTGATCTAAGTTGAAGACGATGATGAGTGGTGCTTAGTAGGCTAGCCCCGGGTACCCGTCATGGCCCTCTAGCCGGGTCGTGACAAAAGTGGTATCAGAGCAGTTCGTCCTAAGGTGTGTCTACGAGCCGTGTGTTACACCTCAGAAATTTCTCCGTACTTGTATGATGAGTGGAATGATGTAAATTGAGTGAATGATGTTTTATTAAGTCGGGAATGGCTAATTAAGAATTTTTGGAAATAAGAAAGTCGCGGAAAAATTTTCAGCCTAGTGGTCGTATATGGCACTATACGGCTCGTAAAGTGATTTACGGACCGTATAGTGCAGTCGTCCTCCACCTTGTCAAAAATCTCAACTTTCTGTAAATGTTGAATATGGTTAAATACGACCCAGTTTACGGCCCGTAATCTGGTTTACAGACCGTAAACCAGGTCGTAAACTGCCATGTGCACTAGCCAAACTTTCTGTTTTTGGAACGCTTAAAAACGACCACAGTGGACGGACCGTAAATCAAAATACGGTCCGTATATGGTGGTTTACGACCACTGTTCACCCCGACAAGAATTCATTAAAAATCAGATTTTGTGATTTTTAAAAGGGACTTAAGCCTCATTTCACTTCATTTTCATCCATACACCTCAAGAGACATTCTAGAACTCTCCAAATAATTCCTCCACAAGAATTCAAGAGAATTAAAGGGAATATCAAGACCAACAACATTAATTTCATGGAATCAAGGGTAAGAACTCAATAAAGGTTCATCTAAGTGAAGAAATTCCCAAGAAGGTGGGACTAGGGTTTTGGCTAAGTGAAGTATTTCAACTTAAGGATTGTTCAACCATCCTCCAAGGTAAGTTTCATGATTATTCCATATTGTTTGAAGTATTGGAAAGCTTAGACACTTGAAATGTAGAAGAACATAGAAATGGGTCATTATTGAGTGAATAGTGGCATGAATGAATGATAGTGGAATCGAACTATGAATATTGAAGTGTTGTGAGTACTAATACGTTATAAATGATGTTTTTATCATGAAACAAGCATTAAATGCATGAAAATGCAAGGATGAACTAGAAGAAGAAATAAGGGAAAATTGGAGGAAAATGGTGGATTTTGCCAAACGCACGTAAATGACGATTGTCGATTATGATATTGCGAATAATATTATGAATATTGGGAGTTGATATAGAACGTGAGAAAAGTAGTATGAGCGAAGGAAGCGTTGTCCGACTTCTCCTAGAATTAGCGACACGTTCTTATGGTCAGTTACTAATGTTGATACGAATTCTCTTATGAAGGTAACGACGTGATATCGACGGAGAACAAGTGAGCGATATCTTAGCTAAACGACCAAGGTATGTGAGGCTAGTCCTTCTTTCTAATGGCATGAATCCTTTAACTTGAATCCCTATTCCTTTCATGAGTTCTTGCATTCTAAGAAGTTAAAAGCTTATACTTATGAATGTCTATGTGAGATGAGTTATACGATATGATGACACTAGAATGATGATGATGTTATTCCTTGCCTACACTTACCTTATGTACTAGTCCTTTTAAGGTGGGGCGGAATGTCCATGATGGTTTCATAATGTAATCGGGGGATCACGACCTTACGTCACCCCGATAGAGTAAAGTTGATCATGAGTCATATATACGTATCATGATAAGATAAGTATTTTATGATAAGCCTATTACTATGAGAATTTATATTGAGCATGTCATGAGCATTTCACACCGGGCCTAGTTGGCCGGGCAGACACTGCTTCGGCGGGCGGCGATACGGATACACCACGACCTATGGGCGTGGGCAGACACCACTAGTGGGCGGCATGAGATGGTACCCCGGACGCGGGAGGCCTGGACGCGGGCTAATATTATTGATTATCACACCGTTCCGACATGGACGGGCAGCTTGCATATGATGCATACATGTCATGATGATGAGTATGAGTAAGATAGCATGCATTACTTCATTTATGATTATCAGTCAGATCCAGATGTCTCATGTTGATGTTATCCTCATATTA
The DNA here is from genome assembly GCF_019175385.1 of Lycium barbarum. Classification (NCBI taxonomy): domain Eukaryota; kingdom Viridiplantae; phylum Streptophyta; class Magnoliopsida; order Solanales; family Solanaceae; genus Lycium; species Lycium barbarum. The sequence continues at coordinate 15,970,258 of NC_083344.1, read as the reverse complement.
TTGATGTTTCCTTTCATTATGTACGCCTCTCATACTCGGTACAATATTCGTACTGACGTCCTTTCTTCGGACGCTGTGTTCATGCCCACAGGTAGACAGGGAAGAGAGCTTTGCCCAGGTCCTCAGTAGCTGTCAGCTGATAGTTAGCACTCCATTGTTCGGAGGTGCTTATGACTATTCTTTTGATGTACATTCATATATGAATATTTTGGGCATGACGGAGTCTTGTTCCGTCCATGTATTCATTATGTTAGTAGAGACTCGTAGATACAGTGTGGGTTAGATGGTCTCACAAGATGTTTTCATATGTATGTGTATTATTTTGATGGCCAAGGAGCAAATGTATATAAAGTATTTATATTTTGATTAAATATGATTTTCCTACAATTGGTATGTAAAATTGATAAAAGAGTATTAAATGAGCGAGACCAGCAGTAGAGTAAGCGGTGCTCGGTAATTGCTCCGGGTACCCGTCGCGACCCCTAGCTGGGTCGTGACAGAAGTGGTATCAGAGCAGTTCGCCCTAGGAAGTGTCTACGAGCCGTGTCTAGTAGAGCCTTATTTATGGTGTGTTGTGTGCCACGCTAATAAACAAGAGGCTACAGGGCATTTAGGAAAATGACCATCCTTCTTCTCATGAATCGTGCGATAGAGCCATGTCTAGGATTATATCATCCCTAAAAGTGCGTTATGGTTTCAGAAAAATGCCACCGAAAGGAAAAGCTACAGCTGCCCAGAAAGCCAAAGCTACGACGAAGAAGCGAGCAGAAAGGGAGCCTCCAGCGGGGGTAGAGGAAAGTGAATCGCAAAGTGAGGCCGTGCCCAATGTAGAAGAGCAGGGAGGAGCCTCAACTCCGATTCCTCCACCGGGTGCTTCGGGTCAACAAGTGTCCGAGGCTATACATTTATTGACGCAGTTGGTTGCCGCTCAGGCACAATGACAGAATGCGGGCCCAAGTGATCGTTCAGCTAGTACAAGAGCCCGTGATTTCCTTACTCTAAATCCTCCAGAATTTTTTGGGTCGAAGCCGGATGAGGACCCACAAGGTTATATCGATGAAATGCTGAGGACGTTAACACTTATGCATGCTTCTGAGACTGAATTTGTAGAGTTGGCCTCATATAGACTTCGCGACATGGCAGTACTATGGTATAAGAATTGGGTGATAACAAGAGGGGAGAATGCACCACCTCCTGTGTGGCAAGAGTTTGTAGATGCCTTTATTCGTCACTACTTGCCACCTGAAGTCCGCCGAGCTAGAGCGGACAGGTTCTTGAATTTGAAATAGGGAAGCATGAGTGCCCGAGAGTATAGTATGCAATTCAATTCATTGGCCCGGTATGCTCTGACTATGGTGGCTGACATGGGAGACCGAGTCTATAGATTTGTGAGTGGTTTAGGACCACACTTGTTCAGAGATTGCCTGACAGCCTCTTTGCAAGACGGGATGGATATTTCCCGGATACAGGCCCATGCTAAGAACGTCGAGGAACGACAACGACAACAGAGAAGTGATCGTGAGGGTGACAGAAGACAAGGTAAGAGGGCTAGATCTATGGGAGAGAGTAGTGACTACCGAGGGGGACCGAGACAGACATATTCTAGGCACTCAGGTCAGTCAGTGACTATTGCACCTCCTAGATTCTCAGATAGGAGGGTTGACCGTTCTTTTCAGTCAGACAAGGGGCAGAGTTCGAGGGCCTCAGATTCGCAGTCTAGGGGAGACTTTAGCCAGAGGAGACCTCCAGTACCGCGGTGTAGCCAGTGTGGCAAACTACATTCCGGACAGTGTCGTCAGGGTTCGGATGCTTGTTATGCTTGCGGGCAAGTCGGTCACATGATGAGAGATTGCCCCTCAGCAAGAGATAAAGCTGGGACTCAGCCTACAGGTTCAGCAGCGGGTTCTTGTTCAGTACGCCCGACAGCACAGACTCCTCAGACTACAGCAGGTAGAGGCAGAGGTAGAGGGGGATCATCTACTTCAGGTGCTGTTCAGCCCCGTGTGTATGCTTTAGCTGGGCGACAGGATCTTGAGTCTTCCCCAGATGTTGTCACAGATACCTTGACTATATTTTTCCGTGACGTATATGCTCTGATTGATCCAGGTTCTACCTTCTCATATATTACTCCGTATATCGCTGATTGTGTTGGGGTAAGACTTGAGCCAATTAAACCTTTCGAGGTATTCACTCCGGTTGGTGATCCTGTAATAGCGAGACAAGTATATCAGAACTGTGTAGTCATTATAGGTGATCGTCAGACGAGGGATGATCTAATTGAACTTGAGATGATAGATTTTGACGTAATTATGGGTATGGACTGGTTGGCATCATGCTATGCTAATGTTTGTTGCCGGACAAAGGTAGTTCGATTCCAATTTCCGAGAGAGCCCATACTCGAGTGGAAGGGTAATACCGTTTCCCCAAAGGGTAGGTTTATTTCCTACCTTAAGGCGAGGAAGATGATAGCCAAGGGTTATATTTGTCATCTAGTTCGGGTTCATGACACGGAAGCGGAAGTGCCAACTTTCCAGTCTGTCCCGGTAGTGAATGAATTCCCATATGTGTTTCCCGACGAGTTACCAGGCCTTCCTCCAGAAAGGGAGATCGACTTTGCTATTGATGTACTACCAGACACCGAGCCTATTTCTATTCCTCCGTATCGGATGGCTCCAGCAGAACTGAAAGAGCTAAAAGCACAGCTAAAGGATTTACTTGAGAAGGGGTTTATAAGGCCTAGTTCCTTGCCATGGGGAGCACCAGTCTTGTTCGTAAGGAAGAAAGACGGATCGCTACGAATGTGCATCGACTACAGGCAGTTGAACAAAGTGACGGTGAAGAACAGATATCCCCTTCCTAGAATTGACGACTTGTTCAATCAGTTGCAAGGTGCTAAATGGTTTTCCAAGATAGATCTGGGATCGGGTTATCATCAGGTGAGAATTAGGGAAGCAGATATTCCCAAGACTCCCTTCAGGACAAGATATGGTCACTACGAGTTTCGAGTAATGTCGTTCGGGTTGACGAATGCCCCGACGGTGTTCATGAATTTAATGAATAATGTGTTCAGGCCGTTTTTGGATCTTTTTGTGATAGTGTTTATCGACGATATTTTGGTGTACTCTCGCACAGAATCAGAACATGCAGATCATCTAAGAATTGTTCTTGGCGTTCTTCGAGATCGAGAATTGTATGCAAATTTTTCAAAGTGCGAGTTTTGGCTTAATGCTGTTGCATTCCTGGGTCATGTTATTTCAGATGATGGTGTTCGAGTTGACACTCAGAAAATAGAAGCTGTGAAGACTTGGCCAAGGCCTACAACGCCCACAGAAGTTCGTAGTTTCCTTGGGTTAGCAGGATACTATAGAATATTTGTAGAGGGCTTCTCAATTATTTCAGCCCTATTGACAAAGTTAACCCAGAAGTCGGCTAAATTCCAGTGGAGTGATGCCTGTGAGCGTAGCTTCCAAGAGTTGAAAAACAGGTTGACCTCAGCGCCGGTGCTAACACTTCCAGAAGGATTAGATGGCTATGTAGTGTATTGTGACGCCTCCGGTGTGGGATTAGGATGTGTATTGATGCAGAATGGGAAAGTTATTGCATATGATTCGAGACAGTTGCGAAAACATGAACAGAATTACCCCACTCATGATCTTGAGCTAGCTGCGGTCATTCATGCATTGAAAATATGGAGACACTACTTATATGGTGTGCACGTGGACATCTATAGGGATCACAAAAGCCTTCAATATATTTTCAAACAGAAGGAGTTGAACCTGCGGCAAAGGAGATGGTTGGAATTACTGAAGGATTATGATGTGAACATTCTATATCATCCAGGGAAGGCGAATGTAGTAGCAGATGCACTTAGCCGCCGATCGATGGGTAGTTTATGTGGAGTTCCTTCGGAAAAGTGAGAAATGGTTCGTGAAGTCCATCGGTTAGCAAGTCTCGGCGTACGGCCCATTGATTCAGGAGATGCAGGTATTAGCGTCAATGACCCCACAGTTTCATTATTGAATCTAGAAGTGAAGGAACGGCAATATGAAGATCCTCAGTTAAGCCACTATCGAGATCTATCTCAGGAAAAGGAAAAGTCTCCATTCGAAGTTTCCATAGAAGGGGTTCTTAGATATCGAGGCCGGCTATGTGTACCGAATGTGGCAAACTTGCGCCAACGGATTTTAGAGGAAGCACATTATTCCCGGTATTCTATTCATCCAGGTGCAACCAAGATGTACCACGATCTCAAATTGGTATACTGGTGGGATGGCATGAAGCGAGACATAGCAGAATTTGTAGCACAGTGTCCGAATTTCCAGCAAGTGAAGGCCGAGCATCATAATCCAGGAGGGTTATTGCAAGCAATGGAAATTCCTACGTGGAAATGGGAAGAGATTAACATGGATTTTGTGGTAGGATTACCCCGTACGCGAGGGAAGTATGATTCTATATGGGTGATCGTGGATAGACTCACGAAAGCAGCTCATTTTCTCCCCGTTAGAACCACATATTCAGCGGAGGATTATGCTAAATTGTATCTCAAGTAGATTGTACGACTTCACGGTATTCCTTTGGCCATTATCACAGACAGAGGGGCACAGTTCACAGCCAAGTTCTGGAAGTCCTTCCAAGAAGGTCTAGGTACCCAAGTTAAGCTCAGCACGACGTTCCATCCGCAGACTGACGGACAAGCCAAGCGCACTATTCAGACCTTAGAGGATATGCTACGGGCAAGTGTATTGGAGACCCAACAAGAATAGTCCCGATTGATGATGTGCAAGTAACAGAGGAGCTAACATACGAGGAGATGCCCATTGCTATTTTGGATAGACAAGTACGAAGGCTTCGGAATAAAGAGGTTGCTTCAGTCAAAGTTCTATGGCGGAACAATAATCGGGAAGAATTGACTTAGGAAGCGGAGGAGAAGATGAAATCTATGTACCCCCATTTGTTCCAATCCCCAGAAGAGATTCAAGATGAGACGTCGATGGTGTAAGGTACGTATGTTTTAGTTTTGTGTTTTTGGCCGTGTGTGGCCATAAATGTGTTAATATTGTGATATAGCCCTGTGAGGCAAAGATATTGTGGGTGTTGTAATGGAAAGGTAGTATCCAACTTACAAAGGAAACTCTGGCAAAAATTTTCCAGAATCCCCGAGTGTCGAACATTCGAGGACGAATGTTCCAAAGGGGGGAAGAATGTTACACCTCATAAATTTCTCCGTACTTGTATGATGAGTGGAATGATGAAAATTGAGTGAATGATGTTTTATTAAGTCGGGAATGGCTAATTAAGAATTTTTGGAAATAAGACAGTCGCGAAATTGTTTTCAGCCCAGTGGTCGTATATGGCACTATACGACCCGTAAAGTGATTTAATTATCATTTATTAGACTAATTAGTTGTAATTAGAAGTTTCACTGCAAACACTAATCTCATTTTCTATTGTTTTATCCAACTTCCTGTCTAGCAGGTATGAGACAAAATGTTATTAGAGGATTCTGTGGGTCTTTTTATGTTCCAACTGACTGGTGGCTAACCGCTACTAAGGGTGTGTTTGGTAAGAAGGAAAATGTCTTCTATTCAAAATGTTTACTCGGACATACCATACTAACCATCCCCGATCTTTGTCATCCACACTGGAAAGAATTGGGTACTTTTCACGCTTCGGTAGCTTCACTATTCCCCGGACCATATAGTGCAGTCGTCCTCCAGCTTGTCAAAAATCTCAACTTTCTGTAAATGTTGAATATGGTTAAATACGACCCAGTTTACGGCCCGTAAACTGGTTTACGGCCCGTAAACTGATTTACGGACCGTAAACCAGGCCGTAAACTGCCATGTCCACCAGCCAAACTTTCTGTTTTTGGAATGCTTAAAAACGACCACAGTGGACGGACCGTAAATCAAAATACGGTCCGTATATGGTGGTTTACGACCACTGTTCACCCTGACAAGAATTCATTAAAAATCAGATTTTGTGATTTTTAAAAGGGACTTAAGCCTCATTTCACTTCATTTTCATCCATACACCTCAAGATACATTCTAGAACTCTCAAAATAATTCCTCCACAAGAATTCAAGAGAATTAAAGGGAATATCAAGACAAACAACACTAATTTCATGGAATCAAGGGTAAGAACTCAATAAAGGGTCATTTAAGTGAAGAAATTCCCAAGAAGGTGGGACTAGGGTTTTGGCTAAGTGAAGTATTTCAACTTAAGGATTGTTCAACCATCCTCCAAGGTAAGTTTCATGATTATTCCATATTGTTTGAAGTATTGGAAAGCTTAGAAACTTGAAATGTAGAAGAACATAGAAATGGGTCATTATTGAGTGAATAGTGGCATGAATGAATGATAGTGGAATCGAACTATGAATATTGAAGTGTTGTGAGTACTAATACGTTATAAATGATGTTTTTATCATGAAACAAGCATTAAATGCATGAAAATGCAAGGATGAACTAGAAGAAGAAATAAGGGAAAATTGAAGGAAAATGGTGGATTTTGCCAAACGCACGTAAATGACGATTGTCGATTATGATATTGCGAATAATATTATGAATATTGGGAGTTGATATAGAACGTGAGAAAAGTAGTATGAGCGAAGGAAGCGTTGTCCGACTTCTCCTAGAATTAGCGACACGTTCTTATAGTCAGTTACTAATGTTGATACGAATTCTCTTATGAAGGTAACGACGTGATATCGAAGGAGAACAAGTGAGCGATATCTTAGCTAAACGACCAAGGTATGTGAGGCTAGTCCTTCTTTCTAATGGCATGAATCCTTTAACTTGAATCCCTATTCCTTTCATGAGTTCTTGCATTCTAAGAAGTTAAAAGCTTATACTTATGAATGTCTATCTGAGATGAGTTATACGATATGATGACACTAGAATGATGATGATGTTATTCCTTGCCTACACTTACCTTATGTACTAGTCCTTTCAAGGTAGGGCGGAATGTCCATGATGGTTTCATAATGTAATCGGGGGATCACGTCCTTACGTCACCCCGATAGAGTAAAGTTGATCATGAGTCTTATATACGTATTATGATAAGATAAGTATTTTATGATAAGCCTATTACTATGAGCATTTATATTGAGCATGTCATGAGCATTTCACACCGGGCCTAGTTGGCCGGGCAAACACCGCTTCGGCGGGCGGCGATACGGATACACCACGACCTACGGGCGTGGGCAGACACCACTAGTGGGCGGCATGAGATGGTACCCCGGACGCGGGAGGCCTGGACGCGGGCTAATATTATTGATTATCACACCGTTCCGACATGGACGAGCAGCTTGCATATGATGCATACATGTCATGATGATGAGTATGAGTAAGATAGCATGCATTACTTCATTTATGATTATCAGTCAAATCCAGATATCTCATGTTGATGTTATCCTCATATTATTGATGTTTCCTTTCATTATGTACGCCTCTCATACTCGGTACAATATTCGTACTGACGTCCTTTCTTCGGACGCTGTGTTCATGCCCACAGGTAGACAGGGAGGAGAGCTTGCCCCAGGTCCTCAGTAGCTGTCAGCTGATAGTTAGCACTCCATTGTTCGGAGGTGATTATGACTATTCTTTTGATGTACATTCATATATGCATATGTTGGGCATGACAGAGTATTGTTCCGTCCATGTATTCATTATGTTAGTAGAGACTCGTAGATACAGTGTGGGTTAGATGATCTGACAAGATGTTTTCATATGTATGTGTATTATTTTGATGGCCAAGGGGAAAATGTATATAAAGTATTTATATTTTGATTAAATATGATTTTCCTACAATTGGTATGTAAAATTGATAAAAGAGTATTAAATGAGCGAGACCAGCAGTAGAGTAAGCGGTGCTCGGTAATTGCTCTGGGTACCCGTCGCGACCCCTAGCTGGGTCGTGACACCGTGTCTGGTAGAGTCTTGTTTATGAGTGTGAAGCGCGCCACACTTATAAATAGGAGGCTTCGGGGCATTTAGGAATGATTGACCTTCCTTCTTATCATAGATCGTGCGGTAGAGCCATGATATAAGAATTGCCTTTTCCTTAACCATGCGCTATGATTTTAGTAAAGCCTATGAAAGAAAAAGCTACAGCAGCACAGAAGGGCAAGACAGTGGCCGAAAGAAGGATTGAACGGGAGCCGCCTACAGGTATGGAGGAGGGAGAGTCCCAGTTTAAGGTCCTTTTTGAGTCCTCTCATACTTCGCTCACTCCAGAGGAGCAAAGAGGAGCCTTAACTTTAGGTCTAGCACCCCCAGTTCCTCCACCAGATGCCTCAGGCCAGGAGATGAGAGAAGCCATCCTTTTGTTGACCCACTTAGTAGCCGCTCAAGCTCAGCAGTAGGTTGTAGGCCATGGTGACAGGGGTTGGAGGAAGAGGGTCAGGTCTTCAGGGTTTGACCGCAAGTTCAGAGGTGCCCCGAGGCAGCAATTCTCTAGGCACTCAGCTCGTTCAACAGCTAGTGTGCCTCTATAGTTTTCTGCACCTAGGGTTGATAGATCTACTTGTTTGGGGCTAGTTCAGAGTTCTAGAACTTTCAGTTCCCAGAACAGGGATGATTCAGGCCAGATGAGATTATCTATACCATGATATACTCAGTGTGGTAAGCCACATTCTGGATCATACCGCTTGGGTTCGGATGTTTGTTATGCCTGTGCTCGGTTGGGCCATATCAGGCGCGACTGTCCATCGATGCGTGATAGAGATAAGATTCGGCCCACGGGATTTGCAGTTGGATCTTCATCATCAGTATGCCCCCCGAGACAAAGCTTATATATACCAGCAGGCCGTGGTAGAGGTAGAGGGGCAGCATCCGGTTCGAGTGGTCCTCAGCACCGCCTTTATGCACTAGCGGGACCACAGGATCTTGAGTCTTCCCCTGATGCTATCACAGGCATATTATCGGTGTACTCTTATGACATATATATAGATATATATTACCTCTGATGTTGTCGACCGTATTGGGATGAAACTTGAGCCAATCAAACATTTTGAGGTGTCTATACCTGGTGGTGACCCAGTGATAGCTAGAAGTATGATTTATGAGTAAGTAAACCTCCGTGAAGGGAGTTGATTGACATAATGCTTAGAAACAAAAATGGAATTTTAGAAAGGGTGTTCAGGTACAACTTATGAGACAAGCCTTATTACTTTACATTATTTTATAGTAATCATCCCTACGCGGTTAAGTTGTATATCATATATGTTTCTATATGTGGCATCCTAAGGCATGAGATGTGTTTTCTGGGCTGTGTGCAGGTTTGGGATTGTTAAGTTTACAAAGGAAACACTGCCTAAATCCTTCCAGGAATCTAAGGGAAATCATAGAGACTTTAGGTAGGACTATGGCACGAAGAAAGAAAGGGCCCGACAGCTAGTGATTGGAGACGAAGTTAGTAGCCAAATTCAAGATAAGTGTAGTAAGTATGTATTAAGCTGAAAGGAACGATGATTAGGTCAGGATAGAGTAAGAAACATGAGAATGGAAAACGATGGGCTTGGGGTAGGAAGAAGTTTTATATTACTAAGGAGAATTTAAGAGACAAGCATTCCAGAAGAAGTTGCAAGTTAGAAGAATTTGGCTAGCCCTTTTATGCCTTGGAAGATTGAGTTATAAAATGAACTTGATATATATACGTATAGGTTGATGCATGTAACACCTATTCAGATTACTAAGTTAGTCTTCTCTTGATAGTTATAGCGGGAGAAAAATTTTCATGTCACTAGGAGCCAGCCTTATTGACCTCGGTGATACCTCAAGGAAATGGATCAAAAGAGATGTATTCGCAAAAGCTCCTGCCTAGCAATTTGTTGACATTATGACTGCAGTTGTATTCTGTGTTATAGTTCAGGTTAATTATCCAGGAATCTACTCGAACGGTTACATGATAAGAGCTTGCTATTATTGATATGAAGGGAAAAGAAATCAAGATAGGGTTGATCAACGAGACAAAAGAATTATAAGTGATGAATGCTCGGTATGTGTGATGTGTGAAGTGGAAAAAAAAGAAGAGAGGGAAAGAAGGGAAGAAAGAAAGACATTTTGGAAACAGAGAAGGAAGGGCAAAAGTGAGGTGAATAGAAGAAAGGTCTACTAGAGTAGAAACCTGATAAACAAAGGGTGGAAGAGAATCAAACCCTGTGGATATTCTAACACTAAGTAGGAATGTTAACATGAGTCATATAGTGATTGGAATTTTGAATCATGCTGTGAGAACGGTGTGGCTGATTGAACGATGACAAGGAATATGGAACCATTTGTTGAGTAAGATATTTTATGCACGAGGAGTGACTTTGCACAACATCTCTGATGTGGCGTGATTTTCACACCACAATCGATACTTTTCATCTATAAGTTTTACTTGTTGTTAAGCAAGTCGTTGTGATTTTACGTGTTTTTTTGGTGTTTTTCAGGAAAAGGATCAGATTTGGCATGACAGTAGTTAAAGATGCAAAATCAGGGCGTAAACTTGGTTTACGGTCCGTATTCCACAATACGGGCCGTATTCCAAGGTCGTATTAAAGGATTCCAGAAGCTGAAAGTCAAGCTGAGAAAGATGGCAAAATGCGAGTTGTGTTTACGGACCGTGTTTCAGTTTACGGCCCGTCTTCCAGCACGTGTTTAACAATTCAAGAACTGGCAGAAGAAAGGCTGAGTTGGCGAAGGTGAAAGACGATCATGCTGTTTACGGACCGTAAACCACTTTACGGTCCGTATTTCAGACAACAACTGAAAACTTAACTTGGGCGTGAATCGTTTTACGGTCCGTAAAGTGATTTACGGACCGTATTTCATCATGACGGGACTGAAGTGAAAAATCTGTAACTTGTGTATTTTCCAAACCTTATAAATAGTCTTTGTAGGGTTTTTATTACGGCATTCATGATATTTTTGTCTCTTGACTTAGAACAAAAACTTCTCACTAGTTTTTGAAGATTCAAACATCAATTCAAGTATTGTCAATTCTTTTCCATTTCAAAGTAAGCAATTATGAATTCTCAAATTTCTTATCTCTTGTTCTTTGTTATGAGTAGCTAAATTCCCTTACTAGGGTTGTGAACCCAAATGATAGGTGTTTTGTAATTGGGTCTTGTGAATGATATACACATAATGGATTATTAGGGTTTAGTTATTCTTCATTCTTCATTCATAAATAATGGTTGCAAACATTAATTAAAGCCATAAACCCTAAATTTATTTGGAAAAATAATTAGGGTTGGTAAGAATAATTAACAAGAACTCAAAGCTTTAACCTTTGTTTAATAAATTCACTTAGGAATAAGAGGAATTTACTTGGCATGATTAATCGTTCTTCATAATCACTTTCTTATATTTGGAAAAATCATAGAAAGATATAATGTTTATTTATTGGGAAATAGTAGAGATTCACATAGAGATTAAGTGCATTCATATAATGATCCATTACAAGTATATCAAGATCAATACCCATGATCATACACTCTATCTAATGGGGACACAACCTTAGTTTCTTTTACCATAAATTTCCACCGAAGCAATAGTTTAGCAATTAGTCATAGAAACAACCAACTTTTATACAAATTATCGGATCAAGACATTAGACCTAGAACTTAGCATCTACGACTTTGGTAACCTTTTCACACCATATTCTCTGTGGGATTCGACCCCAACCTTGTTGGGTTACTATATTTGATAACGTCCGTGTTATACCATTAATAGGTGTAATTTGAGCGTATCAATCTCTCCAAAGAATTCTAAAAGGACCATGTGTTACCCTGTTATTAATATGTTAAGATGGCAGGGGACAATACTCCTATGGTAGTGTGAACTGATCAGAGAAGAGTATGAAAGGATTGATGTTGAACCTTAAGTTACAGTTTATCAAAAAGAAGTCAATGGTACTCTAAAATATGCTTAGAACGATTGTCCTATGAACGAAATCATTCGATAAAAAGGATGAGAAGTAAGACAAAAGAAGAAAAAAGGTTTGATTGTGAATGATCAATGGAATGACTTTATATGTATGTCAAGATAGCAATGAATGAAATTGCATCAGCGGTGAGTTACACAGTAAAGGTCTCAAGGGAAGGTTATTGAGAAAAGATAAGTCAAGAAAGGGAGTGATTATGAGCTATATCGATGGGAAATGACTAATGGCAAGACGATTTGTGGGTCTTACCAGGATTGAGGAAAGAAGCATAGGGCTAAAGGAAATTCCCTCATGGTTTAATGGCTATAGCAATTAGACAGTAATCAAAAAAGACAATCAAGGAATTAGTATTCGACATTCCGAGGCAATGTGGCAATCTGAGGCGTAAGAATGAGACAAAACAAGATATGGACCGTATACTGGAAGAGGGGCAGAAAATCCAACGTGGCAATTGTACAACAATAAGGTAGATTATGAGACAGAGTTAAAGGATGGGCATACAATGGGAAAAGCGGTATTAACCTTAAGAAAGTAAATCATGTGAGTATTATGGCTTCTATTCAAGTGTGAAACAAATAAGAATGAACAGTATTCCCAAACAACAAGGGCTCAAGCGAAAGATTTCATAGTGATGATACACCAGCGATGAGTGTAAGATTAGGATTAGGAGGAGAAGTGAATAATGGACTAAGATGAGAAGTCAAGTGAAATAGCCACCGCAAGCTACTTATATAGACTCGAAGTTCCAATGTCGCATACTGGTTAGGGAAGCACCGTCTAGGGAAAGCCTCAAAGGTAAAAACTACTTGAATCAGAATTTAATAATGCCGTTGCTAAGAGAAGGATATGGAGCTGACGATAGAAAGGGATTGAAAAATATTTGGAAGCATGCGAATTCTTGACGGTAGCAACCTACAATGAAAAAGAATAGATGTGTACGATTATTTAGAAGAGAAAGTTTGTGGAGGATATGAGAATCTCAAGCTTAGAGTATCCCAAACGTAAAGGAATCAAGGTCGTGTCGCAAAGTAAATGGATTAATATGGATCTAAATGAGAAACTGAAGGTGAAGAAGATAATAAGAAGTAAATTTATGTAAGACAATTTCGTGGCACTAATCAAGGATGGATGTTGCAATTGTAAGGAATCATATAAGCTATCTATGGAAATTGTCAGGCTAAGGTACTTAGTTCTCTACTGGTGCCTGAAGATCAATACATTCTAAGAGTCCTGGGAAATACAGGTCATCCTGGTAAACCCCCCCATTATGAGATAGATAAGCGGATAGAGTTCGTTTTCTAACTTCCTAAGGCACGCTATGAACATGTAGGTTAGACCTCTAAGGAAGATGAAAGACCTGTCTGGGTGGCTTGGAATTGATAGATCTAGATAGTCGTATGAAGCTTGTAAGAATGGGAGAGCAGTAAATTATTGGAATGTGGGAGTTTCATTTTGAAGAGATTTATGAATATTATTAAAAGAATCTATGAGAAGTTCTTGCTACCCTCTCAAATAGCTTCGGGGTGGTGAATTAAGAACTAAAAATCATGTCGGGTCAGATTTTGTTTAATTATATATAGGCGACCCAAGTTCATATTTCTCATTTCCCACATTATCCACAACACTTGAAGGCTCTAGAACATTCTCCATGCCATATCAACACAAACCCAAGGGAAATCAAAGATTAATTACCAAGAATTAAGAGAATCCAGTATGGAGATGCCCTCTAGGGTTTGTAGAAGTCAAGAAATCTTTTGGTATTGAAGTTGGGATTTCTCTCAAGTGAAGTATATGCATCCAAAGTTCATCCTTATGTGATCAAAGGTGAGTTTCACATGTATTTCATGTTATTAGGAGTATTTGAGTGGTTGAATGACTTGGACAAGAGAAGAAATTAGAATATGAAGCTTAAATATGGATTTAATGATATTCTTGAGTAGTAAATTAGCTTGAGTTATGATTCTTAGTACACCACGAGTATAAGTTTGTTGTGGATGATACTAGTGACGTTGAGGGAGTATTACGTGAAAATAAATATGGTATTATGTTGTAGTTATGGTTATGAATGACTTTGAAAAGGGATTTTGAGGATTGAACAATGTTTAACTTGAAAGTCTATTGATTATGATATTATGGGTGTTGCTATTGATGTTTGGGAGTTGTTTAAATTATGGAGAAAGTTGTTAAAACAAAGGAAGTGCTGCCCAATTTTCGTTAGCCCTTAGTCGCTATAGTTTGGACTTAAGCTTGCTTTAAATGACCTAATTTGGTACGACTTCTGTTAAACGTAGAGTTGCAGGCTTGGAAGGAGAACGTTTAGTCGTCAAGAAGACGTAAAGGTATGTTAAGGCTAGTCCTCTTTCTTTCAAAGGCATGACTCCTATACTACGATTTCCTACATACTTCTATGACCCTTTTGCATTCCAAAAGTTGAGATTTGAAGATTCTTAAGAACTTCTTATGAGAAAGAGATGAGATGTTTTCTATGATGATGGCGATTTTAATGTTAGAAGTTTCCAAGCTTATGGTTGCAAAGATATTATGAGATAATTGAGCTTATCCTATGATTTTCTTGATTTTACTCATTGTTATGATCTCACCTTATGTTACTTGTTCCTTCGAGGTGAGAAGTGGTGATGATGATTATTCCATAAAGTAATCGGAAGTCACCGACCTTACGTCACTCCAATATGATTGTAGATTTAATTGGGCTCAGATACATGCTTATTTTTTTATATGATTACACCGGGCCTAGTTGGCCGGGCAGACACCACTATGCTGGGCTTAAGTGGGTGACTTATGGATGATGATAGTTATATCGGGCCTAATTAGCCGGGCAGTCACTATTAGTGGGCGGCGTGAGATGATTATCCCGGACGCGGGATACCCGGACGCTGGCTAGTGATAATTGTCACGACCCAGCTAAGTGCCGCGACGGGTAACCGGGGCTAACCACCGAGCACCGCTCGTTCTACTACTCATCATACTCATTAACTATTCTGTTATCGATTTTATACTCAAGTCATAAGGAAGTCGTGGTTCATTTGAAAACATGGATAGTTTCATATACATAAGCCCTTTTAGCTATCAAAATAATATATACAATTATACCATAATGACCTTGTCGGACCACATAACCCACACTGTGTATCTACGAGCCTCTACTGGAGTACAAGACACATAGACGGGAAAGGATCCCGTCGAGCGCAACATATACAAATATACACAAAAGAATAATCAAGCACCTTCGGGACAAAGGAGTGCTTTCAATCCGCTAATAGCTCCTACGAGTCTTGCTCAAGCTCGCCTCCCTGTCTACCTGTGGACATGAACACAGCGTCCAAAGAAAACGGACGTCAGTATGAACATTTTACTGAGTATGTAAGGAAAGAATGAAATAAATTTAATAGAAGGATCATAAGCCATAAGAGAAGGATATAACCTGCATGAGTATCATAGGAAAATACACTCCTTACATATATCATATTTTTACATGGTTATGGTACGTATGTCATCACATCACATATGTCATCACATCAGAGTCCTCATCGTTAACCGGCGTCCGGGTAACAATCATATGCCGCCCACTAGTGGTGATCATGCCCGGCCCTCTAGGCTCGGTGTAACATCACAGCCCCCTTAGCGGTGACATGCCCGGCCGTCTAGGCACGGTGGAACCATATGCAGCCCGCCTTAGCGGTGACATGCCCGGCCATTCTGACGCGGTGGAATCTTATCATCACATAATCAATCATAACCCATCATTATCATAGCTTGGCATTTTCATACATAACATAAGCATATTATAAGCTAGCATTATTAATCATCTTATAAACATGTCCTGATTTAGCATCATTTCACATGTAGCGTTAGGAGCATGCATTACACTTTGAAGGCAACTATAGCTATGTCGCGGTGACGTAAGGTCGTAAACCCCCGATTATATTATGAACATTTATGAGTATCCTGCCTTACCTCGAAGGAAATAGTGCATAAGGTGAGTGTTAACAATAATGACATCATTAGCGTTGTATCATGAACCATCGAATCTCTATACTCTAGCTCATCATCATCATTATCATGCTCGAATGTAGTTTAGTATATTTAAGGACTCATAAGTTCCATCGTATAGGAGGATCATGGAAAAATTGAAAGATTCATGCCTTTGAAGGAAGGGATAAGCCTTACATACCTTGGTCGTTTAATTAGTCTAGCGTGCGCTTGTTCTCCTTCAACGTCACGTTTCTACCTTCAAGAGAGAATTCGCACTAACGTTATTTAATCGACTATAAGAACGCGCTACTATTTCTAGAGAAAATTGGGCAGCATTTCCTTTGTTTATACTACTTTTCCCATGTTCTATTTCAACTCCCAAACGTTCACAACAACACTCTCAATATTGAAATCAAAAATCATCATTTATATACATTGAGCATAATCCACCATTTCTCTCCAATTCCTTCACATTTATGGTTATAGCTCATTATCGCGTTTCCTCTTATATAATACTTATTTCATGATCTAAGCATCATTTACAACGTACCCATAATCACAATATACCAACATTCATAATCCAATTCAACTATTGTTCAACAATGTCACTATTCAATCATTTATGACCCATTTTTTATGTCCTTCTACAATTCGAGTATCTTAGCTTTCCAATACCTTAAACAACATGATATAGTCATGAAACGTACCTTAGATGATGGATGAACAAGTCTTGAGTGGAGTTACTCCTCTAGCACCAAAACCCTACTTCACCTCTTGGGTTTTCTTGATTTGGATGAACTTTAGTGTGATTCTTACACTTGATTTCGTGGGTTTCATGTAGTTGACCACTAATTTCCTTTGAATTCTTGTAGTTGAAGAGTAGAGAGGGTTCTAGATGTTTCTTGAAGTGTGGAGTGAGAATGAAATGAAAAAGGGTCCTTATACTTAAACTTGAAATCTGGCCCGACCATGTTATACGGACCAACATACGGTCCGTACTATTTATACGGCCGTATGTATGGCCGTATGTTTGGTCCGGAATGTCATCCTCCTCTTGGCCAATTATACGGTCCAACATACAGCCAGTATAATTTTTACGGACCGTATGTTTGGCCATATAATGCCAACTGAAGCGATTTCGTTTTTGTCGGCTCGTTTGATCTCCGATCCTTATGGAACCTTCTTAACACCTGTTTAGCACCTCAATACCAATCTAAGGGATGTTATCACACGTCTCCAACACATCATTATTCCATCATTAACTCGTCGCTGTAAATTCTTATCCGACACACAATGTAAACTTGTTTCCCTTAACAACTTTCTTTCCTTACCTTATATGCTTTTGAATTCTCGTTTAGGGTCATCAAACACTATTTCTTACTCCTCAAAATATCGTACTTCTTAGATAGCCTATTCACTGTATGCTAACGGGAAATTTTCCAAGGTGTAACATTCTTCCCCCCTTTTGGAACATTCGTCCTCGAATGTTTAATCATTCGGGATTCTGCGAAAATTTCGCCAGAGTTTCTCCTGTAATATGGCATTACCAACCTGTCACAACAACCCATAATACCATTTCCTCACAGGGACACAACATAATAGCAACATATTTATGGCCCCACACGACCAAGAGCATGAAAAGTAAGCGTGCGTACCTTATATCGTTGGCGTTTCATCTTGGATCTCTCCTGGGGGTTGGAATAATTGCGAGTATTTGGATTTCATACTCGCTTCCGTTTCCCAAGTCATTTCTTCCCGGTTGTTGTTTCTCCAGAAGACTTTAACTGAAGCTACCTCTTTATTTCGAAGTCTTCTCACTTGCTTGTCTAAAATAGCAATAGACACTTCTTCATAGGTTAGCTTTTCTGTCACTTGCACATCATCTATCAGGAAAATATTTGTAGGATCTCCAACACACTTGCGGATCATCGAAACATGGAAGACTGGATGGACTGATTCAAGTTCCGAGGGTAAGTCCAATTCATAAGCTACATGACCCACCTTGCGGATAATTTTATAGGGTCCAATGTATCTATAGGACTTAACTTCCCTTTCTTGCCAAATCTCATCACCCCTTTCATTAGCGACACTTTCAAATATATCCAATCATTAATTTGAAATTCCAAGCCTCGTCGGCGATTGTCCGCATAAGACTTTTGGCGACTTTGGGCTGTCAACAATCGATCTCGGATCACCTTGACTTTTTCTACTGCTTGTTGAATCAACTCGGGGCCTATTAATTGTGCTTCTCCTGGTTCAAACCATCCAATTGGAGATCTACACTTCCTTCCATATAAAGCTTCATAAGGAGCCATTTGAATACTAGAATGATAGCTATTGTTGTATGCGAATTCGATTAGCGGCAAATGGTCATCCCAACTACCACCGAAATCCAGCACACATGCTCGTAGCATATACTCCAAGGTTTGAATAGTACGTTCGGCTTGTCCATCGGTCTGTGGATGAAATGTTGTACTAAGTCTCACCTGAGTACCTAGACCTTCTTGAAAAGACTTCCAGAACTTGGCTCTAAACTGTGCTCCTCTATCTGTGATAATGGATAACGGAATACCATGAAGTCGCACAATTTCCTTGTGATACAATCTCGCATAATCTTCTGCTGAGTAGGTTGTTCTAACCGGAAGAAAATGAGCTGCCTTAGTTAATCTGTCCACAATCATCCATATTGAATCACACTTACCTCGGGAACGGGGTAACCCCACAATAAAATCCATATTGATCACTTCCCATTTCAAAGTAGGGATTTCCATTGCTTGTAATAAGCCTCCTGGCTTTTGATGTTCGATCTTCACTTGTTGGCAATTTGGACATTGGGCTACAAATTCCGCTATGTCTCTTTTCATGCCATCCCACCAATACGTCATCTTGAGATCATGATACATCTTGGTCGCACCTGGGTGAATGGAATACCGAGAACAATGTGCTTCTTCTAGAATTCATTGACGTAATTCCGCCACATTCGGCACACATAACCTGCCTCGGTATCTAATAATCCCTTCCATAACAACTTCAAATGGGGACTTCTCCTTTCCATAAGATATGTCTTTGTAATAGCACAGTTTAGGATCTTCGTACTGATGCTCTTTCACTTCCATGTTCAAGGATGATGTTGTGGGATCATTAATACTAATCCCTGCATCACCCGAATCAATTACATGTACTCCAAGATTAGCTAGTTGGTGGAGCTCGTGAACCATCTCTTTCTTTTTCGAAGGAACTTCACATAGACTGCCCATGGATCGGCGGCTAAGCGCATCGCCTACTACATTCGCTTTTCCGGGGTGGTATAGAATATTCACATCCTAATCTTTCAATAATTCTAACCACCGCCTCTGCCACAGATTTAACTCCTTCTGGTTGAAAATATATTGAAGACTTTTGTGATCTGTATAGATATCAACATGCACACCATACAGGTAATGTCTCCACATTTTCAACGCATGAACAACCGCAGCTAATTCGAGATCATGAGTTGGGTAGTTCGTTTCATGTTTCCGCAATTGTCTCGAAGCATATGCAATAACTCTACCATGCTGCATCAATACGCATCCTAATCCCACACTGGAAGCATCACAGTACACAATATAGCCATCTGACCCTTCTGGAAGTGTTAAAACCGGAGCTGAGGTCAATCTATCTTTCAACTCTTGGAAGCTACGTTCACAAGCATCATTCCATTGAAATTTAGCTAACTTCTGGGTTAGCTTCGTCAATGGGGCTGAAATAGACGAAAATCCCTCTACGAATCTTCTATAATACCCTGCCAATCCCAGAAAACTACGAACTTCTGTAGGTGTCGTAGGCCTTGGCCAAGTCTTCACAGCTTCAATTTTCTGAGTGTCGACTCGAATGCCATCATCTGAAATAACATGGCCCAGAAATGTTACAGAATTTAGCCAAAACTCGCTCTTTGAAAATTTCGCCTATAATTATCGGGCTCGAAGAATACCAAGTACGATACGTAAATGATCTTCATGTTCTGCTTCCGTGTGAGAATATACCAAGATGTCATCAATAAATACTATCACGAATAAATCCAAGAGTGGCCTGAACACATTATTCATCAAATTCATAAACACGGCTGGAGCACTAGTCAACCCAAATGACATCACCCGGAATTCATAATGGCCATATCTAGTTTTGAAAGCCGTCTTGGGAATGTCTTCTTCTCTAACCCTCACTTGATGATAACCTGACCTCAAGTCTATTTTAGAAAACCACTTGGCACCCTGTAATTGATCAAATAAATCATCTATCCTTGGAAGAGGATATTTATTCTTTATTGTCACCTTGTTCAGCTGTCTATAATCGATGCACATTCGTAGGGAACCGTCTTTCTTTCTCACGAACAAGACTGGTGCTCCCCATGGTGACGAACTGGGTCTAATAAACCCCTTTTCAAGCAAATCTTTCAATTGCTCCTTTAGCTCTTTCAATTCTGCCGGAGCCATTCGGTAAGGAGGAATAGAAATAGGCTCGGTGTCCGGCAACACATCAATGGCGAAATCGATTTCTCTTTCTGGAGGAAGACCTGAAAGTTCATCTAGAAATATGTCTGGGAATTCATTCACTATCGGAACGGATTGGAAAGTTGGCGACTTTGCCTCGGTGTCATGAACTCAAACTAAGTGATATATATAGCCCTTGGCTATCATCTTTCTTGCCTTAAGGTAGGGAATAAACCTACCCTTCGGAGATGCTGTATTACCCTTCCATTCAAGCACGGGCTCTCCCGTTTCATTCTGCAATCAACATTAGCATAACACGATGCCAGCCAATCCATGCCCATAATTACATCGAAATATAACATTTCCAGCTCAATCAAATTAGCTTTGGTCTGGCGATCACATATCACGATCACACAATTCTTGTACACTTGTCTACCTATTACGGGATCACCAACCGGAGTGAATACCTCAAAAGGCTTGATTGGTTCAGGTTTCACCCCAATACAACCAGCAACGTATGGAGTAATATAAGAGAAAGTAGAACCCGGATCTATCAATGCATACACATCACGGGAGAATATAGACAATATACCTGTAACCACATTCGGAGAGGACTCGAGATCCTGTCGTCCAGTTAAAGCATAAACACGGGGCTGAGTGGCACCTGAAGTAGATGCTGCCCCTCTGCCTCTACCTCGACCTGCTGACATCTGAGAAGTCTGCCCTACCGGGCGTACTGACGAAGAACCAGCTGTTGAGCCTGTGGGCTGAGCCCCATCTCTACCATACCGCGAGGGACAATCTCGCATCAAATGCCCAATCTGTCTGCAAACATAACAAGCATCCGAGTCCTGACGACATGGCCCTGAGTGTAATTTCCGGCACCGGCTACATCGTGGAACTGGTGGTCTCCTTTGACTGTAATCACCCCCAAACTGAGAACCCGAAGCTCTCGAATCTGACCCTGTATTGAAGGAAAAGAGTGATAAAATCTTCTATTCACGAATCGTGGAGGCGCACTAGTCGCTGATTGGCCTGAATATCGGGAATAAGTCTGCCTCTATCCCCCTCTATAATCACTGCCTGTGCCTATAGATCTAGCCCTTTTGCTTTGTCTTTTATCAATGTCACGATCACCCCTTTGTGGTTGTTGTCGCCCCTCTAAGTTCTGGGCATGGGTTTGTATACGGGAAATGTCCATCCCATCCTGCAATGAAGCCGTCAAACAGTCTTTGAACAAATGCGGCCCCAACCCACTCACCAATCTATGTACACGATCTCCCATGTCGGCCACCATAGTCGGGGCATATCTAGCCAAGGAGTTAAATTGCATGCTATACTCCCGTACACTCATATTTCTCTGCTTTAAATTTAGAAATCTATCTGCTCTAGCTCGGCGGACCTCGGGTGGCAAATAATGACAGATAAAAGCATCCACAAATTCTTGCCATACAGGCGGAGGCGCATTCTCTCCTCTTGATAATACCCAGTTATTATACCATAAGACTGCCACATCCCGGAGTCTATATGATGCCAAATCCACAGATTCAGTCTCAGAGGCATGAATAATCTTTAAGGTCCTCAACATCTCATCAATAAATCCTTGCGGATCTTCATCCGGCTTCTATCCGAAGAACTCCGAAGGATTTAAAGGCATGAAATCACGGGCTCTGGTACTGGCTGACCGATCACTTAGGCCCGTATTTTGTCGTTGTGCCTGGGCGGAAACCAACTGTGTCAATAAATGAATGGCCTCGGTCACTTGTTGACCCGTGGCAACCGGTGCAGGAATTGGGGCTGGAGCTCCTCCTTGTTCTTTCACATTAGGCGGGGTAGAAGAAGTATTAAACAAGGCCTCATTATGGGATTCACCTTCTTCTATGTTCATCGGAGGCTCTCTTTCTACCCGCCTCTTTGTCGTAGTCTTGCCCTTCTGGGCGGCTGTAGCTTTTCCCTTTGGCGGCATTCTGAAATCACAAAACACTATTAGGGAGGATAAAATCTTATACACGGCTCCATCGCACGATCTCTTAAGAAGAAAGATGGTCATTTTTCCAAAATGCCCTGTAGCCTCCTGTTTATTGATGTGGCGCGCAACACACCATAAACAAGACTCTACTAGACACGGCTCGTAGACACTTCCTAGGACTGAACCGCTCTGATACCACTTTTGTCACGACCCAGCTAGGGGCCGCGACGGGTACCTAGGGCTAACCACCGAGCACCGCTCGTTCTACTACTCATCATACTCATTAACTACTCTTTTATCGATTTTATACTCAAGTCATAATGAAGTCGTGGTTCATTTGAAAACATGGATAGTTTCATATACATAAGCCCTTTTGGCTATCAAAATAATATATACAATTATACCATAATGACCTTGTCAGACCACATAACCCACACTGTGTATCTATGAGCCTCTACTGGAGTACAAGACACATAGACGGGACAGGATCCCGTCGAGCCCAACATATACAAATATACACAAAAGAATAATCAAGCACCTCCGGGACAAAGGAGTGCTTTCAATCCGCTAATAGCTCCTACGAGTCTTGCTCAAGCTCGCCTCCCTGTCTACCTGTGGACATGAACACAGCGTCCAAAGAAAACGGACGTCAGTATGAACATTTTACTGAGTATGTAAGGCAAGAATGAAATAAATTTAATAGAAGGATCATAAGCCATAAGAGAAGGATATAACCTGCATGAGTATCATAGGAAAATACACTCCTTACATATATCATATTTTTACATGGTCATGGTACGTATGTCATCACATCACATATATCATCACATCATAGTCCTCATCGTTAACCCGCGTCCGGGTAACCATCATGTGCCGCCCACTAGTGGTGATCATGCCCGGCCCTCTAGGCTCGGTGTAACATCGCAGCCCCTCTTAGCGGTGACATGCCTGGCCGTCTAGGCACGGTGGAACCATATGCAGCCCGCCTTAGCGGTGACATGCCCGACCATTCTGACGCGGTGGAATCTTATCATCACATAATCAATCATAACCCATCACTATTGCACATTTCATGAACGTATCATAAACTTATCATAGCTTGGCATTTTCATACATAACATAAGTATATTATAAGCTAGTATTATTAATCGTCTTATAAACATGTCATGATTCACATATAGCGTTAGGAGCATGCATTACACTTTGAAGGCAACTATAGCTATGTCGGGGTGACGTAAGGTCGTAAACCCCCGATTATATTATGAACATTTATGAGTATCCTGTCTCGCCTCGAAGGAAATAGTGCATAAGGTGAGTGTTAACAATAATGACATCATTAACGTTGTATCATGAACCATCGAATCCCTATACTCTAGCTCATCATCATCATTATCATGCTCGAATGTAGTTTAGTATATTTAAGGACTCATAAGTTCTATCGTATAGGAGGATCATGGAAAGCTTTAAAGTTTCATGCCTTTGAATGAAGGGATAAGCCTTACATACCTTGGTCCTTTAATTAGTCTAGCGTTCGCTTGTTCTCCTTCAACGTCACGTTTCTACCTTCAAGAGAGAATTCGCACTAACGTTATTTAATCGACTATAAGAACGCGCTACTATTTCTAGAGAAAATTGGGCAGCATTTCCTTTGTTTATACTACTTTTCCCATGTTCTATTTCAACTCCCAAACGTTCACAACAACACTCTCAATATTGAAATCAACAATCATCATTTATATACATTGAGCATAATCCACCATTTCTCTCCAATTCCTTCACATTTATGGTTATAGCTCATTATCGCGTTTCCTCTTATATAATACTTATTTCATGATCTAAGCATCATTTACAACGTACCCATAATCACAATATACCAACATTCATAATCCAATCCAACTATTGTTTAACAATGTCACTATTCAATCATTTATGACCCATTTTCTATGTCCTTCTACAATTCGAGTATCTTAGCTTTCCAATACCTTAAACAACATGATATAGTCATGAAACTTACCTTAGATGATGGATGAACAAGTCTTGAGTGGAGTTACTCCTCTAGCACCAAAACCCTACTTCACCTCCCTTGGGTTTTCTTGATTTGGATGAACTTTAGTGTGATTCTTACACTTGATTTCGTGGGTTTCATGTAGTTGACCACTAATTTCCTTTGAATTCTTGTAGTTGAAGAGTAGAGAGGGTTCTAGATGTTTCTTGAAGTGTGGAGTGAGAAGGAAATGAAAATGAAATGAAAAAGGGTCCTTATACTTAAACTTGAAATCTGGCCCGACCATGTTATACGGACCAACATACGGTCCGTACTATTTATACGGCCGTCTGTATGGTCGTATGTTTGGTCCGGAATGTCATCCTCCTCTTGGCCAATTATACTGTCCAACATACGGCCAGTAGAATTTATACGGACCGTATGTTTGGCCGTATAATGCCAACTGAAGCGATTTCGTTTTCGTCGGCTCGTTTGATCTTCGATCCTTATGGAACCTTCTTAACACCTATTTAGCACCTCAATACCAATATCAGGGACGTTATCACACGTCTCC
The DNA here is from genome assembly GCF_019175385.1 of Lycium barbarum. Classification (NCBI taxonomy): domain Eukaryota; kingdom Viridiplantae; phylum Streptophyta; class Magnoliopsida; order Solanales; family Solanaceae; genus Lycium; species Lycium barbarum. The sequence continues at coordinate 15,945,337 of NC_083344.1, read as the reverse complement.
AAGACATCATTATGCCATCATTAACTCGTCGCTCAAAATTCTTATCCGACACATAATGTAAACTTCCTTCCCTTAACAACTTTCTTTCCTTACCTTATATGCTTTTGAATTTTCGTTTACATACTCGGTACATTGTTCGTACTGACGTCCCTTCTTTTGTGGACGCTGCGTTCATCCCCGCAGGTACATAGGGAGACGGTCCTGATCCCTAGGAGCATTATCAGCAGATACACAGGAGCACTTCACTTCTCTGGAGTTGCTGTTTATTGGTATATTCTTTTGTGTTTATATTTGGGGCATGGCGGGGTCCTGTCCCGTCCTCATGACTTTTAGTACTCTAGTTGAGACTCGTAGACATATGTGGGTAGTAGATATCTTATGATCTCTTTAGTACGTGTTTTGTATATCATTTTGTAGCCTCATGGGCTTATACATTGTACACATATGTATATTTTGAGGAGTGATGGAGATCATTTCATGGTACGCTTTGTTTGAGAATTGTGTTGATCTAAGTTGAAGACGATGATGAGTGGTGCTCGTTAGGCTAGCTCCGGGTACCTGTCATGGCCCTCTAGCTGGGTCATGATAGTGTTGTTGGTTTGCTGCATGGCAAGTTAGTAGTATTACAGTTACAGAGGAAGATCTACCGAAATTCCCATAAGATCTCTGAGAGTTTAACATTCGAGGACGAATGTCTTTAAAGGGGGAGGGGGGGATGTTACACAACGAATATTTTTCACGACGTTTGCGTCATAAGTACACTTACGTAAGCTCAGAGAGGTCATGGAACCATTATACGATTAAGGAATACTTTTAACAAGTGCTAAGAAAGTCTCTAAAGGTTTCGGGATCAGGCGAATCAAAGAAATTAAGTTTGTTGAAATTTTAAAAGACCTAGCAGAATTTTGGATAGGAAATTCTTGTCCAACTTGAGGAAGGTGTATATCCTAGAATATGAGGAGTTATGGAATGCATAATCAATGTAAATTGAAGTTAATGGAGTCTAGTTTCTAATGGAACAAACCGTTTGTCGATACGGCATCAGAGTAGAAAGTTATGGGCTTTTCAAGATAGGCTGCCGCATGGCTTCTCCGCGGGCCCATTTGGAAGGCGATGGAGCCGACCTTCAAGGGGTATAAATACCCCCCCCCCTTACCCTCATTTTATCATCATTCTACACTCCCCTAAGCTCTAGAAACCTCCATAAGCATTTCTAAAACACTTATAACCCTTAGATTAAGAATTCAACAAGATTACACTAAACTAGTTCATGAAACGAGATTCTTCTTGCTTCTACTTGATGTTGTAGTAAGGTATGTTATTCATCTTGACTTTGATATTGAGTTGTTTTTGGAGGATTTTAATGGTTTAAAGTGAAGGGAAACATAGTATACAGGTCGTAGTTTGATATGTTGATGTTGTTGGCTTATGGGCTGATTTTTGAAGGAAGTCTTGGACAAATTTTCATATGTTTGTCATGTAGTATCTTCATTATGTTATTGTTAATGTTGTTATTAATGTTTGGGAGCTGTTTTGGAATTGGTTGAGTAGATAATATAAGGGAAATGCTGTCTGAATTCTGTTAACTTATTAACTAGCGAAGTGTGAGTGTGAAAGTATTCCTATGGCTTGATTATTGTATGAATCATCTTGGATGTAGGTTTGCAGGCTTGGAAGGTAGACTTTGAGTGGCTAAGTAAGCAACAAGGTATGTTAAGGCTGTCCCTTTCGTTGCTAAGGCATGATTCCATTGCTTCGAGCTTACACAAAAGATGTCCATAATGATTCCTGTCTTATAAATATTAGAAGCATATGTTCTTGATGTTCGTATGATATTGTTGATCCTTATCTCATGATTATGGTAATTGATCTTATTATTGATGTTGATCTCATCTTATGATTATTTCTCCTTCAAGGTGAGATATGTCCATGATAATAGTTCCATAATGATAATTGGAGGTTTACCGACCTTACGTCACTCTGATAGAGTCATAGCTTTTATTTGGGCTCTCATGCATGCTTATATATATATATATATATATATATATATATGTAGCTATTTTCTCACACCGAGCCGCGCTATAGTCGGCCGGGTGCGACATCTATTATGCAACCACTGATCAGTTGGGTTTTCACACCGAGTCCCGAAAGAGCCGGGTATGCTTCACACCGAGTCAAAGGGCTGGGTACGTTATGATGATGATAGCACCGAGCCTATATGGACGGGTACAGTATTATATATATATATGAAAATATTTTTTTTAAAGAAGGCAAGCATGCATGACATCCGCCTTAGAGGCATTCAGAGGTACAAGTTGATCTCTCTTATCTTATGTTATCTCCATATTTTCATTATGTTGTTATTTATGCCTTACATACTCAGTAAATTATTCGTGCTGACATCCTTTTGTTTGTGGACGCTACTTTCATGCCCGCAGGTAGACAGGGAGAGTTCAGACTCTTAGGCTGCTATCTCAGCGGTTGTACAGGAGCACTCCACTTGTTTCGGAGTTGCAGTCCAGTTGCTATGATTTTTTTGTGTATAGATGGGTTTGGCGGGTCCTGTCCCGTACTTATTATGTTATGCACTCTAGTAGAGGCTCATAGACTGATATGCATAGTTAGATGTCTTATGGTCATCTCTATTTATATTCTGTTATATCACTACTACGAATAGCCTTCCTGGTATATGTACTTGGGATTAGCTTGATGATGTATGTATATTATATTTTGGGCTCATGTCCTTTACTGCTTATGATATTTACGAGTTATCTATATGACCCACTCAGGTATGACTAAGAGATGCATGTAGGGCTGGGCGTTCAGTCGGTTCGGTTCGGTTTCACAAATTCGGTTCGATTTTTCGATTTTCGGTTTGTAAAAAATAGGAACCGAAACCGAACCGAAGTAACTTCGGTTCAGTTTGGTTTTTGCAATTTCGGTTCGGTTTATTCGGTTTAGATATGAAAACTTTCCCACAGCCACAAGTAGGTGTTTGGACAATTTCAAGCAATTTGTAACAAACATAAGCTAAATTTAGAGCAACGTTTTCTAAGCTCAGAGGAAACAGGAAACAGTAACAGTATTAGTACATCTAAACAGGAGCAAAGCTGTCACATATAAAGACTAGAAAGAGACATACAATACATATATATATGACACAGTCACAACACTGACCATATACATTAGCTAAAAGGGCTACTAATTGGGTTGGATATTTTATTTTGGGATTGGGATTTGTGCCTCTTTAGTTTATTATTTATGGCAGAAGCCCAACATTTACGTGGCTTGTCACCCTTCTAAGAGTTTGAACATAATTAACACAACTTTTAAAATTCCTCAAAAATAGCAATTTTTATTACCTTTTTAAAAATAATAGAAAACAAAACTCGCGGATAATTAGAACATGTAAAAAGTGTATCCCACTAAACTAGGATCCATTTATATTTTCTTCATGTTTATCATCTTTTCTCTGTCCCTATTTAACTTATACATATATATATATATATATATATATATATATATATATATATATATATATATATATATATATATTCTATGCATACTAATGTATTTATATACATGGTATAATTCATCTTTAGAGGTATACTGATGTATATTATACATAGTATAATTTAACATATACTATGAAATTAAGGTTTAATATTAAATATACCTCATATAAATATAATATACTTGGTCTATTTCATTTTTAGATGTATATTGATGTATTTTATACATAGTAAATAAATATAATATACGATTAAATCATATTCTTAAATTGAAAGGAAGTAGGAACACAATTGTTGGTGTGGAAGATAACCTTTTTAGCAAAAATGTAGGAAGAGAATAAAGGTTGTTAATGAGTGGCCATAATCTTGCCCAACTACGTCTTTTAATAGAGGAATCGTTACAATATGTAATTCCTCACTGCCATTCAATGTTGATTAAATAATTATGTTAAAGTTTTGTAAATATTTTTCTATTATTGTATAGTTATGTTTTTTTCCAGAATATATATATATATATATATATATGTTTCAAGAAAAAAGTGGCTTGTTAAAATTCGGTTTTTCGATTTAACCGAATTAAATTTTGCATAAAACGAAAACCGAACTGAATTGTTGAAATCTTATAAATTTAAATCGAACCGAACCGAATAAACCAAAAAACCGAAACCGAAATTAACTTTGGTTCAGTTAGGTCGGTTTTTTCGGTTTGAACCGAAATATGCCCAGCCCTAGATGCATGTATGTGATGCTCGGTAGGTTAGCTCCGGGTACCTGTCATCGTCCTCCGGTTGGCTCCTGACAGATTGTATGACGTTGAATCTGATTTGTGCATTGTTCGCTTGATTTCCAAACATTGGTTGTGTTGCCTAAGCCCTCGTGATTATCATATGTTGAGTTTGGCATTCATGTATGGCATTTCATTCCGTATCCCTTATGGTAACTTGTTGATGTGAGCGGAAATTGACAAAAGAAACATGGCATTGTTGATGGAAAACATTATGGTAACATTGATGAAAGGAAATGAGAATCTGTGATCCGAGGTTGATACCAGAGCGGAATGTGTTGTACTCACAGCTCGAGGTTTCTTGCCGGGACGAGGGTGTACATGGACTTTGCGGGTCCCTCATGGGTCATGACTATTGAGACGTAGAGGTTTCTGTCCATAACATGCTTGTACAGGATTGAGGTATTGGCCATTGCATTTCATTCCATTCATCTGCATTGTACTTCACATCATTGATGTTTTCCTCTATCTTATTTACTCCTTAGTTGTGGATTGCTTAAATGATTATTAGGTTGCATGGTTCTTACTTGATGAGGTGAGGACATTGAGGATTTAGAAGTTGACTTAGATCATGATCTGAGCATAGAGGGACTTTTCTATTTGATAATTTTGATATGTGTGTTGATGTGCTAGTTCCAAGTTTGATTGCCTATCATCTTTATCTGTTAATTCCTACTTGTTATATGCATTTTCTAATCCTTGTCGGCCTATGATACCTATAAGTACATGTGTTTGTGATCATGTTACTCTTGCTACACCCTTCACTACTAAAAAAATCGGGATTTTCGACCAAAAATTTCGACCACACGAGGTCGGAAATGCCCTTTTTTCGACCAAATTTTCGACCACACCCGTAGGTCGCTAACAGGTAGGTCGAATTTTTTTTTCGACCACAGGTGGTCGAAATCAAATTCTACCTAAATTAAGAAAAAAAGATGTTTTCGACCACATGTGGTCGAAAATATTATTTTGATATTAAATTATATTTAATTTTTTCGACTACAAGTGGTCGACAACATTATTTATATTTAAATATAAAAAAAATTATTTTCACAATTTCGATCACATGTGGTCGAAATTTGGCAATAATATTGCTAAATTTCGACCACATGTGGTCGAAACTGTATTTTTCTAGGTACAATTTCGACCACATGTGGTCGAACTAGTGAAATCTCTGGATTGATTTGCGACCACCTGTGGTCGAAAATCTGAAATATGTTTTCCAGCATTTGCCTGCTTTTAACAACACACCTGCCAATTTAACAACCAAATTCATCAACCAAAAAAGCCATCTAATTCATCAACAATGCAACATAACAACCATATACAAAGGATAGAATGACTACATGTAGGTCAGAACATATGGTTAAACATGTAGCCGAAATTAGACTTAATTATTTCGACCACATGTAGCCGAAATTAGATTTTTATTTTTATATTTTAATTAATTGTTTCATATATATATATAATTTAATTATGTATAAAATGTTTTATCCCATTTATTATTTGTATAAAAATTAATTTCGACCACACGTGGTCGAAATGCATTTTTCCTATTAAAAATTCGACCCGGTGTGGTCGAAATTCAATAAAAAATTAAATAAAAATTAAATTCTTCAAATTTCGACCGCCCGTGGTTGATTTTTTTTCGACCAAAAGTGTGGTCGAAATTTTTAGGTCGAAAATGCCCCTTTTTTTAGTAGTGCTTCTTGGGTGTAGAGTTGTTCCGATTTTTTAATTCGAGATTCAGCTAGATTCCGAGGAGTTCGTGGAATGGTCGGTAGAAGCTACTATTCGGGAATCCGCATTTCCAGAGTTCCTCTATTAAGTTTTTGTTTACTTCTTATTCTTAAGAAGAAGTTGTATATCCGTTTGAGTCTGTAACTTTCCTTCAAGTTGTATATTTTAGAAGCTCTTGTACGTGTCTAGACTCGATTTTGGGAAAATGGTATAAACGATAATAGTGTTTCTTCCGTTTGATCTTGTTATGTTAACTGTGTTATGAAATGGATTGATTTATTGTATCCTTATGAGTTGTGATTAAGTAAGTAGATGGATTTCTTTTGGAAAGGGTTCGCCCACCAAGAGGGTTAGTGTGGATGCCCACATGACCCGTGATTTGGATCGTGACACTAAAATACTTTAAACTACACAACTGTTTTTTCGGTGACTTAAAATAACAAATGTTTTAGAGGTTCAAAGGTATGCAAGTTTTATTATAATGACAAAATAGTTCAAGATACTAAATAATTTACTCGTGAATATTATCTAAGCGCCAAACAAGAACAATAAGTAATGAAATAAACTATAGAGAATAAAAGAGAGTAAGTGATTCTTATTAGATTGTCTACGACGTAATTGTCTAGCAACGTCACTGGAAAAGTGAAAACTGATGAGCTTAAGAACTTGAGTTACAATTGAGAGAGTAATAACGTCATTATGATGAAAATCGGATGGGATCATAGGGTAAGTTAAGAAATATTTTATAGCCCAACTCTATAGGTAAGGTCTTGCCCGATTCATGTCCCTTGTTATGATCCATTTTTGCATGTTGTAGTCGTTATGTACGTAGGTGACTTTGTAAAATTGTTGCATCCATCGAATATCGGATTCCTCGAGTACAGGTATAAATTGAACTTATTTTGACTGGACATTCCATCCTCTTGTTGCTATAGCTCCGGAGTTAAATGGCCTTGCGTTGTTGCACCAGAGTCTTGTTGGATAAGAACAATCTTACCAAGCTTGATTTAGTTCTACGCCCGTATTACTGTCGGTGCACTAAGTCTTACTGGACCTTGACCGGCTGCCACGTGTCATTTCCAAATCCATCCATCTATCAAATCTGTATTTTGACCCATACAACAACCTTTCAGCAATAATTTATTATCTATTTCTACTAGCCATAACTTCTTACAAAATGATACGGTCGAACACCTCTATAATGACAGTATTTGTCTGAAAATTTCATAGCCAGGGGCAGACCTATGCCCAATGTAATGGTGCTCCAGCACCCGTTAAACTCGACGCAGTCTAGATATAGTTATATAAAAGATATATAAAAATTTGGAAGAAAAACTCGAAAAGCACCCTAGAAATAAAAAACACAGCCGGGTGCTTTGCTTTCTAGGTGGAACTTTAAAGATTTGGGTGACCAGGGAACTTGGGTTCGAATCTCTGCTTAGGATTTTATTTTATTAAATTTAATGAGACACCCACGACTCTTAAATCCTAGATCCTCCACTGTCCATAGCGGCTACAGTAAGGTGCTGCTATGTATGTATACATGCATTTGATGTTTAAATCTCATTTAGCTGTAATAAATAAAAGTACGCAAAAATTTGTTTTCTGTACTTTTTATTTTATAAACGAAAATAAAATACTTGTTAATTTAAAATTTCAATTGATTTTCATATTTCATTAATTAAAACTTTAAAAGACAAATAAATTACTAATAAATTCATAACTAGTTGTATCTTATGGGTAAAGAGTTAAAATCTAAAGAACATATACATTTAAATTAATTATAAATTTAAATATTTCAAGTTTGACGTAAGAATTCTTCTATAATTGTGGGGTGGAAGAATTCTTTTACAATTGTGGCTTGATTCGTAAATTCCAATCTCTTATTGATAGTATTACTCTTGAATTTTTGAAGACTTTTGTCCAAACTTTCAGCTTGTTGAAGACTTTTGTACAAATTTTCAGCAAAAAGGAATTCAATAGTTTTCTCTCGAAGGTTGTCTAAGGGTTTAACAGTTGACTCTTCTATCTCACCTTAAGTAGCAATAGGTTGAGGGTCTTCATGACATTAATGATGATTGTTGTAAATATTTTAATATTTTATTTTATACATAATATATTTCTTACAAAATATTATTACACAATATTTGAGTATGATTGTTATAGAGAGGTAATTTTACAGTATATCGCTATAATGAATGTTACTGTTGTTATAAGTAGAATGTTGTTAGAGAAGTAAAATATAACATGAAAAATCTGTTCTGAAAAAAATCAGGCCGTTACAAAAAAATATTTTAGCGAATGAGAATTATGGAGAGATTCGACTATAGTAACATATGTTATATGAGCATGTTTGGATTAGCTGAAAAAAAATAGCTTTTAAGCATAAGTGTCAAAAATACTTTTAAGTACTGAAAATTATTTTATAAATAAGCAATTACGTGCTTGGATAAAAGTGCTTAAAGGGTTTTTTAGAAGTAAGGGTAGTATTAAAATTAACAGAAAATATAAGGGATAAAAGGGTAAAGTTATTGGTCAAACCAAAATGACTTTTAAGTCAAAACAAAACAAGTTGGGGTTGAACAACTTTTTGGTTTTGACTTATTTTAAGTACTTTTTAATTTAATTTAAGCGATTTTTTATTTTTGATAAACACTCAAATAAATTAAAAATAACTGAGAAGTTGGTTAGACCTAACTTATAAGTCAATCTAAACGTGTTCTATATTGTTCTACTCCCGCGATTTCTCCTATATATGGTGTGGGTGTCCTAATCCCTATGCTAAAGAACAAAGCCTCGTGCTTCTCACGTGATGAGTATCCCCACCAAATCCATAACAGTACATCATAAAATCCATTCATATACGTGTTTTATTAGTCCCTATTCTCCAAATCCATTGTTATTGTTTAGGCCCTCACCAACTCACTTCCGGCAAATTAATGGTCACTTTTTGGTTCCTTTCTATCCTTGGAGCCTAACACTAGATTTTTTGTTATTTAGATTTAAATTATATTCACTTTTCTATATCCTTAAAATGTATTTTAACATGTTATAATACATGTCATTTTGATTAGATTTTCAATTAATTATTGTTATATAGGAATATATTTATCATTATTGTGGAGGTTCCTTAAGCCTCCACGCGCCAACTATCGATTGATTTCAAACGTTTGGCTAACTCAGCATCGAGATATGTTTTAATACAAAGGAAATGATAGTTTAGGTACGTAACGGAAAACAATGGATAATGAGGTATGAAACTCGCGAAAAATTTATAATTTAAGTTTGTTTTTTACCATTAACTTTTTAATTTATGTAACAATGTTTAAAGAAAGAAAAAATTTAAAATATATAGTCTTAAATATTGTCATAACATTGTTGTGGCTATATAAAATATGTAATTAAGGATAAATTAAAAAGTTAAATTTAAGTTTTTGCAGATATAAAGAAATATGAATCTGTATTTACATAAATAGGTTATAAACAAGAAAAAAATGGGAAAGAAGTAAAGTTTATTTGTATATTGCATGAAAAGTAAGTCGTATTTTTCCATTTCGGTGGAAAATCTAAAAGTGTTCTCACAAAACAGATGTCGATATCACATCTAATTAAATGGATTACAGTTAATTCATTCATGCAACTTGAACTTCTGAAACCGTTGTGGTCCATATAAAAAGAACTAACAACAGCAAAAATCTTTATGGTATCATTTGTATAAAATATTACTCCCTTCATATCATGGCATCATTTGAATTTCAAGAGTTAAACGAAATTATTTTGTAACTGTAACTTTTTCATACACCTTTTAGTTTTTGATTAATTATTATAACTTATACTCCCTCAATCCCAATTTATATGACACTTTTTCCTTTTTAGTCAGTAAAAAAAAATAGTACATTTCTATTTAGCAACAATTTAACTCTAAAATTCTCATTTTATTCTTAATGAAATGATTTCTAGCCACAAAATCTTTTATGGCTTGTTTTAGACCACAAGATTCAAAGGTCTTTCTTGTTTTCTTAAACTTCGTGCCCAGTCAAACATCGTCATGTAAATTAGGATGGAAAGAGTTGTACTTTGTGTGTAGTTTCTAAATACATAAAATTTATTTCAAAAAGCTTAAAATTTTTATTTTTAAATTTACTACAACAACATATACACTGTAATTCCAAAAGTGGATCCAGGGAGGGTGGCGTGCACGTATAACCTTACCCCTACCTTGTGAGGGTAGAGAGGTTGTTTCTGATAGACTCTCGGCTCAAGAAAAGTATATCAAAACAAGTTTTACAGTAGAGAATAACAGTAACAACAACAAATAACACGGTAACTGAAGTAAAGGAAACAACATGCAATAACAAAGTCGAAGTATAAGAAAGTAGGAGAATAAATAATAATAATAATAATAATAATAATAATAATAATAATAATAATAATAATAATAATAATAATAATACTGCCAAAGGAAACTATACAACACGCAACTACCTAATAACCTTGTATCCTAAATCTTAACCTTCATGTCCTCCTATCTGGGATCATGTCTTTGTGATATGATCCCAATTGGCACAAGTCCCTTAAGACCTTTCACATGTAGCCAAGCAAAGAATTTACAACTACTCCAAGCCATGTTCATGAGGAGAGGGGCGTTGGAAGAGCTTGAGGAGAGAATTTCAAGAGTTTACAACATTTGGGAGATAGCTTGGGAGGATCTTCAAGAGACCACCTCAAAAAGTGGCTAGGAGCGCAAAGTGGCTAGAAATGCAATTCATGGCTAAAAGATGCAAATCTTGGTCTAGAATTCAGTTCAAGGCTAAGGATGAAAATTAAGGTCACAATTGCAAGCATTGGACAATTGGAGCATTGAAGACCAATGTTGGGGTTATTTTCGCAAAGAGCCACTTTAGGGCCTTTGTTGTGATCTCAAGACTATAAATAGGACACTTATTCTTCATTTGCTTTTTAGCTTGAATATTGATGAAAAACTCATTTTGAGAGATTTTTTAGTTTTCTTAATATAGTTTGTTTGGTTGACTAAGTATGATTTCTTAATTGCCAATTGAATTCTTTCCATTGAATTCTCATAGGATTGCTCATTTGTGGACTTCCAATTTTGAGTCATCTTTGGATTCAGATAGTTTAGGTTCCTTGGTTGAATTCCAATTAGGAGGATTTAGGTTTAGAATACCTAAGTTTTCCTATAGAGTTCATTACTAAGTGGGTCTAACTCCTATCTTCTAATTTCTCGTCCCAAATTCTTCATCTATCCCTTTTATTTCCTTTTGTTGTTTTTGAATTTCTTAGAGTTTCAATCAGGTTTCTATCATTTGGTATCAGAGCAAGGTTGAAGAGTTGTTCTATCAATTCTTCAATCCTTGGTTGAACAAAAAGAAAAATCAAAATTGTTCTTCTGTTGTTATTTTGGTGGATTTAAGGTTGAATTTGAGTTTGTTGCTATCAAAAACTTCTAAATCCGAAGTTTAAAGTTATTTGGTTGGGTTTTGAAGTTTTCACCATTGAAGAACCTTCAAAACCTTGAAGAACTCCAATTGGGTTTAGTGATTCGGGGCTCAATTAAATCTAATTTGGATTGGACTTTGCTCTCCAAGTGAAGAGGACCCTATTTCTGAAATTTGGTAAAAAAACAAGTTGATTTGAAGGTGATTTGAATTTTGGGTTGTTCTTGGTGTTCATAAGGACCTTCATAGATTCATATTGGAGAAGAAGACCAAAAAGGAAGGTTTGATCCAAAAAGTCAAGTACAAAAGTGAAAAAGGTGTTTGTGAGGTCAATAATAGTAAAATACCTAAAAGGTACAAGGAACATTCCAAAAGGGGAAAATTGTTGAGGAACATCAAGGTACAAGGTCATATTTGGCACAAAATTCGAGGAACCAAACGAATCTGAAAATTTAACAATTCGCGCAAAATTTGCGGTCAAGTTTGCGACCACATTCTATACTTGCGACGCCGCAAGTCGATCGCATCTCCAAAACAGTAAGTTTGCAATTTTTCAAAGTTTGCGGCCGAGTTGCAACACAGCAAAGGGTAAATTACATTTGGCAAGTGCGTTTAATACTTAGAGTTTGCGGCCGTATTTGGCCACTTGTAGGGCGCATCTTATACCATATGCAACCCATATCCGAAGACCCAACCTCTAATTGTACCCGCATTTTCCCGAAATTGTGTTCCATTTTCGATCTTCAACCCGGTTTCATATCATTTTCGTTTCTAAGTCTTCAGGTACTTCTTAATCTTTTACTTGATCTTCCAAGCTAATTGACACTAGTAAATGAACTTACTTAGTTGCTGATTAGTTCTTAAGTCCGTTATTTCGTTCGTGCTAATTCTTCTTAAGTTTTTCCATTTATTTCGTTGAAACTTTATTGGCTCTTGTCAGTTTGCTTTGAGTCGTCCTTCATTCATTTGAACAAGAATCTATTCTACCACAAAGGATAAGCAACCGTGTGAATTTGATTGCTTAAGCGATTCATCAACAATTTCAAATGAGCACGGGAGTGTGTAAGAATTTAAGAGTTCAATTCGAGTGACGTGAGGCTTTTACCCCTAACGTCGTTTGCTAGTTTTGCAGGTTATAATGTCTAATCAAGGAGGTCATACTCAAGAAGTGGAGGAACCATCATACATGGTGAATTCTTTGAACATGATCATTAGTAAATTGGCAACATTGACTTCGATTATGGGAGGATTGACAGAGCGGATGGGTAAATTGGAGGAGAAGGTGGTGCAAGTTGAGACCTCAAGCAGAGTGGGCACTCCCCATTCTCAAGCTGAAGGAGATTTGCCTAAGAATATAGAGACTACACCGACTCTTACACCCGGGGAAGCACATGTCTTGTGCTATCCCCTACCACCTCTTCACCTACCCAAAGAGCTTCACAAAACCAACTACCCACCTTCCAAAACACCAACCGACAAACCTATCCTCAAATGTACTAAACAACCCAAAAAGAGACAATACCACAAAGAACCACACAAAACATTTTCTAAGCACCTCAACAAAACCAACAACAAGATCCCTTCCAAAACCAATTTCAAAACCCGTTGTTTGATGAGGAGGTTGAGGAGATTCAACAAGAAAGATTGGGAGATGAACCCCATAATGGAGGAAGGCGTGGTCCAATGGCTAACCGGGATAGAGGAAGATAGGGTGGATTTGGGAGATTTTAAGGCCATGATGCAAGATTCCAAGGTCATGAAGAGTGAGGAGATAATGATTGGAACTTGAATACCATCAAGGTGACCCTTCCAAGGTTTAAGGGAAATAGTGATCCGGAAGAGTTCCTTGAATTGAAGTTGCAAAGTGAGAGGATATTCCTCACCAACAATGTGTCGGAGGCGTTGAAAGCAAGGTATGCCCTCACCCAATTTGAGGGATATGTATCAACTTGGTGGGAATCCAAAAAGCGAGATAGAGCTCAACAACATATATTTGATCTCTCTACTTGGAACTAATTGATTGAGCTCATATAAACGAGGTATTTGCCTCCTACATACTATCAAGAAAGTGTACATGTTGAAACAAGGCTCCAAGAGTGCTGAGGAGTACTTTGATGAGCCTGAAAATTAAGAATGAAGTCCAAAATAGAAGAACACTTAAACTACACTCTCATAAGATTTGTGGCTAACCTAAATCGGGAGATCTCCAAACCCATGAGGCTACAAACTTATAGGAGTCTAGAGGAAGCGTTTCATGATGCTTCCAAGGTTGAAGTAGATTTGAAGGAAGAGAGAGAGCGTACAAGGATAAGAACACCGCATCTTCAACATGGAACAAAGGTAAAGAGAAATGGAAAACTTCCACTTGCGAGAAGCCCAAGACCACCACTCAAGCACCTCAAGCCAAGTTTGAATACAAGGCCAAATGAGATGATAAGGCCAAAGGAGGTAACAATGATAAACCTAACTATCCTCATCCATCTACCATCCAATGTTTCAAATGTCAAGGTAGAGGGCACATTTTAAGTTAATGCCCCAATAGAAGATCAATTATGCTTCTACGTGATGGGTACCAAATTGATGAGGAAGATAAGGATGGGGTTGGTAGTGATAATGAGGGAGAAAATATTAGGCATGAGGGTGAATCCGAAGATGATGTTAAAGAAAGGATGGAGGAGAGATTGAACTTTGCCATTGTAGCTAGGAGAGCCATAGGTTCATTAGCTAGAGAGGAGAGTAATCAAAGGGAGAATCTATTTCATTCTAGATGCAAGATAGTGGACAAGGTGTGTTCCTTGATTATTGATAATGGGAGTTGTACGAATGCGGTGAGCCAATTTTTGGTTGAACACATAAAGTTTTCCACAAGGAAACATCCTAACCTCTACAAACTACAATGGTTCAATGAGTGTGGTGAAATGAGAGTGACCAAGCAAGGCGTTATCAAGTTTAGCATTGGGAGGTATGAAGATAAGCTCTTATATGACGTAGTACCAATGTAAGCATGTCACATCTTGCTTGGGAGGACTTGGAAATTTGATAGGGATGCGCAATATAGTGGGAGGTCTAACAAGTATACATTTGTACTTGGGGGTCGGAAATTTGTTCTTGCTCCATTAACACCCTATCAAGTGAGTGAAGATTATAGAATTATGAAGGAACTCCGAGAGAGGGTTCAAGTGGAGGAAATGCAGAAGCATGAGAAGGGAGCCTTGGTGACCACTGGTGGAGAAGAATCATCTTAAGATGGATCCAAGAGGTGCATGTTGGCCAAACCAAGCAATTGTTTGAAGGGAATTGATGAGAGGCACTTCATGGTGTACCTTGTAAACAAAGATCTTCTTTTGCATACTAATCGAACTATTACCACTTTGCCTAGTAGTGTGTCTTCTCTTTTGCAGGAATATAATGATCTATTTTTGGAGCAGATACCAATGGATTGCCCCTATTGAGGGGTATTGAACACCAAATTGACTTTGTGCCGGGTTCACAAATTCCCAACAAATCGGCTTATAGGAGCAATCCGGAAGAAACAAAAGAATTGCAAAGGCAAGCTAAGGAACTTCCTGAGAAGGGTCTAGTGAAGGAGATTCTTAGCCCATGTGCCGTTCCAGTGATTCTTATTCCTGAGAAAGATGGTACTTGGAGGATGTGCATTTATTGTAGAGCCGTTAACAAAATCACGGTAAAGTATCGCCATCCTATTCCTAGACTTGATGATATATTGGATGATCTTTGTGGCTCAAATATGTTTTCGAAGTTTGATCTTAGAAGTGGCTATCACCAAATTCGAATGAACCCCGGTGATGAGTGGAAAACGACCTTCAAAACCAATTTTAGCCTCTATGAGTGGCTTGTCATGCCATTCGGCCTAACCAATGCACCTAGAACATTTATGAGATTGATGAATCATGTCTTGAAACCCTTTATCAATAAGTTTGTGGTTGTCTATTTTGATGATATTCTAGTGTATAGAAAATCAATTGAGTAGCATGTAGGCCATTTGAGGAAAGTATTTGACGTATTGTTGTGTGAGAGGTTGTTTGCTAATCTCAAAAAATGTTATTTTTGTGCTGATAAAGTGGTATTCTTGGGTTTTGTGGTAACTGCAAATAGTGTGGAGGTTGATGAAGAAAAGGTGGAGTCTATTAGAACTTGGCCAACTCCTAAAAATGCAACCGATATGAGGATTTTCCATGGGTTGGAAAGTTTCTATAGGAGGATTGTAAAGGTAATTAGTACAATTGCCTCTCCCTTGAACAAATTGATAGAAAAGAATGTTCCTTTTGTTTGGGGAGATGAGCAAGAGAAAGCATTTCAAGAATTTAAGTCCATGTTCAGTTCGTCACCATTGTTGCAATTACCCAACTTTGAGAAAACTTTTAAAGTTAAGTGTGATGCTTTCGGGTTTGGCATAGGTAGGGTATTGATGCAAGAAGGTAATCCATTGGCTTACTTTAGTGAAAAGCTTAAAGGGGCGTCATTGAACTACTCTACTTATGACAAGAAATTGTATGCACTTGTGAGGGTATTGACCTATTGGCAACATTATTTGTGGCACAAGAATTTTTGATTCTTTTGGATCATGAATCTTTAAAGCATTTGAAGAGCCAATCCAAACTCAACAGAAGACATGCAAAATGGGTGGAACTTATTGAAGCTTTCCCTTATGTGATCCATTACAAGAAGGGAAAAGAAAATGTGATGGCGAATGCATTGTCTAGAAGGTATGTCTTGCTAAACACTATGACTTCTAGGATGATGGGATTTGAAAGCCTTAAGGGATTCTACTCTCAAGATCCCGATTTTAAAGAAATTTCTGAAGATTGACTCAAGGAAAAATGATTGAACGGTTCCAACTTGTAGATGGGTTCTTATTCAAAGATGGAAAGGTTTGTGTCCCTATGAGCTCATAGAGGGAGTTGTTTGTCAAGGAAGCCCATAGTGGAGGTATGATGGGTCACTTTGAAGTGGATTCTCTGTTTTGATGTCCTGTTCTTGTTCTTTTGTATTTGCTGTCGACCTTCCCTAATAGAAACAGATCTGGCATCTTTGCCTCTTCTGCCAAGACACTTGACATTCTACATGAACAATTCTATTGGCCCAAGATGTGGCGTGATGTGGAAAAGATTTGTGGGAAATGCTTGGAATGCAAACAGGCCAAGTCCAAGACTCGGCTTCAAGGTATGTATACTCCCCTTCCTACTCCTACTGGTCCTTGGATTGACATTTCTATGGATTTCATTTTGGCTCTTCCAAGAACCAAAAGGGGTTATGATAGCATTTTTGTTGTGGTAGATAGGTTCTCTAAAATGTCTCATTTTATACCATGCTATAAATGTGATGATGCATCTCATGTAGCATCTTTTGTTTGTAAATCATGTGCTTAAATTGCATGGAGTCCCCCGCACTATTGTTATTGATAAGGATTCCAAGTTCCTTAGTCATTTTTGGAAGAGCCTTTGGGGTACACTTGGTACCAAGCTCATGTTCTCTACTTCTTGCCACCCTCAAATGGATGGTCAAACTGAAGTAGTGAATAGGACTCTGGGGAGCATGCTGTCACGACCCGACTAGGGCCGCGACGAGCACCCGGCGCTACCCCACCCGGGCACCCTCCAACATACTTTCACATAACGTCTAGGTGAGCCATAAATCAAATCATGCATTCTAGCCATCAATCATACTAGTCCCAGTTGGACGACAACATTTCTTATATCATCATAGGCATCTATACCACACCAATGTACATGGGCCGACAAGGCCAACAAAATGACATACAAAAATATAGGCCGACAAGGCCAAACACATCTAACCACATACACATGTCTACGAGCCTCTAAGAAGGTTATAACATATCACATGAGCGGGACAGGACCCCGCTATGCCCATAATTATGTACACAAAAGAATAAGTACCCAAAATCTATAGCTCCGAATGAAATGGAGCTCCGCTATGTAGTCCCTGAAAATATAACTATGGATCAAGCCTGTCTCCCTGTGCACTTGTGGGCATGACGCAGCGTCCACAAACAAAAGGACGTCAGTACGAAGAATGTACTGAGTATGTAAAGCATGATCAATATCAATATGAAAGCTTAAGAGTCAACATATGAGATAGCATAACATGGGAGATAATAATATCGTCGTCATAGCACTTACTTGCTTTCCACAAGGACATTCCATTTCTATTGCGTATCCGTGTACATACATCCATATCTGTATTTATTTATCTTCACATTCATTTTTATAAAATATTTTGCGTACTCATATTGATGTCATACACACACACACACACACACACACACACACACACACATATATATATATATATATAGCTATAGCGTGCCCGACCATTAAGGTTCAGTGTTTCATACATACTTGGCCAACCAAGGCTTAAGGTCATACATACCTGACCCTACCAAAGCATCAGGGTTATCCGTACCTTCTGCAGAAGTGCGCGCTCGTTTCATAATCATATACATACTCTATACATATTCATATACATATATTCTTACCCGGCGTCATAAGCTCGGGGTCTTATTATAGCCCTTCATAGGAACACATACATATCATAGCTCGTAAGCATCTTTAGCATCATTTTATTCTCATCAGCATTACTATAGTTGTCATTATTGTTACATCTACCCTATAGACTTACTCGTCATACGAGGAACTTAGTACAATCGTAGCACATCGAGCATCGGGAGCTTACTAGCTCGGAGAATCAAATCGTTGAAGGGAATCATAGTCTTATAGGAGATTTAGACGTTTGGCCAAAGAACCATTCCTTATAAAAGAAGGGTTAGCCTTACATACCTTTTCGTTCGACTATATAACACTTGCACGTCCCCTTCCACGCTTGCGTTTATACCTTCATCAAGGTCATACTATCGTTAGAATTGACAACTAGCATAAATGGCTAAAGCTAGGGAAAATCGGACAGCATCTCCTTTATTTATACAACATTCCTCCATATCGTAATTAAAGTCCCAAACGTCAACAATACATTTACAATATCATAACAATAGCCTTTAGTCATCTACATTATCCATATTCTCAATTCACTTCCAATTTTCCATATTCAAGACCATAACACACGATTTCGTCCATTCACATACAATGCCTATTTCATGATCTTAATGTCATTTATAACCCATTAATGTCACAACACAACAACAATCATGATTCAATTCAAACTATTTCTCAAAACGTCACTATTCATCTTTCATGACCCATTTTGCTATACTCTTCTAAAATCCAAGCATTTCAACTTCCAACTACCATAAACAACATATAAATGCCATAAATCTTACCTTAGATGTTGTAGGAACAATCCTTAGTCGAAATACTCCACTTGAGCAAAAACCCGCGTTTTTCTCCATTTGAATTTCTTGACTTGAATGATCTTTAATGGGTTTGCTTACACTTGATTCACTTATTTTGTGTTGTTGATCACTAAAAACCCTTGAAAACTTGTGGAATATATGTAGATAGATGTTTTAGAGAGAAGGGGTGTCAAGAAGAAATGAAATGAAATAACATTGGTCTCTTACATTTATTGGACAAAATCTGTCCCGACCAAACATACGGACCAACATACGGTCCGTATAAATTGTTCGGGCCGTATGTTTGGTCGTACAATTGGTCCAGAGAGTTTGGCCAATCTGGGTTGATTATACGGTCCCAAACATACGGATCGTATAAATTATACGGCCAGTATGTTTGGCCGTATAATCCTCAGTGATCCTGAAGTTCGTTTCGTCGCCTCGTTTGATCTCCAAATCCTTATGAAACCTTCTTAACACTTGTTCAACACTTCAATACCAATCCAAGGGACGTTATCACTCTTCTCCAAGACATCATTAATCCCTTACTAACTCGTTACTCGTAATTTCTTTCTGATGCTTATCAAAATACTTTGCCTTCTCTTGGCAATCCTCTTCCCCCATCTCTAACATCTTTGAACTCTCACCTAGAATCATCGAATGTCATCGATCGCCCATGAAAACATCGTATACTCATACTCCTCACTAGTTCATTCACTTGCGTACCAACGAAAGATTTTTCGAGCTGTAACACATGCTTAGATGTATGATTAAAGGAAAACCCACTTCTTGGGAAGACCGTTTGCCTTTGATTGAGTTTTCTTATAATAGGTCTCTCCGTTCATCTATTGGCATGACCCCATTTAAAGTGTGTTATGGTTTTAATCCTTTGATTCCCTTAACCTTAAACCCTTCGTCTAATGATGTTGTTGTGAGTTTAGATGCCAAGCAAAGGGCGGCCAAAATGGTGAAAATCCATGCCAAGGTAAAGGAAAGCATTGACAAGATCAACACCAAAGTGGCCAAGAGACAAAACCATGGGAGGAAGAAAGTGTACTTCCAACCCAATGATTGGGTTTGGATTCACTTCCAGAAAAAAAGGTTTCCCCAATTGAGGAAAGGAAAGTTGAGTCCAAGAGGAGATAGACCATTCAAAGTCCTTGAGAAAATCATTGACAATGCCTACAAGATTGACTTATCAAGTGAGTATAATGTCCATAATGTTTTTAATGTAAGTGATCTTTCTTCAGTGATCTTTCTTCTTGTATTTTAGGTATGCCTTTAGATTCCAGGACGAATCTTCTCCAAGAAGGGGAGGATGATATGATCCCAATTGGCACAAGTCCCTCAAGACCTTTCACACATAGCCAAGCAAAGGAGCTCCAACTACTCCAAGCCATGTTCATGAGGAGAGGGGCATTGGAAGAGCTTGAGGAGAGGATTTCAAGAGTCTACGACATTTGGGAAATAGCTTGGGAGGATCTTGAAGAGGCCACCTCAAAAAGTGGCTAGGAGCACAAAGTGGCTAGAAATGCAATACATGGCTAAAAGATGCAAATATTGGTCTAGAATTCAATTCAAGGCTAAGGATGAAAATTAAGGTCATAATTGCAAGCATTGGACAATTGGAGCATTGAAGATCCATGTTGGGGTTATTTTCGCAAAGAGCCACTTTAGGGCCTTTGTTGTAATGTCAAGACTATAAAGAGGACACTTAGTCTTCGTTTGCTTTTTAGGTTGAATATTGATGAAAAACACATTTTGAGAGATTTTTTAGTTATCTTAATATAGTTTATTTGGTTGACTAAGTGTGATTTCTTAGTTGCTAATTGAATCCTTTCCATTGAATTCTCATAGGATTGCTCTTTTGTGGACTTCCAATTTTGAGTCATCTTTGAATTCAAATAGTTTAGGTTCCTTGGTTGAATTTCAATTAGTAGGATTTAGGTTTAGAATACCTAAGTTTGCCTATAGAGTTCATTACTAAGTGGGTCTTACTCCTATCTTCTAATTTCTCATCCCTAATTCTTCATCTATCCCTTTTATTCCAAGCGTGCCAAGTCCTATCTAATCAAATTAAAATTAAGAAATTTAATAGTCAAAATTTAAATTATGCCACAAAATTTAAATTATGCCCTTAAACTTGTCGGATTATTCCATTTAGACACTTAAATTAAGAATTATTCCTATTAAACACTTAAACTTGAGTCAAACTGTGCCTATTTAACACAGTCTGCTAACACGACATAAAGCATGTGATGCACTTTCCTATTGGAGCGTGGAAAGTCCTAATTTTTTTAGTTTTCTGCTTTTGTGTCCTTCAACTAAAACTGCCGCCACCCATCTCCGTCACCTCTGTGACCGGAACAATTGTGTCTACCTTCGCCACCAAAACAACCTCGCCTACCTCCTCCATCACCATTGTAGCTGTCATGCCCCGAACTATGTCCTGGGCGTAACAAGGCACTCGGTGCCTAAATGCATGTGACCGAGCGAACCCATAGGTTGGATGAATCAACATGTGATATCAAAACATGCAATAATAAGAAAATAAGACTAAAACATGCTGATTAACTAAAAGTCTGACTGAAATATATTAAATGCGGAATTACTAGTTTAAGTTTAAAACATTTGAAATAAATGCCAACAAGGTTAACATTTCAAGGTCTACTAATATCTGACAGACTGGACTATGTCTATGAAGACTCTAATGAATACTGAAGGGATAACTGTCTAAAACTAGAAAGACTGAAATCAGGATAACACCACGGATGAATTGGGGCTCACCAAGCAGCTGATACGAGCAAGTATGAAGAACGAGGCGTAGAGAGAATCATGAACATCCCCTAACGTAGATAGTTAGCCTCACATACGTGTGTATGCTCCAAACTTGTATCTATAAGTATGACCTTGAGAAGAATCTCCAAAACCTATGTTTTAAACCTTGGACATGGGTTTTCTTGAAAACCCTAGGTTAAGAACAATGATTCCCTAATTAGGTTACCTAATCTTATGCTAGAATTGACTCGGAAGTGTTTGAGATGCTTACCTTAGAGCCTTGTATTGTTTGGAGAAGAGAAACTTCGTTCTAGGGCATAATGGATTATGAAAAACTGATTTTCTAGACTTAAGGGCCCTATTTATACTTTTTGCTATCGTCGTATATTAATGGTTCACTTGACGGGCCATCAACATGTTGACGGTTCATCGTTATGACCGTCCTTTGCAAAATCAAAAGAGTTTCGAGGGTCTGAACTGGCTATGCAACTTGACGAGTCGTTAACATGTTGATAGGCCATCCTTGCATATTTATGACCGTCCTTGCGCATCGACGGTCCATTTTTGCGCATCGACTTGCACTGTAGGTGGTAAAATGGCAATAACTTCTAGCACAGGGCTCTGTTTTGCTCCATAATATATTGTTAAAAGGTATTTCACCGATTTGCAACTTTTATGTTTTAAGATTTCTCAAATTCCTAATGGATTTTCACGAAATCGGGCTGGAAGAAGGACGTATCAAAACTTAGGCGATTCCATAGAATCTTAAACACCTTACCATTAGCCACTTTGCGAGGATCATATCTCCTTGCCCCGATCTCCGATTGGCCTAATCCTTATATGCATGGAAAGGTACTTTCACATACTACAACTTTCAATAAGGAACCTTTTCAAAATTCTCAACTAATCGAGGGGTTATGGTTTTCCGAAGTTGGCCTCTCGGCCACTTTTGCAAAATGTTTAAACCTCCAAAACGATACGACTCTAACCTTTGTTGTAAGATACGGGGTGTTATAATATCTCCCCCTTGGGATCATTCGTCCTTGAATGATGGGTTCTGGTTAACTAGTCTGACGGAAACATGTGTTCACTACTGTCATGAACACCTGAAAGCTAAACTAAAAGGATTGCTAAACTAAATAGCTTACAGAACTGAATAGCTATTTGACTGGTTGAATGAGACTGACTGAGTGACTACTGAGGTGACTGAATACTGGAAACATGGAACTATAGACTGAAATCTAAATAGGTAGATAAATTACCTTTAACATTTTCTGTTTGCTCTTCAAAGAGATGGGGATATCTGGACTTCATGTCGTCTTCTTCTTCTTCTTCTTCCCGCGTAGCCTCCTCGGCTTTCTAACTCCTCAAAAGGACCTTCACTGAGGCCACTTTTTTCATTCTTAACTTGCGAATCTGATGATCAAGGATCTCTACTAGAACTTCTTCATAAGTCAAAATCATTGACTGTTATGCTATCAGTTGGGATAACCTACGACGGGTCTCCTACACACTTTATCAACACGAACACATGAAACACTGGATGCGCAGCAATCAAGTCTTGTGACAACTCAAGCTCATGAGCCAGTTGATCAAACCTTCGCAGGATTCTGTATGGTCCAATATAGTGAGGACTATGGTTCCCCTTCTTACCAAACCTCATAACTCCCTTCATAGGTGAAACTTTAAGAAACACCCAGTCATTAACTTTAAATCTAACTCCCTTCATCTCACATCTGTGTAAGACTTCTAACGACTCTGAGTCGTTTTCAAACGCTCCTGAATTAACTTGACTTTCTCCATAGCCTGATAGACCAAGTCTGGTCCTAACAACTCTGCTTGACCAACCTCAAACCACCCAATAGGTGATCTATACCTTCACCTATAAAGAGCTTCAAATGGTGCCATCCCAACACTAGCATGGTAACTGTTATTGTAAGCAAAATCAATAAGAGGCAAGTGATCATCCCAATTACCTTTGGAATCAAGGAAACATGCCCTCAACATATCTTCAAGGGTCTGAATTTTATGATGTGCTCTTCCTGGCCATCTGTCTGAGGGTGAAAAGTTGTACTAAGATTAACTTTTGTACCCAATCTTTTCTGAAAGGATCTCCAAAACTTTGCTGTGAACTGGGCACCACGATTTGAAATAATGGACACTGGACTCTTATGAAGTCTTACAATTTGACGAATATACAACTTGGCACAGTCCTCCACTGAACTGTTGTCTTAACTAGTAAGAAGTGCGCTGACTTCATAAGTCTGTCCACAATCACCCAAATCGAAGCATGCCTCCTAACTAAATGAGGTAGACCTGTTATGAAATCCATGTTTATCATCTCCCACTTCCTAACGGGAATATCAATATTCTGAGGCAAGCCACCAGGTCTCTGGTGTTCGACTTTCACTTGCTGACAATTCGGACACTCAGTTACAAAATCTGCTACGTTCTTTTTTATTTCGTTCCACCAATAAATCTCCTTAAGATCATGATACATTTTCGTGGAACCTGGGTGAATGGAATACCTGGAATGGTGAGCTTCTGACATAATTCTCTCTCTGAGCCCGTCTACATCTGGAACGCATAATCTTCCTCCGTATCTCAAGTTACCGTCATCTCCTGTTGTCCAAAAGTCGTCGTCTTATGCTTATGAATCCCCTCTTTCAGCTACAACAAATAGAGATCATTATAATGCTTCTCTTTAACTTCAACGACTAAGGAGGAAAGAACCCTATTCTGAACAACCACACCGCCATTCTCGGAGTCCAAAAGTCGAACTGCAAGACTGTCCAAACGGTGAACTTCCTTAGTCATAACTCTCTTATTTATATCAACGTGAGCTAAACTTCCCATGGAACGCCAACTAAGAGCATCGGCTACTACATTCGCCTTCCCGTGGATGATAGAGAATATCCACAACATAATCCTTAAGAAATTCAAGCCATCTTCGCTGTCTAAGATTCAATTCGCTGCTTGAAAATATACTACAGGCTTTTGTGGTCAGTGAAAATATCAATGTTGACACCTAATTTTCACCTCATAAAATGCGTATTTTAATTTTCCAATTTTTTCGAGTCCAAGACGGAGTAAGGATGCCCTTAAAAAAATTGAAAATTTAAAAATCCGGAGAAAATTTCAAAAATTGACGTTTAATCATTATTTCCTAAAAACTTAACAATTATAAGAAATTATGAGTTATTTACTTTCATAAATATAGCTCAAAAAGGAAATACATATCCCGCTCAGTTTAACTCGGGAAAATGATTAATTAAGACGGCGTATAAATTACGGCTCATTTTGACCGCATTTTTCACATTTTTAAATATTCTCCAGTACTATATCAATTTTAGGCTTGTTTTGAAGCTAATATTTTAAATTTACGAGTTTTAAATTTTAATTAGCCTAAATAATTATTTTATTTAGTTATATGTGTATTTATAATACTTAGTTTCTTTTTAATTCAAATTGGATAGGGAGGGGGTCTTTTGATATTTTGAATAAAAAAGGGGTTATATTTGATTTTTATTTTAACAAAAGGAAGGGGGAATTTAATGAAATAAACTTTACCCCCCCCCCCCCCCCCCCAGCAGCTTTTTATTTGTTTACTCGTCTCTCTCTCTTCGTATCAATGACGATTTTAGGGGTGGGGTTTTCCACCACAATACGGTGGTTTTGACTAAAATTGAAAGGGTTTTATGTTCTTTCACCCGTTTATGTCGATTCAGGTTCAATTGCGTTTAATTTTTCCGAAATTGCACTCGTTATACCCCTTTTTATGGATGTTTCTTGGGTCACCCATGCGCGTGGTTGCCATGGGCGGGACCTCGAGTCCCTTGCCAGCTTGCGCACCACACCCAATTATATGGGTACCTAGGGTAATTTCCACGAGGGTCCGCTGGTTGTGGGTAAAAATTTGAGGGTTTTTATCCCCTTGGTACAAAGTTGGTACAATTATACCGTTTGGATTGTACAGTATACGTGGTTCATGCTGGCATTTGTGCTATCCTCATGTTTATCAGATTTTTGTGGATTTTATTTGAAATTCAGGGTACAATTAGTTAGCATTTTATTTTGTCCTATCTGATTTATTTTTGAAATTCTAGATAAGGTAAATTCTGGGAATTTGGGGGGGGGGGGGGGGGGGGGGGAATTAAGCCCAAGTGTCCATATATTTTGTCTGAGGATTCCTATAGATTTTTTTGCTATAAAAGAGCAAGTTTGGGAACAAGTTAGAGGTCCAGATTTTTACTCTTAAAAAAAAAAAAACCTATGTCTCATCTACGCTAACTATTCATTCAAAATATATATAGAAAAACACAATAGATATAGAGAAGAATATAAAATATAGGAAGAAAAGGTGATTTTGAGGATTAGAAAAGGTTTTGTTGCTTGGAGTGTTGAATCAATTCCCTTTTTTGATCTTTTGGTTGCCCTACGAAAAGGTAATATCTTTTTCTAGCCTGTTTCATTCTTTTTTCTAGCTTATTTATATGTATTAATTTGTTTTATGTTTGTTTAAAGTTGTTTTAGTTGCTGTTCCATAGGGTCTAGTTTACTATGTTGTTTATGTTTGTTTAAAAGCTGCTTGGTTACTGTTTTATAATGCTAAAATGATGAAGGTTAAAGGTTTGTTTAAGTATTAACTAGTCGGTATTAAGGTCAAAACAAGGTTTAAAATGAAGAAGATTTGTTTGTTTGATCATTGGTTACTATTACATTAGCATGGTTGAGGGTTCTGAGACACTTTTCCCAATTTTGTGTTGTTTGCTACTGTTTAAGGATCCTGTGTTCTTTTGATTGTTCAGTTGTTTTAAGTTCAAATTAGGTCATTAATCTAAGGCATAATGATCTTTAAACAAAGTGTAGGTATTAAGTTTGGTTTATGGATGGTTGCCAAATGTTCTTTGACCAAAACTGTGTTGAAAACTTAAAATGAGACTGTGTTCTTGGGCTTGTGGTTAGTAGTTGAAATCTAGTCCAAATGATGTCTTAAACGATGTCAACATCTTTTGAAATGATTAAATAACCTTCAAATCAAAACTGGTTTAAGTATGGAGCCTGAGTCTACAATTTATCTTTTGGTTAGCTTGTTTGTGCATTTTTTAGAGCCTTAAAGGAATGCTACATGTCCTAACCTTACATGGTCCTCTTGAATTAATTCTGAGCTAAAAAATAACTGCAAAAACTGTAATGTGTTGTTTGTCTCTGTATATTTTTCACATAGAGTCGGATTAGAGAGTATTTGAATCTCTGCATGCTTGTATATCTATGTTTAGATTTGTTTTTTCTAAAATTGAACTCTAAACTTCCTACATTTTGACTAAATGATTGTTAAAGGCTATAAAAGGGACCTTTATGTTCTTGTGACTGCCTTGCCTCACTTATACACATATTATAACCTCTGAATCTTGCTAAAGCTTTAGAAGAAGTAAAAAAATGAACTTTTTAGTTTATCTTGTGTATTCTGAGACGGCTAAGTATGACTCAAGGCCCCCTAAAGCTGAAAACTTGTCCAAAAAAATAGGAACTTGATGGATTTACAGCTAGTCTTATTAATTTTGGGATTAATTTGAGTCTTATCTGATATTTTGTGTTTGTTAACTACTTGTTTTTGGGAACTGTTATAGAAAAATAATCTATGGAAAATAAGAGAACTTGTCTTCTTGTTTAAAACTGAAAGAGAGAGGGCTAGGCTAGTGTCTTGAAGTTGTTTGTGATCCTATAGTAACTGGGTGTAACAACAAGCTAGGTCCTTCCTTCTTTCCTATACTGGATCCTGCAACTTGTATGTCCTATCCTTACTCATTCTCTGAACCATATGTGTGCTTTGACACATCATCATTCAACTTAAGGTTAGGCATTATGCACCTTTTTCCCTTGAGTATAGCCTTCAGACTAGATGCTGAGCCTTTCCCTGCTTGAATTCTCAGTTGTTCTGACCTGCATCTGCATTTCATATTTTCATTTAGATTTTTTCTGTATTATGGAGAACCAACTTGTAACTAAAACTATGTTTTGACCATTCCTTGTATCATGTTTAAATGGATTAACTGTTAAGACACCTTAGGTTGATTTTGGAATCAAGCTTGTAGGATTTAGAACCTGAGGATCTATTGTACTTACAGAACTTACATCCCATCTGTCATTTTGACCTGTTTCCTAGTTTTAAAACTGAACTTTTAATTAAATCTTCCTTCCTGAGGCTATAATGTGAGAGTTGGGTCTTAAAAGAATTTAGTATAATGGAAAAATTGAAGCTAAGTGGCCTTTAAGGAAAACAGGTACAACACTTGCATACTTATGCCCATCTTGTAGTTTGTTGAGAATTTTTTAGGCTCTCCTATATGTGATTCCTACACTTATCTACCTGTTTGAGCTAAAACCTACTTGACACTCTTTTGTTTGACCTAAGATAGGCAGTATGAGCCTTTTTCTAGTTATGATTTCCATGGACCTATAACTGTTCTTATATATGTTTCATGCCACTAGTGCCTTGATATGGCTGCATTTGAATCATATTTACACCTAGAGTAGTACCATGTTCCCTTCATCTTATTGTGGACCTGTTAGTGATCCATTGCAATCTCTGTTTGATCCCACACTTGTAAAGACCTCTATGTTTAAACTTTGAGAGTAAGATTATGTGCTTGCTATCATTATGAGGTCTATACAATGTCCTCCCACGAGGATGCTTACTGAGACAATCTCTTTGTGATTAATTGAACCCTTTTGACCTATGAGTGAGCCTTAAACTAGTGTTTGAGAACCTGTAGGTCATCTGCAAAATCGACACTCTGCATCTGCTTAATACTTAGACTTGCCTTGAGCTAGAATTGACATGAAATGACTTTGACCCACAAAAACATGCCTTTTAAACTTCTGGTTAGGGGAATGGGTTAAAATGGTTTGCTGGTACTTGGTTTAATCTCTGCTTGGCTAAAAATGAACTTTTGACTAAATAATGCATCACCTTGTCTTTATTAACTACTAGAAAAGGACTAGAAATTAAGATTCTTGAGTATGATAATTGTGACCTTTGCCTTCCAAGTTGATGACTGGGTATTCTTAAAGGTTTCCCCAATGAAAGGTGTGATGAGATTTGGTAAGAAAGGGAAGTTAAGTCCTCGATACATTGGACCCTATAAGATTATCCGCAAGGTGGGTCAAGTAGCTTATGAATTGGACTTGCCTCCAGAACTTGAATCGGTCTATCCAATTTTTCATGTCTCAATGCTCCGCAAGTGTGTTGGAGATCCGACGAGGATGGTTCCAATAAGTGATGTTCAAGTGACAGAAAAACTAGTCTATGAAGAAGTGCCCATTGCCATATTAGACAAGCAAGTACGGAAACTTCGAAATATGGAAGTAGCTTCAGTCAAAGTCTTGTGGCGAAATGACAACCGAGAGGAAATGACTTGGGAAGCAAAAGAGAGCATGAAGTCCAAGTACCTGCACTTATTCCAACTCCCAGAAGAGATCCAAGATGAAACATTAACATTATGAGGTATGTATGCTTTCTTTTCAAGCTTTTGGCCGTGTGTGGCCATAAATATATTGATGTTCTATTGTGGCCCTGTGAGGAAATATTATTGTGGGCTGTTTTGAAAGGATGGTAGTACCATATTACAAGGGAAACTCTGGCGAAATCTTCGTAGAATTCCCGAGTGCTTAACATTCGAAGACGAATGTTCCAAAAGAGGGGAAGAGTGTTACACCTTGGAAATTTCATGTCGTCGCGTAGTGAATGAACCAATGCGAGCTTAAGGGTAACAGGAAGTTCTTAAGAATATAAGACGGATAATTAGTGATCTTAGAATGCAACGTTAAGATATTGAAGTCATATGAATTGACAAAAATAAGGAATGATAGGGACAAGTGGAGTATAAGTGGGGTTTAGGAAAGGTTTCGTAAAATTATTGCATTAAGAAATGTTTCATAAGGCCTTGAGGACGAGTTATAGGGATGTTTAGATCATTAATGAAGTATTAAACAAGTTTAAGAAGGTCATATAAGGATTGGAGATCAAACGAAACGACAAGGACAACTTCGGAAAAACTGTGAGTTACACGACCACGTAATGCGGACCGTGGAACTTTATACGGACCGTATAATGTTCTGTATAACCCAAAAACAATAATGTTTTCCATGGTGGTGAACCACAGACACTTATACGGACCGTATAAGTGGTCCGTATATTGCCCGACGGACTGATTAAGCTGTAACTATAAATACATGCTCCCACTTTATTTTCTCATTCTTTCCACTTCTCCACTTCTCTCCAAGCATCTAGAATATTCCTCGAGGTATGGTAGAGGTAGGGTTCAGCCCACAGGATCAGCGGCTGGTTCTTCTTCAGTGCGCCCGGTAGGACAGACTCCCAGATTCTAGCAGGTTGAGGTAGAGGCAGAGGGGAAACATCTACTTCAGGCCCCACTCAGCCTCGTATGTATGCTTTAGCCGGACGACAGGATCTTGAGCCCTCCCCGGATGTGGTTACAGGTACATTATTAGTATTTTCCCATGATGTGTATGCATTGATAGATACAGGTTCTACCCTATCTTATATTACTCCATATGTTGCTAGTCGTATTGGGGTGAAACCTGAGCCAATAAAACCTTTTGAGGTATCTACTCCGGTTGGTGATCCCGTGATAGCTAGACAAGTGTATAGAAATTGTGTAATTGTGATATGCGACCGCTAGACTAAAGTTGATTTAGTTGAATTGGAAATGTTAGATTTTAATGTGATTATGGGTATGGATTGGTTGGCCTCATATTATGCCAATGTTGACTGCCGAACGAAAGTGGTTCGATTTCAATTTCTGGGAGAATTCGTGCTTGAATGGAAAGGTAACACAACATCTCCCAGGGGTAGGTTTATTTCCTACCTCAAGGCAAGAAAGATGATAGCTAAGGGCTATATTTATCACTTAGTCCGAGTTCATGACACCGAAGCAAAGTCGCTAACTTTCCAATCCGTTCCGGTAGTGAATGAATTCCCGGATGTATTTCCAGATGAACTTCCAGGTCTTCCACCGGAAAGAGAGATTGATTTTGCGATTGATGTGTTGCCGGACACCAAGCCTATTTCTATTCCTCCTTACCGAATGGCTCCGATAGAATTGAAAGAATTAAAGGCACAGTTGAAAGATTTGCTTGAGAAGGGGTTTATTAGACCCAGTTCATCACCGTGGGGAGCACCAGTTCTATTCGTGAGAAAGAAAGATGGTTCCCTACAAATGTGCATTGATTATAGGCAGTTGAATAAGGTGACGATAAAGAACAAATATCCCCTTCCGAGAATTGATGATTTATTTGACCAACTACAGGGTGCCAAGTGGTTTTCCAAAATAGACTTGAGGTCAGGTTATCATCAAGTGAGAGTTAAAGAAGAAGATATTCCCAAAACTGCTTTCAGAACGAGATATGGCCATTACGAATTTCGGGTGATGTCGTTTGGGTTGACTAATGCTCCGGCAGTGTTCATGAATTTGATGAATAATGTATTCAGGCCTCTCTTGGATTCATTCATAATAGTATTCATTGATGATATTCTGGTATACTCTCGCACAGAATCAGAACATGCGGATCATTTACGTATTGTTCTTGGAATTCTTCGAACCCGACAATTGTATGCAAAATTTTCAAAGTGCGAGTTTTGGCTGAATTCTGTGACATTTGTGGGTCATGTTATTTTATATGATGGTATTCGAGTTGATACTCAAAAAATTGAAGTTGTGAAGACTTGGCCAAGGCCTACGACGCCTACAGAAGTCCGTAGTGTTCTGGGATTGGCAGGGAACTATAGAAGGTTTGTAGAGGGATTTTTCCTCTATTTCAGCTCCATTGACGAAGCTAACCTAAAAGTCATCTAAGTTTCAGTGGAATGATGCTTGTGAACGTAGCTTCCAAGAGTTGAAGGACAGATTAACTTCAGCTCCGGCCTTAACACTCCTAGAAGGGTCAGATGGCTATGTTGTATATTGTGATGCCTCCGACATTGGGTTAGGATGCGTATTGATGCAGCACGGCAAAGTCATTGCTTATGCTTCGAGGCAGCTGTGGAAACATGAAAAGAACTACCCAACTCATGATCTTGAATTGGCTGCAGTTGTTCATGCATTAAAAATGTGGAGACATTACTTGTATGGTGTGCATGTTAATATCTATATAGATCACAAGAGGCTTCAATATATTTTCAAACCGAAGGAATTGAATCTGCGGCAGAGACAGTGGTTAGAGTTATTGAAAGATTATGATGTGAGTATTTTATACCTCCCCGGAAAGGAAAATGTAGTAGCTAATGCGCTTAGCCGCCGATCAATGGGCAGCCTATGTGAAGTTCCTCCGGAAAAGAAAGAATTGATTCATGAGCTCCACCAACTAGCTAATCTTGGAGTACGTGTAATTGAGTCGGGTAGTTCAGGGATTGGTATTAATGATCCAACAGTTTCGTCCCTGAATATGGAAGTAAAAGGGAGTCAATATGAAGATCCTCAATTGAACTATTATAGAGACGCACTTCATGGAAAGGAGAAGTCTCCATTTGAAACTTTTATGGATGGAATTCTTAGATACCGAGGCAGGCTATGTGTGCCGAATGTTGCAAAATTGAATCGTCGAATTCTAGAAGAAGCTCATTATTCTCGTTATTCCATTCACCCAGGTGCAACGAAGATGTATCATGATCTTAAGCTGATATATTGGTGGGATGGCATGAAGAGAGACATAGCAGAATTTGTAGCCCAATGTCCAAATTTCCAGCAAGTGAAAATCGAACATCAAAAGCCAGGAGGGTTATTGCAAGCAATGGAAATCCCTACTTGGAAATAGGAAGTGATCAACATGGATTTTTTGTGGGGTTACCTCGCTCCCGAGGCAAGTATGATTCCGTATGGGTGATTGTGGATAGATTGACGAAAGCAGCTCATTTTCTTCCAGTCAGGACTACATACTCAGCAGAAGATTATGCGAGGTTGTATCTTAAGGAGATTGTGCGACTCCATGGTATTCCGATATCCATTATCACAGATAGAGGAGCGCAGTTTACAGCCAAGTTCTGGAAATCTTTTCAAGAAGGTCTAGGTACTCAAGTAAACCTCAGCAGGCATTTCATCCGCAGACTGATGGGCAAGCCGAACGTACCATTCAGACCTTGGAAGATATGCTACGAGCATGTGTACTCGATTTCGGCGGTAGATGGAATGATCATTTACCTCTAATCGAGTTTGCATATAACAATAGCTATCATTCCAGTATCCAAATGGATCCGTATAAAGCTTTATATGGAAGGAAGTGTAGATCCCCAATTGGATGGTTTGAAATAGGAGAAGTACAGCTAATAGGCCCTGAGTTGATTCAACAAGCAGTAGAAAAATTCAAGATGATCCGACATGGATTACTGACAGCCCAAAGTCACCAAAAATCTTATGCGGACAACCGCCGGTGACACTTAGAATTTCAAGTTGATGACTGGGTATTCTTAAAGGTGTCCCCAATGAAAGATGTGATGAGATTTGGTAAGAAAGGGAAGTTAATTCCTCTATACATTGGACCCTATAAGATTATTCGCAAGGTGGGTCAAGTAGCTTATGAATTGGACTTGCCTCCAGAACTTGAATCGGTCTATCCAATTTTTCATGTCTCAATGCTCCGCAAGTGTGTTGGAGATCCGACGAGGATGGTTCCAATAAGTGATGTTCAAGTGACAGAAAAACTAGTCTATGAAGAAGTGCCCATTGCCATATTAGACAGGCAAGTACGGAAACTTCGAAATATGGAAGTAGCTTCAGTCAAAGTCTTGTGGCGAAATGACAACCGAGAGGAAATGACTTGGGAAGCAAAAGAGAGCATGAAGTCCAAGTACCTGCACTTATTCCAACCCCCAGAAGAGATCCAAGATGAAACATTAACATTATGAGGTATGTATGCTTTCTTTTCATGCTTTTGGCCGTGTGTGGCCATAAATATATTGATGTTCTATTGTGGCCCTGTGAGGCAATATTATTGTGGGCTGTTGTGAAAGGATGGCAGTGCCATATTACAAGGGAAACTCTGGCGAAATCTTCGTAGAATTCCCGAGTGCTTAACATTCGAGGACGAATGTTCCAAAAGAGGAGAAGAGTGTTACACCTTGGAAATTTCATGTCGTCGCGTAGTGAATGAACCAATGCGAGCTTAAGGGTAACAGGAAGTTCTTAAGACTATAAGACGGATAATTAGTGATCTTAGAATGCAACGTTAAGATTTTGAAGTCATATGAATTGACAAAAATAAGGAATGATAGGGACAAGTGGAGTATAAGTGGGGTTTAGGAAAGGTTTCGTAAAATTATTGCATTAAGAAATGTTTGGTAAGGCCTTGAGGATGAGTTATAGGGATGTTGAGATCATTAATGAAGTATTAACAAGTGTTAAGAAACTCGTATAAGGATTGGAGATCAAACGAAACGACAAGGATAACTTCGGAAAAACTGTGAGTTACACGACCACGTAATGCGGACCATGGAACTTTATACGGACCGTATAATGGTCCGTATAACCCAACAACAACAATGTTTTCCATGGTGGTGAACTGCGGACACTTATACGGACCGTATAAGTGGTCCGTATAATGCCCGACGGACTGATTAAGTTGTAACTATAAATACATGCTCCCACTTTATTTTCTCATTCTTTCCACTTCTCCACTTCTCTCCAAGCTTCTAGAATATTCCATACGTATTACTTTCAAGAATACAAAGGGAAATCAAAGGTTCATACAATAAATTCCAGTGAATAGAGTGCAAGGAAACTCTTTGGGTTGCTAGAGTCAAGAAATCCCTTGGAAGTTGAAGCTATGATTTTCTCCAAGTGTAGTATTGCCAACCAAAACCCGTTCCTACACATTCAAAGGTGAGTTTTATGATTATTCCATATTGTTTAGGGTAATGAAAAGTTGAAACACTTGGATTATGGAAGAAGATGGAAAATGGGTTACAAAATATGAGATTAGTGGCAATTGTGAGTAGTAGATTAATATGAATCAAGATTCTTGATATGTTGTGATTGTAATTACGTTATGAATGATGTTAGGAGCATGAGAGGACCATTAGATGAGGATGAATGTGACATTGTATTATGATTATGATTATGGATGACCTTAAGAGGAAATTGTGGGGATTGTATAGTGATGAATTTGACTAAAGTCATTGATGATGATATTATGAATGTTATTGTGGACGTTTGGGAGTTGATAGATGATACTGAGAAAGTAGTAGAAACAAAGGAGATGCTGCTCAATTTTCTATAGCTTTAGTTCAAACACGCTTATGTTATCGATTATTTAATATGAATGTAAACTCTCTTGAAGGTAGAAACGTGAATATTGGGGAGGAACGTTCAGGCGATAGAGTAGCTAAACGAAAAGGTATGTAAGGCTAGTCCCTTCTTTCCAAGGCATGATCCTTATGACATGATATTCTTTGTCTCTTCATGACTTTCCTACGTCCAAAAACTATGAACTAATATTGGTAAAGAGCTTCATATGAGACAAGATAAAAGATATGTTACGAGCATGATAATAATGATGATGAGTCTAAGTCTAAAGAGTCTAAGACCCATGATATTATATTTTTACAAAGCTAATGATTCTTATTACGATTCATTGATGTTGATCATTGTATACACTCACCTTATATGCTAATTCTATCAAGGTGAGGCAGAATGCTACGAATGCTCCATAACGGATTCGGGAGTTCAAGACCTTATGTCTCCCCGATAAAGTATATTTGTCTTAAGTTCCCAGTTAAGCATTATGATAATAGTATGATGAGAATATGATAAGGTCATGATATGTCTATGATATGTATGATAATGATGAGTTTATGCTGACTATATGGCGATACGATTCCACCGCGCCTAGTTGGCCAGGCATGTCACCGCGAAGGCGGGCTGCGTACGATTCCACCGTGCCTACATGGCCGGGCATGTCACCGCTAAGGTGGGCTAATACGTTTACACCGAGCCTAGAAGGTCGGGCATGATCACCACTAGTGGGCGGCGTATAATGGTTACCCGGACGCGAGTTAACGATGATGATCTATATGATACGATGATGTATGCGCTATGATGATACATGTGCTATGTTTATATATATATATATATATATGACATATGTATGAAATGTATCCACCCTTAAAAGTTACGCAGGTTATATCTCCATCTTATAACTTATGATTCCTCTATTATTATGTTCATTTCCTTCATGCCTTACATACTCAGTACAATGTTCGTACTGACGTCCGTTTTCTTTGGACGCTGTGTTCATGCCCACAGGTAGACAGGGAGGCGATCCAGAATCATAGGAGTTATCAGCAGATTTACAGGAGCACTCCATTATTTGGTTTATTCTTTTGTGTACATATACGTATTTTGGGCACGACGGGGTCCTGTCCCGTCCATATGTCTAGTACTCTAGTAGAGGCTCGTAGATACGCATGTGTGGGTAGTATGGTCTCACGAGGTCCTCTTCGTATATATTTATATACTATTTTGATATCCGAAAGGCTTATGTATATAAAAGTAATTATGTTTTCAAGTGAAAAAAGGTTTTTCCTATGATTTGAGTATGAAATTAATGAATGTATGCTAAATGAGTATGATGAGTAATAGAATGAGTGGTGCTCGGTGATTAGCCCCGAGTACCCGTCATGGCCACTTGTCGGGTCGTGACACATACAATATGGAGACGACGAACTACTTATCCCCAATCTGAATGTCTATGGAGACCCGCGCGAATCTCAGCTCGAGGAGCCTCTTAATTCGTGCATAATTGTTCTTAAAGGAACAAGATCGTACAATTGGGGTACACCAATAGAGTTTTCTAAACAAGAACTCTTAGAGACTTTGGGGAGCTTTGGAGTGTACGCACAAATCCCAAATCTGTTGTCACCATGCGCTCCTTCTATGGTCTACAGAAAGTTCCTCTACCACCGAAGTCAGTCAGGCCATACAGCCAATGATTGTGAAGCCTTGGAAAGGAAGCATATCCAATGGATTGACCAAGGGAGAATTAGCCAACTATGGGGGCCCCACTCTCTCCTGACTCATGACCAAGGAAGAAATCATCCAGAAAGGAAATCAAAGGTTAGGTTATAGAGGAGCGACTTTTTCGAAGTCGAAAAGTCATACGCCAGGATCCACTCCCTATTATGTAGCATGAAGAAGGTAAGAGCAGTACCACAAACCTATCAGGGTCACCCAGGATCTCCGAAAGAAAGGGTTTGTGTGTATCACCATGACTGCCCTGGCCACAACATTGAAGAATATGTGGATTTCAAGCTTGAACTGG
The DNA here is from genome assembly GCF_019175385.1 of Lycium barbarum. Lineage (NCBI taxonomy): Eukaryota > Viridiplantae > Streptophyta > Magnoliopsida > Solanales > Solanaceae > Lycium > Lycium barbarum. The sequence continues at coordinate 15,908,407 of NC_083344.1, read as the reverse complement.
AACGCCTCGTGAATGAAGGCCATGTTTGGATTGTTGCTGAAAGACAAGGATAGAAGATGGAGATGAAGAAGAGAATGAGGACCTCTTTAGTATGGTTGGGTAGAAAAACATATGTACCCCTTTACTGCTTTCAATAAGATAGAGTACCCCTTTACCTTTTATGTAAGCGGAATCACCCCGACCTGATGTCCCATTGGGGATACGTGGGAAGCCTACTTAAGGCCTGGTCAGGGTAGAAAAACTAAGTTTCGAGTAGCATAGGAAAAAACCTTTTCTGTGTATGCCTAAACTATGATGGACCTGATTTCCCTTTAGTGGGATACGTAGGCAGTCTATTTAAGACTCGGTCCTTTTATAATAAAAATCTAAATCCCTCTTAATACAGGATGGGTAGAAGCAAATCAACCATACAAACCACTTACCGAAAATCAATATTCCAAAAATACAAAAAGACCAAAATACCCTTGGAATGAGAATCAGTCAAGAGTTGAAATAAAATATATGAATCTACGTGCTATAAAATGTAAACAACGTGATATCTTGTGTTTCGTGCTTAAATCTAACACTAAATTGGGAGATTTTTGAGTCATTTTCTCTTATAGACAGGGGTCGATTCGCTGGCACCAGTCACTCGATCAAAAGCTGCCGCTGCGACCTTAAACCCTCAAGAAGAAAACATGCCTGAAACTCCGCCACCGAACAGAACTGCTTTAGTCAAGGGTACCCCAATAGCTGACATAGATGGAATGCCTTTGGAAGAGGTTGTCAGCCTACTGATGAGACAATTGGCTGAAGCTAGAGAAGAAACGGACCGCCTGAGGGCCGAAAAGGAAAATGCTATTAATGCTGAGGCTAGGAGACCTCCACCCACTTTCCCAAATCTGGATTTACTAATTACTGACCATTTCCTGCAAACCCAGATTGGGGATACTTTTCAAACTCCACTACGTCGGAATACCACCCATGTGGGGAATTTCTCCCACCAAACCCCAGCTTTTCAAACATCTGCTCACGCTACAAACGCAAACGCTTATCAAGCCCCTCGGGCAACAGGAGTCCTTGTGATTCACCCAGTACAACAAAATGTCACTTTTCAAGACCATGTCACCCATATTGACTCTTCTCCAGAACTGAAGAACATGGAAATGTTCTTTGAAACAAGAATAGCCAAGATCGAGAAAAAGATAGGGAAGAAAATTGCTGAATTAAAACATGGCTCTAAAAAGAAAGGGGGGTTAAGATACTCTGACTTGTGCATACATCTAGACTTGGGCCTACTAGAAGGCTTCAAAATTCCCAAATTTGATCACTTTAATGGGTCGAGCAATCCCAGAGCCCACTTGAGGGCTTATTATCACCAGTTGGTTAGAAATGGCAGAAATGAAGCTTTGCTCATGATGTTGTTTAGTCGAAGTCTGTCAGGAACAATTGTGGAATGGTTTATCTCTCAAGTCATTAGCCGATGAAAAACATGGGAAGAAATGGCAAGCTCGTTCATGGAAAGATTCCTCTTCAATGTGAAAAATGTGCCTGATCGCGTCTCATTGGAGAAAATTCGCCAAAAATTGACTGAAACCTACCAAGAATATGCTAGTCACTGGAGAGACGAAGTGGCACGTGTGAAACCACCTATGACTGAAGCTGAGCTGGTAGCTGCATTCATATGGTACCAAGAAGCTGATTACTTTGACAAAATGATAACTATGAAAGGGAGTTCCTTTGCAGATTTAGTCGCCGTTGGGGAAGATATCGAGGATGGCCTCAAGACCGACAGGATTGTTAGTGTACTAAACATATCAGGTGCATCTGGCGCCGCAGGCGGCAAAAATAAAAGAGAAGACATAGCCTATGATTCTAGAACTACTAGCCCGAAAAGCCGAGGAAAAGAGATGACCCACAAAAATCCAGATAACTACCAATCAGCTCAACCAACCAACTATATAACCACTGCACCCAGTATATCCCAATGTATGTGTGCTACACACAACCTGGCTACCAAGCTTCACAACCAAATTATCAAATACCAGCACCTAGCAACCGAGCTCCACGACCAAATTATCGAATGCCAGCACCTAATAACCAAGCTCCACAAAATTAGCCTTTCCAAAAATAGCCTCGGCCCCCAAACTATGAGGCACCCCAAAAGAAACCTATGAGAACATTCACTTCTTTTCCAGAATCAAGGACTATTTTATTTGCCAAGCTAAGAGATGCCGGGCAAGTGAACACTGTTCCACCAAAACCTACTAATTCCACAGATTGATGGTACAGGCCGGATTTTACTTGCGCATATCATTCTAACCAAGTTGACCATGCCACCAAATATTTTGTAAACCTAAGGCACAAACTACAAGATATGATTGACAACCATGAGCTTATCCTGGAACCAACACCTCAAAACGTGGACACAAATCCCTTCCCAAAACATGGAGGAAATAAAATTCACATGATAGAAAGAGGTGATGAATGGGAAGAAAGTCCTGCAATAATTCATCCAGATATTGAAGGGTTAGAACGCACCGTCGCTTCGTTATCGTTACAAGAGCGAAAAGAAGTGTTAAGCCATTTGACAAAGAAATATGAGACATCTGATGTAGCCAAAAGAGAGCCTTTCATGCTCAAATATCCCTCAATAGTCGCCCGAATTCATAATGAGCCATTTATACTCAAAACATTAGCACCAGTTGAGAATGCACCCTTTGTGATCACACTGCCGCACCAAATAGTGGTCAATAGAGAAAAAGATACAGCTGCTGTGGTTCAGGGTATGACTAGGTCTAGAAGGTGTTATGCTCCAACAAAGCTTGTGCTCAAAGCGCCACGCCGCGAAAACCCTCAGAAAAGACCAATCACTGAAGGTGAAGCTGAAAACTTTTGGAGGCAAATGCCAGCCAAGGATTATTCGATTGTTGAGCTCCTGCATAAGACTCTTGCCAGGATATCAGTAATTTCATTATTACTCAGTTCATCATAACATCGCTTGGCCATGATGAAAGCTTTGGATGAAGTCCAAGTGCCCGCCGACACTACAAGTGAAACATTGGCTGAGATTGGGGGATATGTTGTACGAGCGCATAGGCTATCGTTTTCCGATAATGAATTACCAAGAGAGGGTAAGACCCATAATAAGGCTTTGCACATAAAAGTCAAGTGCCGTGAAAAGATTATTCCTCAAGTGCTGATTGATGGAGGGGCTGGATTGATTGTATGTCCTGTGGAAACTTTGAAACAACTCGGGTATGATATTGGCAAAATCCGCCAGAGTAGAACAAATGTAAAAGCTTATGATGGGGCAACCAGTGACCCGATTGGAGAAATAGATCTACACATACAAATAGGTCCCGTAGAGTTCGTAGTGTAGTTCGTCATCATGGACATCAAAACAAACTACAACCTATTGTTGGGCCAATCATGGTTGCACGCCGCCAGAGTTGTAGCAGCTTCATTGCACCAGTCTCTGGATGATCAAGAAGTCGAGATTCACGGTAAAGGAAGTGTTCACAACTATCCGGACAACTCCATACCTGTCATAGAGAGTTCACCAGTTCTGTATTGATTTTCATATTATTGAACTATCCATGATAGATCAGAGGGGAGACGATGAAGATATCCCTATGCAACTGGTCTATAAAATGGTTGCTACAACTATGATAAGGAGTGGGTTTGAGCCCGGGAAAGGTCTGGGAAAGAACTTACAAGGAATCAGAGAACCTGTGAGTGTTAAAAATGGGAAATATCGATTTGGGGTTGGATACGAGCCATGTGAGGCGGAAGAGGAAGAAGCATAATATGGGCAAAGAGGTCCCGTTGAAATGATAAATTTGTTCCCTCATATATACCAGTCCTTCATAGCATGCCCAATGAGTCACAACTGCGAAGACCCGGAAGAGGGTTTAAGGACGTTGTTTGGGAAAGAGGAACGCGCAGCCATCATTGAAAAATACATTGAAGCATTAGAGATTCATCATGCTAAACCAGGAGAAACAACAAGTGGATGGACTTCTACCCCGTTGTTCACTCTGCGGTAGAAAGAATGCTCATTTTCAGAAAAAACGGCGGAAGTAGGCTTTGAGGGCCGGCTTGTTGCCTTTTCATGTTTCCTTACTAAGTATTGTTTAATAACGGAAATGGCTCGATGTTCCATTCCGAGTCAGGACCACAGTTTGTATTGCTCTTTTAAATTTCAACGAAAACGCCTCAAAGTTTACAATAAGACAAAATCGTTTTACTGTACCTATATATATATATATATATATATATATATATATATATATATATATATATATAAATAAGTAATTAAAATTAATTTTACATGATTAATAGCCGTGCTATTTTATTTTACAGTAATAATATAGAGGCCACAAATAATGTCATGACCTGTTACGAAACAAGTAAAAACAACAATGGACAAAATGATGATCAAGAGAAGAGATAACTGAACCAGAAGGGTTGATAGATGTTGAAGAGGAATATGAGAACAAACCAACACCAAACCTAGAGGAAATAGAGGCAGTTAATCTAGGAAATGAAGAGTTGGTTCAGAAAACTAGAATAAGTGTGCATTTGACAGAAGCTGAGAAAGAAGGGTATCGGAGTTTGTTGAAAGAATATGAAGATGTTTTCGCTTGGTCATATGTCGATATGCCAGGTTTAAGTACGAACATTGTTTCCCATAGGTTGCCGATCCTTGAAGGATTTGCCCGGTAAAATAGAAAATTAGGCAGCCAAAGCCTGATGTTAGTATCAAAATTAAAGAAGAAGTAGAGAAAATGATTCAGTCAGGAGTTGTTGAAATGACGCCGCACCCAATATGGTTGGCGAATATAGTCCTGGTGCCAAAGAAAGATGAAACAATAAGGATAACCGCGCTAGCCTAAAGGATAATTTCCCACTACCGAACATTCATATACTCATTGATAACTGTGCCAACCATAAGGTGCAATCTTTTATGGATTGTTATGCGGGCTATCATTAGATATTCATGGATGAAGAAGATGCTCAAAAGACGGCATTCATCACACCATGAGGAGTGTATCATTACCTGGTAATGCCTTTTGGACTCAAGAATTTCGGCGCTACTTACATGATGGCGATGACCGCCATCTTTCATGATATAATGCATAGAGAGATTGAGGTGTATTTGGATGACGTCGTCATGAAATCCCGAGTGGGTGAGGACCACCTCGAACATTTAATAAGACTCTGTGACAGACTTCGCAAGTACGATTTGAAGTTGAATCTTACAAAATGCGCATTTGGAGTGCCTACTGGAAAGTTACTAGGATTCATAGTCAGTCGTCGTGGTATTGAGTTAGATCCCACAAAGATCAAAGAAATCCAAGAACTCCCACCGCCAAGAATGAAAAAAGAGGTCATGAGTTTCTTAGGAAGGTTGAATTACATTGGACACTTCATCGCCCAGTCCACAGTAATCATAGAACCAATCCTCAAACTCCTCAAGAAAGATGCTCCAACTAAATGGACGGAAGACTGTCAGAAAGCCTTTGACACAATTAAAAGATACATGTCAAATCCACCCGTTTTGGTCCCGTCGAGGTTAGGAAGTCCTTTGCTACTGTACATGTCAGTATCAGAAAATGCTTTTTGATGTATGTTGGCGCAAAATGACGAAACAAGCAAGAAAGAGAGAAACATCTAGTAAATCAGTAAGAAGCTCACATCCTGCGAATCCAGTTATTCCATGGTGGAAAAGACGTGTTGCGCTCTAACCTGGGTATCTCAGAAGTTAAGACATTATATGGTTGCGTACACGACTTATTTGTTCTCAAGAATGGACCCTCTATGGTACATCTTTCGCCAGCCTATGCCCATAGGGAAATTGGCCAAATGGAAAATGCTATTAAGTCAGTTCGACATTCAATACGTCGCACAGAAAGCAGTTAAAGGGTAGGCATTAGCAGATTTACTGGCAGGAAGTCCAGTAGATAACAATCTCGTGCCTTTGTGGACATAGAAGTCCAGTAGATGATAATCCCCTGCCTTTGTGGACTTACTTTCCAGACAAATAAATAAGGACAATCGAGGGCGAAGAGAATAAAGATGAAATAGGATGGAAAGTATACTTTGTGGAGCGGTCAATTTTAAAGGATAAGGAATCGAGCTGTTTTGGTTTCAGAATGGGAAAAGACATAGATTGGCCCTTAAACTATACCCCAAAAGTTATTTTCACACTTGAACTTCAGTGGTGACCTATTACACACCTAAACATTTAAAAAGTAAATTTATTTACCCCCTGAGAGCTGATGTGGCATAAAATATAAAATAATTTTAAAATAGGCGCGTTTTATTAAAATTAATTCATTTTTCCTTTTTTTTTAATACCAAATCCATATTTTTTAATCCCACCCTCCATCCCATGCCCGCCCCTGCCCCTACGCAGATCCCATTTCTTCTTCAATTTTTCGCCACTGCTTCTCGTCTCCGGCAATTCCCCCCTCCCCTTTTCCTCCTCCTCCCCCTCCCTTATCTTCACGCCCCCTGCCCCTTTCCTCCATTTTTTCATCACATTGTTTAATTTCTTCACTGCAACTTTTCAGGTAGTTCTTGATAAACCCAACTTGGAAAATTGCTTCCCATGGTTGAACGGAAGGAACATCTCTCATATGCCATATCTGCTATGCACCGTTTTATTACTGCTATTAGTATATCATAAGGGCAATTATTTTTTACTTTCTAATTTCATTATCAAAAACAAAAAAAAAAAAAAAAAAAAAAAAAAAAAACCACAATCTAATGGAATTTGTAGAGATTTAGTAGTAACCTAGGTTTCATGGCTACAAAATTCCAAGTTTTAATGGCTCCAAAATCTGAACCTTTTCTTGTAGTATTTTGATTTTTTTTTTCAAGAAAGGAAGAGAATAGACAAAAATACTTCTGGGTTTGTTCAATTCTGGTGAAATGAAGAAAAAGAAGACGAAGGATTTTGGGGGTGGCGTTGGAGGAGAAGAGGGCGTGGTGGTGGTGGAATGGGGGTGGAGGAAATGAAGATGAAGAAGAAGGGGCGGGCACTATGCTAATGGAGAAGAAGGGTTTTAGGGGTGGACTTTTCTTTGAAAGGCGTCATCTTTTCCACTCATTTCAATTTTCTTCCATAAAATTCCTCTCTCAAAGTTTCAAGGGAGAGGTCTAGAGATGCTTCCATTGGAGATGAAGTGAAGAAACATGGGGAAGGCACAGCAGGCAACTGCTGTTGAAGAAGACACAATGAAAAGGGAAAAGTTTTTAAAACGTTAGGCCCACAAATAAATAAGAAAGGGAAAAAAGCAAAATTGTGAAAGAATAAATAAAAAAGAAAAAATTACGAAAGAACAAATAATGTGTCGCGCGCGTGTGGAACACCTCCACACATGAGACTGGTTAAATGTGCGTAGGGGTAAATAATATCACTTTTTTATATGTTAGATGTGTAATAGCTCACCACTGAAGTTCAAGTGTGAAAATGACTTTTCGGGTATAGTTTAAGGATCAATTTATGACTTTTGCCTTTCAGAATCAGGACAATATTATCCAAGGCGGCCAAGTTGAGTTTCATTTGCACCAACAACATGGTTGAATATGAAGCATGTATTTTGGGTCTATGTTTAGCCCTTGACATGGATGTGCAAAACCTTCAGGTAATTGGCGATTCGGATTTGTTGATTCATCAAGTTCGAGGAGAGTGGGCCACAAAAAATGAGAAGATTATACCGTATGTCGGATTCGTGCAAATATTGGCAGATCGGTTCCAAGAATTCGAGTTCAAGCATATACCAAGAACCCAGAATGAGTTTGCTGATGCATTGACAACAATAGCACCCATGATTCAGCATCCGGAAAGTAGGTACATTGATCCTGTCAAAGTTGAAATCAAAGATCGACCGGCTCATTGTGCTTTTGTAGAGGCAGAGACTGATGGAAAACCTTGGTACGTTGACATTAAAATGTTCCTGGAGAAAGGAGAATATCCTGAAGGAATCACCGTAAATTAGAAGAAGACTATCAGGGAGTTGGCGAATGGTTTCTTTCTCAACAAGAATGTCTTGTACAAAAGAACTCCAGATTTGGGATTGCTTAGATGTGTTGACTCTGTCGAAGCTACAAGATTGATTGAAGAAGTGCATGCGGGAAGCTGCGGGCCTCACATGATTGGGTTCATGCTAGCAAAGAAGATTCTAAGAAATGGGTATTACTGGATGACCATGGAGAATGATTGTAGCAAATTTGTCCAGAAATGCCACAAGTGTCAAAATCATGGAGACTTGATAAAGGTTCCTCCAACAGAACTGAATGCTATGACGTCACCTTGGCCATTTGCCGCTTGTGGCATGGATGTCATAGGACCAATTAAGCCAGCTGCGTCAAACAAACACCACTTCATTTTGGCCGCCATAGACTACTTCACCAAGTGGATGGAAGCAGCATCTTATGCATCAGTGACAAAGAAAGTACTCACGGATTTTGTGTGCAACAACATCATATGCCGATTTGGTATCCCAGAATTAATCATAACAGACAATGGGGCTAACTTAAACAGCCACCTGACGAGGGAAATGCGTGCGCAGTTTCGAATCACTCACCGGAATTCAACTGCTTACCAATGACAACTGAATGGGGTTGTGGAAGCCGGCAACAAAAACATCAAGAAGATCCTCAGAAAGAGGATCGATAACTACAAAGACTGGCATAAAAAACTGCCTTATGCATTATTGGGATATCGCACTACTGCCAGAACTTCAATTGGGGCCACTCCATACCTGTTGGTGTATGGCACTAAAGCAGTAATACTAGTCGAAGTAGAAATATCTTCGCTTCAAATAATACAAAAAGCTGAGTTGGACGATGCAGAATGGATCCGCAAGAGGTATGAGCAACTTGCTTTTATAGATGAAAAACAAATGATTGTTTTTTGGCATGGTCAATTGTACCAACAAAGAATTGCGCGAGCTATTAACAAGCATGTGGGAACTAGGGTTTTTCAAATCGGGCAATTGGTGCTCAAACGAATATTACCTAATCAAGAAGAATATAAAGGAAAGTTCGCACCAAATTGGCAAGGCCCCTATATTGTGCGAAAGGTACTATCAGGAGGAGTTGGTACTTGCTGAAATGGATGGTCAGGAGTGGCCCAGACCAATAAATTCAGATGCTATCAGGAGATACTACGTGTGAAGAAGAAGACGACTGTGAAGATTCAGAGTTGTTATAGTTTATTTTGCTTTAACTGCGTTTCCTTTGCTTGTAATTTTGCATTTTTAGAAAAAACCAAATCCAAAACCATGTACGAACTACGCAAGGACCTGATTCCCTATACTTATAAGGGGATACATATGCGCTTTTCCAAGCTCGGTCGCTTTAAACCAAAAATCCAAAATTTATGTATTTTGAATTACGTTATGACCTGATTCTCATTTGGGATACGTAGGTGCTCTTTTGAGTTCAGTCTCACAAAACAAATTCCAATATGTTTACCCCAAACTACGTTTTGACTTGATTCCCGAAACGGGATACGTAGGTGCTCTCCCGAGCTCGGTCATTCCAAATAAAATTCCCAACAAACCTTAGCAAACCTCAGAAAGTAACCCCACAAAGAAACTGGGGCAGAATTTTTGAGAGGACCTCAAAAATTCTTTAAATATATCAACTCTAAGGAACGGACTGATTAAAATTTCTACATTGCGGAAGAATTTTCGAGAAGGATCTCAAAAATTTCTCAAGCGCGGTGAAATAAAGAATTGACAAGTACACACTTACACTGGGGCAGAATTTTTGAGAGGGTCTCAAAATTTCCTTCAACATAGCGAAATTCAAGTCGGTATGAAGATGTATACAAACTAGGGCGAAATTTTCGAAAGGGAATCGAAAATTCTGCAAGTCGAGATCAAAAAGAAGAAAAAGAGACGGGATACCTTGTTTGAGTAACCAATGTCATGACATTAAAAGGGCGTGTGTAAAATATATCATTTTTGAAACATATATAATATACCAAAATACATATATTCTCCAAAAATCATCGCCCAAAAAACTTTTCAGCTCTACGAGAAAAAATAAAAGATGTTAAGGAAAACGAGCATCCTTTCCTGCCAAAATGTGAATGGAAGAAGTCCATGCGCGGGGAGAGCGGTCGACCACATAGGAAACTGACAAATTTTCTATGGATGCAGGAACAAATAAGCATGGATATTTTACACTAACGCATTTGCTATAATGTCAAAACACAGTAGCGACAACAAGCCAAGTGAAGAAGAAGCTGCGAGGAATAGCTGCGCAGAAGAGTATACGAAAGGGTAACGAAGCCCTCCCTAAGTAAAGTTCGATTTACGCTGATAAGTTTGTTCATTTTGCAGAGCACGAAGAATTTTTACAAAAGAATTTTTTTTAAAGACTACTGAAAGATATAATCACGATACAAAAGCTTGATCTCCACTAAACAGTATTTTGTCAAGGTATTGAGACCCCGGCCTAGACGTCGCATGGCTTGCCTTGATACATTGACTGATTAAAAATCTAAAAATTTAAAACGACGCGTTGATATCGGTATCGAAATGCCGTATTCACAATCGAGTCAAGTCCTTTTGGAAGATGTGAACCCTGTCGACGAGCAGGAATTCTTCCTCATAGTCAAAAAAGGAAGGTGTCAGTCTTGCCACCGAGGTAAGCTTCATTCCTCAAAATGACGATATGGATTAAACGACTACGTGTCGAAGGGTCTGAGTCGTCATCCATATATATAGCCAAAATATATGTAGTATAATTCCGAGGTTGATGTCCACAATCGTTAAAATACAAATGTGATTCCTACATCAAGATTTGCAGTCGCTATTGTAGTACATTTCAAGTTAACGTAATCATGGTTGAGGGATAGTGGTAGTCATGAGAAAAGGCTCCGCACTTGAATATGCAGTAGTTAACTTGAATATTCTGACTAAATTGTGTAATTCTGGACACATCGGTTAGTAGTCATCATGAAAAGAATATGATACTGCACTCTGATGTGCGGTCTACATTTGGGTATGTTTGACTATAAGTGATGTGGTCCCGAACTGGTATACCGCAAGCTTCGTATGAGGCTAACGATGCAGTCAACACCAGATTTGCGACAGTCACCGCAATATGTGAAAATGATATGATTCCAAATTTTTGGGGGTGGCAGATGTCATAAGAAACAAAAATGACCCCGCACTTGAAAACATGATTTTCATTAGTTGCACCTTGCTTAGTAAAACGAAAATCAGATTGGGGTGTGTAGGTTCGCAAAAATGCGGTATAGCCCCACCCAGATCCCAACAGAAGTTATCATTGAACAATGAAAACATCTGAAAATGATGTAAAAAGAGCCGGTCAAAGTATCGTGATTATTATCCATAGTAGATCATTTTTTCAAAAATACATGAAAAACACACACCTGCAGGAGAAAAGAAAGAAGACGAACAAGCATTTGCAAACAGACGGACATAATGTCAGAAGATGACTTCAATGTCAACAAAACGGCTAAATGCCACTCAGGTATGACTACATTAAAATGAAAATTTCCAAAAGACTAACACGCAGAACTCAACATTTGGAAACGAGCTAGAAGTTGCCGAAGGTGGAAGCAAAAGCCGGATTCAAAATATGCAGAGCATACGTAGAACTTTTCTTGGGCAACCAGTCAAAAATCGTGTACGAAAGTCAAGCTTTCTACACCAGGTATTGGAGATCACTTCAAGCATCAACACTAATAAGTCTTTTTCAAAACCGCCTCCGGTTCGAATTTTTCAACCGAAAATAGCTAAAGGGATTCCCACATAAAGGGATATTCCTTTTCAAACTATCGAGTCGAACTACAATTGGCCTGATTCCCAAAGCCATGAATATGTAGGCTACTCAATTTAAAGGATCGGTCATATTCCTATAATTATCTCGGGACATCTCGAGATAGTTTAAAGAAAACTCTTTATTTTATAGTTCTCATAGAGTCAAAACTACAAACGGCCTGAATTCTCATTTAGCCTGAGATATGTAGGAAGCCCAGAAACCGGGGTCCGACCATAATTTCGAAATATTGCGCAAGAAAGGCTATAATTTCTATTATTCGGTAAAAATTAGGTTTGTCAAATTCAAAGGGGCAATTGTTGACACCTAATTTTCACATCATAAAACGCATATTTTAATTTTTCAAATTTCCCGAGTCTAAGACGGAGTAAGGATGCCCTCAAAAATTTAAAAAATTTAAAAATCTCGAGCAAATTGCAAATATTGACGTTTAATCATTATTTCCTATAAAATTAACAATTACAAGAAATTATGAGTTATTTACTTTCATAAATATAGTTCAAAAAAGAAATACATATCCCGCTCCGTTTAACTTGGGAAAACTGTTAATTAAGACAATGTATGAATTACGGCTCATTTTGACCGCATTTTTCACATTTTTAAATATTCTCCGGAACTATATCAATATTAGGCTTCTTTTGAAGCTAATATTTTAAATTTACGAGTTTTATATTTTAATTAGCCTAAATAATTATTTTATTTAGTTATATGTGTATTTATAATACTTAGTTTCTATTTAATTCAAATTGGATAGAGAGGGTGTCTTTTGATATTTTAAATAAAAAGGGGGTTATATTTGTTTTCTCTTTTAACAAAAGGAGGGGGGAAATTTAATGAAATAAACTTTAACCCCCCCCCCCCCTAGATTTTTATTTGTTTACCCATCTCTCTCTCTCTTCGTATCAATGGCAATTTTTAGGGTTGGGTTTTGCCACCGCAATATGGTGGTTTCACGGTGGTTTTGACTAAAATTGAAAGGGCTTTTATGTTTTATCATTCATTTATGTAGATTCCAGATTCAATTGCGTTTAATTTTTCCTAAACTGCACTGGTTATACCTTTTTTTATGGATATTGCTCGGGTCACCCATGCGTGTGGTTGCGATGGGCGGGACCTCGAGTCTCTTGCCAGCTTGCGCACCACACGCGACTACATGGGTACCTAGGGTAATTTTCACGAGGGTCTGCTGGTTGTGGGTACGAATTTGAGGATTTTTATCCCCTTGGTGCTAAGTTGGTACAATTATACCGTTTGGATTGTACAGTATATGTGGTTCATGCTGGCATTTGTACTATCCTCATATTTATCTGATTTTTGTGGATTTTATTTGAAATTTAGGGTACAATTAGTTAGCATTTTTATTTTGTCCTATCTGATTTATTTTTGAAATTCTAGATAAGGTACAAATTCTGGGAATTTATGGGGGAAAATGAAGGCCAGTGTCCTTATATTTTGTCCTAGGATTCCTATAGATTTTTGGCTATAAAAGAGCAAGTTTGGGAACAAGTTAGAGGTCCAGATTTTTACTAAAAAAAAAACCTATGTCTCATGTCACGACCCAACCCGATGAGCCATGACTAGTGCCCGAGCTGGACACTCGTATACGAAACTGTTAGATATAGTCAGACTGAAACTGAGGACAATATGGAAATTTGTAAAAGCAAGCTATAGACTCATAACGTCATATATCATAATGAACCTGTCTTCTGAGGAGTCACAGCTAACCAAAACATAACATAATATGCAAGCCGACAAGGCTGCCACTATATACGGGAATATTCAAAACGAACCACATCGATATAGCTGACCAAAACCTATATACAACCCACACATGTCTACAGACCTCTAAGAGTTTAATAGTGAAAGTCTATATTAAAGGATCTGTACCAAAATGACTTAGGCTCCGGAACAATGGAGCTCTCCAAATAGCTGAGCAGAAGTCCTAGGCTAGAGGATCACCAAACTGAGTGTCTGTACCTGCGGGCATGAAACGCAGCCCCCGAAGAAAGGGGGTCAGTACGAAAAATGTACTGCGTATATAAAGCATGAAATACAATAAAGAAGATCATGACTGAATAAAAGATTACAGGAGGCAAGTATGATAAACAAAGATACCAATGCACCTGTGCCTTATGAGATGAGAGTCATGCATATCTATATAATATACCGTACCCGGCCCATTATGGGACTCGGTGAATGAAGTCATATACATATATACCGTACCCGGCCCTCTAGTGAAGGTCTCGGTGAAATAATCATATATATATACACCATACCCGGCCCTCTAGTGAAGGTCTCGGTGAAATAATCATATATATATACCGTACTCGGCCTTCTAGTGAGGGACTCGGTGAACAATGCAATGAAACTGTGCACGAATACATACCCGGCCCGAGACTCAGTGAATGATATATTAACGGCATGCACGAGCAGAATATCATGAGCAACCATATGCAAACTAAATCATCATCGGAGACTCAATAGAATAATTAGAATGAACTAACACTTGAGAATCAAGACAACAGTCACATCAAGTACCACTGAGAAAGTCATAATGCAAGTGAGACTCATAAAATTATTTCTGAACTCCTTGAATAACCTGGGAGCACCCTCGAATGTCACTATGGTTTATATCAAAATAGGACTTCAGGAATCATAGACACGTATCAGGACATCATGAAATAGCTTTTGGAAATCAAGAACATTAGCCATTCTAGTATCTCTAAGAATATGAGCTTCTTTGGAGTTTATATGTTCGTTGTCTGTTTGTTTCATATAGACCATGCCAAAAAGAAAGAAGGGATAGCTTTACATACCTTGAAGCGCGTCTATTCGTCTAAAATCTACTGTCCAAGTTTGTAATCTATAACAAGGCAATAATTACGCCACAATTAGATGAAAGTCATTCTTTGCTACTCATTGTAAGCTAACAAACAATCTAACGAAAATACGGCAATATTTCCCTTATTTTTCTTACTCCGTCCCAACTCACCAACAACCCAAAATAATCACAACAATATCAACAACACACACAGCCACGAAAATCATACCAAACATCCCCAAAATATCATCACAAAACAGCCAAAAATATCATACCAAACAGCCCCAAAATATCATCACAAAACAGCCATGAAAATCATACAAAACAGCCCCAAAATATCATCAACAACATCAAAAACAGTACCAACCATTATTATACATCATAACTCAGCTGATTCCATCCATTTAATCCAACTAAAATAGCCCCCGATCCATAAATCTCAACAAAACAACAAACGAGTTTACAACGCTATTTTCTCCGTTCTAATCCGTTAAAACTCTAATTAAACTTATTAACAATGAAAAAAGGACCTTAATCTTACCTTAAGTATTGCATCAACCACGTCAACACTCTTCTTTTTGGCTGATATTTAGCTCAAACTGAAGGCAACGCAACGTACAACGCTTTTCTCTTCATGAGCTTCGGGATTCGGGGCTCGGATTTTGATCAAAATGGCTTTCTTAGCCTAGAAGCTCTCTCCCTCTCTCTATAATATTCTTGGAAGCTCCTAGATGAAAATGACCAGCCCTCAAATGATTTTCCATATATATTAACGTTAATGGGCCTCATGGGCCGAAATATACTCATGGGCCAAAATGTGAATGTTTGGGTCGGGTCTCAACTTGCTGCCCCGCCAGCCCAACTTCCATCGTCCATAACTCCTTATCCCGATATCATTTTGACGAGCGGTTTGTTGAGTTGAAAACTAGTCTTGATGAACTTCATTTTAGGCTTTTGAAACACCTTAAATCTCCTCATATACTAGGAGATATGACTCCAACAATATGGGCTAAAATTCTGGTCCGAGATTTTACTGAAGTTGTTCCGATTCATTTCGTTTATATTCGTTTAACTTCTAATCCTCTTCCAACCCTCATGTAACCTCTTATACATACATATACATACTCATATACATGCATAACAATCCATACGCGTGTCTCGAAACGTCCAGAGAATCACAATAACCTTAAACATAACTAGAGAACTTACGAAGCTTTGACGAAACTCCAATCGCAAAAGTATATTCATATATTTTGTCCATCTTCTATATCATTACTAATAATCTCAAATAATTTAAAAGGGAACTCACATTACCTCGTATACGTACTCATAACACGATTTCAAATCCTTTAGGTTGCCATGTCACCTCGGGATACTTAATGCAACCATATATATATAATGATATTCTTACTAACTCGATTAACTTTCCTTGAACTTTCTTAACTCGTTCATTTTGTCTTAAGTAAAGTAGCACGGACTCTTATGGGTGTAACATCTCATCTACACTAACTATTCATTCAAAATATATATAGAGAAACACAATAGATATAGAGAAGAATTTAAAATATAGGAAGAAAAGGTGATTTTGAGGATTGGAAAAGGTTTTGTTGCTTGGAGTGTTGAATCAATTCCCTTTTTTTTATCTTTTGGTTGCCCTACGAAAATGTAATATCTTTTTGTAGCCTGTTTCATTCCTGTTTCTAGCCTATTTATATGTATTAACTTGTTTTATGTTGGTTTAAAGTTGTTTTAGTTACTGTTCCATAGAGTCTAGCTTACTTGTTTGTTTTAATGTTGTTTATGTGTTTTAACGTTGTTTATGTTTGTTTAAAAGCTGCTTAGTTACTGTTTTATTGAGTTATTATGTTATAATACTAAAATGATAAAGGTTAAAGGTTTGTTTAAGTATTAACTAGTAGGTATCAAGGTCAAAACAAGGTTTAAAATGAAGAAGATTTGTTTGTTTGATCGTTGGTTACTATTACATTAGCATAGTTGAGGGTTCTAAGGCACTTTTCCTATTTTTGTGTTGTTTTGCTACTGTTTAAGGATCCTGTGTTCTTTTGATCCTATGTTGAGTTGTTTTAAGTTCAAATTAGGTCATTAATCTAAGGCATAATGATCTTTAAACAAAGTGTAGGTATTAAGTTTGGTTTATGGATGGTTGTCAAATGTCCTTTGTCCAAAACTGTGTTGAAAACTTAAAATGAGACTGTGTTCTTGTGCTTATGGTTAGTAGTTAGGATCTAGTCCAAGTGATGTCTTAAAGGATGTCAACATCTTTTGAATTGATTAAATAACCTTCAAATCAAAACTGGTTTAAATATGGAGCCTGAGTCTACAATTTTTCTTTTGGTTTAGCTTGTTTGTGCATTTTTTAGAGCCTTAAAGGAATGCTACATGTCCTGACCTTACATGGTCCTCTTGAATTAATTCTGAGATAAAAAAATAACTGCAAAAACTGGAATGTGTTGTTTGTCTCTGTATATTTTTCACATAGAGTTGGATTAGAGAGTATTTGAATCTCTGCATGCTTGTGTATCTGTGTTTAGGCTTGTTTTTTCTAAACTTGAACCTCTAAAGTTCCTACATTTTAACTAAATGATTGTTAAAGTCTATAAAAGGGATCTGTATGTTCTTGTGACTGCCTTGCCTCACTTATACACATATCATAACCTCTGAATCTTGCTAAAGCTTTAGAAGAAGTAAAAAAAAAAAAAAAACTTTTTAGTTTATCTTATATATTTTGACACTGATAAGTATGACTCAAGGCCCCCTAAAGCTGAAAACTTGTCCAAAAATTAGGAACTTAATGGATTTACAGCTTGTCTTGTTAATTTTGGGATTAATTTGAGTCTTATCTGATCTTTTGTGTTTGTTAACTACTTGTTTTTAGGAACTGTTATATAAAAAAAATCTATGGAAAATGAGAGAACTTGTCTTCTTGTTTAAAACTGAAAGAAAGAGGGCTAGGCTAGTGTTTTGAAGTTGTTTGTGATCCTGTAGTGACTGCCTTGTTTTCTTAAACTTGTGGTTTGTCCAGGCCATTGTATAATGTGCTCTGTGAGTTGTGTTTTGATTAGGTAAGCTTTGAATACCTTTGCTTGCTAGACCAAATAGAAGTTAGGGATATGGGGGAAAACTAAAATTGAACCTAAAGGGAAATCTGAGACTGGGTGTAACAACAAGCTAGGTCCTTCCTTCTTTCCTATACTAGATCCTGCAACTTGTATGTCGTATCCCTACTCATTCTCTGAACCATATGTGTGCTTTGACACATAATCATTCAACTTAGGGTTACGCATTATGCACCTTGTTTCCTTGAGTATAGCCTTCAGACTAGATGTTGATCCATTCCCTGGTTGAATTCTCAGTTGCTCTGACCTGCATCTGCATTTAGTATTTTCATTTAGATTTTTTCTGCATTATGGAGAACCAACTTGTAACTAAAACTATGTTTTGACCCTTCCTTGTATCATGTTTAAATGGATTAACTGTTCAGACACCTTAGGTTGATTTTGGAATCAAGCTTGTAGGATTTAGAACCTGAGGATCTGTTGTACTTACAGAACTTACATCCTATCTGTCATTTTGACCTGTTTCCTAGTTTTAAAACTGAACTTTTGATTAAATCTTCCTGCCTGAGGCTATAATGTGAGAGTTGGGTCTTAAATGAATTTAGTATAATGCAAAAATTGAAGCTAAGTGGCCTTTAAGGAAAACAGGTACAACATTTGCATACTTATGCCCATCTTGTAGTTTGTTGAGAATTTTTTAGACTCTCTTATATGTGATTCCTACTCTTATCTACCTGTTTGAGCTAAAACCTACTTGACACTCTTTTGTTTGACCTAAGATAGGCAGTATGAACCTTTTTCTAATTATGATTTCCATGGACCTATAACTGTTCTTATATATGTTTCATGCCACTAGTGACTTGATATGGCTGCATTTGAATCATATTTACACCTAGAGTAGTACCATGTTCCCTTCATCTTATTGTGGACCTGTTGGTGACCCATTGCAATCTCTGTTTGATCCCACACTTGTAAAGACCTCTATGTTTAAACTTTGAGAGTAAGATTATGTGCATGCTATCATTATGAGGTCCATACAATGTCCTCCCACGAGGCTGCTTACTGAGACAATCTCTTTGTGATTAATTAAAACCTTTTGACCTATGAGTGAGCCTTAAACTAGTGTTTGAGAACCTATAGGTCATCTGCAAAACCTACGCTCTGCATCTGCTTAATACTTAGACTTGTCTTGAGCTAGAATTTACATGAAATGACTTTGACCCACAAAAACTTGCCTCTGAAACTTCTGGTAAGGGGAGTGGGTTAAAATGGTTTGCTGGCACTTGGTTTAATCTCTTCTTGGCTAAAAATGAACTTTTGACTAAATAATGCATCACCTTGTCTTTATTAACTACTAGAAAAGGACTAGAAATTAAGATTCTTGAGTATGATAATTGTGACCTTTGCCTTGTCATTTTTACTCTCAATTCTGTACTACTCTGTTTCTTTATCCCTCTACTGTTGTGGCTACTTGTCTGCTATCTTGAACTTGTCAGGCCTTTCCAAACTGTGCCATTGCTATTTTTTAAGTCTCAAAACACTTGTTGTGTCTTGCCTTAGCTATCCTTGCATTGCCTGAAGCTGTCTCTTTCCTCATCTGGTGTTTGTTGAATCCTCTGTGGCATTTTTGTTTTGTGATAGCTAGCCTAGCAACTGTGCTTGATTATTTAGCCTTGCTTAGTAGCTAAAACATAAGTTTGGGGGTTGTAGGACTACTGGGCAGATTTGAAGTTTCCTATGTGATCTAAGGTGGTATTGTGTGTGTGTGTGTTGGATATATGGTGTACATTGAGGTGTATAGAGGGTATGCCTTTCATGGGTTTTTCTCTCTATCTTAGTATATCCATGGTATACTATGTATACTACAGCTTGACAAATTTGAGAAGAAAATTGGGTGATATATTAGTTGTATATTGCCTATATCACAGCTTGGCCCTTAGAAAACTTGAGGAAAGAAATAAGGACTTGGGCCTGACACTTGTGTTACTATACTCGGTTTGTCATTACTATTGCTTTGGGCTGATTTTCCATTTGAACCATATTTTGATCATTTACCATCATTTTGCATTGTTAAGATGGCCGGTCCAAATAAATTGTAATTTATTTTTTGCTTGTGTAATAATTATTGTAATTTCCATTTTTATGCTTAGTTTAATTCATGAATATTTACTAATGTCATGCATACTCGTTTGTAACTTTGTCCATTCAAATCCGTTGGTGGGTCCCAATGGGGCCCACTAACTTATCTAGATTGAGTCAACCTCTCCCTTGGAGCAAAATGGAGCATACGTTGGATTTAAGATGAACCCGATTGCATAAATACCCTTTTCTTAGGCTTGGTCGGCCCAATCTCTCTATCTCTATTTAAATTATGTACTTTAAATGGTTACTTGCCTAATTATTATGCCAATTGGAACCCTTATGAGATTTTCGTATTTTAAAGTAGCCACAATTAATTTGCAACAAAATAAGACATAGTTGTACGACATTAATGCAAATTGGGACTGATTTGATTAAAGGACCAAAACTACCGACTTTATGAAATTTGGGACTGATTTGAACATTTGCGAAACATATGGACTTGAACGTGTGGATTGATTTGGACTAAACTTGTGGGACTAATTGTGACTATTTAGACTTAGATTAAAAAATAAAATCTGGCTAAAACTTCACCAAAATATAGAATAAAAACGGACTATATATGTAGTATACTATTAATGTATGAATTATAATAGTATGCCTAAAATTATTTTCTTAAAAACTATTTTCTGTGCTAAAGAAAAATAATATATATATATATATATATATATATATATATATATATATATATATATATATATATATATATATATATATATTCAAAACTATTTTGGGTGGACTTATGTAGAGTCCTACTTAGGCTAAGAGCCCTCGGGTATTAGCCTAAGTGTTCAAGTCCGACCCCTAAACGCTCAATTTTGGGCAAAATTTTACCACTTTTGATTCTTGAAACGTGGTATATTTTGCATGAATGACTAAAATTTTTGTTGTGGAAATATAAACCGAAACAATGTTTACCATAAACAATTAGTATCTACAAAAACATACTACTATAACCCGTAGGTCAACCGTATTTTACGGATCCTTAATACCGGGGTGCCTAACACCTTCCCCGGGAGATCACCAGAACCCTTACCCATACTTTGGTTAGATTAGGATTCTTTTAAAATTTAACCATTTTGAATGAACCCTTTTCAAACTGGTTTTTCCTAATTTCCTAAAAATTAGGTGGCGAGTCTAAAATAAGTCCATTTAGAGTTCCATCCACATAGAAGTATATTTTTTCCTCTTTCCCGGTACGATTCACAAACATACTTCCCCGGGACACTTTCCTTTTTAAATGAGGCAAGTGCAAATACGAATCGAAAAAAATAGAACCGCTACAATCAACATGCACTCCATATAAATAATGTCGTCATATCTTCAGTAGAAAAACCACAGCTGCCAATTCTAGATCATGAGTAGGATAGTTCTTTTCATGAGCTTTAAGATGCTTGGATGCATAAGCTATAACTTTCCCATACGGCATTAGGACACATTCGAGACCAATTACCGAAGTATCACATTAAACCACGAACTCTTCAGCTCCTTCTAGTAGCGTCAAAACTGAAGCAGAAGTCAATCTCTTCTTCAACTCTTCTTCAACTCTGTTCGCATGTATCAGACCACTAAAACTTAACCTTTTTCTGAGTCAACTTCGTCAACGGAGTTGAGATAGAGGAAAATCCCTCCACGAACCGCCTGTAATAACCTGCTAAACCTAAAAAAAACTTCTGATATCTGATGCTGAGGTGGGTCTGGGCCAATTCCTAACAGCGTCAACTTTCTGAAAATCAACTTTAACGCCTTCGCCTGAAATAACATGGCCTAAGAATGCCACTGACGTTAGCCAAAACTCGTACTTTGAGAATTTTGTATAAAACTCGCCATCCTTGAGTGTCTGCAATACTATTCTGAGATGCTCTGCATGGTCAGCCTCACTACGGGAATATACCAGGATATCATCAATAAATACAGTGATGAATAAATTAAGATACGACTTGAAGACCCTGTTCATAAGATCCATAAAAGCTACTGGTGCGTTTGTCAATCCAAAGGACATGACAAGAAATTCAAAATGGCCATAACGGGTTCTGAAAGCGGTCTTCAGAATATCAACTTCCTTAAACCTTTAGCTGATGGTAGCTTGATCTGAGGTCAATCTTGGAATAACACTGAGCATCCTAAAGTTGATTGAATAAGTCATCTATTCTGGGCAGTGGATACTTGTTCTTAATGGTGACCTTATTCAACTGGCGATAATCTATACACATACGCAAGGATCCATCTTTCCTTTGGACAAACAAGACCTGTGCGCCCCAAGGTAAGACACTTGGTCTTATAAATCCCTTGTCAAGGAGATCTTTCAACTGAACTTTCAACTCTTTTAACTCTACTGGACATTCTGTATGGCAGAATGGATATCGGATTAGAGCCGGGAAGTACATCAATCCCAAAGTCAATCTCCTTATCGGGAGGGACTCTGGGTAGATCCTATGGAAGCACTTCTGGAAACTCACTGACAACTTGTACTGACTGGCGAGCTGGAGGCTAGGCATCTGTATTCCTAACTCAAACTAAGTGGTAAATATACCCCTTGGAAATCATCTTTCTACCTCAAAGATAGGAAATAAATCTACCCCTAGGTACTGCTGAATTACCTTTCCATTCTATAAGTCTGTCAGGAAAACCGAAGGTTACTGTTTTGGTTCTACACCCCACTAAGGCATAATAGGACTCTAACCAATCCATACCCATGATCACATCAAAATTTACCATTTCTAATTCTACTAAGTCTGCTATGGTTTTGTGATGACAGACTAACACTGGACAACCCCTAAATACGTCTAGCTATAACTGATTCCCCAACTGGTGTGGCTACTTCAAAGGGTTCACTCAACCATTCGGGTTCTATCTCAAATTTCTTGGCAATATAAGCGGTTACATAAGATAGGGTCGATCCTGGGTCCACAAGAGCGTAACCATTGAAGGTGAAAACTATGAGCATACCTATGATAACATTGCCACGAGTCTCTGTATCCTGACGGCCTGCCAACACATACAAATGGTTCTGACCACCACCCGTATTGCCAGACTTTGCTGCTCCACGCCCCTGCTAGGCTTGAGAATTTTGGAGAGCTTCTGAATTGGTGGACTAAGCTATAATCCCACAGAAAGTGACCTGGATGACCGCACCTAAAGCAACCATCTATGCCCCAATGGCATACTCTTGAGTGCCTCTTACCACAAGTGTTACAAGTAGGATGCTAGAAGCCACGGTCGGTCATGCTGACCTGGGAGTGTGAGCCTGCTGTCTCGAAGTTTTGGCCTTTCTAATTAAACTTGGAACTCTGAGATAGAGCACTGGCTGTAAAGGGAGCAGGTCCTGATGGCCTATTCTTAAAGAACTGGAAGTTTCCACCTACTTAAGATCCTCCCTGACTGAAATTACCAGCAAACTTGGCTCTTTTGTTGAATTCCCTATCTTTCTGCTTTTGCAGGGCTTATTCTACTTTCAACCTAGTCTCGTTACCTTGCACAAATGCCAGTATCTTGGAAATAGTCATCTTGTCATTCTGAGCGGCTGTATTAGCATCCCTATGTAATTCGGGTTTAAGCTCAAGCACAAACCTTCTAACCACGGCCCTTATATCAGGAACCACGTGAGAAGCATGTCTGGACAATGACACGAACTTGAGATAGTAGTCCTGAACAGTCATGTCATTCTGCCTTAGATTCTCAAAGTCAGTAGCCTTTACTTCTCTGACTTTGATTGGCATGAAGTTACCAATGAAAGTGTCTTCAAATTCATCCCAAGTAGCAGGAAGTGCATCCTCCCCTTGGGACTGTTCCGATGTCTCATACCAAATATGGGCCACATTTTATAGCTGGAAAGCTCCAAATTCCACTGCCTCTGTATCAGTAGCATGCATCACACAAAATACTTTATGGAGTCCATCAATGAAATTCTGCGGGTCCTTATCCTTCTTAAACCCTGTGAACACTGGCGGCTTCATCCTCAGAAACTCCTGAGTCCTAGAACTGTTCGACCCACTACTAGTACCTAGGCTAGGGGCCATTTCTTGTCGCTGGGCCTGGTTTGCCAAAATCTGAGTGAGCAGCTGAATAACTCCTCTAACATCCGCATCTGAAGCATTGGGAAGTGTAACTGCTGGAGCGGTCGTCTGAACCTGAGTGTTCTCTTCTAGGGTTGCATTAGCAGTAGCCCTTTGGCTAGTAGTTGAATTCCTCTTGTTGTACTTCCTTTTCGGAGCCATTTTTAAAATACGCAATTCGCACAAGTTAGAAGAATTCCTAAAAGTACTTCTCTAACTGCATGAACAAGAGTCTGAAAGAAGTGAGACAAATCCTAAATGTCTTGGTGGTCAACTGTTTATATGTGTGGGGCCCTCAAACATATAAAGGTGACCCCACTAGACACGGCTTCATAGACTCCCTAAGACAATTGAACCTAGTGCTCTGATACCAAGCTTTGTCACGCCCCGACCCATGGCCTGGGTGTAATACGACACTCGGTGCCTAACTGCATGTGACCGAGCAAACAGATAGGCTGGCTAAATCAACATGTGATATCAAAATATGCAATAATAAGAAATAAGACTAACACATGCTGATTTACTAAAAGTCTGACTGAAATATATAAATGCGGAATTACTGGTTTAAGTTTAAAACATCTAAAATAAATGCCAACAAGGTTAACATTTCAAGGTCTACTAATATTTGACTGACTGGACTATGTCTATGAAGCCTCTAACAAATACTAAAAAGATAACTGTCTAAACCTGGAAAGAAAGAAAGCATGATAACAGTGTCACGACCCAAGCCGACGAGTCATGACGAGTGCCTGACCTCTAATGACCAGACACCCATATACCTGCTTAACTATCACATAACAATAGGGTGGCCCAAATCTGATTCATATCCAACTGTATAAATATATATATATATATATATATATATATATATATATATATATATATATGCAAAATACTAAAATAACAGTGCAAGCCGACTAGGCTGCTATATAGATATTATACACAAAAGAATGAGAGCCGACAAGGCTACATCATGTACCAACTACATACCACTGTCTACAGACCTATAATGGAACAGAAAGCTGTAGAAAAGACGGGACAGGGCCCCGCCATACCCATATGCGTGTATATACATCTCAAAATAGCATACCAAAATGGACCGCAGCTCCGGATCAAGTGGAGCACACCAACTACGGCTGAGGGGAAGTCCTACTGAGCCGGATCGTCTCCCTGTCTATCGGTACCTGCGGGCATGAACGCAGTCCCCCGAACAATAGGGGAGTCAGTACGGATAATGTACCGAGTATGTAAGGCATAAGAATAACATATATAAATAAGAATCATGAAAAGGATCTGAAACTCATAACAAACTGGCTGTCTGAATGCATCCGTATGACTGAAGATACCTATGCGGTATATGATATGTATGCACTCTGTAAAAATAATATAACTGATAGTGCTGTGGAACGTACAGCTTGGTTCATATATCATTAAGCAGCCCGCATTAGCGGTGACGTGTCCGGCCATCCAGGCACGGTATAATCACAAGCGGCCCGCATTAGCGGTGACATGTCCGGCCATCTAGGCACGGTATAATCATAAGCGGCCCGCATTAGCGGTGACATGTCCGGCCATCTAGGCACGGTGTGAGAAAATAGTTGTGTTATATATATATATATATATATATATATATATATATATATATATATATATAAAATACATGAAAGACATACTCAAGATTACTCTAGCTACAAAGATCTATAGAAGTCATGAACATGGATATAAGGAATCAAGGGTATGATGAATCCTGTACCATCTAAGAGTAGAGTCTTTGGAACTCGCTCGCTTACTTGTCCGTTCAAATAATAAGGATCATGCCAAAAGAATAAAAGGAACAGCCTTAACATACCTTGGAGTCTACCTAATATCCGATGCGTATTTCCCGAGCTTGCAACACTACAACCAAGATAACACGAATTACAATTAGGCCATATACGTCCGTTACTACCCATTCCAAGTACGAATGAAACTTAACGAAATTCAGGCAGCATTTCCCCTATAATTCTTACTCCTATCCAACTCCCAAATGGTGCACAACACCCAAAACATCAACAACAACAACAACAGCAACAATATACAACAACATAAACAAGTAGAAATCTCTCCAAAATTCCAATCGAAACAGCCTTCAAGGCAATCACATCAACAAGCTAGCTTAGGTCCTTCATATCATGTTTTCCTTTACTTTTAAACTAAGGAATTTCCTCACAAACAACTTATGTTAATACTTTCATATCACAACATAACCAAATCCATGCTAAAACATCTCCCAAAACGGCCCCAAATCTTAGTTTGATTCAAATAACTCACCGCTTCCATAACTATATTTCCTTTACTTTAAATCACTAAAACTCTTGGTAATCAACTTAATAGCAAAGATAAGAATAGTATACATACCTTAAAGGGGCAGTAATTCCAAGAACCAAAATCCAAATCCAACTCCTAAACTCAACAACTTCAAATAGAAACCCTAGGAGCAACTTCCCTTTCACTAGCTCGGGTTTTTGGGGCTCGGATCTTACTTGGATGATAAAGAAAGTCTTGCAGAGGATAGATGAATATTATAGAGTGTTTAGGGTCTATTGGTGTGGTTTGGAATGAAAAAAAATCACGAAATGGGTGCATAAATACATCAGCTACACCGCCTGAAAATTGACGGGTGGTCGATGCGCATCGACGGATCGTCGACACTTCGACGGCCCATAACTCCCAGTGTCAATATGCGAATTCAGATCTGTCAGTTGTGTTGGAAAGTAGACTCGCTGAACTGATGAATTCATAGTTTATAGGTTCCGTAACTCCTCATATGTTAGGAGATATATCCCTCACAAGATGACCCAAAATTTCTCTCCGGAAATTCTGCCAAATTTTCCCAAAGTTTCAACAAACTAAATTTCTTCGATCCGCTTAACATCCAACATTACCGATACTTACTAAACATGATGCCAAGCTCTCATGTATGAAGAATGAGCATGAATAATTCCTTATGACCTTGACGACAACCTCGCCTTCTAAGTCTTCGTCAGCTAACTCACGACGAAACTTTACATATAAAAGTACGGGGTGTAACAAACTGCCCGAAGGAACTGGGGATCACCAAGCAGCTGATACAAGCAAGTCCTAGCTAGCTGGATCGTCAACCTATAAGTCGTTGCCTGCAATTGCGAGATCCAGGCCCCAAAGCAATAAAAGGGACGTCAGCACATTTAAATTGTACTGGTATGCAAAACAAACTGAAAGAAGGAACTGTAAATACTGAAACTAAAATTGATAACTGATAACTGAACGTATGAAGTAAAGATATGGATACTTCCTGTTTCTGAACGAAGAACCACCCGTATAATTGTAAATATAAACTGTGGCCTAAGGCCTAAACAATGTGCACAAAATTGTGGCCTCAGGCCCAAGCAATACGTATGCATAAACTGTGGCCTAGGGCCCAAAATATAGATACAAGTGTTCAACACTAAACAATTCATGATACCGAGACTGCGATATGACTGATAGCATGAGAACAGTTTCTGATTATGGAACTTAAGCCAATAACTAATTATACATTAACTGAGACTCATGTGATGTCAATACATAAGTCCATAATGGTTACATACTGAGTTCATGATATTCAAAATGATAACCATGAACGAATTATGAAACTATATCCCTAGAAGATAGAAGTTCTACAACTATTCATGAAACTAGGGCTAAGCTATATTTTAAAGAAATTTACTGATAAGTATAAAGAGCGAAGCGAATCATGAACATCCTTAACGTAGATAGTTAGCCTCACATACCTGTATATGCTCCAAACTTGTATCTATAAGTCTGAACTTGAGAAGAATCCCCAAAACCTATGTCTTAAACCTTGAACGTGGATTTTCTTGAAAACCCTAGGTTAAGAACAATGATTCCCTAATTAGATTACGTAGTCTTATGCTAGAATTGACTCGGAAGTGTTTGAGACGCTTACCTTAGAGACTTGTATTGTTTGGAGAAAAGAAACTTCGTTCTAGGGCTTAATGGATTATGAAAAACTAATTTTCTAGACTAAAGGGCCCTATTTATACTTTTTGATGTCGTTGTATATTGACGGTTCACTTGACGGACCGTCAACATGTTGACGATTTGTCGTTGTGACCGTCCTTTCGCAAAATCAGAAGAGTTTCTGAGGGTCTTAACTGTTGCAACTTGAAGGTGCAAGTTGACGGGTCGTCAACATGTTGACACGCCATCCATGCGCATTGCTGGGCAGTCCTTGCGCATTGACGACCGTCCTTGCGCATCGACGGTCCATCTTTGCACATCGACTTGCACTGCAGGTGGTAAAATGGCCACAACTCTAGCATAGGACTCCGTTTTGGCTCTATAATATATTGTTCGAAAGGTATTTCACCGATCTACAACTTTCATGTTTTAAGATTTCTCAAATTCCCAGTGGATTTTCACAAATTCGGGCTGGAAGAAGGACCTATCAAAACTTAGGCAATTCCATCGAATCTTAAGCACCTTACTATTAGCCACTTTGCAAGGATCATATCTCCTTGCTCCGATCTCTGGTTGGCCTGATCCTTATATGCCTGGAAAGGTACTTCCACGTACCACAACTTTCATTAAGGAATCTTTTCAAAATTCTCAACTAATCGAGGGTTATGGTTTCCTGAAATAGGTCTCTTGGCCACTTTCACAAAACGTTCAAATCTTCAAATTTTCTCTACAAGTCTAATGATACGAGTCTAACTTGGTTGTAAGTTATGGGGTGTTATAGTAGCCACTGCCTCCACCAACGTACAAGCCATACCAAACAGTCCTTCAATCTGTCCCCCCTAGTAAACCCATTAGAAAAATCTCCTCGTATTGTCACCAGGAAGGAAGACCTCACCTCTTCCAAAAAGGCTCCAAAAAGTTCCATGAAATAGAAGTTAAAATCAGGTGAAATAACCCCAATTATAAATCAAATACTACCATGTCCAATGATCACTGTACTACGTTGAATTATTCCTTCATTTGTTTTTGAACATCAAAAGATGCATGATTTCTTAGTCATAAGTGCAGTATAATTTTCTTTTATTTCTATACTAAGGTTAGTAGAAACTAATCCCTCTGTAGGTATTTTTTCCATCAATGGTGAATACAGCACAACCTAGAAATTCAAGAGGAGGTGAATTTCTACCTAAAACCACCATTGCAACCCTCGCCGGCGAAATCCAAACCACCAAAATTTGTCATTCTTCCTCAAAAAATCCATATTCTTTCCCATAACTCACTTCCATATATGGCCGTTGAATATCCCCCGGCCCCACTCTAATTTCGACCATTTTAACCACTCCAAAAAATTACCTTCGGCTTAAGAATTCATGAAATTGGAAACTTTAAATAAAGGATTATGTACGCTTCTTGTAGTGCCGGTGGTCATCGGTAGTTGTAAGGTGGATAGAAGAGGAGGGGGTGAAGAAGATGAAGCTCAAATGAGGTGGGAGAAAATGATGTTTTTCTATTTATTTTTATTGATGTATTATTTTTTTATTTGTCACATTGCCATGTCAGCAGCATTTGAACCTCACGCGTGATGCGTTTTGGGTTGTCAAAATTGTTTTCAATAAGCACAATTTGACTCAAGTTTAAATATGCAATAGGAATAATTTTTAGTTTAAATGTCTAAATTGAATAATCCGAAGAGTTTAAGGCATATTTATATATATATATATATATATATATATTTGACCATTTTGTAAAGAGGGAAAGGATGAGGCCTACATGATTACATCATAAGATGGGAAAGATTGGAAAGCCAGATCAGACTGTACGGACATGGATCCATCTTCAGGTGGAGTCTTTGATGTGTGAAGAATCATATCTACCACCCACGACCAAACCACAAATTGGTGTATATTTTTACCATTTTCTATTTTATTCTTCTTTACATATGATAAAGGAATTACCCTCCTACTATTTTAGTCTTCAATTTTATAATTGCCTATTGTTTTCTTTACTTCGGTTCTTTGATTT
The DNA here is from genome assembly GCF_019175385.1 of Lycium barbarum. Taxonomy (NCBI): domain Eukaryota; kingdom Viridiplantae; phylum Streptophyta; class Magnoliopsida; order Solanales; family Solanaceae; genus Lycium; species Lycium barbarum. Next base: position 15,878,501 of record NC_083344.1, on the reverse strand, counting down.
AGTTACCATATTATTTGTTGTTGCTACTATTTACTATTAGAAACAAAAAATTTCTCATAGACATTCAGTTTTGCTATTTTCACCGAACCAGTTCACTGATAAATCGCATGGTGAGAAACAGGTTCCCATTGAAATGCTGAGAAATTTTCTAATTGTTCCGTGTGAAAACACTACTATTTAGATTTTTTCGACCGACATTTAGTGGGAAATAGACACTAAACATTTTTCAGTGAGAAATCAGTGGTAAAACAGAGATTTTTTTTTTTAGTAGTGATTCTCTTTCTCCTTTAAGCATGGTTTCGTCATTACTGTATTTTCTCTCCATATGTGATTTTGATGCTAGAATTGAACCGAGAGTCTATCTGAAAAAGCCTCTCTACCTTCACATGGTAGAGGTAAGAGTGCTTACACGTCACCCCCAAACTCCACTTGTAGGATTACACTAGATATATTGTTGTTGCTGCTGCATATGATACAGGAACGGGTTTAAGCAGTTATATGTCACCTTCAATTCAAAGACTCAATAATACAACCTCTACAATGTGGGCTAATCATTCTTCCTTAGGGCAGACAAATTAAAGATGACTGGCTGGCAGTGAACTGATCGAAAGCTCAATAAAATGATCGAATTGGGTCCCCCACTCAGACAATTCACTAATGTTACCATTAGTTTTCCGGATGAGTTACTGCACTTGCCAATATAATACTGCTTACTGTCAACTGCACTTCTCTTTTAAGCAGTTATATGCTCCACTTTTATATACATTATACAACTGTGTATACATGATTATACACGAATATACTAAACTTATACATACATATATATATATACACACACATCATAATACACCTTTACTCCCTTTAAGATCCATCATTTCAGACCAATCATACATTTGAATACACAAAATCTTCATTACAGTAGATAAACACTATTCGAATAAAAAAAAATGTTAAATCCACCATTTTTGGGTGTTCGAATCCCTGTTAATATTTAATTAGATCTAGAAAATTCATTATAATATGAACTGGTAACTTTGAGATGGCTTGCTATTTTACAATCTAATTTTCTAGTGGTTATTGAGTTTAAAACGACATAACCTAGATGAAAAGGGAATAAATAATCTAATAAAACTCAAAACTCGGTCGTTGACACCTATAAGTTTTTTGAGTTTAAAATTAACCAGATCTGAAAGTTAATTGGATGAGAATCTAGTGGGTGTCACATGAGATTGTCGGAAACAATATTGTTAGTCAAAATATGAAGTTTCAAGTAAATCGGGATTAATTGGAAGTGTTTCCAATAGAGAAATTAAAATTTAAGCTAGGACATATGGAAAGAAACGAGAAAGACGGCCGGATGAAGAGAGATGACCGAATGGGTATTGGGGTAAGCCAGGTAATAAACTAAAAGTTGAATCAAATCTAGTAGACTAGGTGACCAAAAGGCTATTGGGCTTAACTATCCCGTGTTCAATAGGCGGGTTTAGCTGAATTTATTAAACTGCTCAAAATCTACTTAGACTGAAATGGGTTGGGTTAAAATGGGTTAAACAATATGTCATAGCACAACCTGCACAACTCTTAGCAAATGCTTAATGTTTTTGTTTGCTTTCTTATAATTTATTTAATTACCTAATAATTTTGGTGTTGTTTGTAATTGGTAGAATAAATGAAAATAATTCCAACACTAGATTTCGTATAATTAACAAATACAATATTTAGTTGGCCATATATCAAAAGTAATCTCCATATAGTCTAACATATGGAGTATTTGATTGACAGTATTAATTTCATATTGCCAAAATATATGCCTAAGTTATGAATAATCTATATCGAATGCGGAATTATAATTTTTTTATTCGCAATACGTGGATAAGATTAAGTAAAGGCAAAAATGTCATTAACAATCCCTATGTTATTACTAGTCTTAAGTGTACGTGCATTGCACGTATGCATCGCACGAATCAATAAATAATTTATATAAGAAGAATACATTTTCATTAAAATAAATGCAATTGTCTAAAAGATGATGGATACTCCGTATTATTACGCAGACAAAATAGTTGAATTCAATATTTACTGAACATGTAAACAATAAGAATTTAGTTAAATTAGTTATATATTATGCTTTAGTTTATGAGAGACAAATATATTATGTTGTTGTATCTCACATAAATCTTTTTATAACGACGTTTTAGCGTATATTACGTTCCCTTATCAGATAATCACTTTTAGTGGGATTATGTTTCCCGATGACAATAAATAAAACATACTGTCAAACAATAGCTAATTGTATTTGTCGGAGTATATTTTTTCACATGGACAACTATGTTACACTTTCAAGGGGAATATCAATGTCAATTACAAGAGTTTGGTCATGACGAAGTAGTCAAATCGACAAAAAGAATCATACACCAAGAATATCGTCTACAGAAGATATCGGTCACGATACATTAACATAGCATGTCATTATATCATACAATAAAATATCTATAATTACAAATACTATATAACTAACCCACATAAAATCTTTATCTTTGTAAGATACCCAATTACTCTATTTATAAATAAGTCAATTTTAAATTGATAGCCATATATTAGACATTGAAACAAAAAACACAACTGGCAGACTTTCAATAATATGCAATTGTCTATCAAGAATACACGATCATTTATCAATACTAATTTCTAGAACAAAACCTTAAAGTATAAAAGTTTTAGCTCAAATCACAAGCAAATTTACCTCCGCAATCATCGACTCTATCAAGATTTCATGTTTAAAAATGTAGAGTACAGACTTCTTTTATAGGAGTGTTCATCTCCTTTCTAATCTAAATTATTTTTGTTTTAAAATTATAGAATATTAATGAAAGTGATACTAATTGGTCAAAGAATGTTAAACCTAAAGTGATTTAATTGCATAATATTCCTAATATCAAATTTTCACCATTAATGTCAAAAGTGAAAATTATGTTGATATTGATATGCAAAAATACACTCTAAAAAATAAGGTAAAGATAAAACGAACTACATTATATATGAGCATAATAATATAACACAACTACTTGTAACAAATTAACTATAACAGAAAGGAGTATGGAAGGGTAGAAGATGACAACCTGAAATTTGAAATGGAAGAAAACTGAAATCAATAGTAGTTCCGCTAATTTGATATTTTACATAATCAATTAATTAACATTGCAATTGTTTGATTGAGGCCAACCCCCATCAGTAGAAGATCATGATTCTAGTGTTCACCTAAATAAAATTCACAAAGAATCAAGTCAATACTCATTACCCTGAAGATAAATAAATGTAAAGATTACTTGTCATAGCTTCTTTATAACCATATTTAATGAACATAACTACCATTTGTTTTTATTATTAATAAGAACTTAAAACTTTTCAATATTACCAATTATAGCTACCATGGTAAAAAAGGTAAAACATACACAAATATACCTAGAATCACGTTGCCCAATCACTGTTCCCCCTTTTAACGGTACACTTACATACTCACACATTAATTAGGATTCTCTCTCTTTAATTACTCAAATTTTTAGCCGTTTTTGTCTCGTCAGTTTTTTTCCATTACTTTCAACCTTCAATCACGTTTCATCCACGATTCAACCACGATTATGTGCCCTAAATTCTCAGGTGGTTGTGTATTTGTGTAAGTATTTTTATATATTTTGTGTATTTTTCGTTTTTTAATGCTTCTGTTCTTATAATTTTAACTTAAATCAAAGTTTAATTTTCCGGTGTTAATCACTAAATCATTATTCTAACGGCTGATCAAACCACATCTAATAGGAGAGTAACTAGAGGTATAACACATAGTGTTCAAAATTTAGATTTTCCGACCTTTGATTTGGGTATTTCTCAACAAAAAATCAAAGTTGATGCAGCTTCTGCTGAGAAAGAATATGCTGAGATTAGATCAAAGAAAATACATGATCCTAAGAGAAAAGCGAGTCTTCAACTACGTATGTCTGAGATTACAACATCAGAGAGGAGAAATACATCTGAAGTTGATTCTGATAAAAAGGGGAGGAATGTTGTTGTTGATGAAGATTTACCAACAGCAAAATTATCAGTGAAGAATCAAGTATTTTTTCAAATTTTTTTTTCATTTTTTGATGATGTATTTGAAGGCATACGTAATTTTTTATGAATGTATGTTTTGATTTTTTATTTTTTTTTGGATTTTCATGTTGATGTCGGACTCATCTAGTTTTCAGTTTATATTTATGTTTTAAACACATACGTTAATCTATATGAAAGTATGTGTTGATGTTTTTTAGTTGTGAGACTCGTATGTATTTGCGAGAATAGATGTTGTATTTTTCAATTTTTGTTGTGTATTTGTTGACATCTAGTATTTTCTCATGTTTTACAGATTTTTTTCATTATATGTATGTCTATTTTTCTGGAAATAAAACTTAGGTCTAAATATATACATGTCGCTGTTTATGTATTTTTGGTTGTTTTTTTACCTTGCTTCTTATGGGAACATTTTTTCTAAAGTATGTATGTTTGTTTCATGTTGTGGTTTTTAAATTTTAAGAACCAGTAATTTGTTTTTTTTTATGTTTTTTTTAATATTCAGTCATATGTATTTTTTAGTATACGATGTGTATTTGTTCTCATATTATTAATTATTTTTTCAGGGATCTAAATTCATGTTGAAACGTCCTCCAACTGCTCCAACTTGTATTAAAGCATACATGGATCAAAAAATCAGAGATGATTTGAGGGACAAACTTACTGATGAATAGTTTGAGATGTTTGAGAACACTATTTTCGGTAAATATTAGGAATTGCCGGTTGAATCCAAAATTCAGTGTCAATTGTTTAAATGTCTGATGATTAGGGAGTTGAAACGTAGTTCGAAGGATGTTTTTGTTATTGATATCAATGGGACTGAACTCACGTTTACTCTATTTGATTTTGCATTAATTAATGGGCTCAAGTGTTATGGTGAGGAAATTGAATTTCCGGATGTTGAGAACAAATTCATGACAAAGTATTTTCTTGGAGCAACAAAAAATGTTTTAAAGATGTCGTTAAGCAAGTGTTTTAAAGATCAGGATTGGGGTGTCGGGGCTAATGCTGATAGAGATGCTGTTAGGATTGCGATCTTATATTTCATCCATAATTATTTACTGTCCAGTGAAAAGAGAAACGTGACAGTACCAAAAAAAACATTTTGATGTGGTTGTGAGTGGACGATATGTAGATTATACATGGGTAAAGAAGCATTCGATGATCTGATTGTTAGTGTTCACAACAGGATGCAAAAGATACTTCAGTTTTACTATCTTCGGGGTTTTCCGTATGCTATGCAAGTTTGGATATACGAGTGTTGTTCCAACGTTGACCCCAATTTAGCTATTAAGACAGGAAATCGAATTCCAAGAATGTTAAACTGGAAAACAATTAACACACAACCAACGGTTTCCCTACTCATGTCGGGCATGTTCAGAGAAGGTGTTTCCAAGGTAGAATTTCTAAAATTAAATACATTCTTATTACTTAATCCTTTACTAAATTAGATCTTTCATAATATGTTTTAGCCAAATACATGTTTCGTAACTACTTTCTTCACAGAAATACATTGTTTGACAGTAGTCATACTTTTCTATTTCAATGTATTTTAACAAATACATTGTCACGACCCAGCTAGGGGCCGCGACGGGTACCCGGAGCTAGTTACCGAGCACCGCTCACTCTATTACTTATCTTGCTCATTTAATACTCTTTTATCAATTTTACAAACCAATTGTAGGAAAATCATATTTAATCGAAACATAAATACTTTATATACATTTGCCTCTTGGCCATCTAAATAATATACATACATATGAAAACATCTTGTGAGACCATCTAACCCACACTGCGTATCTACGAGCCTCTACTAACATAATGAATACATGGACGGAACAAGACTCCGTCATGCCCAAAATATGCACATATGAATGTACATCAAAAGAAGAGCCATAAGCACCTCTGAACAATGGAGTGCTATCTATCAGCTGACAGCTACTGAGGACCTGGACCAAGCTCTCCTCCCTGTCTACCTGTGGGCATGAACACAGCGTCCGAAGAAAGGACGTCAGTACGAATATTGTACCGAGTATGAGAGGCATACATAATGAAAGGAAACATCAATAATATGGGGATAACATCAACATGAGACAACTGAATCTGACTGCTAATCATACATGAAGTAATGCATGCTGTCTTACTCATCATCATAACATGTATGCATCATATGCAAGCTGCCCGTCTATGTCGGAACGATGTGATAATCAATAATATTATCCCGCGTCCGGGGTACCATCTCATGCCGCCCACTAGTGGTGTCTGCCCACGCCCGTAGGTCGTGGTGTATCCGTATCGCCGCCCGCCGAAGCGGTGTCTGCCCGGCCAACTAGGCCCGGTGTGAATGCAATCGTGACATGCTTAATGTAAATACTCATAGTAATATGCTTATCATAAAATACTTATCTTATCATAATGCGTATATATGACTCATGATCAACTTTACTCTATCGGGGTGACGTAAGGTCGTGATCCCCCGATTACATTATGGAACCATTATGGGCATTCTGCCTCACCTTGAAAGGACTAGTACATAAGGTGAGTGTAGGCAAGGAATAACATCATCATCATTCTAGTGTCATCATATCGTAAAACTTATCTCATATAGACATTCATAGATATAAGCTTTTAACTTCTTAGAATGTAAGAACTCATGAAAGGAATAGGGATTCAAGTTAAAAGATTCATGCCATTAGAAAGAAGGACTAGCCTCACATACCTTGGTCATTTAGCTAAGATATCGCTCACTTGTTCTCCGTCGATATCACGTCGTTACCTTCATAAGAGAATCCGTATCAACATTAGTAAACTAACTACAAGAACGCATCGCTAATTCTAGGAAAAGTCGGAAAACGCTTCCTTCGTTTATACTACTTTTCTAATGCTTTATCTCAACTCCCAACATTCATAACATTACTCATAATATCATAATCGACAATCGTCATTTACGTACATTTAGCAAAATCCACCATTTTCCTCCAATTTCCCCCATATTTAGCCTTATGACTCGTTTTTGCGTTTTCATGCATTTAATGCTTGATTCATGATATAAACATCGTTTATAATGTAATTGTACTCTCAACACTTCAACATTCGTAATTCAATTCCACTATCATTCATTTATGTCACTATTCACTCAATAATGACCCATTCTCTATGTTTTTCTACATTTCAAGTGTCTAAGCTTTCCAACACTTCAAACAACATGGAATAATCATGAAACTTACCTTAGATGATGGTTGAACAATCCTTAAGTTGAAATACTTCACTTAGCCAAACCCTAGTTCCACCTTCCTTGGAATTTCTTCACTTAGATGATCCTTTATTGTGTTCTTACACTTGATTTCATGAATTTGGTGGTGTTGATCTTGATATTCCCTTTAATTCTCTTGAAGTCTTGTGGAGGAATTATTTGGAATGTTCTAGAGGTCTCTTGAGCTGTTGGATGAATAATGAAATAATATGAAGCCTAAGTCCCTTTTTAAAATCACAAAATCTGATCTTTAATGAATTCTTATCGGGATGAACAGTGGTCGTAAACCACCATATACGGATCGTATTTCGATTTACGATCCGTCCTCCATGGCCGTATTTAATCATTTCAAAAACAGAAAGTTTTGGCTGATGGACATGGCAGTTTACGACCTGGTTTACGGACCGTACACCAGTTTACGGGCCGTAAACTGGGTCGTATTTAACCATATCAACACTGGCAGAACTTGAGATTTTTGGCACGATGGAAGACGATTTCACTATACGGTCCGTAAATCACTTTACGGGCCGTATAGTGCCATATACGACCACTGGGCTAAAAATTTTCCGCGACTTTCTTAGTTCCAAAAATTCATAATTAGCCATTCCTGACTTAGTAAAACATCATACACTCAATCCCTTCATCGTTCTACTTATCACACAAGTACGGAAAAATTTCTGAGGTGTAGCATTCTTCCCCCCTTTTGGAACATTCGTCCTCGAATGTTCGACACTTGGGAATTCCAGAAAAATTTTGCCAGAGTTTCCTTTGTAATTTGGACACTACCTTCCCATTACAACAACCCACAATATCTTCGCCTCACAGGGCTATATCACAATATCAACACATTTATGGCCACACAGGACCAAAAACTTAAAATTAAAACACACATACCTTACATCATCGACGTCTCATCTTGAATCTCTTCTGGGGATTGGAACAAATGGGGGTACATAGATTTCATCTTCTCCTCCGCTTCCCAAGTCATTTCTTCCCGATTATTGTTCCGCCATAGAACTTTGACTGAAGCAACCTCTTTATTCCGAAGCCTTCGTACTTGTCTATCCAAAATGGCAATGGGCACTTCCTCGTATGTTAGCTTCTCTGTTACTTGCACATCATCAACCGGAACTATTCTCGTTGGGTCTCCAATACACTTGCGGAGCATCGAAACATGGAATACTGGATGCACGGATTCGAGCTCTGAAGGCAAGTCCAATTCATAGGCTACTCGACTCACCTTGCGAATTATTTGGTAGGGTCCGATATATCTGGGACTTAGCTTTCCCTTCTTGCCAAACCTCATCACTCCCTTCATCGGCGATACCTTCAGGAACACCCAATCGCCCACTTGAAATTCCAAATCTCTTCGACGATTATCTGCATAAGACTTTTGGCGACTTTGAGCTGTTAACAGTCGGTCTCGAATCACTTTAACCTTTTCAACTGCTTGTTGGATCAAGTCGGGGCCTATCAATCGTACTTCTCCGGTCTCAAACCATCCAATTGGAGATCTGCATTTTCTTCCATATAGGGCTTCATACGGGGCCATTTGAATACTGGAATGATAGCTGTTATTATAGGCAAATTCAATAAGAGGCAAATGCTCATCCCAACTACCGCCAAAGTCCAATACACATGCCCGTAGCATATCCTCTAAGGTCTGAATAGTGCGCTCGGCTTGTCCGTCAGTCTGCGGATGGAACACCGTGCTGAGCTTAACTTGGGTACCTAGACCTTCTTGAAATGACTTCCAGAACTTGGTTGTGACCTGTGCCCCTCTGTCTGTGATAATGGCCAAAGGAATACCGTGAAGCCGTACAATCTCCTTGAGATACAATTTAGCATAATCTTCCGCTGAATATGTGGTTCTAACGGGGAGAAAATGAGCTGCTCTCGTGAGTCTATCCACGATCACCCATATAGAATCATACTTCCCTCGCGTACGGGGTAATCCTACCACAAAATCCTTGTTAATTTCTTCCCATTTCCACGTAGGAATTTCCATTGCTTGCAATAAGCCTCCTAGCTTTTGATGCTCGGCCTTCACTTGCTAGCAATTTGGGCACTGTGCTACAAATTCTGCTATGCATCGCTTCATGCCATCCCACCAATATATCGATTTAAGATCATGGTACATCTTAGTTGCACCTGGATGAATAGAATACCGGGAATAATGTGCTTCCTCTAAAATCCGTTGGCGCAAGTTTGCTACATTCGGTACACATAACCTGTCTCGATATCTAAGAACCCCTTCTATGGAAACTTCGAATGGAGACTTTTCCTTTTCATGAGATAAATCTCGATAGTGGCTTAACTGAGGATCTTCATATTGCCGTTCCTTCACTTCTAGATTCAATGATGAAACTATGGGGTCATTGATGCTAATACTTGCATCTCTTGAATCAATTGGCCGTATGCCGAGACTTGCTAACCGATGGATTTCACGAACCATTTCTCGCTTTTCCGAAGGAACTCCACATAAACTGCCCATCGATCGGCGGCTAAGTGCATCTGCTACTACATTCGCCTTCCCTGGATGATATAGAATGTTCACATCGTAATCCTTCAGTAATTCTAACCATCGCCTTTGCCGCAGGTTCAACTCCTTCTGTTTGAAAATATATTGAAGGCTTTTGTGATCCGTATAGATGTCCACGTGCACACCATATAAGTAATGTCTCCACATTTTCAATGCATGAATGACCGCAGCTAGCTCAAGATCATGAGTGGGATAATTCTGTTCATGTTTTCACAACTGTCTCGAAGCATATGCAATAACTTTCCCCTTCTGCATCAATACACATCCTAATCCCACACCGAAGGCGTCACAATATACTACATAGCCATCTGATCCTTCTGGAAGTGTTAGCACTGGCGCTGAGGTCAACCTGTTTTTCAACTCTTGGAAGCTACGCTCACAGGCATCACTCCGCTGGAATTTAGCCGACTTCTGGGTTAACTTTGTCAATGGGGCTGAAATAGATGAGAAGCCCTCTACGAATCTTCGATAATAACTGCCAAACCCAGAAAACTATGAACTTCTATAGGCGTCGTAGGTCTTGGCCAAGTCTTCACAACTTCTATTTTCTGAGTGTCGACTCGGATACCATCATCTGAAATAACATGACCTAGAAATGCCACTGAGTTTAGCCAAAACTCGCACTTCGAAAACTTTGCATACAATTCCCGATCTCGAAGAACGCCAAGAACAATTCTTAGATGATCTGCATGTTATGATTCTGTGCGAGAATATACCAGGATATTGTCGATGAACACTATCACAAAGAGATCCAAGAACGTCCTAAACACATTATTCATTAAATTCATGAACACTGCCGGGGCATTCGTCAACCCAAACAACATTACTCGAAACTCGTAGTGACCATATCTTGTCCTGAAGGCAGTCTTGGGAATATCTGCTTTCCTAATTCTCACCTGATGATAACCCGATCTCAGATCTATCTTGGAGAACCATTTAGCGCCCTGTAATTGATCAAACAAATCGTCGATTCTGGGAAGAGGGTATTTATTCTTTATTGTCACCTTGTTCAACTGCCTGTAGTCGATGCACATTTGTAGAGATCCGTCTTTCTTCTTTACGAACAGGACTGGTGCTCCCCACGGCGAAGAACTAGGCCTTATAAACCCCTTCTCAAGTAAATCTTTTAGCTGTGCTTTTAGCTCTTTCAGTTCTACTGGAGCCATTCGATAAGGAGGAATAGAAATAGGCTCGGTGTTTGGTAATACATCAATGGCGAAATCAATCTCCATTTCTGGAGGAAGGCCTGGTAACTCGTCGGGAAACACATCTGGGAATTCATTCACTACCGGGACAGACTGGAAAGTTGGCACTTCCGCTTCCGTGTCAAGAACCCGAACTAGATGACAAATATAACCCTTGGCTATCATCTTTCTCGCCTTAAGGTAGGAAATAAACCTACCCTTTGGGGAAACTGTATTACCCTTCCACTCGAGTATGGGCTCTCTCGGAAATTGGAATCAAACTACCTTTGTCCGACAACAAACATTAGCATAGCATGATGCCAACCAGTCCATACCCATAATTACGTCAAAATCTATCATCTCAAGTTCAATCAAATCAGCCCTTGTCTGGCGATCACATATAATGACTACACAGTTCTTATATACTTGCCTCGCTATTACAGGATCACCAACCGGAGTGAATACCTCGAAAGGTTTAATTGGCTCAGGTCTCACCCCAACACAATCAGCGATATACGGAGTAATATATGAGAAGGTAGAACCCGGATCAATCAGAGCATATACATCACGGGAAAATATAGTCAAGGTGTACCTGTGACAACATCTGGGGAAGACTCAAGATCCTGTCGCCCAGCTAAAGCATACACACGGGGCTGAACAACACCTGAAGTGGATGTTCCCCCTCTACCTCTGCCTCTGCCTGTTGTAGTCTGAGGAGTCTGTGCGGTCGGACGAGCTGACGAAGAACCCGCTGCTGAACCTGTAGGCTGAGTCCCAACTCTATCTCTCGCTGAGGGGCAATCTCTCATCATGTGACCAACTTGCCCGCAAGCATAACAAGCATCCGAACCCTGAAGACACTGTCTGGAATGTAATTTGCCACACTGGCTACACCGTGCTACTGGAGGTCTTCTCTGGCTGAAATCTCCCCTAGACTGCGAATCTGAGGCCCTCGAACTCTGCCCCTGGCCTGACTGAGTAGAACGATCAAATCTCCTATCCGAGAATCTGGGAGGTGTACTGGTCGCTGACTGACCTGAGTGTCTGGAATGCGGCTGTCTTGGTCCCCCTCATTACTCACTGCTCTCCCTCATAGATCTAGCCCTCTTACCTTGTCTTCTGTCACCCTCACGATCACTCCTCTGCTGTCGTTGTCGTTCCTCGAGGTTCTGAGCATAGGCCTGTATTCGGGAAATATCCATCCCGTCTTGCAAAGAGACTGTCAAACAATCTCTGTACAGATGTGGCCCCAAACCACTCACAAATCTATAGACTCGGTCTCCCATGTCAGCCACCATAGTCGGAGCATACCGGGCCAATGAGTTGAATTGCATACTATACTCTCGGGCACTCATGCTTCCCTGTTTCAAATTCAAGAACCTGTCCGCTCTAGCTCAGCGGACTTCAGGTGGCAAGTAATGACGAATAAAGGCATCTACAAACTCTTGCCACACGGGAGGTGGTGCATTCTCTCCTCTTGTTATCACCCAATTCTTATACCATAGTACCGCCACGTCGCGAAGTCTATATGAGGACAACTCCACGGATTCGATCTCAGAAGCATGCATAAGTTTCAGCGTCCGCAACATCTCATCGGTAAAACCTTGTGGGTCCTCATCCGGCTTCGACCCGAAAAATTCTGGAGGGTTTAGAGTAAGGAAATCACGGGCTCTTGTACTAGCCGAACGATCACTTGGGCCCGCATTCTGTCGTTGTGACTGAGCGGCAACCAACTGCGTCAATAAATGTATGGCCTCGGACACTTGTTGACCCGAAGCACCCGGTGGAGAAATCGGAGCTGAGGCTCCTCCCTGCTCCTCTACATTGGGCGTGGCCTCACTTTGCGATTCACTTTCCTCTACATTTGCCGGAGGCTCTCTTTCCGCCTGCCTCTTTGTCGTAGTTTTGCCCTTCTGGGCGGCGGTAGCTTTTCCTTTCGGCGGCATTTTTCTGAAACCATAACGCACCATTAGGAATGATATAATCCTAGACATGGCTCTATCGCACGATCTCATGAGAAGAAGAATGGTCATTTTCCTAAATGCCCTGTAGCCTCTTGTTTATTAGCGTGGCGCGCAACACACCATAAACAAGACTCTACTAGACACGGCTCGTAGACACTTCCTCGGGCGAACTGCTCTGATACCACTTCTGTCACGACCCAGCTAGGGGCCGCGACGGGTACCCGGAGCTAGTTACCGAGCACCGCTCACTCTATTACTTATCTTGCTCATTTAATACTCTTTTATCAATTTTACATACCAATTGTAGGAAAATCATATTTAATCGAAACATAAATACTTTATATACATTTGCCTCTTGGCCATCTAAATAATATACATACATATGAAAACATCTTGTGAGACCATCTAACCCACACTGCGTATCTACGAGCCTCTACTAACATAATGAATACATGGACGGAACAAGACTCTGTCATGCCCAGAATATGCATATATGAATGTACATCAAAAGAAGAGCCATAAGCACCTCCGAACAATGGAGTGCTATCTATCAGCTGACAGCTACTGAGGACCTGGACCAAGCTCTCCTCCCTGTCTACCTGTGGGCATGAACACAGCGTCCGAAGAAAGGACGTCAGTACGAATATTGTACCGAGTATGAGAGGCATACATAATGAAAGGAAACATCAATAATATGGGGATAACATCAACATGAGACAACTGAATCTGACTGCTAATCATACATGAAGTAATGCATGCTGTCTTACTCATCATCATAACATGTATGCATCATATGCAAGCTGCCCGTCCATGTCGGAACGGTGTGATAATCAATAATATTAGCCCGCGTCCGGGGTACCATCTCATGCCGCCCACTAGTGGTGTCTGCCCACGCCCGTAGGTCGTGGTGTATGCGTATCGCCGCCCGCCGAAGCGGTGTCTGCCCGGCCAACTAGGCCCGGTGTGAATGCAATCATGACATGCTTAATGTAAATATTCATAGTAATATGCTTATCATAAAATACTTATCTTATCATAATGCGTATATATGACTCATGATCAACTTTACTCTATCGGGGTGACGTAAGGTCGTGATCTCCCGATTACATTATGGAACCATTATGGGCATTCTGCCTCACCTTGAAAGGACTAGTACATAAGGTGAGTGTAGGCAAGGAATAACATCATCATCATTCTAGTGTCATCATATCGTATAACTTATCTCATATAGACATTCATAGATATAAGCTTTTAACTTCTTAGAATGTAAGAACTCATGAAAGGAATAGGGATTCAAGTTAAAAGATTCATGCCATTAGAAAGAAGGACTAGCCTCACATACCTTGGTCATTTAGCTAAGATATCGCTCACTTGTTCTCCGTCGATATCACGTCGTTACCTTCATAAGAGAATCCGTATCAACATTAGTAAACTAACTACAAGAACGCATCGCTAATTCTAGGAAAAGTCGGACAACACTTCCTTCGTTTATACTACTTTTCTAATGCTTTATCTCAACTCCCAACATTCATAACATTACTCATAATATCACAATCGACAATCGTCATTTACGTACATTTAGCAAAATCCACCATTTTCCTCCAATTTCCCCCATATTTAGCCTTATGACTCGTCTTTGAGTTTTCATGCATTTAATGCTTGATTCATGATATAAACATCGTTTATAATGTAATTGTACTCTCAACACTTCAACATTCGTAATTCAATTCCACTATCATTCATTTATGTCACTATTAACTCAATAATGACCCATTCTCTTTGTTCTTCTACATTTCAAGTGTCTAAGCTTTCCAACACTTCAAACAACATGGAATAATCATGAAACTTACCTTAGATGATGGTTGAACAATCCTTAAGTTGAAATACTTCACTTAGCCAAACCCTAGTTCCACCTTCCTTGGAATTTCTTCACTTAGATGATCCTTTATTGTGTTCTTACACTTGATTTCATGAATTTGGTGGTGTTGATCTTGATATTCCCTTTAATTCTTTTGAAGTCTTGTGGAGGAATTATTTGGAATGTTCTAGAGGTCTCTTGAGTTGTTGGATGAATAATGAAATAATATGAAGCCTAAGTCCCTTTTTAAAATCACAAAATCTGATCTTTAATGAATTCTTGTCGGGATGAACAGTGGTCGTAAACCACCATATACGGACCGTATTTCGATTTACGGTCCGTTCTCCATGGCCGTATTTAATCATTTCAAAAACAGAAAGTTTTGGCTGATGGACATGGCAGTTTACGACCTGGTTTACGGACTGTAAACCAGTTTACGGGCCGTAAACTGGGTCGTATTTAACCATCTCAACACTGGCAGAACTTGAGATTTTTGGCACGATGGAAGACGATTGCACTATACGGTCCGTAAATCACTTTACGGGCCGTATAGTGCCATATACGACCACTGGGTTGAAAATTTTCCGTGACTTTTTAGTTCCAAAAATTCATAATTAGCCATTCCCGACTTAGTAAAACATCGTACACTCAATCCCTTCATCGTTCTACTCATCACACAAGTACGAAAAAATTTCCGAGGTGTAACATACATGACTGACAAATTTAGGTCTGACAAATACATGACTGATATGTGCAATGTTTTCCAAATTTACAGGATCACATTAACTTTAGGAACATTGTTCCTCTGATCAATGAAGTTGAAGAGCTCGGGTTGCGTCCATTCTTTGTAGACAGACCTGTTTCACCTACACAAATACAAGAAACGGAGGTCGAGTATGCTGATTTCTCTACAACACCACCACATGTTGCTGCTGCCAAAGAAAAAGAATGGAAAGATGCTTCAAAGTATCCACCACGCAAGAAATCTAGGAAGATGTCAACTGCACCGTTGCCCGTGGAAAATCGACAATCAACAGTCCAACAAACTATTATCCCGCCGTCAGTTCCAACAGGAGTTTTTGTCCCAGTTCAACCCGTTCAATCAAAAGGAAAAGAAACAGTTGGTACAACTACATACCGCGCATCTGTTGATGATTCACCCACCAACAAATCAGATGACATCAAATCTTTGAGGGAAGATTTCAACAAATTCAAAAAAGATGTAAGTTTTATATTTTTTCCGTCATATATGATGCATTTTATGTTTAAAAATTCAATCTATTTTTGTCATATATGATGCATTTTATGTTTTTTTTTTTAAATGTTTTTATAATCTTCCTGATCTTGTTTTCTGATTTTTCTAGGTTCTTGATGCATTCAAGTCTGTATTTACTGAATTAAAGGATTTCCATAACAATGCTTTTGGAAAATAAAAAACTGAATCAAAATTCAAAAAAGGTATCTTAACTTAACTAATATATTTGTCAATAAGGACAGAATCAGTATGTTTTTTCAAAGTTATTTGATAAATACATATTGTATTTGTAGGGGGCTGATAGAGAAACACATCCTCAATTTTGTGACGAGAACATACATCAAGCAAGTGATGCCCACATAGATCATGATGATGGTATCCAAATGGATACTACTACTGTTCATGTTTCTTTTCCCGAGGTATGTTACAGATTATTTTGCCAAGTATTTGTCAATTAATTTTCTCTCGCGATTTATTTCTTTATGTTTTTGTTGATTTATTTTTAATCATGTTTGTTTTTATTCATATTATATGGCATTTTTTTTATTAAGGTGGTCATGAAAAACAAGAGGATAATGGCAATGGAAGCAGTGATAATGTCAAAGTTTCAACAGAAGAGATTTTGAAACGAGGTGATCTTTCGGGAGAATAGAAGATTTCCAATGAATCTCCCGCTGTTGAGACAGCCAAAGAAACAGTGGAAGAAAAAAAAGAATCTGATGATTCAAATGATACAGAGGTATGCATTAAACTTGAATACGTTTAATTCGCAACCAATTTGTTTTTTTCTCAGTTTTATATGTTTGTATTTGTTAGGTTACTGCACAGGTACTGGCTGATATAGCAAAAAATGATCCAAAAGAACAAGTTACACCACAAAAGAATGTGAGACACACCATCTTTAATGATTTTGTGGATCCTGGTGCAAAGGTTTGTGACGTGCAACCTATATCTGAGTGGTTGCTATCCGACGAAGCATTGCCAAGTCAAACTCCTGGAAAAGAGATTGCGAAAGGAGAAGAAACTGAAAAAGGAATAATTCTTCATCCATCAGTTCCTCGGACTACATGGCCCGGAAAATACCAGACCTCACCATGGTGCACAGAATTTGGTATGTATTTACATCTTTTTATTGTTTGCTGTACATTTTTTAAAGTGGAGCAATTGTTGATTTTTTTTTTTCACAAATAAATAGGTAGCAGTTCGGGCAAGCAACTAATGCCTTTGTTTGACAAGAAACACCCCTTTCATCAATTTCCCATTACCGATGTGTTGGACCTCGATGTATTTGAAGAATTCTGTGAATGGCTTAACAAGGGATTGCTAAAAAGGCATGATGCCAAGTATGTTTGTAAGGTTTTTATGAATTTTGCAATAATTATGAATGTGTCCCTTTTTTTATAATGTATTTGTGTTTTTTTTTTCTAGGAAAATTTATGAAGATCATTACAGGAAAAACATGGCAGCTTTCGAGGATGGTGTCCAATACGATTTTGTTGTCACAACTGTTGCAAATAAGAACTGGTTTTACCTTTTGTCAATGGATGGTCGGATAGATAGTTGTGGAATGACGAGGTAATTTTTATAACAATTTTAATTACCAAAAATATGTACTAATTCATATCTTTAGTTAACCCATGTATTTTTTAATCATTTCAGCATATTGACGTCATTTTCTACTACTTTTGGAAGAAAGGAAAATATGACATGAACAACAACTACACTTTCACCACTGTTGATTGTGTTTTCAAGCAGCACTTTGATGTTTGTTATCACGCATTCCACAACGTCGGAACACAGACCGATGTTGCCAACGAAGAGTCTACTTTGATCGATTATGTCAAGGGCCACAGACTACTTGCGAATTTGCCATGGCATACAGTTGACAATGTGCTAATACCATTCAACATAAAAGAAGAAAATCATTGGGTGTTGGTTGTTTTGTCATTCTTGGACAGGTATTTTTGGTTAACACTTGTCTTATATTATAAAAAATACATGTTTACTGATATTCTGATTCCTTTTTTTTTTTAAATGAATAAAAATTTTGACAGGAGTCTTTATGTTTACAACTCGTACCGTTCTGCTCGACACGCAACAGTTGTGAGGACTGAAGTTGAAAAACTGGCCACATTACTGCCACATTCCCTTAATATGTCGGGATTCTTTGTAAATCGAAGACGTCTCAGTTTGGTTAAGGATACAGCTTCTAACGATAAGGGGCAGATGGATACCCTTGATGTTGTTTATGTTGAAAATCTGCCTCAGCAAGAATATGGTAGCATGTAAGTATTTCCAAATTAAAATGTTATTTTAACCAACAAATACATGTAGGATGCATCAGTCTATTCACACAAATACATAAATATTTAAAAAACATACATGGTGTTTATATCCAAATAGATAAGTCATATAGATTTATGTAAATATACATGTTAATAATCTATGTATGTTTCAAATACAGTCTGTTATATGTATGTTTCATTACAAAAAATATTTACAACAATTTTTATCCTTAATTATTGTTAGTATTAAAAACTAACATGTATATCCCTTTTTATCACAGGGACTGTGGTGTGTTTGTGACAGCATATGCTGAGTATTTGATCACGGCTAGGAGTATACCGGATAATATTGATGCACATATGTTGCGTATGAGATATGACATTCTTTTGCGGGGATATGCCGAAGTCAAGTTGGGCAACAATGCTGAGAGTGATAGTGAGGTTCCACCAAAACCAATTAGGACTGAGATAGATTACAACACTGTTGATGTTCATGATGTTTGAACAATTATGTTAGGATGAACGATGTTTTTGTTCTTTTTTTTTTCTTTAGTAGCTAGTTTGTTGTTTTAGATGTATTAGATTGATGTTGGATTATAATTTTGTGAAATGAATGTGCACGTTTTTTTTTTTTAGATTACTATTAATGTTGACAATTATTTAACTGTTGAACAAGAAAATTTCATTGAATATCAAATAGTGGCCTTCAAAAACTGACATCATTTAACATCTGTAAACTATGTATTTTACAAATACATAATGTATTTTCAAATTAACAGCTAAAAATACATATCACTTTTTTGATATAAAAACCTAATGTTCTTGTAATACCAAATACTATATAGTTGTTGTATGTTTGAATGAACAGAAAAACAATCTTAAATTATTCACATTAAGTTTCTTTAACAGACATATCAAAATATAACACTCAAGTATGTTATAATACCAAATATATTCTCAATGTTTGTTTAGCCTCTGTTCATGAATTATTGATGATTGTTATACTGTAAACTAGATGTATTTGTACATATGTTGACAGTAATCAATGAATTTTACGACAAACATTTATACAAAACAAAAATTACAGAAATACAGATAATAAGTGTCAATAGAAATTATTGACACATTTGTCCTTATTCTTAAAAAAATCCGGAGTATTTCCCTAACTAAGTGTACGATAATAAAAACATAATTGAAACCAAATCATTTCCTCCTAGACTCAAAACCACACGAACGCCTGTTATGTCCAAGTTGTCCACAAGTACTGCAAGCATGTCTCTTTTTTCCAGCCATTAATTCATGTAAAGGTTTGTCACGCCTCTTCTTTGGCCTACCAGGTGGTCTTTTGTATCTCGGCGGCAACAATACTTCATCCAAGATGTCTTTTGAAATTTTCCATTCACTCTCATCTAGTAGAGGATCCACAGCAATATCATATGTCTTTACAACTGTCTCCGGCTTGAATAAATCAGAGCAATAATCATCAACAACCAAATGTTTCTGTTTTATAACAGCCCATGCGTGCGGACATGGGATTTCATCTAATTGAAACATACGACAACTGCATGTTTTGTTACTCAGATTAATAATGAAACGCCTTCGTCCATCATGTACCGTGTACACAAATTCTATTGATGGTTCAATCTGTCAAACAAAAAAAAACATTATGTATTTGAAGGTTTTTCAATATAAACTGTTTTAAGATAAAAAATACATTCAATAAAAAAACAAAGTACCTTAATAAAAAATAGTATTTAGAATTAATTTTTTATTATAAATATATTTAATTTTTTTTATAAAAACACATGATTTTGAAACATACCGTCATTCGTAGACATAAATACTCATTGATTGACAGCATCTCTTGGAATTTTTTACCTAGTGTGGTGAACGTGTATGTTCCATTTCTCCTATTATTGTAATTCCATCTACCAAACATCTTTCGAATCTCTTCCAGAAAGTCATATATCGGCAGTTCTCTAGTAGCTAGAAGATGTTTGTTAATACATTCCACAATGTTAGAAGTCATTGTCTAACCTCGGTTAACAGTTGCATAGACTCTAGCCCACCTATCCCTACCAGCTTCATCCAAATACTCTGCAACCCGCAAATCTACTTTCTGAACCTTAAGCATCAACTCATCAAACTCATCTTGCGTATATGCTTTTGCCATTGAATAAAAAACAGGCAACAAAATATCATGGCTTTTCCTTTATCTTTGACATACATTACCCCATAGATGCCATATACATGCATAATGTGTGACTTCTGGATAGATTCTGAAAACAACTTTGTTTATACTCTCATGCCTATCGGATACGATACACATGTTCTCTCTTACTCCGTATGTTTCTCTGAAACGCTCGAAAAACCACGTCCAAGATTTGTCATTCTCAGAATCAAGCACACCATATGCTAGGGGCAGTATATTACCTGCATATATGTAAGTATTTCTTTAGTAAAAAAACATATTGTATTTGTAGTTATTAAGATTAATAAACAAAAGGCATCGTGAATTTTAGACATACCTGCACCATCTAATGTGCTTGCAGATACAAATGTCCCATTGAAGGGTGTTTTTAAGTGGCTACCATCAACAACCACAATTGGTCGACAACACTCAAATCCCTTGATAAATGCATAGAGAGCAATAAAAACATATAGAAATTCATTCTCTCTGGTTTTACGCATTTTTATATTTGAACTAGGATATGTTTTATCCAATATATATAGGTAACCAGGTAGCCGGTTATACGATTCAGCCATTGTACCCCTCAAATCAATCATCACCTTTTCCTTTGCCCGCCACGCAACCAAGTATGAAACATCCATGCCAAAATCATTTTTTATATCCTCTGCAATGTCTTTAGGAGTGTATTTCCTCTTATGATTTGCTATTTTTGGTTTAACAATTCCACTTATCAATCGACTCGTAGCTTGTCGTTGGGAATAAACCTTTTCCTTTAGGGGACATGTATGTTTATCTTGAAACTCTCTAATTATAAAAAGTTCAAACTTCCCTATACTTACGCCCTCAATTTCCAATCACAATCACCAGATACGCAGACAAGTGTGTAGCTACATATAATGAGCATGAGTTAAAAATACATTAAAGTCAAATTCAATAATGACCACAAATAAATATAATCAAATCATTATTAAATACTGATATATATAAAAACAAGTTTTTAAAATACATAATGTAAAAGAAAACTGTTTGCACGTACAAATTTGTAAAAAATACATTCTGAACATACACTATAACAGTTTTAAACATACACTGTAAATTAAATATACACAGTTACTGACATTATAAATAAGCATAGTCACAATTTCAAATACACAATATACATGGTAAAATGAAATACCTCGTTGCATTACACCTTTCTGTGTGGAAGTTGAATCGGTTTGTAATCGCATAATTCGCCATCACAGTTTTTAAAGTATCCTTGTCTTTGTAAGCTTGATCGACAGCAACTACCTTTTGGTTTATGTCGTCTATAACCATGAATTGTTTGTTTTCAAACAACACATCAGCCTGTCCACAACTAGATGATGCTAATTCTTCCGAACCAACTGTTTCTCCCAATGATGATTGATTCGTGTAACCTATTTGCAAGTGATTACCATGAACATAACTCTCTCCGGATAAACATATCTCCAAACTCCTATCATTTGTAGTTATACACAGCGGATACATTGCTAATGCTTTATTCTCTTTCTTCAACTCAACATACACCTTTACACCCATATCATTGTGAATTTCAATTGGGATTTCATCACCTTCAACAGCGTAGTTTACGTGTATGTTCTTTCGGAATTTATCCAAATTCAGCTGTGTTGCAATTGTTTCTACAGATTCAACATACGTAGAATACTCTTTGAATGTGACCGCATCAATTTTGTAATTGACATATTTATTTTCATCGTTCCAAAATCCAGAGTGTTTAATTAACGATGAAATATTTGACATCTGTTTTACAACAAATTTTATTCAATTATTCTGCATTAAAAAATTTAACATGAATAACAACCAAATTCTACCAGGTTTAACATACATCAGACGTAAATATTGACAAATACAACATACAACATACTGTTAAATTGAAAAATACACATATGTGGAAAGTAAGTATTAACATTACAAATACAACACAAACTCAATTATGTTATTGTATTTGTAAATACGTACAAATTTTGACAGGTAACATATAAACCAAAAAATACAACATCAAATTAATCAATGTACAGTTGACAAATACATAATTCATTTCAACAACTTAAACCATTAACAACATTAAATATGTCAATCAAAATTTCAAAAAACTGGATTTATTTGCAGTTTGCATAAAATAATATCTAACATACATTATACTCGATTACTCGGTAGTATTTGACAAATACATAACAGAAATACTAGATAAAATTTAAACCAGTAATGTTAAAGAGATTTATAATTGAGGTTTTGTTTGAAATTATACCAATTTAAGAACATATTCACCTTAAGATAAGTGTTTTTCAAATAATTTTTTCATCAATTTCAAAACTAGTGATTTTGATTGTAAATTTGAAAACAGATAAACAGTTTTTCAATATTGACATACACCCATTCAAAATTCACTATAATGTATTTGATCGATCAACCTGAAACGATGATCTATAGCTTTTTAATTTTCGTAAAAAAAAAAAAAATCACCAGATTTGTTAAAAATTCATGATTCTTACGGTAAAAAAATCTAAACAGTTGATTGACGTAACTTTATGAACAAAATTTTTGATATAACAAATACGTATTGATTGAATTACCTCAAACGATGATCTTCTTTGTGATCTTTTTTTTTTTTTTGAAAAAAACAGAGTAGTTGAAGGTTCAGTATATTTTGAAATTTGAATTTGGTTACGTCTGATTTTCAATATTTGATTGATGAAGAAAAATTATTTTGAGCTGATTTTGTGGAACTAAAATTTGAATTTACCAAATATAGGATTAATTACAGTTTTAATGGTACACAGTTGATTGGGCATAATTTCAGGCGTCTGTTTTTTTTTTACTGTTTGACCGTGTATTTGTTAGTTAAACATACACTTAAGGCTGAAAAGGTAGCTACGTTTGGTAAATGAAAAAATGATAGTTACAATTGGTAGGAAAGTTCGAATAGGTAGCTATTTTGTTAATTTTACCTAAATAAATTATATAAAATTAAAACAAAATACCTTATTTATAGAAAATTTGTGTACTTGGGAAACATTAGAGTTTGAATTGAGAAAAATAGAACTCCTAATATTGAGTGAAAATGACGGAGACAATATTGGCCTTGCAAATATTTTGGTCGGTCAACTATGGGTTTTATTACCGAAAAAAGGAAACTATGAGATATTATAAGATTTAGTAAAGATCTTTAAGTTATTAAGTGTACTATTAATTACCTAGTAATAATTAAGTGACCTAATTGGTAAGTAGTCAATGAAATAAACTGTTTAGAAGGAAAAAACGCTATTTACTTCGTAAACGGAAAATTAAACAACATGGCAGTGCTATTGATTAATGTAAAAACAGTGTGTTAAAAGGAAGGTTGTCCTACTTTGGTCTAATTTGTTACAAAGTCCATAATTAAGTTTTTGTGGTTTCCTGCCTCCGATTAAATTTGGATTAGAATTTGTTTAAACTGATTTAAAGTCCTAAATATTTATACTTTTAGTCAAATAAAAAAAGATTTAATAAATAAATTTTAGTTAATTTTTAAAGTCCTAAATATTATTAAATGATTATTTTGTCAATTATAGAATCTTTTAATGAAAAATAAAAGTTCAATCAACATTTTTAAGGTTTTTCGTGCTTTTAATATAATATAGATAGATATAGATAGATTAATTAACCACTTAATTAACAATCTCCACATGTAATAATTTATGGCATGAACATTCTCTGCATTATAGTCCTTTTACAATTGGTCTGTGAACCAAACAACCCTTTGTCATAGATTTGCTCAAAGAAAATTAGGGTTTTGTTAGCATGAAGAGTGAAACTACAAGTCATAGTAGTACTTCACCACAAAGTATGGGCCAATCCTAATTTCTGAAAAAGAAATGTTAAAACCTTTACAAACCCTCAGAAGAAAGTGAACTCAACATTATATATACCCTTTAATTTCCACTGTTTTTATCTCTACATGCCACCATTCTCTCTCTCTCTCTCTCCTCAGAATAGCTTAAAACACAAAATTGATATGCCTCTCTTGGTTGAGGCTTAGATCTACGAGGCTTGTTAATTAGATCCTTCTTTTAGTTTTTATTTTTTTATTTTTTTTATACATGTTTTCCTATTTCTTGATCTATTGAAATGAATGTGACTCCTATTTATCTTTTACAAGGAGGAGAAGTTTTTGATAGCTTTTTATTTAATTTAGTTTTGGAGTCTTGATATAGTACTATTTGTTCTTATGGATAGTTTTAATTATTTCTGGTTGGATTAATTAAATCAACTTGATCCATCTGAAATAGTGAAAAAATTATGACCCGAAAACAAAGAATTTAAAAGTATTGTAAGTCTTGCTTCTGATCTCAAAATTTTAGATGAAACACTATTTTCCTTTTTGAAGAATAGAGGCTTTTGATACCAAAGATGTAGTGATTTTGATCAATCCTGAATTATAGGGTTTATGGTTATTGACCATGGATCAAGTGATACAGTCGCTGTTTGCAGCTGCAGCATCATCAAGATTCACATGCAAAGGCAAGGTGGTGTGACGATGACAGTGGCAGTGGCGGATCTAGACTAGATGATTCTAAATCTTGGATTCGCCGTTTGACAATGAAAGTGAGAATCTTGATGATGCTGCATCAGCAATAAAGGACTAACTGACCATTCAAGGGGTGTCAAATTCTTCATCGGAAAATTAAACTGTATATTTAGTGTGTGTGTATATATATATACACTAAATATTGATTCGCTTTGGGTTCTCCTTGAATTTACGCTTTTATATTTTAACCAACCCTAGTTATCGGGGTATGCTTTCTTATTTTTCCCACTTCGCAGAAAAGAGAAGCTCAGTCACATACTTGGAAGTACAATTAGTTTGCTCCTTTTTATATCCATTGAGGAAGACGATGTTTCCTCCTATTTCGTCTTTAATTAGACGATGTTTCCTCCTATTTCATCTTAATTCTATTGTTAATCTTTTGAGTGCACAATTTTTTTTTTTTGTCAGGTGAGCATCTGGTACTTGTAAGCCTCAAGCCATATTTTAAACTCTTTTTTATCTGGTCATGTCATCATATATTTGAAATTCATTACCTCCAACTAATTAAATTGGATTCTCACCATATATAGGGCTTATTAAGGGAAAATTGTTTCCAATGAGGAGTTTCTTTCCGGCTTTTAACCCTAAGAAGATCTTTGATTAATTAAGAACGAAGGGATTACATCCATTCTATCACTCTCCGGTCATTAAGCAGGCGGTTGGACATGATTAGTTGGAGATTGGAAAAAAAACTAAAACTGAAGTTGGAACAAGGTATATGAAAGTTGAAGTTGATCGTGTTTGGATATAAATTTTACTTAGAAAAAAAATTGTAAATATAAATTATTATTTCACTTGAAACCCTGCTTTCTGTTTTCATACTCTAATTCTCTATTTTATGTTTGAAATTGAAATAAGTAAACCATAAGACAAACACTATTTTGAAATAATTTTTAAATACTTGAAATGACTGTATTACTACTCTTTCTGTCCCAAAAATATTGTCCTCTTTCTATATTTAGAAACAATTTAATTTTATGAGGTGATTTACAGCCATACAAATATCTAAAGCTTGTTTTGGACCACACATTTCAAAAGTCTTCCTTTATTTTTTAAACTTTGTACCAAGTCAAAAAAGGATAATCTTTTTGAGATGGAAGGAGTATATCTTACATTTAGATTTAGATTTCTTTAATTTTTCTTTTGTCCAGATACTGCTCGTTGAAGACTAATGGAAATGACCCTGCAGTTGCAGAAGGATGACGACAGCACAGATCTGTGATTATTCTCTCCAGTTAAAAGGTGAGCAAATTAAAGCCCGTCTTTTTCTTCGTTTTATTTGGGCTTAATACACTGACAAGTGACAACTCTTAAAATTTGTCATTAAATTTCGTTTTCTTTTAAACATTCCAACTATTATTTGTTTTAGGCTTAAGTTATCGACGGACCTTCAAATTTATTCAGAAATTTCATTTAGACCCTTCAATTGAGACTTGTACCATCTAAACCCTCAAAGATCACATTTACTGTGCCATTTAAACACAATTTGCTGAGCTGGCCCACCGCGTGAAGTACACCGCCCCAAAGGGCGTGAGATGCCATTTTTTCCCATTGTTTATTTTTTAAAAAAATATTGTAAGTAAAAAAAATAGAAAAAATATTTTAAACCTAAACTCTAGCGTCCTCAATCTCGCCGCCGCCATCCTCCACTTCATCTTCTTCCCCCTCTACTTATTTCAAACCAAAATCTCCTCCCATTTTTTCTATTTTTTTTTTCTTGTTTTTGATCTATTTTATTCTTAGGTTTAGATTTTAATGGCAGAAGAGATGGAGGAGGGTGAGAGCCGGTGGCGGCTCCATTTTTTCCGGCGAGCAAGGTTGGTCGTTTGAAAGGACAAGGGTAGAAAACAAGGTGGTGTGTGGAGGAGAAGATGGCCGGAGAAAGAAGGGGAAGGAGAAGTGTGGGTGGCGACAGATCTGGATGGTGGTGGTGTCAGCGGTCGTCGAAGGTTGAGTCTGCCAGTCGCTAGTGGTCAGCTCCAGCGAGGCAGAGCATTATACAAGTGGAGGAGAAGGAGGCGGTGGGGGGAGGGGGGGTTCATTGTTGTATTATTTTAATTTTTTTAAGTTAAAATCCACATGTCATTATTTTATTGGTCATTTTGACGTGTGAATTACACACACCTGTGTTGTTTGGCTGCATATTACCTTTGTGTCTAAATGGCACGGCAAAAGTGGTCTTTAAGGGTTCAGATGGTACAAGTCTCGGTTGGAGGGTTTAAATGGAATTTCTACACAAGTTCGAGGGTCTGTCGATGACTTAAGCTTTTGTTTTAATTTAATTAGCACTTGAACACATGATAAAGAGTTTTATTAGACATTTTCAATTCAAATTTTGGAAAAGCTTTGTGTCCTCAAATGTCTACTATGTAGTGAATTTAACTACATAAAATATGTCTATTTCTTTTAATTATATACATCAATCTCAATTTGAACAAACTGATTAGGATAAAGGCTAGTAGGTAGTTGATCAGCATTGTCATGCATATCTTTAGCATTGTCATACATATATTTCCATACTTGTAGCCCCGGTATTACTCTTGTAGTTTCTTGTCATTTGATTTATGCCCTCTCCAGACCTCACTTGTGAGATCACACTGTGTATGTTGTTATTGTTGTTGGAGTCCTAAGTGGAACAGATCAAAGAAAGGGACATATTTTAAGTGGTTAGGTTATATACGTAATAAGCACTTAAGAACATGTGTAATAGTTTTTGTAAAAAAATTGAACCGAAAGTGTCAAATAGTAATACTTTATTATGTATTCAGATGCTCAATAAAACAAATCGTAATTTGAAGGTCTACATAAAATTTACTGACGAATTTAAAGAATTGTCGATGTATTAAACTTTTATTTTTCCTCCTATCTTCATTGGGCTTGATAATACACCCTTATCAAAACTCAATAGCACACAGAAGTTTGAGTTCATGTTTCTTTGTCTTCTAAGTGGAAGATAAAAGGGTACTTCAAAAGATTCAAAACAAAGTTGATTTTCTCGACATTTCTTCCGTCTGATTTTTTGTCTGCTGATAAAATAATTAACTGGGAACTGCTGTTTTTGGGTTTATGTGATTTTGAGTGTAAACCCGTGGGTGCAGGTCACGCTGTCATTTCCTTGTTGGGTTTTGCACAAAGTTATTATCAGCCATTGCTGTGCAGTTACGAGTCTAGAATTTTTAGTGAGTTTTACTCTTTATATATGTCTCATTTTTTTCACAAGCATATATAGTCCGAACCGAAATATAGGCACAATGGTTCTGTCAAACTCATAGGGTTGGTTTGGTGGTTGGTTATGAGTTAACTGCTAAGTTAGTCATATATTACATTCATATTTGATAGTATTTTTTTGCTATGTATTTCATAAAATTCAACACATTCAAAACGGTGTTTGATTTGCAATTTAAAAATCCTTTAACATTATTTTTTTAAATGCAATTATGCTGTACAGTGGCGTGTCCCCTCAAAAATCCTCCCTCAACTATATATATATATATATATATATATAAGTTATGAGAAAATTTATGTATTATTTTATACAAGATAGAAAATGGAATAACTGATACATGAATAACTAAATTCTACAAAATTAATCCTTGTAAAATAATACATAAATTGCTTTATAACTACTTCTGACATTACAAATACCCGCATAACTCCAACAATCCACCATACGATCCTATAAATCTGGTGTGTTTGAGTAGGTGGACCAATTAGGTGGTAATAACAGTCTCTTGAATTTAGAGTCAATTTGTGTCTTGCTCTTTGTGTACGTCAATGTTTTTCACACAAAGTTAGACATTTCTATATAGTCCCACCTAGAGTCAATAGATTCTGCCGACTATGTATAGACTAATTCCGCTGTTGAGTAGGTTGACAAAGACTTAGGTCAAGGCGCATATATATATATATATATATATAAATGAGAACTATTTTTATATATACATAAATAATAGATGTTTAATTCCTTTGATTTAATGTGATTATTTCTTTATATTTTGAGTTCCTTAAATAATAATTATGACTCCGTCACTGCCTGAGATACAAAGAGAGCTGACGGATATAGCTTTTTAGGTTGAATCTAACCCAATATTTTATATATGGAACACAAATTTAATGGGAAAACTATTAAGTTTTTGATAAATATTACTTCCTCCATCCTAATTTGTGTGATATTTTTTTTTAGTCAGTAAAAAAAAGAAGACATATTTCTATATTTACTATAATATAAACTATGATATTTGTGTGACTATGAAACATTTTGAATTTAATTTTTGTACACATTTAGGAACATTCCGAATCAGTTGGCTTCTGGATCAGCACCCGGTAATATTCAGTGAACCAATTATTCGTCTCTTCAATAATAGGATCCAAAAGCTCGCAATAATGTTCTCTCTATTGTCTACATCATTATCATTACATGACAGTGATGGCTCAGAGTATTCTCTATACCTATGGTTTTTTGTGAGAGCCACAACTCAAAAAAGAGGCAAACAGCCCATAGCTTAAAGTTTCGATTTTCATATCAAATACTAACTGAAACCTGCAAATTCGATGTTACACTACTGAGTTCAGAACTATAACTTTACTCTTCAAAATTATTAAACTAACAATAATTTCATGGACAGTATATGATTTTCATTTGTTTCTCTGATACATTATTAAACTGATACATTAATTAATTTATCGTTACTCTGTTCAATGACATTTATCTTGTCCATCTCTATATTCTGTTAAATCTGGTTAATGATTGAAGCTAGCTAAGTTGGTGTGAATGAGAAATGTGGGGGGGGGGGGGGGGGGGGGGAAAGACAATGGAAGGAAAATGAAGTTTAAAGCAAAGTTCCTTTGAAAAGGAGCTTTGTACCACATTGGTGGTAAAAAAGGAAAGTTATGTGCTTATATTAGAAAGCACTTCCCCTAACTCTTAAAGGGTTGAGAAGAGGGACTCCCCTCGCGCCGTCGTCGTCGCTCGGCTAATTTATTTAACTTCAATCTTCATTCCAGTTTCTGGTTTTGGTTTCCTACAGTTCTGAACACGGGGGTGCAACAAGCTTAAGGAATTTAATAATTATTTCTGTGTTCATTTGCTGTTTAACGATTACAGAACGTTATTGGAGAAAAAAAGTGTTTTCTTTAACATAAAACAGTCCTGTCCACAAAATAAAAGAAACTTGTATCTTTGTTGTTTGCATGTAACGAACTTGTATGTTGTTTGGAGACTAAAATCTTCAGATTTTCTACTCCGGTTGAGATTAAAGTTTTCAGAACTTTCTACTCATTTGGATACTTGATTTGAAGATATAAAAACTTCATCAAGTATACAACATACAGTTTCCTACATTCTGTTTGAAGTTTTTTAATTCTATTGTGTAAATTTGATTCGGTTTGAAGAAATAAAATCTTCACCGTTTATTAAAGTTTTCTGGTGTTTCCTGCGACAGAAATGGGAGACCAAACTCCAAATTTGAATGCTACTGCTACTGCCACACCAGCCCCCGTGGTTGGTTCTATGAGCAATGTGGCGTCCTCCAGTCGTACTGCACCAGCACCGGCTCCGGCAGAGAAGCCCGGAAAATTCACCGGGATTGATTTCAAACGATGGCAACAAAAGATGTTCTTCTATTTAATTACTTTAAGCCTTCAAAAGTTTATTAAGGAGGACGTTCCGGTTCTGCCGGAATCAACACCTGAGAATGAACGTTTTGTTGTAACTGAGGCGTGGAAGCACTCAGATTTTTTGTGCAAGAATTATATTCTTAACGGACTAGAGGATGATCTTTACAACGTCTATAGTAATGTGGGAACATCAAAAGAACTATGAGATGCGTTGGAAAAGAAATATAAAACAGAAGATGCTGGATTAAAGAAGTTTATCGCTGCCAAGTTTCTGGACTACAAAATGGTAGATGGCAAGTCTGTTGTTACTAAAGTTCAAGAGTTGCAGGTTATCATCCATGATCTCCTCGCTGAAGGTATAAATCTAATTAATAATTTTGTCAAAAGTATTCAGTGCGCCGTTACTTACATATTGTTTGTTGTAGGTTTGGTGATTAGTGGGGCGTTTCAAGTTGCGGCAGTGATAGAGAAGTTGCCTCCTTCATGGAAGGACTTCAAAAATTACTTGAAGCACAAGCAAAAGGAGATGACACTGGAAGATCTCACCATCCGGTTAAGAATCGAGGAAGATAACAAGGCAGCGGAGAAGAAGGCAAATGGGAGATCAACTATAGGGGGAGCACATATTGTTGAAGCTGCCCCAACTAATCTGAAAAAGAGGAAAAAGGCATCGGGACCAAGGAACTATCCCAACAAGAAGAAATTCAAGGGAAACTGCCACAATTGTGGAAAAATAGGACACAAAGCTACAGACTGTTGTGCTCCGAAAAAGGAAAAGAAGAAGGGTCAGGCTAATATGGTTGAAACAAACGAGGAGGTTGATGAATTGTGCGCTATGTTGTCTGAGTGCAACCTAGTGGGAAATCCGAAAGACTGGTGGATTGACTCTGGCGCCACTCGTCACATTTGTGCTGTTAGAGAAGCCTTTGCTTCATATGCTCCCGCCGGGCCCGACGAGACCATATATATGGGAAATTCTGCAACGACCAAGATTGAAGGTTATGGAAAGATACTGCTGAAGATGACTTCTGGCAAGGTGGTGACTCTCAACAACGTCTGTCATGTTCCTGAAATTAGGAAAAATCTAGTATCTACCGGACTTCTAGTGAAGAACGGTTTTAAGTGTGTTTGTGTTTCTGACAAGGTTGTAATAAGTAAGAACGAGATGTACATAGGAAAAGGTTACCTCACAGAGGGCCTTTTCAAGCTGAATGTAATGGTTGTTGCTAATAATAATAAAGTTTCTGCTTCGTCTTACTTGATTGAGTAAAATGATTTATGGCATTCACGTTTTGGACATGTCAATTATAAAACCTTGCGAAAAATGATTAGTTTGGAAGTATTGCCTAAGTTTGAATGCAATCAATCAAAATGTCAAATTTGTGTTGAATCTAAGTATGTTAAACATCCTTATAAGTCAGTTGAAAGGAATTCAAGTCCTTTAGACTTAATCCATACAGATATTTGTGACATGAAATCAATCCCATCTCGCAGTGGAAAGAAGTACTTCATAACTTTTATTGACGATAGTACGCGGTATTGCTACGTTTATTTACTTAATAGTAAAGATGAAGCAATTAAAGCATTTAGGCAGTACAAAACTGAAGTTGAGACCCAACTTAACAAAAAGATTAAAATGATAAAGAGTGATAGGGGCGGTGAATATGAATCTCCTTTTGAACAAATATGTTTGGAATATGGCATCATTCATCAAACAACTGCCCTTTACTTGCCACAATCAAACGGAATTGCGAAAAGGAAAAATAGAACACTGAAAGGAATGATGAATGCCCTGTTAATAAGTTCTGGTTTACCCCAGAACTTGTAGGGGGAAGCTATTCTAACAGCTAGCCGAATACTCAATCGAGTGCCCCATAGCAAAACCAAATCTATTCCATACGAAAAGTGGAAAGAAAGGAAGCCCAGTTTGAAATACTTCAAAGTGTGGGGGTGTTTGGCCAAGGTGCAAGTGCCTAAACCCAAAAGGGTAAAAATAGGACCTAAAAACCGTTGATTGTGTTTTCATAGGATATGCCACAAATAGTAAGGCATATCGGTTTCTGGTTCACAAATCAGAAAATCCCGATATTCAGGTGAATACGGCAATTGAATCAGATAATGCTGACTTCTTTGAAACACTATATCCGTATAAAAAGGAATGTGAGTCGTCTAGCAAAGAATCTAAACGACCTCAGGAAGAAATAAAGGAAAATATTCCTGATGAGGAAAATCCAAGACGCAGCAAATGTCAAAGGACGTCTACTTCCTTTGAACCAGAATCTCTAACATTTTTGTTGGAAAATGAGCCTTGAACTTTCAATGAAGCTATGTCTTCATCGGAAGCTCAATTTTGGAAAAAGGCAATCAATAGTGAGATAGAATCCATATTGAACAACCATACTTGGGAATTGGTTGATCTTCCTCCAGGGAATAAACCTTTAGGATCCAAATGGATTTTCAAGCGGAAAATGAGAGTTGATGGTAGTGTTGATAAATATAAGGCAAGACTAGTTGTTAAAGGGTTTAGACAACGAGAAGGTCTTGATTACTTTGATACATACTCGCCGGTAACGAGGATTACATCTATTCGAGTGTTAGTAGCGTTAGCCGCCGTGTACGGTCTTGAAATCCATCAAATGGATGTGAAAACAGCCTTCTTAAATGGAGAGTTGGAGGAAGAAATTTACATGGAACAACCCGAAGGATTTGTAGTTCTAGGGAAAGAGAAGAAGGTGTGTCGACTTGTTAAGTCTCTTTATGGACTAAAACAAGCACCCAAACAGTGGCATGCAAAATTTGACCATACGATGCTGTCAAATGGATTCAAGATAAATGAGTGTGATAAATGTGTCTACATTAAGAACACTCCGAACCACGTCGTCATTGTTTGTTTGTACGTGGATGATATGTTGATAATGAGTAACGACATTGCTAACATAAATGCTACTAAGCGCATGCTTGCTAGTAAGTTTGATATGAAAGATTTAGGAGTTGCCGATTTAATTCTGGGAATTAAAATCCATAAGACTCCTCAAGGTCTAGCATTGTCTCAATCTCATTATATTGAAAAGGTACTTGAAAATTTCAAGTATTTGGACTTTAAAGTTGCAAAGACGCCAATTGATATGAACCTTGCTCTTGCAAAGAATAAGGTGAAAGTCACTCTCAATTGGATTATGCCAGAGTGTTGGGAAGTTTGATGTATATCATGAACTGTACGCGACCTGATATTGCTTGTGCTATAAGTAAACTAAGTCGCTGCACTAATAATCCCGACCAAAATCATTGGCTGGCAATGAAACAAGTTTTGGGGTATTTGAAACATACTCAGAACTTTGCTTTGCATTATAACAGGCATCCTGCAGTTATTGAAGGATACAGTGATGCAAATTGGATTACCGGTTCAACTGAAACTAAATCCACAAGTGGATACATTTTTACCATAAGTGGAGGAGCAGTGTCTTGGAAGTCATCCAAACAGACATGTATCGCCCGCTCTACAATGGAATCTGAGTTCATAGCTTTAGACAAAGCCGGTGAAGAAGTTGAATGGCTTCGGAATTTCTTAGAAGATATTCCATTTTGGCCCAAACCGTTGGCTCCTATATGCATACATTGCGATAGCCAAGCGGCAATAGGAAGAGTCGGGAGCGTTATGTATAACGGAAAGTATTGTCACATACGACGAAGACATAATACCGTTAGACAACTACTCTCTAGTGGAATTATCACAATTGAATATGTTAAGTCAAGAGATAATGTGTCGGATCCACTAACTAAAGGCCTAACTAGAGAGGTGGTTGAAATATCATCGAGGGGAATGGGACTTTGGCCGAGGACAAGTCATCGTGGCGGTAACTCTACCTAGAAGACTGGAGATCCCAAGATCTAGGTTCAAAGAGATCAAACAAAGTCATTGATGACGGTTCAATATTGTCACAATAACTTTTTGGTCCATTCTCGTGATGAGACAATGTTCAGTACCAAGATAAAGCATTAAGGATTTTTAATGGTTTCTAAGTTTGATACGGGGTATATCAAATAGTGTATCTACGGGATGACATATTTAGAAATCACCTATGAAAGTGTGAAGTGTAAGCCGCTTCAAGGAGAATTCTGTAAGGCCAATTCTCTACGCACTTATGAACCAGGCAGTGTTCATGGCTGAAACGAACAAAACAATGAGAACCAAAGATGGTCAAAGGGTTAATTGTGTAACATGTGGTTGTCTAGGTATACACCAAAGCTCAACGGTTTAAAGATATCAAATCTACCGATTGATCGAGTATATCCGACATATGTTCACTACGGAAAGTTCAAAGAGAAATCTACTTATCCAGATGCAATTAATCCTTGCTTACGAATCACACGGTTTTTTTTGTCATGCATGTTTTTCATCATATAGCCATTCCCCATTCATGTGGGGGATTGTTAAAGCTAGTTAATGATTGAAGCTAGCTAAGTTGGTGTGAATGAGAAATGGAGGGAAAAAGACAATGGAAGGAAAATGAAGTTTAAAGCAAAGTTCCTTTGAAAAGGAGCTTTGTACCACATTGGTGGTAGAAAGGGAAAGTTATGTGCTTATATTAGAAAGCACTTCCTCTAGCTCTTAAAGGGTTGAGAAGAGGGACTCCCCTCGCGCTGTCGTCGTCGCTCGGCTTTGGATTTGGTCAAATGATCTGATTGATTGATAATCTTTTTGGACCAAATTTATTTAACTTCAATCTTCATTTTCTGAAATTATTTTTTATTTCCGCGGGAAAATATTAATTGGTTAATTGGTAATTAATTAAATTTAAATCCCAACTTCCCAACGTTCTTATTTTTTCGGAAAAGGCATGGCCTCTCCGAACAGCCACCAAGCCTATTCTGAACAGGCATGTTCGAGGCTATATAAACTGAGGCAATGCCTCAATTTTCGACTACTGAAAAAAAATTCCTTGCATTGCAAATTCTGCATTCTTTTTTCAGAAATAAAACTATCGAGTCTTAGTGTGTTTCGTTGCCGAATTTGAGTTCGTCGAAGTCGTAGGCGTTTGAGGTACCGCCACTCCTGCGACAGGTATATCCGTTTTATCCTGGGAGGAAATAATCTGTAACCTTGGGTACAGTGAGGGGGTTAAATTCCTTAAGGACACACAGTGAATTCTGTGGTCTCAGATATTTCTTAATTTTTGCACACAGTTTCTGTTTTCGTTTTCTACTTACTGGTTTTTTTTCCAGTGATTCTGGTTTCCTACAGTTCTGAACACGGGGTGCAACATATTCTTCTTCATATTCCAATCTTGAATTGTCTGAAGATTAATATTGCTTCTATCATTTATCTGACTCAACTGTTGGTCCTTGTTAATGCATGTACTGATGTACATACAGTTCGTAGATAGGTCATGACTTTAAATTGTGGAAATAATATTTTGCAGAAATATAAGGTAAAACTGCATGCATATAATAAATGTAATATGGTCGGACTCTTTGCAAGCCCCGGATGTACCAGATTACCCTTTTTATAGGCTTAATTATTTGTTTGAGGGTAACAGTAGGTAGATTTTTTTTTTTTAATTATTATTATCTACCTTTACTACTAAATCTGTCTTAGCAATGTCTGATGGTAGATTTCAATTAGTTGCTGTCTCCGTTTCAGCTTATGTTCCCTTTGCTTTTGAGTGTAAATGTCACTGTTCCAACCATTTTCTATGATTTCTTAGAGTAATTAATAATGATACTCTCTTCATAGTTTATTTATGTGACGATACGTACTTTATTGGGCACCAAATTGTTTTTAAAAAACGTTTGTAAAAAATCTGTAATTCAACATATAGCATGAGATTTTTAAGAAAATAAGAACACGCAATTAAAGTAAAATATTAAATTAAATACAATTATAAAAATGCATCATTCTTTTTAAGCACATTAAAAATATAGTGCAAGATATATGTAAAATGTAACACGGAAAGTAATTAGCTAAATACTCATGCTTTGATATTTTTCTGGTAATAATCAGCTTAACCACTCACCCTTTTCAAAGAACTTTTTATATTCCCTTTCAACTCTTTTCATGCCACTTGTTGCCTGACATGTAATTGTCCTTCTTCTTCATTGTCACATCACTCTCAATTATATCACCCAATGGCATGAAACTGAAAAACTTTATTTTCCTGGCTTTTTACTATCTAGTTGTCTTATTTTTTGCTGGAGAATATGAACTAAATCTTGGTTTCTGTTTTAACACACAAGTTTCCAGATGATTTCTCGCTTTCAATTTATTCACTTGCGTATTAAATCCATGTAACTCGAGAGATTCTGACTCATTCATCCACAACTGATCATGTTCTATGAAGTAGCTAGGCAAAGAGAATTACTAGAAAATATGAGTTTAACCCCTTCTCTAATGTTTCAGTTCTGTTTTGCTTTTAGTCTAGTGACTGTTTTATTATTCATGGTGTAACGACCCATTTCGTCGTTATAGTCTTTTCGGTACTTATGACCCTTCCCCAAACTTGTTTAGCTCACATTTGACCCGAGGGTGCCGTTGACAAGCTTCCCGAGGTGTTTGGATATGATTTGGGTGACTTTTTGGAAAATCTGGGCTTAAAGCGAAAAAGAGTTGACTCAAAGTTGACTTTTGGGTAAACAGACCTTTTTCGGGAATCCGTCGATTCCAAGAGGTCCGGATGGTCATTTAGAACTTGTGCGTATATTTAGTTCGGTTCCCAACGAACTCGGGTGCAATTCGGGACTTGGGTTGGGAAGTTGGATTTGAGGTATCGAGGGTTGACTCAGTCAACTAGACCTCTGTAGCGCGTTCGTAGCGTGTGTTTATGTGTGTCTGCATATATGGTATGTGAGCAGATAGCCTCGGGTGATAGTCGGAATTTTGGGTTGAGATTGCAAAACTTGAGGATTTTGTAGTGTCTGGTGCCCCGCTGTAGTGGCACCAGAGCCGCAATGGCGGTACCGCTATAGCGGTGGCCATGCCGCAAAAGCGGCCTAGTACAGTCACTAGTTGACCGCTGCAGCAGTCTGAGGGAAAGCTAAAGCGGGACCATTGCAGCGGTCCCGTTGTCACAAAAGTGAGCATCGGGCAGTTAATTTCATTAAATGAGTATTAAAAGCCCTAAGTTCCTCATTCATTACTATTCCGAAAACTGTGGGAGCATTTCAAGTTATTTCTTGGGGGAAATTCATTGTGGTAAGTCCCTTTACTCTCCTTTCCATTCCATGATTACATTATCACCTTAGGAATCCATTATCATGCTAGTTTCATTAAGAGCTTGAGGATTAAAAGAGGGTTCAATAGGTTCATCATGTTAGGCTATTAAATCTTGATTTTTTGATTGGGTTAGCTTCATTAAGTATGTAATTGATGATTAGAATCTATTATTGCATGATTAATTCCTTCCTAATTAGTGGCTAATTTATGGGATTGGGAGTTAAGAGTTCATACCCAAATTTGGGGGTTTTGCCTAGAATCCGAATTTAAGTATTTTGTTAGTCCTCCTAGCTTATTATTGATTGGAATTGATCACCTAGAACATTAACTTCATGTTGAGACCTAGAGATTCCTATTTCCATCTTTCTAGTTCATAAGCCCATTCCATAGGTTGGGATTTGGGTCTTGAATAGAAGTAAGGTTTGAATGATGTTCTTCTTGATTTTAATTTCATGATTCAGATATGTTTAGACTTTCATTATCTCAAGGCTCAAATAAAAGGAAAGACTAAGGTTTGATTTTGGAGACTTTGCTGTTCGGCTCTCCAGGTAGGTTATGGTTTACCTTATGGTGAGACTTCAATTAGCAATGCGTATGTTTAGATGATATTGTCGGAGAATGCATGTAAACCTTCGGGTATGAAGTTGGGTTGGATATCTCTTAGGTTGGGCCTTGTTGTATGATTTGGGGGCTAGCCACCCCGTTGTGTTGTTGACTTAACTTGATCTATTTACTTGTTGGCTCGTTGCCACGTTGAGACATTGGTTATGATATTGCGGTACTTTACTTGATTGAGTTCGAGATGAGAATGGTGATTCCATTGTGGCTTATTATGTAGCCTTACTATTGATATTACTTGTGTACCATGTGTGGTACTGTTTCAGATTTGATTGGTTGTTGACATTACATTTCATCGTATTCATACGCATTTCCATGGTATATTTATATATGCATGGCTATGGTATTGATGATGATAAGTGAGACAGTGCAGCCTCCGAGGTCTTTGCCGGAGAGCGTAAAAGGGAGATGAGTGTACGTTGCCCGAGGTTTCTTGCCGAGAGCGATTGAGTATCTGATGCCCGAGGTCTTTGCCGGGATAGTGAGAGTGGTACATGGACTTTGCGGGTGCCCATGGGTCGCCGAGACGTGGAGTTATTCCGTCTGGGACATGTTGTACAAAGTTGCATATGCATTGTATTCATCATACATACATTATTGCAATGCATTGTACTTTCTGGTTTCTGGTAATCTGTTGTGATACTATCATGATATACTGATTCAGATTGATTACACTGAGACTTAGCACATTTGGGTTTAGATGCTATAACATAGATGATGACTTGTACTATGATTACGGATTCGTGTTGACTTGTACTTGTTGGGTTATGTCTTTATCTTGCTTTGTTATCTTTATATACGTTAGCTAGTCTTAGTCGGCCTATGATACCTACCAGTTCTTGTTGTTTGTACTGATTTGCACTTTTTGCATTCTTATATGAATGTAGAGTTCCAGGTGGGATCGACCTCTACTCCACGTGGCTGATAGTAGTCGAGGATTGTTGTTTCGAGTCTTACAGGGTGAGCACGAGGACATTTGCCGCCTTGAAGACTCTTTTTATTATGTCTTTATTTCCGTCTTAAGACATGATTTTTGAGACAATCGATGTAGTACTATTATTTAGACTCGTAGTATTTAGTTAGATGCTTTTGTATGACTAGACCAGATACTGGGCTGTATTTCATTACTTCTGCATTTTCTTATATTATTATCGTAAGACTTACGTTATTCTATCTTCTTCCGCTTATTTACTTATTCATGTTTTTATGTTGGGATAAGGGTTGGCTTACCCAGGTGGGAAAGGTAGGTGCCCGCGCGACTTAGTGAAATTGGGTCGTGGCACATGGCTTCAGGTAAATATTTATGGTATTTTTA
Organism: Lycium barbarum; assembly: GCF_019175385.1. Lineage (NCBI taxonomy): Eukaryota > Viridiplantae > Streptophyta > Magnoliopsida > Solanales > Solanaceae > Lycium > Lycium barbarum. The sequence continues at coordinate 15,838,497 of NC_083344.1, read as the reverse complement.
CTGTAAGATATATACAATCCACGGAACATGAAATGCGACATTTGCTGCATTATCAATTTGTTTTTTTTTTAATTTTGAATAGGACTAAGGCGTGCGTGAGGGTCTCTTTGTGGTGGTCTTTCACCATCTTCCTTTTGATTCCCTCCAACCCCCCCCCCCCCCCCAAAAAAAAAAAAAACCCACGATCTTCTTATAGAGTTTAACTTATATGCATGTATAACATTAACAAAAGTTTATATCATCAAGGTATATATTTTCATCTCTTAAATGTGTGATGCTGTCAGAATTGTAATTTCTACATATATCATACAAACAAGCAACTCTAAGTAAGGCAACAAGGCATAGATCGTAGAAATTCAGAAGCTACACGGAAAAGAAGATCACTTGAAGAATTGGGAAAGTAAAGCCAAGATACCTGAAATGGTCTTCAACTGGTGCTTCAAAGAGAAGGAGATGAACAGTCAACAGTTCCATGTACCAGATTCAACACATGGGGAGCAAATATTTCACACATTAGCAAAGGATTTGAGGTTCTGCTATGAAAAAGAAACAAAAATAACAAAGAAAGATTACCTGGAGCTAATCCAGGTGATTTTCATTGCATAAATCTTCTGATGGAGCAAAGTTATGAAAACACTCTTCTGAATCAAGAAATTATTATTAGAGGAGAGGAAAATGGAAGATGGAGTAGTCAACAATAGCTAGGACATAGCTGCAGAAGACAAAAGAACGGCAAAAGCACAGATACGTTTTGTTGCCCTACCAAGGCAACTCAAACTTTCCTAAACGAAAGTTGTAGAATATAGGGGATCGGGTCCTTAATGGGCTTGATCTACACTTTTCTGGTATCAAATGTTATTATTTGGGGTTGGGTCACTTTAGGGCCTAACCTATTTGCTTTGTTTTGGACTTAGTTAATTATTCAATAGAAAGCCGAGAGGGCATAATTTTTTTTTAATAAAAAAATCTCTTAGATCGATTGTTTTTTAAATTTTTTCAGATTGTTAATCTCACTATTTATGAATATATACCGTAGTTTTCTTTTAGATGACCTAATACTGTGAAAAGATGAAAGTAGTAGTTAGGTGTTGTATGAAGCGGTCAAGAAAAAGTTCTCTCTTTACAAAATTTTCTTTGTACAAACTCTAACGGCTAGTTAATAATGGTACCTCCTCTCGCTATTTCCGGCCAATCACCTCCTTATGGAGACGGCGGCCGGTCGACGTGATCTACCCCCTGAACCACCCAATCAAACAAACCCTATATCAGTTCCAACTCTAAGCAAAACCCCCTATTTGAATGCTTTCTGTAACCCCCAATCTCATAAATACCCCACACCCAAGGGAATCTGTGAAAGCTATGGTTACAAAACACAATGGTGTTCCCGTTGTCATCTTTGATGGAGAAGATTACTTCGGTATAATGGCTGAAGAGTGCAAATTCACGATTGCCAAAAAATTTCTAAAGGCTAGACCCTAAATTGAGAAAATTAGGGCCACAGTGAAAGAGATGATTCCACTCAAAGGTAAAGTTACGGTCGGAGTCTATGGCAATAAAAAGGTAATCATTGATGTCTAGAATGAAGAGGATTTCAGATCGGTTGTTGTCGACATGCGATTGAAGTTGAGGGACAGACTATGTGGCTCAGCCGATGGGCTACAAATTTTACACCGGAAGAGGAAATTCCTCTTACCGGTATGGGTTCTTTTACCCAAATTGCCTTTCCATTTACACACTTGGCAATATTTAAAACAAATCTTAAGCCCAATTACTGTTCCTATGAATATGGCTACGAAATGTCGAAACAGGCCGAGCATGTAAAGTTCGTGTGGAGATTGATTTATCCAAGCCTAGATTAAATAATTTATTTGTGGGACAAAGAAATGCTTCAAATACCTCTAAGGTTTTGAATAGAAAATTAAATATGAGAGGGTTCCCAAGTTCTATAATCACTGTAGACTACAAGGACACTACATTGGCCAGTGTAGGAGATTGGAGAGGGAACTTGATGAAACTAAGGAGGCTAAGAAACAAACCAATGATGCTGCCAATGCTAAGAGCAACAACACTCAGGAGAAAATAGACCCAAAGGAAAAGTTGATAATGCTATCCAACAGAAACAAGGGGAAAAAAATCAATGATCAACATGTTGACATTGCTACCACATCCACAAACAATTTACAAATCAAGTTAACATTGAGAAGAATCAGGGGACTGCTCAAATCAGAAAGAGGAAGGGAATTAAATCCTAATAATAGAGCTACAAAAAAGAATAAAAGAGGTTAGAGCGAACCCCCTAAGAAAATCTGCATGCCAACTGGGGCTATCTTTGAGGTTGACAAGCAAAACCCTACTAATGAGAGGACATTCACACCAGTGGAGATCTCCAAGGGAAAATAAGCTGAAAATAATACCTCTCGTGTCACCCCAAATGAAAAAAATAATCAAGCTTCAAAGAATCAGAAAGAAGATGATATGCAAACAAATAGAAAGGAGCAGGAGGTGTAACAAACTCATACTGAAACTTTCCAAATCAATGATCCCAGTGAACTCCGAGTAATTCTATTTGATGGTGATTGAAAAACTGTTACCAGAAAGAAAGGTAGAAATAGACAAATGAATCACCAAGATACCCAGCTAAGCAAATGGATAGTCAAAACCCCAAGCTTCAGCCTGGGAAAAGTCACATTGAGGCTAGTCAACCTACTTTACTACTCCTATGATGAAAGTATCAACTAGTAAAGAGGTTCAACAAGATGAGGGTGATGACATTGAGCCTTCACAAATCTATGAAGTCAATGAAACTAAGAAGCAGGATTTATCAATCAACACTTCATCTGGGAAAGTTAAAGAAGGGAACTGTCAAGATGAATGGGATGATGAAGATTCTACTTCTGAGGAGGAAAATGCATGTCACACTCCATAACCCACCCTAGGCATAATAAGCATCCGATGCTATGAATAACATCAGAAGTATGTTATAAAATCAATAAACGTATAATCTCTTTCGATAATCTTTCAACAATTATATCAAAACATTATAAATAGCTAACTAACTCATGATCACCATCAAATAATAAAATCAGCAAAAATCTGTCATAAATGTATCGTTATAAAATGTAGCAACCCCCAAAGAGGCAAGCAATGACTTCAACAACTACCCACAGAAATAACGTCTATCTATGGAGCCTCTAAGATGATAAATAAAACATAATCTAACTTCGGGATGGAGCCCGAAAACTAAAACAATAACTAAGATAGTATGGTCCCACGAACAAGCATGTGGGCTCACCAAATAGTCTAGAAAGTAGCAAGCTCTCTTAATCAGCACGCGTATCACAAACTTGCTCCCTAACGTTACCTAACACACTATAAAAAAACAACAATGGTATGCCTGAGTACTAGGTACTTAGTGAGTGTCTCCGGGAAAATAGTTAATATAACAAAATAATATAATAAGGATCAATAAAACGGTATCAATAAAAGCAGTTTGAAATTCAGAGATAGAATAAATCACCAAACTTAGTAACATCATTAATGAAAACCGTTAAAGAAGAAATAAATCAATTTCAACTCATTATGTCGTTTATCACATTTAAGTTTTTCAATCATGAATTCAAGATCATCAACAAGCCACTCTCAAGCAACCAAAGTATAACACATGCCAATGCAGGCCCAAATCAACATAACTAAGGGATGACCATTTAAGGTCCCCTAAACCGCATAGAAGCACCACATCGAGGTTATCAACCCCAATGGCTACCCATCCTCCCGAATAGCTAGGCAGAGACCACATCAAAATTGTTAATCCTTGATGGCCAGTCTTCCTCCCGAATGTCTAGGCTAACCCCGCTAGGATCCATAGTGATTACCCTTCCTCCCGAGTAGCTAGGCCAAACACAAACAAGAGAATCATACCATAAAAGCCAAATGATAATCAAAGCATGGAAGTCGATTTACTCATTATGAATTATGTTCATCATCCCATTAATAGGGCTATACACACGTTATTAACTGATTTATAAATCATACTCAACCATTATTCAATTATGACTCAACTCAACCGGTTCATAGGGCAAAACACTTCAATTGTTACTACCATCTATGTTCTTGTGCAAAATATCCCTTATGGGGTAATCCAAGTTCAAGTTTCAAGATTTGTACTTTAGTTCAACAACTCATAGATAGAAAACAATGATTTCATATATTGAATATAGTTTTTACAGTTCCATGAGGGCTTGTACCTCACGCACAATAAACCTTGTCAAAGAAAACGTATTTAAAGTCGAAAAAAGTATGTTCAAAAGAGAGACATACCTCAAATCCCGCTAAAATGGTACCAACGGAATTTTCAAGGCTCAACAATCAATCTACAATAAATTTAGATGATAAAGATTAGAACTTTAATCGCTTCTATGAGTTTTCTTTAATTTCGAAAACTAGGGCTTTTTCTAAGATTTAAATCTTATTCTTGAATCCTCCATGAATCACCCATGGATTCTTATTTCTTCCAATACCATACACTAGTCCAAATACTCTAAATAATTTTAGTAAGTATTAAATAACATATCTTTAAGAAGTTTCCCAAAGTCTCTTTTAATTTATATTTCTTCGGCTTTCAAGAATCTATGGTTTTGAAGGATGAACTAGCATTAATTTGATGTTAGATTGATGTAGTAATGATGAGAATTGATTAAAACTTACCTTATATTTTTTGTAGAAGCCTTATGGTTGTTTTCTCTCAAAAGTCATCCAAAACGAAGTGGGGAAGGGTTTTGACGAGTTAGAAGCTTATATAGTTCGTAACTAGAAAAATGGGGTCTCGCGCCACCCTTGCTTCGCAAGGCCAGCGCGAGGTGTCTTGCCTGTGCCACCCTTGCATCTCAAGTGTGGCACACAAGGCCAAAAGTTGGTCTAAAACACAAAAACTCGCGTTGCGATGCAACGGTGCTGCGACTGCCTACAACGTTCAGTATAACAGCATAACTCCTAGTACATGACTCCGTTTGAGCTCCACATATATGGTTGGAAAGGTATTTCAATTATGTATGACTTTAAGTTTTGAGTTTTCTCAAATTCCTAATGCAACTACCCGAAAACTGGGCATAAGTGAGGACTACCTCAGATTTAGATGAATTTAAGAGCTCTTCAAAGCTTCACTATTTGGTTTGACTTCAAAACGACTATCTTTCACCCGAATTCATCCTGAAGGGATTTATATCACTAAAATGTCATCTTAATACCAATTTTACACATTCATACCTAATCCATATTTGTGGAGTGTTACAATACCTCTAAGGAATCAGCAAAAGATTGCCAGGAAAAAGAATCTCAGACTGATGCTTTTGAAAGAGACATTGAATTTACTCAGAATGAGATTAAAGAGAGTTATATGCAAAGGAAATTTGTCCAAGAGGCTTGAGCAATACAAAAGGAGGAGGAAGGATCAGGGACTCCCCTATTACAAGGAATCAAATGAAGATCTCACAAACACCTTTACAGAAACCTGTCAATGATTAGTACACTAAACCAGAACATTAGGGGCATGATGTCCCAAGCTACAACTGAAAGCATGAAGTTTTTTATCACTCAATACAATTTATCCTTCATTGCTTTGCAAGAACCATTCATCAAAGAAGATAAGATTGAAATTTACAAAAATATTCTTGGAATGTGTGACTGTTTGGCCAACTCTCGTAACAAGATTTGGATCTTCTGGAAAACTAGTTTTAATTGTAATGTCTTTGCTAATAAAGATCAAATGGTTACATGCAAGATCACTGATACTAGCTCAAGGAATATTTTCTACATCTCAATTGTATATGCTAAATCAAGATCTGTTGGGAGGAAAGACTTAAGGAGATATATGAGGGTCTTTGCTTCCACTATTGATCATCCCTGGTTAGTAAGTGGTGATTTTAATTGTATCTTAAATGAAGAAGAGAAATATGGAGGAAGACCATGCAGTTTGAACAAAAGCATCCCATTTATTGACTGTTTAATTGACTATGGTCTATCAGATATGGGATTCACTGGAAATGCGTTCACTTGGTATAATGAGAGAACTGAGCAAGAAATCATATGGAAGATATTGGATATTTTTGGCTAATGAGAAATGGGATGAAGATATTAGAAATACTACAGTTCAACATTTGCCAAGGCTTAGCTCTGACCACTGCCCCTTCTTATCAGATTCAGTTTTGAAGAAGAAACTTCCATTAGATACTTTAAGTTTCTTAATTTCTGAGCTGATCACAGGGATTTCCTTGATGTTGTCGAGCTTAATTGAAAATTTAAAACTAATGGCAATATCTTTTGGAGAGTCCAACAGAAGTTGAAAATACAAGCAAAGCTTTGAGTTCATGGTCGAAGAACAAGATAGATGACATTTTCAACAATTTAAAGAAAATGGAGGACAAAGTGAACCATTACGATGCCCAATATATGAGTACTTTGAATTAAAATGACAGAGAAAACCTCCATAAAGCTAAAGTTGAACTAATGATCCATCACAAGAGGGTGGATGTATACTGGAGGCAAAAAGCTCACCTGAAATGACATTTGGAGGGAGATGAAAACACAAAGTATTTTCATAACATTGTCAGGGCAGGAGGAAGTACCTTTTAATCAACAGAATCTTAGATAATGACAATTGGCTGGAAGAAGATGAGGAGGTTACTGCTGTGCTGTGAGGTATTATCAATCCCTCTTTGATCAAAATGAATGTGCTACTGACATGAAAATCCTTAAAATTTACCCCATCTTGATTAATGATGATGATAGTATGATTCTGATGGCTGAACCTACTTTTGCGGAGGTTAGAAAAGTTGTTTTTGGTTCCGACCTGATGGTTTTACTGCTTGTTTCTTCAAAAGATTTGGGACATTATAGGGGCTGATAATATTGATTTAGTTAAAGCCTTTTTTAATGGTCATCAACTTACTAAATTTTTTACTAGCACATGTTTTAGTTCTAATTCCTAAAATTGAGACCCCTCAATCTTTTATGATATTAGACCAATGTTTCTTAAAAAATCATTTCTAAAGTTCTCAATGATAGATTGGCTAATATTATTCCAAAGATCATTTCTCCTAATCAAAGTGGTTTTATTAAAGGTAGGGCTATAGGGGAAAATGTTATGTTAGCACAAGAAATCATTCATGAGATTAAAAAGCCTAACAAAAGGAGTAATGTTGCTATTAAATTAGATATGAACAAGGCTTATGATAGAATTTCATGAATATTTTTGTGTAATGTTATGAGGAAAATGACATTTTCTGAATATTGGATTTCTATCATTCTGAATTTGCTTTCAAACACGTGTTATATTGTCACTATAAATGACAAAATACGTGATTTTTTTCAAATTTAAAGGGGGGGGGGGGGGGGGGGGGGATGGGGGGGAGGCCAAACAAGGAGATCCTATTTCCCCCTATCTTTTTTATTATTTCTTCGGAGGTTTTATCTAGGGGTTTGAACAACCTATATCAAGACCCCAAATTCAATGATTTTCACATGGAGAATGAGGATTCCAAGATCAACCATCTTGCCTATGCAGATGACTTGATCATCTTCTACTCTGGTAAGACCTACACCTTACAACTTATCAATAATTGTCTTACTACTTATTAAAAGAACTCTGGCCAGCTGATAAATATGGATAAGAGCTGCTTCTTGGTGGATGATAATGTCTCTACTAAGAGGATTGCCATTATTGCTAATTTCTTGTACCTCCAAAAGAAGGACTTTCCCATCAACTATTTGGGTTGTCCTATTTTCATTGGTAGAGAAAAGATTGTGTTTTTCACTAGCATTGCTTCTAAAGTCATTAAAAAGGTTAGTACTTGGAATAGTAATATCCTTTCTATAGGTGGAAAAATCATTTTGATTAATATGTTTTAAAAGCTACTCCTACCCATCTCCTTTCAATGTGTCAGCCTCCTAAAACTATTTTTATTTAAATGGAAAGAGTTTTTTAAAAAAAATTATGGGGGCAGTTTGGATGGCAAACAAAAGTACCACTGAGTTGCTTATGATAAATTGTCTACTAAAGAAGGTGGGACTGACTTTAGATCCCTGCATGAGATTTCTAACACTTTTGCTTCAAAACTTTGGTGGAATTTTAGAACAAAAAACTTTATTTGGACTGATTTTCTTAAAGCTAAATATTGTAAAAGGATCCATCCTATGGCAAGGAAATTCAATTACACTTATTCACATATTTAGAGAAGAATGATGAAAGTCCGAGGTAAGATTGACAATTTCGTTCAATGAAAGATTAATTATGATAATGCTAGCTTTTGCTAGGATACTTGGACTGGTAAGGGCCACCTTGCCCAGTATGGTAATGCTTCTACCTTTATTAAGATTTTAGTACAATCTTTTATTAACAATGGTAACTGGAATACTGATAAACTATTGCAAATCCTTCCTTTTGAGATAGTTAATATTAATCAGTGAGTTAAAAAAATCACTCTTTTAATCTTGATGATTAGCCCTTTTGGACTGCCACCACAGATGGGAGATTCTCTTGTAAATCTAGTTGGAATAATACTAGAACCCCCACATAATCAATCACTTTTTTAATACTATGACTTGGCACAAACATCCCTCTAAAAGTTCCCTTTTTTCTCTGGAGGTTATTTAGGAGGAAGACTATTGTTGATTCCAACACTATCAAATTTGGAGTGAACCTGCAATCCAAATGCTCATGCTGCCTGAGATCTGAGCAAGAAAGTGAAAAACACCTATATCGCAACAGTGATAGCAGTAAAGCTATATGGAGTCATTTCTGAAACCTTTTTGGAGTAAACATTCAAACTGCTTTCATCAGACAAAAAATCATTAACTGGTGGATCAAGAAGAGTATTAATCCATAAGCAGATCAAGATGCAAGAGTATACTGGTGGACAAAATGCAAGAGTATATTTGACAGTAAGAAAATGAACCTCCAACTCCACATCTTGATTAACCAAATTTGCCAACAACTGAATATCATAATCCATGAGCAGTTCAAGATGATCTACCCTTTCATGCAATGGAAACACCTCTATGACGCTATCTTTCATGCAGAACCCACCATTAAAGTACTATTTGTTAATTGGAAAAAAATTGCTCATGGTTATGTCAGGTTAAACTCAGATGGTAGCTCATGGGGTAATCCTGGCCCAAGTGGTGGAGAACGAGTCATTTGAAATGAGGAAAGTGAAATGGTTACTGCCTATTCTACTATTTATGGTGAAGATTCTAACAACGCTGCTGAAGCTTTCGCCATATTGACTAGAGTAGAATGGTGCTGGAATAATGAGGTAAAGCTCGTGGAGTTAGAATGTGACTCTGAATTGCTCATACATTGGATCACTGGAAAATCAAAACCTCCATGGAATATTTTGGACATTGTCCAGCAAATCAAAAGCTTAATGGAAAAGTTTGATCACTTCTTAAGTTTGCACATATACAAAGAAGGGAATAAAGTTGCAGATAGGCTTGCTAACTATGGTGCTGAATGCAATATTGTTTTCTGGTTCCACACACCACAACAATTTCCAGTAGAAGCCGGGGGAGAATATAACATTGACAGACTTCAATTTCCATCCTTTAGAAGAAGATACAACCACAAAACCATTCAAAGAAATAGGGAGATATATAGACTTTATACTTTTGATGTCCCTTGAAGGATCTGTACATAGGGTTATCCCTCTATTTTTGTGAGCCTATATAAAAATCCTACCAACTATGTTATGAATGGAGCTTGTGCCATTCAGGTAGGTGAGGGTTGTTTCTATACAACTTCTCCTTGATGTATACTTTAATGGTTATTCAACAAAGTGCATTGAAAGTTTAAAAAAAGGTGTTGTATGAAAGTGCGTTAGCTTTGAAGGATTTGTCATTCTCCACTCTAGGTGTTGGCTCCATCCAAATTGCTTGGAACTAAAAGCAATGGCTTTGACTATGACATATTTCGTGTCTCAAGCTAACTTTTAAAAAAAAAAAATTACCAGTCTCTCTCTGAGCAGTGTTGTATTAGCAAAAAGTTATAGGGAAGGAGACTACGCCTAACCTCCATTACAACACATTATTTAGTGATCCCATCACCTCAAAATCACCAGAAGAGGCCAAACATAGATAGCCAACTTATGGTAAACTAAGCATCTAACTAACATAAAAAGTAGCTTTGTCAAACTTAGATCCAATTCTAGGAATTTGCCTCTTATCAAGTTTGAAAGGGTCTGTAGTCTTTATAGGCATATCAGAGTAAGATTGTGCAATACAATTTTGGGCTGAGGTAGAGGTTAATTTTGCAAAGCTAACTGCAACTTGATTGCATTCTCTGAAGCAATGCTTCAATTGGAAGTTAATCTCATGTTTGATCTTCAACAGCTTGTCAATGAGTTGTTTTAGTTTCATGTTGGTTGAGTTCTGGTTTGCAATCATGTTTATAATCACCATAGAGTCAAGTTCAAGAATGAAATCAGTGTAACCATGTTGATGACACTATTTCACTCCAAACTCAGCTACAATAGCTTCTGCATTGTTGTTGCTGTTGCACTATACTGTAACTGAGAAATCCATAAGTCCATAACCATGTCTCCTTTCCAATCTCTCAGTATGCCTCTAATTCCTGCTCTACGATCTTCAATAACATAGCTTCCATCAGTATTCATCTTGACGTTTCCCAAAGGTAGCATTCCCAAGAGACTTGCCACCATTTTATGATAGGTCTTTGTCTTTCCACTGTATAGCAGATCTCACGCCAGTGATTGATGTCCTTAATGGGAAGATAAATCTTGTTGTCACGACCCATTTGGACTAAGTCATGCGGGCATTTATCCTTCCCACCTCTGTAAGCAAACCCTCAACCCAACGATAAGTAAGACATGATTAAATAATTCGAGTAAATAGAAAAGGATAAATACGTAAGTCTCATAATAATATATAATAGAAATAATGCGGAATAAGGAAAATACCCCCAGAGTCTAGTCTAAGTCATACAAGAGTATCTAATCGAAAATAAATACAAGTCTGGAATAATATAATAATACATCAATTTGTCTATGTCTCAGAGTAGCAAAATACGACATAATGATAAGAGGAGTCTTCAAGGCAGCGAACGACTCATGCTCACCCTGGAAACTCGATGCTAATACTGAAAGCGACTATCTGCCACGCGAGACGGAGGAAGACCCAACCTGATACTCTGCATTCATAAAAGAATGCAGCAAGTGCAGATCAGTACAAAGCCACAGTACTAGTAGGTATCACAGGCCGACTAAGTATAACTAATATTATTCAGACAATAAAGCAAGATAAGAAGATAAATCAACAAGTATAAGTCAAACATAATCAAACAAGTATACGTTATAGCCTAAGTAGAGCGCCTAATCCCAAATATGCCAAGTCTCAATGTGTCCATCCGAAACCAACATCACAAGTAACAACACCAAATCATCTCAAAGTAAGCCGTGAATGAAATATAATGCAATAATGAATGAATGCAATGTAATGCCATGCAAAGGCTGTGTACACATGTACTCCGGACGGAAATATCGATATCTCGGCAGCACAACCCAAGGTGATTCGCGAAGTCTAAGTGTCACTAGTCCAGGATCTTTGCCCAACAAATAGACGAGACCCGGATCTTTGCCCACGGGGGTTCTCACCGGCACCACCCAGGAGAACCCGTGAATTCCATGCACTCACTCAATCCACGATTCCGGAACTAACATCGGATAGCGGACTCTCACATCACAATATTTCACCAAGTACCAACAGTGTCACAACAGTATATCATGAATAATGAGAATGAGTGAAATGCATATGTCAACATCAACAATTAGCTCAATATCACAAGTACCAACATGGGTATACCAAACATATAATCAATGTCACAAGTACCAATCGTGGGTACGCTAACAATATATCAATGTCACAAGTACCAACATGGGTACGCCAACAATATCATGAAAAACTACACAAGTCATATAGATCTCTATCCTCATACCAACATCACCCGTAAGATACTACAATATCATAATCAAGAAGGAACAAAAAATTCCAATATCTACTAACAGCACGTGGCATCAAGCCAACACAATACAACAATCAAGTCACAACACAATGGGGCGGCTAGCCCCAATCACGCAACAAGGCCCAACCTAAGACAATATCTAACCTAACTTCATATCCAAATGTTTACATGCTTTCTCCGACAATATACTCTAAATATATGCTTCGCTATACGAAGTCTCACCAAGGGTAATCCATAACCTACCTGGATGGCCGAACAACAAACACCGACAAATTACTCTTTTGCCTTGCCTTTCCGCTGAGCCTCAATATCGAAGAAGTCTACGCATATTCAAAATCTAGATTAGAAATCATGAAGAACGATACTAATATTGTTATCATTCAATTAAGGTCAAATCTACCCCTAGAATTTGGGGAAACGGGGCCCACAAGGTCAAAACGGGAAACCTGGGTGCAAAATATCAAATTAAGCACTAGGTGATCATAACCCAATAATTAATTGCCAATTAAACTCATGGATTCTCCTAATTTCAAGATTCAAGCAAAACCTCCAATTTTGGGTATAAACCCTAACTCTTTGATTCAAGAATTCAACTTTAATAATAGAAGATATATGATTAACAACCTTAGATTCCTCAAAAACTAGCAAAAACTCCATCAAGTTCATCATTAATAAGCCTAGATAGATCATTCATTAACTCCACTTTCATCTTCCATTACTAAGGAATTACTAAGGAAAGTGGAATCGATGATTAGGGACAAGGAATTAGTAAAGATGATTAGGAGAACTTACCATCAATAATCTCCAAGAACAGATCCCAAGAGCTCTATTTTTGTAATAGTATTAAATGAGGGACCAAGGGCTTATTTAATACTCACTTAATGAAATGATGGCCCATTACCGCCATGGCGATATTGGGTCCGCAACAGCGACACCTCCCTAGTGCCCCCACAGACCGCTGTGATAGTCTGGGCCAAATCACACTTGGCTGCCCCAGTGGTTGTCCCGTCGCAACAGCGGTGCCGCTGGGACCGCACTAGTGCCGTCAATGCGGACACGGGTACTAGAAATCCAACTAATCTCTAAGTCTCAATCAAAAAGCCGAACCACTCTCGAGGCCATCTGCTCACAAGCCACATACACAGACCCATACAAAAACACGCTACGAACAGACTCATGGCCTCAGAATTTCCAACAGAAGTCTCGTTGATCGAGTCAACCCTTGATACCTCATTTCCAATTTCTCAACCTAAGTCCCAAAATGCATCCGAGTGCATTGGGAACCGAACCAGCTATACAAATAAGTTCTAAATGATCATCCGGACCTGTTGGAAATGACGAAATTCCAAAAAAGGTCTGTTTACCCAAAAGACAACTTTGGGTCAATTCTTTATTGCTTAAAGCTCATATTTCATGAAAAGTCATCCGAATCAAGTCTAGACACCTTGAGAAGCGTGCCAACGGTACCCTCGGGTCAAAAGTGAGTTAACCAGTGCTCAGAAAGGGCGAAAATGCCGAAATGACTATAACGACCAAACGGGTCGTTACATCAGATACCAATTGAACCATCGCTCGTCCTCGAGCGAATAAGAGAAAAGGATCAGTGAATCAGTGAACAGCTGGGGATATCGGCTACACATGTCAGACTCGGTCTCCCAAGGATCCTCCTCAACAGGACGGTGCTTCCCTTGCACCTTCACAGAAGTAATCTCTTTCGACCTCAACTTTCGAACTTGCCTATCCAAGATTGCAATAGGCTCCTCCTCATAAGTCAAATTCTCATCAAGTAATATAGAATCCCAACGAACAATGTAAGTACCATCGGCGTGGTACTTCTTCAACATCGAAACATGAAAAATCGGATGAACTCCCGCCAAGCCTGGCGGCAATGCCAACTCATAAGCAACATCTCCCACACGATCAACAATCTCAAATAGACCAATATAGTTGGGACTCAACTTGCCCCTCTTACCGAAACTCATAACACCCTTCATAGGTGAAACGTTCAGTATAACCTGGTCACTAACAGCAAACTCTAAATCTCGGAGCTTCCGATCTACAGACATATTCTGCCGACTCTGAGCTGCGAAAAGCTTGGCCTGAATAAATCTCACTCTATCAAGGGACTCCCTTAATAGATTTGTACTCCAAGGTTGAGCCTCGAATCCATCAAACCAACCAACCGGAGATCTACATCTCCTACTATACAAAACCTCAAAAGGCGTCATGCCAATACTTGAATGATAACTGTTATTGTATGCAAACTCTACCAATGGTAATTGTTGATCCCAATGACCACCAAAATCAATAACACATGCTCTCAACATGTCCTCGAACACCTAGATGGTCCTCTCGGACTGGCCATCGGTCTGGGCATGAAAAGCTGTACTGAGATCCAATCGGGTATCCAACTCCTCATGAAACGCCCTCCAGAATAGCGAAGTAAAGATAGTACCCCGATCAGATACAACAGAAATAGGGACCCCATGCAATCTCATAATATACCGAATGTACAACTTAGCTAACTTCTCCGTGGTATAGGAAACCTGAACTGGAGCAATGTGAGGGGACTTAGTCAACCGATACACTATCACCCAAATAGAGTCAAACTTGCCCAGGGTCTTCGTGTTACACCTCGGAAAAATTTTCCGTTGGTACGTAAGTGAACGAACTAGTGATAAGTATGAGTGCATGAGGTCCATGAGCAAGAAACGACGTTTGATGACCTTAGGCGAGATTTCGAAGGTATCCGATGTGAGATGTTGGCTAAGTTAAGATGACATATAAGGTGAGCAATGCATGTGCATGGACGTGGGTGATTCAAATGAGAAGTCTAAGAGATATGAAAAGTTGCAGATTTGAAATCTGCCCAGTGGTCGTAAAGTGCAAAATACGGACCGTAAATTGGTATACGGTCCGTAAACTGGCAGTCGTAAATTACCATGCAAGACTTCGACTTTCTGCCCAGTTGAGAAATGGTAAAATACGACCAGGAGGACAGACCGTAAAGTGATTTACGGCCCGTAAACCATGGTCATAAATTACCATGCATGCAGCCAAAGTTTCTGGTTCTGGAAATGGTTAAAGACGACCACGAGGGACGGTCCGTAAAGTGGAATACGGACCGTAAACCTCCATGGAAGACCACTGTTCACCCAGCACAGATTTTTGCAATTCATTAAATAAGGGAACCAACACTTATTTTATTTCATTACAACATTACACCACTTCTCTCTAAAACCTCTCTCTACATTCATTATACAAGTCTTCAAGGATATTTAAGGATCAACAACATAAAACAAGGTGAATCAAGAGTAAGAACATCATCAAAGATCATCTAGGTCAAGAAATCCAAATGGAGAAAAACTAGGGTTTTTCTCAAAGTGGAGTATTATTAATCAAAGCTTGTTCCTACAACTTCTAAGGCAAGATTCATGATTTTTACATGATGTTTAAGGTATTGAAGAGTTGAAATACATGGATTGTAGAAAATATGGTCAAGTAGGTCATGAATGATGAATAGTGACATTTTGAGGAATAATTTGAATTGAATCATGAATGTTGTCGTGTTGTGATACGAATGCATTATAAATGGTACTAGGATCATGAACTAGACACTTTAGACGAATGGACGAAGTTGGATGTTATGACCATGGATATGGGTGAATTAGAGGCAAATTAAGGAATCTAGATAATGTGGATAATGTGAATGACTAATGGCCATTGTTATGATTTTAATGAAGGTATAGACGCTAGCATTGGAAGGAAGCGTGCAAGTGTAGAATAGTCCGACGAAAAGGTATGTAAGGCTAACCCTTCTTTCATAAGGCATTGTTCCTTGGCCAAACTCTTAAATCCTCTATATGAGTATGTTGTATTCAAATGATTGACACTCCGAGCTCATAAGCTCACGATCCTCGATATGTGCTACGATTGTACTACGCACCCCATATGACGAGTAAGCATAAGATATAGATGTAGCGAAAATGATGATGATAGTGATGACGATGATAATAATAATGATGCTAAAGGTGCCTACGGGCTATTATACTTACATATGCCTATGAAGGGCTATAATGACACCCCGAGCTTATAACGCCGGGTAGGATATATGTATATGAATATGTATAAAGTATGTATACGATTACGAAATGCGCGCACACCTCTGCAGATGGTACGGATAACCCTGAATCCTTGGTAGGGCCAGGTATGAGTAACCTTGAGCCTTGGTTGGCCAAGTATGTATGAAACACCGATCCTATGAGGTCGGGTATGCTATGCAAATGCCATGTATATTAAATGACTATGTATATAATATGAATATGAATGTGATAAGACTATGTATAAGAATACGAATAAGGACATGTATACGAATATGAGCACAAGTATGGTACGAGTACTATTATGGAATACGGATGATGACGTAGGTGTACAAATACGTATGAGAAATGGAAAGTCCTACGAAAGGCAGGTAAGCGCTATGACGATGATATTATTGTCTTCCCCCTCCTATGCTATTTCATATGTTGTTCATGATGCTTATTTATTGATGTTGCTCATGCTTTACATACTCAGTACATTCTTCGTACTGACGTCCTTTTGTTTGTGGACGCTGCGTCATGCCCGCAGGTGCACAGGGAGACAGACTTGATCCATAGCTGCCTATTCGGAGATTACATAGAGAGCTCCATTTCCTTCGGAGCCATATATTTTGGGTACTCATTCTTTTGTGTATATAATTATGGGCATAGCGGGGTCCTGTCCCGCTAATGTGATATGTTATACTCTTAGAGGCTCGTAGACATGTGTGTGTATGGGTAGATGTGTTTGGCCTTGTTGGCCTATGTTTTGTATATCATTTTGTTGGCCACGTTGGCCATGTACATTGATGTGGCATAGATGCCTATGATGATATAAATGTGCTGTTGTCCAAATGGGACTAGTTGACGAATAAATGGAAATGCATGTATAATTATGTGGCTCACCTAGATGTAAGCATAAGAGTAAGCTAAGAGGGTGCCCGGGTGGGTTAGCACCGGGTGCTCGTCGCGGCCCCGAGTCGGATCGTGACAAAAGTGGTATCAGAGCAGTTCAGTCCTAGGGTGTGTCTACGAGCCGTGTCTAGTAGAGTCTTGGTTATGGGTGTATTGCGCGCCACACTTATAAACAAGAAGCTGCGGACATTTTAAGAATAAATGACCTTCTTTCTTCATAAGAATCGTGCGATAGAGCTATGATGTAGGATTTTCTTGCTCCTAAATCGTGTGTTGTGTATTTCAGAGATGCCTAAAAAGGGAAAGACTACGGCAGCCCAAAAGGGCAAGACGGTGGCAGAGAAGCGGGCTAAGAAAGCACCGCCACCAGTAGTAGAGGAAAGTGAGTCCCAGGGTGCGGCTCAATCTCAGTCCTCCCAGACAGTGCCCGTCTCTGAGGAGCGTGAGGGAGCCTCAGCCCCAGCTCCAGCACCTGCAGCTCCTCCACCAAATGCTTCGGGCCAAGATGTAAAAGAGGCCATTACTTTATTGACTCAATTGGTTGCGGCCCAGGCTCAGAGGCACAGTTCAGGGTATGGTGATAGGGCTGTTAGTGCAAGAGCCCGTGATTTCATTACTTTGAACCCTCCGGAATTCATTGGGTCAAAGCCGGAGGAGGATCCTCAGGATTTCATCGATGGTATGCTAAGGACGCTCCGATTGATATATGCTTCAGACACTGAGTCGGTAGAGCTAGCGTCATATAGATTGAGAGATGTCTCGATCCAGTGGTATACAGTATGGATGGCTTCACGGGGAGCCAATGCACCTCCCCCGGTATGGAAAGAGTTTGTTGATGCTTTTCTCCGTCATTATATGCCTCCAGAAGTTCGGCGAGCAAAGGCCGATAAATTCTTGAACTTGAGGCAAGGAAGCATGAGTGCCCTAGAGTATAGCCTCCGTTTTAACTCCTTGGCCAGGTATGCTTCGGCCATGGTAGCAGATATGGGCGACAGGGTACACCGATTTGTAAAGGGCCTAGGGCCCCATCTGATGGATAAATGCTTGACTGCGTCCCTTCAGGACGGTATGGACATTGCACACATTCAGGCACAGGCTCAGAACTTAGAAGAAAGCCTACAGCAGCGAAGAGGTGAACGTGAGCAAGATCAGGGACATAACAAGAGGGCTAGATCTTCAGGCCTAATGAGTGAGTCCCGAAGCGGACACAGGCAACAGTTCCCTAGACATTCGAGCTATTCTATGACCAGTGCACTTCTACGGTTTTCAGGCCAGAACCTTGATAGATCTACTCATCTCGGGCCGAGTCAAAGTTATTCGGGGTCCCAGTTTAGAGGTGATTCAGTCCAGTCAAGGCCACCTATACCACGATGTTCCCAGTGTGGGAAGTCGCATTGGGGTCAATGCCGATTGGGTTCAGATATTTGCTATTCATGTGGGCGACCAGGCCATATTATGCGTGATTTCCCCTCAGTACATGGTAGAGGTAGGACCCAACCATCAGGGTCGGTAGCCAGATCTTCGGCATCTGTACGCCCTACGGGGCCAGGTTCATATGCGCCAGTCGGTCATGGTAGAGGTAGAGGCAGAGCTCCCAGTACTAGCGGCCCTCAGCACCGTATTTATGCCTTGGCTGGACGCCAAGATCTAGAGTCTTCTCCTGACGTGGTCACAGGTATATTATCGGTATTCTCTCATGATGTATATGCTTTGATTGATCCGGGCTCCACGTTATCATATGTTACTCCTTATATTGCGGGTCAATTTATAGTTGAGCCGGAGTCGATCAAACCTTTTGAGGTGTCCACACCCGTGGGTGAATCGGTAATAGCTAGCCGAGTATATAGGGATTATATAGTCACGATTTGTGACCGTCGTACCATGATTGATTTGCATGAGCTAGAAATGGTAGATTTTGATGTTATTATGGGCATGGATTGGTTGGCTTCTTGTTATGCCAATGTTGATTGCCGAATGGAGATGGTTCGTTTCCAGTTTCTAGGAGAACCAGTCTTAGAATGTAAAGGGAATGCGGCATCACCAAAAGGTAGATTTATTTCTTATCTAAAGGCAAGGAAGATGATCACGAAAGGATGTATTTATCATCTAGTGCGAGTTCAAGATGTAGAAGCTGAATCGCCGACCCTTCAGTCAGTTCCCGTAGTGAACGAATTTCCAGATGTGTTCCCGGAAGAGTTTCCAGGCCTTCCTCCCGAACGGGAGATTGATTTTACCATTGATGTGTTGCCAGGCACCACACCTATATCTATTCCTCCATATAGAATGGCATCCGCAGAATTGAAAGAGTTGAAGGAGAAATTGAAGGACTTGCTTGATAAAGGCTTCATTAGGCCTAGTTCATCCCCGTGGGGAGCCCCGTATTGTTCGTCCGAAAGAAAGATGGCTCCCTGAGAATATGCATTGATTATAGGCAATTGAATAAAGTAACGATTAAGAATAAATATCCTCTCCCAAGGATTGATGACTTGTTTGATCAGTTGCAAAATGCCAAATGGTTTTCAAAGATTGATTTGAGGTCCGGGTATCATCAAGTGAGGGTTAGGGAGAAAGATATCCCTAAGACAGCCTTCAGAACGAGATATGGTCATTTTGAATTCCGGGTGATGTCATTTGGGCTAACTAATGCGCCAACGGTATTTATGGAATTGATGAATAATGTGTTCCGGTCCTTTCTGGACTTATTTGTAATCGTATTCATTGATGATATTTTGGTGTATTCTAGATCCAAAGCAGAACATGCGGATCATTTGCGTATTGTCCTTGGAGTTCTTCGAACTCGAGAATTGTTTGCAAAGTTTTCCAAATGTGAGTTCTAGTTGAACTCAGTAGCATTTTTAGGGCATATTGTGGCAGCCGATGGTATTCGAGTGGATAGTCAAAAGATTGAGGCCGTGAAAACTTGGCCAAGACCCACAACTCCTACAGAGGTTCGTAGCTTTCTGGGATTAGCAGGTTATTACAGGAGATTCGTTGAAGGTTTTTCCTCTATTTCTGCACCACTCACAAAGTTGACACAGAAATCAGCCAAGTTTCAATGGACAGATGCTTGCGAACGTAGTTTCCAAGAGTTAAAGGGTCGATTGAATTCTGCCCAGTTCTGACACTTCCAGAGGGATTGGAAGGATACGTTGTGTATTGCGACGCTTCAGGTGTTGGGCTAGGCTGTGTGTTGATGCAACATGGCAAGGTGATTGCGTATGCTTCAAGCCAATTGCAGAAACATGAGAAGAATTATCCTACCCATGACTTAGAATTGACCGCGGTGGTCCATGCATTAAAGATATGGAGACATTACTTATATGGTGTCCATGTGGATATTTACACAGATCATAAGAGTCTTCAATACATCTTCAAGCAGAAAGAGTTGAATTTTCGGCAACGACGATGGCTAGAGTTGCTAAAAGACTATGATATTGAGATCCTGTACCACCCCGGAAAGGCAAATGTGGTGGATGATGCTCTTAGTCGTAGGTCGATGGGAAGTCGAAGTGATGTACGACCAGAAAAGAAAGAGATGGCCCGTGAGCTTCAACAGTTAGCTAGCCTAGGAGTCCGAGTAGTGGACTCAGGTAGCAGCGGAGCTACTATCCAGAATACCGCAGTCTCGTCGCTAGTGGCAGAAGTGAAAGAGCGACAATATGAGGATCCCATGCTAATGCAGTACAGAAATACACTCCCTTAGAAAAAGGAGTCATCATTTGACATTTCAGGAGACGGAGCTCTCCGATGTAGAGGAAGATTATGTGTTCCCGATGTGGCAAGTTTACGCCACCAGATTTTGAGAGAAGCTCATAGTTCCCGTTATTCTGTTCACCCCGGAGCGACGAAGATGTATCATGATATTAAGTCTATATATTGGTGGAATGGGATGAAGAAAGATATAGCGGAATTCGTAGCTCAGTGTCCTAATTGCCAACAAGTGAAGATTGAACACCAAAAGCCGGGTGGATTATTGCAAGCTATGGAAATCCCCACTTGGAAGTGGGAAGTGATTAACATGGACTTCATTTCAGGCTTACCCCGTTCTCGACGTAAGTATGATTCCATATGGGTGATTGTGGATAGACTCACCAAGTCAGCTCATTTCTTACCGGTCAGGACGACCTATGAGGCAGAAGTTTATGCCAAGCTTTATCTTAAAGAGATAGTAAAACTCCATGGCGTCCCGGTATCTATTATCTCCGACAGAGGGACTCAGTTTACAGCTAAGTTTTGGAGGTCTTTCCAAGAGGGTTTAGGGACCCGAGTTAGCCTTAGCACGACATTTCATCCCCAGACCGATGGACAAGCTGAACGTACTATTCAGACTCTTGAGGATATGTTACGAGCATGTATGATAGATTTTGGAGGGAATTGGGATGATCATTTGCCACTCATTGAATTTTCTTACAATAATAGTTATCATTCCAGCATTCAAATGGCGTCATATGAAGCTTTATATGGGCGAAAGTGTAGATCCCCAATTGGGTGGTTTGAAACCGGAGAAACTAAATTGATAGGGCCAGACTTGATCCAGCAAGCTATAGAGAAGGTCAAGCTTATACAAGATCGGTTGTTAGCAGCCCAAAGTCGTCAGAAATCCTATGCGGATAATCGTCGAAGAGACTTGGAGTTCAAAGTGAAGGATTGGGTATTCTTGAAAGTGTCGCCAATGAAAGGCGTTATGAGATTTGGCAAAAAAGGGAAGCTTAGTCCCCGGTATATTGGACCATATGAGATTGTGCGCAAAATAGGCAAAGTGGCCTATGAGTTAGATCTACCTCCGGAATTGAAGTCAGTCCATCCAGTATTTCATGTCTCGATGCTTGGAAAATGTGTTGGAGATCCCACTAGGATCGTCCCAGTAAATGATGTGCAAGTGACAGAGAAATTGACTTATGAAGAGGTACCCATTGCCATATTAGACAGGCAAGTACAGAGGCTTAGAAACAAAGAGGTGGCCTCGGTTAAGGTTCTATTGAGAAGCAGTAAACGAGAGGAGATGACATGGGAAGCAGAAGAAAGTATGCGATATAAATACCCACATTTATTTCAGCCCTTGGAAGAAGCCCAAGATGAGACGTCAAGATCATAAGGTATGTATATTTCCTTTTATGCTTTTGGGTCATGTGTGGCCAAAATTTTTATGTTGTTATGTTGTGGCCCTGTGTGGCATCGATATTATGGGTTGTTGTGGCAGGATGGTAGCGCCATATTATAAGGGGAACTCTGGCGAAATTTATGTAGAACTCCCGAGCACTTTAACATTCGGGGACGAATGTTCTTAAGGGGGGGAGAATGTTACACCTCGGAAAAATTTTCCGTTGGTACGTAAATGAACGAACTAGTGATAAGTATGAGTGCATGAGGTCCATGAGCAAGAAACGACGTTTGATGACCTTAGGCGAGATTTCGAAGGTATCCGATGTGAGATGTTGGCTAAGTTAAGATGACATATAAGGTGAGCAATGCATGTGCATGGACGTGAGTGATTCAAATGAGAAGTCTAAGAGATATGAAAAGTTACAGATTTGAAATCTGCCCAGTGGTCGTAAAGTGCAAAATACGGACCGTAAATTGGTATACGGTCCGTAAACTGGCAGTCGTAAATTACCATGCAAGACTTCGACTTTCTGCCCAGTTGAGAAATGGTAAAATACGACCAGGAGGACGGACCGTAAAGTGATTTACGACCCGTAAACCATGGTCGTAAATTACCATGCATGCAGCCAAAGTTTCTGGTTCTGGAAATGGTTAAAGACGACCACGAGGGACGGTCCGTAAAGTGGAATACGGACCGTAAACCTCCATGGACGACCACTGTTCACCCAGCACAGATTTTTGCAATTCATTAAATAAGGGAACCAACACTTATTTTATTTCATTACAACATTACACCACTTCTCTCTAAAACCTCTCTCTACATTTATTATACAAGTCTTCAAGGATATTTAAGGATCAACAACATAAAACAAGGTGAATCAAGAGTAAGAACATCATCAAAGATCATCTAGGTCAAGAAATCTAAATGGAGAAAAACTAGGGTTTTTCTCAAAGTGGAGTATTATTAATCAAAGCTTGTTCCTACAACTTCTAAGGCAAGATTCATGATTTTTACATGATGTTTAAGGTATTGAAGAGTTGAAATACATGGATTGTAGAAAATATGGTCAAGTAGGTCATGAATGATGAATAGTGACATTTTGAGGAATAATTTGAATTGAATCATGAATGTTGTCGTGTTGTGATACGAATGCATTATAAATGGTACTAGGATCATGAACTAGACACTTTAGACGAATGGACGAAGTTGGATGTTATGACCATGGATATGGGTGAATTAGAGGCAAATTAAGGAATCTAGATAATGTGGATAATGTGAATGACTAATGGCCATTGTTATGATATTAATGAAGGTATAGACGCTAGCATTGGAAGGAAGCGTGCAAGTGTAGAATAGTCCGACGAAAAGGTATGTAAGGCTAACCCTTCTTTCATAAGGCATGGTTCCTTGGCCAAACTCTTAAATCCTCTATATGAGTATGTTGTATTCAAACGATTGACACTCCGAGCTCATAAGCTCACGATCCTCGATATGTGGTACGATTGTACTACGCACCCCATATGACGAGTAGGCATAAGATATAGATGTAGCGAAAATAATGATGATAGTGATGACGATGATAATAATAATGATGCTAAAGGTGCCTACGGGCTATTATACTTACATGTGCCTATGAAGGGTTATAATGACACCCCGAGCTTATAACGCCGGGTAGGATATATGTATATGAATATGTATAAAGTATGTATACGATTACGAAATGCGCGCACACCTCTGCAGATGGTACGGATAACCCTGAAGCCTTGGTAGGGCCAAGTATGAGTAACCTTGAGCCTTGGTTGGCCAAGTATGTATGAAACACCGATCCTATGAGGTCGGGTATGCTATGCAAATGCCATGTATATGAAATGACTATGTATATAATATGAATATGAATGTGATAAGACTATGTATAAGAATACGAATAAGGACATGTATACGAATAGGAGCACAAGTATGGTACGAGTACTATTATGGAATACGGATGATGACGTAGGTGTCCAAATACGTATGAGAAATGGAAAGTCCTACGAAAGGCAGGTAAGCGCTATGACGATGATATTATTGTCTTCCCCCTCCTATGCTATTTCATATGTTGTTCATGATGCTTATTTATTGATGTTGCTCATGCTTTACATACTCAGTACATTCTTCGTACTGACGTCCTTTTGTTTGTAGACGCTGCGTCATGCCCGCAGGTGCACAGGGAGACAGACTTGATCCATAGCTGCCTATTCGGAGATTACATAGAGAGCTCCATTTCCTTCGGAGCCATATCTTTTGGGTACTCATTCTTTTGTGTATATAATTATGGGCATAGCGGGGTCCTGTCCCGCTAATGTGATATGTTATACTCTTAGAGGCTCGTAGACATGTGTGTGTGTGGGTAGATGTGTTTGGCCTTGTCGGCCTATATTTTGTATATCATTTTGTCGGCCACGTTGGCCCATGTACATTGATGTGGCATAGATGCCTATGATGATATAAATGTGTTGTTGTCCAAATGGGACTAGTTGACGAATGAATGGAAATGCATGTATAATTATGTGGCTCACCTAGATGTAAGCATAAGAGTAAGCTAAGAGGGTGCCCGGGTGGGCTAGCACCGGGTGCTCGTCGCGGCCCCGAGTCGGGTCGTGCCACTTCGGAAGACCCACAACAAAATCGATAGTGATCCTCTCCCACTTTCACTCGGGAATGGGCATCCTCTGAAGCACACCATTGGGTCACTGGTGCTCACACTTTACCTGCTGACAATTTCTACACTTAGCCGCGAAATCAACTATATCTCTCTTCATCCGACACCACCAGTAGTGCTATTTCAAATTACGGTACACCTTAGTCGCCCCGGATAAATGGAATAGCGAGAGCTATGAGCCTCAGACAAGATCAACTGAATCAAATTACTAACACGAGGAATGCACACGCGTCCTCTAATCCTCAAAATGCCTTCAGAATCAATCACGACCTTCTTGGCCTCACCCCTCAAAATTCTATCTCGAATCTTGCTCAACTGAGCATCCTCAAACTGAAGAGTCCTGATCCTATCCAATAAGGATGACCTCACCTCTACACAGGCCAAAATCCTACCTGGGGCTGAAATATCAAGGCGAACGAAACTGTTGGACAGAGTCTGAACCTTCATGGCCAACGGACGCTCAGAAATAATCAAACGAGCTAAACTCCCCTTACTCACTATATTGCGACTCAAGGCATCAACCACCACATTGGCCTTCCCCGGGATGGTACAGAATAGAGATGTCCTAGTCCTTCAGGAGCTCCATCCATCGGCGCTGCCTGAAATTAAGATCTCTCTGGGTAAACACATGCTAAAGACTACGGTGATAGGTGAAAACCTCACAATCAACAACTCCAAATCATGGGTAGGGTAATTCTTCTCATGAATCTTTAACTGACGGGAAGCATAAGCTATCACTCTACCCTCCTGCATCAACACAACACCCAAACCCACACGAGAGGCATCACAGTAGATCGCGAAATCCTTACCCTCCACGGGTAATGCTAGAATCGGGGCTGAAGTCAAAAGAAGCTTGAGCTTTTGAAAGCTCTCCTCACAATCATCTGACCACTATAAAGGAACATCCTTTTGATTCAATCTGGTCAAAGATGAAGCAATAGCAGCAAAACCATTCACGAAGTGGCTGTAATAGCTGGCTAAACCCACAAAACTACGAATCTCAGTAACAGTAGTGGGCCTCGCCCAACCTTTTACAGCCTTAATATTTTGTGGGTCAATCATAATCCCATCCTTAGACACACCATGGCCCAAGAATGCCACAGATTCCAACCAGAACTCACACTTAGAAAATTTAGCAAACAAGCTATGCTTCTTCAACAACCCAAGAACAGAACGAAGATGGCTCTCATGCTCCTTTCTACTCTTGGAATACACCAAGATATCATAACTAAACACAATCATGAAGGAATCAAGGAATGGCCTAAAGATGCCATTCATCAAAATCATAAATGTAGTCGGGGCATTGGTAAGCCCAAAAGACATAACTAGAAACTAATAGTGGCTATATCTCGTCCGAAATGTTGTCTTCGAAATATCCTCTACCCTGATCTTCAACTAATCAATCTTCGAAAATACCGAAGCACCTGAAGCTGGTCAAATAGATCATTAATTCGAGGCATGGGGCACTTATTCCAAATAGTAACCTTCTTCAGCTGGAGATAATCAATGCACATCCTCATGGTTCCATCTTTCTTCTTCACAAATAACACAGGAGCACCCCAAAGGGAGACACTCGATCTAATGAACCCCTTGCTCAATAAATCCTGTAATTTCTCCTTAAGCTCTCTCAACTCGGCAGGTGCCATCTGATATGGCGGAATAGAAATAGGGCGAGTGCCTGGATCCAAGTCAATACAGAAATCAATTTCACGATCGGGTGGCATACCCGGCAGATCTGACGGGAATACCTTCGCGAACTCGCTCACAATAGGAGGAGACTCAAGGGGTGGAGATGCAACTGCCGTATCGCGAACATGAGCCAAATAGGCTAAACACCCCTTATTGACTAACTGCTTCGCCTGAAGGAAGGAAATGATCTTCTTTGGAGCGGGACTAGGAGTACTCCTCCACTCGAGCCTAGGAATGCCCGGCATGGCTAAGGTGATTGTCTTGGCGTGACAGTCCAATATCGCGTGTTAAAGAGAAAGCCAGGACATCCCCAATATAATATCAAAGTCCACCATATCGAGAATCTTCAAATTTACCCAAGTGTCATACCCCACAAAAGTAACCAAACAAGACCGGTAAACCCGATCAACAATTACAAAATCTCTAACCGGAGTAGAACATGAATAGGTATATCTATGCTATCACAAGGCAAATTCCAACCAACGGCATGATATGTAGATACATATGAATAGGTGGATCCAAGATCAAATAACACAGACGTTGCTCTATGACGGACAGAAATGGTACCTGAAATCACAGCATCTGAGGCCTCTTCCTAGGGCCTACCCGAAAATGAGTAACAACGGGCCCCATCATATCCCGTTGAGACCCTCCTCTCGTACTCTAGGACCCACCTCTAGCTGCCTGAGATCCACCTCTAGAACCCTGAGAACTACCGCGGCCTGACTGAGCGCTGCCCCTCTGAGAAGCACCACCTCAACCACCAGACGATTTCGGAGTCTTCTGTGGCTGATAATCCCGTCTGGGTTTGGAGCAGTTCTTGGAAATATGACCAACCTCTCTACAAGAAAAATAAATCAGAGGGGACGAAGGCTGATAAACTGAAGCTGAAGACCCGGAGGAAACAACCCTGTCTACTGGTCTGGAAAATGAACTCTCAGGAACTCTCTGCTTGGGTGGCTCTCTGGGGGAAGCCTGTAAAGATGAATGCACAGGACTGCCCGAATACGGCTGATGCAGCTTAGAAAACTGACCGACGCCCCTCGAACTAGAACCACCATAACTCCCAGTCTGACGTGGTCTCTTGTCACTACCACCAAATGTATGGGCCTTAGCGCCCTCAAACATAGAAGCATGCTCGATGATGGACTGGAAGGAAGCCCCCATAGAATCCATTTGAAGACAAGAAATCTGTAGAGAGCCAACTAGCCCACAAACAAAACGCCTGATCCTGTCGGCCTCAGTAGGGATCAAAAGAGTGGAATAAAGGGCCAGATATAGAAAACGGGTCACATAGGTCTCCAAAGACATACCCCTCTGCTCAAGATGTAGAAACTCCTCCCTACGCGCCTCTCTTAAAGACCGGGGCACATACCTCTCAAGGAAGGCTCGGTAGAACTGAGTCCAAGTCAGGGGTGGGGAACCCTTAGGTCTGCAAGCCACGAAATACCTCCACCAAGTCTTCGCGTTGCTGCGAAACTGGTAGGATACATAGTCAACCCCATGGGTCTCCACGATCCCCATCCAATGTAGTAACTCATGCATAGCTAGAATGAACTCATAAGCGTCCTCAGAAGAAGTACCCAAAAATCTCGGCGGCTCTAACTTCCTGAATCTCCCAATAAGATCCTGATCTAACATGGTCATAACAGCGCCCTCCATGGGCCTAAGATCATCACCAGGAGCGGGTATCACACCAATACGGGGAGTCATAGCTTCAGCGGGGTGTGCTACCGGAGTAGGTCCCTGCTCAGGGGTCTGCGCCCCAACTCTGGTCTGTGAACCTTCACCAGGAGTAGTAATACCAGCGGCAGCCTACTGGCCATCTAGATGAAGCAATACTCTGACCATAGTATCATGCATAGCCTAATCAGAAGTAACCTCAAGCTGTGTCCATGCTAGGGCCACACCGTCCTCTGCGGCCTGCCTCGATCCGGCTGATACTCAGGCTCGGGAGACAGAGATCTCTCTCACTGCTGTCCTACCGCAGGAGCCCTGTCTCTGGCTGGGGTAGCCCGGCAGCCTCTAGCTCTGCTGCGCCCTCTGGTTGTTGCTCGCCCTCAGGTGCCAGCCGTAGCTACGGGCTCTGGCACCTGAATTCGGGCCATAGTAACTCGATTCCTCACCATCTGTGAGAGAAGAGATAAGTGTTAGATACCAATTTAATCTTTCTAGATACCAATTAGAATAAAGTAGCACGAAAGGATGAAAGAAAGTCAGATTTCCGAAATCTCCAATAGCCTCTCGTAGATAAGTACGGAGCTCATCGTACCGATCCACGAGACTCTACTAGACACGTTTTTGTATTATAGACCGGGTAACCTAGGGCTCTGATACCAACTTGTCACGACCCATTTGGACTAAGTCGTGCAGGCACGCACCCTTCCCACCTTGGTAAGCGAACCCTCAACCCAAGGATAAATAAGACATGATTAAATAATTCGAGTAAGCACAAAAGGATAAATACGTAAGTCTCACAATAATATATAATGGAAATAATGCGGAATAACGAAAATACCCCCAGGGTCTAGTCTAAGTCATACAAGAGCATCTAACCGAAAATAAATACAAGTCTCGAATAATATAATAATACATCAATCTATTTATGTCTCAAAGTAGAAAAATATGACATAATGATAAGAGGAGTCTTCAAGGCAGCGAACAACTCGTGCTCCCCCTGGAAACTCGATGCTAATGCTGAAGGCGACTATGAGCCACGCGAGACGGAGGAAGACCCAACCTGATACTCTGCATTCATAAAAGAATGCAGCAAGTGCAGATCAGTACAAAGCCATAGTACTGGTAGGTATCATGGGCCGACTAAGTATAGCTAACATAATTCAGAAAATAAAGCAAGATAAGAAGGCAAATCAACAAGTATAAGTCAAACATAATCCACCAATTATACGTCATAGCCTAAGTAGAGCGCCTAATCCCAAATATGCCAAGTCTCAATGTGTCCATCCGAAACCAACATCACAAGTAACAACACAAAATCATCTCAAAGTAAGCCGTGAATGAAATGCAATGCAATAATGTATGAATGCAATGCAATGCCATGCAAATTTTGTGTACACATGTACTCCGGAAGAAAATATCGACATCTCGGTAGCACAACCCAAGGTGACTCGCGAAGTCTAAGTGTTACTCGTCCTGGATCTTTGCCCAACTGACAGACGAGACCTAGATCTTTGCCCACGGGGGTTCTCACCGGCACCACCTAGGGGAACCCGTGGAGTCCATGCACTCACTCAATCAACGATTCCGGAACTAACATCGGGTATCGGACTCTCACATCACTCTCATTTAAAAATCGAGCCAAGCTCATCACAATGTTTCACCAAGTACCAATAGTGTCTCAACAGTATATCATGAATAATGAGAATGAGTGAAATGCATGTGTCAACATCAACAATCAGCTCAATATCACAAGTACCAGCATGGGTATGCCAACAATATAATCAATGTCACAAGTACCAATCGTGGGTACGCCAACAATATATCAATGTCACAAATACCAACATGGGTACGCCAACAATATCATGAAAAACTACACAAGTCATATAGATCTCTATCCTCGTACCAATGTCACCCGTAAGATACTACAACATCATAATAAAAAAGGAACAACAAATTCTAATATCTACTAATAGCACGTGGCATCAAGCCAACACAATAGAACAAGCAAGTCACAACACAATGGGGTGGCTAGCCCCAATCACGCAACAGGGACCAACCTAAGGCAATATCCAACCTAACTTCATACCCGAAGGTTTACATATTTTCTCCGACAATATATGCTTCGCTATATGAAGTTTCACCAAGAGTAAGCCATAACCTACCTGGATGGCCAAACAGCAAACACCGATAAATTACTCTTTTGCCTTGCCTTTCCGCTGAGCCTCAATATCGAAGAAGTCTAGGCATATTCGAAATCTAGATTAGAAATCATGAAGAACGATATTAATATTGCTATCATTCAATTAAGGTCAAATCTAACCCTAGAATTTGGGGAAACGAGGCCCACAAGGTCAAAACGGGAAATTCGGGAGCAAAATATCATATTAAGCACTAGGTGATCATAACCCAACAACTAATTGCCAATTAAAGTCATGGATTCTCCTAATTTCTAGATTCAAGTAAAACCCCTAATATTTTGTATAAACCCTAACTCTTTGATTCAAGAATTCAACTCTAATGATGGAAGATATATGATTAACAACCTTAGATTCATCAAAATCTAGCATAAACTCCATCAATTTCATCATTAATAAGCCTAGATAGATCATTCACTAACTCCACTTTTATTTCCATTACTAAGGAATT
The DNA here is from genome assembly GCF_019175385.1 of Lycium barbarum. NCBI lineage: Eukaryota > Viridiplantae > Streptophyta > Magnoliopsida > Solanales > Solanaceae > Lycium > Lycium barbarum. The sequence continues at coordinate 15,807,658 of NC_083344.1, read as the reverse complement.
ACTAAGGAAAGAGGAATCTATGAAGATTAGGGACAAGGAATTAGTAAAGAGGATTAGGAGAACTTACCACCAATAATCTCCAAGAACAGATCCCAAGAGCTCTATTTTTGTAATAGTATTAAATGCGAGACTAAGGGCTTATTTAATACACACTTAATGAAATGCAGTGCCATTACCGCCATGGCGGTATCGGGGCCGCAACAGCGATGCTGCCCAAGTGCCCCCACAGACCGCTGGGACGGTTTAGGCCAAATCACACTTGGCCGCCCCAGCGGTCATCCCGCTGCAACAGCGGTGCCGCTGGGACGGCATTGGTGCCGCCAATGCGGACACTATGTACCAGAAATCCAACTAATCTCTAAGTCTCAATCGAAAACCCGAACCACTCCTGAGGCCATCTGCTTACAAACTACATACACAGACCCACACAAAAACATGATACGAACACACTTGTGGCGATGGAACTTCCAACGGAAGTCTCGTTGATCGAGTCAACCCCCGATACCTCATTTTCAATTTCCTAACCCAAGTCCCAAAATGCATCCGAGTGCATTGGGAACCGAACCAGATATACACACAAGTTCTAAATGATCCTCCGGACCTCTCGGAATTGACGAAATTTCGAAAAGGTCCGTTTACCTAAAAGTCAACTTTAGGTCAGCTCTTTTTCTCTTAAAGCTCATATTTCACAAAAAGTAGCCTGAATCAAGTCTATACACCTCGGGAAGCATGCCAACGGTCCCCTCGGGTCAAAAGTGAGCTAACCAATGCTCGGAAAGGGTGAAAATGCTGAAAAGACTATAACGACCAAACGGGTCGTTACACTTGTTTAAGGCTGCTTTAATGGTCCAGATTCCTTGATATAGCATCTTCCCCATGAAAAGCTTCCTTTGATTCTCATATTTGCATGAACACCTTTGCTTCCAGAGCTCCCAACAAATGATGAGTGAAGCGACCTACAAAATCAGTTTTTGAACATTGTTAGTTTATTTACAAGCCCACGTCCATTTCTTAAAACAAGCAAGGGCAGGTTGATCAATGTGTTGAATTTCCAAGGGGTTGCCAAAGAAGCTCCAAATCTGATGAGCAGCTTCACTTTCAACAAAGAAGTGTTGTATTGTCTCATAGATTGATACCCTGTAGCAAACATAAAATGATCTCCTATCAGACCCAAATTTGCCAATGGTATCATCAAATGGAACCTTCCTTTTCAAAGTTCTCCAGTTCAGGAATTTTTTTTTATAAGAAATTCTTTTGTACCAAAGATTGTTTAGAAAAAGAGATTTAGGTCTAGTGGTTCTTATAGAGTGCCAAGCACTTTTGTTGGAGAAAGAACCATCCTCGGTCAGTTACCAGACTGGAAAATTTGGTTTATTTTGATCTTCAATGTTAATATGAGCAATGCATAGGACATCCTGCAAAGGTAAAATAGTTATAAGCTTAATGAGATTTCACTTGTCATTGTCAAGAAAGAACTATCAGGGAGCTAAGCTAATCTTCCTAATTCAGGAAGATTTTTGCTAAGGCTCCTTTACCTGTCCAATTGTCCCACCAAAAGCTAGAATTACCAGACTGGATATTCCAAATTATGTGTGGTTCAATCTTAGGTCTAATTTTCATAATACTTTTTCAAGTATGAGAATCAGCAGATATAGCAACTTTGGTGACACAGTGTGCTCTCTTGCAATATTTAGTCTGAAGAAAATTGGCCCAGAAAGAAGGTTGAGTCCTGAACCTCCACCACCTTTTCAAAGTGTGAGTGTCAGAGATGTCTTCAATTTTTCTTATGTCAATACCACCCTCAGGTAAGCATTGTTTGTCTCATGCGGACCAATGATATTTATTTTTACCTTTGTTTTTTTTTTTAATAACACTAAGTAATACTTAGTGGGTGATATTTTTGTTAAAATAGCAAATAAATAAAAGACACAAAATAAAAGGAAAGCGTAAAAGAAATAAAGGCTGAAAGGATACCTTTGGTTAAATTTACTTTTCATGTTTATATTTTGCACGCCCCTTTATAACGAAACATTATACTAAAATGATAAGTTGACTAAATTAATCTCATTTATCTTTAATATCAATTTAATACTTTTCCTTTCATCACGTTAATCTTTCCACATTTATTAATTGTAGCAAGGGTAAAGTTATTTAGACCAATTATTTTGAATAATCATGACAAATATAATGAAGGAAAGGCGAGTAGTATTTTCTTAGTTTATGATCCTACACGTAAAAACTTGGCAAAGCTCATCATTAGGAAAACAAGAGTGATCAATTAGTGCAAAAGTTCCAGAGCCTTGAAGTAGTAACAATTATTCTTGTTCCCTTGCATATATGAAAGGAGAAGGGTGAAAAAGAATGTGAGAATTGCCTATGTATGAGTCTACTGATTTTACTTTGGATGTATCTAAGCTATTTTTTGTTATTTTAAAAAAAGAACATTCAATTTTACCTAAGAAAATATCTAATTTGTTTTTCATTCCCCTTCCGCGATCATCGAGGTACTCACTCTGTCCGATTTACGTGACGATGCTCGAATTTCGAGAGTCAAACGAGTTGTTCTTTAAACGAAATATTTTCATATGCCTTTTAAATATTTGAAATTATTAATTATTGTAACTTATAGTACTTTTTACGTAGTTTCCGAATATATAATTTTAATTTCAAGCAAATTAAAGATTCTATGTTCAAACATACGGTCATAATTAAGAAGTTTGAATCTCAAAAAACGAAAAGTGACATACAAATTGAGACAAAGGGAGTAATAAATAAAAACGAAAAAAGTAAAAAATTATTAATTTCATAAGCGAAACACAACCATATATGTATAATACTAAAAAATCACAATTTTTCCACGGAAAAATGTTTAGTGGCTATTTCCATTGAATGTTGGTGGGAAAAACCTAAATAGTAGTATTACATGGAAAAATCATAAAGTTTCTCAGCATTTCAATGGAAACTTGTTTCCCACCATATGTTTTTCCAGTGAGATGGTTCGGTGGAAATGAGGTAGAAAAATCATGTTTTATAACACAAAATTTCCACTAAATGTCGGTGAAAAAACCTCTGCCTTTAATAGTGCACGGAGAAAACGCACAAATTAATTAAGATCAATAGTTAGCCACGTAACAAGTTGTTCATGAAGTACTCTCTTGCCTTTCCTTTTTCTTATTCTCCTTGATTACATCCACATATATTGGTAAGAAATGGGTAACAACTTAGAAAGTGAAGGAAGCAAAATTAAAGGGCAGCATCAATATCAGTACTGGCCCTTTATATAAATCGTTGGTGGTCCATGAAGTAGAGATGCCTTTGTGTGATAATGGTGGTGAAGAAAGGACCATACTTTTAGGTCCTTTTCAATAGATCTTACAGTACATATAGGATCAAAAACCTAATAAGTTGTATCTAAAGCATACTAGTCAAACAAGAATATTTTTTCCAGCCATTCACCAGCCCATATTGCCTTGATCTGATAGTGCTCGATTGCACAGTGTACAAAGCCACTACACCAAAAAAAGTTTTTAGTGGCAATATATTTTCCTTTTAGCGCAATAGTTATAGCCACAAAAAAATTCCTCAGCAATTGGTTAAATGTCATTAGATCCAAGGTCGCTAAATCCTTTAGCGGCATTTATTGTTAGGGCTAAAGTTTGGTATTGCTGGTAATAATTGATTCTAGAATACAATTAGCGGCAATAAAGTTATTGTCGTTAACTAATTGCCATTAAAATCATATTTTGTTGTATTGAGCTACCATTAAACTCGGAATTGATTTGCGCCTTAGGGTGTGTTCGGCATGGATGAAAATGTTTTCATAGAAAATAGGGGAGGCATTTTTTTTTTTTGTTCAGTAAGCGAAAAAAATATTATTCAAAAAGTATTTATCTATAATTTAGACAACGGAAAAGGGCCAAATATACCCCTCGTTATACTTTGGAGCCAAATATACCCCTGCCGGTATATTTTGGGACCAAATATACCCCTCATCGGTTAAAGTTGTCCAAAGTGGACATCTGATCCTATGTGACTGCCACACATTTGATGAGGTGAATGTCACGTGGGCATGCCACCTCAACACCCCTAACCCATTTTACCCCTCCGCTCTATTTGTTCTTCCACCACTAAAATTTCCTTCCCCTCCATCATTGCCAGAGGAGGATCTAGGATTTGAAGGCGGCGGGGTGTCACAATTTTTTCAATGTACATCTTGTTAGGAGCGTATATTGAGATCGGGTCCATCTCTTTTTAGTTTATTAGGGTCAACTTAATAGGCTTTTTTTTTTATTTGCAAATATGAAATTACATCTCAAAAATCAAGAAACGAACATAATTAACATCTTAAACAAGGAATTATACCCATTAACAACAAAATTAAAATCAACAATTTCACCAAGGGACTTGCATCTCTTATGTATATTAAAAAATGAATTTGCACAAGTAAAATAACATCTTCAATAAGGGAATTATACCAATCAAAATAAGAAAAACAATAGAAAAACTATTCAATAAGTAAATACACCCCATAAGTAAATGTAGAATTAGATAAACTACAAGTTCTCAAAAATAAATCATAAATTTCATATTTTTTCTAAGCAGTGCTTATGAAATTTCCATCACAATTTAAGTAGTAAGATTTAAATTGAATTTAACAATTATAGAATAACATAAATTTTTATAATACACTCCCTCCGTCCATTTTTATTTGTCCATTATACTAAAAATATGTGTCCACTTTTACTTGTAAGTTATATAGTTTGAAAAACCAAGACATAATTTACCATTTTATACCTATTTTACCCTTATTATTAAGTACTCCAATTCATTTCTCATTTTATTTATTACTTATTAAGAGTGTCCCAAGTCAAATATAGACAAGTAAACATGGACGGAGGTAGTAATAAACAAAAAAAATTATAAAAAAAAAATTGAATTCTGATCGCAATCCAAAATTCCATTGAGACCCAAGTTTTTCAATTTAAATACTCACAGATTTGAGATTAAGAGAAATGCTTAATTATTTTAAGGAATTTTGAAGTTTTTATTTGTGTGTTCTCACTAAAGATCACAGATAAAATTATAAAAAAGAGGAAAGGTAATATAAATAATAAAAAGATAAATTAAAAATTGGGAGAGCCGAAAAGGGAATTACTAGTACAAAGGAAGTAAAAAGCATAAAGAAAAATGGAAGTCGAAAAATGTTTAAGATAGATTCAAACTTGTGTCTACTAGCCGTGACACCTTTATCTAATTTGCAACTGGGGCTGGCGACGTAAGTATATAAAAATTATTAATTTAGGGGGTGTCATGCCACCCCACCCCCAAGGGTGGATCCGCCCCTGACCATTGCCGCCATTACTGCCATCACGACCAACTGTAGTTCCCAAGTTGAAAGAAGCTGTAGTTGAAGATGATTCAGTCCTTAAAAATGGAGAAAGTGAGCTTTCTCAGGTAACTAGTGAAGAGAATGAAGGTGACAAGATTGTTGAGGAAGAAGCCCCTGGACCGTCAATGGAAACTCAAAATAAAGCTCCAAAGAAGATGGTTAGCATAAAATGATAATGTGGAGGAGATTTATTTCAGTAAGAAGAAGAAAAAGAAATCAACAGAGAAAGTGCCTTCCATCAAAGAGCAAGTAGAAGAAGAGTTGAAGCCATTGAAATCAATTCTCAAGGTGGGATCTAATGTAAATGAAAATTGGGATGAGAAATAGTAAATTCATAGGTGCAAAAAAAAAAAAAATCCTTACTAGTAAATTTATACTGCATTCTTTTCGTGGAATAGAACAATGTCGTTAATGACGCAGATTGTGTTAGGGATGTGAAATAAGTTCACTAATAATTTGATAATGCCCCATTCAGCTATATTGGTTCAAATTCATTTGACAAATATGAAATCATAATTTAATATACACATTGATGTAGAAATGTAGTCCAGATTTTAGTATTAGAATATACACGTAGTTGATAATTACACAGACCGGAAGAGAGATATGGAATGATTATATAGGAAATATGTGTTTTTTAGAACAAGAGAAAACAAAAATGGCCAAATAGACCCCGATCATGTGCAAACCCCCATTAGATATAGAGTTGGTCGTGGTGGTGGTGGTAATGGCGGCAATGGTGGTGGAGGGGAAGGAAATTTTAGTAGTGGAAGAATAAAAAGAGGGAAGGGGTAAAATGGGTTAGGCGTGTTGAGGTTGCATGCCCACGTGGCATCCACCTCATCAAATGTGTGGCATCCATGTAGGATCGGATGTCCACCTTGGACAACTTTAACCGATGAGGGGTATATTTGGCTCCAAAGTATAACAAGGGGTATATTTAGCCCTTTTCTCATAGTACAGGGGTATATTTGGCCCTTTTCCGTTTGGACAAATACCATGGGAGGTGGGAGAGAGGTAGGGGTGTGGGGTGGTGGGGATGACAGATACGGGAGCGAGGGAGAAGATGAACTGTGTTGGAGGGTGAGGAGAACACAATCAATGTAGAATGCCACTTGTGCAACATGTTTCCCCTACTTCCACTAAAGAAGTCATTTTCCTTATTTTTTAGGAACTTGACAATGAACAATACCAACAACATTCAAGCAATTAATGTGATAATTGCACAAAGATCTCCCTTTTTAGGACGTAATAATCATTTAGCAGAGACACCGAAAAAAGAGCAATCTCTAAAGTTGTTGCTAAGAAGAATTTGAACACCATTATGAAAACCATAAACCTTTTTGTCTTAAGTTTTGGATATTGCAAATAAATTATTTTTGACACACATCAAGTTCAGATTTCAACAATTTTTTTTTTTTTAATAATTTGTTTAAAATCAAAACCAAACTAAATATTATCGGTCTTTAAAATCTAAAACCAAAACCAAGAAAATGTAGTGTTTTTTCTCCAGTTCGGTTCAATTATCAGTTTGATTCGATTCTTTGTTTTTTCATGAACACCATTTATCAGTGCCGTTTGCAAAAGTTTGTATCTTGGTTATGTCATAGACCAAGAGTGCTCCCACGGATCCTTTGTAATAAGCACTGTTTATGGCTCTGTACCTTTCTTGCCTCGTTGTGTCCCATATTTGTGCCTTGACTGTCTTCCCTGTGACCTGCACCACATCAATATTTCATGTCTATTACTAATACTATATTGTATATACATTTCCCAGTTCATTCTTAGATGCTTTTAGACAGAAAAATTACTTACTCATTAACACATTTCTATTCTTATAAATTCTTTTAACTTTAAACTTCTCATTTTGCACAAAATAACATGATTTTATAGCCATAGAAAATGACTTATTTAGGACCACGATTTCTAAAATTCAGGTCATGTTAGCGTGAAATGTAATTTGTACATAATCAAATAGACTACTTTTATATTCCATGAAATATACGGTCGAGTATAAGACTTAGAAAATGGAAGTTAAAGAATTGGAAAGTAACCTGAAGTGTCCTAGTTGCAAATTCGACGCCAATGGTGAATTTAGACTCCAAACAAAATTCATTTCGCGTAATTCTGGAGATTTTCCAACTCCTGTATTTCCAATCAGCAAGCTTGAATAAATAACGAATTTCCAATCAACAATCTTTAATAAATAATCATACTCATGATCCACCTCGTAAGGCATTTCTACTTCCTCTGTCACCACATTCACCTATCAAAGAAAATACCCATCACCATCTCAGAAACCGAAGGAATTTTCAAACAAAAACCACCAATCTCTTGCAGTTCTAAGGCCACAAAGGCTAGAAAATAATCTCAAAAACTGCAGGACTTAAAACTGCTTTGCAAAACTTTAATCTATACTCCTCTTTTATTGGTTTCCTAGATCACACCAAAAATTGTAGGAGTACGTCAATTAATTAAATTACAGGAAAAGCAAAAATTAAAGAGTTTTAAGCCTCAAATTTTTACCTATATTTAGCCTAAAAGGAACAGTTAAACGGTTCTGCAGATTGACACAGCATAGTCATCAAAAAATCAATATCAACCTGTCAGTATGTTGTTAAAAAGAGAGTGTGAGTATAATATTCCAAATAAAGAAGAAAAGAAGAAACTAAAAAGTGAACAATGATTAAATAAATAGAAAATTTCTGAACGGGATTCCTTTTTTTTCCTTACGTGAATATGCTATGTTCTCTCTGTGTATTGTGTTCATGTGTCACGTATCATATATATCTTTTTGTGCAGTTGATGGTGATAACCGTTGTATTTTGTCATTGTTATGTACAGCTAGAATATTAGTCATTATTATGTACAGCTAGAATATTTCCTAGAATATTATGTACAGCTAGAATATCTCCTAGAATTAGGTAAGTCTTTTGTATATATTGATGACATTCAATCATAATCAATCAAGGAATTGATTTCCTAAGGCCAAATTTAATGCCTTACGGGCAGCTGATCCTGAACTCTATGATCGTCTTGATGCGGCAGTCTTACAGTGGATATATGGTACGATCTCTCCTGAATTACTTCAAGCCATATTGGTGAAGGATGACACCGCGGCGAAAGCCTGACAGAAGTTGGAGGCCATCTTTCAAGACAACAAGGGTTCTAGGGCAACCCATCTCGAGGAAGAACTTGCTGCTGTCTCTCTCGAAATTTTTTCAAGTGCGGATGCGTATTGCAACCATGTGAAAACCTTGGCGGACAGGCTAGCTGATGTGGATGCTCCGGTGGCAAATAGTCGCCTACCAGAGGCCTACTCTGGCACAGTTGATTTTGTCCAAAATCAAGACCCATTACCACCTTTTGAAAGCGTTCGATCCCGAATCAAACTGGCGGAACGTACGCTCAAAAATCGTCTCTCCAAGGAAGCCGACGGGAATGCGGCTTTTATTGCCTCTACTGGCGGTGCCCAACCAGGTAACATGGAACATGGAACATGTTAACTCCAACTCTCAGAATAATTTTTCTTCAAGTTCCAATCATGGCAGGACTAATAACAACAAGAACAAGAAGAAAAATAATGGAAAGAACAATGGGCAAAACCGTCGCGGTGGGGGTGGCCAGAACGCTGGCTGCGGCACCAACCAGTGGCCGACTGGAGGCACCAGTCAGTGGCAGCCGCGCCACGTTCTCCTCCCGTACCCTCCATATGGGCAGTGGCCGACACAGTGGGTTGCTCCACCATGCCCCTACCCGACTGCTCCATGGCAGCAGTCCTGACCGGCGATGCAGCCCGGTATTCTCGGGACCAGACCTCAACAGGCCTATGCGGCCTCGGCAGCCCAGCCCCATATTGGCTACGCTCCGACGGACATTGAGGCGGCAATGCATACTTTCTCTATCGCTCCACCGGATGGGAATTGGTACATGGATACCGGCGCAACATCACATATGACCTCGGACCAAGGTACACTCTCGTTTTATTTCAATTTGAGCAATAGTAATCATCGCATTGTTGTTGGTAATGGGCATGTAATTCCAATTTATGGTTTCGGGAACACTACTCTCTCACCTCCACACCCCCCTCTCACCTTAAATAATGTATTGCATGCACCCAAGTCATTAAAAATCTTATCTCCGTCCGTAAATTTGCCATTGATAACTGGGTTTCTGTTGAATTTAACCCGTTTGGTTTTTATGTGAAGGATTTCTAGACGGGGAACAAACTAATGAGATGTAACAGTCGCGGGGACCTCTATCCACTCTCCACCGTCATCCAGGCCTCACCTTCAAAATCTCCTTCCGTCTTCACTGCTTTGTCTCCTGATTTATGGCATCGTCATTTAGGACGTCCGGGAATCCAACCTTTACGCTCTCTTCATAGCAAGCATTTTATTGAATGTAATAGGAACAAACAGTTTTTATGTTCATCTTGTACTTTGGGGAAACAAGTTAAATTACCTTTTTATGAATCGATGTCATTCACTGCTTTTCCATTTGACATAGTTTATAGTGATCTTTGGACGTTGCCCGTAGCTAGCTCTAATGGGCTTCGTTACTATGTACTATTTCTTGATGATTTTAGTAAATTTTTGTGGACTTTTCCTATCTCTAACAAGTCTCAAGTTTACTCTCTTTTCACCTCATTCCATGCTTTTGTCAAAACTCAATTTGAAAGGTCCATTAAAAATTTACAATGTGACAATGGGAAAGAATTTGATAACGGGCCACTTCAACTTTTTACTCAAAAACATGGGATGCAATTCCGCCTCTCTTGCCCTCACACATCTCCTCAAAATGGAAAAGCCAAACGTCACATCCGATCCATAAATAATGTAATTCGGACCCTGCTCACCCATGCCTCGATGCCCCCCTCTTTTTGGCATCATGCACTTTCTATGGCCACACACCTTTTGAACATTCTCCCTACTAAAGTTCTAGGATACTCTTCCCCTACTTAACTCCTATACCAAAAAGATCCTATCTATTCCCATCTTTGGGTTTTTGGTGTCTATGTTTTCCTTTGTTTCCATCCACCACCATTCATAAGTTACAAGCACGGTCCACTCCTTGTGTCTTTCTTGGGTACCCTTCCGATCATAGGGGATATAAGTGTTATGATATGTCAACCCGAAATTTTTTCGTTGCCCGTCGTGTGGTCTTTGATGAACACACATTCCCATACTCACAACTTCATACTCCTACTTCTCACACGTATGAAGTTTTGAACCATAATGTTAATCCATACATCATTCATCATATACAACGAAATTCTGGCAATACATCTCCCAACGCTCTAAATCCCCACCCACCTCCACCCCCGGCTCCACCCGCAGCTACTGCTAGTCCCCAGCAGCAGCCCCCCCCCCTCCCCGCTGCTCCTGCAACGCTGCCTTCCAGCCCGCCATCACCACCTACGGCCCCCTCCCCACAGCAGCCACACCCCATGACGACCCGGTCCCGTAATGGCATTTTCAAACCCAATTTGAAATATTCCTCCAACCTTAACACCGAGACCACTAGTGACCTCCATCTCTCCATTACCCAAAAATCCCATAAGTGCTCTCCGTGAATTAAATTGGAAGAATGTCATGATGGATGAATTTAATGCTCTAATTAAAAATAAGACATAGGAGTTAGTTCCTCGGCCTGCTAATGTTAATGTAATTCGGTCAATGTGGATTTTCCGTCATAAAAAGAAATCTAATGGTTCTTTTGAGAGGCATAAAGCCCGTCTTGTAGGTGATGGCAGGTCTCAGCAGAAGGGTGTTGACTGTGAGGAGACCTTCAGTCCGGTGGTCAAGCCGGCATCCATTTGCACTGTGCTAAGTATTGGATTATCTTATTCTTGGCCCATCCACCAGCTCGATGTCAAGAATGCTTTTCTTCATGGAAATCTCTCTAACACTGTGTATATGCATCAACCATTGGGTTTTCGGGACCCCAATTTTCTCGATCATGTTTGCCTATTGAAGAAGTCTCTCTACGGCCTGAAACAAGTCCTTCGGGCTTGGTACCAGCGGTTTGCTGATTTTGTCGCCACCATTGGCTTCTCACACAGCAAATCTGATCACTCATTATTCATTTATCGCAGGGGTTCTGATATTGCATATATACTGCTTTATGTCGATGACATCATTCTGACGGCCTCTTCAGACGATCTCTGTAAGTCTATTATGGCACTCTTAAGTGCCGAGTTTGCCATGAAAGACCTTGGTCCACTAAGCTATTTCTTAGGTCTTGTTGTTACTCGTAATGCAGATGGCTTATTTTTATCACAGAAGCAATATGCCGAAGAAATCCTGGAACGGGCAGGTATGTCACTTTATAGCCCGTCTCCTACACCTGTTGACACAAAGCCGAAGATAAGTGCCTCGAAAGATGCACCATTTGATGATCCGACTAAGTATCGTCAGCTTGCTGGGGTTTTGCAGTACCTTACCTTCACTAGACCAGATATCTCTTATGTCGTCCAACAGGTGTGTCTCCACATGCATGACCCTCATAATGAACATATGGCTGCTCTTAAGCGTATTCTGCGCTACATTTAGGGGTCTATCGATTTTGGTTTGCATCTTTATAAGTCTACTGTCAGCAGCTTAGTCTCCTATACAGATGAAGATTGGGGTGGCTGCCCGGATACCAGACGCTCCACCTCTGGTTATTGTGTCTTCCTCGGTGACAACTTGATTTCTTGGTCCTCAAAATGTCAGCCTACACTATCTCGTTCTAGTGCCGAGGCTGAATACAGGGGAGTTGCTAATGTTGTCTCTGAATCCTGCTGGATCAGGAATTTACTCCTTGAGATACATTGCCCGATCCAAAAGGCGACACTTGTTTATTGTGACAATGTGAGTGCGATATACTTATCAGGTAACCCGGTACAACATCAGCGCACTAAACACATTGAAATGGACATACACTTTGTTCGCGAAAAAGTTGCCCGTGGTGAGGTTCGTGTCCTTCATGTTCCGTCCCGATATCAGATTGCAGACATTTTTACAAAAGGGCTTCCGCGTGTACTGTTTTGATGACTTTCGGGACAGTCTAAGCGTTCGTCCACCTCCCGCTTCGACTGCGGGGGTGTGATAACCGTTGTATTTTGTCATTATTATGTACAATTAGAATATTAGTCATTATTATGTACATCTAGAATATTTCCTAGAATATTATGTATAGCTAGAATATCTCCTAGAATTAGGCAAGTCTTTTGTATATATTGATGACATTCAATCATAATCAATCAAGGAATTAATTTTCTACAGATGGCTTCTATATTTGTGTGTGCATGGTGCAGATAAGTGGGAGTTGGACGTGGGGTGTATGGGGGGTTAGGATTAGTTGTCTCATGGTAACTTCTCAATAACTTCTTAAAGCTGTCTCGTTAACATCTTCAACAGTTCTTTTTCTTTTTTTGCTTTTCTCTTTATCATTGACATTAGAAGAGGAGCTTCTAGTATTTTTACCTTGTTGTTGGTTTTGTTGGTGTTCGGGATTTACACTTTCAGAAGCTCTATCTGCACTTTGAGAAGCTCTACTAGGTCTATGAGCATTTTTCGCTTCTCCAGAGGCTACATCAGGTTCATGTCTAGCATCTTCTTCATCATTTTCATCATCAACTTCAATAAGAAATCCTAATCTCCTGTCATTAGAAACTCCTTGACCTTGGCTCCTAACAATTTCCTCAAAAGCATCTTCCGGCCCTTCTGCAAACTCTCCCGTTGCTCTATCTTTTCCAAATATTTCTTCTCAATCCTCGAACAATGGCTATGTCTTGTTTTGCATTCCTTTGGCATTTGGATCAGCCTATAATAAAATAGGATAAAGCAACATATTCAATCAACATACGTACTTTATAAGTATACAAATTAATACCACAAACCATACAAATTGATGCAACAAAAGGAATAAGTCCAAGAATAGACATGATATTATAGTCTTGACATAAAACAATATTACTTCCTTTAGTTAAGTTAGTGAAGTTCACAATCCTAACGTAGAGCTAAGGAAGTAGTCTTGACATAAAACAATATTACTTCCTTTAGTTAAGTTAGTGACTTTAGAGTTTGAGGACAAGCATAGTAAAGAGTCAAACTACTAAAGTCATATCTCTCTTTTACTTGGCATATGCAACAGAAATTACATGTTAAGAAACTTTATTAACAACATATTCGATGAGCAGAAAATAAAATTTTCATTACCTTAACAAACTCATCCCATTTGCTTGGATCATCAACCATAATTCATCCTTCACCATATTGAAAGCCCAAACCACTACGACTTTTTAATAAAGCTATAGTCCCGTAATCCTTCTTTCATGCTTTCATTTTAGAATTAATATGTGGTTGAGATTTCAATCCACAGTTAGGATGGATTTTGTTTAAATAAAGCTCCAATTCCGTCATGTATCCGGGCCAAAAGGTGCCATTATCCGCTTTCCAACCCTTGACACACAAATCCTTTAAACCATCAATAAGAGTATGTTCTTCTTCTAGTGTCCATGACCTTCGACTCTGAGGTGTTGCTCGGCTCGACCTTTTTGATGCTTGGTCAGAAGATGATGTGTGATTACTCATTCCGTCAATATGATCTTGACCAAAGCTGATCAAATAAACAACATAGCAAGAAATGAGCAAGTATTTTCTATTTGCAATCAAATAATTAAGAACCTTAACAAGAAGATGTGAAGTCACTTACTAACTTATGACTCACTTATAAATATTTTATCCATCACCAAAAAAAATAAATATATACAACTAAATTGTTCAGGAAAACTAATAATGTGAGACTAACTCATAGATACATGCTTATATTAAAAAAAGAAGTAAAAACATACGTAAAGATTCACTACTTGTCTTCAAAAAGATATTGTTAGATATACATTAAGGTGAATTGTCTCCACAAACAGCAATGTGAGACATACAAAAAGATTCACTATTTGTCTTCACAAAATATCACTAGCTACTACATCTTCCAATGGACGAAAACCATACCAAAAGTGTACAAGCACCACAAAATGAAAACATAACTTAAAAATTACAAAGACTAATTGCTAGATCTTTCATTCCACATAGACTGAGCTAGCTCATCCCTCCAACTGTTACACTCATCGGATGGTTCAACGGTATCAATATTTCCATGTTCAGGTTCATGTTGATCCTCCATGTTGAATTTTGTTTCCATGTCTAACGGATCAACTTCCTTCTCTCTTCGAATGAAATTGTGTAAAAAACAGCATGCACTAATGATTCTAGTATGAATCTTAACCGAGTACCACGAAGGACTTCTAAGAATTCCCCAACGTCCTTTCAATACACCAAATGCCCTTTCAATAACATTGCGCGCCCTAGCATGCTTCATATTAAACAGCTCTTCTCGGCATTGAGGTGGTGGATTGTCACCTTGCCAATCCCTTAGCCAGTATCTATATCCTCGATAAGGGGACAGAAAACCATTTCCATTTGTATATCCTCCGTCACATAAATAATAATTGCCTAAAAAATATAAAAAATAATATAATTACTTTAAAATATTATTCTATTTTTAAGGTAATAAGAATAGACAAGTCTTTCTGTATAAAGCATACCTTCGGGTACTTTCAAACCATTCCTTCGTACAACAGCATCTCGCAATACACGACCATCAGCGGCTGATCCCTCCCAACCAGGTAAGACATAAGTAAAGTTAAGATTTCTATCACAAACCCCCAAGACATTAGTTGCTATATCTCCTTTCCGTGTCCTGTATCTTGGCTTATCTATAGTTCGAACTCTAATGGGAATGTAAGTACCATCCAATGCACCTAGACAACCCTATAAATAAATTAACAAAATACTTACATGATAATGTTTTAAATCTTTATATAGTAAATCAAATGTTATATTGAAATTTACCTACCTTAAACCATTTCCATCGATCATCAGTCTCATCTTCGGCCACTGTATTAGGACTAACAAGTAATAATCGAGTTAGTTTGAGACTTTCTCTTAGACATTCATTAAAGGCTTGACTTACACTCCACCCCGATCTAATATAATCAACTTTGATAGACCTGTTCTTCTCGTGATGAGCCAAAATATTTAAGAACATTGCTAGCTTTTCAGTGCTTGACATATTGTTAGTGTCTGTCAATCCTCCAATATTCGTGGCTAAAGAAGCTAAAATGTGAAAGGACTTTCTATCCATCCTAAGCTTATCAATACATACAATATCACTGTCACGAATGATAGAATTTAGATGAGACACGATTTTAGGAATTCTAGCACCTGTGCTATATCGAGTGACCCGTCTATTTCTAGATTGTCTTCTTAAAATTATGTTGTAAATAGCCATAAAAAGACAAATAAAGACAACATATGAATGCACCATAATCTCCTCAAGGATGATAAAGCATTCGACGTCGCACAATTGTTGAGGATCCATAGACACCTATTTGTCATTTAAAAATTGCAAAATCATTATTAAACTGAGTATATATACTGAAACATAGATATTACATAATATAAAACTGAGTTCTTGTTTTCTTCTCATGTACAAATAAATTTCACCATTGTCACCATCGGTCACTAGAACAAATACGTTTCACAAAAGAGTTACATTTTTCACCGCAATACGGTCCTCTTTTATAACTGGTGACAATTAGAAATAGTATAGTCATCTATAAACACAATAGTTCTAGTTGAATCATTACATCAAAAGAAGGTAAAAAAACGTCAATATCCCGCTAAATCTCCATTAGTAACATAAAAATAACATTGAAAAATTCGAAGCTTCAAAAAATTAAAACCAGTACAAAAAAAATCCAAACCCCAACATTAGTGATTACAAAATGTGAATCTTCCTCTCATTTTCAAAAAAGTTTAACCATTTCTCCACATTAGTATTGATAAGAGGAATACAACCGAAGAAATCTAAGAGGAACTCAGATTTAGCATGGTATTACTCCTGAGAGAAACTAAACAATAAGACCTGCTACTTTATTCAATATTCAATAAACATACAAAATTAAAAAAATAATTAATAAAAAATAAAAATTTACAAGAAGAGGAAAGTAAAAAAAAAAAGGAGGAAAACATGAAGTAGAAGGGAGAAGATTTCTTGTGATACCAAAAACTTATCAATTTGTAAGTAGAATGGTAATGTTTTTTTTTTTTTTTAATAGATACATGGTAAAGTAACAGAAAAGGAGAAGAAAATAAAAGGACAAACTTATAGAGATGGATTTCTTGGAGTATCAATATGTTGGATTTCTTGGAGTATCAATCTCCCATAGCTGAGTGCCCAAAGCTCTGGTGGGAGAAGTGAAGATGAGAAAAAAAAATTCTGGAACAGCGTAATACGTATATATGAAACAGGTTAAGGGGCAAGATGGTCATTTAGAAAACTTATCCCAACATATATTAGTACTGGTATTAGTTATACCAACTAGAAAAGGGGATAATATTATCCCAATTTATGGTATAATTTTGTACCAGTACTAATTAATAACTCAAACCAAACATGGTACTGATTTAACAAAAACATTTAGTACCAGCATATCCTATCTTATACCCTCTACCAAACGACCCCTTTGGTACGCGGAGAAATTTATGCTGGGATTATAGTCCTGGGACTAAATAATCCCTGGATTATTTAGTACTAGTCCTTTGTTTGGTTCATTGGATTAAAGATGGGATATACCATGTATAATTCAACGCATGTGTTTGGTTTGAAGTTGGATAAACCTAGATAAAGTTTTCATTTTCAATTTTAACCTTGATATTCCAATGGCTTATTGTGCATAAGTGCAAAAACATACAAGAGATCTAACTTGGTGCATAAGTTATAAATTACCCATTATAATGAACTCTCACTAGTTTGTTTCCTTTTTTTTCTTCTTACAACTTTGGTTAGTCACTCAAGCTAGTAAATTGGTTGCCTAGAAACCAAAAAAACAGAAACTGAAACTGAAACTAGGTGCTGGAAATGCAAGAATTGTGCATAAAACTGTGCAAAAATGATGCAGACAATGCAGAAATTATGCAGAAAAATGCAAAAACTGAAGCCAAAAAATGCATAAAACTGTGCAAAAATGATGCAGAAAATGCAGAAACTGTGAAAAATGGATGCAGAAAATGTGCAGAAAAATGCAAAAACTGAAGCCAAAAAAATTGCTGAAACTGTGCAAAAATGATGCAGAAAATGCAGAAACTGTACAAAAAAAATGCAAAAATTGAAGCAAAAAAATGCAGAAACTGTGCAGAAAAATGCAAAAACTGTGCAGAAATGATGCAGAAACTGTACAAAAATGAGTGCAGAAACTGAAACTAAGATTTGTAGAAACATACACAAAATACCATACCATAAGAAAAGTTCAAAATACATGATTAGCATTTATATATAATAGTTACATTTGCATCCTCATGCTCTTCTCCGTCACATATCAAGTTTATAGAGCGGGGGCATCAAAATATAATATAACCATTAAACCTTTTGAAGATCGTGAATTTAGCAAATATTATCAACCCATGGACAGCCCATACAATCATATTATGTACTTGGAAACCTATCATTGATAACCATCCCCACATATAACATTGGACATCTACATCCTCATGCTCTTCCCGACTACATATCAAGTTTATAGAGCTGAGGCTTCAAAAACAGATACAATCATTAACCCTTTTGAAGGTCGTCAATTTAGCAAAAATATCATCCCATGGCCAGCCCTTACAATCATATTCATATACTTGGAAACATGTCATTGACAATCATCCACACAATGTTTTGACGTTGAAGTTCACCACATTCGTAAGAACAAATCCATTTTTCTAACATCAGAAGTAAGCCCCATGGATGCTTTGATTTGTTGATCTGGACTATACAACTCTTGATAAGCAGGGGATGAAAGGATATCTAAAATTTTTCCACGAATTTCAGATTCATCACGCGCCCCAAACATGTCAATTAAAGCACCCATTGTTTTGCCGTGATTTCTCGTAAATTCCTTCATAACATCAACTAAATCTAAAAGTATATACAGAGCATATATTTTTAGTATAATATATATATATATATATATATAT
This sequence comes from Lycium barbarum, assembly GCF_019175385.1. NCBI lineage: Eukaryota > Viridiplantae > Streptophyta > Magnoliopsida > Solanales > Solanaceae > Lycium > Lycium barbarum. The sequence continues at coordinate 15,789,202 of NC_083344.1, read as the reverse complement.
ATATACTTGTGGTGCATATAAACTACTCATTATATAATATTTTTTTTTATAAATTGTATACTACATATAGCTAAAAGAAAATGAATTACAAATGTTATTTTAAGATGATGAATTACCAATATTTTTTGTGTATCTTTTTTAATCGTAAATCAGTAGTTTTAAATTAGCTATTTTTTTTTAAAAAAGAAGTTATATATTAGATATTTTTAAAAGATATATATATATAAAATTGTGCCACTTAATAACATTTTGAACTAAAAAAAAAAATGAAGAATACTATATCAACCACGGTTGATGTGGAACGATATTCCTATTTTCTGAAATACAAACTAATTACCCACTATAAATTCGATAACTAATTACATTTATAATAAGTTGTAAACTAAAGTAAGTGTCCAAAAGAACTTCTTGTTTAATTTTTTTTTTATATAAATTAAAGGCAAACAATAAGTAATTATTAACTAACTTAATTAGCTAATTTTTGTCTTAAAACTATTCTCTTTGTAATAATATATATAGACATAGATATAGATATAATTAATAGATGGGTGGGGGTGGGGGTGTGATGGGAATGGGAAATGAGAACGTGAGAGTGGGAGTGGGGTTTGGGAAGTTGATTTGCAGATTCCTTTTTAGGTTAGTTTTTTCTCTTCTATTTTTTTTTAATTTTACATTTTTCCTTTTTTGTATGTATTTCTAGACTAATATATGGAAATGTTATTTCTTTTTGAAAAATGTAAACAAAATTTACATTCTAAAAGTCTAAAATGTGCCTCATGAAAAATATTTGCAAAATTAATGTTTCTATGTACCTAGTTGAAGTTTATTATATTTTGAAAGTAATTGTGTCTTGATAATGATAAACTTTAACTATGAAAAATAATAATAAGTAATATCAAATTCAAAAACTTAAACTGCTTAGGATAGTGATTTGGATAAATACAAATTTACTAAAATTAAAAGAAAAAGGAGAAAAAAGCTTTTATTTTACTCGCTACAAAGAAGGAACCTAAAAAAAGGTTTAGTATTCTTATATTTTTCTGAAAATAAATTTTGCTATAAAAAGAAAATCCAAAAAACATGTTTTAAATATTTTTAAACTTTCAAAAGTTTTAACGGTGCATGTGTGTGTTTGTGAGTTGGTGGGGCAAATGGGGTATGTGACGTTACACTTGCGGTTAGATTTACTTTGTTTATTCTTTTTTCTTTTGTCTTCTTATCATTTTGTCTTTTTATTTTTGTGTTTTTGTTTTTCTTTTTAAAGATAAAAATACAAATAAATGTAAAGATAAAATTTGATTTCCTGATTCTTGTTCATAAAAAAAATGTGTTTACTTTTCAAGTAATATTCAAATAATTTATGTTCTAATCTAAATTCTTTATTTGTTAATTTAAGTTAAATCCAATATATAGATGTATATGTTTCCTCCAAAATATTGATATTTAATTATTTTTAAACTAAAAATAATAACTAATTAACTATTTTTTGTCTTAAAACTATCACGTGGCATTATCCTAAGCTGACACTTGTCACAATCCTATGACAAACTATCCTCTTTTTAATAATATATAAATTAGCCACGCATGGTTTAGTCATTTGTAAGCACATGCCATGTTTTCATAGATTTGTCGTAAACACCGTGTGGGAGTAATAAGTTTTTTCTCTCTATACATCCCTCTTATATGTTCGGCACCAGATCATACCATTGGTTAGTTTTATAACTTTAATCTCCATTCTTTTTGTACATCAATTGTCATTTATAAAATATTTGTCAATCATCAAAACTTCATAATATCATGAATTAAGATCGAGATTCAAGTAGCTAAATAATTTTCAATAGACAAATTCCAAACATTGATTACTTATTTCATCCTGTCTAAACCAGTTTTCATCGACATTTAAAAGAAACAAAAACAATTTCCAAAATATTATTTGATGAGATTAAAGATTTTCCAAAGGTTTCTTTCAAATCAGTTTAGCATTCAAAAATGTGTATTATCAAGTATAGCATTCGAACTTTCTTCAGAACTTCTCTAAAGGAATTGAGCTCTAACCCAATAATTTCAAAACTCAATTTGGTTTTAAGGCATTTTTTTGCGCGGAATATCCTTCAAAGGCACTGGTGTTTAAATTCTTCCCCCTCAAATTATTGGTCTTTAATTTTTGCCTTTCACCTAAAAACCCATGGGTTCCGGGTTTGAATCCCTGCTCAGTGATTTTTTTTTTTTTAAATCACGAGCCAAAGTTTGGGCAAAACTTTGTCTCAAGGAAAAATTCTGTCTTAAGGCCTAACTTTTGCCCGAATAGGCCTAATTTTGGGTAAAAGTTTGCCTTAAGGCCCAACTTTTGCTACAAACCTCTACCTTGAGATTTTTTTTTTTACTGAGCTAGGGTTTAAATCCAAAATCTCAGGGTATTAGATGAAGGACCAAAATTAAATATCAACAATTTGAGGGGTAAAAATTAAAGACCAGTGCCTTGGAAGCACAATCGTGCAAATGACCCGTTTTAACGGCCCAAGGACAAAACTCACAAAGCTATAAAGATTTTCAGAAACTTGAAAGAGTTTGGACCAAATTTCAGATTTTACTTAAAGGCCCAAACATGTTTTAAGACCAAAACAGATTTCAAAATATATATTGAGGCCCAAAGGCCTAAGACTCACTAAAATAAGAGAAATCGACATGACTTGACAAACTTTTAGTAGGTAATTATATTTAGTAGCTATAGTTGTCTTAATTACTTGCCGTAGCAAACATTTGTATGTTAATGACAATTATTAACTATTAAGGTAAAATACAGTAAAAGTAAACGTGTATCCCCAATTAACCCTTTTCAAATTGCTTTTCTCTCTCATTCTGTAGCAATCTTCTCCTATTTTTTCTCCATTTGCCTTCTACATGATCCTCACCTGATTCACTCATCCTAAATTGTAGCTGCGCACTAATAGGTAAGTTATTGGGTAGTTTTTTTAGTTGTTTATTGTGGATTTTGTTCTATAGGTTCTTCCCTTCTCTAATTTTAAGCAACAATTTTACGACATTGCTAGGTTTTTTGTGTTTTTATACAAAAAAGTGTCCGACATTGTTAGGGCTTTTGAACAAGCTTTGAATTTGGGTTTAATGGCGGACGGAAGCACTCCAACCGGAATTACTAGAGGTATACCCAATCATGTCTAGTATTTTGATGATGCTCCATCTTTTGATTTGTGTATCACTCAAGATGAAGAAGAAATTGCAAGCTCTGTTGCTAGAATGGCTGCCTAGAGTAGGAGTATTAAAATGGGAGAGGAAGGTTCAAAATCTATCAAACAAAAAGATGTAGTTCAGACTCCATCAAATTCCAAAGCATCCGTACCAAGTACTGATAAGCGGAGAAAAGTCATCGATGACACTTTTGGGAGCAAGGGGAAAACTGTTGTTGAAGATGTGCCTCCAAAGTTAGTGGAGGTACTACATTTCTTTCATGTATTATGAATACAATGTATCTTTGTATTTAGTTTTTAATTTTTGATACAATTTTTCCCTTTTTTATTGATATTGTATTTTAATTTGGATTTAGTCGTGAATACAATGTCATCTTCTGTGTATGGATTTTGTATATGAATTTAGTGGTGAATACAATGCAAAAATAGATACACTGTATAAATTGAATATTTTAATTTTGATACAATGTATTTTGTAATTAGTATTCTACTTTATACACTTTGCCATTGACCTTTTTTTTTAGGGATTTTGTATTTTAATTTTTAGTGGGTGTGAATACAATATAACTGTTTTATGGATTTTGTATATGACATTAGCTGTGAACACAGTGCAAAATAGATACATTGTACAATTGAGTATTTAGTAGATAACGATAACATATGTTATTTAGATACTGTTTTTTGAAAACACTTCATGGATTTGACTGTATTTATACTCTTCTTTCTATATACAGAAAGAGTTGTCATGTTTTGTTTTTGTCTTCTATTTGATAGACTGTATCATTGATTTTTTTTTTTTTTTTTTATGGATATTGGATTTAAAGCAGAGTAAATTCTTTGTGATAAATCCTCCTACTCATTCGGTGCACATGAGTTACAGAAATACTGATGTATTTAAACAACTTAAGGACAAACTAACTGATCAGCAGTACAAATTATTCGGGGAAACTTGCTTTGGTGTATTCCTCCAGATGCAGCACTGTCAAGCACAGATGTTGAGGTGCTGCATGGTGAGAGAGCTTACGGATAGTACTACCGATGCATTTTTTATGGATATAGGGAATTACGGTATTCTATTAGGGAATTTGCACTCATAATTGGTTTGAAGTGTATTGGCGATGAAGATGATTTTAAAGTCAACCGAAAACGGAAAAACAGGATATTGGAAAAATATTTCGGTGGGTCTAAATAATTTCCAAAAAAGGCAGCTTTGATTGATTGCTTCACAGACAAAAATTGGGGCCTCAATGATGCCGATTCCGTTAAGATTGCCATATTATATTTCATACATACGTATATCTAGTCCAATGAGAAGAATACTATAAGGATACCAAGGCTCCATTTTGAATTGGTGGAGACGGGTAGATACGGAGATTTTCTATGGGGTAAGTTAGTATTCCGTGATTTGATCAAAAGTATCAGCTAGAAGATGATTTTTGAGAAAAAGTTTTGTAGGCTTCACGGAATGCCCCTTGCTATGCAAGTATGGTTATACGAATGTGTTTATTTATTGACAACACTCTTGCAGTCAAGTCGGGTGACAACATTCCTAGAATGCTTAATTGGAGGACCATAGAAAGTCAACCAACTTTTAAAGACCTGATGGACGACATGTTTAAAGAAGATAACAGCCTCGTAATTTGCTGTACCCAACCTTTTTTTCTATATTTACCTTATTGTATTTAATTTTGTATCTTCTATATATACATACATACACATGAATACATACATATATATATATATATATATATATAATACTAACAGGATTGAAATGTTGCTTAGGAGATGCGTATATTTGATAATATAGTGTTGACCATCAACGAGGTTGCTTGTCTTCAATTTCCCCCGCCTGTCAGTGGTGTAGCACAAACTACCACTGCACAGAAACTTGTAGATGATGATTTTACATCTACACCACCTCATAAGAAACGTAAGGAGATATCTGTTGGAGGTCTTCATCAAAGAAATAAAATCTGCGCTCCGAAATAGTTCCAACTTCCAACACTAATACCCCTAGGAAGAGGCCTATTGTACAAACTAAAAAGCCAATTTCTACAAAGACCAATCAGCAAGTGCATCCAAACCCTCCATCTGTCCAGCATGACATCCCGACAACCAACAAACAAGATGAGTCATCTCTCATTGTAACGATCTACTAGGTCGTTATAGAGGGTGACTTAGAAAACTAAACTTTCGTTGGAAATTTTGAGGCCACGGGTAGGTCCGCGCATGTTTTTACGTATATGACCATGTTTTGTTTGCGTCTATAGGGCCTCCGATGGGTGTTAGAATTTTTGGGTGAGCACTGGTAGAAAAACTCGAGCTACTGGTCAAAATGGACAGCTGCAGCGGGTGTGGAATCGCTGTAACAGGTCTGTTGTAGCGGGCCTAGAATCACCGCCGCGGAGAGCCAGGGATTAAATGAGGTCTGCAATAGCGGGAGATTTCTTGCTATAGAGAGACCGCTGCAGCGAGACATTGACTGCTGCAACGGTCGACGGGAGGCAAAATCAGTGTTTTATATTCTTATTTTTGAACCCATTCCCCACATAACTCCAAAACAGTTTTCAAGAACTCTTGTGGCGAAATTCTAAGGCTAAAATACTCTTGAAAGGTAAGTCTCAACCCTTTACTTTGTTCATTCCATCATATTGTTAGGTTCCTTAACTAGTTAAAGGTTCTCTAATGGTGAATGAAAGGATAGAACCCTAGAAGTTGCGAACCCTTGAATAATTGATGGGTTATTGATTTTATTACTGTTTAATCTTCTAGGAGTATAGATTATCACTTTCTAGGATGATAATTTGATTATTAATGAAGAGAATGATGTATTGAGACTTAGGGTTTCATAAAGATGGTAACTTTAGCATAAAAACTGCTTGTAAAAGGGTTGAATTGATTAGAAAAACTCATGATTAGGGATAGTATGATGGTTGGGGTTTATTTTATGATGAATTCACACTTAGTGATAGTTCACCCATTTGAAAAGGGTAGAAGTAGTTGGGTTCTCTTCCCGAAATGTGGTTTGTTTGAGTAGATGATCCATTACTCACTTAGCCTTATGATTTCTAGACTTTGAACGGTGTGAAGCTTTGCGAAAGGGGAAAGCTATTGCGGAGTGATTGCATTGTTCCAGTTCGGATTAGAGGTAGGTAACGATCTACCTGAGTTACACTTTGATTAGTTGATTGTATATGTTATGAAATTGATAGGAGAAGCACGATTAGGGCTTTAGACATTAAGTGTGGTTGGAAATTCCTAAATTTGATATTGATTGATTGATTATTTGATGAACCATTATGATATGAGAAAGAAGAGGTTAATGAATACTCTTCTCGTTGACTTGGAGTAATCTCTTATTTATGCTATTGAGGAATTGATTCTTGAGTCTTGATATGACTTGTGACATGGTGACTTATGTTCTTTGATAATGATTTATTGATTGTTCAAATTCCTTAATTGATTGTGGAATGGAAATTCAATGAAATGAGAAAGAATATCTAATTATGAAAAGGTACATTTGATAGGGGTGAGGATGTGGCCTAGTTATGGGCTCGTGATATGAGGTCAGATCTGGTGCGAGTGGTACATGGACACCATGGGTCCCCTGCAGGTCATGGCTATTTGGGCAAACATTACCATTTAGCATGTGTGTACGGATATGTGACAGAGTTGAGATAATTCGTGAGTTACGGTTGTGTTGGTGATTACATGACTTGAGTTACTTTTATTGATTACTGGTTGTGTGGACTTATCTTATTTAGTAGGGTGATTCTTGTTGATAATTTCTTGTGGTTATGTGCTGTTGTGCCTATCTATCTATTCTTTGATTTTATGATTTTATACATCATACTAATCTTAGTCGGCCTATGATATCTGTCGGTACATAGTGTTTGTACTGATACTATCTTGCTGTATTCTTTTGAGTGTACATTGTGATCCAAATATATCTACCAAACCTCATATTTAGCGTGACGCCAGTTCCTGATCAAATCCGAGGGTGACCTCCTATCCACGCTATGCCACCTAAAGATCTTTCCTATTTTGGATCTCTATTTTATTTCAGACATTTATGAGTATTTTAGACAGTTGTTCATTCTTTAGCAGTTATGTTTTAGAGTCCTTGTATGATGACTTTCGGATTTTGGGGTTGTAATAGTTAGGACTTCCACATCTTTATTTATTTATGGCATGGCTAGATCAGTTGGAGATTTTTATTATCATTACATCCTTGAATGTGTTAAGGGTATTGGTTCGCCCAACAGGGAAATTAGTGTGGGTGCCACTCTTGGCCATTTGGATCGTGACAAAGTTGGTATCAGAGCTTTAGGTTCATCGATCTCGTTATACAAGGACATGTCTAGTAGAGTTTTACGTATCGGTATGGTGACGTCTGTACTTATCTTCGAGAAGCTATGGGACACTAGGAAAATTCAATTTCTTTTTTCTTTCGTCCTATTTGATTCCAATTGATATCTGAATGATTCAAATTTGTATCTGACTTTTCTTTCTATTTTTTCACAGATAGTGAGGACTCGTGCGACAACAGCAAATGAGGTACTTGTACTGGCCGCTGGTGCCGCAGGTGGAGGTGGAGGTTAGGCCGCTGGGGCCGCAGTTCGTGGAGGAGGCCAGGCCAAAGGTCGTGGCCATGGTAGAGGCAGGAGAGCAGCAACACTAGCCAGGGGAGGGGCTCCTGCAACTGGTCAGGCCAGCGATGAGTCTCCTGAACCTCAGGTAATTCCAGATGAGGCAGCAGAATTTGCAACAACACCAACTCAGCCATTCATTATAGCTCGTCCAGTGTTGTCAGATCTGATGGTTCGAGTTTTGAACCTGATGAATGGGTTGACAGAGGCAGGGGTGTTACCATCTGTTCCAGGTGCTCAAAGTGCCAGAGTGTGTGATCCAGCCCTAGGCGGAGTTCGTGCTCCGGGGTTACATCATACTGCAGCTGTGGCTCCTCGTTTGGATGAGGCTCCAAAGCTGGGGGTATTTTCTAGACCAGTGGGAGATCCGATTTTGATAGGGGATGAGCATGATTTGTTCTGGAGGTTCACTAAGATAAAGCCTCTAAAGTTCTTTGGCACTGAGGTTGATGATGCTTATAAGTTCATCATGGACTATCATAAGAGGCTCCATAAGATGGGGGCAGTGGAGAAATATGGTGTAGAGTTTGTGACCTTCCAACTCTTGGGTGATTCCAAGTTATGACGGAGGGCTTTTGTAGAGTGCAGGCTAGCGGGATCGCCTCCGTTGACATGGATTCAGTTTTATCAGGTGTTTTTAGACAAGTATGTTCCTTGTATTTAAGATACCGCAAGTATGATGAGTTCAGTAATATTAAGTAGGGTAATTTGTCTGTGGCTTCTTATGAGGATCGCTTTCATTCGTTGTCTCGCTATGCCCTCCAACTTGTACCTACTGAGGAGGAGAGGGTTAGGAGATTTTTGAAAGGGTTGAACACTGCTCTTCAGTTGTCAGCTCTTCAGCTTGCAGTAATAAGTGCTTCCTTTCAGGAAGTGGTGGACCATGTTAGGACAGTCGAGGGTGTGAAGCAGGGTGGTTATAATAAGTGCGCAGAAAGAAGGCCCAAAAGGGTGGCAGTTTTAGTGGCTCTTTCTCTAAGGGCCAGAGTTCCCAGGTCTTTTTGGGACGCCCTATTCAGTCAGCCATGCAGGCTGCAGTTGGAGGCCCATCAGGGCCAGTTAGCACTATTCCAGTCAGCCAGGGGGTTCGCAGGCCAGAGCTACTAATTATGGTGGTTATTCGGCTTCATCCGTTTCTGTTTAGCGTCCGGCGTTAGACCACGATTCTTTGAGTGTGGTGATATAAGGCATTTTAAGAGAAACTGTACCATATTTAGGCAAGGTGGACATAGTACTTAGTTTCAGGCTCCCAAAGCCCCAATATCAGGTAGAGGGGGAGGATCTTATAGGGGTAACCGTGCTCAGTCTAGGCGTAGCGGTCACACGACAGGTAAATGTGGCACCCAACCTAACAGAGGCGGGTTTCAGCCTGGTAGAGGTGGACATCGGCCAGGTAGGGGTGGAGCTCAGACAGGGTAAGTTGATCGAAATGGTTCGCAGGCTACTGACGGACGGGTTCATTATTATGCCTTCCTTGGCAGGATAGAGACTGAGGGCTCAGATGCAGTTATCACAGATAACATCCCAGTCTGTCACTGGATGGCTTCTGTATTGTTTGACCCGGGTTCTGCATTTTTTTATTTGTCTACATATTTCTCTACAGGTCTTGATATGGTCTATGATTTACTTGATGCCCCTATTCATGGATCTACTCCAGTTGGAGGTTCTGTGGTTGTAGTTAGAGTCTTTCGATCTTGTACTATCACACTTATAGGGTATGGCACCTGGGTTGACTTAGTAATTTTAGACATGGTAGATTTTGATGTCACCCTGGGCATGAGTTGGTTAGCTCCTTATCATGCAATTCTGGACTGTCATGCCAAGACAGTCACCTTAGTCCCTCCTCATAGAAAATCATTTCCTTTATTAGTACAAAGAAGTTAGTAGATAGGGGTGCTTGGTTTATTTGGCACATATCTGTGATACCAGTGTTGACGGTCTATCTCTTGATTCAGTTCCTGTGGTACGTGAGTTTGGGGAGGTGTTCTCCGCAGTCTTTCCAGGCATGCCACCGGACATGACATTGATTTCTGCATTGACTTAGAGCCCTGGACCTGCCCTATATCTATCCCGCTATATCGGATGGCACCAACAGAGTTGAGGAAATTAAAGGAACAACTTCAAGACCTTTTTAGTAAGGGTTTCATCCGTCCGAGTGTCTCCCCGTGGGGTGATCCTATTATGTTTGTGAAAAAGAAAGATGGGACTATGCGGATGTGCATTGATTACCGCCAGTTAAATAAAGTCACCATCCGGAATAAAAACCATATCCCTCATATTGATGACTTGTTTGATCAGCTTCAGGGGGCTTCTGTGTTTTCAAAAATTGACTTGCGATCGGGTTATCATCAGTTGAAAATCTGGGCAGAGGATATTCCTAAGATAGCGTTCTGGATGAGGTATGGGCATTATGAGTTTCTGATTATGTCTTTTAGGCTTACTAACGCCCCGGCTGCTTTTATGGATTTGATGAATGGCATTTTTAAGCCATACTTGGACTCTTTTGTGATAGTGTTTATTGATGACATTCTGGTTTACTTGCAGACTAAAGAAGATCATGAAAAACACTTGAGAGTTGTTCTTGGGTTGCTGAGACACAGGCAGTTGTATGCTAAGTTCTCTAAGAATGAGTTTTGGCTTGCGTCTGTGTCCTTCTTGTGACATGTGGTTTCAAAATGAGGGATTATTGTCACGACCCAGCTAGGGGCCGTAACGGGTACCCAGGGCTGACCACCGAGCACCGCTCGTTCAACTACCCATTCTACTCATTAAGCCTCATGTTTCGTTCATAAACTCATAATCATAAGAAAATCATTTTCATTAAAGAACATAAATACTTTTATATACATAAGCCCTTTGGCTATTAAAATATAATGTACACATATCTACGTGTATACAGTAGTGACCTTGTGAGACCATATAACCCACACATACGTATCTACGAGCCTCTACTAGAGTACTAGACATATGGACGGGACAAGACCCCGTCGTGCCCAAAATACTTATACATATATATATATATATACACAAAAGTATAAACCCGATTAGCACCTCCGGAATAATGGAGTGCTTCTGCAAATCTGCTGGTAGCTCTTAAAGGTCTGTGTCGTCTCCCTATCTACCTGTGGGCATGAACACAGCGTCTAAAGAAAAAGAACGTCAGTATGAATATTGTACTGAGTATGTGAGGCATGAATGAAACAAACATAATAGAGAAATCATAAGTCATGAGGTGAAGGCAAAACCTGCGCGACCTTTAAGGGTGAATACATTTCATACATATATCGCATATACATAATCGTCGTACATGAACCATCATAGCGTATACATCATCATGTCATATAATTCATCATCGTAGTGCAGTAGCTTTTCATACACATAAAACATTATCCGTATTCGGCCACGTAGGGCTCGACAATATCTGTATTCGGCCACATGGTGGCTCGACAGTATCCGTATTCGGCCACGTAGTGGCTCGACCATATCACATGCATCATACAAGGATCAATATATCTCATCATTATCATTGCCGTCACATACATCTTATAAGCTTATCGTAACCTTTCATTAATGCACACATTTAAATTTAAAGACAATCTATGAAAATCACATGATATTCGTAGCATGAATTTCGTAGAAATATCGTATGATAGTCTTTATAATCTTTGGGCTTAAGCTCATCATTTCCATTATCATTTCTATAGCGTATCTCTTACCTTTATCTCACATGAAATCCTTTATGAACATAGACTCGTAGTTTCTCGAAATATTGGTCATAGGACATACATTGAGGCTTATGAACAATCTATAACAATGTCGGGGTGACGTAAGGTCGAGAGCCCCGCTTATATTATGAACGTTTATGAGTATCGTGCCTCGCCTTGAAGGAAATAGAGCATAAGGCGAGTGTTAACAAAGATAACATCATTATCCTTATAGAAACATCATGCCACAATTTCTTGAATCGCTATACTCTAGCTCATTATCATCACCATCATATTCGTATGTAATTCAATATATTGAAGGACTCATAGGCTTCGTTTTGTAGAAGCATTATATAAGACTTGAAGGATTCATGCCTTTTGAAAGAAAAGATAAGCCTTACATACCTTTTCCTTTAGCTATTCTACCGCTTGATCGTTCCTCTTCAATATTCGCGTCTTAACCTTCAAGAGAATTCGCATCAACGTCAGTTAATCGACTATAAGAACGCGTGACTATTTTCTAGGGAAAATTGGGCAGCATTTCCTTTGTTTCTACTACTTTTCCCATGTTTCATTTCAACTACCAAACATTCACAACAACACTCACAATATCGTATCAACAATCGTCATTTATCTACATTTACCACATTCCACCATTTTTCTCCAATTTCTCCGCATTTACGGGTTTTAACTCATCATCACATTTTCTCATACATCACACCTATTTTATGGTCTACACGTCATTTATAACATATTTATACCCCCAACTCATCAACATTCATAATTCAATCCAACTATCATTCAACTATGGCACTATTCACATTTTACGACCCATTTACTACACTCTTCTATAATCCAGGTGTTTCAACGTATAAATACTTCAATCATCATGAGAAAGTCATAAAACTTACCTTAGATGTGGTAGGAATGAGCCTTGAGTTGCAATACCCTTCTATGCCAAAAACCCTACTTCACTTCCTTTGCAATTTCTTGGTGTAGATGAACTTTAATGTGTTTCACACTCTTGATTTCATGGTTTTAGTGTTGTTGATCTTGATTTTCCTTTTCTTCTCTTGTGGATGAATATTAGAGAGTATTCTAGATGTTTCTTGAAGTGTGGAGCGAAAATGAAATGAATGGAATGAAAAAGGGTCCCTTATACTTAAAATCTGATTTTTATGAACAGTAGTCGAAGTGCACAGTGGCCGTAAACCCAGTTTACGGGCCGTATTCTGGTTTACGGTCCGTCCTTCACGATTGTATTTAAGCATAACAGATCCAAAAAGGTTTGCTGGAGTCATGGTGGTGTACGGTCACAGTTTACGGGCCGTATTTCGATTTACGATCCGTATTCTAAGTCGTATTTAACCATGTAGACATTTGGCAGAAAGTTGAAATTTTGTATATTGGAGGACGATAGCAGTTTACGGTCCGTGAACCACTTTACGGGCCGTATTCTATTTTACGACCAACTGGGCTGAAGTGCAAATCTGCAACTTTCGCATTTTCAAAACTCATAAGTAGTCATTCCCTTCTTAGTAAAACATCGTACACTCATACTCTTCGTTGGTCTATTTATTGTACGTTCACGGAGAAATTTCCGAGGTGTAACATTCTCCCCCCTTTTGGAACATTCGTCCTCGAATGTTATGTCAGCGGGGATTCTACGAATTTTTTTCCAGAGTTTCCTTTGTAATATGGTACTACCACCCTGTCACAACAACCCATAATATCATTGCCTCACAGGGCCATAGCATAATAGCAACATATCTATGGCCACACACGACCCAAAAGCATGAAAAGAAAACACACATACCTTTTTCAAGCTTGGTTGTTAACTTACATGTCTCCCATTCCCTTTTCATCATATAGTGAATTCTTTTAGGACATCTCTCATGTCCTTTATTGATTATGCAACCTCGTACTACTAACTCCATAATCTTGTAATGGTAACTTCTAAAGTGCTATAACTCATGTCTCGTATATTTTCCTCACACTCACATCTTTATAAAAATATATTGACAATATAATCTGCACGATAAGGAAGCTTTCATCAATAACTAACTTGCTTGGTAGCGCATGTCACTCCCTTACTTTTTTCTAACTGACCCTATCTTTTCGCTATTCTTTAGAAACTGCTATCTTGGAGGTTCTACCCTTCACACCCTACTTCCTTAAAGCTTGTGTAGCATCGTCCTCACAATCCCCTTTAAGTCTTATCGGTAGTATTTCTAAAGGTATTTCATATAGATTACCAGTGGTGGATCAATACTATCCTCAAGGATATATATATAAAAACTGTTAATACCACATATCGTACTTTACCGATTACCGTCGCTACATAGCATAAAACCTTTCAATTCATACTTGTTTAAGATGATAAATATTTATTTCTCCTTTCACACATTATCAAAGGTACAGATATACCTGTGACGGCATCGGGAAATGACTATGGATCCTGTCGCTCAGCTAAAGCATATATACGGGGCTGAGTGGCACCTGAAGTAGTTGCTCCCCCTCTGCCTCTACCTCGCCCTGTCGGAACCGGGGAAGTTTACCCTCCCGGGTGCACCGAAGAAGAACCAGCCGCTGATCCTGCGAGCTGAACCGCGTGCCTACCGCCTTGAAACGGGCACTCTCTCATAATGTGACCCGATTGGCCGTAAACATATCAAACATCCGAGCCCAATCGGCATGGTCCCCAATGTAGCTTATGACACTGGGTACATTGTGGTATAGATGATCTCCTCTGGCCTGAATCACTCCTATACCGAGAGCCAGACTCGGTAAAACTCTGATTCGGTCTGGGATGACTAGGGAAGTCACACCCCTGGTCTGCAACTCGTGGAGGTATACTTGTCACCGACTTACCTGAGTGCCTAGAATACGTCTGCCTCGATCCACTTCTATGGTCGCTATCAGTACCTATGGATCTGGCCCTCTTACTTGGCCCCTGATCCATATCACGCTCGCCCCTTTGCGGATGTCGTTGCTCTTCGAGATTTTGAGCATGGGCTTGAATGCAGGAGATATCCATCCCGTCTTGCAATGAAGCCGTTAAGCAATCTTTGAACAAATGTGTCCCTTGGCCACTCACAAACCTATGCACTCTATCTCCCATATCAGACACCATAGTCGGGGCATATCTAGCCAACGAATTGAATTGAAGGCTATACTCCCGGGCACTCATATTCCCTTGTTTCAAATTTAAGAACCTATCCACTCTAGCTCAGCGGACCTCAGGTGGCAAGTAGTGGCGGATGAAGGCATCTACAAATTCTTGCCAAATCGGAGGAGGCGCATTCTCTCCTCTTGATAATACCCAATTATTATACCATAAGACTGCCACGTCCCGGAGTCTGTAAGATGCTAACTCCACGGATTCAGTCTCGGAGGCATGGATAATTTTCAATGTCCTCAACATCTCATCAATAAAGCCTTGCGGGTCTTCGTCCGGCTTTGACCCAAAGAACTCCGGAGGATTTAAAGTCATAAAATCACGGGCTCTCGTACTAGCTGAACGATCACTCGAACCTAGACCTTGCCGCTGTGCCTGGGCGGCTACCAATTGTGTCAATAAATGTATGGCCTCGGTCACTTGTTGACCCGAAGCAACTGGTGGAGGAATCGGAGCTGAAGCTCCTCCTTGCTCTTCTACAATGGGCGAGGCCTCATTTTGTGATTCACCCTCCTCTACATTCATCAGAGGCTCTCTTTCTGCCTGCCTCTTTGTTGAAGTCTTGCCTTTTTGGGCGGCTGTAGCTTTTCCCTTTGGCGGCATTTTCTGAAATCATAACACAATTTTAGGGAGGATAAAATCTTATACATGGCTCTATCGCACGATCTCATAAGAAGAAGGAGGGTCATTTTTCCTAAATGCCCAGTAGCCTCTTGTTTATCGATTTGGCGCGCTACACACCATAAACAAGACTCTACTAGACACGGCTCGTAGACACTTCCCAGGACGAACTGCTCTGATACCACTTCTGTCACGACCCAGCTAGGGGCCGTGACGGGTACCCAGGGCTGACCACCGAGCACCGCTTGTTCTACTACCCATCCTACTCATTAAGCCTCTTTTTTCGTTCATAAACTCATAATCATAAGAAAATCATTTTCATTAAAGAACATAAATACTTTTATATACATAAGCCCTTTGGCTATTAAAAGATAATGTACAGATATCTACGTGTATACAGTAGTGACCTTGTGAGACCATATAACCCACACATACGTATCTACGAGCCTCTACTATAGTACTAGACATATGGACGGGACAAGACCCCATCGTGCCCAAAATATTTATACATATATATATACACAAAAGTATAAACCCGATTAGCACCTCCGGAATAATGGAGTGCTTCTGCAAATCTGCTGGTAGCTCTTAAAGGTCTGTGTCGTCTCCCTATCTACCTGTGGGCATGAACACAACGTCTAAAGAAAAAGAACGTCAGTATGAATATTGTACTGAGTATGTGAGGCATGAATGAAACAAACATAATAGAGAAATCATAAGTCATGAGGTGAAGGCAAAACCTGCGCGACCTTTAAGGGTGAATACATTTCATACATATATCGCATATACATAATCGTCGTACATGAACCATCATAGCGTATACATCATCATGTCATATAATTCATCATCGTAGTGCAGTAGCTTTTCATACACATAAAACATTATCCGTATTCGGCCACGTAGGGCTCGACAATATCCGTATTCGGCCACATGGTGGCTCGACAGTATCCGTATTCGTCCACGTAGTGGCTCGACAATATCACATACATATCTTCCATATTCGGCCACGTAGTGGCTCGACCATATCACATGCATCATACAAGGATCAATATATCTCATCATTATCATTGCCGTCACATACATCTTATAAGCTTATCGTAACCTTTCATTAATGCACACATTTAAATTTAAAGACAATCTATGAAAATCACATCATATTCGTAGCATGAATTTCGTATAAATATCGTATGATAGTCTTTATAATCTTTGGGCTTAAGCTCATAATTTCCATTATCATTTCTATAGCGTATCTCTTACCTTTATCTCACATGAAATCCTTTATGAACATAGACTCGTAGTTTCTCGAAATATTGGTCATAGGAAATACATTGAGGCTCATGAACAATCTATAACAATGTCGGGGTGACGTAAGGTCGAGAGCCGCGCTTATATTATGAACGTTTATGAGTATCGTGCCTCGCCTTGAAGGAAATAGAGCATAAGGCGAGTGTTAACAAAGATAACATCATTAGCCTTATAGGAACATCATGCCACAATTTCTTGAATCGCTATACTCTAGCTCATTATCATCACCATCATATTCGTATGTAATTCAATATATTGAAGGACTCATAGGCTTCGTTTTGTAGAAGGATTATATAAGACTTGAAGGATCCATGCCTTTTGAAAGAAAAGATAAGCCTTACATACCTTTTCCTTTAGCTATTCTACCGCTTGATCGTTCCTCTTCAATATTCGCGTCTTTACCTTCAAGAGAATTCGCATCAACGTCAGTTAATCGACTATAAGAACGCGTGGCTATTTTCTAGGGAAAATTGGGCAGCATTTCATTTGTTTATACTACTTTTCCCATGTTTCATTTCAACTACCAAACATTCACAACAACACTCACAATATCGTATCAACAATCGTCATTTATCTACATTTACCACATTCCACCATTTTCTCCAATTTCTCCACATTTACGGGTTTTAACTCATCATCACATTTTCTCCTACATCACACCTATTTTATGTTCTACACGTCATTTATAACATATTTATACCCCCAACTCATCAACATTCATAATTCAATCCAACTATCATTCAACTATGGCACTATTCACATTTTACGACCCATTTACTACACTCTTCTATAATCCAGGTGTTTCAATGTATAAATACTTCAATCATCATGAGAAAGTCATAAAACTTACCTTAGATGTGGTAGGAATGAGCCTTGAGTAGCAATACCCTTTTATGCCAAAAACCCTACTTCACTTCCTTTGAAATTTCTTGGTGTAGATGAACTTTGATGAGTTTCACACTCTTGATTTCATGGTTTTAGTGTTGTTGATCTTGATTTTCCTTTGCTTTTCTTGTGGATGAATATTAGAGAGTATTCTAGATGTTTCTTGAAGTGTGGAGTGAAAATGAAATGAACGGAATGAAAAAGGGTCCCTTATACTTAAAATCTGATTTTTATGAACAGTAGTCGAAGTGCACAGTGGCCGTAAACCCAGTTTACGGGCCGTATTCTGGTTTACGGTCCGTCCTTCACGATTGTATTTAAGCATAACAGAACCAGAAAGGTTTGCTGGAGTCATGGTGGTTTACGGTCACAGTTTACGGGCCGTATTTCGATTTACGGTCCGTATTCTGAGTCGTATTTAACCGTGTAGACATTTGGCAGAAAGTTGAAATTTTGTATATTGGAGGACGATAGCAGTTTACGGTTCGTAAACCAATTTACGGGTCGTATTCTATTTTACGACCAACTGGGCTGAAGTGCAAATCTGCAACTTTCGCATTTTCAAAACTCATAAGTAGTCATCCCCTTCTTAGTAAAACATCGTACACTCATACTCTTCGTTGGTCTATTCATTGTACGTCCATGGAGAAATTTCCGAGGTGTAACAATTATGGTGGATCCAAAGAAAATCGAGGTAATGAGGGATTGGGCTAGGCCCATTTCCATGGCACAGATTCGCAGTTTCGTGGGTTTATTAGTTACTATCGTCGGTTCCTGAAGGGATTTGCTTCTATTGCTTCATATTTGACCCGTTTGACGTTGAAAGAGGTACCCTATCAGTGGTCCGATGAGTGTGAGGAGTGCTTCAAAAAGCTCAAGACTTTATTGATTACAACTACTATTCTATCTTTGCTCGTGGAGGGCAAGGACTTTGTAGTTTATTGTGACGCTTCTCGTTCTGGTTTGGATGCTCTTTTGATATAGGAATGAATGTGATTGCTCATGCTTCCAGATAGCTGAAGATCCATAAGAAGAACTATCCTACTCATGACTTGGAGTTGGCAGCATTGGTTTTTGCATTAAAAATTTGGAGGCACTATCTCTATGGTTCCCGTTGCGAGGTATTTACTGATCATCACAGTCTTCAACATGTGTTTACTCAGAGGGATCTTAATTCTAGGCAGCGAAAATGGATGAAATTGCTTAAGGATTACGATATCACTATCTTGTATCATCCTAGCAAGGCAAATATCATGGCAGATGCCTTAAGCAAGAAATTAGCTAGCATGGGCAGTTTGACTTGTTTGATTGCGCCAGAGCATCCGTTGGTCAGGGAGGTTCAGACTCTGCCTAATAGTTTCATGAGGCTTGATGTTCCTGGTTCGAACAGAGTGTTAGCTTGTATTGAGGCGAGATCATCGTTTCTTGAGCAGATTAAGGCTAGACAGTTCAAGGATGCGAGTTTGAGTAAGATTTGCGATAAGGTCTTGCGTGGTGAGGCCAAGAAGGCCGTGATTGATGATGATGGTCTCTTGAGAATCAAGGTGTGTGTTTGTGTTCCCCGTGTTAATGATTTGATTAAAACAATTTTACAGAGGTTCACAGTTCTAGATATTCCATTCATCCTGGTGCTACCAAGATGTACCGTGACTTGAGGAAGAACTAATGGTAGGCTAGGATAAAGCGCGGTATTGTTTAGTTTGTTGGACAGTCTTTGAATTGCCAGCAGGTGAAGTATGAGCAATAGAGACCCGGGGGTACACCTCAGAGGATGCCCATTCCAGAATGGAAGTGGGAGAGGATAGCGATGGATTTTATGGTTGCTCTTCCGAAGACCTTGGGTAAGTTTTATTCGGTTTAGGTCATTATTGATAGATTGGCCAAGTTTTCCCATTTCATACCAGTTCAGGTTACCCATACTGCTCAGAAGTTGGCCTAAATTTATATCCGGGAGATTGTTCGCCGGCATTCCATCATATCTGATAGAGGCACGACATTTACATTACTATTGTAGAAGACTTTGCATTTAGAATTGGGTACTAGATTGGACCTTAGTACAACTTTCCACCCTCATACAGATGGCCAGTCTGAGCGGACTATTCAGGTCCTAGAAGATATGCTCCGAGCTTGTGTGATTGACTTCGGTGGCCATTGGGATCAGTTCTTACCGTTGGTAGAGTTTGCATATAACAATAGTTACCACTCTAGTATTGATATGGCCCCGTTTGAGGTTCTTTATGGGAGGAGATGTAGGTCTCCTATCGGGTGGTTTGATGCTTTTGAGATAAGGCCATGGGGTACAGATCTTTTGAGAGAGTCACTAGCTAAGGTTAAAGTGATTCAGGAAAAGCTCTTGGTAGTTCAGAGTAGGCAGAAGGAGTATGCGGATCGAAAGGTCCTAGATCATGAGTTCATGGTGAGAGAACAAGTCTTGTTGAAGGTCTCACCCAGGAAGGGTGTAATGGGGTTTGGGAAGACGGGTAAGCTTAGTCCCATATTCATTGGTCCGTTTGAGATTGTCAATCGTGTGGGGGATGTAGCCTGTGAGTTGGGTTTGCCCCCAGGTTTGTCAGGTGTTCATCCAGTGTTTCACGTCTCTATATTGAAGAGATATCATGGTGATGGTTCATTTATCATTCGTTAGGATTCTATCTTATTGGATGAGAATATGTCCTATGAGAAAGAGCCTATTGCTATTCTAGATAGAGAGGTTCGTAAGTTGAGGTCGAAAGAGATAGCGTCAGTGAAGGTTCAGTAGAAGAACCATCCTGTTGAGGAAGCTACTTGGGAGATCGAATCTGATATACGAAAGAATTATCCCCGGCATTTCAGTGAGTCAGGTACTTTTCCCCTTGTTTCTCTTCCTTTTCCGTTCGAGACGACCGGTTGTTTAATTGGTATCTGATGTAATGACCCGCTAGGTCATTATGGAAGGTGACTTAGAAAACTAGACCTCTGCTGGGAATTTCGAGGCCGCAGGTGGGTCCGCAGTGTGTTTTTATGTATATGTGCATATTTTATTTTCCTTTGTAGGGCCTCAGATTGGTGTTGGGATTTTTGGGTGAAAACTGGTGGAAAAACCCGAGCTACTGGTCAAAATGGACCGCTGCAGCAGGTGTGGGACTGCTGTAGCGGGGCTAGGCTTGCCGCTGCGGGGAGCCGGGGATTAAACGTGTTCCACCATAGCAGGAGATTTCCCGCTATAACAAGACCGCTGCAGCGAGACATCGATCGCTGCAGCGGTCGACGGGAGGCAAAATCAACATTTTATATTATTATTTCTGAACCCATTCCCTACATAACTCCAAAACAGTTTCCAAGAACTGTTGTAGAAAAATTCTAAGGCTAGGTCTAAAATACTCTTGAAAGGTAAGTCTCAACCCTTTACTTTGTTCATTCCATCATATCGTTTGGTTCCATGACTAGTTAAAGGTTCTCTAATGGTGAATGAAGGGATAGAACCCTAGAAGTTGCGAACCCTTGAATAATTGATGGGTTTTTGATTTTATTGCTGTTTGATCATCTAGGAGTATAGATTATCACTTCCTAAGATGATAATTTGATTATCATTAACGAGAATGATGTATTGAGACTTAGGGTTTCATAAAAATGGTAACTTTAGCATAAAAACTACTTGTAAAAGGGTTGAATTGATTAGAAAAACCCATGAATGGGGATAGTATGATGGTTGGGGTTGATTTTACGATGAATTCAGACTTAGTGATAGTTCACCCATTTGAAAAAGGTAGAAGTAGTTGGGTTCTTTTCCTGAATTGTGGTTTGTTTGAGTAGATGATCCATTACTCACTTAGCCTTATGATTTCTAGATTTTGAACGTTCTGAAGCTTTGCGAAAGGGTAAAGCTATTGCGGAGTGATTGCATTGTTCCAGTTCGTCTTTAAGGTAGGTTATGGTCTACTTGAGTTAGACTTTGATTAGTTGATTGTATATGTTATGAAATTGATAGGAGAAGCACGATTAGGGTTTCGGACATAAAGTGTGGTTGGAAATTCCTAAATTTGATATTGATTGGTTAATTATGTGATGAAACATTATGATATGATAAAGAAGAAGTTAATGAATACTCTTCTCGTTGACTTAGAGTCATACCTTATTCATGCAATTGATGAATTTATTCTTGAGTCTTGATATGACTTGTTACATGGTGACTTATGTTCCTTGATATTGATTTATTGATTGTTTACATACCTTAATTGATTGTGAAACGGAAATACATTGAAATGAGGATGTGGCCTAGTTATGGGCTCGTGATCCGAGATCCGTTCCGGAGCAAGTGGTACATGGACACCATGGGTCCCCTGCAGGTCACGGATATTTGGGCAAACATTACCATTTAGTATGTGTGTACGGATATGTGACAGATTTGAGATAATTCGTGAGTTACGGCTGTGTTGGTGATTACATGACTTGAGTTACTTTTATTGATTACTGGTTATGTGGACTTATCTTATTTCAGTAGGATGATTCTTGTTGATAATTTCTTATGGTTTTGTGCTGTTGTGCCTATCTATCTATTCTTTGATTTTATGATTTTATGCACGATACCAATCTTAGTCGGCCTATGATATCTACCGATACATAGTGTACTGATACTACATTTCTGTATTCTTTTGAGTATAGATTGTGATCTAGAGACATCTACCAGACCTTATATTTTGCATGAGCCCAGTTCCTGATCAGATCCGAGGGTAAGCTTCTATCCATGCCATGCCGCCTGAAGATCTTTCCTATTTTGGATCTCTATTTCATTTCAAACATTTATACGTATTTCAGACAGTTGTTAATTCTTTAGACAGTTATGTTTTAGAGTCCTTGTACGATGACTTTCAGATTTTGGGGTTATAATAGTTAGCACTTCCGCATCTTTATTTATTTATGGTATGACTAGATCAGTTGGAGATTTTTATTATCATTATATCCTTGAATGTGTTAAAATTGATTAATTAGATGATGATTAGTTAAGGGTATTGGTTCGCCCACTAGGGAAATTAGTGTGGGTGCCACTCATGGCCATTTGGGTCATGACACTCATAAGGCAAGAACTTGATGATTTTAGGAAGTCAGTAAGTCATAAGGCAAGAACTTGATGATTTTAGGAAGTCGGTAAGTGTAATTTATAGCTTTGGAATATTTTTATCTCATGTTTTTGAAAGTGTATGATAAGCATGTTATATTGATATTTCATTCAAAATTTAGGTCAAGGAGGAGTTCAAGCATCTTCGCAAATTAATGAATGACAACTTCACAAAGGTTCTTCAAGCAATTAAAGGGAACAATGATTCACACAAGGTAAAACAAAACAATTAAACACACTACTATATTCAAGTGATGTAATTATACATAAACAAATTTTTTTCTTAAAGAGGGCTGCCAACAAATCTCCATTTCAGCGACATGACGGTGGAATACATCGTTCAGTTCGCATATTTGATCGCCAAATCAAAATGAGACTTATACAACTCATATTCCAATAGAGGTAATTTTTGTACGTTTATCTGACAATTTGTCTGTATCGGTATTTTTACAGTATTCATTATTGTATTTCAATTTTATTTATGAGTAATTTTCTGGTATAAATGTTTTTAATTGTATTTCTAAATACAAATGCCTGTATTTAAGTTATACATTTTAGACATGTCGATATTAGTTTGGGCACATTTAACAGTTCTATATATGAATACAACTGACTGTATATATGAATACAACTGACTGTGTTTACCTGATAGACACAACTAAATTTATATATGGATACAACTGACTATGTATATATATATATATGATTACAACTGCAAATGAAACAACTGTATATACGAATACAACTGATTGTATTTACCCGATACAATAGTTATATATGAATACAACTGAGAATTTGACAAACATCATTGCAAATTGTAATAACATATTTGCTTACACAAAGGGCTTAGTGGGGGATGCTAGTGTCACCAAGGGTAATTCTAGTGGAGATACAGTAATGGCTGATGCAGAAGAGATTGATGAAGGAGGTGTCAATTTTGGACAACATATTGAATCAGAGTTATTAAACCATATTTAATATTTTATGAAACTCTTTGTTCAAAATTTTGTTAACTGTTTAATAGATTTGGTTAACTCCATTAAAAAGTGTCATCTAATGTATTTGTAGGGATGGATCTCAGATCCCAATGGAGACATCTCAAAGAACAGCTGATGTTGTCCACATTGCTCCTGCTGGCATACCTAGCAATGAAGGAAGTCCCATGTCAGTTGGCGACAAAACTATCAATTTACGCGCAGACAAAGGTGTATCTTCTACTTCAGTTTGTGTCAGTGCAAATGATCCAAACCAAGGGAGGAAGCAGAACGTCGATGATGACATTCAACAAGGTAATTATCTTGTTGAGTTTGACGACAACCAGACTGCTCAGGAACTACAACATGTGTCTCAGTTTGAGTTGGATGACGAATTGCTTCTGACTCAAAATATTATAATAAGAATTGAGATATAATTGCGTAAAGATAGGCGTCCTGGTCCTTTGCAAATATCTCCCTACATGACAAATTTTGGCTCGAGTTAGTATTATTGCATATTTCATTTTTTATGATTGTATTCCAATATTCTTGTATTTTAATGTGATTTAATTTTATTCAAGCAGGTAGTTCAGTTAAGCTGACCGAGTTATTAGACAAAAAACACCCATTTGAGAATAATTCCATCATGGGGCAACATGATAAAAAACTTTTTGCTGATTTCTCTAAATGGGTTAGGGAGGGGCTGCTTGTTAGACATAATACCAAGTAAGTTATTTGATCTACTACTCTTAGTTGTTTTATAGATTTTTTTCAATAAATTTTTATCTGTATTTTGTATTTACTTTATAGAAAGAACAAAGAGGACCATTACAAAAAAGGGAAGGCAACACTGCCAAATTTTATGGAGTGTGGTATTTAGAAAATCAATGACAAAAATTGGTTCTACCTTTTATCAGTGGATGGGCAGATGTGGCATGATGAGGTGCGTATACCTTTATTTTTCAAATATAGTATAAATTTGTATGTCTTCCACGCTTATTGTTTGTATACTTTTTCTGCAGCACATTGATGTCATGTTTTACTGCTTCCGAAAGAAAGCCAAGTATGACACAAAAAGAACATATAAGTTTGCCACTGTCGACTGTGTTTTCATGACAAAAATTGATGCTATTAAGAAAGTGTATACTATTGATGCTATTAAGAAAGTGTATACTGATTCGGATGGTGCCACAAGCGTTGGAAAACAGGAAGATGTTTTATGTGAATACGTGAAAGGCCACCAGTTGCTATGCACTGTCCCGTGACATTTTGTTGACAATGTATTTATCCCAGTAAACATGAAAGATAAAAGTCATTTGTTGTTGATAGTCCTATGATTCATAGACAGACGTTTATATGTATATGACTCCCACTGATCAGCAGGTCATGGTGCAACTGTTATGGCGGAAATAGACAAACTGGCCATACTATTGCCTATGTACTTACATCTCATAGATTTCTATGTTGCAAAAAAAGGAATTTATTTGACTCATCACCCTGCATACAAAGACAAAGCACCGGCTGATAGATTTGATGTTGTGTTTACTAATAATTTGCCACAACAATGTCCGGGTAGCATGTATGTCAGTTTTTGATTCTTTATAGGTACATATACGTAGATAATAATTCATAATTTTACAATATATTTCTTTTTCATATTTGTAGGGATTGTGGGATGTATGGTGTTGCATATGCAGAGTATTTGAGTCGGGGAGAAGGTATTCCAGTCGAAGACGTTGATGCTGAGTTACTTCGTAAGAGATATGTTGCACTTCTGTGGGATTACGCTTAGCGGAAGATCAAAGCTGACGCCGTAAGCGATAATGAGACACCTCCAAAGCTAGTTAGAGCAACGATAGATTTTGATCAAGTTGAAAAAATCATAGTTAATTACTTTCAAGTATTCTCGATTGTAAAATAGATTATGATGGTGTTTTTATCCCTTTTTCTGTTGTATTTTTGATGACTGAAAGACACTTGTTAGTATGAATACACAATGTGCAGCTACTCTTTTAATGAATATATGCTGGTTTTTACAATCTATCCATGTTGTTATATCTCATAGCTGTATTCAAAGTTGAATATTTTGTTCGGATACAATACATGTTGGATATAGTGTTGGAAACTTGTTGTATTTTGAAAGCTAATAAGAACTTGTTAGTAAGAATACACAATGGATAGTTGATGTCTTTTATGAATACACAATGGGCAGTTAATGTATTAATGTTGTTATTTTCATCACACAGCTTTATTCAGGGTTTGTATCATATGGTTGTATCTGCATACAGTATATATTTAATTTAGTCATTTGTTATATACTTTAGTGGCACATATACAGTATATGTGGAAGAGTTGTAGGGCCATATGATGTTGACAGAAGCATCACTGAGGGAAGTGACTATGCACATCTAGAGAAGTGTGGGACAGGTGATGTTAGTTTTGCAGCTGTTACTATCGCGGCTCACAGAGATGTTGGCACCATTCAGTATGGTCTAACTAAGAAAGACTATAATTTTTATGGTTATTTGAATCAATTGAGGACATCCACCTTATAGTTGAGAAACTTCGGGATGTGCATTTTCCTCAAACCAAGCAACAGTTATTTGGCATTGGTCAGGTTTACTAAATAGGCATTCTTAGGTCGTATTCTTGTTGCTATTTTCATCACATAGATATATTTTAGAGCTGTATTCACACATTGTTGTATCTTGATACAAAATTGATAAGATGCAATCTATGATCCTATGTTTTGATAATTGACAAACTGATGGCGAACCGACAAGAGACCTGGTCTACGATCTGTTTTGAATAGACCGCGTGCACTCAGTGGCATAAGTTTAAACAACTATAAAGCTGCACTGTACAATAACAGTGTTGCAGCCTATGCCTCAGGTCAAAATTTGGATGGGAAGTCTCCATCACATCCCACATGTGGCCTAATATATATTCAACATGTCCTAACATATTGTGCAACACTTGGAAAACCTAAAATCACTTTAAAAAGTGTAACCGTCACAAAATTCCCAAGTGTTCAACTAACAGAGCTGAGAACAAACTGAAGGACCAGATGCTAACTTGGAAGATATCCAAGTCTCTTGGTTTGTCTTAAGCTTTGTTTCATTTGTACTTAAATTATTAACCTACTCCTCTTATTTGAGAAGCTATTTGTAGGTATTTAAAAGTGTCAAAGTCAGTTTGTTGGAAGTGTGTTTCCACATGCTCTTAAGAGGTACATTAGGCTAGGACTAGTCTAAGTGTATTAGTGTCCTTAGCTAGAGTTAGCTAAGTGGAGTTCCTTGCAATCAGAGTATTGCAAGATTTGAGGGACTATGTGAGTTAGTTCCTAGATTACATAAGCGTTATTGTAAGGGTGAGGGGGTATGGGAGTAAATTCCTGGCTTACAATAGAGTTGTAATCTGAAGTTGCTCGGTTAGTGGAGTTGAAATCCTACTGGGGTAGGTCGTGGTTTTTAATCCCTTGAGCAAAGAGTTTTTCATGGTAAAATCTTGTGTCCTTTACTTAATGCACTGTACAAGGGAACTGATAGAGGACCGGGTCCCTTCATATTCTGTTTGGTAAATGCAAGGCCTCTATCAATTGGTATCAGAGCCGGCCCTTTCTAAAAGGCTAACACCTAGAAAGGATCCTTAGTCTAATGGCTGCTCTACCAAACTCAAAATAAGGACACTCGATGACAACACAACCAGGGGCCAATGATGAATCCAACATGGAACATTTCACCCGCAAGTTTCAAAGGATGATTATCAGGAAAAAAAGATCATGCAAAAAGAACTTTATTCCCAAGCGAGCATACGATGAATATGAGTCAATCGTCTCACTCATGACCAAGTCAGATCCAGATGGTGAAGATAAGAAAGTCAAGAATGAAATAGATCGAGGGGAAATGGTACATAGACAACGACTTCTCGAAGCACATGACCGGTAAAAAGGAAAACTTTCTCTCACTCAAAGCTTTTCAAGGTGGGAGTGTATCCTTTGGAAACTATACGAAGGGGTACATTCCTGGAGTAGGCAACGTCGGGAGGACACTTTCTCATGCCATAGAAAATGTATACTTCATAAATGGTCTGAAGTATAGCCTGTTAAGTGATTCTCAAATCTATGACAGAGGAAATTTAACGACCCTCCCGGTCGTTATGAAAAATGTAGGATCACCCCACCAAATAAAACCCTCCCAAAGGTAGAACAAGCTAATAGAAACTCGATTGTATAAGTCTAAGAACTGAAAACTTGACTTGTTTGTGATTGTTATTTAATTTTGTGGAGTTGATCGAGGGGTGACATAGGAAATTAGAACTCCGTTGGGAATTCCGAGGCCATGGGTGGATTCGTATGATGTTTTTATGTATACGTGCATGTCTTGTTTGTGTTTGTGAGGCCTCAGATGAAATGTTGGCTGATAGAATGGAAAACTGGCAAAAAAGTCGAGCTTACCGCCCAAATGGCACCGCTGCGGCGGGGTGGGTACCGCTACGGCGGCACCACTATAGTGGTGAGTCCCTCGCTGCCAGTGGTCAAGCTCAGTTTGGGTGTCCGTTGTGACAGGCAATGTCCTGCTATGGCGATGTCACCATAGCGGGATATGGCTCGCCATAGCGGAGGTCGGGGTTCCTTTGGTCCGTTATAGCAGGTACTTGGCCGCTATAGTGAGACCACTGCAGTGATGGTTTGACTGCCGCAACGGTCGTCGGGGGCAGAATACCGTGTTTTAAACACTTAGTTCAGAATTCTTTATTCATAAAACT
Source organism: Lycium barbarum (assembly GCF_019175385.1). Lineage (NCBI taxonomy): Eukaryota > Viridiplantae > Streptophyta > Magnoliopsida > Solanales > Solanaceae > Lycium > Lycium barbarum. Next base: position 15,760,818 of record NC_083344.1, on the reverse strand, counting down.
CCAACACAATTCCCCACAAGCACCTAGGGCAAAATTCAAAGCTAGGGCAAGAATATGATTGAGAGGTAAGTCTTATCCATCCCTTTCAATCATTCTGTATCATCTTCATGATTATCATCCCTTTTATGGGTCTTTAATGGTGAAATTAGTAATAGTAACCCTAGAACTTAATAAACCTTCTATATTTGATGGGTTAGGATTGTTGTCACTTATTTATCATCTAATGTCTTGGGTTAGCTCCTCTTAATCATGATTTGAACCTCTAGAGCCATGACCTAAGCGAATTGAGACTTAGAGTTCCATAAAAATGGTTGCTTGGGCATGGAAACTGCTTGTAATTGGGGTGTTGATTAAATATTGTTATAGTTCGATGGTTAGTGATTACTAAGGCCCTTGTTAGGTTGTTTTACACCTAGAAATCATTCACCCATTGGAATGGGGCTAAAGGGAAGGGTGTCCTGCGTTGATTTTGTGATTAGAATAATTGTGACTCCTTGAGCATTCTAATTTCCAGACTTTGAACGTTCTGAGGCTTTACGACGGGAAAAGCTGTAGTAGAGGATTCGAGTTATTCCAGCTCTACATTTGAGGTAGGTTACGGTCTACTTGAGTTAGACTTTGATTAGTTGATTGTATGTGTTGTGAATTCTATAGGAGAAAGAATGTCTAGTCTTCATTCATGGTATTTGTAGTTGAACTCCTATATGCAATTGGTTGAGTCACCGTGTAGGCTTCGTGCCAATAATCATGTGTGTTAAATCTACAGTTGATATTATTGTGATGAGAAGTTAATATGACCTTCTCGGTGAAATTGTGATACGAAATGATGATTTGAGCATTGATAATAAGAGGGCAAGAAATACTATTATGAATAGATATATGAAAAGGCACAAATGTGACCTAGATTATGGGCTCGTGGTCCGAGGTTCATTCCAAAAATGAGGGATACATTTATGTGGGCCGCGTTCGAGGTTCTTTCCAGAGCGGAGGTTTATGCTCGGGTCCGATTAATATCCGAAACGAGTAGTACATGGACACCATGGGTCCCCTGCAGGTCATGACTACGAAACAATGACATCAATTAGCATGCGTGTACAGTGAGTATGGTTATTGTGGTAGACTTATTCCCGCTTGTGGTTTCCGTTGATTTGATTTCTTGATATCTTAGGTGACTTGATTTGTGTTTACCCTTAGTTGACTTTGTTGTGGTTTATTGATTTCATGTTTGTTGGCTGGCTTGTTTATTCTATTAATTTTATGAGATATGCATGATACTAATCTTGGTCGGCCTATGATATCTACCAGTACATAGTGATTGAACTGATACTATCTTGCTGCATTCTTTTGAGTGCAGATTGTGACACAGAGACTGTTACCCGCCCTCACATCTAGCGTTGAGGCCGTTGTTGACAGATTTAGGGTGAGCTTCTATCCATGCCAGGCCGCCCAAAAATCTTCCTTTATGATGTATACTTCTACTCCAGACATTTTGGTTATTTGTTTGACAGATTTCATTCCTTAGACATGTTTTAGATTAGAGTCCTTGTATGGTGACTTTCGAATTTTGGGGATTTGTATTAGTCAGGACTTCCGCATTTACTTTATTGTTTTATGGCATGACTTATTTTATTATCTTGTGCATGAATGAGTAATAACAGATTGAATTGGTTAATATAAACACGGACTTGAATAAATAGATGACTTGTGTGTTGGTTCGCCCACTAGGATTTAGTGTGGGTGCCAGCCATGGTGGGTTGGGTCTTGACAGAGTTGGTATCAGAGCATTAGGTTCGTTGATCTCATCGTACAATGACATATCTAGTAGAGTCTTGCGAATCGGTACGGAGACGTCTGTACTTATCTTCGAGAGGCTATCAGACACTAGGAAAATTCCCTTTTCTTTCCTTCTTTCCTGCTACTTGATTCCAATTGTTATCTGATGATTCTGTTACACCCCGTACTTGAGGAAAAGCAGTTATAAAATTTGAGCGTAAGTATGTTGAACTATGGCTAAGTAAAACAACTTTGGAGTATAAGGGATGAAGCATTATTAAGTACATTTTATGAGTAAAGGATGCATATGAGGAATTCCGGAAGGTCCTATAAGGAAATGAGTGGAAAACGTTGAGTTAGTATGACTTTGGAAGAAGATGTGCGCTACTTCGAAGGACAACAATGAGCCAACTTAGGGAAAGAATATCGTTTAGTATATGAAGAGTTTTGAAGTAAAGCGAAAGCCTAAATTGAAGATCACGAAGTCTAGTTTCCAACGCAACAAACCGCTTGTCGATACGACATCGAAGTAGAGAATTATGAACCTTACAAGTCAGGCTGGCAGAGCAGAAACGCGCAGCTACCGTGCGCGACATGCGCGCTATAGTACTCGAAAATTCTAGGTCGGTGTTAACCAACCCTAAAACATTATAAAAGGGGTTTTACCCTTTATTTTTTCATCCAAACACCCCAAAATATTACCTAACCCCCTAGAACATTCTCCCAACTTCCTCCATAGAATTTTAGCCAAAATCAAGTGAAACCCTGGGATTTAGGCTCGGGAAGCGTATAAGGTCTTGTAGTTCTTGTTCTAAACAATGAATCTCGACGAATCAAAGGAGGCCGCCGAAGATAAATAAGATTTCAAGCCCTACAAACCTTGATTGAGGTAAGGATATTCTTTACTATAGGTATTATGAATTGTACCATGGAAATTTAGTTGTTAAAGCTTCGTAAAGTCTAGTGATTGGTTGAGAAATTGGTGAAACATCGTGTGGGATATTTTATTGAGCATATTAATGTTAACGATGATGTTGTTTATATTGGTGTTGCTATTTTTGTTGTTTTGTTGGTATTCTGATTTCGGGCTAGGAATATAAACAGGGGAGATGCTGCCCGAATTTCGGCAGATTTTAAGGGGATTTAATTTTAGGGCTTAAGAGAACCATATGACAATAAGCCTAAAAATAGTATAAATTCTCTTGGATGTATATTTACAAGCTTGGAAGGATAAGGGTTAAGTAGTTAAGGAGACCAAAAGGTGTGTTAAGGATGTTCCTTCTTTTCTAGGCATGATTCCATATATGGTAGGAGCGTAAAGAACCGTATGACTAGGGATTTGTCAAAGTAGAGTTTGTCATATTATTGAATAGTTTTTGAGTGTTACGTTATTCTTTCCGAGGGGCCACATCTCTTCCCTATGTCCTTGAGTTTATAGAGAGACAGAAGAGACATGTTACAGTATCAGTGTTTTTCAGCATATGCATGATAATCGACATGATATACATATATATTTTTCTTTAGCCTGGCCACTTGGTCAGTGAGACATTTTCTTTAGCCTGGCCACTTGGTCAGTGAGACAGATTGCCTGGCCTACGGGCCAGTGATACAGATATGTCCGGCCTACGGGTCAGTGAGACAGAGTGCTTGGCCTACTGGTCTGTGTGACAGAATGCCCGATCGACGGTTTAGTGAGACAGATTGCCTGGCTGACGGGTTAGTGATACAGATATGTCCGGCCTACGGGTCAGTGAGACAGAGTGCTTGGCCTACTGGTCTGTGTGACAGAATGCCTGATCGACGGTTTAGTGAGACAGATTGCCTGGCTGACGGGTCAGTGAGAATTTTCAGTTGCCTGGCCACTTGGTCTGTGAGATATACAATAGTATTATATTGCATTTCATATGAGATAGGTCAAGTGAGATTTTCAGGGCATTTTTTGGCCTCCAGATTGTATTATTTTCAGTTCAGTTTCAGTTATTCCATTGCCTTACATACTCAGTAATAGTTTTGTACTAACGTCCTTTTTGCTTAGGGCAGCTGCATTGATGCCCACAGGTTCAGGTAGCCAGATAGATCATCCAGCTCAATAGGTCTTCCACTCACCTACAGTTAGGGCGCTCCACTTGGTTTGGAGCTGCAGTCCCTTTTGGTATGCTATATTGATATATATATATATATATATATCGGTATGATGGGGCCTTGTCCTATCCTTTCTACAGCTCATGTTCCCTAGAGGTCTGCAGATAGTTGTATGTTGTTGGGATGTTATGTAGCCTTGTCGGCTCTCATTTTTGTTGTACAACAATACATAGCAGCCTCGTCATCTTGCTCAGTTGTGTATATATATTTTAGGTGTGTGTGGGCGCAATTCAGACGAGATAGTCAGCATTTATATGTGTATATATATATATATATATATATATATATATATATATATATATATTGTTATTGTCTGTGTGCAGGTGGTCCTTATCAGATTTTCAGATTTAGAGTGGTTCGGTCTGGCCTAGTTTGGCACCGAGTGCCGAGCAGGCCTAGTTTGGCACCGAGTGCCGGGCACGCAGCTCCAGATTTAGGGCGTGAAAAACTTGGTATCAGAGCAGTTCTGTCCCAGGGATGTCTACAGACCGTGTCCAGTAGAGTCTTGTTTATGGGTGTGAAGCGCACCACACTTATAAACAAGAGGATGCAGGGCATTTAGGAACCATTGACCCTTCCTTCTCATCTTGGATTATGCCGTAGAGCTAAATTATAGGATGTGATGTCCCTGATTTTAACCCTAAATGTTTTGATTGTGGATAAGCAGTTGATTATGCCGCTATGAGGTAATTGATAAGAATTGAAGTTGATACCCTGAAAGGTATGTTTCCTGCCTTACTAATATTGATAGAATTTGATATAAGAACTTGAGCTAGATATTACAGGTAATTGTGATCACTCTGTGAGGTATTTGATGTGTTTACTGGCCGTGTGCAGAAATGAGGCAGTAAGAAGTATAGAGGAAACTTTGCCAAAATTTTTACAAATTGAATTGTTTGAATGTCTATGCTATAGAGAAAGAATGAAGGTAAAATATGACAATCGGATGTTTGGTAAGTTATGATTGAATGAACAATTATGAGATGCTTTCAAAGAGAAGTTTTAGAATGATTTTAATTTAATTAAAGGGAAGAACCTTGGAGGGGAAAAATGATTAGTAATTAAAGGAACTAGAATAAATTGCATTCGAGATTTCGGAGACTTAAGACTCATTGAAGATATAGGGAAAGTTGACACCAAGGATTTAAATGCAGTATTACGATTTATAGATTGGTGAGTAAAAGATAACGAAAAGATACTGATATGGGAAAGGAAGTTAACGAGTAGGGGAAAGTTTTACTCTAGAAGTTTATATATACATAAGATTAGGACGGGTTGATGATAGGCACACAGAATAGTTTTATCGGACTTTCCTATATGATGTGAGTTTACATTAGGATTCAGAAGTTACCAATCATTCGACTTCAAGGGGATTCTGAGTATTTGATAGTTGGTACTATTTTGAGAATCATTATGGCTGAGTTACTTCGGGTATTAATGATGACTTGAACTCAAGAATGAGAAATGGTTAGGTAAGTTGGAATTGCAATTATGATTGTCTATATAACTTCTAAATGTGATGTTTCTTAGCCGATGAAGGAAGTAGAGATTGTATCAACCTCAGGAATATGTGGTGTATTTGTAGCTAATCCTTATAAGAAGGATTCATCTCAATCTTTTCAGACGGGTGTTGTGAAGGTTATTTGACGATAGAGAAATTAGGTGCGATGTCAGTTTATGTGTAAGGAGAGAAGAGAGTAGGTGTACAAGTGAAGCTAAAATATTGCAAGGATCGATTCGGTTGCTATATGAAAGTAAAGGAAGCAAGGGTGATCATCTTAGACAAAGAGACAGGGTACAAGTACGAGTAAAGAATTTTAAGTACAGTTATATCGCTAGGATTTATAGTTAGGATGTAGAGAGATATGCTAGGAAGACCAACAGATTTAGACATATGAAAAAAACGAATATGAGAAACCAGAATAGCCCAAGGGAAATTAGGAGCATATGAGCTTTACAATTAGAATTTCGAAATGACCGCGAGGTATGAGTCTGGCTAGCTGGGAAAAAAGAGAGGGGAGCTGTATTAAAGCCACAGATTCAGGACAAAATCAAATGGCAATGGGATATCTCACAAGAAAATGTGTTGAAAAACGATAAAAAGATAAGTCACGAGTGGCTACATTGAGTATTATGTATACCCTTATGATTGATTTTATGACATGTTAAAAGTATTGATTGTGATGTATGTCAAAATTGAGGTAGCAAGCGCTACTGAGAGAATTAGGATTGGGTTTTCTGGGGAATTAAAGTCAGATAGCGGTAACGTGACCAAATATGTAAGCACGAGCATTAGGAAAAAGAAGGTTATGATATCACGAAGGGGAGAGAAACTTGGACAAGGGAAACGTATACCCATTGAGGATCAGGTAATATATTTGAGGAAAAGGTTAGGATGAAAGCAGGAAAGCAGACAATAGGATCAAATTTAAATAAATAAGCGGGAGATAGAGTAATGTTGTACGTGACAAACGATGAACGTGAGGACCCCAAAACCAACCTATACGTCTTCATAACTAGAACCAAGAAGGCTGTAAATAATGGACAACGGTGCATCCTTGAGAAGAAATTATCAGGTCTTATGAGAGCGACGAGGAGATTTTAAACTCCTAAGATTTAACCAAGAGAATAGATGTGAAACCATGATTGGTATGCCTACTTAAGGGGAGAAAGTACCCCAAGAAGAGATTTTCAGCGTCAAAAGGGATTCACACTCGTAACGAAACACTCTAAAGTCTCCTAAGCTAAGAGTAAAGAATGACTAATGGCAACAGGCATTTTACAAGTAAAACAAAACAGAAGTAACTATGACGACTAAAAGAAGGAGGAGGTATCAACGAAATGGTTAAAGGGAATTATGTGGCTGCCGACAACAATGTTACACCTCCCATTTTATTGCAAGGATATTTTTGGCTTATTAGTGGTGTGTACCTTCAGTTCAGTAATCCGCACCAGAGCTTTGGTCACAAGATATTTTACTTTGTATGTGTATAGGAGTATAAGTATGCATTTTTGACATTATGAGGGAATTAGAAGTGAAACGAATCAAATTGAAGTAAAATGGAGCAGTTCAGAAAACTGTTAAAACCAGTCAGCGTCGACGGCCCAAGGGACGGACCGTCAACAAATCGACGAGCCGTCATCTGGCACCGTCGATGAGGTTCTACACTCAGACATTTCAGGCGGCAGTTCGACGAGGCATGATGACGGACCATCGACATGCCGACGACCGTCGACCCTGCTCGTCGACCCGCGGATCTGGAACTTTCCAGCCCTGGTTATAAATATAAGATCCCACGTTTTATTCCATTATTTCTCCCAAAACCAGATCCTATATCTCTCTAGAATCCTCTAAAACCCTCCCTCTATTTTCTACAACAAATCTATACCAAGAAACCAAGATCAAAAGCAAAGACTAAGAGATTCATGTACTAGGAAGCCTATTAGGGTTTGTGAAGAGTAAGAATTTCCCTGGCATGCAAGTGAAGGATTTTATTGTAATGGAGTAGGGTGACTCAAGGCTAATTCCCAAGTGATTAAGGTGAGTTTTATGTTTATTTGATACGATTTAGAGTACTAAGGGGTTGAAAGACTTGGATTATGGAAAGGAGGAGAATATGGAGTGCAAATATGAAAATAATGATATTCTTGAATCATGACTTGACTTGATTCATAGTTCTTGCAATGTAATGAGTATAATACTACTATAAATAGTATTAAAGATATTGTAGAGGCATTGTATGAGGACGGATACAGTATGGTGCTATAGTTAGGGTTATAAAAGGGTTTGATAGGAAATGTTGAGCATTCAATAATGTCTAGCTTGATGAAGTTGTTGATTAAGATATTGTGGGTGTTGTTATTCATATCGGGAGTTATTTATTATATGGAGGAACTCATCGAGATAAAGTAAGATGTTACCCAATTTTCGTTAGCTTTAGCTTAAGCCTAAGTATGTCTTCGATTATCTAATTTTAGTACGAACTCTCTTGAAGGTAGAAACGTGAATATTGGAGGGAAGCGTTCAAGTGATAAAGTTAGCAAAACATAAAGGTATGTAAGGCTAGTCCCTTCTTTTCTAAGGCATGACTCATATGACATGACTTCCTTTATTGTTCCATGACCTTCTTACATTCCGGAAAATATGAGTCGATGTTTATAAAGAGCTTCATATGAGATAAAGATAAGAGCTATGTCATGAGTATGATAACGATAATGATGAGTCTAAGTCTAGAGATCCAAAATCTTATGATATGATATTTCCATAAAGGTAATGATCCCTATACAATTCTTTGATGTTATATATTGTTGCTATACTCACCTTATGATGCTAGTTCCTTCAAGGTGGGGTATGATGATTATAATTACTCCATAATGGAATCGGGGGTTCTCGACCTTACGTCACCCCGATATAGTTATAGATTATCTTGAGTTCTAATACATGCTTTATGATAAGTATATGATGAAGAGTTTACATTGTGCCTAGATGGCCGGACATGTCACCACGAAGGCGGGCTGCATAGGAGTACACCGTGCCTAGAGGGTCGGACATGACACCACTAGTGGGCGGCGTGCGATGGTTACCCGTACATGGGTTAACGATGATGGTATTTGTGATATGCAAAATATGTGTTTTCTTTAAAGGGTTAAGCAGGTTATATCTTTACCTCATGTTTCATGATTCCTTTATTGTGTTAATAGTATTCATACCTTACATACTCAGTACATTTATCGTACTAACGTTCTTTTCTTTTTGGACGCTATGTTCATGCCCACAAGTAGATAGGGAGACGGTGCAGATCCGTAGGAGCTTATCAGTGGATTCACAGGAGCACTCCACTATTTCGGAGGTGGTACTTATGATCATATTGTTTTGTGTATATATTTGGGCATGACGGGGCCCTGTCCCTTCCTTATGTCTAGTACTCTAGTAGAGGCTCTTAGATACGTACGTGTGGGCAGTTGACATCCCATGATGAGCACATTGTACTCTTATATATCATTTTTGCAGTCGTGAGGGCTTATGTATATAGACTTGTGCTGCTTGGGAGATTATATATGTTCAAGTTAAGTATGATGATTAGCTTAATGTGAGGTGCTCGGTAGTCAGCTCCGGGTACCCGTCGTGTCCCCTAGTTGAGTCGTGACAAAAGTGGTATCAGAGCAATTCTGTCCTAGGGTGTGTCTATGAGCCGTGTCCAGTAGAGTCTTGTTTAGGTGTGTGAAGCGCTCCACACTTATAAACAAGAGGCTGCGGGGCATCTAGGAAAAATGACCATTCTTCTTCTTATTATATCATGCCATAGAGCCATGTTATAAGGTTTTCTCCTCCCTAATTGCGCGTTATGATTTCTGTGATGCCGCTAAAGAGAAAAGCTACAGCCGCCCCGAAGGGCGGGGTTTCGACATAAAGATGGATAGAAAGGGAGCCGCCAACGAATATAGAAGAAGGTGAATCTCATAATGAGACTCCATCAAATACCTCTAACACTCCGCCTAATCTAGAAGGGCAAGAGGGGGCTTTAGCTCGGGCTCCTATTCCTCCAGTTCCTCCATCGGGTGCTTCGGGTCAACAAATGATCGAAGCTATTCAGTCATTGACACAGTTAGTTGCCATCCAGGCACAGCGGCAGGGTACGGGTTCAGGTGACAGGGCGACTAGTGCTAGAGCCTGTGATTTTATGAGTTTGAACCCTTCAGAGTTTTTCGGGTCAAAATCGGATAAACACCTATAAGATTTTATTGATGAGATGTTGAGAACATTGAAAATTATCCATGCCTCCGATACTGAATCTGTGGAGTTAGCATCTTATAGACTCTGGGATATAGCGGTCCTTTGGTATAATAACTGGATATCTTTGAGAAAGGAAAATGCACCTCCCCCGGTTTGGCAGGAATTTATGGATGCTTTTTTTCGTAATTATTTGCCACCCAAGGTTCGAAGGGCCCATGCGAATAGGTTTTTGAATCTAAAGTAAGGGAATATGAGTGCTCGGGAGTATAGCCTTCACTTTAATTCATTAGCCCGGTATGCTCCCACTATGGTGGCCGATATAGGAGATAGAGTGCATAGATTTGTGAGTGGCTTAGGGCCACATTTGTTCAAAGATTGTTTGACGGCTTCATTGCAAGAGGGGATGGATATTTCTCATATTCAGTCCCACGCCCAGAACTTAGAAGAGCAACAACATCCGCGAAGGGGTGAGCGCGATATTGATAGAGGGCAAAGTACGAGGGCCAGATCTGTTGGTGCTGGAAGCGACTATAGAGGGGGATCGAGGCAGTTATATTCTATACATTCAGGCCAGTCGGCAACTAGTGCACCCTCTCGGTTTGCAGGCAGGACATTTGATCGCTCCATTTATTCAGGACAGGGTCAGAGCTCGAGAGCTTCGAGTTCCCAGTTCGGGGGTGATCATAGTCAGAGGAGACCACCGGTTCCGCAATGTAGTCAATGAAAAAAGCTACATTCAGGCCCGTGTTACCAAGGTTCAGATGCTTGTTATGTTTGTGGAGAGACTGGGCACTTGATGCGTGATTGTCCTACGAGGTACGGTAGAGGTGGGGTTCAGCCCACAAGATCAGGAGTTGGTTCTTCCTCATCTGTGCACCCGATAGGGCAGACTCCCTAGATTCCAGCAGGCCGTAGTCGGGGCAGAGGGGGAGTATCCAGTTTAGGTGGCACTCAGCCCCATATTTATGCTCTCTCTGGACGTCAGGATCTTGAGTCTTCCGCAGATGTGGTTACAGGTATATTGACTATATTCTCTCATGATATTTATGCACTGATTGATTCAGGTTCCACATTGTCTTATATCACCACGTATATTGCTGATCGTATTGGGTGAAACCCAAGCCAATTAAACCTTTTGAGGTATCTACTCGGGTTGGTGATCCCGTAATAGCTAGACAAGTGTAAAAAAATTAGGTGGTGGTAGTATGTAAACGTCAGACTATTGCCGATTTAATTAAGCCGGAAATGTTAGATTTTGATGTGATTATGGGCATGGAATGGTTGTGCTCTTGTTATTCCAATGTCGATTGCCGAACGAAAGTAGTTCGATTCCAATTCCCGGGAGAACCCGTGCTTGAATGGAAAGGTAACACAACATCTCCAAGGGGTAGGTTTATTTCCTATCTCAAGGCTAGGGAGATGATTGCCAAAGGCTATATTTATCATCTAGTCCTAGTTCATGACACCGAAGCAAAGCCACCGACTTTTCAATCCGTCCCGGTAGTGAGTGAATTTCCGTATGTATTTCCAGATAAACTCCCAGGTCTTCCTCCAGAAAGAGAGATTGATTTCACATGTATCACCGGATACTAAACCAATCTCTATTCCTCCTTACCGGCTGACTCCTGTAGAATTGAAAGAGCTAAAGGAACAACTGAAAGATTTACTTGAGAAGGGGTTTATTAGGCCCAGTTTGTCACCGTGGGGAACACCTGTCTTATTTGTGCGAAAGAAAGATGGTTCTTTACGAATATGTATTGATTATAGGCAGCTGAATAAGGTAACGATAAAGAATAAATATCCGCTACCTAGGATTGATGATTTGTTCGACCAATTACAGGGTGCCAAATGGTTTTCCAAAATAGATCTGAGGTCGGGTTATCATCAAGTGAGAGTTAGAGAAGAATATATTCTTAAAACAACTTTTAGAATGAGATATGGCCACTATGAATTTCGAGTGATGTCATTTGGATTGACTAATGCCCCGACAGTGTTTATGAATTTGATGAATAATGTATTCAAGCCTCTCTTAGATCTGTTCGTGATCATGTTTATTGATGATATTCTGGTATATTCTCAGACAGAATTCGAGCATGCAGACCATTTGCGTATTGTCCTTGGGATTCTTCAGACTCGTGAATTGTATGCTATGTTTTCGAAATGTGAATTCTGGCTGAATTTTGTAACTTTTCTAGGCCATATCATTTCAGCTGATGGCATTCAAGTGGATACTCATAAAATTGAAGCTGTGAAGACTTGGCCAAGGCCTACAACGCCCACAAAAGTCCGTAGTTTTCTGGGATTGGCCGGCTACTATAGAAGATTTGTGGAAGGCTTTTCCTCTATTTCAGCACCATTGTCGAACAACACCATTGACGAAGCTAATTCAGAAATTAGTGAAATTTCAATAGATTGATGCTTGTGAACGCAGTTTCCTAGAAGGGCCAGACGGTCATGTTATGTATTTTGATGCCTCTGGTGTGGGGTTAGGTTGTGTGTTCATGCAGCACGGTAAAGTCATCGCCTATGCTTCAAGGCAGTTGCGAAAACATGAAAAGAACTATCCGACCCATGATCTTGAATTGGCTGCGGTTATTCATGCACTGAAGATGTGGAGACACTATTTGTATGGCATTCATGTCGATATTTATACAGATCATAAAAGTCTCCAATATATTTTCAAGCAGTAGGAGTTGAATCTTCGGCAGAGGCAGTGGTTAGAATTACTGAAAGATTATGATGTAAGTATCTTATACCACCCCGGAAAGGCGAATGTAGTAGCTGATGCACTTAGCCGTAAATCAATGGGAAGTCTATGTGAGGTACCTTCGGAGAAGAAAGAATTAATTCATGAGCTCCACCAACTAGCCAGCCTTGGGGTTCGCCTAATTGATTCAGGCAATGCAGGAATTGGTATTCATAACCCAACCGTTTCATCCTTAGATATGGAGGTGAGAGAGCACCAATATGAGGACTCTCAGTTGAGTCACTATAGATATACCTTTTATAAGGAAGAGAAGTCGCCATTTGAAGTTTCTACAGATGAAGTTTTTTGATACCGAGACAGGTTATGTGTTCCAAATGTTGCAGAACTACGTCGTCGGATTCTAGAAGAAGCTCATTATTCTCGGTATTCTATTCACCCAGGAGCGAAAAAGATGTATCATGATCTCAAGCTATTGTATTGGTGGGATGGAATGAAGAAGGACATAGCAGAATTTGTAGCTCAATGTCCAAATTGCCAGCAAGTGAAAATCGAACATCGAAAGCCGGGAGGATTATTGCAAGCAATGGAGATTCCAACTTGAAAATGGGAAGTGATCAACATGGATTTCATTGTAGGGTTACCTCGTTCCCGAAGCAAGTTTGACTCCATATGGGTGATCGTGGACAGACTCACAAAATCAGCTCATTTTCTTCCGATCAAAACCGCATATGCGGTAGAAGATTATGCAAGGTTGTACCTTAAAGAGATTGTGCGACTTCATGGTGTCCCGATATCTATTATCACAGATCGAGGAGCACAATTTACAGCTAAATTTTGAAAGTCTTTCCAAGAAGGTTTGGGTACTCAGATAAGGCTTAGCACAGCGTTTCATCCACAAACTGATGGGAAAGCCGAATGCACTATTCATACCTTGGAGGACATGTTGCGGGCATGTGTGCTAGATTTCAGGGGTATTTGGGATGACCACTTACCTCTCACTGAGTTCTCATACAACAAAAACTATCATTCCAGTATTCAAATGGCCCCGTATGAAGCTCTATATGTAAGGAAGTGTAGATCCCCAATTGGGTGGTTTGAAATATGAGAGGTACATCTAATAGGCCTTGAGTTGATTCAACAAGCGGTGGAAAAGGTCAAGGTTATTCGAGACCGACTATTGATAGCCCAAAGCCGTCAGAAGTCTTATGCGGACAACCGTCGATGAGACTTAGACTTCTAAGTTGATGATTGGGTATTCTTCAAGGTATCACCGATGAAAGGCGTGATGAGATTTGGTAAAAAGGGAAAATTAAGTCCTCGATACATTGGACCTTATAATATTGTCCGCAAGATAGGACAAGTGGCATATGAACTGGACTTACCCTCAGAACTTGAATCAGTCCATCCAGGTTTTCATGTATCGATGCTCCGTAAATGTGTCGAAGATCCTACAAGGATCGTGCCGGTAGGTGATGTTCAAGTTATATAAAATTTGGCTTATGAGGAGGTACCTATTGTGATACTAGATAGGCAAGTACGGAGACTTAGAAACAAAGCAGTAGCATCAGTTAAGGTCTTGTGACGGAACAATAATCGAGAGGAAGTGACTTGGGAAGCAGAAGAAAACATGAAGTCCAAGTACCCGTACTTATTCCAACTCCCGGAAGAGATCCAAGATGGGACATCAATATGAAGAGGTATGTATGCTTTTTTTTTTTATGCTTTCGGTCGTGTGTGGCCATAGTTTCCTGCTATTGTGTTGTGGCCCTGTGAGGCAATGTTATTACGGGATGTTGTGATAGGATGGTAGCACACATATTACAAAGGAAACTCTGGCAAAATTTTTGTAGGATTCTCGAGAACTTAACATTCGAGGACGAATGTTTTTAAAGGGGGGAAGGATGTTACACCTCCTATTTTATTTCAAGAAGATATTTGGCTTATTGGTAGTGTGTACCTTCGGTTCGGTAATCCGCACCAGAGATTTGGTCACAAAACATTTTATTTTGTATGTGTACAGGAGTATAAGTATGCATTTTTGACATTACAAAGGAATTAGAAGTGGAACAAATCAAATCGGAGCAAAACGGAGCAGTTCAGAAAAACTGTTGAAACCAGTTAGCGTCGACGGCCCAAGGGACGGACCGTAGACACGTCGACGAGCCATCGTCTAGTACCGTCGATGAGGTTATCCACTCAGACATTTCAGGCTGCAGTTCGACGAGGCACGTCGACGGACCGTTGACACGCCGACGACCGTCGACGCTGCTCGTCGACCCGCGGATCTGGAACTTTCTAGCCCTGGTTATAAATATAAGATCCCACATTTTATTCATTATTTCTCCCAAAAACAAATCCTATATCTCTCTAGTATCCTCTAAAACCCTCCCTCAATTTTCTACAACAAATCTATACCAAGAAACAAAGATCAAAAGCAAAGACTAAGAGATTCATGTATTAGGAAGCCTATTAGGGTTTGTGAAGAGTAAGAATTTCTTTGGCATGCAAGTGAAGAATTTTATTTTAATGGAGTAGGGTGACTCAAGGCTTATTCCCAAGTGATTAAGGTGAGTTTTATGTTTATTTGATATTATTGAGAGTATTCAGGGGTTGAAAGACTTGGATTATGGAAAGGAGGAGAATATGGAGTGCAAATATGAAAATAATGATATTCTTGAATCATGACTTGACTTGAATCATAGTTCTTGATATGTAATGTGTATAATTTTTCTATAAATAGTATTAAAGATGTTGTAGAGGCATTGTATGAGGACGTATGGTGCTATAGTTAGGGTTATAAAGGAGTTTGATAGGGAATGTTGAGCATTCAATAATGTCTAGCTTGATGAAGTTGTTGATTACGATATTGTGGGTGTTGTTATTGACATTGGGAGTTATTTATTATGTAGAGGAAGTCATCGAGATAAAGGAAGATGTTACCTAATTTTCGTTAGCTTTAGCTAAAGCCTAAGTATGTCTTCAATTATCTAATTTTAGTACGAACTCTCTTGAAGGTAGAAACGTGAATATTGGAGGGAAGCGTTCAAGTGATAAAGTTAGCAAAACGTAAAGGTATGTGAGACTAGTCCGTTCTTTTCTAATGCATGACTCCTATAACATGACTTCCTTTATTGTTCCATGACCTTCTTACATTTCGGAAAATATGAGTCGATGTTTATAAAGAGCTTCCTATGAGATAAAGATAAGAGATATGTCATGAGTATGATAACGATAATGATGAGTCTAAGCCTAGAGATCCAAAACCTTATGATATGATATTTCCATGAAGCTAATGATCCCTATACGATTCTTTGATGTTGTTCATTGTTGCTAAACCCACCTTATGATGCTAGTTCCCTCAAGGTGAGGTATGATGAGTATAATTACTCCATAATGGAATCGGGGGTTCTCGACCTTACGTCACCCCGATATAGTTATGATTATCTTGAGTTCTAATACATGCTTTATGATAAGTATATGATGAGGAGATTACAGCGTACCTAGATGTTCGGACATGTCACAGCGAAGGCGGGCTGCATATGATTACACTGTGGCTAGATGGCCGGACATGTCACCGCGAAGGCGGGCTTCATATGAATACATTGTGCTTGGAGGGCCGGACATAAAACCACTAGTGGGCAGAGTGCGATGGTTACTCGGACGCGGGTTAATGATGATAGTATTTGTGATATGCATAATATGTGTTTTCTTTAAAGGGTTAAGCAGGTTATATCTTTACCTCATGTTTCATGATTCCTTTATTGTGTTAATAGTATTAATACCTTACATACTCAGTACATTTATCGTACTGACGTCCTTTTCTTTTTGGACGCTGTGTTCATGCCCACAGGTAGACAGGGAGACGGTGCAGATCCGTAGGAGCTTATCAGTGGATTCACAGGAGCACTCCACTATTTCGGAGGTGCTACTTATGATCATATTCTTTTGTGTATATATTTGGGCATGACGGAGCCCTGTCCCGTCCTTATGTCTAGTACTCTAGTAGAGGCTCGTAGATACGTACGTGTGGGTAGTTGACGCCCCAGGATGAGCACATTGTACTCTTATATATCATTTTTGCAGCCGTGAGGGCTTATGTATATAGACTTGTGTTGCTTGGGAGATTATATATGTTAAGGTTGAGTATGATGATTAGCCTAATGTGAGGTGCTCGGTAGTCAGCTCCGGGTACCCGTCATGGCCCCCTGGTCGGGTCGTGACAAACAAGGAGAAGGTTAATGAGTCAGTAGGCTTGCGCAAATGAAAACAAATTGAAATTATAAGACAATGGTTGTGTGAAAGATGCAAAGATGCGATCATGTAGAAAACTAAGAAAATTCGAGATATATATATATGTGTGTGTGTGTGTGTGTGTACAAGTTTTAGTATCATAAAGGAAGATGAACACTCGATGAAAGAAGAAAGAAAAGGGTGTACTTTGTGAGGATTTCATCATAAGAACAAGAACCGACAAAACGCTAGAAGGACCATGATGCTTGGATGTGATGCAAACAAGTAGTTAAGAAGAATTATGGGACAAAATGAGCTAAGCTAATATGAGGACGAGTCGTGGGAATGGATGGTGTGGAGTATCAAATTTAATGGTATAGTATATACATAAATCAGAATTGGGAACCTAGAGCAAGGAGAATTTCAAGGATATTAAGAAGATAGTCGTAGAGGAAGACTAAGGCTAAAGGAGTGTGGTATGAATTTCGATGTCCCCATTAATTCATTAGCCTAAGGGACTACTGGTCATGAAAGGTAGAAGTGAAAAGTCAATAAAGAAGGTATCTGAATTGTATCCGATATGTATAAGCATTTTGATTTGATACAAGAACTCAACTCGGAAATAAGTTTAACCAAGCAATGAAAAGAACTCCGGCATTATATGGAATAGAGGAGTTGAAGGATCTCTAAGGTCGGCCATATGACTATCAAAGACGGTTAATACTCAAAGGTTATTGGTATATGAGAACATCCTTTAAAAGAGGGGAAGAACAAATTCAATTCTAAGATGAACTACAATATTCCCAAGCTCAAAAGAGGGAAATATACTGGACTGCAGAAGCCAAAATTAAATATTAATGAATATGTCAAGAATGTGCTAAATAAAAGTGAAAATGATTAGATGCAAGTATATCATGAGGAAAATATGGAAAAGAGAATAAGTTTCGCCAATACGATACGTTGTATTCCAGAATATGACTCGAATGACTCGCGCTGAATATTTTTAGGTACATTTAGATATGCAATAAAGTATTCTAAGAAGTAACAGAAGGAGCAAGAAAGGCCGCATGTGACCAGGGATAAGTATAAGGGACAATCGGGACTACTAAACAGAACTTGTAGCACTAGAAGAGATGAAAGCTTTAAAAGAGGAATATTTATAGGAATTTAAATAATCTTCAAAGGAAAGGAAGATAGTGTCACGACCCAAACCCCGTGGGCCGCGACTGGTACCCTAACTGGATACCCATACGTACCTATCTGATCGAATTCGAATCATACAGATTTTTTTTTTTTCGTTTCAAAACAGAAGTACGGAAATAGGCCGATGCAAATACGGCACGCGCGCAACCATACGTATATATACATATATACCTGAACATACAGACATTTACAAGTAAGCCGATAAGGCTAACATACAGACGAAACCCGTAACCCACACATCTATCTACAGGCCTCTACAGACATACAGAATCATATGACGGGACAGGGCCCCGCCGTACCCAGAATATACATACATACGGAGTACACAGAAGACAGAAAATATATACCAAAAGATATGCTCCGAGTCAAAGGAGCTCTTCGAATGGCAGAGTCAGAACCTACGCTGGCGGCGTGTCACCTGGCGCGTCTGTACCTGCGGGCATGTAGCGCAGCCCCCGAAGAACGGGGGTCAGTACGGAAAATGTACCGAGTATGTAAAGCAGCAACGTAACAGATATAAACATAGTCCGAACTAGAGTCACAGTAATATAACGGGCAAAATCATAAGTCAAACTGACGGACAGAGTTATGATCCAGACAGACATACAGAATCGTGTTACACACAAATGGACAGAATTATAGTTCGGACAGACAGACGAAATCATAATACGGACAGACGAGCAGAATCTGAATCCATACGGACATACAGAAGCAGAAGCCATACGGACAAACCGAAATAGTCGTAACATAGACGGACAGACAGACAGTAGTATGACGGACAGAATTATGCATGCAGAGTAGCACAGAGTCATACAAAATCATACAAAGGCGTGTGCTTTATAAATACAGATGGCACACGCATATATTCATACAGATCCCGGCCCTGTCTGGGGGCGCGGTAACAGAACCCGGCCCTCTTAGTACGGGACGCGGTGGACAGACAGAATCAAATCAGATCATATGCCATCCTGGCCGCCATCCCCATACACAGATCATACAGACATACAGATCCCGGCCCGTACGCCGAGGGACGCGGTGAACAATGCAGAGAAAATATGCACGATAACAGAACCTGGCCCGGGTCGCAGTGAAAGAATGCATTGAGACAGACACGAATCGATAAATGAGAAACCACCTACCTACAGACCTAACATACAGACTCGATCAATCAGAAGGGTGCCCAACGGCGAGCCAAAATCAGAATATCCAGATAGTATGCATAGCACGCGCTCATATCCTAGTTGGGAAGGCACGACAGATTTTCAGAATGGGATGCTCGGATGTTCAGAAATCATATTGTATAAATTACACAAAATAATAGTTCAGAAGTTTTTGGAGAAGATCGGACCAAGACAGAAGTATTTTAAAAATCGTACCGGAAGTATCGGGCCTTGTGGGCCCACCTCGGACCAACCCGAGGCTACATACGTAAATTACTGATGATTGACCTTATAAGGTCACCCATACTCATTCGGAAGTGTTCCGACTCCGTTTGGGGAAGTTTTGTGCAAAATCTCACTTTAAGGACAATTTGTAAGAAAATAGGTTCAATTGAACTGAAGGAATTAGAGCGGTTTTCCGTCTCGAATTCCGGGGAACGGAGTCGGACCTAAGGCTCGCGGCCGAGCCTACCACATCCAGAACATGCCTAGGAACGTAGAGAAGTGCTTCACATACCTCGATGGCGCCTTATGCTCGCTCGGCGTCAATCCAAATTTCGTCCAAAATCTGGAAATGGTCAAGTTTACCATTTGGTTAGTTTCATTCTTTCAATACCCCAAGCTTACACATACTTGCCTACCGAAATTTCGGCAGCATTTCCTCTGTATATACGACATCCCCAAAAGTTAAAACACAGCCAACAACCAACACAACAACCCAGAGAATGATATCAAAACAACAACAAACATCAAGACATACATTAAGGCATCATTAGCCAGCTTCCAACATAACGAAACATTTTTCGTTTCAAACTTACATTTCCAAACCAAACTTATTATTTTCGCATCTATTATCCATCAAGATCATTATAGCATACGTCGGAGGCATATCATACCATTTCCACACACTATACACACGATATACAAACATACAAACTTTCCATTAAAGCCACTAATTATCCAATTTTTCCAACCTTCCACATACAAGTTCATCAACACATTTTTACATTCCAAATTCATTATCCTTAATCATATTTTCAAGAAATCACGATAACGCGACATACTTTCCGACGACAACTTAATCAACAATTTCTTCGTTTTAGCTTAACCATTATCCTTCCGTCTACTTCATAAGGCCATAACAACACAATTAACATGCTAACAAGATTTAACTCACCTTCCAACATCAACACACACACACGGCCACACCCCAAAATTCTCAATTTTCCTTGATTCATTCAACTTTCATTTCTAATACAATCCCCACCATCCTACAACTAACTTACACAAGAATTCAAGCCATTAAAAGCATGCAATACATATATATGCATTCGGCCACCACCCAAGTTGTTCAACACACAAAATTTCCATGTTTTTCCTTCATTCACACATACTACAACATACATACATCATTTTTAACACAACAAAAGCATGAAATCCTTACCTTTCTTCAAGTTCTTCACTTGGGGTTGAAGTTGTTTTCTTGCCACAATCTTTATATCAACTTGAAGAGCACCTTGTGCTTAGTACAAATCTCACAAGAGATGAATTTTTGAACCAAGGAATGGGCTCCAATTTTTTTTTCTTTCTTTTCTTCCTTTCTTTCTCTCCCACCCGAAACCTCTCTCTTTTTTTTTTCTTGTTCTTTCTTTATGTTTCTTGAATGTTCTTGATAATTATCCCACTATAATATACCACATAATTAAATTGTGGGCTTGGGCTATTTTTAACCCACTATGGCCGGTTGGGCCTTCCCAAATGGGCCTTGTCTTATTATTTTTTTTTGAGCCCAAAATTGTTGGTTACATATTGATCCATAAGGCAAATTTCCAAAATTCCGATTTTGCCCTTGGCCACCTTTCGTAATTCTATACCATTGACTTCATAACTCACACATTCACACCAAGTAGTGTCCAATTGTGGCCTTATTCATCACAAGTCCATTTATCTTGAATTTTTCGAATAAACAAAAATGTCGGATGTAACATTCTCCCCCCCCTTTAGAACATTCGTCCTCGAATGTTAAATTGACCTTATGGGGCGCCATACTACTCCGGGAGGGTTCTCTTTATAGTCGTCCTTTGCTGACTTTCCGACATGGCTTCTTTACCAACATTATGAGGTAATTTTTCACATCACAGATTTAGATGCTTTCATAATATATCTTCTCGTACCCCACGCAATCGTCGAACCATAAGCTATATTCTTGTAACTGACGAACGCTTTCCAGACGTCATAGTCCGTATCATTTCTTGTTACACTCCGGAGATTTCTACCACATCGATATAATCCCACTTCATTCCAGACACTTCTTACCAACAGATTCAGGACTGGAACCGGACGCGTAGAAGTATATCGGACAGATTCGTAGTCAAAGTCAGGGGCACAGAAGTATGTCAGACAGACCTGAGATCGGAGTCAGACGTATAAAAAGGTATCGGACGGGTTTCGAAATCGGAATCAGGCTTACAGAAATGTATCATACAGAGCCGCACTTAGAATCAGACATGCGGAGATGTATCAGACAGACATGCGATCGAAATTAGACGTACAGAGGCACACCAGACGGATTTATATCCGGAGTCAGAAATACAGAGGTGTGTCAGACAGATTCGTAATCGGAGTTAATCGTACAGAGATATGTCAATCAGGAACGTATTCAGAATCAATCATACAAATCGTCTTGGGTGTCGCTTATCGACTTTTTCAAAGATTCTGCTTACTCGCCCTTCTTATCTCTCTCCTTCCCTACTATCTATACTCTTTTTCCTTTTTACAACTATCGTCATACCAGACTAACTTATGATGTACTTGGGCGTTTTCTATTCCCCTGACAACATTCGGGTCGTCGCTGACTGTTCTCCAGATTCGCTCAATTTTCCGAGAGGTATCGCACCTTTTGCTTTTTACCCATTTAATCCGCGTCGGACTATGTGGTGTCTGTAAAGGCACTAATTACCCCACACATTCTCCTTTACTTTAGATTACCCCAAATTTTCATTTGTGTCCATCATACCTACACTTGTGCAAAACTTTGCATTACTTCCCAGGGGGTCACCCATCCCAGAATTGCTATGGCCTGAGCACGCTTAACTCCGAAACTTTCATGCATTTCGACACGTTAGGGCTAATATAATTTCGTCGATTGCCCCTCACGACCTTTGTCACGTAATTTTAGAGTACATCGGGGTCTTCGCAGATTTTCTGAAAAATTTTGGTAGCGGGTCCCACCCCCGGCTAAGTCATACCATTACCATATTGCCTTTCTGAATCTCGGTATCTACCAAATTAACATTTATCTTACTATTTCTAATACCCAGAAGTATGAGCTCACGTGATTCAACAAAATACAAAATTATCCATACATACATTTCTCAAAAAGGATTGGCTGGCGTACCTGGGCGTGCACTCGAAGACGCTCCTGGATCCTGCCGGCCGGTTAAAGCAAACACGCGGTTCGAAGGACCGCTGTAACCAGAAGCTGCACCACGTCCTCTGCCACGACCCGCTGGCGCTGGTGCTGGTGCTGGTGCTCCTCGCCCCGCAGGGCGCATGGCTGCTGAAGGAGAAGATGAGCCTGCAACGGACCCAGCAGGCCGGGCTGAACCCGAACTGCCCTTAAGTGGGCACTCTCTGACTCGATGGTCTGGGCTCCCACAAAAATAACAAGCGCCCGTAGCGCGGTAACACTCCCCCGGGTGGGGCCTTCCACAATAAGAACACGGGGGTATGGGTGGCCTCGACTGACCAGGACCTCTGGAGCTCTGTCCTGCGAACTGTGGGGGCGTACTGTAGGCTGGCTGGGACGAATACCTATTTCTCTGCCGCTGGGAAGGCTCGCTCTGAAATCCCTCTGAATACCCAGCCGATCTGGCTCTCTTAGGCTGGCCCCTGTCGTAACCCCTATCAGGCCGACGTTCCCTACGTCGGTCCTCCATGCCCTGGGTGTGTGCCTGTACCCGGGCTACATGCATCCCTGGCTGAGCAGCCACAGCCAAACAACCATCAATCAGATAAGAGTCCAGTCCCATCACATACCTGTGCACCCTGTCGGCCATCTCAGCTACTATGGTGGGTGCATACCTAGCCAGTGAGTCGAACTCTAGGCTGTACTCGCGAACACTTCTACCATTCTGTCTCAAGTTCAAGAACCGATCAACCCTAGCTCTTCGTAGCTCTGGTGGTAGAAAATGGTCAAGAAAGGCCTTAGTAAATTCGGCCCATACCGCTGCGGGCGCGTCGGCACCCCTGGAGAGCTGCCAAGACTCATACCAATTTGCTGCCACCTCATACAGTCGATACGAAGCCAACTCCACAGACTCAGTCGGCGAAGCCTTAATCAATCGCAGTGTGCTCTCCATCTTTCTGATGAACTCCTGGGGGTCCTCCTCAGATTTTGTCCCGGAGAATTCTGGAGGACTACATGTCAAAAACTCGCGAGCCCTGGAGCTCTCATACCTGTCCGCACGACCACCCCCAAATCCATGCCTACGAACCTGCTCCGCCATTAGTGTGGTCAATAACTGAACCGCATCTCGCATGGCCCTACTCTCCGCCCCTGCCGGTGGAGCTGGAGGCTCGGGCGCTGGAACCTCAGGAGCTTGCGGTGGAGCCGTCTCCCGATTAGCAGCCCCTGCTGTTCTGATATCCTCTCGCGAAGGGGGTGTAATAGACCCAGACGACGGGGGCACATCCTCAAGTGCAGGCTGAACACTGGCCCTGGTAACCCTCGGGGCCTGGCTAGTCTCTCCTGCTTCAATCCTCGCCTTGCCCTTCTGGGCGGCTGTTGCCTTCCTCGGAGGCATCGCTGAAACATAGCAGATCGTTAGGAGAGGATCATCCTACTAATACAGTTCTATCGCACGATCTAAGAATCCAAAGAAGGGTAACATCCTAAATGCCCTGTAGCTTCCCGTTTATAGATGTGGTGCACAACACATCGATAACCAAGACTCTACTAGACACGGCCTGTAGACATACCGAGGACTAACCGCTCTGATACCACTTTTGTCACGACCCAAACCCCGTGGGCCGCGACTGGTACCCTAACTGGATACCCATACGTACCTATCTGATCGAATTCGAATCATACAATTTTTTTTTTTTTTCGTTTCAAAACAGAAGTACGGAAATAGGCCGATGCAAATACGGCACGCGCGCAACCATACGTATATATACATATATACCTGAACATACAGACATTTACAAGTAAGCCGATAAGGCTAACATACAGACGAAACCCGTAACCCACACATCTATCCACAGGCCTCTACAGACATACAGAATCATATGACGGGACAGGGCCCCGCCGTACCCAGAATATACATACATACGGAGTACACAGAAGACAGAAAATATATACCAAAAGATATGCTCCGAGTCAAAGGAGCTCTTCGAATGGCAGAGTCAGAACCTACGCTGGCGGCGTGTCACCTGGCGCGTCTGTACCTGCGGGCATGTAGCGCAGCCCCCGAAGAACGGGGGTCAGTACGGAAAATGTACCGAGTATGTAAAGCAGCAACGTAACAGATATAAACATAGTCCGAACTAGAGTCACAGTAATATAACGGGCAAAATCATAAGTCAAACTGACGGACAGAGTTATGATCCAGACAGACATACAGAATCGTGTTACACACAAATGGACAGAATTATAGTTCGGACAGACAGACGAAATCATAATACGGACAGACGAGCAGAATCTGAATCCATACGGACATACAGAAGCAGAAGCCATACGGACAAACCGAAATAGTCGTAACATAGACGGACAGACAGACAGTAGTATGACGGACAGAATTATGCATGCAGAGTAGCACAGAGTCATACAAAATCATACAAAGGCGTGTGCTTTATAAATACAGATGGCACACGCATATATTCATACAGATCCCGGCCCTGTCTGGGGGCGCGGTAACAGAACCCGGCCCTCTTAGTACGGGACGCGGTGGACAGACAGAATCAAATCAGATCATATGCCATCCTGGCCGCCATCCCCATACACAGATCATACAGACATACAGATCCCGGCCCGTACGCCGAGGGACGCGGTGAACAATGCAGAGAAAATATGCACGATAACAGAACCTGGCCCGGGTCGCAGTGAAAGAATGCATTGAGACAGACACGAATCGATAAATGAGAAACCACCTACCTACAGACCTAACATACAGACTCGATCAATCAGAAGGGTGCCCAACGGCGAGCCAAAATCAGAATATCCAGATAGTATGCATAGCACGCGCTCATATCCTAGTTGGGAAGGCACGACAGATTTTCAGAATGGGATGCTCGGATGTTCAGAAATCATATTGTATAAATTACACAAAATAATAGTTCAGAAGTTTTTGGAGAAGATCGGACCAAGACAGAAGTATTTTAAAAATCGTACCGGAAGTATCGGGCCTTGTGGGCCCACCTCGGACCAACCCGAGGCTACATACGTAAATTACTGATGATTGACCTTATGAGGTCACCCATACTCATTCGGAAGTGTTCCGACTCCGTTTGGGGAAGTTTTGTGCAAAATCTCACTTTAAGGACAATTTGTAAGAAAATAGGTTCAATTGAACTGAAGGAATTAGAGCGGTTTTCCGTCTCGAATTCCGGGGAACGGAGTCGGACCTAAGGCTCGCGGCCGAGCCTACCACATCCAGAACATGCCTAGGAACGTAGAGAAGTGCTTCACATACCTCGATGGCGCCTTATGCTCGCTCGGCGTCAATCCAAATTTCGTCCAAAATCTGGAAATGGTCAAGTTTACCATTTGGTTAGTTTCATTCTTTCAATACCCCAAGCTTACACATACTTGCCTACCGAAATTTCGGCAGCATTTCCTCTGTATATACGACATCCCCAAAAGTTAAAACACAGCCAACAACCAACACAACAACCCAGAGAATGATATCAAAACAACAACAAACATCAAGACATACATTAAGGCATCATTAGCCAGCTTCCAACATAACGAAACATTTTTCGTTTCAAACTTACATTTCCAAACCAAACTTATTATTTTCGCATCTATTATCCATCAAGATCATTATAGCATACGTCGGAGGCATATCATACCATTTCCACACACTATACACACGATATACAAACATACAAACTTTCCATTAAAGCCACTAATTATCCAATTTTTCCAACCTTCCACATACAAGTTCATCAACACATTTTTACATTCCAAATTCATTATCCTTAATCATATTTTCAAGAAATCACGATAACGCGACATACTTTCCGACGACAACTTAATCAACAATTTCTTCGTTTTAGCTTAACCATTATCCTTCCGTCTACTTCATAAGGCCATAACAACACAATTAACATGCTAACAAGATTTAACTCACCTTCCAACATCAACACACACACACGGCCACACCCCAAAATTCTCAATTTTCCTTGATTCATTCAACTTTCATTTCTAATACAATCCCCACCATCCTACAACTAACTTACACAAGAATTCAAGCCATTAAAAGCATGCAATACATATATATGCATTCGGCCACCACCCAAGTTGTTCAACACACAAAATTTCCATGTTTTTCCTTCATTCACACATACTACAACATACATACATCATTTTTAACACAACAAAAGCATGAAATCCTTACCTTTCTTCAAGTTCTTCACTTGGGGTTGAAGTTGTTTTCTTGCCACAATCTTTATATCAACTTGAAGAGCACCTTGTGCTTAGTACAAATCTCACAAGAGATGAATTTTTGAACCAAGGAATGGGCTCCAATTTTTTTTTTCTTTCTTTTCTTCCTTTCTTTCTCTCCCACCCGAAACCTCTCTCTCTTTTTTTTTCTTGTTCTTTCTTTATGTTTCTTGAATGTTCTTGATAATTATCCCACTATAATATACCACATAATTAAATTGTGGGCTTGGGCTATTTTTAACCCACTATGGCCGGTTGGGCCTTCCCAAATGGGCCTTGTCTTATTATTTTTTTTTTTGAGCCCAAAATTGTTGGTTACATATTGATCCATAAGGCAAATTTCCAAAATTCCGATTTTTCCCTTGGCCACCTTTCGTAATTCTATACCATTGATTTCATAACTCACACATTCACACCAAGTAGTGTCCAATTGTGGCCTTATTCATCACAAGTCCATTTATCTTGAATTTTTCGAATAAACAAAAATGTCGGATGTAACAGATAGTGTGCCTATGGATAACAGGACAGCGGTACTGCCTGAGATTAGGGAGTACCTCGTAGGTCGTGAAATTCCATGTCACCGGTTATATCAATTGTGAGAGTGTATGACATAGAACCATATAAACAATCGCCATGATGAAATGGCCAACATAATGGTGTAAGGACGACGATAAGGAGCCGAAGAAGAATGGAGGTTAGTTTAAGTCTCAATTAGTCACTGGTATAAAAGAGACAAGGACTTAAGGAGGTAAGCATACTCCTATTGAAAGGAAATTATGATTAAGTAGGATTTTATCTTAGTTCCATGTTCATGAGTTTATATTGTAACTATGTTAAAATTGAGAAGAGGAAATTGGAGGAAAAGTTCAAATATGAATATGATAATATTGTAAGGAATTAAGAGGTCCGACCAAGGAATTAAAAGGAGATGATATGGTATGTATATAAGGTCGACTAGTACAAAAAGGAATAATCTAAAATAGCACCAGAAAAGCAAGCAAGGAAAGGTGCCATAACTGAACAAGAGAGTTTGCCTACTAGTACAGAAATAAAGAGTAAGTAAAAAGGATACAACAATTAAGAATACGCGCAAGGTCGGCGGAGGGCCGTAGAGATCATGAGCCAAGACCACCTTAATGAGAACAAGACGATAGCTAGATATCAGTTGACCACCGGTTATATACATGAGGATATGAAACTAATGGATGAGTTCGACAGAGAGTTAAGGGAACATGAAAGAAAACTAATGAGGTCATATTATAAGAGTATGAAGATCAAGGCTTAAAGGAGGACAACCATTTCGAGAAATCAATGATAACATCGTAAGCTCACAAGCTACAACATTCGAGGATGAATGTTTTAATGGGGGAAGGATGTTACACCTTGTACTCGCGGAGAAGCACTTATGAAATTTGAGCGTAAGTATATTGAACTATGGCTAAGTAAACCACTTTGGAGTATAAGGGATGAAGCATTATTAAGTACATTTTATGAGTACAGGATGCATATGAGGAATTTTGGAAGGTCCTTTAAGGAAATGAGTGAAAGAAATTGAGTTAGTATGACTTTAGAAGAAGATGAGCGCGACTTTGAACGACATGAATGAGCCAAATTGGGGAAAGAATATCTTTTAGTATATGAAGAGTTTTGAAGTAAAAACAAAAATCTAAATTGAAGGTCATGAAGTCTAGTTTCCAACGTAACAACCACTCGTCGATACGATATCGGAGTAGAGAATTATGGACGCTACAAGTCAGGCTGGCAGAGCAGAAACGCACAGCTATAGTGCGCGTCACTCGTGCTACAGTACCCGAAAATTCTAGGTCGGTGCCAACCGACCCTAGAACATTATAAAAGGGATTTTACCCCTTATGTTTTCATCCAAACAACCCCACAACCTTCCCTAACCCCCTAAATCATTTTCCCAACTTCATCCATAGAATCCCTAGAACATTTTGCCAACTTCCTCCATAGAATCCCTAAAACATTTTCCCAACTTCCTCTATAGAATTTTATCCCAAATCAAGTGAAACCCCAAGATTTAGGCTCGGGAAGCGTATAAGGCCTTGTAGTTCTTGTTCTAAACAATGAATCTCAACGAATCAAAGAAGGTTGCCGAAGTTACATAAGATGTCAAGCCCTACCAACTTTGATTGAGGTAAGGATATTTTTTACTATGGGTATTATGAATTGTACCATGGAAATTTAGTTGTTAAAGCTTCGTAAAGTCTAGTGATTGGTTGAGAAATTGGGGAAACATCGTGTGGGATGTTTTATTGAGCATATTGATATTGTTGATATTGGTGTTACTGTTGTTATTATTTTGTTGGTATTGTGATTTCGAGCTAGGAATATAAACTGGGGAGATACTGCTTGAATTTCGACAGATTTTAAGAGGATTTAATTTGAGGGCTTAAGACAAGCATATGACAATAAGCCTAACAATAGTATGAATTCTATATTGGATGTAGATTTAAAAGCTTTGAAGGATAAGCGTTAAGTAGTTAAGGAGACCAAAAAGGTATGTTAAGGTTGTTCCTTCTTTTCTTGGCATGATTCCATATATGGTAGGAGCGTAAAGAATCTTATGCCTAGGGATTTGTCAGAGTAGAGCTTGTCATATTATTGCATAGTTTTCGAGTGTTATGTTATTCTTTCCAAGGGGCCACATATCCTCCCTATGTCCTTGAGTTTATAGAGAGACAGAAGAGACATGTTACAATATCAGTGTTTTTCAGCATATGCATGACATACTACATGAAATACATCTATATTTTTCTTTAGCCTGGCCACTGAGTCAGTGAGACATTTTCTTTAGCCTGGTCACTTGGTCAGTGAGATAGAATTCCTGGCCTACGGGTCAGCGAGACAGATATGCCTGGCCTACGGGTCAGTGAGACAGATATGTCTGGTCTTCGGGTCTGCATGATAGAATGCCTGGCTTACGGGTCAGTGAGACAAAATGCCTGGCCGACGAGTCAGTGAGAATTTTCAGTTGCCTGGCCACTTGGTTAGTGAGATATATAATAGTATTATATTACATTTCATATGAGATAGGTCAGGTGAGATTTTCAGGGAATTCTTTGGCCTCCAGATTGTGTTATTTTCAGTTCAGTTTCAGTTATTCCATTGCCTTACATACTCAGTACATTGTTTCGTATTGACGTCCCTTTTGCTTGGGGGTGCTACGTTCATGCCTGCAGGTTCAAGTAGCCAGACAGACGATCTAGCTCAGTAGGTCTTCCACTCAGCTGCAGTCAGGGCGCTCCACTTGGGTAGGAGAAGGAGTCCCTTTTGGTATGCTATTTTGACATATATATATGGGTATGACGGGGCCTTGTCCTGTCCTTTCTACAACTCGTGTTCCCTAGAGGTCTGTAGACAGTTTTATGTAGTTGGGATGTTATGCAACCTTGTCGGCTCTAATTTTTATTGTACAACATACGTAGCAACCTCGTCGTCTTGTTCAGTTGTGTATATATATATATATATATATATAAGATTACGGCCTCACCGGCTTGTTGGTATTGTCTGTGTGTAAGTATGCCTTATCAGAGTTTCAAATTTAGAGTGGTTCGCTCGGGCCTAGTTTGGCACCGAGTGCCGGTCACGCTGCTCCAGATTTGGGGCGTGAAATATTCAAATTGGTATTTAACTATCCTTCATTCTCTCACAGATGGTGAGAACATGCGCGGCAACAGCCAGTGGAAGAGGTGAAGGCAGAAGAGCTGGTAGAGGGGCGGCCCCAACTGGGTCAGAAGATGCGCACGAGTTCATTAAGACTGCCATGAGAGGCTACATAAGATGGGGGATGTTGAAAAGTATGGTGTAGAGTTTGTGACCTTCCAGTTCTTAGGTGATGCTAAGCTATGGTGGAGGGAATATGTGGAGTGTAGGCTAGCTGGTTCACCTCTGTTGACTTGAGTACAGTTCTATTTAGTGTTTCTGGATAAGTATGTCCCGCGTACTCTGAGGGACTGAAGGAAGGATGAGTTGGCTAATATTGATCAGGGAAACTCGTCTGTTGCGGTGTACGAGTCCCGTTTCCATTCCCAATCCCAATATGCTCTTCAGTTACAACCTATTAAGGGGGAGAGGATCCGGTGATTCGTGAAGGGATTGAACACTGGACTTCAGCTTGTAGCAACTGGCACTTTATTCCAGGAGGTAGTGGAGCATGTCCGTATTGTTGAGGGGATTAAACAGGAAAATCATGCAAAACAGGTAGAGAAGAAGGTCAGAAGGGATGGGGTTTTAGCAACCCTTTCTCGAGAGTTCAGAGTTCGCAAGTATATTCAGGGCGTTCGGTTCAGTCCATGATGTGGGTGTCAGCTAGGGGCCTATCAGGGGAAAATTATCAGGCTTCTAATCAGCATGGAGGTTATACAGCGTCATCAGCTTCTGTTCAGCGACCTATGCTGGATCGCGTATGTTACGAGTGTGGTGAGATAGGACATATTAAAAGGTATTGCTCCAGACTCAGACAGGGTGGATAGAGGACTCAGTATCAGGCTCCCCGAGCTCCATTTGCACCAGATAGAGGGGGTAAGAACCTTGCACTGGCAGGGCGGGGCGATCATACCGAGGGTAAGGGTGGTGCTTAGCCTAACCTAGACGGTCCTCAGGCCCGTAGAGGAGGACAGCAGCCCGGCAGGAGCAGGGCTCTGATCGGACAGGGTAATCATGGTGGTTCACAGGCTACAGGAGGGTACGGTCATTTGTACGCTTTTCCAGGTAGACTAGAGGCTGAGGCCTCCGATGCTGTCATCACTGGTTCTACCTTTTCTTATGTGTCTACATATTTTGCTGTTGGTTTGGATATGATGTATGATACTCTTGATATCCCTATTTATGTATCTACTCCGGTTGGAGATTTGGTGGTGGTAGATAGATTCTACCCTTCTTGCGCGATTACTTTTATGGGATATAGTACTTGGGCAGATTTGATGATCCTAGATATGGTAAATTTTGATGTCATCTTAGGCATGAGTTGGTTATTCCCGCATTAACCGTTCTTGATTGTCAGTCTAAGACTGTTACCTTAGCTATGCCCGCGACACCTAGACTTGAGTGGAAGGGTAACCTTAGTCCCCTCCCTAAGCAATTCATATCCTTCGTTCGTGCTAGAAAGATAGTGGAGAAGGGTTGTCTAGATTATTTGGCACATATTCGTGAAACCAGCGCAGATACTCCATCTATTGATTCCATTCAAGTGGTACGCGAGTTTGCAGATGTGTTCCCTGCGGACTTGCCTGGTTTGCCACCTGATTGTGACATTAATTTTAGGATTGATTTAGACACAGGGACTCGTCATATCTCTATTCCACCTTATAGGATGGCACCAACAGAACTCAGGGAAT
Organism: Lycium barbarum; assembly: GCF_019175385.1. NCBI lineage: Eukaryota > Viridiplantae > Streptophyta > Magnoliopsida > Solanales > Solanaceae > Lycium > Lycium barbarum. The sequence continues at coordinate 15,728,843 of NC_083344.1, read as the reverse complement.
AGAAAGAGTAGTTGCAAGATCTTTTGAGCAAGGGTTTTATTCCCCCGAGTGCCCCTCCTTGGGGTGCTCCTGTGTTATTTTTTAAGAAGAAGGATAGGTGTATGTGTATGTGTATTGATTACCGTCAGCTGAATAAGGTAACTGTCCGAAACAAGTATCCCATTCCCCGTATTGATGACTTGTTTGATCAATTACAGAGAGATTCCGTGTCCTCTAAAATTGACCTAAGGTCAGGGTATCACCAATTGAAGATTCGGGTAGAGGATGTTCCTAAAATAGCTTTTTGGACTAGGTATGGACACTATGAGTTCTTGGTTATGTCTTTTGGGCTTACTAATTCCCCAGCTACATTCATGGATTTGATAAACGGTGTGGTTAAGCCCTTTTTAGACTCTTTTGTAATAGTGTTCATTGATGATATCCTTGTGTTCTCTAGAAGTAATGAGGAGCACGAGAAATATTTGAGAATTGCTCTTGGGGTATTGCGGGAGAATGAGCTGTATGCTATATTCTCCAAGTGTGAATTCTGGTTGTCTTCTGTGTCCTTCTTGGGGCATGTAATTTTGAAGGAGGGCAAAATAGTGGATCCTCAGAAAAATCAAGCAGTCAGGGAATGGGCTAGGCCCACATCAGTGATCGAGATCCGTAGTTTTGTGGGTCTTGCTAGCTACTATCGTCGGTTTATGAAAGGGTTTTGTTACACCTCGAAAAAATTTCATGTCTTCATATGATAGATAGACTAATGCAGGGTGAGACGAATATGATGTTTCTATAAGTAAGAAAGGTTATTTAGCGATCCTAGTTAAGATTTCAAAGATGTCGGAAGTAAGAGGAGAAAGTTCCTTAAAAAGGGCAAAGTATATGTGGTGTTTTGGAAAAGTTTCGTAAAGCACCGAGCTAATGTTGACTCAATGATGTCTTAAAAAAGAGTTGTAACTCTCCTTAGATTGGTAATGATGTGTTAAACAAGTGTCAAGAAGGTTCCATAAGGATTGGAGATCGAACGAAATGACGGAAACCATTTCAGGGAAGTGGAGTTATACGACCACTTATACGGTCCGTATAACTTTATACGATCCATATAAGGGGTCCGTATAACCTCCAACAGGAAGATGTTTTTCATGGTGGTGAACCACGGCCACTTATATGGACCGTACAATATTATACGAACCGTATAAGTGTCCGTATAGCATCCGTCGGGTAGATTTTAAGTTGTTGCATAAATAGTTGCCCTTGGTTCTTTTAATTCATTTGTCATCTTCTACATGTATTGAGAGCTCAAAACCCTTCTCTAAACTTATTCCACCCCAATCCTAGATAAAACAAAGATCAAGAGGTAAAAATCAAAGTGTTCATACGTTAGAAGGTTTCTTAGGGTTTGTAGACTACAAGAAAACTTAGGCATTGTAGCTAGGGTTTTGCACAAAGTTGATAGCTGCTCCAAAGCTTGTCCATGGGATGAAAAGGTTAGTTTTCATGCTTATTTCATGTTGTTGAGAATGTTTGGTTGTAGCAAAAATTAGGTGGAAGAAGGAGGTAGAGAATGAAGTCTAAATGTAGCTTTTATGATGTTTATGAGTGGTAATCTATATGGAGTCATGATTCTTAGTATGATATGGATATAACCATGTTATGGAAGGTAATAATGGTGATGAAGAAGCATTATATGAAAATGTACTAAAATGGGTATGAAGTTGCTAGTATGAGTTGAACATGGGGGTGAATATTGAGGGCTTAGTGTAATGTGATTGCTTGATTGGATATTATGAGTGTATTATGGATGTTATTGTGGTTGTTGGGAGTTGTTTGTGATTTGGTTGAAGTTGACAAAATTGGGGAAATTCTGCCCAATTTTCATTAGACTACGAATTATCCTAGCTTGAATTTAAAAGTATCATTAAGGCTTAACCACGACATGAATCCTTCTAAATGTAGATTATTCAAGCTTCAACGGTGAATGCTAGATAGTTGAGAAGACAAAGAGGTATGTAAGGCTAACCCTTCTTTCAATAAGGCATGGTTCCTTGGCTATGTATATATCCTCTCATGAGTTCCATAATGTCCTCCAAATGGTTCTATCTCTAAAGTTACTAAAGCTCATGATCCTCAATACTTTCACGATTCCATTGCATCCCTTGCATGATAGTTGATCCTCCAAAGATAGACGTAACGAAAACGATGATGATAATGATGTTGATGATACTTATGGACTCTTATGTGTACATGTCTAAATTTGTATAACTATTATGTAACACTGAGCTTATATGGCTGGGTATGATACCTATTGCGCGCAAACTACTGCAGTTGGGTACGGATAACACTGAGCCTTGGTAGGGCCAGGTATGCATAATCACCGAGCTTTGTTATGGCCGGGTATGTGAAACACCGAACCTTCATGGTCGGGTATGCTATTAATATGAATACGAACACTAATGTATATGTACGTATGAACACGAGCACACTTTAGAAATGGAAGGTCCCTATGAAGGACAAGTAAGTAAGTAATGATGACGATGGCTTTACTATCTCCCGATTTTCCCATCTTATGCTGTCTCTTATGCTCCTATTATGATGTTGATTATGCTTTACATACTCAGTACAATATTCGTACTGATGTTCTTTTATTTGTGGACGCTGCGTTATGCCCGCAGGTGGCCAGGAAGACAGGCTTGATCCATAGCTTTTCTTATTCAGGGACTACATAGAGGAGCTCCATTACATTCGGAGCTACAACTTTTGATATTATTCTTTGGTGTACATACATAGGCACGGCGGGGTCCTATCCCGCCTATATAATGTTACCTACTCTTCTTAGAGGCTCGTAGACAACTGTATATGGTTAGATGTCTTGAAGCCTTGTCGGCTTATATTTTGTATATCATTTTGATGGCCTCGTCGGCTTATGTATATTGATATGGGCATAGTTGTTAATGATGGTATAAATGTGGGGTTGCCCAATGAGTTTATCATTATTGATGTATAGCATTCATGAGTAAGCCATGTGATTCACCTAGATGTGAATGAAAATTTACGATAAGAGGTGCCCGAGTGGGTTAGCACCAGGTGCTCGTCACGGCCCTCGGGTCGGGTCATGATTGGTTTGCCTATAGTGCTTCTCATTTGACTCGATTGACTCAGAAAGAGGTACCGTTTCAGTGGTCCAACGAGTGTGAGGAGAGCTTTCAAAAGCTCAAGACTTTGCTGACTACAAATCCTATTTTAGCGTTGCCTGTGGATAGCAAGGGTTTTATTGTTTATTGTGATGCTTCACGTTCTGGTTTGGGTGCTGTTTTGATGCAGGAAAAAAAGTTGATTGCCTATGCTTCTCGGCAATTGAAAGTGCATGAGAAGAACTATCCTACTCATGACTTAGAGTTGGCAGTGGTGGTGTTTGTATTGAAAATCTGGAGGCACTACTTGTATGGTGTCCATTGTGAGGTGTACACTGACCATTGTAGTTTGCATGATGTGTTCACTCAGAGAGATCTGAACTTGAGGCAGCGAAGGTAGATGGAATTGCTGAAAGATTATGATATCACCATTCTGTATCATCCTGGTAAAGCAAATGCAGTGGCTGATGCGTTGAGCAGGAAGTCGGCTAGTATGGGAAGTCTAGCTTATTTGATTTCTTCGAAGAATCCGTTAGCTAGAGAGGTTTAGACTCTGGCTAACAGTTTTATGAGGCTATATATTTCCAACACGAGTAGGGTGTTGGCTTGTGTTGAGTCTCGATCATCATTTCTGGAGCAGATTAAGGCTAAGTAGTTTGAGGATGCTAAGTTGTGCAAAATATGTGACAAGCTGTTTTGTGGTGAGGCCAAGGAGGTCGTGATTGATGAAGAGAGGGTGCTGCAGATTAAAGGATGATTTTGCGTGCCACGTGTGGGCGATTTGATCAAAACTATTCTGATAGAGGCTCATAGTTCGAGGTATTCTAATCATCCTATCGCGACTAAGATGTATCGCGATTTGAGGCAGCACTACTGGTGGACTAGGATGAAGCGTGATATAGTGGAGTTTGTTGCTCAGTGTCTGAATTGCCAACAGGTGAAGTATGAACATCAGAAACCTTGGGGTGCACTTCAGAGGATGCCCATTCCTGAGTGAAAATGGGAAAGAATAGACATGGACTTCGTACTTGGTCGTCCGAAGATGTTAGGAAAGTTTGACTCTATCTGGCTTATTGTTGACAGGTTGACTAAGTCTGCCCACTTTATTCCGGTGAAGATAACTTATGATGCGAAGCAATTGGCTAAAATCTACATTCATGATGTGGTTAGGCTTCATGAGATTTGGGAAGAAGGGCAAGCTTAGCCCGAGATACATTGGGTTGTTTGAGATCCTTAAGCATGTGGGGGAGGTGGCTTACAAATTGGATTTACCTCCGGGTCTATCAGGTGTCCATCCGGTATTCCATGTTTCGATGTTGAAGAGGTACCACAGCGATGGTTCGTACATAATCCGTTTGGATTTAGTTTTGTTAGATGAGAATTTGACATATGAGGAAAAGCCTGTTGCTATCTTAGATAGGGATGTTCGTAAGTTGAGGTCCAAGGAAATAGCCTCTGTGAAAGATCAGTGGAAAAATCGTCCGGTGAAGGAAGCTACTTGGGAAACAGAGTTTGATATGTGTAGCAAGTATCCTCAGCTTTTCGCCAAGTCAGGTAACTCTTCCTAGATTCCTCATCCTTGTCAGTTCGGGGACGAATGGTGTTTAATTGGTATCTAGTGTAATGACCCTCCCGATCGTTATGGAAAATGTAGGATCACCCTACCAAATAGAACCCTCCTAAGGGTAGAAGGAGCTAATAGAAACTCGATTGTATAAGTCTAAGAACTGAAAACTTGACTTGTTTGTGATTGTTATTTAATTTTGTGGAGTCAATCGGGGGTGACATAGGAAATTAGAACTCCATTGGGAATTCCAAGGCCACGGGTAGATTCGTATGATGTTTTTATGTATACATGCATATCTTGTTTGTATTTGTAAGGCCTTGGACGAAATATTGGTGATAGAATGGAAAACTGGGCAAAAAGTCAAGCTTACTGCCCAAATGGCACCGCTGCGGCGGGGTAGGTACCGCTAGGGCGGCACCGCTATATCGGTGAGTCCCTTTCCGCCAGCGGTCAAGCTTAGTTCGGGTGTCCGCTGTGGTGAGCAATGTCCCGCTGTGGTGATGTCACCATAGCGGGGTATGGCTCGCTATAGCGGAGGTCAGGGTTCCTTTGGTCCACTATAGCCGGCACTTGGACGCTATAGCGAGACCGCTGCAGCGGTCGACGGGGGAAGAACACTAAATTTTAATTACTTAGTTCCGAATTCTTTATTCATAAAACTACAACACAGTTCTCCACAAGAATACTGTTACACCTCGCACTTTCAGATCATGAGCATGCCACGTACTTCACCGTATTCATGGAGTATCGGTTTGGAAGGTACAAGCCATGGGAAGTATGTAACAATGAAGTAAAGGATGAATTACGATCTCGTAAGTCGTAACCGGGAAGGACAACCTCGGAACCAAAGGAAACGACTATTATCAAGTATGATCAATGATAAATATCATATATACAGAGTTTCGGAAGATTCCGGGACCAAGCAAAGCGGAGAAAATAAGTTTGTCGAAAATTTGGAAAAAGTTGACAGAATTCTGGGCAGAATTTTGGGTCAACTTTGGAGGGGTATATCTCCGAATATATAAGTAATTTTATGGCATTTCAAAATCCTAAAATGAAGTTCTTCAAGTCTAGTTTCCAACGCAACAAACTGTTCGTCAATGCCACATTAGAGCAGGGAGTTATCGACGTTACAAGTTAGGCGGACGGAGCAGGAAAACGCTGCTACAGTAACTGGGTGCTACAGGACCCGGGTGCTACAGTAACCCGACCCAACACACCTATAAATACCCCTCTAACCCATTAATTTTCATTATTTTTCATTATCATCTCATCCTTCATATTTCTAAAGAATTCTTGAGAACTCTTGAGGGTTCTATAACCTTTCATAACTCTCCATAAATTTCCATAAACTTCCATAATACTCCATAACCCTCCATAATCTTCCACAACCTTTCCATATCATCAAGAGAGAATATCAACATCAAAATCTCAAAGAAAATTCCAGGAAGATGATTGTTCTTTTTTCTCTTCAAGGTGGTGATGAACTTAGTCTTGGAAAGGGGTGAATAAAGTGAAGTTCTTCCACTGTAAGGTATGTTTGTCCTACTATTATTTACATGATTGAGATGATGTAAAGGTTTAGCAATTTTTAGAAAGGAAAGAATCATAGGAGAAAAGTCATAAAGAGTTGAATTGAAGTTGATGGCCATGAGGTGAGTTTGAAAGAGAATTTTGGATTAATTTGAGATAAAATTGAATATAATTCTTTTATTATGGTATTATGGATGTTGTTATGGTTGGTTTGAAAATTGGAGAAACATCGTATGGGATGTTTTACGGAATATATTGGTATTGATATTATTGTTGATGTTGTTGGTATTGTTTGGGAATTGTTTTGGTATTTGCAGGAGGTAAATAATATAGGGGAGATGCTGCCCGAATTTTGGCAGCTTCTAAATAGATTTCATTTGAATTCTTGAGACAAGTGTGTGATATTGAGCCCAATGATAATATGGATGGTTTACGTGTAGAGTTGCGAGCCTGGAAGAATAAACGTTGACCAACTAAGGCAACCGAAAGGTATGTTAAGGCTAGTCCCTTTCTTTCAAAAGGCATGATTCCAATGCTATGATTCCATATATATTTCCATAACCTTCTTGCTTCCAAAAGTTAGAAGTTCATGATTCTTAAAAGCTTCTTATGATACTAAAGATGATATGTTTTCTATGATGATTATGATGATGATGATTTTATGGTTAAAAGTCTCAAGTTATGAGATCAATAATGATGTGAGAATATTGAGCTATCTTCTTGAATTTCTCAATTTTATTCATTGTTGTTGGTCTCATCTTATAATAATTGTTCCTTCAAGGTGAGATAGAGTGATGATGATTATTCCATAATATAATCGGTGGTTACCGACCTTACGTCACTCCGATAGAGTTATAGCTTTCTTTGGGCTCTCATGCATGCTACTTATGTGATAATATATATATATATATATATATATATATATATATATATATATATATATATATATATGGGATATGGGAGAAGGTGAGGCGTTATAGACGGGAGAAGGCGAGGCGTTATAGACGCATAGCCACCTGATCAGCTGGTATCGTCCCGGACGAGGGATGCCCGGACGCGGGATATATGGTTAAATGGATCAGGCCGTTCGTTCCTCGGCACTATTATGTATATAATATATAGATGGATCGGGCCGTTCATTCCGCGGCAAAATGATATGCTTTTGGATCGGGCTGCACGTTCCGTAGCAGTTCTATTTTACGTATGCGTATATGAGAAATGATTTTATGAAAGGAAAGTTAAGCATTCATGGTATCTACCTTATGAGGCAATCATATGTACAGGTTATTTCCATACCTCATGTTATGCTCTATATTTCTCATTATGTTATTTTTCAGGTTCAGTATTTGTTACACCTCGAAAAATTTCCCGTTAACATACAGTGAATAAACTAACGAAGGAAACGAGGTATACGATGTTTCGATAAGTAAGAAATAGCATTTGACGATCCTAATTGAGATTTCAAAGACATTCGAAGTAAGAGAAGAAAGTTTGCAAAGAAAGACAAGGTATACGTTATGTATTGAGAAGGATTTACGAGTACCGAGTTAGTGATGGCTTAAGGATGTTTTGGAGAAGAGTTATAACGTCCCTTAGATTGGTAATGAGGTGTTAAACAAGCGTTAAGAAGGTTCCATAAGAATTAGAGATCAAATGAGTCGACGAGAATGAATTCCGGAAGGATGGGCAACAAACGGTCCAACATACTGGCCGTATAAAATATGCTGGCCGTATGTTCTGCCCAGAATGGCTCTTTCACTGGACCAAATCTACGACCAGACATACGACCAGTAGAAAAGATACGGACCGTATGTTGGTCCGTAGATTGGTGTCGGGACAGATTTTTAAAAATGATATAAGGACCCAACCCCATCCAATTTATTTCATTTCTCCTCTCCACACTTCAAGAACATTCTATAGAGCTCTCCACTCATCATCCACAAGAAATCAAGAGAGATTTGTGATCAACTTTATCAGACCAACAAAATGAAGTGTATAAAACTCATTGAAGTTCATCCAAGCCAAGAAATTCCAATGGAAGTGAACTAGGGTTTTGGCTCAAGTGAAATATTTCCACTCAAGGCTCATTCCCACACTATATAAGATAAGTTTTATGATCATTCCATGTTGTTTGAGATATTGAGAGGTTGAAAGACTTGGATTGTAGAAGGAAATAGAAAATAGGTCATGAATGTAAGAATAATGAGATTGAGTAGTAGTTTGGAATGAGTCATGAATATTGATATGTTGTGATTGTAAGTATTCTATAGGTGACATTTAGAACATGGGATAAGTATTATATGTGAGAAAACGCAATAGTGAACTATGACCCTGATTCTGGAGGAATTGAAGTGAAATTGAGAAATGTGGATAATGTAGATGCATGATGATTGTTGCTTACAATATTGTGAATGTTGTTATGGATGTTTGGGAGTTGATATGTAATATGAGGAAAGTTGTATAAACAAAGGAAATTCTGCCCAATTTTCTCTAAAGCATTAGTAAGCACGTTCATATAATCAATTAGCTAATGTTGATGCGAATTCACTTGAAGGTAGAAACGTGAGCGTTGAAGGAGAATGATCAAGCAATAGAGTAGCTAAGAAAAAAGGTATGTAAGGATAGTCCCTTCTTTCTAAGGCATGACTCCTATTGCACGAATTTTCTTATATTTCTATGACTTTCCTACACACCGGAAATTATGAGTCTATGATTATAAAGAGCTTTCATCAGATAAAGAAAAGAGATACGATGCGAGTATGATAATGATAACCATGAGTTGATCCTAAAAGTTCAAAAGTTCATGATATGACATTCCTACGAAGCTAATGATTCTTATATGATTCCTATGATATTATTTTCCCTACCTCTCCATGACTTTCTTACATTCAGGGAACAATGAGTCAACATTGATAAAGAGCTTCTTATGAGATAAAGATGAGAAATATGTCATGAATATGATAATAATGATGATAAGTCTAGGCCTAGAGATTCTAAAGCAAGATATGATGTCCATGAAGTTAATGATCCTATTTACGATCCCTTGAGGTTGCTCGTTGTATTACACTCACCTTAAAATGTTAGTTCCTTCAAGGTGAGATATGATGAATATGATCACTCCGTAATGTAATCGGGGGTTCTCGACCTTATGTCATCCCGATATTGTTATAGATTGTCTATAAGCTCTAATGCATGTCCTATGACCAATGTTCCGAAAAATTACGAGTCTATGTTCATAGGGGGTTTCATATGAGATAAAGGTAAGAGATATGCCGTAGATACGATAATGGTAATGACGAGCCTAAGTTTCGAGATTATAAAGCCTATCATACGATATTTTTATGAAGGTCATGCTACGAATATGATATGATTTTCATAGATTGTCTTTAAATTCAAATGCATGCTCTATGAAAAGTTATGACAAGCTTATGAGATGTATGTCATGATAAATGATTTTCGTAGTGATGGCAATGATGATGATGAGATAGACCGAGCCTTGTTATGGCCGGGTACGGAAGACATGTATGTGATATTGTCGAGCCACTACGTGGCCGAATACGGATATCGTTGAGCCACTACGTGGCCGAATACGGATAATGTTTAATGTGTATGAGCAGATACGGTACTATGATATGTATATGTAAGTGCATTCCGCGATCCTTAATAAAAGGTAAAGTAAGCAAGACAAACATCTCAAAAAGGTATTTGATCTTTTATTTTATGCTGCCCTTCACGTTTACTTATGTTACTACTCATGCTTTACATACTCAGTACATATTTCGTACTGACGTCCTTTTCTTTGGACGCTGTGTTCATGCCCATAGGTAGACAGGGAGGTGACCCAGATTCCTCGGAGTTACACAGCAGGCTTACAGAAGCACTCCATTACTTCAGAGGTGCTATGTTGAATTATTATTTTGTGTGTATATATTTGGGTACGACGGGGTCCTGTCTGGTCTTTATGTTAGTATTCCAGTAGAGGCTCGTAGATACATATGTGTGGGTAGTATGGTCTCACGATGTTCTTATTGTATGTACATTATTTTGATAGCCGAAAGACTTATGGATATAAAGGTAATTACGTTTCCAAGTGAAAAATGGTCTTCCTATGATTTGAGTATAAGATTAATGAATGGACGCCTGATGTGTATGATGGGTAATGGTACGAGCGGTGCTTGGCGGTTTGCCCCGGGTACCCGTCATGGCCCCTAGTCGGGTCATGACAAAAGTGGTATCAGAGCAGTTCAGTCTTAGGAAGTGTCTACGAGCCGTGTCTAGTAGAGTCTTGTTTATGGTGTGTTGCACGCCACATCTATAAACAGGAGGCTACAGGGCATTTAGCATGGTTACTCTTCTTTCATCTCTAAGATCGTGCGATAAAGCTAAGCCATAGGAAAGTAGATTCCTTCTACTAACCCTTGATTACAGCAGAAGAACGGTATTGACAGAAGAAAATGATAGATGATATTGAAAGTTACGGAGGTAAGCCCCTTCGTTGAGGCTACATCATCGGAATATGTATTTATATGATAATGGATTGGTTGTCATAAAGGTAAGTTGGTGTAAGTACAACAGAGGAATCGACTAAAAGTATCTCTTGATGATAAGTTCAGTTATAAGTTTGTGAACTAAACAAATTGAATGAATCAGAACAAAGGTAAGCGACGGTACGAAAGATGTGTGTCGAGTAAGGTAAGAATATTGAGGCATGATTGAAATATAAAGCTGAAGGATGAAAGGGAAAGTAAATAGGAAGGGATAACAGGGCAGATCGCTAAAGGATCAGGTATATCTCGAAGTGTGATATATGAAGTAATGAGTTGAAAAGAAAAAGGTGGCCATGAGTTATGAGTTTACCATACGACGATAAAGAGATAGAGCAAAGCTATCATCAACGACCAATACAATATGATTATGATTGGTTTTGAAATCAATGTTGAGTGCAACATAAGAGTAAAAGAGTATGAAGCATAAGGGGTATTAGTTGCGCATGAGACTTAGGCCCTGGAAAACAAAGATGACATTACAAGTGAACTTTGAGCACCGAAGAAGAGGGCAAGTGACATTGCATGGATGGTATGGATAACTAGACATACTAATATTGTGAGCATCCCTATGGGACAAAAGTTGTTAATTAGAGCGGATTTAGACATTGACTCAAAACTACCAGATGAGCTAAGTAAAATACATCCTTGTTCGGATTGCTATGTTGGTTGTATTACTTGATTACAAAACTGCGAGATGAGCATGTTAAGACTTCACACATGAATTACCGTAGCTATAAATTATGGGAGATGACATGAATATGATGCAGTATAATAAGGGAATTGAGGAATGGGATATATGATTTCAATATTGAAAGTAAGGTAACGGATTTGAGAATGGTATAAGTAAGACCCTTAAGAGGGGAAGCGAGTAAGGAAAATACAGGTGTAGAGATTGAAATGATGGATCCTAAGACGTGACAGATATAGACTCTAAAACAAAAAAGTGAAAGTTATGCAGAAATGAGTCTAATGGCTAGAAAATAAGTGAACAAGAATCAAGCGGGTATCTGAGACTGCACTGGAAATCATTCGCGAAAACCACCGAACCTTTAAGGTCGGGTATGCTATGGATATGAATATGGAAACAAATATGTATACAGATATGTATATGTATAGATGCATATGTACATGAATCACACAAGAACGATTATGTAACTTGCAAGTATTTATATGTCGCCAATGAAGGGCGTTATGAGATTTAGCAAAAAGGGGAAGCTTAGTCCCTGACACATTGGGCCTTATGAGATTGTGCGCAAAGCAGGCAAAGTGGCTTATGAATTAGATCTACCTCCTGAATTAGAGTCAACTCACCCAGTTTTCCATGTTTTGATGCTTCGTAAATGTGTTGGAAATCCTACTAGGATCATGCCAGTAAACGATGTTCAGGTAACAGAAAAGTTGACTTATGAAGAGGTACCCATTGCCATATTAGATAGGCAAGTACGGAGGCTTAGAAACAAAGGAGTGGCCTCATTTAAGGTTTTGTGGAGAAACAATAACCGAGAAGAAATGACATGGGAAGCGGAAGAAAATATGAAATCCAAGTACCCGCACTTATTTCAGCCCCTAGAAGAGATCCAAGATGAAACGTCAAGATCATGAGGTATGTATGTTTCCTTTTTATGAATTTGGGTCGTGTGTGGCCGAACTTTATTGCTTTGATGTTGTGGCCCTGTAAGGCGTTATTATTATGGGCTGTTGTGACAGGATGGTAGTGCCATATTACAGAGGAAACTCTGGCGAAATTTTCATAGAATTCTAGAGTGCTTAACATTCGAGGATGAATGTTCCAAAAGGGGGGAAAAATGTTACACCTCGAAAAATTTCCCGTTAACGTACAGTGAATAGAAAAACTAAGGACACAAGGTATACGATGTTTCGATAAGTAATAAATATCATTTGATGATCCTAATTTAGATTTCAAAGACATTCAAAGTAAGAGAAGAAATTTGCCAAGAAAGACAAGGTGTACGTTATGTATTGAGAAAGATTTACGAGTACCGAGTTAGTGATGGCTTAAGGATGTTTTGGAGAAGAGTTATAACGTCCCTTAGATTGGTAATGAGGTTTTAAACAAGTGTTAAGAATGTTCCATAAGAATTGGAGATCAAACGAGTTAACGAGAATGAATTTCGGAAGGTTGGGCAACATACGGTCCAACATACTGGCCGTCTAAAATATACTGGCCGTATGTTCTGCCCAGAATGGCTCTTTCACTGGACCAAATCTACGGCCATACATACGACCAGTAGAAAAGATACGGACCGTATGTTGGTCCGTAGATTGGTGTCGGGACAGATTTTTAAAAATGATATAAGGACCCAACCCCATCCAATTTATTTCATTTCTCCTCTCCACACTTCAAGAACATTCTAGAGAGCTCTCCACTATTCATCCACAAGAACTCAAGAGAGATTTGTGATCAACTTCATCAGACCAACAAAATCAAGTGTATAAAACACATTGAAGTTCATCCAAGCCAAGAAATTTCAATGGAAGTGAACTAGGTTTTGGCTCAAGTGAAGTATTTCCACTCAAGGCTCATTCCCACACTATCTAAGATAAGTTTTATGATCATTCCCTGTTGTTTGAGATGTTGAGAGGTTGAAAGACTTGGATTGTAGAAGGAAATAGAAAATAGGTCATAAATGTAAGAATAATGAGATTTTGAGTAGTAGTTTGGAATGGGTCATGAATATTGATATGTTGTGATTGTAAGTATGCTATAGGTGACATTTAGAACATGAAATAAGTATTATATGTGAGAAAATGCAATAGTGAACTATGACCCTGATTCTGGAGGAATTGAAGTGAAATTGAGAAATGTGGATAATGTAGATGAATGATGATTGTTGCTTATAATATTGTGAATGTTGTTATGGATGTTTGGGAGTTGATATGTAATATGTGAAAAGTTGTATAAACAAAGGAAATGCTGCCCAATTTTCTCTAAAGCATTAGTAAGCACGTTCATATAATCAATTAGTTAATGTTGATGCGAATTCGCTTGAAGGTAGAAACGTGAGTGTTGAAGGAGAATGATCAAGCAATAGAGTAGCTATGCAAAAAGGTATGTAAGGATAGTCCCTTCTTTCTAAGGCATGACTCCTAAGGCACGAATTTTCCTATATTTCCATGACTTTCCTACACACCGGAAATTATGAGTCTATGATTATAAAGAGCTTTCAACAGATAAAGAAAAGAGATACGATGCGAGTATGATAATGATAACCATGAGTTTATCCTAAAAGTTCTAAATTTCATGATATGACATTCCTACGAAGCTAATTATTCTTATATGATTCCTATGATATTATTTTCCCAACCTCTCCATGACTTTCTTACATTCCGGGAACTATGAGTCAACATTGATAATGAGCTTCTTATGAGATAAAGATGAGAAATATGTCATTAATATGATAATAATGATGATAAGTCTAGGCCTAGATATTCTAAAGCAAGATATGATGTCCATGAAGTTAATGATCCTATTTACGATCCCTTGAGGTTGCTCGGTGTATTACACTCAGCTTAAAATGTTAGTTCCTTCAAGGTGAGATATGATGCATATGATCACTCCGTAATGTAATCGGGGGTTCTCGACCTTATGTCACCCCGATATTGTTATAGATTGTCTATAAGCTCTAATGCATCTCCTATGACCAATGTTCCGAAAAATTATGAGTCTATTTTCATAGGGGGTTTCATATGAGATAAAGGTAAGAGATATGCCATAGATACGATAATGGTAATGATGAGCCTAAGTTTAGAGATTATAAAGCCTATCATACGATATTTTTATGAAGTTCATGCTACGAATATGATATGATTTTCACAGATTGTCTTTAAATTTAAATGCATGCTCTATGAAAAGTTATGATAAGCTTATGAGATGTATCTCATGATAAAATATTTTCGTAGTGATGGCAATGATGATGATGAGATATACCGAGCCCTGTTATGGCCGGGTACGGAAGACATGTATGTGATATTGTCGAGCCACTACGTGGCCGAATACGGATATTATCGAGCCACTACGTGGCCGAATACGGATAATGTTTAATATGGATGAGCAGATACAGTTCTATGATATGTATATGTATGTGCATTCCGCGATCCTTAAAAAAAGGTAAAGTAAGCATGACAAACATCTCAAAAAGGTATTTGATCTTTTATTTTATGCTGCCCTTCATGTTTACTTATGTTACTACTCGTGCTTTACATACTCAGTACATATTTTGTACTGACGTCCTTTTCTTTGGACGCTGTGTTCATGCCCACAGGTAGACAGGGAGGTGACCCAGATTCCTAGGAGTTACACAGTAGGCTTACAGAAGCACTCCATTACTTCGGAGGTGCTATGTTGTATTATTATTTTGTGTGTATATATTTGGGCACGACGGGGTCCTGTCTCGTCTTTATGTTAGTATTCGAGTAGAGGTTCGTAGATACGTATGTGTGGGTAGCATGGTCTCACAATGTTCTTATTGTATGTACCTTATTTTGATTGCCGAAAGGCCTATGCATATAAAGGTAATTACATTTCCAAGTGAAAAATGATTTTCGTATGATTTGAGTATAAGATTAATGAATGAACGCCTGATGTGTACGATGGGTAATGGTACGAGCGGTGCTTGGTGGTTAGCCCCGGGTACCTGTCATGGCCCCTAGTCGGGTCGTGATAGTATTTCTTACTATATTATTATTCGTGCCTTACATACTCAGTACACTGTTTGTACTGACGTCCTTTCTTGTGGACGCTGCGCTCATGCCCGCAGGTGGACAGGTAGATGGTTCTGATCCATAGGAGCTTCAACAGCGGAATCTCAGGAGCGCTCTACTTGCTTCGGAGCTGTAGTTTATTGGTATTGGTCTCCTTGACCACTTGTATCCTATGTAGAGGCTCGTAGACATGTACGTACAGTTAGACGTTTCATAACCCTACCGGTTCATATCGTTGTGTATCATTTTAGTAGCCTTGACGGCGGATAATGATGGGCATAATTGTCGAAGATTATACAGAGATATGCTGTTATATTACGATATGTCTTTACAGATTATGATAGCCGTGAGCTATCGTTATGGTCCACCCTGAAATGATTACGAGATGTATGTTCAAAGGTGCTCGGTGTGTTAGCTCCGGGTGGCCGTCATGGCCCTCTAGTTGGGTCGTGACAAGGTAAGTCTCATCCATCCCTTTCAATCATTCCGTATCATATTCATGATTATCATCTCTTTTTTGGGTCTTCAATGGTGAAATTAGTAATAGTAACCCTAGAACTTAATAAACCTTCTATATTTGATGGGTTCGGATTGTTGTCACTCATTTATCATCTAATGGCTTGGGTTAACTCCACTTAATCATGAATTGAACATCTAGAGCCATGAACTAAGTGAATTGAGACTTAGGGTTCTATAAAAATAGTACCTTGGACATGGAAACTGCTTGTAATTGGGGTGTTGATTAAATATTATAATAGTTCGATGGTTAGTGATTACTAAGGCCCTTGTTGGGTTGTTTTACACCTAGAAATCATTCACCCATTGGAATAGGGCTAAAGGGAATGGTGTCTTGCATTGATTTTGTGACTAGAATAATTGTGACTCATTGAGCATTCTAATTTCTAGACTTTGGGCGTTCTGAGGCTTTACGGAAGGAAAAAGCTGTAGCAGAGTGATTCGAGTTGTTCTAGCATCTTAGAGGGGATTTGAGGAGGGTTTGGTCAGATTATCATGAGAATAAGTTCCCTAATCTTAATCTCTTTTATTTACCTTTTCTAAGTAAGAATTCATAGTAGTAAATCCATAGAACTTGGAAGAAAAAGAGAGGGGTTTTGGCTTTTTTTTCCTTGAATAAGTTGTTAACTATAAAACCTTGATTTGTTAGTGGATTAAGCTTGATTAAGTATTGAATTGATGATTTGTAGCTATATAAACATGATTCCTTCATTATTAGTGACCAATTTGTGTGATTCAAAGTTAGGGTTTATACCCAAATTTTGTGAGTTTTTCGTAGAACCCGAATTTAGTGATTTGTTAGTTCTTCTAGCTTATAATTGATGAGAATTGATCACCTAGAACATTAATTTCATCTTGAGACCTGTAAATTCCTAATTTCATCTGTTTCGCTCATAAACCCCATTACATAGGTTGGGATTGGGGTCTTGAATAGAAGCAAGGGTTGAATGATGTTTCTTCTTGATTCTAATTTCATAATTCATATGTGATTAGACTTCCATTATCAAGAGGCTCAAAGGAAGGGAAAGAATAAGGTTTGATAATTCGAGTTTGTTGTTCGGCTTTTCAGGTAGGTTACGGTTTATCTTATGGTGAGACTTCAATTAGCGAAGCGTATGTTTAGATGATATTGTTAGAGAATGCATGTAAACCTTTAGGTATGAAGTTGGGTTAGATATTGCCTTAGGTTGGGACTCATTGAATGATTTGGGGGCTAGCCATCCCGTTGCGTTGTTGACTTATCTTGATCTATTTACTTATTGGCTCGTTGCCACGTTGAGACATCGGATACTGGTAATTAGTGATATGTCATGACTATGATATTATGGTACTTTACTTGATTTTCAGATGAGAAATGTGATTCCATTGTGGCTTATTGTGTAGCATTATTATTGATATTACTTGTGTGCCATGTGTGGTAATGTTTGCGATTGAATTGGTTATCGATATTACATCGCATCATATTCATACTCATTTCCATGATACATTGATATTGCATTGTTATGGTACAGAGGATGGAAAGTGAGAAGGAAATACCGATGCGTTGAAACACATTGTATATTGAGTCATCTTTAGGTTGTGTGCGGAATGATTGATATAAGGCGTATAGGTGGGAATGGAGTCATCTCTAGGCTGTGTGTGGAGTGACTGGTACATGGACTTCGCGGGTCCCCTATGGGTTGTGCTGCCGATTTTGGATGTTCATCGATCGGAGTACATGTGTACGGTGCATATGCATGGCATTCATCATTCATACATTATATGCATTGCATTGTACCTCTTGGTTTTCTGTGATATGGTTGTGATATGATTGTGATATACCGGTTCCGAATGGTTATACTGAGATCTGGCACAGTTGGGTTTAGATACTATAACATTGGTAATGACTTATTGTGACATGATTGTGATATATTGGTTATGAATGGCTATACTGATGCTTGTCACAGTTGGGTTTAGATGCTATAACATAGGTGATGACTTGTACCGTGGTTATGGATTTGTGTTGACTTGTACCTTGTTGTTTCACATGTTATCTTGCTTATTTTCTTTATATACGTTAGCTAGTCTTAGTCGGCCCATGATACCTACCAGTACTTGTTGTTTGTACTCTTGTTGCATTCTTTTATAAATGCAGAGTACCAGGTTGGATCTACTTCTACCCCTCATGGCTAATACTATTGAATTGCTGATTCGAGTCTGTTCAGGGTGAGCATGAGGACGTTCGCTGCCCAAAGACTTTTCCAATTACTTATGTCTTGCTTTCCATTGTGAGCCATGATTTTGAGACTACTTATGAATTATTATTCAGACTTGTAGTATTTATTTAGATGCTCTTGTATGACCAGACCAGATACTGGGGTGGATTTCATTTATTTATGCACTTATTTATATTATATCTATGAGACTTACGTTATTTTACTTTCTTCCGCTATTTTCTATCATCTGTGAATGTTGGGTTAAGGGTTCGCCTACGAGGTGGGAAAGGTAGGTGCCTGCACGACTTAGTGAAATTTTGTAACGACTCGTTTGGTCGTTATAGTCTTTCTGGCATTTTCGCCCATTTCCGAGCATTGATTAGCTCACTTTTGACCCAAGGGGACCATTGACATGCTTCTCGAGGTGTCTAAATCGGATTCGGGAAACTTTTTGTGAAATCTGGGCTTAAAGTGAAAATGAGTTGACCTAAAGTTGACTTTTGGGTAAACGAACCTTTTTCGAAATTTTTGCCCTTTTCTGAGTATTGATTATGGCACTTTTGATCCGAGAGGACCGTTGACATGCTTCCCGAGGTGTCTAGATTGGATTCGGGCAACTTTTTGTGAAATATGGGCTTAAAGTGATAACGAGTTGACTCAAAGTTGACTTTTGGATAAACGGACCTTTTTCGGGAATTAGTCAATTCTTAGAGGTCCGGATGGTCATTTAGAACGTGTGTGTGTATCTGGTTCGGTTCCCAATGCACTCGGATGAATTTTGAAACTTGGATTGGGAAATTGTAATTAAGGTATCGGGGGTTGACTCGGTCAACGAGACCTCCGTTGGAAATTCTGAGACCACGAGTGCATTCATAGTGTGTTTTTATGTGTGTCCATATGAGTAGATGGCCTCAGGAATTAGTCGCAAAATCGGATTGAATTGTGAATTTGGATGGAGTTTCTGGTGTCTGGTGCCAGCTATGGCGGCACCAACACCGCGGCAGCGGTACCACTGGAGCGGTCACCCTGCTGCTGGAGTGATCCAAGCTAATTGGGCTTGACTGCTGAAGCGGTCAAGGGACCGCCGGAGCGGCTCCTCTGAGGCGGTCCCAGCATCGCCAAAGCGGGTGACGGGTAGTGAGTATTATTAATGAAGTGTTAAAAGCCTTTAGTCCCTCATTTATTACCATTAAGAAAATAGAACTCTTGGGATCTGTTCTTGGAGACTTTTAGCGAAGATTCTTGGTGGTAAATTTCCCTAATCCTTTTACTATTTCATTAATCCTAATCATCATAGATTCCCTCTTCCTTTAGTAATCCCTTAGTAATGGAAGATAAAAGTGGGTTGTGATGAACATTCTATCTAGGCTTATTAATGATGAAATTAATGGGGTTTATTCTAGATTTTGATGAATCTAAGGTTGTTAATCATTTATATTTCATTATTATAGTAGAATTCTTGAATCAAAGCGTTAGGGTTTATACCCAAATTTGAGGGTTTTGCTTCAATTTCGAAATTAGGGGATTTCACGAGTTACATTAGCAATTAGTTGTTGGGTTATGATCACCTAGTACTTAATTTGATATTTTGCTTTCGAATTTCCCGTTTTGACCCCGTGGGCCCCGTTTCCCCAAATTCTAGGGTTGGATTTGACCTAAATTGAAGGATAGCAACATTCGTATCATTCTTCATGATTTCTAGTGTAGATTTTGAATATGCTGAGACTACTTTGGTTCTAAGGTTCGGCGGAAGGGCATGGCTAAATAGTGATTTGTTGGTGTTGCTGTTCGGCCATCCAGGTAGGTTATGGCTTACCCTTGGTGAGACTTCGTATATCGAAGCATATATTTAGGTTACATTGTCCGAGAAAGCATGTAAACCTTCGGGTATGAAGTTGGGTTGGATATTTTCTTAGGTTGGGCCCTGTTGCGTGATTGGGCTAGCCAATCTGTTGTGTTGTGATTTGATTGTTCTATTGTGTTGGTTTGATGCCACGTGTTGCTATTAGTTATTGGAATCTGTTGTTCCTTCTTGATTATGATATTGTTGGCGTACCCACCGTTGGTACTTGTGATATTGAGCATGATTATTGATATTGATACATGTATAGAACGCGCTCTGATTCTTCATGATATACTGTTAAGACACTGTTGGTACTTGATGAAACACTGTGATGAGCTGGGCTCGGTTTTAAAATGAGAGTGACGTGAGAGTCTGATATCCGACGTTAGTTCCGAAATCATGGATTGAGTGAGTGCATGGACTCCGCGGGTTGCCTAGGGTGATGCCGGTGAGAACCCCTCGTGGGCAAAGATCCGGGATCCCGTCTGTCTGTTGGGCAAAGATCAGGGATGGGTGGCACTTAGACTTCGCGAGTCACCTTGGATTGTGCTACCGAGATGTCGATATTTTCATCCGGAGTACATGTGTACATAACATTTGCATGGCACTGCATTGCATCCATACATTTATTGCATTGCATTGCATCATGGCTTACATTGAGATGTTTTGGTGTTGTACTTGTGATGTTAGATTCGGACTTGATATATTGAGACTTGGAACATTTGGGATTAGATACTCTACTTAGGCGATGACGTGTACTTGGATTCGATTATGTTTGACTTATGGTTGTTGGTTTTTTGCCTATCCTGCTTTATTATCTGAATTATGTTAGCTATGCTTAGTCGGTCGATGATACCTACCAGTACTATTGTTTATACAGACTTGCACTTGCTGCATTCCTTTATGAATGCAGAGTATCAGGTTGGTTCTACTTCCATCTCCCGTAGCTGATTGTCGTCTTCAGCATTAGCACTGAGTCTTCTAGGCGTGCACGACCGTTCGCTGCCTTGAAGACTTCTCTATTATTTGTGTCCGATTCTTATTCAGAGACAGACATTTTTATGTATTATTATTCCAGACTTGTATTATTTCCTTTTAGAAGCTCTTGTATGACTTAGAGCCCGTTTGGATTGGCTTATAAGTTGTTTATAATCTGTTTTCAGCTTTTTTGAGTGTTTGGCTAGCCAGCTTAAAAGCCATTTTGAGCAAAAATAAGCCCAAAAAAATAATTGGGCTTGTTTGGCTTAGCTTATCTAAAGCAGCTTATAAGCTGTTTTTTTAAGCCAATCTAAACAGGCTCTTAGACTAGACCCTGGGGGTATTTCTTATTTTTGCACTATTCTATTATATAATATTATGAGACTTACTTATTTATTCTTTTCCACTTGATAGATTATTTATTCATGTCTTTACTTATCGTTGGGTTGAGGGTTCGCTTACCGAGGTGGGAAAGGTAAGTGCCCGCACGACTTAGGTTAGAATGGGTCCTGACAAATTGGGTCGTGACAAGTTAGTATTAGAGCCCTAGGTTACCTAGTCTATAATACAAGAACATATTTAGTAGAGTCTCGTGGATTGATACGATGAGCTCCGTACTTATCTGCGAGAGGATATAAGACATTAAGGAAACTTCCAATTCTTTCATTCTCTCATGCGACTTCATTCAAATCGGTATCTAGTCGATTCCAATTCGTATATGAACTGTCTTATCTTAATCATCCTCGGAAAATGGAAATCCGTCCTTAAATTCTGACACGAATGGTTGATCTATGAGGTATTGTGGTATGGTCCAACATGTGTTATTCTGATTTGGGAACTTGACCGAGTTCGGTCTCTAGTTATGGCCCAAGGATTCAATTTTATGGGGTCGCTATTAGAATCGGTTTTCAAGTGGAGTCACGATTAGACTCGTTTATTGTGGGGGCTCGTGAGAAATGGGAAGATAGTTCAGAGGGTTGCATAACCACGCTTCAGTGTTGGGAGCAATTCAAAGTAAGTTGTGACTTACTAGACCCTTTATGTAGTGTTATGTGTTGGTGTAACGACCCATTTGGTCGTTACAGTCTGTTTGATACTTTTGACCCTTCCCCTAGCTTGTTTAGCTCACATTTGACCCGAGGGGGCTGTTGACACGCTTCTCGATGTCTTTGGATATGATTTGGATGAGTTTTTGGGAAGTTTGGGCTTAAAGACAAAAAGAGTTGACTCAAAGTTGAGTTTTAGGTAAACGAATCTTTTTTGGGAATCTGTTGATTCCTAAAGGTCCGGATGGTCTTTTATCACTTGTGTGTATATTCGGTTCAGTTCCCTATGCACTCGAGTGCATTTTGGGACTTCGATTGGGAAGTTGGTTTTGAGGTATCAGGGGTTGACTCGGTCAACGAGAACTCCGTTGGAAATTCTGAGGCCACGAGTGCATTCATAGCATGTTTTATGTATGTATGCATATATGGTATGTGAGCAGATGGCCTCGGGTGATAGTCGGGCATTTCCGGTTGAGATTGTGAAACTTGGGGGTTCTGGTGTCTGGTGCCCGCTCTGGCGGCACCAGGACCGCTGCAGCGGTATCATAGAAGCGGTGGCCCTGCCACTGTAGCGACTAAGTGTAAATTGGGCAGGACTGCAGAAGCGGTCATGGGACCGCTGAAGCGGTAGAGTGGGCGCGGAAGCAGGTGACGGGTAGTTAGATTCATTAAATGAGTGTTAAAAGCCCTAAGTCCCTCATTCATTACCATTCCGAAAGTAGAGCTATTGGGAGCAATTCAAGGAATTTCTTTGGGGACAATCATTGTGGTAATTCCTTCCATATTCATTGCTATTCCATATTCCATTAATCACCTTAGGAATCCATTATCATGCTAGTTTCATCAAGAACTTGAGGATTAAAAGCGGATTCAATAGTTTCTTCATTCTAGGCTATTAAATCCTGATTTATTGATTGGGTTGGCTTCATTAAGCATGGAATTGATGATTAGAATCTATTATTGCATGATTCCTCCCTAATTAGTGGCTAATTTGTGGAATTGGAAGTTAGGGTTCATACCTAAATTTTGGGGGGTTTTTCCTAGAATCTGAATTTAAGTGATTTGTTAGTTCCCTTAGCTTATAATTGATGGGAATTGATCACCTAGAACATTAATTTCATGTTGAGACCTATATATTCCTTATTCCATCTTTCTAGTTCATAAACCCCATTCCATATGTTGGGATTTGGGTCTTGAATTGAGTAGGTTTGAATGATGTTTCTTCTTGATTCTAATTTCTTGATTTTAATATGCTTAGACTTCTATTATCTCGAAGCTCGAAGGAAGGGAAAGAGTAAGATTTGATTATTGGAGACTCTATTGTTCGACTCTTCAGGTAGGTTATGGTTTACCTTATGGTGAGATTTCGATTAGCGAAGCGTATGATTAGATGATTTTTCGGAGAATGCATGTAAGCTTTTGGGTATGAAGTTGGGTTGGATATGGTCTTAGGCTGGGCCTTGTTGTATGATTTGGGTGCTTGCTAACCCGTTGTGTTGTTGACTTATCTTGATCTATTTACTTATTAGCTTGTTGCCATGTTGAGAAATTGGGTATTTATGACTAGTGATTTATCATGAGTATGATATTGTGGTACTTTACTTGATTGATATTGAGATGAGATTGTGATTTCATTGTGGTTTATTGTGTAGCCTTGTAATTGATATTACTTGTGTGCCCTGTGTGTACTTTTGGGATTGAATTGGTTGTTTATATTATATTGCATCATATTCATACTCATTTCCATGATGCATTGATATTGCATGGTTATGGTACTAATGATGATAAGTGAGAGAGTGTATCCTCCGAGGTCTCTGCCGGAGAGCGTAAAAGAAAGATGAGAGTCCATCATCCGAGGTCATTCACCGAAGTAGAATAAGTGTACGTTTCCTGAGGTTTCTTGCCGGGAAAGAATGAGTGTACGATGCTCGAGGTCTCTTGTTGGGATCGAGAGAGTGCTCGTGATCCGAGGTCATTTTTCGAAGAGAGTGGTACATGGACTTCACGGGTCCCCATGGTTTGTGCTACCGAAATGTGATGTTCCATTGTCGGAGTATATGTGTACGGTTTATATGCATTTCATTCATCATACATACATTGTTGCATTGCATTGCACCTTTTGGTTACTTATGATATGTAGTGATATGATTGTGATGTACTGGTTCAGAATTATTATACTGAGACTTGGTGCAGTTGGGATTAGATGCTATAACATAGGCGATGACTTGTTGTGATACGATTGGGATGCACCGGTTCGAAATGATTATACTGAGACTTGGCACAGTTGGGTTTAGATGCTATAAAATAGGTGATGACTTGTACCGTGGATATGGATTCGTGTTGACTGGTACTTTTTGGTTTACGTGTTTATCTTGCTTTGTTGTCTTTATATACATTAGCTAGTCTTAGTTGGCCTATGATACCTACCAATACTTGTTGTTTGTACTGATCTGTACTTGTTGCATTCTTTTATGAATGCAGAGTACCAGGTGGGATCCACTTCTACTCCTCATGGCTGATATTCAAGGATTGTTGATTTGAGTCTCTTCAAGGTGAGCATGAGGACATTCACTGCTCGAAGACTCTTCCCATTATTATGTCTTATTTATCATTCTGAGGCATGATTTTTTTTTTTGAGACATATTGATGTTTATTATTCAGACTTGTAGTATTTACTTAGATGCTCTTTTATGACCAGACCAGGTACTGGGGTGGATTTCCTTTACTTCCGCACTTATATATATATTATATTGTGAGACTTACGTTATTTTACTTTCTTTCGATATTTTGTATTATTTGTGACTGTTAAGTCAAGGGTTCGCCTACCGAGGTACGAAAGGTAGGTGCCCGCACTACTTAGTTAAATTGGGTCGTGATAGTTGGTTAATCTAAATAAGAGGTGGAATAGGGAATTGAGCGTCCCGTACTCATGAGGTGACAAACACTTGTAGCCACCGAGGTGCGAAAGGTAGGTGCCCGCACTACTTAGTTAAATTGGGTCATGATAGTTGGTTAATCTAAATAAGAGGTGGAATAGGGAATTGAGGGTCCCGTACTCATGAGGTGACAAACACTTGTGCAGGTACCGGTGTATCTATATGTGTAACTAAAACATGAACTAAATCTGAAATGCGATCGACATTATGTGGTTAGCCTTCGATCCATAAGGAATGGTGGATAAATCCATTTAGGTTGGTATGATTGCTATTTATTTGGGCTATGGTGGCCACTATTGGTTCAATAATTGTGAATGCTGCTTGATTTGCATTCATCACTCCACATCTCGTCTAAACTATGAAAAGGACATATATACTTGACATTGATTTGTTATTATGCATTTTCATGGTGTATGCATATCCATTCATACCTTCTTGATATTATTGGAATTTCATTGATGACTATACAAGATAGGGGCCTGGGAGGCTAGATATTGGATATGGTACATGGACAGAGTGATGATGATTTTATAGCCAAATGGCTGGGACCCGATGTGATCTGAGAGATTTGGCACTCCGAGTGGGTATATGGATCTCATGGGTCACGTAAAACCTAATGCCGGGGCGGGTGTATACCCGTGCATATGGCCATTGCATTGCATACTATTCACTTGCATTGCATGCATTCCCTTACATTGCATACCATATATTCTTGTTTGACTTGTTTCCACGCCATGTGTGCTTAAGGATATAAAGATGGGATCTTTATGCTTGTACACATCATGACTAATATAAAGATGGGATCTTTACACTAAACTTGTCTTAACTAAAGAAAAGATTGGATCTTTACCGCTATACTCCAAAAGAAACGGACTATATGAACTGATTGAGTGTACAAACTTTCTTAGTCTGTTGAATGCTTATAAACGATGGACTTTGAACTAACAAACCGAGAAGAGGAGTATCGGAAGTACAAACCTTTCTCGTCACTATAGTTTAGAGTTGGTCAACGATGCTGTTGGGTAGGGCTGTACAAAGAAAATCGATAAACCGCACCAAACCGATAATCCGAGTCAAATCGAGAAAAAATCCCGACTAGTGGTTCAGTTTGACTTGGTTTGGTATTGAAAATAAAAACCCAACCATAATTGATTTGGTTTGGTTTAATTCTAACAAAAAAAAAAAGTCAAACCGAACCAAACCAAACCGAAATACATATATTCAATTTTTAAAGATATTTTATACATAAAAATATTTATTTGTAAAGTAATTTTTAAATATTTCTTAAATTTTTTCATAGTTTTTGTCTTTTAACATATTATTTCAAGTTTGGGCTTAGAATTTTGAATGGTCTAATAAGTTTTATAGCTCATAGATGGTAGCAACTCAAATAAAGTTCAAACCAAAACCAAATCAATACAAATGCTAACAAATGAAATTCAATTCTATCACTAGAAATGACAAAACTGTTAGATATCTATTTTTTAGTTTTGCATTAGTATAGATAGTTAAAATACATAACTTTGTTTTATTTTATTTTATTTTGTCATGTAATTAATACGTATCAGCCGTACTTATTTTAGCATGACATAGTATTTTTAGATTATGATCATTTTGATTATGGCTTATTAATTAGCAATATTTATTTTATGCGATTTCTATCGCTTTTGCTGAATATTTTATTATAATGTCATCACTTATTTTACATTTTTGTTATTTTCTTAAAAAAAAAACACCTTATATAGTTTTATCTTATTATGACTACATAAATATTTGAAGTAAAAGTTATATATTTTATATAAAGACTTTTTCAGGAAAAAGCCTGAAAAATCCTAGAAAATTGAAAAATCCAACTTATGTTGGTTTGATTTAATTTATAGGTTTTAAAATCTGATATAATTGGTTTGGTTTGGTATTACAAAAATCCAAACCAACTTGGTCCATGTACACCCCTACTACTGGTACACATGCTTCTCGTACTCACTCTACACTTGCTGCACCTTTTGTGTGCAGGTTCAGATCCAAATACCAGGGTGAGTCGTTGATTGTTCCACCGCGCCAGACTCCTTCTTATATTTACTTTGTGGCGTTCTGTACTTCAGAAAGTATTTATGTGTTATTGAGACTTGTATTCGTATTAGCGACTCTATACTTGTGAATTTCAGGTTTTGGGGAGTGATTTCAGACTAATACATATTTACTATCTATGAATTATTCAGACTTAAGTACCTGCATTGTATTGACTTTACTACCGCATTTACTTTATATTATCTTGACTTGTATGGATTTGGGGTTTCGCCTAAGGGTTGGGAGCCCTCATGGCATAAATGGGATTTTAGGTCGTGATAGTATATGGACTTCGTGAGTTACCCATGAGTCATGACTATAAGGCATGGCCTATAGAATGTGTGTATCAAAATTGGTATTGCCAATGCATTGCAGTCATACATTCAGCCATTATTTCATTTATCCTTCCCATGTGATACGTGATTACCTGTCTTTATTGTGAAAGGTTAACTCTTGAGCATGATTAGAAAAAACTAAGTTGAGTTAGTATAATAAGTACTTAGTTTCAGTCTTTATATATTGTATGCGTGTTTCCTTCATTGTCGGCCCATGATACCTATGGAGTACTAGCGGTTTTGTACTCATACTACACTTGCTGCACTTTTTGGGTGCAAATACTGATGCTTGCTCCAGTTCTAGGCCTTGTGGCTGATCCCGAGGCGGTTTATTTAGAGGTTACAGAGTGAGCTACTAGCCACTCTAGCGGCCCTGAATTTCCCTTATCTTTACATTTCTGTCTATTGACATTCCAAGACAGTTTCTATTTTTGTATTTAGGACCATGTAATATACTACAAGTTCCTTTACAAGTTATACTAGGTTGTGGGGTTTGTAATTGACTAAGTTATATTTCGGCACTTTATCTATATATTTAAGACTGTTAATTTAGTAATTCTGATGTATTCAACTTCCATATTTCTTTGGTTTAATAAATTGACAACTTGGCGACGGTTCGCCAACTAGGGGGATAAAGTAGGTTCCATCATGACCGGGAATTAGGTCGTGACAGTAGAGGCATTATAGAAAAAGATAAGGTAAAGGATGAAAAAGGATTATTAGAAATAAGCAAAGGCAAAATGAGAAAAAAAAAAAAAAAGATAACGACGCGGGCACATCAAATCGGTGTTACACAAAATGAGATTTTTCATCGTTACGTAACAATGGATTAATTAACGATACGATACAATAAATAACAACTATCCAAACAAGCTGTAAAAAAACATTGTTAATTTGAAAATTATGCAATAGGAAAACTTGTTTTCACGGGAATATTTACTCTTCCGATTCATTTATAGTTGTAAGGTTAACTCATGACTTTCTGGAACTCAGAATATATGACAGTCTCTAATTCATTTTGCAATCCCAAGCCATCTTCAAATGTGTTACAAATATCGATGAGAAATGTATTAGTAAAATACCATATTCGTATTTTAGTAGAATATGTGGTGATGAAAATTATAATTACATCTCATGCTGATGCTATCATAGCAACAGTTGGAGAGGGTGTTTCATAAGAATCACGTGTCTCTTTAAGAGATTTTTGTAGCTCGCATATTTGATAATTATTTAATCTCCTAAGTAATTCCTTTATCAGATAATACTAATATGTTATAGTTAATGCATACCCTGTGGTTTCCTTGATGGAAGGAAACACCTTATTAAGAGTACCTAAAGTAATCATATTTTACTGAGAAGTCTATAGGGTTAAAAATATTCCCAAATCCTAGCCTAACATTATGTACGCATGTGACTCCATCAGTCTAGCACCCTTTTTGTGATAGGCATAAGTTAGAAGACTTTAGGGTTTTGGTCATTCCTTTTAGGTTACAAATCGGTGCTAGATCAAATACAATTCTCCATTTGAACAATTATGGCTGAAGGTACATTTCTATTGTAATATTCCATTGCAACGGCTCTATATGTATGTGTTTAATTTATAACATATGGTGTAAAAGCATACCTTTGACTTTGTTTATTTTGTTTTGCTAATAAGGAACTTTTATTGAATGCATGATGACCGATTCGATCGAGCTCTCTTATTGAGAATGCTAATTAACGATTTGATCCCAGCTCTCTTATTGAGAATGCTTATTCAATGAGCAATACCGATTCGATTCGAGCTCTCTTATTAGGAATGATCATTCTCAATAAGAGATCTTGGATCGAATCGGTATATCAACTGTGACGGCATGCTACGATTGACGGGTCATAGAATGATCTACCGTCTATCTTTTATGCCGTGAATTTGTTCCTTTCATTGACTTCTCTTTTTTTTTTGTAAAACATTTTTAGGATCTTTTCACTTAATTTTCCCGCCGTTTTCCATTCTGACCCTAAACATCTAAAACATGACAAAAACACAGCAAAATGACACAAACTTGCTTAAAAACAAGTTAAACTTCCCGTTAAAAAACATCAAATGTGCCGTAATTCTATGGCACATCAACACCCCCAACTTAAAGTCTTTCCTTATCCTCAGGCAAGTAAAACAATACATACAACTCTCACAAATGCTCAAATATCACAAAGTAAAAATTTCTACAATGATTTTTGCTAATAACTATCGGCATGCACGTTTCTGAAGAACGTCCCCCTCATTTTCACATTTTTAAACAAGATGCATCACCCAAAATTGTTACGATTCACAATGAAGCTTAAATCAATTACATCACGCTATTGAGAGTATCAATGTATACACAAATGCCGCTCCGGGTAGTCACTCAATCTCAGCAATTTTCATCAATCCTTATACCCTCAGAAAGACCAAGAATGTCCCGAAACTCACATGTACAAGAATAAATGGGACAAAGACGAAGAAGAAAAGAAAACACTTACACTCACACTCACAAATAATTTCATACATTGCAAATGCAAATGCCATTTGCTTGCCCTTATTTTCAATGCCTTTAAACTTGGATGGTTCGGTTGTGATCACACTAAGACTTTTTCTCGGCTTCTAATGTAGGTTTAGGGACAGGTATGATAGATATTTGGTTATTAGTAACTCGCTCTCCTTGAACATTGCACTTCACTTGCCTTTATTTCTCATTCTTTTCCTTATTGTCGATCCTCCCACCCAATGTGCTCTAACAAACCACTGCTTTTATTCTTCTTTTTTTTTTGCAACATTTTCAACAATTTTTCCTCTTTTTTTTTATTTGACACATGTATTTACATCAACCACACAGTATCCTCTACCAGGCAACTAACTCCCACTCCAAACTTAAGCTTTAGCCCTCAATTGCCAAACATATTGAATGTAACCCCCAACGTGGGCTTTTAGCCTCTCATTCATCATCTTAAAGTGCCAAGGAGGGAACGGGGGAAAAATCGGGAAGATTTTAAACTAGGGTAGAGGCTAGTTAATGGCTAGTCAAGAAAAAGGTTAAAATGCTCAAAATGGGAGACTAGGGATCATATATGTGAACGGTTTAGGATTTATAAAGGCAACAAGGCTTCAAAAATCATACAAAGAAAGTGTAAGATCATTTCAACAATTAAACTATCCTAAGAAATCGAGCATGATTAACTAGGAAAGTTCTAGATTGCAAGTATAGTACATGAACAAATAATAATAACTCAACACACAATGGCATTAGGATTGTTCTGTTAATTTGATTTTGACTTCCCAAGAGGACACTCAACACAGACAATACGCCAATACTCATAATGTCATAAAAAGAATCATGAATGTCAATTCACCAACACATTCTGACACTACAAAAAAAGGGGTAACTTGAGGAGGTTGAAAGTTGCAATTCGCGGGGGTTTTAACTTCCGCTAGCAAACAGTGGAAGCTAAAACCTCCCCTAATTGCAACTTTTAACCTCCACAAATTACTTAGCTTTTTGTAGTGTGAATACACATCAACAATTTTGGAGGGGTCATTTCAACTTCAAAATACATATTTTTACATGCCATAAGTTCATCAACCACTACCATATAAGTCACAATTACTCTACCTTACCTAAACAAAAACCTAAACATTCCAGGTTTGACATAAATTAAATCCCGTCAAGAAAAGAACCATGGCAAACAAAAGCCAAGGGGGGGGGGGGGGGTCCTACTAACACATATACAACAAAATAAAACAAAAACCAGCTAGCCCACCCCTATAAAATCATGTATTTTCTGCAATAAATCAAAATAAGTAAGAATAGAGGGTTAGGACTACCTGGGGTGCACTAGGGCCGCTGCTCATCCAGAAATGTTCCCTACCTCAGTAGTGTGGAATGGATCTGTCTCTATAGCTGGGTCAGTGGTACCGGCAGGTGGGGATTACTGGCTATGCATGGGCCGATCCTTCTCAAGAATAATGGTGGTAGCCCCAACATGTGTTGGATGTCTCGATGAAGTCTGCCCATCAAGATTTGTGCTGAAGAAAACCCCCGTGAAATATGTCTTAACCAGAGAGCGACGGGTGGCTTTCCTCACATTACACTGCTCGTCCTCCACTCCCTCATTATCATCATCCTCAGACCTCTGTGTCTTGCCCTTATCTCAGGGTGGACGCTCATCTCTCATCAGTACTATCAAGATTAATGATGAAAATTCTATCGCTTGTGCTAGGGGAGGGTTTGCAGGTGCAATTCCTTCTTTCACTTGTAGCGCATGCACGTCCTGCTTTAGTTGAATTAATTCTCTCTGGACAATCCCGAAGACACCAGCGGGCTGTATTTTCTCTAATTCGAGAACTTGCCTCTCAAGGCCATCAATCCAAGAGTGAATTTGACGCTATGATACTATGAGAGACTCTCTCAAGGAATCCAAGGCCTTTGAAATTTTTGGCCACAAACCCTTCCAATTCTCCCAATAGGCTGACGATCTATTGATAGGATCGATCTACTTTAACAAAGAAGTCATGGAAGTTCTGTCTAGTGGAAAGGATTAAGCCACCCCATGGCAGGACTGTTGGTGCTGGAGTACCTGTGGAAGTAGTAGGAACTGTGGAAACTGGAGGAGCTATGGAAGTGGTCGGACCGAATGAGAATGTAGGAGTCTTTGAAGTGGCTGGTGCTGTCGTAGCAGGAATATAAGGGGTCTCCTAAGTGGCCTCAAGCATTGTCTTATCCTGGTCTTGTCACGATACTGAGGCGGTATTGGTGCCAATGTGGGCACCACAGTAAATGACAAAGCACAGAGATCCTTATACTTGTTCTTCATCATATCATAAACACTCTTAGCTTGGATTCGGTGATCTTTATGGGGATATTGCTGAACTCCCACCCTAAGGCATAGTTTGGTAATAAGACGGGCATACAATGAAAGTCTAGGTTGTCGTGCACGCTGGCGGATTTCCTCCACAATAAGCTTGCTGATGTCAATAGTATACTGGGATATGATGGCTGCTACTAGAATTTCCCAATCAACGGTGAGCTGATTATCAGACTGAGAAGGGTAGAACCAATTGATGATGACGCTCCACCAGAATTTGTCCTCAAGAGAGAGGTCAGCCTTTCAAACCAGTATCTTGGGGTTGGTGCACCACCCGGTCTGTCCCCATGTAATTATTGAAGCTACCTATTGTAACTCAGCCAGTTGATCCTCACTTTTACCTCTAAATCTCGTGTTTTCAGGCGGCACAAAATCATCCCCAAAGTTGAAACGGTTGGCGGCTTTATTGGAGATGTCAATTCTCAACCCTTGGACCATAACCTTTTTAAGCCTAACCGATTTCTTTTTCTATTGCACTGGCTTGAAATGGTTGTTTATCTCAGTCGCATAGGATGCATAGAACCCCCTGGCAAGGATTAGACAATACTCCACAGGAGAATGGCTGAGGAACTCCCATTTGTGAAATTTAATAATGGCTAAAATGTATGGGACTTTTTCCAACCTATCGAAGCTGATTCACCTTTCCTCATAATTGCTTTTTTGTAGGCCCCTCTATTTTACTTGGTTCTATGCCCTACTCAAATAGTT
The DNA here is from genome assembly GCF_019175385.1 of Lycium barbarum. Classification (NCBI taxonomy): domain Eukaryota; kingdom Viridiplantae; phylum Streptophyta; class Magnoliopsida; order Solanales; family Solanaceae; genus Lycium; species Lycium barbarum. Next base: position 15,695,862 of record NC_083344.1, on the reverse strand, counting down.
CCTTCGAAATTCCACAGAAAATCGAACATTGTTCTCTGACCTTTCTTTCATTCTTAATTCATTCTGCCTCATGGCCTCTTCCTCATCGGATCCTTCATGAGTTTATTGTCCGGAGGGCTGGAGCTTTGCCCATCTTTGTGATCAGAACTACCATTGGGTGAGGAAGATTCCCCTTCTTCAAACTAAGGGGATTTTGGAGTTTATTTTGACCTTCTCTATCTGATGACCCTGACAAGTGGTGTGTCATCATCTATGTTCTCCACTTTAGGGCCGAGGGGCAAGTCACGAAGTCTCGATCTTATCAGTGGTTGACCTCTGCCCCTACCCTATATAGTTGGTTGTGCACTATCCCTTCTCACTTGACTTTTTGGAGTCATACCTGTAGAAGACACACTTTGTAAACAAGCAAAAAAGAAAAGAAACTATTTTATTTTTATTTTTCTTAATAGTTGAAAACAATAAAAGAAAGAAACATAAGCTAGAACTCAAAAAGAAAACAATTGGAGTCAAGTAGAAATAGTGGCCCGTGAAACTATTCATGAATGGTGAAAAGTTTTATGGTACGATTGGAAGGGCCTTTTGATGGTGAGCTTTACGGCCCGTCCGTAAATCCTACCGTATAATTGAAACATTGAGCATTTGTCTTTGAGGCTTTCCGCAGCAAATATTTACAGCCGCAAATAAATTTACGATCTTTCAATTTCGCTGTGAAAGCACTTTTCATAACAAATTATTGGTCATTCCTCCATGTATCCAAAACTTTGATTTATTTCTTGCACAACTTTTCATCATAAAGAATCGTTTGTTTTAGTTGTGTATTACACTCACACGTCATTCAAACTCACATAAGGCCCCGAGGTTAGTCATTTTACCCCCATTATCAAATCTCGTTCTCACATGCATTTAATCGAACAATTGGTGGGCATAACGATCTTGGACTTCAAAGTTGAAATCATTGATCGAAATTCCCTCCGACTCAATAGAGGTTGCCATAAATGCGACCCCCATGAATCCAAATATGCACAAGAATACCAATACCCATACCCCCACCATACCAAATACGAACCCAAAAAAAATATCACTGCAAAATTTGAACACTCAAACTTATATGCTGTAGTCAGGTATTCATTCTCACCATCACCTATATGCATCATAACACGTGAGAAGAAGAGAGTACCACGTGTTAAGAAGAGAGTAAGACATCAACATACGTGACAGATGACTATTAGCTCAATTGTATTTGTTCAACTACTTGATGGGCACCGTTTCGTGTTGATGTGCAGATTATGAGAGAGAGAGAGAGAGAGAGAGAGAGAGAGAGAGAGAGAGAGAGAGTAGAGAGTTGTGTATGGATTGAAATACTTGAATGGGATATATAGGGTATGGATGTAACAGTTATAGGAGTGAAAGAAGGGAGAGAAATGTGGGAAATTCGAATCGTGAAGAAGTAGGAAGGTAGTGGGTGTAACATGATGGGTTTGGGTATACAAACCCTACCCCAATTGACGCTCCAACTTACGGACCGTAAATATGTTTACAGACACATTTTACGATCACTTACCTAGGTTGCATGATGACATGGCTGATTAATTTGACGGTCCGTAAAAACTATCTTGAAATGATTAACAGACCGTCATTGGTAATATGAATCAGCTACAGTGAGACCTCTTTTTGTGCGAAAGTTTTACGCTTCAATCTACGATCCATAAAATATGTAACCGGCTGTAGATTCCAGCATAGATCCATTCTAGTAAGACCTGCTTGCACATCTCATTTGACGATTTATTTCACGGACCATCATTCATTTTACGATGGATTTTATGGTCCATGAATTGAACTTTTGCAACCAGTATTTTTTTCTCCAACTTCATCCATTCTCCAATTCCTTTGAGTTATAGCACACAAAACAAACATCAAAAAAATCCTAACAAAATAAAATCACATAACATGAAGTTAAACTTAGGTTACCTCCCAATCAGCTCTTGATTTAACGTCGCAATACGACAGTTTTACCACTTCACGTGGGGTCAGGTGAGGATCCTTGCTTCAAATGGTGCCTATCAATAATTCAGTCACTATCGATACAACCATGATAATGTTTCACCCATTTGGCCATTCACTTTAAAGTTTCGAGTCCCATCTCCGGACTCCAATTCAATTGTGCCATGGGGTGAAACACTTGCTACTTTGAAAGCCCTGGACCATTTCGATTTCAATTTGCTTTGAAAAAGTTTTAATCTTGAATTGAACGGCAAGACCTATCATTGGGTTGGAAATCCAACTTTAGGATCTTTTTATCATGATAATGCTTCATCCTCTCCTTGTACAAGGCTGCACTCTCTTATGCTTGGTACTGAAATTCATCCATCTTGTTAAGTTGAAACAAGCTTAGCTTGGTTGCCTGATCCCAGTCCAGATTCAACTTCTTCAATACCCACATGGCCTTATGTTCGAGTTAAACAGGCAAATGACATGCCTTACTAAAAACCAACTGGTAAGGTGAAGTTCTAATGTGATTTTTGAATACCGTTCTATAAGTCCAAATAGCATCAGCTAGCTTCCGGGACCAATCGGTCCTATTTGCATTAGCCATTTTGGCTAAAATACTCTTCATCTCCCGATTAGAAACTTCCACTTGCCATTTGTTTTAGGGTGATACGGTGTAGCCAGTCTATTCTTGACACCATATTTCTCTAGTAGTCTCGTGAAGGCCTTGTTACAAAAATGAGATTACCATCATTGATAATTACCCTTGGGGTGCCAAAGCGAGTGAAAATCTTCTTATTCAGAAAACCCATGACATTTTCCACCTCATTGTTAGGTAAAGCCACTACTTCTACCTATTTGGAGACATAATAAAAAACTACCATGATATCCCTCATTCTACACGAGCTCACAAAGGGACCCATGAAGCCAATCCCCTATATATCAAACAATTCCACCTCTAGCACAATGTTCATAGGAATCTCATGCCTTTTGTGATTGTCCCTTGTCATTGGAATTGGTCACAAGATTCGTCCATCATGATAAATGACTCACAATCGGAGAGTCGTGACACGCCTTCAAGATAACCATAACTTCAGTTTCGGGAACACCACGCCGAATGATGTTGTCAGTGCAATTTCATGAAAAATAAGGCTCATCCCAATAATAATTTCAACATTCACACAACAACTTCTTCTTTTGATTGTAACGACCAGTTTATTCATTATAGTCCTTTCGGTATTTTTGCCCATTCCCGAGCTTTGACCAGCTCATTTTGACCTGAGGGGATTGTTGGCACACTTCCTCAGGTGTCTAGACCAGATTCGGGTAACTTTTGTGAAATATAGGCTTAAAGTAAAAAATGTTTGACCCAAAGTTGACTTTTGGGTAAATGAACCTTTTTCAAAGTTTTGTCGATTCTGAGAGGTCCAGATGCTCGTTTAGAACTTGTATGTGTATTTGGTTCAGTTTTCAATGCACTCGGATGCATTTTGGGACTTGGGTTAAGAAATAGGAATGAGGTATTAGGGGCTGACTCGGTCCACGATACCTCCGCTGGGAATTCCGAGGCCACAAGGGCGTTCGTAGTGTATTTTTGTATGGGTTAGTGTATGTGGTTTGTGAGTAGATGTCCTCGAGAATAGCTAGAGATTTCGATTGAGAATTAGAAAAATTAGAGGATTTCAGGTACCTGGTGCCTGATATGGCGGCACTAGTGCCGTCCCAGCGGCACTGCTGTTGTGGTGTGTTGGCCGCTGGGGTGGCCATGTGTATATTGGCTAGACCGCCATGGCGGCTTGATGGGTGCTTTAGTGGCGCCGCTGTTTCGGTGCCGTTAGCGTCGTGGCGGTATCGGACCTGTTATTTCATTAAGTGTGATTTAAATAAGCCTTTAAACCCTTACTATTTCCCATTTCGAAATTAGAGCTTTGGCGAACAGTTCTTGGAGATATTTTAGAGATATTCTTGAAGGTAAATCTTACTTATTCCTTTACTCTTCCTTCAATCATAATCATCCTAGATTTCCCCTTCCTTTTAATAATCCCTTAGTGATGGAAGTTGGAAGAGGGTTTTGATGAGCACTTTCTCTAGGCTTAGTAATGATAAATTGATGAAGTTTATGTTACATTTTGAGGAATCTAAGCTTATCAATCATATATCTTCCATTTCTCTAGTGCTGAATTTTAGAATCAAAGAGTTAGGATTTATACCCAATATTGGGGGTTTTGCTTGAAATAATAAATTAGGCTAATCCTTGAATTAAATTAGCAATTAGTGATCGGTTTATGATCACCTCTGCTTAATTTGATATTCTGCTTTCGAATTTCCCGTTTTGCCCTTGTGGGCCCGTTTTCCCAATTTCTAGGGTTAGAATTGACCTAATTTGAATAGTAGCAATATTAGTATCATTCTTCATGAATTCTAATCTAGAATTCCATTATGCTTAGACTACTTTGGTTCTGAGGTTCGGCGGAAAGGCAAGGCAAAGGAGTGAGTCGTTGGTGTTACGGTTCGGCCATCCAGGTAGGTTGCGGCTTACCCTTGGTGTGACTTTGTATAGCGAAGTGCATATTTAGATTATATTATCGGAGACAACATGTGAACCTTCGGGTATGAATTTGGGTTGAATATTGCCTTAGGTTCAGCCCTATTGCATGTTGGGACTAGCCACTCCGTTGTGTTGTGTTTGATTGTTCTATTGTGTTGGCTTGATGCCATGAGTTGTTGATAGATATTGGATTCTATTTTATCGTCTTGATTACGATATTGTTGGCATACCCATTATTGGTATTTTTGATTCGGATATATTGTTGGCATACCCACTATTGGTATTTGTGATTCATATATATTGTTGGCATACCCACTATTGGTATTTGTGTTCGGATACATTATTGGTATACCCATTGTTGATATTTGTGATATTGACCATGATTGTTGATGTTGATACATGCATTGCACGCACTCTCATTTTCATGATACATGTTGAGATATTGATGACGATGGTAAAACTCTTTTACTTGAGTGACGTGAGATGGCCGATATCCGATGTTCATTACGGGATCGTAGATTGTGTGAAATGGATACTTGATGAAACTCTTTTACTTGAGTGATGTGATATGGCCAATATCCGATGTTCATTCCAAAATCATTGTTGCATGGCCGATATCCGATGTTAGTACCAGAATCGTTGATAGTGCATGCACTCCGCGGGTCCCCCAGGTGCCAGTAAGAACCCACCGTGGGCAAAGATTCGAGGTCCCGTCTCTCTGTTGGGCAAAGATCCGAGACGGGTAGCACTTAGACTTCGCGAGTCACGCTGGGTTGTGCTACCGAGATGTCGATATTTCCGCTTGGAGTACATGTGTACATCGCATTGCATTCATACACTACTGCATTGCATTGCATTATGACTTGATTTGAGATATTTGGTGTTGTATTGTGGTTTTGTATTGTGATGTTGGATTGGATTGGACATATTCAGACTTGGCATATTTAGGATTAGATGTTTTACATAGGCGATGACGGATACTTGGATTGATTACATTACTTATACTTGTTGGTTTATTTGCTTATCTGCTTTATTATCTGAGTTGTGTTAGCTATGCTTAGTTGGCTGATGATGCCTACCAATAATGTTGTTTTGTACTGACCTGCACTTGCTGCATGCTTTTATGACATGGCTGATAGTCGCTTCAGCTTCCTCTTCGAGTTTCCAGGGTGAGCATGATCATCCGCTGCCTTGAAGACTTTTCTATCTTTATGTCCTATTTTATTCAGAGACATAGATACTTAATGTATTACTACTTCATATTGTATTATTTCCCTTTTAGATGCTTTTGTGTTATTCAGACTAGACCCTAGTGGTGTTATCATCATTCCGCACTATTCTACTTCTTTTATATATATATATATATATATATATATATATATATATATATATATATATATATATATATATATATATATATATATATAAATCATGAGACTTACATATTTAATCTATTCTGTTGCTTAATTTCATTCTTTTATGTATTTATTCATTGTTGGCTTGAGGGTTCGCTTACTGAGGTGGGAAGGTAAGTGCCCACATGACTTAGGCAAAATAGGTCGTGACATTGATACGCTTGGAACTCCTCAGGAATGAGACCGGTAACAATGAAATCTACGATATCAGCATACCACAGTGCTACATCACAAAACACGGCTAAAAGCCTCTCATCCGGGAAAGCATCATTAATTTAAAGATCTCCCATTAGTCTCTCGGCTTCCTTTAGCCTGGATAGACCATTCGCAACTTGATTCTCTGAACCTTTCCGATCTTTTACTTCAAAATTGAATTCCTGCAACAAGAGAACCCATCGAATCAATCTTGGCTTGCCATCGTTCTTAGCCATCAAATACCTCAATGCATCATGGTTGGTGTACACCACCACTTTGGACCCCAACAAATAGGCCCGAAACTTCTCAAAAACATAAACAATAGCATGCAATTCTTGATGCGTCATCATGTAGTTCATCCAAACACCATTAAGTATTTTGTTAGCATAATAGATTGGATGCATGATCTTGTTGTGCCTTTTACCAAGCACCCCTCTAATAACAAACCCACTAGCGTCACACATGAGTTCAAAGGAAAGTGACCAATCAGGAGATAAAATGACTGGAGCCGAAGTGAGCCGCTTCTTAAATTCTTCAAATGCCTTGAGGCACTTCTCATCAAATTCAAACTTAGCTTCTTTTTCAAGAAGCTCGCACATAGGATTGATGATATTCAAGAAATCCTTAATGAAACACTGATAGAATCCAGCGTGTCCCATGAAGCTACGAACTCCTTTGATAGAAATAGGTGGTGGAAGCTTGGCAATAACATCAATCTTTGCTTGATTCGCCTCAATTCCTTTTTAGAAATTTTGTGACAAAGGATAATCCCTTCCTTCACCATGGAGTGACATTTTTCCGAACTAAGAACAAGGTTGGTGTCTTTACAACGCTTCAACACTCGACCAAGATAGTCAAGACAATGATCAAATGAGTCACCAACCATTGAAAAATCATCCATGAAGACTTCCAAGAAATCCTCAACCATATCAGAGAAAATGGACATCTTACACCGTTAGAAAGTAGCGGGAGCATTGCTTAACCCAAATGGCATTCGGCTAAATGCAAAGGTCCCATAGGGACAAGTGAATGTTGTCTTCTCTTGATCCTCTAAGGTAATATTGAGCTAGTTGAATATCCATCCAAAAAATAATAATATGACCTTCCCGCTAGCCGATCAAGCATTTGATCAATAAAGGACATAGGGAAATGGTCTTTGCACGTCGCTGTGTTGAGTTTTCGATAGTCCAAGCATACCCTCCACTAGGTAACCATTCTTGTTGGAATAAGCTCATTCTTTGCATTTGGCATAACTGTTATGCCAGTCTTTTTCGAAACACATTATACCAGACTCACGCATCGACTGTCCGCAATGGGGTAAACAACCTTCACATCCAACCACTTGATAATCTCTTTTTTTACCACCTCTTGTATAGGTGGTTTAAATCTTCTTTGATGCCCAACACTTGGTGAACTATCTTCTTCGGTTTGAATATTCTGGAGGGAATCCCCCGAATATCCTATATAGTCCACCCAATAGCTCGCCTATATTCTTTCAAGACTTTAGGTAACCTATTCAGCTGCTCATTATTCAATAATGTAGACACAATAAAGGGCAATGTATTATTTGGACCGAGAAACTCATATCTCAAATGTGATGGGAGTTGCTCGAGCTAAAGCTTTGGCGGCTCAATAATAGATGGCTTGCCTGAAGGAGTAGCCCTATTATCTAGATCAACAAACAAAGTCTTCGGTTGGTAAAAATAATACCCCAACCCTTTAAGAAAATTCATCGTCTCCACATATCCCTCCATGTTATCACCATCGAAATTAACCAAGATAGCCGCTAAGGCTTCCCAAGGCACTCTTCCTCCATTTTGAATTCGACAGCCTCATCAACCACATCTATTGTCTCAATCAATGAAATGCTTTCACAAGCACTTGGTAATTTCATCCCTTTGCTAGCTTGAAAAGTTACCTCTTCATCATTTACTCGAAACTTGATTTCATTTTTCTCTGAATCCATGAGAGCCCTTCCGGTAGCAAGGAAAGGTCGTCCCAATATGATTGGAATATCTTTATCTATTGCATAATCAAGAATCAAAAAATCTATCGGGAGAAGAAAATCACCAACTTGAAAAAAAAACATCATCAACAACCCCAACCGGCCTCTTTATCGATCTATCGGCCATTTGCAACCGCACGCTAGTTGACCTAGGCATCCCTAACCCCAATTTCTTGTAGATAACTAGAGGAATTAGGTTAATGCTAACCCCATTGTCACAAAGAGCTCGTGTAAAATTATGATAACTAATAGTGCAAGGAATAGTAAAGGTCCCTGGATCTCCTTTCTTCGGAACTTTGCTTGTGGAGATGATAGTGCTAATACGGCGTATCATGTTTGATTCGCCACTTCTTCATCAATAAATCTTTCAAATACTTAGCAAAACTCGGCATCTCCTGGAATACATCAAGGAATGCAATATTCATAGATAGCTGTTTCAGTTGATCATAAAATCGTTGGCACTTGGAATCCTCGATCTTGTTCACCAACCTTTGAGGGAAGGGAGGTGAATATTTGAAAAGTGTAGTTAAAGGACTAAGTTCCCCTGTTACCTTACCTTTTCCCATGTCATTTCTCACCTCTTGAGGCTTTGGAATCTCTAGAAAATGATCAACTTCAACCACACTAGGGGTTTCAACTTGCACTTCTTCAACAACACTTGGCACCTCAGTTGTGCCTCTTCATCTTCTTATTCTATAGGCTCCCTTTCAACCGATTTAGCACCCACACCTTGAAGTAGTTTCCCACTTCGAGTAGTGATAACATTGCACTTGGATATTTGATCACCTCCATACCCCTTTGGGTTTTGTATTCTATCACTTGGGAGTTTTCCCCTTTGTAGAGGATATTGCTCTTTAGAAAGATCTCTCATTTGAGACTCAAGCTTTTGGATGGAGGCAGTGTGAGAACCTACACCTTTGTTCAACCCTTTCATGGTCTTATCAGACTTTTCTTCATTGGTGAACACCCTCTCAAGCATGATCTCTAATTTTGAACTCCCATGATAATTTGTTTGACCCTTTAGAGAAACACAGGGATTAGAACTCCTATTCCCGAGGTTGTTATTGTTGTTGTAGTTCCCTTGGTTTTACCACCATAATCATTTTGCCCATATTAATTACATTGCCCTTATTGTTGAGGTTTCCACTGATTCTGATTGTGATATCCGGACCCTTGATAATTCTGCCTTTGATAACCCCCCCCCCCCCCCCCCCAAGAGTTGTTAACATTTGGCATCCTTATATTGCATTGGTTGTCCCTCTTGATATGGAGCATCTTTCGTTTGATACATTCCCTTTAGAAAAGTTTGCAAATCCTCTCTACTGCATTCACTTTTTTTTTTATCCTTCTCATTAAACCTCTTGGTTAGCAAAGTTATATTGGTTGCAAGTTGAGCCAGAGTTTTGGTCCCTCTCTTGGTTCTCCATCACAATATTGTTTATAAACGGAGCCCCATATGCTACACCATCTGTGCCATCTGAGTATCATGCTTGATTATGTGTAGTCAATCTGTCAAGCAATTGAGTGATTCGGGCATAAGTCTTGTCCATAAAACACCCACAGGCTGCATTATTTGCCACAGATTGCGTCATCGAGTCTAAACCTGTGTAGAACTTCTCCATCAATATGTTCTCTGGAAAGCCATGAATCAGAGACCTCATCAAATATTTCTTGAACCTCTCCTAAGCTTTATAAAGTTGTTCCCCCGAAAGTTGCTTAAACTCAAAAAATTTGTCTTTGAGACCGGCTTTCTTACTTGGAGGAAACTGTTTCTTAAGAAAGGCATTAACCAGCTCAACCCAAATTTGAATAGAATTATGGGGAAACTTCTCGAACCAATGCTTTGCTTCGCCAGCTAAAGAGTATTTGAGAACCCTCAATCGGATTACATCTGGAGTTATAACATTCTGGGTATGTGTCTGGCACACACCTATGAAATTCTTCAAGTGTTGATGTGGGTCATTGTCGGTAGAGTTCCAAAAATACCCTTCAAGCTTGAGAAATTGATAGATATAACTATCGATCCTGAAACTTGTGGCACCGAACCTTGGAGTAACAATAGCAGATGCTTATTCAACCTCTTGCATGAAATTAGCGAACGCATTTTCATCTTCATCAACTTCCAGTGGCGAGGGAATTACATTTGCAACCCGACAACCTTTCACTCCACGTCCCCCTCCTCTTCCTGCCATAATCACCTGGTTCACAACAAAAGCAAACAAGATGTGATGGAATAAAAAAATACTTGAAGTAACGCACACACTATTTAGTAATTTCAAACCGTATTTTCGGGCAACGACGCCAAAATTTGATATTTTCAAATTACACCTAACAAACGGCATAAAGTGGACATTGTCATATATAGTAACCCAAATATATTGGGGTCGAATCCCACAGGAAATAGAGTGTGAAACAGTTACTATCATAGTGTATTACTTAACTTTTGTCTTAATTCGTATTCCGGTAAGTTTGTGATTCTACTAGCTATTTTCAATTGAATGTAATTAATTGGATTAGAAACCAAGGTTGTGTCCCTGTTAGATGAGATGTAATGCTATAGGTGTTGATATGATATACTTCTAGTGGATTGTTGTATGGTATGCACTTAATCTCTAAATAACTTCCTTATATTTCCCAATAATTAGAAAATATTTTCTCTTTATAATCATTCCAAATGTAAAAAAGTTGAAATTAAGATTAATTAAATTATGCCAAGTAAATTCTTCTTACCCCTAAGTGAATTTATTAAACGAGGGTTAACGCCCTGAGGTCTTGTTACTCATTCCTACCAAACCCTAACTTACCTTCCCAAGTAATGTAATGGTTTATGGCTTAAGTCAATGTTTGCAACCATCAACCAACTTTAAATAAAAAGGAATAAGTAAAAAAACAACAACCCATTATGCATATATTCAATGTTAAACACACATTCATATAACACCCGTCATTGGGTCCACAACCTTAATATTAAAAACTTAGCTACTCATGGTATTTAATACAAAACAAAGCATTAAAATAGTCATTAAATCTTACAATGGGAATAAGGAAGATGAAAATATGAAATCATGTCCTCAATAGCTTTGAAACAATGGAATATTCAATGCCCTAGAACAAAGAGACAAATATCTGACCAAGAATGGTCCACAAAACCCTGCACTACCTATTTATAATGGTCCAAGTCGTGGGAAATAACTTGACAAAACTTCCCCCGATGAAATAATATACGAACCGTAAAAGGATATACTGTCCGTAAACCAGCTACTTCACACCGTAAATCTAGACTTCTTCTGAAATTCTACGCTTCTTTTGACGGACCATGAATTGATTTATGGTCCGTGAATCTTTGTCGTAGATTTCACTCATGTTGGGAAGCATATTGTAACTTATTCACGCCGGGATTTCATAGGCCGTAGAACGATCTACGGTCCATAGATTTCTGTCGTGAATTCACTTATGTTGAGACGTACACAGTGATGGTTTCACGCTACGATTGATGGGTTATAAAATTATCGACGGTCCGTCTTTTGTGCTGTAAATTTGCTCCTTTAGTTGACTTCTCTTTTTCTTTCACATTTTTGAGATATTTTCACGTAATATTCCCATCTTTTGCCATGCTGACCCTAAACACCTGAAACATGACAAAAACACATCAAAACGACACAAATTCTTTTAAAAACAAGTAAACCTCACTGTTAAAAAGCATCAAATGTGTCGTAATTCGATGGCACATCAGATACATATAGAGTACTGGTGGTTGTACTCATACTACACTTCTACACTTTGTGCAGAGACTGATCGTTGTTCCAGTTTGAGACTTCGTGGCTGATCACGAGGTACAAAATCCGAGACTTTTAGGGTGAGATACATGGCTGATTCGTGGCCCCTGAACATCTCCTCCTTACTGGCATTCTATTTGATTTCCATAGGCAATTTTATTTCGTCCTATGAGACTTGTATCAGACTTATTTGGTGCACTTGTATGACTTAGATCAGGTTTTGGGATTTTAAAGACTAGGTTATCTTTCCGCACTATATATATATATAGGTATACACACACACCTCAAACCTTTAACTTAAGTTATTACCACGATTCTAGATTTAGAATAACAGAGAGAAGATGTTGGAATTGGAATTTGCTACAGTTCAGAAAAAGGAAATTACGCCCAGAAGTTACGGGCCGTAACTTGAGATACGGACTGTAACTCGGTCTGTGAAAATTGATTTAGTCACCAGTTTTGGTCATGAAAAAGTTACTTCCAAGAATTACTGGCCGTAATTCAAATTACTGACTGTAATTTGTGATCATAATTGAAGAGGTGTTTAGCTGGGCATTCGGTTTTGAGACATGAAAAATTATTTCCAAGAATTACTGGCCGTAATTCAAATTACTGATCGTAATCTGAATTACTAAACATAATTTGAATTACTGACCATAATTTGAATTACTGTCTAAGAATTACTGTCCATAATTTGAATTACTAACCGCAATTTGAATTACTGACCGTAATTCAGTCCTTAAAAGCCAACCTGCACCAGAAACTATAAATACGCATCCTCAGTTTTATTTTCTTATTTTCAAGTCCCCAAACCCTAGAATGACCTGCTCTTCTCATCCATTACCAAGAACACTAAGGTAAGCTATCCTAACATATTCCAAGTGGATTAAATCTTGTGTTCATCTAACCTAATAAGGGAATCATTGTTCTTAACCTAGGATTTTCAAGAAAACTCATATTCAAGGTTTGAGACACAAGCTTTTGGGATTCTTCTCAAAGTTCAGACTTTTATTGTGGATTGTGAAGCAGCTAAGGTATGTGAGGCTAACTATCTACGTCAGGGATATTCATGATTCTCCCTATGCGTCATTCTTCATACTTATCAGTAAATTGACTCATAATACAGTTTAGCCCTAGTTTCTTGAATAGTTGTAGAATTGCTATCTCATAGCGTGATAGTTTCATAATTCGTTCATGATTATCATTTTGAACATCATGAACTCAGTACGTAATCATTATAGTGTCACAACCTAATTTAGGATCGTGCGGGAACCTATCTTCCCACCTTGGTAGGCGAACCCTCTTGTTTACATAACGTTTCAATCACAAAACATTCCATTTAAAAGCATTTGGTAATTAAGAATTAAAGCGGAATTTCATTTATAAACAATCAATAACACCAGGTTTATATGTTTACAACAACAACAATTTGCAGTCTGGATATGACTTCCCATGACTTGGTCTAGACTAGTACAAGAGCGACTATTGACTCGGATTATCATTACATTCTACGATGCATCCTCCATCCCGAAATAAAGTGTGAGGAGGCCTTCCAGATAGGCACCTTAAGTTCCTATTTATATCAATCAAATACCTGAAACAATATACGCCCCAAAAGAGTGTAGCAAGTGCAATATTAGTTCAAACACGCGTACTGAGTAAGTATCATAGGCCGACAATGGTTAGTAGTACATATTGGTAAAGAATTCACGAATAATGATGATAATCACTAAATCAAATCACATATCCATATGTAATACATCGCCATGTCAATATACCTTAGGCCACAACTACCCTCAAATGAATTATAAGTTAACCAGTCACCTACACCGATTCACAACATATATGTAATTCCCAAGTCATTCATTTGTGTTTAGGGCGAGCTCATCGTTACAACGCCTTGTTATCCTACCTCACTTAGAAACAATTTACGACTAATTTTAGGTTAATTTAATAGTCACAAGTCAACAATATAATTTAACCTACGATCGAGGCCAAGTGTTCGTCATCGCCTATGTAAAGAATCTAAACCCACATATGTCAAACCCAAATACATCCGATCCAATTCAATCACCAAAGTCCAATCATCAAACATCCAAGTCAAGTCATGATGCAATATAATGCAATAATGATATGAATGCGACGCCATGCCATGAAAATGAGGTGTATACATGTACTCCGGACGGAAATATTGACGTCTCGGTAGCATATTCGAGCGTGACTTGCTAAGTCTAAGTGCCACCCATCCCGGGTCTTTGCCCAACAGAAAGACGGGACCCTGGCTAATTGCTCACAGGGGGAGTCTCACCGGCACCACCCTGGGGGACCCGCGGAGTTCATGCACTAACAACGATTCCGAAATAACATCGGAATTGGCCATGCAACAACGATGCAACAGTAGATCATCGGACATCGGCCACCTCACAGTCACTCAAGTAAAAGAGTCTGTCAAATATCATTTTCACACCATCAACGATTCCGGATCATCACTGGGTATCGGCCATGCATTATGAATATGAGAGAACGCGTGCAATGCATTTATAAATTGATCAAGTTCAATATTACAAGTACCACAACGGGGTACACCAACAACGTATCATATCACAATACTGACGGTGGGTATGCCAACATATATCAATAAGTCAAGTACCAACAATGGGTACGCCAACAATATATCCGAGTATAAATACCAACACGGGTATGTCAATTTATCCAAATCGTGACGATAAAAATAAAAGTCGATATCTACCAAATACACGTGGCATCAAGCCAACACAATTGAACAATCAAAGAACACATAACAGGGTAACTAGTCCCAACACTGATCAGCACACATATACAGTATTATCATTCCCTAAATCAGCATTTCTGTTTAGGACAAGAATCTCACCCTACACTCGAGCAATTCATCACCATTTAATAGGACATCAATCACTACCACAATACATTTTATCTGCCCATCCAACATTTAAATTCACTACAAATAATCACGAGTTACAGATAGTTTCATCATTAGGCACAATTAGATTCCGTCTGCTACCCCCCAAATTATATAAATTCACTGATAATCAGGAAACCACATCAATACCTATGGGTCTACAAGCCACGATCCTGAACAAACAAGTCACACACAACATACCATCCCAGAATTCCATCCCACATCTCTGATTTCCTATACATGCATTCTCTGTTTTTTCTAGCACAACAATATGGAAAACTAACCGGAGTCTACCGAAAGGAAGCCATAACCTACCTCATAGCCGAACGGGTGCCACAAACATTTATTGATTCTTTAATCGATCGCCACATCGTAATCCACATGAAATAGTTTGGAGGCAACCATGTTATCCAAGATTGATGCTTTCCACTTGAGTCCTTCATAAGAGATTTAGATTAATAGGGAGGTGTGGGGGTCTTAACCCATTTTCAAGCTTTTATTTGGGAAGAACCCATTTCCAAAATCCATGCAAGAATCTATTTTTAAAGGACAAGGAGTGTAGAGATCTAGGTGATAGCTCATTTCTTTGGTGAAAAACATGGGAGGTGGCTTAGAAGAATTAGGAAGAAAATGTTGGTACCTCACCACTCTCCCAATTCTAGATGACTTGAAACCCATTTGATGATTCTCTAGGTGAGTATGTTTAGGAGAAATTTCTTAGGTGGAAGGAGCATTGGAGGGTGTTAGAAGGACTCATTAGGACTAAAAATCTCATTTCCATGCTTTCCCACTGAACTGGGCGGCTGGAACTTAGGGCTTTTGAAAAAATGGGACAATTCCCGAAATGATCCCTTAAATAGGAAAATTCACCGTGCGAGACCGCCCCAGCAGCAAGTTTACCCTACGGCGGTACTGCTAGGGCGGCTAATGTGCCGCTATGGCGGCTGTGAGATCACATGTACCTACCGCTGTGGCGGTTAGTACAACGTTAGAGCGGCACCGCTATAGTGCCAATACAATCGCTACGGCGGTTAAGTTG
Organism: Lycium barbarum; assembly: GCF_019175385.1. Classification (NCBI taxonomy): domain Eukaryota; kingdom Viridiplantae; phylum Streptophyta; class Magnoliopsida; order Solanales; family Solanaceae; genus Lycium; species Lycium barbarum. Next base: position 15,679,960 of record NC_083344.1, on the reverse strand, counting down.
GGTCTAGTTCTCCTGCTTCTACATCTTATGCGATACGTACAGCAATTTTGGTTGACTTAAATAATCTCCAGGGTATGACTACGTGAAAACACTATTAGGGAGCCATTGCTGTCTTCCTCCTTCGAAAATCACAGTAATGACAAAACAGGTCGTTACATCAGATACCAATTGAACAACCGTTCATCCCCGAATAGTAAGGGAATGAACCCACGCTGATGGCTGGCATGTCTAGTAGCCAGGACTTGCTAGTACCATCTTACTTTCATATTTTGAGTCCAACCGAAAGGAATAAGGCGAACACGTAGTCAGGGAACCCCCTTGTGACTTAGCACTTCTTTGAATTAACTCACTGTAATCGCCTGGTTATCACGGCAAGGGGAATCCAAATGCAGGGTGATTTGTAAGAGGTATGCTATGAGATGTAAGGCTTGAGTATACCCCAACGTATTAAAAATTTCACGGGCGAAATTGTAAACCGCTATAGCGGCTATAATACCGCCAGGACGGTACCGCTATAGTGCTAGGACTGGTCGCCACAGCGGTCGCGTGAGAAACCCAAGGCACTACTATAGCGGTCCCTCTACCGCCATAGCGTAGCCGCTGCTGCGGCCGCGTTTCCGCTATGGCGGTCCCGCTGGCAGAATATTAAGGGATTGCAATACCTTTTCTTTTCATTATCCCTCCACCCCACTTCGAAAACTCCTCTATATTCCTCAAAACTCCCACTCCCAATTCACTTCTAATCCCATTAAAACTCTATCAACTATCCCCTTTCCCCCACTTAACACAAATTAACCCCCCCCCCCCCCCCCCTCCCCAAAACACCCACTTTCTCTTACCCAAAAGAAAAGAAGAAGGAGAAGAACAAGAATAGCCAACATAAAGAATCCATCTCCATCCACTATGTTACTACAAGATCAGGTAAAATTTCTTTTCCCCCTTGCTCCATATTTAATGAACAACACTGCACTTTAAATAACAACTTAAGGGTTGGGATTTTTATACCACAAGTTGGGTTTCTGAACTTTAGGTAACTTCACAATTTGGACGAATTTTTGGAGTAATCTAAACTAGTTAGTCGTTAGGATAGTCTTCCCTTCGCACTTAGCATGATTATAATACAGATTTGAGACACAAAACTTGAGCATAGTAAAGAAAAATTCTTGAAATAGATTCTGGAGTTTATCAAGAAATTTGGGCTAGTTTTTTGTTAGAACAACACTTAAACGGGTTTCAAACTTCATGCATTCTGTTTTTCTCCCAGATCCGTGCTCCAAAACAAGTTTTTGATCCAAAAAGTGGGACTAGAAATCTGGGAATTGTTTATTACGGTTCGGGTAAGGTGGTACACTGCAGCGGTACACTGACAACTACAGCGGCATCGTCGTCCCTCTTAACTAGACGCTGTGGCAGTTCAGCATAAAAACATTACTGACCGCTGTGGCGGTCTTCTCTCCATAGTAGCAGCACCTCCATGGCGGTTTGCAGGCCGCTGTGGCGGTTATCGGAGATTTTGCCACTGTGCAGTCTGCTGTCAGGCACTCTTTTACTCAATTTTTTTCGCTTCATTCTTGCTAAAATAACCTGGAACTGATAAGGCTTAAGAATTGACACGCTTCTGATTTCCTTGCAGGCACAATAGCTGAACACGGGGAACAAGTATCTCAAATCCAAGGGGCGGTGCCCCAAAATGAAGAAGTGACCGTTTACGACAAACACCCCACTCGCCAGAGTAAACGGCTACATCGGGAACAGAGATCCATTCCTTTATTATTGGAGCGGGGATTTGACAAAACAAATGTGGAGAGGCGAGCTCTGAATTTCTGCAACAAGTTGGTGGCGACCAAGTGGACTCGCTTGGTCTAAAACTCGAGAGATTACAATGAGTCTTGGGTCAGGGAGTTCTATGCTATGCTGCCTTCGGTTTACTGGATGCCCCTAGCCCGGTGATCATAATAAGGGGTACCCCCATGAAAGTGGCGACAAGGGCTATCGATTGAATTTACTGACTGAATGATCATCTCGTGGAGCCCTATGAGGAGAAGGTAGCAGAGAGGGATTTTATGTGGTTGGCCACCCAGTTGGTGCAGGCAAGTGATATACCGAAGGTTCCCTGGGCTCGTGGTAGGGGAGTGATAAATAGTGGCAGCTTTACTGCTGAGGCTAGGAGGTGGCTACACATTGTTAGCCGACGGGTCCGCCTTTCTTCAAACACCCATGATGTTTCCTATGCCCGTGCCCTTGTTATTGCTTTCCTCCTTTCCGACATTCCGGTAAATGTGGGGGCGCAAGTCATTGCGGAGTGGAAGAGGTTTGCGGATGAGGGTGGGGGAAGATTTATGTTCTCTTCTTTGATCACCTTTTTGTGCCAGAAAGCTAAGGTTCCAGAGGAGGATGAGGAGGATTGGGTACAACCTGATGTCCCTTTTCATCGCTTAAAGGCGAAGGGTTGCGGGACCGCAATTGTCAGCCGAAAGAGGAGAAAGGTGGACAATTCAAGCGAAGGGGAAAGCGAAGCTGGGGCTGACATTAGTGAGGGGGGTGATTCCTAGACTAGGGCTCCTCCTGTCCTGGGTCCCTTTGACCGCATAGATACGCACTTTGATGATATAGAGGCCATGTTCCGAGCAATTCCCATGCCTCGTGGTGGTTTTAGTTCATCAGGTGCTACTGCCAATTGAAGTTAGGGAAGCAAAGGCTATTGAGTTTGAGAATATAAGGCAGAATGACATGACTGTTCAAGACTCCTATCTCAAGTTCGTGTCATTGTCCAGATATGCTTCTCACATGGTTCCTGACATAAGGGCCGTGGTTAGGAGGTTGGTACTTCGGCTTAAACTAGAATTGCATAGGGATGCCAATACAGCTGCTCAGAATGACAAGTTGACTATTTCCAAGAAACTGGCTGTTGACACCTAATTTTTACCTCATAAGATGCGTATTTTAATTTTTAAATTTCCTGAGTCAAAGATGGAGTAAGGATGCACCCTTAAAAAAAATTAAAATTTTAAAAGTCCTGAGAAAATTGCAAAACTGACGTTTAATTATTATTTCATGAAATTGATAATTACGAGAAATTACAAGTTATTTACTTTCATAAACATGTTTTCAAATAAAGATAAATATCCCGCTCTATCTAAATTGGGAAATTATTAATTAAAACGACGTGTGAATTACGGCTCATTTTTTACCGCATTTTTTCACATTTTAAAAATATCACTCAAAACTATGTTAATATTGGGATCGTTTTAAGGTTCTTACTTTAAAACTGCATATTATAAATCTTATTCTTGTGAAAAGTTATTTTATGAGGGATTTTTAAACTAGTACGTGATTTTTAAAAGTAGGTATTTTATTTTAAAGAGGGTATAATATCTTTAAGGTGTATATTTTATTTTTAAAAAAAGGGGGGGGGGGTTTAATAGTACACCGCCCCCCCCCCCCCCCCCCCCCCCCGCCCCCCCCGCCCCCCCCCCCCCAACATTTATTCCTCATTTTTATGCGTCATTTTCAAATTTTACCCTAAACATTTCCTTTCTCTCTCTTTGAGAGAAACCATGGCGGCGCTAGGGTTTTGCTTTGGTACCACCAGTAGCCACTGTTCCACTACCATTTCTCCACCATTTTTGATCCATTGTTGGGTATTTCCCCACCATCTCTCGTGGTGTGGGATGCCCTGGGCAGAGCCTTGAGCTCTTAGCCATCTAGTGCCACTACACCACACATGAGAGATGGTGTTGTGGTGATTTGCTCGACACCTAGCTGCAAAATTCATCCTTTGTACTGGTTTGCACAATGTGTAAGGCTTGAATTACTTTACAACTGTCCTTTTTGGATCGATTTCGGGTACAATTTCTTTGCTTGTGTGATTAGGCGTACAATTTGTGATTTCTGTTATTTTTTGTGCACTAATTCTGGTTCATTTTTGCCCCTCTGTTGTACTATCACGCGTGATTTTGCAATTGGTACAATTTGGATAAAATTCCTTTTGTTTTCACTGATTTTCTTTTTTGAATTATGATTTGATTATCTGGAATTTGAGGGAAAATTTCGTGGATGACACTCAGTTTAGGTCGATTACACCCATAAGGTTCTTATTTGGTGTCTTATAAATACATAGTATGGGTGACATTATAGGGGTCCGAAAATTTTCTGAAAATATCTAGGGTTTGGATAATCACACTGATTTTTTCAAAATTTTGCTATTATATCTAAAATATACTATATAATATACAAATACTATCACTAATATACTATTATTACTTCAAAAAATACTATACTATACTACAAAATCAAGAACAAAAGGGCTGCTTTGAGGATTTGAGTGTTGGTGTTGATTTGTTGACCTAATTCCACATTTTGATCTTTAGGTTGCCCCATAAAAAGGTAATACTCCTATTCTAACCTATTTTGCTCTATTTACAGCTTATATTGTTGGTTATGTTACTTGAATCATATAATGCCATTTTTCTTTTGAAATTGTTTTGGTGTGTAAATGTGATAATAGAGTTGTTTCGATGTTTTTAGTACTGTTTAATAAGTGGTTGAAGTTTTCAAGTGGTTGTTTGATTGAAAGGGGACTCATTTTTTGTCTCTTGCTACAGTTTCATTGGATTTCCCTTTGTTTTTGGGGTGTTCAAGTTGGTTCTGAGTTTTGAGGCATTTAATAGTTTTATCCTGGTGTTATTTGAATGATGTGATGTCTTAAAAATGGTTTTTAAAATATGAATGAGGGGGTCTATTTGTGTTATGAGTTTACTGCCCATTGGTTTTTATGTGAGTCTAGGACGTTTGATTTGACTATATAAGCTATAATGTGATCTTTGTGTGTTCCTAGTGCTATTTAATAGATCTTAAGTTTAGAAAATGTTTTAAAAAATGAAGTAGGTGGCCAATCTTGATTTGAGCACTGTTTTATTGAATGGTTGTGTCATTTGGAGCTTGAAAGCTTGATTTTCTTGGTCTTAATTTTCCTAGTTTTGTTTTCCCTTATTTGTGACTGTTTTCATGAGATTTCAACTTAAAAAAAGGTTTAGGACTTGAGAGAGACTTTGGAGGTAAAACTGAGATAAATAATAGCTTTCAAAATGCTTGTTTGTGTCCTGTTTGTTTGACCTTTTGGTAGCCTGTTATGACTGTCTTTAAAATTTTAAAAAATGGATTTGAGAACTTGGTTTTGTACTTCCTATATGCTCATTGCTTGCAAACTAGTTTAAAAAAGTGTGTCAAGTTTAAAACCTTTTAGAATGATTCATGTTTTCTCTGTTTTGTTTAGCTAGTTGTCTTAAAATGTGAGGATTTGGATTTTGTGTTTCTTAAAGCTACTTATTGATTTATGTGTTATTCTATCCTATTTGAACTTTGTGTGACTGTCTAAAAGAGATAAAATGATTTTCTTAACTTGGCTAAATAGATTTTGAGACTGTAAATTGGCTACTCGTTTAGTGAAACGGCTTGAAAGAGGTTGTGGCTTGCTTGTTAACTCTTAGCTAGTTTACTCTCTATGTGCACTTGGTATTTGACTTGCAAATTGTTAAAAGAGGAGGGACTAGTATTTGGAACAAGCTATTTCTCTTGACTTGAAACTGGGATAATAGGGCCAGGGGGTGGCTAGCATGTTGGTAGTTTTGGCTTGCTTGTGATTATAGACCATTGTCTTGTCTAATATTGGTTATTTTTTTGCAATATTCCTGTTGGTTCGTCACTTGTGACTTGTCTTTTACACTTGTGTTTCTTATAGATTGCTTGGTTCTGTTTGCCTAATATGATCACCTAATAGACTAAGTGTAGGGGGCCTAACCTAAGACTAAAGCTACTTTAAAGGACTGAGTGTGATACTTGCTTTTGTGATACACCTCCCTCTTGTCATTTGCTTGTTAGATCTTAGATTGCCGCCATATGTATTCTTGTCCCCTATTTGCTTGTTTTTTAAACTGAACCATGTCTGATACTATTAAAGACCTAGGATAATTTCATGCCCCTTTAACATCATTTCTAAGACTTCTAAATAACCTTGTGAATCCTGTCCTTGTTGTGTTAATCGGAGAATGTTGATATACTTGCCACTTATGCACTCTTTTGAGTAAATTTCACTATTTTGGAAGAAACTAAACCTTTTATGTGATAATTGGTGTATTTAAGACTGAAATTTTAAACGAAGGAACCTGTTTGATTTAAGGCTAATGGACCATGATTGATAATTGTTCTATAGTTTGCATTTTGCTTATTTCCAAATCTGAAAAAGTTTAAGGTTAGGTAAAGATTGGTTCTGCGTCAAAATTGCTTTCTTGTGATTCCTTGCTAAGTGATTAAAGGCTCAAATTGAACCTAGTATTAGCTATTTTACTCAAAATCTATGAATTTTTCCTTTGTATTTCATTGATCACAACTTTGGTTGACTAATATACTATAAAGACTGCAAAGATGGAAATCTGAACCTTTTATATGAATTGTGCCTCCCCCTATAACTCATTTGATTGACTGTTTTGACTCTTCACCTAAATGAAATCCTCTTAAAGGATGTAAAGCCTAGTTTACACATTTGGTTTGGACAAGTAACGCCATTTGACATGACATTTAGCATTAAGGGAAGTCTAGGGTTTGAAAATAGAACTTTGAAAAGGATCTATCCCCATTATTTACTTGAAATTCCTTGACTTAAAGCCATAAGGCATCTCTTCTTGTTTAATGTGCATTATAACTTGGTTTTTGAGACTCAAAACTGTTTTGAAAAGTGAAGAAGAGATTCTGTACTTGTGGTCTAGGTAAAACTAGTTCTTAAACCTTTGAGAATGAAATGGTTTTTTTGTTTGTTTGCTTATCTTGTTTCCCTCCCTTTAAAACTGTTTTTGTGACATCTGAAACTTGGAGTTTGTCCATCTTTAACACATGATTGAAAAGATGTTAGTTTAATATTGTGAACTTGTCTCTAGACTGTGTTGTGTTAGTTGCAACAGTTTAAAAAAAGAAAAACTGTCAACATTTTGAAAAGATTAAAACTGTGTTTGTTTGTTTTCAATTTGACTTTTCTCTTTTCCTACTTGATTGATGATCTTATTCTGAGTTCTATATGTAGAAACGTTGCTAAAATATCTACTGAGAAGTCTGTCTAACTCAAAACTCTTGAAGGGTAAAGGAAAGTTTAAAAGACGAGGAAGAAATTGTGAGTTGATTGTGCTTCTTCCCTGTCAGTTTGATGTTGCTATAGTCCTATCTACATTATTTCTCTAAGGACCAATATTTGCATTTGAAACCACTATTTGATTCATATTTGAAGCTGTCTGAAATCTGTATAAGTATTTTTATCTGGAGATTTGTTTCTAGGATTATGTGTATAACTATCTTTTTCTTCACTAGTATAATTAGACAACCTTGGAAACAAGCTCAAAGTCAAAAAATTTGTGAACACCCTATAGCATCTGTCACATGTAGAAATGTCCCTTGACTTGTTTGAAGACCTTGCTTGTGACTCATTTTGCCTATTATTTCTAACCTGTCAACCACTCTGTATTTCTGGAAAATGATTTAAGTCTGGAACTTTTATTTTGGGAATTTGTTTGTGACTTCTAACTGTCTAAATAAGCTTTCAAAACCTGTTGAGTATAAAATCTAGAAACTCTAAGAACTGAAAACTTCTTAAGACTAAATTGGCACTGTTTCACTTTTACTTGAACCTGCAATATGCTGGCCATAGTCCTAGGTGACAAATTATCTTTGTACTGCTCTTTTTCATTGGCACATCTTTAAAAGGATGGAATTTGGCTCAACATGCAAGAAGTTTAAAAATACTTGCTTAAAAACTGTTTGGACCTTTATCCTACTCAATTGATTGACTTGTCATTTTTAAAATCAAAATCAACATAGTTTCAGTGTTTTAACTGCTATGTACAATTCTTGCCATTTTTGTTTCTCTACTGCTTTACCATTTCTGTGTTACTCCTATTCTGAACTTATTGGTAACTCACTCTAAAAATTGGGCCGGGTAAGAATTCTATGAGTATTGTTTGGTCTTAACTGGTAGTTGGGTCTCTGATATGAATTTGAAACTGAATAATGTTGAGTCTTCAAAACATGTAGACCATCTGCTTGTTGACATGAAATTTAGACTTGTTTGTGATATTCAAGTTGACTAGAAAAGTTGAGATTTTACCTAGTTTGGGTATGGTGTTTATGGGAGTTGGAGTAAATAAGTATAAAGGAGTGCATATCAGGTATATGGAGGGTATGCTATATGGGTTTTGCTCTCCATTAGTTGTATATCATTAGGGTATAACATGTATACCATCTCTTGGCACTTAGAAAAATTTTAAGAAGAGAATGGCTTGGGCTTGTTATTTGGGCCTGTCATCTGCGTTTCCATACTTGACTTATTATTACTACTATTTTAGGCCTATTTCATATCTAGGCCATTTTCGTTATTTGATGCCGTTGATTACTGTTAATGGGCTAGGCCCAATAAGTTGCACTTCATTTTTTGGCTATGTAATAATTGTAAGCTTTAGTTTTATTACTCGAGTTTAATTTTTGGATGTATTCTAATGTTATGTATACCCGTTTGTATCCTTGTCCACCCAAACCCGTTGGGGGCCCACTAACATATCTAGATTGAGTCAATCTTTCTCTTGGGGCATAACGTGGAGCATACAAAATTTTTGGACTTTGAAGATACCCTGCTACATATTTATTTCTATTTGGGCTTGGTCGGCCCAATATCCTTATCCTTTATTATTTGTGTATTCAAATTCTATACTTGTGTATTTATTTATAAATTGGAACCCTTAAGGTTATCCCATATTTAAAGTCGCCTAAACTTGATTTTAAAACTGTAGAAAACTGATTTTGGAAACTTTAAATATAACTTGTGATTTTAAACAGACTGATTTAGTATAATTTGGACTATAATGGTCAATTTCATAAATTATAGGATTGATTTAGACATTTTTGAAACCTGTGGACTGATATGAACTTGTCGACTATATGGATTGTTTTGACTATCTTAATAACTTGGACTATTTTGGACTAAAATTGGCTAAAATCTAATAAAATATGGTTAAAATATGGATAATAATAGTATGCCAAAAATGATTTTATAAAACCTAAACTAAATTATTTTTTTCTAAACTCGGGTGGGCTTACGTAGTGTTCTACTTAGGTTAACGCCTTCGGGTTTTAACCTAGGTGTTCTAGTCCGAAAACAAAAAAACCCAATTTTGGACAAAACTTTACCTTTTTTATTTCTTGAAAAATGAGCATTTCCTGCATAAATGACCAAACTTGATTTGCGGAAATATAAACAAAAGCAGTTTTTATCAAAAACATCTTATATCTACAAGGCATACTATTAAACTCCAAAAATTCTCAAATTTCTAATCTAGGTTCCCCTCCACTAAACTAGAGGCTTTTTTTTCGTAGGTCTCGGTGCTCTCTTCTCTCTCCTCCCATGCAAACCCTAATTTGAAAACCCTAAAAGTTCTATGGCCACTTCGGCCACTGGCCAGCCACCGCGTTTGGTGGTTGGTCAGCCTCTCTCTCCTCAAGATTTCCCTCCTCTCTCCTTGTCCAGCAATCCTCAACAACTAAAAACAGCAATCCCTACGAACACAGAACAGAAATATCTCTATACCCTAATGCATGACACTGTTGAAAATCCCATGCAAACGTGTGAATCCATTCCTATGAAGAAGGTTGAGATTATTGATGGTAAACACGTTGTAAGATGGTCCTCCTCTAAATTCTTACAAATAGAGAGGATTGAAAACCTACATAATGCCATTGTTGGTAAGTTTTCGTATGGATGTCCTGAGTTAGATGAGTTGAGAACTATTATACCTCAACAGTGTGGAGTAAAGGGTAACTGTCGTGTAGGATTTTTGAGAGATAGACATGTTTTAATAAGATGTGATTTAAGGGAAGATTTTATTACTATCTCATCAAAAAGTTTCTTTTGGTTGAAATCGAAGGATGGTCATTCTTATCAAATGCGACTATTGATATATGATTCTAAGTTCAGTATTGAAAAAGAGACTTCAATTGCTATGGCTTGGATTTCGTTTCCAAACCTTCTTCCTACTTTTTTTGTCAAGGAATCTTTGTTTACATTAGCATCAGCTGTGGGCAAGCCAATTCAACTAGATGCTGCTACTATCAACAAAACTAGGACAAATAGTGCAAGAGTGAAAGTGCAGGTAGATTTGCTTGCAGATTTGCCTAAGTCTATGTGGATGGAGATTGAAGATGGCGTTACAAAGGATATCAGGTCTATTAAAGTTAATATTTAGTATGACTACCTACCAAAGTATTGCACAAAGTGTTTTTTGCAAAGTCATTCCAATGAAGATTGTTGGGTGCTTCATCCAGAACTGCTAGAAAATGTGGTGGCAGACAAAGAAGAAGTGGTTCAGAACAAGGGACAGGCTTTAGTTGTAGCAGAAGAACCTGGAACAAGTAAACAAGGGCAAGTCCAACAAGGAAGATATAGAGGATATAGGGGGTGGAAAAAACCAATGCAACAATATTTACCAAAAGTGTTATCCAGTGGTACTGTGGTAACTTATCCTGGAAACAAAGGGCAGCACAAGAACAAAGTGATTCCAACTGGGAAGGATGATGGAAACAAATAAGTTAAGGTGTCAAACAAATTTGAGGTATTGAACCAAGGAGTAGAGGATACTGAAGTTAATAAGTTGAGTAATGAGAATAAAAGTAATGAGGAGGATGTGGTAGAAGAGGATGTTTTTGTAGAACAAAGGGTTGCAGTTGCATCTCTAGATGACAAAAAGGATCATAATAATGTGCATGATGGTGTAGAAGTTGCAATTTTGTATCAGGACAAACATCAGGCTAAGAATAGAACCAATTCTCTGGAAGAGGGTGAATTTTAGGAGAATGAAATTGCTAAGGTGCATAATAGTGAAGCTGATAATCAAAGTGTAGTAGCTATTGACAAAACACAGCAAGTTAATGGTGATCCTGTTCAAAAAGAGATTAATAATCCACAGCTGGATGCAAAAGCAAAATCTCAGGAGGTTAAATTGGATTATGGTTCAAAGAAGGCTCATGACTATCAAGAATAGGAGGATAATGAATTATCTGAAGATGTTTAAGAGTCTGTAATGGTGCTTGGAAGAATTGATGAAGATCTTATTGTTGGAGAAGGAGTGTCAGAACCCTTTAATCAATATGTGGGCAAAGATGAAGTTGACCAAAATAAAGGTGTTTTGGAAGTTATGCATGATTCGGGGGATGGGTTGAATAACTTGATCAGTATACTAGCACTTGCAGATACAGATGATCAGAAACTAGGAGAGAAATATAGGGGTGTTAGGGATGAAGATGAAGATTTTCATCAGAGTTTTGATGTAATTAACAGGTATCATGATGTAAAAGAGGCTTCTGAAGTTTTTTCTGGAAAATCAGATGTCTGAATGTACTCAAGCAGGTGATCTGAATTTGAATGAAGTTTCTAATGAGAAGATGCAAAGTGAGATTGGAAAGTTCTCAATTTGTCTGGAGAATGATGATAAAAGGGTTATTAGTTGCTTTCCAAGTAAGACTGGTTCCATGGATCAGGAGGTTTCTGCTCAGGCTTTAACTCTGAAGGATAATTCTAATGTAGTAGCTAAACAGAAGAAACCTTCTCCTCATAAAGAATTACATGAGGATATTTCTAATGAGGAGGTACACAATTCTAATTGTAACTTGCAGTTGGTTGGCTATTATCCTGAGAAAGTTGCTGATGCAGAACAAAGGAATTTAGCTTTGGCCATTATTCCTAATGTTAAGGAGGTTCATCCTCTGAGTGTTGCTGTAAGGATATCACCTAATAAGGCTTGCATGATGTAGTTTCTCACAAGCTACAGGATGAAAATGATAAGTTGACTTTGGTCAACAATAAGAACGAAGATGTTGATGGTGCTGCTATTGATATGAATCTACAGCAGATGTGTATAGAAGCAGGATTATCTCCAAGATCACAAAGCAAAGGGCCAAGAAAAGGAAGAAAGCAAAATTCTGATGTTCCACAAACAGTGAGGTACTCAACAAGGAATAACTCTAAGAAATCTGTTAAATGATTGTTAAATCCTTATTCTGGAACACAAGATCAGTGAAGTCCCAACAAGCATTTCATAGAGTTCAAATGTTAAATAAGCATCACAAGTTCTTTTTTGTAGCTCTGATGGAACCTTTTCAGCATCAGAGACAGATTCAGAAATATAGAAGGAGACTTGGAATGCCTTATGCTAATTTCAACTGTAATGGTAAAATCTGGTTTTTTGTGCAACACAATGTAGATGTTGAGGTTTTGTTGGATACTGAACAATCCATTACTGTAAAGCTGAATTTTCAAGATTTGAATAGAGATATGGGGGTTACAATGGTTTATGCTAAATGTTTAGAAGTGGAGAGAATGCAGTTGTGGGATAGTTTATACGTCTTGGATAGTAACATGGCATCTCCTTGGCTGATTGGTGGAGATTTCAATGTTATATTGAATGAAGAAGAAAAAATAGGAGGTTTACCAGTATTGCCATAAGAATATAAAGATTTTGCCTTGTGTCTGAATTATTGTGAGTTGCATGAGATGCCTTTCAAAGGGAGTCCTTTTAACTGGTGGAATGGTAGGGCTTCCAATGACTGCATTTTTAAGAGATTGGATAGGATTGTGCATAATGATACATTTCAGAATTGGTTTGGACAGCTAGAAGTGGAGCATTTGTCAAGGACTGGTTCGGATCATGCACCATTACTTGTATCTTGTGGAGATCAAGTGGACAATTTTATCAAACCATTCAGATTTCTCAAATTTTGGGTGGAACATGATACTTTTCTTGACTTTGTTAAGCAGCAATGGGAAGCAATCTTATCTGATGATATGTTTCTGTCCTTTAAACTAAAAATGAAGAAACTGAAAGCTGCTTTAAGTACATGGAGTAAGGCTACTTTTGGGGACATTTTTAAAAAACTAGTAATCAGATAGGATATAGTTAAGATTAAAGAGCATTTGTTTGAGGAGCATCCATCTGAAGAAAATAGAATGGTCATGCAAAGGGCACAAGCAGAACTTAAACTGTATCTTCACTATGAGGAAGAATTCTGGAGGTAAGAAGCTGGGATGGACTGTTTCTCAGAAGGTGATAAGAATACAAGATATTTCCATAGTCTGGTAAAAGGAAGAAGGAAAAGAATCCAGATTAAGAGGATTAAAGATGCTACTGGAAATTGGCTAGAGGATGCTGATAGAGTTGCTGCTGAAGCTGTTAATTTTTTCCATAAGAAATTTACTCATGAGGAGGTTAGTGAAGATTCTCCAATTCTTAATCATATTCTTGAACTGATTAGAGAGGAGGATAATATACTACTTGCTGAACAACCTACTATGGAGGAAGTACAGATGGCAGTGTTTGAATTAAATGGGGACAGCACCTGTGGCCCTGATGGATTTTCTGGGATCTTTTATCAGAAGTGTTGGGAGGTGATCAAGGCTGATGTATTTGGTGTTGTTAAAGCTTTTTTTGAAGGACAAACTCTTCCCAAGTCAATCACTCACACTAATCTAGTTTTGCTGCCAAAGAAGAATGCTGCTGAGTCATTCTCTGAGATGAGACCTATAAGTCTTAGCAAATTTATCAATAAGGTCAAATCAAGAGTAGTTCATGACAGAGTGGACAAGTTACTCAAAAGGGTGATTTCTCCAAATCAATCAGGTTTTGTTAAGGGCAGGAATATAATTGAGAATGTATTGTTGACACAGGAAATTGTAACTGATATAAGGAAGAGAGGAAAACCAGCAAATGTTGTGCTTAAGTTGGATATGACAAAAGCATATGATAGGGTCTCACGGTTATACCTCTGTAAAGTGATGGAAAAGATGGGATTCTCTTCAGTTTTCATTGACCTTATATGGAGGCTATTGGCAAATAATTGGTATTCTGTACTTCTAAATGGTCAGGCACATGGTTTCTTTCACTCTACAAGGGGTGTCAAGCAAGGGGATCCACTCTCTCATGCTCTTTTCATTATAGCTGCAGAAGTTCTTTCAAGAGCATTAAACTCTTTGTTTGATCATCCTGGTTTTGTTGGATATGGGATGCCAAAGTGGAGTGCTGAGCTGAATCATCTGGCATATGCAGATGACACAATCATTTTTTCTGCAGCAGACAACCAATCTTTACAGATGATCGTGGATACTCTTCAGGAATATGTGAAAATATCTAGATAGCTGATAAACAAGAGGAAAAGTTCTTTTTATATGTTCAGCAAAGTATCAGATGAGTTAAGTCAGCTAGTTGCAGTAGTAATAGGATTTGTGAGAGGACAATTTCCTTTTACATATCTTGGAGTACTAATTACTCATGCTAGGAAAAGGAAAGTGGATTATACTGAGTTATTGAAGAAAGTCAAAGACAAGTTGCAAACTTGGGAAGGCAAATTACTGTCTTATGGAGAAAAAGCAGTGTTGATTACAAGTGTCCTTCAAAATATCCCAATTCATGTTCTATCTGCTATAAGGCCTCCTAAATGTGTTATAAAAGAACTACACTAGATTTTTTCCAGGTTCTTTTGGAATAATAAGGAGGAAAGAAGATGCAGACACTGGTCATCTTGGTTTAACATGTGCATTCCCAAACATGAAGGAGGTTTGGGTTTCAGGTCTATTTATGACATGTCCAAAGCCTTATGTGCTAAACTCTGGTGGAAGTTTAGAACCACTAGTTCTCTTTGGGCTAATTTCATGTGGAACAAATACTGTAAGAAGCAAATTCCTCAGGTGGTTCAATGGAAGGGAGGGTCACAAGTCTGGAAGATGATGTTGGAAGCAAGGGAAAGTATAGAGCAGGAAATCTGGTGGGAGCCAAAGATTGGAAGTTCAAACATCTGGTTTGACAATTGAACTAAGTTAGGTGCTCTCAGCTATGTGGTTCCCCAGTCCTGGCAAATCAATGATCATGCTGAAGATGTTTATGAGCTTATGTCAAATGGAGGATGGAATATCAACAAACTCATGCAGCTGTTTCCTGAAGATATTGTGCAGCATATAATACAGGAGGTTGATATTAAATATGCATCAAATGAATGGGACAGACCTTGGTGGATGATGACAAGTACAGGAAGGTTTAAAGTAAGTAGTGCATGGGAGTTATTGAGACAAAAAGCTAATATAACAGTGCCATTTCAGAATATGTGGATCAAAAGTGTGCCTTTTAAAATTTCATTCTTCATGTGGAGATTTTGGAAGTTTAAAGTGCCAATTGATGAAGTGGTGGCAAGTATTGGCATTCCTATAGTCTCAAAGTGTTGTTGCTGTCATACTGCTCAGATTGAGACTATTAACCATCTATTTTTGTGTGGAGATTTGGCTACTAAGGTATGGAGATTCTTTAATATAGGGGCTGGATTGAGCATGAATTGTATTCAGGTGAAACATGCCATAAGAAGTTGGTGGGAAGAAAAATGCCATTTCAAAATGAAGACTATATACAAAGCAGTGCTTGCTTTCATTGTGTGGCAAATATGGAAGTGGAGAAACAATAGGCTACATGGTGGTAATATGAATCTGAATAGAGTGCTATATGACATAAATATGAACATTTATATGTTATGTAAAGTTCAGTTTCCTAGGCTAAATATTCCAACTATATGGCATCAGATTATTCAATTCTTTGAAGGATATAAGCCAACTGTTATATGCAGAATTATTAAATGGACGAGACCTGCATCTGGATTCTACAAGTGTAATACTGATGGAGCTGCTAAAGCAAAATCCAAGACCAAGTTCTGCTGCTTTTTGTATCAGAAATGAAGAGGGAGATTTGGTGTATGCAGCTGCTAAAATTCTGACAGATGGATCAAATATTGTTGTTGAGGCTGAGGCTATTAGAATGGGACTGATGTACTGTGTGGAAAACCAACTGTTTCCATTGATTATAGAGACTAATTACATGACCATGAAGAAGATTATAAATGTTTTATGGAAGATCCCTTGGAGCATCTCAATGTTGGTGGATGATATCAAGAGGATGATGGAAGATCAAAGAGTGACTGTGGAGCATATACATAGAGAAGGAAATGGACTTGAAGATGTTTTAACTAACTTGGTTTTTGATTTTGCAGGTGCAGTTCAGTTTCATAATTTTCAGGAATTACCAAGTCAAGCTAAAAGGATTCTGAATATGGAAAAAAGAGGAATTCCTAACTTGAGAATAAGAACTCTTCAAGACAAAGCACCAGATTAGTCTTTGACACCAGAACTTTAAACCATTGCTGAGTACACAGTTTTTTCAGCAGATTGTGAGTAATTGCATCATATGTATTAGGGTGGTATCAGTGTGCTTGGCATGCTCATTCCTTAATATAAATGATGTGATGCTCATGATCTAAGTAGTAGATTGTACTAGCTATGGATCAAGTAGTATAGTGACCTGGTTTTCATGCAAAAGGTGATATACACAGCAATATACAACTACTTTCAAGATTGCCCGAAGAATGATTCAGATGACCTGAAGCTTTCCACCTGTGAGCCTTTGAGGTGTGATAGAAGTTATCAAGCTAAGGCTCTTGGATACTAGTCGGTGTGATCTGTTCATGTCTACTTCTACTGGCCATAAGTCACTAGATTTTCTATGTTTTCTTTCATTTTAGGATCAATCTTGTTGGATTGATCTTTTTTTGTATTTTCTGTTCTTTGTTTTAGCTGGATCAATCTCTTCTGGATTGATGTGTATATATTTTCTTTATTAATATAATTCCACCTTCATGGTGGCCTTTAGTTAAAAAAATACTATTAGAACCCGTAGGTCAACTGTATTTTACGGATCCTTAATACCGGGGTGCCTAACACCTTTCCCGGGGGATCACCAGAATCCTTATCCAAACTTTGTTACAGATTGGTCTTTTTGTAAAACTTAACCGTTTTAAATGAACCCTTTCAAACTGGTTTTTCTAATCTACCTATAAGTTAGGTTGTGACTCTAAAAACAATGTCCATTTAGAGGATAGGTTGATACTCTAAAAACAATGTCCATTTAGAGGACCATCCACGTAGAAGTATATTTTTTTTCCTTTTTCCCGTTACAATTGACAACCGTACTTTCCCGGGACACTTTCCTTATTAAATGAGGCAAGTGAAAATTCGAATTGGAAAAAATATGACCCGCTATAGATGGTGACTCTGCTGGGTACAATTTAAGGTTCTAACCATAAAGGTTCCAATAATTTGTTTGCTTTGTATGATATAAATTGTCTAAGCGATATAAACTGTTTATATGTTTAAATTCCCGCAAAATAATTGTCATTCATGCATGCATACTCCGCCACTCCTGGCATTTATTTTACACTTTTTTTCAAGGGTGACGACAAGGGATGAGCTGCGGTCATATCTTCACCAAAAAACCCTTTTGCAATATTCTATAGAGGTCTCTACGGTCGATTGGGCATGCGATCATCCCACAGCCTTAGAGAGCCCACCCCCAACTTATCTGCTTGGATAACCTGTGGTATTTGCTTGAAAAATCACTCTAGAATAACTAGAGTAAAGTGAAGCCAAATCCTTACTAATATAGCGCATGGTGACTATAGACCGGTTTGGGTATCTCAGACCTACCTAAATAGGACAGGACAGACACCTTACTGTATTCAGACGGTGCAAAAACCTGAAGACACTGCATCCCACTACTTTCTATTTGGAAGCATTATTGTGCCCTGTGTGAAATAAATTAATGTTCCTGGGGGTGGGGAACTAACAATGTTCTATCTTACAGATGTGTCACACCCCAATCCTGATAGGGCATGATGGGCATCCGACCCTTACTTAGAGCTGAGCGAACCCGTTGGATCTTGTTATACTCATAATCTCACTAGACTCTTAAATCATGAAATGAAATGCATAATAAAAGCTTTTCAAAAACATTCTTTTCGTCTTTCTCAAATCAAGTAAAATCTGTAATCATATGAAATCTGTAAAGTAATGCATAATGATACATCGGCTTACATAGCCGCTTACAAAATTGACATACTGTATACAAGACTCTGTATGCAAAAGTCTGTAATGTAAGATACGATATCAAAACCTAATTTGGGACAAGGCCCCAACATATCCATAATGCATATGACTCAACTCATAAGGAAATACTCCAACGCGGTATCACTTCGAACAGAATAGAGTTTACCAATCCAGTTGATATCCTGGGACATCCTATAGTCAAACTCCTGTATAACTTTCCTGCAACAATATGGGGCTGTGTGACATGAAACACAACGCCCCCAGGCAAAGGGATGTCAGTACGAACAATGTACCGAGTATGTAAGGCAGCAGTAATCATAAAGAATGAGATATAAGTCATAATGATAGTACGAGAAACAACCTGTAATATGAATAGCCTCGAAGGCAGAGAATAACAGTGTAAGTAGCCTTGAAGGCAATGACTGGAAATGTAAATAGCCCCGAAGGCAAGAGTCGTGGATGCTTTCATGTAAAACCATTTATCAATGCTTAAGTATCCATAGGCCTCTATCGGGATCATATCTATATAACATACCCGGCTTTGTATCGATGTGTATAACATACCCAGCCTGTATCAGGACTCGGTGTGAATAGCCAACTGATCAGTGGTTGCACGTCTACGTGTCATACCCGGCCGACTATAGCGTGGCTCGGTGTTAGTAACATAATGAATATATATATAAATGCATATGAGACTCATAGAATCATTATGGAACTTTTTGATAAGATGTAAGGACATAAGGATTTTAAGTGTCGTTATGAAGCAGTAATGTTCCACAAGTAAAGCTGTCGGAATCATAGACATGAATAATATATAACAAGGTAGCATTTGATGTCAAGTCATAATTCCCCTAACGTGTCTAAGAGTGGGAGTCACTTTTGGGGTTTATATTCTTGTCGTTCATTCGTATTGTAAGGATCATGCCAAAAGAAGAAAATAGAATAGCCTTAACATACCTTATCCACTCCAAGCTAACCAAAAATCAGATCCCAGGCTTCCCAATCTACAACAACATTATTGATATCAAGTATTAACTATAGTACACTCATAATCCAAAGTCTAAGCTAGCACGTTACTTAACAAAATTCGGGCAGCTTTTCCCTAAAAACTTAACAACCCCCGAGATTCCAATTCAGCGAAAACATCAACCACAATACCAACAATTTCATAACAAGCTAGAATCAAATCCACCTCTAGATCACCCTCAAAACAACCCACAATTACAATATCAACTACTTTCCATATACAAGGAAATTGTCTCAACAACACAACAATAACAAGTTCCAAAACAACCACCAAACAGCCCATAAGCCAACGACAACATCAAAATACGATTTCCCGCTATTAATCGCGTAGTTCTCTTCTCACTATTTAGCTATGGCCTGGATGAATTTAAATATATCTAAGAGAGAGGATTTCTTACCTTATATGCCAAGAAGTACTCTTTTTCCAGCTTACTTCACTTTGAAGAAAGCCCGGATTCAACAACACGACAAAATGGAACCACGAGATCGAAGCGGTGCACAAAACCCAAACATTGTTCTTAAGAAAAAAAATGATACTTTGCTTCCTCACAATTGTAGCTTACGTTGCTGTACAAATTCGCTTTCTCAAAAAATAGTAGATACTTTGCTGCTCTAATTAGTTAAGAGGCAAGATCATTAATTCAATTGAGAATAAAAATTCCCTATCATTGCAGCATTGAATAATTTCTTGAATTGTTAGGTAAATAATGACTTAAAGGGGTTTCTCTCCTTAATGGGATGAGGGGTCCACTCTATCTCTTTTCAAAAGAAGACAACTCTATCATAAAGGTGTCATTAGTATATGATATTGGTCACTTCTACCGTATTGTCATAACCATACGGTAGAACTCTAATCCATAGCCTGTTGATACATACACCAAATATTATTCTCAATCACCGTGGTCACATTTGTTAAGTCCTAAATTATTTCGAGACCTTAAATTTTTATCCACCAATATCTTTATTTTCATACTTGAATATGACCAAAATTCCTCCGGGCTCAAGTAAATTTGCTCATGTTGGACGGTCCAATTATCTAATCCAAAAATACGGGGTAGTATAGCTTGGACCGTATTTCATTTAAATAAATATTGAACCTCGATGAAACTTATTTTATCCGATTCATTTCACTTCCAATCCTTTCAATACTTACAATACTTGAACTTGGCAACTCATATACAAGGGTTAAACCTGTCGGACATCCCACAACTTAGAAGACGAACCTCAAAACCCGAGGCCAAAATGATTAATGTTGCATAAACTAAAGACGTATCGAAATGGGAGATGTAACATTCTCCCCCCTTTAGGAACATTCGTCCTCGAATGTTTAATCTATAGAGTCTTATAAAAATTTGGCAGAGTCTCATCTGTAACTGTACCAATGCCAACCTGTCATACAACAACCCAACAACACAAAGCCTCATAGGGCTACACGAAACAATAATAACTATGGCCTCACACGACCAAATAGAATAAATATCACATACCTGCAGTCTGGACTTCCTCGGGAGATGGAAATAAATGTGGATATGTAGATTTCATATCATTTTCAGCTTTCCAAGTCATCGCCTTAACGTTATTATTCCTCCAAAGCACTTTAACGGATGCCACATCCTTAGTGTGCAACCAACAGACTTGTTTATCTAATATAGCCACTGGGGTTTCATCATATGATAACTACTCAGTCACCTGGACTCTCGAGGGATCTCCAATGCACTTACGGAGCATGGCCACATGAAACACTAGATGTACAGACTCCATATCAGAAGGTAATTCTAACTCATATGCTACCTTACCCACTGTATGGATTATTCTGTATGGCCCAATATATCGAGGACTAAGTTTACCCTGCTTGCCAAATCTCATTAGTCCCTTCATAGGCAAGATCTTCAGGAAGACCCAATCGCCTAACTCAAATTTTAACTTACGTCATCGATTATCTGCATAAGATTTTTGTCGACTTTGTACCGCTAGTAATATTTCTTGAATCAGTTTCACCTCTTCAACCGCCTGCTGTACTAAGTCTAGGCCTACTAATGGGTTCTCTCTAACATCAAACCATCCTATGGGTGACCTACAGTTCCGCTCATATAAAGCCTCATAAGGAGCTATCTGAATATTGGAATGGTAGTTGTTATTATACGCAAACTCGATAAGGGGAAAATGATCATCCCAACTACCTCGGAAATCAATCACGCAAACTTGTAACATATCCTGCAGTTGTTCATACTTAATTATTCGAGATACCTTTTTGTCCTTATTATTTACTTTTACACCTAATATTAATCTTATAATTATTGCCTGTATATCGCCATTACGAAATCATTCCTATGAACCCTTTGTTGTATGGGGATACCGTCTTATTCTCATTTATCTTACGCCTGAACAGAAGCCATAATACTCACATGATTTATGATCTTAAGGGTTTTAAATTCTATGTTAATCATGCCCTGCAATAGGCCTTGTACGAGTACCCGTTTTGGTAACTACTTGTATCCACATATTGAATTTGCACCAATATAGGTAACTTTCTTTGTACCGTAGTTAATACCGCTTTTCTATCATATGCCCATCCTTTAATTTTTTCTCATAATCTACCTTATAGTTTTACAACTGCCATGTTGGGCTTTCCGCCCCTCTTCCATTCTACGGCCCATACCTTGTATTATCTCATCCTTACGTCTCCGCTTGCCACATTGCCCCAGAATGTTGAAGATTATTCCTTTGATTTTCGTCTGATTGCTACAACCATTAAACCATGAGGGGCTTTCCTTTATCCTAATGCTTCTTTCCACGATTCTATTAAGACCCATAGATCATCTTACATATTAGTAATTTTCATCGATATAGCTCGTAACTAACCTATGCTCCCTATACCGCATCGTCCATAAACTTGCCATCTCTTGACTTACCTTTTCTCAATAATCTTTCCTTGGGACACTGACGTATAACTCACTGAGGATGCGATTACATTTTTTGCTATCTTGACATACATATAAAGTCAGTTCACCGATCATCCACAAATTTTGATTCTCTCTCGTACTCGGTTCTTTGGGTTACTGCTCTAGTAGACATTCCTCTCTAACATGTTTTTCTTTTTCTTATTACACACATCACACATACTGGACATTCGTCACTTATCGTTCTTTTGTTTTGTTGATCAAGCTTATCTCGTTTTTCATTATCATAGTCTGATATCTCTTCCCTTCTGCACCTCTCACTTTCCTTCGTATCAGTAATAACAAACTCCTATCATGTAAGTTCCATGATAAATAACCTGAACTATAACACAAAATGCAATTGCAGTCATAAGATCAACCAATTACCAGGTAAGGAGCTTTAGTAAACATATCCCTTGCGATTTATTACCTCGAGGTATCGCTAAGGTCAGTAAGGCTGGATCATAGTGGCTTAAAAGTTTTCCCGCTATAATCATCGGGTGAAATCTAACTTAATAATCTGAATCGGTATTACATGCATAGACCTATACATATATATCAAGTTTATTTCATAACTCAATCTTCCAAACATATAAAAGGGCTAGTTAAATTCTTCTGACTTGTGAACTCCTTCTGGAATGTTTATCTCTTTAATTCTCCTCGGCACATAAAGCTTCTTTCTACCCCAAGCATATTGTTTTCCCTTCACATGCTTCTTATCCTATCCTGACCTAAACATTGGTCCTTCTAGCTTAATACATACTTGCTACATTTATCCCGCAATTGACTACTAACTTCATCTCTAATCACTCGCTACTAGGCCCTTTCTTTCTTCTCGTCATAATCCTACTTAAACGTTTCCATAATTTCTCTTAGATTCCCGAGAAATTTTTGGCAGAGTTTCCTCTATAAATATAACAATCCCAACCTTCACACAGCCCAGAAAACATATCTCATGCCTTAGAAGGCCACATATAGAAACACATATGATATACAACTCAACCACACAGGGTTGATTACTATAAAAGAATGTAAAGTAATAAAGCTCGTCTCATAAGTTGTATTTGAACACTCTCTCTAGAATTCCATCTTTTTTCCTTCTAAACATTTCATCAATGAACTCCCTTCAAGGAGGTTTACGTACTCGTAAATCGTATTTCCCCCTTATCTTGTTGTTCTTTAACACCTTATAAGTGAATCTGGATTTACTACTACAATTAATACTCATATCACATAAAT
The DNA here is from genome assembly GCF_019175385.1 of Lycium barbarum. Classification (NCBI taxonomy): domain Eukaryota; kingdom Viridiplantae; phylum Streptophyta; class Magnoliopsida; order Solanales; family Solanaceae; genus Lycium; species Lycium barbarum. Next base: position 15,656,758 of record NC_083344.1, on the reverse strand, counting down.
TACCTGTAATATTCCATAATGACTGAACGATAAACTTTACTTCCTTATATAAGCACGGATGTCCTAAAGTTGCAACAACAGAAACCCTTACCTTGGCCCCACTGGAGAACTCTGATCCGGTAAAATTCATTCTAATATGAGTTGGGGGAGTTCTTCATCTGGTTGCTCTTCTATAGGTTGTTCTGTGACACCCACACCGTCTACAAATGTACCAATTATACTGACTCTCCCAAACGTACCACTGTTCTTATTTGACCCTCGTTCTATGGATACCGTTACTCTGGTATTACATAAATGGTCATATCCCAGTACTTCTCTATCCCTTACCTGTTCAGTAGGTTCCTCCTGGATCTCAGACGGATCTGCCTTTATAGAGGACATGACTCCTAATGGATCTGTCCCGATAGAGGGCACATTCTCCGATGGGTCTGTATCATAAGAATATCTGACTCGGGAAGCCCCTAGGCTATCAACCTTCTTTCCCTTAGAAACCATCTCACAACTACAAAACAATCAAGGTTAGGGTGAAAAATATTATATCCTGTGACTTAGCTCTATCACACGATCTAGGAAAAAAAGAACACAACCATCCTAAATGCCTTGTATCCTCCTGTTTATAAATGTGGCGCACAACACGCCATAAATAAGACTCTACTAGACACAAATTTGTAGACAACCCCTAGGACAAACTGCTCTGATACTACTTGGTCATACCCCAATCTTGATAGGGCATGATAGGCACCCGACCCTTACTTAGAGTTGAGCTTTAACACTCCGAAAATTCGGGTGAGGTGTGAATGTGTATAATGGGTGTAAATGTGATATTCTAACTATATGAATCTTTTCGGGATGAATTTGGGTGAAAGATAGTCGTTACAGAATCAAACCAAGTAGTGAAGTTCGTAAGAGTTCTTAAAATCGCCTAAGTTTTGTTGACCTATCTTGTAGGCCAATTTCGTGAAAATCCATTGCGAATATGGGAAAACTCCCACTAATAGAAGTTGTATATATTTGAAGTGCCTTTCCAAAGGTATAAAGTGGAGACTAAACAGACCTATGAGTAAGAAGTTATGGCCGTTTTACTAACCTGCATTTCGCGGGATCATCGTGCGGTTCAATCCTGCGAATCTCAGGATGAACACCACAAATTATGCACCTCTGACACGTCGTGCGGTAGGTCTGCGTTTCACGGGTCAAACGTGCGATTCGCTGGATGCGTCACGCGCCTTGCTCGACTATAAAAACCCCCAGAACGTGAAATTTTCTTAAACCTTTATTCTACTTCATCTTTGGCTGAGTTTTTGAGAAGAAATAATCCTAGGGTTTCCCAAAAACATATAAGGTAAGTTCTTGATCAATTCCTATCATTGCTACATCAGTCTAACGTCAATTCACTACTCTTAAACACTAGTTCATCTTCTCAAACACTAGATTCTTGAAAGCCAAAGAAAGAGAAGAAGAAAGGAACGTTAGAGACTTTGAGATTCCTTCAAAAAGGTATGATCCTTGATTTTTTTGATGTTATTGAAAGGGTTTAGACTAGTGTAGGTTTACCTAGGGAATTATAATCCATGAATGATTCATGAAGCTTTGAAGAACACGTTCTAGACATGAAAATCCTGGTTTTTCTAAAAAGGGGTATATGAGTAGAATTAGATTAAAGCTCTAATCTTTCTCATCTAAAACCATTGTAGTGTGATTGTTAAACCTTGGAAACTCCGTTTTGCTAGATTTTAGCGGGATTTGAGGTATGTCTCTTTTGAATATACTCTTTTGACTATGAAGGTGATTTGTATGTCTATATATCAAAAATCTTTCTTGAAGTATGTTTACTTTTCAAAATCCGTCTTTGAAGTATGTTATATTGCTTGAAACATGTGGATGATTGTTTGTGACTTGAAATCTTCCTTTGGAATATGAACATGATTATAACTCTTGTTTGGTGGCAGTTCTTTTGGAATTAGAGATGATTTCTTTTAGAAAAGGTCATGCGTGTGTAGGGTCAAGCCCGCATCGAACCTTATATGAACTGTACTACTTTGTGAAACTCGCTATTCCCATTATTGGATGATTTAACTTATTTTTGTAAAGGTAGTTTTGTTGTTGAATGGGCTTCTTGAACTTGAAATTGAATAAGAGATTTCAATTAGATTCTAAATCAGTTATGACTTAAAATGGCTCTATTGTGAGATGATGAGTTGATAAGTGGGATTCGGCTCTAAGCCATGATTGATGAATCGGTAATATGCCATGATTTGTATTTTGTTTATGTTTGGGCCTGTATGGGCAAGCTGTGCTAGTCCAGAGGATGATTAGCCGTTATGGATCCTAATGTATCGATACGAGTATTGTTGTCTCAGTCCAGAGGATGATTGACCTCTGTTGCTTCCTAGCGCGGAGTATCTATTGCTGTGCTAGTCCAGAGGACGATGAGCCTCTATATCTTCCTAGACCGAAGTATCTATGGCTGTTCTAGTCCAGAGGACGATTAGCCTATGTTGCTTCGTAGCCTGGAGTATCTATTGTTGTGCTAGTCCAGAGGACGATTAGCCTCCGTATCTTCTTAGACCAGAGTATCTATGGTTGTGCTAGTTCAGAGGACGATTATCCTCCGTTGCTTTCTAGCCCGGAGTATCTATTGTTGTGCTAGTCTAGAGGACTATTAGCCTCCGCGGTTTCCTAACCCGGAGTATCGATTGATTGATCTTCCTGTGAGTGGCTTGTTTCGTAATTTGATTAGCCTATGAGTGGCCTGTTTCATATCTTGTTGCCTGTTAGTGGCTTGCGGTGATTTGAATTCATCAGTGAAATACTTGCCTGGTAAATGGTAAGGTGTTAAGTTAATGTGTCTGTCATTGTTGGATTCTTTGATGACTCTTTAATGTTGCTGACTCACTTTATTCTTGGGTTTGAACTGTTATTTTCATTGATATCATTTTATTGACTTTATTCATTATATCTTATTTTGTTAACTATTGCCCCTTAGACACTCACTGAGTACCCAGTACTCAGGCATACCATTGTTGTTTTTCATGGTAAGTTAGGTATCATTGAGGAACAGGTTCGTGATACGCCTACGACTTAAGAGAACTTGCTGCTTTTGAGACTATTCAGTGAGCCCACATGATTTTTCATGGGGCACCATTCTATCTTTACTTTTCATATTTTAGTTTTGGGTTGCGTCCCGATGATTTAGACATTGCTCATTATCTTAGAAGCTCCATAGTGCACTTTCTTGTGGGTAGTTGTTGAGTTTTCTTAACTCTTCAGTGTTTGTCATGTTTTGATTAAGTCTTATGATATTAAAGACTTCCGCAGGATTTGATTGTATTTATTTTATAAACTATTGGAGGTGAATATTGAACCTGGCGGGTTCAAGCGTTGTTATTGCATCTTTTAGGTTCTTCCGATGTTGTGCATGACGTCGGATGCCGGTCACGTCTAGGGTAGATTTTGGGGCTTGATAAGCTTGGTATCAGAGCCTAGGTTTAAATGTGTCCTAGGAGTTGTCTGTGTCTGTGGAGCTGTGTCTAGTGGAGTCTTCCTTGTGCAGCCTGATCACCTGCATGATCGAAAGACTACCAGGGCATTTATAGGTGTTTCTCATTCTTTTTTATTCTAGATTGTGCTATAGAGCTTGAATTTCCATTAGGATCATTCTGACGTGTCCGATAATTCATGCCTCGCAGAAATGGCTTTAACTCGTGCGAGGATAGCTAATTAGGGAAACAATGGTGCTTCTAACTCATCGTCTGGCGGACGAGCCGCCAGGGTCACTAACCGTACCACTGCTGGGGTCGAGAACGATAATTCCTTAGTTGGATTTGCCGAGCAACAAGAGAATTGGAAGGGAGAAGAGAGGCTAGACAGGGAACAAAGTAAGCAGGCCCGATCTATGGGTGGTTTCAGTAGTTCACAAAATGGAGGGCAAAGGAAATGGTATTATGCACCTCAACAGTTTGTTTCTCAGTCTAATGTGGGCGTTCTATCTGGTAGACAAGGTCAGAAGAACAATGATCAGAACAGATATTCGCAAGGTAGTAACCGACAAGCATTTAGATGGGAGGATCGTGTTTGTCACCATTATAGGATTAGGGGTCATATCAAGAAATATTGTAGGAAGTGGGTTCGTGAAATGGCTAACTCTTCAGGCCAAAGGAATAATCCGTCTGATGGTAATGCTAACAACACCCCTAATACTCGTGGTAATGAGGAAGGTAAAACGGTTGCTAACACCGCTAATGGAGGACAAGCTCGACTTTATGGTTTGACTCGTAGGGAGACGGCAGAAGATCCTGATGCCGGGGTCACATGTATTCTTACTATACGTTCTTTTGAAACGTATTCGCTAATCGGTTTGAGTTCGACTCTTTCTTATATAACTCAGTATCTTGACCTTGATTTTTGTACGAAAGTAGAACAATTGTCGACACCTTTTTTCTATGAATACCCCTGCGTCCTTGTTATCGCTTCTATAATGTATAGAGACTGCGTCGTTGTAGTTAAGGGTCGTGAGATAACTTTTGATGTGTTTGAATTAGAAATGATGAACTTTGATGTGATTTTTGGGGATAGACTAGCTTTCCGAGTGTTATGAAACTCTGGATTATCAATCAGAAATAGTTAGGCTTGGCTTTGCTGAGGGACTCGTTATAGAGTGAAAAAGTGATATTGCTAAAACCTCGGGGTAGACTTATGTCGTATCTTAAGACTTGTGGGATGAACTCGAAGGGGGCATAGTTCTATCTAGTTGTTGTAGTGCCACTCAAGCCGTGTTACCTTTATTTATTCCCTACTGCAGATATGTGTTGAACCTTTCGACTATGTATTCCTTGTGAAAGTTTAGATTAGAGGTATGAATCCCTCGTCCATGTGTTTAGGCTTGAATGATGTAATCATTATGTGGTTGGTCATATGTTACCTCTGAGAATGATCCTCTTTACTAAAGAACTCTAGAAATTTTGAAATTTAAGGTTTAGTGAAAAATTTTAAGCCATGACTTTCATTCGGGGACGAATGACCTTAAGGGGGGCAAAATGTAACAGTCCGTAAATTCGGGTAGGTGTGAATGTGTATAATGGGTGTAAATGTGATATTTTAACTATATGAATTCTTTCGGGATGAATTTGGGTGAAAGATAGTCGTTACAGAATCAAACCAAGTAGCGAAGTTCGTAAGAGTTCTTAAAATAGCTTAAGTTTTGTTGATATTTGAAGTACCTTTCCAAAGGTATAAAGTGGAGATTAAACAGACTTGTGAGTAAAAAGTTATGGTGATTTTACTAACCTGCGTTTCATGGGATCATCGTGCGGTTCAATCCTACGAATCTCAGGATGAACACAACAAATCATGCACCTCTGACATGTCGTGCGGTAGGTCAGCATTTCACGGGTCAAACGTTGGATTCGCAGGATGCATCACGTGCCTTGCTCGACTATAAAAACCCCCAGAACGTGAAATTTTCTTAAACCTTTATTCTACTTCATCTTTGGCCAACTTTTTGAGAAGAAATAATCCTAGGGTTTCCCAAAATATATAAGGTATGTTCTTGATCAATTCCTATCATTTCTACATCAGGCTAACGTCAATTCACTACTCTTAAAAACTAGTTCATCTTATCAAGCCCTAGATTCTTGAAAGCTAAAGAAAGAGAAAAATAAAGGAACGTTGGAGACTTTGAGATTCCTTCAAAAAGGTATGATCCTTGATTTTTCTGATGTTATTGAAAGGGTTTAGACTAGCGTAGGTTTTCCTAGGGGATTATAATCCATGAATGACTCATGAAGCTTTCAAGAACACGTTCTAGACATGAAAACCCTGGTTTTTCTAAAAAGGGGTATATGAGTAGAATTAGATTAAAGCTCTAATCTTTTTCATCTAAAACCATTCTAGTGTGATTGTTAAACCTTGGAAACTCCGTTTTGCTAGATTGTAGCGGGATTTGAGGTATGTCTCTTTTGAATATACTATTTTGACTATAAAGGTGATTTGTATGTCTATATTTCAAAAATTGTCTTTTCAAGTAGGTCTAGATTTCCAAAAATCTTTCTTGAAGTATTTTTACTTTTCAAAATCCTTCTTTGAAGTATGTTATATTGCTTGAAACATGTGGATGATTGTTTGTGACTTGAAATCTTCCTTTGGAATATGAACATGATTACAACTCTTGTTTGGTGAAAGTTCTTTTGGAATTAGAGATGATTTCTTTTAGACAAGGTCATGCGTGTGTAGGGTCAAGCCCGCATCGAACCTTATATGAACTATACTACTTTGTGAAACTCGCTTTTCCCATTATTGGATGATTTAACTTATTTTTCTAAAAGTAGTTTTGTTGTTGAATGGGTTTCTTGAACTTGAAATTGAATAAGAGATTTCAATAAGATTCTAAATCAGTTATGACTTAAAATGCCTCAATTTTGAGATGATGACTTGAGAAGTGAGATTCGGCTCTAAGCCATGATTGATGAATCGGTAATATGCCATGATTTGTATTTTGTTTGTGTTTGGGCCTATATGGGCAAGTTGTGTTAGTCCAGAGGATGATTAGCCGTTATGGATCCTAACGTATCGATACGAGAATTGTTGTATCAGTCCAGAGGACGATTGACCTCCGTTGCTTCCTAGCGCGGAGTATCTATTGTTGTGCTAGTCCAGAGTACGATGAGCCTCCGTATCTTCTTAGACTGAACTATATATGGCTGTGCTAGTCCAGAGGACGATTAGCCTCCATTGCTTCCTAGCCCGGAGTATGTATTGTTGTGCTAGTCTAGAGGACGATTAGCCTCCGTATCTTCCTAGACCAGAGTATCTATGGTTGTGCTAGTCCATAGGATGATTAGCCTCCGTTGCTTCCTAGCCCGGAGTATCTATTGTTGTGCTAGTCTAGAGGACGATTAGCCTCCGCGGTTTCCTAACCCGGAGTATCGATTGATTGATCTGCCTGTGAGTGGCTTGTTCCGTACTTTGATTAGCCTGTGAGTGGATTGTTTCATATCTTGTTGACTGTAAATATTGAACCTGGCGGGTTCAAGTGTCGTTATTGTATCTTTGAGGTTCTTCCGATGTTGTTCATGACGTCGGATGCCGGTCACATCTAGGGTTGGTTTTGGGGCGTGACATGAGCGAACCCGTTGGTTCTCGTTATACTCATAATCTCACTGGATTCCTAAATCATGAAATGAAATGCATAATGAAAGCTTTTCTAAAACATTCTTTTCGTCTTTCTCAAATCAAGTAAAATCTGTAATCATATGAAATCTGCAAGTAATGCATAATGATACATCGGCTTACATAGCCGCTTACAAAACTGACATATTGTATACATGACTCTGTATGCAAAAGTTTCTAACGTAAGATACGATATCAAAACCTAAGTTGGGACAAGGCCCCAACATACCCATAATATATATGACTCAACTCATAAAGAAATACTCTGACGCAACATCACTTCGAACAGAATGGAGTTTACCAATCCAGCTGATAGCCTGGAACATCCTATAGTCAAACTCCTGTATAACTTTCCTGCAGCAATATGGGGTTGTGTGGCATGAAACCCCTTTAAGCCATTATTTACCTAAAAATTCAAGAAATTATTCAATGCTGCAACGTTAGGGAATTTTTGTTCTTAATTGAATTAATGATCTTGCCTCTTAACTAATTAGAGCAGCAAAGTATCTACTATTTTTTGAGAAAGCGAATTTGTACAGCAACGTGAGCAACAATTGTGAGGAAGCAAAGTATCATTTTATTTTTCTTAAGAACAATGTTAAGGTTTTGCGCACCGCTTCGATCTCGTGGTTCCATTTTGTCGTGTTGTTGAATCCGGGCTTTCTTCAAAGTGAAGTAAGGTGGAAGAAGAGTAATTCTTGGCATATAACGTAAGAAATACTCTCTCTTAGATATATTTAAATTAATCCAGGCCATAGCTAAATAGTGAGAAGAGAACTATGTGATTAATAGCGGGAAATCGTATTTTGATGTTGTCGTTGGCTTATGGGCTGTTTGGTGGCTGTTTTGGAACTTGTTATTGTTGTGTTGTTGAGACAGTTTCCTTGTATATGGAAAGTTGTTGATATTGTAATTATGGGCTGTTTTGAGTGTGATCTAGAGGAGGATTTGATTCTAGCTTGTTATGAAATTGTTGGTATTGTTGTTATTGCTATTGTGGTTGATGTTTTTGCTGAATTGGAATCTCAGGGTTGTTATGTTTACAGGGGAAATGCTGCACGAGTTTTGTTAAGTAATGTGCTAGATTAGACTTTGGATTCTGAGTGTACTATAGTTAATACTTGATATCAATAATGTTGTTGTTGATTAGGAAGCCCGGGATTTGATTTGTGGTTAGCTTGGAGCCGATAAGGTATGTTAAGGCTATTCCCTTTTCTTCTTTTGGCATGATGCTTACAATACGAACGAACGACAAGCATATAAACCCCAAAAGTGACTCCCACTCTTAGACACGTTAGGGGAATTATGACTTGACCCCAAATGCTACCTTGTTATATATTGTTCATGTCTATGATTCCGACAGCTTTACTTGTTGAACATTACTGCTTCATAACGACACTTGAAATCCTTATGTCCTTACATCTTATCAAAAATTTCCGTAACGATTCTATGAGTCTCATATGCATTTATATATATATATATATATATGAGACTCATAGAATCGTTACGGAAATTTTTGATAAGATGTAAGGACATAAGGATTTCAAGTGTCGTTATGAAGCAGTAATGTTCAACAAGTAAAGCTGTCGGAATCATAGACATGAACAATATATAACAAGGTAGCATTTGGGGTCAAGTCATAATTCCCCTAACGTGTCTAAGAGTGGGAGTCACTTTTGGGGTTTATATGCTTGTCGTTCGTTCGTATTGTAAGCATCATGCCAAAAGAAGAAAAGGGAATAGCCTTAACATACCTTATCGGCTCCAAGCTAACCACAAATCAAATCCCGGGCTTCCTAATCAACAACAACATTATTGATATCAAGTATTAACTATAGTACACTCAGAATCCAAAGTCTAATCTAGCACATTACTTAACAAAACTCGTGCAGCATTTCCCCTGTAAACATAACAACCCTGAGATTCCAATTCAGCAAAAACATCAACCACAATAGCAATAACAACAATACCAACAATTTCATAACAAGCTAGAATCAAATCCTCGTCTAGATCACACTCAAAACAGCCCATAATTACAATATCAACAACTTTCCATATACAAGGAAACTGTCTCAACAACACAACAATAACAAGTTCCAAAACAGCCACCAAACAGCCCATAAGCCAACGACAACATCAAAATACGATTTCCCGCTATTAATCACATAGTTCTCTTCTCACTATTTAGCTATGGCCTGGATTAATTTAAATATATCTAGGAGAGAGTATTTCTTACGTTATATGCCAAGAATTACTCTTCTTCCACCTTACTTCACTTTGAAGAAAGCCCGGATTCAACAACACGACAAAATGGAACCACGAGATCGAAGCGGTGCGCAAAACCTTAACATTGTTCTTAAGAAAAAAAAAATGATACTTTGCTTCCTCACAATTGTAGCTCACGTTGCTGTACAAATTCGCTTTCTCAAAAAATAGTAGATACTTTGCTGCTCTAATTAGTTAAGAGGCAAGATCATTAATTCAATTAAGAACAAAAATTCCCTAACGTTGCAGCATTGAATAATTTCTTGAATTTTTAGGTAAATAATGGCTTAAAGGGGTTTCTATCCTTAATGGGATGAGTGGTCCACTCTATCTCTTTTCAAAAGAAGACAACTTTATCTTAAAGGTGTCATTAGTATATGATATTGGTCACCACTACTCATTTCCCTTAGCCACACGTGGAAATGACATAATTTAATACTTATCCCAAAGTATTAATGCATTTATCTCCACCACATTCCACATGTAACCAATTACACCGATAATTAATTTTTTTGGTCTCTATTTACTTAAACATGGATCACTTTTAACGCACTTCATATACTCATTATCATAATCATGCGGTAGAACTCTAATCCATAACCTGTTGATACATACACCAAATATTATTCTCAATCACCGTGATCACACTTGTTAAGTCCTAAATTATTTTGGGACCTTAAACTTTTATCCACCGGTCTCTTTATTTGCATACTTGAATATGACCAAAATTCCTCCGGTCTCAGGTAAATTTGCTCATGTTGGACGGTCCAATTTTCTAGTTCAAAAATACGGGGCACTATAGTTTGGATTGTATTTCATTCAAATAAATGTTGAACCTCAACGAAACTTATTTTATTCGATTCATTTAACTTCCAATCCTTTCAATACTTACAATACTTGGACTTGGCAACTCATATACAAGGGTTAAACATGTCGGACATCCCACAACTTAGAAGACGAACCTCAAAACTCGAGGCCAAAATGATTAATGTACCATAAACTAAAGACATATCGAATGGGAGATGTAAAAAAATATCTCCTAATGTGCAGTTTGATGTGATTGTGGGTCTACCACAAGGTTTAGTATGTGGTGGGAAAGTTTGACCAATGATCTGAAGAAAGAGATAAAGGGTTGCATAGGGCATCTACCTTCGTTGATGAATATGACTGGAGATTCTGGTTTGCTAGAGATTATTACTGGTTATTGGGATAATATGACAGAATGGTGTTCAGATTTGGCGAAATAGAGTTGACTCCCACTTTAGAAGAAATTAGAGATGTCTTGGAAAGCATGGGAAGCGCTAACAGGTCCAAAAAGAAGTTCGCTCAAAATATTTTCATCCCTCACAAACCTACCACAAAAAGAAATCAAAGACATGTTTGTTGTCAACAAAGCTGATTGGGCACAAGAACCCACTATAGCCTTTAGGGAGTTATATGGGAGAACAGGGGTACAAAAACCACATTCTTGAGGTTTCTTCACTCCAATCATGGGAAGCGAACCAAAAACTAGCCTTTATCACCTGCCTATTGGGAACCATGGTATTTTCACTAAATGTTTCCCTAGCCATCGACACCCGTGTCATCTTTGTTTCCCATGCTGTTCTTAGGGGAGTTACAACAAATGGGCTTACCAAATATTTTGACATTATCGCTATCATCCTATCAGATATATATCGAGCTTTAGGAATGTGCCGCAAACATTAGTATTACTTCCAGGGTGGCAACCTCTTATTCCAATGGTGGATACTTAAACATTTAGATAGGAGTGGTTTATCTTCCCGCCGAGATCTGGCCTTGAGAGAGGATGATTTGGGAGTCACTTCTGTGCCTTGTGGGGTTCAAGATAAAAAAGGATGGGCTCACATCTTTTCCAGACTAAGAGAGGAGCATATCAAGTGGAGAGTACCTGATTTTCATTCCAAGACTGTTTGTGTTAAGAGTCGAAGGCATCCCTATTTACCGCTTATGGGCGTTAGAGGGATCAGACCCTACACACCATTGAGAGTCCTTAGCCAGTTTGGTGTGCGACAGGTTATCCCAAATATGGGAGATATGGGAGAGTTTGTGAGAGATTATGAAGAAGAATGTATCAAGGGTATTTAGGATGCTAGAAAAGATTGGAAGAACGTAATGAGACAAGATAAGTTGGATGAGGATCCAAATAATCCCAGTCATGACAAAAATTACTATGAGTGGCTTAGGGCTGAGTTAGCAGGTGTTGCCACTCCAGGACTATACCTTTATAAGTTTTCTGAGGATAGAGAAGCCGCAAATGCGATTCAGGTTAGAAGAATGAAACGACGAGCAAAAGAAAGGGTGGCAAATTATCAAGCAAACAGAATATGATAAAAATGTGATAGTAAGTTTGACAAGCGAGGCGGATGCCTCATTGACGAGCTTGGAGTGGCTCGACACCTTTATTAGATGAGTCATAGATACAGGGACGTCATTGACAGTTGTTCAGAGGGGCCAATGGGTCGGGAAAACATTGATACTAGCCCACGTTGCCTGTCAGACCGCCCTCGGAAGGGATAAGAAGGCACGGACCGAGAGGTAGTAGATTTCGATCCGAGGAGTGGACTTTTTTTGATATTATTGCAATCATTTACTTTAAAGCCTTGAAATCCCACTTAGGAAAGGTATTATTAATGAAAAGCATTGAGATTTTTATTTTTGGGAAACAATAAATTTCTTTTACGTATGGCACAATTTTGCTTCATGCGTTAGTAGCCTTGGAGTTACTTTTTTTTTTTGGAATTTTGGAGTTATGTTTGGCCATAGTTTTTGAAATTGTAGTTTTTGGTATAATTTTTGAAATTGTAGTTTTTGTTGAAACGTAGTTGTAAAAAAGTGAAAAAAGTGATTTTTTTTAAAAAAAAAGAAGTTTTTTGAGTTTTTGGTATTCCGGAATACAACTTCAAGTTGTATTCGGAATTCTCATGGCCAAACGCTAATTCTGGAAAAAAGTGAAAAATTTCTAAAATAAAGTGAATAATTCTTATGGCCAAATGGGGGCTAAAATTAGCTCCACTTTTAAAAAGGTTGATTTGCTAATAGGAAATGGAGACTCTGGACAGCATGAGTGCAGCTTCTCCTTACGTCAATCTAGTCAGCGATGATGAGGACATGGAAACAACAAGTAGGAAAAATTGACAGTGGAACGATAACCTAGCCCTAGCTACTACTAGAATGAAAGAAGTTGTCCGAACCACTAGGGCAGCCAATGAGAAAATGAAAGAAGTTGAAACTCTCTTAGCCTTTATTGAAGAACTAACTAAGCAACACCCTGCCAATCGGGTAAAAAGGGGAAAGGCGCCTGAAGCACAACTTGGAAGTTATTTCCTACTTAGTCAACAAGAAGGGCTTGACCCTATACCTTATGGAGATGACAAACTACTTACCCCCAATTTGAAAGTCTATGGAGACCTGTGCGAATCTCAGCTCGAGGGACCTCCAGTTTCATGCAGAATTGTTCTCAAGGGCACAAGATCGCATAATTGGGGTACGCCAGTAGAGATGTCCAAACAAGAAATCATAGAGACTTTGGGGAGTTTTGGAGTGGACACACAAAACCCAAATCTGTTGCCGCCATGAGCTCCTTCCATGATCTACAAAAAATGCCTCTACCATAGAAGTCAGTCGGGGCATACAGCCAATGAGTGTGGAGCACTGGAAAGGAAGTTGGATCAATGGATTGACCAAGGGAGAATTAGCCAACTATAGGGGCCCCATTCTTTCCTGACCCATGACCAAGGAAAAAATCATCCAGAAAAGATATCAAGGGTTAGTTTTGGAGAAACGACTTCTCCAAATTCGAGGAGTCATATGCTAGGATTCACTCCCTACTGTGTAGTGTGAAGAAGATAAGAGCAGTGCCGCAAACCTATCAGGGTCGCCCAGGACCTCCAAGAGAAAGGGTTTGCATATTTCATCATGGTCGCCCTAGCCATGACATTGAGGAATGTGTGGATTTCAATCTTAAATTGGAAAGCCTCGTGAATGAAGGCCACGTTTGGATTGTCACAGGAAGACAAGGTTAGAAGATGAAGATGAAGAAGACAATGAAGATCTGCTTAGCATGGTTAGGTAGAAAAACATAAGTATCCCTTTACTACTTTCAATAAGATAGAATATCCCTTTCCCTTTTTATGTAAATGGAACCATGCCGACCTGATGTCCCGTTGGGGATACGTGGAAAGCCTACAGAAGGCCTGGTCAAGGTAGAAAACTAAGTTTCGGGTAGCATAAGAAAAAAACCTTTTCTGTGTATTCCTGAAATATGGACGTACCTGATTTTCCTTTGGTGGGATACATAGGCAGTCTATTTAAGATTCGGTCCTTTTATCATAAAAATTAGAAATCCCCCTTAATACAGGATGGGTAGAAACAAATCAACCATGAAGACCACTTACAAAAAATCAATATTCCAAATAACACAAAAAGACCAAAGTACCCTCGGAATGTAAATCAATCAAGAGTTGAAATAAGATATATGAATCTATGTGCTATAAACTGCGAATAACGTGATATTTTGTATTTTGTGCCTAAAATAACACTAACTTGGGTGCCTTTGAGTTGTTTTCTCTTATAGACATGGGTCAATTCGCTGGCACCAGTTACCCGATCAAAAGCTACTGCAGCGTCCTTGAACCCTTCACAAAAAGAAAACATGCCTGAGACTCTGCCACCAAACAACAACCAGAACAGAACTTCTTTAGTCGAGGGTACCCCAACAGTTGACATAGCTGGAATGCCCTTGGAAGAGGCTGTTAACCTGCTAATAAGGCAATTAGCTAAAGCTAGAGAAGAAGAAGCCCGCCTATAGGCGGAAAAGGAAAATGCTACTAATACTGAGGCTAGAAAGCCTGCACCCATTTTCCCAAATTTAGACTTACCAATCCCTGACCATTTCCTACAAACTCAGATTGGGGCTACTTTTCAAACTCCACTGCGCCGAAACACCACCCATGTGGTAGATTCCTCCCACCAAACACCAGCTTTCCAAATACCTACCGCGCTATAACATCTCATAAGACAAACACTTGTCAAGCACCTCGGGCAGCGAGAATTCCTACAATCCGCCCTGTATAACCAAATGTTACTTTTCAAGACCATGTCACCCATATTAACTCCTCGCCAAAATTGGAGAACATGGAAATGTTCTTTGAGGCTAGAATAGACAAAATCGAGAAGGAGATAGGGAAAAAAATTGCCGAACTAGAACTGGGCTATAAGAAGAAAGAGGGATGAGATACTCTGATTCTGCATACATCCAGATTTGGGTTTACTGGAAGGTTTCAAAATTCCTATATTTGACCATTTCAATGGGTCGAGCAATCCCAGGGCCCACTTGAGAGCTTATTTGTGACCAGTTGGTCGGGAGTGGTGGAAACGAAGCCTTCCTCATGAGATTATTCAATCGAAGTCTGTCAGGAACAACTATGGAGTGGTTCATTTCACAAGACATCAGTTGATAGAAGACATGGGAGGAGATGGCAAGTTCATTCATGGAGAGATTCTGCTTCAATGTGGAAAATGTGCCTGATCACTTCTCATTGGAGAAAATCTGTCAGAAATCGATCGAAACCTATAAAGAATATGCTAGTCGTTGGAGAGACGAGGCAGCGCGTGTGCTGCCACCTATGACTGAAGCTGAGCTGGTAGCTGTATTTATACAGTACTAAGAAGCTGATTGTTTCGGAAAAATGATAACTATGAAAGGGTGCTCATTTGGAGATTTAGTCGTCGTTGGGGAAGATATCGAAGATGGCCTCAAGACCGGAAGGATTGTCAGTGTATTAAATAGAGCAGGTGCATCTGGCGGCACGAGTGGCAAAAAGAAGAAAGAAGATATAGCTTATGTTTCTAGAGCTACTAGCCCAAAAGGCCGAGGAAAAGAGATAACCCACAAAAAATCGAGACAACCACCAATCGCCTCCACCAACCAGCTATATAACCACTTCACCCTAATATAGCTCGATGTCTGTATACTATGCACAAGCTGGCTACCAAGCTTCACAACCAAATTACCAAGTACCAGCACCTAGCAACCAAGCTCTACAACCAAATTATCGAATGCCAGCACCCAATAACCAAGCTCCACAAAACTAGACTTTCAAAAACCAGCCTCCACCAGCAAACTATGAGGCACCCCAAAAGAAACCTTCGAGAGTATTCACTCCTTTACCAGAACCAAGTGCTAGTTTGTTTGTAGAGCTAAGAGACGCCAGTCGAATGAATGGTGTTCCACTAAAACCTGTTAACCCTAAGGATCGATGGTATAGGCCAGATTTCACTTACGCCTATCATTCAAACCAAGTTCGCCATACCACCAAATATTGCATAAACTAATGGCACAAGCTACAAGATATAATTGAAAATCATGAGCTTGTCTTAGAGCCAACACCTCCAAATGTGGATGCAAATCCTCTCCCGAAGCATGGAGCGAATCAAATTCACATGATAGAAAGAGGTGATGAACGGGAAGAGAGCCCTGCGATCATTTGTCCAGATATTGAAGGATCGGAGAGCATCGTTGCCTTATTGTCCTTACAAGAGCGAAAAGAAGTGTTAAGCCCTTTGACAAGAAAATCTGAGATTTCCCAGTCATCCGCTGTAGCCAAGAAAGAGCCTTTCGTGCTCAAATCCCTCAAAAGTCGTTTGAATTCAGAACGAGCCGTTCGTACTCAAAACATCAGGGCCAGTTGAGAATGCACCCTTTGTAATCAAACCACCACACCTGATGACGGTCATTGAAGGAAAAGAGATAGCCGCTGTGGTTCAGGGTATGACCAGGTCTGGAAGGTGTTATGTTCCAAAAAAACCTGTACTCGAAGCACCACATCGCGAAAATCCTTAGAAAAGACCAATCACTGAAGGTTAAGCTGAAAACTTTTTGAGGCAAATGCCAGTCAAAGATTATTCCATTGTTGAACACCTGTATATGACTCCTACCAGGATATCAGTAATGTTATTATTACTCAGTTCGTCTTTACATCGCTTAGGCTTAATGAAAGCTTTGGATGAGGTCCAAGTACACACCGGCACCATAAGTGAAACATTGGCCGAGATTGTAGGGTATGTTGTACAAGTGCATAGGCTATCATTTTCTGATGACGAATTACCAAGAGAGGGTATTACCTACAACAAGGTCTTACACATAACAGTCAAATGCCGTGATAATATTATCCCTCAAGTGTTGATTGATGGAGGGAATGGGTTGAATATATGCCCTGTTACGACTTTGAAACAGTTTGGATATGATGTTGGCAAAATCCGCCAGAGTCAAACAAATGTAAAAGCTTATGATGGCGCAACCAGTGATCCAATTCGAGAAATAGATTTGCATATACAAATGGGTCTCGCAAAGTTCGTGGTGGAGTTCATCATCATGGATATCAAAATGAGCTATAACATATTATTGGGACGACCATAGTTGCACGCCGCTGGAGTCGTGGCATCTTCATTTCCTTAATACGTGTTGTTTAATAATGGAAACGGCTCGATGTTCCATTCCTAGTCAGGACCACAGTTTGTGTCACTCTTTTAAAATGCCTCAAAGTTTGTAATAAGACAAAATTGTTTTACTTTATATATTATATATATATATATATATATATACGTAATTAAGATTGCTTTTACATGATTGATAACCGTGTTAATTTGCTTTACAGTAATAATAAAGAAGCCACTAATAATGTCATGACATGTTACGAAACAAGTAAAAACGACGACGAGCAAAACAACGATAAAAAAGAAGAGATAATTGAACCGGAAGGATTGATAGGCGCCGAAGAGGAATATAAAAATAGACCGACACCAAACCTGGAGCTTGTTAAAAGAGTATGAAGATATTTTTGCTTTGTCATACACCGATATGCCAGGTTTGAGTAAGAACATTGTTTCCCATAGGTTGCCGATCCTAGAGGGATTCGCCTCGGCAAAATAGAAAATGATGCAGCTTAATTCTGATGTCAGCATCCGAATTAAAGAAGAAGTAGAAAAACAGATTCGGTCGGAAGTTGTGGAAGTGACACCATACCCGACATAGTTAGCAAACATAGTCCTCGGCACCAAAGAAAGATGGGAAAATAAGGATCTGTGTGGACTATCGTGATCTTAACCGCGCTAGCCCAAAGGATAATTTTCCACTCCCAAACATTCACATACTTATTGACAATTGCGCCAAGCATGAGGTGCAATCTTTTGTGGATTGTTACAGGGGTTATCATCAGATACTGATGGATGAAGAAGATGCTCAAAAAACAGCGTTGATCACACCATGGGGGGTATATCATTACTGGGTAATGCCTTTTGGGCTCAAGAATGCCGGCGCTACCGATATGAGGGCGATGACCACCATTTTTCATGATATGACGCATACAGAGATCTAGATTTATGTGGACGTCGTCGTCATCAAGTCACGAGTGGGTTATGATCATCTTGAGCATTTGAGAAAATTCTTCGACAGACTTTGCAAGTAAGACTTGATGTTAAATCTTGCAAAATGCGCATTTGGAGTACCTGCCGGATAGTTGCTACGATTTATAGTCAGTCTTTGTGGTATTGAGTTGGATCATACGAAAATCAAAGAAATTAAAGAACTCCCACCACCGATAACATACAAAGAGGTCATGAGTTTCTTAGGAAGGTTGAATTACATTGGACGCTTCGTTGCTCAGTCCACATTAATTGTAGAACCAATTCTCAAACTCCTGAAGAAAGATGATCCAACCAAATAGACAGAGGATTGTCAGAAAGCTTTCGATACAATCAAAAGATATTTGTCAAATCCACCCGTTTTGGTCCTGCCAAGACCGAGAACCCCTTTACTGCTGTACATATCAGTATCAGAGAATGCTTTTGGATGCATGTTGGCACAAAATGACGAAACAGGAAAGAAAGTGAAAGACATCTATTATATCAGTAAGAAGTTCACACCCTGTGAATCTAAATATTCTTTGGTGGAAAAGAAGGGTTGCGCTATAACCTGGGTGTCTCAGAAATTAAGACATTATATGGCTACATACACGAGTCATTTGATATCAAGAATGGACCCCCTAAGGTACATCTTTCGCCAACTTATGCCGATAGGGAAGCTGGCCAAATGGCAGATGCTATTTAATGAGTTAGACATCCAATACGTCCCACATAAAGCAGTTAAGGGGCAAGCATTAGAAGATTTAATGGCAGGAAGTCCGGTGGATGAAAACCCCGTACCTTAGTGGAGTTACTTCCCGGATGAAGAAGTGATGACAATTGAGGGCGAAGAAAATGAAGATAAATTACGATGGAAAGTATACTTTGATGGAGCGGTCAACTTTAAAGGATCAGGAATTGGAGCCATCTTGGTTTCAGACTCAGGCCAATATTATCTAGTGGCTGCCAAGTTGAACTTCACCTGCACCAACAACATGGCTGAATATGAAGCTTGCATCATAGGTCCTCGTTTAGCCCTTGACATGGATGTACGAAACCTTCAGGTAATTGGCGACTCGGATTTCTTGATTCATCAAGTTCGAGGAGAATGGGCCACCAAAAATGAGAAGATCATACCATACGTTAGACTTGTGCAAAGACTAGCAGATCGATTCGAAGAAGTCAAGTTCAAACATATACCAAGAACCCAGAATGAGTTTGCTGATGTATTGGCGACAATAGCATCCATGATTCAACATCCTGATAGTAAATACATTGATCATGTCAGAGTCGAAATCAGAGATCAACCAGCTCACTGTGCGTTTGTAGAAGCATAGATTGATGGAAAACCTTGGTACATCGACATTAAAATGTACTTGGAGAAAGGATAATATACTGAAGGAATCACCATCAATAAGAAGAAGACTATCAGGAAGTTAGCGAATGGTTTCTTCCTCAATAATAATGCTCTGTACAAAAGAACCCCGGATCTGGGATTACTTAGATGTGTTGAATCTGTCGAAGCCACGAGATTGATTGAGGAAGTGCATGCTGGAACCTGTGGGCCTCACACAAATGGGTTCGTGCTAGAAAAGAAAATCTTAAGAACAAGTTATTAATGGATGACCATGGAGAACGATTGTAGCAAACTCGTCCAGAAATGCCACAAGTGTCAAATTCATGGAGACTTGATAAAGCTCCCTCCAACAGAACTAAATAATATGATGTCACCTTGGCCATTCGCCGCTTGGGGCATGGATGTCATAGGACCAATTGAGCCAGCTACGTCAAACAGGCACCGTTTTATTTTGGTCATCATAGACTACTTCACCAAGTGGGTGGAAGCGGCATCTTATGCATCACTAACAAAGAAGGTAGTAGCAGATTTTGTGCGCAACAAAATCATATGCCGATTCGGCATCCCAGAATAGATCATAACAGACAATGAGGCTAATTTGAACAACCACTTGATGAAAGAAATGTGTGCGCAATTCTGAATCATTCTTCAGAATTCAACTGCATACCGACCATAAATGAATGGAGCTGTCGAAGCCGCCAACAAAAACATCAAGAAGATCCTCAGAAAGATGATTGATAACTACAAAGACTCGCATGAATAACTGCCATATGTATTACTGGGATATCTGTCACGACCCAACCCCGTAGGCCGCGACTGGTGCCCGAACTGGACACCCGTACCTGAACCTGTTAAATATAACCAAACTGAAATTACGACAATACGGAAACTTATAAAGGAACTCCAAAGTTTGTAACATCGCCATATGTATATATTTCCAGATCAACTGTCTCCTGAGGAGTCACAACTACTCATATCATGAAATAATACGAAAGCCGACAAGGCTGCCATCACACATCAATATCATGTGCAAGCCGACAAGGCTGCCACTACAGACGAACATCATATCACAGTACATCGTATACACACAGCTGAACAGAACCCATACACAACCCACACATATGTCTACAGACCTCTAAGAGTACGTATAGCGAAAAATAGTAAACAGGATCATATCTGAAGTAGAAGTATAGAAAACAGGTACAATGTACAGAATACCAAAACACTTGCCTTTGAAACATAAATCATGCATGTCAATATCATATATCATATATATACATACCGTACTCAGCCCTCTAGTGAGGGACTCGGTAAATGAAGTCATCATATGCCCTCCTGGCCGCCATAACATATCATCATATCATCATATATATATATATATATATACTGTACCCGGCCCTCTAGTGAGGGACTCGTTGAACAATGCAGTGAAACTGTGCACGATAACATACCCGGCCCGGGACTCGGTGAAAGATATATTGAGGCGTGCACGAGCAGAGTAGTGAGAAACCATATGCAATTTAAATCATTATCAAGACTCAAACAGGATAAGAAGAAAAGGTTAACACTTGATTATTAATAGCGACAATCCTATCAAGTGTCCCTCGAATGTCATTATAGAATATATCAAGAGACTTAGAAGTCATAACCATGTATCAAGATCATATAAAAAAATTTATAGAAGTCTAGACATTAGTTATTACAGAGTTCCTGAGAATAGGAGCTTATGTATCGACAGTTATCCAACGTACAAAAACTGAAGAGGAAGGCTCAATCACTTGAGAATTGCAATATCAAGAAGTGAATAAGAATCATAAATATCACTCAAAGCTTATGAATGGAATTACCCCAAAGTTCATATCAGTCATCACTTAAGTCTAAGACATGCCAAAAGAAAGAAGGGACGGCTTTACATACCTGTTGACGACTAGTCGCAAAACCGTCCACTTTGTCGCTCTTTTAGCCTATTTAATACAAGGGTAACGTTATCGTTAGTAACTATACTTTTTTGTCCATAAATCTGTAGCCCATCGTTTATAGAACTTATATTTTTTTTAACTTATACATTCTCATTTAGGGTTTTCCATTAGTTAAGGGCTTAACGAAAATCGGGCAGCATTTCCCCTATATATTCGCCTAACCCGAATTTCTAATTGTCCTTCTGTCAACATAGAAATACCAACAACAACAATATACACATAAAATTCTCACAATTTATCCCATACAATTCTAACAACCCAACAACTTCTCTAAATTCATTTCAATGCACAATTTCCTATAACATCAATTTCATGCATTTTCTTAATTCCAATTTCATCCAATCCAATTTTAATCCTTCCATTACAACACCATTAACATAATTACACCATAAAATACGAAAATCTTACCAAATTTTTCTCGGTGGAATTTCTACTCTTAATTGCTCCAATTTCGCAATTTCTTCTTCCCCGATTCAATATCCAATGTTGCTATCACCTCCTTGGACTTGCTAATCACCTTAGAATTAATCTAACAAGAAATATATATATTATTTTTAATGGGGGCTTCCATGGATGAAGCTTGGCAGCCATGGCCGTGACCTCTCTTTTCATTTGAGAGTGAAAATGAAGTATTCTTTCTTTCAATTCAACTTTGGTTGAAATGTAGTGAATGACTAACTTAATCATCAATTGTTCATATTTATATGTTGCCTAAGCACAAAACACGTGCCCCTCCCTATGTGTCATCTAGTTGATGACTTGTTTTTTTTATCATTTAAAATCGGGTGGGGCCCACTTGTATAATTAACTTTAATTAATTTAATTAATTACTGATTCCCACTTAATAATCTAATCATAATTAATTAATTCCTAATCTCCAATAATAATTTTACACTAAATAAAATTTATAAACAATTTACGTTCTAATTAAAATTGAAAATTAAAGATTTCTATTTCGTGTCCGAAAATGATTCTACCTTTAGCTTGAGTCGATTTTCTTGCAAATAATTCGACGTATAAATATACGGGGTATAACATCCTTCCCCCCTTTAGAACATTCATCCTCGAATGTTGAACTGATTCTGAATTCCCAATACTTTCTCAAGTGTTCTATTAGTTAATTATGCCCTTCACATATCTCTTCCGTTTGTCAATTCGCTTCAATTCATTATAACGCATTCCAGGTATTTACATAGTCATTCTTGTAATACTTCCTCTTTTTGTTTCTTTTCGAGGTAATTATTCCATGTCGTTGTCTTTGCTCTTCCCTTTGTTTCTCAGTTAGTTATCAGCTATATTTCGAGCTGTTCTGCTGAAGTGTTACTGTCTCTCTTATCTGCATACTGTTCAGTTGTACTGTCATCGATTGATTCAGACTTGTATTCATGGTACACGTAGTCATGGCTCGACTCTTTAAATGTGATTTTTTTATAACGTGAAGACGTCCCTCGTCGGTTCATTAGACTTTAATATCCCTGAAGTATCGCATGCCTCTGGTAACCTATAGACCCTTCGCAGGGTTTACGAGAAAAACGAAATTTCTCAGAGGGTAACATTTCTATACTCCAATATCCTTGCTTTACTCCACTGTGACAGTCCGTATTCTTGAATCCTCAGCATCATGAGTCACTTTCTGACTTTCTTTTGAAAGTCTTTAACTATCACTTGCTTTTACTTCTTGATCTCGATCTTTAGGGTTGGCTATCAAATAGCGCTAGGGTCACCTCATATATAACTTCACATAGCTGCTTTATGATCTGTTTATTCTTAACTGATATAATTCTGAAAGAATTTCCCTTGATTTGACATATAAATTTACTGTCACCCAGTAACCAGTAACCCATTTGTTCTGACCGTCTCGGTTAAACCATTTTGTAATTTCCCTTACTCTAACTGGCAATACTTTAGGCATATTATCTCGTGTCGTTTCTGTATTTGGATTCAAACTCTTCTATTGCCCTTTTACTCAAATTTTGTTTCTAGTTTTCCTATCGTACATTGTGTTGCAATCTTTACACGAATATATGAAGGTGCTCAAATTAGGCCGAGAAATACCTTAACGTCATCTCACTAGTCTTTATGCAGGCCTTACATTCTTCGCTTGTATCTTTCAATTGAGATCGGGGTAAATCTTTAGCTCAACCATGGTCATGTCCTATTTGCTCTTAGTACTGATTCTATCTCGGTAGTTTTGCCTCAAACCATCTTACACCTTTCTTTGATGTATCCAAAATATCGCAACCGCGTTGTTGTTACTGAATTCTTACTCTTCTTATCAAGTATTTACTTGGTCTCATTCTCAGCACACAAATATTCGTAGGTCGCATAACCATTCTTGTACAATTTGTACAAAGTGCATTCAATTTTAGTCATAGTCTTTCCTTCCCCTGACTTATTCTACTCTACATATCTTATCGTACTATCACTCACTTGCTGTCTATTTCGCCATACTCTTTCCCCTTCCTCTATTCACCATCTGGTTTTCTCATATCCTTCTATAGGAGGGATTTCCTTTCCTTTCTCCTTGGCTACTTGTGTGTCACAATATCTTTAGCCCATAACTCCGTTGTCAACATCTTAACCTCTAACCCAGTATAGCCTTGCTATCCTTTATAATATCCTTTTAAGTCACTTGTTACCATTCTCTTGTCGTATTCTTCCTTTTTATAAGCATTCACCTTCTGATGTCATATTATCCAAAGTCTTTACCAATAATTCTCAGCACTTTCTCAAATACCATCTTGGCTTCTATCCATTTGTCGCTGGCTTTCAGATCTCACTAACTTGTTTCAGCATGGGACCTCACTTGAAGTTAAAGTATTCACATTAAACGTGTTGCAGTGTCAGTTGATTTCATCTTACACTTGCATTTCTCTCATCCGCTTCCCCCCTTTTGGGTGTACTCACATCATTATCTATTTATTTTCTACTCTATGTCCCCATTTCAAATTTTCAAATTCATATGATTCTTTTCCAATACATTTGGTATACTGCACCATACCCATGTCTTCCTTTATATCATCTATAACTTAGATTCCCCATGTATGAAACCCCAGCACGATCACGAAGCGATGAGAACCCTCGATATATAGTGCAAAATCTTATCTGATGGTTGGTACTCAAATAATGCAATTGATGTAGCAATTTATCCAAAGCCGCATTCCAATCAGTAATTAGCTAGTGCTTATAATTGTTTCAAATTCTCCATTCGGTAGCACTTATATTTTGATGATAAGTATCCCAAGATTTCCTATAACACCATTTTTATCCCAACGGATATCATCTGTTTCTTCCAATAAATTCACAATACATCAGTTGTTTCGCAAATCCGCAATCCTTGTCCTTTAAGGATTTCACCATTTCCGAGGTGAAGTCACATACACGCAGTGCTCCTTCATGCCTCATACTCTTTCTCCCTTGTTGTATATCGAATGATAACTTCTAACTTACTCAAAGTCATATCAAATTCGTCTTAATAGTGGTCTTGTCTTATCATATTTTCGTCGTAATACATCTTTAAGTCCATAGCTATATGTCTTCCTGTTTTATTTCATACTCGTACTCAATTAATTACGTCCGTCTTGAGTGCTTCCTTTAGTATCCCTTTCATTTCTCCAGTCTATGTCCATCTTTTATTATGTGCACGAGGAATCTCATGCTACTCCTGTATCCTTCGGAAAACACTACTTCTACACAACCCCTTTCTCATTTTCGAAACATATTCCGTTCATCTCTATTTGTTCTTATCATACCAGTCATTTCTGGCATTCATTCTGTCTCGTTGCTCATCTTCCCTTAGTTCGGTCTTTCACAATTCTATCGCTTATATTACCCACTCTCTCAGCTATACACGTCATAACACATCGCTATACCATAGTCTCACTCGCTTTCTTCTTATCTTCTTCTTTCTATCAACTCCTTCTCTTCTTGTGCTCGCTTTCACTTTCGTTACCACTTGATCTCTATTCTGAACTATCCCTATAGGACTTTGAAAGTCTTTCTTATTCATTCTACATTTTCTTTTTCACTTCACATTAATCACATCATATTCTTTAGTTACTTCCTTGCTAGGCTTTACTCGTTTCTATAGCAATACTTATGGTATTCACATTACATCCTGTTCGTAATCCATCCTATAACGTAACACTGCTTAATCGTATTCACGATTCTTACTATTTTTTTATTACACTCTGTGGACTAGGCGTACTTAACCCTTCACCCTTTTTGATCAATCTCATCCTTAATATCTCACAAGTTGTCTCATCAATACTTTCATAATTTGTCATAACTCTTCCTCCTCCGCACTTTTATCTCAATCATATTACTACCCCTTTTAACTGTAAACTTGTCTAATTTATCCCTACTTATCGGTCCACTCGATACCTCAATAAAATGTTTTGTTAAGAGTTGCCACCCTTTTCTAAATCATCCCTTAGTATCACAAGTCCTTCCGAATCATCCTAGTATTTCACCAACAACATATGAAATACATGATCCTAGACAGCCCACAAGTTTAAGTTTTCCTCCCACAAATTCCATCTCTAATTAGTTGATTAAGAACTAATAAAATGTTACTATGAAGCATTCTCCAACCACCACCAGAAGAAAACTAGAATGCAACAAGCACCATAGGACTTCTTAGTGCTTGATTCACATAGTTTACCTCCATATTTGTCCTTGGGTCGTGAGCGAACCATTTAGGTCATAACTACTTGTTGTATGCCTTGTACTCTTCCAATAAGGTGAAACTTAATTAGCGGACGTTTTTGCCCTTCAACATAAGCCTTCTTCTAAGGAAAAATGTGGTTGGAACGTATTCTTGTCCGTTCAAGTGAATTTCGAATTCGCTGTTCATATACGCTTCTTCAAAACAAGGCCTTCCAAACAAGAATGACGCCTCTTATGAATGACGTGGGGGTATTTCTTAACTCTGTAGTCCAACATAATATATTTACCTTGTCGGTATCAACCTTCAAAACATATTATGGACTTATGTCTCATTCTCTTCCTTTTTCCTATTTCTGGGAAAATTTGGGCACAGTTTCCTCTATACTTCTTACTATCCCAAAACCTGCACGCAGGAAATACCAACAATGCCTCATAGGCCAACATGTATACACATATATCGTATCGTATCATAGCTACACAGGGCTCCAAATTTCCAGAAAGAAGTATAAAGGTGTCGGGACTTACCTTACGTATCGCACCTCGAGACGTACCTGATCCTTTAACGATCTGTTCTGTCATACTTTCCTATCCACCTCCTCTTTCATCCTCCAACTTAACGTTTCAATCATGTTTCAATATTCTTACCTTATCCAACATGCCTCTTTCGCACCGTAACTTACCTGTGTACCTTGTAACTGCCGACATCATCGGTCGCTTTCTTCTGTCAATGTCGTTCTTCAGCTGAAATCAAAGGTTAGTATAAGGAATTTCATTTCCTATGGCTGGGCTCTATCGCACGATCTTAGATATGAAAGAAAGGAAAGATCATAAATGTCCTGTAGCTTCCTGTTTATAGATGTGGTGCACAACACACCGATAAACAAGACTCTACTAGACACGGTCTGTAGACACTCCGAGGACGAACTGCTCTGATACCACTTTTGTCACGACCCAAACCCGTAGGCCGCGACTGGTGCCCGAACTGGACACCCGTACCTGAACCTGTTAAATATAACCAAACTGAATCTACGACAATACGGAAACTTATAAAGGAACTCCAAAGTTTGTAACATCGCCATATGTATATATTTCCAGATCAACTGTCTCCTGAGGAGTCACAACTACTCATATCATGAAATAATACGCAAGCCGACAAGGCTGCCATCACACATCAATATCATGTGCAAGCCGACAAGGCTGCCACTACAGACGAACATCATATCACAGCACATCGTATACACACAGCTGAACAGAACCCATACACAACCCACACATATGTCTACAGACCTCTAAGAGTACGTATAGCGAAATATGACGGGACAGGGCCCCGTCGTACCCCTGGATATCATATACATACACACACACACATATATACATACATATATATATATATATATATATATATATATATATATATATCATAAGATCTGTACCAAAATCTAGGCTCCAGAACAACGGAGCTCTCCAAGACAGCACGAAGGAAATCCTAAGCTGGCGGATCACCAAAGCGAGTATCTGCACCTGCGGGCATGAAACGCATCCCCCCGAAGAAAGAGGGTCAGTCGGATTATGTACTGAGCATGTAAAGCATGAAAAACAGTAAACAAGATCATATCTGAAACAGAAGTATAGAAAATAGGTACAATGTCTAGAATACCAAAACACTTGCCTTTGAAACATAAATCATGCATGTCAATATCATATATCATATATATACATACCGTACCCGACCCTCTAGTGAGGGACTCAGTTAATGAAGTCATCATATGCCCTCCTGGCCGCCATAACATATCATCATATCATCGTATCATCATATATATATATATATATATATACCGTACCCAGCCCTCTAGTGAGGGACTCGTTGAACAATGCAGTGAAACTATGCACGAAAACATACCCGGCCCGGGACTCGGTGAAAGATATATTGAGGCGTGCACGAGCAGAGTAGTGAGAAACCGTATGCAATTGAAATCATTATCAAGACTCATCCAGGTTAAGAAGAAAAGTTTAACACTTGAGTATTAATAGCGACAATCCAATCAAGTGTCCCTCGAATGTCATTATAGAATATATCAAGAGACTTAGAAGTCTTAACCATGTATCAAGATCATATAAAACAATTTATAGAAGTCTAGACATTAGTTATTACAGAGTTCCTGAGAATACGAGCTTATGTATCGACAGTTATCCAACGTACAAAAACTGAAGAGGAAGGCTCAATCACTTGAGAATTGCAATATCAAGAAGTGAATAAGAATCATAAATATCACTCAAAGCTTATGAATGGAATTACCCCAAAGTTCATATCAGTCATCACTTAAGTCTAAGACATGCCAAAAGAAAGAAGGGACGGCTTTACATACCTGTTGACGACTAGCCGCAAAACCGTCCACTTTGTCGCTCTTTTAGCCTATTTAATACAAGGGTAACGTTATCGTTAGTAACTATACTTTTTTGTCCATAAATCTGTAGCCCATCGTTTATAGAACTTATATTTTTTTTAACTTATACATTCTCGTTTAGGGTTTTCCATTAGTTAAGGGCTTAACGAAAATCGGGCAGCATTTCCCCTATATATTCGCCTAACCCGAATTTCTAATTGTCCTCCTGTCAACATAGAAATACCAACAACAACAATATACACATAAAATTCTCACAATTTAGCCCATACAATTCTAACAACCCAACAACTTCTCTAAATTTATTTCAGTCCACAATTTCCTATAACATCAATTTCATGCATTTTCTTAATTCCAATTTCGTCCAATCAAATTTTAATCCTTCCATTAAAACACCATTAACATAATTACACCATAAAATATTAAAATCTTACCAAATTTTTCTCGGAGGAATTTCTACTCTTAATTGCTCAAATTTCACAATTTCTTCTTCCCCGATTCAATATCCAATGTTGCTATCACCTCCTTGGACTTGCTAATCACCTTAGAGTTAATCTAACAAGAAATATATATATTCTTTTTAATGGGGGCTTCCATGGATGAAGCTTGGAAGCCATGGCCGTGACCTCTCTTTTCATTTGAGAGTGAAAATGAAGTATTCTTTCTTTCAATTCAACTTTGGTTGAAATGTAGTGAATGACTAACTTAATCATCAATTGTTCATATTTATATGTTGCCTATGCACAAAACACGTGCCCCTCCCTATGTGTCATCTAGTTGATGACTTGTTTTTTTTTTATCGTTTAAAGTCGGGTGGGGCCCACTTGTATAATTAACTTTAATTAATTTAATTAATTACTAATTCCCACTTAATAATCTAATCACAATTAATTAATTCCTAATCTCCAATAATAATTTTACACTAAATAAAATTTATTAACTATTTACGTTCTAATTAAAATTGAAAATTAAAGATTTCTATTTCGTGTCCGAAAATGATTCTACCTTTAGCTTGAGTCGATTTTCTTGCAAATAATTTCGACGTATAAATATACGGGGTATAACAATATCGCACAACCGCTAGAACTTCAACCGGAGCCACTCCATACCTGTTGATCTATGGCACTGAGGCGGTGATACCAGTTGAAGTAGAAATCCCTTCTCTTAAAATCATACAAGGAGCAGAATTGGACAACGCGGAATGGATCCACAAGGGATATGAACAGATAGCTTTGATAGATTAAAAAAGGATGATTTCCGTTTGCCACGGTCAGCTGTACCAACAAAGAATGGCGAGAGCTTTCAATAAACATGTGAGGACAAGACTTTTCCATTTAGGGCAATTGGTGCTCAAACGGATATTTCCAAATCAAGAAGAATACAAAGGGAAGTTCGCGCCAAACTGGCAAGGGCCTTATATGGTGCGAAAGGTGTTATCAGGAGGAGCAGTTGTACTCGCTAAAATGGATGGCCAGGAGTGGCTGAGAGCAATCAATTCAGACGCTATCAAGAGATACTACGTTTGAGGAAGAAAACGACTTTAGAGATTCATAGCTTTAGTTTTATTTGCTTGTAATTGCATTTCCATTCCTTGTGATTTTGTAGTTTTTAGTAGAAAACCAAAAAAAAAAAAATAATCTTATGTACGAACTACGCGAGGACCTGATTCCCTATACTTATAAGGGGAAACGTAGGCGCTTTTCCAAGCTCGGTCGCTTTAACCCAAAAATCCAAAATCATGTATTCTGAACTACGTTATGACCTGATTCTCATTTGGGATACGTAGGCGCTCTTCGAGTTTGATCTCACCAAAGAATTCCAATATATTTACCTCGAACTATGTTTCGACCTGATTTTCGAAACGGGATACGTAGGCACTCTTCCGAGCTCGGTCATCCCAAAAACAATTCCCAATAAACCCTAAGAAATCTCAGAGATGCCTTGGCAAAAGAAAGATAAAGATAACCCCACATGAAAACTGGGGCAGAATATTTGAGAGGACCTAAAAAATTCTTTTGATATACCAGTTCAAAGGAACGAACTGATTAGGACTTCTACACTGAGGCATCATTTTTGAGAAGGTCTCATAAATTCTCAAAAATTCCTTCGACATGGCGAAATACGGTTTTGTACAGAGATGTATATCAACTGAGGCAAAATTTTTGAAAGGGATTCGAAAATTTTAGGGCAAGACAAGTTCAAGACGAAGAAGAAGTGATGGAGGACTTTGTTCGAGTAACCAATGTCATGAAATTAAAAGGTTGCGTACAAAATATATCATTTTCAAATATATATATATATATATATATATATACCACTACTACAGATTTATTACTACAAATATATATGTTTTCAAAAAATCATCGCCCAAAGAATTTCCTCTTTTTGAAAACAAAAGATTCTCAAGGAAAATAAGCATTCTTTCCTGCCAAAGTGTGAACGGTAGAAATCACATGCAGGAAGAGCGGTCGACCATATAGGAAATTCACAAATATTTCTGTGAATGCAGGAACAAACAAGCAAGGATATTTACGCTAATTTGTTTGCTAGAAATGTTTGAAACGGGGATAACAATGACAAAGAAATACGAAGAAGAAATCTCAAGAAGAAATGGCAAAAAGGGGTAACCACAAAAAGGGTGACAAAATTCTCCTTAAGTAAAATTGTTTTACACTGACGAGTTTGTTCATTTTGTAGACCACAAAAAATTTTAAAAGAGAAAAATGATTACAGTTTTAAGACTACTTAAAGAAATAATCACGGATTACCAAAGCTTGGTCTCCACTAAACAGTAATGTATCAAGGTATTGAGACCCGGGCCTAGACGTCACATGGCTTGCCTTGATATATTAATTGATTAGACGTCTTAAATTTGGTAAGCACAGTTCTCGCCTAAATTAGGTGACAAAATTCTTACATCAAATTTAAAATCATCGATATAGAATGTCAGCAAAGATGAATTAATTCTGGCCAGAAGGGTGGTTACAGTTTTCATCTTGACAATCTATGATTTGAAGACAAAGAGTTGATATCGACATTGTAGTGAAGTATTCACAACACAAGAGTCTAGTTCTTTTGGAAGATGTGAACCCTGTTGACGGGCGGGTATTCTTCCCCGGAGTCAAAAAAGGAGTGTGTCAGTCTTGCCGCTGAGGTAAGCTTCATTCCTCAAAATGAGGATTTGGGCGATACGACTTCATGCTGAAGGGGCTGTAGTCACCGTCCATATATAGCCAAAAATAGGTAGCATAATTCCGAGGTTGATGTCCACAATCGTTGAAATACGAACGTGATTCCTACATCAAGATTTGCGGTCGCTACTGCAGTTTATCTCAAGTTAATGTAATTCTGGTTCAGGGATAGCGGTTGTCATGAGAAAAGTCCCCGCACTTGAGTATGCAGTCGTTAACTTGAATATTCTGACTAAATGTCGTAATTCTGGATACAGAGGTTAGTGGCTATCATGAATAGCATCCTGCTTATGAAAACAAAAACTGGACTGGGTGTGAAGGTTTCGCAAGAATGCGGTATAGCCCAACCCAGATCCCAACAGAAGTTATCATTGGATAATGAAAACATCTGAAGATGACAAGAAAAGAGCTGGCCAAAGTATCGTGATCATTCTCCGAGGTAGTCAAAAATTTATTTTTCAAAAATACATGAAAGCACACACTTACAGGAGAAAAAGAAAGAAAACTGACAAGCATTTACAAAAAGACGGACATATTATTGGAGGATGACAAGTCAACATCAATAAAATGGTAAAATGCCGCTCAGATATTACTATGTTAAGATCAAATTTTTGATTAACTAAATGCATGACTCAACATTTGGAGACGAGCTAGAAGCTACCGAGGACGGAAGAAAAAAGCCAGATTTAGAACATGCGGAGCATACGTGGAATTTTTTCTTGGGCAACTGGTCAGAAACCGTGTATGAAAGTCAAGCTTTGTACAACAAGGAATGGAAAATTACTTCAAGCACCAACATTAATAAATCATTTTCAAAAACTGTCTCTGGTTGAAATTTTCAACTGGAAATAGCCAAAGGAATCCCACATAAAGGGATATTCCTTTTCGGGATATCAAGTGGACCTACAATTGGCATGATTCCCAAAGCCAGAGATATGTAGGCTACTCAAGTTTCGAGGATCGACCATATTCCTATAATTATCTCGGGACCCTTCGAGATCGTTTAACGAAAATTCCTTACTTTATAGTCCTCATAGAGTCAGAACTACAAACGACTTAAATTCTCATGTGACCTGAGATATGTAGGAAGCCCAGAAATCGGGGTCCAGCCATACTTTCAAAATCTTGCGCAAAGAAAGCTGTAGTTTCTATTATTCGGTAAAAATTAGGTTTATCAAATTCGTAGCTCAAGGGCCATCCTCGAACTCCGAAGGGGCAGTTGTTGACACCTAATTTTCACCTCATAAGATGCGTATTTTAATTTTTAAATTTCCCGAGTCAAAGACGGAGTAAGGATGCACCTTTAAAATAATTAAAATTTTAAAAGTCCCGAGAAATTGCAAAACTGACGTTTAATTATTATTTCATGAAATTGACAATTACGAGAAATTACAAGTTATTTACTTTCATAAACATGTTTTGAAATAAAGATAAATATCCTGCTCCGTCTAAATTGGGAAAATTATTAATTAAAACGACGTGTGAATTATGGCTCATTTTTTACCGCATTTTTTCACATTTAAAAAATATCACTCAAAACTATGTTAATATTGGGCTCGTTTTAAAGCTCGTATTTTAAAATTGCGTATTATAAATCTTATTCTTGTCAAAAGTTATCTTACAAGGGATTTTTAAGCTAGTATGTGATTTTTAAAATTATTTATTTTATTTTAAAGTGGGTATAATATTTTAAAAGTGTATATATTATAAAAACAGGGGGGGGGGGGGGGGGGGGGTTAATATCCCCCCCCCCCCCCCAGAATATTTATTTCTCATTTTTATGCGACATTTTCATTTTTTACCCTTAACATTTCCTTTCTCTCTCTTTGACAGAAACCGATGGCGGCGCTAGGGTTTTGCTTTGGGACCACCACAAGCCATCGTTCCACCACCACTTTTGAGCCATTGTAGGGTATTTCCCCACCATCTCTCATGGTGTGGGATGCCTTGGGCGGAGCCTTGAGCTCTTAGTCATATGGTGCCACCACACCATATATGAGAAATGGTGTTGTGGTGATTTGCTCAACACCTGGCTACAAAATTCATCCTTCGTACTGGTTTGCACGACGTGTAAGCCTTGGATTAATTTACAACGGTACTTTTTAGATTGATTTCGGGTATAATTTGTTTGTTTGTGTGATTAGGCGTATGATTTGTGATTTCTGTTATTTTTTATGCACTAATTCAACCTGTGGGCGCACCAATCTTATTTGCCTGAAAGAAAGATGGATCCTTGCATATATGCATAGACTACCACCAGCTGAACAAGGTCACCATAAAGAACAAGTATCCTCTTTTCTGAATAGACTATATATTTGATCAACTTCAGGGTGCTCAGTGTTTTTCCAAGATAGTTCTCAGATCAGGATACCATCAGTTGAAGGTTAAGGAAGTTGATATTCCGAAAACCGCTTTCAGAACCCATTATGGCCATTTTGAATTTCTTGTCATGTCCTTCGGATTGACGAATGCACTAGCAGCTTTCATGGATCTTATGAACAGGATCTTCAAGGCGTATTGATTTATTCATCATTGTATTTATTGATGATATTCTAGTTTATTCCCGTAGTGAGACTGACCATGCAGAGCATCTCAAAATAGTGTTGCAAACACTCAAGGATCGTGAGCTTTATGCAAAATTCTCAAAGTGTGAGTTTTGGATAAATTCAGTGGCATTCCTAGGCCATCTTATTTCAGGTGAAGGTGTAAAAGTTGATTTTCAAAAAATTAACGCTGTTAAGAAATGGCCCAGACCCACCTCAGCATCAGATATCAGAAATTTCTTGGGTCTTGTAGGCTATTACAGGCATTTTGTAGAGGGGTTTTCCTCTATCTCAGCCCCATTGACTAAGTTGACTCAGAAAAACGTTAAGTTTCAGTGGTCTGATGCATTGGAACAGAGTTTCGAAGAATTGAAAAGAGATTGACTTCTGCTCCAGTTTTTACGCTACCAGAGGGAACCGAAGGGTTCATTGTTTATTGTGATGCTTAAGGAATTGGTCTTGGCTGTGTTTTAATGCAGCATAGTAAAGTTGTGGCTTATGTATCAACACAGCTTAAGGCTCATGAAAACAATTATCCGACTCATAATCTAGAATTGGAAGTTGTGGTTTTTGCACTTATGATATGGCGTCACTACTTGTATGGAGTGCATGTGGATATTTTCACCGATCATAAAAGCCTGTAGTATATTTTCAAGCGAAGAGAGTTGAATCTTAGATAGAG
The DNA here is from genome assembly GCF_019175385.1 of Lycium barbarum. NCBI lineage: Eukaryota > Viridiplantae > Streptophyta > Magnoliopsida > Solanales > Solanaceae > Lycium > Lycium barbarum. Next base: position 15,622,083 of record NC_083344.1, on the reverse strand, counting down.
AAGATGGCTCGAATTGCTTAAGGACTATGATGTGGATAGGTTTCTATCATCCAGGGAAGGCAAATGTTGTAGCCGATGCTGTCAATCGGCGTTCTATGGGAAGTTTAGCTCATGTTGATGTAGCTAAGAGATTTATGGCCAAGGAAGTTCACCATTTGGCTAGTCTTGGAGTTCGACTTTTGGACTCCGAAGATGGCAGTGTGGTTGTTCAGAATAGAGCTCTTTCCTCTTTAGTTGTTAAAGTTATGGAGAAGCAGTATGATGATCCCTGCATGTTGCAGCTGAAAGAGGAGATTCACAAGGATAAGACGACGACTTTAGAACAAGGGGGAGATGACGGTACCTTGAGATACCGCGGCAGATTATGTCTTCCAGATGTAGATGGGCTCAGAGAGCGAATCATGTCAGAAGCTTACGATTCCAGGTATTGTATTCACCCAGGTTCCACAAAAATGTATCACGGTCTTAAGGAGATTTATTAGTGGAATGATATGAAAAATAATGTAGCAGATTTTGTGGCTAAATTTCTGAATTATCAGCAAGTGAAAGACGACACCAGAGGCCTGGTGGCTGGCTCAGAATATTAATATTCCCATTTGGAAGTGGGAGATGATAAACATGGATTTCATAACAGCTCTACCTCATTCAGCTAGGAGGCATGATTTGATTTGGGTAATTATGGACAGACTTATGAAGTCAGCGCACTTCTTGCCAATTAAGACAATAGATTCAGCGGAGGACTATGCCAAGTTGTATATTTGTGAAATTATCATGCCAAGTTGTATATTCGCGAAATTGTCAGATTTCATGGGACTCCAGTGTCCATTATTTCGGATCGTGGTGCTCAGTTTACAGCAAAATTTTGGAGATCCTTTCAGAAAGGATTGGGTACAAATTTAATCTCAATACAGGTTTTCACCCTCAGACAGATAGCCAGGCAGAGCACACCATTCAGACCTTTGAGGATATGTGAAAGCATGTGTCCTTGATTTCAATAGTAATTGGGATGATCACTTGCCTCTTATTGAGTTTGCTTATAATAACAGTTACCATGCTAGTATTAGGATGGCACCGTTTGAAGCTCTTTATGGGCGGAGGTGTAGATCACCAATTGACTGTGTCACGACCTAATCAGAGGGCCATGACAGGAACCCGGAGCTAACCTACCGAGCACCTCTTGACATACTCTCACATTCATATCTAGGTGAGCTACATGGCCAACTCATAATTACCACGAACCAAAAAGGCACAAGTTCCATCGAACATAGGCACATCTATATAAACATCATTAACTATGCCCATGTATACGGGCCGACAAGGCTACCAAAATGATATACAAAATGTGAACCGACAAGGCTATGGGATATCTAGCTATATACATCTGTCTACGAGCCTCTTATGGAGTATGTAATATCATAAAGACGGGACAGGACCCGTCATGTCCTAGTATGTACACAAAAGGAATAATACCAACTAATGCAGCTCCGGATCAAATGGAGCACCGTCATGCAATCACTGATAAAGCAACCTAGGGGTCTGGTCGGTCTCCCTATCTACTTGCGGGCGAGAACGCTGCGTCCATAAACAAAAGACGTCAGTACGAACAATGTACTAAGTATGTAAGGCATGGATAGCAATATGATGAAAACATGAAGATAACATAAGATAAGGAGAACATTTTATACCTCACAATACCTCTCAAGATGATTGTCATGTATACTTAACCTCTAAAGGAAACATTTCATACATATACACATAATGATACCATACCCGACCATGTAGGTTCGGTGTCACCCATACTCAGCCATATCAAGGCTCGGTATTGTTTGTATCCGACCATAACAAGGCTCGATATTGTTTGTACCTGACCATAACAAGGCTCGGTGTTGTCCATACCCAACTGCAGTGGTGCGCGTGCAATAGATATCATACCCGGCCATATAAGCTCGGTGTCACAACATAGCTATGTATATATATAGGAATATCTAAGTAAAAGCAACATCATCATCACTATATCTTTCCTTAGAGGGTCAACTGTCATAAGGCGGTATCAACGACGATGAACAAGATCAACAAAATCATGAGAACTTTGAGAATCATAAGCTTCTAGCATTTCTAGGAAGTAGAACGTTATGGATATCATAGATGGATTCGCGATGATAAAATCATGCCTTTATATAGAAGGGTTAGCCTTAACATACCTTTACGTCTTCTTAACTACTTAACGTTCTCCTCCAAAGTCCACAAAATCTACATTCAAGAGGATTCATACTAAGGTTAAGTGTTGAAAACACTCTTAAGTTCAAACTAGTATAATTAACAAGCTAACGAAATTTGGGCAGCACTTCCCCTATTTTATCGACTTCCACCATATTACAAAAAAACTCCCAAACAACAATAATAATATCCACAATATCATAGTCAAAAATTTATATTCAATTTAATCTCAACTTTATCCAAAATCCCCTTTCAAGTTCATCTCATAGTCGTCAACTTCCATTCAACACTTTATGACTTCTCCACTTTAATTCTCTTCCTTTCCAAGAGTTACTAAATCTTTACATCAAATCAATCAGGTAAATAATAGGAAGGACATACCTTATAATAGAATAAATTCACCTCACTCAACTCCCTCCAAGACCAAATTCACCACAACTTTGGAGAGAAACAAGAACCATCATCTTCCATGGATTTATCTTTAGGTTTTGATGTTTGATCTTCTATCTTGATGGTATGGAAGGTTTTGGAGTGGTATGGAACCTTCAATAACTCTCTAGAAATGTGGGGAAATAAGTGTGGGAGGTTGATATGAAAATGGGATCTTTTGGGATTTATAAAGGTGTCAAAATCGCTCCCCTGCAAAGATGCGACTCAGCATATTGGATTTGCAGCTGCATCTCCCCTCATCTCTGCAGAGAGGAGGTTGGGAACTGATTACAACATATTTGGTGAGTTTTTGGCCAATATACTGCACAGCAAACACAGTTTGCGGCCGCATATTGGTCTACAAACTCCGATTTTTGTGAAAACACATTTTTTTCGATTCATTGACCTCCAACCCTTATGGAACCTTCTTGGCACTTGCATAAAACTTTATTAAACATCTAAGGAGCCCTGTAGCTCTCCCGCAAGGTAATTATAAGCAACGTATAACTCGAATGATCCGAAATCTTTCTAAAACATGACTAAATTTCCAATCTTTCAACAAACTTACTTCCGCCGCTTCTTATGACTCTGAAACGTCAAGGTACATACTTAGAATTGTTAGATACCCTTCTTAGCCTTATAACGGCTTCATGTCTGCATTGATATTATGTTAGCGTACTCATAATGTAAACGACATAAAACTTCCAAGGTGTAACATTCCTCCCCCCTTAAGAACATTTGTCCTCGAATGTTAAACTCTTAGTGCTCGTTGGGTTAGGAAACAACTTATCCAGGGATAACTAATCCCCGGATAAGTTATCCCGGGATTAGTTATTCCACACTCAAGGTGGGATAAAATAAGGCTACAATCCCGGGATAACAAATCCTGGGATTAGCTATCCCAAATTTTTATTCCAATTAAACATGGGATAAGGAGGCACTAAAATTTTATCCCGGGACTATTTTTGTTTATCCTTCACACCAAACGACCCCTTAGGGATTCTACAAAAATTTTGCCAGAGTTTCTCCTGTAATATATCACTACAATCCTGTCACAACAACCCAAAATATACAATGCCTCACAGGACTACAACAACCACAACAATAATGGCCACACACGACTAAGAAATAATCAAAAGAAAACATTACTTATTGCTACGCCACGTAGTTTTGTACATTGAGATTCGTTAGGTGTTAGTTGTGCAATTGTAGACACTGGAGATATTTCCTAGGATATATGAGATTATATGTGCCTATCTTATGGATATGGATGTTTAAGTTCATGTAATAGGTCATGGAAGGATTGGAGAAAAAGTGAAGCAAGGAAACAAAGTTGTTGGAATTTTGGAGAACGGATGGGCAAGATTTCGTACGATAATTTTGAGCCAATTTGCTGAAAGGATATCTTTTAGCATGTGAAGAGATTTGAAGTAAATTAAAAGCCAAAAATGAAGTTCATGAAGTCTAGTTTACAAGCAACAAACAGCTCGTCGATATAACATCGGAGTAGAGAGTTAAGGACATTACAAGTTAGGCCGGCGGAGCAGAGGCGCTCCAGCTACAGCTACAGTGCGCGAATGCGCTGCTACAGAGCGCGAAAATTCTAGGTCGGTACAAACCGACTCTAGAACCATATAAAACGGGGTCTACCCCCTTATTTCTCATCCAAATAGCCCAAAAATTATCCCAAACGCTCTAGAACATTCCTCCAACTTCCGCCCATAAAATTTAGTCCAAATCAAGTGAACTCTTGGGATTTAGGTTCGGATAGCGTATAGTTGTGATTATAATATAGTATTGTGGTGAATCTTGGCTTGAAATCAAGGTGAATATTGAAGATATTGCGGCTCTAGGGGGAATAACGTAAGAAAATCCCCTTATTGATATTGATTTAGGTTTATTGATAGAGATAGAACTATTAAATAGTCGTATAATGAACTGGTTGGTTGAGAAATTGGGTAAATATCATATGGGATATTTTATGGAGTATTTTGGTATTGATAATGAAGTTGTTGATGTTAGTGTTTTTGTTGTTGTTGGTTGTTGGTATTGTGATTTCGGGCTAGGGATATAAACAAGGGAGATGCTGCCCGAATTTCGGGAGATTATAAAGGGATTTAATTTGAAGGCTTAAGACAAGCACATGACGATAAGCCTGACAATAATATAAATTCTATTGAATGTAGATTTACGAGCTTGGGAGGAGAAGATTTAAGTAGTTAAGGAGACCAAAAAGGTATGTGAAGACTAATCCCTTTCTTTCTAAAGGCATGACTCCTTTCCTTATGAACCCATACATGTTTTCCATGACACCCCTGTTCCCAAAACGCTAGCAGACTATAATTCTCAAGTTCTTATGATACTAAATATAGATGTTTTCTATGATGATAGATGTTTTCTATGAGGATAATGATGATAGATGTTTCCTATGAGGATAATGATGATGATGATTATCCCGTTTCTAAAAATTCCAAAGCTTATGGTTTTGATGCATTATTAAGTTTATTTAATGATTTTCTTGATTTTATTCATTGTTGTTGATCTCACCTTATGATAATTGTTCCTCCAAGGTGAGATATAGCGATGATGATTGTTCCATAAAATAAATCGGAGGCTATGGACCTTTTGTCACTCCGATAAAGTAGTAGCTTTTAATTGGGCTCTCATGTATGCTATTTATATTATGTATGTATATATGATATGAGAAAATACGACAGCGTTTCATACGCGTATATTATATGGATATGGGGTATGGGAAAAGGGTGACGACGTTATATATGCATAACCACCCTATCAGTTGGTATACTATGATATCGTCCTGGACGTGGGATGCTCGGACGCAGGATATACGGGTATATAATGATGATATAATATATTTATGGATCGGGATGCACGTTCCGCAGCACTATTATGTTATATATGTATGATAAATATTTTTTGTGAAAAGGCTAAGCATGCATGGTAACCGCCTAAGAGGTAGTCAGATGTACATGTTATCTCTTTATTTCATGTTATGTTCCCTATCTCTTTTTATGTTGCTATTCATGTCTTACATACTCAGTACATCGCTCGTATTGACATCCTTTCTTATGGACGCTGCGTTCATGCCCTCAGGAAAGTAGGGTGACGGATCTGATCCTTAGGAGTTTCATCAGCGGAGTCTCAGGAGCGCTCCATTTGTTTCGGAGCTGCAGTTTATTGGTATTACTCTTTTATGTATATACTTAGGCCTGGCGGAGTTCTGCCCCATTTTCATGGATTCCTTCATACTATATAGAGGCTCATAGACTGACGTGCGTAGCTAGAAGTCCTATATCGTTATTAGTTCATATTGTTGTTTTTTATTTTGGTAGCCTTGTTGTCTTATGTTTATGGGCATAGTTATTGATGACTATATAGCGATGTGTCATTATCTTGTGATATATGCCGTTACAGATTATGATACCCATGAGCTGTTTTTGTGGTCCACCTAGAAATGATTATGAGATGTATGTTCAGAGATGCTCGGTGGGTTAGCTCCGAGTGCCCGTCATGGCCCTCTGGTTAGGTCGTGACAAAATTAGTGTCAGAGCAGTTCATCCTAGGGTATGTCTACAGGCCCTGACCAGTAGAGTCTTGTTTATGGGTGTGAAGCGCGCCACACTTGTAAATAGGAGGCTGCAGAGCATTTAGGAATAATTGACCTTCTTTTTTATCTTAGATCGTGCGATAGAGCTGTGTTATCAGGATTTCCTTTTCCCTAATAGTTTGTTATGATTTTAGCGATGCCTGTTAAGAGAAAAGCAACAACGGCCTAGAAGGGCAAGACAGTAGCACGAAGGAAGACGGAACGAGAGCCGCCAACAGATATTGAGGAGGGTGAGTCCCATAATGAGGTTTCGGCTCGGACCTCTCATACTTCTCCCATTTCATCGGAACATAAAAGGGCCTCAGCTCCAACTCCATTAGCCCAAGTTCTTCCGCCAGATGCCTCTGGTCAGGAGATGAGAGAGGCCATTCAGTTGCTAACCCAGTTAGTTGTCGCGCAGGCTCAGCGGCAGGGTGCGGGTCATAGTGACAGAGCGATTAATGCTAGGGCCCGTGATTTTATTAGTCCGAACCATACAGAATTCTATGGGTCAAAACTGGATGTAGACCCACAGAGTTTCATAGATGAGATGTTGAGGACATTGCGGATAATACATGCTGTTGATACTGAGTCAGTAGAATTGGCTTCTTATAGATTGCGGGATGTGGCCGTCCATTGGTACAACACTTGGATGACTTCGAAAGGGATAAATGCACCTCTCCCGATATGTCAAGACTTCGTGGATGCCTTCCTCCGACATTACTTACCGCCCGAGGTTTGACGGGCCAGAGCCTCTAAGTTTTTGAATCTTAAGCAAGGGAATATAAGTGCTCGAGAATACAGTCTTCGTTTTAATTCCTTAGCAAGGTATACTCCAGCCATGGTAGCCGATATGGGGGACCGCATATACCGGTTCATGAGCGGTTTGGGGCCACATTTAATTAAGGAGTGCTTGACGGCCTCACTTTAGGAAGGAATGAATATCGCTCGTATTTAGGCCCACACTCAGAATTTAGAGGAACAACATTAGCCTTAAAGGGGTGAGCGAGATTCTGATACAAGGTATAGTAAGAGGGCCAGATCTCCCGGTGGTGCTAGTGAGTTCAGAGAGGGTGAAAGGCAACAGTATTCCAGGCATTCAGGCCAATCAATGGCCAGTGCACCTCCCCAATTTGCGGACAAGAGGTTTGATCGCTCTATTTATTCTAGACAAGGCCAGAGCTCCAGGATTTCGGGTTCCCAGTATAGGGGTGATTCCAGCCAGTCGAGACCATTTTCACCGTGATGTACTCAGTGCAGCAAGTTGCATGCAAGACAGTGTCACTTGGGTTTAAATGTTTGTTATACTTGTGGGTGGCCAGGCCACATTATGAGAGATTGTCCTTTGAGAGTAGGTGGATGTGTGGCTCAATCGACGGGTTTTGCATTTGGTTCTTCATTGTCTGTGCGCCCTCCTGGGTAGACCTCTTAGACTCCAGTAAGCCTTGGTAGAGGCAGAGGGGGAGCATCCATCTTGAGCACTCCTCAGAACTGTATTTATGCATTGACTGGTCTACATAACATGGAGTCTTCACCCGATATTGTTATAGGTACATTGTCCGTATTTTCTCATGATATGTATGCATTAGTTGATCCAGGTTCTACATTGTTATATGTTACTCCTTATATTTCTGGTCGGATTGGGGCAAAACATGAGTCGATTAAGCCTTTCAAAGTGTTTCATTAATGAGATGTCAGTATGATTAGATAGGGGTTGTAACTTTTTTTCAAAGCAAGAAATGGAAGGGATAAGTATATGCTTAAATATGACCCTTGAATATAAATATGCTAATGATTTATGAGTATAAAAGGGTACAATAGGTAAGAGAACGACGTATGTTACTAAAAGCGCCAGCTATCGACAAGAGCTTTTTTATCGTATAAAGTATATTGGCAAGGATGTTGTATGGAGGTATGAGTATAAGGATATATGGATATAAGACAAAGTTAGGACTGAGGTACAGAAAGATTCTTTTTCAGAAGTCCTCTTGTCATATGATTATTGAGTTAGTAATATAAGGCTGAATAGCTAATGAACGATGTGAACGATGCTTTCACGAAATTGGTTATATGATGGTAGATGAATGAGTTGGAAGTCGCAAGTTGATATAAGATGTACCCTTCATTAAGGAGATGGATTTGTAGTTTAAAAGAGTCTTGTTTAAAGATCGAGTGTTTATGTGACAAAGAGAAGGAGGAACATTAACATCAGGGCAGATTTTGAGAATAAAATTGGCGCTAGATACCATCACGGGGATGAAATGGGGAAAGCGAATAATAGGAGAAAGGTGATCTTTGAAAAACAGTAAAGAAACTATGAAGATCCTTTTGATGAAAGCTTAGGCCCATCTAGGATCAGTACGTCTACGAGAATATGTGACTCGTTACAAATATGTGCAACTGACCAGATAAATTTAGACGGTGAATAGTCATGACTAAGATTAGTTACATATTTGCTGAGAACATGTACTTGCAAGGAAAAGAAGAACTAATGGGCTGTTAAGTATAGAATAATGGGCTAACACCCTAAGGGGGGGAGGTGAGACAAACAAGTATTGGATCAGGAGTATGCTTTGTTAGAAGTTGGAAAGATAGTAGCAAAAAAGAATCGGGAACCACCACAAAAGTGATAAGGTTGGGAGATAAAATTCCAAGGAGAGTCTTACCTGAAGTTCCAAGACAAAAATGCTACGAAAGGTCCAGTAATGAAGAAACAAAGAAGGATTGTGTATGACAACATGGGAGCAAAAGCTTATAGATGATACGAGAGTTTTAGGTACAGAAGATCCAGGAGGTAAAGAAATTAAAGTCACGTTACAAGTAAGGTGGAACCAGATAGACTTACATGAGGAATTAAAGGCTGGTAGTGGAAATGGAGAAGGATACCGACGAGTAACTTCGCATAAATTGGCTTGGTTGTACTAAGAATAATAAGGATAAATCTAGCACCAAGATGGATACGTTCATTCTGGGAGGTAACTGAACGGTATAGAATTATGTATCCCAATGATAATACAAGTATATGAGAAGCTCGTCAAGATTATTATAGGGCTTCAACTGGTGAAGCGCAGTGTAGTCGATGATAACAATGGAAAATAATATGATATAAGTTGAAAAACTTGAGTAAAGATATAGTATTCTAGATATCGCATATCTCTAAAAATTGAAGCTTGAAAGATATAGTATTCTAGATATCGCATATCTCCAGTTAGTGTGTTCTAGTTAGCATTCCAATATTCAGATGGCCCCGTATGAAGCTCTATATGGGTGAAAGTGTAGATCACAAATTAGATGGTTCGAAGTAGGGGAGACAAAGTTAGTGGGGCCATATTTGATCCAGCAAGCGGTGGAGAAGATCAACCTTATTCAAGATCGGTTATTAACAGCTGAAAGTCGTCAGAAATCCTACGCGGACAATCGTTGATGAAACTTGGAATTCAAAGTTAATGATTGGGTATTCTTGAAAGTGTCACCGATGAAAGGTGTAATGAGATTTTGCAAGAAGGGCAAGCTTAGTCCCCAGTATATTGGGCCTTACAAGATTGTGCGCAAGGTAGGCCAAGTAGCTTATGAGTTAGATTTGCCTTCAGATTTGAAGTCAGTCCACCCAGTCTTTTATGTGTCAATGCTTCGTAAGTGCGTTGGAGATCCTTCCAGAATTGTGCCTGTAGATGATGTCCAAGTTACTGAGAAATTGTCTTATGAAGAACTACCCATTTCCATTCTAGATAGGCAAGTTCGGAGACTCAGAACCAAAGACGTAGCCTCAGTTAAAGTTCTGTGGAGAAACAATAATAGGGAAGAAATGACTTGGGAAGCAGAGGAAGGGCTCCAGACAGAGACACCATTATCCTCAGGTATGTGATGCTTCTTGGAATGATTTCTTGGTCATGTGTGTCCAATATGGATATTTATGTTGTAACCATGTGAAGCACTATACAAATTTTGGGTTGTTGTGACAGGATGGTAGTTGTACAATTACAGGGGAAACTCAGGTGAAATTTTCATAGAATTGCTAAGAGCTTAACATTCGAGGATGAATGTTTCCGGGGGGGAGGGAAGAATGTTACACCTCGTAGTTTTGTACATTGAGATTCGTTAGGAATTAGTTGTGCAATTGTAGACACTGGAGATATTTCCTAGGATATATGAGATTATATGTGCCTATCTTATGGCTATGGAGGTTTAAGTTCATGTAATAGGTCATGGAAGGATTGGAGAACAAGTGAAGCAAGGAAACAAAGTTGTTCGAAATTTGGAGAAAGGATGGGCAAGATTTCATATGATAATTTTGAGCCAATTTGGGGAAAGGATATATTTTAGCATATGAAGAGTTTTAAAGTAAATTAAAAGACTAAAATCAAGTTCTTAAAGTCTAATTTCCAACGCAACAAACCGCTCGTTGATATGACATCGGAGTAGAGAGTTATGGACATTACAAGTTAGGCCGGCGGAGCAGAGGCGCTCCAGCTACAGTGCGTGAAAATTCTAGGTCGGTGCAAACCGACTCTTGAACCATATAAAAGAGGGTTTAGCCCCTTATTTCTCATCCAAACACCCCTAAAACTATCCCAAACTCTCTACAACATTCCTCCAAATTCCACTAATAAAATTTTAGTCCAAATCAAGCGAAATCTCGGGATTTAGGTTCGAATAGCATATAGTTGCGATTATAATATCGTATTGCGGTGAATCTGGGCTTGAACTCCAGGTGGATATTGAAGATATTGTGGTTGTAGTGGGAATAAGGTAGGAATCTCTCCTTATTGATATTAATTTAGGTTTATTTATAGAGATAGAACTATTAAATGGTTGTATAATGAACGAGTTGGTTGAGAAATCGGGTAAACATCATATGGGATGTTTTAAGGAGTATTTTGTTATTGATAATGAAGCTATTGACGTTAGTGTTGTTGCTATTGTTGTTGGTTGTTAGTATTATGATTTCAGGCTTGGGGTATAAACAGGGGAGATGTTGCCCGAATTTCGGCAGATTCTAAAGGGTTTTAATTTGAAGGCTTAAGACAAGCATATAATGATAAGCCTAACAATAATATGATTTCTCTTGAATGTAGATTTACGAGCTTAGGAGGATAAGAATTAAGTAGTTAAGGAGATCAAAACGTATGTTAAGGCTAATCCCTTTCTTTCTAAAGGCATGACTCTTTTCCTTATGAACCCATACATGTTTTCCATGACACCCCTATTCCCAAAACGCTAGCAGACTATATTTCTCATGTTCTTATGATACAAAAGATAGATGTTTTCTTTGATGATAATGATGATAGATGTTTTCTATGATGATCCCATTTCTAAAAATTCCAAAGCTTATGGTTTTGATGCATTATTAAGTTTATTTCATGATTTTCTTGATTTTATTCATTGTTGTTGATCTCACCTTATGATAATTGTTCCTTCAAGGTGAGATATAGCAATGATGATTGTTCCATGATATAAATCGGAGGTTACCGACCTTACGTCACTCTGATAAAGTAGTAGCTTTTAATTGGGCTCTCATGCATACTATTTATATTATATATGTATATATGATATGAGAAAAGATGGCGGCATTATATACGCGTATATTATATGTATATGGGGTATGGGAAAAGGGTGACAGCATTATATACGCATAACCACCTGATCAGTTGGTATACTATGATATCATCCCGGACGCGGGATATATGTGTATATAATGATGATATAATATATTTATGGATCGGGCAGCACGTTCTGCAACACTATTATGTTATATATATATGAGAAATGTTTTTGTGAAAAGGCTAAGCATGCATGGTATCTGCCTAAGAGGCATTCAGATGTACAAGTTATCTCTTTATTTCATGTTATATTCCCTATCTCTTGTTATGTTACTATTCATTCCCTACATACTCAGTACATCGCTCGTACTGATATCCTTTCTTGTGGATGTTGCGTTCATGCCCGCAAGAAAGCAGGGTGAAGGATCTGATCCTTAAGAGCTTCGTTAGCGGAGTCTCAGGACCGCCCCATTTGTTTTGGAACTGCAGTTTATTGGTATTACTCTTTTGTGTATATACTTGGGCATGGCAGAGTCATGCCCCGTCTTCATGGATTCCTGTATTCTATATAGAGGCTTGTAGATAGATATGTGTAGCTAGAAGTCCCATATCGTTATCAGTTCATATTGTTGTATTATATTTTGGCAGCCTTGTTGGCTTATGTTTATGGTCATTGTTATTGATGATTATTTAACAATGTGTCATTATCTTGTGCTATATGCCCTTACAGATTGTGATATCCATGAGCTATTTTTGTGGTCCACCTAGAAATGATTATGTGATGTATGTTCAGAGGTGCTCCGTGGGTTAGCTCCAGGTGCCAGTCATGGCCCTCTGGTTAGGTCATGACACGTATGTAACGACCCATTTTGTCGTTACTTTAAAAATCTCTGAAATATCCGTTACAGTGTCATCCTGGACCTTTTCTTTTGCTAAAGTATTCCTGATAGACATCTAGCCTAGCGGTACCCAATGTGCGGAAGAGAATCAAACAACGAAATCCTGGTCGAGGACCCAGTTGGACCGCCCCAGCGAGGGGCTGAGCACTACAGCGGTCGTGCTCCAGCATCGATGACCCCGCTGAAGCGCTGGTGCTATAGTGGCACTAGGCCGCTACAGCGGCAGGACAACGCAGTTAAATTCATTATTTAATAAATCATTTTGGGAATTGGTCCCATTTTTCACAACTCTAAATTCCAGCCTCCCAGGTTTTTGGGGAAGTCTAAAAATCAGATTTGTTAGGCATGAAAACCCTTCTAACACCCTCAAATTCCTCTTCCACCTAGTAAATTACTCCTAAAAGTCTTCACCCAGAGAACCATCTAATGGGTTTTACAAGTAGCTAGAGTTAGAGGAATGTTGGGTTAGTATTATCTTTCACATGATTCCCATGAGGTGATCTTTCATGTGCTTTCCCTAAATGAGTTAAATTACCTAGATTCCTACCTTCTTTCTACTTAAAAGTGAGTTCTTCCATGGATCTTGTAAATGGGTCTTTCTCCATATAAGCTTAAAAGTTGGTAGATCATCTAGTGTTGTTGTAGATGGGATCTGGAAGTGGGTTAAGATTCCAAACCCTCTTTATTAATCCAAAATCTCTTAAGAGGGTTCTAATTGTAATTTCTATCCTTGGGCCTCATGGTTGTCTCCAAGCTCTTTCGTGCGGATTATAATGTGGTGATCGAGTCGAAGAATCAATGGATGTTCGTGGAACCCGCTTTTCCATGAGGTAGGTTACAGCTTCCCTTTCGGTAGACTCCGGTTAGTTTCACATAGTCATATATTAGAAGGAACGGAGAATGCATGTGTAGGAATTGGAGATTTGGGATGGAATCCTAGGATGCTATTGTTGTGTGATTTGTATGATCGGGCTTGTGGCCTGTAGATTCTCTAGGATGCTAGATTAGTTTTCTTGAATATCAGTGGATTTTATGTGACATGGGAGTAGTGGGTGATACCTATCTTTCTATGTCTCACGATGAGAATTTTCGTAATATGCGATTAATTGTGTTATGCTGTTAATAGTGAATCTAGTTGATAAATGGATGATAAAATGTACCAATGACAGTGGTTGAGATCTAGACTGAGTTGTGACGAATAACTTATAAGTAGAAGGGGGAATTACTTGTTCTAAACTAATAGGCTAATTAACGAAAAATGGTAATAATGTATAACGACTTGATTAATTTATTGTGTTGGCTTGAAGCCACGTGTCTTAATAGGTATTGGTATCTGTGGTTACATCTTTTTTGTACTATGGTGGTACTTTAATAGTGATGATTGCTATGGGGATAGATTTCTGTATGACATGGCTAGTATTGATGCTGTTGTTGGCATACCCATGTTGGTATTTGTGACATTAATATATAGCTGGCGTACCCAGATTGGTACTTGTGATTCAGATATATTGTTGGCGTACCCGTTGACGGTACTTGTGATATTGAGCATGATTATTGATGATAATACATGTATTGCACGCACTCTCAATTTTCATGATATGCTGTTGAGATACTGATGATATTTGATGCAACACTTGATGAGCTGGGCTCGGTTTTACTTGAGTGTCGTGAGAGGCCGATATCCGATGTTAGCGCCGAAATCATTGATTGAGTGAGTGCATGGACTCTGTGGGTCCCCCAGGGTGGTGCCGGTGAGAAACCCCCGTGGCCAAAGATCCGGGGTCTCGTCTGTCTGTTTGGAAAAGATCCAGGATGGGTGGCACGTAGACTTCGTGAGTCACCTTGGGTTGTGTTATCGAGATGTCGATATTTCCATCCGGAGTACATGTGTACATAACATTTGCATGGCATGGCATTGCATTGCATCCATACATTATTGCATTGTATTGCACCATGGTTTAGTTTAAGATGTTTTGTTGTTGTATTTGTGATGTTGGATTCGGTATTGGTATATTCAGACTTGGCACATTTGGCATTATAGGCACTACTTAGGCGATGACGTGTGCTTGGCGTGGTAGTTGTTGTTTGTACTTGTTGAATTGTTTGTTAGATCGTCCGTAAGATCAATTACATGTTTGGTCTCTAAATGATATAGGATAAAAGGTGTCATAATGATGAGTTAACTCTTAGACTAAAAACGAACGATATAATGATATATGAGTTGTGAAATAGTTGTGAAATTGACTTGTGGTTACTAGAGTGAAGTTAATGATTTAAGGATATTGATGTTATAATGCGCTGTAGATAGACATATGACTTGATTTAGTTGCTATCATGTTTATTTGTGAATTCTTTTCCTGATATGTTTTTCTAACCATTGTTGTCCTATAATACTTACTCAGTGCGCATGGATTGTACTGATACTGCACTTGCTACACTCTTTTTGGGGTGTAGATTGTTTCAGGTGGTTGATTGTGACATGTGCAGAAATGAGCGGTGCCCATCTGGAAGGCCTCATTCCACTTAATTCCGGGATGGAGGTTGAGTCATAGAGTGTGGTAGTAATCTGGATTCATATAGTCGTTCTTGTACTAGTCTAGACCAGGTCATGGGAAGTCGGATTGAGTCTGTAATTATTTAATTGTTGTAATCATATTAAATCTCGAGTTTATTAAATATATCATGATGTTCCGCTGTTATTTCAAAATATCTATTGGTTTAAATGCTTCGTCTTTATTTAATTGATGTGTTATTCAATAAGAGGGTTCACCTACCGAGGTGAGAAAAGTAGGTGCCTGCGGTCCTAAAATGGGTCGTGACAACATACCTGAAGACAAGGATGGCTCTGCCTGAACTTCCTCTGGGAGTGGAAACAGATGTGGATACCTGGACTTCATATCTTCCTCAGCTTCCCAAGTCATTTCCTCTCTACTATTGTTTCTCCATAGAACTTTGACTAAAGCTACATCTTTGGTTCTTAATCTCCGAACTTGCTTATCTAGAATAGCAATGGGAATTTCTTCGTAGGATAATTGCTCGGTGACCTGGGCATCATCTACAGGTACAATTCTGGAAGGATCTTCAATGCACTTGCCAAGCATTGACACATGGAAAACTAGGTGAACTGACTCTAAGTCCGAAGGTAGATACAACTCATAAGCCACCTGGCCTACCTTGCGTACAATCTTGTAAGGCCCAATATACCGAGGGCTAAGCTTGCCTTTTTTTACCAAATCTCATGACGCCTTTCATCAGCTTCACCTTCAAGAATACCCAGTCATTCACGGCGATCATCTGCATAAGATTTCTGACGACTCTGAGCTGTCAATAATCGATACTGACTAATTTTGACCTTTTCCATAGCTTGTTGGACCAAGTCTGGCCCTATTAACTTAGTTTCTCCCACTTCGAACCAACTAACTGGTGATCTACACTTGCGCCCATATAAGCCTCATACGGGGCAATTTGAACACAGGAATGATAACTATTGTTGTAAGCGAACTCTATAAGTGGTAAGTGGTCATTCCAACTACCTCCAAAATATAACACACATGCTTGTAGCATATCCTCGAGAGTCTGAATGGTGAGCTCCGCTTGTCTATCAGTCTTTGGATGAAATGTTGTACTAAGACTCACCTGAGTTCCCAAACTTTCTTGGAAGTACTTCCAGAAATTAGTTGTAAACTGTGCTTCTCTATTAGAAATAATGGATACTGGGACACCATGGAGTCGTATTGTCTCTTTGATATAAAGCTTTGCATAATCTTAAGCTGAGTATGTAGTTCTGACTGGTAGAAAATGAGTTGACTTCGTAAGACTATCAACAATTACACATATAGAATCATACTAACGCTGAGAACAAGGCAAGCCTGTAATGAAATCCATATTAATCACTGTTACGGTTCACTTTTACGTGGGTTAAGGCATAAAATCTACCACGAGATTGTTGGTGCTCTAATTGGATTTTATATTTTTTAGAGTCGCCACCTAATTTATTGGTAAACTAGGAAAACCGAGTTAAAAGGGTTTTATCAAATAAAGAAAAATCCTTTTAAACCAGAGTTTGAGGTAAGGGTTCTGGTGATCCCCTAGGGAAGGTTTTAAGCACCCTAGCATTAAGGATTCGTAGAATACGGTTGACCTTCGAGCTTCAATGTGTGATTAATGTAATTATTTGCTAAAATGTTTCTTTTCTGCAAAACTTGTCATGCTAAATCATAAATTCAAACTTTTGTGGCAAAAAACATTCTTTAAAGGGGAAAGTTGGTTTTCTTTTTGAAAAATGTTATGAGGGGTTCAACGCATTTCATTTCCGGACCAAAACACACTTAAGATTTCTCTCAAGTAGAGTTTCTACTCATTTGGTCCTAATGTCGTGATTTATTCCTTATAAGTTATTTATTATATATAAGAAAATAAATGGAGTATATCTCCTTTATAAGAATAGTATAGGTTTTGACACGCATAAGTTAAGAAAAAAAGTTTAGTTGTTACTTATTGGTCCATTGAAGATTATTATTCAACTATTGTCACGACCCGCCGGAGGGCCATGACGGGCACCTGGTGCTAAGCCACCCGAGAACCTCTTATCGTACATTCACATTCACATCTATGTGGGCCACATGGCCTATGCATGATTTCTATACATCAATAATACTAATCTCATTAGGCAACGACACATTCATATCATCATCAACAACTATGCCCATATCTATATACAGTAGCCGACGAGGCTAACAAAAATGATATACAAAATATGAGCCGACAAGGCTACAGGACATCTAACCATACACAACTGTCTACGAGCCTCTAAGAATAGTATGTAACATCATGTCGACGGGACAGGACCCCGCCATGCCCACATAGTTGTAGCTCCGGGTAAAATAGAGCTTCTCTATGCAGTCTTTGAACAAGCAGTCTATGGGTCGAGTCTATTTCCCTGTCCACCTGCGGGCATTGCGCAGCATCCATAAACAAAAGGACGTCAGTACGAATAATGTACTAAGTATGTAAAGCATAATCAACATCATAATAGAAGCATAATGAATGACATAAGATAGAGAAGTCATAAGATAATGAAGCCACTTTTACCTCTAGCGTTGTTCATCGTATTTACTTGACCCTTTTTCTATTGGGGATCTCCCATTTCATACATTTATAATTGTAGTGGCATCATACCCGACCATAGAGATTCAGTGACTTACTTACCCGACTATAATAAGGTTCGGTGTTATGCATACCTGGCCCTACCAAGGCTCAGTGTTATCCGTACACAACAACAGTGGTGTGCCCACGATAGGTATCATACACGGCCATATAAGCTCGGTGTTACATAATAGTAATACTGTGACGACCCAACCGGAGGGCCATGACGGGCACCTCTTATCTCGTTCAGGAGGGAGGCCTGGAAGCTCTTCCGAGAATACATCCGGAAACTCACTCACCACGGGGACAGACTGAAGAGTTGGCGATTTAGCTTCTACATCTTGGACCCGAACTAGATGGTAAAGACAACCTTTTGTTATCATTTTTCTTGCCTTTAGATAGGAAATAAACCTACCTTTCGGGGACGCAGTATTTCCTTTCTATTCTATAACTGGTTCTCTCGGAAACTGGAAGCGAACCATTTTCATTCTACAAGAAACATTGGCATAGCAAGAAGTCAACCAATCCATGCCCATGATAACTTCAAAGTCCACCATATTTAACTCATGTAAATCAATCGTAGTACGATGGTCACAAATCACAATTACACAATTTCTACATACTCGACTAGTTATTACCGGTTCACTAATGAGTGTAGATACCTCAAAAGATTTTATCGACTCCGGTTTGACCCCAAACCGACCCGCAATATATGGAGTAACGTATGACAATGTGGAGCCCGGATCTATCAAAGCATATACATCATGAGAGAATACCAATAATATACATGTGAACACATCGGGGGAAGAATCAAGATCCTGTCGCCCCACCAAAGCACAAATATGGTGTTGAGGACCACTAGAACTGGGGGCTCTCCCTCTGCCTCTACCATGGCTGACTGGCGCATGTGAACCTAGCCCCATAGGGCGTATAGATAATGAAGACTGAACTGCCGACCCTGAAGGCTGAACTCTACCCCTACCACCAACCGAGGGGCAATCACGCAAGATATGGCCTTGCCGACAGCATGCATAGCATACCTCTGAACCTAGTCGAAACTGACCCCAATGTAACTTCCCGCACTGGGAACATCACGACATAAGTGGCCTTGCCTGACCCGAATCGCCTCTGAACTGAGAACCTGAAGCCCTGAAACTCTGACTCGGCCCGGAATAAGTAGATCTATCAAATCTCTGGCCTGTAAACCGTGAAGGCGCACTAGTCATAGAATGGCATGAACCCCTAGAAAACTGCAGTCTTTGCCCGCCTCTAAACTCACTCATCGGACTCGAAGATCTAGCCCTCCTGCTATACCCTCTGTCATGCTCACGCTCACTTCTTTGTTGTTGTTGGCTTTCCTCCAAATTCTGGGCCTGGGCTTGGATGCATGAAATATCCATGTTGTCCTGAAGGGATGCAGTCAAGCACCTATCTATCAAATATGGCCCTAGGCCTCTAGCAAATCGGTGTACTCGGTCACCCATATCTGCTACCATGGCCGGAGCATACCTAGCCAAAGAATTGAAGCGGAGACTATACTCTAAAGCACTCATACTTCCTTGCCTAAGATTCAGAAACTTGTCGGCTCTAACCCGCCGAACCTCTGGAGGTAAGTAATGTCGGAGGAAGGCATCCATAAATTCTTGCCCTATTGGGGGAGGTGCATTGACTCCCCGTGAAGCCATCCAAATCGCATCAAAGAACCGTGACATCCCGCAATCTATAGGACGCTAACTCTACCGATTCAATGTGTGAAGCATGTATTAACCGGAGTGTCCTCAACATCGCATCAAAAAAGTTTTGAGGGTCCTCATCCGGCTTCGACACGAAAAATTACAGAGGGTTCAAGCTAATAAAATCATGGGCTCTTGCACTAACAACCTATCACCTTGCCCTGTACCTTGCCGCTGAGTCTGAGCGGCAACCAACTGAGTAAGTAAATGAATGGCCTCTTTTACATCTTGGCCTGAAGCATCTGGTGAAGGAGCTGGGGGTGCTGGAGCCGGGGATGAGGCTCCCTCATGTTCCTCAGAAATAGGCACTTAGTGGGAGGACTGAGATTGAGCCGCATTCTGGGACTCACCCTCCTCTATATCCATTGGCGATACTCTTTCAGCCCGCCTTTCTGCCACTGCCTTGCCCTTTTGGGCTGCCGCAACCTTTCTCTTTACAGACATTTCTGAAATACATAATACACGGTTAACGAAAGAGAAATCCTTTTATTATGGCTCTATCGCACAATCTTATGAAGAAAGAAGGTCATTCATAAATATGTGGTACGTAACACACCCATAAAAAGACTCTACTGGACACGGTTCGTAGACACAGCCTAGGACAGAACTGCTTTGATACCACTTTTTTCACGACCCAACCAGAGGGCCATGACGGGCACCCGGTACTAACCCACTCGGGCACTTCTTATCATACATTCGCATTCGCATCTAGGTGGACCTCATAGCTTATTCATAATTCCTATACATCAACAATATTAATCTCATTGGGCAACAACATATTTATATCATCGTCGACAACAATGCCCATATCCATATACACAAGCCGACAAGGCTATCAAAATGATATACAAAATATGAGCCGACATGGCTACAAGACACCTAACCATACTCAACTGTCTATGAGCCTCTAAGAAGAGTAGGTAACATGATATAGGCGGGACAGGACCCCGCCATGCCCATATGTATGTACACAAAAGAATAATACCCAATAGTTGTAGTTCCGGATGAAATGGAGCTCCTCTATGCAGGCCCTGAATAAGAAATCTACGGACCAAGCCTGTCTCCCTTTCCACCTGCGGGCATGACGCAGCGTCCACAAAAAAAAGGACATCAGTACGAATAATGTACTGAGTATGTAAAGCATAATCAACATCATGATAGGAGCATTAGAAATAACGTAAGAAGTAGCATAAGATATAGCATAAGATGGGAGAGTCAGGAGGTAATAGAGCTATTTGTACCTCTACTGGCCATCATCATATTTACTTACTTGTCTTTCATAGGGGCCTTCCATTTCCAATGCTTACTCATGCATATATACATACATATACATATTCGTATTCATATTTATACCGTACCCGACCATAAGGTTCGGTGATTCACATACCCGACCATGACAAGGCTCGGTGATTATACATACCTGGCCTTACCAAGGCTCTATGTTATTCGTGCCCAACTGTAGAGGTGCGCGCGCGATAGGTATCATACCCGGCCATATAAGCTCGGTGTTACATAATAGTCATACATACTTAGACACGTATACATAAAAGTCAATAAGTATCATCAACATCATTGCCATCATCGTTTTCGGTACATCTATCCTTAGAGGATCAACTGTTATATAAAGAAGATAATAGTACGTGAAAGTATTCAGAATCACGAACTTTGGTAATCTTAGAGAGAGTGATTTCGAAGACATTATGGAAATCATGAAAGGATATATTTATATAACAAAAGAACCATGCCTTAATGAAAGAAGGGTTAGCCTTACATACCTCTTTTTCTTCTTAATTGCTTAACGTTCACCATCGAAGCTGGAACAATCTACATTTAGAAAGGTTCATACCGTGGTTAAGCCTTAATGATACTCTTAAATTCAAACTAGAATAATTCATGATCTAATGAAAATTGGTCGGCATTTCCCTATTTCGTCAACTTCCACCATATTACAAAACAACACCCATCATATTACAAAACAACTCCCAACAATCACAATAACATCCACAATATCACAATCGAGTAATCACATTCCATTAAGCCTTCAAAATTCATCCTTGTGTTCAACTTGTACCAACAACCTAACACCCATTTTATCACATTTTCATACAATGCTTCCTTATCACTATTACTACCTTCCATAACAAGATTATATCCATATTATACTAAGAATCGTGACTCAAGTTAGCTTATTACTCAAAAACATCATAAAAGTAACACTTAACCCTCATTTTCTACTTTCTTCTTCTACCCAAGTTCTTCAACAACCAAGTATTCATGATAACATGAAATAAGCATGAAAACTAACCTTTTATCTCATGGGAATGAGCTTTGGAGCAGCTATCAACTTAGGTGAAAATCCTAGCTCCAATACTCAAGAATCTCATGTAGTCTACTAACCCTAGGAAGCCTTCTAACACATGAACACTTTGATTCTTGCCTCTTTATCTTTGTTTTCTCTTGGATTGGGGTGGAATATACTTGGAGAAGGGTTTTGAGCTCTCAAGACTCGTGGAAAATGAAAAATTAATTAGATGAACCAAGGCCATCAATTTATACAAAAAGTTAAAAATCTGCCCGATGGACTTATACGGACCACTTATACGGTCCGTATAATATTATACGGTCTGTTTAAGTGGACCGTATAACACCACTATGGGAAAGTTCCCTTCTGAGATAGCTCAAGTTATACGGACCCCCTTATACGGACCGTATAAGTGGTCGTATAAAACCCCCAAGAAAACGACCCATTCTGTGAAGGTCATGTTATATGGACCCTCCTCATACGGACCATATAAAGTTATACGGACCGTATAAGTGGTCGTATAACTCCCAGTTATACGAAACATCCTCTCGTTGATTCGTTTGACTTCCAATCCTCGTGGAACCTTCTTGGCACTTACATAATACTTCATTAACCATACAATAGGTCCTATAGCAGCCACTCAAGACATCACCAAATAAATATTAGCTCAATCATAGCGAAAACTTTTCCGAATACGACTTATATTTAACTTCCTTCAACAAACTAAATTTCACATATTCGTATGACTTCAAAATCTTATAGTACGCACTTTATGCGATCTAATACTTCCGTTAATCTCGTAAGGATTTCATAATCACCTTAAGATCACATTAGCCTATCCACAAGGCAACAAATCAGAAATTTTCGAGGTGTAACACATACATACTTAGACACGTATACATAAGAGTCCATAAGTATCATCAACATCATTACCATCATTGTTTTCGTTACATCTATCCTTAGAGGATTAACTATCATACGAGGGAGGGAATAGCATCGTAAAAGTATCGAAGATCATAAGCTTTAGTAAATTTAGAGATAGAGCCATTTGGAAGACATTATGGAACTCATGAGAGGGCATATAGCAAGGAATCATGACTTAATGAAAGAAGGGTTAGCCTTACCTCTTGGTATTCTTAACTACTTAACGTTCACCGTTGAAGCTTGGCCAATCTACATTTAGAAGGATTCATAACATAGTTAAGCCTTAATGATACTCTTAAATTCAAACTAGAATAATTCATGATCTAAGGAAAATTGGCCAGCAATTCCCTGATTTCGTCAACTTCCATCATATTACAAAACAACTCCCAAATACCACAATAGCACCCACAATATCATAATCAAGTAATCACATTCCATTAAGCCTTCAAAGTTCATCCTTATGTTTAACTTATACTAACAACTTCACACCCAACCTTAGCACATTTTCATGCAATGCTTCCTTATCACTAATACTACCTTTAATAACAAGATTACACCCATATCATACTAAGAATCATGACTCAAGTTAGCTTATTACTCAAAGACATCAGAAAAATTACAATTAGCCCTCATTTTCTACTTTCTTCTTCTACCCAAGATTTTCAACAATCAAGCATTCATGATAACATGAAATAAGCATAAAAACTAACCATTTATCTCATGGGAATGAGTTTTGGAGTTGCTATCAACTTATGTGAAAACCCTAGCTATCTCTTGTAGTCTACTAACCCTAGCAAGACTTCTAACAGATGGGTACCTTGATTCTTGTCTCTTGGTCTTTGTTTTCTCTTGGGTTGGAGTGGAATATGCTTGGATAAGGGTTTGGAGCTCTCAAGTCTTATGGAAAAATGAAAAATGAAATAAAAGAACAAGGGCCATCTATTTATACAAAAAAATAAAAATCTGCCCGATAGACTTATACGGACCACTTATACGATCCGTATAATATTATACGGTCCATATAAGTGGACCGTATAACACCACCAAGAAAAATACCCTTTCTGTGAATGTCATGTTATACGGACCCTCCTTATACATACCGTATAAAGTTACACGGACCATATAAGTCGTCGTATAACTCCCACTATTGCGAAACTTCCTCTCGTTGATTCGTTTGACTTCCAATCCTCGTAGAACCTTCTTGGAACTTACATAATACTTCATTAACCATACAATAGGCCTTATAGCAGCCCCTCAAGACATCACCAAATAAATATTAGCTCAATTATAGCGAAAACCTTTCCGAACACGACTTATATTTCACTTCCTTCAACAAACGAAATTTCACATATTCATACAACGTTGAAATCTTATGGTATGCACTTTAAGCTATCCAATACTTCCTTTAATCTTGTAAGAATTTCATAATCACCTTAAGCTCACATTAGCCTATACACAAGGCAACGAATCCAAAATTTCCGAGGTGTAACATTTCTACCCCCTTAGGAACATTCGTCCTCTAATGTTAGGTTCTTGGGGATTCTATAAAAATTTCGCCGGAGTTTCCCCTATAATATGGCAACAGCAACCCAAAATACATCGCCTCACAGGGATACAACAACAACAACATCAATAATCATGGCCACACACGACCAAGAAAACATCAAGGAAAGCACTACATACCTGAGGGCAATGGCGTCTCTGCCTGAGTCTCCTCTGAAGGTGAAAACAAATGCGGGTACCTAAACTTCATGTCTTCTTCTACTTCCCCAGTCATTTCCTCTCTATTTTTATTTCTCCATAAAACTTTAACTGAAGCTACGTCTTTGGTTCTAAGCTTCCGTACTTGCCTATCTAGAATGGCAATAGGGACTTCTTCATAAGACAATTGTTAGGTGACTTGGACATCATCCATTGGTATAATTCTGGAAGGATCTCCAATGCACTTACAAAGCATCGATATATGGAAAACTGGGTGAACTGACTCCAAATCAGGAGGTAGATCTAATTCGTAAGCCACCTGGCCTACCTCACGTATAATCTCATAAGGTCCAATGTACCGGGGGCTAAGCTTGCCCTTCTTGCAAAATCTTATGACACCCTTCATTAGCGACACCTTCCAAAATACCCAATCTTTCACTTGGAACTCTATGTCCCTTTGACGATTATCTGCATAGGATTTCTGACAACTCTGAGCCGTTAATAATCGATCCTGTATAAGCTTGACTTTCTCTATAGCTTGCTGGACTAAGTCTGGCCCTATCAATTTGGTCTCTCCTACTTCGAACCACCCAATTGGAGATCTACACTTTCACCCATATAAAGCCTCATACGGGGCCATCTGGATGCTAGAATGATAACTGTTGTTATAAGCATATTCAATAAGTGGTAAGTGATCGTCCCAACTACCTTCAAAATCCAATACACATGCCCGTAGCATAGCCTCAAGAGTCTGAATGTTACATACAGCTTGCCCATCCATCTGTGGGTGAAATGTCGTGCTAAGACTTACCTGAGTCTCCAAATTCTCTTGGAAGGTTTTCCAGAAATTAGTTGTAAATTGAGTCCCTCTGTCGGATATAATAGATACTAAAACACCGTGAAGTCGCACTATCTCTTTAACAGAAAGCTTTGCATAATCTTCTGCTGCATATATAGTTCTGATCGATAAGAAATGTGATGACTTCATCAGTCTATCCACAATCACCCATATAGAATCATACTTACGTCGAGAACGAGGTAAGCCTGTAATGAAGTCCATGTTAGTTATTTCCCATTTCCAACTTGGAATTTCTATAGCTTGCAACAATCCACCAGGCTTTTGATGCTCAATTTTCACTTGCTGACAATTAGGAAATTGGGCCACGAATTCCGCTGACAATTAGGACATTGGGCCACGAATTCCGCTATGTCCTTCTTCATCCCATTCCATCAATATATAGATTTAAGATCATAATACATCTTCGTTGCTCCGGGGTGAATGGAATGACGGGAACAATGGGCTTCTCTCAGTATTTTGTGGTGTAATCCTGCAATATCAGGAACACATAACCTGCCTCGGCATCGGAGAACGGCATCTCCAGAAATCTTAAATGATGACTTCTCCTTCTGAGGGAGTGTATTTCCATAATGAATTAGCATGGGATCTTCGTATTGATGTTCTTTCACTTCGACTACTAGCGACGAGACCGCTGAATTTTGATTGATTGCTCTCATGCTACCTGAGTCCACTACTCGAACTCCGAGGCTAGCTAACTGCTGGAGCTCACGAGCTATCTCCCTTTTCTCTGGCTGAACATCACATAACCTTCCCATGGATCTATAGGATGTTAACATCGTAATATTTCAACAACTCCAACCATCGCCATTGCCGTAAATGCAATTCCTTCTGCTTTAAAATATACTGGAGGCTCTTATGATCTGTATAAATATCAACGTGGATGCCATACAAATAGTGTCTCCACATCTTCAACGCATGAATTACTACAGCCAATTCAAGATCATAGGTCGGATAATTTTTCTCATGTTTTCGCAACTGTCTTGAAGCATACGCAATCGCCTTGCCATGTTGCATCAACACACAGCCTAACCCAACGCCTGAACCATCACAATAGACAACATAACCTTTCGATCCCTCTGGAAGTGTCAGGACTGAGCCAGAAGTTAATCTATCCTTTAGCTCTTGGAAACTACGTTCACAAGCATCTGTCCATTGAAATTTAGCTAATTTCTGGGTTAAATTCATTAGTGGTGCAGAAATAGAAGAAAAGCCTTCTACAAATCTCCTGTAATAACCTGCTAAGCACAGAAATCTACAAACTTCTGTAGGGGTTGTGGGCCTTGGTCAAGTCTTCACGACCTTAATCTTTTGGGTATCTACCCGAATACCATCGGCTGAAATAATGTACCCTAAAAAGGTCACTCAGTTCAACCATAACTCACACTAAGAAAATTTGGCGAATAACTCTCGAGTTTGATGAACTCTAAGAATGGTACGCAAATGATCCGCATGTTCTACCTTGGACATAGAATATACCAGGATATCGTCGGTGAACACAATCACAAATAAATCTCGGAAGGGCCTGAACACATTGTTCATCAAATCCATAAATACTGTCAGTGCATTAGTTAGCCCGAACAACATTACCCGAAACACAAAATGGCCATATCTTTTTCTGAAGGCTGTCTTAGGAATATATTTCTCCCTAACTCGCACCTAATGATACCCGGATCTCAAATCTATCTTTTAAAACCATTTGGAGCTTTGCAATTGGTCAAATAAGTCATCAATCCTTGGGAGCGGATATTTGTTCTTGATCGTCACTTTATTCAGTTGCGTGTAGTAAATGCACATTCGCAAGGAGCTATCTTTCTTCCTCAAAAACAACAAGGGTGCTCCCCACGGGGAAGAACTAGGCCTAATAAAACCTTTTTCAAGCAAGTTCTTCAATTTCTCCTTCAACTCCTTTAACTCCGTGGGAGCCATCGTATAAGGAGGAATGGATATGAGTTGTGTATCCGGTAACACATCAATAGCAAAATAAATCTCCCACTCTGGAGAGAGGCCTGGAAGCTATTCCGGGAATACATCCAGATACTCATTCACTACGGGGACAGACTGAAGAGTTGGTGATTCAGCTTCTACATCTTGAACAAGAACTAGATGGTAAATACAACCTTTTGCGATCATTTTCCTTGCCTTGAGATAGGAAATAAGCCTACCTTCGGGGATACAGTATTTCCTTTCCATTCTAAAACCGGTTCTCTCGGAAACTGGAAGCGAACCTTTTTCATTCTACAATCAACATTGGCATAGCAAGAAGCCAACCAATCTATGCCCATGATAACATCAAAGTCTACCATTTTTAATTCATTTAAATCAACCATAGTATGATGGTCACAAATCACAACTACACAATTCTTATAGACACGGCTAGCTATTATCGGTTCACCAACAGGTGTAGATACCTCAAAAGGTTTGATGGACTCCGGTTTGACCCCAAACTGACCCGCAATATATGGAGTAACATATGACAATTTGGGTCCCGGATCTATCAAAGCATATACATCATGAGATAATACCGATAATATACCTGTGACGACATCGGGAGAAGACTCAAGATCCTGGAGTCCGGCCAAAGCATAAATACGGTGCTGAGGAATACTAGAACTGGGAGCTCTCCCCCTACCTCTAACATGGCTGACTGGCGTCTGTGAACCTAGACCCATAGGGCGTATATATGATGAAGATCAGCCTGTCGATCCTGAAGGCTGGACCCTACCCTACCACCAATCGAGGGGCAATCACGCATGACATGGCCAGGTCGACCGTATGCATAGCAAACCTCTGAACCTAGTTAACACTGGCCCCAATGTAACTTTCCGCACTGGGAGCATCGTGGCACGGCTGGCCTTGCCTGACCCGAATCTCCTCTGAAATGAGAACCTGGAGCCCTAAAACTCTGACTCGGCCCGAAGTGAGTAGACCTATCAAATCTCTGGCCTGTAAACCGTGGATACGCACTAATCATAAAATGCCTAGAAAACTACTATCTTTGACTACCTCTAAACTCACTCGTCGGACCCGAAGATCTAGCCCTCTTGCTATGCCACCTGTCATGCTCACGCTCATCTCTTTGTTGTTGTTGACTTTCCTCTAAATTCTAGGCATGGGCTTGAATGCTTGACATATCCATGTTGTCCTGAAGGGACGCCGTCAAGCACTTATCCATCAAATGTGGCCCTAGGCCTCTCACAAATCGATGTACTCGGTCACCCATATCGACTACCATGACCAGAGCATACCTAGCCAAAGAATTGAAGCGGAGACTATACTCTAAGGCACTCGTACTTCCTTCCTTTCCTAAGATTCAAGAACTTATCGGCTCTAGCCCGCCAAACCTATAGGCAAGTAATGTCGGAGGAAGGTATCTACAAATTCTTGCCATACCGGGGCAGGTACATTGACTCCCCGTGAAGCCATCCAAATCGTGTACCAATGAACCGCAACATCTCGCAATTTGTAGGACGCCAACTCTACCGATTCAATGTCTGAAGCAATCATTAACCGAAGTGTCCTCAATATCCCAGCAATAAGTTTTGAAGGTCCTCATCCGGCTTTGACCCGAAGAATTCCAAAGGGTTCAAGCTAATAAAATCACGGGCCCTTGTACTAACAGCCCTATCACCTTGCCATGTACCTTGCCGCTGAGTCTGAGCGGCAACCAACTGAGTAAGTAAATGAATGGCCTCTTTCACATCTTGGCCTGAAGCATCTGGTGGAGGATCTGGGGGTGCTGGAGCTGGGGCTGAGGCCTGAGGCTCCCTCATGCTCCTCAGAAATAGGCACTGAGTGGGAGGACTGAAATTGAGCCGCATTCTGTGACTCACCTTCCTCTATATCTATTAGCGCTACTCTTCCAGCCCGCTTTTCTGCCACTGTCTTGCCCTTTTGGGGTGCCATCGCTTTTCTCTTTATAGGCATTTTTGAAATACATAACACACGGTTAAGGAAAGAGAAATCCTTGTATCATGGCTCTATCGCACGATTTTATGACGAAAGAAGGTCATTCATTCCTAAAATGCCCGCAGCCTCCTGTTTATAAGTGTGGCGCTCAACACACCGACAAAAAAAACTCTATTGGACACGGCTAGTAGACATACCCTAGGATAAAACTGCTCTAATACCACTTTTGTCACGACCCGACCAGAGGGCCATGACGGGCACCCGTTGCTAACCTACCCAGGCACCTCTTATCGTACATTCACATTCACATCTAGGTGGGCTACATGGCTGACGCATGATTTCTATACATCAATAATACTAATCTCATTGGGCAAGGACACATTCATAACATCATCTACAACTATGCCCATATCTATATACACAAGCCGATGAGGCTAACAAAAATGATATACCAAATATGAGCCGACAAGGCTACAGGACATCTAACCATACACAACTTTCTACGAGCCTCTAAGAAGAGTATGTAAAATCATATCGACGGGACAAGACCACGCCATGCCCACATATATATACACAAAAGAATAATACCAACAACTGTAGCTCTAGATGAAATGGAGCTTATCTGTGAAGTCTCTGAACAAGCAGTCTATGGGTCGAGTCTATCTCCCTGTCCACCTGCGGGCATGACGCAGCATCCACAAACAAAAGGACGTCGGTACGAATAATGTATACACTATGTAAAGCATAATCAACATCATAATAGAAGCATAATGAATGACATAAGATAGAGAAGTCATAAGATAATGAAGCCACTTGTACCTCTAGCGTTGTTTATCGTATTTACTTACCCCTTTTTCAATTGGGGATCTCCCATTTCATACATTTATACTTGTAGTGGTATCATACCCGACCATAGAGATTCGGTGACTTACTTACCCGACCATAATAAGGTTCGGTGTTATGCATACCTGGCCCTACCAAGGCTCAGTGTTATCCGTACCCAACTGCAGTAGTGCGCACGCGATAGCTATCATACCCGGCCATATAAGCTCGGTGTTACATAATAGTCATACATACTTAGACACGTATACATAAGAGTCCATAAGTATCATCAACATCATTTCCCTCATTGTTTTCGTTACATCTATCGTTAGAGGATCAACTATCATACGAGGGAGGGAATAGCATCGTAAAAGTATCGAGGATCATGAGCTTTAGTAATTTTAGAGATAGAGTCATTTGGAAGACATTATGGAACTCATGAGAGGGTATATAGCAAGGAATCATGCCTTAATGAAAGAAAGGTTAGCCTTACATACCTCTTGGTCTTCTTAACTACTTAACGTTCACCGTCGAAGCTTGGACAATCTACATTTAGAAGGATTCATACCATAGGTAAGCCTTAATGATACTCTTAAATTCAAACTAGAATAATTCATGATCTAAGGAAAATTGGGCAGCATTTACCCTATTTCGTCAACTTCCACCATTTTACAAAACAACTCCCAACAACCACAATAACACCCACAATATCATAATCAAGTAATCACATTCGATGAAGCCTTCAAAGTTCATCCTTATGTTCAACTTATACTAACAACTTCACACCCAACCTTAGCACATTTTCATACAATGCTTCCTTATCACTACTACTACCTTCGATAACAAAATTACACCCATATCATACTAAGAATCACGACTCAAGTTAGCTTACTACTCAAACACATCATAAAAGTTACATTTAGCTCTCATTTTCTACTTTCTTCTTCTACCCAAGTTGTTCAACAATCAAGAATTCATGATAACATGAAATAAGCATGAAAACTAACCTTTTATCTCATGGGAATGAGCTTTGGAGCAGATATCAACAAATGTGAAAACCCTAGCTTCAATACCCAAGAATCTCTTGTAGTCTACTAACCCTAGCAAGACTTCTAACATATGGGTACCTTGATTCTTGTCTATTGATCTTTGTTTTCTCTTGGGTTGGAGTGGAATATGCCTGGATAAGGGTTTGGAGCTCTCAAGACTTGCGGAAAAATGAAAAATGAAATAAAAGAACAAGGGCCATCTATTTATACAAAAAAAAATAAAAATATGCCTGATGGACTTATACGGACCACTTATACGGTCCGTATAATGTTATACGATCCGTATAAGTGGACCGTATAACACCACAAATTTCCCTTTCTGTGAAGGTCATGTTAAACGGACCCTCCTTATACGGACCGTATAAGTGGTCATATACCTCCCAGTTATTCGAAACTTTCTCTCGTTGATTCGTTTGACTTCCAATCCTCGTGGAACCTTCTTGGCACTTACATAATACTTCATTAACCATACAATATGCCCTATAGCATCCCCTCAAGACATCTCCAAATAAATATTTGCTCAATTATAGCGAAAACCTTTCCGAACACGACTTATATTTCACTTCCTTGAACAAACTAAATTTCACATATTCATACAACATTGAAATCTTATGGTATGCACTTTAAGCTATCTCGCTTAATCTTGTAAGAATTTCATAATCACCTTAAGCTCACATTAGCCTATACACAAGGCAACAAATCCGAAATTTCCGAGGTGTAACAACTATATACTACTCCAAAGCCATTTTAGTCCTCAAAACGATAGCTCAAGTATATTTCTCTGTTTTATTTGCTTTAAAGTTTGGGTTTCGAGCCCCAAAGGTCTGAAAATTACCTCAAGTCCAATAAGTTCCAAAAAAGAAGTCCTTTTTCATACTGTTCGAATCATGCAATATACTTTAAAGATAATCATATCTTTGTATAAGAAAATACTTTTCAATTTATTTACTTTTAATAAATAAATACAATTCATTTAGCTTTTGAGTCCAATTCGAAACATTGTTTAACTTAATCCTAAGTTCCACCTTTATATCTACACAAATGTATTTTTACATGTTCATACAAAACCCAAAGTAAACATATAATAAAGGGAAGGGAAAGAAAGTTTAGCTTTTCGGCCTTGGGCCCAAATCTCTCAGCAATCCTATTCCAATAGGTCTTCTATGCTCTTTCTAATTCTTCGTCCGAAACTCCAACACTCTGAATCTCTAAACATCCGACTCTCTTAATTCGTCTTTAAGCTTTGCTCCACAAGTTCGCTTATTTGTACCTAGCACATGGAAAGGAAAAGTAGTTAGTCAAAATAATATGCCACCCCAGAGGATGACATTTACGAACATAATAATAATATCCCTCGGACTCGTATCAAACTTTGAGAGCTTTGATTACGGAGGCTGAAACTCATGTTTCCGAATGTGGCAAAGGAATCAGAAACATGTCTTGGCTGCAGACCAGTGGTCATTCTAGTTGCCTTGCCAAATGCATGTTTGTTCTACCTCATGATACTACTATGAGATTCATCAACTCCTGAACCGAGGGATAACCTTTCTGGACAAGGCATGGCCTCAAATTGATTTTTTCTCATCGGCCCAGTGTAGTGTTATATTCAAATCAGTGTATTTTTACCAAGTATAACATCTGTTCATTTTTAAGGAAAAAAATAAAATAAAAAGCAGCAGCCTTATCACTTTGATTCAACACTTGTTTAACCAAAATGTATTAGCAAAAACAAGTGTTGTTACTGTCTTTGTCACATCAGCTTCTGAACCAATTGTTCCCACATATAACAGTTGACTCATCAAGTAATGCAAATATTCTCAATTACAGAAAATAGATAGGCATAGCATCCACACAGAAAACCCAATATAGCACCAACAATAGGTGGGCATAACAGCCACACAGAAAACCAAATATAGCACCAACCATAGATGGGCATAGCAGCCATACAAAAAACAAAATATCATAGCTGCTCATCAAGCAGTAGCTCGAGGATAGAGATCAAAGCAGGGGGAAACATACCATCTTACAAAATGCAGCAAATCAATACTCATATTGCAGCAAATAAATGGTAAGATGCAGCAGCAACTTAGTCAATTAAGTATAGTATCTATTTCCCTCAAAGCATAGATGTTGCAAGGCAGTAGCATATTCTTAAAGAGGAGAGAACAGCGAATTTATCTTGGCATCAACGACAAATTTCTCAAAGTGCAGCAATCTAAAGTGCAGCAAGAGGCAACAATAACCAGTTTCATCAAGCGTAGCATATGTTCATTTTTTAAGCAACTACTTAGTCACAAACATGGCTGTAACTCAATCACAAAAATATGAGAGTCAGCTCAACTATAGTATCTGAAAATATCGGGATGAAGTAACTATTCAGATCAGTGTAGTATCTGATCTCCAAAAATGCAGTAGCTGCTTAGCAGCTTATAATTACTTTTGGACAATTTTTTTTTTTAGAAAAATGCAGCAGCCATATCAAAATGTAGTATTGTTTTTTCCAAATGCAGCAGCTTCTCGAAAAGCAACAGTCACACATGCCCAACAACAGCTAGAAGGTTCAAAGCTCAGGAAAAACTCAAAATACTGCAAAATAGCTCCCTTAAAATGCAGCAACAACATCAATGTGAAACCAGCTAGACATAGCAACAAGTTTAAAGCTTTAAGCTCTGCAAATGAACACTTCAAATGCAACAAAAATAATAACATGGCTAGTCAAATATGGCAGCAGATTTTTCTTAGTTCAGTAGCTATTCTGTTTAGTAGTATAGTAGCAATTTCATCAAGGCAATAGCTTCCCTTAAAGTATAGCAGCAATCACAGCAAACCATCAAAAGCCTCAAACATAGTCCCTGTTTGCTTCCTCAATTGTAGCTTTAAGGTGTAGAATCTGTCCTCATCAAAAAGTCTCAGTCGGGCACCCAAAATGTTGCATCTAATTTCATCAAGTGAACCATTCAAATGCAATACTATTTACTTTTAATAACCAACAATATTAGGCCTCAAAGCTGCCTAAAACTTGTCTCAAAACCACAACAACAACCAACTAAACATAGCAGCCAAATGTATACCATTTTGAACCTCAAACACCAGCAATTGTGTTGAGAACATCAACTCATGACCTGAATGTATGGCATCTTTCAGTCCTCAAACATACAGTAGCAACATCAGAGTAACAGCAGCAGCAAACTCAAGCAAATACAATACTTTTGAGATCTTTGCAAATGTAGCAGATCTTCCGCAGTTTGACAATAACTCATGAGCATTTGAGATTGGGAAATTTCCCCAAGTCAAGCAAAGAAAAGAAGGGGTGAAGGATGAGTTTTCAGAACAAAAAAGAATTTTAACAATATAATATAAAAAAGATACTTTTTTTTTTGTAAAATAAATTATCACAAATTTAACTTAAATTTCAAAATAGGTTGAGATGGTAAGAGAATCATATCTAAAGATCCTAATAGTGAATGAAATCATCAGAAACAAACTTGTTTAAAGGGAACACTAGTAATTATTTGGGTGTAGCTTCCAGAAAAAGCAAAATACCACTTCAACATAACTCAATCTTAAAAGCAAAATTTTCAGACTTATCCTAAACAACACACTAAGCATCACACTTGAAAGATAATACAGCAAAGGGGCTGCCTCCATCCATACTTTTGATGCCGCACAAGGTCAAAAGGTTTCTAGAACCTTAAGCATGGCAGGCTATCGGAGGAGGCTAAACCAATCCCTTTATCCACCTTGGCTTTCAGTCATCAGCTCAACATAAGAAAACATTCAAGCAAGAAAACAGCTTAAGAAACTAATTTTTGATTCAAGACTTGGGATATTCTTATCAATACATAAATGATAGTTTTTGGCGGGAAATTTCAAACAGGATATATACTCAGCCTTCTATCATCAGGAACAAAGAATTAAGAACATGTTTACAAGAAACTTGAATTGGTCAGAACAACAGCTAAACACATTAACACTCCACAAATATATATATATATATTGGCTAATCCCATAACACAACACAACATGGAGACATTTTTTACCTTGTCGACTCATATTCGAGCTGAAAACATAACAGTGACACCACTCAAAGTCATACTCAAAACAATATTACAATGTACGACTAATGTTTTGTTATAAGAGCTAGACAGGATTTGCCGAGTGGAAGAAACATTAAGAGGTAACCAAAACAGCTCACCCAAACAACACTTAAACTAAATTAAGAACTTTCACCAACTATTGACTATTTCGACGAATCAAAAAACATCAAAAATTAAATTCGAGCGAGAACACATTCTCGAAACTCAAGGCTTTGCCAAGCTTCTGAGGGGTTCAAGCTCTTGTGGGTGTAAAAAATTTGAGGTGTAAAAGATCAATTATTTTGGCCTCTGAACTTTGTCTTCAATATGTAGGGAATGGGTTCTATTTATAGGACCCAAAAAATGTTCATACTTGTGTCAACCAACGATGTGGGACTTGCCACACTTTTAATTCCATTTGAAATTCAAATTCAAAGCTTTCAAGATTCTGTGGATTTGCACTTAGCAAGATGAAAAGAAACAAAAAAAGTAGACCAAAATCAAGGTTACTGTTCGAATCTTAATTCACCGGTCCAAGAGTCTGTAACATCCCGTAAATCCGTATAGAGTGCGAAAGCATCGTATGAGTCCTTTGGAACCTTATATGTTGGGTTACATGCATGACTTTAGGCTAAAGACCCAAGAGGAGATGGTCAAAATGAAAATTCACTGCAGTTTCGCGAAAGGGAGGTTTGACGGTCGTCCTTTGTACCGTCGATCCGTTTGACGCTCCGTCCTTTGTACCGTAAAAAGTAAGGAAGCGAAAGTTGATCACTGGAAATTGCATGACTTTGACGGAGTAGATCGACGCTCTGTCTATCTATTCGACGCTCTGTCGTTTGTACCGTAGAATTGACCTAGACCAAAAACCATTCGACGCTCCGTCGTTTGTACCGTAGAATGTGCTTGACGGGCTGAAATTATATAAGTTGCAAAATTTTAGTTTTTTTCCATTTTGTTTCACTCTCAAAAACCCTAAGGATGAAAATCTCTCACTAGGGCTCCAACACTAAGGTAAGAACATCTTAATCATTGATTACTAATCCGAACATCAAACCCATAATTCTTGTGACTAAACCTAGGCTTTGCAACATAATTCTTCCTAAAGTGATTCAGGCTAGGGTTGGGAGTTCTTCACTAGAAAAGTGAATTGTTAAACTTTGTTTAACATATTAAGGTATGTCTCTCCTTTGAAAACTTGTTTGAAATGTAAATAAACTTTTGAAACTATTGTTGGGAGTATAAATTGCATTCAATGTCCTTTAATGAATAAAAAGGTAACCTTTTCATGTTTCTTGAACTCTAATTCATATCTAAATGGTGGTTAATGTGTGTGAGGGGACAAACTCATATTAAACTTAGCTTGTAACATACTCTATATATGTATATGAAATCACATTCCTCTATAAGAGATGATCATAATTGAAGGCTAATTATTGATAATGGTGTTCATGATGAAACAATGATAATTGAATCTTTTTTAAAGAATTGCAAACATTTTTCAACTCTAACCATAAGATTATATAACTTCACAATGTCATAATGAACTTTAATGCAAATTGATAAAGTGACTACCTTGAGATGAAATATGATTCGGCTTCTATGCTGTGAAATTCATTGTTGTGTTTGGCCTAACTACTCGGGAGGAAGGGTAGTCACTATGGATCCTAGTGTGATAATTCCTAGCCATTCGGGAGGAAGAGTGGCCACTTCCGGGTTCGCTACCTGGGGTTTGATTATGCCTAGCTATTCGGGATGGAGGATAACAACTGTTGAATTTCATATTCCGGTGTGGTGCGTTGTGACAAGGGAACCTCTACGCACCCCTTTGATGTGCTTGATTCTTGGGCCTGTATTGGCATGTGTGATATTCTTATTTTCTCATGGAATTGTTTTTCTTAATTATGTTCAATTAAAATTCATACTTGAAGTTGTACCTTGACAAGAGGCCTTGAAAATCGGTTTTGATAATTCTTATTTAGACACACAAGTTGAATAACTGTTTTTACATTGGTTTCACATGATTTCAGGACTGATTTCTTTATGTGTTATTGTACTCTATTCTCTTATTACTTATTGTCCCCGAGGCACTCACTGAGTACGAAGTACTCCAGCATACCATTGTTGTTTTTGATGGTATGTTAGGTAACGGGGAAGAGAAGGTTCTTGATACTCCGGGCATTTAGGAAGGACTTGTTGTTGCTGCTAATTTGGTGAGCCCACACATTCATTCATGGGACACACTATTTATTTATTTATTCATTATATTAGTTTTCCCGGGCTACGTGCCGATGAGTCAAACTATTGATCCTTTATCGTAGAATCTCCATAGTATACATTTTTGTCGGTAGTTGTTGAGTTATTGATTAGATCTCGAGCATGTTGATACGTTTGATTAAATATTTGATTAATAAAGACTGCCGCTGATTTAATTCATATATTCCTGATCTTTTTGCATCTATTTTAATAAACTGTTGGAGGCGAATGTTGAACCTGGCGGGTTCAAGTGTTATTATTGCATCAGTTAGGTTCTTCCAATATTGTTCATGATGTCGGATGCCGGTTACGTCTAGGGTGGATTTTGGGGTGTGACAAGCTTGGTATCAGAGCCTAGGTTTAAATACGTCCTAGGATTGTTGTCGGTGTTTGTGGAGCTGTGTCTAGTGGAGTTTTCCTTGTGTAGCCTGATCACCTGCATGACCGAGAAACTCCCAGGACATTTATAGGTGTGTCCTATTCTTCTTGATTCTAGATGGTGTTGTAGAGTTTGAAATCCTTTTAGGATCATTCTAATGCGTTCGTTAATTCATGCCTATTATAGAAATGGCTCTAACACGATCCAAAAATTGTAACCGAGCACAACCCATGAGAGCTAACCAAAATCTTGGGGGCGCGAATGCTAGTAATGGAAATGATGCTGGAAATCAAGCACTACCTCCAGCACCGCCTGCTCCTACTGTTCCCGTTGCGAGTGTGCCAGATATTGGTACTATGCAAACGGCTATTCAAATGTTGACTGCATTGGTTGTAGCTCAGCAGCAGTATGGAGGTGTGGGACCTCATAGTGTAGGACCTTATAGTGCAGGCAGAATTAAGCAATTCCTCGACTTGAAGTCACCAGAGTTCTTCGGGTTATGAAGAACTCATAGTGCAGGACCTCATAGTGCAGGCAGACTTAAGCAATTCCTCGACTTGAAGTCACCAGAGTTCTTCGGGTTATGAAAGGTGGATGACCCCTAGCATTTTTTAGATGAGACCTTTAAGGCATTGAGGGCAATGGATGCCCACGATTCTAAAGATGTGAGGCTTGATTCTTATCAGTTGAAGGATGTTGCTCACACATGGTTTGAGATGTGGGAGTCCGAGAGGGGTGACGCTACTTTAGCTCTGACGTGGGCTGAATTTGAAGAGGCATTCATGGAAAGGTTCATGTCTGATGAGGAGATATTTTCTATGGCTATGAGGTTTGAAAAGTCGGAGCAGGGTAACAAGTCGGTTTGTGAGTATAGTTTGGAGTTCACCCGTTTGTCAAAGTATGCTTTATACATGATTCTGACTAAAAAGCATAAGTTGACTCGTTTTGGGAAAGGCTTGGTACCACGTATCAAGTCTACATGTGCTGCTGTTGCTATGTCTCCTACTTGCACTTTTTCATCTGTGGTTGGGTTTACTGAACAACAAGAGAGTTGCAAAGATGAAGAGAGGGTGGATACAGATCAGAACAAGAAGGCCCGATCGCCGGGTGGTTTCAGTAGTAATAATTATAAGGGAGGGCAGAGTAAAGAGTATTCTGCACCTGCTCAGTCTGGCGCTTATTCCCATGCTAGTGTGCCTTCTGGTAGGCAAGGCCAGAAAAATAATAATAATAATAATAATAGTAACTTTTCGCAGGGAAGTAGTCGTCCGCCAGTGTGGGAAGAACATGTATGTCATCATTGTAGGATTAGAGGCCACATTAAGAGGGAATGTAAAAAGTGGCTACGTGAGATAGCTGTTGTGTCTAACCAAAAGAATGATTCGCCTGCTTCAGCATCTGCTAAAAATCCGCCGGCTGGCAATGCTAATAATAATAACCAGAATGCTCGTAATAATGGCAAAGGAAAGGAAGTTGCTAATATTTCTGGTGGAGGGACAACTCGACTTTATGGGCTGACTCGTAGGGAGGCAGCTGAGGTTTTTGCCGTTGTGTTTACCGGTACTCTTACCATCTGTTCTCATGATGCTTACTCATTGATTGATCTGGGTTCAAATTTATTCGATGTGACCCTTTATTTTGCTCTTGATATGGGTATGAAATCGGAACCTTTGTTAGAGCCCTTTGCTCTTAATATGCCTTCGGGTGTTCCTATTATTGCTTCTAGAGTGTATAGAGATTGTGTTGTTGTGATTAAAGGTCATGAGACCGTGGCTGATTTGTCTGAACTTGAGATGGTGGATTTTGATGTAATTATGGGGATGGACTGGTTGTCCGCGTGTTATGCTAATGTGGATTGTCGCCATAAGTTTGTTCATTTCGCCTTTCCCGAGGAGCCTGTTATTGTGTGGGAGGGTGAAATTTCTAAGCCAAGGGGCAGATTTATTTCCTTTCTTAAGGCTCATAAGATGATTACTAAGGGGTGTATTTACCATTTGGTTGCTGTTAATGATACAAAAGCCGTAGTACCCGAATTTACATCTATTACCATAGTCAGTGATTATCCCAAGGTATTTCCCGAAGATCTTCCTGGTACTCCTCCTTATAGAGTTATTGATTTTGGGATTGCTTTTATCCCCGACACCCAACCTATTTCTA
The DNA here is from genome assembly GCF_019175385.1 of Lycium barbarum. Lineage (NCBI taxonomy): Eukaryota > Viridiplantae > Streptophyta > Magnoliopsida > Solanales > Solanaceae > Lycium > Lycium barbarum. Next base: position 15,582,082 of record NC_083344.1, on the reverse strand, counting down.
TTCCACCTTATCATATGGCTCTAGCGGAGCTAAGGGAATTAAAGGATCAGTTGAAGGACTTGTTGGATAAGGGTTTCATCCGACCAAGTTCCTCACCTTGGGTGCCCCAGTCTTGTTTGTTAGGAAAAAAGATGGTTCTCTTAGGATATGTGTTGACTACCGTCAGCTTAATAAGGCGACCATAAAGAATAAATATCCCTTGCCTAGGATAGATGATTTGTTTGACCAACTTCAGGGTGCTAAGTTCTTTTCTAAGATTGATCTTAGGTCTGGATATCATCAATTGAAGGTAAAAAAGAAGGATATCCCACAAACTGCATTCTGTACTCGTTATGGGCACTTTGAGTTCCTAGTCATGTCCTCTGGGTTGACTAATGCGCTTGTTGCATTCATGGATTTGATGAATAGTGTATTTAAGCCTTATCTAGACCGCTTCATTATTGTGTTTATTGATGATATTTTGGTGTACTCTAAAGGCCGTGAGGATCATGCAGCTCATTTGAGGATAACTTTGACAACACTTGAGGAGAACGAGCTTTATCCAAAATTCTCTAAGTGTGAATTCTGGCTTGACTCTGTGTCTTTCTTGGGTCACGTGGTGACCGGTGACGGCATTAAAGTAGACGCTCAGAAAATTTCAGCGGTGAAGGATTGGCCTAAACCCACTAGTGCGACTGAAATTCCTAGTTTCTTGGGTTTTGCAAATTATTACCGAAAGTTTATGGAAGGCTTTTCGTCAATATCCTCTCCATTGACTAAATTGACACAGAAGACTGCTAAGTTTCAGTGGTTCGAAGCTTGTGAAAAGAGTTTCTAAGAGCTTAAGACAAGGTTGACTTCGGGTCCTATTTTGACTTTACCTTTTGGGTCTGGTGGATATATGGTGTATTGTGACGCTTCTAGAATTGGTTTGGGTTGTGTATTGATGCATAACGGTAAGGTGGTTGCTTATGCTTCGCGACAGTTGAAAAAGCATGAGAAGAACTATCCAACTCATGACTTGGAGTTGGCTACAGTAATATTTGCTTTGAAAATTTAGCGTCATTATTTGTATGGTGAGCATTGCGATGTTTTTACTGACTATATAAGCTTGCAATATATATTTAAGCAGCGAAAGTTGAATCTCAGACAGAGGAAGTGGTTGGAGTTGTTAAAAGATTACGACTTGGATATTTTGTATCATCCTGGTAAGGCTAATGTGGTTGCTGATGCTTTGAGTAGAAAATCTATGGGCACATTGGCTTATTTGCATGCACATGACATGCCCATGGGGAAGCAAATTCAAAGAATTGCTAGTCTAGGGGTCAGACTTGATGAAACTGAAGATGGAGAGTTAGTGGGAATCACGCCATCGCGGTCAGACATTGTGGAAAGGATTAAATCCAAGCAATATGATGATGAGCTTCTGGCAAAGCTGAGAGATAGAGTGGAAAGAGATGAGTAACCTTCATCTACTGTTGGGACTGGCGATAGTGTTCTGCGGTTGCAAGGACGATTGTGTGTTCCCGATGTTGATGGTCATCGACAAGAACTAATAATGGAAGCTCATAGTTCCAAGTATTCGATTCATCCGGGATCCACCAAGATGTATAAGGATTTGAAGCAACACTATTGGTGGAAGAGCATAAAAGTTGATATTTCTAACCTTGTGGCTAAATGTTTGAACTATCAACAGGTGAAGGCTGAACATCAAAGGCCTAGTGGCTCGGCTCAAAACATTAAGATTCCTCAATGGAAGTGGGAGTTGATAACTATGGATTTTATTGCAGGTTTATCTCGCACCAGGCCAAATATGATTCGATATAGGTGATTGTGGATAGAGTCATGAAGACCGCCCATTTTGTTTATCCTGTGAAGACGTCATATGCCGCGGCAGAGCACGCCAAGTTATATTTGAAAGAGATTGTTAGGCTGCCCAATGTTCCGGCATCCATCATATCTAACAGAGGTACGCAACTTACTGCTCATTTTTGGCAGACATTTCAAGAAGGTTTGGGAACTAGAGTGAAATTGAGCACTGCCTTTCATCCTCAAACTGACGGGAAGGCAGAGAAACTATTCAGACTTTGGAAGATATTCTGCGAGCTTGTGCTATAGATTTCGGAGGAAATTAGGACTAACATTTACCTCTAGTGGAATTATCTTACAACAATAGCTACCAAGCGAGTATTCAAATGGCTCCCTATGAGGCTCTTTATGGGAGGCGTTGTCGGTCTCCAATTAGTTGGTTTGAACCGACGAAAGTATAGTTGTTGGGTCCTGATTCAGTTCATGAGGCGATTGAGAAGGTAAACCTTATTGTGCAGCGACTGAAGACCGCCCAGAGTAGAGAAAAGTCTTATACTGACATGAGGCGTAGGGAATTGGAATTTGCAGTTGCTTACAAGGTTTTGTTGAAAGTGTCACCTATGAAGGGGGTGATGCATTTTGGCAGAAAGGGCAAGCTTAGTCCTCGCTATATTGGTCCTTACGAGATTACAAAAAGGTTTGGGAAGGTAGCTTACTAGTTGATATTACCGGCTGAGATGTCCATGGTTCATCCGGTGTTTCACATTACGATGTTGAGATTGTACAAACCTGATCCTCCCCATGTGTTGCACCATGAAGATATTGAAATTGATAAAGCTCTGTCTTATGAAGAAGAAACAGTTCAAATTTTAGATCGTCAAGTTAGAAGGTTGAGAACAAAGGATGTAGCGTCGGTTATAGTTTTGTGGCGAAACCATAATACTGAGGAAGCTACTTGGAAAGCAGAGGAGGACATGAAGAAGAGATATCCTCACTTGTTCCCTATTGCAAGTATGAGTTAAGGTTTTAGTTATTGTTAGATGGATTGATTTTGTTGATTGACACAACCCGTGTTTGGTGCCCTTTTCTCGACTATTATTCTCATTCTAGGACGAATGAATCTTAAGGGGGGGGGGGGGGGGGGCTATAATGTAACATCCCGTAAATCCGTATAGAGTGCGAAAGCATTGTATGAGTCCTTTGGAACCTTATGTGTTGGGTTAGGTGCATGACTTTAGGCTAAAGACCCAAGAGAAGATGGTCAAAATTAAAATTCACTGCAGTTTCGCGAAAGGGAGGTTTGACGGTCGTCCTTTGTGCGGTCGATCTGTTCAACGCTCCGTCCTTTGTACCGTAGAAAGTAAGGAAGATAAATTTTATCACTAGAAATTGCATGACTTTGACGGAGCAGATCGACGCTCCGTCTATCTATTCGACGAACCGTCATTTGTACCGTATAATTGAACTAGTCCAAAGACTATTCAACGGAGCAGATCTATGCTCTGTCGTTTGTACCGTAGAATGTGCCCGACGGGATGAAATTATATAAGTTGCAAAATTTTAGTTTTCTTCCATTCTTTTCACTCTCAAAAACTCTGAGGACGAAAATCCCTCTCTAGGGCTCCAACACTAAGGTAAGAACATCCTAATCATTGATTACCAATCCTCACATCAAACCCATGTGTCTTAACATGATTCTTGTGACTAAAACCTAGGGTTTGCAACATAATTCTTCCTAAAGTGATTCAGGCTAGGGTTGGGTGTTCTTCATTAGAAAAGTGACTTGTTAAACTTTGTTTAACATATTTAGGTATGTCTCTCCGTTGAAAACTTGTTTGAAATGTAAATAACCTTTTGAAACTATTATTGGGAGTATAAATTGCATTCAATGTTCTTTAATGAATAAAAAGGTAACCTTTTCATGTTTCTTGAACTCTAATTCATGTCTAAACGGTGGTTAATGTGTGTGAGGGGACAAACCCACATTAAACTTAGTTTGTAATATACTCTATATATGTATATGAAATCATAATTGTTTTCCTCCATAAGAGATGATCATAATTGAAGGCTAATTGTTAAGAATGGTGTTCGTGATGAAACAATGATAATTGAATCTTGGTTTAAAGAATTGCAAATGTTTTTCAACACTAACCATGAGATGATATAACTTCATAATGTCATAATGAACTTTAATGCAAACTGATAAAGTGACTACCTTGAGATGAAATATGATTCGGCTTCTATGCTATGAACTTCATTGTTGTGTTTGGCCTAGCTACTCGGGAGGAAGAGTAGTCACTAGGGATCATAGTGTGATAATGGCTAGCCATTTGGGAGGAAGAGTGGCCACTTCCTGGTTCGCTACCTGGGGTGTGATTAATCCTATCTATTCGGGAGGAAGGATATTCACCGTTGAATTTCACATTCCGGTGTGGTGCGTTGTGACAAGGGAACCTCTACGGTCACCCCTTCGATGTGCTTGATTCTTGGGCCTGTATTGGTATGTGTGATATTCTTATTTTGTCATGGAATTGTTGTTGTTAATTATGATCAATTAAAAGGCATACTTGAAGTTGTACCTTGACAAGAGGCCTTGTAGTCGGTTTTGATAATTCTTATTCAGACACACAACTTGAATAACTGTTTTTACATTGGTTACACATGACTTTCAGGACTGATTTCTTTATGCGTTATTATACATTATTTTCTTATTACTTATTGTCCCCGAGGCACTCACTGAGTACGAAGTACTCAGGCATACCATTGTTGTTTTTTATGGCATGTTAGGTAACGAAGAAGAGCAGTTTCTTGATACTCCGGGCGTTTAGGAAGGACTTGTTGTTGCTGCTGATTTGGTGAGCCCACACATTCATTCGTGGGACACCCTATTTATTTATTTATTTATTTATTCATTATATTGTTTTATTCGGCCTACGTCCCGATGAGTCAGACTATTGATCCTTTATCTTAGACGCTCCATAGTATACATTCTTGTGGGTGGTTGTTGAGTTATTGATTAACTCTCGGGCACGTTGTTATGTTTGATTAAGTATTTGATTAATAAAGACTTCCGCCGATTTAATTCATATATTCCTATTCTGTTTGTATCTATTTTAATAAACTGTTGTAGGCGAATGTTGAACCTGGCAGGTTTAATTGTTATTATTGCATCGTTTTGGTTTTTCCGATGTTGTTCATAACGTCGGATGACGGTCACGTCTAGGGTGGGTTTTGGGGCGTGACAGAGTCCAAAGAGCATTGAATTTTTTACCCAAAACAGAGAAACAAAAATCTACCATGGATGACCTTTAATTGGGACTTAGCTTAAAGAGGAAAAAACGAGACTTAGGGTTCGTTTGGGAATTATTTTTTTGCTGTGTTTTTCAAAAAAATGAGAAAGGCAACTGATTTTTGATGTTTCAAAAGAAAAGTGGGCCGGGTCGTCTTGAGGGAATTGGGCTCGGATATTTGTGAGATATTTGGTCCAAAGTCTTTTAGCCCCAAAGGAATTAAAATGTAGGGGCTGATTTAGGATTGTACTTAAATTGTAACCCATTTTTGTGCAAAATTAGCCAAGTTGGCTCAAATTGAAACCAATTCTTTTTTAATCAAAACAAAATCATTCTTTTAAAATAAAATCGAGATGAATTAATTATCCAATTAACAAGTTAAGCTTCTTGACTTAATCAATCTAAAATAATTGATTTATAAGAGGGTAGCTATAGTAGTTAAGCCGCAGTGACTTTATACTGACAATTAAAATGCGTACTTAAATTAAAGCCCGTGTTTTTGTGCAAATTGATTTTATAATTGATAAAATAGACATAGTTAATACTTAAAATTATATGTAAAAATGAACAAAATATATATTATGGTATTTTTCCTAATGAAATGACAAAATAACACCAAACAGTTTAGGAATGTATTTTTGATTTTTCTTGATAATTGTTTTAATTTGTTTTAAATTCAAGAAGCTTGACTAGTTACTTTGAATTTTTGGAGGTCAAAAATTGGGTGTCAACAATCACTTTCAATTTCCAAGTCGGAATTTCCATGGTTTGCAATAGTCCACCAGGCTTCTGATGCTCAATCTTTACCTACTGATAGTTTGGACATTGTGCTATGAATTCTGCTATGTCTTTCTTCATTCCGTCCCACCAATATATGGATTTAAGATCATGATACATTTTGTCGCTCCCGGATGAACAGAATAACGGGAACAACGGGTTTCCTCCAAAATCTGGTGACGTAATCCTGCAACATCCGGAATACACAATCTGCCTCAACATCTGAGAACTCCATCTGCAGAAATCTCAAAGGATGACTTTTTCTTCTCAGGAAGTGTATTCCTAAAATGAACCAACATAGGATCCTCATATTGGCGCTCTTTCACCTCAACTACCAATGACGAAACAACTAAATTCTGAATGGTAACTCCCATATTGCCTGAGTCCATTAGTCAAACTCCTAGGCTAGCTAACTGCTGAAGCTCATGAGCTAACTCTCTCTTCTCTGGGTGAACATCACATAAGCTACCCATAGATCTACAGCTAAGAGCATCAGCTACGACGTTCGCTTTCCCTGGATGGTACATGATGCTAACATCATAATCTTTCAACAACTTCAACCATCGCCTTTGCCATAAATTCAACTCTTTCTGCTTGAAAATATACTGAAGACTCTTGTGATCTCTGTAAATATCAACATGAACACCATAAAAATATTGCCTTCACATCTTCAATGCATGAATCACAACAACTAACTCTAGATCATGGGTCGGGTAGTTTTTCCCGTGTTTCCGCAACAGCCTTGAAGCATAAGCAATCACTTTACCATGTTGAATCAACACACGACCTAACCCCACACCTGAAGCATCACAATAAACAACATAGTCCTCCAGTCCTTCTGGAGGTGTCAGAACCGAGGCCGAAGTCAATCTATCCTTCAGCTCCTGAAAACTACGCTCACAAGCATCCGTCTATTGGAATTTACTTGATTTCTTCATCAATGGTGCATAATAAAAGAAAAGCCTTATACAAATCATCTGTAATAACTTACCAAGCCCAGGAAACTACGAACCTCCATAGGTGTTGTAGGTCTCGGCCAAGTCTTCACAGCTTCAATCTTCTGGGTATCCACCCAAATACCATCACTGAAATAATATGTCCTAGAAAAGTTACAGAATTCAACTAGAACTCACATTTTGAAAATTTTGCATATAGCTCCGCAGCCTGAAAAACTCTAAGCACAGCACGTAAATGATCCGCATGCTCTGCCTCGGATCGAAAGTATTCCAGGATATCGTCGATGAACACAATCACAAATGAATCTAGAAAAGGCCTGAACATACTGTTCATCAAATCCATGAACACCGCTAGTGCATTTGTCAATCCAAACGACATTACTCGAAATTCAAAGTGACCATATCAGGTTTTGAAGGACGTCTTCAGAATATCTTTCTCCCTAACTCTCACCTAGTGGTGCCCCGATCTCAAGTCTATTTTTGAGAACCATTTGGCACCCTGCAACTGATAAAATAAATCATCAATTCTCGGGAGCGGATATTTATTCTTGATCGTCACCTTATTCAGCTGTCTGTAATCAATACACATTCGCAAGGAGCCATCTTTCATTTTTACAAATAACACAAGTGCTCCCCACGGCGACCAACTAGGCCTAATAAAGCCTTTCTCAAGCAAATCCTTCAATTACTCCTTCAACTCTTTCAACTCTACAGGAGCCATTCTATAAGGAGGAATAAATATTGGCTTAGTATCCGGTAGAACATCAATGGCAAAATCTATCTCTGGCTCTAGTGGAAAACCTGGATGCTCATCCGGGAATACATCCAGAAATTTATTCACTACTGGGACAAATTGAAGAGTCGGCGACTTTGCTTCTAGTCTTGGACCCAGACTAAATGATAAATATAACCTTTAGCAATCATCTTTCTTGCCTTGAGATAGGAAATAAATCTACCTCTCGGAGATGCTGTTTTACCTTTCCATTCTAGATCTGGTTCTCCGGTAATTGGAAACGAACCATTTTCGTTCTGCAATCAACATTGGCATAATAAGAAGTCAACTAATCCATACCCATAATGACATCAAAATCTACCATATTCAACTTAACCAAATCTGCTATGGTGCGACGGTTGCAGACTACAATCACATAATTTCTATATACCAACGACTGTAGACACTGCGAAAGGTTTAATTGACTCAGGTTTCACCCCAAATCGACCAGCAATATAAGAAGTAACATATGACAATGTAGAGCCTGGATCAATCAATGCATATATGGTATGAGAAGATACCGATAAAATACTTGTGACAATATCGGGGGAAGACTCGAGATCCTATCGTCTAACCAGTGTATAAATACGGTGCTGAGGATCACTCAAACTAGGCGCTCATAAGCCATACAAAGACTTAGAAAAATCAGCTCAACCATGGAATGAATCATACAAACCATCTTAATCAACATAAAGAGTATATAACAACCCCTTCCTTCCAATTATGACAAAACACACCTCATGACTAGGTCTTGTGTCACCAATATATTCCATTTTCTCATTTATCATCTTCAGTATAAAGTAATAATTCAATATCAATATACAGGTGAACTGAGAATATATGCCATGCATGATATCATCATCAACAGTAAATCATAATCAAGATTTCAACCATGTATCACGGTAAGTATACATCATGATTCAGGCCTAATCTCATCATCCTTCCTTTCTCCTATGATAAAGACACAACAAGAGAGAAATGAATGCAAACACGTATCACAACATAGAAAATAAGGCAACAAGCTTAAACATAATGACTGAGCGACAAGCCACAATCAACAAAAACCAACCTAATAGAATTCCATCCCAACTCCATACCTGAAGGCCTAGAATGATTTCCCTATCAATATCTAACTCCCACATATGTTTCACTAATTTGAGTCTAACCGAAAGGTAAGCCGTAACCTACTTGGTGTTATGGTTCGCTTTTACGCGGCTTAAAGCATAAAAGTTACTACGATGTTGTTGGTGCTCTAAATGGAATTTAGTAATTTAGAGTAGCCACCTAATTTATTAAAGGAAAACTAGGAAGATCGGGTAAAATATTTTTCAAGCAAGAGAGAAATCGTCTGGTACCAAAGTTCGAGGTATGGGTTCTGGTGATCCCCAAGGGAAGGTTACGCACCCTAGTATTAAAGATCCGTAGAATACGATTGACATACGAGCTTCAATGTGTGATTAATCTATTTGTTTTCTTTAAAGTGTTTAGTTTTCTGCAAAAATGTCATTTTATTTATATCATAAACTCGAGAAAAAATTTGGCAAAAAGTCCCCTTAAAAGGGGGTTTTGGGTTTAAAAATCCGCGCAAGTGTTCAACTCACTTTATTGCCGGACTAGGACACACCCGTGATTTCTCCTGCATAGAGTCACTACTATTCTAGTCCCAATAAAATGAGTTTAGTTCTTACGGGTTTTATTATATATATATATATACACAAAATATGGAGTATATCTCCAATTTTATACATATATAGATAAAGAAAACCAGAAGTTAGTTTAAGTTCGGTTTTAACATTGAAGCCCATCAGGTCAATAATATTCCAGGCCCAAATCCACCTTGCTCTCAAGTTTGGTCCACTAAGTCAATTTTTTTGGGTCCAAATTCAATGTTGGGCTTCCAGGCCCAAAGATCTTTTTTTTTTAGAATTATATCCAAGTCCAATTCTCAGGCTGTCCAAAACTCATTTCAGGTCCAAAATCATTCTTTAAAGTTCTAAGAATATTCAGATTTTGTACCTCTTTTATTGATTAGCCCAGATTTTCAAAGTCACCTCTTATCATTTTTTTTACAACGTATTTAGAAATCAGTTTTGTGCTAACTAAGATTCAGTTTTTAAAGACCCATTTAGGCAGTTCCACTTAATCATGGGCCTAAGGCCCAAAACAGAACATTTATCAAATTACAACCAAAAAGGCAAAAGGCCCAAATTACTACTCAACCATTTTTTGAAGATCATTTAAACTTGTCATTAAACCTGTTTAAAACTTAACCATATTAAGTTAAGTAGTTCAAATCATTTAAATCTCAGGAGTTTTAAGAAAAAGGATTAAGTTTAAGATGTTTGAGCCGACTTCCCTAAAATACTATGCGTTCTCTAAGTTCTAACATTCACATAGGTTTCAATAATTATCAAGTATTTATAAAGGGATAAGGCACTATTACCCCCTTAAAAGCTGATGCCCACTCTCATATGGGAGAGTGACATACACTCTTCTTGCCACATGTGCATTTATTTTTTTTAATTTTTTTTAAATTCAGCTTACGTGTCAATTTTTAAGAATAAAAAACTAAAAAACTGATTTTTCTTTTAAAAAATTTATTTTTAAAACCCGTTTAAAAAAAAAATGAAAACGCGAATTAAAAAACTGAATTTTCTTTAAAAATAAAATTAAAACCCTTTTAAAAAAAATTTAAAATTTGATTTTTTTTAAAATCCATATGTTTTTTTTTAAAAAAAAAAAACAAAACTGAAAACATGATTTTTCTTAAAATATGGAAAAATGGATTTTTTAAAAATATGGTAAACTTGATTATTTTTTTTAAAATGTCTTCATGATTTCATTTTCTTAGGACACTTTTATTTTTTAAATAAAATTCGGAAAGAGTGTTTTTCTTGTCAAAATTTGAAAAAAAAAATAGATTTTTTTATAAAATTTTGAAAAAATTAATTGTTTTTTTAAAATGTGGAAAACTAGATTTATATTCATATTTTAAGACAATACAGATTTTTAAGAAAAAAATTAAGTTTTCCCGTTTTTTATGTTTCTGACTCTCTCAAAGAGAGTGAAACACACTCTCCTTGCCACGTCAACCTTAAGAGGGTAAAATATTACGGTTTTAAATAGTTTAGGGGGGTGATAGGACCAAAAATTAGGTAAGGTGTGTCGTACCAAAAACGCTACTAGTTGAGGGGGGTAATGATGCCTTATCCCTATTTATAAATACAACTTTTTCTTCACATGAATATGAATATAAAAGAAGGAATTTAGGCTAGTGGGCCTACCTAAGCCCACCAGCTTGCTATTTTCACTCATAGCTGGGCCTTCAAGACAATATTAGCCTCCATCTCATCAGACTCGATCAAACAAAGGAGAGTGCCCTTAGGCCCAACATGTTTCAAACGGAAGGAAGTGGCCCAAATAGCCTCGGTATTTTTCACATGCACACAGGAAGAGAGAAAAAATGATGGTTAGAAAGTGCCTAGGCCTTAATGACTAAACTAATGAGAATGTGAGGTACAATAATCATAAGGAAAGACTCAAACATATATTAAATGCATTTTTTTCACACTTAGTGAAATAGTCAGACATGAGGCAAAAGAGAAACAGGCCCAAGTACAACTTTAAAGAAGGTAGACAAAAGAATGAGCCTAAAATGTAAAAGGACAAGGCTTAATGCAGCAAACAAACAAGGACCAGGCTCAATTCAACACTGTTATTATGCACAACTAACAGTTCAGAGTCCACATAGGTAGTATACTATGTTTATACTTTAGCATACTAGTTCCTATATACCAAAGACATACAGAAACTGTATATACCTAGTATATTCAGGTATATCCCCTGTATATTAAAACAGAAATTAACACTTTACTCAGGTAAAAACATATTTTGTTCTACTTAGTGTTTTAGAGCTTCATTTAAGGGTACAAGGATAGATTCCCAAAAGAAGAAAGAATAAGATACAACAGACAAGATATGCATGGTACACAGAGTTCAAACGCAAACAAATGAAGGGTATTAATTGACAGATGAGGTGTTTCATGTAATTTTTTGATCCTCAAAAGATAACTTAATCATGAATTGCATATATATTTCTACTTATTTTAGCCTTAATGTCACGACCCAAACCGATGAGCCGTGACGAGTGTTTGATCTCTAGTGACCAAACACCCCTATACTTGTATCTAGACAATACCGAACAACAAGGGCCCATACATAACTCAAATTGAACTGATACCGACTCATGAAAGAATGACATCCTGCACTCTGTACAATCCGTACATACATATGCTGAAAGAACAATGCGAGCTGAGTAAGCCGCCACATATACTCTACACAAAAGAAATAAAACCGGCAAGGCTACATTATCTATCAATATGTACAACTGTCTACAGACCTTTACTGGAATAAAGCTGTAGAAAGGACGGGGCAAGGCCCCGTCATACCTATACATATACATGCATATACGTCTCAAAATAGCATACCAAAATGGTCCGCAGGTCCGGATCAAGTGGAGCGCACCGGCAATAGCTGAGGGGAAATCCTACTAATCTGGATCGTTCGTTTGTCTATCGGTACCTGCGAGCATGAACGCAGCTCTCCCCGAGCAATAGGGGAGTCAGTACAGATAATGTACCGAGTATGTAAGACATGAATAATAATATGAAAACAGTATGAAGAATAATATAATATGAATGAATCGTTTATACCTTATAGTACCTCTTAAGACATGCATTATACTTACATAACCTTCCTTTGAAGAAAACATTTCATACATGTACATATACTGATAACATACTCGTTCTTATAGGTTCGGTGTCATCGATACCCGGCCGTAATAAGGCTCGGTATCGTCTGTACTCGGCTATAACAAGGTTCGGTCCTACCTGTACCCGGCCATAACAAGGCTCGATCCTACCTGTACCCGGCCCTAACAAGGCTCAGTCCTACCTGTACCCAGCCATAACAAGGCTCGGTATTATCCATACCCAACTGCAGTGGTATGCGCGCAATAGACATCATACCCGGCTATATAAGGTTTGATTCACAACATAATTACATACATATATAGCATGCATAAATATCCGAGAGAAACAGTACAACTCTACCGGGTGACATCAAGTCGGTAACTTCCGATGTTTCATTATGGAATCATCATCATAGTTAGGTCTCACCTTGAAAGGACAACTGTCATAAGGTGAGATTGACATCAAATGATATAATCGACAATCTAGTGACAACCTCAATAGTGACTTGAAAGCATCAAGAGTTTTAAACTTGGCTTCTCTAGATTTAGAATCCTTAACATAATCATCATCCTCCTATCTTACTTTGAAGGAATAATAGCATAAGGTAAGGACAATTGTGAGAACGAAATCAAGAATCATATGGTAAGCTCATTTACATCGTAAAATAGTCTAAGCTTTAGGCTTGGGTTCTGCTAATCATGGAGTCATCCTAGGACTCTTGAGAATGAGGAACTTCTAGCATTTCTAGGAGTAAAAGTAATGTGGAGAGCACATATGGAATCATAACATAGAAATCACGCCTTTGAAAGAAGGGTTAGCCTTACATACCTTGAAACATATCTAATCGTCCAACGTCTACTTCTTGAGCTCGTAAGTCTACAACTAAGATACCATAGGACACAATTAGCCCCTTTTATAACATTTACTATTCAATCAAGTGAAAAAGGAACTTAATGAAGTTCGGGCAACATCTCCTTCATAACTCAATAATCCCTCGATTTCCAATTTAACCTAAATATCAATATTAACAACAACCATGTCAATACTTACACATCCAAATACCATCAATTCTACTCCAAATCATCCCTCAAAATAGCCCTCAAGCCCAACTCTACCCTTATTCTACTTACAACTTCCATAACTATAATCCTATTTACTTAAAACTACTAAAACTCTTGGTAATTAGCTTAAACACAAAGGTAGGAATCATATACATACCTTGAGAAGTCTAGGGTTCCAAGGATCAAAGATCAACTTCCAATTCCAAAGCTCAACAACTCCAATAGAACCCTACGAGCAACTTTCCCTTCACAAGTTTGGGTTTTATAGGGCTCGGATCTTACTAAATCTCCACTATTGTGATAGGAAATATTGGGAGTAGATATACTAGGGTTTTTTCTGTCTTGGAAGAGAAAAAATGAGAAATAAAGTCGTGGAATCATATATTTATACTTGGAACTAAAAAGTTCCAGTGGTGCAGTTCGACGAGCGGGTAGACGACCCGTCGACGTGTCGACGGTCCTTCAACTTGCTCCGTCGACCTGCGCCTACAAATTCAAGGCTGCGAAAACATAGTGACGCCACACAACGACGGTCCGTCGATGATGACTGGTGTCTGCAGATTTTCCTGAATCAGTTCAGGTTGTGTCGATTCAATTCGTTCAACTTCTAATCCTGTAAATTGCAAGGAATACCTGCTGGTACCTTTGTACACGGGGTAAGACACATTCTATCTCCAAAACTCAGGCTTGGGTCTCTATTCCAAAGGTATACCCGACTAGGAAACCATAGGTTCTCCTATGACAAAAACGAGAGGCGTAACACTTAAAAGGTCCCAAGGTGTGTAGTTTCACATAGGGGAACCCCAACAACCTAGAGTAACTGAGTTTGATTAAAACTCCAAGCCCTATCCTCTTTCCTCCCGGCCCTAGGTAAGTCACACCTATGATCAACCATTCATCAAGTGATAACCTTCTCAATCAGGTCACATGTATGTCCACATAGGTCCTTATACTTAGCCAAATCTTAATGTAATTATGCTTCAAAAGAGAGACATGCACCAGCATAATTAAAGGGGTAACTGGAATGACATGTTACATAAGAGTTTAAATGAAGACATGAACACTGAATGATCATAGAAAGCATATGGATAGGAAGAGAAAATCTTTTAACAGATATGCAAATACTAAACTTCTTAATAACAGTTTTGGCATGTGTTATAGGAAGGGCAAAACAAGCACCTATGAATGCACACTAATACAGGTTAAAATAGGCAAGGAAATGCACACAGTTTACAAACTATTTCATGATAGGCAAACATCATAGTGAGACCCCTATATGTATGTCTAAACCTCACCACTATTTTTTAAACAATAGAATCATCATACTATTATCATGTGCTAATTGTGCCGGTTCGCTTTTTCGCGCGGGTTGATGGTGTAAAAAGGCTACTATGAACTCGTTGGTGCTCTTTCGGACTTATTTTGAAAAGAGTCGCCACCTAATTTTTAGGAAATTAGGAAAACTAGTTTTGAAGGGTTTATTCAAATACCATGAAAAAACCTTCGTAATCCACAGTTCTAGGTAAGGGTTCTGATGATCCCTTAGGGAAGGTATTAGGCACCACGGTATTAAGGATCCGTACTATACGGTTGACCTTCGAATTCCAGTGTATGAGTATTTGTTTAAACTGTTTATTTTGTGTTTATTTTCCCTTAAAAAAAGAACTATCATGCATATAATATATTTTGGAAAAATATGTCTCCTTTATTTATAGGGGTATCGTAGTTTATGATTTATATCATCCGAGCATAAATAGTTTCCTTCTATATAAGTAATAAGTATAAATTGTAAAGGAAATATTGTTTATAAGCTATTTATTTTATACTCATACACCGGGGCTCGGGTTGACTCGTATTGGTACACTTCAGTCTTATCCGAAACTTTATAGTACGCATAGGTTCTTTAAAAAGGAATTTTATATTTGAACAAGTATATCCCGTCTTAAAAATGTAAATTAATTTGGGCCACTTTGGGCAAAAAAAAAGTGCTTTATGCTAAAAGAACCTTCATTCGGCTCTATTTTTAAGAAATGAGATTCATAATTTGGCAAAATCTGATTTTTGTTTAATCTCTGAAAACCGGCCCAATATTTTGCCAAAGAGCCCAATATTTTGCCAAAGATTGGTCTATGAATTTGTAAGATTAAACCTAGTTGTTAAATCTGTCCAATTAAAGTTGATTTTGGAAATTTAGTTTTGGGTGGAAATTAAGTTAATTAGTTCATTTTCCGTGGAGCAACTTTTAGAACGTGATTTGCTTATTTAAACTTGGAAAATCAATAGTAATCTGTTTTGATAGCAGTTTTTGAAGAGGTCTCACTTTGATACTTAGTTGTAAGAAAAGGAAAGTAAAGAAGAAGTTAAGTTTGAGTCCGTGGTTTTAAAAAATCGCGTACGGGGACCTAAAGTCGACTAAACAGCATAAGAATAGGACGTCTAATTCCAATCATAAGGATTTTCCACTATAATATGAGTTTGAATACACTTTTTACAGGTACATCGAGATGGGAATAAGTCTACAAATAAATATAAAGAGACTAAGTTAGACTAGGGGCATACCAAGCCCCTAGTTGGCCATTTTCACCCATGGCTGGGCCTTCTGCGCGCCTCGCTATCTTCTTTGTCTTTCTGGACTCTATTTTGAAGTAGTATTCCTACTTGGGCCTTGGGCCCATTATGCATTTGTGACCCGAGCGACCGCATGGTAGGAGGAGGAGGAGGAGAGAAAAAAAACACCGGTTAGTTTATAATCAATGAACTTATCACTAAGGCAAATGACTAAAGTTATAAATACACACACATATGTATAAGATAAAGTATACAAACATACACACATATATATATATAAGGCAACCCACACTTGATCCACACTTACCCCTTCGCCTACTACAATAAAGCTCAAATTATCCTAAGACTTTCGAAATGGCATGGGGACTAGGTCTTGATCCCGTATTTCTGATGTAGCACAAGTTCCAAGGTGTTTCGAAGAACCCCAGGCATGCCTAACACCGGGAGATTAAGACAACCCCGAATTACCATACTTGGCCTTAGATTCATTTGGGCCTTATTGAGAGAGGACAGAACCAGAAGTGCTATGGACATACAAGTAACATGCTAGTAGTTAGTGCAATTTCAATAAGCAGCCAAGGAGTAATATACAAGTATACACACTGAAGCAGACATTATGGAGAACCTTGATGTCACAAAGTGGCACTTGACAAATACAAACACAACTTCTTTGGAAGGGGGCAAAGGCTAGCAGCACCAGCAGTTGCAAACAAAGGCAGAATGGGAAGAAAATAGGCAGTTGCCCAGGATAAACAAGACAGGCCAAAAAAAACTTGTATAGGCTCAAACAATTAAGCAAGATGACAGCTAATCTCAAGAAAGACTTGTGTAAGGATATCATGTCCAGCAGATGATAGCCAACCTCAACCAGTTAAACCAAATATGACTAAACTTAGGTAGGTATGTAAAAGTATGCACACTAAAGTGAGAAGAGGTATGTTTAAATTTGTTCAGAGGACTGTGAACATCAACCATGCTCACAGACTCAACCAAATTGAAGGGAGTCAAATAAATGCTACAGGATGATGGCTATGTCATCGCATCACAGGGATGGGCAAGGGCAAACCAAGTCGATAACAAACTCAAAACATCAATACAGAGGCAAGTGGAGTGTGATTTCACATAATAAGGGTGCAGAGGTGAATACTCTCAAGCATGATGAGGCACAATAGTAGACTTATCATGGGTTTGGATTTAATAATGGCACTGCAGCTTAGCTAAGAGCTTAACACACTCATGCAGGCAATACAGGGGTCAGGTTCTAGTCTCAGGGTGCACGACCAGGTGTAGGTAATAATACTAAGCAAGATGAAATACCTTGGAGGTCATGTAATTTCCCAAAAACCAGCATACAGAGTGTTTCAACTAGGATAAGAAGCAGGAGAGAAAAGAAAACACACAAGAAAACAAGTCAAAAGGAGCAGGGGTGTTATGCAAAAAAAAAAAAAAAAAGGAAACAGTAGCATAGAGTAGTATAGGTATGCATCCCATGGCCCTAGGGGGGTAAAAGAAGACAAAGGCAAGCATACAAGTGAAGCTTACAAGCATAAAAACAAATGCGGGTCATGGAGGAAAGTTCTGCATGTTATGAATCACACACAGGTGCAAATAAGGAAAGTGTCAATGGCAATGTCACATAGGTATTGGGTACGTAAAACACAAGGTTGGGGACTTCAAATGACTCACAAAAATTTGGTCCTAGCTCTATGCCATGGGAGGGGGCAAGATAGAGTATCAACAAAGAAACAACACACCAATCATAGGCAAATAGGATTCAAACAATATTTCAGACAAAGAGAATAAAACAAAGAAAATGTGTGCCTTCTAGTCCTTGTGTGATCTAGAGAACTACAAGGGTAATACTAAGTCAAGGTCTCAAGAATGGTTCAAGATGAGAGTTATATTAGGTCACAAACTAGGCTAGTCACTTCATTATTATACTCTAGCTGGTATTTGCAACTTAGGAAGCAGCTTACAGTGAAAAAAAGTTCACATAAACTTGTCACCCAATCAAAATAAGCAAAACAAAAGTCTGTAGCAAGCCAAGGATGGATTTGAGACAGAGAAGAAGGATCACAAGAGAAAAGAAAAAAAAAGAACTTTGACAAAGAAGAAAGGAATAGACAATATCCTAAAGGTAAGTGGTCTAACCCCCTCCCCCAACTTGATACCCTTCCTAAAAATAAGTGTTATTAGATACACAACTTGTAAAAATTCAGACAATAATGCCAAGAACAGACATAGCAGGTAAGACAGAACCAGCAGGGGTAACAAAGGTGATAGCGTCACATAGAACGTGAAGAAGATCAACTGAAACCACAGGACAATCACCAAAACATTTCCTTAGTGATTAGACACATAGGTGTGAGGTAGAAAAAAGGATATGTGAACCTGTTGTGGCTTTTGGGTAAAATAAGTGCCAAGCTTCAAAGTTTAAAACATCATTTTTTTTGCTACCATGACACCAGGGCAGTCAAAGCACACTACTAGTGTTATAAAAGTTTCAAGCCACAGTCTACTGTCTAGAAAAGGAAAAAAGCAAAAAGGACCTGATGATACAAAGATTAGCATATAGGCTGGCCCTTTCCCATTTTTTAGTTATCCAATATTAACCTAAAACAACTTCATCATAACACAGATTTTTGGAGAAAAGAAGAAATGACATAGAACTTCACATTTTTATTACCTGGTTCTTGATTAGGCAAGCAAACACTCAAAAGCTCATGAGTAGAAGGCAGTAAAATGACATATTTATGTTATTTACATTGAGTCCATCAAGCCACTTTTGATAACTATATGAATAAATTAGGCTAGCAAACCAGACCCATTGCAGATTCATTTAGTAAAGCAAACTATAGTGAGTGAACTAACAACAGGAACTATTCTGGACTTAAACCTTCCCACAATCACCCCTTTTAAAACCTTTGTTTCAATATATCTTATTATAGCCCCCAAAGTGCCAAATTTTATCAAATAGACTGGGTTTAGGTGAGATAACAAGAATCAGGCGAAACAAATTGCCAAGTACAATAAGTAGGAATCCACAAAGAGCACACATGACATTCACCAGCTTTCGAATCAAAACATCATTAGAGAACAAACATGATATGACAAGGTTCAACACATGGAAACTTCAATCTTTCAAACAAACCAAATCATTTGAGGGAAGACAATGTGTTACCTAGACTGAGTCCAATTCTACTTAGACTTTTCAACCTCTCCAACAAGTATATAACCAGGTAGGACATTATCAAACAGGCTATATGACCAGGTAGGACATTAGCAAACAGGTTGAGGCTTAACATGATGAGTCTTTACCATTTTTTGACACATAACCACATTAAACAAACAGTAATCATGTTGGGTTCACACATAGGTAAGCTTAACTTTCTAATGACACTTGTGATCAAGCAGGACATACCATGATCCACTGGTTCAAGTCATCGAACTCCTAACTGACATATAAGCACACAAGACAAGCAATGACTAGATTGAGTAACCTACTTCAGATAAACCTCTTGGTCCTTCCCCTTTATCACTCCCTAGCCCAAGACAAACTCTCATTGAGAAATAATAGGACACAAGGCAAATCAGGTTGCTCAATGAGCTTGTGACTTCAAACTAGCCTCATGAACCTAATTTTATTATATGAGATACACAGGACTAGACTATTCATAACTTCAACAAACCTATCTTGACCTTAATTCACAACACAGAACCTATACTAAGCAATACACTAGCATAAACCACAAACTAGACCCTTACATGAAACACTTAAAAGTATTTAGACAGTTATAATAAGATGAAGAAAATCCAGAAGGAAATCCACATTAGACTAACTCTCTCCCACTCAGAGTATGGTCCCAAAACTACCTTTAAAGGTTTTTAATCACAACTGAACAGCCAACGACACAAGTAGGGAAGCTAAATGAAAATATAAGTGAGGCAGGTTAATTTGCTCAATATTATAGCCTATGTTAGGTGCTAGGAAAAAGAACAAACTAGTTATGCAAAGCATCAACAAAGATCCAGACTAAGAAGTTAAATCAAAACAATCTAATGAGTTTGGAAATTATTCTATAATTCACATGAGACTCCCTAATTGAGTAAAAATGCAAACAAGATCAAAGGGGAATCACAACAAGTACATCAGGTTTGAGCTTTGTTTTTAAACCACAAGTAATTACATAGACTAAGTACAATGTGGACACCAGAACTAACAGAAAAAAAAGACTGAACCAAACATATTGACTTAGCCATCTTGTCCTAAACCATACACACACCTTAACTAGATGTAATGCAAGTAGAACCAGAATATAAAGGATGACCAGCTACTACATTAACTCACACCCTATCATAGACCACACAATTATGTTACCTAACACCACATCAAACAGGAACTAAGCACAAAGAACCAGGACTACTTAATCTTCATGACAAGCTCTTGCATATTCCTATCAACTAAGCACAACATAAGCAGATTTCAAGTAATGAAAACATGGAACTAAAATGCTACTTTAAAACAGAATCTTCATCAACCAAAACTAAACTAAACTAAACTAAGCCAAACACAACATAACAATAAACTAAAGCACCACCCTAACTAGCATCTAATGAATTAAACAAGACATAAAATAAGAAAAGGCATTTACCTTTTATGGGTGCAACGGGGGCACAAGCGATGGATTAGGAATCCTTTATACTCCAACTCCCAACTCAGGCCACCACAGACACCAACAGCAATAAAAAAATGAATTTTAGAACTAGAACTTTAAAGAAACTTAAGGTTTAAAATGAAAATTTTCGACTTTGGAACCCTTAAGACTAAAAATGGTAGATTTTCAGTCTATCTCTTATTTTCCCCTCCTTTACTCTAATGAATGGTATAGAAACCCCAAAATGGCATTGAAAACTACCACTACCGATATGGGACTTGCAAATTTATGCAAGTGCTACTCACAAACTCGAACCTACGGCCCAGATCTATGGTACAACAATGAAATCAATGGTTTACAAGCCTCCATACCATCATTAATGGCAGAAAAATAAAAGGGAAGGGGGGTCGTACCTTTAAAGGTTAGTTTGGCCCGATTTTGGGGAGAGAAGGACGAAACATTGAATGTTTTGCCTTCTCTCTTCACGCCACCAGTTGTTTGAGATGGGACGGGACCGTAAAAGAGGTGGGGGGTAGGTGGTGAACAGGAGGCGGCGCTAGGGTTTTACTCCCTAGCTGCCTCCCTCCTCTTTTCTTTACAAACAGAACCCTAAGGCCTTTCATTTTGGATGGAGGGGAGAGTATAATACTCCCCCATTTTAACTCTTACTGGACTGGGTCTCGGTCCTTTGGGCTTTGAATTAATTAACCAGATAAAAGAGAAATTAATCAACTACGCAAAAGCACACAGAATAAGGATTTAAAGGGTAAAAATGGTCAATTCTTTCAATTACTCAAAATACCTTGGACAGTAATATGGAATAAAATCATCTATTAATCTAATTTTTTCCTTGATTTCATTAATGAGACAAATGATTATCAAAAAGGGTTTTCTGGCCCCCTTTGATTAATTTCAACAAATAAAAGAAAATTCTTCAAATATAATTAATTTCTACAAAAAATTAATATTGCTCTGGATACTTCTTTATCTATTTGAAAAGATGAGATATTATCCCAAATGATTTCATAAAATTTACCTAGACCCTTTAAGGTATGCAACTGGTTTATTTACTGTCCAAGGACTCCGAGCACTTAAAATAAATTACGGGAGGTCCAAAATTAGGTGTCAACAACTGCCCCTTCAGTGTTTGGGGATGGCAGGACCATCCCTGGGCAACGAAATTTGACTAACCCTAATTTTTTACGGACCCAACTCATCTTGCCTTCAAATTTTAAGCAATTCACATATGTGTGGTTGGGGCCTAACTTCCGTGTTTCCTACATATATCTGGGTGTATGAGAATTCAGGCCACCTATAGTTTGACTCGATCGAAGACTTTGCGTGATTGAGCAGGAAAAGATCCTGGGACTCCCGGCTTCGTGATCGGGGTTTCCCTGGATAGTGGTTAAAGTGCGGCCAACTCTTGGGTTTGAATTTTCCTACATAACCCTGGCCTCTAGGAATCAGGCCACATGTAGTTTGATTTGTTGGAGAAGAGCACCCCGCCTTAGTGGTAATACCTCCGAATTTTACCCGTATATACCCGACCCGTCGCGGTTTTTTTTTTAGTAAAAGGGACATATAGTGACTGAGCCTGAGATTGGATGACTTCCAAGTCCTGGCCAGAGAGCTTGACTCTCATGGGCACCCTAGCTCGGCTTGTTGCAAAGGTTCCACGTTTGCTTCGCAATTTGTCCGGATCTGGTTCAGTAGGTTGGCTCTCTCTCGGAGATTGTGCGCCTGCTTTCAAAATTCAACAATATTGCAGATATCTTCATGATGCTCGTATGATATCCATCCCTGTAGTAGGAAAGTAAAAATGCAATGGCAGTACGTAAAAATGAATGGCCTTTCCGACAGTGTGAATGAATGAATGAATGGCCCTCTCGGCTGTTACACCTCGGACATTTCACATCGTTGTGTGGTAATTACAATAATGCAAGATATGGTGTACATGAAGTCCATATAAGTAAGAAAGAGTATTTATTAATTTGAATTAAGATTCCAAAGACATTTGAGGTAAAAGAAAAAAGTTCGTCAAGGGCATGTGAGGTATAAGTGGTATTTAAGGAAGATTTCGCAAAGTATCGGGCAAGGGATTGATTAGTAATGTCTTGGGAAGAAGTTATAAGGATATTTAGATGGTTAATGAGGTATTAAACAAGTTCCAAGAAGGTTCCATAAGGATTGCAGATTAAACGAATCGATGAGAACAAGTTCGGGAGAGAGGTAGGTTATACGACCATTTATACGGTCCATATAACTTTATACGGTGCGTATAATGGTATGTATAATAGTCACAGTGAAGGGTAATCACTGGATGACTTATACGGTCACTTATACGGATCGTATAAAATTATACGGACCGTATAAGTGTCCGTATAATTCTTGACGGGCAGATTTGTACTTTTTATAAATATAAGCCCCAAGTTCATATTTTTCATTTGCCATATTCTCCACACCTCTCAATAGCTCTAGAACATTCCATACACCAAACCAACATAAATTCAAGGGATATCAAAGATCAAATACCAAAATTAGTGGAATCAAGTGCAAGGATGCTAGCTAGGGTTATGGGAAGCTAGAAATTCCTTTGGAATTGAAGTTGGGGTTTTCTCCAAGTGAAATGTTTTCATCCAAAGCCGATTCCTACATAATCAAAGGTGATCTTTTTCGTTTATTTCATGTTATTAAGAGTATTGAATGGTTGAAAGACTTGGATTATGGAAGAAAATAGAGTAAGAAGTGCAAATATGGAAAAGGTGAAATTCTTGAATGGTAACATGAGATGAATCATAGTTCTTGACATGACATGAGTAAAATCTTGTTGTGAATGATGTAAATGGTTTCAAAGAAGTATTATATGAGAATGGATACGGTATTGTGCTATAGTTATGGTTATGAATGATTTTGGTAGAGAATGTTGAGAATTGAATAATGTCTAGCTTGATGAAGTTATTTATTATGTTATTGTGGGTGTTGTTATTGATGTTTGGGTGTTGTTTATTATGTGGAGAAAGTCATTGAAACAAGGGAGATGCTGCCCAATTTTCGTTAGCTCTTAGATTGTTAATTGAGACCTAAAGTATGTTTCTGGTTATCTAACCTTAGTACAAATTCTCTTCAATGTAGAATTGTGAATATTTGAGGGAAGCATTTAGTCAATAAAGCTAGAGCGACATAAAGGTATGTAAGGCCAGCCCCCTTCTTCCAAAGGCATGACTCCTACCTTCCGATTTCCTCTATATTCTCATGACTTCCTTATATTCTAAATGTGGAAAGTTAAATGTTCTTGAGGATTCCTTAAGAAAAAGAGATGAGATGTGTTCCATGATATTGATAATGACGATTCTATTTCTAAAGACACCAAAGTCATGAATTAATGCCTTTATGAAGTTTATGAGCTTATCCTATGTTTTCTTTGATGATATTCATTGTTGTTAGTTTCTCCAAGGTGAGACAGGACGATCACGATTGTTCCATAATATAATCGGAGGTTACCGACCTTATGTCACTCCGATAGAGTTATTGCTTTACTTGAGGTCTTATGCATGCTTTATGATATGTATATGTATGATTACACCATGCCTAGTTGGCCGGGCAGTTACCATTACGACAGGCGTAGTGGGCAGCTATGATGATAATTACACCATGTCTGGATGACATGGGCAGACACCGCTAGTGGGGGACATGATATGTTTACCCCGGATGCGGGAGGCCCGGACACGGGCTAATGATGATCACACTGTACCTATATGGTCGAGCAGCTTATATATGCTTGATATGATACTATTTTTATTATAAAAGTGAGCATGCATGACTCCGCCTTAAGAGGCAATCAGTTACAGGTTTACTCTTCATCTTATGCTCCTCTGTTTCCTTATTATGTTATTGTACATGCCTTACATACTCAGTACATTGTTCGTACTGTCGTCCTTTCTTTATGGACGCTGTGTCCATGCCCACAGGTAGATAGGGAGACGGTGCAGACGCTTAGAAGCTTATTCAGCGGATTTACAGGAGCACCCCACTACCCCGGAGGTGCAGCCTATTGGTATATGCTTTTGTATACATATTGGGGCATGGCGGGGTCCTGTCCTATCCTTATGATTTCAGCACTTCAGTTAGAGGCTCGTAGATACTTATGTGGGGGTTTGCAGATGCTAGGTGACCTTTTCGTTGTATATTTTTTACATCTTTTTTTTTTGTAGCCTCGTGGGCTTATGCATATAAATGTTTTGAGAAATATTTGGCGATTGTTCATGATATGTTTTGTGTTGAGGTTGATGTATGTCTAGGTTGAGTATGATAGATAGCATGCGGGGTGGTGCTCGGTAGTAAGCTCTGGGTACCCGTCATGGCCCACTAGTGAGGTCGTGACAAAAGTGGTATCAGAGCAGTTCCGTCCTAGGGTATGTCTATGAGCTGTGTCTGGTAGAGTCTTATTTATGGGTGTGAAGCGCACCACACTTATAAACAAGAGGCTGCGGGGCATTTAGGAATAATGACCGTCTTTCTTCTTTATAGATCGTACGATAGAGCTATGTAATAAGACTTCCTTTTTCCCTAATTGTGCGTTATGATTTCAACAATGCCGATAAAGAGGAAAGCAACAGCCGCCCAGATGGGCAAGACTGTGAAAGGATGGCGGGCTAAACAAGAGCCACCGGTACATATAGAGGAGGGTGAGTCTATAATAAGGCTCCACCTCATACTTCTCATACTCCGCCTATTCTAGAGGAGCAAGAAGGGGCTCCCACTCTAGCCCCTATGCCTCCAGTTCCTCCACTGGGTGTTTCGGGTCAACAGATGACCGAGGCCATTCAGTTACTGACTCAACTAGTTGCTGCTCAAGCTCAGTGGCAAAGTGCGAGTCCAAGTGACATGGCGGAAAGTGCTAGAGCCCGTGATTTTATGAGTTTGAGCACGCCAGAATTTTTCGGGTCAAAGCCAGATGAAGACCCGCAGGGTTTTATAGATGAGATATTGAGGACGCTGTGCATTATGAATGCTTCAGATACTGATTCCATGGAGTTGGCATCTTATAGGCTCCATGATGTTGCGGTCCTTTGGTACAACAATTGGATTTCTTCAAGAAGGGAAAATGCACCTCCTCCAGTTTGGCAGGAATTAGTAGAAGCCTTCATTCGCCATTACTTTCCACTCGAGGTTCGATGGGCCCGACCTGACAAGTTTCTAAATCTAAAGAGAGAAAGTATGCGTTCTCGGAAGTATAGCCTTCGTTTTAATTCATCGGCCCGGTATGCTCCGACCATGGTAGCTGATATGGGAGATCGGGTGCATAGATTTGTGAGTGGCTTAGGGCCACATTTGATCAAAGATTGCTTGACAGCTTCACTTCAGGAAGGAATGGACATTTCCCATATTCAGGCCCACGCTCAGAATCTAGAAGAGCAGCAGTAGCCGCCCCGAGGTGAGCGTGCTATGATAGCGGACGGAGCAAGAGGGCCAGATTGGCCGGTGCTACTAGTAAGTATAGAAGGGGTTAGTGGTAATAGTACTTCAGATATTCAGGACAGTCCACAGCTAGTGCACCTCCTCGATTCGCGTGCAGGAGATTTGATCGCCCCGTCTATTCTGGACCAGGTCAGAGTTCAAGAGTTTCGGGTTACCAGTTTGGAGGTGATCCCAATCAGAGGAGACCACCGGTCCCACGATGCAGCCACTGCGGTAGATTAAATTTAGGTCAGTGTCATCGAGGCTCAGATGCTTGCTATACCTGTGGTCAGGTTGGGCCTATGATGCGTGATTGTCCATCGATGGGTTGTAGAGTTGGGGCCTAGCCCACAGGATCAGTAGATGGTTCTTCCTCGTTTGTGCGCCTAGTAGGGCAGACTCTTTAGACTTCAGCAGGTCGTGGTAGGGACAGAGGGGGAGCATCCAGTTCAGGTGCCTCCCAGCCCCGTATTTATGCTTTAGCCGGACGACAGGATTTTGAGTCCTCCCCTGATGTTGTCACAAGTATATTATCCATATTCTCGCATGATGTCTATGCATTTGTTGATCCGGGTTCTACCTTGTCGTATATTACTCCATATATTGTGATCGTATTAGGGTGAAACCTGAGCCAATAAAGCCTTTTGAGGTATCTACTCCTGCTGGTGACCCGGTAATAGCTAGACAAATGTATAAAAATTGTATGATTGTGGTATGTGATCATCAGACTAAAGTTTATTTGGTTGAGCTGGAAATGTTAGATTTTGATGTGATTATGGGCATAGATTGGTTGGCCTCTTGTTATGCTAATGTAGATTGCAGAACAAAAATGGTTTGATTCCAATTCTCGGGAGAGCCAGTCCTAGAATGGAGGGGTAACATAGCATCTCCAAGAGGTAGGTTTATTTCCTATCTTAAGGCAAGGAAGATAATCGCTAAAGGCTACATTTATCATCTAGACTGAGTTCATGACACCGAAGCAAAGCCGCCGACTTTTCAATCCGTCCCGAGAGTAATTGAGTTTCCAGATGAACTTCCAGGCCTTCCTCCAGAATGAGAAATTGATTTTTCTATCGATGTGTTGCCGGACACCGAACCCATATCTATTCCCCCTTATAGAATGGCTCCTGCGGAATTGAAGGAGCTAAAGGCACAACTAAAAGATTTGCTCGAGAAGGGATTCATTAGACCCAATTCATCGCCATAGGCAGCACCTGTGTTATTCAAAAGAAAGAAAGATGGTTCTTTACGAATGTGCATTGATTATAGGCAGTTGAACAAGGTGACGATAAAGAATAAATATCTGCTTCCAAGAATCGACGATTCGTTTGATCAATTGCAGGATGCTAAGTGGTTTTCCAAGATTGATCTGAGATCTGGATATCACCAAGTGAGAGTCAAAGAAGAGGATATTCCGAAAACAGCTTTCAGAACTAGGTATGGCCATTATGAATTTCGGGTGATGTCATTTGGGCTAACTAACGCTCCGGCAGTGTTATGAATTTGATGAATAATGTGTTCAGGCCTTTTCTAGATCTATTTGTGATTGTGTTCATCGATGACATCTTAGTATATTCCCGGTCAGAGGCAGAGCATGCATATCATCTATGTAATGTCCTTGGAATTCTTCAGACTCGTGAATTGTATGTTATATTTTCAAAAATGTGAGTTCTGGTTGAATTCTATAACTTTTGTGGGTCATATTATCTCAGCTGATGGCATTCTGGTTGATACTCAGAAGATTGAAGCTGTGAAGACGTGGCCAAGGCCTGCAACACCTATGGAGGTTCGCAGTTTTCTGGGTTTTACAGGTTATTACAGAAGGTTTGTGGAGGGATTTTCTTCTATTTCTGCACCATTGACGAAGCTAACTCAGAAATCAGCAAGATTTCAATGGACTGATGCTTGGGAGCGCAGTTTTCAGAAATTGAAAGATTGATTGACTTCAGCCCCAGTTGCGACACTTCCAGAAGGTTATGTTGTTTACTGTGATGCCTCCGGTGTCGGATTGGGCTGTGTGTTGATGCAGCATGGAAAGGTTATAGCCTATGCCTCCAGACAGTTGAGAAAACATGAGAAGAATTATCCGACCCATTATCTTGAACTAGCTGTGATTATTCATGCACTAAATATATGGAGACATTATTTGTATGGTGTTCACATTGATATCTATACAGATCACAAGAGTCTTCAGTACATTTTCAAGCAAAAGGAATTGAATCTACGACAAAGGCGATGGTTAGAGCTGCTAAAAGACTGTGATGTGAGTATTCTATACCATCCCGGAAAGGCAACTATGATGGCCGATGCGCTTAGCCGTAAATCCATGGGCAGCTTATGTGATGTTCAACCAGAAAAGAAGGAATTAGTCCGTGAGCTCCATCAGCTAGCTAGCCTAGCAGTTCGTCTATTTGATTCAGGTAATGCATGAGTTGGTATTCACAACCCAACTACTTCATCCTTGGACATGGAAGTGAAAAGGTGCCAATATGAATATATCCCTAGTTGAGTCACTATATAGATACGCTCCCCTAGAAGGAAAAGTCACCATTTGGGGTTTCTGTATATGGGATTCTCAAGTACCGAGGCAGGTTATGTGTTCTAGATGTTGCAGGACTATGTCGTCAGATTCTGGAAGAAGCTCATTACTCTGGTTATTCTATTCATCCAGGAGCAATGAAGATGTACCATGAACTTAAGTCAATGTATTGGTGGGATGGAATGAAGAAAGATATAGCGAAGTTTGTAACTCAATGCCCGAATTGCCAACAAGTGAAAATTGAGCATCAAAAGCCGGGAGGATTATTACAAGCTATGGAAATTCTAACATTGGAAATGGGAGGTAATCAACATGGATTTTATTGTAGGCTTTCCTCGTTCTCTGCGTAACTATGATTCCATATGGGTAATCGTGGACAGACTTACAAAATCGACCCATTTCCTTCCGGTCAAAACTATATATTCAGCAGAAGACTATGCAAGGCTGTACCTTAAAGAAATAGTGCAACTTCATGGTGTCCCAGTGTGTATTATCATAGATAGAGGAGCACAATTTACTGCCAAATTTTGGAAATCCTTTGAATAAGGTTTGGGAACTCAAGTGAGGCTCAGCACTGCATTTCATCCACAGACTGATGGATAAACTGAACGTACTATTTAGACCTTGGAAGATATGCTGAGAGCATGTGTACTAGATTTCAGAGGTAGTTGAGATGATCATTTACCACTTATTGAGTTTGCGTACAATAACAGCTATCATTCTGAATACGGTGCCTCTATACGGAAAGAGGTGCATGTCGCCAATTGGATGGTTTGAGGTCGGGTAGACCCAACTGATAGGTCCAGAATTGATTCAGTAAGCGGTGGAAAAGATCAAACTTATCCGAGACCGATTATTGCAGCCTAGAGTCGTCAGAAATCTTATGCGGATAATCGTCGATGAAATCTAGAATTTTAAGTTAATGATTGGGTATTCCTGAAGGTGTCGCCTATGAAAGGTGTAATGAGATTTGGCAAAAAGGGTAAACTCAGTCCTCGGTATATTGGGCCTTACAGGGTAATGCGCAAAGTAGGCCAAGTGGCTTACGAGTTAGATATGCCTCCAGAACTTGAATTAGTTCATCCAGTTTTCCATATGTCGATGATATGCAAATATATTGGAGATCCTTCCCAAGTCGTACCTGTAGATGATGTTCAAATTATTGAAAAGTTAGATTATGAAGAAGTGCCTATCGTTATACTAGACAGGCAAGTGTATAGACTCAGAAACAAAGAGGTAGCCTCAGTTAAGGTTCTGTGGAAGAATAACAACAGAGAAAAGATGACATGGGAAGCAGAAGAGGATATGAAGATCAGAGTCCACATTTATTTCCTCCCCAGAAGAGGTTCAAGATGATACGCCATTGGCCTAAGGTATGTAATGCTTTCTTTTAATGTTTTTGGTCGTGTGTGGCCATGTTTTCTCGCTCTTATTATTGTAGCCCTATGAGGCGATGTTATTTTGGGTGCTATGATAGGATGGTAGTACCATATTACAGGGAACACTCTGCCAAATTGTTTGTAAAATTCCCAAGAATTCAACATTCGAAGACGAATGTTCTTAAGGGGGGGAGGGAGAGAATGTTACACCTCGGACATTTCTATTACACCTTGGAGTTTCATGTCACTCACATTATGAACGTGATAATGTAAACCTAAAGTGGATATGAAGCCCTTATAAGTTCAAAGGGATGATTAAGGATTCTAATTAAGATTCCAAAGGCATTTGAGGTAAAGGAAGCAAGTTCGTCGGAGGAGCTTAAGGTTGAACCATGTTTTGGAAGTTTCGTATCATTTGAGCTATGCTTTGCCTAGTATCACCTTAAGGAAGAGATATGAGGTCCCTTAGATGGTTAATGAAGTTCTGGACAAGTTCCAAGAAGGTTCCATAAGGATTGGATATCAAACGAATCAAAAGGATTGTATTTTCACGAAACCAGGAGAAAATGGGCAGTGTACGATCGCACACTCAATGTGCTGACCCACACACTGGGTACCAACTTGCCAGAATGGCTAGCCTTTCTGTTCAAGACACTCCCCTGACCAAGGGAGGAGTGTGTGGCCGCACACTCAATGTGCTGAGCCGCATACTCTTCACCAAGTTGGTCGGGGTGTATTTTGACCACCTTTTTAAAACCCAAACGTCCCCAAATTCATTTCCACCTTCTCTCACTTACTTTCTTACCCTTTTAGAGTCCTCTTGAGAGATTTTGAAGGTTCCAAAACCCTTCCCACCTTTCCATATCATCAAGAGAGAGGATTGACATCAAGAGTTTAAGGTAATCCATGGAAGGTGAAGTTTCTTGCTCCTTTTTCAAAGTTGTGTGAATGTGAGCTTGGAGGAAGTTGAATGAAGTTCTTTGATTATAATGTATGTTCTTTATCTCATTCTTATGGTTGAGTTGATATAAAGGTTTAGTACCCCTTAGAAAGGAAAAGAATAAAAGTGGAGAAGCCATGGATGGTGTAATGAAGAAGATGACTATGAGTGAACTTAAAAAGGGGATTTTAGCTAGACTTGGGATTTAATTGAGTATGACTTCTCGATTGTGATATTATGGATGTTATTCTTGTTGTTTGGGATTTGTTTTGTCATTTGTTTGAAGTTGGAAATACAGGGGAAATGCTGCCCAAATTTCGTTAATTCATTAACTATTCTAGTGTGAGATTAAGAGTGTTTCTTTTAGACTTAACTATAGTGTAATTCCTCTTGAATGTAGACTTTGCGATTTGGAAGGAGAACATTAAGCGATTAAAGAGTCGTTAAGGTATGTTAAGGCTTTTCCCACATCATTTTGGCATGCTCTTATGAAATGAACCAACAAGTGAGTGAATGAGCTTCCATATTACTCTACTCCTAGAAGCACTAGGAGTACTGCAGTCTTTGATATTCATGTACCCCATTGTGATTGTTCCTTCTATTCATGGGTCCAGTTTTATGTATACAGTTTATTCATGCATTACATTCACACACACACACACACACACACACACACACACATATATATATATATATATATATATATATATATATATATATATATATATATGCATATTGACCCTTGACCGGAAGGCATTATATACGCAAGTATTATATGCATATGGGGTATGAGGAAAGGGACAGGCGTTATATACGCATTACCACCTGATCAGCTGGTGTACCAAAATGATGATATAAGGATCGGGCTGCACGTACCGCAGCAATTTATATGATGATAATGGCCGCCAAGAGGCCGATATGATATGATGGGATGCCCAAAGAGGCTTGACAAGTGTTATATACGCATATATACGTATGATCTACATTGATAGGCATGATTATGATTATAGTTGAGAGCATGCATACTATGCGCACACAGAGGCATTGCCAGTTATACAGATTTATGCACATGCTTACAGATACTGGGTCATACAAATCTATATGGACAGTCTGTGATATTTAAGTTCCATATTCAGTTCATGATTCTTATGCTTTACATACTCAGTACATTATCTGTACTGACTCCTCTGTTGCTCGGGGGGGCAGGGGGGTCTGCGTTCATGCCCGCAGGTTTAGGTAGACCGACAGGTAGTCCAGCTCAGTAGGACTTCTAACTAGTAGTGGTCAGTGGGATCCATTTGATCCGGAGTTGCAGTCTGTTTCGGTATGCTAGCCCTTTGAGATTTATATGTATATGGGTATGACGGGGCCCTATCCCGCCCCTTCTACAGCTTTTTATTCCAGTAGAGGTCTGTAGACAGTTGTTTGTATATGACAGATGATGTAGCCTTGTCAGCTTCTATTCTTTTGTGTACAGTATATATAGCGGCTTAGTTGGCTTACACTGTTCCTTCAGGATGTATGTATATATACAGATTGTACAGAGTTCATAATGTCACCCTTTCATGAGGCAGTATGAGTTCAGTTTCATTTATTTATAGGCCCTTAATGTTCAGTATTGCCCAGATATAAGTAAAAGGGTGTTTGGTCACTAAAGGTTAGACACTCGTCACAACTCATCGGTTTGGGTCGTGATAGAAGTGGTATCAGAGCAGTTCCATCCAAGGGTTGTCTGTAGATCATGTCTAGTAGAGTCTTGTTTATTGGTGTGTTGTGCACCACGCTTATAAACATGAGGCTACAGGACATTTAGGATGATGTCATTCTTTCTCTCTTAGATTGTGCGATAGATCCATGTGTTAAGTGCTTACTTTCTGATGAGTTGTTCTAATTTTAGCGATGCCCCGAAAGAAAGCTACAACTGCCCAGAATGGCAAGAGAGTGGCCAGTGAGACCACTAGCAGTACTCGGCAGGCCACGAGGGTCCACGATGAGATTCAGAGTGAGGGGTTGTCTGAGACGTCGCATAACCAGCCTTCAGCACCTGCCCCAGTTCCTCAGCCGGATGTACGGGATGCTATGCAATTATTGACTAGATTAGTAGCCACCCAAGCTCAGCGGCAGGGAGTTAGTGTCGACCAGGCAAACTGGGTCGGTAGTTCGAGGGTTAAACCCTTCCTTGGGTTAGGTCCTCCTGAGTTTTCTATGGTAAAACAAAATATGGACCCCCAAGATTTCATTGATGATATACAGAGGACCTTGATGGTTATACACGCGGATGAGGTCGAGTCAATGGTGTTAGCTTCATATAGGCTTCATGATATTGCAGTACAGTAGCATCAAACTTGGGAATTATGTAGGGGAGAGAATGCCCCTCCAGCTCTATGGCGACAGTTTTCAGATGCTTTTATTTACCATTATTTATCTCCTGAAGTCAGGCGAGCCCGAGCAGATAGGTTTCTACGTATCGAGCAGGGCAGTATGAGTGTCCAAGAGTACTGTGTGTATTTTGATTCTATGGCTAGATATGCCCCAGCCATGGTGGCTGAGATGGAGGACAGGGTTTATCACTTTGTGGCGGGTCTAGGGTCATATTTGATAGATGCTTGTACGACTGCCGCATTACAGCCAGACATGGACATCTCTTGTATACAGGCATATGCACAGAATTTGGAGGACCGCAAACGTTAGCGGAGGACAGACCGTGACTGTGACCGGGGCTATGGCAAGAGGGCCAGATCTCTAGATATCGGGGGTGAGTCCAGGGGAGGACAGAGGCAGCAGTACTCCAGATATCCTTTCCATTCAACAGGGAGTTCATCTCCGTGATTTTCAAGTCCGAGATTTGATCGATTTTCTTATTCCGAAGTGGCCAGAGTTCTAGAGCGCCAGGCTCTCAGCATAGACCAGAGTTAGGCCAGATGAGATCCTCTTTGCCACGGTGTGCCTAGTGTTGCAAGTTACATGCCGGTCAGTATCGGCTGGGCTCAGATGGTTGCTATGCTTGTGGCCAGCTAGGTCACAGGGTGCGACTGTGTCAGATGAGAGAGAGTGGGAGTATGGTTTAGCCCACAGGGTCTGCAGCTGGTTCATCTTCTATAGTGCGCCCTCTAGGGCAATTTCCTCAGACACCAGTAGGACGAGGTAGAGGGAGAAGTGGAGCATCCAGCTCGAGCGGTCCTCAGCACTGCATATATGCTCTAGTTGGTAGGCAAGATCGTGAGTCGTCTCCTGATGTTGTCACAGGTATATTATCAGTCTCCTCTTATGATGTGTATGCACTGATTGACCCAGGTTCCACTTTGTCATATATTACGACATTTGTTGCCGGCAGGTTTGGGATAGAGCCCGAGTTGAGTAAACCTTTTGAGGTATCTCTGCCAGTTAGTGATCCAGTCATAGCTAGGAGAGTATACCGAGGCAATGTAGTGATAGTTTTCACTTGCTATGCCGTAGCAGATCTAATTGAGTTAGACATGATTGATTTTGATGTTATTATTGGTATGGATTGGTTGGCCTCCTGTTACGCTAATGTTGACTATAGAATAAAGATAGTTCGATTTCAGTTTCCAGGCGAGCTAGCCATAGTATGGAAGGGCAAGGCTGTTTCGCCGAGGGGTAGGTTTATTTCCTACCTTAAGGCAAGGAAGATGATCAGAAAAGGGTACATCTATCACCTAGTTCGGGTTCAGGATGTACAAGCAGAGTCACCGACCTTTTAGTCCGTTCCTGTGGTGAATGAGTTTCCAGAAGTGTTCCTAGATGAGCTTCCAGGCATTCTGCCAGAGCGGGAAATAGATTTCACTATTGACTTATTACTAGATACGCATCCAATATCTATTCCTCCTTATAGAATGGCACCTATGGAATTGAAAGAATTAAAAGAGCAATTGAAGGATTTTCTTGAGAAGGGCTTCATTAGGCCTAGTACATCGCCGTAGGGATCACCAGTATTATTTGTAAGAAAGAAAGATGGCTCCTTGCGAATGTGTATTGATTATAGGCAATTAAATAAAGTGACTGTGAAGAATAAGTATCCATTTCCGAGGATTGATGACTTGTTTGACCAGCTACAAGGTGCCAGATACTTTTTGAAGATGGACTTGAGTTCGGGATATTATCAGGTTAGGGTGAAGGAGGAAGATATTCTGAAGATAGCATTTCGGACTAGGTATGGTCACTATGAGTTCTGTGTTATGTCGTTCGGGTTAACTAATGCTCCAGTGGTGTTTATGGACTTGATGAATCGTGTATTCAGACCCTTCCTAGATCTGTTCGTGATTGTGTTTATAGATGATGTTCTGGTTTATTCACCGTCAGAGGCTGAGCACGCAGAACATCTACGAGCATTGCTTGGAGTTTTTTTGAGGTAGAGAGCTATATGCTAAGTTCCCAAGTGAGAGTTCTGGTTTAACTCTGTGGATTTTCTCGGCCATATATTTTAGATGAAGGCATTAGAGTAGATGCTCAAAAGATTGAGGCTGTAAAGAATTAGCCGAGGCCCACGACACCAATGGAGATGGGTTGGCTGGTTATTATAGAAGGTTCGTAGAAGGATTTTCTTTTCTTTCAGCACCATTGACCAAGCTGACTCAGAAGTCAGCTAAATTTCAGTGGACGGACGCGTGTGAGCAGAGTTTCCAGATATCAAAAGAAAAGTTGACCTCAGTGCCCGTTTTGACTCTTATCAAGGGAGCAGAGGGTTATGTGGTTTATTGTGATGCTTCAGGTGTTGGGTTAGGCTGTGTACTGATACAACACGGTAAGGTTGTTGTTTATGCTTCTAGACAACTGAAGAAGCACGAGAAGAATTATCCAATCCATGATCTTGAGTTAGCTGTGGTGATCCATGCTTTGAAAATGTGGAGGCATTATTTATATGGTGTTCATGTCGATATCTATACTGACCATAAGAGCCTCTGATACATCTTTAAGCAAAAGGACTTGAATTTACGTCAGAGGCGATGACTAGAGTTACTAAAGGATTATGATGTTGATATTCTGTTCCATCTTGAGAAAGCTAATGTGCTAGCCGACGCTCTTAGTCGTAAGTTTATGGGTAGCCTATCACATTTCCAGCCAGAGAAGAGGAAGCTGGCCCGTGATGTTTGTCAGTTAGCTAGTTTGGGAGTCCGGTTGATAGACTCAGGTAATATAGGAGTTACAGTTCAAGATACAGCGACGTCATCTTTGGTAGTTGAGATAAAAGAGCGTCAGTACAAGGATCCTATTTTAGTTCATTACCGAGATACTGCTCCACAGAAAGAAAAGACACCCTTCTTGGTCACAGGAGATAGAGTACTGAGATATCGAGGTAGATTGTGCGTTCCTAATATTGCAGGCCTCTGTCAGCAGGTTATAGGAGAAGCCCATTATTCTCGTTATTCTATCCATCCAGGCACAACAAAGATGTATCATGATCTCAAGGAAGTGTATTGGTGGGATGGTATGAAGAAAGATATAGCAGAGTTTGTTGCTCAGTGCCCGAATTGTCAGCCAGTCAAGATAGAGCACCAGAAGCCCGGAGGTTTATTGTAGGCTATAGAGATTCCGACATGGAAATAGGAGGTGATTAATATGGATTTCATTCCACGTTTTCCCCGTACGCAATGGAAGTATGATTCAATATGGGTCGTAGTTGATAGACTTACAAAGTCTGCTCATTTCTTTCCTGTCAGAACAACTTATGCAGCTGAAGATTATGCAAAGCTCTATCTGAGAGAGGTCGTGTGACTTCATGGTGTTCCTACAACCATTATTTAAAATAGGGGACACAGTTCACAGCTAACTTTTGGAAATCCTTTCAGAATAGATTGGGGACTCAGGTGAGTCTTAGTACTGCATTTCACCCACAGACAGACGGACAAGCGGAGCGTACTATAAAGACACTTGAGGACATGTTGAGAGCTTGTGTACCCGATTTTCAAGGTAGTTGGAATGATCATTTACCCCTTATCGAGTTTTCCTATAACAACAACTATCATTCCAGTATTTAGATGGCTCCTTATGAGGCTTTATATGGCCGAAGATATAGATGCCCTATAGGGTGGTTTGATGTTATATCCCGTAATTTCTCACATTTGGATAATGTGAAATAATTGTGATTAGTGAGAGATGAAGCAATATTTTGATCTTATTTTATATATATGTTGTTCTTGAAATATATTGATGCGGGATATTGAGGAAGGCTAAGGGCAAAGTTGAAAATTAGGAAAACAGGTTTCATGAGTTACAAAAATTTGTCATGAAATAATGGGCTTGAAATAAAAGAAGAGAGAAAAAAAAATTCATTGGGCTTGAAAATGCCAATAGGTGGCCGGCCAAAGGGTGAGTGGCCCAAGGCCCATTTAAAGAATTTAATCCAAGTTATAAACAGGTAAAAGGGGCCATTATTTGTCTTCACTCTAGAATGTTCAAGAGAAAGAGAGTTGAGAGCACAAAAAGAAAAGGCCATTCGGCCAACACAAGGAGAAAAGGAAAAAAATTTAGCCCACCAATCTTTGATCCTAAAATCATAATTTTCTAGTATTCCTACTAAGTTCAAGACCCTCTTCAACGTGGTATAATTTTTGAGGCAAGAAAGTACTTTTTTTGGAAAGTGGAAAATTGAAGAAAGAGGTAAGAATTCCTATTATTTTACATATTATGGGAGATTTATATATGTTATAGTGAGTAGAATTGAATGAAAAATATGGAGATGTTGTGTGTGGTGTGTGAGCCGTATGTGGGTGTGTGTGTTGTGGCCGTGTGGTGTCTTTTGGTGAGGGAAGATGAATTAAATTTATTTAGTATGAAACTTGTGTGTTGTGGCCTTGTGATTTAAATGGAAGAATAATGGTTCAAGATTGGAATGAAAATTGGTTGTAAGTTGTTGTCGGAAATTAGGTGATTTTATTATAGTTTTATGTAATTATGGAAATGAAATTGCTAAAGTATGAATTGTTGTTGTTATTGATGAAATTGGAAGAAGAAAATATGACGTTGTGACCTTATCGCGTTTGTGGAGATTTCGAATGGAATATGGTGATAGCGGGATTGTTTGAAATGTCCTTGAATTATGTTTGAATAATCTTGAGCTAGTAAATGAATATGTAAGTAGCGATATTGTCTTGAAAAGACATAGTTGAATTGAATATGATACGCTATGTAGAGAAGAAAGTCATTAATGTTAGAATGCGCTTTAAAGTGATTCTTGATGATTATTAGTATGGTTGTTGGTATTGTTGGTTTGGCTGTTGATGAATTTGGCCGAGTTAAATTCTCGGGGACGTTGAATTTACAGGGGAGATGCTGCCGAAATTTTTGTAGCAATTATTAAATAAAATTGGATTTCTAAGTACTTGTAGCTAATATTTGGTAACTGATAATATTATTGTAGATATTGGAGAGCCCGAGACTTGATTCGGGATTTGATTAGCGAGCGGTCGAGGTATGTAAAGCTTACCATTCTTTCTTTGGCATGACCGTTATGAAATAAACAAACGACATATGTACGCTTCTAAAGACAATTCTACTCCTAGAGCCACTAGGATGGCCTATGTCTTTGATTTCCATAAACTATCCCATATGGTTTGATACATACTTGTGATGTTCGAAGTTCTAGTCGATACGTTTCCGGATGTTGTTCGAAAACTATTGGATATGGTTAAAGTTTTGAATATATAAATATATTTGGATATGTGCGCATGACTCTAAGGCTCTGTTTGATTTGCTTCATAATATTATTTGAAAGCTCCTTAATATGAATGATACTTAATTTTCAGGAAATGACCTATGAAGTGTTTTTCGAAAGTTTTGTAATTTAAAAGCTCGCAACTTTTGTATACTAATTCCGATGGACTCGATACTTACTTTGAGCTTTCTGATATCAGTATCTATATGTATTTATTTGTCAAGTCTTGGAATTTAATTATGTATATGCATATGGTTTCCGCACTAGTCCGCTCGTGCCTACTACTATGTTGTCGTTCGCCGGATCCCGGGCCGGTTTTGTGATCGTGCGCACTGTGTTATATTCGGCAGTATGATGTGTTACGATTCCGGAGACCTCGCCATAGGGCCGGGTACCGCTTATATACGGCGTTATGATGTGACATGGCATATGATATGTTCTGATGTTTGATATGATATGATGATATGATATGTTCGGGGATTGTACAGAGATTTGAAACCTTCTGGAGTATGATGTGTTGTGGCGCCAGTGTCGGAGTGGTGACCACGTTCCTGAGCCTTATGCATGATTTATGTTTGCATTACTTATGTTTTTTAAACAGGTTTGATATACTGATTTTGTAACCGCTTTCCATACACCTCATTTCAGTTCTGATTTGGATTACTGTACTTCCTGCTTTACATACTCAGTACATATTTCGTACTGACCCCCTTTCTTCGGGGGCTGCGTTTCATGCCCGCAGGTACAGACGTTCGTTTTGGTGATCCTCCGGTATAGGATATATATTCTGCCACTTGGAGTACTCCCTTTGATCCGGAGCTCATATTTTTGGTACGTACCTTCGGTTATACATGTTCTGTATATATGACTATTTGGGTACGGCGGGGCCCTGTCCCGTCATATGTTTTCTGTTATGTTTTGTAAAGGCCTGTAGACATATATGTGGGTCATGGGTCATATTTGTTCATTTGTTATTATGATCTGCGTCTTAATGCGGTCCCGTTTGCTATTATGGCCAAAACGGCCCATTCGTTCGTATATGTGTGTATGTCTGGGCGATGTGTATTCCGCCAGCCTATCGGATTTGATATGATGTTTCTGTACGGGCGACCGCTTAAGATGGTAATTGGTTCCAGTATCTGCTTAAAATAACGTATGTTAAGTTTGAATAAACCTTTGATATGTCGATCTGGTACGTAAGTCTGTTTGGGTGTCCAAATAGGGCACCAGTCGCGGCCCACGGGGCTTGGTCGTGACAAAAGTGGTATCAGAGCGGTTTGTCCTCGGAATGTCTACAGGCCGTGTCTAGTAGAGTCTTGTTTATCGGTGTGTTGTGCACCACATATATAAACAGGAGGCTACAGGACATTTAGGATGTTACCTTTCTTTCATATCTCAGATCGTGCGATAGAGCCCAGCCATAGGAATTGAAATTCCTTTTACTAACCCTTAATTTCAACTGAAGAATGGTATCGACAGAAGAAAATGGCTGGTGATATTGGGAGCTGCACCGTACACAGGTAAGCGACGGTGCAAAAA
The DNA here is from genome assembly GCF_019175385.1 of Lycium barbarum. Lineage (NCBI taxonomy): Eukaryota > Viridiplantae > Streptophyta > Magnoliopsida > Solanales > Solanaceae > Lycium > Lycium barbarum. The sequence goes on along the minus strand of NC_083344.1, from coordinate 15,541,938 downwards.
GGGGCATGTTGGATAAGGTAAGAATATTGAGAAATGATTGAAAAATATGGTTGAAGAATGAAAGATAAGGTAAATGGGAAAGTAAACAGGAAAGTGTAACAGGTGCAGTTTGAGTTGGACATGTGAGGTAAGTCTCGACATCTTTATACTTTTACTTGAAATTGTTAGCCCTGTGTGGCTATGATACGGTATGATATATACATATATATATGTTGGCCCTGTGAGGCATTGTTGGTATTTCCTGCGTGCAGGTTTTGGGATAGTAAGAAGTACAGAGGAACCTCTGCCCAAATTTTCCCAGGAACGTAAAAAGGAGAATGAGATATAAGTTCATAATATATCTTAAAAGTCGATACCGATAGGGTAAATTTACTATGTTGGATTAAAGCTTAAGAGATATCCTCCATGTCATTCGTAAGAAGCATCATCCTTGTTTGGGAAATTTTATTTCGAGAAAGCATATATGAGCAGCGAATTCACGATTCATTTAAACGGACCAGAATACGTTCCAACCACATTTTGCTTTAGAAAAGCCTATGTTGAAGGGAAAAAATGTTCGGCGATTACGTTTCACCTTATTGGAAGAATACAAAGCTTGTGACAAGCAGTTGGGAATTAAATGATTCGCTCATGACTCAAAAATAAATATGGAGGTAAACTATGTGAATCAAGCACTAATAAGTTCTGTGGTGCTTGACGGACTCTAGTTTTCTTCTGCTGGTGGATAGAGAATGCCTCATAGTAACATTTTATCAGTTCTCATCGACAAATTGGAGATGGAATTTGTGGAAGAAAAAAAAATTTAAACTTGTGGACTGTCTAGGATCGTATATTTCATGTGTTGTTGGTGAAATATTAAAGATGATCTAGGAAGAGGTGGCAACTCGTAACAGAACGTTTTATTGAGGTATCGAGTGAATCGATAAGCAGGGATAAATTACGATGAGTTACAAAAAAAAGAGTAATAGTATGATTAAGATAAAAGTACAGAAGAGGAAGAGTTATACCAAATCTTCAAGGTGTTGATAAGACAGCTCGTGAGATATTAAGGATAGGATTGATCAGAAAGGGCGAAGGGTCAAGTACACCTAGTCCGCAGAGTGTAATTAAAACATAGAAGAATCGTGAATGAGATTAAGAAGTATTACGTCATAGGATGGATTACGAACAGGATGTCCTGTGAACATCATAAGGATTGCTATGGAAATGAGTAAATCCTAGCAAGGAAGTGACTAAAGGAAATGGTGTAACTAGTGTGAAATGGTAAAGTAGATGTAGAACGAATAAGAAAGAACTTACCAGGTCTTACAGGGAAAGTTCAGAATAAAAGTCTAGTGGTAACAAAAGTGAAAGCGCGCACCGGAAGAGAAGGGGTTAATAGAAGGAAGAAGATAAGAAGAAAACGAGTGGGATTACAGTTTAGCAATGTGTTGTGACGTGTATAGCTGAGAAAATGAGTTATATAAGCAACAGAATTGTGAAAGACCGAACGAAAGGAAGATGAGCAACCAGACGAAACAAATACCAGAAATAACTGGTGTGATAAGAATAAAAAAAAAGGTAAACAGAATATGATTTGAAAATAAGGAAGGGCTTATGTAGAAGTTGTATTTTCTGAAAGATACGGGAATAACATAAGATTCCTCGTGCATACAATAAAAGAGGAACGTAGACTGGAGAAATGAAAGGAATGTTAAAGAAAGCATTCAAGACAGACGTAATTAATTGAGTATGAGTATAGAATAAAAGGGAAACATATAGTTATGGACTTAAAGATGTAGTGCGACGAAACGATGGTAATACAAGACCATTATAAAGACAAATTCGATATAATTTCGAGTAAGTTAGAAGTTAGCATTTGATATACAACAAGAGAGAAAGAGTATGAGGCATAAAAGAGTACCGCGTATATGTGACTTCACCTCGGGAATAGTGAAATCTTTAAAGGACAAGGATTGTGGGTCTGCGAAACAACTGATGGATTGTGAATTTATTAGAAGAAAGAGATGATATTCGTTGGGATAAAGATAGTGTTATAAGAAAGTTTGGGACATTTATCATTAGAATATAAAAGCTACCCAATGGAGAATTTGAAACGACTTTAAGCACTAGCAAATTACTGATCGGAATAAATGGAACGTGGCCTCGGATAAATTGCTACATTAACTACAATACTTGAGTACCGACCATCTGATAAGATTTGTACTATATAATCGAGAGTTGTCATCGCCTCGTGATTTTGTTGAGGTCTCGTACGAAGATAATCAGGTTATAGATTATAAAGAAAAGACATGGATATCGTATAAGTACAACCCCAAAAAGGAGGGAAATGGGTGAAAGTAAAGTAAGTATGAATGGGAACAATCAACACTGCAACACGTTTAATGTGAATTCTCAAACTTTAAATGAGATCCCTTGCAGAAACAAGTTAGTGAGATTTGAAGGCCAGCAATAAGTGGATAGAAGTCAAGAGAGTATGGAATACAGTGCTGAAAATTATTGGTAGAGGTCTTGGATAATATGATAACAGAAAGTGGATGCTTGAAAAGAGAGTGGTAACGAGTAACTTAAAAGATATTATAAAGGATAGCAAGGCTATACCGGAATAAAGGTCAAGATGTTGACAACGGAGTTATTGGCTAATGATATTGTGACACATAAGTAGCAAAGGAGAAAGGATCGGAAATCTCTCCTATAGCAAGATATGAGGAAACCAAATGGTGAATAGAGGAAGGGAAAGGAGTATGGCGAAATAGATAGCAAGTGAGCGATAGTACAATAAGATATGTAAAACAGTATGAACCGGGAAAAGGAAGGACTGTGACTGTGATTAGATACCCTTTATACAAATTGTACAAGAAGAGTTATGCAACCTACGAATACTTGTATACTGAGGATAAGACCAAGTAAGTACTTGATAAAAAGGGTAAGAGTTCAGTAACAACAATGCGGTTGCAATATTTTGGATACGCCAAAGAAAGGTGTAAGGTGGTTAGAGGCAAAATTACAGAGACATAATTAGTACGGAGGGCAAAAGCCATAATTGGGCCCCGATACTATTGAAAGGTATGAAGGAAGAATGTAAGGTAAAGTATGAAGACTAGTGGGACGACGCTAAGATACTTTATGGGCGGATTTGAGTATTTACACCTACTTGTGTAAAGATAGCAATAGGATGCAAGATAGGAGAGCTAAGGGCAAATCTGAGTAAAGGGGTGATAGAAGAGTTGAGTCAAAAATAGAGAAACGACACGAGATAATATGCCTAAAGTGTTATAAGTGGGATTAAGGGAAATTGTGAAGTAGTTTAAGCGAGATGGTCAGAACGAGCTAGTTACTAGAAGACACTGAATTTGAAGAGAACGAGCAAGAAGAACTCGACTTAAGCTTCAAGTATAGATGGATATGATGAGTTGCAGTTGATTTCAGAGGTAGCCGGGATGATCATTGCCGCTTATTGGATTCGCTTATAATAATAATTATTATTCCAGCATTTAGATGGCGTCGTATGAAGCCTATGTGGTAGAAAGTGCATATCTCCTATTGGTTGGTTCGATGTGGGTGAAACTAAATTGATCGGGCCAGATATGATTCAGCAAGCAGTTGATAAGGTAAAACTTATTCGGTAGCGGTTGTTAGCAGCCCAGAGTCGACAGAAATAATATGCAGATAAATGACGTCGACCTTTAGAGTTTCGGATTGGTGACTGGGTATTTCTGAAAGTGTCGCCCATGAAAGGTGTAATGAGATTCGACAGAAAAGGAAAGCTCAGTCCACGATATATTGGGCCTTATCAGATTATTCAAAAGATAGGCGAGGTCTCCTACGAGCTAGACTTACCATCCGATCTGGAGGCAGTACATCCGATATTTCATGTGTCAATGCTCCGTAAATGTATTGGTAATCCTTCCAGAGTATTTCCTACAGAAGATATCCAAGTAACAGAAGAATTGTCCTATGAAGAGTAGCCTGTAGCTATTTTGGATCGCCAGGTGAGGAGACTGCGCACCTAAGATGTGCCTTCTGTTAAAGTCCTGTGGCGGAACAATAAACGAGAAGAGATGACCTGAGAGGCGGAGAACGAGATGAAAAAGAAGTATCCTCACTTGTCTCATATGCCTACAGGTAATCTAAATTGTTTAACTGGTCATATTGATTGGTAAATGATATATATATATATATATTGCCCATAAAAGAAACTCCCCCGAAATGCGTGCAAGACCCTATAAGGCTAGTTTGACATTCGAGGACGAATGTTCTAAAGAGGGGGAAGATGTTATACCCCATAATTTCGCACATTTGGATAATGTGAAATAATTGTGACTAGTGAGAGATGAAGCAATATTTTGATCTTATTTTATATATATGTTGTTCTTGAAATATATTGATGCGGGATATTAAGGAAGGCTAAGGGAAAAGTTGGAAATTTGGAAAACAGTTTTCATGAGTTACAAAAATTTGTCATGAAATAATGGGCTTGAAATAAAAGAAGAGAGAAAACAAATTTCATTGGGCTTGAAAATGCCAATAGGTGGCCGGCCAAAGGGTGAGTGGCCTAAGGCCCATTTAAAGAATTTAATCCAAGTTATAAATAGGTAAATGGGGCCATTATTTGTCTTCACTCTAGAATGTTCAAGAGAAAGAGAGTTGAGAGCACAAAAAGAAAAGGCCATTCGGCCAACACAAGGAGAAAAGGAAAAAAATTTAGTCCACCAATCTTTGATCCTAAAATCATAATTTTCTAGTATTCCTACTAAGTTTAAGACCCTCTTTAACGTGGTATAATTTTTGAGGCAAGAAAGTACTTTTTTTGGCAAGTGGAAAATTGAAGAAAGAGGTAAGAATTCCTATTCTCTTACATATTATGGGAGATTTATATATGTTATAGTGAGTTGAATTGAATGAAAAATATGGAAATGTTGTGTGTGGTGTGTGAGCCATATGTGTGTGTGTGTGTTGTGGCCGTGTTGTGTCTTTTGGTGAGGGAAGATGAATTAAATTTATTTAGTATGAAACTTGTGTGTTGTGGCCTTGTGATGTAAATGGAAGAATAATGGTTCAAGATTGGCATGAAAATTGGTTGTAAGTTGTTGTCGGAAATTAGGTGATTTTATTATAGTTTTATGTAATTATGAAAATGGAATTGCTAAAGTATGAATTGTTGTTGTTATTGATGAAATTGGAAGAAGAAAATATGACGTTGTGACGTTATCGCGTTTGTGGAGATTTCGAATGGTATATGGTGATAGCGGGATTGTTTGAAATGTCCTTGAATTATGTTTGAATAATCTTGAGCTAGTAAATGAATATGTAAGTAGCGATATTGTCTTGAAAAGACATAGTTGAATTGAATATGATACGCTATGTAGAGAAGAAAGTCATTAATGTTAGAATGCGCTTTAAAGTGATTCTTGATGATTATTAGTATGGTTGTTGGTATTGTTGGTTTGGCTGTTGATGAATTTGGCCGAGTTAAATTCTCGGGGACGTTGAATTTACAGGGGAGATGCTGCCGAAATTTTGTAGCAATTATTAAATAAAATTGGATTTCTAAGTACTTGTAGCTAATATTTGGTAACTGATAATATTATTGTAGATATTGGAGAGCCCGAGACTTGATTCGGGATTTGATTAGCGAGCGGTCGAGGTATGTAAAGCTTACCATTCTTTCTTTGGCATGACCGTTATGAAATAAACAAACGACATATGTACGCTTCTAAAGACAATTCTACTCCTAGAGCCACTAGGATGGCCTATGTCTTTGATTTCCATAAACTATCCCATATGGTTTGATACATACTTGTGATGTTCGAAGTTCTAGTCGATACGTTTCCGGATGTTGTTCGAAAAATATTGGATATGGTTAAAGTTTTGAATATATAAATATATTTGGATATGTGCGCATGACTCTAAGGCTCTGTTTGATTTGCTTCATAATATTATTTGAAAGCTCCTTAATATGAATGATACTTAATTTTCAGGAAATGACCTATGAAGTGTTTTTCGAAAGTTTTGTAATTTAAAAGCTCGCAACTTTTGTATACTAATTCCGATGGACTCGATACTTACTTTGAGCTTTCTGATATCAGTATCTATATGTATTTATTTGTCAAGTCTTGGAATTTAATTATGTATATGCATATGGTTTCCGCACTAGTCCGCTCGTGCCTACTACTATGTTGTCGTTCGCCGGATCCCGGGCCGGTTTTGTGATCGTGCGCACTGTGTTATATTCGGCAGTATGATGTGTTACGATTCCGGAGACCTCGCCATAGGGCCGGGTACCGCTTATATACGGCGTTATGATGTGACATGGCATATGATATGTTCTGATGTTTGATATGATATGATGATATGATATGTTCGGGGATTGTACAGAGATTTGAAACCTTCTGGAGTATGATGTGTTGTGGCGCCAGTGTCGGAGTGGTGACCACGTTCCTGAGCCTTATGCATGATTTATGTTTGCATTACTTATGTTTTTTAAACAGGTTTGATATACTGATTTTGTAACCGCTTTCCATACACCTCATTTCAGTTCTGATTTGGATTACTGTACTTCCTGCTTTACATACTCAGTACATATTTCGTACTGACCCCCTTTCTTCGGGGGCTGCGTTTCATGCCCGCAGGTACAGACGTTCGTTTTGGTGATCCTCCGGTATAGGATATATATTCTGCCACTTGGAGTACTCCCTTTGATCCGGAGCTCATATTTTTGGTACGTACCTTCGGTTATACATGTTCTGTATATATGACTATTTGGGTACGGCGGGGCCCTGTCCCGTCATATGTTTTCTGTTATGTTTTTTAAAGGCCTGTAGACATATATGTGGGTCATGGGTCATATTTGTTCATTTGTTATTATGATCTGCGTCTTAATGCGGTCCCGTTTGCTATTATGGCCAAAACGGCCCATTCGTTCGTATATGTGTGTATGTCTGGGCGATGTGTATTCCGCCAGCCTATCGGATTTGATATGATGTTTCTGTACGGGCGACCGCTTAAGATGGTAATTGGTTCCAGTATCTGTTTAAAATAACGTATGTTAAGTTTGAATAAACCTTTGATATGTCGATCTGGTACGTAAGTCTGTTTGGGTGTCCAAATAGGGCACCAGTCGCGGCCCACGGGGCTGGGTCGTGACATTTGATATTGGAGAAAACTAGTTAGTGGGCCCAGATTTAATCCAGCAAGCAGTTGATAAGGTGAAAATGATTCGGGAAAGCTTGCTAGCAACACAGAGTCGACAGAAATCCTATGCAGATAATCACCGACGCAAATTAGAATTCGAGATAGGCGATTGGGTTTTCCTGAAAGTGTCACCTATGAAGGGAGTAATGAGATTTGGAAAGAAAGGTAAATCGATCCCTCGATACATAGGACCATATAGAATTATTCGTACAGTGGGTAAGGTGGCATATGAGTTGGAGCTACCTTCTGATTTGAAGTTTGTACATCCGGTATTTCATGTGTCCATGCTCCGTAAATGTATAGGAGATCCTTCGAGAGTCGTACCGGTAGATGATATCCAGGTGACTGAGCGGTTATCATACGAGGAGGTCCCTATAGTTATATTGGATAGACAAGTTCGTCGATTGAGGACTAAGGATGTAGCTTCTGTTAAAGTGCTTTGGAGGAACAACAATGTTGAGGAAATGACTTGGGAAGCTGAAGAGGAGATGAATAAAAAGTACCCGCACATGTTTCCGTCATCCCAAGAGACTCAGTGTGGAGCATCATCATCCCCAGGTATTGTTTTAAGTATAGTTATTGTGATTGGTTGTGTGAGGTCATGGTATTGATAGTAGTTGTTGTGATTGGTCGTGTGTGTGGCCGTAGTGTTGTATGTGGCCCTGTGGGGAATTATTTTGGGTTGTTGTGTACAGGGTGGATCGGTACATTTATAGGGAAAACTCTGGGGAAATATTTATAGAATTCTTGAGAGTTTAACATTCGGTGACGAATATTCTTTAAGGGGAGAGAATGTTACACCTTGGAGTTTCGTGTCGCTCGCATTATGAACATGCCAATGTAAACCTAAAGTGTATATGAAGCCCTTATAATTTAAAAGGGATGATTGAGGATTCTAATTAAGATTCCAAAGGAATTTGAGGTAAAGGAAGCAAGTTCGTCGGAGGAGCTTAAGGTTGAACCATGTTTTGGAAGTTTTGTATCATTTGAGTTATGATTTTCCTAGAATCACCTTGAGTAAGAGATATGAGGTCCCTTAGATGGTTAATGAAGTTCTGGACAGGTGCCAAGAAGGTTCTGTAAGGACTGGAGATCAAACGAATCGAAAGGATCGCATTTTCGCGAAACAGGGAGAAAATGGGCAGTGTGCAGTCGCACACTCAATGTGCTGACCCGTACACTGGGTGACAACTTGCAAGAATGACTGGCCTTTCTATCCAAGACACTCCCCAGGCCGAGGCAGGAGTGAGTGTGCGGCCGCACACTCAGTGTGCTGAGCCGCATACTCTTAGCAAAGTTGGTCGGGGTGTATTTTGACCACTTTTTTAAAACCCAAACGGCCCCATATTCATTTCCACTTCTCTCAGTTACTTCCTTACCATTTTAGAGTCCTCTTAAGAGCTTTTGAAGGTTCCAAAACCCTTCCCACCTTTCCATATCATCAAGAGAGAGGATCGACATCAAGAGCTTAAGGTAATCCATGGAAGGTGAAGTTTCTTGCTCCTTTTTCAAAGTTGTGTTGAATGTGAGCTTTGAGGAATTTGAGTGAAGTTCTTTGATTATAAGGTATGTTCTTCATTTTATTCTTATGATTGAGTTGATATAAAGGTTTAGTACCCCTTAGAAAGGAAAAGAATAAAAGTGGAGAAGCAATGGATGGTGTAATGAAGAAGATAACTATGAGTTAACTTAAAAAGGGGATTTTGGCTAGACTTGGGATTTAATTGAGTATGACTTCTTGATTGTGATATTATGGATGTTATTGTTGTTGTTTGGGAGTTGTTTCGTCATTCGGTGGAAATTGGCGATATAGGGGAAATGCTTATCAAATTTCATTAATTCGTTAACTATGCTAGTGTAAGCTTAAGAGTGTTTCTTTTAGACTTAACTGTAGTGTAATTCCTCTTGAATGTAGACTTTACGATTTGGAAGTAGAAAATTAAGCGATTAAAGAGTCGTTAAGGTATGTTAAGGCTTTTCCTTCTTCATTTTGGCTTGATCTTATGAAATGAACCAACAAGTGAGTGAACGAGCTTCCATATTAATCTACTCTTAGAAGTATTAGGAGTACTGCAGTCTTTGATATTCATGTACCCCATTGTGATTGTTCCTTTTTTTCATGGGTCCAGTTTTGTGTATAAGTTTATTCATGCATTACATTCATATATATATATATATATATATATATATATATATATATATATATATATATATATATATTGACCCGTGACCAGAAGGCGTTATATACGCAAGTATTATATGTATATGGGGTATGAGGAAAGGGACAGGCGTTATATACGCATCACCACCTTATCAACTGGTGCACTAAAATGATGATATATGGATCGTGTTGCACGTACCGCAACAATTTTTATGATGATGATGGCCGCCGAGAGGCCGATATGATTTGATGGGATGCCAAAGAGGCTTGACACGCGTTATATAGGCATATATATGTATGACCTACACTGATAGGCATGAGTATGATTATAGTTGAGAGCATGCATACTATGCGCCCACAGAGGCATTGCCAGTTATACAGAATTATGCACATGCTTACAGATATGGGTTCATACAAATCAATATAGACAGTCAGTGATAATTGAGTTCCAGATTCAGTTCATGATTCTTATGCTTATACTGCTCTTATGCTTTACATACTCAGTCCATTATCCGTACTGACTCCCCTATTGCTCGGGGGGGGGGGGGGGCCTGCATTCTTGTTCGCAGGTTCAGGTAGACCGACAGGTGGTCCAGCTTAGTAGGACTTCTAACCAGCAGTGGTCAGTGCCCTCCATTTGATCCGGAGTTGCAGTCTGTTTTGGTATGCTAGCCTTTTGAGATGTACATGCATATGGGTATGACGAGGCCCTATCCCGTCCTTTCTACAGCTTGTTATTCTGGTAGACGACTGTAGACAGTTGTTTGTATATGACAGATGATGTAGCCTTGTCGGCACCTATTCTTTTGTGTACAGTATATGTAGCGGCTTAGTTGGCTTGCACTATTCCTTCAACATGTATATATATATATATACAGATTGTAAAGAGTTCGTGATGTCACCATTTCATGAGGCAGTGTGAGTTCAGTTTCAATTATTTATGGGCCTTTGATGTTCAGTATTGCCTAGATATAAGTATAGAGGTGTTTGGTCACTAGAGGTCAAAAACTCGTCACGACTCATCGGCTTGGGTCATGATAATTTCTCTTCGTCGTGCGGCGATTAAAATAACACAATCTAAGGTGTACATGAAGTCCCTACAAGTAAGAAAGAGTATTTATTAATTTTAATTAAGGTTCCAAAGATATTTGATGCAAGAGAAGAAAGTTCGTCAAGGGCAAGTGAGGTATAAGTGGTATTTAAGAAAGATTTCGCAAACTATCGGGCTAGGGATTGATTAGTAATGTCTTGGCAAGAAGTTATAAGGATATTTAGGTGGTTAATGAAGTATTAAACAAGTGCAAGTGAGGTATAAGTGGTATTTAAACGAATCGATGAGACCAAGTTCGGGAGAAAGGTTGGTTATATGACCATTTATACGGTTCGTATAACTTTATATGGTACGTATAACAGTCACAGTGAAAGGTCGTCACTGGATGACTTATACGGACCGTATAAAATTCTACGGACCATATAAGTGTCCGTATAATTCTTGACGGTCAGCTTTGTACTTTTTATAAAAATAAGTCCCAAGTTCATATTTTTCATTTGCCATCTTCTCCACACCTCTCAAGAGCTGTAGAACATTCCATACACCATACCAATATAAATTCAAGGGAGATCAAAGATCAAATACCAAAAATTAGTGGAATCAAGTGCAAGGATGCTATCTAGGGTTATGGGAAGCTAGAAATTCCTTGGGAATAGAAGTTGGGGTTTTCTCCAAGTGAAGTGTTTTCATCCAAAGCCCATTCCTACATAATCAAAGGTGAGTTTTTCGTTTATTTCATGTTATTAAGAGTATTGAATGGTTGAATGACTTGGTTTATGGAAGAAAATAGAGTAAGAAGTGAAAATATGGAAAAGGTGAAATTCTTGAATGGTAACATGACATGAATCATAGTTCTTGACATGCCATGAGTAAAATGTTATTGTGAATGATGTAAATGGTGTTAAAGAAGTATTATAAGAGAATGTATATGGTATTGTGCCATAGTTATGGTTATGAATGATTTTGGTAGGGAATGTTGAGAATTGAATAATGTCTAGCTTGATGAAGTTATATATTATGATATTGTGGGTGTTGTTATTGATGTTTGGGAGTTGTTTATTATGTGGAGGAAGTCATTGAAACAAGGGAGATGCTGCCCAATTTTCGTTAGCTCTTAGATTGTTAATTGAGACCTAAAGTATGTTTCCGGTCATCTAACCTTAGTACAAATTCTCTTGAATGTAGAATTGTGAATATTGGAGGGAAGAATTTAATCGATAAAGCTATAGTGACATAAAGGTATGTAAGGCTAGCCCCCTTCTTCCAAAGGCATGACTCCTACCTTACGATTTCCTCTATATTCTCATGACTTCCTTATATTCTAAATGTGGAAAGTTAAATGTTCATGAGGATTCCTTAAGAGAATGAGATGAGATGTGTTCCATGATATTGATAATGACGATTCTATCTCTAAAGACCTCAAAGTCATGAATTAATGCCTTTATGAAGTTTATGAGCTTATCCTATGTTTTCCTTGATGATATTCATTGTTGTTAGTCTCACCTCTTGCTACTAGTTTCTCCAAGGTGAGACATGACGATCACGATTGTTCCATAATATAATCAGAGGTTAACGACTTTACGTCACTGCGATAGGGTTATTGCTTTACTTTAGCTCTTATGCATGCTTTATGATATATATATGTATGATTACACTGTGCCTAGTTGGCCGGGCAGTTACCAGCATGACAAGCGTAGTGGGCAGCTATGATGATGATTACACCATGTTTGGATGGCATGGGCAGACACCACTAGTGGGCGGTATGAGATGTTTACGCCGGACGCGGGCTAATGATCATCACACCATACCTATATGGTCGGGTATCTTATATATGTATGATATGGTATTGTTTTATTATAAAAGTTAGCATGCATGACGTCGCCTTAAGAGGCAATCAGTTACAGGTTTGCTCTTCATCTTATGCTCCTCTGTTTCCTTATTATGCTGTTGTACATGCCTTACATACTCAGTACATTGTTCGTACTGACGTCCTTTCTTTATGGACACTGTGTTCATGCCCACAGGTAGTAGGGAGACGGTACAGACGCTTAGGAGCTTATTCAGCGGATTTACAGGAGCACCCCCACTACCCCGGAGGTGCAGCCTATTGGTATATGCTTTTGTATACATATTGGGGCATGGCGGGGTCCTATCCCGTCCTTATGATTTCAGTACTTCAGTTAGAGGCTCATAGATACATATTTGTGGGGTTGTACATGCTACGTGACCTCTTCGTTGTATATTTTGTACATCCTTTTTTTGTAGCCTCGTGGGCTATGCATATAAATGTTTTGAGAAATATTTTGAGATTGTTCATGATAAGTTTTGTGTTGAGGTTAATGCATGTCCAGGTTGCGTATGATAGATAGCATGAGGGGTGGTGCTCGGTAGTCAGCTCCAGGTACCGGTCATAGCCCACTAGTGGGGTCGTGACATCGGCAGTATAAAGGAATGGCCCTCTCGGCAGTATGAATAAATGAATGAATGGCTGGTCCTCTTGGCAGTATGAATGAATGAATGAATAGCCCTTTCGGCAATATGAATGAATGAATGAATGGCCCTTTCAGCAGTATGAATGAATGAATGAATAGCCCTCTAAGAAATATGAATGAATGAATGAATGGCCCTCTCGGCAGCAGAAAATAAACGTGCAATGGCCCTCTCGGCAGTAGAAAATAAACATGCAATGGCCCTCTCTTCAGCAGAAAATAAACGTGCAATGGCCCTCTCGGCAACAAAAAATAAATATGCAATGGCCCTCTCGGCAGTAGAAAATAAACGTGCAGTGGCCCTCTCGGCACCAGGAAATAAACCTGCAATGGCCTCTCGGCATGGCCCTCTCAGCAGCAGAAAAAATTGTGTAATGGCCCTCTCGGCATGGCCCTCTTGCCAGCAAGAAATAAACATGCAATATCCCTCTCAGCAGCAGAAAATAAACGTGCAATGGCCTTCTCGGCAACAGAAAATGAAAGAAAGGGAGAATTGAAAGGAATTAAAAGATGAAAGATATGGCCCTCGCGGCTAGATGATCTTTCGTTCGTCAGTAGTGTGGGCTGTGACCCTCGTGGTCAAATATGCCCCTTTGTTTTTATCGTGACCCCTTTGTTCGAATATGTCTTATCGCTCATTCATTGCGACCCTTTTTGCCGGATATGTCTTTGTCGTTCCCTTTTGCATGACCCTTTTGGTCGAATATGTCTTTGTTGTTTGTTCTTCATGTGACCCTTTCGGTCTATTGTACCTTTGTCATTTATCCCTCTCGGGACCCTTTGGTCAGCGTGGTCTCTGTTATTTGTCCCTCTCATGACTTTTTTCCCCAGCCACTTCCTTCAAATCCAGTGTGCCTTTCCTTTATTTGATGAGCCTCTTAGTCAGGCTTGTTTCTCATTCTTTCCTCGTGCGATCTATCTCTTGGTCCGATGTATTTTCTTTCGTCTATTCGTCTTGTAGTGTACATGATAGTCTAACGGGTTTTTCTTGCCGGATTTGGCTTCCGCAGCTTCGTCGCTTTCCTGTTGAGACCTGCATCCATAGAAAAATTACGAGTTTCCTAAAAGGGAGATTAGCGTTGTTGTCCTCTCGTCTGATAGCTTCTCTGGACGTCCTTCTGAACCCTCTTGGCCTCGGTATTCCTAGAGACGGTTTTGGAGCGCGCTTCTACTAACGAGTGTATATATTTTCTTGAAATCTCTAATGCAAATTAGCAAAGCACATTGTTCTACATATACAAGTTCATTATTATTACTATATATATATATATATATATATATATATTTTGGAAAATCTTTTTTCATGACATGTGACATTGAGTGCGGTCTTTCGGATCCATCGGGATGTATGACTGTTGATTCCTGATCTTGATGGCAGAACCTTACGACCTTTCTTGAGAATTCTATCTACAATTCGGCTTGCCCTGAGCGGCTCTTGCCGTTTCTCATCATGCGAGAATTTTTTAGGCTCCTTCAAAAATTCTGCCCCAGTGTAGGGTTTATTTTGCTATCTCCCTGTTTATTGTTCCTGATAGGAATTTTTTAGACTCTCTCAAAAATTCTGCCCCAGTGTGGGGTTGACACTGGTCTGTCCTTGTGTCGGCCCTAGTAGCTTAATTTCGCCCCTTCCATTTTGCTTCATTGTCTCTAGGGTTTCTTAATGGTTTTTGAGTTTTTCTTTTATGACGACTAAGCTCGAAAGCGCCTACGTATCCTGTGGCAGTAGGAATTCAGGTCGTAATTGAGTTTTTTTTTTCTAATAAAGCGACCGGGTCTGTATGGACTACCTACGTATCCCACCGTAGGGAAGTCAGGTCATTGCGTAGTTCATTACATAGATGGTCTATTTTTCTCCTATTCCAGTACGAATACAAGCAGAAGGTACAATTGCAAGGAAATAATAATGCGATTACAAGCAAATTGAATCCTAAATGTAGTATCTCTTGAGCGCATCTGCGTTAATGGCCTTGGGCCACTCTTGTCCGTCCATCTCGGCTAGGACTACGGCTACTCCTGAGAGTATTTTCCTCACCATGTATGGCCCTTGCCAGTTTGACGCGAATTTCCCCTTACATTTCTCTTGGTGAGGGAAGACTCGCTTGAGCAAGTGTTGTCTGATCTGGAAGAGTCTGGTTCTAACCCGCTTGTTGAAGGCTCGAGAGAGTCTTTGTCTATATAGCTGTCTGTGACATACTGCCACCATTCTCTTCTCTTCTATCATAGTCAGCTGCTCATAACGATTTTTAATCCATTCTGTATCTTGCAGCTCTGCCTCTTGGATGATTCTGAGCGAGGGTATCTCAACTTCTGCGGGAATGACCGCTTCCGTACCATAGACAAGGAGGTATGGAGTTGCCCCGGTGGAAGTGCGGGTCGTCGTTCGGTACCCTAGCAAGGCATAAGGTAGCTGTTCGTGCCAGGCTCGGTTGTTGTCGATCATTTTTCTCAAGTTTCTCTTGATGTTTTTGTTGGCAGCCTCTACGGCTCAATTCATTTGCAGTCGGTAGGCAGTAAAGTTTCGGTGGGTTATCTTGAACCGTTCGCAAGTGTCCCTCATCAAATGACTGTTTAAATTGGCACCATTGTCCGTTATGATGGATTCTAGTACACTAAAGCGGCATATCAAGTTCTTTTTGACAAAGTCAGCCACGACCTTCTTGGTCACTGACAACATAAAACGGTGTCCATTGGAGGGTGAGGGCTCAATGGGTCCTGTAACGTCCATCCCCCATTCCACGAAGGGCCACAGCGAGCTCATCGCATATAACTCGGTGGGAGAAACCTTAATTAAATCCCCATGTATCTGGCATTGATGGCATCTCTGCACGAATCATGCTCCATGGTCATCCAGTAGTATCCTGTCCTTAGGATTATCTTTGCAAGGACGAATCCGTTAATGTGAGGACCGCATGCTCCTACGTGCAGTTCCCCTAGCAGTATTGTAGCTTCTTCGGTGTCCACACACCTGAGTAAGCCTAGGTCAGGTGTTCTTTTGTACAATACTTCTTTGTTCAGGAAAAAACTGTTGGCTAGCCTTCTGACAGTCTTCTTCTGATTTGCTAAGCTTTCTGGAGGGTATTCTCCCTTCTCCAAGTATTTCTTGATGTCGGCGTTCCACAGCTGGCCATCTGGCTCAGCCTCGATGTGGGCGCAGTAGGCTTGTTCTTCCATTATCTTGATCTCCAAAGAGTCGATGTGAGTACTCTCGGGATACTGTATCATGGAGGTTATCGTAGCCAACGCGTCTGCAAACCCATTTTGGGCTCTCGGGGTATGCCTGAAATCGATATTCTTGAATCTCCCACATAGTCTCCGCACCAGATTCACATACGGGAGTATCTTATCGTTTTTGGTCACCCAACTTCCTTTTACCTGATTTACGAGCAAATCGAAATCCCCGATTACCAGCAACTCCGGTATGTTCATGCCAATGCCATCCTGAGGCCGAAGACACACGACTCGTACTCTACTGTCACGACCCAACCCCGTGGCCGCGACTGGTACCCTAACTGGGTACCCGTACATACCTACCCGACCGAATTTCAAATCATACGGATTTTTTTTTTTTTTGAACAGAAGTTACAAAAGTAGGTCGATACAAATACGGCACGCGCGCAAACGTACATATATATACATATATACCTGAACATACAGACATTTGCATATAAGCCGATAAGGCTAGCATACAGACGAAACCCGTAACCCACAGATCCATCTACAGGCCTCTACAGACATACAGAGTCATATGACGAGACAGGGCCCCGCCGTACCCAGAATATCCATACATACAGAGTATACAGAAGACGGGAGATATATACCAAAAATACACGCTCCGGATCAAAGGAGCTCTTCAAAATAGCTGAATCAGAAACCTACGCTGGCGGCGTATCACCTGGTGCGTCGGTACCTGCGGGCATGTAGCGCAGCCCCCGAAGAACGGGGGTCAGTACGAAAAATGTACCGAGTATGTAAAGCAGAACATAACAGATATAAACATAGTCCGAACCGGAGTCACAGAAATATAACAAACATAACCATAAATCAGACTGACGGACAGAGTCATGATCCAGACAAACATACAAAATCGTGTTCTTACCGATAAACAGAATCATGGTTCGGACAGACAGATGGAATCATAATACGGACAGATGAGCAGAATCAGAATCCATACGGACATACAGACATAGTCGTAATTCAGACGGACAGACAGAAGTATGTCGGACAGAATTATGCATGCAGAGTAGTACAGAGTCATACAGAATCATACAGAGGCATGTGCTTATATAAATATAGATAGCACACGCATACATTCATACAGATCCCGGCCCTGTCTGGGGGCGCGGTAACAGAACCCGGCCCTCTTAGTACGGGACGCGGTGGACAGACAGAATCAGATCAGATCATATGCCATCCTGGCCGCCATCCCCATACACAAATCATAATATCATACAGACATACAGATCCCGACCCGTACGCCGAGGGACGCGGTGAACAATGCAGAGAAATATGCACGATAACAGAACCTGGCCCGGGACGCAGTGAAGGAATGCATTGAGACAGACACGAACCGATAAATGAGAAACTACTTACATACAGACTCAACATACAGACTCAATCAAACTGAAGGGTGCCAAACGGCGAGTCAAAATCAGAGTATCCAGATAGTATGCATAGTACGCGCCTATATCCTACTTGGGAAGGCACGACAGATTATTAGCAGAATCAGATTCTCAGATGTTCAGAAATCATTTTGTAAGAATTGCATAAAAATAGTTGTATCATAATCAAAACAATAGTTCAATTGTTTTCTGAGAAAATCGGAAAAAAAGGGAAGTATTTAAAGTATTACAGAAGATATCGGGCCTTGTGGGCCCGCCTCGGACCAACTCGAGGCAACATATGTAAATTATCGCTAATAGACCTTATGAGGTCATCCATAATCGTTTGGAAGTGTTCCGACTCCGTTTAGGGAGGTTTTGTACAAAAACTCACTTTAAAGGCAATTTGTAAGAAAATAGCTTCAATTGAATTGAAGGAATTGGAGCGGTTTTCCGTCTCGAATTCCGGGGAACGGAGTCGTACTTAAGGCTCGCGACCGAGCCTATCACATCCAGAACATGCCTAGGAACAAAGGGAAATGCTTCACATACCTCGATAGCGCCTTACGCTCGCTTGGCGTCGACTTCAATTTCGTCCAAAATCTAGAAATGGTCAAGTTTACCATTTGTTAGTTTCAACTTTTCCATAGTCCAAACGTAACACATACTTGCCTACCGAAATTTCGGCAGCATTTCCTCTGTATATATGACATCCCCAAAAGTTAAACACAGCCAAACAATCAACACAACCCAACAACAATATTCATAATAACGACAAGTAGCTCAAAATACATAATAAGGCACAATTTGCCAACTTTCCGTCATAACTTAACATTTTCCGTTCCGACCATACACTTCCAAACCAAACTTATTATTTTGATGTTCATTACCCATCAAATTCATTACAACACGATTTGGAGGCATATCATACCATTCTCACAAGATATACATAAGATATGCAAACTTACAAAGTTTCCATCAAAGCCACAATTTATCCAATTCTCCTAACCTTCAACATACAAGTTCATTATACAATTCCATCTTCCAAATTCATCAACAATAATCATAATTTGCCTCTTGATACATTCATTTCCATTTTTACATAAATCATAACAAAGTTGCATACTTTCCTACAACAACTTGATAACCATTTTTCCATAGCAACAAGAATCATTATCCTTTCATTCACTTCACAATAACACACTTAACATACTAACAAGATTTAATTCACATTCCATCATCAACATGATGCCACACGGCCATGCCTCATATTTTCCAACTTTCACTAATTTATTCAACTTTCACTTCCAATACAATTTCTACCATAACCATAACTAGATTACAATACAAAATTCAACACATCTCAACTACACCATCATACACACACACGGCCATACACACACATTCACAACACACAAAATTTTCATGCTTTTCATTCATTCACGCATACTACAACATACATATACCTTCCATAACATATCAAAATCCTAAAATCCTTACCTTTCTTCCAGTTCTTCACTTGGAGGTTAAAATTGCTTTCTTGCCACAATACTTATATCAACTTGTAGAGGGCCTTGAGCTTAGTACTAATCTCACACGATTTGGATATTTGCATCAAGGATTTGGCTCCCAAAATTTTTTCTTTCTTTTCTCTTTTTTTTTTTTCTCCAAGCCATGACCTTCCTCTTCTTTTTCTCTCTCAATATTTCTTGAATGTTCCAAAAGATGAACATTGATCCATGTATATCCTCTTTATATTAATTAGTCATGTGACTAATCACATGACTAATGCTCATGGGTTTGGGCCAACCATGGCCGGCCACCCTCCAAGTTTGGGCCTCAATTTTTCATTTTTTTTTAGCCCATTTGGCTACAAATTGTTTTGTAATTTCCGAAACCAATTTCCAAAATTCCTATTTTGCCCTTGGCCTCCTTTCGTAATTCCACACCATTGTATTCATAACCTACACATTCATACCAAGAAATGTCCAATTGTGGCCTTATTCATCACAAGTCCATTTATCTTGAATTTTTCGAATAAGCGAAAATGTCGAATGTAACATCTACCATGTTGTTAGTGCACCTAAAGTTGAGCTTCGTGGCCATCGGATAATGTTGCCCTATCTCTGATATCAACACCGCCCCGATGGATGGCCCTTTGTAATTGACCGCCCCCTCAAAGAACAGCCTCCATCCCTTTTATGGTTCCGTTAATTCTTCTTCCATAGCTAGTACTTCCTCATCTGGGAAGAATGTCTATAAAGGCTCAAGCTCATCATCAATGGGGCTTGCTGCCAGCAGGTCTGCCATGGCTTGTCCTTTGATTGCCTTTTGTGCTACGTATATGATGTCGAATTCACTTAGCAGCATCTGTTATTCAACCAACTTTCCCACGGCTATAGATTGCCTGAAAATATATCTTAATGGATCCATTCGGGATATGAGGTGGGTGGGGAACACCGATAGGTAGTGCCTCAGCTTCGGAGCGATCCAAGTTAGAGTGCAACAGTCTTTTCTACAAGCGTGTACCGTGCCTCACAGAATGTAAACTTCTTGCTCAGATAGTAGATGGCATGTTCCTTTTTGCCTTCCTCGTCATGTTGGGCCAGCATACAACCGAAAGCGTTCTCTGATACTGACAGGTACATTAAGAGAGGACTCCATTTCCTAAGAGGCATCAAAACGGGGGGATCGGAGAGAAATCTCTTGATTTTGTCGAATGCCCCTTGGCATTCCTCAATCCAGCTCGTGGAAGCGTCTTTCTTAAGAAATTTAAGGATTGGCTCCACGATCACGGTTGATTTGGTTATGAACCTCCCAACGTAGTTCAACCTTCCCAAAAAACTCATGACCTCCTTTTTGGTTTTAGGCGGCAATAATTCCTGAATCACTTTGATTTTGGCAGGATTTAATTCAATGCCCCTGCGGCTGACTATGAATCCCAACAACTTTCCAGCGGGCACTCCAAACACACACTTAGTAGAGTTCAGCTTCAGATTGAACCTGCGAAGCCTGTCGAAGAACTTCAGAAAGTGTGTGGTTTGCTCCAAGCTCTCCTTTGACTTTATGATGACATCATCCACATAGACTTCGATCTCTCGGTGCATCATATCATAGAACAGGGTAGTCATAGCCCTCATGTATGTGGCGCCGACGTTTTTGAGGCCGAACTACATTACCCTGTAATGATAGGCTCCTTAATGGGTGATGAAGGCTATCTTTTCAGCGTCTTCCTCGCTCATGAGTATTTGGTGGTACCCAGCGAAACAATCTACAATGACTGCAGCTCGTGCTTGGTGAAGTTGTCTATCAGGATGTGGATGTTTGGGAGAGGGAAGTTATCCTTTGGACTGGCCCGGTTGAGATCTAGGTATTCCACACATATTCGGATCTTTCCGTCCTTCTTGGGCACTGGCACTATGTTGGCCACCCAAGTGGGGTAGGACATTACTTACACTATTCCTGACTCGATCTGTATTTTGACTTCATCCTTTATCCTGATACTCATGTCTGGTTTGAACATTCGCATTCTTTGTTTGACTGGGGCAAACCCTCCTTGATGGGCAATATGTGGGCCACTATCTCAGTGCTTAGTCCTGGCATATCTGCGTACGACCAAGCGAAGACGTCCACCTATTCCTTTAGTAAAGTTATGAGCTCGTCCCTTTGCGGGGATCTTAAGTGAGTGCTGATTCGTGTCTCCCTGACATCTTCACCGAGGTCGATTACCTCAATTTCGTCCATATTTGTCTTCTTTTCTTCCAACTCTTCTACCAGCCCTTCTGGCGTCATTGTCAATTCGTTGTAATCTTCGTACTCCTGTTGGTCACCTTCTTCGCTCATTTCATGGCATGTCATGACATTTTTGGCTTTTATAATGATTATTACTGAAAACGCGAGGTGAAGTAAAATCAGGTTTATTATCGGTTGTTATTACTTAATTATAAAAGAAACAGTTATTATTAACTAGTGAAAGTAGTGATTTGTACAGATCGAAGCTTTCATTAATTCAAAAGGGTAATTGATTACAACTGCAGTCCTGGTATGGAACAACATCGGACCATTTTCGTTTTAAAACACCGCAAAATATTTTTTAGAAAAGGGGGTGATCATTCAGGCCTCAGTAGATGTCACCGTTTTTAGCAAAAGGTTTTTTTCCAAGAAAAGTCCATCTCTCTACCGAGGAGCCAAGAGGGGGGTAGGTGTCCAATTGTTCAGGCGTTCCTCTGGCCTCAAGTTGCGTATGCTGGGCGTCTCCTGTCACGACCCATTTTGCCTAGGCCGTGTGGGCACTGACCTTCCCACCTTGGTAAGCGAACCCCCACCCAACAATGAACCAATACATGAAAGGAGGAAAATTAAGTAGCGAAATAGAATAAATACGTAAGTCTCATATATATATATATATATATATATATATATATGAGTAGTAGAAAATGCGGAAGACAATAAGCACCCCCAGGATCTAGTCTGAATAATATAAGAGCATCTAAGGAGAATAATACAATCTGGAGTACTAATATGTAATTGTCTATGTCTTTGAAATAAAAATTAGGACATATGATAGGAAAGTCTTCAAGGTCAGCGGACGCCATGCTCACCCTCGAACCTCAAGAAAAAGCTGAAGCGTTGATCAGCCACGGGTCATGGAAGTAGATCCGATCTGGTACTCTGCATTCATAAAAGAATGCAGCAAGTGAAGGTTAGTACAAACAACAGTACTAGTAGGCATCACCAGCCGACTAAGCATAGTTAACACAATTCAGATAATAAAGCAAATAAACCAACCAAACATATGACAATATAATCATAACGGAGTATCCTTCATCGCTTATGTAAAGCATCTAAACCCAAATATGTCAACTCTGAATATATCTGATCCAACCCAATCATCGCAACCCAATCACCAAGCATCTCAATCAAGTCACAATGCAATGCAGTGCGATAATGGTATGAATGCAATGCCATGCCGTACAAATGATGTGTACACATGTACTCCGGACAGAAATATCGACTTCTCAGTAGCACAACCCAGCGTGACTTGCGAAGTCTAAGTGCCACCCATCCCAAATCTTTTCCCAACAGACAGACGAGACCCTGGATCTTTCCCCACAGAGGGTTCTCACCGACACCACCTTGGGGGACCCGTAGAGTCCATGCACTAACGACGATTCCAGAATATCATCGGAATCGGCCATGCAAGAACGATGCCGGAATAGATCATTGGACATCGGCCATCTCACCATCACTCAAGTAAAAGAGTTGTCAAATATCAGTTTCACACAATCAACGATTCCGGAATTGAACCTCGGACATCGGCCATCTCACAATCACTCAAGTAAAAGAGTTTGTCAAATATTAGTTTCACAAATCAACGATTCCGAAATTGAAACTCGGACATCGGCCGTCTTACAATCATTCAAGTAAAAGAGTTTATTAAAATACCAGTTTCACTCCATTAACGATACCGGATCATCACCAGGTATCGGCCATGCATCGTGAATGAGTGAGAATGTATGCAATTAGTATATCAACATCAACAATCAAGTTCAATATCAACAACGATGGGGTACGCCAACAACATACCATATCACAATACCAACAGTGGTATGCCAACAACATATCATATCACAATACCAACTGTGGTATGCCAACAACATATCATAGTACAAATACCAACAACGGGTATGCCAATTCTATCCTAATCAAGACGATAACACAGAATTCAATATCTACCAACTACTCATGGCATCAAGACAACACAATAGAACAATTAAAGTACACATAACGGGGTGGCTAGTCCCAATACACATCATGGCCCAACCTAAGGCAATATCCAACCCGACTTCCTACCCGAAGGTTCACATGTTGTCTCTGACATTATAATCTAAATATGTGCTTCACTATACGAAGTCTGACCAAAGGTAAGCCATAACCTACATGGATGGCCGAACCGCAACACCAATAACTCACTCATTTGCCTTGCCCTTCCGCTGAACCTCGGAACCAAAGTAGTCTAAGCATAATTGAATTCTATGTTAGAAATCATGGAGAAGATACTAATATTGCCATAATTCAATTAGGTCAATTTCTAACCATAGAAATTGGGGAAACGGGCCCACAAGGGCAAAACGAGAAATTCAGGGACAAAATACCAACTTAAGTACTAGGTGATCATAACCCAACTACTTTTTTTTTATTTAACTAAAGGATTAGCCTAATTTCTGATTTCAAGCAAAACCCCCAAATTGGGTATAAACCCTAAATCTCCAAATCCGAAATTCAACGCTAAAAGTGGAAGATATATGCTTAATAAGCCTAGATTAGTCAATATCTAACATAAACATCACCAATTTATCATTAATAATCCTAGGGACAATGTTCTTCCAAAACCCTCTTTGAACCTCCATCACCATGGGTTTATTAAGGAAAAAGAGGAATCTAACATGATAATGGAATAAAGGAAGAATGAAGAAATGGGCAAGATTCACCTCAAAGATTCTTCTCCAAATATCCCTAAAAATGGTTTCTTCAAGATCAAATATTGAAATGGGACATAATGAGGGTCTAAGGGCTTTTAACACTTTATTAATGTCACTAGCTGCCTGTCACCCGCTTTAGAAGTACTGGGACTGCCCAGCGGTGCCGCTTCAGCCTTCACTTGACCGCTTCAGCGGTAGTGACCAGAAGTCATTGACCACTCCAGCGGCAGGGATACCGCTCCAGCGGTGCTGGTACCGTCAAAGCGTGCACCAGACACCAGAAAAAACCCAAAGTCTCACAATTCGATCCGATTTTTTGACTAGTTCCCGAGGCCATCTGCTCACATACCGTATACATAGACACACACAAAAACGCGCTACAATCGCACTCGTGGCCTCAGAATTCCCAACGGAGGTCTCGTTGACCGAGTCAACCCCCGATGCCTTAATTCCCATATCCCAAACCAAGTCCCGAAATGCATCCAAGTGCATTGGGAAGAGAACTAAATACACACCCAAGTACTAAACGACCATCCGAACCTCTCGAAATTGATGAAATTTTGAAAAGGGTCTGTTTATCCTCAAGTCAACCTCGGGTCAAACATTTTTCACTTGAAGCCTATATTTCCCAAAAGTTGCCCGAATTCGGTCCAGACACCCCGAAAAGCATGTCAATGGTCCCCTCGGGTCAAAAGTGCTATCAATGCTCGAAAACGGGTAGAAATACCCAAAAGACTATAACACATCAGATACCAGTTGAACCGTCGCTCGTCCTCGAGCGAAGAAAAGAAGGAATGTAGGGAAATACCTGAATCAGGGAACAACTGAGGATATCGGCTACGCATGTCGGACTCGATCTCCCAGGTAGCCTCTTCCAGGGGACGGTGATTCCATTGCACCTTCGCAGAAGCAATTTCCTTTGACCTCAACTTCTGAACCTGCCTATCCAAGATAGCGATAGGCTGCTCCTCATAAGTCAAATTATCATCAAGAAATATAGAATCCCAATGGACAATGTAGGTACCATCGGCATGGTACTTCTTAAGCATCGAAATAGGAAAGACCGGATGAACTCCCGCCAAGCCTGGCGGCAATGCTAACTCATAAGCTACAACACCAATACAATCCACAATCTCAAACGGAACGATATACCTGGGGCTCAACTTGCCCCTCTTACCAAACCTCATAACGCCCTTCATGGGTGAAACCTTCGCTAGAACTTGGTCACCAATAGCAAACTTCAAATCCCGAACCTTCCGGTCTGCTACATTTTTTGCTGACTCTGAGCTGCCAAAAGCTTGGCCTGAATAGCTTTCACCTTATCAAGGGACTCTCTCAACAGATTCGTGTCCTAAGGTCGAGCCTCGAACCCATCAAACCAACCAATCGGAGATCTGCATCTCTTACCATATAAGCCCTCAAAAGGCGCTATTCTGATACTCGAATAATAATTGTTATTATACGCAAACTCTACCAAGGGAAAGTGTTGATCCCAATAACCACCAAAATCAATAACACACGCTCTCAACATATCCTCAAGCACCTCAATGGTCCGCTCGAATTGGCCATCTTTCTGGGGATGGAAAGCTATACTAAAGTCCAATCGGGTACCCAACTCCTCATGAAATGCCCTCCAGAATTGGGAAGTGAAGATAGTACCCGATCAGACACAACAAAAATAGGAATCCCATGTAATCTCACAATATCTCGAATATACAACTTAGCTAACTTCTCCGCGGTATAAGAAACCTGAACCGGAACAAAGTGAGCGGACTTAGTCAACCGATCCACTATCACCCAAATAGAATCAAACTTGCCAAGGGTCCTCAGAAGACCCGTGATGAAATCCATGGTAATCCTCTCCCACTTTCACTCTGGAATAGGCCTCCTCTAAAGCACCCCATCGGGTCGCTGGTCCTCATACTTTACCTGCTTACAATTTCTACACTTAGCCACAAAATCAACAATATCTCTCTTCAGACGACGCCACCAATAGTGCTGCCTCATGTCACGTTACATCTTAGTCTCTCCCGGGTGGATGGAATAGCGAGAGCTATGAGCCTCAGATAAGATCAACTGAACCAAATCACCAACACGAGGAACGCACACGCATCCTCTAATGATCAGGATGCCCTCAAAATCAATCACGATTTTTTGGACTCCCCTCTCGAAACCCTATCTCAGATCTTGCTCAACTGAGCATCCTCAAACTGATGAGCCTTGATCCGATCCAATAATGATGACCTTACCTCTATACAGGCTAAGATCTTGCCTGGGGCTGAAATATCAAGATGGACGAAACTGTTGGCAAGAGTTTGAACCTCCATGTCCAACGGACGCTCGGAAATAATCAATCGAGCTAAACTCCCCATACTCACTGCCTTGCAACTCAAGGCATCGACTACCACAATTGCTTTACTAGGGTGATACAGAATAGAGATGTCATAGTCCTTCAGGAGCTCCATCCATCGGCGTTTCCTGGGATTAAGATCTCTCTGAGTAAACACATGTTGAAGGCTACGGTGATCGGTGAAAACCTCACAATGAACACCATACAAGTAATTCCTCCAAAGCTTCAAAGCGAAGACTACAGCTAGCAACTCCAAACCATGGGTAGGGTAATTTTTCTCATGAACGTTTAACTGACGGGAAGCATAAGCTGTCATTCTACCCTCCTGCATTAACCCCGCACCCAAACCCATACGGGAAACATCACAATAGATCGCGAAATCCTTACCTTCCACAGGTGAGGCTAGGATCGGGGCTATAGTCAAAAGAACCTTGAGCTTTTGGAAGCTCTCCTCAGAATCATCCGTCCACTGGAAGGGAACATCCTTCTGAGTCAATCTTGTCAGGGATGAAGCAATGGCAGTAAAACTGTCACGACCAAACTAGAGGGACATGACGGGCATCCGGAGCTAACCCACCGAGCACCTCTCATCGTACATTCACATTCGTATCTAGGTGAGCCACATGGCTTATCAACAAACTCTATGCCTCAATAATACCATTTCCAACGGCCTAAACACTTTTATATATCAACATCAACAACTACGTCCATATACATATACACAAGCCAATGAGGCCTAACAAAATGATATGCCAAAAGTATGAGCCGACAAGGCAAAAGACATCTACTATACACGACTGTCTACGAGCCTCTAAGAAGAGTGTGAAACATCATCATAAGTACGGGAATGAGCCCTGCCATGCCCATATATACACAAAATAATAGTACCCACAGCTGCAACTCTGGATCAAATGGAGCTCCTCTAACCAATCTCTGGATAAGCAGCCTAAGGATCAAGTCTATCTCCTTGTCCACCTGCGGACATGACGCAACGTCCCTAAAAAAAAGGGCGTCAGTACGAATAATGTATTGAGTATGTAAAGCATAATCAATAGCATAATTGAAGTATGAGAAATAACATAAGATAGAAGAGTCATGGGAGGATAGAGCCATTTATACTTATAGCGACGTTCGTCGTATTTGCTTACCCTCTTTCTAATGGGAACATTCCATTTCATACATTTATACTTATAGCAGTACCATACCCGACCATAGACGTTCGGTGTCTTACGTACCCGACCATAACAAAGTTCAGTGTTATACGTACCTGGCCCTACCAAGGCTCAGTGTTATCCATACCCAACTGCAGTGGTGTGTGCGCGGTAGGTATCATACCCGGCCACATAAGCTCGGTGTTCTTAATAATCATACTTTGATATATCTATCTATCTATCTATATATATATATATATATATAGATAGATAGATAGATAGATAGGTACATACGTATCCTCAACATCCTCATCATCGTCATTACTTCATTATATCCTTCCTTAGAGGTTCAACTATTATAGGATGAAACCAATGGTATCATGAGATTATCAAGAATCATTAGCCTTGGTAATTCTAAGGATGAAGACATTTTGGAAGACATTATGGAACTCATATGAAGGTATACGACAATGGGAACATGCCTTTATGAAGAAGGGTTAGCCTTACACACCTCTTTGTCTTCTTAACTACTTAACATTCACCGCCAAGGCTTGAGAAATCTACATTTAAAAGGATTCGTACCTTGGTTAAGCCTTAAAGATACTCTTAAATTCAAACTAGAACAATTCATGAGTTAACAAAAATTGGGCAGCATCTTCCCTATTTCATCGACTTCCACTATATTCCAAAACAACTCCCAAACAACCATAATAACATCCACAATATTATAATCAAGTAATCACATTCCATTAAGTCTTCAATATTCATTCTCGTATTCAACTTATACTAACAACTCCACACCAACCCTTTGCACATTTTCATACAACGCTTCCTCATCATCATAATTACCTTCCACAACAAGGTTATATCCATATTATACTAAGAATCATGATTCAAGTTAGCTTACTACTCAAACACATCATGAAACCTATATTTAAGCTTCATTTTCTACTTTTGTTCCTCATCCAAGTTATTCAACAGCTAAACATGCTTAATAACATGTAATAAACATGAAGACTAACCTTTTATCTCATAGGAATTAGCATTGAAGCAAGTTATGAACTTGTGTGAAAAGCCTAGCTTTAATACCCAAGTTAATCTTGAAGTTTACTAGCCGTGGTGAGCCTTCCAACACATGAACACCTTAATTCTTGCTATTTGATCTTTGTTTTCCCTTGGGTTTGAGTGGAATATTATTGGAGAAGGGTTTTCAAGCTTTGGAGAGTTTGGAGATAGTGGGGAAAATGAAAAAGAAGCAAGGGTCGTCCATGTATATAAAAAGAAAAATCTGACCCGACTCGGTTATATGGCCAATTGTACAGGCTGTATAAATTATACGATCCAATTGTACGGGCCGTATAAATTATACGGTCCAATTTTACGGGTCGTATAAATTATACGATCCAATTGTACGGACCTTATAATTTATACGGTCCAATTGTGCGGACCGTATAAATTATACGGTTAGTACAATTGGACCATATAATTCAACCAGCAAGTCACCCTTCTCTGGAAGCATTCTACGGACCATTATACGGGCCGTATAAATTATACGGATCGTACAAATGGCTGTACAAACAGGAATTAACCGAAACTCATCCTCGTCGATTTGTTTGACTTTCAATCCTTATGGAACCTTCTTAGCACTTATATAACACTTCATTAATCATACAAGAGGCCATATTGAAGCCCCTCAAGACATTGCTAAATACGCATCGAATCAACTATCATGAAAACCATTCCAAACACGACTTGCATTTCGCTTCCTTCAACAAACTTAGTTCCATTGATTTATATAACTTCAAAATCTTATAGCATGCTCTTAAAACTATTAGGTACTCTCCTTAATCTCATAAGGACCTCTTGCTCATCCTAAGCATGCATTAGTCTACTCACAAGACAACAACCCAAAATCTCCGAGATGTAACAAAAACCCTTCACAAAGCGACGGTAATAACTAGCCAAACCCATAAAACTACGAATCTAAGTGACAGTAGTGGGCCTTTCCCAACCCCTCACAACCTCGATCTTCTGTGGATCAACCATAATTCCTTCCTTAGACACCACATGTCCCAAGAATACTACAGAGTCTAAAGAAATCACACTTGGAAAATTTCACAAATAGGCTATATTTCTTCAGCAACCCAAGAATGGTATGATGATGGCTTTCATGCTCTTCTCTACTCTTGGAATACACCAAGATGTCATCAACAAACACAATCACAAAGGAATCAAGGAACGGTCTAAAGATGTCATTTATCAAAGTCATAAATGCAATTGGGGCATTGGTATGCTAGAAAGACATCACTAGAAAATCATAGTGGCCATATCTCGTCCGGAAGGTTGTCTTCGAAATATCCTCCACCCTGATCTTTAACTGGTGATAGCCAGAACGCAAATCAACCTTCGAAAACACCGAAGCACCCTGAAGCTGGTCAAACAGATCATCAATATGAGGCATAGGGCAATTGATCCGGATAGTGACCTTGTTCAACTAGCGGTAATTCATACGCATCCTCATAGTCCCATCTTTCTTCTTCCTAAATAACACAGGAGCACCCCAAGGAGAGACACTCGGTCTAATGAACCCCTTGCTCAATAAATCCTGTAATTGTTCCTTTAGCTCCCTCAACTCGGCAGGTGCCATCCGATATGGGTGAATGGAAATAGGACGAGTGCTTGGGTCCACCTCGATACAGAAATCAATGTCGTGATTCGGTGGCATACTCGGCAAATCCGACGGGAACACCTCCATGAACTCACTCACAATAGGGATAGACTCAAGGGGTGGAGATGCAACAGTCGTATCACGAACATGTGCCAAAAAGACTAAACACCCCTTACTTACTAACTTCTTCGCCCGAAGGAAGGAAATGATCTTCTTCAGAGCGGGAGGTTATATCCCGTATTTTTGTACGTTGGATTATTCGTAAGCTAATCGACATAAGTTCAAGGACAAGATTATTTTTGAGATTTGAGACAAGGATTTTTTAATCCCGTTTTTAATAAAGTGCACGATTTGTTGTAAATTTCAATTAGTGGAGAAATATTAGTGGAGATTAGGGATTAAATAACCATGATTAGATTATTAAGTGATGATTAATGGTTAATTAAACTAATTAATGGGCCAAATGGACCCCACTACAACATGGCCAAATCTGATTGGTCCATGCTATAGTGGGGCACGTGTAACAATTGTGGGCTCCATATATATAAGTCATTAGATGACTCATCTGATCACAACTCCATCTTCACAATTCTTGAAGCAAAAATGCATTGCACAAGCCATGGCAGCTCACGGCCATGGCTGTCCACAATCCAACTTTATATTTTGATAGAAAAAATTAAATCCCAAGGGTGTTTTACGTGCAAGGAGGCAGCAATATGAGAATATTGAATTGAGGAAGAAGAAGCGGTGCAATTGGTGCAAGTGATTATAGGATCTGTCCTAACTAATTTGAGGTAAGATTTCTTCTTCTTGTAATGTAATTGGAGTTAATGATGTTGTAATGGAGAGATTAAAGTGTAATAGATGAAATTGGAAGTAAGAAAATTACATGATTGTTGTTGGCGTTGTAAGAGGGCAGAATTGGAGTCGTTCTAATTGGATTAAGTTTGAATAGTGTTGTCATTATTATAGTATTGTATTGAAGGTAATTTGTTATGTTGAAGGGCTGGAAATATAGTTATAGATATGTATGGGTGCTGTTGTTCATGGTAATATTATACTCTTTTCCGGGTGTTTGTAATTTTACGAAGTAAAGATCGAAAATCGTATTTTTGATGTTGTAGTTTTGGTGAACTGTTTCGAACTTGTTGTTAAAATGATGTTGAAGTAGTTTTCTTGTGCATGGATGGTGGTTGATGTTGTTGTCGTGTTATTGTTGATATGGCTCGTAAATTTGGAAGAAAACAAGCGTATAAGATATCGTATAAGAAGCGTATGTTGGTCTGTTTGGTGTATAATCTTAGATGTTAATGATTTGGATTAAAAAAGGATTAAGAGAAGTTATTGGGTTGTTTGAGTTGTTTATGGGCTGGATTTTAAGGATTTAATATGATTATTTCTATTATCGTTGTTGTTGGTATTGTTGTGATAACCGGAGATTAATTGGAAGTTCGGGTTAGGCGAGTTATATAGAGAAAATGTTGCCCGATTTCCGTTAAGTTCTTAGCTAATCAAAATGCTAATCAAGGAGTATAAACTAAGGAGCGATTCCCATAAGTGATTGGTTGTAAATTTATAAGTTTGGAAAGTCATAGTTATTAACAATCTTTCATATTAAATAGGCTAAAGGGACGACGAAGCAAGCTTGGTTACGGTTAATCTATAACAGGCATGTAAAGCTATCCCTTCTTTCTTTTTGGCATGATCTATGTGAGACAAACAGACGACGAATGTATAAGCTCCAAAGAAACTCATATTCTTAGAGACACTAGTATGGCTAATGTTCTTGAATTCCCGAACCTATTTCATTATGTCTTGATACGTGTCTATGATTCTTGAAGTTCTATCTGATATAATCCATAGTGACATTCGAGGGGTACTTGACATGACAGTTGTCTTTGATACTTAAGTATTAGTTCATTCTGCTTATTCTATTGAGTCTCGGATGATGATTTAGTTTGCATATGGTTGCTCACTACTCTACTCGTGCATGTCGTTAATGTATCTTTCACCGAGTCCCGGGCCGGGTATGTTTTCGTGCACAGTATCACTGCATTGTTCACCGAGTCCCACACTAGAGGGCCGGGTACGGTATATATATATATATGATGATATGATGATATAATGATGTGATGATGGCACCGAGACCCCTGAAGGGCCGGGCATGGTATACATGTATACGACTTTATTCATCGAGTCCATAATGGGCCGGATATGGTATATGATATAGCTATGCATGATTTTCATTTCATAAGGCACAGGTACAGTGATTTCTTGATTGTCATACTTGTCTCCGGAAATCTCTATTTCAGTCATGATCCTCTTTATTGTATTTCATGCTTTATATGCTCAGTACATATCTCGTACTGACCCCCTTTCTTCGGGGGGCTGCGTTTCATGCCCGCAGGTACAGATACTCGATTTGGTGATCCTCCAGCTTAGGATTTCTACTCAGCTGTTTGGAGAGCTCCATTGTCCCGGAGCGTAGACTAATTTGGTGCAGATCTTTTGATGTAGACTTATGTTTATCCAGGGGTACGGCGGGGCCCTGTCCCGTCATATTTCACTATTGATACTCTTAGAGGTCTGTAGACATATGTGGGTTGTATATGGGTTATGGTCAGCTGTGTCTAGATGGTTTGCTTTGGATATTTCCGTGTATAGTGGCAGCCTTGTCGGCTCGAGTCCATAATGGGCCGGATATGGTATATGATATAGCTATGCATGATTTTCATTTCATAAGGCACAGGTACAGTGATTTCTTGATTGTCATACTTGTCTCCGGAAATCTCTATTTCAGTCATGATCCTCTTTATTGTATTTCATGCTTTATATGCTCAGTACATATCTCGTACTGACCCCCTTTCTTCGGGGGGCTGCGTTTCATGCCCGCAGGTACAGATACTCGATTTGGTGATCCTCCAGCTTAGGATTTCTACTCAGCTGTTTGGAGAGCTCCATTGTCCCGGAGCGTAGACTAATTTGGTGCAGATCTTTTGATGTAGACTTATGTTTATCCAGGGGTACGGCGGGGCCCTGTCCCGTCATATTTCACTATTGATACTCTTAGAGGTCTGTAGACATATGTGGGTTGTATATGGGTTATGGTCAGCTGTGTCTAGATGGTTTGCTTTGGATATTTCCGTGTATAGTGGCAGCCTTGTCGGCTTGCGTACTGTGTTATGTTGTGACTCCTCAGGAGACAGGTTTATGATATGTGGGGTTGTGAATCCTTCGTTGTTCTTACAAGTTTCCATATTGTCCTTAGTTTCAGTTTGACTATATTTAACAGGTTAGTATACGAGTATCCAGTTAGGGTATTAGTCATGGCCCTTGGGGTTGGGTCATGACACGGGACTAGAAGTACTTCTCCACTCAAGCCTAGGAATGCCCGGCATGGCTAAGGTGACTGTCTTGGCATGACAATCCAAGATCAAATGATAAGGAAAGAGCCAGGATATACCCAAAATAAATCAAAGTCCACCATATCAAGAATCATCAAATCTACCCAAGTGTCGTACCCCATAAAAGTAACCAAACAAGACCGGTAGACTCATTCAACAATCACAGAATCTCCGACCGGAGTAGACACATGAACAGGTATATCTATGCTATCATAAGGCAAATCCAAACCAAAGGCATGAAATGTAGATACATACGAATAAGTGGATCCAAAATCAAATAGCATAGATGATGCTTTATGACGGACAGAAATGGTACCTTAGATCACAGAATCTGAGGCCTCTGCCTCGATCCTACCAAGAAATGAGTAACAATGGGCTCTACCATGCCCAATCTGGGATCCCCTTTTCACACTCTGAGTACTACCTCTAGCTGGCTGGACCCACATGTAGAACGATGGGAAGTACTGCGACTTGATTGAGCACCGCCTCTCTAAGAAGTCCCACCTCGGCCACTGGATGATACAGGATTCCTTAGAGACTAATAATCCCGCCTAGGTTGGGGACCTCTCCTAGCAACATGCCTAACCTCTCCATAAGAGTAACAAGTAAGAGGAGTCGAATGCTGAAACACGGAAGTTGAAGACCCGGATGAAGCAGCCCTGTCGACTGGTTTGGAGAACGAACTCTTAGGAGCTCTTTGCCTAGGTGACTCACTAGAGGAAGCCGACAATGTCGAATGCACGGGATGACCGGAATAGGGTTGACGTGGCCTCAAAAATTGACCGACTCCCCTCAAACCAGTACCCCCAAAACTGCCAGTCTTATGCGGCCTCTTGTCACCACGACCAAAAGCACGAGCCTTAGCACCCTCAACCATAGAAGCATGCTCAATAATTGACTAGAAGGAAGCCCTCATAGAATTCATCTGAAGACAAGAAATATGTAGAGAGCTCACTAGTCCTTCAACAAAGCGCCTGATCCTATCGGCCTCAGTAGGGATCAACGAAATGGAATAATGAGCCAGATAAAGGAAACAGGTCACGTGGGACTCCAAAGACATGCCACTCTACTCAAGGTGTACAAACTTCTCCCTATGAGCCTCTCTCAAAGACTGGGGCACATACTTCTCAAGGAAGGCCCAGTAGAACTGAGTCCAAGTCAAAGGAGGAAAACCCCAAGTATGCACGCCACGAAATACCTTCACTACGTCTTCACATCGCAGCAAAACTGGTAGGACACATAATCAATGCCGTGGGTCTCCACTATCCCCATACGGTGCAGCAACTCATGCATATCAAGAATAAACTCATAGGCATCCTCATAAGAAATACCAGAGAACCTCGATAGCTCTAACTTCCTGAATCTCCCCACCAGGTTTTGATCAGCAACAGTCATAACAGTGCACTATATGGGCCTAATATCCTCACCAGGGATAGGTATCGCATTAATGCGAGGAGCCACAGTTGCGGCGGGATGTTCTGCTCGTATAGGCCCCTACTCAAGGGTCTACACTCCACCCCTAGTCTGTGAACCCCCGCTGGGAGCAGTAACACCGGCGGCCGCTTGCTGGGCATCAAGGTGAAGTAGAATCCTGGCTATGTGTCATGCACGGCTTGGGCAGAAGTAACCTCAGGCTATGTCCGTGTTAGGGCCACGCCATCATCTGCGGCCTGGTCTCTACTTGGCTGATACTCGGGCTCGGGAGATAGAGACTTCTCTCATTGCTATCCCACCGTAGGAGCTCTACCTCTAGTTGGGGCAGCCCCGCGTCCTCTCGTTCTATCGCGTCCTCTGGCTGTAGCGTGCCCTCGGGTGCCAACGGTAGCTGCGGGCTCTGGTACCGAACCTCGGGCCATAGTAGCTCGAGTCCTCACCATCTGTGAGGGAAGAGATAAGAGTCAAATACCAATTTGATCTTTTTGGATACCAATTTGAATAAAGTAGCACGACAGAAAGAAAGAAGGTGAGATTTCCTAAATGTCCTATAGCGTCCCGAAGATAAGTACGAAGCTCATCGTACCGATCCGCGAGACTCTACTAGACACTCTTTTGTATTAAAGACCGAGTAACCTAGGGCTCTAATACCATCTTGTCACGACCCATTTTACCTAGGCTGTGCGGGCACTTACTGTTAGACCTCAGAAAATTTCCCGTTGGTACGCAAGTAAATGAACTAGTGATGTGTGCGAGGAGTGCGAGTGTATAATGTTTCATGAGCAAAGTGCGTATATGGATGGGAATGATTAGAATGAAAAGTCGAGAAATGTGAAAAGTTGAAAGTTGGCAAAACTGCCCAGCGGTCGTAAAGTGCAAAATATGGACCGTAAAATGGAATACGGTCCGTAAACTGGCAGTCGTAAATTGGCATGCAAAAACTTCAACTTTCTGCCAGTCGAGTAAATGGTTAAAAACGACCTGGTGGATGGACTGTAAAGTGATTTACGGCCCGTAAACCATGGTCGTAAATCACCATGCATGCAGCCAAAGTTTTTGGTTCTGCTTAGGGTTAAAGACGACCACGAGGGACGGTCCGTAAACTGGAATACGGACCGTAAACCTCCATGGACGACCACTGTTCACCTCAGCACAGATTTTCAATTCATTAAATATGAGGACAAAGACTTGTTTTATTTCATTTCTACATTACACCACTTCTCTCTAAAACCTCTCTCTACATTTATTATACAAGTTTTCAAGGATATTTGAGGATCAACAACATAAAAAAAGGTGAATCAAGAGTAAGAACATCATCAAAGATCATCTAGGTCAAGAAATCCAAATGGAGAAAAACTAGGGTTTTGCTCAAAGTGGAGTATTATTAACCAAAGCTTGTTCCTACAACTTCTAAGGTAATATTCATGATTTTTACATGATGTTTAAGGTACTGACGAGTTGAACATGGATTGTAGAAAATATGGTCAAGTAGGTCATGAATGATGAATAGTGACATTTTGAGGAATAGTTTGAATTGAATCATGACTGTTGTTGTGTTGTGATATGAGTGTATTATAAATGGTACTAAGATCATGAACTAGACACTTTAGACGAATGGACGAAGTTGGATGTTATGACCATGAATATGGGTGAATTAGAGGCAAATTAAGGAATCTAGATAATGTGGATAATGTGAATGACTAATGGCCATTGTTATGATATTAATGAAGGTATGGACACTGGCATTGGAACGAAGCGTGCGAGTGTAGAATAGTCCGACGAAAAGGTATGTAAGGCTAACCCTTCTTTTATAAGGCATGGTTCCTTGGCCAAACTCTTAAATCCTCTATATGAGTATGTTGTATTCAAACGATTGACACTCCGAGCTCATAAGCTCACAATCCTCGATATGTGCTACGATTGTACTACGCACCCCATATGATGAGTAAGCATAAGATATAGACGTAGCGAAAATGATGATGATAGTGATGACGATGATAATAATAATGATGCTAAAGGTGCCTACGGGCTATTATACTTACATGTGCCTATGAAGGGCTATGATGACACCCCGAGCTTATAACGCCGGGTAGGATATATGTATATGAATATGCATAAAGTATGTATACGATTACGAAACGCGCGCACACCTCTGCAGATGGTACGGATAACCCTGAAGCCTTGGTAGGGCCTGGTATGAGTAACCTTGAGCCTTGGTTGGCCAAGTATGTATGAAACACCGATCCTATGAGGTCGGGTATGCTATGTAAAATGCTATGTATATGAAATGACTGAATATATAATATGAATATGAATGTGATAAGACTATGTATAAGAATACGAATAAGGATATGTATATGAATATGAGCACAAGTATGGTACGAGTACTATTATAGAATACGGATGATGACGTAGGTGTACAAATACGTATGAAAAATGGAAAGTCCTACGAAAGGCAGGTAAGTACTATGACGATGATATTATTGTCTCCCCTCCTACGCTATTTCATAGGTTGTTCATTATGCTTATATATCGATGTTGATCATGCTTTACATACTCAGTACATTCTTCGTACTGACGTCCTTTTGTTTGTGGACGCTGCGTCATGCCCGCAGGTGCACAGGGAGACAGACTTGATCCATAGCTGTCTATTCCGAGATTACATAGAGAGCTCCATTTCCTTCGGAGCCATATCTTTTGGGTACTCATTCTTTTTTTTATATAATTATGGGCATAGCGGGGTCCTGTCCCGCTAATGTGATATATGTTATACTCTTAGAGGCTCGTAGACATGTGTGTGTGTGGGTAGATGTGTTTGGCCTTGTCGGCCTATGTTTTGTATATCATTTTGTCGGCCACGTTGGCCCATGTACATTGATGTGACATAGATGCCTACGATGATATAAATGTGTTGTTGTCCAAATGGGACTAGTTGACGAATGAATAGAAATGCATGTATAATTATGTGGCTCACCTGGATGTAAGAATACGAGTAAGCTAAGAGGGTGCCCGGGTGGGCTAGCACCGGGTGTTCATCGCGGCCCCGAGTCGGGTCGTGACACTTACCTTCCCACCTTAGTAAGCGAACTGTTGCACCCCGTAGTTCTGTACGTTAAAATTTATAAGTGTTGGTTGTTTTAAGTAGGGACTCTGGAGTTTCCTTCAAGGATATATATATATATATATATATATATATATATATATATATTATTGTATGCATTTATCTTGTGGTTATGAAGGTTTAGTTCATATAATGAGCTGTGGGAGAATTGGAGAGCAAGTGAATTAAGGAAACTAAGTTCGTATGAACTTTGGAGAAAATAAGAAGGGCAATTTATATCCGATTTGGAGAAAGAATATCTTTTAGTATATGAGATGTTTTGAGGCAGAACAAAATCCTAAATTGAAGTACATGAAGTATAGTTTCCAACGCAACAAACCGCGTATCAATCCGGCATCAGAATCAAACATTATGAGCATTTTAAGACAGACTGCCAGAGCAAGGAATTAACCCTACGCGAACGCGCCAGAAGGTGGCGCGAACGCGCAGAGGAGAACCTAGCAACTTAGCGCGAACCGACTCTAGCCAAGTATAAAAGGGGGTTTACACCCTTATTTTCAGACCAAACACCCCTCTAAAGTTCCCAAATATTCTGGAACTCTTCCCCAACTTCCATTCACAAAATTTTAACGCGAATTAAGTAGAAATCTCCAGATTTAAGTTCAGACAGCGTATGGTTGCGATTATAACATCATATTGCGGCAAATCTAGGCTTGGATTCAAGGTGAATATTGAAGATATTGCTACTCTAGCAAAGAATAAGGTATGAATCTCTCCTTATCAATATCAACTATTGTTTATTTATGGAGATGAAGTTATTAAATAGTCGCATAACAAGTTGGTTAGTTGAGAAATTTGGAGAACATCATGTGGGTTGTTTTATGGAGCATATTGGTGGTGATAATGTTGTTGTTGATGTTGGTATTATTGTTGTTGTTGGTTGTTGGATTATGATTTCGGGCTAGGCTCATCAACAGAGGAGATGCTGCCCGAATTTCGGCAGATTCTAAACGGAATTAAATTGAAGGCTTAAGATGAGCATATTTTGTTTTTTAAAATAAATTGTGTTCTAGCAGGCCAGGCCTGTTAGAACTTTTTATTAATAAATGTATAATGTAAAAAACAGTCTATTACAGCATGTCTATAATATGAACTAGCTAAAATTAAAAAAAAAAAAAAGAGACTGTTCTCCATTTCTATCCTGTGAGCCTAAACTAGTATGCACTTTGTGATCATGTTGAGTCAGCTTTGATGATAGTCCAAATCTGTGCACACACCATATTATGATCCATACATGTAGTATCATTGTTGATGATTAAGCTGCTGAATCCTCCTTGTTCTAATCCTCAGTTGAGGCAGTTGTGATTTGTCCATATTGAGAATTCTTCTTCCTTCTGGTGGCATGAGCATAAAGTCATGTACTTTGATCTCTGCATGATCCAAACCCTGATTTGCTAGAAAGTCTGCCAATATGTTGCCTTCTCTGAAGATGTGATTAATCTGTACCTGTATTGCTCTCATGTCCTGTTTGATCTCTTCAATCTGATTTCTCAGTTCCAATGGAGTGATCCATGTATCTTGTAAGATGCTTAGAAGGACAAGCGAGTCAGTCTCCAGCTGAACCTGTTGTATGTTGTGATCTTTACAGAACTTCAGTGCCTGTTTTATAGTCTCAGCTTCAGCTTCCACGTTTGTTGCTATTCCCATTTGTTGTGCTTCAGCATAAACCAAATCCCCATTACTATCTCTAATGCAGAATCCATATGAACTGAGCCTAGGATTGCCTCTACTTGCCCCATCTGTATTGTATTTTAGTCTCCCTGAAGGTGGAATTCTCCAGACCACCTTAGCATAATAAACTTTTGGTTTATATCTACTAAGGTGTTGATGCATATTTTCCCAATCACCAGATACATTATGCAGCTATGGGAATCTCTTCCTTGTCAGTTGATGTAGTATGTGTTATACTTGTTGTTTCAGTCTGTAGAAAGGAACTGATCCTCCATGTTTAATGGAGTTTCTTTTCTTCCATAATGACCACATGATCACTGCAGGCATTGCTCTATACATAGACTGCAATTTTGGCTTTGTCTCAGCAGACCACCATGCCATGATCATTTGATGTAGACCAACTCCATCTGTGGGGATACCTACACAAGAAGCAACGAACTTCCATAACTTGACAGCTATGGAAGATGTTAGAAATAAATGACCTACAGTTTCCTCTTTATGCTCCTCACAGCACTAGCATCTTGATGGTATATTGATTATCATCCTTTTCAATATATCATCTGTAAAGATTCTCCCTTTCCACACTCTCCATATGAAAAAACTTATCTTTATTGGCAAACCTTTCTCCCACATGAACTTATAACTTGTTTGTTTGCTCTCTCTGTGTCTGAGAAACTCCCATGCAGATTTAACTGAAGATCTGCCATTTGTTTCCAACATCCAACATGGTTCATCATCTTCTTCTTCAATTGGTACTTTGATATTTTCCTTGATATGTTGACCCAATTCCTGATCTAGAGTGACTGTTAACAGTTCCATGTTCCATTTCTCATTCTTCACAAACTGTCTAACCTCTATTTTTTCTTCTCTAGTAGCATCAGGAATGATATAATATAATGCCCCAAGCCTTGTCCAATTCTCATACCAGAAACTTGAAGTTCCATTTCTCAGATACCAAAAGATCTGTGGCTCAACTGCATCTCTTATATTCACCATCTTCTTCCAAGTGTGAGATCCTCCTCTATCTACTGCCATAGTAGGATGCCATTTCTTGCAGTATTTGTTCAACATGTAGCTACCCCATAAGCTTCTTCCACATCTGAAATTCCACCATAATTTAGAAAATAATGCATTAGATATATCAGTTAGTGATCTAAGACCAATCCCTCCTTCATCCTTTGGTAGACATAATTTGTCCCATGCTACCCAATGTTTGCTTTTCACTCCCACTGTATTGCTCCAAAAGAATTTTGCAAAAATCTTGTGCAACTGCCTTATCACCCTAGAAGGAGGATTCATGGCTGACAGTAAGTATACTGGCATGGTTTGCAACACATGATTGTCCAGCACATATCTACCTCCAAAAGATAACAGTCTGTTTTGCCAAAACAGAATCCTTTTCATCACTTTTTTGATCAAATCCTCATAATATATCAGTTTCCTTCTTCCACAAAACACTGGACAACCTAAATATGTGAAAGGAAAGGCTACATTTCTCATCTTAGTATGTCTTTTAATCCTGCTATTAAGTCTGGCAGAAACCTTGTGATGAATATAGTAACACTTTTATCAGTATTGACCAGCTGTCCTGAAGCCTCTCATAATTCCTCAATCTCCTCATCATTTTCTTTAAAGAGTATCCATCCCCAGAACAGAATAACATTGTATCATCAGCATAAGATAAATGATTGATTTGAGGACTCCACTTTGGCATTCCATAGCCTATGAAACTTGGCTTCTCATGTAACTTATTCAGACTCCTTGTTAAGACCTCTGCTGCAATAATGAACAATGTAGGAGAAAGTGGATCACCTTGCTTTACCCCCCTACTTGATCTGAAAAAACCATGACTTTGACCATTGATTAATACTGAATACCAGTTGTTTGAAAGCAATCTCCATACTAAATCAATGAGAACCTCTCCAAACCCAAACTGTCTTAATACTTTAGTCAAAAAAATCCAGGAGAGTCTATCATATGCCTTTGCCATGTCTAATTTGATCACCACATTAGTATGTTTAGCTCTCAAATTAATATCTCTGATGATCTCCTGCGCCAGTAATATATTTTCTGCAATGCTCCTCCCTTTCACAAATCCTGTTTAATTTTGAGAAATAATATTAGGAAGAACCTTTGCCAATATATTCTGCAGTATTTTTGACAGTATATTATTGGACAAGGAGCTGAGACTGATAGGCCTCATATCACTGAAAGTAGTAATCACCTCCTTCTTTGGCAATAAAACCATATTAGTATGTGTGATGAATTGTGGTATCTCAGATCCACAAAAGAAAGCTCTAACCATTTGAATCACATCCAGCTTGATAACCTCCCAACACTTCTGATAAAACTGTCCTGTGAACCCATCAGGCCCACTAGCACTGTCCCCATTGAGTGAGAACACAGCCTCGTTTACTTCACTTCCAGATGGCAACTCCTCCATATTCTGTTGCTGTTCTTCAGTTATCAGCTTAGGAATATTTTTCAACAATGCATAATCCCCTCCTGAATTTTCTTCACTAAACTGTGACTGAAAGAACCTGATTGCCTCAGTACCAATATCTACTTCATTTTCCAACCATGTACCAGAAGGATCTTGTATTCTTTTCAAAGTTAATTTATTCCTCCTACCCCTCACATATGAATGGAAGAATTTTGTATTTCTATCTCCATTATTGAACCATTTCATACCAACTTTCTGCTTCCAATACTCCTCCTCCAGGTGTAAAAATCTTGTTAGTTCAGCCTGTGCTTGATGTAACAGCATTTTATTCTCCCTTGAAGCATTATTTTCAAACTGCAACTCCTTCACCTTTATACTATCTTCAATATAAGATGAGCATATGATATTGAGCCTAACAACAGTATGAATGGTTTATATGTAGATTTATGAGCTTGGAAGGATAAGCGTTGAGTGGCTAAGGAGATCGAAAGGTATGTTAAGGCAAGTCCCTTTATTTCAAAAGGCATGGTTCCTGTGTTATGATTCCATACATATTTCCATAACATTCTTACTTCCAAAAGTTAGAAGTTCATGATTCTTAAAGGCTTCTGATGATGTTAAAGATAAGATGTTTTCTATGGTGATCATGATGATGGTGATTCCATTCTAGAAATTCCAAAGCTCTTGGGTTTGATGCTATTATGAGATTATTAAGTTATTTCATGAATTCCTTGACTTTATTCTTTGTTGTTAATCTCACCTTATTATAATTTTTCCTTGAAGGTGAGATATAGCGATGATGATTGTTCCATAATATAAATCGGAGGTTACCGACCATACATCACTCCGATAAGGTGATAAATTTTACTTGGGCTCTCATGCATGCTACTTATGTTATATGTGTATAATATATATATATATATATATACATACATATAGGGCTGCACATTCCGCAGCAATGCATTATATATATGGATCGGGCTGCACGTTCCGCATCAATGCATTATATTTATGGATCGGGCTGCACGTTCCAAATCATTATTATGTATATATGAAGAAATTTTCTCAAAAAGGTTAAGCATGTATTATATCCGTCTTACAAGGCAATCAGATGCACATGTTATCTCTTTATTTTCAAGTTATGTCCCATATTTCTTGTTATGTTGTTATTTATGCCTTACATACTCAGTACATTATTTGTACTAATGTCCTTTCTTGTGGACATTGTGTTCATGTTCGCAGGTACACAAGTAGATGGACCTAATCTTTAGGAGCTCCATCAGCGGAATCTCAGAAGCATTCCAGTTGTTTCGGAGCCACAACTATTGGTACTACTCGTTTGTGTACATATACTTGGGTATGGCAGAGTCCTGTCCCGTTCTTATGGATTTGTGTATTCTATTTAGAGGCTCGTAGAAAAATATATGTAACTAGATGTTCCTTAGCTTTATCAGTTCTTGTTGTGGTATAACATTTGGTAGCCTTATTGACTGATGCTTAAGGCATCGTTGCTGATGACTGTACTAAGTATAATATTCACGAGGTGTTTATGTGGCCCACCTAGAAAGGATTATGGAATATTAGACCAGAGATGCTCGGTAGGCTAGCACCGAGTACCCGTCATGGCCCTTAGTTGGGTCGTGACAAAAGTGGTATCAGAGCAGTTCGTTCTGGGGCGTGTCTACCAGTTGTGTCCGGTAGAGCCTATTTATTGGTGTGAAGCGCGTCACACTTATAAACAGGAGGTTGTAGGGCATTTAGGAATGATTGACCTTTCTTTCTAATCTTAGATCGTGTGATAGAGCCATGTTAGCAGGATTCCCTTCTTCCTAATCGTGTATTATGATTTCAGCAATGCCTATGAAGAAGAAAGTTGTAGCGGGCCAGAAGGGAAAGACGGTGGCCGAAAGGAGGACTGAATGGGAGCCACCGACAGAGATAGAAGAGGATAAGTCCCATAATAAGGTTCCATCTCAGACCTCTCCTACTCTACCCCTACCAGAGGAGCATAAAGGGGCATCAGCTCCAGCCCAGTACCTCCAGTTTCTCCACTAGATACCCTGAGCCAGCAGATGAATAAGGCTATTCAGTTACTGACCCAGTTGGTTGCCGCTCAGGCTCAGCAGCAGGGCGCAGTCCAAGGTGATAGAGCGGACAGTGCAAGGGCCCGTGATTTTATTAGTTTGAATCCTGTAGAATTTTATGGGTCAAAGCTAAATGAAGACCCAAGGGCTTTATAGATGAGATGCTGAGGACGTTGAGACTAATGCATTCTTCTGATACTGAATCAGTGGAATTGGCTTCCAATAGATTGCAGGATGTAGCCGTTCACTGGTATAACAC
Source organism: Lycium barbarum (assembly GCF_019175385.1). Classification (NCBI taxonomy): domain Eukaryota; kingdom Viridiplantae; phylum Streptophyta; class Magnoliopsida; order Solanales; family Solanaceae; genus Lycium; species Lycium barbarum. The sequence goes on along the minus strand of NC_083344.1, from coordinate 15,497,378 downwards.
TTTGGTGTCTTTGAGAGGGGCAAACGCACTTCCCCCAGCATGGCAAGAGTTCGTGGATTCCTTCCGCCAACATTATTTACAACCGGAGGTTCGACGGGCCCCAGTCGATAAGTTCTTAAATCTCAAGCAAGGGAATATGAGTGCTTGGGAATATAGTCTCCCCATTAATTCTCTGTCTAGGTATGCCCCAGCCATAGTAGCTGACATAGGAGATCGTGTACATCAATTCATGAGTGGGTTGGGGCCACATTTGATTAAGGAGTGCTTGACAGCCTCGCTCTAGGACGGAATAGCTATTGCTCGTATTTAGGCCCATGCTCAAAATTTAGAGGAATAGCAGCAGCCGCAAAGGGGAGAACATGATTTGTATAAAGAGTATAGTAAGAGGGTCAGACCTTCCAGTGCTGCTAGCGAGTTTAGAGGGAGTCAAGGGAAGCAGTATTCCAGGCATTCAATACAATCAGTGGCCAGTGCACCTTCTCGATTTGCGGGCAAGAGATTTGATCTCCTTATTTATTCTAGACAGGGCCAGGGCTCCAAAGTTTTAGGTTTCTAGCATAGGGATGATTCAGGCCGGGTGAGACCACCTTCACCCCGATGTGCTCATGTGCTAGGCCACACTTTGGACAGTGCCACTTAGGTTTAGGTGCTTGTTACGCCTGCAGTTGGGTTGGTCATATGATGTGCAATTGCCCATTAAGGAATGGCAGAGATAAGGCTCAGCCTACAGGATTATCCGGTGGTTCTTCATCATCCGTACGCCCGATAGGGAAAGGTTCGCAGACACCAGTAGGTCGTGGTAGAGGTAGAAGAGGAGCACCCAGTTTGAGTGGTCCTTAAAACCGTATCTATGCACTAGCTGGACGACAGGATCTTGAGTCGTCCCCCATGTTGTCAGATGTATATTCTCAATATTCTCTCATGATGTAATTGCGTTGATTGACCCGAGTTCTACATTGTTATATGCTACTCCTTATATCGCTGGTTGGATTGGGGCGAAACTTGAGTTGATTAAACCTTTCAAAGTGTTTCATTAGTAAGACGTCAGTATGATTAGATGGGAGTTGTAACTTCTTCTTGAAGTAAGAGGTGGAAGGTATAAGTATATATTTATGTATGGCCCTTGAGTATAAATAAGCTAATAATTTATGAGCACAAAAGGGTAGAAGAGGTAAGAGAATGATGTGCGTGTTAAAAGAGCTAGATATTGATAAGGGCCTTTTATTCATATAAAGTGTATGGCCAAGGAAGTCATACAGAGGTATGAGTATAAGGCTATATGGATGTAAGACGAAATTAGGACTAAGGAATTGGTTATGTAATGGTAGATGAATGAGTTGGAAGTCGCGAATTGATATAAGATATACATTTCATTAGGAAGATGGGTTTGTAGTTTAAGGGAGGTTTGTCTAAAGACTAAGCGTTTATGTGGCAAGGAGAAGGAGGAACATTACCAAGCAGGGCAGAATTTGAGATAGGGAAAGCGAACAATGGAAGAAAGGTGATCTTAGAAGAACAGTAAGGAAACTATGAAGATACTTTTGATGAAATCTTAGGCCCATCAAGGATCAGTATGTCTATGAGGATATGTGACTCGTTACAAATATGTACAACCGATCAGATAAATTTAGACGGCGAATAGTTATGATTCAGATTGGTTACGGATTCTCTGAGAGTGTGTACTTGCAAGGAAAGAAGAACTAATGGGATGTTAAATATAGAATAATGGGCTAACACCCTAAGGGGGGAGAAACATGAGACAAACAAGTATTGGACCAGAAGTAGGCCTTGCTAAAAGATGGAAATATGGCAATAAAGGAATTGGAAACCACCATAAAGGGATAATACACTAGCAGGCTAATAAGGTGAAATGACAACTTGATGATAACCATAACCAGCCAATCATGTGCATGACCAAGTAAAGTGTTACACCTCGAAAAAATTTTCGTTGATGCACAAGTGAATAGACTAGTGAAGAGCATGAGTATACGGTATTTCGATAAGTAAGGAATGATATTTTATGGCACTAATTAAGATTTCGAAGATGTTAGAGATAGGGGAAGAAAGTTTGCCAGGAGAAGGCAAGGCTTACGATAGGTATCGAAAAGGAATTGCGAGTAACAAGTTAACAAGGATTTAATGATGCTTTGGAGAATAGTTATAACATCCCTTAGATTGCTAATGAGGTGATAAACAAGTGCTAAGAAGGTTCCGTAAGGATTGGAGATCAAACGAGTCGACGAGAACGAACTTCGGAACACTGGGGTTTATATGGCCAAACATACTGGCCGTATAAAACATACGGACCGTATGTTGGACCGTACAGTCAGCCCATATTGTAACCCTCCTCTGGACCAAATCTACGGCCAGACATACGGTCAGTATAATTTATACAGACCGTATGTTGGTCCGTAGAATTGGTCGGGACAGATTTGGTTCATTAAATAAGGGATCCAAGTTTCATTTCATTTCATTTCTCCATCACACTCCTTCTCTCTAAAACATCGCTCTACATTTATTCCACAAGAATTTAAGAGGTATTAGTGATCAACAACATAAACTAAGTGAATCAAGTGAAAGGAAACCCATTGAGGATCATCCAAGTCAAGAAATCTCATTAGAGATGAACTAGGTTTTGGCTCAAGTGAAGTATTTCCACCCGAAGTTGTTCCTACAACATATAAGGTAAGATTTATGGTATTTCCATGTTGTTTAAGGTATTTGAAATTTGAAACACTTGGATTGTAGAAGGATATAGAAAAATGGGTCATGAATGTGGAATAGTGTCATTTTGAGTGATAACTTGAATTGAGTCATGATTCTTGACGTGTTGTGATATGGATACGTTATAAATGATGTTAAGAACATGGGATAGGCAATGTATATGAACGAACATAGTTGTGTGTTATGACCATGGATATGGGTGACTTGAAGTGAATTGAAGAATATGGACAATGTAGGAGAATAAAGACTATTGATATGATATTGTGAATGTATTATTGACGTTTGGGAGTTGAATTACGATATGGAGGAATGTCGTATAAATAGATGAAATGCTGTCCGATTTTCTCTAGCCTTAGTCATGTATGCTAGCTATCGGTTTTCTAATGATAGTATAACTTTAATGAAGGTAAAAACGCGAGCGTTGGAGGAGAACATGCAAGTGTAGAATAGTTGAATGGAAAGGTATGTAAGGCTAACCCTTCTTTCATGAGGCTTGGTTCTTTGGGCTAATCATCTAAATCTTTTATAAGTCTATGATGTTCTTCAAATGATACTATCCTTAGAGCTATTAAGCTCATGATTCTCGATATGTTTCGATTGTCCCAAGTTCCTCATATGACGAGTAAGCCTATAAAGATAGACGTAATGAATGACGATATTAGTGATAATGATGTTGATGACGACTATAATGGTAATGATGATGATGATAATGATGCTAAAGATGCTTATGAGCTATTATGTCTATGTATCTATCTATGACTATTATGGAACCCCGAGCTTATAAGCCCGGGTAGAATATGTATATATTTGTGTAACGCGCACACCTCTGCAGTTGGTACGGATAACCTTGAAGCCTTGGTAGGGCCAGGTATGTGTAACCTTGAGCCTTGGTTGGCCAAGTATGTAGGATTACCGAGCCTAGTCATGGTTGGGTACGTGAAACACGGATCCTTTGTGGTCGGGCATGCTATGTATATGATATGGTTATGTATATAATGTAGATATGAGTATGAATACGAATATGATACGAATATGATACGAATACGAATAAGACTATGTATGTGAATACGATTATGGACGCAATGTAAGTGAGTACGGATATGGATATGGACGAATGAACACAAGTACGCGTTAGAAATGGAAAGTCCCTATGAAAAGCAAGTAGGTGCTTATGACGATGATTCTACTATCTCCCATATTATGTTATTTCTTATGCTTCTTATTATGCTTCGATATTGATATTGATCATTCTTTACATACTCAGTACATTCTTCGTACTGACATCCTTTTGTTTGTGGACGCTGCGTCATGCCCGCACGTGGCCGGGGAGACAGACTTGATTCATAGCTACATTCTCATGGACTACATAGTGGAGCTCCATTTTGATTCGGAGCTATAGGTTTTGGTATTGATTCTTTTGTGTACATAATTATGGGCATAGTGGGGTCCTGTCCCGCCTATATGATATGAAATACTCTCCTTAGAGGCTCGTAGACATGTGTATATAGTTAGATGTGTTTGTCCTTGTCGGCCTATATCTTGGATATCATTTTGTTAGCCTCGTCTTATGTACATTGATGTGGGCTTAGTCGCTAATGTTGATATAATGGTGTTGTTGCCCAATAGGATTCGTATGATTGATGAATAGAAATGTATGGTATAATATTTGGCTCACCTAGATATGAATATAAAGGTATGTTAAGAGGTGCCCGGGTGGGCTAGCGCCTGGTGCCTGTCGCGGCCCTCCGGTTGGGTCGTGACATAAAGATTGAAAGGGAGTACACTAAGGAAGAAGAAATTACTCAGAAACTCAAGATAAGAGTGTAATAGAAAGTTCAAAAATGAAGAGGCAGAGAAGGATTGACTATGATGGTATTCGAAGTAGATAGTAGACTAAGATAAAAGTTAAGTAAAATAGCCACTAAGAACAAGAGGAAGGATAATATGCTAACAAGTCTGGTCAAGAAACAAAACATTGATAACAGGGGATAAGAGTCTTGGTAAGGAGTGCAGAAATTTGATCACAAAGGAAATAGGATAAATATACGAGGGATATGTATAAATATGAATAAGTTATGGTATTGAAGGGAAGATAAGAAGAGGATAAGGATTGGCAAGATATTGGAATAATTATGACGCCTGACTATGGTAAAACTACCTAATAAAGGGAGATTACCAAACAGTGTGAGCTGGGCAAATGAAAGAGCGGGTCGTGGAAAATAGATGTGATAGTACTTCGATTACGACAGTATTGAAATAAGGAGATTATTGAACAGGGGATTCGAGATATTCTGGATGTAGTATAAGAAGTACCGATAGCCCTGATCGAGTATAAAGAGCCTTATTAAAAGGAAAAAGAAAAGCAAGAAGCCCAGTAAAGCATATGGTGAAAGGAAATTTTCGTGTTATATTAACTGGAAGATAAAATATCATAAAGATCGATTCAATCGCTATAGAAAAGCAAGGGATACTATATTATCAGTTTCTGAGGTTGTCCTTAAGATAAGAATGATAAGTTAAACTCTAAGAGGATTAAGGTATGGAATATCTGTAAAGCGTAAGAAGGATACATAAAAGTCAAACGATTAAGAGTTTCAACCATACGAAAAGGGATAAAAGCATGTGGTAAATACTGGGTGCACGAACATATAAAAGTATAAGCAATAGAGGTTAAAGAGACAATAAGGATGATAAAGTATGAAGGACTAGTAGACAAATAGGTGATAAGGAAAAGGGATGACAGTCAGTACGAGTATAACTTTTATCCATAGGAAGAAGAAGAATAATATCCTAGAATTAATTGAGCAAGAAGTTCAATAAAATCGAGAGTACACCCATTGATGATAGCCTACGGTAATAAAGAGATACCCAAGGAATTGTGAAGCTATGAATATAGAGTCCATAGGTATGTAATGATAATGAGCTAGTAGTTGTACGAGGAAGAACTACATATGTATTAAGAAGAAAAACCATGCTATTGCTTTTATAAAGAAGCCAAGGAATCCAATAAAGATTAATCATCAGAAATTGAGGTGCTCTGTAGTGTAAATGATCATTGAATATTGTTGTAGTAAAACTAGGAATGCTAGAGATTCAGTGTGAGAAAACCCAAAAGGGGTAACGAAAATACCAGCTAGTTGGAAAACTCGGTCAGCGCCAGTACAACCGAACGGTATGTAGACAAGAAATGATGTAACTTCTCCCCCGAAGAGCTCCAGACAGAGACACCAGCACCCTCAGGTATGTAATGCTTCTTTGAAGGGTTTCTTGGTCTTTCGTGGCCAGTATGGATATTGATGTTGTAGCCCTGTGAGGCAATTGTATATTTTGGGTTGTTGTGACAGGATGGTAGTGGTACAATTACAGGAGAAACTCTAGCAAAAAATTTCGTAGAAATTCCTAAGGGCTTAACATTTGAGGACGAATGTTTTTTAAGGGGGGAACAATGTTACACCACATAGTTCTGTACGTTGAAATTTATAAGTGTTGGTTGTTTTAAGTAGGGACTCTGGAGTTTCCTTCAAGGATATATATACGATTGTATGCATTTATCTTGTGGTTATGAAGGTTTTAGTTCATATAATGAGCTATGGGAGAATTGGAGAGCAAGTGAATTAAGGAAACTAAGTTCGTAGGAACTTTGGAGAAAATTGAAGTGTAATTTTGGTCCGATTTGGAGAAACAATATCTTTTAGTATATGAGAAATTTTGAGGCAAAGCAAAAGGCTAAATTGAAGTTCAGGAAGTCTAGTTTTAAATGCAACAAACCGCGCATCAATCCGACATCGGAATCAAACATTATGAGCATTTTAAGACAGATTTCCGGAGTAGGGAATTAACCCAACGAGATCATGCCAGAAGGTGGAGCGAACACAAAGAGGAGAACCCAGCAACTCAACGCGAACGCGCCACAAGCCAGTGCGATTCGCTGAGCAATTTTTGAGTCGGTGCTAACTGACTTTAGCCAAGTATAAAAGGGGGTTTACCCCTTTATTTTCAGACCAAACACCCCTCTAAAGTTCCTAAATATTCTGGAACCCTTCCCCAACTTCCATTCACCAAATTTTAACGTGAATTAAGTAGAAATCTCCAAATTTAAGTTCGGACAACATATAATTGTGATTATAATATCGTATTACAGCGAATCTGGGCTTGGATTCAAGGTGAATATTGAAGATATTACTTCCCTAGCAAAGAATAAGGTATGAATATCTCCTTATCAATATTAATTTCGGTTTATTTACGGAGATGAAATTATTAAATAGTCACATAACAAGTTGGTTAGTTGAGAAATTTGGAGAACATCATGTTGGATGTTTTATGGAGCATATTGGTGGTGATAATGTTGGTATTGTTGTTGTTGTTGTTGGTTGTTGGATTATGATTTCGGGCTAGGCTCATCAACAGGGGAGGTGCAGCCCGAATTTTGGCAGATTCTAAATGGAATTAAATTGAAGGCTTAAGATGAGCATATGACATTAAGCCTAACAATAGTATGAGTGGTTTAAATATAGATTTATGAGATTGGAAGGATAAGAGTTGAGTGGCTAAGGAGACCGAAAGCTATGTTAAGGCTAGTCCCTTTCTTTCAAAAGGCATGGTTCCTGTGTTAGGATTCCGTACATATTTACGTAACATTCTTACTTCCAAAAGTTAGAAGTTCATGATTCTTAAAGGCTTCTTATGATGTTAAAGATAAGATGTTTTCTATGGTAATGATGATGATGATGATTCCATTCTAGAAATTCCAAAGCTCATGGTTTTGATGCTATTATGAGATTATTAAGTTTATTTCATGAATTCCTTGACTTTATTCATTGTTGTTGATCTCACCTTATAATAATTGTTCCTTCAAGGTGAGATATAGCGATGATGATTGTTCCATAATGTAAATCGGAGGTTACCGACCTTACGTCACTCCGATAAAGTGATAACTTTTACTTGGGCTCTCATGCATGCTACTTATGTTATATGTATATGTATATATATGTATATGTATGTATATATATATATGTGTGTGTGTGTGTGTGTGTGTGTGTGTATGTATATGTATGTATATATATATATATGGGGTATGTATATGTATGTATATATATATATGGGGTATGGGGAAAGGTGAGGCATTATATACGCATAACTGCCTGATCAGCTCGATATCATCCCGGACGCAGGATGCTCGGACATGGGATATAAGGATAAATGGATCGGGCTGCACGTTCCGCAACAATATATATATATATATATATATATAGTGGATCGGGCTGCACGTTCCGCAGCAATGCATTATATATATGGATCGGGCTGCAAGTTTCGCAGCAATGCATTATATTTATGGATCGGGCTGCATGTTCCGCAACACTATTATGTATATATGAAGAAAAGTTTTTCAAAAAGTTTAAGCATGCATGTTATCCGCCTTACGAGACAATTAGATGAACAGGTTATCTCTTTATTTTCCTGTTATGTCCCATTTTTCTTGTTATGTTGTTATTTATGCCTTACATACTCAGTACATTATTCGTACAGACGTCATTTCTTGTGGACGCTGCGTTCATGCCCACAAGTAGACAGGTAGACGGGCCTCATCTTTAGGAGCTCCATCAGCGGAATCTCAGAAGCACTTCAGTTGTTTCGGAGCCGCAGCTATTGGTACTACTCGTTTGTGTACATATACTTGGGTGTGGCAGAGTCCTGCCCCGTCCTTATGGATTCGTGTATTCTATTTTGAGGCTCGTAGACAAATATATGTAACTAGATGTTCCTTAGCAATATCAGTTCTTGTTGTTGTATAACATTTGGTAGCCTTATTAACTTATGCTTAAGGCATCGTTGCTGATGACTGTACTAAGTATGATATTCACAAGCTGTCTGTGTGGCCCACCTAGAAAGGATTATGGAGTGTCAGACCAGAGGTGCTTGGTAGGCTAGTACTGGGTACTGTCATGGCCCTTAGTTGGGTCGTGACACGAACCTTCACCCAACAATGAACCAATACATAAAAATAGGAAAATTAAGTAGCGGAATAGAATAAATACGTAAGTTTCACTATATATATATATATATAGAAAATGCGGAAGACAATAAACACCCTCGGGGTCTAGTCCGAATAATACAAGAGTATCTAAGGAGAATAATACAATCTGGTATACTAATACATAAATGTCTATGTCGTTGAAATAAAAATAGGACATATGATAGGAAAGTTTTCAAGGTCAGCGGATGCAATGCTCCCCCTGGAACTCGAAAGAAAGCTGAAGTGTCGATCAACCACGGGTGACGGAAGTGGATCCGATCTGGTACTCGGCATTCATAAAAAATGCAGCAAGTGCAAGTCAGTACAAACAACAGTACTGGTAGGCAACATCGGCCGACTAAGCATAGTTAACACAATTCAGATAATAAAGCATATAAGAAAATAAACCAACCAAGCATAGGACAGTATAATCACAACCGAGTATCTGTCATTGGTTATGTAAAGCATCTAAACCCAAATATGTCAAGTCTGAATATATCCGATCCAATCCAATCATCGTAACCCAATCACCAAGCATATCAATCAAGTCATAATGCAATGCAGTGCAATAATGTTATGAATGCAATGCCATGCCGTGAAAATAATGTGTACACATGTACTCCAGACGAAAATATCGACGTCTCGGTAGCACAACCCAGCGTGACTTATGAAGTCTAAGTGCCACCCGTTCCGGATCTTTCCCCAACAGACAGACGGGACCCCGAATCTTTGCCCACGGGTGGTTCTTACCGGCACCATCCTAAGGGACCCGCAGAATCCATTCACTAACAACGATTCCGGAATATCATCGGAATCGGCCATGCAAGAACGATGCCGAAATAGATCATCGGACATTGGCCATCTCACCATCACTTAAGTAAAAGAGTTGTCAAATATAAGTTTCACACAATCAACGATTCCGGAATTGAACCTCGGACACCGGTCATCTCACAATCACTCAAGTAAAAGTGTTTGTCAAATATCAGTTTCACAAATCAATGATTCCAGAATTGAACCTTGGACATCGGCCTTCTCACAATCATTCCATTGAAAGAGTTTATTAAAATACCAGTTTCACTCCATCAACGATACCAGATCATCACCGGCTATCGGCCATGCATCGTGAATGAGTGAGAATGTATGTAATGCGTATATCAACATCAACAATCAAGTTCGATATCAGCAACGATGGGGTATGCTAACAACGTACCCTATCACACTACTAATAGTGGTATGCCAACAACATATCATAGTATAAATACCAACAACGGGTATGCTAATTCTATCCTAATCAAGACGATAACACAGAATTCAATATCTACCGACTACTCATGGCATCAAGCCAGCACAATAGAACAATTATAGTACACGTAACGGGGTGGCTAGTCACAACACACATCATGGCCCAACCCAAGGTAATATCCAACCCGACTTCATACCCGAAGGTTCACAAGATGTCTCCAACATTATAATCTAAATATGTTCTTCGCTATACGAAGTCTCACCAAAGGTAAGCCATAACCTACCTGGATGGTCGAACCGCAACACCAACAACTCACTCCTTTGCCTTGCCCTTGCGCTGAACCTCGGAACCAAAGTAGTCTAAGCATAATTGAATTCTGTATTAGAAATCATGGAGAATGATACTAATATTGCCATAATTCAATTAGGTCAATTTCTAACCCTAGAAATTGGGAAAACGGGCCCACAAGGGCAAAACGAAAATTTCGGGGACAAAATACCAACTTAAGTACTAGGTGATCATAACCCGACCACTAATATTTTATTTAACTCAAAGGTTAGCCTAATTTTTTATTTTAGGCGAAACCCCCAAATTGGGCATAAACCCTAAATCTCCAAATCCGAAATTCAACGCTAAAAGTGGAAGATATATGATTAATAAGCCTAGATTAGTCAATATCTAATATAACCATCATCAATTTGTTATTAATAATCCAAGGGACAATGTTCTTCCAAAACCCTCTTTGAACTTCCATCACCATGGGTTTATTAAGGAAAAAAGGGAAAATAGCATGATAATGGAATAAAGGGAGAATGAAGAAAAGGGCAAGATTTACCTCAAAGAGTCTCCTCCAAATATCCCTAAGAACAGTTTTGTCACGACCCAGCCCCGTGGGCCATGACTAGTGCCCGAGCTGGGCACTCATATACATATCTGTTAGGCATAATCAAACTGAAACTAAACATAGCCTGGAACCTTGCGAAACATAACGTTATCTCAGGACATCACGTACATATATCAAGGCAACCTGTCTCCTGAGGAGTCACAACCATCAAAAGATAACATAGTACACAAGCTGACAAGGCTGTCGTAACGTACGGGAACGTCCCAACTATACACACGCAAGCTGACAAGGCTGCCACTACATACAACATCCCAAAATGAATATACGCAAGCAGACAAGGCTATCACTACGAATGGGAACATCCCAAAATGCAAGTCATGCTAACACAGCCGAACAACATCTATATACAACCCACCCATATGTCTACAGACCTCTAAGAGTATCAACAGTAACATATGACGGGACAGGGCCCCGTCGTACCCCTGGACAAAAGCATATATATATATCAGGAAGTCTGTACCAAAAGCTAGGCTCCGGAACAACGGAGCTCTCCAAGACAGTAGAAAGGGAATCCTAAGCTGGCGGATCACCAAAGCGAGTATCTGCACCTGCGGGCATGAAACGTAGCCCCCCAAAGAAAGGGGGCCAGTACGGAATATGTACTGAGTATATAAAGCATGAAATACAGTAAAGAGGATCATAACTGAAATAAGGAGTACAGAAAACAAGTACAATGTCCAGAATACCAAAACACTTGCCTTTGAAACATAAATCATGCATGTCAATATCATGTATCATATCCGGCCCATTATAGGACTCGGTGAATATGGTCGCCACCCCATTATTGGCGCCATAACACAGCATAACACCATAAACACATCATAACGCCATAACACAGCATAACGCCATAACACAGCATAACGCCATAACACAGCATAACTCCATAACAAAGCATAACTCCATAGCACAGCATAACTCCATAACACAGCATAACTCCATAGCACAGCATAACTCCATAACACAGCATAACTCCATAATATATTTATGTATCATATTCCAGCCCTCCAGTGAGGGACTCGGTGAACAATGCAGTGAAACTGTGCACGATAACATACCCGGCCCGGGACTCGGTGAAAGACATATTGAGGCACGCACGAGCAGAGTAGTAAGCAACCATATGCAATTTAAAACATTATCAAGACTCAAACAGAATAAGAAGAAGGGATTAACACCTGAGTATCAATAGCGACAATCCTATAAAATATCCCCCGAATGTCATCATACATAATATCAAAAGAGCCTTACGAATCATAGACATATGCCAATATAGTATGAAATAGCTTATAGAAGTCAAGGGCATTAGCTATCGTAGAGTTTCTAAGGATAGGAGCTTATATATATCGACTACTATCCAATTTATAGAAAACTGAGGAGGGAAGCTCAATCATTTTAAGAGTTCTAACATCAAGAAGTGAATAAGAATCATGAATCACGCTCGAAACTTATGAATAGAATTACCCCAAAGCTCATATCGTTCGTCACTTAAATCTAAGACTTGCCAAAAGAAAAATCTTACCAAATTTTTCTCGGAGGAATTTCTACACTCAATTGCTCCAATTTTACAATTTCTTCTTCTCCAACCTAATTTCTAATGTTGCTATCACCTCCTTGACCTTATAATGCACTTGAAACTTGATCAAAACATCCAAGAATAAAAATTTGTTTCAACACCATGGCTGGCCGAGAGCAGCCATGGATGAATTCTGATTTTTTTCTCTAAGTTTAATTTCTTGAAAATGAAATCAAAATGTGAATTTGTTCACCATTGATCATATATATATACTTGCCTATAGGGTGACACGTGCCCCCTCCCTTGTGACTCACTAATCCACTTCTTGGATATTTTTTTTTAATTCGGGTGGGGCCCACTTTAGTAATTAGGCTTAATTAATTTTAATTAATCACTAATTCTCACTTAGTAATCTAATCACATTGATTAATCCCTAACCTCTAATAATATTTTTACACTAAATAAATTTGTAAACAATATATGTTCTAATTAAAATTGAAAATTAAAGGTTCCTATTTCATATCCGAAAATAATTCCGCCCTTAACTTGAGTCGATTTTCTTGCGAATAATTCGACGTATAAATATACGGGGTATAACATCCTTCCCCCCTTTAGAAAATTCGTCCTCGAATGTTAAACTGATTCTGAATTCCCAATACTTTCTCAAGTGTTCTCTTATTTAATTATGCCCTTCACATACCTCTTCCATTGGTCGATTCACTATAATTCATTATAACGCATTCCATGCCTCTACATAGCCATTCCTGTAATATCACTTCTTTTTGTTGCTTCCCAAGGTAATAATTCCACGTCATTGCCATTACTCTCTTTTTACTTCGCAGTCCGTTGTCAGTAGTATTGCGAGCTCTTCCGTTGAAATCTTACTTTCTTTCTTGTGCGCTTAGTCTTAAATTGACTCCTTCTTCTCCTATAGTTATTCCCTTAAGGTATCGTTTCCTTTATCTTACCTCTCAATCTTTAAATGTGATTTTAATAACGCGCATACGTCCCTCGTCGGTTCATTAGATTTTAATATCCCTGGGGTATCGTATGACTCTGGTAACCTGTGAACCTTTCGCAGGTTCTACGAGTAAAATGAAATTTCCTAGAGGGTAACATTTTTGTACTCCAATATCCTTGCCTTACTCCGCTGTGACAGTCCGCATTCTGGAATCCTCAGCTTCAATGTCACTTTCTGACTTCCTTTCAAAGGTCTTTAACTATCACTTGCTTTTACTTCTTAATCTCGATCTTCAGGGTTGGTTATAAAATAGCGCTAGGGTCCCCTCATATTATAACTTTACTATCATCCAGTAACCAATAACCCGCTTATTCTGATTGTCTCGGTTAAATCATTTCGTAATTTCTCTTACCCTAATTGGCAATACTTTAGGCATATTATCTCGTGTTGTTTCTCTATTCTTTACTCAAACTCTTCCATTGTCTCTTTACTCAAATTTTGCTCTTAGTCTCCCTATCACACATTAGAATATGCGTAAGTACTCAAATGAGTCCGAAAAATTCAATAGCATCGTCTCACTAGTCTTCATGCAGACCTTACATTCTCCCCTTGTATCTTACAATTGGGATCGGGGTAAATCTTTGGCCCAACCATGATCATATCCTATTTGCTCTCAGTACTAATTCTATCTCGGTAGTTTTGCCTCAAACCACCTTACACCTTTATTTGATGTATTCAAAATATCGCAACTGCGTTGTTGTTACTGAATTCTTACTCTTCTTATCAAGTACTCCCTTGGTCTCATCCTTAGCATACAAATATGCGTGGGTTGCATAACTATTCTTGTACAATTTGTACAAGTGCATCCAATCTTAGTCATAGTCCTTCCTTCTCCTGGTTTATTCTGCTCTACATACCTTATTGTACTAAAACTCACTTGTTGCCTATTTTGTCATACTCCTTTCCCTTCCTTTACTACTTATGTGTCACAATATCATTAGCCAATAACTCCGTTGCCAACACCTTAACCTCTAATCCAGTATAGCCTTGCTATCCCTTATAATATCTTTTAAGTTACTTGTTACCATTCTCTTGTCGTATTCTTCCTTTTTATAAGCATCCACCTTCTGATGTCATATTATCCAAGGTCTTTACCAATAATTCTCAGCACTGTCTCAAATACCATCTTGGCTTCTATCCGTTTATTGCTGGCTTTCAGATCCCACTAACTTGTTTCAGCATGGGATCTCACTTGAAGTTTAATTATTCACATTAAACGTGTTGCAGTGTCAGTTGATTTCATCTTACATTTGCATTTCTCTCCTCCGCTTCCCCCCTTTAGGTGTACCCACATTATTATCTATTTATATTCTACTCTATGTCCCCATTTTCAATTTTCAAATTCATATGATTCTTTTCCCATACATTTGGTATACTGCACCATATCCATGTTTTCCTTTATATCATCTATAACTTAGATTCCCCATGTATGAAACCCCACACAATCACGAGGCGATGAGAACTCTCGATATATAGTACAAAATCTTATCTGATGGTTGGTACTCGAGTAATGTAATTAATGTAGCAATTTATCTGAAGCCCCATTCCATTCATTCCAACCAGTAATTAGCTAGTGCTTATAGTCGTTTCAAATTCTCCCTTTAAGTGGCACTTATATTCTAATGATAAATGTCCCAAGCTTTCCTATAACACCATCTTTATCCCAACTGATATCACCTGTTTCTTCTAATAAATTCACAATACATCAGTTGTTTCACAAATCTGCCATCTTTGTCTTTTAAGGATTTCACCATTTCCGAGATGAAGTCACATACACATAGTACTCCTTTATGCCTCATGCTCTTTCATCCTTGGGGTATACCCAACGCTAAGTTCTAACTTGCTTGAAATCATATCAAATTCGTCTTAATAGTGGTCTTGTTTTATCACCTTCTCGTCATACTACACCTTAAGTTCGTAGCTATATATTTCCCTTTTGTCCTATACTCATACTTAATTAATTACGTCTATCTTGAGTGCTTCCTTTAGTATTCCTTTCATTCCTCCAGTCTATGTCCATCTTTTATTTTGTGCATGAGGAATTTCATGCTACTCCTGCATTCTTTGGTAAACACTACTTCTATATAACCCCTTTCTCACTTTCAACACATATTCTATTCATACCTATTTGTTCTTATCATACTAGTCATTTCTAGCACTCATTCTGTCTCGTTGCTCATCTTCCTTTAGTTACTTCCTTGCTAGGCTTTACTCACTTCTATAGCAATCCTTATGGTATGCACATTGCGTCCTGTTCGTAATCCATCCTATAACGTAACACTTCTTAATCTTATTCACGATTCTTACTATGTTTTAATTACACTCTGTGGACTAGGCGTACTTAATCCTTCACCCTTTTTGATCAATCTTACCCTTAATATCTCATATGTTGTCTTAACAATACCTTCATAATTTGTCATAACACTCCCTCCTCTATACTTTTGTCTCAATCATACTGCTACTCCTTTTAACTGTAAACTCGTCGTAATTTACCCCTACTTATCGGTTCGCTCGGTACCTCAATAAAATGTTCTGTTACGAGTTGCCACTTTTTTTCTAAATCATCCCTTAGTATCACAAGCCCTTCCGAGTCATCCTAGCATTTCACCAACAACATATGAAATACATGATCCTAGACAGCGCACAAGTTTAAGTTTTCCTTCCACAAATACCATCTCTAATTAGTTGATTAAGAACTAATAAAATGTTACTATGAAGCATTCTCCAACCACCACCAGAAGAAAACTATAATTCGACAAGCAGCACAGGACTTCTTAGTGCTTGATTCACATGGTTTACTTCCAGGTTTATTCTTGAGTCGTGAACGAATTATTTAGTTCATAAACTACTTGTTGTATGCTTTGTACTTTTCAATAAAAGTGAAGCTTAATTACCGGACGTTTTTTCCCTTCAACATAAGCTTTTTCTAAGGCAAAAGTATGGCTGGAAAGTATTCTGGTCCATTCAAATGAATTCCAAACTTTGTTGCTCATATATGCTTTTTCGAAATAAAATTTCCCAAGTATGAATGGTGCTCCTCACGAATGACATGGAGGGTATCTCTTAAAGCTTTAGTCCAACATAATAAATTTACCCTATCTGTATCAACTTTCAAGACATATTATGAACCTATATCTCATTCTCTTCTTTTTCCTATTCCTGGGAAAATTTGGGCAGAGTTTCCTCTGTACTTCTTACTATCCCAAAACCTGCACGCAGGGAATACCAACAATGCCTCACACGGCTAACATACACATGTATATTATATCACAACGCAGCCACACCGGGCTCCCCCTATTAGTCACAGGATGAAAGTGGCGAACTTACCTCATATATCCAACTCAAACTGTACCTGTCACACTTTTCTTTCTTTTTCCCTTTTAATCTTTAACTGCAGGTTTCAATCATACCTGCTGATTCCTTTAGCTTCTTCTGTGTATACCTTATAACTGGGCTTATCTACAATATATATACATTCAACCCCTTTCCTTGCTATACTTACCATAACTCACCATAATGATGGCCAGTTTGCCATTCCGTATATACAAATTCTCATTATGTAACCTTGATATCCAACTTTCACCCATGTCTACAACTATTTTCCATCCTAGAATTCAAAATTCCTACGGTGATGGGAACACCTTGGTCACTGTTACTCGTAAATACCTGGTTGTCGACCCCTTTGATTTCCGCTCGGCGCTATTAGGTAAAAATCTATAACAAATGCACATACATAGGAAATTTCGATAAGGTCTCGTATACCTGTAGTCGATCAGTCTCTAGTCAGATCTGGTGATCTATAGGGCGCAGTGTGCTCCTTGTCATCATCTGCCCGCCATCTACTCGTCTGGCCTTCATCATCTTCCTCATCGGAGTCCGGGGAATGTAGATAACCAGGCAACTCCTGGTTTACCGACGACCAGGATAGGGGGATGGAGTAACCTGTAATGCTTACCGGGGTAGCCGGTCTAACGTGGTGTCCTGCCATAGGAGCAACTGGTACGGCCTCGGGGACCGCCTCCCTAGCTATCAAAAACTCTGGAGGAATTGTCGCTGGGTCCTCCGATGGATCAGTCTCGATAGAATAACTGAGGCTCCTCCTGCTTGGTCCTGGAGCCTAGGGTCCTGAATTTACCCTAGGGGCCTTCTTAGCACCCCCACTATCTGAAGCTAGCCTCTTCATCTTTCGCAATCCTGCACCTACCTGCAGGAAAAGAGGTTAGAAACAATCTTTCCTAGACTCTGGCTCTATCGCACGATCTAAGACAGAAGGAGAGATGATATCCTAAATGTCCTGTAGCCTCCTGTTTATAGATGAGGTGCACAACACACCGATAAACAAGACTCTACTAGACACGGTCTGTAGACACTCAAAGGATGAACTGCTCTGATACCACTTTTGTCACGACCCAGCCCCGTGGGCCATGACTAGTGCCCGAGCTGGGCACTCATATACATATCTGTTAGACATAATCAAACTGAAACTAAACATAGCCTGGAACCTTGCGAAACATAACGTTATCTCAAGACATCACATACATATATCAAGGTAACCTGTCTCCTGAGGAGTCACAACCATCGAAAGATAACATAGTACACAAGCCGACAAGGCTGTCGTAACGTACGGGAATGTCCCAACTATACACACGCAAGCTGACAAGGATGCCACTACATACAACATCCTAAAATGAATATACGCAAGCCGACAAGGCTGTCACTACGAATGGGAACATCCCAAAATGCAAGTCATGCAAACACAGCCAAACAACATCTACATACAACACACCCATATGTCTACAGACCTCTAAGAGTATTAACAGTAACATATGACGGGACAGGGCATATATATATATATATCAGGAAGTCTGTACAAAAAGCTAGGCTCCGGAACAACAGAGCTCTCCAAGACAGCAGAAAGGGAATCCTAAGCTGGTGCATCACCAAAGCGAGTATCTGCACCTGCGGGCATGAAACCCAGCCCCCCGAAGAAAGGGGGTCAGTACGGAATATGTACTGAGTATATAAAGCATGAAATATAGTAAAAAGGATCAGAACTGAAATAAGGAGTACAGAAAACAAGTACAATGTCCAGAATACCAAAACACTTGCCTTTGAAATGCATGTCAATATCATGTATCATATCCGGCCCATTATGGGACTCGGTGAATATGGTCGCCACCCCATTTTTGGCGCCATAACACAGCATAACACCATAAACACATCATAACGCCATAACAAAGCATAACTCCATAACACAGCATAACTCCATAACATAGCATAACTCCATAGCACAGCATAACTCCATACCACAGCATAACTCCATAACACAACATAACTCCATAATATATTTATGTATCATATTCCGGCCCTCCAGTGAGGGACTCGGTGAACAATGCAGTGAAACTGTGCACGATAATATACCCGGCCCGGGACTCGGTGAAAGACATATTGAGGCATGCACGAGCAGAGTAGTGAGCAACCATAAGCAATTTAAAACGTTATCAAGACTCAAACAGAATAAGAAGAAGGGATTAACACCTGAGTATCAATAGCGATAATCCTATCAAATATCCCCCGAATGTCACCATACATAATTTCAAAAAAGCCTTAGGAATCATAGACATATGCCAATATAGTATGAAATAGCTTATAGAAGTCAAGGGCATTAGCTATCGTAGAGTTTCTAAGGATAGGAGCTTATATATATCGACTACTATCCAATGTATAGAAAACTGAGGAGGGAAGCTCAATCATTTTAAGAGTTCTAACATCAAGAAGTGAATAAGAATCATGAATCACGCTCGAAACTTATGAATAGAATTACCCCAAAGCTCATATCGTTCGTCACTTAAATCTAAGACTTGCCAAAAGAAAGAAGGGACAGCTTTACATACCTGTTAAAGGTTATTCGTAATCTCGTTCGCTTCGTCGCCCCTTTAGCCTATTTAATATAAAAGTAACGCTATCGTCAGTAACTATACTCCCTAGCTCATAAATCTGTAACCAATCACCTATAGAACTTATTCTTTAACTTATACTTTCTCGATTAGGGTTTCATTAGTTAAGGACTTAACGGAAATCGGGCAGCATTTCCCCTATATATTCGCCTAACCCGAATTTCCAATTATACTCCTGTTATCACAGAAATACCAACAATAGAGATATACATACAAAATTCTTACAATTTAGCCCACAACAATTCCAACAACCCAACAATCCTTCTTAATCCTTTTCAACCCACAATTTCGCATAACAACGATTTCATGCAATTTCTTACTTTCAATTTTATCCAATCCAATTTTAATCCTTCCATTACAACACCATTAATACAATTATACTATAAAACAAGAAAATCTTACCAAATTTTTCTCGGAGGAATTTCTACACTCAATTGCTCCAATTTTACAATTTCTTCTTCTCCAACTTAATTTCTAATGTTGCTATCACCTCCTTGACCTTGTAATGCACTTGAAACTTGATCAAAACATCCAAGAATCAAAATTTGTTTCAACACCAAGGCTGGCCGAGAGCAGCCATGGATGAATTGTGATTTTTTTCTCTAAGTTTAATTTCTTGACTTAGAATCGATTTGCTTGCGATTCTAACTTGAGTCGATTTGCTTGCGAATAATTCGACATATAAATATAAGGGGTATAACAAGTTTCTTCAAATCAAATATCGAAATAGGACATAATGAGGATCTAAGGGCTTTTAACACTTTATTAATGTCACTAACTGTCCGTCACCCACTTTAGCGGTACCGGGACCGCCCCAGCGGTACCGCTTCAACGGTCACTTAACCGCTTCAGTGGTAATGACCGAAAGTCATTGACCGCTGCCGCGGTGATGGTGACGCCAAAGCGGGTACCGGACACCAGAAAACTCCCAAAGTCTCATAATTCGATCCGATTTTCCAACTAGTTCGCGAGGCCATCCGCTCACATTCCATAGATATAGAGACTTATAAAAATGCACTACGAACGCGCCCACAGCATCGGAATTCCCAACGGAGATATCGTTGATCGAGTCAACCCCTGATGCCTTAATTCCCATTTCCCAAACCAAGTCCCGAAATGCATCCAAGTGTATTGGGAAGCGAACTAAATATACAACCAAGTACTAAATGACCATCTAGACCTCTCAGAATTGATGGAATTTCGAATAGGGTCCGTTTACCCTAAAGTCAACCTCGGATCAAACATTTTTCACTTTAAGCCTATATTTCCCAAAACTTGCCCGAATTCGATCCAGACACCCCGGGAACTGTGTCAACGGTCCTCTCGGATCAAAAGTAAGCTAATCAATGCTCAAAATGGGAAAAACTACCGAAAAAACTATAACGACCAAAAGGGTCGTTACATCTCCTGACTTTCTTTAACAACCGCATAGCACCCCTCTTCTTTAAACAGTGATTCGAGACTTTCACCAGCTTCCTCTTCATTCAGCATCGGCATCTTTCTGGGAATGAAAGGTACAAACCCGGGATCGGGCTAGGTAGATTCCTTGTTCTGGGCTCCCTCCTGATTGCCCTCATAAGCTCGTCTTTGTTAGGGGTATACCCTAGACCAAAATGGTAGTTTTCTCTTAGGAATGGCACAGGCTCTGTTATCCCTTCGAGTTCCCTTCCTAGACCTTTTCCCGATTCAAAATCATTTTTCAGAGGCAATCATTCTGTAGACTGCCAGCGTGGGCTTACCGACCTCTTCTTCTGTATGGGTGGATCCTACGTCTTCCAGTATGTGAAATTTGTAGAAATGAAGACTCCCTTCAATCACAGGAATGGCGTTGTAAGGAGGCTTCTTAATATCCCTCTCAGCTACCCCTACAATTTTCTATTCTCGCCACTAGAATTTTATAGCCTAGTGTAGACTCGACGGTACCGCACCGGCGGAGTGGATCCAGGGCCTTCCCAAGAGCATGTTGTAATTAGCATTGATCGCCATGAATTGGAACTCTGCTGTGAAGGAGGCAGGCCCGATTTGGATCTGTAGGTCGACCCCTCCTAAAGAGTCACTTAACGATCCGTCGAATCTCCTGACGTTCGTCATGCTCTGGCGGATCTTTCCTATGTCGTAGTCAAGCTGTGTCAGGGTGGTCGCGGGGCAGATGTTGAGGCCAGACCTGTTGTACACTAGTACCCTTCTTACGGCATTGTCACGACATTCCAGGGTGATATGGGGAGCTTTGTTGTGGGATGTCCCTTCGATGGGCAATTCTTCCTTAGAAAAGCAGATCTTATGTTCCCCAACGATATGGGCCACTAGCCCGGCCAAATCCTCACTACTCGTTCCCGCTGGTACGTGTGCATCATCAAATACCTTCATAATGGCATGCCTATGAGGTGGTGAGCTGGCCAACAACAACAGCATTGAGATTTGCACTGGTGTTTTCTACAAATGCTCAATGATGGAATAGTCCTTGGGCTGAATACGTCGCTAGAAATATTCGGCCTTTTCTTTGGTTACCGCTCTTTTCTGAGCATTCGCTTTCCTTGTTGAATTTTGGGCCAACTCCTCAGTAGTATAGCACCTTCTTGAACGAGTCATTGATACGCTCAAATTTACACTTTTAATAGCGTAAAGTAGACGATGTCAAATATAGTAACCCAACGAGGTTGGGGTTGAATCCCACAGAGAATATGGTGTGAAAAGTTTACTAACCAAGTATTATACTAATCTTGCGCTCCTGGTGTATTTGAGAAAAAGGATTTTATAGTTGTTTTAGTTTGTAGGCTAATTTGAAGTGACTAGAAATTAAAAGTTGTAAATATATGGGTAAAAAGAACCAAGGTTGTGTCCCCGTCAGATAAAGTGTATGATCATGGGTATCGATCTTGATATACATCTAATGGATCATTTGAATTGATGCACTTAACCTCTATGTGAATCTGAATTATTTCCCAATAAGAAAAGATTATTTCTTTCTATGCTTTTTTCCAAAGATAAGAAAGTATGCATGAAGAACGGTTAATTATGCCAAGTAAATTCCTCTTATTCAGAAGTGAATTTATTAAACAAGGTTTTAAGCCTTGAGTTCTTGTTATTTATTCTTACCTAACCCTAGCTATTTTCCCAAATAAACTAAAGTTTATGGCGTCAGCTAATGTTTGCAACCATTAACTATATGATGAAAACGAAGAACAAATAAACCCTAACAATCCATTATGTGTATATCATTCACGATCCCTAATCACAACACACCCATCCTTGGGTTCACAACCTTAGTAAAGGTGTTTAGATACTCACGGCAACAAGAAAACAATAAAAGATTAAAGATTGCATAATTGAATTTTGTATTGAACTTACGAATAAAACTTGAAAGTAACGAATGTAATTTGTCCGGAAAATCTTCAAAAGCAATAACAAGTCAAAAGTAATTACTACAAGTCTAAAACTCCCGATGTCCGAAAAATAAAGCCTAAATAGGTATTTATACAAGTTAAACTCAGAATAATCAATCCCAGTCCTATTCCAGCTCGGTTTGCACTTTGACGGGTCGTCGTTGCACTTCAACGATGGTCGAAATGTTCGACGAGCATGACGATGATCTGATGACATATTTTCACTTTGCAGGACTTCCATCGTCGAAGCACTTCGATGGACCGTCGATCATATCGACGGTGCAAGTCGACGATCTGATGACTTTGTCACTTTGCAGGAACTTATCGACGAAGCAACTCGACGGACCGTCGAGCATGTTGACGGTCCATCCTTAATGCATATCAGAACAGATCACTTGTTTTCCTCATTTTTCGCTTTTTGAGCATTCTAACTTCGAAATACCTGCACAACACACAAAACACATCAAACTAACACAAACTTGCTCGAAAACAAGTAAAACTTAGAATTAAAAAGCATTAGTGTGTCATAATGAACCAAAAAGTTGATCAAAACTCCCGTCGACACAATGGGTGCGCGATATTCTCGTTCCCACGAGTCCTACGAATAGTAACCATACTAAATTCTCTTCCCCCAACAGTCAATTTCACAATTTTTCAATCTTAAGCATGGATTTCATTCAACAAGTACAAACCCTAAGTCATAAATTCTACCCTTAGCATTCACATCACAGATACCACCCATTTTTCCCACTTAAAACATACCCCTAACTTATTTCATTCCAATCAAATACAATCTAGGTTCGATAATCCAATTTTCAATAAATTTAGGAACCCTAAGCATGCTTTTTAGCAATTTTCAAGCAAACAACTAAACTAAAACCAAGAGAGGGTCGAAAATCATGCAACATAACTGATTCACAGGAGTTTTGCAAAGAACAATATAGTGAAAATTAGAGAAGAACAGATTAAAATTTGTGAATGTAAGGCAGAGAAGTTGGGGTTTTCAGTTGTGGTGAGAATGAAGGGTTTTAGAAGTTTTAATGGGTGAAGGAATGTGGAGGAATTAATGGGGAGTTATGGAGGGAATTTAGGAGATGGAGTGTTTGACGGAGAGTGAAAGGCAGTATGTGGGGAGTTTGTAAATATAACTTCTCTGCCCGTTACTTCTTTTAAAAGTCGCGACTATTTGCTGTGTTTAAAAAACATTGAAATTTTTTGATGAGTCATCGATCGACATGTCGACGGCTCGTCAGTGTGTTTTTATGACTAATTAATACTCCCCAGTTGATGAGTAAAAGGACGGACCATCTTTGCACATCGACGGTGGCATCGACGTGTCAACGGTCCGTCGACCTACTCGTCGACTTGCTTACCTGCAGAGTACCAGTTGCTAACTCCCAGAATTCCAACTCTGCATACCGTCATTGTGCATTGACGGTCCGTCGACATATCGACGGACCGTCTTTATGCTCTGGTGTTACTTTGCTAGTTTCTCGAGTTTCATTTCATGCGCACTCAACACCTGTTAAATAAATAAAAAAAACTAACAACCTAAAAAAAACAAAAGTACAGAAATTTAAACTTGGGTTGCCTCCCAAGAAGTGCTTGATTTAACGTCGCAACATAATGGTGTTACCAATTTACTCTTGGTCGAGACTTGCAGAGTCAGCATTCGTTCCAAGGTGCTTCAACTGATATCGGTCAATAATTCTATCCCCTGAAATCATACCATGGTATTGCTTCAACCTATGCCCGTTCACCTTAAATGTCTGAGTTCCATCTTCAAACTTCAATTTAATAGCTCCATGGGGTGAGACACTTACCACTTCAAAGGGACCTAATCACCGTGATTTCAATTTGCCCGGTAGCAGCTTCAATCTAGAATTAAATAGCAGGACAAGATCTCCATTGTAGAATTCCCGCTTCAGGATCTTCTTGTCATGATACTGCTTCATCCTTTCTTTTTATAACATTGCACATTCATAGGCCTGATAGCATAACTCATCCATCCCATTGAGTTGAAACAACCTGAGTTTAGTCGTTTTTTCCCAATTCATGTTCAATTTCTTCAAGGCCCATATGACTTTATGTTCGAGTTCAACTGGCAGGTGACATACTTTACGAAAAACTAGTTTGAAAGGAGAAGTCCCAATCGGAGTCTTGAATGCAGTTCGGTAAGCCTATAGAGCATCATCAAGCTTTCGGGCCCAATCAGTTCTGTTCGCATTCACCGCTTTCGCTAAAATACTCTTTATTTCCCGATTAGAGACTTCAACTTGCCCACTTGTCAGAGGATGATAAGGGGTTGCAACCCTATGCTCGACTCCATACTTCTCCATCAATCCCGCAAAGGCTCTATTGCAAAAGTGAGAACCACTATCATTGATTATCGCCCTTAGGGTACCAAAACAAGTGAAAATGTTATTTTTCAAGAACCCCATGACACTCTTGTCTTTGTTATTAGGTAAAGCCGCTACTTCTACCCATTTAAAGTCATAATCAACAGTTACCAAGATGTACTTCATGCCACCGGAGCTTATAAAGGGTCCCACAAAATCTATCCCCCAAACATCGAACACCTCAACTTCCATTACAAAGTTCATAGGCATCTCTTGCCTCCTACCAATATTCCCCTGCCATTGGCACTGATCACAAGAATGCACCATCAAATTAGCATCATGAAAGAGAGTAGGCCAATAATAACCACACTCGAGAACCTTTGCAGCAGTTCTCGTGCCACTATGATGTCCCCCGACTGGAGAGCCGTAGCAAGCCTTCAGAATCTATAATACCTCACTCTCTAGAATGCAAAGCATAATAATGTTATTAGCGCAAGTTCTGAATAGGTATGGTTCATCCCAATAGTACTGATGAATATCCCGCAAAAACTTCTTTTTCTGATAAGATTTGACCTCGTCAGGAATCATACCAGTCACCAAGTAGTTAGCAAAATCCACATACCAAGATGCCACTTGCATAGATACCGCCAAAACATTCTCATCTGGAAACGCATCTTCAATATCAAGTGCTTCTGTTGGCACCCCAGTCTTTTCAAGCCTCGAGAGATAATCAGCCACTTGATTTTTGGACCCTTTTCGATCTTTTACCTCGAAATCAAAATCTTGTAACAAAAGGACCCAACGAATCAGTCGCGGCTTAGCATCCTTCTTTGCCATCATATATCTCAATGCATCATTGTCAGTGTACACCACAACCTTGGATCCCAACAAATAGGACCGAAACTTCTTAAAAGCATATACTATAGCAAGCAGCTCTTGCTTAGTCACCGTGTAGTTCATTTGCGCCGCATTAAGTGTCCTACTAGCATAGTAGATCGGGTGCATAATTTTATTGTGCCTCTGGCCAAGCACACCACCTATCGCGAAACCACTAACATCACGCATCAACTCAAAAGGCAAGGACCAATCACGAGTAACAATAACAGGAACAGTAGTGAGGCGCTCTTTTAATTCATCAAACGCCTTTCGGCACTTGTCATCAAACACAAACTTAGACTCTTTTTCAAGAAGCTTGCATATCAGGTTAGCATTCTTGGAGAAATTTTTGATAAAGTTCCTGTAGAACCCAGTATGTCCCAAGAAACTTCGGACACCTTTGACTGAGATGGGTGGAGGAAGTTTTGCAACCACATCTATATTCTCTTGATCGATCTCAATTCCTTTTTCAGAGATTTTGTGACCGAGGACGATCCCTTCCTTCACTATAAAGTGACACTTCTCCCAATTTAGCACTAGATTTGTCTCTTCACATCTTTTCAGCACTTGACCCAGATGGCCAAGACAATCATCAAATGAATCACCAACAATAGATAAGTCATCCATAAACACCTCCAAGAAGTCCTCTACCATGTCAGAAAAGATCAACATCATGCACCTCTTAAACGTGGCTGGTGCATTACACAGCCCAAAGGGCATTCGGCTGAACGCAAACGTCCCATAGGGAAAAGTAAAAGTCATCTTCTCTTGATCTTCTAAGGCAATATTGATCTAATTATAGCCCAAGTAACCATCTTGGAAGCAATAGTAAGACCTCCCAGCCAGCCTATCCAGCATCTGATCAATGAATGGCATGGGAAAATGGTCTTTACAGGTAGCAGTATTCAGCTTCTTATAGTCCATGCAAACACGCCATCCAGTAACTGTACGAGTGGGAATCAGCTCATTCTTTACATTAGGCACCATAGTGATACCTCATTTCCTTGGTATGCATTGAACAGGACTCACCCACTTGCAGTCTATAATCACATACACTACCCCAGCATCTAACCACTTTATGATCTCTTTCTTCATGACCTCTTGCATGTTCTGGTTCAATCTTCGCTGATGTTCAACACTCGACTTGCTGTCCTCCTCTAGCTGAATTTTATGCTCACAAATACCAGAAAGAATATCCCAAATGTCTGCTATGGTCCAACCAATAGCACGTCTGTACTCATGCAAAAGCTCCATTAAATGCTCAATCTATTCCTCAGTCACTACTGCTGAAACGATCACTTGCAATGTCTTGTTCGCACCAAGGAACTCATACCTCAAGTGTGATGGGAGCTGCTTAAGCTCAAGCTTTTGTGGCTCAACAATAGAAGGTGTGGCTGGTGGAGTAGTTCTATTTGCAAGGTCAAGATCAAGCTTTCTTGGGTGGTAAGTGTAGGAACCCAGACCCTCAAGAGCATTTATAGTTTCCACATAGCCCTCCATATCATAAGCATCAAAGTTTATCAAAACCGCAGCAAGAGCTTCTCCCGGACTTTATTCTTCTATTTTATGCTCGACAATATCATCAATCCCATCAAACGAATCAATAACCCAAATACTCTTATAAGCACTTGGCAACGTCATCCCCTTGCTTGCTTGGAAAGTGACTTCTTCATCATTCACTCGGAACTTAATTTCATTTTTTCGGAGTCCATAAGTGCTCTGCCCGTAGCAAGGAAGGGTCTTCCCAAGATGATGGGAATATCTCTATCAACTGCACAATCAGAATAACAAAATTAGCAGGCAACATGAATTTACCCACTTGCACCAACACATCATCTATAACCCCAACTGTCTTCTTGATAGATCTGTCCGCCATCTACAATCAGATAGAAGTCGGTCTAAGCGTCCCCAATCCAGATTTTTTGAAAATATCAAGGGGCATCAAGTTGATACTTGCCCCATTATCACACAGAGCACGGACAAATGCATGAAGCCCAATATTGCACGGAATGGTAAACGCCCCTGGATCTCCCTTCTTCTGAACTGTGGTGGACGTAATAATCGAACTCACACGATGAGTTAAACTATCTCTTGTTGAATAGACCTTTTCTTTGTAAGCAGGTCTTTCACAAACTTAGCAAATCCAGGCATCTCTTTAACAGCATCTAAGAATGGAAAATTCGCTGTTAACTGCTTCAACTGATCATAGAACTTCTGACACTTAGCATCATCATTCTTTTTTGTCCACCTCTGAGGAAAGGGAGGCTTTTCTTTGTATATCTGAGTCAAAGGGCGAAGATCCCCTTTTATCGTGTGTTTCCTTATATCAGCAGCAACTTCTGGAATATCAACAACTTTTTCTTCACCACGGACCTCATCATCAATAATAGCCACATCAGAATGCACCTCTTCTTCCTCAATAATTGGATCTCGATCAACCACCTTGAAGTATTTTACCACTCCTCGTGCTAATAGCAAAAGTACGTTCCACGCCCCCACCATTCTTGGGGTTCGGAATAATATCACCAGAAAGCCCACCTTTTCTAGCAGGATGTTGTTCTCTAGAAAGATCACGCATCTGCTGTTCAAGATTCTGAATAGCTGCTAAATGAGAAACTACTTTCTCTGACAGCCTAGATAGTGTCTTTTCAGTGTTTGTCTGACTTGC
The DNA here is from genome assembly GCF_019175385.1 of Lycium barbarum. Taxonomy (NCBI): domain Eukaryota; kingdom Viridiplantae; phylum Streptophyta; class Magnoliopsida; order Solanales; family Solanaceae; genus Lycium; species Lycium barbarum. Next base: position 15,468,740 of record NC_083344.1, on the reverse strand, counting down.
CATCACTTTTTCAAGCATTGACTCTAACCTTGAACTACCTTAATCATTAGACTTCCCTTTTGGTGGAATGTAAGGGTTGAACTTCTGTTCCCGAAGTTACCATTGTTGTTGTTGTATCTATCTTGGTTCGGTCCACCATAGTGGTTATTGTAGTTCCCTTGGTTGTTGTTGTAGTTCCCTTGGTTGTACGCACACTGCCCTTGTTGAGGTCTCTAGTATCTCTGATTTGGCCCAGAAACACCCCTTTTCGCTACATAATCTGCATATTGAACATTCTCAACTGGCTGAGGGGGACCCTCTTGATATGGACCTTCTTGGCAGTAGTACATTCCAAGAGGCATGCCTGAGATATCTTCACACACTTTCACCTTCTTCGATTCCCTCTCATCAAGCCTCTTTGTCAATAAAGAGAGACTAGTGGCCAATTGTGAAAACGTCTACTGCGTTTCCTGGCTATCTTTCACAATGTTTTGAATCAACGGTGTTCCAAGTGATAGCCCATCAGAATTACTTGAATGCCATGCTTGACTCTGTGTAGTCAATCGATCAAGTATATTGATAATAGTAGCATAGGACTTATTCATGAAACACTTTCTGGCAGCATTATTGGCTGTCGCTTGGGTCATAGGATCTAACCCTCAGTAGAACTTCTCCTTCAAAATCTGATCTGGAAACCCATGGTTTGGACTCCTATCCAAAAATTATTTATACTTATCCCAAGCTTTAAAAAGTTGTTCCCATTACGTTGTTTGAACTCGTAAATCTGATTACGAATTTCAGCTCTTTTGCGCTGGGGATACCACTTCCTGAGAAACACTTTAACCATCTCTTCCCATGTAGAAATAGAGTTTCAGGGCAGCTTTGTGAACCATTTTCTCGCTTCTCCGGCTAACGAATATTTGAAGAGTTTCAGCGGAACCGCTTCTTGAGTCACACCCCGTTGGATATGCTGAGAGCACACATCCAGAAAGTTTGTTATATGTTGGTGAGGGTCATAATCGACTGCATCCGAAAGTATCCCTCTTGTTTGAGCATATGATAGAGGGAATTATCAAACTTGATAGTGGTAGCAGTCACCCTCGAATGAATGATTGCAGATGCAAAGTCTGCATCTGCTTCTGATTCATTAGCAAAACCTGTCACGCCCCAAAACCCACCCTAGACGTGACCGGCATCCGACGTCATGAACAGCATCGGAAGAACCTAAACAACACGATAATAATACTTGAACCCACCAGGTTCAACATTCGCCTCCTACAATTTATAAAATAAATGTAACAAATCATGAATATATGAATTAAATCAACGGAAGTCTTCATAATTTAAATAATTCAACCAAAACATGATAGTGTGCCTGAAAGAGTTAAACGACAACTCTTCTTCTACCCACATTCGAATGTATACGAAGGAGCTTCTAAGAACAAGGAATAAATGTCTAACCCATCGGGACGCAGCCCGGAAACTAGAATAAATGAAGGGAATTAAATAAATAGAGTGTCCCAAGAATGAATGTGTGGGCTTACCAAATCAGCAGCACAGCAAGTCCTTCCTAAACGCCTGGAGTATCAAGAACCTGCTCTTCTCCGTTACCTAACATACCATCAAAAACAACAATGGTATGCCTGAGTACTTTATACTCAGTGAGTGCCTCGGGGACAATAATTAATAAGAAAATAGAGTACATAATACATAAAGAAATTAGTCCTGAAAATCATGTGAACCCAATGTAAGAACAATTATTCAGTTTATGTATCTCAATAATAAGTATCAAAACCAATTATAAAGCTTCTTGTCGAGATACAACTTCAAATATGCCTTTTAAATCAATTAAGATAGTCATCAACAATTCCATAAGAGAATAAGAATGTCACATATGCCAATACAGGCCCAAGAATCAAGCGTACCGCACATAGCGCACCACACCGGAACATATAATTCTCGATGGCTATCCTTCTTCCCAAATAGCTAGGCATAAATCACACCGGACTATGTAGTACGCGGTGCCTATTCTTTCTCCCGAATAGCTAGGCATAAATCACACCTCGGGTAGCGAACCCAGCGGTGGCCACTCTTCCTCCCGAATGGCTAGGCATTAACACACTAGGATCCATAGTGGCTACCCTTCCTCCCGAGTAGCTAGGTGAAACACAACAACAAAGTTCATAGCATAGAAGCCGATTCACAATTTGTCTCAAAGTAATCACACCATCAAATAACATTAAAGATCATTATGCCATTACGAAAATCCATAATTTCATAAATAGTCATGAAAACATTTCCACTTCTTTAAACAAGATTCCCTTGTCATAGTTCCTTTGTAAAATCATCACTACAAACAATTAACCATCATCACTATGCATCTCTCATAGAGGAAAACATTTATAATATCTTATACATATATAGGGTTTGCTACAATTTAGGTTTAATGTGGGCTCATCCCCTTACGCACATTAACCATTAATCAAAACATGTAATAGATTTCAAGAGTGTAAAACCAATTCATCATATCATTCAAAACATGCTTTTATAAAGAATCAATCTTTCAAGAGAGTTTGTAAAAGAGACATATAAATTACTTTTATATTCGAAAAGGATTTTATTTTTAAAAAGACATACAAATCACCTTTATAGTCAAAAATGATTTTAAAAGAGACATACCTCAAACCCCGCTCAAACGCACTTTCCAAGACTCAATAATCGCACTACAATGGTTTTAGATGATAAAGATTAGAACTTGAATAGTTTCTTGAAGTTTTTTTGGAATTTCGAAAACTAGGGTTTTTCGCAAGCCTTAAATCTTGTTCTTGAAGCTTATGGAAATCATTGATGGATCCTAACCTCTTTGTTTATTCTATACTATTTCAAACAACAATAATAATCTCATAAAATCAAGAGTCCTACCTTTTGATGGAATCCCACACGCCTCTCTTCTTCCTCTTTTTGAATATACAAGAACTTGGGGTTTTAGAGAGATGATTTGCTATAAAGAGGGGATGGATATGGTGTGGGAATGATGAATATTGAGTGAGAACTCACCTTAGGGTTAGAGAGACTTTTCTAGGGTTCTTTTCCTCAGAAATATTGATTTGAAACGAAGTTGGAAACAAGACAACGAAGTAGGACTTAAAGAAATTCGGAATCAGAAAATAATTCCCGATCCGTGCTGAGTCCGTGTCACGGGTTCAGCACCTGATCATGTCTTTATTTTGGTCCGAAACTGAGTTCTTCCGTGCTGGGTCCGCGACGCGGGCCCAGCACATTTTTTCTTTTTCGACAATTGACCATCGCTTAGAAAAACGATTATAAGTTTTTGTACAAAACTTTGCTTGGGTTGGGCGACCTACCATTGGAAATCTGTATCAAAGATCTACAACCTTCACAAAGGAAGTTTTTTCGAATTCACAACATATTTTCAGGAATATTTCTCAGAAGACAGACCTACCAAAACTTAGGCGAATTTAAGAGCCCTTAAGAAATTCAATTGTTGGTTTCGCTTCAAAACGGCCATCTTCCACCCGAATTCATCAAGAATTGATTCATATAGGTATAATATCATCTTAAAACTAGATTTCCATACATTCACACCTAACTCGAATTTACGGGATGTTACAAAAACATTCTCGACTGGAAGTTCGTTGTTGTCCATGATCACCTGGTTTGCAAGGTAGCAAACAAGCTGTGTTGGAATATGACAAAGACTTTAAGAAGAGTAAACACTATTTATTAAATTCAAAACCGTATTCCCCGGCAACGGCGCCAAAATTTGATACGCTCAAAATTACACTTTTAACAGCGTAAAGTGGACGATGTCAAATATAGTAACCCAACGAGGTTAGGGTCAAATCCCACAGAGAATATGGTGTGAAAATTTTACTAAAGAAGTATTATACTAATCTTGCGGTCCTGGTGTATTCCAGAAAAAGGGTTTTATAGTTGTTTTGGTTTATGGATTAATTTAAAGTGACTAGAAATTAAAAGTTGTAAATATATGGGTAAAAAGAACCAAGGTTGTGTCCCCATCAGATAAAGTGTATGATCATGGGTGTCAATCTTGATATACTTCTAATGGATCGTTTGTATGAATGCACTTAACCTCTATGTGAATCTGAACTATTTCCCAATAAGAAAAGATTATTTCTTTCTATGCTTTTTCCAAAGATAAGAAAGTATGCATGAAGAACGGTTAATTATGCCAAGTAAATTCCTCTTATTCCTAAATGAATTTATTAAACAAGGTTTTAAGCCTTGAGTTCTTGTCATTTGTTCTTACATAACCCTAGCTATTTTCCCAAATAAACTAAATTTTATGGCGTCAGCTAATGTTTGCAACCACTAACTATATGATGAAAACGAAGAACAAATAAAACCTAACAATCTATTATGCGTATATCATTCACGATCCCCAATCACAACACACCCATCCTTGGGTTCACAACCTTAGTAAAGGTGTTTAGCTACTCATGGGAACAAGAAAACAATAAAAGATTGAAGATTGCATAATTGAATTTTGTATTGAACATACGAATAAAACTTGAAAGTAACGAATGTAATTTGTCTGGAAAATCTTCAAAAGCAATAACAACTCAAAAGTAATTACTACAAGTCTAAAACTCCCGATGTTCGAAAAATAAAACCTAAACAGGTATTTATACAAGTTAAACTCGAAATAATCAATCCCAGTCCTGTTCCAGTTCGGCTTGCACTTTGATGGGTCGTCATTGCACTTCGACGGTCGTGGACATGTTCGATGAGCATGACGACAATCTGATGACATATTTTTACTTTGCAGGACATCCATCGACAAAGCACTTCGACTGACCGTCGATCATGTCGACGGTGCAAGTTGACGATCTGATGACTTTGTCACTTTTCAGGAACTTATCGACAAGGCAAATCGACAGACCGTTGAGCATGTTGACGGTCAATCCTTAATGTATATCAGAACAGATCACTTGTTTTCCTCGTTTTTCGCTTTCTGAGCATTCTAACTTTGAAATACCTGCACAACACACAAAACACATCAAACTAACACAAAATTGCTCAAAAATAAGTAAAACTTAGAGTTAAAAAGCATTAGATATGCCATAATTTCACGGCACATCAGTCATGCCTTGGGTCATTCACGCCTGCACAGTGATTGGCTTTTAAAGGTAAGGCGCAATCTATTGTGCCACCTGGGTTACCACAGGTACTGGGACCAAAATCTTGAACATGGGTGTGGCCTTGGGAACCCTCGGACTGGGGATCAGAACCTTCAATTTGGGTTGTTCTTAAAGGGTGAGGGAAGTAGCCGTCTATTCCAGAGGCTTGGCGATTCTGGGAGATAACATTCCACAAGCTTCCCATACTTCATCCCTTTCTATCATGTGGGTCTCGTCGTTTTCATGATTCGGTAGCTTGTTCGTATTTACGTTAGGGGCAACAGTTTCCAAGATGATTTCCCTTTTGTCAATTAGATCTTGGATTTTGTGTTTCAGGTTTATGCAATCCTCTGTGTTGTGCCCGACCCCTCCTGAGTGGTAGGCATAAGTTTAATCAACCCTATAGAATCGGCTTTCAGGCTGTGCCAACTTTAGCGGGGCTTTCTGAATTAGCCCTGTAGCCAGCAACCTCTCCAGTAGTCTATCCCTTGGCTCGAGGAGCATCGTGAATTCCGTCACTGGTCTCTTATCGAAAGCTGGACGTGGAGTAGTGGCTGATTTTGGAAGTTTTGGGTTTGATAGGCTTGCGGGGGGTTGTTTTATGGTGGCTGATAGTTTTGCTGGGGTGGTGGATGGTATGTTGATTGTTGTGGTGGTTGGTATGTTTGTTGTGGTGGTCTTTGGTAAGCAGAGGCGGATACACGGACACTGTGCGGAGCCGTGTATACTGGCACAGTAGCAGTAAATGCTGGTTGTGTATTACACACGGGTGCTGAGCTGTACGGAAGGGTAGAGTAATTCAGAAGTGGTGGGGCTTGGTGGGAAGGTAAGGGTTAGGTTTTGATTGGATATGCTTGACACGTCCTCTTTCTTCTTGCGGAAGATTCCCGCGGCAGTCTGTCCAAACACTTTGTTGAAGATACTGACGATCTTTCCAGATTTGAGGTCGTCTTCTATGGCCTCTCCCATCTTTACCAATTCAGAGAACGGCCTTCCAGCCATGGACAACATCCTATCATAAAAATCTGGCTCCTGTGACCTGATGAATATGGAAATGAGTTCTCCCTCGCTCATTGGTGGCTACACACGGGCTGCTTTAGCCCTTCACCGGTTGGCGAATTCTCTATAGTTTTTCGTTAATTTTTGCTTGACCTTCTCAAGGTAGTAGCAGTCTAGTACGGTTTCGATATTGAATCGAAACCTTTCCATGAAGGATTCTGCCATGTCTTCCCAGCGGAGCCACTGGCGCTGGTCCTGTGTAGCGAACCATTCTGCGGCCTCATCGGTCAGGCTACGACTGAACAATCGCATGATCAGGGGTTCATTCTTCTTTACTCCAACTAACTAGTCACAGTATAAATAGAGGTCTGTTTTGGGGTTCCCTGTCCCGTTGATCATTTCGAACATAGAGATTTTAAACCCTTATGGCAGGTCTAAATCCAGGTGCATGCACAAGTCTTCATATCTTAGGCCTGTCGCCTTCCTTGTGGACCTGTTGGACTTTTCTAACAACTCCTCCATCTTCTTCTTTATGTTTTTCTCTCGCTTGTCCTGTTCAGCCCTCTAAATCCATTCAATCTCCTCATATTGATCCAGTTCCTTATGTCCTGGGGAGGATTCATTTGGCATATTGGGAGTGAAGAAGGATACCTGGGGGGTGGTATGGTTCAACACGATAGTGGTGTTTTGCCCCGCAGGCAGGACTGGTGCGTGTGTTTGGCTTGTTCGATTGAAGAATACAGGCTGAGGGGCTTGGTATATAGGGACTGAGTGAGCGGTCCCTGGGACTTGGGCATTTTTAACTGGTGGTGGTGTACAGTAAGAGGGGCCAGCATGGTTTGGGTTGGCGATGTCTAGTGGTGAGGGCATGGTTCCTGGCAGGTAGACGAGAAAATGCCCGGGCACTGCAGAGCTTAACAGGGGAAAGGGATGAGGGACCCTTTTTCCTTCCGCGGAGATGTTCTTTTCTGTGTCAGCCGCCTCCCTTCTGGCTACCTTCTCCTTGAAGGTAGTGACGGTAGTTAATAATGTCGCGATCATATCCTCTTGGGATGCGGCCTCTTGCGAGTCCTGGGGGTCCCCGTTGCGGAAAGGGAGCTTATTTCTTGTTTCCTCAGGAATACCAGTCATTTTGTCCTTTCTTTGGTTGGAGAGCGATGCTAATGCGGCTTTGGATCTTGTGAAATATGTCAGCGTTCAATTTCACCCTAATCGGCCCCTTTCTGTAAAATAAAAATAACTTAACGGCAAAGAGAGTTAGTTTCCGCACATCAAATATAAAGGCAGAATATCAAATATGGGTATTTAAAGCACAAATAGCATATAAGATCGTATATTGAATCTTGAGTACTCTTGATCCGATATTCTAAAGTCTTGGAAATCACGGGCTTTTATGTTCGGGTGGCTCTTGGTTTGGTGGCCTCGCGGTTGACTTAGCACGACGAACACTTGGACTTGTTATTTAGGCGGACGGGGAATTTAAAGTTTGAAGCAGGAAGGGATCGAGTCTTATGTAGACTGCCTACGTATCCGGCCGCCGAAAATCAGGCCTTAGGTAGTTTTATTACAAAGCAGAATAAACATTTTTCCTAAATATCCTTTGACTAATCCTAGCTACAGACATCCCCAGACCAGACCCGACTAGGGCTTCCCGCGTATCCCTCCATTGGGACATCAGATCGGTGCGGTTCTTTTACATTTTTTATGAGGGTGGGGGTAACATTTGTACAAAAGACGGGACACCTAATGTCTACCCAAAAGTATAGCTCTTGCAAGTTGCTGCCCTTACGAACTTGCTTTCTCACGTCGAATCTTCCTTCGCTTAGAACCATGTTGGGAGCAGGACCAAAATATGTCCGGTCCTGATCATATTTTCAAGTTCGAGCTTGAAAACATGGCATCCTTCAATATCATATCCCCTGGCCCCAGTATTGTACAAGCAGAACTTGTTTCTGTTGGGCCCTAACGGTGCAGGCTCGTAGACAGGTTCCAAAGGCCTGATCTTGTTTAACGAACCCAAAGTTGAGAAGAGGCGAGTATATAACTCCTCACAGACAGTTAAATCACACCTTCATATTTGGGTTTCGGGGGTAACTCTCTCTCCTGGGGTAATGGGGTCATGGACCAGCAAAGTATGCGGCCCCTATAAAGTCCTGATGATTTTATCATCTATGAGACTAACAACCCTCCTTCTTAATGCTAGACACTCATTCAAGGTGTTCTCTGCCTGATTGAGATGAAACGGGCATTTTTTGTAGGCGTATACCAAGTCAGGGACCGGCAACCTAGCCCTAGTGGTGCAATCCATCCCGGCGGCCATCATCTTCTTAAATATCTCCTTACAAGCGACAGGCAGTGGGGCTACTCTAAACGGAGAAGATCGAGCTTTGAAGGCTATGCTCCACGGAGCCGGTGCGGGGAAATTTTCCCTTCCAAAGTTCTCTAAAGCCATAGTGGAGGTGGCGAGCATCAGTATGGGCTAAGGCACATAGAAATCCGTTCCTTCCTCAGTGGGGGCATAATACGCAGACTTGTTGTCTGCGTCATTTCCTTGGAACTCAGGGAACATATCAAACGGGTTCTCCCCTCCTTTGTACGTCAACAGGCTCTCCCGTGTCCTGAGTTTCTTCCTCCTCTTCCTCCGGTTCCTCTTTTTCTTCTTCTAGCTCTTCTTCCTCCTCCGGTTTTTCTTCCTCAACGGGTTCAGGGTCCTCTTCCCAGGGTTCTGCTCCCTCCTGTGGGTCTGATGCGAACACCCATGGGTCCGAACCTGCCCCTTGTTCTCTATTGGTTCCCTCCGGGGTTCCTTCCCTGAGTGTTACAGGTCTTCTTTCTAGTGGTATGTAGTTCAACACCAAATCCCTCACCTCTTTGGGTACATTTCCATAATATTGTTCTTGGGGTATGCCCTCCGGCAGATTCCCAACCATGTCTAGTAATCCATCTACCTCCTCAATCTTTTTCCCTATTTCTTGGAGGTGCTTCTCCATCTGCAGCACTTTGATTCGTAGCATCTCAGCCATCTCTCCCAGAGTCGGTGCTTCTTGCCCACCTTGGTTCCCCATTGCAAGTCAACCTTTAGTGGAGATAAGTTTGGGTAAGTTTCAAACCTCATGGTTTTTCTTTCGCGTATGTAGTTTATATTGTTGGATCTATGGTACCTAAGCTCAGTACACGTTCATACATATAGCAGGTAAGCATGTGAAGCACGTAGCAACTAAGCATGTAATTTACAGTCATTTATACTACTCGTGTTCCTAAGGCCTCTTGAGTCAAGGCTTTCCTAGTCGTTTGAAACATGTAGGTGCCATTTGTGAAGGTGAACCATTGCGCCGAAAAGCCATCATAATTGATAATAATAATATCTTTTCCCAATTACAAAAGTGATGACAAAAAGCCGACATAGGGCTTACATATATGTAAAAAAAAATCAGAAATCAAGGAGGCCCTCCAGCGGCTGATGTCGAGGCTGGAATCGTTTTAACCTTCTTGACCCTTCGGAGGGTAGTCTGGATACGAAGGCATGCTTGACAGAGCTCCATTTTGATAATCATCAAATCTGTTTCTCTAGGACTCTAGCCAATTGCTCGTCCATACCTTCCAAGCATTCTTTTATGTATTCCTCTTCTTGGGCTTCCTGAAGAGGTGCGGGCTCTGGCACAGGCGTGAGATCCAAGTGTCCCTGTAGCCATGCACGATACCTGGGGTCGCATCCTGCTTTGACTCTGTCGGGATCCAAAGTATCTAGGCCCCAGCTCACACGGCCATTCCATTCTCCGAGGATAACATCAATGTACATGATTGTCTATTCGGTGTGTTCAATGATGAATTGCTCAGAGTTTCCTACTTGGGGTATCACTTGTCTCCTGTCGAATTGTCTCAAAACCCTGGACGGATAGTAAGGATAGATTCCTCGAATCCCGACTAGAAGCACAAAGGGGTAATTCTTGTCTCAAACCACCACAGTTTCGGATATGAAATCGGGGAACATCCATCGGATCCGATCTTCAGTCGAGTCGGTGAAAAATTCAGCCCAGGAATTTTTGGACATATACCCGAGATTTGGACAGTAATTCACTAGGCGGCCTATCCGATTTTGTCAACTCCAACCCTAAACCTCTTTAGCCAGGTTAAGGTGTTTTATAATCCACCATTGTAGCAACATATTGCACCCTTAGAAGTATCAAAAGCGATTTTTGCATTTGCTATGAGCTCGAAAGATGTCAGCCAGTATGATCGGTGCTAGGTCAAAATACCTTGTCTCTTGATCCTTTGTTATCCGTGGAATATTGCATAGGCCAATTATATCGCCTTAGTGTCTATGGCCAATGATTCATCCCGTGGAAAAACCATAATGTCTAACAAGGCTATGGCAAAGGCTAAAGGTCTAGCGGCTTCCCACTCTTCTCGGCTCCTAAATTCTCTTTGATATAGGGTGTATCCAGTGATGTCTCCGAACCTGCAGTATAGATCCCTGTAAGCCACGGTGTGCCCTTTCCTCTAGGACGCTTCGGTCAGAGAAAGAAATCTCATAATTTGGCTCACAGTGGGCCTATGCGGGAACAACGGATTGTGGTCTGGCTTGTGTCGCCTCCTCAGACAGGTTCCATTGTTGTCTATAGCGTCTCTAATATCTTCTAGGGTGGGAGTCATTTCGATGTCCCTATTCTTTATCATCCCAAAACCTTGCCAACAATTCCATCAGCTCTGGGCGACCTTTCATTTTCATAATGGAGGGCAAGTGGCCTAAAGTGCAATTGATTATTCTCTGGTGAGCGTCCCCCAACCATTCATACCAGGCCCTCAATAATTCCGGAGCCTCAGTGACAATGTCAAAATGGATTCTACGTTCCATCTGCAAAACAAAACACGGTTAAGATTCCCCCCCTCCCCATAGGATCAATGGTTCGTCACGTAGGTACAAACATGTTTCCACATAACACATAAATAAGATGCGGTGTTTTTCAGGTCATATACCGCCCGAACACGGGGTAGTCACTCTTAATGAGCCTTAGGTAGGTCTGAAATACCCAAGGCACGTCTAGGTATAAATGCTCTGGTTGAGTAGGGATTTGGCTTAGCTCTATCCTAGTTTTTCTAGAGTGATTTTTCACGAATAACCGAGAGCCTGAGAGGACAACTGGGGCTGAACCGTTAGGGCTATTGGACTATCGCGTACCAACCCCGCCACATAACGGTTCCAAAAGAAAATTTTGGCTTTATAGTGAAGGAACAACCACGTGCTCCGCGAAGTCGCCTTTGGAACAAAGTATAAAATAAATGCCAGGAGTGGCGGAGTTATGATATGCATGTAATGATAGTTAATAATTGCGGGAAAGTAAGCACATAAGCAATTTATAACAAATATACTCATATTATACTGGAATCCTTATGGTTATAACCTTTAAATCCCCAGCGGAGTCACCATCTGTGTCGGTTCGCTTTTTCGCGCGGGTTTAGGGCGTAAAAAGGCTACTATGAACTCGTTGGTGCTCTTTCGGATTTATTTTGAAAAGATTCGCCACCTAATTTTTAGGAAATTAGGAAAACCAATTTTGAAGGGTATATTCAAATACCATGAAAAAACCTTCGTAATATAGAGTTCTAGGTAAGGGTTTTGATGATCTCCTGGGGAAGGTGTTAGGCACCCCAGTATTAAGGATCCGTACTATACGGTTGACCTTCGAATTCCAATGTATGAGTATTTGTTTAAACTACTTATTTTGTGTTTATTTTCCCGTAAAAAAAGAACTGTCATGCATATCATATATTTTGGAAAAATATGTCTCCTATATTTATAGGGGTAACGTAGTTTCGGATTAATATCATCCGAGCATAAATAGTTTCCTTCTATATAAGGAATAAGTATAAATTGTAAAGGAGATATTGTTTATAAGCTATTTATTTTATATTCATACACCGGGGCTCGGGTTGACTCGTATTGGTACGCTTCAGTCTTATCCGAAACTTTATATTATGCATAGGTTGTTTAAAAAGGCATTTTATATTTGAACGAGTATATCCCGTCTTAGAAATGTAAGTTAATTTGGGCCACTTTGGGCCAAAAAAAAGTGCTTTATGCTAAAAGAACTTTCATTCGTCTCTATTTTTCAGAAATGAGATTCATAATTTGGAAAAAAAATTGATTTTTGTTTAAACCTCTGAAAATCGGCCCAATATTGTGCCAAAGATTGGTCATTTATGAAGTTTTAAGATTAAACCCAGTTGTTAAATCTGTCCAATTAAAGCTGATTTAGGAAAGTTAGTTTTGGGTGGAAAGTAAGTTAATTAGCTCATTTTCTGTGGAGCAACTTTTAAAACGTGATTTGCTTATTTAAACTTGGAAAATCAATAGTGATCTGTTTATAAAGCAGTTTTTGAAGAGGTCTCACTTTGATACTTAGTTGTAAGAAAAGGAAAGGAAAGAAGAAATTAAGTTTGAGTCCATGGTTTTGAAAAATCGCGTACGGGGACCTAAAGTCAACTAAACGGCATAAGAACCGTTGTCCTAAGACGTCTAATTCCAATCATAAGGATTTTCCACTATAATATGATTTTGAATACACTTTTTACAAGTACATCGAGATGGGAATAAGTCTACGAATAAATATAAAGAGACTAAGTTGCATATCAAGCCCCTAGTTGGCCATTTTCACCCATGGCTAGGCCTTATGCGCGTCTCACTATCTTCTGTGTCTTTCCGGACTATATTTTGAAGTAGTATTCCTACTTGGGCCTTGGGCCCAAGGGGTGCATGATCAGGTGTAGGTAATAATACTAAGCAAGATGAAATGCCTTGGAGGTCATGTAATTTCCCAAAAACCAGCATACAGAGTGTTTCAACCAGGATGAGAAGCAGGAGAGAAAACAAAACACACAAGAAAACAAGTCAAAAGGAGCAGGAGTGTTATACAAAAAAAAAAAAGAAACAGTAGCACAGAGTAGTATGGGTATGCAGCTCATGGCCCTAAGGGGGTAAAAGAAGACAAAGGCAAGCATACAAGTGAAGCTAACAAGCAGAAAAATAGATGCAGGTCTTGGAGGAAAGGTCCGGAGGTTATGAATCACACACACAGGTACAAATAAGGAAAGTGTCAATGGCAATGTCACATAGGTATAGGGTGAGTAAAACACAAGGCTGGGGACTTTGAATGACTCACAACAATTTGGTCCTAGCTCTATGCCATGGGAGGGGACAAGACAGAGCAAAAGCAAAGAAGCAACACACCCAATCATAGGCAAATGGGATTCAAACAATATTTTAGACAAACAAAATAAAACAAAGCAAATGTGTGCCTTCTAGTCCAAGTATGATCTGGAGAACTTCAAGGGTAATACTAAGTCAAGGTCCCAAGAATGGTCCAAGGTGAGAGCTACATTAGGTCACAAACTGGGCTAGTTACTTTATTATTATACTCTAGCTGGTATTTGCAACTTCAGAAGCACCTTACAGTAAAAAGAAGTTCACATAAACTTGTCACCCAGTCAAAATAAGCAAAACAAAAGTCTGTAGCAAGCCAGGGATGGATTTGAGACCGACAAGAAAGATCACAAGAGAAAAGAAAAAAAAGAACCTTGACAAAGAAGAAAGGAATAGACAATATCCTAAAGCTAAGTGGTCTAAGCCCCTCCCCCAACTTGATACCCTTCCTAAAAATGAGTATCTTTAGGTACACAACTTGTGAAAATTCAGACAGTAATGCCAAGAACAGACATAGCAGACAAGATAGAACCAGCAGGGGTAACAAAGGTCATAGCATGACATAGAACATGAAAACGATTAACCGAAACCACAGGACATCACCAAAGCATTTCCTTAGTGATTAGACACATAGGTGTGGGGTAGAAAAAAGGAAAATAAACTCCGCTCAGACCTAGGCATAGAAATATGTGAACCTATTGTGGTTTTTGAGTAAAATAAGTGCCAAGCTTCAATGTTTAAAACATCAATTTTTGCTACCATGACACCAGGGCAGTCAAAGCACACTACTAGTGTTATAAAACTTTCAAGCCACAGTCTACTGTCTAGAAAAAGGAAAAAAAGACAAAGGACCTGGTGATATAAAGATTAGCATATAGGCTGGCCCTTTCCCATTTTTTAGTTAGCCAATATTAATCCAAAACAGCTTCATCATAACACAAATCTTTTGGAGAAAAGAAGAAATGACATAGAACTTCACATTTTTATTATCTAGTTCTTGATTAGTCAAGCAAACACTCAAAAGAACATGAGTAGAAGGCAGTAAAATGACATACTTATGTTGTTGTTTACATTGAGTCCATCAAGCCACTTTTGATAACTACGTGAATATATTAAGCTAGCAAACCAGACCCATTGCAGATTCATTTAGTAAGGCAAACTATAGTGAGCGAACCAACAACAGGAACCATTCTGGACTTAAACCTTCCCACAATCACCCCTTTTTTAAAACCTTTGTTTAACTATATCTTATTACAGCCCCAAAGTGCTAAGTTTTATCGAATAGACAGGGTTTAGGTGAGACAACAAGAATCAGGCCAAACAAATTGCCAAGTACAATAAGTAGGAATCCACAAAGAGCACACATGACATTCACCAGCTTTGGAATCAAAACATTATTAGAGAACAAACATGGTCTGACCAGGTTCAACACATGACAACTTCAAGCTTTCCAATAAACCAAATCATTTGAGGGAAGACATTGTGATACCTAGACTGAGTCCAATTGTACTTAGACTTTTCAACCTCTCTAAAAAGTATATGACCAGGTAGGACATTAGCAAACAGGCTGAGGATTAACATGATGAGTCTTCACCATTTTTTGACACATAACCACATTAAACAAGCAGTAATCATGTTGGGTTCACACATAGGTAAGCTTAACTTTCTAATGACACTTGTGATCAAGTAGGACAGACCATGATCCACTGGTTCAAGTCATCAAACTCCTAACTAACATAAAAACACACAAGACAAGCAATGACCAGATTGGGTAACCTACTTTAGACAAACCTCTTGGCCCTTCCCCTTTATCACTCCCCAGCCCAGGACAAACTGTCACTGAGAAATAACAGGACACAAGGTAAATCAGGTTGCTTAATAAGCTTGTGACTTCAAACTAGCCTCATGAACCTAATTTTATTATATGAGATACACAGGACTAAACCATTCTTAACTTCAACAAACCTATCTTGACCTTAATTCAAAACACGGAACCTATACTAAGCAATACGCTAGCATGAATCACAAACTAGACCCTTGCATGAAACACTTAAAAGTATTTAGACAGTCATGATAAGATGAAGAAAATCCAAAAGGAAATCCACATTAGACTAACTCTCTCCCACTCAGACTATGGTCCTAAAACTACTTGCAAAGGTCTTTAATCACAACTGAATAGCCAAGGGCACAAGTAGGGAAGCTAAATGAAATATAATGGAGGTGGGTTCATTTTCTCGATATTATGGCCTATGTTAGGTGCTAGGAAAAAGAACAAACTAGTTGTGCAAAGCATGAACAACGATCCAGACTAAGAAGTTAAATAAAAACAATCTAATTAGTTTGGAAATTATTCTATAACTCATAGGAGACTCCCTAATTGAGTAAAAATGCAGACAAGATCAAAGGGGAATCACAACAAGTACATCAGGATTGGGCTTTGTTTTTAAACCACAAGTAATTACATGGACTAAGTACAATGTGGACACTAGAACTAAATGAAAAAAAGACTGAACCAAACATATTGACTTAGCCATCTTGTCCTAAACCATACACAAACCTTAGCTAGATGTAATGCAAGCAGAACTAGAATATAAAGGATGACCAGCTACTACATTAATCCACACCCCATCATATACCACACAATTATGTTACCTAGCACCACATCAAACAGGAATTAAGCACAAAGAACCAGGACTACTTAATCTTCATGACAAGCTCTCACATATTCCTATCAACTAGGCACAACATACGCAGATTTCAAGTAATGAAAACATGGAACTAAAATGCTACTTTAAAACAGAATCTTCATTAACCAAAACTAAACTAAACTAAACTAAGCCAAACATAACATAACAATAAACTAATACACCACCCTAACTAGTATCTAATGAATTAAACAAGACATAAAGTAAGAAAAGGCATTCAACTAAAAGGCATTTACTTTTTCTGGGTGCAACCGGGGCACAAGGGATGGATTAGGAAACATTTGTGCTGCAACTCCCAACTCAGGCCACCACAGACACCAACAGCAATAAAAAAAATGAATTTTAGAGCTAGAACTTTAAAGAAACTTAAGCTTTAAAACGAAAATTTTCGACTTTGGAACCCTTAAGACTAAAAATGGTAGATTTTCAGTCTATCTCTGGTTTTCCCCTCCTTTACTCGAATGAATGGGGTTTTCTGTTTATAGAAACCCTAGAATGGCTTTGAAAGCTACCACTACCGATGTGGGACTTGCAAATTTATACAAGTCCTACTCACAAACTCGAACCTACGGCCTAGATCTATGGTATAACAATGAAATCAATGGCTTACAAGCCTCCATACCATCATTAATGGCAAAAAAATAAAAGGGAAGGGGGGTCGTACCTTTAAGGGTTCGTTTGGCTCGATTTTGGGGAGAGAAGGACGAAGCATTGAATTCTTTGCCTTCTCTCTTCACGCAACCAGTTGTATGAGATGGGACAAGACCGTAAAAGGGGCGGGGGGTAGGTGGTGAACAGGAGGCGACGCTAGGGTTTTGCTCCCTAGCCGCCTCTTTCCTCCTTTCTTTACAAACAGACCCCTAGGGCCTTTCATTTTGGACGGAGGGGAGAGTATAATACTCCCTCCATTTTAACTCTTATTGGACCGGGTCTCGGTCCTTTGGGCTGGGCCTGGTCTGTTATTTTCCGAAAAGGAGCTAGGCCTAGTCCCTCTTTATAAATATATATATATATATATATATATATATATATATATATATATATATACACACACATATTTTGCATATTGTATATGCACCATGTATATTGGTATCTACATAGTGTATGTACATATATATGCATAAAAAGGTCGAGGGGGAAAATAAACTAGTAAATAAATAAGTAAAGAAAAACTAATTATTAGTCCATTGGAACTTAAAATAATTTAAACATGACTCATAAGTAAAAAATAAAAATCATTTTGTAGATACTGCTTTGAATTAATTAACCAGATAAAAGAGGAATTAATCAACTACGCAAACGCACACAGAATCAAGATTTAAAGGGTAAAAATGGTCAATTCTTTCAATTACTCAAAATACCTTGGACAGTAATATGGAATAAAATCATCTGTTAATCTAATTTTTTCCTTGATTTAATTAATGAGACAAATGATTATCAAAAAGGGTTTTCTTGCCCCCTTTGATTAATTTCAACAAATAAAAGAAAATTCTTCTAATATAATTAATTTCTACAAAAAATTAAAATTACTCTGGAGACTTCTTTATCAATTTGAAAAGATGAGATATTATCCCAAATGATTTCATAAAATTTACTTAGACCCTTTAGGGTACGCAACTGGTTTTATTTACTGTCCAAGTACTCCGAGCACTTAAAATAAATTACGGGAGGTCAAAAATTAGGTGTCAACACTAATATCATTGAAGTTAAAAAGGGTATGCATAGACTTTAAAACATACTCCAATAGGCAGATAATGTAGCATGGGAATATTCTTTCAACAGATAAGGACACTTAATCAGCTTAAGGGCTTATGCCACATTCAACATAGAGGAGGAATATATCATAACATGTTTGATATCAGCTTAAGCATATATACCAGATTTTCCTATTAACAGTCTCAAGATCCAAGTCCAAAACATGCTCATCAAACTATCAAATAACCAGCTTAAACATTTTTTAAACCAAACAATATACAATAGCCTCTATCATGATACTAAACCAAGTTCAACATGCCCAGGTCCCATTTTAAACTAACCTTAAGCATACATAATCACACTATATGCAGTTATCACTAAGAGAATTTTAAGCTTACTCCAAATTTGGACCAGGACTTCTCTTAATTACATTAAACTCTATCAGGCTAAGTCAACAAACAACCAAACAGGTTTTATGCTAATCTTAGATAATTCATTACTCATTTAACTAAAACATTTGATCCAACCAATCATTTTAGGTAAATACACCAGCAGATAGGCCCCTTCTCATGCTAAACACATATATGTAATTTGGACTATACAAACTCATCTTTAGCACAGGCTAAACTTGAACAGGACAAACAGCAGCTAGACATTATTTTAAACTTGAGTTAACACATAAACAGGGTCTATTTCCACATACTAAAGACTCTGCCATCAATAACAAACTAAAACTAACTTAGAGGGACTAAAACAGGTAGCTAATACGCATTAACATAACTAAACAGGATCTAAACATGAGCAAACATAACTAAATAGGATTCAAATGGGCTTTAAACTAGCAACTGATGAGCATGCTAGGCAAGAATGATAAACACATATGAACAATAACTAAGCTAACAATCGACACTACTACACTAAACAACCCAGCCCATATAAGTAGAAAATAGCTAATAAACGCTAAAAGAAATAAAAGGGGGGGGGGGGGGGGGGGGGCGGAGGGGGGGAGATTACCTCTTTTTTGTGCAGCCTTGTATCGAGAATAAACTTGGAGATTTCTTTCCTTCTCAAAATCTCAAAAAACTCAGCCACAAAAACCCAGAAAACAAGAGAAAACAAGCTGTAAAATTTTTACTTAACTCAGAAAAGTTAAAGATCTCAAAAATTTTGAAACCTTAAGTATTTCGAGTTCTATGAGTATATTGAATTTTCAATATGCTCAAACATTTTCAAATAATGGAGAATAGGGTTCTTTATATAGAAATCCCCAAACCCCCAAGCCCTAACTTGATTTCGATATGGGACAATTTCCAATTCTGAGAATTGGCATATCTTCAGAACAATCAAAGGTTGAGATTAACCCAAATATGTATCAAGGGTCAGATCTGACCCAAAGTGGTCAATCCACTTGGTTCATCGTGAACCAATCAAAATTCGCTAGTTCAAACAAGAACAAACAAAATCCATTAAGGATTTACAGAGTTTTGACTGTTGAATATGCAAAACAAGAAAAAGAGGAAGCTAATACCTCATCTGGGTTGATATGTCATGGAAATAGAGCATTTAATGCTCTTGCCATTCTCGTCCAATCTCAACATAGTAGAAGACATGCGGGCCCTCGTCGTTTCCATTTCTGGCAAAAACCCTAAGAGAGAGAAAAGTAAATCGCAAGGCGGCTAGGGTTTTTACCTGAGAGAGAGAGAGAGAGAGAGAGAGAGAGAGAGAGAGAGAGAGAGAGAGAGAGAGAGAGAGAGAGAGAGAGAGAGATGACCTTAGAGGTCGTTTGTTGAAAATGAAAAGGGAAAGGGGTTCTGTCCCTTTAGATAGCGAATTGGGTCAGGTCACGGTCCTTTGGGCCTGGACTCGGTCCATTTTGTTTTAAAGAAATAATGGGCTGCCCCAACTTATATATGTGTATTCATGTGATATACATGCATACTACATGTATATCCGTGTATATATGCGTATATTTACTGGGTTTTGACACTTATTTTAATGAATAAGCATAATTAAGAAAAGACTAATTATTTTAGCCCCTTAATCATAATTAAATAAGACCAATTAAATAAGTAAAGGTTATCTTTCACAAATATTGTCCCTTAACTGACTTATTTTAACCGGGCTATTTCAATCATGGCCTTTTGATCCAATTAGCCAATTTAAAGTAACAGATTAGCATAAACGACCTTAATTGAACAACTAGAAAGACAAATTTGCAATAATGACCTCAATTATGGGAATTGATCTCCAATTGGGTCATAATTGAACTATTCATTGATTTTTTCAATTGTAGCCATTTAGTGAACAATTTACACAATTAATCACAATTAAAGACTCAATTAATTATGATAAAATTCTAATAAATTTAGCATGCAAAAAATCAAGAATTGAGGAATAAGATGATTAATTCGTTTAATTAATCAGATTCCTTGAATTAAACAGAGTAAAATACTTGCTAATTGCCATTTTAACAATTTGGACAATTAAACAAATAATTGTTATAAATTTCTTTTCTCATGGTTAATTTAGCAAACGTCATAATTGTCGCAATAAATATGTGAATTAATTTCTAAACGATTTATAATATCATAGGAATTATTTTACCAAATAATAATGGTAAAGTATCATCTATATAATTTTATAAAATCATTTTGACTCCTCGAAATATATATTTCGCTCTGTTTGATATCCAAGGACTCTGGATGATTAAAATAAATTATGGGAGGTCAAAAATTAGGTGTCAACAACTGCCCCTTCGATGTTCAGGGATGGCATGGCTATCCCTGAGCAACGAAATAAACTAACCCTAATTTTTGACTAACCCAACTCATTCTACCTCTCATTTTTTATGAAAATTTCAAATATATGGACGGACCCTGGTTTCTGGGTTTCCTACATATCTCAGGTTTCATGAGAATTCAGAGCACTTGTAGTTCGACTCAATTATGACTTCTAAATGCAAATTTATAATAATCTCGGATTTCCCATTTATAAAACTGGGAGGTCCTGATGTGCCGTTAAATTATGGCATATCTAATGCTTTTTAACTCTAAGTTTTACTTGTTTTCGAGCAAGTTTGTGTTAGTTTGATGTGTTTTGTGTGTTGTGCAGATATTTCGAAGTTAGAATGCTCGGAAAGCAAAAAAAAAAAAAAGAAGTGATCTGTTTTGATATGCATTAAGGACGGACCGTCAACATGCTCGACGGTCTGTTGAGTTGCCTCATCGATAAGTTCCCACAAAGTGACAAAGTCATCAGATTATCGACTTGCACTGTCGACATGATCGACGATCCGTCCAAGTACTTCAACTATGGAAGTCCTGCAAAGTGAAAATATGTCATCAGATCGTCGTCATGCTCGTCGAACATGTCGACGACCGTTGAAGTGCAACGACGACCCGTCAATGTGCAAACTGAGCTGGAACAGGACTGGGATTGATTATTCCGAATTTAACTTGTATAAATACCTGTTTAGGTTTTATTTTTGGACATCGGGAGTTTTAGACTTGTAGTAATTACTTTTGAGTTATTATTGCTTTTGAAGATTTTCTACACAAATTACATTCATTACTTTCAAGTTTTATTCGTAATTTCAATACAAAATTCAAGTATGCAATATTCAATCTTTTATTTTTTTTTCTTGTTGCCATGAGTAGCTAAACACCTTTACTAAGGTTGTGAACCCAAGGATGGGTATGTTGTGATTGGGGATTGTGAATGATATACGCATAGTGGATTGTCAGGGTTTATTTGTTCTTCGTTTTCATCATATAGTTAGTGGTTGCAAACATTAGCTGACGCCATAAACTTTAGTTTATTTGGGAAAATAGCTAGGGTTAGGTAAGAACAAATAACAAGAACTCAAGGCTTTAAATCTTGTTTCATAAATTCACTTAGGAATAAGAGGAATTTACTTGGCATAGTTAACCGTTCTTCATGCATACTTTCTTATCTTTGGAAAAAGCATAGAAAGAAATAATCTTTTCTTATTGGGAAATAGTTCAGATTCACATAGAGGTTAAGTGCATCTATACAAACGATCCATTAGATGTATATCAAGATCGATACCCATGATCATACACTTTATCTGACAGGAATACAACCTTAGTTCTTTTTACCCATATATTTATAACTTTAAATTTCTAGTCACTTTAAATTAGTCTACAAACCAAAACAACTATAAAACCCTTTTTCTGGAATACACCAGGACCGCAAGATTAGCATAATACTTGTTTAGTAAACTTTCACACCATATTCTATGTGGGATTCGACCCCAGCCTCGTTGGGTTACTATATTTGACATCATCCGCTTTATGCTATTAAAAGTGTAAATTTGAGCGTATCAAATTTTGGCGCCATTGCCAGGGAATGCTGTATTGAAATTACTAAATAGTGTTTACTCTTCTTAAAGTCTTTGTCATATTCCAACACACCTTGTTTGCTACTTTGTAAACTAAGTGATCATGGCCAACAACGAACTTCCAGTCGAGAATGTTTTTGCTAATGAATCAGAAGCAGATGAAGACTTTGCATCTGCAATAATTCATCCGAGGGTAACTACTACTACTATAAAGTTTGATAATTCCCTCTATCATATGCTCAAACAAGAGGGATACTTTCGGAATGAAGTCGATGATGACCCTCACCAACACATAACAAACTTTCTGGATGTGTGCTCTCAGCACATCTAGCGGGGTGTGACTCAAGAAGCGGTTCGGCTGAAACTCTTCAAGTATTCATTAGTTAGAGAAGCAAGAAAATGGTTCACAAAGCTGCCCCGAAACTTTATTGCTACATGGGAAGAGATGGTCAAAGTGTTTCTCAGGAAGTGGTTTCCCCCGAGTAAATGAGCTGAAATTTGTGATCAGATTTACGAGTTCAAACAACATAATGGGGAACAACTTTTTGAAGCTTGGGAAAGGTACAAATAATATTTGGATAGGAGTCCAAACCATGGGTTTCCAAATCAGATTTTGAAGGAGAAGTTCTACAGATGGTTGGATCCTATGACCCAAGCAATAGCTAATAATGCTGCTAGTGGGTGTTTCATGAATAAGTCCTGTGCTAATATTATTGATATGCTTGATCGATTGACTACACACAGTCAAGCATGGCATTCAAGTAATTTTGATAGGCTATCACTTGGGACACTATTGGTTCAAAATATTGTGAAAGATAGCCAGTAAACGCAGCAGACATTGGCACAGTTAGCTACTAGTCTCTCTTTACTAACAAAGAGGCTTGATGAGAGGGAATCAAATAAGGTAAACGTTTGTGAAGATATCTCAGGCATACCGCCTGAAATGTACCAATGCCACGAGGGTCCATATCAAGAGGGTCCCCCTCAGCTAGTTGAGAATGTTCAATATGCAGATTATGTAGCGAAAGGGGATGTTTCTGGGCCAAATCAGAGATACTGGAGGCCTCAACAAGGGCAGGGTGCATACAACCAAGGGAACTACAACAACAACTAAGGTAATTTCAGGAACAGAAGTTCCAGCCCTTACATTCCACCAAAAGGGTAGTCTAATGATCAAGGTAGTTCGAGGTTGGAGTCAATGCTTGAAAAAGTGTTGGAAAGTCATACAAACACTGAAAAGACATTATCTGGGCTATCAGAGACAATGGGTTCTCATTCAGCAGCTATTCAGAATCTTGAACAGTAGATGCGTGATCTTTCTAGAGAACAGCATCCTGCTAGAAAAGGGGGGCTTCCTAGTGATACTATCCCAAACCCGAAGAATGGTGGGGGTGGAATGTAATTATGCTATTATCACGAGGAGTGATAAAATACTTCAAGGCGCTGAAAAGAAAGTGGTTGATCTAGATCCAATTATTGAGGAAGAAGAGGTGCAGTCTGATGAACCTATCATTGATGATGAGGTCCGTGGTGAAGAAAAAGTTGCTGATATTCCAGAAGTTGCTACTGATACAAGGAAACACACGATAAAAGGGGCTCTTCGCCCTTTGACTCAGATGTACAAAGCAAAGCCTCCCTTTCCTCAGAGGTTGGCAAAGAAGAATGATGATGCTAAGTGTCAGAAGTTCAATGATCAGTTATAGCAGTTAATAGTGAATTTTTCATTCTTAGATGTTGTCAAAGTGATGCCCGAATTTGCTAAGTTTGTGAAAGACCTGCTTACAAAGAAAAGGTTTGTTCAACATGAGACTGTGAATTTAACTCATCGTGTGAGTTCAATTATTGCTTTAACCACAGTTTAGAAGAAGGGAGATCCAAGGGTGTTTACCATTTCATGCAATATTAGGCTTCAAGCATTCGCTCGTGCTCTGTATGATAATGTGGAAAGTATCAACTTGATGCCCCTTGCTATTTTCAAACAATCTGGATTGGGGATGCCTAAACTGACTTCTATCTGATTGCAGATGGCGGACAGATCTATCAAGAAGCCAGTTGGGGTTATAGATAATGTGTTAGTGCAAGTGGGTAAATTCATGTTGCCTACTGATTTCGTTATTCTGGATTATGCAGTTGATAGAGATATTCCCATCATCTTAGGAAGACCCTTCCTTGCTACGGGCAAAGCACTTATAGACTCCAAAAAGAATAAAATTAAATTTCGAGTGAATGATGAAGAAGTGACTTTCCAAGCAAGCAAGGGGGTAAAGTTGCCAAGCGCTTATGAGAGTAGCTCAGATATTGATTCATTTGATGGGATTGATGATACTGTCGAACATAAATGGAAGAAGAAACTCTGGGAGAAGCTCTTGCTGCGGTTCTGATGAACTTTGATGCTTATGATATGGAGGGCTACGTGGAAACTATAAATGCGCTTGAGGGTCTGGGTTCCTACACC
Organism: Lycium barbarum; assembly: GCF_019175385.1. NCBI lineage: Eukaryota > Viridiplantae > Streptophyta > Magnoliopsida > Solanales > Solanaceae > Lycium > Lycium barbarum. The sequence continues at coordinate 15,444,184 of NC_083344.1, read as the reverse complement.
TACCACCCAAGAAAATATGATCTTGACCTTGCAAATAGAATTACTCCACCAGCCAAGTCTTCAATTGTTGAGCCACCTAAGCTTGAGCTTAAGCAGCTCCCATCACACTTGAGGTATGAGTTCCCTTGTCCGAACAAGACATTGCCAGTGATTGTTGCAGCATTACCGACTGAGGGACAGATTGAGCATTTAGTGGAGCTTTTGCACGAGTATAGACGTTCTATTCGTTGGACTAGAATAGACATTCGGGGTATTCCTTCTGGTATTTGTGAGCATAAAATTCAGCTAGAGGAGGACAGTAAGCCAAGTGTTGAACATCAGTGGAGATTGAACCAGAACATGCAATAAGTCGTGAAAAAGGAGTTCATAAAGTGATTAGATGGTGGGGTAGTGAATCCGATTGCAGACAGCAAGTGGGTGAGTCTTATTCAATGTGTACCAAAGAAATGAGGCATCACTGTGGTGCCTAATGCAAATAATGAGCTGATTCCCACTCGCACAGTCATTGGATGCCGTGTTTTCATGGACTATAGGAAGCTGAATACTGCTACTTGCAAAGACCATTTTGCAGGTAAGCAAGTCGACGAGTAGGTCGATGGACCGTTGACACGTCGATGACACCATCGATGTGCAAAGACAGTCCATTCTTTAACTCATCAACTGGGGAGTATTAATTAGTCATAAAAACACACTGACGAGCCGTTGACATTTCGGCAACTCGTCCAAAATTTTTGATTTTTTTTTAAACACAACAAACAGTCGCGACTTTTAAAAGAACTAACGGGCAGAGAAATTTTATTTACAAACTCCCCACATACCGCCTTTCACTCTCCCTCAAACACTCAATCTCCTAAATTCCCTCCATAACTCCCTATTAATTCCTTCACCCATTAAAACTCCTAAAACCCTTCATTCTCACCACAACTGAAAACCACAACTTCTCTGCCCTACATTCATGAATTTTAATCTATTCATCTCTAATTTTCACTAAATTTTTCTTTGCAAAACTCGTGGGAATCAGGTATGTTGCATGATTTTCGATCCTCTTTTGGTTTTAGTTTAGTTGTTTGCTCGAAAATTGCTAAAAAGCATGCTTAAGGTTCCTAAATTTGTTGAAAATTGGATTATGGGACCTAGGCTATATTTTATTGGAATGAAATAAGTTGGGGGTATGTTTTAACTAGTAAAAATGGGTGATATCTTTGATGCGAGTGCTAAGGGTAGAAATTATGACTTAGGGTTTATACTTGTTGAATGAAATCCATGCTTAAGATTGAAAAATTGTGAAATTGACGATTGGGGGAAGGGAATTTGTATGGCTGTTGTTAGTAGGACTCGTGGGAATGAGAATATCGTGCGCCCATTGAGTCGGCGGGCTTTTTGATCAACTTGTTGGTTCATTATGCCCGCCAATGGTCCGTAAAAGAAGAATTCTGTTAAAATTGCAATTTGATGAATGAAGTCTGAGTAATTCCAATGGGTTGGAGGGTATTTTGATTAAAAATCTCGGTTTGATATCATTATACCAACCATTCTAAACTCGGATAACTACCAAAAGTCAAAAAAGGTAACAAAATAAGGGTGAAGTCTGATTAACCCGAAGCCCCAAAACCCCAAATATGCAAAGCAATTAATTTTTGGTTTTCTGAGTGATTAGGGTTAAAAACACGAAACCGAGCCAAAGTTTGTAAATTGATAGTTGCTGTTGCCCGGACCGTAAACGTGTCGACGGCACCGTCGACAGGTCGACGGAAAGACGGTATCGGTGAGCTGTTCGACGGTCCATCAATACGCAATGACAATCTACAGACTGCAAACATCAGAGAACTTATAATTTTTTTCTGAAACTAACTGTGTTTGATTTCACTCGTACAGATTAACTAGATTTTTATCTTTGATGATTACAGGTATGGCGCCACCAAAGTTGACTACTACCCGAGGGGGTGGCTCGAGGCAAACTCAAAGAACAACAGGTCGAAGGTGGCCTAGTGGCGAACCTACACTGAGAGACGAAAGATCGGATGATGAGCCTAAGGTTATGCCCGTGAGAAAGAATATGGTTGCCATGCCTCCTTGGAATAGGCAGATCACTATACCGGCTCCTACACCACCTAGCTTCTCCCAGTCTGACGAGGAGGGATCATCTACATCTGGGTCCGGTGATAGATCCGAGGAAGAGGGTTCAGAGGCTGCTTCTGGAGATACCTCACCTGCTGCACGGGCACAGTCTACTGAGGATGCTGCTCTATCCTCTTAGGCATCTTGTAGATCCCAGACCCGTTAGAGCTCACAACTTGGTGATGATAAGGATGGTGCTGATGCGGCAGGGCTCGGGAAATTAGAAGCAAGAGGATTGAAGATCGTTTTACTGTTGAGGGTGTCGGGGAGCTGTATGAGTATGGCATTGAATTAAAAGGTGACGACACCCAGCATAAGAACCGCACCATAAATGAAGAGCGACGGATCATTTTTGAGGGGCTAGAAATCTTATCCAGGGCCAGAGAGCTCATTCGCCATTATCAGCTAGAGTTTATGCAGGAGTTGCTTGGGGATTATTGTCCGATTTTGATACGAGAGATATATGCCGCGTATGGGGCCTTGATTAAGAATGTCCGAAAGAGGCGCCAGAAACTGCGGGCGTTAGAGCCACCGAGAGAGGTTGAGATCAGAGGGGTGAGTGTAGATATATCTGCCCAGGCCATCAACAAAGTATACTTTGGCGATAGTTACACCACCCCGTGGCAAACAATTGAGTTGGAAGACAAGTTGCTTAGATAAAAGGAGCAGTCTCTGAGGGACTGGGTAGCTCCAGTGGTTGGTCGTCCGAGCAAGAGGGTCGAGTGTACTAACTTGGCCAAGTGGATAGTGAAGAGATGGTTGACATTAGAGGCCAAGTTTTGGTGGAGCGTGGTGCATTTGCAACTTCTCCCCACTCAGGCCGATAATACACTTACAGCTGACAGGCAGGTTATTGTAGCCGCATTGATGTCTAGATATCTGATTAATTTCAGAACTTTGGCGAGTACTGAGATTCAGTTGAGGGTTTCCCAGCCCAACAGTTCACTGATATATTCATGCCTGATTACAGCGCTTGTTCGGAGGTCACAGGTGCATTTTATCCATGATATCGACCATCGGATTACAGCTTCGTTGGTTATTCTATAGATAAAAGCAAGAACGAGGCCATCGATGATGGCCAAGGGAAGGCGGATGGGTTCCCAGTGGCACTTGTAGGGGTACCCTTACCTCAGGAGCTAGTTCATCTAGGGGCCACGGGTGACTCTACACAGGAGTTACCCGCCACTACTGCCCCTATGACTGAGACTGCCCTGGCTATAGATTTTGAGATTCCAGCTACTGACATGGTGATGCTTTCGTTGAGACTTAGACTGTCATTCCTGAGCCACAGACTTCTGGTCCACAGCCTCCGAGGCCAACCCCACAGCCAGCGAAACCAACTGCACAGCCCCAGGGTACAGCCAGAGTTGACCCCTATGCTTTCTCTATGGACAACTTTAGGAAATTTGCAAAATAGGCGGCTACAGCGGACCAGCAGTCGAAGATCATAGTGTCCCAACTCGATGATTATGTGAGAAGGAGAGTGGACGAGGTAGTAGAGCCTGTGAGGTCTACACTGTCAGCTCGGCTGGATGGGTTTGAGATTAAATTGACAGCATTGGAGATGGCCAGCCCGACCACTTCCACTGATGCTTTAAGGGCAGAGTTGGAGTAGCTTAAGGTTGATGTTTTATTGTTAAAGGCTCGTGATCCGAGCCTAGTAGCAGCACCACCATCTGTTGTGGCAGAGATTGAGGAGGAGCTTCCAGTGGTGCAGTCAGTTACGCCTACCGCGGCAGGTGGTCGGGGAAAGAGAAAGAGGTTGGCTCTTGATGAGGAAGAGGTGGTAGAGGAGTTGAGAGAGAGTACTTGGCCAAGAGGTTTGAGTCTAGAGTAGCAGCACATGGCAGTGGCTATTGAGAGATCTATTGTGGAGAATTTCCCTTTTGGGACCACAGGAACCACTTCGAGCAGTGCTCCAGTTGGCATGCCATTGCCACTGCCCCTTCTTATTCCAGTGCCAGCAGCTACTGGTGCTACTATAGATGCTACTGCTGATGCAGATACTGATACTACTACTGGTGCGGTTGCACTACTTGATGCCTCGCAAACTGATGAGTCACGAGAGGAGCAGCGTGCTTAGTGCGCCACAGGTAGTCCTAGTCCCTTGTTTTACTTTTACTGCATTGGGGACATTGCAGACTTTTTTAGTTGGGGATAGGAGTATTTGATTTGTTTATATTGTTTATATTGTATATATGTGTTTAGGACCCCCTCGGCTTTTCTTTGCCGTGGTTCTTTTCTTGAGGGGTTTATTTCTTTGTTGAACCTGGAATGTTTGGGTTGTGTTTAGACAAAATAGAGTAATGTTGACTTATGTGGTGGTGGTTTGATTAACTAGGGAAGTCTTGTTTTGATTTGAGAAGAAAAAAAAAGTACTCCCCTCTGAATTTTTCAAACACGTGGACTTGGTTGTTTAATTGACATGCATGCTTCTTTGTGTGATATTTAGATTATTGGGTTACCATGTGTGCGAAATTATAGCGACTAGCGTGTTGACAATTCTGATGCCATGTGTTTTGAGGTTTTGTAGATATATTCTCTAGTTGAGTATGTAATCTAGAACTTTCCTGATTAGTCGTGCCTGCATTCTGAAGATAAGTGAAGCTGTGAAATGATCTTAGGCCTTGTTTATGTTAAGAACTCCTGTTTAGCCTAAATATAAGCCTACCCATAGATTAATATTCCTTGTTAGCCATTTTGAGCCTTAAAACCTATTCTTTGACTAGCCGTAATAAGCCGATACCCGTTCTGAATATCCAACTCTTTGCACTCGGTCCCTTTTTGGCACTAAAATAATAAGATTAAGGCAAAAAGCCTAAGTTGGGGTTGATAGGTGGAATAAGGAGAACATGAGGCGTAAGCCTAGAGAGGGTGCAAGTGAATTGCCTAGTTAAAAGATATCAATGTGGTAAGTGTAAGGAGAAAAAAAAGAAAAGAAAAAAAAAACAGAAAACAAAAGAATAAAAATATATAGCAGTAGAATAGCAATAAAACCACATTGAGGCAATAAACCGAAAAAAAAATGGAAGAGAACAAAAGGCGAAAAGGGTAAAAAAAAAGAATAAGGTGTAGTGTTCAAGGAGGGTGAGTCACAGTTATCCAAATATACATCCTACCCATCCCCGAGCCTACATTACAACCCTAAAAAAGTCCTTGTGTGATCACAGCCGAACTGTCCAAAGTCGAGGGTACTGAAAATAAGGGCAAGCCTATGGTCTTTGCATGCTTAATTAGATAATTTCTTTGTGAGTGTGAGTGTTTCTCTTCTCCTTTTTCTTTTGTCCCATTCTGTGTGTACATAAATATTGGGACATTCTTTGGTCTTAGTAAGGGCATGAAAATTTGTTAAGTGACTGGTTTCCCGTGAGTCTTGATTCGTGTACGCTATGGTTTCTTTGATAACTAGATGTCATAAATTTAAGCCTCATTGTTAGTTGCAACAAGTCCTTGACTGGTTTTATCTTTATTGGGGGGAAATTCATTGTGATACACATGATATGTCGGAAGTTAATTGTGTTACACCTCGGAAATTTTCCCGTTAGCGTACAGTGAATAGGCTAACCGAGGACATAGTGTATACGATGTTTTGGAGACGAGTGATAACGTCCATTAGATTGGTATCGAAGTGTTGAACAATTGTTAAGAAGGTTCCATAAGGATCGGAGATTTAACGAAGTAACAAAAATAAGATTCAGTTAACTGGTGGATTCTACGGACCGTATAATGAGTTTACGGCCGTATAATGAACCGTAGAAGTGTCACAGAGTGAAGTTGAGAAAAGGTGGGTTTTACGGTAGATTATATGGACCGTATAAAATTATACGACCCGTAAAAATGAACCGTCAAGTTGACACAGAAAAGGGCAGCCACTAGAGCAGTTTTACGGTCGATTATACGGAACGTATAATGGCATCGGGATAGATTTTGTATTTATAAAATAATGATCCAAGTTCATTTTAATTATTTCCCCTTCTCTCTCCACGACCCAACATCTCTCTAGAACCTTCCCAACTCTTCGAAACCAAGAACTCAAGTGAAGAATTAAGATCAACTTCATCAATCCACCAAAACCAAGAGTAAGAAACACATCAAAGGATCATTTAAGTCAAGAAATTCCATAAAAGATGGAACTAGGGTTTTGTGCAAGTGAAGCATTTCAACTCAAGACTTGTTCCACTATCATCTAAGGTAAGTTTCATGACTTTATCATGTTGTTTAAGGTATTAGAAGACTGAGAAGCTTGAATTGTAGAAAGACATGGGAAATGGGTCTTGAATGGGTAAATAGTATCACCATTGAATGATAGTGGCATTGAATCATGAATGATGGTGTGTTGTGATTATGAATACGTTATAAATGATGTCTATATCGTGAAACAAGTATTAAATGTGCGAAAACACAAAAATGAGTTATAAGAATAAATGTGGGAGAAATTGGAGGAAAATGGTGGAATGTGATAAACTTATACAAATGATGGTTGTTGATTGTACTATTGTGGATGTTGTTGTGAACGTTGGGGAGTTGATATAGACCATGGGAAAAGTAGTATAAATAAAGGAAGTGCTTCCCAATTTTCTCTAGAAATAGTGACGCGTCCCCTTAAGTCGACTAACTAATGTGAATACGGATTCTCTCGTGAAGTTAGCGACGTGACGCTAAAGGGGAGCAAGTGAAAGATAGCTTAGCTAAATGACAAAGGTATGTGAGGCTGGTCCTTTCTTTCTAATGTCATGAATCCTATAGCATGAATTCCTTTCCTCTTCATGAATTCCTATATTCCGGAAAGCTAAAAAGCCTATATCCATAAGTGCCCGTATAAGATAAAGAGATATGATATGATGATGCCATGTTGATAATGATGTTATTTATTGTTCACACTCACCTTATGTATTGCTTCCTTCAAGGTGAGGCAGAATGCTCATATATGTTCATAATGGAATCGAGGGTTCACGACCTTACGTCACCTCGATAGAATGCAGTCGTGCTAGAGTCTTTATGCATGTATGATGACAAGTATATTTTGATAAGCATATTATTATAAGTATTTTATGATAAGCATGTCATGATTGCATCACACCCGGCCTAGTTGGCCGAGCAGTCACCGCCAAGGCGGGCAGCTATACGGATACACCATGACCTTTTGGCATGGGCAGACACCACTAGTGGGTGGCATGAGATTGGTCCCCGGACGCGGGAGGCCTGGACGAGGGCTATGTTATTGATTATCACACCGTTCCGATATGGACGGGCAGCTTACATATTATGCATATATGATATGATGATGAGTATGAGTAAGACAACATGCATTACTTCTTTTATGATTGTCATTCAGATCCAGATGTTTCATATTGATGCTCTCATTATATTATTGTTGTTTTTCTTCATTGTTTATGCCTCTCATACTCAGTACAATATTCGTACTGACGTCCGTTTCCTTTGGACGCTGTGTTCATGCCTACAGGTAGACAGCGAGGTGAGCTTGATCCAGATTCTTAGTAGCTGTCAGCTGATTGAGAGCACTCCATTGTTCGGAGGTGCTTGTGATTCTCCTTTTGGTATATATGCATATTTTGGGCACGACGGAGTCTTGTTCCATCTCTATATACAGTATGTCAGTAGAGGCTCGTAGATACGCGGTGTGGGTTAGATGGTCTCACAAGATGTTGTTATATGTATATATTATTTCAATGGCCGAGAGGCAAGTGTATATAAAGCATTTATGTTTCCATATAAAATATGATTTTTCTACAATTTGTGTACAAAGTTAATAAGAAGGGCATTAAATGAGTAAGATGAGTAGTAGACCAAGAGGTGCTCGGTGGCTAGCTCCGGTATCCGTCGCGGCCCCTAGCTGGGTCGTGACAAATTGCCACAACCACTGTAGACAGTTTTACTTTGTAGTATCGAGACATTTGTAGATTGAGTCTGATGTGCCGTGAAATTATGGCACATTTAATGCTTTTTAACTCTATGTTTTACTTGCTTTAAAGCAAGTTTGTGTTAGTTTGATATGTTCTGTGTGTTGTGTAGGTATTTCGAAATTAGAATGCTCGGAAAGCGAAAAACAAGGAAAACAAGTGATCTGTTTTGATATGCATTAAGGACGAACCGTTAACATGCTCGACGGTCCGTCGAGTTGCCTCGTCGATAAGTTCCTGCAAAGTGACAAAGTCATCAGATCGTCGTCATCAGATCATTGTCATCAGATCATTGTCATGCTCGTCGAACATGTCGACGACCGTCGAAGTACAACGACAACCCGTCAAAGTGCAAACCGAGCTGGAACAGGACTGGGATTGATTATTTCGAGTTTAACTTGTATTTTATTTTTCAGACATCGGGAGTTTTAGACTTGTAGGAATTACTTTTGAGTTGTTATTGCTTTTGAAGATTTACCAGACAAATTACATACGTTACTTTCAAGTTTTATTCGTAATTTCAATACAAAATTCAATTATGCAATCTTCAATCTTTTATTGTTTTCTTGTTGCCATGAGTAGCTAAACACCTTTACTAAGGTTATGATCCCAAGGATAGGTATGTTATGATTGAGGATCATTAATGATATACGCATAATGGATTGTTAGGGTTTATTTGTTCTTCATTTTCATCATATAGTTAGGGTTGCAAACATTAGTTGTCGCCATAAACTTTAGTTTATTTGTGAAAATAGCTAGGGTTAGGTAAGAACAAATAACAAGCACTCAAGGCTTTAAACCTTGTTTAATAAATTCACTTAGGAATAACAGGAATTTACTTGGCATAATTAACTATTCTTCATTCATACTTTCTTATCTTTGGAAAAAGCATAGAAATAAATAATCTTTTCTTATTGGGAAATAGTTCAGATTCACATAGACGTTAAGTACATCCATACAAACAATCCATTAGAAGTATATCAAGATCGATATCCATGATCATACACTTTATCTGATGGGGACACAACCTTGATTCTTTTTACCCATATATTTACAATTTAAAATTTCTATTCACTTTAAATTAGTCCACAAACAAAAACAACTATAAAATCCTTTTTCTGGAATACACCAGGACCGCAAGATTAGTATAATACTTGTTTAGACACCATATTCTTTGTGGGATTCGACCCCAACCTCGTTGGGGTACTATATTTGACATCGTCCACTTTATGCTATTAAAAGTGTAAATTTGAGCGTATCAGGTCCGGGGTGATTGGTTGGAGTGTGACTGAATCTCTGGTATTGAATCCGTCTACATATCCCTATTTTTGAGAATCAGGTCACTTGTAGTTCGACTCGATTGGAGAAAAAAGGTATCCCTTATGCGGGAACGCTTTTGTATGTGTGCCGGTATGTATCCCACCGGTTGTAGGATAATAAAAAGCAAGGCAGACAAGCAAATAAAACATTCTTGTATGGCTGAGCACGGTGAGGAGTGATCTTCCAAGTCCTAGCCGGAGAGCTTGACTCATGGGCACCCTATCTCGACCGGCTGCGTAAGACAAAGTTCCACGTTTGCTCCGCATATATCTGGATTTGATTTGATCAGCCTGCTCCCTCTGGTGGCTGTAAATCTGCTTCCACCTGCTGAGTAATGTTGGTTGATTTTGATGAATAATAATGTGATCATCTGACCGGGTTTACATCTCCTTTAATCTTTGGAGCAAATATTGCGGTCGTCTGACCGAATTTACATCACTTTGCCCTCTTGATTGTGCTCAGTAGCTTGTATGAATGGCCCTCTCGGCATTTTGTACGAATATGGCCCTCTCATCATATTTATATACATGGCCCTCTTGGCATGTTTGTATGAATGGCCCTCTTGGCATGTTTGTATGAATGGCCCTTTCGGCATGTTTGTATGAATGGACCTCTCAACATGTTTGTATGAATGGCCCTCTTGGCATGTTTGTATGAATGACCTTCTTGGCATGTTTGTATGAGTGACCCTCTTGGCAACAGGAAAATAGATATGCAATGGCCCTCATGGCAAATAAGAAGAAGTGATGGCCCTCTCAGCAACAGGAAAATAGATTTGCAATGACCCTCATAGCAAATAAGAAGAAGTGTTGTCCCTCTCAGCAATAGCAAAATAGATATGCAATGGCTCGCATGGCAAATAAGCAAAAGTGATGCAAATGACAGATATGGCCCCTTTGGCTAAATCGGTTTTCTTTCATCCTTTATGCTGGCTGCGACCCTCTTGGTCAGGTATGCCGTGTTGTTTTGCTATGACCACGTTGTCCGGTGATTTTTCCATTATGGCCTTTTGTTCTTTGTGGGCCCTTATGTCCGGGTGTTTGCCCTCATGGCGTTTTCGTCCTTCTATAGCCCTTGTGGCTAGATATTTGCCCTTTGTGGCTTTTAAATCTTTTTATAGCCGTCGTGGCTAGCTATTTGCCTTTGTGGCATTCAAATCCCTTTGTAGCCCTCGTCGCTAGATATTTTGCCCTTTGTGGCTTTCAAACCTTTTATAGCCCTCACGGCTAGATATTTTGCCCTTGTGGCTTTCATATCTTTTGTAGCCCTCGCGGCTAGATATTATGCCCTTGTGGCTTTAAACCCCTTTGTAGCCCTCGTGGCTAGATATTTTTTTTGAAAACCTGATCTCAGCAGCGGTCTTGACATTCTTTGGCAAACTATTTCCTGCACACGAAGCAAAGTTAGAAAAAGGATCATCCTCCGACGTCCTGGGGACCTGCATCAGAAATGGGTTAGTTTTTTTCCTATTTAAAGTTGATTCATGCCGCCGGCGCTATCACATCCTCGGCTTTCTAGACTTGAAACCCCTTCGGCTTCGATATTCGAAAGATGAATTTATTTTCATTATGCAGAACATCGTTTTTGTGAAATTGCCATAAAGATATCTAATTTGTAGGGAAATAAATGCGTTGTTTTTTAAAGCTGTAAGGTTAATTATGACATGTGCTTTAAATGAAGGATATACCTTCTTCTGTGATTGCGGCTCTTTGCTTCTTCGCGAGGAATGTTTGAGACCTTTTCTCAAAATTCTGCCCCAATTTAAATCTCGGTCAACGAACTTTCATGTTGAATCTTCCGAGTTGCGGGAAATTTTGAGGACGTCAAAATTTCTGCCCCTGTTTACAGTATTGAATAAATGAGAAATTTTGAGATCTTCTTAAAAATTTCTGTCCCAGTTTAAAACTCTAGGTTAACTGACTCTTTGGCGCGAATTTGTCAGATCTTCTCAAAAATTTTGCTCCAGTTGGGTGTGTGGCAATCCTTGCATCCTTCGTGAAGTCCTATCTCTGAGGCTTCCTAGGGGTTTCTTGGGTTTTTCTTTTGGTGCGACCGAGCTCAAAGAGCACCTACGTATCCTGTCGCAGCAGGAATCAGGTAGAACGTAGTTCGGAATAAAAGTAAATGAGTTTTGGATTTTTCTAACAATTCGACCGGGTCCCAAATGGACTGCCTACGTATCCCACTGTGGGGAAGTCAGGTCATTGCGTAGTTCATATTACAAAGTTGTTTTGTTTTTTCCTATCTATTACAAAACAATTACAAGCAAAAGTAAATAGCTAATACAAGCAAACAAAATAACAATTACAAGCAAAAGTACTATTATAGACTGAATAACCTTTCTTCATGCGTAGTAGAGCTTGATTGCAGATGAATTGATTGGCTTTAGCCACTTGTGTCCGTCAATTTCTGCCAGTACTAGTGCTCCTCAGAGTACTTTGCGGACCACATAAGGCCCTTTCCAGTTGGGAGCGAATTTCCCTTTGTATTCATCTTGGTGCGGGAAAATTCTTTTGAGCACCAATTGCCCAATTTTGAAAAGTCGAGTCCTGACTCGTTTGTTGAAGGCTCTTGCCATCCTTTGTCGGTATATCTGATCGTGGCATACGACAACCATTCTTTTCTCGTCGATTAAAGCCAATTTCTCATATCAAGCTCGGACCCACTCAGTGTTGTCCAATTCTGCTTCTTGGATGATCCTTAAGGAAGGTATCTCGACCTCGGTAGGTGTAACCGCTTCAGTAACATAGACCGACAGGTACGGAGCTGCTCCTGCTGAAGTTCTGGCTATAGTACAATATCCCAATAAAGCATAAGGCAATTGCTCGAGACAACCTTTGTAATTGTCTGTCATTTTCCTCAATATCCTCTTGATATTCTTGTTGGCTGCTTCTACGGCTCCATTCATTTGTGGCCGGTAGGCTGTCGAGTTTCTGTGAGTGATCTTGAATTGCTCACAGATATCCTTCATCAAATGGCTATTCAGATTGGCCCCATTGTCACTTATGATAGACTTAGGTATGCCGAATTGGCATATGATATTGTTTCGCATGAAATCGGCTACCACTTTATTTGTTACTGACTTGTGTGATGTTTCTTCCACCCATTTGGTAAAGTAGTCGACGACAACTAAAATGAATCGATGCCCGTTTGAGGCTACAGGTTCGATGGGTCTAATGACGTCCATTCCCCAGGCAACGAAAGGCCATGGTGAGCTTATAATGACGTCCATTCCCCAGGCAACGAAAGGCCATGGTGAGCTTATAGCATTAAGCTCGCTTAGAGGAACCTTGATTGAATCACCGTGGATTTGGAATTGAAGGCACCTTTGCATATATTTGCGGCAATCACTTTGTCACGACCCAATCTATCTAGAGCACCTACCTTTCCCACCTCGGTAGGCGAACCCTTATCCCAACAATTGCGAAATCATAAATAAACAATAAACAAGCGGAAGAGATAAAAATCACATAAGTCTAACGATAATCATATAGAAACGTGAGGAAGTAAGGAAATAAATCAAATCAACCCAGAGTCTGGTCTAACCATACAAGAGCAACTAACTAGATACTTCAAGTCTGAAAGTAACAAAATACATCAAAAGTCTGAATATGTCTCGGAATATGAAATAAGACATATATAAAGGAAGAATCTCCAAGGCGGCGGATGTCCTCGTGGTCACCGTGCAGAATCTAAACAGCAACTCTCGGAACGACTATTAGCCACGAGAAACAGAGGTCAATCCCACCTGGAATTCTGCATTCATAAAAGAATGCAGCAACTGCAGGTAAGTACAAACAACCATACTGGTAGGTATCATAGGCCGACTGAAACTAGTTGACATATATAAAGACAATAAGGTAAGAGAAAAAAAGAAAACCATAGAGCACAAGTCATACTTCCAAGAAATCGACTCACATAATCAAGCCTTGATGTAACAAATAGCCCCAAGTGAAACAAATATCCAAGTATACCGAAAACCAAGGCTCATCAAGACAAATCAACACGTTGCCATATCAATACAGTCCAAGAATATGACCAACACAGTATCCAAATCATAAGCAACCACGAAGCATAATCAAGCAATGCAATGCAATGCGATGCAATGCCGGTACTCTTGTATTCCGACAGTGGAATACCTCCACGCCTCGGCAGTACAACCCATAGGGGACCCGCGAAGTCCAAGCACCGTCACTCCGCACACAACTCAGAGGACCCAATTATCTACAAGCATTGCAATATCGTTGTTCCATATTAGCCCTTCCGCACACAGCTCAGAGGTGACTTACCATGTTCCATAATCATCAATGTTCCTTCTCATTTCCATCAATAGCGCCAGTCACACAGCATAATAAAATGATATGAAATGAATATGAAACAATGTAAGTACAAACCATGAATAATATCAAGTTCAAGTTATGCCACACACAGCACATCAAATACGAAATAAATATGGAACGGTGCAAGTACAAACCATGAATAATATCAATTTCAAGTTGTGCCACACACAGCGCACCAACATCATCTATAAGTGATCCACACAGTAATCATAATGAATATCCAATTTTCATAACAATAAGATCCAACTATCCCAAAATGGATATATAAGTAACGGGGCGTACACTAAGTACCAATATCAATATCAAGTAATTTCATCCTTCCGATTTACTCCCAATTCACAACAATCCACCAATTTATACACAACGTACCAAACAAGGTCCTACGGAGTCTACAAGCCTCTAGCCCGATCAAACAAGTCACAAGCAATACCAAACCTTAAGCAAACATCCAACCCATATTCATACCGAAGGTTTACATGAAATATCTGAAAATATCATCTAAATATGTGCTTTGCTAGTCGAAGTCTCACCACAGGGGCAAACCGTAACCTACGTGGAAGGCCGAACAACAATATCACCAACAATCACACCTTAGCCTTTCCTTTCCTTTGAGCCTCGAGATTAAGAAAGTCTAAATATATTCCAATCATGGACTTAGAATCAAGAAGAACATCAAAAAAACCCTACTTCTATTCAATACCCAAATCCCCAACATATGGAATAGGGTTTGTGAACTAGAAGGGTGAAATTAGGAATCTAAAGGTCCCAACATGAAATTAAACCTCTAGGTGATCAATTCCCATCAATAGCAAGCTAGAATAATCAACAATTCACTCAATTTCGGATTCTAGGCAAAACCCCCAAATTGGGTATAATCCCTAACTTTAAATTCACAAATTAAGCCCTGTAAATGGAAGACTCAAGTTACAATAGCTAATACCTATCAATATCAGGCTAACCCATGCTAAATCAACCAAATAAACAAGGTTTTATCATCATAAGATCGTTAGAGAAGAAAACCCACAAAACCCCTTCTGGCTCTTACCATGGAAGAGACATCTAGGCACGGATTATTGATTAGGAAAAGCTAATGAATTATTTAGAGACAAGATTCATACCATAGAGAAGAATTCAGTGAAAAACCCTCCAAAATTGCCTCCTTAAGCCTCAAAAACGAGTATAGGAAATGACTTAATGTTTAAAGGCTTTAACACATTAAAAGGCCTCTGACTCAGCTAATACCGCTTGTGCGGCATGCAGCGGTCCCGCCTCGACAGCCACTCAGACCGCTATAGCGGTGCCGCTGATGCGGCACTGGTGCCGCAATAGCGGGCACCAGTACCAGATTCCCCAGAATAAATGCAATCTTAATCTCAAAATCCCGACTAATACACGAGGCCATTTGTTCACAAACCACATACACAGACACACATAAAAACACGCTATGAATGCACTCGTGTCCTCAAAATTTCCAACGGATGTCTCGTTTGCCAAGTCAACTCCCAACACCTCAATTCTAACTTCCCAACTTAAGTCCCAAAATGCACCCGAGTGCATTAGGAACTGAACCAGATATGGGCACAAGTTCTAAATGACCATCTGCACCTCTTGGAATCGACAGATTTTTGAAAAAAGGTTTGTTTACCCAAAAGTCAACCTTGAGTCAACTCTTTTTCGCTTAAAGCCAAATTTTCCAAAAAGTCACCCAAATCAAATCCGAACACCTCAGGAAGCGCGTCCACAATCCCCTCTGGTCAAAAGTGAGCTAACAAACTCGGGGAAAGGTCAAAAAGACCCTAAAAGACTATAATGACCAAGCGGATCATTACATCAGCTACTAATTAAACAATCGCTCGTCCTCAACCAACAAGGAAGGGAACGGGGAAAGACACTTGAGCCCGCAACAACTGAGGATATCTCGAACTCATATTGTGTTTCTCCTGATAGGAAAGATTCTCTTTGACCAAAATTGAATCCCAACGAATGATATAGGAACCATAAAAATGGCACTTCCTCGTCATAGAGACAAGAAAGATCGGACGAACACCTGACAGGCCTGGTGAACAACTAACTCACAAAACACAAGATCAATACAACAGATAATCTCAAACAGGCCAATGCACCTCGGGCTCACTTTCCAGTCACAACTCTCTAAACTTAGCTCAAGCTCCAATTCTCATATCATCATATTCGAATTTCTCTCGCAACTGATCCTCAAATAAATAAATTGCATTACTCGAATTCTCTGATTTGACAAACCGTAACTCTGGCGATCATTAGGCCCCACAAACACTTTCCTAAAACAACGCAATCCTCTAAAACATGGTTAAAAACCTTAGCCCATTCTGAACCAATAAAATACTCTGATTCAGCTAACTCTACCCACATCTTCTAAAGTCGTTGCACACACCGCAATTCCTTAGAAACATATTGGCACGCCCAAAAACCCACTCTAAATGTGACCGGCATCCGACGTCATGAACAACATCGGAAGAACCTAAAAGATGCAATAACAGTACTTGAACCCGCCAGGTCAATATTCGCCTCCAATAGTTTATAAAATAAATGTAAACAAATCATGAATATATGAATTAAATCAGCGGAAGTCTTTATTAATCAATTACATAGTCAAACGTAATACGTGCCCGAGAGTAAATCAATAACTCAACAACTAGGCACAAGAATGTATACTATGGAGCTTCTAAGATAAAGGAATAATAGTTTGACTCATCGGGACGCAGCCCGAAAACTAATAAAATGAATAAACAAATAAATAGGTTGTCCCACGAATGAACGTGTGGGCTCACCAAATCAACAGCAACAGCAAGTCCTTTCTAAATGCCCGGATTATCAAAAACCTGCTCTTCTCTGTTACCTAACATACCATCAAAAACAACAATGGTATGCCTGAGTACTTCGTACTCAGTGTGTGCCTCGGGGATAATAAGTAAAAAGAAAACAGAGTACAATAATACATAAAGAAATCAGTCCTGAAAATCATGTGAAACCAATGTAAGAACAGTTATTCAGTTTGTGTGTCTCAAAAAGAATTATCAAAACTGATTACAAGGCCTCTTGTCAAGGTACAACTTCAAATATGCCTTTCAATTGATAATAATTAACAACAATAATTCCATGAGAAAATAAGAATATCACACATGCCAATACAGGCCCAAGAATCAAGCACATCGAAGAGGTGACCGTAGAGTTTCCCTTGTCATAGCGCACCACACCGGAATATGAAATTCAACGGTGGCTATCCTTCCTCCGAAATAGCTAGGCATAATCACACCCCAGGTAGCAAACCTGGAAGTGGCCACTCTTCCTCCCGAATGGCTAGGCATTATCACACTAGGATCCATTGTGGCTACCCTTACTCCTGATTAGCTAGGCCAAACACAATAACCAAATTCATACCATGGAAGCTGAATTATAGCATAGAAGCTAAATCACAATTGTCTCAATGTAGTCACACCATCCATTAGCATTAAGGTTGAAAATGTTTCCACTTCTTTAAACAAAGTTCAAATGTCACAGTTTCTCATGAAAACCTCATTACCAACCATTAACCATTATTATTGATCATCTCTTATAGAGGAAAAATAACTAGGGTTACGTGTACATGTATAAGGTATAGTACAATTAAGGTTTAATGTGGGCTTGCCCCCTGACACCCACTAACCATGATATAAACATGAATTAGAGTTTCAAAATATTAGAAGTTCACCTTTTTATTCAATAAAGAACCTTTGAGAACAAGAGATACATTCCAAAATAAGATTTTTGAAAGAGAGACATACCTTAATTAAGCCTTACGTAATTCAACAATTTACTTTTATAACGAAGAACACCCTAAAACCCTAGCTTGAATCACCTTGAGAAGGATTGCCATGCAAACCCTAGGTTTTTCATTCAAGAACCATGTTAAGAATCATAGGTTTAATGCTAGGATTGATTAATAATGTTAAAGACGCTCTTACCTTTATGTTAGGAGACGTGGGAAAAGATTTTCGTCCTTAGGGTTTATGAGAATGAGAATAATTCATAAAATTAACTAAATCCCGCTATTTATACACACAGTTGGCTGCTAGTGAAATATGACCTGAAATACGGATCGTATTGCAATATACAGGCCGTAAACTCTGGCTGTATTTAACAATAAAGTAAAATAGTGAAGTCCAATCCTCCAAGACGCTTCCACACTTATCTCGGATCTACAGATTGTTACATTACCCCCCCCCCCCCCCCCCCCCCCCCCCCCATTTAAGATCATTCATCATGGAATGAGGATTATAACCTAGAAAGGATTCACTAAAACACAAGTTACTTCAAACAAACCCAACGATTCATCTACGAATAATTACAACGCTAGCTCATACCTGCTATAGGGAACAAGTGAGGATATCTTTTCTTCATGTCCTCCTCTGCTTCCCAAGTAGCTTCCTCAATATTATGGTTTCGCCACAACACTTTAACCGACGCTACATCCTTTGTTCTGAACCTTCTAACTTGACGATCTAAAATTTGAACTGGTTCTTCTTCATAAGACAGAGCTTCATCAATTTCAATATATTCATGGTGCAACACATGGGAAGGATCAGGTTAGTACAATCTCAGCATCGAAATCTGAAACATCGGATGAACCATAGGCATCTCAGCCGGTAATATCAACTCATAAGCTACCTTCCCAGCCCTTTTTGTAATCTCGTAAGGACCAATATAACGAGAACTAAGCTTCCCCTTTCTGCGAAAACGCATTACCCCATTCATAGGTGACACTTTCAAGAAAAACTTGTCACCAACAGCAAATTCCAAATCCCTATGCCTCATGTTTGTATGACGTTTGTCTACTCTGAGCGGTCTTCAGCCTTTGTACAATAAGATTTACTTTTTCAATCGCCTCATGAACTGATTCAGGACCCAACAACTCTACTTCCGTTGGTTCAAACCAACCAATTGGAGACCGACAATGCCTACCATAAAAAGCTTCATAAGGAGCCATCTGAATACTCATTTGATAGTTATTGTTGTAAGCGAATTCCACCAGAGGTAGGTGTTCATCCCAACTTCCGCCAAAATTAATTGCACAAGCACGCAACATATCCTCCAAAGTTTGAATAGTTCTCTCTGCCAGCCCGTCAATTTGAGGATGAAAGGCAGTGCTCAATTTCACTCTAGTCCTTAAACCTTCTTGAAACGTCTGCCAGAAATGAGCAGTAAATTGCGTACCTCTGTCAGATATGATGGATGCCGGAACACCGTGCAACCTAACAATCTCCTTCAAATATAACTTGGCGTACTCCGCCACGGCATATGACATCTTCAGCGAAAGAAAATGGGCAGACTTCGTGAGTATATCAATGATCACCCAAATCGAATCAAATTTCTCCCTTGTGCGAGGTAAGCCCCCGGAAAAATCCATATTTATCATCTCCCACTTCCATTGAGGAATCTCAATGTTTTGAGCCAGGCCACCAGGCCTTTGATGTTCAGCCTTCACCGGTTGACAATTCAAACATTTAGCCACAAAGTTAGAAATATCAACCTTCATGCCCTTCCACCAATAGTGTTGTTTCAAATACTTATACATCTTGGTGGATCCCGAATGAACAGATTACCTAGAACTATGAGCTTCCATCATCAATTCTTGTCGAAGACCATCAACATCGGGAACACACAATCTCCTTTGCAACCGCACAATCACCCCTTTCCATTCCACCTCTCAGCTTTGCCAAAAGTTCATCATCATATTGCTTGGATTTAATCCTTTCCACAATGTCAGACCGTGATGGCGTGATTCCCACTAAGTCTCCATCTTCAGTTTCATCAAGTCTGACCCCAAGACTAGCAAGTCTTCGAATTTCCTTTCCCATGGGCATGTCATGTGCACGCAAATAAGCCAAAGTGCCCATAGATTTCTATTCAAAGCATCTGCAACTACATCAGCCTTACCAGGATGATACAAAATGTTCAAGTCATAATCTTTTAACAACTCCAACCACCTCCTCTGTATTCAACTCTTGCTGCTTAAAGATATATTGCAAGCTTTTATGGTCAGTAAAAACATCGCAATGCTCACCATACAAATAATGATGCAAAATTTTTAAGGCAAAAACCACGGCAACCAACTCCAAGTCATGAGTCGAGTAATTTTTCTCATGCTTATTCAACTGTCGCGAAGCATAAGCAATCACCTTACCGTTCTGCATTAATACACAACCTAAACCAATTCTTGAAGCATCACAATACCCACATATCTACCAGACCCAGAAGATAAAGTCAAAATAGGAGCCGAAGTCAACCTTGTCTTAAGCTCTCTGAAACTCTTTTCACAGGCTTTGGACCACTAAAACATAGCAGTCTTCTATGTCAATTTAGTCAATGGAGAGGCTATTGATGAAAAGCCTTCCACAAACTTTCGGTAATAATTTGTCAAACCCAAGAAGCTACGAATTTCAGTCGCACTAATGGGTCTAGGCCAATCTTTCACCGCTGAAGTTTTTTGAGGATTTACTTTAATGTCGTCACCAGTCACCACATGACCCCAAGAAAGACACAGACTCAAGCCAGAATTCACACTTAGAGAATTTTGCATAAAGCTCGTTCTCCTCGAGTGTTGTCAAAGTTATCCTCAAATGATTAGCATGATTCTCACGATTCTTAGAGTACACCGAAATGTCATCAATAAACACAATAATGAAGCGGTCTAGATAAGGCTTAAACACACGATTCATTAAATCCATAAATGTAGCAGGCGCATTAGTCAACCCAAAGGACATGACTAGGAACTCAAAGTGCCCATATCGAGTACGAAAAGCGGTTTTCGGGATATCCTTCTCCTTTATCTTCAATTGATGATATCCAGATCTCAGGTCAATCTTCAAAAAGAACTTCGCACCCTAAAGTTGGTCAAACAAATAATCTATCCTAGGCAAGGGATACTTTCTTAATGGTCACTTTATTAAGCTGACGGTAGTCAACACACATCCTAAGGGAGCCATCCTACTTCCTAAAAAACAATACTGGAGCACCTCAAGGTGAGGAACTTGGTTGGATGAAGCCCTTGTCCAACAAGTCCTTTAACTGATCGTTTAATTCCCTTAGCTCCGCTGGAGCCATACGATAAGGAGGGATAGAAATAGGTTGGGTGTCGGGAATAACATCAATCCCAAAATCAATAATTCTATCAGGAGGAATACTAGGAAGATCTTCGGGAAACACTTTGGGGTAATTACTAACTATGGGAACAGATGCAAATTCAGGTACTAGGGCTTTTGTGTCATTAACAACCACCAAATGGTAAACACACCTCTTAGCAATCATTTTATGAGCTTTAATATAGGAAATAAATCTACCCCTTGGCTTAGCAATTTCACCCGCCCACACAATAACAGGCTCATCGAGAAAGGCGAAACGAACTAATTTATGACGACAATCCACATTAGCATAACATGCGGATAACCAGTACATCAAGATCCACCATCTCAAGTTCGTACAAATCATCCACAGTCTCACGACATTTAGTCACAACAACACAATTTCTATACACTCTAGAAGCAATAACCGAAACACCAGAAGGCGTATCAACAACAAAGGGTTTTAACAAAGGTTCGGGTTTCATACCCATATCAAGAGCAAAATAAGGCGTCACATAGGATAAATTTGAACCCGAATCAATCAATGGATAAGCATCATGAGAACAGATGGTAAGGATACCTGTAACTACAGCGTCAGAAGCCTCAGCTACCTCCCTACGAGTCAACCCATAAAGTCGAATTGTCCCTCCACCAGAAGTGTTAGCAGCTTCCTTTCCTTTGCCATTATTACAAGCATTATGATTATTATTGTTAGCATTACCAGTAAGGAAATTTTTAGCAGATGCAGAAGCAGGCGAAATATACTTTTGGTTATTCATAGCAGCCATCTCACATAGCCACTTTCTGCATTCCCTCTTAATGTAGCCTCTAATCCCACAATTATGACAGATACGTTCTTCCCACACTGGCGGACGACTACTTCCTTGGGAGAACCTGCTTTGGTTATTATTCTTCTGACCTTGCCTACCAGAAGGCACACTGACATTCGAATATGCGCCAGACTGGGCAGGTACAGAATACCCTTTACTCTGCCCTCCCTTATAGTTATTACCACTGAAACAACCCGCTGATCGGGCCTTCTAGTTCTGATCTCGATCCACCCTCTCCTCATTTTTCCAACTCTCTTGTTGTTCAACAAACCCAACTAGAGATGAGAAAGTACAAGTAGGAGACATAGCAACAGCAGCACATGCAGACTTGATACGTGATACCAAGCCTTTGACAAAACGAGTCAACTTATGCTTTTCAGTCGGAATCATGTATAAGGCATACTTTGACAAGCGGGTGAACTCCAAACTATACTCACGAACCGACTTGCTACCCTGTCCATCTTTTCAAACTTCGTAGCCATAGCAAATCTTTCTTCATCAGACAAGAACCTTTCCATGAACACCTTTTCAAATTCAGCCCACGTTGGAGCTAAAGCAGCGTCACCCCTCTCAAATTCCCACATTTCAAACCATGCGTGAGCAACTGATAAGAAGCGAGTCTCACAGTTTCGGAATCCTGGGCATCCATTGCCCTCAATGCCTTTAAGGTCTCATCTAAAAAGTGTTGGGGGTAATCCACCTCTCGTGACCCAAAGAACTCTGGTGACTTTAAGTCTAGGAATTGCTTAAGTGTGCCTCCACCATGAGGTCCCACACCTCCACGTTGCTGCTGAGCCACAACCAATATAGTCAACATTTGAATAGTCGTTTGCATAGTACCAATCTCAGGTACACTCGCAACGGGAACAGTAGGAGCAGGCGGTGCTGGAGGTGGTGCTTGATTTCCAGCATCATTTCCATTACCAGCATTCGTGCCCCCAAGATTTCAGTTATCTCTCACGGGTTGTTCTCGATTATCATTTTTGGTTCGTGTTAGAGCCATTTCTGTAATAGGCACGAATTAACGAACGCATTAGAATGATCCTAAAAAGATTTCAAGCTCTACAGCACAATCTAGAATCAAGAAGAATAGGAAACACCTATAAATGTCCTGGGAGTTTCTCAGTCAAGCAGGTGATCAGGCTGCACGAGGAAAACTCCACAAGACACAGCTCCACAGACACCGACAATAATCCTAGGACGTATTTAAACCTAGGCTCTGATACCAAGCTTGTCACGCCTCAAAACCCACCCTAGACGTGACCGGCATCCGACGTCATGAACAACATCCGAAGAACCTAAAAGATGCAATAACAGTATTTGAACCCGCCAGGTTCAATATTCGCCTCCAACAGTTTATACAATAAATGCAAACAAATCATGAATATATTAAATGAACGGAAGCCTTTATTAATCAAATACTTAGTCAAACGTAATACGTTCCCAAGATTAAATCAATAACTCAACAACTACCCACAAGAATGTATACTGTGGAGCTTCTAAGATAAAGGAATAATTGTTCGACTCATCAGGAAGCAGCCCGGAAAACTAATAAAATGAATAAACAAATAAATAGGGTATCTCACGAATGAACGTATGGGCTCACCAAATCAACAGCAACAGCAACTCCTTCTTAAATGTCCGCAGTATTATGAACCTGCTCTTCTCCGTTACCTAACATACCATCAAAAACAACAATGGTATGCCTGAGTACTTCGTACTCAGTGTATGCCTCGGGGATAATAAGTAATAAGAAAATAGAGTACAATAATACATAAATAAATCAGTCCTAAAAATCATGTGAAACCAATGTAAGAACAGTTATTCAGTTTGAGTGTCGCAATAAGAATTATCAAAACCGATTACAAGGCCTCTTATCAAGGTACAGCATCAAATATGCCTTTCAATCGATCATAATTAACAACAAAAATTCCATGAGAAAATAAGAATATCACACATGCCAATACAGGCCAAAGAATCAAGTACATCGAAGCGGTGACCGTAGAGGTTCCCTTGTCATAGCGCACCACACCGGAATAGCTAGGCATAATCACACCCCAGGTAGCGAACCCGGAAATGGCCACTCTTCCTCCCGAACGGCTAGGCATTATCACACTAGGATCCATAGTGGCTACCCTTCTTCTCGATTAGCTAGGCCAAACACAACAATCAAATTCATAGCATGGAAGCTGAATTATAGCATAGAAGCTAAATCACAATTATCTCAATATAGTCACACTATCCATTAACATTAAGGTTGAAAATGTTTCCACTTCTTTAAACAAACCTCAAATGTTATAGTTTCTCATGAAAACGTCATTACCAACCATTAACCATTATTATTGATCATCTCTTATAGAGGAAAAACAATTAGGGTTACGTGTACATGTATAGGGTATAGTACAATTAAGGTTTAATGTGAGCTTGCCCCCTCACACACACCAACCATGATATAAACATGAATTAGGGTTTCAAAATATGAGAAGTTCACCTTTTTATTCGATAAAGAACCTTTGAGAAAAAGAGATACATTCCAAAATAAGATTTTTGAAAGAGAGACATACCTTAATTAAGCCTTACGTAATTCAACAATTTACTTTTATAACGAAGAACACCCCAAAACCCTAGCTTGAATCACCTTGAGAAGGATTACCTTGCAAACCCTAGTTTTTTCATTCAAGAACCATGATAAGAATCATGGGTTGAATGCTAGGATTGATTAATAATGGTAAAGATGTTCTTACCTTTATGTTAGGAGACGTGGAGAAAAGATTTTCATCCTTAGGGTTTATGAGAATGAGAATAATTCATCAAATTAACTGAATCTCGCTATTTATACACACAGATGGCGGCTGGTGAAATACGGCCCGAAATACGGATCGTATTTCAAAATACGGGTTGTATTCTATGGCCGTATTTAAGAATAATGAAAAACGGTGAGTAGTCTTAGGGAACAGGTGAAATACGTCCTAGGTATGTGGACCGTATTTCAAAATACGGGCCATATTTAATCATAACGAAAACAGTACGTAACCTAGGAAAGTGGGTGGAATACGTCCAAGGTATACGGACCGTATTTCAAAATACGAGCCATAAACTCTGGTCGTATTTTATGATAACGCAAAACAGTGAAGTCCAATCCTCCAAGACGCTTCCACACTTATCTCGGATCTAGGGAGTGTTACACAGATGAACACACATACCAAAATTCTTAACCCATAACTTACTCTTGCTAGAAAAAATTCTTATGCAATTCCATCAAAGCTGATCTTACTAACAGCCAACTTGGCTAGTTCTATGTCTTCTTAAAACTTCAAATCACAATACAGGTACCATACCACTAAATACCTCACCGAGAAAAGTCCGTCGGAACCCAGCTAATCACTATAAAGACCTCTCGCACAACAGTTCCTCCTCAAATCTGTACTAAGCTCATTGTAAACCATTATTCTATCCAAGTAACTATTCTCACAAAATATCATCAAATCCACTGGGAAACCCTGACAAAATCTCAGTAAATCTATCATACCTCAAATCTGAGCCGAAACACATCGAATCTTTAAATTTCTTCTAGGAAATATAACTATAGACCATTAAGCTTAACTTTAACCATGTTGACCCTGAATGAATGCACAACTCTCGAATATCACCAATAGTCGCTTGAATTGGCTTCAAATTCCCGAAACCAATCACAGACCTATCGCACCTCTGTAGCGGTCAATTCTAATTTGTTCCTCATGCATAACAAATCATGTCTATAACTTTTGACTCCACAAGTTGAGTCATATCCAAGTTATCAACTTAGTACCGAAGAGCTATACCTTACGATTTCAATCTTCATGTTTCTCAACCTTTACCCGATACGCAAATCTGATACAACCGCGAACTTTTCGATGAAAAATCTGAAGCCTTATACAGTAATTATATAACCATCGAACTCTCATAGTATCACCTCGATATACTCATCAATTCTCCGAAAGTATCCAATATTAGACTGCCGCTCTAAATCTCATGCATTTACCCTAAGTCTTTAATAACCGATAGCGCTTACCCAAATTGTCCAATCAATATTACTTGCAACATAAAATGTTATCACGAGTGGGGTCTCACCTCAAAAATATAACTCTAGTCTTCACATGATAGAGATTCCCCAAATTTTCTCTCTTAAAGCATGCTAACTCATCCAATGTAGAATGTTATGAAACTTATCTGACGGTGTATCACCAAGCCACTTCTTTTAAACCTCAACATGTCAGTTCACTGAAATATGCTTCTAACTAGTCGCTGATCACGAACCTCACGGAACTCTATCATACCACATAGTCCATTCCTGTAGATTTCCTTCTTAAGCTCGCGCAACAATCACATCTCTGCTGGAATATGCAAAACAATGACACCACAATCCATACTGACCCTAGAAATCCCCAAGATGTGCTTATTTCTTATCGATTCACAATCAACTATACCTTTTCTCGACTCGTCAATTCCCAATTTTCTAATCATTTCATGATCATCGATACTATAATCAATCCTCAAATCCACTCCATCGAATATCACATAATCATAAATCTTACCAACTAGCTGAATTAATCCTGGAGATAGGATCGTACCACACACTCTGCACATTAGAGTTTCCTTAACGCTTACAACTCGAACTTGAACACTCTCTAAATCCAGCGTATCACACAAATAGTCTGACTAATATCCCCATGTATCCCACTGAATCGTCTTTGCCTGAATTTCCTTACTCAATTTTCGAAATGTATACCGAACTTAACTCAGTTAACCCTTCATCGTCTATTCTATCATTTCAAGTACCCATGTTTACTAATCCCTTGCTCAAATTCTTAACGTTACTAGTCCTCAAAGAATCACCTCTTACATCAATTATCGAATCTGAATACCTCTAACCACTTGCGCGACTATCCCTTTTTATTCAATCACCCACACCGCGTAATAACACCACTAGTAGAGAGATCTAGCCAATTGTTATTTTACATAATGAATACAAGGTTCCCAACCTTAGTCCACCACTAATCTGTATTAGTCTATGACATAACCGAACATCCAATGCATCCATAAACTCTTAAGCCCACTCTATACTGTCCAATCACAACCAAGCTCCCACATCACTAACTCTTGCTTCAACTAATTCCTTTCTGCCCTTAACCTTATAGACACCAATCAACCTCATCGGTCACACCCCTTACTGTACATCATGATATAATGTTCCCGCAATCCAACGCGACTCAAGTACCCATATTACCTTTCCTCAAGTCTTACGAACCATAATTCCCTGAACCCGATAGAAAAATGCCTCATTGCAATCCTTCAGTTCCCGTATTTCATTTCAAATCATTCTATCATTATCACCTAACACTCAAATCCACTCGATCCTCTAAACCAATCATCCATCTGAGCCGAATGAACCACAACAATATCAATACTTCTCCTCAAATCAAAGTGTAGCAACTAGTAACTTCCAAAGTCATTAACTCAGCGCATACGCCCATAATTGAAGTCGTTTCTATTAGTCGATTACTAGTTCCTCAGAAACCCACCACACAGTCAAATTTACCGATCAACGATGCCCATAGTATTCACTTAATAATGGAGTAGTCCTTCAACATCAACAAGCTCATATCAAGAATAACTTTTAGCACCAGTCACAACCTTATCCTGACAATCATGTCAGACACCAATTCTTTTCCTTCCCCATCTCACGAAAAGTACTCATATCCAAGATATTCTATGAGGTCTCACTTCACTACACCCTCTCCACAAAAGTCTTCCTTCATGTCCCTATTGTCAACTTCCTTTCTTATTACACGCAATCACAATACGTATTCCCACATCTGATAGCAATCACCGAACTTACACTTGTTCTCACACACCGACGTCTAATACCCTACTGTTGCAGAATCGTCGACCCGCCATTGGTACACCAGTGTCACACACACCATCATAAAGCCTTGACGAAGCTAAAGTCAACCGATCACATCACTGAGCAACCCACTATTGTTAAGCTATCAATGCAGTTGCCACTTCCGAGCAACTCAACACTGAAACATAGAGATCATGTAACCCTCTGAACTATCTTTCCCATTTCTCATGAACCCCCATAATAAATGAGTCTAATCGCGACTCCACTCAATCGAATCATCAGGCCATAACTAGAGACTAAACTGGATCACGCGTCTGAATCAGGATAACACATCTCGTACCATTCCACAACACATCATAGATCGACCGTTCGCATAAGAATTCGAGGACAAGTTTCCACTCTCCGTGGGTGATTGAGATAACAGAGTGCAGATACTAAATGACTAGATACCAATTAGACTAAAGTCGCACGCGAGAATGAAAGAAAGTGAAGTTTCCTAAATGTCACATACCCTCTCGCAGTAATGTACGGAGCTCATCGTACCGATCCACAAGACTCTAGAAGACACGCTCTTGTATTATAGACCAAGTAACCTAAGGCTCTAAAACCAAATTGTCACGACCCAATCTAGCTAAGTCGTGCAGGCACCTACCTTTCCCACCTCGATAAGCGAATTTTTATCCCAACAATTGCAAAGTCATAAATACACAATAAACAAGTGGAAGAGATAAAAATCACATAAGTCGGACGATAATCGTATAGAAATGTGCGAAAGTAAGGAAATACATCAAATCCACCCAGAGTCTGGTCTAACTATACAAGAGCAACTAACTAGATACTACAAGTCTGAAAGTAACAAAATACATCAAAAGTGTGAATATTTCTCAAAATATGAAATAAGGTGGCGGACGTCCTCATGCTTACCCAATAGACTCTAAACAACAACTCTCGGGACGACTATCAGCCATGAGAAACAAAGGTCAATTCCACCTGGAATTCTACATTCATAAAAGAATGCAACAAGTGCAGGTCAGTACAAACAACGGTACTGGTAGGTCCCATAGGCCGACTGAGACTAGTTGTCGTATATAAAGATAATAAGGTAAGAGAAAACAAGAAAACCATAGAGTAGAAGTGATACTTCCAAGAAATTGACTCACATAATCAAGCCTTAATGTAACAACGAGCCCCAAGTGAAACAAATATCTAAGTATACAGAAAACCAAGTCTCATCAATACAAATCAACACGTAGCCCATATCAATAAAGTCCAAGAATATGACCAACACAATATCCAAATCATAAGCAACCACGAAGCATAATCAAGCAATGCAATGCAATGCTTGTACCCTTGTACTCCAACAGTAGAATACCTCCACGCCTAGGCAGAACAACCCATGAGGGACCCTTGAAGTCCAAGCACTATCACTCCACACACAACTCAAAGGGCCCAATTATCTACAAGTGTTGCAATATCAGTGTTCCATATCAGCCCCTCCGTACACAGCTCAGAGTTGACTTACCATGTTCGATAATCATCAATGTTCCTTCTCATTTCCATCAAGAGTGCCAATCACGCCGCATAATAAAATGATATGAAATGAATATGGAATGATATCATCTACAAGTGATCCACACAGTAATCATAATGAATATCCAATTTTCAAAACAATAAGAGCCAACTATCCCAAAATGGATATACCAATAACGAGGTGTACACTAAGTACCAATATCAATATCAAGTAATTTTATCCTTCCGATTTACTCCCAATTCACAACAATCCACCAATTTATACACAACGTACCAAGTAAGGTGCTACGGAGTCTACAAGCTACTAGCCCGATCAAACAAGTCACAAGCAATACCAAACCCTAAGGAAAAATCCAACCCATCTTCATACCTAAAGGTTTACATGAAATATCCGAAAATATCATCTAAATATATGCTTCGCTAGTCGAAGTCTCACCACAGGGGAAAACTGTAACCTTCGTAGAAGGCCGAACAGCAATATCACCAACAATCACACCTTAGCCTTTCCGTCCCTTTGAGCCTCGAGATTAAGAAAGTCTAAGCATATTCAAATCATGGAATTCGAATCAAGAAGAAGATCAAACAAACCCTGCTTCTACTCAATACCCAAATCCCCAACATATGAAATAGGGTTTATGAACTAGAAGGGTGAAATTAGGAATCTAAAGGTCCCAACATGAAATTAAACCTCTAGGTTATTAATTCCCATCAATAGCAAGCTAGAATGATCAACAATTCACTCAATTTTGGATTCTAGGCAAAACCCCCAAATTGGGTATAATCCCTAACTTTAAATTCACAAATTAAGCCCTGGAAATGGAAGACTCAAGTTACAATAGCTAATACCCATCAAAATCAGGCTAACCCATGCTAAATCAACCAAATAAACAAGGTTTTATCATCATAAGATCATTAGAGAAGAAAACCCACAAAACCCTCTCTTGCTCTTACCATGTAAGAGACATCTAGGCATGGATTATTGATTAGGAAAAGCTATGAATGATTTAGAGACAAGATTGATACCTTAGTGAATAATTCAGTGAAAACCCCTCTAAAATAACCTCATTAAGCCTCAAGAACGAGTATAGGAAATGACTTAATGTTTAAAGGTTTTAACACATTAAAAGGCCTCTAACTCAGCTAATACCGCTTCTACGGCATTTAGTTGGAGTGGTCCCGCCTCGACGGCCACTCAGACCGCCATGACGGTCCACTCACAAATTTCTTTTGCCGCTTCTGCGGCCAGGCAACCTCTATAGCAGTGCTGCTGATGCGGTACTGGTGCTGCAATAGCGGGCACCAGTACTAAATTCCCCAGAATAAATGCAATCTTAATCTCAAAATCTCGACTAATACACGAGGCAATCTGGTTACAAACCACATATACAAACACATATAAAAACATGCTACAAACGCACGCGTCGACTTGGAATTTCCTACAGAGGTCTCATTGGCCGAGTCAACCCCCGATACCTCAATTCCAACTTCGCAACTCAAGTCCCAAAATGCACCTCGAGTATATTGAGAATCGAACTAGATATGGGCAGAAGTTCTAAATGACCATCCCAACCTCTTGGAATTGACGATTTTTCAAAAAAGGTCCGTTTACCTAAAAGTCAACCTTGAATCAATTCTTTTTTGCTTAAAGCCAAATTTCCCAAAAAGTCACCCAAATCATATCTGAATACATCGAGAAGCATGTCAACAGTTTCCTCGAGTCAAACGTGAGCTAACAAACTTAGGTAAAGGTCAAAGAGTGCCGAAAAGACAATAAAGACCAAGTGGGTCGCTACACACTTTTCATGGTCATCCAATAATATCCAGCTCGGACAATCTTCTTGGCCAGTACAAATCCATCATGTCCCAGCATGTACTTCCTCTAGAAGTTTGGTGGCTTCGTCAACATCTACACATCGAAGTAGACCCAAATCCAGCGTCCGTCTGTACAGTACTTCTTTGTTCAGTAAGAAACCATTTGCCATTCTTCTGATGGTCTTATTTTGTCCACTCATAACTCCTTCGAGGTATTTTCGTTTCTCCAAGTATATTTTGATGTCACTGTACCACGGCGTGCCATCTGGATCTGCTTCTATGTGGCAATAATGGGCATGATTTTCTTTCAAGCTTATCCTTAGTGGGTCGATGTGACTGCTTTTAGAATGTTGGATCACTGATGCTATTGTGGCCAGCGTGTCAACAAACTCATTCTGAGTTCTTGGGGTATGTCAGAACTCAATCTTTCTGAATTTCCTGCACAGTCTTTGTGCCAAGTTCACGTATGGCAAGATATTTTCATTTTTGGTGGCCCATTCACCTTGTACTCGATGAATTAGTAGGTTGGAATCTCCAATGACCAGTAATTCATCGATGTCCATATCCAGTGCCATTCTGAATTTCCTGCACAGTATTTGGTACAACGGAACTTGAGCTTCGTGGCCATTGGGTAATGTTGCCCATTTTCTGATATTAAAACTGCTCCTATCTCGGAACCTTTGTAGTAGACTTCTCTATCGAAAAACAATTTCCAGCCTGTGTATGGTTCTGTTGCTTCCTCTTCTATGGCCAACACCCCTTCGTCTGGGAAATGAGAGCGGGGTTCAAGCTCTTCATCTAATGGGCTTTCATCTAGTAGGTCGGCCAAGGCTTGTCCTTTGATGGCATTTTGGGATATGTATACAATGTTGAATTTTCTTAACAGCATTTGCCATTTGGTCAATTTTTTGATGGGCATGGGCTGATGAATGATATACCTCAATGGATCCATCTTGGATATGAGGTAGGTGGTATAGGAAGACAAATAATGTCTCAATTTCGGGGCTACCCAAGTTAAAGCGCAGCAGGTTTTCTCCACTAGCGTATATCTTGTCTCGCAAGCAGTGAACTTTTTGCTCAAATAGTAGATGGGATGTTCCCTTTTTCCTCATTCATCGTGTTGTCCCAACACATAACCTAAGGCATTTTCAGCAACCAATAAGTATAGCAACAGTGGGCTCCCAGGCCTTGGTGGTACCAAGACTGGTGGATTGGACATGTATCTCTTGATAGTATCGAATTCCTCTTGGAACTCTTCTGTCCATTTTATGGTAGTGTTTTTCTTTAAAATCTTGAGAATGGGATCCACAGTGATGGTGGATTGAGCTATGAATCGTCCAATGAAATTTAACCTTCCCAAGAAACTCATGACTTCTTTCTTGGACTACTTTGATCTTGGTTGGGTCTAGCTCTATTCCCCTTCAGCTGACTATGAACTCCAGTAATTTTTCGGACGGTACTCTAAATGCACATTTAACTGGGTTCAATTTTAAGTTGAACTTTCAGAGCCTATCAAAGAATTTCCTAATGAGTAGTATGCTCCGAATTTTCCTTTGCCTTTATAATGACATCGTCCACGTACAGTTCAATTTCTCTATGAATCATGTCATGAAAAATGGTAGTCATGGCTCTCATGTAGGTTGCGCCGACATTTTTTAGGCCGAAGGGCATTACTCTGTAATGGTACACTCCTCATGGAGCGATGAAGGCTATTTTCTCCCCGTCCTCTCTATCCATTAGGATTTGATGGTAACTGGTGAAACAATAAACAAATGATTGTAGCTCGTGCATGGCACAGTTATCTATAAGTATGCGGATGTTTGGCAGTGGGAAATTGTCCTTTGGACTGGATTTGTTGAGATCATCCCGGTAATTCACACAGATCCTTATCTTTCCATTTTTTTTTGGGTACCGGAACTAGGTTGGCCAACCAGGTGGGGTATGAGGTTACTTCTACTACCCTAGACTTGATTTCCTTTTCTACTGTGTCTTTGATGTGAATACTGAGATCTGGTTTGAATTGTCAGGTTTTCTGTTTTATAAGAGAAAAACGTGTGTTGATAGGTAACTTATGGGATACTATGCTGGTACTTATCCCTAGCATGTCGGCGTATGACCACACGAAGACATCCACGTACTCCTTCAGTAGGTTTATCAATACTTCTTTTAAAGGTTCTTCTAGGTGCATACTTATCCTTGTTTCTTTTACATTCTCTTCGTCACCTAGATTAATGGCTTCTGTTTCGTCCATGTTTGGTTTCCGCTCACTTTCTAACTGCTCTACCTCTTCCGCGAGACCCTCAGGTAATGTTGTGGTCTTCGTACTCTTCTTCTTCTACGCTGCTCGATTCATTCGTTTCATAACATGTCATGACATTTAGGGTTGTTTTATCATTTTTATTACTGAAAATTAAAGGCAAAGTATGTTAGTATAAAACATGCATGCGTAAATAATAAATAAAATTATTTTGATTAAACCGAGGCTTTCATTGATTTAGATTAATAAAAGTATGAACTCTGGTCCTAGCTTGGATCGACATTAAGCCATTTTCATTTTTGAAAACATTACGAGGTACATAGAGTGATAAAAAGTGAGTAATCGGGCCTCAATCAATTTTCCCTATTTTTAAAATAAATTCATCTTTCTCTACTGAAGAGCCAATAGCGTGGTAGAGGTCCAATTGGATAGCTACTCGACCAGATCTACGTCTCTGATAGTGGGCGCTTCTGTATATTCTTCTAAGATGACTGAGCAATCTTCTTCTCGGAATAGCATCCCCATCCCTTCTTCAATGTCAGCATCGTCCGGCATAGGCATTCGGCTAGGGAATGACTGGTATGGTTTAGAATGGATTTTCGGAGATCCGCGATCTCTTGCCTCTTTTTGGTAGGTATCTCATCTTCAGTTAGGACATATCCCAGTCCGAAATGAAAATTGTCCTGGGGAGGGGGAATTGGCTCAATAATGCCGTGCAAATTCTTTCCCAGACCTATCCTGGATTCGAACCCGTTCAAGAGCATAGTTAAAGCAATCATCTTATATATTGCCGGCATGGGATTTTTAGGGTATTCTATTTTGTCGGAAGCCCCCACAAATTCCATTACATGAAAATTTGTTCCTTTGGGTGCCACTTCGATGGCAGGCACGAGATTATTTGGGAAATTATGCATGCTTACCTCTATATGGATTATCACCTCTTGTTCTCCCCAGACGAATTTCAGAGACTGGTGAAGTGAAGATGGCACTGCTCCTGCCTTGTGGATCCACGGCCTCTCCAAGAGTAAATTGTAGTTGGCAGATATTTACATAACCTGAAATTCGGTAGTGAACTCTGCTGGCCCTATTTGAAGGCCCAGGCCGACTGCTCTAGTGCCATCACATCGGCCTCCGTCAAATGCTCTTATATTAGTGTGGCTTTAATGAATATTTCCAAGGTCATGTCCCAGCTGCGCTAGGGTAGACTCGGGACAAATATTGAGCCCTGCTCCATTGTCGATCAGCCCACGAGTCACTACTTTATTGCGGCACATGACAGCGATGTGCAGTGCTTTGATGTAATCCGTGCCTTCTTTGGGCTACTCTTTTTCTTTGAAGGTAATTCGGTGTTCTTCCATGACATGGGCGACCATTTCGGCCAAATTTTCACTACTCCGCCCAGCTGGGACGTGGGCTTCCTTTAACACCTTCATTAGAGCCAAGAGGTGCTGGGGTGAACTTTGTAAAAGTGCCAACACTAAGATCTAGGCCGGTGTTTTCTTTAGGTTCTCCACAATGGAGTATCCTTTAGGCTACATCCGGCACCAGAAATCTTCAGCTTTACCCATAGTGACCACCCTTTTCTGATTTCCCTCTCCTCGGGGTGCCCCTTGGGCTAGATCTTCAGGAGTATAGCACCTTTCTAATCTCGTAATTCCATAGGCAGCAGTGACCGGATCATAAATTCCTTCTGAGGCGGTGCCAGGATTACTTATGCCACATGCACAATAACTGGCATGGGGATTAGTACTTTGAATTGTGGGCGTTCTTGTAGAGAAAGCGACACCACTATGCGCTCAAGTTCTTTCATAGATTATCTAATCGTGGGCCTACCTGTGACCTAGTCCTCTTCTCTCTCTATCATATGAATCTCGTTATTGTCATGGTCTGGCAGAGGATTGGTGTTCACATTTGGAGGAGCTTTTTGGAGTACAATCTCCTTTCCATTAATCATGTTTTGTATCTTATACTTGAGATTGATGCAATCCTCAATATTGTGTCCTACGCCATTAGAATGGTAAGCACATGTCTAGTCAGCTCGGTAGAATGATTTTTTGGGTCAATGTTCTTTTGGGGGAAGCGTTTGGATCATCACTGTCGTGCTCAATCTTTTGAACAAATCAGTCTGTGATTCTATTAATGGAGTGAACACGTGGGCAGGCTTCTTTTCAATGTTCCGACGTGGCGTATTATAAGTATTAGGTGGTGGCTGATTTTGCTAGGTATTGGATAGGTTATTTTGTGGAGGATGGTAAGCGAGTGGGGGAGTTTGATAATTTGGCTGTGGAGCTTGGTAATTCTGGGGAGGAGATTGGAAGGTATTTTGTGGGGTTTGGTAATTTAGGGGTGGTGATTGGAAGGTCAGCTGCACGTAATATACAGGCACTGTATTGTAAGGAGCAAGTAGGTAAGTGTTTGGGGGAGGTGAAGCATATTCTTCCGTCAAGAATTCTTCCCTTCTTTCGGGCTTTGGGCTAGGAGTGTGGTATATGCTTGCCACGTCTTCCTACTTCTTCCTTACAAACCCGGTTGAGCTTGACCCAGTGGACTTTCCGATCATACTTTTGATTCGGCCTATTTTGAGACCATCTTCTATGGCCTCTCCCATGTTGACTACTTCAGAAATTGGTCTTCCGGCCATTGAAAACATTTTGTCATAGAAGTTTGCTTCTTGCGAACGGATAAAGACCGACACCAATTCTTCCTCGCCCATTGGCGGTTGTACCCGGGCAGCTTCTGTTCTCCACCTACTTGCATACTCGCGGAAGTTCTAGGTGGATTTCTGTTTGACCTTTTCCAAATAGTACATGTCCCGTACCGTTTCCACGAAGGCTGTAACCATGTCTTCCTATGTGATTCAACAGCGTACGTCTTGCGTCGTGAACCATTCTGAGGTTTTTCTGGCCAAACTTCGGCTAAACAGCCTCATAATGAGCGCTATGTTGTCTCAGCCGCCGACCAATTGGTCATAGTAGGCCCGTAGATGCGCTTTTGGATTACTTGTCCCATTAAATAACTCAAAACGTGGCACCTTGAATCCTTCGAGTAAATCCAAATTTGGATGCATACACATATCGTCGTAACTTAGGCCCGAGCCTGTGTAAGCAGTTTTCATGGTTCGCTCTAATATCGCGGTCATCTTCCCCTCGAGCCTTTCCTCTTGTTTTTCCTGTTCGGCCTTCCATGCCTTTCCCATCTCCTCGTAGCGATCAATTTCTTGATTGGGTGAAAAGGTGCCTAGGGTGACAGGTGTGTGGAAGGAAACAGCAGGGCGAGTTCGGTGGGTAGGGGTAGTTTTGGTGGTTGGTACCGAGATGATGCTTGATTGTGTAGTGATGCCAGGATGGGTGTTTTGTGGTGTTGGGTAAGAAGGGATAGAATGAGCGGTTCCGAGAATTTGGGTGGTGTTAAGTGGTGGTGGGGTGAGGTATGGTACGAGGCACCAATGTGCCCGTTGATTGGGGTAAATGGTATGGTGGCCACAGTGGACTAG
The DNA here is from genome assembly GCF_019175385.1 of Lycium barbarum. Lineage (NCBI taxonomy): Eukaryota > Viridiplantae > Streptophyta > Magnoliopsida > Solanales > Solanaceae > Lycium > Lycium barbarum. The sequence goes on along the minus strand of NC_083344.1, from coordinate 15,407,543 downwards.
GTGGGAAAGTGGTCGGGTAGTGACGAATTCAGAGATGGAAAGAACGGTGAAGGCCTTCTTTCTTTAGCAGGGGGCTCTCGCGCAGCATTAGCAGCTTTGTTTCGTGTCACTTCCTTTTGTAGGTGGGCAATTTTCTCAAACATCATTTTCATAACATCTTCAGTAGGTGATGACTCGGGCAGTTTGCGTAGAGGCGATTTTCTGAGAGCAATGTCAGTAGGAGCAGTTTCGTTCTCGGAAGTACCAGTCATTTTTTCTTTGCCTTTGTCTTGTTGGTATAAGGATGCTATTACAGCTTTGGATCTTGTAAAGTATGTCAGTGTGAACATGAATCAACCTCTCTTTACATAAGAAAAGAATAACTTAAAGGCAAACAAAGTTAGTTCATAATCTAATAGAAAGATAATCAGGATATCACATATGGCAGTTAAAAACACTTAGCACATAAATAATCATATGTTTGATTTAAATGCTCGATTGATCTCTTGTATCGGGTCTTGGGTACTTGGGCTTTGGTAAGTGGGGGGAAATATAACATTTATCATATATAGGGACCGAGTCTTATGTAGACTGCCTGTGTATCCCTCTGGGGGAAATCAGGCCCTTCCGTAGTTCGATTTACATAAGATAAGATTCCCTATCTTAAAACCTACCCATGACCAGGCCCGATAGGGGCTTCCTGTCCTCCTCAGGACATCAGGTCAGCGCAGTTCCGTTTACACAAAATAGAGAGGGAAAATCTGTATTAAGTACAAAAAATAGGATTCCCTAAAGCTACCCAAAGGTGACCTTTCTTTTGAGGTCAAAACCGGTTGTTTGTCCGTTCAACTTTTCTGGCCCTAAAGGCCCTAAATTTTAATAATGAGGTGGGACCACCAACTAAGCGGTGCCTTTGTGTACTAAGTTCTCCACCTCAAACTTGAATGCATCACACTCTTCTATGTCGTGTCCCAAAGCTCTAGAATGGTACAGACACATCTTGCGGCGACTAACTCCTTCAGTTTGAGCTCTTCTGGTTCTGATAAGGCTAATCTTCCCGATGATGACCAACTTTTGAAAGATGCTGGCGTAAGAGTCCTTAAATAACGTAAAGTCATAACGCCAAATATGAGTGCTCAGTGTAATTCTTTCGGTTGGGGAGATGTTGTCGTGGACCAAAAGTGATTGTGGGCCCCACAACTTGGTGATTCTTTTCTCATCTATTAGCTAGATGAGCCTTCTCTTGAAGGCTAAACATTCGTTGATAGTGTGTCTTGCCTGATCTCGGTGATAAAGTCATCTCTTGTGTGCGAAGACTGGAGCACACGGTGGCAACCTGTCGAAGCTGATACTGACTATCCCTTTATTTCGAAACCGAATCATCATTTCCTCGTTGGTTATATGCTTAGGCGATACGCGGTAGGGACAATCCAATGCCTTAAGTGCAATAGCCCACCATTCAGGCGAGGCTGGTCGAACATACTCTATTCGTTCCTCGGGCTCTTCCCCGGGACTTGATGGCGCAACAGAAGTTCAGTTCCTTTTTTTGCTAAGTGGTGCAGCGGAGGCAGCTTCCCTTGATGGCCAAGTAGGCTCTTGCGGGTCCGATTCCATTTCTTCCTCCTCGGATTCCTCCATTATCGGGATGTATTCGGGAAGGATTTATTTTCCCTTGTCCAGGACACTCTCTCCTTGGGTTTCAATTGGTTCTTTGGGCAGACTTTCCGCCGAATCCATTAACTCATCAGCCTCTTTGATCTTGGCCTTGACTGCTCAGATTTTCTTTTTGAGATCCTGCATTTTTCGACGAAGCGAGACCTCATTCTTCATCATAGCATCTAGCTCTGGCGCTTTCTTGGTGTTCATGTTCAGATTTTGAGTAGGTTACTAGACTTAGTACGGGTATATTTTTTCATCGTTTTTCTTTGGGAGAGTGGACGATACTCAAGATCAATTAAGCATTTAGGCGAAACATATGGAAGCAAGTAAGTCACACAAAGCATTTTATAAAATTACACTACTCGCGTTCCTAAACATACTAATCATTAGAAACATAAATATGCCATTTGAATCAAACCATTGCCCCATAATCATTGTTGACACCTAAGTTTTGACCTCCTGTAATTTATTTCAATCACTCAGAGTCCCTTGATAATAAATAAAATGAGCTGGGCATCTTGAAAGATCAAAAGAAATTAGAGTTATTTTTGCAAAATCAGCCTATTGACGTTTTTATTTGATAACCAGTTCAATTTAATTTCAAAATTTGCTAATTAGGCCAAACGAGGCCATAATTGAAATAATCATGCCAGGTTAGAATTAATTAAGGCCATGTTTGTAATTCTAGGCCCATTAACAATTTGGCCGACTTTTAAATTATTTTAATAAAATGATTATCTCCTAATTTTTCCTATAACTAAAACTTCATCAATTTTAATATTTTTTAAATTATTTGATTTTTTTTGGGCTAGATATATATATATATATATATATATATATATATATATATATATATATATATATATATATATGTAGCACACACAAGGTGTATATATATATATACACACACACAAGGTATAAACATATATGTATACACTTGGTGTATACATAAAACGTATAGGGCCTCTTTAATATTTCAAATTTGGACCGCGTCCAGCCCAAAGCCAGGTTGAGACCCGGCCCAATTCGTTTAAACTAATAAGAGGGTATACCCCAACCGTTAATTCATTTTTTCCTTTTTGCAAAAAAAACCCCTCCCTTTTCCCCGCTTCTCATATATATATATATATATGTAGCACACACAAGGTGTATATATATATATATACACACACACAAGGTATACATATATGTATACACTTGGTGTATACATAAAACGTATAGGGCCTCTTTAATATTTCAAATTTGGACCGAGTCCAACCCAAAGCCAGGTTGAGACCCGGCCCAATTCGTTTAAACTAATAAGAGGGTATACCCCAACCGTTAATTCATTTTTTCCTTTTTGCAAAAAAAACCCCTCCCTTTTCCCCGCTTCTCTCTCTTCCATTTTCGTGAAACCCTAGCGCCGCCATGACTTTCCATCGCCTCTCTCTGCTAAAAATGGCAAGTTTACAGAGCATGGCTGACAGATACAACTATTGCATGCTTATTGTGGTGAAAGTATTAAATGTTCTGCTCGATTTCATGTTCTTTTTACTCGACTATGGTAATGAATCCTTGTTTTACTTATTTTTAAGATTTCTTAGTCAAAATCATGATTTTTATTTTGCTTTTAAGTTGTGTTGTTTGTTATTTTTCGCGAGTTCCTATTGGTTCATGGTTGTTGGCTCAGGTCGACCCAAGAAGGGTCAGATCTGACCGCATGTTTTGCTACGCCTTTAGATCTGAGTCGTTGGTTTTTGTTACTGAATATTTGGTTTGGAAGAGGGTTTATCCCACATTGTTTGTCGTTAGTTTTGGTTGAGTTTTTGGGGCTCTATAAATAAAACCCCACTCTCAAAAAAACAGAGGTCGTAAAAACAAGGAAAAAAATAGTGAGATAGAAAAATAGAGGAAAATTTGAAAGTTGAAAAAGTTGGAAAATTTTGATTTTTCAAAAAGCTTCTTAGAATAAAATTTTAAAACCTTGACTGAAATAGTTGGGGTTTTCTCAGTTCTAAAATTTTTTCTTACTTCATTTTATTTTTCGGGTGGCTGAGTTTTTGAGGTTGGAAGCACAAAGCTCCCAAATTCGTTCTTTTCTTGGCTCCGCACACAAAAGGTAAATTTTAATTCATTTTATTTTTGTTATTTAGAATTTTGCCTAGTATAGGTGTATTTACATAGTTAGACAGCTCTTGTGGTTTGATGCTTCCAAATGGTGGCTTTCATTGCGAAGGGTTTCCCTATTTGTATTGTGTGCTTAACTTACGGATTTACTTGAGGCAAACACATTAGAACTAGTGTGAATGTTATGGTGAAACTCATTAGAATGTAGGCTAGTTAGACTTCCTATTGATTTGTTTTATTCATGTGATTCTAATGTTCCATGTCTACTGTGAAAGGGTGTGGTTGAAGTACTTTGAAAAATTCATTTTTCCCCTTCCTTCCTTCCTTCCTTCCTTCCTTCCTTCCTTCTTAAATTCACATTAGTTTGTTAATTATAATCCTAAGTAGGATCAATGTAGTGAAGTTCAACTCATATTCCCCTACTCAACTCCTAGGTGTTATTTAAAGGAGATGAGGCAGTTTACATGTTGGTTTATATGAATATGGATAGATTACTTGTAATGTGTGCTTGTGTTTATATTAGAAATCACATACTTTTGCTAATCAGTCATGAACTACCCTCCCTTATGAAGCAAAGTCTTTTATCAAAGTCATCTTAACTATGAATGTTTTAACTTAATAAATTGGTTGGATGCAATGTATGATTTGTTCCCTTTTTCTAAAAAAAAATGAATATTCAAGCATAAGTTAAATTTGTTTGCTGATTCTTTGATGATACAATAGTAGAGTAAAGCTAGGATTAGTTGACAGTTTGCCTTTTCCTCAATCAATATCCAGATTAAAAGGGAATCAGGTTCAGTTTGAGTTTCTGGGTTGATAGACTGTTAATGGCAATACCTGTGATTATGTTATCATCTAATGTAGGCCAAAGAGTGTATTAATTGTCTATGTTTTGTAGCAAATCCTAGAACTAATGTGATTAAGGTGCATGTAATGACCCCTTTCGTCGTTACTGTGAATTCTGAAATATTTGTGGCATTGACTCCTTGAGACATACTTGGTCCATCTTGCATTTCTGAAAACCGTTAACTCAATCGAGAAATCGTACGAGTTGCGGGAAAAGGAATAGGATCTGGGCCAGCTGGGCCCAGTTATGCCGCTGCAGCGTCCTCCATGCCACCCTAGCAGTGGCGCAACAGCGGATAGTTTACTGCAAAAGTGGTATAGATAATTTCCTTCGAGGACTGCCCTAGTTGGTGCCACGGTCGCAGAAGCGGTACCGCTGGAGCGGTGACTCAGACCACCCCAGCGGTTACGAGCAGTGATTTCCCCCTATTTAAGTGACATTTCGGGAATTGACCTCATTCTTACAAACCCTAAAGAGTCCAGCCACCCTTGGAGTCCTTATGGAGCCAAAATTTATATTTTGTTGGGAAAGGTAATCCCTTTAACTCCTCCCATTCATTTCTTCCTATTAATTATTCTTATTAAGAGTCCATCATCTAGAAACCACAAGAATGGGTATCACAAACTCCTAAGACTTAAAGAGAGGATTGGTTAGATGTTCTTAATATGGATTCATTGATTTATTTCCCTCTTGTTCATCACCTTAGAATGGTTACTAACCTAGTTTCTCATTTTCCCTAGTAGATAAAAAATGGGTCTCTACTATGAATCTTGAAAATGGGTTTCTAAAGGATAGATAAAAATCTAATTGACCTAGCTAGTGGCTTGAATTTTGACATTAGTCATGAATGGAGGTTGATAAATCACCTATATTTGTTATGAATGAAATCTAGAGGTAGGCTAATTTCCCGTATGTACCTTATCAATTCGAAATCTTTCATAAGAGTTCTAACGGTGATTCCTATTTTGGGTCTCATTATGGTATTGAGTTCCTTCGTGAGGATTACGATGTGGAAAATGAATTGAAGAATAAACGAATGCTCATGGCACCCGCTCGGCCTTGATGTAGGTCATGGCTTTCCCTTCGATAGACTCTGGTTAGTTTCCCATATTCATGAATTAGAAGGAACGGAGAATGCATGTATAGGAATTGAAGAATTGGGATGGAAACATAGGATGGTATTGTTGTACGACTTGTATGTTCGGGCTTGTGGTTTGTAGATTCCCTAGGATTTTTTATTTGGTTTTCCTGAGTATCAGCGGTTCCTATGTGACCTGGAAGTAGTGGGTGGTACCTATTTTCTATGTCTCACGATGAGAATTTCTGTCGTAGACCGATTAATTGTGTTATGCCATTAAATATGAACCTATTTGATAATTGGGCGAATAAAATGTACCAACAATTGTGATTGAGTTTTAGACTGAGTTGTAACGAATGTCTATAAGTAGAAGGTTAATTTATTTGTACTAAGATAATAGGCTAATAAAGGTAGAGTGGTAATAATGTATTCCGACTTGATTGATCTATTATGTTGGTTTGATGCCACGTGTGGTTAATAGGTATTGGGAACTGTTGTTACATCTTGATTGTGATATGGTGGTACCTTAATTTGATGTTGATACAAGGGTAGATTTCTGTATGACCTGTGTAGTTATTGATGACATTGTTGGCATACCCATGTTGGTGTTTGGCTGACATAACCATATTGGTACTTGCGACATTGATGTATTGTTGGCGGACCCACTATTGGTACTTGTGATTCGGATATAGTATTGGTGTACCCATTATTGGTACTTGTGATATTGAGCATGATAATGGATGATGATATATACATTGCACGTACTCTCATTCTTCATGATATACTGTTGAGATACTGATGATACTTGATGAAACACTGTGATGAGTTGGGCTCAATTTTTACTTGGGTGATGTGAGAGTCTAATATTCGATGTTCGTTCCGGAATTGTGGATTGAGTGAGTGCATGGACTCTGCGGGTCCCCCAGGGTGGTGCCGGTGAGAACCCCTCGTGGACAAAGATCCGAGGTCCCGTCTGTCTGTTGGGCAAAGATCCGAGACAGGTGGCACTTAGACTTCGCGAGTCATATTGGGTTGTGCTACTGAGATGTCAATATATTCATCCAGAGTACATGTGTACACAGCACTTGCATGGCATTGCATTGCATTCATACATCCTTGTATTGCATTGCATTATGACTTATATTGAGAGATGACTTGGTGTTCTGCTTGTGACGTTGGTTCTGGGTTGGACATATGGAGACGTGGTACAATTGGGTTTAGATGCTCTACTTAGGCTATGACGTGTGCTTGGTTCCAAATATGGTTGCCTTATACTTGTTGATTTATCTCATAGACCGTCCGAAGAATCAATTATATTTTTGGCTTCTAAAGGATGTAGAATAAAAGAACTAAATGATGAGTCGACTACTAGACAAAAAATGAATGGTATAATGATATGTGATTCTTGTGATATTGTTGTGGAATTGACTTATAGTTATTAAAGGAAAGGTAACGATTTAAGGGTCTTGGTGTTATATTGAGCGGCAGATAGATGTATGACTTGATTTAGTTACTTATCATGTTTATTTGTGAATTCTTTTACTGAAATGTGTTTCTAACCATTGTTGGCCTATGATACTTACTCAGTACACGTTGATTGTACTGATACTACTCTTGCTACACCCTTTCCGGGTGTAGAGTGTTTCAAGTGATTGATTGCGACATGTTCGGAAATACGTGGTGCCTATCTTAAAGGCCTCCTCCCACTTCATTCTGGGATGGAAGTTGGTCTTAGAATGTTGTTATAATCTGGATCAATTAGTCTCTCTTGTACTAGTCTAGACCAGGTCGTGGGAAGTTGGATTGAGTCTGTAACTATTTAACTGTTGTAATTATTTTCAATCTTGAGTTATTAAATGAATTGATTCCACTGTTAATTAGACATATTTATTGGATTAAAAAATTTGTCTTTATTGAGCGATGTATTATTTAATTAAGGGTTCACCTACCGAGAAGAGAAAAGGTAGGTGCCTGCGCGATCCTAAACTAGGTCGTGACAGTGCTTGAGTGTGAAATCTGTTCTTCCCTTGGTTTGATCAAGGCTTTAGTTTCTTGTCTGAACCTGTTACTTAAAATATAATGTTCATAGCTTGTTTTGTATGGTCCATGTCACAAGTCTTACATCTGAAATGGTCAATTCCTAAATGTTCAGAGTTGGGTAAAAAGGAAAAAATGAAGAAGAAAGGATCAACTTTAGGAAATATAAGACTAAGTCCTCACTTGAAGATTAGTTAGGATTAATCTAATTATCCTAACTAGTTAACAAGATGGTTGTCAGTCTGTAACTTGGTTAGTGATCATGTTGGAATTAAAAGGTATAAAAATGGAAGGAAGTAGTTGTCGAGGAGGGAAGTGTGTTTTGCTATCTTTATCTCCTGTTGTTAGTCCTATCCTCATTAGTTGTTTTATCTAACTAGTGAAGTAAACTTGTTATGGAAGTGGACTGATATGCCATATTCTTGCATCTGTGTTGCATTTCATTCATGTATAGGTCCTAATTTGATAGATGATCCTAACTGTTAAAATTTAACAAGTTTGAAACATTAAGATAAGGGTGAAATGAAGTAGTTTGGTCAGGGTTTGTCCAGTTTTGAATGGTTTAGAGATTGAGGCTTTTGTTTTGAAATCTGAGGTCTGTTTTCTTTTCTTTATGCATGGATGAAAATATGGTGATAATAACCCATGGTCCTTTAATTGTCTAGGCTTAAAAGATGAAAACAAATAGGAAGGATCTTATAATTCTAGTCTGAGTAAAAGAAGAGGATAAAAAGGATAGAAGAAGAAGGAAAACTGTGGTTGAAACCTTAAGAAAATGTTTGGCTTTGATCTATGAACTGTCCAGTCATTATTTTGGTAGCTAAAGGGTAATAAAAGGGATCATAAATGGAGATGTGGGGTTGATAACCACTAGGCTAAATGGGGAAGTCTTTTAAAGACATCTTAGGAGAAGGTTGAGAAAGGGTCAAGCATCACTTGACCCATAGTATCTTTCTTCCCAAATAAGAGATTGTCATGGCATCCTTCGTAAGTCTATGGGGTGTGACCTGCTACCCTTGCACATTTGGTGTTTCCTTGCCATTTTGTTAAGTTAAATGGATCCTAAAAATGAGTTTCTTGTGCATTTATTAATTGTTCACTCAGATTAATAAACCTGGTCATGCTATGTCTGCTCTGATATGTCTTAAGGGAGGTAGTTGATTAGGCTAAATGAGATATGACAATTTGAAAGATTGCAGTAAAACTGGAAAGAGGAAAAGAGTTTCAAAAAAGGAATACTATTAAAAAAAAGGCAGCCCAGTGCACTAAGCTCCCGCTATGCGCGGGGTCCGGGGAAGGGTCTATTATACGAAGCCTTACCTTGCATTTCTGCAAAAAAGGAATACTATGTGTTTGGAAAAATGAGGCAAGAAACGTTCTATGAAGATAATGTAATAAGGAGTAACAGACTCTTTAATATTTGGTTAAGCTAGGTTCATAATTTAGATCTTCATATAAATTATGTGTGCATTGATGTGGTTTCAACTTGTACCTGAAATATGGTCTGTCTTCTCCCTTATTCTAAGTAACAGTAGGACCTTAAAAATAAGGAAATCAGTGGTTTGCATCCATTTAAGGTGGCAGTACAATCTGAGGGGTATATTTTGTTACACCTAAAAAAAATTCGCGTCGTTTGCGTTGTGAGTAAACTAACGAAGGCTCAGAGGGGTCATGGAATCCTTATAAGGTTAAAGAATACTTTTAACAAGTGTTAAGTAAGTGTCTAAAGGTTCTTGGATCAAGCAAATCGAAGAAAATAAGTTTGTCGAAAATTTGGAAAAGTTGGCAGAATTTTAGACAGAAATTTTGGGTCAATTTTAGAGGGGTATATCTCCTAGTATATTAGGAGTTTTGAAGTGAACCAAAAGCCTAAATTGAAGTTTAGGGAGGTCTAGTTTCCAACGCAACAAACGTTTGTCAATACGACATAGGAGTAGGGACTTATGGGCATTTCAAGATAAGCCTCCAAGCAGCCAAATGGCTTCCCCCAGGGCCCACTTGGAAAGTCGACGGAACCAACTCTCAAGGGGTATAAATACCCTATTATTCCCCTTTTTTCATCATTTACACTTCTTTTGAGTTCTATAAACATCCATACACTTCTCTTAAACACTTATAACCCTTAGATCAAGAATTTAACAAGATTACGCCAACCTAGTTCATGAAAAGTGATTGTTCTTGCTCCTACTTGATGTTGTGGTGAGTTTGGTCTTGAAGAAAGTTGGTATGGCTAAAGTTCTTCAAGTATAAGATCACGAGACCACGAATGATCTTATGTAGATTGCAAGACGGGAAGTAAGTTGGAAAGTCGAGAAATAAGCTTCCAGGTATATTAAGGCTAAACTTTCTTTCTTAAGGCATCATTCCTTTGTTGTAAACCTATACATGATATCTTCAATCACCTTGTTTCTAAAAGTACCAAAGCTTATAGCTCCCGATGTTCTTATGATATCATTGAGCTCGTTTCATGACTATAGATGTTATTCATTATTGTTGATCTCATCTTATGATCTGTTCCTTCAAGGTGAGATATGCTCATGATGATAGTTCCATAATGTTAATCAGAGGTTTACCGACCTTATGTCACTCCGATGCGTTTAGAAATGTGTACTTAGGTAATGTTTTATGGGACATGAATAGAGTGCTAGCAGAGGATGCCCAATAAGGTATTCGATGCTAGAAGAGAGGCTTTTGATTTATCTCTCATGCCTCCGACCTGGGGTACGACTTGAATCCTCCCAAATTGTCTCAAGACCCTAGCGGGCACATAAGGGCAAATCCCTCGAATCCTCATAAGCGGTAAGAACGGACACTTTCTACCCTTAACCACAACTTTATCGGACACGAAGTCGTGGAACATCCATTGAACGCTTTCTTTCTTCAACCTGGAAAAGGTGAATATCCAACTTTGTCTGTTTTGTTTCCCGAAGTTTGGGCAAAAGTTCAAAAGGCCATCCCTTTCGGCTGGCTTACTTAAGTGTTGTTCACCCCTAACTTTGATCATGTGCTTAAGGATCCGCCATTGTAGGAGTCACTTACAACCTTGGAAGTATTTGTAATGGTTTCGGCAGAGGCTCAAGGCTCGGTACAAATCGACTAGGATGATTGGGGTTAGGTCATAGTATTTGGTTTCTTCTTGTCGGGTTATGCCATAGAAGATGGCATAGGTGACCGAAATGACTCGGCTGTCTATGGCTGAGGACCAATCTTTTGGAAAACCCATGGTTCCTAGAAAGCAAATGGTGAAAGCTAAAGGTCTGGTGGTCGTCGATTCGACATAAGTCTTGAACTCCCCGGGATGCTCCACAAATCCGTTTGGGCTTCCAAACCTTTTGTATTACTCTCTAAAGGGTATGGTTGGGCCATAGGCCCAATTGGCATAGTTCAATGAAAGCATTTTGCAAATTTGGGAGTGGGTGGGTTTTTCTGGGATTAAAGAATTTTGGTCGGGTTTCTTTGCCTACGCTAGTCAACACATCCCTGAACTCCTCTAAATCAGAAAACCATCCTATCTCTATCCCAAAACCCGATAATTACTTTTATCAATTCTCTGCAACTCGTCATAGTCATGATGGATGTCAAATTTCGTAAATGACATGAAATTCCCTTTTTCTCCTCCGGGGACATTTGGCTCTACCAAATACGCAGCAACTCTGGTGTAGTCAAAACTCAAGTTGATTGACATCTACAAAATAGAAGTCAAGGTTAATCCCCCCCCCCCCCCCCAAATAGGCAATGGTTCTATTCACATGAAAATTACATATTTCCAAATAGCACATAATATGAGATGCGGTGTTTTTCAGGCCATACACCGTACTTGACATGGGTTAGTCTTCCTATCAGGTTTGGATATGTCTAAAATATCCAAACCACCCAGTCTACTTCATATTTGGATTTGGTTTAGCTCTAACCTAGGCATATGCAAGAGTGGATTTTTTATAATTGACCTTGGACCAGAGCGGACTACTCGGGGTGAACCGTTGTCAGCCGTTGGGTGAACACACACCAAGTTTAGGTTCAATGCGTTCCAAAGAAAGGGTGTTTTGGGTTTCTTAGTGTAGGCTAGACCGCGATCCCGCGTGTCCTCTTTGAAACCATGCTTTTTGCTAAGAGTGGCGGAGTTTATGATATGAAATGAATGACAGTTATAATTGCGGAAATTAAACACATAGGTTAATAAATACAATTAAATCACATTATATTGAAACCCTTATGGTTAGAACCAAAAAATCCCCAGACAAGTCGTCATCTGTTACGGTTCGCTTTTACGCGGGTTAAAGCAGAAAAGTTACTACGAGGTTGTTGGTGCTCTAAATGGATTTTTGTATTTTAGAGTCGTCACCTAATTTATTAAAGGAAAACTAGGAAAACCGAGTAAAAGATTTTTCAAACAAGAGAGAAATCTTTTGGTACCAAAGTTCGAGGTAAGAGTTCTGGTGATCCCCTAGGGAAGGTTTTGCACACCCTAATATTAAAAATCCGTAGAATACGGTTGACCTACGAGCTTCAATGTGTGATTAATGTATTTATTTGCTTTAAAGTGTTTAATTTTCTGAAAAAATGTCATTTTATTTGTATCATAAACTCGAGAAAAAAATTGGTAAAAAGTCCCCTTAAAAAGGGGGTTTTGGGTTTAAAAATCTGCACAAGTGTTCAAGTCACTTTATTGCCGGCCTAGGACACACCCGGGACTTCTTCTGAGTAGAGTCACAACTATTCTAGTCCTAATAAAATGAGTTTAGTTCTTACGGGTTTTATTATAAATATATACAAAATATGGAGGATATCTTCGATTTTATACATATATAGATAAAGAAAACCAGAAGTTAGTTTAAGTCCAGTTTTAACATTGAAGCCCACCAGGTCAATAATATTCCAGGCCCAAATCCATCTTGCTCTCAAGTTTGGTCCAATAAGTCAATTTTTTTGGGTCCAAATTCAATGTTGGGCTTCCATGCCCAATGATCTTTCTCTTTTTCTTTCAGAATTATGTCCAAGTCCAATACTCAGGTTGTCCAAAACTCATTTCAGACCCAAAATCATTCTTTAAAGGTCTGAAAACATTCAAATTTGGTACCTCTTTTATTGATTAGCCCAGATTTTCAAAGTCATCTCTTATCAATATTTTTTACAACGTATTTTAAAATCAGTTTTGTGCTAACTTAGATTCAATTTTTGAAGACCCATTTAGGCAGTTCCACTTAATCACGAGCCTAAGGCCCAAAACAAAACATTTATCAAATTTCAACCAAAACGGCGGAAGGCCCAAAATTACTACTCAGCCATTTTTTAAGATCATTTAACCTTGTCATTAAACTCATTTAAAACTTAACCATATTCAGTTAAGTAGTTCAAATCATTTAAATCTCAGGAGTTTTACGAAAAAGGATTAAGTTTAAAGAAGTTTAAAGGTGTTTGAGGCAACTTAACTAAAATACTAGGCGTTCCCTAAGTTCTAACATTCATATAGGTTTCAATAATTATCAAGTATTTACAAATACAGATTTTGTTTCACATTAATATGAATATGAAAGAAGGAATTTAGACTGGTGGGCCTACCTAAGCCCACCAACTTGCTATTTTCACACATAGCTGGGCCTTCAAGACAATATTATCTTCCATCTCATTGGACTCGATCAAACAAAGGAGTTGGGCCTCAGGCCCAACAGGTTTCAAACTGAAGAAAGTGGCCCAAATAGCCTCGGCATTTTTCACATGCACCCAGGAAGAGAGAAAATATGATGGTTAGAAAGTACCTAGGACTTAATGACTAAACTAATGAGAATGTGAGGTAGAATAATCATAAGGAAAGACTCAAACATACATTAAATGCATTTTTTTCACACTTAGTGATATAGTCAGCAGATATGAGACAAAAGAGAAACAGGCCTAACTACTACTTTAACGAAGGTAGACAAAAGAATGAGCCCAAAATGTAAAAGGACAAGGCCTAATGCAACAAACAAACAAGGACCAGGATCAATTCAACACTGTTATTATGCACAACTAACAGTTCAGAGTCCATATAGGCAGTATACCATGTTTATACTTCAGCATACAAGTTCCTATATACCAAAGATATACAGAAATTGTATATCCCTAGTATATTCATGTATATCCCCTGTATATTCAAACAGAAATTAACACTTACCTCAGATAAAGACATATTTTGTTCTACTTAGTGTTTTAGAGCTTCATTCAAAGGGTACAAGGACAGATTCCCAAAAGAAGAAAGAATAAGATGCAGAAAACAAGATATGACACAGATTTCAAAGGCAAACAAATGCGGGGTATTATTTGACAAATAAGGTATTTTATATCATTTTTTTATTCTCAAAAGATAACTTAATCATGCAGTGCATATATATTTCTACTTATTTCAGCCTTAAAGGGTCCCATGGTGTATAGTTTCACATAGGGGAACCCCAGCAACCTAGAGTAAAGGGGACTAGACTGAGTTTGACTAAAACTCCAAGCCCTATACTCTTTCCTCCTGGCCTTAGGTAAGTCACAGCTATGATCAACCCTTCATCAAGTGACAACCTTCTCAATCAGGTCACATGTATGTCCACATAGGTCTTTATACTTAGCCAAATCTTAAAGTAATTATGCTTCCAAAGAGAGACATGCACTAGCAGAATTAAAGGGGTAATAGGAATGAACTGTTACATAAGAGTTCAAATAAAGACACGAGCACTGAATGATCATATAAAGCATATGGACAGGGAGAGACAATCTTTAATCTTTTAACAGATATGCACAGACTAAACTTCTTAATAACAGTTTTGGCATGTGTTATAGGAAGGGCAAAACAAGTACCTATAAATGCTCACAAACACAGTTTCAAAATAGGCAAGGACATGCACACAGCTTACAAACTATTTCATGATAGGCAAACATCATAGTCAGACCCCTATATACATGTCTAAACCTTACCATTATTTTTTAAACAACAAAATCATCATACTATTATCATGTGCTAATAAGATTAGAGTTAAAAAGGATATGCATAGACTTGAAAACAGACTCCAATAGGCAGATAATGTAGCGTGGATTGGAATATTCTTTCAACAGATAAGGACACTTAATCAACTTAAAGGCTTATGCCACATTCAACACAGAGGAAGAATTTATCATAACATGTTTGATATCAGCTTAAGCATATATACCAGATTTTCCTATTAACAGTCTCAAGATCCAAGTCCAAAACATGCTCATCAAATATCAAATAACCAGCTTAAACATTTTTTAAACCAAACAATATGCAATAGCCTCTATCATGATACTAAACCAAGGTTAACATGCCCAGGTCCCATTTTAAACTAAACCTTAACCATACCTAATCACACTATGTGCAGTTATCACTAATAGAATTTTAAGCTTACTCCAAATTTGGACCAGGACTTCTCTTAATTACATTACACTCCATCAGGCTAAGTCAACAAACAACCAAACATACTTTATGCTAATCTTAGATAACTTATTACTCATTTAACTAAAACATTTGATCCAACCAATCATGTTTAGGTAAATACACAAGCAGATAGGCCCCTTCTCATGCTAAACAGATATATGTAATTTGGACTACACAAACTCATCTTTAGCACAGGCTAAACTTGAACAGGACAAACAGCAGCTAGACATTATTTTAAACTTGAGTTAACACATAAGCAAGGTCTAGTTCCACTTAATGAAGACTCTGCCATCAATAACAAACTAAACCAACTTAGAGGGACTAAAACAGGTAGCTAATACTCATCAACATAACTAAACATGATATAAACATGAGCAAACATAACTAAATAGGATTCAAATGGGGTTTAAACTAGCAACTAATAAACATGCTAGGCAAGAATGATAATCACATATGAACAATAACTAAGCTAACAATTAACACTACTACACTAAACAACCCAACACATATAAGCAGAAAATAGCTAATAAATGCTAAAAGAAAGAAAAGGGAGGGAGATTACCTCTTTTTTCCACAACCTTGTATCGAGAATAAACTTGGAGATTTCTTTGCTCCTCCAAATCCCAAAAAACTCAGCCACAAAAACCCAGAAAACAAGAGAAAACAAGCTTTAAAAATTTTACTTAACTCAGAAAAGTTAAAGATCTCAAATATTTTGAAACTGTAAGTATTCCGAGTTCTATGAGTACATTGAATTTTCCAGTATGCTCAAACTTGTTCAAATAATGGAGAATAGGATTCTTTATATAGAAATCCCCAAACCCCCAAACCCGAACATGATTTCCATGTGGGACAACTTCCAATTCTGAGAATTGGCATATCCTCACAACAATCAAAGATTGAAATTAAACCAAATACATATTAAGGGCCAGATCTGACCCAAAGTTTTCAATCCACTTGGTTCATCGTGAACCAATCAAAATTCGTGAATTCAAACAAGTACAAACAAAACCCATTAAGAATTTACAGAGTTTTGACTGTTGAATATGCAAAAAGCAAGAAAAAGAGGAAGCTGATACCTCGCCTAGGTTGATATGTGGTGGAAATAGGTGAGAAATGGCAGAGCATTTAATGCTCTTGCCATTCTCGGCCAATCTCAACACAGTAGAAAACATGCAGGCCCTCATCGTTGTCATTTCGAACAAAAAACGTAAGAGAGAGAAAAGTAAATCACAAGGCGGCTAGGGTTTTTACCCTGAGAAGCAGAGAGACGGCCTTAGGGGTCTTTTGGTTGAAAATGAAAAAGGGAAAGGGGTTCTGTCCCTTTAGATAGCGAAGTGGGTCGGGTCACGATCCTTTGGGCCTGGACACGGTCCAATTTTTTAAAGAAATAATGGGCTACCCCAACTTATATACATGTATACACGCGATATATACTACATGTATATCCATGCATATATGCGTATATATACCGGGTTTTGACACTTATTTTAATGAATAATCATAATTAA
Organism: Lycium barbarum; assembly: GCF_019175385.1. Classification (NCBI taxonomy): domain Eukaryota; kingdom Viridiplantae; phylum Streptophyta; class Magnoliopsida; order Solanales; family Solanaceae; genus Lycium; species Lycium barbarum. Next base: position 15,390,912 of record NC_083344.1, on the reverse strand, counting down.
GAAAAGACTAATTAATTTATCCCCTTAATCATAATTAAATAAGTCCAATTAAATAAGTAAATAAATAAGTAAAGGTTATCTTTCGCAAATATTGTCCCTTAACTAACTTATTTTAACCAGGCTATTTCAATCATGGCCTTTTGGTCCAATTAGCCAATTTAAAGTAACAAATTTGCATAAACGACCTTAACTGATCAACTAGAAAGATAAATTTGCAATAATGACCTCAATTATCGAAATTGATTTCCAATTGGGTCATAATTGAACTATCAATTGATTTTTTTCAAATGTAGCCATTTAGTGAAAAATTTACAAAATTAATCACAATTAAAGACTCGATTGATTATGATAAAATTCTAATAAATTGAGCATGTAGAAAATCAAGAATTAAGGGGTAAGATAATTAATTCGTTTAATTAATCAGATTCCTTGAATTAACCAGAGTAAAATACTTGCTAATTGTCATTTTAACAATTTGGACAATTAAATAAATAATTGTTATAAATTGCTTTTCTCTTGGTTAATTTAGCAAATGTCATAATTGTCCCAATAAATATGTAAATTAATTCTAAACGATTTATAATCTCACATGAATTATTTTACCAAATAAGAATGGTAAAATATTATCTATATAATTTTATAAAATCATTTGACTCCTAAAAATACATATTTCTCTCTGTTTGATATCCAAGGATTCTAGGTGCTTAAAATAAATTACGGGAGGTCAAAAATTAGGTGTCAACACCTGGTAGCCGAGCAGGAGCCACGAACAATCACACTTTTCCTTGCCCTTTTGTAGCGCCTCCAAATACTCACAGTCTATTCATAATCGAGTCCTAAATAAGAAATAAGGAAGAACAACACCCATAATGCTAGACTCAACTTTCGAATCAAATTCAACTATGGAGAAAGGGGAAAACATGCCCACAAGGGTAAAATGGGTATTTTGAAAGTGAAACATGCAACTCGACGTTCTAGGAGTTCAATCCTATCAATCATTTGCTAAAGTAACTCAAGAATGGGTCGATTTCGTTATTTAAGTGAAAACCCCCCAATTTGGTATGAATCCTAACTTTCCAACAATCAATTTCATCAACATTAATGGAAGATTCAAGCTTATTACTTATTATCTATCAAATTCCATGCTTTAAACAAGTTAAATCCACTAACCAATCTCATTTTGAAAGACTAAAACTCCATTAGTGAAGAAACCATTAAACCCATCTTTATTGCTTAAGTTCTATAGACTCCTAGCATGGGTTAAAGCTTATGAAAGATAAAGGATGAAGGCTAAGGTTAGGAGACTTACCCACGAGAAGAAACCAGCCAAAAATCACCTCAAATCGCCTCCAAGGTTGCTTAGGATCAATAAATAAAGTGATAGAAAAGAAGGGTTTTAACTAAGGCATTAAATAGGATTTTGTCTGCGTCATCCACTTCAGTGGTCACACCTTGGCCATCGCGAGTCTGCCGCAGCGGATGCTCGTCCGCTCTGGCGACTCAACACAAGTCCCACTAGGCTGCTATATCGCCTGGTCCTCCGCTACGGCAGGACAGCTACTGGGAGCCTGGTGCCGCTACAACGGACACCAGACACCAGAAACTTTTTAATTTTTCACAATCCCAAATCCCGAAATTTGAAAATCACCCGAGACCTCCCAGATACAAGCCAGACATGCATTCAAAAACAAAAACACGCTACAAACTCACTCGCGGTCCTAGAATTTCCAACAGAGGTCTCTTTGACCAGGTCAACATCCAATGGCCAAGTACTAACTTTCCAATCAGTGACACAAAACGCTCTTAAGTGCCTCGGGAACCAAACCGAACATCCCACCAAGTCACAATCGATCATACAGACCTCTCGGAATCCACGAATTTTCGAAAAAGGTCCTTTCACTCAAAAGTCAACTATTTGCCAAACGTTTTTCACTTTAAGCCTCTATCGCACAAAAATCATCATAATTCTCGACCTATCATCTCGGGAACCGTATCACCCAACACCGTGGGTCAACAACGTACTAACAAGGCTCGAGGAAAGGTCAACGAGGGTAAATAGGTCGAAGGTGCAATAACGACCAAACGGGTCATTACAGAAATGGCCAAATTGCTTTATGGATTAACTTCGGTTAAAATAGAAATGTCAAATTAGCCAATTTATTTTTTATACTTTAATTGTGGTTATAATTGAAAGACCAAATTATTTTTTCTGCATATCAATTATGGTTGTATTTGAAAGGTTCAATTAAGTAATTCTTTTAACTAGGCTATAACAGAAATGATTGGTTATTTTTAAAATGGCTACACTTGAAATGTTGGTCATATAAGTAGAATTTAAAAATCAGCCACATTTGCACAAAATAACCCCTGTTTCTCTTAATTCCTTTGATTTACCCAAAATTAGTCCAAAGCCCACTCGGTTCCCACTGATGACCCGTCCCAACCCCTCATCTACAGCTTTTAACCAAACGAACCCTTATACAAGTATATGAGTAAGTGTATTCTAAACCTAGGTGGCCTACTCTCTCTCTCTCTCTTTGTCCTTTTGCCAAAAATGGCTATAGCTGGTTTTCTACTTTGTTGATTGTCCATTTTGGGCAAGAGCAATTAATCTTCTTTCCATCTCTCCTCCATATCCATCGTAGAAATGCTTCAAGAGGTGAAGTTACCCCTCTTTTGCTTTTTGCATTTTCACTTAATGAATCTTTTCCTATTACAATTTCAAATGTTGGGTTTGGATTGGTTAGTCACACAATTGGAGGGAATTCAAGAAGAATTCCCCCCAATTCTACTAGTCCCACAGCGGTACAAACCTTAGTTGTTGGGTTTTTAGGGTTCTATATAAAGAATCTCCAATTCCTCATTCACAGAGAGACAATACTTGCAAGTTCAGCAAAAAATCAGCACTAGGTTTTATACTGATTTTGTGAGTATGCTTAGGGTTTTGGTTTTCTCGAAACCTTTTTTTAGTTTAAGATTTAGTCTCGGTTTTTCTGAAATCTTTGGATTTCTTTGTGGTGTGTGTGGCTGTGAGGTGTGGAGGAAATAGACAGGCTCCCAAACTGTAACGACCCATTCAGTCTTTATGCGTGTTTTAACAATTTTACCCCAGTTGACCCGTTCCTGAGGTACTCGGGCTATTCTAGTGAAAATTGAAAGACTTAGAACCCTTAAGTGAAAGCATTTGACCAATAGTTGACTTTTGAGTGAACAGACATTTTTCGAAATTTCATCGATTCTGTGAGGTCCGGGGGGGGGTCTTTTATCAACTGGTGGGGTGGCTGGTGTAGTTTTGAGGATTTCGAGGACGTTTTGGGCACTTAGTTGGAAACTTGATTTCAGCCGTTTGGGGGTTGACCGAGTCAAGATGACCTCCGTTGGGAATTCTGAGGTCACGGATGGGTGCATAGCATGTTTTTACTTGTGTCTGCATATTTGGCTAGTATCGGGGAGGTCTCGGATGGATGTCGGGATTTTGGGTTGAAACTTGGCGAAACCAAAATTTTCTGATTTCTGATGTCTCGCCCCTGCGGGTCTGCCCAAGTGGGACTTATCCCCTAGGAGATGAAAGCCGAGCCATTTAATGATGTCTACCCCAGCGAATGAGTATCCACTGAGGCGGGATCCCAAAAGCGAGACTTCTTTCGCCCCAGCAAAAATCGTTGAATCAGAAATCTTATTTCATTTCCCAACTTTGAATCATTATTCCCATTCACCAAAAACCTAATCCTAAGGAGTATTATGGGCGATTTCTGAAAAAGTGTTGGTGGAATCATCTTGGGGTAAGTCCTTATGCCTTATTCTAGCATCTACCCTTGATTAATTAGCACCCGTGAAGGTTAGGGACTAATAGGGGTGATGGGTTATGGAAGCCTAGTTTGTTGAACATTAAATCCCCTAATCTAATTGGATATTGTTGTTCTAATTGTTGATTCCTATTATCTAGATTGTGGACTAATAGATTCTAGGTTTGAATCTTCCTTGGCTTCTAGAATCAATTCATGAATTTAGGGTTCTTACTAATTTGGGGATTTTGGTGTAATTAGTGAAATTGAGGGACCAATTGTGGTTAGAACTCCAAGAAATTAAGGATAATGACTAATTAGACTATGGGTAGTAAAATTTTCCCTTAATTTTCGATTTTTCCCTTGAGGTTTGTTATGGGGATTTTGGGTAACTTTCACACTGATTCTTTTTCGAATAGTTGAATATTCTGTGGTCATTTACTTACTTAGAATTGGTAATTTGTTAGACTTCGATCTTTCTGAAGTGCTTCGAAAAGGGAAGGCCCAGGTGGAGTAGTTCGTGGCACCAGTTCAGCAATTGAGGTAGGTTACAACTTACTTTAGTTAGATTTTGATTAGTGAATCGTATGTATGCATAGAATTGATGGGAGAAAGCATGTTAGGTCTTCGAACATGATGTTTGGATGGATATACAATTAGGTTGGTACGACTTCGGATTATGTAAGCTTGCCGCCGATATTTTACACATTGTTGACATGTGGTGTATTTGTTTATGTGATCGGAGTGGTGTGATGTGATAGATTCATTATAGTGATTGAAACTCGATGTTGATTCCATTTCCATGGTTGTTGTGATTTATGCAAGTCTTGATATGGCTTATGGAGTTTGTGACCTCCATAGCATGTTCATTGGCATTGATTGTATTTGATTTAGCATTCTTACATTCATACACTCATACATGATGAAAATGCTGTGGGAGTGATTTGATGAAAGAAATGTGTTACTGATGATGAAAAATTTATGGAAACTATGAAAGAAAATATGACATGTTTGATGAAAGCATTATGTGAATCTGTGATCTGAGGTTGTTTCCTAAGCGGAAGGTATGTGTGCTCGTGATCCGATACGACATTCCGGAGCGAGCGGTACATGGACACCATGGGTCTCCAGCGGGTCATGACTGCCGAGACGTCGATATTCCGTCCGGAGCATGTGTGTACAGGTGAGTATTGGCCATTGCATTGCATGACATCCATTTCATTGCATTGCATATATCATCATCACATTATACATCGAGTGAATGGATTATTGGTTGTATTCGTGTTGTGGTCACTTTGAGGAAATATTGGAAACTTAACAGACTTGTGTTTAGGTGTTTCACCTTAGGCGATGATTTGGTTGTGCGATATTCTGAGACTTGAGTGGTGATTATGTGTCTATATGTTTATATTTTTTATTTTGTGCTTATATGCGTAAACTAATCTTAGTCAGCCTATGATGCTTACTAGTACATGTGTGTACTGATACTACTCTTGTTGCACTTTTCCTGAGTGCAAATTTCGAAGCAGGACATTCCTTCAGACCCCATTTCTAGCCTTGAGGCTATTTGTTGCCAGGATTCCGAGGGTGAGCTACCTACCTGCCATGCAACCCTCGAGTTGCTTCCTATTTGTCTACTGTTGTTCCATTAGACATTTTCATTTGTATTTCAGACATATGTATTCACTCTTAGGGCTTGTTTGGTTGGAAACAACTTATCCCGGGATAACTAACTCGGGATAAGTTATCCTGGGGTTAGTTATTCCACCCTCAAGGTGGGATAAAAACACACTCTAATCCCGGGATAACTAATCCCGAGATTAGTTATCCCGAGTTTTTTTTTTCAACCAAACTTGGGATAAGGCGGTACTAATTTTTATCCCAGGACTATTTTTCTCTATCCATCATACCAAACGAGCCCTTAGACATCATTAGTTAGTTGTTCGTGTACGGTGACTTCATTTCTAGGGATTATATTATGACCTAGTATCTTCCGCACTTTATATTTATGGTATTGAGTTAGATTTATTACGATTTGATCTTGTTATATTAAATCTTTTTATAATTGAATAAGTAAAGAATTAAGGGGATGGTTCGCCCACTAGGGGGTTAGTGTGGGGGCCATCACGACGGTACTTTGGGTCTTGACAAAAACTCCATTCTCGACAAGGCTGCTGCTTCAAAAGGTAATCTTTCCTTTCTTTGTTTGTTCATGTTTAGTTGTTTATTCATTGGCTTATCTATCTATGTTAGCATAGCTTTTGTTTGATTGTTAGTTATTGTTTAGCGTCTTTATTTATGTAGTCTATTTTGTTTAGTTTCTGGTATTGGAAGATTAGTTTAGATGGTTATTAAGATATCAATATGATGGCCCGTTGTCAAGCCCCAAAACCCACCCTAGACATGACCGGCATCCGATGTCATGAACAATATCGGAAGAACCTTATAGATCAATAACCATCAAGTCCATTTTTAATAATCTTTCATTAATAGTTTAAGAGATGTCATATATAAATAATTAAAGATCATGGTCATAATTTATGAAATAAAAATCAGCGGAAGTCTCATTCAACATTTAAATTAAAACGTGGCAACATGCCTCCATAAAACATAAGAGACATCTAAGACGCTACCCACAAGTTTATAACTATCTATTCTAACTTCGGGACGCAACCCGGAGTCTTAAATCATAAAACCAGATAGATAGGATGTCCCACGAACAAGAGTATGGGTTCAAAAGTAAGTCTGGAAAGAAACAAGTTCTCCTACTCCATACGCGTATCGTATAGCTCAAAATCATCAATAGAAAACCATCAAGACAAGTATATATTTTTTCCGATTCAGTATACCATTTATTACCATTTGAGTCTTTTAATCATGAATTCAAGATAATCAACAAGCCACTCACGAACAAGTTCATTATCATCAATAAGACACTCACATGCAACAAAGATATGAAACAAGCCACCCACAGGCTTCCAATATATGAAACAAGCCACTCACTGGAAAATCAATCAATCGATACTTCGGGCTATGAAACCACGGAGGCTAATCATCCTCTGGACTAGCACAACAATAGATGCACCGGGCTATATGCCTCGAAGGTCAATTTTCCTTTGGACTGACACAGCAATAGATACACCGGGCTATACACCTCGGAGGTCAATCATCCTCTGGACTGACACAATAATAGATACACCGGCTATACGCCTCGGAGGTAAATCGTCCTCTGGACTAACATAGCAATACTGTATCAATACGTTAGGATTTATAACGGCTAATCGTCCTTTGGACTAGCACAGCTTGCCCATACAGGCCTAAATACAAACAAGATACAAATCATAGCGTATTAGCCGAATCATCAATCATGGCATAGAAGCCGAATCACAAGTCATTTCATGATAGCCAAATTATTCCTCATGGATTATGTTCATCTTCCCATTATAGGGGTACATAATTTCATTTCTGTTTTTAAAAACAGATTAACTTCTTTAAGCAAGTTTCACGTTCAACACAATCCATTTATAGAGCATTCACCTGAGATAATCAAGCTTTCCAAATATCAAGTTTAAACATCCCTTAAGGTTAATTCGAGTTCAAATACCAAAGCTTGATATCTCAGCCTTAAATCATCCCTTCAGGCACAAAATGGCCTGGTGCGTCACCTAGGACGACGCTCACGCCTAATTTTTGCACTGCACTGACAACATTCAGTAAAATGGGCATAACTTCTAGCACAGAGCTTTGTTTGAGATCCACCATATATCGTTGGAAAGGTATTTCAAAGATATACAACTTTTAGGAGAAATGTTTCCCAAATTCTCAACGGATTTTCATGAAACTGGTCTAGAAATCAGACCTACCGAAATTTAGATGAGTTTGAGAACTCTTACGAACTTCACTATTTGATTTGACTTCAAAACAACTGTTCGTCACCCGAACTCATCCCGAAGGGATTCATATAGCTAAAATATCATCTTAATGCTAGTTTTACACATTCACACCTAACCCATATTTACGGAGTGTTATACCTGCTTAGTTATTCAGTTTGAGCATGATTAGTTAGCATATCTAGTAGTTATATGAAGGTTAATTTGAGTCCTTATGTTTGTATATGATTGATTTATTAGTCCGGTCTTGTTTAAGGATAACATGTATTGTTTTGAAACCAAATATGTGTTCTTATGCTCATATTGAACAAAATCCTGAACTAGATAAGTTTGAAAATATATATACTGTTTCTTTGTGTGGTTGCTACTTAGGTTCAACTTAGCAAAAATGTTATCATGATTTGAAATCCCATGTGTCCGTATGTTCAAGCTATGAGGCTAATGCAATCTAGTGTTAGTTATCAGCCTATCATGTCTCAAATATGCTATGATTTGGATCAAGTTTGGTCTTCAAGAAAATTGGGCATTGTGATAATGTTAAATAACTTGTCTTGAATCCTGAACATGTCATCTACCTTTACCAGTGCTCTCCTGTGCGTGTGCTTGTTCTTGAGTGCTTCTACCTTTATTTTTAAAAATGATGATGTTTGTTTAAGGTATTTTAAGCAGCATTGGACCTTTTGTTTAGTTGATCTAAATAGTAGATATGCACATCTTGAGCATTTCATCTAGTTCGAGCTTTAAACCTTCAATATGAAATTGATTTCATCCTGCTCTGCAAACTTGTGCTAATTTAGTGGTTCTATTTGACTTGCGATTTGCATATAGGGGAATCAGTCTGTTTCATGTCTGGTTTGAATTAATATGTCTCACCTGGGCTGATGTGATATGAACATGAAATAATTTGATAGTAGTCTAAATGTGTGTGAGGGTGATGAACTATAGATTTTGAAGTTTAAACATTTGCTTGCACTTAGTGACCAAAGTTGCACTTCTTTGTTATGATTGAGCTATTGAATGCTTGTTCGAGCATATGCTTAAACTGAATGAGAAAAGACATAAATTCCCCCTCAAACTTGTCCGCAAAACTCACTTTAGCACTTTAACTTTATGGGCGTTTCTTTACCACCCTGTTCTAGTCTAAAGTGAAATTAATACCCCCTTAATTGGTGACGTGGCAAAAAAATATTATTAATTTTTCAAAAGCGCGTGAGATGGAAAAAAGAGGCTAAATATGGTCCAAACTATACACATGTCATCTACTAATTGGATGATATACAATTAGCTATACCTAATTATGTTTTTCTTAATCTTTTCGTTTTATTTTAGGTTATCTTTTCTCTTTCCTTTTTTCCCTTTCTCTTTCTCTTTCTTTTCTGCCCTTTCGCATTCTTGCTTCTTATTTTTTTCTGGTACCCTCATTTCCATTGACATCGTTTTTCCTCCATGTAATTCTCTTTTTATTTTGTTTCTTTGTAAATAATTTTGGTTAATAAGTTTTATTACATAATAAAAGAGATATGAAATCTATTTTTTAGATATAGTAGATGTGCAGATGAAGAAGATGGCAAACCTTTTTTTTTTTAATATTGAGTACATAGAATAGATGTGCAAATGCAGAAGATGAACAATCCCTTTTTCAGATCTTGAGTACTAAACCCTCTACCATTGTAACACTCCGTAAATCCGAGTTAAGTTTGGAAGTGTATTGGAGGATTGGACTTTACTGTTTTTGCAAAATGTAAAATACGGGCAAGAATACGGCTCGTATTTTGCAATACGATCTGTATACCTTGAGCGTTTTCACCCACTTTCTTAGGTGGCTCACTGTTTTTGGGTTATCATAAAATACGGCCCGTATTTGGAAATACGGTCGGTATTTGTAGATGTATTTCACCTATTCCCTAAGACCTTTCACTGTTTTTGATAATCGTTAAATACGGTCGCAAAATACGGTCCGTATTTTGAAATATGATCCGTAAACTCTGGTTGTATTTTATCCGCCGCCAACTGTGCATATAAATAGCGGGATTAAATTAATTTTATGACTTATTCTCATTCCCATAAACCCTAAGGACAAAAACCCTTTCACCAAGTCTCCTAACGTAAAGGTAAGAACATCTACAACGTTATTAATCAATCTTAGCATTAAACCTATGATTCTTGTTACACCTCAAAAAATCTTCCGTTGATGCACAGTGAATAGACTAAAGGAGGGCACGAAGTATATGATGTTTCAATAAGTAAGAAATAGCATTTGATGATCCTAATTGAGATTTCAAAGACATTCGAGGTAAAGGAAGAAAGTTGGCCAAGAAAGGCAAGGTATACGTTATGTATCAGAAGATATGTATGAGTAACAAGTTAATGGTGACTTAATGATGTCTTGGACAAGAGTTATAACTTCTCTTAGGTTGGTAATGAGGAGTTAAACAAGTGTTAGAAAGGTTCCATAAGGGTTGGAGATCAAACGAACGATGAAACTTATTTCAAGGAAATGGGGTTATGCGACCGACCTATACGGTCCATATAAGGGTCCGTATAACACCCAGTAGAAATGTTGTTTCTCTGATGGTGAAGTACGGTCACTTATACGGACCGTATAATGTTGTACGGACCGTATAAGTGTCCGTGGAAGTCCCGACGGGCTGAATTAAGTCCAAGTATAAAGTGATGTTCCCACTTCATTATTTTCATTTCCCATTCTTCTCCATCTCTCTCAAGGCTTCTAGAGTACTCTACACATTTCATCAACACTAAATCAAGACTAATCAAAAATCAACTTTATCAAACCAAGAGAACCAAGTGCAAGAAACTCATTAAGGTTCATCTAAGGCAAGAAATCCCATTAGAAGTGAACTAGGGTTTTGGCTCAAGTGAAGTATTTCCACGCAGGGCTCATCCCCACACTATCTAAGGTAAGTTTTATAATCATTCAATGTTGTTTAAGGTATTGAGAGGTTGAAAGACTTGGATTGTAGAAGGAGATAGAAAATGGGTCATGAATATGAGAATAGTGACATCTTTGAGTGGTAGCTTAGAATGAATCATGATTCTCGATATGTTGTGATTATAATTATGCTATGAATGATGATAAAAATATGGGAGAAATATTAGATGAGGATGAATGTAATGTTATATTATGATCATGATTAAGGATGACCTTGAGAGGAAATTGTGGGAGTTGGATAATGATGAACTTGACAAAAGTTATTGATTATGATATTACGAATGTTATTATTGATGATTGGGAGTTGCTATATGATATGGGGAAAGTTGCATAAACAAAGGAAATGCTGCCCAATTTTCTCTAGCCTTATTTGAGCATGTTCATATGATCGATTAGCTAATGTTAATACGAACTCTCTTGAAGGTAGCAACGTGAGCATTGAAGGAGAACGACCAAGCAGTAGAATAGCTAAACGAAAAAGTATGTGAGGCTAGTCCTTTCCTTCTAAGGCATGACTCTATGGCATAAATCTTCCTATCTTTCTATGACTTCTCTAAATATATGTATATACGAAAATCATGAGTCTATGTTCATGAAGAGCCTTATATGAGATGAAGTAAGAAAATGATGATGATGAGCTTAAGTCTAAAGATTCTAAAGTTCATGATATGATGCTTCTATAGAGCTAATGATCCAAATTATGATTTATTGATGTTGTTCTTTGTGCCACACGCACCTTATATGCTAATTCCTTCAAGGTGAGGCAGAATGCTTATGAATGCTCCATAATGGAATCGGGGGTTCACGACCTTATGTCACCCCGATAAAGTATAGTCATCTTTCAGTTTCTATGCATGCATTATGATGAGTACATGATGAAGATATTACACCGCGCCTATATGGCCGGGCAGACACCGCTAAGGCGAGCAGCGCTACACCATGTCTAGATGGCATGGGCAGACAGACACCACTAGTGGGCGGCATGAGATGGTTACCCCGGACGCGGGAGGCCTGGACGCGGGCTAATAATGATCACACCGTACCTATATGGTCGGGCATCTTATATAGATATGCATACTTGATATGATGATGTTTATGAAGTGAATTAGCATGCCTTATTTCTATCAAAATTGACTGTCAGTTACAGGTTGTCCTTCGCTTGATGTCTCCTTATTTCATTGATGTATTGTTGTTTTTTATGCCTTACATACTCAGTACAATGCTCGTACTGACGACCTTTTCTTTGGACGCTATGTTCATGCCCACAAGTAGACAGGGAGGTGATCCAGATTCATAGGAGCTATCAACAGACTTTGAGAGCACTCCATTGTTCCGGAGGTGCCATGGCTTATTATTTTTTGTACATATATTTTGGGCATGACGGGGTCCTGTCCCGTCCATATGTCTAGTACTCTAGTAGAGGCTCGAAGATACGTATGTGTGGGTAGTATGGTCTCACGATGTCCTTATTGTATATATTTTAGTTTGATAGCCGAAGGGCTTATGTATATAAAGGTAAATATGTCTCAAAATGAAAATGGTTTTCCTATGATTATAAGCATGAGATTAATGAATGATCACAGGATGAGTATGATTACTAGTAGTATGAGCGGTGCTCGGTGGTTAGCCCCGGGTACCCATCATGGCCCCTAGTCGGGTCGTGACAATTCTTAACATGGTTCTTGAATGAAAAACCTAGGGTTTGCAAAGTAATCCTTCTCAAGGTAACTCAAGCTAGGGTTTTGGGTGTTCTTCGTTGTAAAAGTAAATTGTCGAATTACGTAAGGCTTAATTAAGGTATGTCTCTTTTGAAAATCTTATTTTGGAATGCATGGATTCTTTTCAAAAGTTCTTTATGGAATAGAAAGGTGAACTTCTCAAATTTTGAAACCCTAATTCACTTTTTTATCATGGTTGGTGTGTGTGAGGGGGCAAGTCCACATTAGACCTTAATTGTACTATACCCTATACATGTATATGTGATCCCAACAATTTTACCTCTATAAGAGATGATCAATAATAAGGTTTAATAGTTGGTAATGAGGTTTTCATGAGAAACTATGACAATTGAACTTTGTTTAAAGAAGTGGAAATATTTTCAAACTTAATGCTAATGGATGGTGTGACTACATTGAGATAATTGTGATTTAGCTTCTATGCTATAATTCAGCTTCCATGCTATGAATTTGATTGTTGTGTTTGGCCTAGCCACTCGGGAGGAAGGGTAGCCACTACGGATCCCAGTGTGATAATGCCTAACCATTTTGGAGGAAGAGTGGCCACTTCTGGGTTCGCTACCTGGGGTGTGATTATGCCTAGTTATTCGGGAGGAAGGATAGCCACCGAGAAGTACATATTCTGGTGTGGTGCGCATGACAAGGGAACCTCTATGGTCATCCCTTCGATGTGCTTGATTCTTGGGCCTGTATTGGCATGTGTGATATTCTTATTTCTCGTGGAATTCTTGTTGTTAATTATGATCAATTGAAAGGCATATTTGAAGTTATACCTTGACAAGAGGCCTTATAATCGGTTTTGATAATGCTTATTGAAATACACAAACTGAATAACTTTTCTTACATTGGTTTCACATGATTTTCAGGACTGATTTCTTTATGTATTATTGTACTCTATTTTCTTATTACTTATTGTCCCCGAGGCACTCACTGAGTATGAAGTACTCAGGCATACCATTGTTGTTTTTTATGGTATGTTAGGTAACGGAGAAGAGCAGGTTCTTGATACTCCGGACGTTAAGGAAGGACATGTTGTTGCTGCTGATTTGGTGAGCCCACACGTTCATTCGTGGGACACCCTATTTATTTATTTTATTCATTATACTAGTTTTTTGGGTTGCGTCCCGATGAGTCAAACTATTATTCATTTATCTTAAGAGCTCCATAGTATACATTTTTGTGGGTAGTTGTTCAGTTATTGATTAACTCTCGGGCATGTTATTACGTTTGACTAAGTATTTGATTAATAAAGACTTCTGCTGACTTAGTTCATATATTCATGATTTGTTTACATTTATTTTATGAACTGTTGGAGGTGAATATTGAACCTGGCGGATTCAAGTATTGTTATTGCATCTTTTAGGTTCTTCCGATGTTGTTCATGACGTCGGATACCGGTCACGTCGAGGGTGGGTTTTGAGGTGTGACAACTATAGCCTGATTTTGGCTTGGAATTATCAATTTCCCTTCATAAGAATACCCCATCTTGAAAAATCTGTATGATTTGAAGTGAAATACATACAAAAACTGCTCCATCCTGGAATGTTTGAGCTGGGTTTTCAAGATCTTGATCGAAAAAATTGTGGGTATTAAGAAAGGTAGAATTTTTCAACTTAGGTATTGAAAATATTGAGTTTGTTCGCCTATGTATTGAAAAGATTGGATTTTTTTTATTGAGATGTGAAAATGACATTAAAATGATAAAGTGGAAAAATCTACCATGAATGGAGCTCTATCATGGATGGAAAGAAAAAGAAAGTAGGGAAATAAGGAAGAAAAAGGGGAAAACTAAATAAACGAATAAAAATAAAAAAATAATTAAAAAATGGTGGTATACACGTTTCAGGCGCCTGTAGAACACCCCTGTACATTAATCTAGGATTGTCTTGGGAAGGGGGTATTAATTTCACTTCAGGCGAGAATAAGGGGGTAAATCAACGCCCGTAAAGTTACAATGCTAAAGTGAGTTTTGCGGACAAGTTTGAGGGGGAATTTATTTCTTTTCTCTAAATGGAATACGTGTGCTAAATCCATTTCATTTGAATTTTTATCCATGTGCTAGGTGTTCAACTATAATAAGTATATGGTTTATGTGTTTGTGTGTCATAGAGTATGTCCAGGCTAGCCATAGGATAGTTGTTAGGAATTATTGTTCTCATGTGATTATATAAGGTAACAATGTATGTGTCACGACCCAAATCGGAGGGTTATGATGAGCACCCGAGCCCTACCTGCCGAGCACCACTAACCATGCTTTCATACCATAATTATAACCAAGAGTGGACCTCGAGGGTCATCAGATGGAAATCTGCTAAATCATAAAGGAAAAATGCTGAAAAGGGGATGAGCCCGAAAAGACATACTATATGACTATGCTGGACAAAAATTGTGCAAGCTGACTAAGCCACCATGAAATACGATACAGCAAAAATATAGGACGAGGGGGCCATACATCGTCTAACTATACCACGACTGTCTACAAGCCTCTACTAGAGTATATGACATAATAAGGTCGGGAAAGGCCCTGCCATACCCACATTTACACAAAAGTATAACGTACCAAAACACAATAGCAACTCCGAAACAAGAGAAGTGCTCCAATATCAGCTGAACAGCATCCTACAGGGGCGGATCATCAATCTATCTACCTGAACCTGCAAGCATGAAACACAGCGCCCCTAGAAAAGGGATGTCAGTACGGAAAAAGTAATGAGTATGTAAGGCATGAAACACTACAAGAAAAATCCTTATCAGCGACCAACCTTTAGCGGCAGGTCAAAAACCTGGTCCCAAAAAATATACCTATACGGACCAGATTTTCTTTTCGTCCCTAATACCCTTTCAATTGACGAAGGGACAAAATATGGTCCTAAATTTTTTAATAACTGGTCCTAAACACTCTAAATGAGCCGGACTGAACACCACACAAAATTTATTTAACTCTTGAAAAGAATGAATAATAAAGTAAGAAACTACAAAATCATTCTCTCAAAAACATAAACCCTCCATCCCTCAAAATGCCTAACCCTAATTTCATTTGAGAAACGTAGAAGTCTATTCAGACCCATCACCGGTGGTCCTTTTGGTAGGTCTTCCCTCTATTCTCTTCATCTCCATGGTTGTACCCTTTCGTTATTTCTGGACCTAGCAGAAAACCCATCACCGGCAAACTTGGTTTCTATTAGCGAAATGTGAGTTTCTGACCTATCCATGTTCTCCGGTGTGCACACTTGACCATGTGCCCTAGAACTGCCCGAGATCCTATCTTGCATACCAAAATTAATTTCCCGGAGACTGTCAATGCTTGGTAATTTTTTAAAGCTATTTTCATCATTTCCACGCCATTAAGGTCCTTCCTTTCTCTTTTAATTGGAGTATGTTAAGTGCTGTGTTTGCACTGTATGATTATTTTGTCTTCAATCTATTTTCTGATTATCAGTGAATTTGTGATAGAACATTGATGGGTTCATGTGTATTTGGTTACATTTGCAGTAGAAAATATATATTTAGGGATTTAGATGCATATAATGCTATATATATGTGCCATTTAGTGGCATGATTTTGTGAAGTCCTCTTCATTCTATGTCCATCTTTGACTTGTTGAGAATGATTGTGTGTGCCATTCTTTTGGGTTGGTATGAAAAATGTCATTCTTTTCCTACCCTATTATTATTAGGTTAATTATATCTCTTCCTGCTCAATTGGATGGCTCTAATTATGATTTTTAGCATTGTAATTGATGTTTCGGTTATTGTTGGTACCTAATTAGTGAGTTATTCTGAGGTTTTCAGGTGATAGATTTAGGCTTTGTGTAAATGATGTGATTTGTCTAGCTACTCCATCATATGTTTTGTAGGAACCGATGTTCATTTACTTAGTTATTTGTTAGTACTGTTGCAACTTCAATAATACACCAGCTATGACCGTACTTTGTGAACAAACTGGAGAAGAACAAATTGTTCCTTCAATGTATTTCAAGTGATAATTCAGTTAGGAAATTCTCTTACAGATGTAAATTTTCCTTTACCTTTGGATTAACTTTGGAAGTCATGATTTTTTTGGAAGTTACTTTGAGTTGAGACATTATCAAACTTCAGTGATGCTCTTCGTCAAGCCTCAAACATTTGTGTATTTATATTTTATGATGGAAATCTGATTTATTTCTTCTGTAATGTCAAAGGCAACGAACCAAGTGATAATTTCGAATTATCTGACGGTTGATTTTGTATACTAGGCTACTAGCTGAGGAATTTAGCTACAATATTATGGATGGGATATCAATTGATAGACCACTTCGATTTATAGCAACAAGCCATGAACTTTGATGCTCTGTGTGCTAAGCTCTAGCTTCTACCTCGGTGATTTTTTATTTTGTCAGGTATTTCTCCACTCTTATTTCTTTTGTCCATCATGCATGATTAGAGGGTGCTTCTTTGATCTATGTTACTCTTATCCTGTAGCAAGTATTGTTTCTTTTTGTATGGGTTTGATGATTTGAAAAGTCGGATATGAGTCATTAGCTATTAATTAAATTAAATGATATATAGTACCTATCTTAGCAAGAAATTCATTGTAGTGTTGAAAGAGAGAAAATTATGTAGTGTGTGCTTCAGTTCATGACATTACCAATCTATGCTCTTTTGTGAAAATGTTGAAAAATCTTATTGGTCTATATCAATTTTCTTTAGAGTTCTCTAAACTAAATAACTTTAGTTTGGATGGTTGTTTTGCCTTGCCCCTTTCCTCTAATTATAATTTCCTATTTCAAAGAAAGACTGAAAATTTAGAGAAAGAGACAAGTTCATAGTGGAGGAGAGAACTACAACTTTATCCTATTCTATCATCTTATGTATCCTCCCAAAATCTAGTTCATCTCACTGCCCTTCTTAAGACTCTTCCCTGTCTTTGTGTATCTTTTTATTGCCTGCTAGCTTATGCATAGGACTTGGCACAAATTACCGATAACAGAATTACCGTACTGAACAGCGCATTTCGGTAATTCGGTATCTGGGAGTAAAATTTTAGAATTATGATATTCGGGTTCGAATTCGATAGGAGACATTAGTCCCGTTTGGTATTCGGAATATCCCGAATACCGAATTATTTATTAAAGAACATCACTTATTATCACTAGCAAAGCACAAACAGAAATCAGGTTTATTCTAAGAAAGCCCAAAGATAGTTAAGACCAAACAATCCAAATAGCGAACTAATATCTTCAGCGAACTGGCATCTAGTGATTAAAATTTTGGGAGGTCACAGTGTTGTAGGTGCATGTGTGTCCTTTGTCTTAGAGCTTTTCCCAAAGAAAAAAGTGAATCCTAAAAATATGCTTATTTACTGATGTTGATTCACTAATCTCTTCTGGTTTGCTCAAGGTATAACTAATGTACCTCGTATGCTTTCTCCGATTAATCGTATATATATATATATCAAACTGTCGTTATTTCCATAATTAGATTCCCCTGCTGCGAACTTACCATTCCAGTCATTGCTCCACTCCTGTTATTAAGATGACAATTGAAAATGAGGATTATAGGTAGGAACTCCCATTTCTAGACTATGGTAGGATTATGGGGTCGCAACTTTTCTTGAATGGTAAATCCCGAATACCATACGGGGATATACACATTTGTAGGGGAAAAAAATCTAGTTTCATAGCAGGTTCGTTAATACAACATACGCATTGATGATTGAAATCTAACATTTACTAGTAT
Source organism: Lycium barbarum (assembly GCF_019175385.1). Taxonomy (NCBI): domain Eukaryota; kingdom Viridiplantae; phylum Streptophyta; class Magnoliopsida; order Solanales; family Solanaceae; genus Lycium; species Lycium barbarum. Next base: position 15,372,834 of record NC_083344.1, on the reverse strand, counting down.
CTATTTGTGAAACTTTTAGAGTAGAATCAGATCTTATATGATAAAATAAAATCTCTTATCAGAAGATTTTTTTTTTTTTGGAGAAATCCCGTCAGATTTAGTCTACTTCATTTTCTTGATTTGACCTTTATTAAATCAGGCTGTCTAGCGCATATATTAAAGATACCGAGCCTATGACTTTTATGTTACTGAAAAGTTTCTACAATTTTGCTTTTGTTGATAAAATGATCAGATAATATATATGCATCAAATCGATGTACCTTCAGTTCATTATGATTCTCGTACAGTGATACATGACAACTTCAAATATCCATAATGTACTGACTACAGATTTGATAAATGCTTTGAACAATCAGCTGAAACAGTTCACATAACACCAGAATCCAATGATGTGATTACTTTGTGTCATCATATTGCAGTTTTAGGATCAAACCTGAGTTCCCATGTTGGCCAGTAGTGCAAATCTTGCTCCAATGTGAGCACTCAGGGCTTCCCATTCAGGTGGACTATTCGTACACGAACAAACTCTCCATTCTCTATTGCTGCTAGTAAGGAACTTTATAGAATTTCAGTTTATAGAGGATAGCACAAACTCTCCATTCTCCATTCTCTAGAGTGTGATGGTTTTTGTTTATTTGTTTGGATAAGTAGAATGTGATGGATTGTTGTTTCATGGATCTTAATTGTTGACTGTACTTGACTGAATGACAGTAGACCCTGCAAGAAAATTATCGGTTTTTAACATTATTTTGAAATGCCATTTACTTTGTAATTTTGAAACACAAAAAATATATTTTTTACAACTCTGCCATGTGATAGCCATCACAAAAATTTGCTCATGGCTGACTTTTTGTATATCAAACAGTTTAGTTTAATATGAAGTGACACTGATTATGGATCTCAAAATCTTGTGTGGTTAAGAATTAAGCACTAGCTTTAAACTTCTGTTATTTAATCTTTCCGTCCCTTGAAAGATATTGGATTCAAGTCTGTGGCATGGATTTAATGCTGCCTCTAATTCTTTAAAAGTGTAAGTAGCAGCGTAAGGTGATGGGGTATTTTCGGTCACGTGTTCCTACAACTCACTCTAATGGTACTACCCAGCCAGATCTTTGGCCATTGAAGTCCATATGGAAGAGTAAAGTTCATGTAAGCATATGGAAGAGTAAAGCTCATGTAAGTAGCTTGTTTTTGTAGGATTGTATCTCATGGTGTCATAAGTATAAACAATTGTACTTATTTTGGCTTTTTGACTTAAATTTCTAACTTTATGACACATAGTTTTTCTATTTTCTCAGCTCATGAAATTATTAGGGGACTGTGGTTATGTTGTTTATACATGCATCTACTTGGTGTTGTTTCTCATTAATAGTCTTATCTTACTTTCCAAAAAAATTCATTATGTTCATTGCTAGACCTGGATTATTTCTCAAGCGAAAATTGATATAATGACATTATTGTGGCTATTTTTAGATAAAGTGACGCTCTGTTTAATAAAAAATTAGAAAATAGAATTGGGATTTCTTGAAGTTCCTATTGGAAGGCTTGAATGTTGTACACCTTGTTACGTCTTTGCTCCATAAAAATAGAAAAGAAGGATGATATATGCTAATGTCTCCCACATTCACTCAGCAACCTACTTGCTTTAAATAGACTTATTTAACTCCTTCCGGGAATTAGACATTTGAGTATCAATTTACAAACTCAACATTGAATTTGTTCTAAATGCATATTTGAGATGATGGGGGCAGTGATTATATACTTTAGTGGTTTAATGCATTATAGACATCTGTTTCTGTAGGTTTTGAGGATTGGTAAGGAACACTAAATTCTCCTCTTTGAATTGAAACTCGCCTCTATTTGCTTGAGTTGCTCTTTTTTAGCCTCTTTTCTGGTACTTCTGTTCTTCTTTATGGACTGGTATTTTTACAGGTCTTGAGAATTCAAGAAGTTATTGTTCACGTGAAGTTGATCCTCCTATATTAGTAGAGATTGATATTTTTCAGTAGATTTTTATGGTACTTAACTTTATGCCATGCATATTAAGGAGTTGATAGTCAAATAAAGTGATAACACCATTTATTTTAGTAAAAAGATTTAACACTAGACTAGTTGCTATCTCTGTATATACATTTAATTGATCATAGTTTGGTGCTCCACTATAACAATTTATATTCTTTCTAGTTCTTTTCAGAACAATATTCAATTCTAAGATAAATGTTTACTTGTTTAGTGTTTTGCATCGATAGTATTTAACAATCCAAATGATTACACCTAAATGCCCGGATATCTCATTGGTTTCAGTTTCTTGTATTTGATTAGATAGTTATAACCCCAATTATTAACTCTAATTCATTACTATCAGTTTCTCAGCTCCTTGCGGCTAAACACTCTCAACTCCTTGTGTTAAAACACTCTCCTTCATATTCCAGGTATATGAATTTTCTCATGAAACACTTCTTCTCCTTTGAAGATTCTTAGTTTTCTTGCGTTAGAGATGACATCAAATGTTGAATGATATTAATAATTATACAATAGTCAAGAATGAGTTAAAGAACTAAAGAAACTCTACCTTATTTAAAAAATGAGTCAATGAACTAAAGGTTAAACATGGAGTTTCTTTGATTTAGAGAGAAAAACAGCCATTCTCTACTAAATGTGAATTGGATATATACGTTTTTTAATGTTATAATATTTTCAATTTAGTAAATTTAGACATCAGGATTATCTTGTAGCCAATCAATTTAAAAAATATTGGCGGTGTTCCGACATATTTGAGTTAAACATACATCTGTTATAATCTACTATAAGAAAGAGCTTGAGTTGAAAATAATATTTCTATCTGATTTTGTATTGTTTCCATTTAAATCTTGTTACTGCAAGGTCCAATGGTGAGTTCTTATATCTGGTGTAGTACTTTCTAGTGCGATTTATCTCAAATAATGTTCTATACAACTTGACTTTCAAAATATGTTCTTGTTATTACCTATATCAACTTTTGACTTAGTTATTTGAAAGCTAAACTACAGGGAGCATACTTGTACAAATCCGATGCTTGTGTAACTTCTTTAGGTCTGTTGTATTGTTTCACTGCTGTAATTTTGTCTCTTGTAGTTTTCCATTGTCGATCAAGTTCAGACCAAGTATATTAGGCGCTTACTAAGAAAATAGAATTTTTGTTCAGTTGTAGCTATCTTTTTGGATACTCGTTGAGATTTTTCCTCCTCCATCTCATAAGCCCACACACTCTTGTTTGAGAGCACATTATAATTGATACAGGCTTAACTGATGTGAAGTAATGTGGAGTGAGGATATTGGCCAGTATATATGTTCATCACAAGTGCCTCTCTTGTCAAAATCTATTAGAATTTGTCTGGTGTTGATTATGTTGGAATGTTAGGTTACTGCTATCAGACTTGAATAAATAGAAAAACATCGATTTTTATAGTTTTCCTAAACAAAAATTATTTTATGCTTTTTACAGGATTTGGAGACTACAGTTTACAAGACAATATGTGCTAGGTTTGAAGACTTCAAACAAGCTGACGATTTGTTTATCATGTTAATAGGATTATTAGATCAGAAATTATATTCGGATGTTTGTTTTCCCCCAAGGGGTGGGTATACAACTGTGTGACTTATATATCATGGTTATACAGTGCCACTAGTCGGATGTTAATCCATTATTTGTAACTAATTAAAGACTATATTTATGACAGCGGGATATTATTGCTTATTTTTGTTTATATGCATCCACAAATATGACAGGATCGAACATCTATTTATTTATGTATCACATTTTAAGGTCTATAAAAATGCGTACCTTGGAATTGAACATAGACCTTTTGGGACCTGCAACTCTCACGTACTGAAACTCTTAAGGACCAGATATCTCGTCTCAAAAGACATTCTAGGACTAATAAAAGTTTGCCACTCAAAGTTTTAGGGAGCAGAAGTGTGGTCCCTAAAAGTGTATTAGGGACCAGTATTTATCCCGTCGTTAAAACACTTTTAGGACCAGTATTGTTATCTCGTCCTTATTGATCTTTAGCGGCGGAGTCTATTGCGACGGGTGGCGACCAGATTTTTCTGGTCGCTATTGACTAATAGGGACCAGATTTATGCTTTTAGGGACCATTTTTCCCGTCGTTAAAAGCCAGTTTTCTTGTAGTGAAAGTAACAAAAAGAGACATAAAAGTACATAGGAATAAAATGAATGCAACCTGTATATCTAAACTTCCTCTGTGGGCCAATGATATGCATAAATATTGTGCATGCATGCATAGGGGTTATACATATATATGTGTATATAACGCCAGTCAAGCCTCAGTGGGCATCCCATCGTATCATATCGGCCTCTGTGGGCATCATCATCATAATCATCATATGACCAGCTGATCAGGTGGTAGTGCGTATATAACGTCATCACCTTCCCCATACCTCATATATATATAATATATAATATACCCCGTATATAAAGCGTATATAACGCTTGAGGGGTCATATATATAATGCAATGTATGAATATAATAAGAGTACATCCTGAATCTGTCGGAGTGACATAAGGTCATTATACCTCCAAACATCGTTATGTGATAGCATTTTCATTAACAAATGACTCTATGAATCAATCTGAATCTGAGTAAGGACTTACTAGAAACAAAATTCTATATCATGAATTAACATGGACATCCCTAGCTGTGAAGAATGGATTCATTATGGAGTAGCGTTATGTTTACGTTTCGTTCATAAGGATCTTACCAAAAGAAAGAAAGTTAATCTCAACATAACTCAAGTCGTCAACCAAAATCCCACAATGAAACTGTCGGCTAATTTTCCAATCTCCTTATTCACTACCGCACACCTAACAGTCAATAATATAACAACAACCTCATATAAGTCTCTTTAATTCCACATCACTACTCACCTCAAGATTTATATCAAAATAGCCCAATATGCTTTGTATATAACACTTATACACCTTCTTCTTCCAATTATATCAAGTACAACATCCTCAATACAATCAAAACACCAACTACTATCCTTACAACAAGGTTTTAGCTTAAAAACATATTTACAACATGACTCAAGTTAGATTACATCCCAACACAAACTCAAATTCAAGTTTGAGCCTATCTTCTAACTCCTTTCCCTCCTAACCTAGCATATCCATTATATAAACTCATAAACATGAAGTTAAATAGAATCTTACCTCAAGAACTCAAGAACACATCAATTCCAACAGCTCTTCACCTTGAAGTATCCTCCAAAACCCTTACCAAGAGGAGAAACAAGCTTCCATGATCACTTTAGACCCTGTAAACACTTAATCTTCTCTTTTGATCCTTGATTTTTCTTAGAAGTTGATTAGATATGATGGAGAGGGTTTTCTAGAATGTTAGAGGTCAGGGGAAGTGGAAATAATGATATAAAATAAAGGGTATACAAAATATAAAAAAATAAAAAAAAGATTGCAGCCGACATAAAAATACGGCCAAACAGTACGGACCGTATTTTTAAATATGGTCCGTATTTCTTGGCCGTAATTCTCAGCCTGGAAATTTCACTTTCTGCCCAAGGAAATACGGTCCGTACTTGAAATCATATTTTTTTGTATGGGTCGTATTTTTCTCTGTAGTTCTTAGATTTGCGATTTGTCAGTTGCATTGGTAAGAAAACTCTCTGAACTTGAATTTACATAGGTATGCATTCCATAACTCCTCATATGCTAGAAGTTATACCTCCCCAAAGTTGGACCAAGAAAAAATCTTGTCCAGAATTCTGGCAAATTTTCCCAAAGTTTTGTCAAACTTAATTTCTTCGATTCGCTTAATCCCGAAACCTTCCAATGCCTACTAAACATGTCCTTAAACTCTTATATAACCAAGATAGACATGTCTAATCTCATATGACCTTGAAGTTCACTTCGCTCTCTGAATCTATAGCAACCACCTCATGAGGAAACTCAACATATAAAAGTACGGGGTGTAACAGTATGTGGTTTTGAGGCAGTCTCAACTTGAAGTAGTGAAACACTATAGCTTGTAAAAGGAACCATGACTCTATCTCATGCTAATAATTGTCATATAAGTGTTAATTTCCCTAAGAGAAGTTATTAGACTGTATTTGGATATTCAGTTCAATACCATGTTCATGTTTTCATGAGGTCATCATCTATGCTTTTTGGGAAATCCATTGGTCTGAAGAATGTTAAAGAAACACCTGTTTGGCTTTAATATGCATACATATTCCCATCATGATAAAGAGTCTGCTCATGACATTGTGATAGCATTATCATGTTTGTTTGAGTGAAAGCTGGTAATTTAAAATAGCAGAGAACTTGAAAGATAAAAGGTTGGACTTCTTCATGGTTAATTAAACTGGTAGGACTCATCTAGGGTAAAAAAATGGAATTTCCATGACTATATTAACACAAACGAAGCTCAAGAGGTCATCACTTGGATAGGGTAAGGCAGGGCATGACTATCCTAGGGGTAGGGAAAGGTTAGGAAAGACTTGGAGTTCATTTACTCAGTCTAGTACTACCGATCCTAGGCTGTTGGGGTTCCACTTTGTTAAATCACACTCCTATGGGACCCTATAAGGTATCAGTAAATGGGAAAGGGAAAATGCTGTATAAAAATGACATGTTTAAACAAAGTGTTGGAATCAATATGCAAATATAGTATTATATATGTGTAGTTTGTTCCTTCTTGGTGTTTCTATGCTATGTCCTGCTTTACTATTCTTAATGATCTAAATTTGATAAATGAAAGTGTTACTCACCTCCCCCACCCCCTCTAAGATAATCTGGCAATATGTAACGACCCGTTTGGTCGTTATAGTCTTTTCGGCATTTTTTCCCCTTTTTTGAGCTTGGTTAGCTCATTTTGACTCGAGGGGACCGTTGATGCGCTTCTCGAGGTGTCTAGATTTGATTCGAGTGATTTTTTGTAAAATTTGGGCTTTAAGCGCTAAAGTTGACTTTTAGGTAAACAGACCTTTTTCAACAATCCGTTGATTTCGAGAGGTCCGGATGGTCATTTAGAACTTGTGTGTACATTTGGTTCGGTTCCCAATACACTCAGATGCATTTTGGGACTTGGGTTGGGAAATCAAAAATGAGGTATCGAGGGTTGACTCGATCAACGAGACCTCTGTTGGGAATTCTGAGACCGCGAGTGCATTCATAGCGTGTTTTTATATGGGTCTGTGTATGTGGTTTGTGAGTGGATGGCCTCGGGAGTGGTTCGGGATTTCGATTGAGACATAAAAATTAGTTGGGTTTCTGGTACCTGGTGTCCGCTAAAGCAGCATCATTGCCGTCCCAGCGGCACCGCTGTTGCGGCCAAGTGTGATTTGGCCTAAACCGTCCCAGCGGTCTGTGAGGGCACTGGGGCGGCGACGCTGTTGCTGCCCCGATACCACCGTGGCGGTATCGGGCCTGTTATTTTATTCAATAAGCCCTTAGTCTATCATTTATTCCCATTTCGAAAATAGAGCTCTTAGGGATTGTTCTTGGAGATTATTGGTGAAGGTTCTTGGGGGTAAGTTCTCCTAATCCTCTTTACTATTTCCTTGTTCCTAATCATCATGGATTCCTCTTTTCTTAGAATTTCTTAGTAATGGAAGATAAAAGTGGAGTTAATGAATGTTCTATCTAGGCTTATTAATGATGAAATTGATGAAGTTTATGCTAGATTTTGATGAATCTAAGGTTGTTAATCATATCTCTTCCATTATTAGCGTTGAATTCTTGAATCAAAGAGTTAGGGTTTATACCTAAAATTGGGGGTTTTGCTTGAATCTCGAAATTAGGAGAATCCACGAGTTAAATTAGCAATTAGTTGTTGGGTTATGATCACCTAGTGCTTAATTTCATATTTTACTCCCGTTTCCCCAAATTCTAGGGTTGGAATTGACCTAAATTGAATGATAGCAATATTAGTATCGTTTTTCATGATTTCTAATCTAGATTTCGAATATGCCTAGACTTATTTGATATTGAGGCTCAGCGGAAGGGCAAGGCTAAAGAGTGATTGATTGGTGTTTGTTGTTCGTCCATCCAGGTAGGTTATGGATTACCCTTGGTAACACTTCGTGTAGCGAAGCATATATTTAGATTATATTATCGGATAAAGCATGTAAACCTTCGGGTATGAAGTTGGGTTGGATATTGTCTTAGGTTGGGCCCTGTTCGTGATTGGGGCTAGCCACCCAGTTGTGTTGTGACTTGATTGTTCTATTGTGTTGGCTTGATGCCACGTGTTGTTAGTAGATATTGGAAGTTGTTGTTCTTTCCTGATTGTGATATTGTAGTAGCTTACGAGTGACGTTGATACAAGGATAGAGATCTGTTACACCCCGTAGTTTCGTATGTTGAGATTCGAGCTACCTTTCAGGAGGTATGTGAGATGATATGTGTTTATCTTACGGTTATGAGGGTTTAAGTTCATATAATAAGCCATGGGAGGATTGGAGAAATAATATCTTTCAGTATATGTGAAGTTTTGAAAGGTACAACCATGGGAAGTACGTAGCAATGAAGTGAAGCATGAATTACGATCTCTTAAGTTGTAACCAGGAAGGACAACCTTGGAACCAAAGGACATGACCATTATCAAGTATGATTAATGATAAATATCATGTATGGAGAGTTTTGGAAGATTCCGGGATCAAGCAAATCGAAGAAAATAAGTTTGTCGAAAATTTAAAAAACAGTTGGCAGAATTTTGGGTCAACTTTGGAGAGGTATATCTCCAAGTATATTAGGAGTTTTAAGGTGTTTCAAAAGCCTAAAATGAAGATCGTCGAGTATATTTTCCAACGCAACAAACCACTCATCAAAAGGACATCGGAGTAGGGAGTTATGGCCATTTAATATAACCCATCCAAGCTGCCAAATGGCTTCTGCGGGTCCCACTTGGGAAAGTCAGTGGAACCGACTTATGAGGGGTATAACCCCCCCCCCCCCCCCCCATCAACCCCATTGTTTCATCATTTTACACTCTCATGAGTTCTAGAAATCTCCCAACACATCCCCCAAACATTTATAGCCCATTAAATCAAGAATTTAACAAGATTTCACCAAACTAGTCCATGAAAGGTGATTGTTCTTGCTTCTACTTGATGTTGTTATGAGTTTGGTCTTGAAGAAAGTTGGTGTGGCTATATTTCTTCAAGTATAAGGTATGTTCTTCATCTTATCTCTTATGTTGGGTTGATTTGAAGGATTAGCAAGTCTTAAAAATGAAAATAGTTATGGAGGAAAGGTCATAAAGTGTTGTGTTGTAGTTATTGTGTTATGGACTATTTTGAGCATGTTGTGGCCATGTGATTGGGATTATTTACATGTATATGGATGGTATCTAATGTTGTTGGTGTGTTGGTGAAATTACGCTCCTTGACTGGGAAGAAAGGAAGTGTATATTATTGTTGTATGTTGAAAAACATCGTGTGGGATGTTTTCTGGAATATTTTCATATTTATGATGATGTTGTTGATATTAGTATTGCTATTGTTGTTGTTTTGTTGGTATTGTGATTTCGGGCTAGGCACATAAACATGGGAGATGCTTCCCAAATTTTGGCAGATTCTAAAATGATTTTAATTAAGGCTTGAGACAAGTGTATGATGGTGAGCCTAACAATAGTATGAATAATTTTATATGTAGATTATGAGACTACATATGATCTTAAGTATATTGCAAGACAAGAGGTAGATTGGAAAGTCGGGAAGTGAGCTTCTAGGTATGTTAAGGCTAAACCTTTCTTTCTTAAGGCATGATTCTTTGTTGCGAACCTATACATGATATCTTCAATGACCTTGTTTCTAAAAGTACCAAAGCTTATAGTTCCCGATGTTCTTATGATATCATTGAGCTCATTTCATGACTATAGATGTTATTCATTATTGTTGATCTCATCTTATTATCTTTTTCCTTCAAGGTGTGATATGTTCATGATGATAGTTCCATAATGTTAATCAGAGGTTTACCGACCTTGTGTCACTCTGATGCGTTTAGAAATGTGTACTTATGTAATGTCTTGTGGGACATAAATAGAGTACTACTAGAGGATCCCCAATAAGGTATTTGATGCTAGAAGAGATGCTTATGATTGATCTCAGAGTCTGGTTAATGTTCAGTTAGGCGGTAAGAGGTCCTTCTGGCCCAGAACTGTGCTTATAAGACTTATGTGATCGTGTATGCTATAACGGACAAGTGATGGCCATGAGAAGTATATAGAGATTACTCATGGAGACAAGGTCATCATGTGATTATAATTACCACTAGTCTACGACCAGTTGGGAAGATGTTACCACCGTGCTGCAGCTGGTTGGGCAGATATGTATTTACCACTAGTCTACGACCAGTTGGGCAGTTATGTATTTACCACTATACTATGGCTGGTTGGGCAGTTATTACCACCGAGCTACAACCGGTTGGGCAGTTACCACTGATCAGTCGGGCAGTTGCGCTCTACCGTCGGGCGATTATCGAACGGGCAGTTACCACTGATCAGTTGGGCAGATAGCACTAGGATGATATATGATACATAGTTCAGGATCACAGTATTATATATAGATATAGATATAGATAAAGATATGAGAGTATAAAAGGACATGTGTACAAGCTTCTCATTAGTAAGTCAGAAGTGCAAAGTTGATTCTTATCTTTCCTTTCTGTAGCATATATATATTTATTACATTACATTTCCGCCTTACATACTTGGTACATTATTCGTACTGACGTCCTTTCTTGTGGACGCTGCGTTCATGCCCGCAGGTGTAGACAGACGGGACAAGGATCTTCCCCAGTAGGCTGCTTTCAGGTACCAGTTTTGATTGGTAGGCTCCACTTCTTCCCGGAGCATTGCTGAGTCTGGGTCGTATATGTAATTTGTGTTAAGAGTATGTCGGGGGACCTGTCCTGACTTGTATACTTCAGTCAGGTTCATAGAGGCTTTGCAAACAGTGTCTTCTATACCGCTTAGTTATGTCTTGCTAGTCGTTATATCGGATTCGTGGGCCCACGGTATATATATATATATATATATACACTTATGCATGATATTATGTTTGTATTTATCCCCTTGGTCTTATTTTTTCGTTTAAGACATAGAGGATACGAGTTATAAGTTGGTTCGCTCGGTTTCCGTAAGATGTCGGGTGCCAGTCACGCCTTACCAGGGTTGGGGTGTGACAAGAGCTATATGACTTGTGTAGTTTTCCATGATATTATTGGCGTACCCATGTTGGTACTAGTGACACTGATATATTATTGTGTAACCCTTTGTTGGTACTTGTGCTATTGATCTGATTATTGATGTGGATACATGCATTGCACGCACTCTCATGATATGTTGTTGATACATTGTTGGTACTTGATGAAACATTGTGATAAGCTGGGCTCGGTTTTTAAATGAGAGTGACGTAAGATTTCGATATCCGATGTTAGTCCTGAAATCATGGATTGAGTGAGTGCATGCACTCCGTAGGTCCCCCAGGATGGTGCCGGTGATAAACCCCGTAGGCAAAGATCCGGGACGAGTGGCACTTAGACTTCGTGAGTCACCTTGGGTTGTGCTACCAAGACGTCGATATTTCCGTCCGGAGTACATGTGTACACAGAATTTGCATGGCATTGCATTGCATCACGGCTTACATTGAGATGATTTGGTGTTTACTTATGATGTTGGATTCGGGTTTGACATATTGAAACTTGGCGCAATTGGGATTAGATGCTCTACTTAGGCGATGACGTGTACTTGGCTTTGATTATGTTGACTTATACTTTTTAGTTTATCTATCTATTGCTATACTTAGTCGGCCTATGATACCTACCAATACTATGGTTTTGTACTAATCTGCACTTGTTGCATTCTTTTATGAATGCGGAGTACCAGGTTGAGTCTTCCTCCATCACCTGTGGCTGACAGTCGCCTTCAGCTTAGCATCGAGTTTCCAGGTGAGCACGAGTTCGCCGCTTGAAGACTCCTCTTATCATTATGTCTTACTTTTCTACCCTGAGACATAGACAGATTGATGAATTATTATATTAGTCCAGACTTGTATTTATTTCGTTTAGATGCTTTTGTATGGCTTAGACTAGAACTTGGGGGTATTTTCCTTATTCCGCACTATTTCTATTATATATTATTGTGACACTTACGTATTTATTCTTTTATGCTTGCTCGATTTATTTATTCCTGCCTTTATTTATCGTTGGGTTGAGGGTTCGCTTACTGAGGTGGGAAAGGTAGGTGCCCGCACGACTTAGTCAAAATGGGTTGTTACACTATAACATGATCATACTTGGATGTTTTCATGCTTAAGATATTTTCCAAGTATCTTGAATTGTCTTGTGCCTTTTCCCAAGTATAATAAGAAGAGAATCGATGAAGTAAAATGATGAGTTAACATGACCCCCTTTCCCTTTCCCCTTTTCTGTTTTCTTGGGATGTTGAATAGATGGTACAATGGTTTAACCTTGAAAGGAAAAATGACCCCTGTGGTTGGGTATACCCTTTGTCAAAATGAGTATCTGTCTAGTCTTCTTGAGACTTGAAGCTCCTGAAGCTTAATGTTCTCTTTTGTTGGATACTACGCCTAAAATTTGACTTGAAGGGTACACCTTATACTGGTTAGATGAACATAGCTCATAGAAGTTTTGTGTCCTTTCCTCTTTTAAATGGATGAAATCTGAAGTTGAGGTGTGCTTAGTTCTTTTATATAATAAGTGTCATAACAGTTTGGAGGAGTAATTGTGTTAAGTATACTGATGCATACTCTTTGTATATGGATACATATTGTCATGACCCAAATCACGCGTGCACCTACCCATTCCCCCTTGGTAGGCGAACTCGTCCTTTACTCAACTACCAAAAACAACATAAGAAAGTAAACAAGAAGAAATAGCAGTCTCAAATCATAAATAGATAATCATGTGGAATGCTACAACATAAAACCCCTTAAACAAGAGAAACTAAGTAAAAATACCTAGAAAATACAAGTCTGAAAATAAACATCTGTCTCAGAATGGGAAAATAAAGATAGAGGGGTAGAGGAGTCTCTGGGCAACGGATCCATCAGATGCTCACCCCAGACACTCAAAGCCTAGCCTTGCGATCACTCTCGAGGGGTAAAAGTGGAGCCTGCTACGAACTCTGCACTTAGAAAAAAAGTACAGCAAGGTAGTATCAGTAGATACACCATATACCGATAGGTATCATAGGCCAACAACAGTTAGAAAACATATATAGAAGAAAGAAACTGAAAGTTAGGCATGCGAGCAGTCAAGTACAATCACAACACAGTCCAAGAATAATTGACACACGTGATGGAAATACTAAAGCACAATCAATGTAATATATGAATGAAGTAATGAGTGCATATGCAATACAATGATATGCATTGGCCAATTGTCTGTCTTCGTACACACACGCTACAGATAGATAACCCATATGGCTTGACAGTCATGACCCATTAGGGAAATCTATACACTAGTCACTCCACACACAGCCCAGAGATGACTTCCACAATACCAGCCACTCCGCAGACATCCCAGGGGTGGCTTCCATAGCCATTCCGCACGCAGCCCGGAGATGGCTACTATATCAAACCTATCCATAATCTCAGATGTTCCCTTCTCACTTATCATTATCAATACCAATATCAGTTCATATCAATGTATCATGCAAAATGAGTATAAATGCAATGCATAATATCAATCTCAAATGTACGCATATCAAATCTCAATTGTACCCTTACATGACCACATATCACAATATCAATACCGAATTAAGTTCTTTCTTTTATCAATGATGATGTCAAGATAAGTGAGACACGAATATATCACAACCACAACATGAAAATTTAGCAAAAAGTCCAACGCCGCACACATGGAAACAAGACAAATCACATCAATAACAATACCAATCTAAGAATATCCATCCTAACTTCATACCCGAAGGCTTAACATGCTTTCTCCGTCAATAACTGTCACGACCCAATTTCACTAATTCATGCGGGCACCTACCTTTCCTACCTCGGTAGGCGAACCCTTAACTCAACGTTCACAGATAATAGAAAATAGCGGAAGAAAGTAGAAGAATGTAAGTCTTACAATATAACATCTTATCAATAAGTGCGGAAGTAAATGAAGTCCACCTCAGTATCAGGTCTGGTCATACAAGAGTATCCAAATCCAAATACTAAAAGTCTGAATAATAATAACACATAAGTAGTCTCAAATCATGTCTCAGAATGGAAAGCAAGACATAAGTAATAGGAGAGTCTTCAAGATCAGTGGACGCCATGCTCACCCTGGAAAACTCGAGTGGAAGCTGAAGAGTCGATCAGCCACGGTCCAGAGAAGTAGATCCGACCAGGTACTCTGCATTCATAAAAGAATGCAGCAAGTGCAGGTCAGTACAATCAACAGTATTGGTAGGCATCATCGGCCGACTAAGTATAGTTAACACAATTCAAAAGATAAAGCAGATAAATAAGGAATCTAGCAAGTATAAGACAATATAGTCACAACCAGATATCCATCATCGCCTACGCAAATCATCGAAACCCAAATCTCTCAAGTCTGAATGTACCCGATCCAATACTATCACCACAATAGAATCATCAAAATCCGTCATCATAACAGAATCATCACAATCCAATCATCACAACATCTCAATCGAATCATAATGCAATGTAGTGCAATAATGGTATGAATGTGATGTCATGCCATGCAAATAAGGTGTACACATGTACTCTGGACGGAAATATCGATATCTCGGTAGCACAACCCAGCATGACTTGCGAAGTCTAAGTGCCACCCATCCCGGATCTTTGCCCAATAGACAGCCGGGACCCTGGCTAATTGCTCATAGGAGGAGTCTCACAGGCACCACCCTCAGGGACCCGCGGAGTCCATGCACTAAGAACGATTCTGGAATAACATCGGAATTGGCCATGCAACAATGATGCCGGAATAGCTCATCGGACATCGGCCATCGGCCATCTCAAAGTCACTCAAGTAAAAAAGTCTGTCAAATATCAGTTTCACACAATCAACGATTCCGGAATTGAACCTCGGACATCAGCCTTCTCACAATCGCTCAGGTAAAATAGTTATCAAATATCAGTTCATCGAATCAACGATTCTGGAATGGATCTTCGGACATCGACCTTTTTACAATCACTCAAGTAAAAGAGTTCATCAAATATCAGTGTCGCTTAACCAACGATACCGGATCATCACCGAATATCGGCCATGCATGAATATGAGAGGATGCGTGCAATGCATATGTAAATTGATCAAGTTCAATATCACAAGTACCACAACGGGGTACGCCAACAAGTATCACATCACAATACCAACAGTGGGTATGCCAACATATATCAATAAGTCAAGTACCAACAGTGGGTACGCCAATAAGTATCACATCACAAAACCAATGGTGGGTATGCCAACATATATCAATAAGTCAAGTACCAAGAGTGGGTACACCAACAATATAACCAAGTACAAACACCAACCACGGGTATGTCAATTCTATCCAAATTAAGACAACAAGACAGAAATCGACAATTACCAACTACACATGGCATCAAGCCAACACAATTGAGCAATCAAACACATATAACGAGGTGGCTAGTCCCAACACACATCAGGGCCTAACCTAAGGCAATATCAATCCTAACTTCATACTCGAAGGTTCACATGCTATCTCCGACATTATAATCTAAATATGTAATTCACTATACGAAGTCTCACTAAGGTAAGCCATAACCTACCTAGACTGCTGAACCGCAACACCAACAAGTCACTCTTTTGCCTTGCCCTTCCTCTGAAGCTCAGAACCAAAGAAGTCTAAGCATAATTGAATTCTATATTAGAAATCATGAAGAATGATGCTAATATTGTTACTATTTCAATTTGATCCATTTTAACCCTAGAAATTGGGGAAATGGGCTCACAAGGGTAAAACGGGAAATTCACAGGAAAAATACCAAATTGAGTCCTGGGTAATCATAACCCAACCATTAGTTGTTGAATTAGCCCAAGGATTAGTCTAATTTCTGATCCAAGTAAAAACCCCCAAATTGGGTATGAACCCGAATTCTCCAAATCCCAAATTCAACGTTAAAAGTGGAAGATATGAGGTTACTAAGCTTAGATTCATCAAATTTTAACATCAACATCATCAATTTATTATACATGACCCTAAGGAAAAGTCTCCCAAAACCCTCCTTCAAATTCCATCTCTAAGGGATTGAAAAGGGGAAGGGGAAAATCTAAGAAGATTGTGATTAAGAAAGAGTAAAGGATTAGGCAAAGTTTACCTCTAAGAATTTCTTCAAATTATCTCCAAGAACAGTTTCTCCAAGCACCAATATCGAGATATGAAATAATGAGAGTCTAAGATTTATTTAAGACACATTTAATGAATTTTAACTGCCCGTCACTGCCACAGCGGTTGGAGTGCCACTACGGCGGCTGGGATACCGCCGCAGCGTATAGCCCATATCACACATGACCGCTGCAACGGTCATCACACTACCACAGCAGTGCCGCCATTGCGGGCACCAGACACAAGAATTCCCAAAATTTTCTAACTCTTCAATCGAAATTTCGGGTTATTCCCGAGGCTATCTAGTCAGAAACCAAACACACAGACCCACATAAAATTATGCTGCGAACGCACTCGTGGTCTCGAAATTTCCAACGGAGGCCTCATTGACCAAGTCAACCCCCGATGCCTTAATTCCAATTTATCATCCTAAGTCTCAAAATGCATCCGAATGCATTGGGAACCGAACCAAATACCCGTATAGGTTCTAAATGACCATCCAGACCTCTCGAAATCGACAGAATTCCAGAAAAGGTCCATTTGCCAAAAAGTCAACTTTGGGTCAACCATTTTTCACTTTAAACCTATATTTTCACCAAAGTTTCCCGAATTCGGTCTAGTCATCCCAGGAAGCATATCAGCGGTCCTCTTGGGTCAAAAGCGAGCTAATCAATGCTCGGGAATGGGCAAAAACGCCGAAAGAACTATAACGACCAAACGGGTCGTTACTGTCACGACCCAGCTAGGGGCCGCGACGGGTACCCGGAGCTAACCACCGAGCACCTCTTGGTCTACTACTCATCTTACTCATTTACTGCCTTTTTATTAACTTTGTACACACATTGTAGAAAAATTATATTTTATATGAAAACATAAATGCTTTTTATATACTTTCCTCTCGGCCATCAATATAATATATACATATAACAACATCTTGTGAGACCATCTAACCCACATTGCGTATCTATGAGCCTCTACTGACAAACTGAATACACATAGACGGAACAAGACTCCGTCGTGCCCAAAATATGCATATATACCAAAAGAATGAGCATAAGCACCTCCGGACAATGGAGTGCTCTCAATCAGCTGACAGCTACTATGGATCTGGATCTAGCTCACCTCCCTGTCTACCTGTGGGCATGAACACAGCGTCCAAAGAAAACGGACGTCAGTACGAATATTGTACTGAGTATGAGAGGCATACACAATGAAGAAAGACAACAATAACATAATGAGAATATCAGTACGAAACATCTGGATCTGAATGACAATCATAAGAGAAGTGATGCATGCTGTCTTACTCATACTCATCACCATATCATATATGCATAATATGTAACTTGCCCATCCATATCGGAACGGTGTGATAATCAATAACATAGCCCGCGTCCAGGCCACCCGCGTCCGGGGTACCATCTCATGCCGCCCACTAGTGGTGTCTGCCCATGCCAAAAGGTCATGGTGTATCCGTATAGCTGCCCGCCTTGGCGGTGACTGCCCGGCCAACTAGGCCCGGTGTGATGCAATCATGACATGCTTATCATAAAATACTTATAATAATATGCTTATCAAAATATACTTGTCATCATACATGCATAAAGACTCTAGCACGACTTCATTCTATCAAGGTGACGTAAGGTCGTGAACCCTCGATTCCATTATGAACATACATAAGCATTCTGCCTCACCTTGAAGGAAATGATACATAAGGTGAGTGTGAGCAATAAGTAACATCATTAACAACATGGCATCATCATATCATATCTCTTTATCTTATAGGGGCACTTATGGATGTAGGCTTTTAGCTTTCCGGAATATAGGAATTCATGACGAGGAAAGGAATTCATGCTATAGGATTCATGCCATTAGGAAGAAAGGACTAGCCTCACATACCTTGTCGCTTATCTACACTATCGATCACTCGCCTTCCTTCGAGGTCACGTCGTTACCTTCACGAGAGAATCGTATTAACATTAGTTAATCAACTTTAAAAACGCGTCGTTATCTATAGAGAAAATTAGGCGGCATTTCCTTTGTTTCTACTACTTTTCCCCTGTTTTATTTCAACTCCCAAACATTTACAACAACACTCATAATATTGCGAGCAACAATCGTCATTTATATGTCTTAAGCAAAATCCACCATTTCTCTCCAATTTCCTTCTCATTTATGGTTGTAGCTCGTTATCCCATTTCCTTGTATATAATACTTATTTCATGACCTAAACATCATTTACAACATATTCATAATCATAGCATATCAACTTTAATGATTCCATTCAACCATCTTCCAATTGTGACACTATTCACTCATTCAAGACCCATTTTCTATGTTCTTCTATATTTCAAGTGTCGCAGCTTCCCAGTACTTTAAACAACATGGAATGGTCATGAAACTTACCTTGGTTGATGGTGGAACAAGCCTTGAGTTGAGTTTCTACCTTAGCACCAAAACCCTATCTCCTCTCCTTTGGTATTTCTTGAAGGAGACAACTTCTACTTGAGTTTCATAAGCTTTGTTTCCTTGATTTGGTATTGATGATCATTGATTTCCTTGATTCTCTTGAATTCCTATGGATGAAGTGTTTGGAGAGTTCTACAGACTTCTTGAGTGGTGTAGATGAGAAAATGAAATAATATGAGCTTATGGTCCCTTTTTAACAACTCAAAATCTGATTTTTAAGTCGTCGGGGTGAACAGTGGTCGTAAACCACACTTTACGGGTCGTATACCAGTTTACGGACCGTATAGTGTGGTCGTATTTAAGCATATCAAAACAGAAAGGTTGGTTGAGGATCATGGCAGTTTACGATTGAGGTTTACGGTCCGTAAACCAGTTTACGGGCCATATACCAAGTCGTATTTAACCATTTTAACATTGGACAGAAAGTTGAAATTTTTGAAAGGCTGGAGGACGATGGCAGTATACGGTCCGTACATCACATTATGGGCCGTATTCTGCTTTACGACCACTGGCTGAATTGAAATTCTACAACTTTCTAAATTCCAAAAATTCATAATTAGTCATTCCCAACTTAGTAAAACATCGCACACTCATACCCTTCATTGGTCTATTCATTGTAGGCTCACGGAAAATTTTCGAGGTGTAATAGTTACATCAGATACCAATTGAACCGTTGCTCGTCCTCGAGCAAAGAAAAGAAAGAAAGTAGGGAAATACTTGAATCAGTGAACGACTGGGGATATCGGCTACGCATATCAGCCTCAGCCTCCCAAGTAGCCTCTTCCTCAGGGCGGTGCTTCTATTGCACCTTCACAGAAGCAATCTCCTTTGATCTCCACTTCCGAACCTGCCTATCCAAGATCGCGATAGGCTCCTCCTCATAAGTCAAATTCTCATCAAGCAATATAGAATCCCAACGGACAATGTAGGTACTGTCAGCATGGCGTTTCTTCAGCATCGAAACATGAAAGACCGGATGAACTCCTGCCAAGCCTGGCGGCAAGGCTAACTCATAAGCTACATCGTCGATACAATCCACAATCTCAAACGGACCAATGTACCTGGGGCTCAACTTTCCCCTCTTACCAAACCTCATAACACCCTTCATGGGTGAAACCTTCAATAGAACCTGGTCACCAATAGCAAACTTCAAATCCCGGACCTTCCAGTCTACATACATCTTTTGCCGACCTTGAGCTGCCACAAGCCTGGCCTGAATAACTCTCACTCTATCAAGGGACTTTCTCAATAAATCCGTGCTCCCGGGTCGAGCCTCGAACCCATCGAACCAACTAATCGGAGATCTACACCTCCTACCATGTAAGGCCTCAAAAGACGTCATACCAATACTAGAATGAAAACTGTTGTTGTATGCAAACTCTACAAAAGGGCACGTGCAGATCCCAATGACCACCAAAGTCAATAACACACTCTCTCAACATGTCCTCGAGCACCTGAATGGTCCGCTCGGACTAGCCCTTGGTCTGGGAATGTAAAGCTGTACTAAAGTCCAATCGGGTACCCAACTCGTCATGAAATGCTCTCCAAAATCGGAAAGTGAAGATAGTACCCCGATCAGATACAACAAAAATAGGGATCCCATGTAATCTCACAATATCCCGAATATACATCTTGGCTAACTTCTCCGCGGTATAGGAAACCTAAACCGGAACAAAGTGAGCGGACTTAGTCAATTAATCCACTATCACCCAAATAGAGTCAAACTTGCCAAGGGTCTTCGGAAGACCCATGACAAAATCCATGGTAATTCTCTTCCACTTCCACTCGGGAATGGGCATCCTCTGAAACACCCCACCGGGTCGCTGGTGCTCATACTTTACCTGCTGACAATTTCCACACTTAGCCACAAAATCACTATATATCTCTTCATACGGCGCCACCAATAGTGCTGCCTCAAGTCACGGTAAATCTTAGTCGCTCTCGAATGAATGGAATAGCGAGAGCTATGGGCCTCAGATAAGATCAACTTAATCAAATCAACAACACGAGGAACGCACACGCGTCCTCTAATCCTCATAATGCCCTCAGAATCAATCCCGGCCTCCTTGGCCTCCCCTCTTGACACCCTCTCTCAGATCTTGCTCAACAGAGAATCCTCAAACTGATGAGCCTTGATCCGATCCAATAACGATGATCTCGCCTCTATACAAGCCAAAATCCTTCCTGGGGCCTAGATATCGAGACAGACGAAACTATTAGCCAGAGTCTAAACCTTCATGGCCAACGGACGCTCGAAAACAATTAATCCAGCTAAACTCCCCATACTCACTGCCTTGCGACTCAAGGCATCTGCCACAACATTGGCTTTACCAGGGTGATACAGAATAGCGATGTCATAGTCCTTCAGGAGCTCCATCTATCAGCACTGCCTGGAATTAATATCTCTCTAGGTAAACACATACTGAAGGCTACGGTGATCAGTAAAAACCTCACAATGGACACCGTACAAGTAATGTCTCTAAATCTTTAAGGCGAAGACTACGGCCAACAACTCCAAATCATGGGTAGGGTAATTCTTCTCGTGAACTTTTAACTGATGGGAAGCATAAGCTATCACTCTACCCTCCTGCATCAACACCGCATCCAAACCCATACGGGAAGCATCACAATAGACAGCGAAGTCCTTATATTCCACAGGCAGGGTTAGGATCGGGGTTGTAGTCAAAAGAAGCTTAAGCTTTTAAAAGCTCTCCTCACAATCATCCGTCCACTAGAAGGGAACATCCTTCTGAGTCAATCTGGTCAAGGATGAAGCAATGGCAGCAAAACCCTTCACAAAGAGACGGTAGTAACTGGCCAAACCCACAAAACTACGAATCTCAGTAACAGTAGTGGGCCTCGCCCAACCCCTCACAGCCTCAATCTTCTGCGGGTCAACCATAATCCCCTCCTTGGACACCACGTGACCCAAGAATGCCACAGACTCCAACCAGAACTCACACTTAGCAAATTTAGCAAACACCCTATGTTTCTTCAACAACCCAAGAACGGTACGAAGATGTCTCTTATGCGCCTCTCTACTCTTGGAATACACCAAGATGTAATCAATAAACACAATCACAAAAAAATCAAGAAATGGCCTAAATATGCCATTCATCAAGGTCATAAATGCAGCTGGGGTATTGGTAAGCTCGAAAGATATCACTAGAAACTCATAGTGGCCATATCTCGTCTGAAATGCTATTTTCGGAATATCCTCCGCCCTAATCTTCAATTGGTGATAGCTGGAACGCAAATCAATCTTAGAAAACACTGAAGCGCCCTGAAGCTGGTCAAATAGATCATCAATACGAGGTATAGGGCAATTGTTCCAGATAGTGACCTTGTTCAACTGGTGGTAAGGAGCACCCCAAGGGGAGACGCTCAGTCTAATGAACCCCTTGCTCAACAAATCCTGCAATTATTCCTTAAGCTCCCTCAACTCGGCAGGTGCCATCCGATATGTTAGGACAGAAATGGGGTGAGTGTCTGAGTCCACGTCGATACAGAAATCAATTTTGCGATCGGGTGGCATACCCGGCAAATCTGACGGAAATACCTCTGCGAACTCACTCACAATAAGGATAGACTCAAGGGGTGGAGATGCAACTGTCGTATCATGAACACGGGCCAAATACGCTAAACAGCCCTTACTTACTAACTTCTTCGCCCCAAGGAAGGAAATGATCTTCTTCGGAGCGGGACTAGGAGTACCTCTCCACTCAAGCCTAGGAATGCCCAGCATGGCTAAATTGACTGTCTTGGCGTGATAGTCCAAGATTGCATGGTAAGGAGAAAGCCAGGACATACCCAATACAATATCAAAGTCCACCATATCAAGAATCATCAAATCTACCAAGTGTCGTACTCCATAAAAGTAACTAAACAAGATCGGTAGACTCGATCAACAACCATAGAATCTCCGACCGGAGTAGACACATGAACAGGTATATCTATGCTATCACAGGGTAAATCCAAACCAATGGCATGAAATGCAGATACATACGAATAAGAGGATCCAAGATCAAATAACACAGTAATAGACTGCCCCTGAATAGAACTAATACCAACCGTCGCTGCATCAGGGATCTCCATCCAGAGGCCTAGCTGTTCTCGTACTCGTGGCCTCAACTCTCACTGCACAGTCAATAATGACTTGGAACAAAGTGCCCTCGGCCTCAAGCTGAATACAGGGTAGCTGGAGAGGACCATCCATCCCACTAATGAACCATTGTATCCTACCGACCTCCGTCGGAATCAAGGGATAGGAGTAACTAGCCAGATAGGAAAAGGACAGTGCATAGGTAGCGACTGGCATGCCCTCATGATGGAGGTTGAGAAACTTCCTCTGAAACTTGTCTCTCCACGAACGGGACACGTATCTCTCCAAAAACACCCCGTAGAACTACTCCTAGGTAAGTGCAC
This sequence comes from Lycium barbarum, assembly GCF_019175385.1. NCBI lineage: Eukaryota > Viridiplantae > Streptophyta > Magnoliopsida > Solanales > Solanaceae > Lycium > Lycium barbarum. The sequence continues at coordinate 15,349,591 of NC_083344.1, read as the reverse complement.
GCGCACCTGCTGGCCTGCTGGCAACGTAGTCTCTCCACCATGCCCTCGCACCACCGCTGAGTCGAAGGGTAACATACCTAAATCCGAGGGTATTCGTAATCCCTGCTACATGGAGTAGCTCATGCATGATCACGATGAACTCGTAGGCCATCTGGTGCGCCCGTAAAAATCGGTGGGGTCAACCTCATGTACATCCTCCTTGTGGGCGTGTCGCGAATCCTCAGCATCTGTGAGGGAAGAGATAAGAGTCAGATACTAACTTGGTCTTTCCAGATACCAATTTGAATAAAGTAGCATGACGGAAAGAAAAAAGTGAGATTTCCTCAATGTCCTATAGCCTCCCGCGGATAAGTACGGAGCTCATCGTGCCGATCCGCGAGACTCTACTAGACACGCTCTTGTATTAAAGACCGGGTAACCTAAGGCTCTGATACCAACTTGTCACAACCTAATTTCACTGAGTCGTGCGGCACCTACCTCTCCCACCTCGGTAGGTGAACCCTTAACTCAACATTCACAGATAATAGAAAATAGCGGAAGAAAGTAGAAGAATGTAAGTCTTACAATATAACATAATATCAATAAGTGCGGAAGTAAATGAAGTCCACCTCAGTATCAGGTCTGGTCATACAAGAGCATCCAAATCCAAATACTAAAAGTCTGAATAATAATAACACATAAGTAGTCTCAAATCATGTCTCAGAATGGAAAGCAAGACATAAGTAATAGGAGAGTCTACAAGATCAGCGGACGCCATGCTCACCCTGGAAAACTCGAGTGGAAGCTGAAGAGTCGATCAGCCACGGTCCAGAGAAGTAGATCTGACCAGGTACTCTACATTCATAAAAGAATGCAGCAAGTGCAGGTCAGTACAATCAACAGTATTGGTAGGCATCATCGGCTGACTAAGTATAGTTAACACAATTCAAAAGATAAAGCAGATAAATAAGGAATCTAGCAAGTATAAGACAATATAGTCACAACCAGATATCCATCATCGCCTACGTAAATCATCTAAACCCAAATCTCTCAAGTCTGAATGTACCCGATCCAATACTATCACCGCAATAGAATCATCAAAATCCGTCATCATAACAGAATCATCACAATCCAATCATCACAACATCTCAATCGAGTCATAATGCAATGCAGTGCAATAATGGTACGAATGTGATGCCATGCCATACAAATGAGGCGTACATGCACTCGCGAAGACTAAGTGCCACCCGTCCCGGATCTTTGCCCAACAGACAGACAGGACCCTGACTAATTGCTCACAGGGGGAGTCTCACCGGTACCACCCTGGGGGACCCGTGGAGTCCATGCACTAACAACAATTCCAGAATAACATCGAATTCGACCATGCAACAACGATGTCGGAATAGTTCATCGGACATCAGTCATCTCACAGTTACTCAAGTAAAAGAGTCTGTCAAATATCAGTTTCACACAATCAACGATTCCGGAATTAAACCTCGGACATCGGCCTTCTCAAAATCGCTCAGGTAAAATAGTTCATCAAATATCAGTTCATACAATTAACGATTCAGGAATGGATCTTTGGACATCGGCCTTTTTACAATCACTCAAGTAAAAGAGTTTATCAAATATCAGTGTCGCTCAATCAACGATACCGGATCATCACCGGGTATCGGCCATGCATGAATATGAGAGTGCATATGTAAATCGATCAAGTTCAATATCACAAGTACCACAACGGGGTACGCCAACAAGTATCATATCACAATACCAACAGTGGGTATGCCAACATATATCAATAAGTCAAGTACCAATGGGTACGCCAACAAGTATCACATCACAATACCAATAGTGGGTATACCAACATATATCAATAAGCAAGTACGAACAGTGGGTACGCCAACAATATATCCAAGTACAAATACCAACCACGGGTATGTCAATTCTATCCAAATCAAGACGATAAGACAGAAATTGATAATTACCAACTACACATGGCATCAAGCCAACACAATTGAGCAATCAGGCACACAAAACGGGGTGGCTAGTCCCAACACACATCTGGGCCCAACCTAAGGCAATATCCATCCCAACTTCATACCCGAAGGTTCACATGTTGTCTCCGACATTATAATTTAAATATGTAATTCACTATACGAAGTCTCACTAAGGTAAGTCATAACCTACCTGGACTGTCACACCGCAACACCAACAAGTCGTTGTTTTGCCTTGCCCTTCCTCTGAAGCTCAGAACCAATGTAGTCTAAGCATAATTGAATTCTATATTAGAAATCATGAAAAATGATGCTAACTTTGTTACTATTTCAATTCGGTCCATTTTAACCCTAGAAATTGGAAAATGGGCCCACAAGGGCAAAACAGGAAATTTGAAGGCAAAATATCAAATTGAGTCCTAGGTAATCATAACCCAACCATTAGTTGTTGAATTAGCCCAATGATTAGTCTAATTTCTGATCCAAGTAAAAACCCCCAAATTGGGTATGAACCCTGATTCTCCAAATCCGAAACTCAATGCTAAAAGTGGAAGATATGAGGTTACTAAGCATAGATTCATCAAATTTTAACATCAACATGTTTAATTTATCATATATGATCTTAAGGAAAAGTCTCCCAAAACCCTCCTTCAAATTCCATCTTTAAGGGATTGAAAAAGAGAAGGGGAAAATCTAAGATGATTGTGATTAAGGAAGAGTAAAGGATTAGGCAAAGTTTAACTCTAAGAATTTCTTCAAATTATCTCCAAGAACAATTTCTCTAAGCTCCAATATCGAGATATGAAATAATGAGGGTCTAAGACTTATTTAAAACACATTTAATGAATTTTAACTGCCTGTCACAACGGTTGGAGTGCCGCTACAGCGGCGCCACGACGGCGGATGGGATACCGCCGCAGCGGTATAGCCCATATCACACATGACCGCCCTAGCGGTCATCACACCGCCACAGCGGTGCCACTAGGGCGGCTCTGGTGCCGCCATTACGGGCACCAGACACCAGAATTCCAAAAAAATTCTAAGTCTTCAATCGAAATTCGTAGTTATTCTCGAGGCCATCTGCTCACAAACCAAACACACAGACCCACATAAAATTACGCTGAGAACGCGCTCGTGCTCTCGAAATTTCCAACGGAGGCCTCGTTGACCGAGTCAACCCCCGATGCCTTAATTTCAATTTCCCATCCTAAGTCCCGAAACGCATCCGAATGCATTAGGAACCGAACCAAATACCCATACAAGTTCTAAACAACCATCCATACCTCTCGGAATCGACAAACTTTTGAAAAAGGTCTGTTTGCCCAAAAGTCAACTTTCGGTCAACCATTTTTCACTTTAAGCCTATATTTTCACCAAAGTTGCCCGAATTCGATCTAGGCACCCCGGGAAGCATATCAGCGGTCTCCTCTGGTCAAAAGTGAGCTACTTAATGCTCGGGAACGGGCGAAAATGCCGAAAGAACTATAACGACCAAATGGATCGTTACAATAACTAACTCTACATATGTTTCGCTAACTGGAGTCTAACTAAAAGGTAAGCCGTAACCTACCTCACTGCCGAGCTGGTGCCGGAACAGTTAAATCTGAGCCTTGCCCTTCCGAAGAGCCTCAGAATATTCAAAGTCTAGCCATTACCAAAATCTAGCTTAGAAACGCGAAACAACGGTACCCATATTGCTATTCATTCGTTCGAATCATAATCAACTAATAGAAGGAGGCGAATCAAACCTACAAGGGAAAAACGGGTATTTCAAAGATGGAATTGTTAACCCAATGTGCTAGAAGTTCAATACTACTCTTCACTTGCTAATTTAGCTCAATTATTTATCAATTTCATCATTCAAGGCAGAACCCCCATATTAGGCATAAACCCTAGCTTTCCCATATTAAATTTGTCAACTCAAATTAAAGATCCAAGCCTATTGGTTACTAATTAATGAAATTCCATGCTTAGATTAGTCAAATCCATTAATTAATGTCACATTCAAAGCCTAAAATTCAAATAATATATTTAAGGTTGAAACTCATCTCCTCCAGCTAGCTTTCTAGATTTCCATCATTGATTTCAAGCTTAGAAAGGTAATAATGGATAACAAGGTGGAAAAGACTTACCCCAAGAAGAATCCACTCAGAAACACTTCGAATCGCCCTTGAATCACTATAGAGAATTAATTTTGAGAATGGGAAATGAAGGGTTTAGCTTAGGCATTTAATGATTCTGGTGCAGCGTCTTCCGCTCCAGTGAAAGTGGTCCCACTGTCGCGCATACTCCTCGGTGGAATACCATCCGTTGGGGTGGATTTCAAAAGAATCTCAAGAATTCCGCGCCTGCGGACCAAGCCTCGCTGAGGCGGGTTCGCTGGGGATAGGGGTGGGCATGGTACGGTGTGGTACGGTATTTGAAACTTCGGTACGGTAATTTCAGTTTTCAATTTCTAAAAATAGTATACCATTACCGTACCAAATTAATTTGGTATGGTTCGGTATTTTACAGTACGGTAAATCGATTCCATAGTTTGTCCGACTTCGACTTACATGTACTCATATCGTGGAGAATTATGACTTTCGCTACTTAAGAAACGTTTCAATTATTATATACTAAGCACCTTACACATGTAAAAATATTCAAAATAAAGTACAAGCAATCCCCTTCGTAAATTAATTACACACAAAAGACATTTAAATCAAGATAGAGTAGTCAAAGTTCCAACGTTTAAACAATTAGTTTTCTAATAATACTAGTTTATATATTTGTTAGTATTATAATTCTAAGATATGAATTGTATGTGTAATTATATACTTCGATATGGTATTCAATATTTCGGTATCTTCTTTATGAATACCGAATACCGTACTGAATACCAAACTTATTGAAAATGCATACCAAATACCATAATACCAAAATCGCGGTATAAAAAATTTCAATTTCGGTATGGCAATCGGTATTTACCATACCTCGCCCACCCCTAGCTGGGGATCACCCAGTCTCGCTGGGGCGAGACACCAGTAACCAGTGAAATTCTGATTTTTCACCAAGTTCACTCCAAATCCCGGCATACACTCGAGAAATCCCAAACACAAAACAGACATGCAACATACATAAAAACAATCTACGGACTCACTCGTGATCTCGAAATCCCATGAGAGGCCTATTTGACTGGGTCAACCCCTAACGGACAAAACAAACATTCCAACCAATAGCCCAAAACGCTCCTGAGTGCCTCAAGAATCGAATTGACATCCCACTAAGTCATATTCGACCCTCCGGACCTCACGAAATAGACGCATTTCTGAAAAATGTCTGTTTACCCAAAAGTCAACTATCTGTCACGACCCAACTAAGGGCCGCGACGGGTACCCGGGGCTAACCACCGAGCACCACTCATCTACTACTTATCATGCTCTTTTAACACTCTTTTATCACCTTTATACTCAAATCGTAGGAAAATCACATTTCATATGGAAACAAAAATACTTTTATATACATTGGCCTCTCGGCTATCAAAATAATATATATATATATATATATATATATATATGGTAGCAATCTCGTGAGACTATCTAACCCACACTGCGTATCTACGAGCCTCTACTGGAATGCTAAACATAAGGACGGGACAAGACCCCATCATGCCCAAAATACATATACAGGAATATACACAAAAGAATCGTCATAAGCACCTCCGGAACAAAAGAGTGCTTCTCGAGTCAGCTGACAGCTACTACGAATCTGGATCAAGCTCACCTCCCTGTCTACCTGTGGGCATGAACACAGCGTCCAAAGAAACGAACGTCAGTACGAACATTGTACTGAGTATGAGAGGCATAAACAATGAAATAAGACAATAATATAAAGGAAATATCAATATGGAACATCTATATCCGACTGTCAAGTATGAGGGAAATAAGCCATGCTGTCTTACTCATACTCATCATCATATCATGTATGCATATATGTATAAGCTGCACGTCCATATAGGTACGGTGTGGTAATGTGTAAGCTACCCGTCCATATCGGATCGGTGTGACAATCATAACATTAGCCTGCGTCCAGGCCTCCCGCGTCCGGGGTATCATCTCATGCCGCCCACTAGTGGTGTCTGCCCATGCCATCTGGCTATGGTGTATACGCTGCCCGCCTTAGCGGTGACTGCCCGGCCATATAGGCGTGGTGTATATCATCATTATAATATGCTCATCATGGTATGCTCATCATAACATGCCTATCATAGTACATGCATAAGGCTTAAGAACAACTATACTTTATCAGGGTGACGTAAGGTCGTGATCCCCCGATTTCATTATGGAACATTCATTGACATCCTGCCTCACTTTAAAGGAATTAGCATATAAGGTGAGTGTAAGCAATAAATGACATCATATCATACATTTTAGAATCTCTATACTTTAACTCATCATCATCATTACAGAGCTCATAACATGTTTCTTATCTTATATAGCTATTCATAGACACAGGCCCTTAGCTTTCCGGAATATAGGAACTCATGAAGAGGAAGGAAAGTCATGCTATAGGATTCATGCCATTAGAAAGAAAGGACTAGCCTCACATACCTTGTCGTTTAATTAGTCTAGTGTTCGCTTGTTCTCCTTCAATGTCACGTTTCTACCTTCAAGAGAGAATTCGCACTAACGTTAGTTAATCGACTATAAGAACGCGCTACTATTTCTAGGGAAAATTGGGCAGAATTTCCTTTGTTTATTCTACTTTTCCCCCATTCTATATCAACTCCCAAACGCTCATAACAACATTCACAATATTGCAAACGACAATCATCATTGTATACATTTACCACAATTCACCATTTCTCTTCAATTTCTCCATATTTATGGTTATAGCTCATTATCGCGTTTTCTCACATATAATACCTATTCCATGGTCTAGATGTCATTTATAACGTATTCACAATCACAGCATACCAACATTCATTATTCATACCAACCACTATTCAACAATGACACTATTCACTAATTTATGACCCATCTTCTATGTCTTTTCACAATTCAAGTGTCTTAGCTTTCCAATACCCTAAACAACATGATATGGTCATGAAACTTACCTTAGATGATGGAGGAACAAGCCTTGAATGGAAATACTCTTCTAGCACCAAAACCCTATTTCACCTCTCTTGGGATTTCTTGGTTTGGATGACTTTCTCTTGGTTTCATACATTTGTTTTCATGGATTTGGTATTGTTGATCTTGGTTTTCCTTTGAATTTCCTGTGGATGAGTGATGGAGAATATTCTAGAGGGTTCTTGACTTGTGGAGAGTGGGAATGAAATGAAAATAAAATGAGAAAGGTCCCTTATATTAAATCACAAAGCTGGCCCGACCAAGTTATACGGACAACCATACGGTCCGTATATTTTTCACTGACCGTATGTTGGACCGTATGTTTGGTCCAATGAGCTATGCTATTCTAGACTGAATCTACGGCCTGGACATACGGTTCGTGAATTTTATACGGCTAGTATGTCTGGCCGTATAATGTCCAGTTGTCCGGAACTTGTTTTCGTCGACTCGTTTGATCTCCGATCCTTATGGGACTTTCTTAACACTTGTTTAACACCTCAATACCAATCTAAGGGACGTCATTACTCGTCTCCAAGACATCATTATGCCATCATTAAATCGTCGCTCGTAATCCTTACCCAACACGAAAAACATATCCTTTACTCTATTTACCAAACTTCTTCCTTTTAATCAATTGTCTTCGAATCTCGATTAAGATCATCAAATGTTATCTCCTATTTATCAACTCATCGTATACGTCATGCCCTTCGCTAGCTTATTCACTGTACACTAACGGGGAATTTTCCAAGGTGTAACACTATCGATCAACTCTTTATCACTTAAAGTTTCTAATTCTCATAAGTCATCATACAACTCGCTCGATTACCTCGGGGATCACGTCGCCTATCCCCGCAGGTCAAAATCATACTAACAGGGCTCAGGGAAGGGCCTACGGGGGAAAATGGGTCAAAAGTGCAATAACGACCAAATGGGTCGTTACATCATATACCAATTAAACAATTGTTCGTCCTCCAACGACAAGGAGAGGAACGGGGAAAAGTACCTAAGTTGGTAAACAACTGGGGATATCTGGTACGCATATCTTACTCGGTCTCTCATGTGGCCTCCTCAACAGGATGGTGCTTCCATTGCACCTTGACTGAAGCTATCTCTTTTGATCTCAACTTTCTTAATTGCCTATCCAAGATCGCGATAGGCTATTCCTCAGAAGACAGAATCTTATCAAGCAATATGGAGTCCCAACGAATGATATAAGAACCGTCAGAATGGTACCTCTTCAGCATGGAAACATGAAATACCAGATGAACACCTGACAGGTCAAGTGACAAAGCTAACTCATAAGCCACAGCACCCACACGATGGAGAATCTCAAATGGACCAATGTACCTCGAGATCAACTTGCCCTTCTTCCCAAATCGCATGACACCCTTCATGGGTGAAATCTTCAGAAAAACCTGCTCACCCTCCATAAACTCCAAATCTCGAACCTTCCGGTCTGCATACACATTTTGCCTACTCTGAGCTACCAGAAGCTTTTCCTGAATCGGCTTCACCTTGTCCAAAGATTCCTCAGAAAATCTGTACCCCAAGGTCTCACCTCAAAAGCATCAAACCACCCAAGAGGAGAACGACACCTGCTACCATATAAAGCCTCAAATGGCGCCATATCAATACTCGAATGGTAGCTATTGTTGTACGCGAACTCTGCCAATGGTAAGAATTAGTCCTAATGACCACCAAAATAAATAACGCAAGCCCTCAACATATCCTGAAATACTTGAATAGTCCTCTCGGACAGACCATCAGTCTGCGGATGAAACGCGGTGCTAAGATCTAACTGAGTACCCAACTCACTCTGCAAATACTTCTAGAAATGAAGAGTTAAACTGAGTACCTCGATCGAAAATAATAGAAACAGGAACCCCGTGTAATCGTAAAATCCCTCGGAAGTAAATCCTGGCCAACTTCACTGCATTATACGTAATCTGAACTAGAATGAAATGTGCAGATTTAGTCAACCCATACACAATGACCTAAACCTAATCATACTTGCCCAAGGAGTTCGGAAGACCCACAACAAAATCCATAAATCTGGTCAGAATAGTACAAGAGCAACTAAGTACATATGTCTAGAATATACAAGCCGAAAATAATAAATCTGTCTCAAGATATGAAATAAGACAGTAGGATAGAAGAATCTCCGGGTAGCAGATCGGAACATGGCTCACCCTGGAAACTCACCCACGAGGCCTGAAGGGGAATCTGTAACAACTCTGCACTCAGAAAAGAATGCAGCAAGGTAGCACCAGTACAAATAACAAGTACTGGTAGGCATCATAGGCCGACAACAATTAGTTCACATATATGAAGAAAGAAATCAAAAAATAGGCATATAAGCAGTTAAATACAATCACTAAGCACATCCACGTAAGACTTAGAGTAGTATGAACCACAGTGGATCTCAGTAGTCTACAGTCATAGCCTAAGCGGAAGCCTGTAGTCCTCGAATCCATCAAGTGTCTAGGTAAGTGATCAACAAGCACACAGCAACTCAAATGAATCATCAACCAAGGAATCAATGCGGAAACATACCATACAATAAAATAAATGCAACAACCAGAATCAGTGATACGAGGGGAGGTAATGTAAATGTAGGTGCGATGCAATGCAATGCACTGGCCAACTGTCTCATACCGTACACACATGCTACGGACGAAAACCTCGACGTCTCAATAGTTATGACCCATGGGGAACGCGTGAAGTCCATGTACCAATCACTCCGCACACAGCCCAGAGATGACTTCCACAGCACCAGCCACTCCGCACAAAGCCCAGAGATGGCTTACATATCAAAATTGTTCATAGTCACTCCGCATATAGGTGATTTTCATACATTCACTTTCTTATCATACGTTTCCATAATATTTTTCTATCAATTTCTCTATTGGAACCACACCACATTACCATGAGAAATGCAAGATGAAATGCATATATGAATGTCGAATTCAACAATAATCATTAAGGTGGATAAACATAACAACATCCGTAAATCCATACCAATACAAACTTATTCCTAAATCTGTGCAATGTCACGCCCAAAACAACTTCCCTTCGGACCGCGTAGGTAACATCAAATAATAAATGAAAGAGATGCCATATGAAATATAAATGTAGCAAACACCACAATAAGAAGCCTCGGATGTTTCACTTTATCTCTTATCATTTCTAATATCAAATCACAGTTCATACCAATGAATCAGGTAGAATGTGTATGAATGATATGCTTGATATCAATCTCAAGTTTAAATCATAATCAAATCTCATTCGTGCCTCTACATGGGCACACATCACAATAACAATACCGAATCCAATTCTTGCCTTTATCTATGATTATGTCAAAATAAGTGAGAGATGAACGTATCACAACCACAATATAGAAATAAGCAACAAGCCCAATACCACACATATGGTAACAAGCCAAATCACGATAAACGAGGCGACAAGCCCACAAGTCATCAACAATACCAACCTAAGAATATCCACCCAACTTCATACTCAAAGGCTTAACATGCTTTCTCCATCAATAACTAACTTTTACATATGTTTCGCTAATTGAAGCCTAACTGAAAGGTAAGCCGTAACCTACCTCGCTACCGAGCTGGTGCTACGAATAATCAGATCTGAGCCTTGCAATTTCGAAAATCCTCAAAGTCTAGCCATTAACGAAATCTAAGTTAGAAACGAGAAACAACGGTACCCGTATTGCTATACATTTGTTCGAATCAAAATAAACTAACGAAAAGAGGGAAATCGGGCCCACTAGGTTAAAATGGGTATTTCAAGGATAGAAAAGGTAACCCTACATTCGAGAAGTCCAACTCTAATCAACTTTTGACGAAACATATTCTCTTCGATTCGTTCATCCTTTAATCCTTCCAACACTCACCAAACATGAACTTAAACCCTCGTACACTCATGATGAACACATCTAATCTCATATAGCCTTGAAAATTACTCCGCTTTCCGAATCCATATAAACCAACTGTCCATAGTCACTCTGCACACAGCTTAGAGGTGACTTTCATACATTCACTTCATTATCATACGTTTCCATAATCTTTTTCCATCAATTTCTCCATTCAAACCACACCACATTACCATGATAAATGCAGGATGAAATGCATGCATGAATCGAATTCAACAATAATCATGAGCGTGAATAAACATAACAACATCCGTAAATCCACTACCAATACAAACTTATTCCCAAATCTGTGCAATGCCACGTCCGGAACAATTTCCCTTCGGACCGCGTAGGTAACATCAAATAATATATGGATAAGATGCCATATGACATAGACATGTAGCAAACACCATAATAAGAAGCCTCGGATGTTTCACTGTCTCTCTTATCATTGCTAATATCAAATCACAGTTCGTATCAATAAATGTGTATGAATGATCTTCATGATATCAATCTCAAGTGTAAATCATAATCAAATCTCATTTGTGCCTCCACATGGGCACACATCACAGTAACAATACCGAATACAGTTCTTGCCTTTATCTATGATAATGTCATAATAAGTGAGAGACGAACGTATCACAACCACAACATAGCAAATAAGCAACAAGCCCAACACCACACACATGGCGACAAGCCAAATCACAACAAACAAGGCGAAAAGCCCACAAGTCATCAATAATACCAACCTAAGCATATTGATCCCAGCTTCATATCTGAAGGCTTAACATGCTTTCTTTGTCAATAATTAACTTTTACATATACTTTGCTGACTGAAGTCTAACTGAAAGGTAAGCCATAACCTACCTCACTACCGAGCTGGTGCCACGAACAATCAAATCTGAGCCTTGCCCTTACGAAGAGCCTCTAAATACTCAAAGTCTATCCATTACCTAAATCTAAGTTAGAAACAGCAAACAACGGTACCCATATTGCTATACATTCATTCGAATCAAAATCAACTAAGCAAAAGAGGGAAATCGGGCCTACAAGGGTAAAATGGGTATTTTAATAATGGAATAGGTAACCCAACATTCAAGAAGTTCAATTCTACTCTCCAATTGCTAATTTAGCTCAAGTATTGATCAATTTCATCATTCAAAGCCAAACCTCCAAATTAGGCATAAACCCTAGCTTTTCCTTATTCAATTTCTTAACTCAAATGGAAGATTCAAGCCTATTGGTCTCTAGTTAATGAAATTCCATGCTTAGATTAGTAAAATCTATCAATTAATCTCACATTTGAAGCCTAAAATTCAAATAACAAAGTTAAGGTTAAGACTCATCATCTTCAATTAGTTTCTAAATTCCCACCATTGATTCAAGCTTAGGAAAGATAAATAATGGATAATCAGGTTAAAGAGACTTACCTCAAGCAGAATCCACTCAGAAACACTTCAAATCGCCCTTGAGACACTTTGGAGAAATAATTTTAGGAATGGGAAATGAAGGGTTTAACTTAGGCATTTAATGATTCTGGAACAGCGTCTTCCGCTCCGGCGGAAGACAGTCCACTGCCGCGCATCCGCCTCAGCAAAATTCCATCCGCTGGGGCGGATTCCCATTGAATCCTATACTTCCGCGCCCATGGACCAGGCCTCGCTGAGGCAGGTCCGCTGGGGCGCACCCAATCTCGCTTAGGCGAGACACTAGAATCCAGAATTTCCTAATTTTTCACCAAGTCCTTCCCAAATCTCGACAATCACCCGAGACCTCCCAGATATAAACCAAACATGTACACACACATAAAACGCGCTATGGACTCACTCGTGATCTCGAAATTTCCATCGGAGGTCTATTTTACCGGGTCAACACCCAAAGTCCAAAAACCAATTTTCCAACCAATAACCCAAAATGCTCCAGAGTGCCTCGGGAACTGAATTGAACATGCCACCAAGTTATAATCAACCCTCCGAACCTCACAGAATCGATAGATTTTCAAAAAAAATCATTTACCCAAAAGTCAACTATCAGTCAAAGATTTTTCAGTTTAAGGTTATAATTCTCATAACTCATCATAAAACTCGCCTGATTACTTCGGGAACAAGGTCGCCCATCCCTACGGGTCAAAATCATACTAACAAGGCTCGGGGAAGGCAAAAATGAGGGTAAATGGCTCAAAAGTGCAATAATGACCAAACAGGTCGTTACATGTATCTCAAATCACGATACATCTTAGTCGCACCCGGATGAATAGAATACTTGGAACTATGAGCCTCCTCTAATATCAAACGAATCAGACCATCCACACGAGAAATGCACACGTGTCCCTTGATCCTCAAGACCCCCTCATCATCAAGCACGGCCTCCTTGGCCTCACCAGTCAACATATTATCACAAATCTTATACAACTTAGCATCATCGAACTATTGTGCCCTGATCTGCTCCAAAAGAGACGACCTCACCTCAACACATGTTGAGACCCTGATCGGATCCAAAATATCTAGTTACACAAGACTGTTAGCCAGAGACTGAACCTTCATGGCTAAAGGACATTCCAAAGCAATCAGCCGAGCTAAATCGCCCATACTCACAGCCTTTCAGCTCAATCTATCAGCTACCATATTAGCTTTGTCGGATGGTATAGAATGGCGATATCATAATCCTTAAGCAGCTCCATCCACCTACGCTGTCTAAAATCGAGATCCCTCTAGTCGAACACATGTTGTAGAGTGTGGTGATCGGTGAATACCTCACAATGGACCCCATACAAGTAATGCCTCCAAATCTTCAAAGCGAAGACTACCGCTGCCAACTTCAATATCATAAGTAGGGTAGGTTTTCTCATGAATCTTCAACTGCCTAGAAACATAAGCACAACCTTGCCCTCTTGCATCAACACGGCGCCCAAACCAACACGTGACACATCACAATACACGGAGAAATCCTTACCCTTCTCGGTTAATTCAAAAATCAGGGTTGTAGTCAATAAGGTCATGAGCTTTAAGAAGCTCTCTTCACAAGCATCGGACCACTGGAAAGTTACCTCCCTTTAAGCCAATCGATTCAGGTGAGAAGCAACTGAAGCAAACCCTTTCACAAACTGACTGCAGTAACTCGCCAAACCCACAAAGCTACAAATCTCAGTCACTGATGTGGTCCTCGCCCAATCCCTAGTAGCCTCAATCTTTTTGGGATCAACCATAATCGCGTCCTTTGACACTATTTGGCCCAAGAATGCCACAGAATCAAGCCAAAACTCACACTTAGAAAACTTTGCATAAAGTTTCTTTTACTTCAACAAACCAAGAACAATCCTCAAATGACGTTCATTCTCTTCCTTGCTTCGCGATTATACCAAAATATTATCAATGAAGACTATGACAAAAGAATCTAGGTATGGCTTGAAAATGCCATTCATTAAATCCATAAAAGCTACTGGAGCATTCGTAAGCTCGAAAGACATAACAAGGAACTCGTCATGACCATAACGAGTCCTAAAGGCCATCTTCGGAATATGCTCGGCCCGAATCTTCAGATGGTGATAGCTTGACCACAAATTAATCTTATAGAACACTGAAGCACCCTAAAGGTGGTCGAACAAGTCATCAATACGGGGAATAGGATACTTATTTCGAATGGTGACCTTGTTTAATGGCGGTAATCAATACACATCTGCATCGACCTATCTTTCTTTTTCACAAAAAGCATAGGAGCACCACAAGGGGAGATACTTGGTCTGATGAAACTGCGTCCAAGAGAGTGGAAGCGACCCAACGGCCCGACAATTAGCGAAGGACCTCCACCAAGTCTTCGCGTCCTCATGCAACTGGTAGGAATGAGGAAAATTTGTACCCATATTGTTATTCATTCGTTCAAATCAAAACCAACTAAGGGAAAGAGGGAAATCGGACCCACGAGAGCAAAACGGGTATTTCAAAGATGGAATTGGTACCCTAATGTTATAGAATTTCAATACTACTCTTCAATTGCTAATTTTAGCTCAATTATTGATCAATTTCATCATTCAGGGCAAAACCCCCAAATTAGGAATAAACCCTAGTTTTCCATATCCAATTTCGCAACTCAAATTAAAGATTCAAGCCAATTGATTTGTAAAGACCCATCTGGTCGTTATTGCATTTCTGACACTTTTGACCTGAGGGGACCATTGACACGCTTCTGGAGGTGTTTAGATTTGATTCGAGTGATTTCTTGTGACATTTTGGCTTAAAGCAAAAAAGAGTTGACTCAAAGTTGACTTTTGAGTAAACGGACCTTTTTCAGGAATCTGTCCACTCCGAGAGGTCCATATGGTCTTTTAGAACTTGTGTGTATATCTGGTTCGGTTCCCAATGCACTCGGGTGCATTATGGAAGTTAGGTCGAGAAATTAGAATCTAGGTATCGGATGTTGACTCGGTCAACGAGACCTCCGTTGGGAATTTCAAGGCCACGAGTACGTTCGTAGCGTGTTTTTATGTATGTCTGTGTATCTGGTTTGTGAGTAGATGGCCTTGGGAGTTAGTCGAAAATTCGGGTTGAGTTGTGAAAATAGGAATAGTTTTCTGGTGCTCGCTTTGGCAGCACCAATACCGCGACAGCAGTACCGCTATAGCAGTTACCCTACTGCTGAAGCTGCCCGTTCCATTTAGGCATGACCGCTGTAGCGGTCAAGGAACCGCTGGGGCGGCGCTGCTGAAGTGAACGGAGTGACTGCGGAAGCGATGATCGGGCAGTTAATGATATAAAACCCCAAGTCTTTTCATTCATTTATTATTTTGAAAGTGGTTCATATGGGGAGAAATTCTAGAGGATTCTTGGAGAAGATTCTTAGTGGTAAGTCCTTCTAATCTCCTTGTTAATTCATTATTCCTAATCATCTTAGAATCATTTTTCCTTGTTAGTTCATTAAGTGATGAAGATTAAAGTGGGTTTAATGAATGTTCTATCTAGGCTTCTAAGACAAAATTGATTGGGTTTATGCTAGATTATGATGTGTCTAAGGTTGTTAATCATGTACCTTCCATTATCAATATTGAATTCTTGAATTTAAGAGTTAGTACCCAAAATTGGGGTTTTGCTTGGATTTCGAAATTGGATGAATCCTTGAGTTAATTTAGCAATTGGTTGATAGGTTTCGATCATCTAGTGTTTAATTGGATAATTTACCCCCGAATTTCCCGTTTTGACCTTGTGGGCCCCGTTTCCCAAATTCTAGGGTTGGTTTTTGACCTAATTTGAATGATAGAAATATAGGTATTAATCTTCATGATTTCTAATCTAAATCTCAAATATGCTTATACTTTCTTGATTTCAAGGCTCTGCGAAATGTAAAGGCTAAGGAGTGATTGTTGGTGTTATTGTTGTTCGGCCATCCAGGTAGGTTATGGCTTACCCTATGGTGAGACTTCATTTAGCGAAGCATATATTTAGATGATATTTTCGGAGACAGCATGTAAATGTTTGGGTATGAAGTTGGGTTGGATTTTGTCTTAGGTTGGGCCATGTTGTGTGATTGGGGCTAGTCACCCCGTTGTGTTGTGACTTGATTGCTCTATTGTTATTGGCTTGTTGTCGTGTGGTAATAGTAGATATTGGAGACTATTGATCTATCTTGTTCATGATATTGTGGTACCTCACTTGTTGATGTTTGATATGAGGATAGTATTCCATATGACTTGTGTAGTCTTTCATGATATTGTTGGCGTATCCATGCTTGGTACTTGCGATATTGATCTTATTCTTGATGTTGTCTCATAAATTGCACGCATTCTCATCCTTCATGATATACTGTTGATACATTGATAATACTTGAGGAAACACTGTGATGAGCTGGGCTCAGTTTGGATGAGAGTGACGTGAGAGTCTGATATCCGATGGTTGTCCCAGAATTGTGTATTGAGTGGTAGCGGTTGCCGAGGTTTGTGTCGAAGCGGTGAGGTACATGGACTTCGCAGGTCCCCCAAGGGTTGTGCTAATGAAAATCCTCCGTGGGCAAAGATCCGGAGTCTCTTCTGTCTGTTGGGCAAAGATCCAGGACGAGTAGTACTTAGACTTCGCAAGTCACCCTGGGTTGTGCTACCGAGACGTCGATACTTCCGTTCGGAGTACATGTGTACACAGCATTGCATGCATTCATACATCATTGCATTGCATTGCATTATGGCTTATATTGTGATGATCTGGTGATTACTAGTGTTGGTTGGATTCGAATTGGATATATTGAGACTTGGCACACTTGAGTTTAGATGCTACAACATAGGTGATAGCGTGTACTTGGTTCTGACTTGTGTTTGACTTATACCTGTTGATTTATCTGCTTATCTTGCTTTATTATCTAAATTATGTTAGCTATACTTAGTCGGCCTATGATACCTACCAGTACTGTGGTTTTGTACGGACCTGCACTAGCTGCATTCTTTTATGAATGCAGAATTTTAGGTTGGACCTACTTCTGTCTCTCGTGGCTGATAGTCGCTATCAGTACTGCTTAGAGTCTACAGAGTGAGCACAAGACGTTCGCTGCCTTGAAGACTCCTCTTATTTATGTCTTACTTTCCATTCTGAGACATATTCAAACTTGATGTATTATTATATTTCAGACTTGTATATTTCTACTTAGATGCTCTTGTATGGATTAGAACCAGACCTTGGGTGTATTTTCTTATTTCCGTACTTGTTCTATATTACTATCGTTAGACTTATGTGATTTATTTCTTCCGCTTATTTAAGTAATTCTTAGTGTTTTTACTATTGTTGGGTTGAGGGTTCACCTACTAAAGTGGGAAAGGTAGGTGCCCATGCGACTTAGTTGAATTGGGTCGTGACATGGTTACTAATGGATGAAATTTCATGCTTAGATTAGTCAAATCCATCAATTAATCTCACATTCAAAGCCTAAAAAACAAATAATAAATTTAAGGTTGAAACTATCTTCCACAACTAGCTTTCTAGATTTCCATCATAGATTTCAAGCTTAGAAAGGTAATAATGGATAACAAGATGGAAGAGACCTACCCCAAGAAGAATCCACTCAGAAACACTTCAAATCGCCCTTGAATCACTTTGCAGAATAATTTTGGGAATGGGAAATGAAGGGTTTAGTTTTGGCATTTAATGATTCCGGAACAGCATCTTCTGCTCCAGCGAAAGTGGTCCCGCTGCCGCGCATTCATCTTGGCGGAGTACCATCTGTTGGGGCGGATTTCAATACAATCTCAAGACTTCCACACCAACGTCCAAAGCCACGCTGAGGTGGGTCCGCCCCAATCTCGCTGGGGCGAGACACTAGTAACCAGTGAAATTCTAATTTTTCACCAAGTTCACCCCAAATCCCGACATACACCCAAGACCTCCCACATACAAACCAAATATGCACATATACATTAAAACACGATATGGACTCACTCGTGGTCTTGGAATTCCCATCAGACGTCTATTTGACCAGGTCAACCCCCAACGGCCAAAATTAATTTTCTAACCAATAGCTCAAAACGCTCTGTGTGCCTCGGGAACCAAACTGAACATCCCGCCATGTCATATTCGACCCTCCGAACCTCACGAAATCGACGAATTTTTTAAAAAGTTCTGTTTATCCAAAAGTCTACTACGATCAACGATTTTTCACTTAAAGGTTCTAATTCTCATAAGTCAGCATACAACTCGCCCGATTACCTTAGGGATGGTGTCAGCCATCTCCGTGGGTTAAAATCCTACTAACAGGGCTCGAGGAAGGGTCAACGAAGGCAAAATGGGTGAAAAGTGCAATAACAACCAAACGGTTCGTACACATATATATATGTGTTGAAATTGATTTGGGATGAGTGTCTCACTTTGTTTGCTCAAGATCATCCCCTATTCTCCCTTTTCCCTCTTATTTGGTGTGTTGTGCAGAAGATATACACGAGGTATACAAGATATATATACCCCTTATGTACCTCAGTATATATTGAATTGTATATCGTATACCGTTGGCATATCATAATATTGCTTGCGAGCTGAAACTATTATCCAATGAGTGAGGCTTATCTCATTAATGCCATTTGTTTAGTAGTTGATTTGGGCCTTTCCCTGCTTATTCATATGTTTTGTCTTCGTTTGAGCCTTTTTCCTGAATTTTCCTTTGCTGGGTTATATTAAGATATTGGGCCTGTTTTCCTTTATCAATTATGTCTTGGGCCTTCACCATGTTGTTTTGTTTAGTGAAGTATATGAAATTGTGCTTTGATAAATAGGATATATGTTTAGATTACATTTGAGAACTAATTCGTGCTTAAATAGTTTGCTAAGTGGAGACACTAACCATATTTTTCCTTTTCCCCTTTCCCCTTTTGCATGGAACTCATCTGACGTGGGTCATTCAGGCCAAATACGCACAAGCCACGGGCCCAACATTCCTTTTTCCTTCTATCGAGTCCGAGTGGAACATTTGAAGGCCCAACTATGGGTGAAAATAGTTAACTTGTGGGCTCGGTAGGCCCACCAGCCTCACTTTCTCCTTTTATTTTTCTGTTGGTGTATTTAATGTATATAAATTGTATGAATATTTGTAAATATTGAAACCCTATTGGTTATGACTTAGAAAAATAGGTTGATGATACGTACATCATTTAGAATGGATAGGAGCCTAGTTATTATTTTCAAACTTAGATCCGACAAAAGATAAATGATTACATCTTCTCAAAAGTTGACAAGAAATAATCTTTTGCAAGTCTTTCTATAAACCAAAAATTGAAAATCAGTGGAGTATACATTTTAAGAAAAAATGGAACTTTTTTTTAAACTTAAGGATTTGCAAACATGACATCTTTGAAATGGAACTCAAATGATTTCAAGTTAGATTTATAAAGATTTTGGGCCAGGCCCACTATAAGTTGAAACAAACAAGAAGAACTATACTTGGGCCTTAGTTTGAGGAAAAGGTTCAAAATGGATTAGGGCTGACCTTCATTGTAATAATCACATTTGCCAAAACATTGTGGGCTTATGTATATCAATGGCACATTTTTTAAATGACATACACTTGGAGTCTTTTGATAAAACTTGTAAGAATAAGAGGACATAACGTTGGGACCAGATTAAGTGAAACTCTACTTAAGAGAAATCTTGTGTATTTTGGTCTGGAAATGAAGTGGCCACTTTAATTTTATATCCATTTTCCAAAAGGAACTCAACTCTTTTTTGTCAAAAACAAAAAAGGGATTTTTGCCAAATATTTCAAAATGATATGCCATGACAAGATATACAAGATTTTAAACTACTTTAGGCAAATAATTACAAATCACACAATGAAGCCCGAAGGTCAACCATATTCTACGGATTCTTAATATCGGGGTGTCTTAACGTCTTTCCCCGGGAATCACCAGAACCTTTACCTTGAACTAAGTTTTTTAAAGCATTTTTCTCTTGTTTTTGTTTGAATAAACCCTTTAACTTGGTTTTTCTAATTTCCCTTATAAATTAGGTGGCGACTCTAAAAAACAATAAATCCAAAAGTGTCCACAAATTCAAAGTAGCTTTTATGCCTCGGGTAAAAGTGACCGTAACAATCCTCCTTCAAGATGAAGTCAATGAAAGACCTAGATGGGTTCCTTGTCATGATGCTCTTGGAAGATTTGAAGACTACATGAACATGAACTAAAATTTTACAACCTATGACTTTATATGCCTAATTCTATTATCAAAACACAAAAAGATAATCCGCATGTACAATTATTTCATGCAATTGTAAAATCGTGAGTTCTGTTCTCCAGCTGTAACAATACTTGTCACACCATTTACAATTGAAGCAAACTCCTATTGGGATACTTGACTCTCTACCTTGAAACAAAAAGGAAGGATAAAACCTGAATAGGGAAGATAGAAGAGGATACATCAGTCACCAAAATAGATAAATTTTGACAAACAACGGAGAAATGAAGGGCAGAAATAAAGAGAAAAAATACAATAAGAGAATCGCAAATTCCATGGGAGAGAAAAGTAGATTTTGGTGTGTATACTCACAATCCGAGGGAAGCTGGTCGATAAGCATCCAAGAGGAGTGCAGCTAATGTGGTGGCTGTTGAATTTTTAGTTTGGACACGTTGAATTAGATATCAAAATGTCCAAAATGCCCTTAGATATGAATTTAATGTCATTAAGCTACA
This sequence comes from Lycium barbarum, assembly GCF_019175385.1. Lineage (NCBI taxonomy): Eukaryota > Viridiplantae > Streptophyta > Magnoliopsida > Solanales > Solanaceae > Lycium > Lycium barbarum. The sequence goes on along the minus strand of NC_083344.1, from coordinate 15,328,432 downwards.
TGTAGTTATAAATTTAGAATGTGTTTGTGTCACGACCCAACCGGAGGGCCATGACGGGCACCCGGAGCTAACCTACCGAGCACTACATACATACATCTCTTAGTCATACCTGAGTGGGCAATCATGCTTACTCATAAATATCATAAACTGTAGGGAACACAAGCCCAAAAGATAATATGTAACAAAATAATCATATACTGAAGGGAAGAAGGATAAGAATCAACCTGGCATTTCTGACTTTCCAATGAGAATCTAGCATCTATGTCTCTCTATACGCTCATGTGTTTAGCTACATCTATGTATAATACTTATCTACATCTATGTACAATACTATGTCTCTAACTTACTTATCATCCTTGTGCTAAATGCCCAACTGATCAGTGGTAACTGTCCGACCGGCCGTAGCACGGTGGTAACTGCCCATCCGATTATCGCTGATAGTAGAGCGCAACTGCCCGACTGATCAGTGGTAAATGCCCAACTGGCCGTAGCTCGGTGGTAATAACTGCCCAACCAGCCATAGCATGGTGGTAAATACATATTTTCCCAACCGGCCGTAGCTCGGTGGTAATAACTGCCCAACTGGTTGCATACCAGTGGTAAATATGAATGCATGTGCTGCGGAACGTGCAGCCCGATCAAAATATGAATACATATGCTGCGGAACATGCAGCACTATCCAAATATCCTTTATAGGTACCCTTTATATAATATCCTCTATAGGTACCTTTTATATACTTCTATTATTCACTCTTTATCTATTAGCTTCTGTGTAACCCTTGGTCTCGTTAACGTACTTCTAAATCATAAGGTGAGACCAACATCAACAACATTGTAAGAACATCAAGAATGTAAGCTTCTAGCATTTCTATGAGAGGAATCATTATGGACATCATTTGTGAAAGTTCATAAAAATAGAATCATGTCTTAAGAAAGAAAGGGACAGCCTTAACATACCTTGTCGTCTCCTTTACTACTTAACGTTTATCCTCCCAAACTTGTAAATCTACATTCAAGATGATTCGTACCAAGGTTAAGTCGTTGAAACGCTTATAAGATCAAACTACTTTAATTGGTATGCTAACAAAAATCGGACAGCATTTCCCCTATATCAGCTACTTCCTCCAATTTCCAAAACAGCTCCTAAACATCAATAACAACATCAACAACAACATAATCAAGATACTACATGACAAACATATACAAATCCATCCGAAACTTCCTTCGAAAATCAGTATGTAGGCCAACAACATCAACATATCAAATTACGACATTTATGCTATGTTTTCCTTTACTTAAGCTATTAAAATCCTCCAAAAATAACTCAATATCAAAGTCAAGATGAAGAACATACCTTATACTTAAAGAAATTCAACTCACATAACTTTCTTCAAGACCAGACTCACCACAACATTAATTAGAAGCAAGAACAATCATTTTTCACGGATTAGTTTAGTGTAATCTTGTTGAATGCTTGATCAATTGGGCTATATGTGCTTAAAGGATGTGTTGAGAGGTTTCTAGAGCTCTTGGAAGTATATAAAGATGAAAAATGGGGTTGATGGGGTATTTATATCCCTTTAAAGTTGGTTCCACTGACTCCAAGATTGGCCTTCGCATTCGCGAGGCCTTTGGCTCGCGTTCCCGGAGAAGCCTCTGGCAGCTCATCTTGAAACACCCACAACTTTCTATTCCGATGTCGTATCGACGAACGGTTTGTTTCATTGGAAACTAGAATAAATGAACTTCAATTTACATAGTTTATAGATTCAATAACTCTTCATTACCTCTGTCAAGTTGGGCCAGAATTCCCTGTCCAACATTCTGCTAAGTTTTTCCCAAAATTTTGACAAACTTAATTTCTTCGATTCTTTGATCCCGAAAATTTTAGACACTTCTTAGCACTTGTTAAAAGTATTCCTTAACCTTATAAGGGTTCCATGACCTCTTCGAGCTTACGTTATTTTACTTACAATGCAAACGACGCCAAACATTTTTGAGGTGTAACAGTTTGTGTGTAATAAGGTAGTTTTTTCAATTAACTTGTATCAGCAAAAACAAAAATAGAGTCAAGTGTATATATATATATATATATATATATATATATATATATATATATATATATATATATATATATTATTTTTATTTCTTATTTCAGCAAAAATACTCATTTTTTATATATATTCCCAGTTCCAAGATTTGAATGTCTTAGATGGTAATAACCTCTTGGATTTATTAAAAAGACTATCAAGGATCCAGAGCTTAGGTCTTAGATTATTGATATAGATTATTGATAAGATTAATGAAGCACCTGAAAAACCAGAAATTCAAACTGGTACAATTCAAGAATCTTCAAGACCATATACCACCATGTCAGAAGTTAAATGTAACGACCCGTTTGGTCGTTATAGTCCTTTCGGCATTTTCGTCTGTTCTCGAGTATTGATTAGCTCACTTTTATCCCGAGGGAACCGTTGGCACGCTTCCTGAGGTGTCTAGACCGGATTCGGGCAACTTTTGTGAAATATAGGCTTTAAATGAAAAATAGTTGACCCAAAGTTGACTTTCGGGAAAACGAACCTTTTCCAAAATTTTGTCGATTCCGAGAGGTCCGGATGGTCGTTTAGAACTTGTGTGTGTATTTGGTTCAGTTCCCAATGCACTCGGATGCATTTCGGGACTTGGGTTGGGAAATTAGAATTAAGCCATCGGAGGTTGACTCGGTCAACGAGGCCTCCGTTGGAAATTCTGAGGCCACGAGCGCGTTCGTAGAGTATTTTTGTATAGGTCTGTATGTATGGTTTGTGAGCAGATGGCCTCGGGAATGGCCCGGGATTTCGATTGAAGACTTAGAAAAATCGGGAGATTATGGTACCTAGCGCTGATGGGTCAGGTAATTTCACTAAGTGTGATTTAAATAAGCCTTAGACCCTCATTATTTCCCATTTCGAAATTAGAGCTTTGGGGAACAGTTCTTGGAGATATTTTGGAGGCATTCTTGGAGGTAAATCATGCCTAATCCTTTACTCTTCCTTGATCACAATCATCTTAGAGTTCCCCTCTTCCCTTTAATAATCCCTTACTGATGGAATTTGAAGGGAAGATTTGATGAACTTTTCCGTAGGCTCATGTATGAGGAAATTGATGATGTTCATGTTATAATTTGACTAATATAAGCTTATTAAGCATATATCTTCCACTTCTAGCGTTGAATTTCGGAATCAAAGACTTAGGTTTATACCCAAATTGGGGGTTTTGCTTGAAATCAGAAATTAGGCCAATCTTTGAGTTAAATCAGCAATTAGTGGTTGGGTTATGATCACCTAGTGCTTAATTTGATGTTTTGCTTCCTAATTTCCCGTTTTGCCCTTGTGGGGCCGTTTCCCCAATTTCTAGGGTTGAAATTGACCTAAAATGAATAGTAGCAATATTAGTATCATTCTTCATGATTTCTAATCTAGATTTCGATTATGCTTAGACTACTTTGGTTATGAGGTTCAACGAAAGGGCAAGACAAAGGAGTGAGTTGTTGGTGTTGCGGTTCGGCCATCCAAGTAGGTTATGGCTTACCTTTGGTGACTTCGTATAGCGAAGCGCATATTTAGATTATATTTTCGGAGACAACATGTGAACCTTCAGGTATGAAGTCGGGTTGGATATTGCCTTATGTTGGGCCCTGTTGTGTGTTGGGCTTAGCTACCCCGTTACGTGTGATTTGATTGTTCTAATGTGTCGGCTTGATGCCATGAGTCGTTGGTAGATATTGGATTTTGTTTTATCATGTTGATTATGATATAGTTGGCATACCCATTATTGGTATTTGTACTTGGATATATTGTTGGAGTACCCACTATTGGTACTTGTGATTTGGTTATATTATTGGCATACCCACTATTGGTACTTGTGATTCGGTTATATTATTGGCATACCCACTGTTGGTATTTGTGATTCGATTATATTATTGGCATACCCACCGTGGTATTTGTGATTTGGATATATTGTTGGCGTACCCATTGTTGATACTTGTGAGGTTAAGCATAATTGTTGATATGATTCATGCATTGCATGCACTCTCATTTTCATGATACACTGTTGAGATATTGATGATATTTGATGAAACACTTGATGAGCTAGGCTCAGTTTTACTTGAGTGACGTGAGAGGCCGATGTTCGATGTTCATCTCAGAATCGTTGATTGGGTGAAATTGATATTTGAGAGAACTCTTTTACTTGAGTGACGTGAGAGTCCGATATCCTATGTTCATCCCGGAATCGTTGATTGCATGGCCGATATCCGACGTTATTTTCGAAATCGTTGTTAGTGCATAGTCTCGGTGGGTCTCCCAGGGTGGTGCCGGTAAGAACCCCCCGTGGGCAAAGATCCGGGGTCCCGTTTGTCTGTTGGTAAATTTCCAGGACGGGTGGTACTTAGACTTCACGAGTCACGCTGGGTTGTGCTATCGAGACGTCGATATTTCTGTCCGGAGTACATGTGTACACCGCATTTGCATGGCATTGCATTGCATTCATACCGTTATTACATTGCATTGCATTGCATTATGACTTGGTTTGAGATGTTGGTGTTATATTGTGATGTTGGATTGGATTGGATATATTCAAACTTGACACATTTGGGATTAGACGCTTTACATTGGTGATGACAGATAATTGGGATTGGGTTTATTGTCTTATACTTGCTGGTTTATTTGCTTACTTGCTTTATTATCTGAATTGTGTCAGCTATGATTAGTCGGTCGATGATGCCTACCAGTACTATTGTTTGTACTGACCTGCACTTGCTGCATTATTTTATGAATGCAGAGTATCAGGTCGGATCCACTTCTGTGACGCGTGCCTGATCGTCGTTTCAGCTCTATTCTCGAGTTCCAGGGTGAGCATGGTCGCCCGCCGCCTTTAAGACTTTCTTATCTTATGTCCTATTTTATTCAGAGACATAGACATTTATGTATTAGTATTTCAGATTGTATTATTTCTCTATAGATGCTCTTGTATTATTCAGACTAGACCCTGGGGGTGTTTATTGTTATTCCGCACTTTCTACTACTTATAGATATATATATCGTGAGACTTACGTATTTGTTCAATTCTGCTGCTTAATTTCATTCTTTATGTATTTATTCATTGTTGGGTTGAGAGTTCGCTTACCGAGGTAGGAAGGTAAGTGCCTGGACGACTTAGGCAAAATAGGTCGTGACATTAAAAAACTTCTTGGGCAAAGGAGAAATATCATCAGTACTCATACCACAACTCAAGATTTGGAAAAAAAGATTCATAATCTCAAAAAGGAGATTTTCACTCTCAAAAAGCATAATATTATTGTAGATGAAAGGATTTCTCGAATCAAGGAATAAGGAAAACAAATGGTCGAACCAATTTAGGAACCTACTGAAATTGCAAATGCAATGAAAGGTACCAGCAATAACGAACATGGAGAATTTCTCAAAACATTAGAGATTATTACTTCTCAAAAGTTTTTTTAATAAAAGTCACTCTTTTAATTGATTATAATTTCAAAAAAGAATTTACTGCTCTAGTTGATAGTGGAGTTGATTTAAGCTATATTCAAGAAGGATTAATTCCGTGAAAATATTTTCATAAAACTACCCAGAGTCTTCGATCTGCTAATGGGCAGAAAATGGGAATCACTTTTAAATTACCAAAAGCTTATATTTGTCAAAACAAAGTTTGTATACCAGAAACTTTTGTATTGGTAAAAGATATTTTCAATTAAATTATTCTAGGAAACCCATTTTTTCAAAAAATATTTCCTATTCGAAAATGGGATAATAGAGGCATTAGATGAACCTTTGAAAATCAAGCAATAGAATTTCAGTTTATAACTGAACCATTTTCGAGGATTTTGAATGAAATCAAAGACAGGTTGATAAATAAACATCAACAAGTCAATTTCCTTAAACATGAAATTTATACGCTCAACATTGAGGAAATTTTACAAAATCCTAAATTACAGCACAAAATAGATTTTATAAAAAATCAGTTTTCATTACAATTTGTAGTGATCATCCTAATGCATTTTGGAATAGGAAAAAACATATTGTTACTCTTCCATATGAAGAAACTTTTTCTGAAGGAAATATTCCTACAAAAGCAAGGTCATATCAAATGAATTCTAAGTATTTAGAATTATGTAAAAAAGAAATTTTCTCTTGCAAAAAAGGATCTTATAAGATCTTCAAAATCTCCATGGTCATGCACAGCATTTTATGTTAATAAACATGCTGAACAGGAACGTGGAGTTCCTAGATTAGCTATAAATTATAAACCTCTTAATAAAGTTTTGAAATGGATTCGATATCTAATTCCAAACAAAAATGATTTATTAGACAGGCTTCATAATGCCCTAATATTTCCAAAATTTGATTTGAAATCTGGATATTGGCAAATTCAAATTGCCAAAGCAGATAAATACAAAACTGCTTTTAATGTCCCCATAGGTCAATTCGAATAGAATGTTATGCCATTTGGATTAAAAAATGCCCCTTCAGAATTTCAAAAAATTATGAATGATATTTTTATGCCCTATAGCAATTTTATCATTGTTTATATAGATGATATCTTAGTATTTTCAAATACTATAGAAATGCATTTTAAACATCTTGATATATTCAAGAAAATTATTATTCAAAATGAGTTGGTCATATCTAAGCCAAAAATGTCTCTTTTTCAAATAAAGGTCAGATTTTTGGGATATAATATTGAGAAGGCAAAAATCATTCCTATTAATAGAAGCATTGAATTTGCTTCTAAATTTCCTGATATTATTACTGATAAAACCCAGCTTCAAAGATTTCTTGGAAGTTTAAATTATATTTCTCCATTTTATAAAATTTTGACAAAAGACACATCTATTTTATATGATAGATTGAAAAAAATTCCAAAACCTTGAACTGATGGTCATACCCTAACAGTTCGCAAAATCAAGGAAAAAGTTAATAACCCTCCTTGTCTTACTTTAGCCAATCCTAGTTGGCAAAAGATTATTAAAACAGATGCTTCTGATATTGGCTATGGAGGAATATTGAAACAATATTCTCCAGATGATAAACAGGAGTATTTAGTCCAATTTTATTCTAGTAAATGGAATAACAGCCAGAAAAATTATGCAACTGTGGCTAAAGAAATCCTTGTTATAGTAAAATGTGTTCTTAAATTTCAAGGAGATTTATATAATCAAAAGTTTTTAATAAAAACTGACTGTCACGCAGCCAGATTTATGTTTAATAAAGATTGTAAGCATGATGTTTCTAAACAAATGTTTGCAAGATGTCAGGCATTATTAGCCCCATTTGATTTTGAAATTCATTATAAAAAAGTGTCAGACAATAGTCTCCCTGATTTTCTCACAAGAGAGTATTTGAGTTCATAACTCTTCTTTATTCAATCTGCAAGATGAGACCGCAGTTACAACCCCTCTCTTATAGAGGACGGGGAGCCGAGGAACTAATAAAGGAACAGGCAGAGGCACTGTCCTTGCCCAAATGGGCAACCAAAGGCTCATAGCTGCCAATATTGCAGGATCTTCCAGTAATAACAAGGAAGATATCACATATCAACAATATTTTGATTTTATAAAATCCCAGAAAAAGAAGGATAATATGCCACCTTCGTATTCTGATGCCCTCATTGAAAATAATAATGAGGACTAGGGCTGGGCATAAATACCGAAAACTGAAAAATCGGAATGAACCGAATTAATTTGATTTTTTCGGTGTTCGTTTTTTTGGGTTTTCGGTTCGATTTCGGTTTCGGTTTTCAGAAATTTCGATGTTCGGTTCGGTGTTCGGGGTTTAGAGTTCGGTTTTTCGATTTTTCCGATTTTTGGTTTAAACCGAAATTTTATATATTATGCAAAAAATATTAAATGGCTACTGGTTTGGTGCTACCTGGTAATTTTGGCTACTGGTTTGGTGCTACCAAACATAAAAATGGCTACTGATTTACCATTGAATTTTTGTTTATGATTCAATGTTCATAGGAAAGGGCAAAACATACAATTGGTTTTTTTGCATGTTCATCCACTGGACTAAGCTAAGACCGGGCAGACCTTGAGGATCCGTCATGCATATCAAAAAAACTGAATTGAAAAAATCGAAACCGAACCGAACCAAACCAAACTTCAAAAAACCAAAATCGAAAGAACCGAACCGAACTAGTTGGGTTCGGTGTTCAGTGTCCACCTTCAAAACACCCAAACCGAAATAACCGAACTGAAGTTTGAAAAAATCGAACCCGAACGCCCACCCCTAATGAGGACACAGACTCATATGATAAAAATGAGCATAAAGAGTTAATAATTCTCCTTGAAAATGAAGACCTTCGATGGAAGGATGAACCTTGGGAAATAATGCAAAGGTATTTTGATACAGCGTCATACACTAATTATACTTATAAGTACAGAATGAATTATGAGTTGATTCTTTCCTCTATAAGGTCAGCAGAATTTCAACATTTTTACCCTGCTAATAGCAAAAAAGTTTATAAATTTTCAAAAATTATTATAAAAAAGGTTTTTTCTCCAACAGAATGGGGAATAAGTACTCTCAAGGAAAAGGATTATACCCATCCTGAGCAGAAAATCCCTGTAAAATTTAATTATTGGGATTATATTGAAGGCTTTAATAAAGTCCTTTTATATGAAAACAATAATAGAAAACATTCATGGTTTATTAAAATATGTGCCAATGTTTATAAACAAGGCATTCCAAATCGGTTTTGTCAATGGTGGATTCATTATGGTCCAACCGTCCAAATTTTACCTGAGCCCTTCAAAAGCTTATATACTTAATGGGTTGAAGTTTCTCCCAAGATAATAGACTTGGAAATAAATAATACATTCTTTGAAGGAATTGCTAATATGTATTTCTTCATTGAATTTCCTATCCCATGGATTATGAAATGGTTTGTGGAAGTGGGTTACACTCCGCAAAATATACCTTGTCTTAACAGAATTTTTATACAAAATTCTGGAAAAAATTAATTAAAAAATCTACTGATGGCACCATCCCTGGCCAAGAGTTAATAGACCAAATTGAAGCCACTATAGCCAGCTATAGAGACTCAATCAATTCCAGATAGCAGAGGAAAATTCCCTGTCCTTTCCAGCACATCGCCAGAAGGATTCAAATGAAAAAAGGAGTCATATCTCAAGAAGAAATTATAGCAGCATACATGGAGGAATTAAAAAAGGATTTAATAAAAAATCGAGATATTGAAATCCCTTTAGATATATCCATGGCATCAGTTGGTAATACCACAGATAATGAAAATGATGATGCAGATGCAGATCAAGCATGCTTAGTAGGATAATCTCAAAGTCCTGATAATACTGAGGATTTTCAACAATTCATGGCCCAATTCAAAAGCCAGCAGGAAGAATCTTCCAGCTCAGCAAAAGATCGAGGAAAATAAAAAATGAAGTGATAAGTCGACCCCACCACAAGAATCTGCTTTTATAAAGCATATCTTTAATAAAGAAAAGTATTTTATTTTTTTAATTATTGTACTTTTACTTTTTAAAGTTGTAACTTTTTCTTGTCGGTCATTCTTATCTTTTAATTTTGTCTTTTTTATGTTGATCCATTATAAAAAGATCATTTGGTTGAAGAAAGATGGCAAGTTAAAAAAAAAACCCTTCTCTCTCTTGTGAAAACACTCTCTAAATAAAAATTTGTTGTTTGATATACATCCATCTCTGCTGAACACAACATTCATAAATTAGATAATTTTATTCATATTTCCTTCAGAAAAAGTTTCTTCATATGGAAGAGTAACAATATGTTTTTTCCTATCCCAAAATGTATTAGGATGATCACTACAAATTTGTAATGAAAACTGATTTTTTATAAAATCTATTTTTGCTATGATTTAGGATTTTGTAAAATTTCCTCAATGTTGAGAGTATAAATTTCATGTTTAAGAAAATTGTCTTGTTGATGTTTATTTATCAACTTGTCTTTGATTTCATTCAAAATACTCGAAAATGGTTCAGTTATAAACTGAAATTTTATTGCTTGATTTTCAAAGGTTCCTATAATGTGTTTATTATCCCATTTTTGAATAGAAAATATTTTTTGAAAAAATTGGGGTTCCTAGAATAATTTGATTGAAAATATCTTTTACCAATACAAAAGTTTCTGGTAAACAAATTTTGTTTTGGCAAATATAAGCTTTTGGTAATTTAAAAGTAATTCCCATTTTCTGCCCATTAGCAGATCGATGACTATGGGTACTTTTATGAAAATATTTTGAAGGAATTAATCCTTCTTGAATACAGTTTAAATCAGCTCCACTATCAACTAGAGCAGTAATTTTTTTTTTTTTTGAAATTATAATAAATCAAAAGAGTGACTTTTATAAAAATAAAAACTTTTGAGAAGTAATAATCTCTAATGTTTTGAGAAATTCTCCATGTTCGCTATTCCTGGTACCTTCCATTGCATTTGCAATTTCAGTAGGTTCCTGAATTGGTTCAACCATTTTTTTTCCTTTTTCCTTGATTCGAGAAATCCTTTCATCTAGAATAATATTATGCTTTTTGAGAGTGAAAATTTCCTTTTTGAGAATATGAATCTCTTTTTCTAAATCTTGAGTTGTGGTAGGAGTACTGATGATATTTCTCCTTTGCCTAAGAAGTTTTTTAATTTCTGACATGGTATATAGTTCTGAAGATTCTTGAATCTGTGTACCAGTTTGAATTTCTGGTTTTTCAGGTACTTCATTAATCTTATCAATAATTTGAGACCTAAGCTCTGGATCTTTGATAATCTTTAATAAATCACGTGGTTATTACCATCTAAGACATGCAAATCTTGGAACTGGAATGGATATTATAAAAATCCTCCTCCTCTTTGTTGCCTTTACTAGTACAAGGCTGTCCTATTTGACATTGTACGCATTCTTCATCTGAATCTGTTAAGGTATAACTCTCATTCTCAAGAACCCTAAGATCTTCATTTGAAGTAGAGTCCTCCGATTCATCTGAAGCCTGAATCCTCTGGTTCTGAATTTTGCAATAGCTTGAATAAGAATTCCTTTAAATCATCATCAATGTTAAGGCTCTTGAATTTTTCCTTAACTTTGCAGTTTTTATAATAATGACCAATCTGCCGCACTTATAACAGGCTTTTGGATTTTTGGATTTAACATAATCCTTTCATTTCCTGAATTCCTTTTTTCTTCTTGCTTTCTTCTGCAAGCGTTTGTCTTTCCAAGCTTAGAAATCTTTCTTTTTTTTTTCTTATGCCTATGAGGCGCTTTGGTTTGTGGAATATCCATGCCAAATTGTCCACAAAATTCTTGTAATTGTTGCCTTTCATTTAGACCATGTCTCTTAATTTGCTGATTTAGCTTAATCTCATTGCATAAGGCTAAACCTTCTTGCATACATATTCCTATTAACTTACCATAAGTATACACATCATAATTGATGCTAGCTTCTCCTTTCCTAAGAGCTTTTCTAACTCTTTCTGCAAAAAGGTTGGGTAATCCATCTATAAATTTGGACTTCCAATGAACGTCACTACATTCAAGTAATTCCATAACCCTACTAAAGAATACATCCTTGCACCACCTAAATGAGGTAAGGGTTTTACATTTCAGATTTTGAAGCAAGGTTCTAATAGTTTCACTATTATCAGACCATCTTCCTGAGAAATATTCTATAATATTGATAACTAGTGTATAAATAACATTTGGCACCTGGACAGATCCTTCCGTTCCTTGTTCTAATTTGATAGCGTTTAGAATATTACCACGCTGTCCTTGGGTTAAATAATTATCCTACCAACCTTTCAATTGGCCAGTAAAACCAGCAACAATCATTTCAACAATATTTCGCTCATTATTTTTATTAGCTTTGCAAATTGTAGTACATATTAGCATTCTATGTATCGTACAATAAATTTGCCTCTCACTATAACCATCTATATTCCATTCATAAATTTCTTTACCACTATAACTGTTGGTAATAATATGCTCATGTTCTTCAAGTAGAACATCTTGAGGAGTAGGGCGAGGATAGTAGAACATCCTTTGCTGAGGTTTTACAGCATAAGCCTTTGATATTTTATTTATTTCCTCCGATACTTTGGTCTTATAATTCTGATCGGAAAAGTCATCATCCTCTGGTATTAACGGACGAATTTGTAAACCTTTGAATATCTCATCAAGCATTTGCTCTAATTCTGAAAAAGGTTTTAATTTAAAATCTTTCATTTCAGGTGGAGGCTGTATACTCGGGGTGGCGATGGTCTCCTGCTTTTTCCCTTTAATAATAGCAGAATCATGTAATTTTTCAATTTTGGAAAATAATTTGTCAATTCTATCATGTAGTAAAAGAATTTGTTCACCCAAAATATTCATGTAAATATTGGCATAATTTTGTTGTTTCAGCATATTATTAATATGCCTAGCAGTAACCTGCAAAGTGTCAGTTTCAAATAATTTTGAAAAAGCTGCAAAATGAAGGACATAATCATCCTTACCAATTTGGAAAGACTATTGTGGAGGGAATACTGTATTAATAATTTCTCCATTAGTCAATTTATATTCCCGTTCTAAAATACAAATATAATTTCCAACATATTTAGCCATAAACCAAGGAACAAAAGATATAATCTTATTGTCTTTGAAAGATCTTTATAAAAATCTTCTTGGAAAACTCTTGTTTCATTATTATTAAAACTCGAAAAAAACCATTTTCTAAATGGTTCCCATCTGGGTGTAAAAAATTTTGCACTAATCTTTCCTCATGCGGGTGATCCCCGACTAAAATCAATTTTATGGTCTTGATCCATTAAATATGTGGAAAGTCCATGTCTGACTCGGTTAATTCCGGGTCTTGAATACTACTGACAATATTATCTTAATCAATTTTTAGACTACTGATTCTATTATTATCAGTTTTACTAATTTGAGAAGTAGAGGCTCTAGATGGAGACTGAACAATATAATCAACTGGTGAAATATAAGAATGACGTGAAGAATTTGATCTAGTTAGTCTAGATCTGGTGCTGATGCTATGACTTTCAGCTTTATCTAATAAAGATTTTGGTTCTGTTAACCTTAATTTAATAGTCCCATCTGGGGCCTGCTCAATTTCAGTAATATTAGTATTTAAATTATTTTGGGGAGGAGCAGCTCCCTCTATAACCCATTCTTTGGGAAAATCAATTTCATCCCATTTAATAGGTCTACGAGTAACAACTTTGGATTTACCAAAGTTAGTTTCTATCAAAATAGTTTCATTTTTGAAATTCATAATTTTACATATAGGATTCATAGTATATAATGGTTTAAAATATATTCTATAACAAATACATACAACTTCAGTATCGGGCATATGATCATAGCCATGTAATTTAACACTTAATATTAAAGCGTTTAAAGAATTCTCGTCCTACAAAGATACCTGCAAATTAGGATAAGCATTAAAATATACAGGACTATATGCCAAACTGGTTTGAACTGTCCCTATGAGGGATTTTTTTCAATTTTGATTTCTACCGTCTCTTAAAGCTGCTATAAAGCATTCTGATAAGCCTCTTAATGTAAGTGGTTTGAATGCAACCTCTACTAACCCAATATGCATGAATATATGAGTTTCCCTATAAGGGGCTAAATTACTTTCAGATAATAATCTAAAAGTGGCATGGTCACTATCAATCGTAATAGTATCAATGGTTTTTATCACTTGCTTGAGACCTAATTTTTCAAAAGTACCCATTTGATATATTAATTTGGGCTGAATTTAAGGAATAGTCCACTTATTAAGCAGATCTAATTGCTGAAGCATATCATATTCCTCTTTTTTACTATTTTTAATAGTATTTTTACTCATAATGATGTTCATTAAGAAGATGTGTGTTGAACTTATATCACCTATTACTACTGTGTACCATGGCTCTGATAGCATATTTCCTTCAGGATCGCACTTCGAGATGGTGCTGCAGAGGGACTTTTACTAGGTCAATAACCCTGGCAAGGAGGTTGTCCAATTCAGAACAAGTCCAACAACAGCCCTAAATGCCACATCGGCTTAGCGGGCACAACAATAGGACCACCGTCCGAATGTGAACAGTCCACTTGGGTTATTCTCTGTCTAACCTCAGTACCATCCTTGGTGAATCCTTGCCAATTAAAACATTTCCACCATAATACCTAATAGTCTAGTATGATATAGTTCAACACAAGGTGTTTAGCCTATCATTTAGGCTAAATATGAATATGTAATTTAAAATAAAAGAAAATAAAATTACCTAATTTATGGATGTTGTGTTTAGCAGAGATAGATGTATATCAAACAACAAACTTTTATCCAGAGTGTGTATATATATATATATATATATTTCCTTGTATCAGCAAAAACAAAAATAGAATCAAATAAAAAAATGAGTATTTTTTTTTATTTCTCCCCCTTTCAAACCGTGCATCTTCCTTGGCAATATCTTAAATCTCCATCCATTTTCTCTCCTTTTTTTGGCTTCTTCTACCCTCTTCTTGCCTATCTTTCCCTTTCGATTAATTATGTCTGCCATAACAGTGTCAGGGACTAAATCAGTAAGGCAGAATACCTCTGCTTAGGATGTGATCCCAACTGATTGAAAAGCAAATTTGATATAGAATTGGGATAAGGGAATATAAATATTGAATGAGTTCCACCTTCATTACCACAAAAAATTTGTTAACTCTTAAAAGGAACTAATTGTTTCAGCCATGTGATTGAGGCAAATCTTAATGAAAAGCATTTTGCAAATCAAGAAGTTCTCAATGATCACTTGGAGACGTGATTAGGCAAGACTTGACACAGTTGTTTGAGGCGTTGAGAATTATTTTTGAGATTATATATAATACGATGATATGAGAAGAACCCATGAAAAACGTCAAAATTTAGCAAATAACGCTAGAAAAGGAAATGATTTTGACTACAGATAAACTAGAAAATAATTTTATGCTGATGGTGCACAAAACTTAATTTCAAACAAAAATTATAAAAAAAAGAAAGAGAAGAAAACTTATCCACTTTTGAATTGTACAGGAAAAGACAACTTCTGAGAAGTAATTTCTCTACAAATTTCAATAGGAAAAAAGAAATGTTGCAAGTTACTCAAAGGGTACAATCTGATGGAAAATTTAGTGAGGAGCAGAGAAAGAGAGCAAATTTTCAGAAAAACAGTTGTTGCGAGATAACTTAGGCGGTGGAGAAATAACTATATATTATATATCTTATAATCTTCTGTTTCTTCCTCCTGCTTTTACTATTCAAACCATATGCCATTTTCATATTTTGTAAAAAAATGTTCCACCATCATTTCAAACATACAACTGAAAAGCTTCACCTTTGACTTCAAATAAATTAAGAAGAAAAAAAATAAGAACATCCACCTTCTTCCATCTCTTTCTCTGTCCCAACAGACTTTTTTTTTTCTTTTCTTCACTAAAGAACTCTCCATTTTCTCAAAAAAAAAAAAAAAAAAAAAAAAAGGAAGAAGAGAAAACGTTGCTTCAAGAGCGAGACGAAATGTGAACTTTGATTGGAGAAGAATTATCTCACCAGAAGCTCATGACAAGTATGGCAACAACAGTCACAGAAAATCATCGAAAAAAGAGGTATGAAGTTCTTTGATCATGAAGGAGGCAGAGCAAGAATCATGTTAGCATTGATTCAACAAAGAATGTGGGCGTATTGCGTGCAACAGCTTGAAATATTTGCACCTTCACTAATATGGGAATTTTATGCAAACACAGACCCTCAAAGTGATTCAACTTAGGTCAGAGGTAAATTATCGTCTTCTCTCAAACTGCGATCAATAATCTATATATGCTCGAAGAGGTAAATGACAACGATACTCAAATTGCAATTAATAATTTCAATGTTAATGAGGTTGTTGACACCTTGTGTCCATGCGGGGCGGACTGGATATATAGTGCAAATAGTCAACTGTTATGTTTTTGGGAAACAAATATGCAACACATGCATTGAGCCTTTAATATTTTGTTCATTGTCATCTGACGCCGAGATTGAATAATAATGATGTCAAAATTTCTTGTGTTGCCTTAGTTCATACATTATGACAAAATTTTCCATTGAATGTTGGACAAATAATCAAAAACAAATTAAATCATGCATAGATGAATGAAATAGAAGAACGTTCTGCTTTGCATCGCCAATAACTCGTTTGGTGGATACTGAAATAGGCATCCATGAAGATATACAAAAGAATCTGCCTAAATCTCCTATTAGATTATCATTTATGGTCATCTTGGTATATACTACTGATCTACTGAGGATGGCTGAGATAGCTGCAGGACAAAATCAAGCAACAGTCGAACATGTAGGAGATGTAGAACAAGAACATGTAGCTGTTGTACAAAAAAAATTGTCATTGGCCAACAAAATGAAGGCGGGAAAATTTAGACCCACAACAACCAAGAAGGAAAGAAGTCTAGGAGAAGGTATTAACTAGCTTGAGGAACAAAATGGGAATGATGCTGGTGCACCAGAAACGTATGATGGCTAACCGGGAACAAATGCAACAAGAAATTGTTGGGATAAGAAATCTGTAAGAAAATGGCTTCACATTTTCAATTTCAATGATGGTTTCAATAGAATCGCTAACAGGGAATCTCACACATATTTTCGATGTTTCTAATGTATAAATTTTCTATAATTATCATATGAATACATAGGATGGAGTACGGCCACCGGCACAAGCACTACCACCGAAAATAACACCACCCTCAATAGATATGTCTATGGGCGAAGCTAAAGTAATTTACGGGACATATAAAGAAAATTGATCTAGTCATAAGACCATACATTTTTTAAGATCTTTCTCGTGTGACTAAACCAATGATTTATGAGACTGGTGCTACATTAAGATCTGCTTCTCCGTTTTTTAGTATAGAACGAATAAAGTATATGGAGGAAAACTTTGACTATTTCAAGAAGGACGATAATGATGGATGATTCTTCGAGAAAAAAAACTCTCTCCTAGACCAAGTTTTACTCGAGACGAGTAAAATCTTAATTTTGGGGAAGTTGAGGTAGCTATCTCTGTCTCTCTCTCCCCCTCCCCTCTGTCTTTCTTTCTTCCTATGCTACGCCTTTATTGCTGAATTTATATGGTGAATGTTGAAGGTATGTTTTAATAGAGTTTGAAAAAAATGAATACTAGTATATGGTATGAGATAAGGAAATTATTTTAATTGTACATAACTTTCCTTATTCATATAAGTAACTTGGTATTACAATATGGTATATATAAGAAAAAACATTTTAATTGTACATAACTTTTTTTATTCGGATAGGTAGTTTAGTAGCGATATGTGGCATGGGATAAGTTAAGACATTTTGATTGTACATAACTTTTCTTAATATAATATCTATATAAAGTATGATTAATGTCAATCCTCTTAAGCTAAGTCAATAAAGGAGAAAATCTTGTGTTATGAAAGGCCTCAAATACCTTATTATAATTTTCATCTGTGCTTTGGATCTTTGCCTCTAATTATTTAAGTTATTCGATTGTCGTTTTGATTTCTTTATGAGAATGCTTCTTTATTATTTTGTTAAACTCTCAGTAGGAAAAAAAATGTATCTTCTCTTTTGGCAAACGATAGATTCATTTTTCAAATATACATACAAGTAAATTTGTAAGAATTATCATTAAGCTCATGAGTTTCCTTTTTTGGTATACGAAATACTAAACATGATAAAGAGCAATGACAGACAAACACTATGGACTATGAAATATATATATATATATATATATATATATAAAAGATAAGGTAAAAAATGACCATGAATTGAGCATAACAAATATATATTATATGGCGGAACTCGTTCACACGGTAATCACATTTGTCATTGATCTGTACGTTTAACCGAAATTGTTAATTATCATAAGAAAATCATGGAATAACAATAGAAATTAACAAAGTAAAATGAATGTACCTGGAAGTTTGCTACTTTCTTCTACTGTTTCTTCTAGAGATGAGGGTTATACATATTACTGTTTTATAAGTCCATTTAAATATTACGATTTTTATGCATATACATGTATGTATACAAATTTTAATTATATAAATTGATTAATCACGAATTCAAATACTTTTTTCAGTTAGTCTAACCCTCTGTATATCATTGATTTTACTTAAATAGTAGAAAATGAGAAAAAAAACATACACGATATAAGATGTTAAACATAAAGTTGGCCGACACATTTAAGATGACACTTCCAATCGAGCTTTAGTTTCGAAAAGATTCATAATTTTAGTTTTTGTGAAAAAAAAAAAAGACTCATTCTCGACCTAAAGAGATTGCATATACCATATCGAGGATTGTATTAAAGAATAGCTAGTTACTCGTATTGTTGATTTGTTGTGAATGGATCTTCGTAAAATTATGTGTATTTGAAAGTTTGTAATAGTATGTAATCACAAAGATTCATTTATAAAAGGAACATGAATATATGCTATTTATTAAGCCATTTATTAATGCAACACCTTAGGATACTATACCTTATTGAACTATGATTTGTTACAATTTTATTATTTTCATGTGTGACCTAGTTAATGTAAAGCCCATAACTAATATTTAATGAATAATAAATCTCGTCCGTTAGATCGGTTATTTGATGGACGTACCGGATTAAGTCAATTTTTTTATAAATTGGTCCTCTCCACACCCATTAGGGTTACCACATATTCTCTACACAATTCCATCACTGACGGCTGCGGTAACATGAAGTTAGGCCAAGGAGGTAGAAACCAATTTCAACGCTTTCGCTTTCTGATAATGTCATCCGCATAAGGTACATTTTGTATAATGATTTTATGTAAGATTATCATGTTCAAGATCCTGATATGAATTAAGTTAGGTTTACATGCTTTGCTCATTTGAAAAGATTGTATAAAAGTTTGAGAAGTCCCGATAGTTTTCGTAAATTGTGGCAGTTTTCATATTTATTTATAAAAAAGAAAAAGTACAATATTTGAAATTCAGATTGCATGTCGAAACACAATTAACTTCAATTAACTTCCATCCAAATCATGATTTTGTGTTTTAAAAAAATGGCTAAATGACTATTTTACCCTTTTCTAGAATATTCTCTCTCTCTATATATATATTTTTATTTTTTATTTGTTTTTGGTAATTAAGTTATTTTTAGTTTATCTTTGGGTCCTACTTCCACGTGTTAAATGGGGGCCAAAATTGTGAACTAAATAGTCACACCCAAAGTTCCTTTTAACCTTTGCAGCCTATTTTTTGTTTCATGTTCTCTTTTTTGTTTCTCTTCTCTTCTACGTTGATTTACAAGAGAAGTCCCTTTGAGACCTATAATTTGTCGTTGATAAAATTAGGGCTGAAATTAGGTCTTTTTTTTTTTTTCAAAACAATTTGAATGAAAATTTTTGCTGTTTGAGGCAGTGAAGTATTTAGGGTTTTTTGAGGTAAGTTTTTTTTTTCCCTTGTAAATTGTTAGTGTTCTAACACTCATGCATTGATCTTTAAGTGACTTTTTTAGTTATGTGTTTTCGTTTAAATCTAAATGTGATGTGAAGAATAGGAAAATTGGGTGTTAATTTGATGTATTTTATGAAAAGTTTGATTTTTTTTTTTTTGAAGGTGTAATTGTTACATTGTTTGAGTGGAATTAGGTTCTTGAAATTGAGCTAATTAACCCCTTAATTTTTGGTTTTCTTCCAATCTTTTTATTATAATAGAGATAATGGTAAAAAACGTACCTGAAATATCACTTTTTTGCGAGTTCCTTACCTGAGTGTAATTTTTTTTCTTTTAGGGGATTTTGTTTCAGTCCTTTTTAAGGTAGTTACATGCAAAAGTTGGTTTTTGGCTAATATGTGAATTACATATTTATTCTAATCTTAATGTAATGTGAAGAATTGGAAAATTGGGTGTTAATATGATGTATTTTGTGACAAATTTGATTTTTTCTTGAAGGTGTAATTGTTACATTGTTTGAGTTGAATTGTGTTCTTGAAAATGAGCTAATTAGCCCCCTGATTTTTGGTTTTGCAAAAATTGGAATTTGAATTAAAGGTGTAGTTTTTTTTTTTTTTTTTTTTTTTTGGGTTTTGGGTTTTGTTCAAGTCCTTTTCAGTAGTTACATGCATAAGTTGTTTTTTCGCTAATATGTGAATTAGATGAAATGTTGATAATTATTTCTATTTTTTCAGCATATCCTGATCTGGAGTGCAATGTTACTACGGTTTACTGTTGTTATGTTTGTTATATTGCTTCAGAATTTACATGCAGACTTTAAACCTTTGTGGTTAAACAAATTTAGTGAAATTCTAGTACTTTTCTTTTCTAATGTTAAGAAGAAGAAAAGAAATCCATGTTTTGTGATTGACTACTGTTGCTGCTAAACCTTGTCTTGTAGGTCAGACTATATCGAACTAGAATTATGAATGTTCAGGCATTTGTGTTTAAAACTAATTTTTTGTTGAAGAATGTATTTGGATGTAGGAAGCGAGTAATTTGTCCTTTTTTTTTTGAAGAATATGGCATGTAGGCACGGGCAAAGCTTTTTTTTTTTGGGGGGGGGGGGGGGGGGGGGGAGGGGGGTGCGCAAGGGGGTTTATCCAAACCCCTTCGCCGGAAAATGAGTTACACTATATATACAAGGTCTAAATTAATTTTTTGTGTATATATATATGTGTATATTTTATATATATAAATATATATATAGTAGATGTTGTATGTAGTAGATGTTGAATCCCCGTACTGAATATCGTGGCTCCGCCACTGCATGTAGGTGAACTGGAGTGTGTGGGGAAAACTATTTAACTGGTCCAACTGAATGAAATGCTTCACAGGATAACTGTTTTGTTAGACTGTGAAAAGTGGCATATTTCTGCAGACTTTTAAGTAATTTGTATGTAGCTAATTAAGGGATGGTGATTTCTATTATGCTCTTCATATTTTATCCTTATTAGTTGTCATCAGGAGATCATTAGTTTCCCATGCCTGTTGTTTATAGTGTGGATAATGGGTACTACAAGACTAATCTGAATTAATTTATGGTTTACTGTTCACAGGTGAACGTATGGCTAGTGAGACTCGATCTGGAAGGAAAAATAAGGATACTGAGAGCAATAATAAATCAAAGAACAAGTCTGATAAAGGTTCATTAAGTTCTGGCTGTGGGAAGACAGATAGGCCCAGTTTAAGAAGCTCAGATCGAGAAACAAAGCAAGCGGCTTCAAGCCCATCAAGTACAAGGAAGTCCGAGCGTCTTGAGAAGCAGTCTCCATCCCCGCTAGCTGTTAAGAAGAGAGCTGGAGTAATTGAGAAACCGAATTCTCCGAGCCCTTTAAGAAGGTCTGACAGGGGTAAGAAACATACCCCATCTAGTTTGTCAAGATCAAGTAACTTAGGAAGAGGATCCGGTTCATCTAGTGTTAAGAAGAAGGAAAAAAAAGAGAAAAGTGTGAAGGAGCTGATAATGGAATCTGAAAGTCATAGCACTAGCAGGGAAAATGGTGCAGCTTCTGTTAGCTTGAAAAGGACAAACATGGATTCCCATAGTTACAAGGCATTGTTCAAAACGCAAAGAAAAAGATTTACTGCACCAGGTAGACTAATCTCTCTCTTGTAGTTCTCATCCTCCTATAACAAGGGCTGCCCTTTCTTGTTAATGTTTTCCTTGTTTCTCCTTCTTGTAATTACAAATAGTCGCAGCATGAAGTACATTCTCTCCTGGAATGCTGGGAAAGTAAAAAGACTTACTGGATTGTCTATAGCTTTATCATGGCAAAAACTATATATATGCCCCTCAAAGTTCTCCTAATTTTTCATTTAGTGCAAGGTAAGGTTGCGTAGAATAGACCCTTGTGGTCCGGCCCTTCCCTGGACCCCGCGCATAGCTGGAGGTTAGTGCACCGGGCTGCCCTTTTCTTACACCTTAATTGAAGTCATAGACTTATTGACCACCAGATGGCTGTGCAAAATGTGCCTATTAGATAGGAGACACTGAGAAAGTTAAAAAAAAAAAAAGCGCTTAGTTCAGAACACGGCAAAGAAGCCAATGAAACAACACGTGGCCATCCCAAATAATTTTAATAATTTGAGCCAAAAAGATTTAAAAATCTCCTTTTACAGCCCCCTCCCCTAAGAGGCGAGTCCAGGATTTCGAGAAGATGTGTGCACTATTACGAAGGGGTGATTTAGGATCTAAATTTGATGGGTACCTTTAGTTTCTTATGATCGAACCCGTTACGCATTTGAATTTATAGGCTTATAATTTCTTACATACATATCTGTACTGCGTGTCAAAAATGCTAGGATCTGTTTAGCCCATTGACTATACATTCTCAATTACTACTAGTTTTAATATTCACATGTGGTTAAACTATATAAAATTTTACGTTGACGAAAGGAGAGTAGCGATTTCAATGTGTTTGACTTGGATATTTTGAAAGAATAAACCAAACAAACGAAGAAACAATAACATACCCAGTGAAATCTCACAAAACAAAGGAAGAAAAAAATAAGAAAAAAGAACTTAATTAGAACGCAAGGGCACGTCCATTCCCCCGGGGCTTCCAGAAAGAGAAAGGAATTAACAACAAGATAAACGTAGGATTTGATCCCCCCTGACCTTACTTAGAGAGGTGTACAAAATAATGACGACTCTTTGAGCTTGGGTGCACACATGTATGTTTAAGTATTTTTGAAAAGATATAGCAAAATATAGCATTACTTACATAGGGGTGTCAAAAAAATATGAAAAACCGACCCAACCGACCGAACCTAACCATGCCGAACCGATTTATAGTGTTTTTTCAATAAAATCGTGGATTTTATTTAAGCTTATAACTGTCCCAAATAATTAGGGTGGTCTTTTTAATTTATACAAAAAACCGAAAAATTCCCGAACCGAACCGAATAGCCTTACATGTATGAAATATATTTAATATATTACAAATATATTAAATGAATATATAAAATATATTTTATAAGTTTTGTTTCAAATATAAAAAAGAATTTTGCCCACTAAATTTTGGGCCTTTAATTGATTGGATTTAGTTTCAAAAGGATACCTCATATACATAGTCATACGGTCATAGATTTAGATGATTTAAGTAGGCATTTTTTGTTATAGTTAGCACTAACAAAAGTTTACCTCCATCTTGGTCTCCTCTACTATGTTGCTTGATGTATATGTATCAAATTCAAGTTGTGGTTTCTGTGACCTACAAGCTAATGTTTGTTTTGGCTCAATTCAACATTGTTGTCTTTGGCAAGTTATTCTTCTCCCTGGTCAATCAGTGAGGATTCACATCGCGATGATGCCATCGTTGTTGTCTTGCTACTTGATATAACACATTTCAGTTTAATTACTTTGTGTAGTTTTTTTAATAGCTTTTACATTAAATTTTCATAAGAAACAAATAGAAGCTTTATTTGATGGTGTACTACAAATAGGTTTGTGGACGTCTGTGTCGTTAAATTTTAATGGTGGTGTATTTTTAGTTGACACTTTAAAACTAAAATAACCGAAAATTAACCGAACCGTACCGATACCGAAGAAAAACCAAGATGATGGGACGGTCTCGAAAAGTCTAATTTTGGTTATACAAAATAAAATAACCGAAAAATTGGGATGGTATAATTTTTTTAAAATAACCGACCGAACCGTCCAATTGACACCCCTAAATATACATGATCTAGGGAGGGGGGAGCATGGGTTCACGCGAACCCATGCCCCCACCTAGATACGCCACTGCCTTTTCTCATCCTTTCTTCTTCGCTCATCTCAGTTTTATGTTTTTTGGGAGTAAAGTCTGTTGATAAGTTCTGTGTCCTTCAGGTATGAGTCCAAAAATGCTTTCCCTTGCCTGTTAACATTGTGTAGTGGTGCAGTGCATATTCATATTGGTTATGGGGGCTGCGAGTGTCGTTTAGTGGTAGCAGTAGGAGGGTTTTTATCAAGAAAAATGGAGCAGTCCTTCCCCATTAGGTGAATGTGTTTATGTACTATATGGTCTGTGGCAGGATGGTGTTTTGGATTTGTATGCTCAGAGTTTCTATGGGGGTCCTGTTGGTTTCAAGAAGGCGCAGTGGAGTCAAGTCTTTATTGTCCCGTCTCAGCATGGTGAAGAAATTATAAAGATGAGTCTTTGGTGTATGTGGGTGTTACTATGAGAGAAAGGTGAGTGTCGTGGTTCAGGGATTCCAGTGGTGAGGGTTTCTATAAGATATGGTGGTTTGAGGTGTTTATTTTTGATTGGAGTATGAACAGTGATGGAATTTTCTGCTGGTGGAAAGAAAGTGTATCGTGATGCTGTGTGCTTTGGGTGGTTGAGTGAGGAGGACTTATCGTCTCTGATAAAAAATGATGATGTGAAGAAGCTGGAAAAGCTCAAGTTGGCTTCTTATGGCAGTGAAAAAAGGGTGAATATTTTAGTTTTTTTTTTTTTTGATTGGTTCTTTTAGGGGTTTTTGGGAGATGGAGTCAAATGTTGAAAGAGAAGAAGCTTGAGAAAAAGCAAAAATAAAAACGAAATAGTTATATGTTTTTCTTGTATTGACCTGTGTCCTTGGATGTGTCTGCATAATTTAAAGTCAGTTATTGTACCATGTCATTAGTGTGGGACACATTTTCGACTTAACAATAGGTTTTCCATAGGTCACACCCTCAGATAAGGTGTCTAAATGAAAAATTCGGACAACTTTGAGAGGCTATCTATGTATTCTTTATAATTTCAATAAGAGTGAAGTTAAACTAACTGAATTGGTATTGTTTTATTTTGGTGTTTTGGAATTGCTGAAATTTCTATACTGATGTAGATGTTTGTTTCTCCTGTGTAGAAATTAATGACAAGTTGGAAAGACCAAAGAAGAAATCAAAAGTTGATAGCATTGCCAGTGGTGAGACAGACTGCAAGCTAATCAATGGGGATAATGAATCTCATGAAAGAGTTGCAAAAGAGTTGAAAGAAGATCATCCTGATGAGGTTGCTTCTGCGAGGTCCATTTCTAGCTTAGAAGCTTCTGTTGCAGATGCTTCGGTAAATGATGTAGAGGAATTGCCATATACAGAAAAGTCTGCTGCTCTTCCTGCAGAAAATGGTTCGGAAGTATCTAAAAATGGTTGTACAGTGGGAGAAATTTCTGGTGATTCCCAAAGGGTACCGGGGGTTTGCTCTGTGCCGGAGGATAATATGCATATCGCTGAGTTGGCATGTTCCACTTCTACAAATGGTGATATAATTCTGAGAAGTGGTGAACTAGACATGGTTAATTGTCCTGAGATGCATAATAATACATGTGACTTGGCTGAAGTGTCTGCTCCACCACTAGGTGATCTTGAAAAGCTTGGTTACGGTGGGACTTGTGCTTCATGCTCTAGACGGATAAGGTGACTGTTATGCTCTTTCTATTTACATTTTGTTTCTACCAATACTACGTTGCCGTATTAACTTGACTTTAGCATAGTGAATCATCACATTTAAAACTTAAAAGAACAGTGTCCTTCGGATATTTTAGGTGTCACTTATGCTAAAGACTCAAATGTATCACATGCAGGTCGATGTTGAACTTGACATATAAAGTATTCTGGAGATAACCAAAATTTCTCTCTTCTTAGTGCTTTATTGTTATAGGTAATGTGAGAATATTATCGATGTAAACCAGCACTAGGAGAAGAGTACATCCAAAAAATAATGTTACAATGTGTATAAAGAACTGAGGAAGTCAACCAAGGCATCCTACTCTAACACATTTGCTGTGGCCCCGTCAAAAGTATACACTTGTGTTTAAGATTAACTACATTGCCCTTCTGTTTCAAAAACTCGAGCATTTCTTTCTCCTCATATGACCCACCAAATCATGGAGTTCTTGATGCCCCTAGATGATTTAATCATATCCATTTTATGTCGATAAGTGAGAAAATCCACCACATCTCCTTTTCTTAGTTTCATTCCAGTGGGCGCCTTCATCTCCTTATTGTTCTTTTTTGCCTAGCACTTAGCATCATATTTTCTCTAAACTGTGTTCGAACAAAAACAATATCTGATGTTTCATGTGGGTCAAATGTCTAAATACGTGCAGATCCTGCAAGTGTATTGACCTTACTTGTGTTGGGATGTTTCCAAGTATTTTGTCAATACTAAACTCAATTGGTGTGAGACTGTTTAAGGAAGAGCGGATTAGTTTCTCTTTTTTTGTGTCTTTAGGGGATATTGTTTTTGTTCATCTAGACTGATAGTTTCTTATTAAAGCATCAGTTCAGAAACGATATAAAACAATATGCTTCTAAGATCAAGATGAAGTAATTGACCCTTTTTGTCTTTTTGGGATAAAACAGAAAATTATTAGGTTTGAACTTTGGCGAACTGTGTCCTGTACAACAAAAACGACAACGACAATGGCTCAATGCCACACTATTTGAGGTTGGCTATATGGATGGATCCTCTAATTCTATGACACCCCAATTTGGACTACTTCTAGTCCAATATGCAATAATTCAGTCTTTGAACACAAACTAGGGGTTCTTAAACCAAATACTCTCTAAATCTCACACTTATCCCTACTTATTAGAAAGAAACTCTCACTTATCCCTATACTGACATACAAATCTCTAATCAAATGAACAAACAAAAAGACTCATCATGAGTCACAAATTGGCAAACATCAAACCTAATGTAAGTGCGGTTTACCAAAAACGATTAAACCTGAATTCCAATTAGTGGTATCACCTATTTTTCACCAAGTCCTTGTGAATTCCAAGAGATTGTAGGTCTTTTGAGGCAATCTCTTTATATGATTTTAGCTTTTAAAGCCTTCAATCATTACAGTGCCACACCTTTGGACCCGTGCAATAAGAGATTTAGAGGTCTAAGTGGGATATGACAAAAGCATTTCAGGCGACATTATCTTATTTTATCCTTTGTGTAACATTTGAATCTTATGTCAGATGTTATCGTCGTCTCTACTGAAGACTTAATTAAGTATATAAAATTGTGTTAACAACTTGCTTTGATAGTCACACACTTCAAACATGGTATCAGAGCAAACAAAGGTAAAAAATAATTTCCACATGCTTAGCCATTAAAAAGAATTAGGCCGCATGTGAGGGGGTGTATTAAAAACATAAATAAGTAAATAAAAGTGAGCTCTCTAACAACTTAAGCTTTAAAATTAGATGTTCACATACCTCAAAAATTCCTAATATTGTCTAATTTTGTACGACATATCCATCTTAAAACATTGTCATTTCTACGACACACTTGTGGATATGTTGGGTTGTAGATGTCCAATATTCACTTGCATGACACTTCGCGCACTTTCATTTAAATTGTCCTATTTTTGTTCTTTCTGTTATATCTTCATGTATCATGCATCTTAGCATAGATATTTGAATTGCACGCATTAGAAAATCCATACTGATTAGTTATATATCAAGTTGTATTTTCTTATGTCATTAGGAAAACAAAATTTGGAGATTCAAATCCAAGAATCATTCATGCATTTTAAGTCAATAGTTAATGGTTCCTATTTTCATAAAGTTGAATTTTGGGATAAATTGTAATAACAACAACAACAACATCATGCCCAATGTAATCTCACAAGTGGGGTCTCGAAGGGTAGAGTGTACGCATACCCTACCCCGATAGACCCTCGGAGAAAAGCAAATCAAAGCAGACCGGAAAAAGAAATAACAGAAGTAAAGAAGCCATGACAAAATACTAACTAAAGCATGACAAAGCAATCTGGATAGAAGCAATGATAATGTAACTACTACAAAATCTTTCGACAATCAAAGTACAAGACATACCAGATAGTGACAGAAATCAAAGGACAAGAAACTACAAGAAAGATACGAAGCGTGATAATGCTCAACTACCTACTACCCTTCTACTCTGATCCGTGCCCTCCACAACCTCCTATCTACGGTCATGTCCTTGGTGAGCTGAAACTGCGCCATGTCCTGTCTAATCATCTCTCCCCAATGCTTCTTCGGCCTACCCTTCCCTCTCTTGAAACCATCCATAGCCAACCTCTCACACCTCCGCACAGGGATCCGTGCATCTCCTCTTCACATGTCCAAACCACCTCTAGCCTCACTTCCATTGATTAATCCATCTAATATTTGGCTCAACTTTGAGTTGATGAGATGTGTTAACCTTCTTTAGTCCGCTAAGGCTTTATACCTACTTGCAAGGAAATTTGCTCCTTTTGTGCATCATTGTTCTTGGATTTCTACGCACTTCTCAATCATCTTATGGCCTTTTATTAATCCTATTATTGATGTATTATTACTTTTTTGATTTTCTTTTAATCCCTTCCCAGTCCCCAGGAGCTCCCCACTTTGCTTCCGTGGTGACTCGAACCCACAACCTTAGGGTTGGAGTGGAGGGTGCTCACTTGAGCAACCCTTTCTTGTCTTATTGATGTATGTTTAACAGTATGTACTTCCATCTGTCAGAGACAAAAGTATGGTTTAAAGTTTATATCTTTACTTCTGCAGATGTTTACTTTTTTCCATTCATAACTTGCAGGTTAAATCATGACTCTCCAGAGGAGGAGCTGTGTTCATGTGCTGGAATGTCAGGCAGGGATTACAGTAACCTTTCTTGTCTCAAGGTTCGTCCCTTTAGACATGGAGAAGTAGAAGCAGCTTATATTCATATGTTACATTTTCAACAAAAAAAAAGAAGCAGCTTATATTCATAGTAGAAGCGGCGGTCGTAAAGACCCAATAGATTATCTAAAATTGCTTTAGGATCCATATATAATGTATGTAACAGTTTTTTCGGTAACTGCAAAAGAAAGCAGCTAATGGTTAATTGGTTATAAGATTTGGAAATTATTGGTCAATAAGAAAAGAGAAAGATTTGGAGATTATAGGACCAACTATACATCCTAGATGAAACAACATACGTCAAAAATATACAAGCAGCTGAATATAACACATTTATATGGTACGAAACTTTTCAGTTGTCAAAAAACTGGGAAGTCCTAAATCGCCAACTAGCTGTCAGTTTGCTATTATTCTCTTCTTCTTTGTAGTATGAGCATCATCATGTCCTTGCCACTTTGTCTTAACAAGTAATTGGACCTGTTAGTTCAATTATCAGTTATTCTCACTGTTTATGCTCCAATTCTTTTAACAAAGGGGATTCACAGGTCAAAATAAAGAACTTTTCTGTTATGTGGTTAGCAGCTCTGCAATTCCTTTTCGCCAAGTATTTCAGAGTATTATTTTATTGTTATGAATTTGCTTTCTCAATATTTAATATATTTCTTGTGGTCAAATGCATTCCATTCTAGGATAGAGTTGGTTCTGAAGCTGCAATTCTTTTGGATTCTGGGGAAGGATGCAATATGCAATTGAATCAGGCGCTTTCAGTAACTCCAAGGGGCAGTGATGAAAAAATGTGCGCCATATGCAAGCAAGGTGGAAAGATACTGTGGGTACCATTTGCAATTATGCACAATTAATGTTATGGTCAATAAAGATCTTTTATGTCATAACTGAGAAAAAAATCAGGTCTACTTAAATGCATTTGCTTTTTCTGTTTTTATTTTGTCCCCAAGACTTCCCTAGTTACTGGATTGTGGATGCGCCCAGTAATGATTTTTCCATTTGGGTAATGCATTAATAGTTCTAGTACTATAGCATTACTTAGAATGGATATGTGTATGTCTCGATCTTTTTTATCATTTGTACTCTTAACATACTTTTCAGGATCTGCGATGGAAGAGGTTGCAAGAGATGCTATCATCTCTCTTGCTTAGATCCCCCACTAGATGATTTCCCACCAGGAGCTTGGCATTGTACCTGGTGTGTCAAGAAAAAGATTGAATCTGGTGTACATTCAGTGACGGAAGGAGTAGAATCAATTTGGGATGTTAGAGAAGTGGAAGTAGCAGGTGCCAAAGGTTTGAATATTACATGCATAAGACATTTGTACTGGAGCTGGATGAATATGTGTTATGACTAGTTATTGACCTGTGTGATATCTCTCAATATTGCTTGCCTTCTGTTGATTCTTGTTCTTTACTATTTTGTTTCTTCCTTGCTTTTATGTTAGGAATGCATAGGCAGAAGCAGTATCTTGTTAAATATCAAGGTCTTGCTCATGCACACAATCATTGGGTTGCGGAGGCACAATTGCTTACTGATGCACCATTGCTTATTGCAAGCTATAATCATAAGAATCAGGTCAGAACTATTTCTTTGAAGACTTTTATATGTTTTCTTTTTTCTTCTCGTCATATTTTCTGCCAACTTGAGTAAATGGATCATTATTTGCACAAACACATGCAAAGAATGATATGCATTTATCATAATAAATTCTTTTTGGAGTTTTCACAAGTAGCAACTTTTCCATCATTTTAGGATGTGAGGTGGATCTCAGAGTGGACAGTGCCACATCGTCTCTTGAGGAAAAGATCACTGATGTTCTCCAAGCTGCATGGTCATGATGCAGGTGATAATAACAAATGCCTGTTTGAATGGCTTGTGAAATGGAAGGGCCTTGGTTATGAGTATGCTACATGGGAATTGGGGAATGCTAATTTTCTGAACTCACAGCATGGTGAAATCCTCATCAAGAAATTCAATATTCGTCGCGAAAAGGCAAAAGAGAGAATTGACAAGGTGCATATTTTCGTGATATTTCTTGAAAATTATGCCAATGATCTGACTTCTTTAGTCTGATAACTGATAAGTATCTTGATGTTGCTAAAGTACTTCAAAGTGCCTTGTACTAGTTGTTTTGTGACTTATAATCCCAAAATTTTGCTCTAATTTTATGCAACCTCAGTGTCATGCATGTCGACATAAATGGTAGGACATCCCTGCACGAAACATAAAATTTTGGCTGGTGTTTGAGGATATTTTGAATGATCAATCCTGAAGATTTTTTTTATGTGTTTGTGTGCTTCAAGTCATATATTTGTAGTAGTCGTCAATTTTGTAATCTTAATTGTATGTCTTCTGCTGCTGCTACAGAATCATAGGGGGCCGCTTGTCAAACTGTCAGAACTTTCTGCAGGAAGTTCACTTATAACAGATTCTAAAATGCTGAACAGTCTGAACAAGCTGCGCGAGTGTTGGTTGAAGTGCCAAAACACTGCTGTCTTTGAGGACCAGGTGAGTTCATTTTGCAGGGAATGCTCTTCTAGGTGGGAAAGAGATACTGAATAAATTATGGAGGTGGGAAAGAGATACTGCTGAACATTCTATATAATGCGAATAAATTATGGATGGCAGAAGGCGATATATTATACACACGTTAAAGCAGTTGAAAACTATTTGAATGTCGAGTTTGATTGATAATTTTGAAGAATAAATTATGGATGGCAACAACAACAACAACAACAACATACCCAGTGAATCCCACAACGTGGGGTCTGGGGAGGGTAGAGTGTACGCAGACCTTACCCCTACCTTAGGTAGGGAGGCTGTTTCCGGAAGACCCTCGGCTCAAGAAAAGGCATATGAAAGGTCAGATACGGGCAAACAAATCAAAGCAATTATGAAAATGAAAACAATGAAAGTAAATAAGCCATTATAAACCAACAGATACTCGCAGAAATCAAGAGACAAGAAACTATAGAGCAATATAACTACTTGTAAGAAAGGATAAACGCGACTACCTACTAGCCTTCTACCCTAATATGAGTCCTCCATACCCTCCTATCTAAGGTCATGTCCTCGGTAAGCAGGAAATGCTCCATGTCCTGTCTAATCACCTCTCCCCAATATTTCTTCGGCCTACCTGTACCTCTTCTGAAACCGTCACTAGCCAGCCTCTCGCACCTCCGCACTGGGGCATTTGCATCTCTCCGCATCACACGCCCAAACCATCTCAGCTTCGCTTCCCGCATCTTGTCTTCCACTGGGGCTACTCCAACCTTGTCTTGGATGACTTCATTCCTAATCCTATCACTCCTAGTGTGCCCACACATCCATCGCAGCATTCTCATTTCCGCCACTTTCATCTTCTGAACATGAGATTTCTTGACTGGCCAACACTCCTCCCCATACAACATAGTTGGTCTAACCACCACTTTGTAGAACTTGCCTTTAAGTTTTGGTGGCACCTTTTTGTCACACAACACTCCGGAGGCAAGCCTCCATTTCATCCACCCTGCACCAATACGGTGTGTGACGTCATCATCAATCTCCCCATTTCCTTGTATAATAGACCCAAGATACTTGAAACTATCTTTCTTCTGTATGACCTGGGTGCCAAGCTTCACTTCCACGTCCGGCTGGCGATATAATATATACACATTCAAGCAGTTGAAAAGGATTTGAATGTCGAGTTTGATTGATAATTTTGAAGTTCTCATTTTATGCTTGGTCAATGTCATTGTTCCTCTTATGTGCATTGGCTATTCTTTGGAATAACTTAGTATTCCTGTCTCCCTGCTTGAGCCACAGCACCCTGGATCTTTGCCTCCTGGCTATTTCTTCCCTTTTATAGCATACTCTTCAAATTCCATTAAGAGGTACTTTTTTGATCATCTCCTCCTCATTCAGACACTTTCATTGTTGAATAACATCCATTCTGAATAAATATCTTCCTGGTCTCCAGGTTGCCATAGTTATTTAAGCTCCATTCTTTCAAATTGCCTTTGAGAGCTTTGAGTTTGCCTGCAAGAATGTAATCTGGTCTTCCTTCTATAATAAAGGATGAAATATGATTTATGTTGTTCCCAGCTACCACACTGTAAAACTAACGGAGTTTGGTCAGAACAAATTCTGGGCCGGATTTCTTGCTTGATGTTCCTGAAACAGTCATTCCATTCCACTGAAATAAGGAACCTATCAATTCTGGATGACGCCCAATGGTCCATGTGTAATTTCTCCCTTCCAGCTGAGGATCAATTAGCTCCATATCTTCAATGACTCATAAATCTGGTATTTCTATCCAGTTTCTCTTTTCAGAGGGGAATCTGACTATGTAGAAATCTCCTCCTACCACCCAAGGTACTGTGAAAAAGCCCTTAAAACCCCAATTTCCCACCAAACTTCTTGACTTTCTCTGTTGCAATTTGGAGCATAAATCTCTGTCATATGCCAATTGGAAGCCTGAGTTTGAGACTCAAATCTGCATGTCAATAAGAACCAGTAGTGACCACCTTCCCCCTCCATATTTTACTATTCCAAATCATTAGATTACCCCACATCATTTGCTTTTTCTTCCCCCTCCCCCCCCAAAAAAAAAAAAAAAAAAAGATTACCCCCTAGTTCCACTAGCCCCCAAATGCCCATACTTTATTCCCCCTGAGGCCCCATATACTGCTTGGGAGTCATCATGACTAAAGGTTTTGTCTCGTCTCTTTTCTTGCCTGCAGCTATTGGTTTTCATAAATAGAGCCAGTGCGTCCTTTTCACATCCATGAAAATCAACTTGTTTACTTAATTTTATCACATTCTGATGAACTCATAAAGATGCCCGCATTTCTCCCTCTATCTCTTCCTCCTGCAACTATCTCTTCAATGGTTCTGCTTTCGCAACTTACCAGATGTCTGCCTCTGTAGACTCAAGCATATGTGTCTCCTTTGCCCCCCTATAATGTCAATTTGTGCAGCCTCTCCTTCGAGGTTAGTCATGGCATCTTCATAATCATCGACTTCTTAAATCACCGTCTGCTTTGGTTCCTGAAATTGAGATATGGTGAATCTTCTCTTTCTTCGTTCTCCATCTTTCCATAACTTCACAGGGAGTTCACAAGTGCGGACTTGTTTGCCTCAATTTCAATGAGCAGTATGTCGATTCTATTACGGATAGAAGTGGAGACCGATTTTAGAAGTTGCGCTTCAGTAAATGTGAAACCTCTGTTCCACCAGGGAACTTGGGCTGTTGAGTTGGCCCAAAATCTGGCTCCTTTAAATTTTTGGCCCTCTGATTTCTGCCACGGACCCTCCCCTTTGCTTAGCTTGAATTTTAAGTTAGGCACATGTTCACATGCCCCCCCCCCCCCCCCCCCCCCCCAAAAAAAAATCCATAATACAGCTAACTCCCCTACCCTCCTCGATAGAGGGCTCTATTGC
This sequence comes from Lycium barbarum, assembly GCF_019175385.1. Taxonomy (NCBI): domain Eukaryota; kingdom Viridiplantae; phylum Streptophyta; class Magnoliopsida; order Solanales; family Solanaceae; genus Lycium; species Lycium barbarum. The sequence continues at coordinate 15,294,347 of NC_083344.1, read as the reverse complement.
CCAACGGTCTTTCATAGGCTCTGCTTCTTCTCTAGAGAACACCCTCGTTGGCGATTCACACCAAATGGGTATAATGATAAGTAGACCCTTAACCAAATGGGTATAACAAAAAGTAGACCCTTAACCAGTCACAAAAAGAAAGGGTAGACCCTTATCTGCAATGGTCACCTCCTTCAGGACTTTCCAACCATCTCGTTCTTGCCATTTTAGATGATTCAGAGAAGTTTCCTCCTCTTTTCCACCCATCCACCACAGTGATCTCTGATGGCTTTGAAGACTTTTCTGTTCAGAGATGAAGCAGTAGACCCGTAGCTCTGATCCATGTCCTCTTCCTGTAAATTCTTTCTCGATTAAACATGAGAAACTAGGGCTAGCCCATTCTCCTCTTTCTCCGGTGCTTTCTAATGTTCCTCTTTTGATGTTTTGACCTACTATCGACATCAAATTCAAATGGCTTTAAAGTTATGTGTGTAAACCTATAATTGTTGTCAGACTTCGCAAATATGTAATTAATCTTTCTGTTCGTTGTGAGTCTATAAGTCCTTTCTGATAGTACTGCTAGCTTGTATTTGTTGATAATAAGGGGTGATTTGGTTGAGGTATCAGCCAAGTTAATCTTGGTATGTAAATTGGTATTGCTTTATACCTGATTTCCTGTATTAAAATCGGTGTTAGTTATTGAAGATTTTTAGCAAGAAGAAAGGGCTTCTTGTATTTCTGAATGAATATACAATCCATAAGAATGGGTACTTATACATGAGTTCTAAGACTAAATAAGGAAAGACAATATTACACAATCAATTCCTAATCATTCACATCAATACAATATATTCCTAAAATTAAGCTATCAATTCCTAATCATTCACATCAATACAATATATTCCTAAAATTAAGCTATCAATCTTAATCATCAATATCAAATCAACATCTCAATCTTAGTCATTAATACCAAATCAACACTCCCCCTCAAGTTGGTGCAAAGATGTCGCACATGCCCAACTTGCAAACCAGTGTATGAAAAGTCCGTTTGTTGAGGCCTTTAGTAAACACATCAGCTAGTTGTTTTTCTGATAACACGTGGAATAAACTCAAGACACCACCTGTGACTTTTTCTTTGATGAAGTGTCGATCAATTTCAACGTGCTTTGTTCGGTCATGCTGGACTGGATTTCGAGCTATACTGATTGCAGCCTTGTTGTCACAATACAAGGAAAGTTTCCTTTTTTCAGACAATCTCAATTCTTCTAGTAACTTTTGTAACCACAAAAGTTCGCAAACACCCTGGGCCATAGCTCTATATTCTGCCTCCGCACTTGATCTAGCAACTACACTTTGCTTCTTGCTTCTCCAAGTGACCAAGTTTCCTCCTACGAGTGTACAGTAACCGGATGTAGACCTTCTGTCATCTAAAGACCCAGCCCAATCTGCATCGGTAAAGGCTTCTATTTGGAGGTGACCATGTCTGGAGTAAAGTAGACCTTTTCCTGGAGCAGACTTCAGATACCGCAAGATGTGAAAGACAACTTGCATATGAGGATCTCGAGGATCATGCATAAATTGACTCACTAGGTAGACTGAATAGGCTATGTCTGGTCTAGTGTGAGAGAGATAAATGAGTCTTCCAACTAGCCTCTAATATCTCTCTTTATCAACTGACTTTCCAACTCCGCTTTGTAGTTTGTGATTGCTTTCAATGGGTGATTCTGCTGGTTTGCAACCTGTCATACCTGTTTCTTTCAAGAGATCCAGAATATACTTTCTTTGAGAAATAAAGATTCCTCTTTTTGATCTAGCAACTTCAATTCCCAAGAAGTACTGCAATTTTCCTAGATCCTTGATCTCAAATTCCTGTGCCAACAACTTCTTCAATCGGGTCATCTCATGTCATTACTATGTCATCAACATAAACTATGAGAAGAGTGAGTTTACCCTTTAAATGTCGTATAAAGAGGGTGTGATCCGCATTGCTTTGTTGGTAACCAAAGGAGATCATTGCTTTATAGAATCTGTCAAACCAAGCTCTAGGAGATTGCTTCAATCCGTACAAGGCTTTCTTCAGTCTGCATACATTTCCTTGACTTTGTTCAGTACCAAAACCAGGAGGAATCTCCATGTACACCTCTTCTTCTAAGTCTCCATGAAGAAATGCATTCTTCACATCAAACTGTTGCAAGTCCCAATCAAGATTAGCTGCACAAGATAGAAGAATTCTAATAGTATTCATTTTTGCAACAGGAGCAAATGTCTCTTGATAATCCACTCCAAAAGTCTGAGTGAATCCTTTAGCCACCAATCTTGCTTTGAACCTTTCAATGGAACCATCAACTTTATGTTTTATAGTGAAGACCCATTTGCAACCAACCAACTTCTTGTCTGGTGGTGATGCGACAAGTTCCCAAGTCTCATTCTTTGATAAGGCCTTCATTTCTTCCATCATAGCTTGCTTCCACTTAGAATCTGTAAAAGCTTCCCTCCAATTCTGGGGAATAGACACAGAAGAAATAGACAAGGAAAAGGCTCTGTAGGAGGGCGATAAAGAATTGTAGGAAACAAAGTTAGATAAAGGGTGTTGAGTGCAAGATCTGACTCCTTTCCTGTGAGTAATAGGCAAATCTAACTCATTAGGAAGTATAGATAATTCACCAGAAGAAGAAGGTTCGGCTTCGGCAGGTTGCATGATGGCTTCTTCTGCTCTATTTCTCCTTGAGTAAGTAATCAAATCAGGCCTATCCAAACGCCCAACAGTCTCCCCCTGAATTCTTTCACTTTCTCTTATGGCAGTAGTTTCAATAGTCTCCCCCTGAATTCTTTCTCCAATTTCACTTTCCCTTGTGGCAGTAGTTTCAACAATAGAACTAGGAAAAACCATCTCTTCTTCCTTATAATTCTCCCCCTGAAGAGGTGATGGTGTAATACTGAAATAGGGCTCAGATTCCCGAAAGGTAACATCCATACTGACAAAGAATCTCCTAGAAGGAGGGTGATAACATTTGTACCCTTTCTGTGTTGGAGAATACCCAATAAAAACACATTTAAGAGCTCTAGGTTCAAGTTTCCCAGAGTTCCTAGCGTGAACAAAGCAAACACACCCAAATATCTTTGGAGGAACAGTATAGTCATTTTTACCCTTTAAAGCTTCTAAAGGACTCCGGAAATTAAGAGTTTTAAGTGACATTCTATTGATAAGGCAGGCAGCTACTAGAATGGCATCCCCCCAGTAAGGCTTCGGCAGATTCATAGTAAACAAAAGGGATCTTGCTACTTTTAACAAATGCCTATTTTTTCTTTCAGCAACCCCATTTTGTGCACTAGTATAAGGACAACTAGTTTGATGCATTATCCCAAAAGACTCCAAGTAAGCTCCAAAAGTTTTATCCATGTATTCTGTGCCATTGTCAGTTCGAAATATCTTTATCTTAGCCTCAAACTGAGTACAAATCATCTTATGAAATGACTTAAAACAGGAGAAAACTTCACTTTTGGCTTTTAACAGATATACCCATGTCATTCTAGTGCAACAATCGATAAAAGTAACAAACCATCGACTACCAGACAAAGAAAGTGTTTGAGTAGGACCCCAGACATCAGAATGAATAGTCGAAAAGGGAATTGTGCTTTTATTGTAACTCAGAGGATAAGAGTTTTTAGTGTGCTTGGCATATTCACATGCATCACAAGACAAAGATTCAAACTCAGTTCTAGAAAATAAACCAGGGTATAACTTTTTTAAAGCAAAAAAAGATGGGTGTCCCAACCGTCTATGCCACTGTATTATTTCTCGGTTGACATCCTTATTTCCTACAAAAAAGGCCTGACCAGAGTCTCGAGTTCCATCGATCAAATATAAGCCATCATGCAATCTACCACTACCAATCTTCTTCCCTGTATGAAGGTCTTCAAAAACACAATAATTAGGAAAGAATCTGACACTACAGTTTAGTTCTTTGGTGATAGCGCTAACAGATAATAGGTTAATAGGAAAATCAGGCACATGAAGAATGGATGATAAGGTAATATCAGGAGTACAAAAGATTGAACCTGTTCCAGAGACAGGGGTTAGGGAGCCATTGGCTATTCTGACATAATCTCCTTTGGGACTAGGAGAGTAATTTTGAAAGCCTTTAGAAGAGCCTGTCATGTGTCTATTCGCACCAGAATCAATAATCCAACAATTAAGCTGAGCATTAAAAGCAATACCTGACTGCACATAATTGGGGCTAGCAACATTAGAAGAGCCAAGTTTGTTCAGAAGACGGTGAAGATATTGAACTTCATCTTGAGACAAAGTCTCTCCAGAAGTAGTGTCACCCATATTATCTGGATGGGAAGGGTTAGAATAGGCCTATGACCCGAGAATTGAAAAAAAAAAAATCGCCGGAAAGTTGGCTACCACGCCGGAATCCTAATTCCGGTGATCGGAAAAAAATCAAAACTGATAGGGATGGCTCAGAATGTTCCAGCGACCCAACAGAGAAAAATAATCCAGAAACGAACTGAACGGGAGGAGTTTTTTGTGCGGACAGCCACAAAGAGAGAAAAAATCGACCTCTTTGATAAAACACGGAACCCTAGTGCTGCGAGGGAGAAAACTCACCTCAAAAAGGCAGCAATGGCTCTGATACCATGAAGATTTTTTTTTTTGATTAAGCACCGGGTGTCCGGGTCTCTTAGAGCCCCGACTAATCCCGGGGGTGCACAGGCCCTCGGCAAGGAGTTTCCCGCAAGTGCACCACGGTTAATTCAGGTTTTACCCAGTCCGATGGCCCTCAGAAATTGTTTGCACCCAGTGGGTTTCGAACTTGAGACCTTGAAAGGGAGCACCCAAGGCTCAAGTCAATTGCCACCAGGCCAACCCCTGAGGGTTATGATACCATGAAGATTTTTAGCAAGAAGAAAGGGCTTCTTGTATTTCTGAATGAATATACAATCCATAAGAATGGGTACTTATACATGAGTTCTAAGACTAAATAAGGAAAGACAATATTACACAATCAATTCCTAATCATTCACATCAATACAATATATTCCTAAAATTAAGCTATCAATCTTAATCATCAACATCTCAATCTTAGTCATTAATACCAAATCAACAGTTATGCCGAATTTAATACCAGAAACCAAATGTTGTATGACTAATACGGGTTTAAGTTATACCGTAATTTGTGTATTATTTTCTATGGGATAGAAGGTGGAATAAGTAAACGTGTATTAGTAGTACGTGCATAAGAGTATCTAAAGACGAGAGTGCCCTTACAAGAGGTAATCCTTAACAGGGTTGTGAAAAGCGAGCGCTTCTGCGCTTAAAGCGAGAAGCGAGGCGCAGCGTAGCCCTTGCGCTTTTCTGCTCTGAAGCGAGGCATTGGTAAATAAGCGCGCGCTTTAGCCCCAGAAGCGTGAAGCGAGGAAAGCGAGAAAAGCACAGAAGCGTGCGCTTCATCCCCTAGGATTTTTTAAATAAATTTTTTTAAGTGTTTTAACTTAAAACACCCTTCCCGCTTTTATTGGGACTCTTACGGCTGCTGCTCCTCAACTCTTTACGCCTCTTTCAAGTCTCAAGGTTAGTTTTCTCTCCTCTTCTTCTCTTCCTTCTCTTCTCTTCCTCTTCTCTTCTCTTCCTCTTCTTATTTTCTCTCTTTTACCTGCTGCTACGACTGCCAGTTTCTTTTTTATTTTTTTATTTTTTCAGTTCTTCATTGGGTTGCTCTTTTTTCTCTTCTTCTTTTCTATTATTTTTCAGTTCTTCAACTGGGCTGCAATTTTTTATCTCTGTTTTGTAATTTCTTTCACTGTTCTGCCCTGTTTTTGTCTCTGTTCTTCAATTTGTTTCTGCTCTGTTTTTTTCATCCCTCTTGACACTTCAAGAGATTGGAGATCTTGTTGAAGAATAGGATGTTGCTCACTTTGTGATTTGGTTTTGCATTTGCTTAATATGTTATGACTTATGAGGATTATTGAATATCTAGTTCTAGTATCTATTATTTACTTCTTAATTTAAGTTATTTATCTATGCCTATTTAATATTTTTTATTTTTGTATTAAACTGCGCTTCACATGAAAAAAGCGCGCGCTTCGCTTCACGCTTCTCGCTTCGGTGAAGCGAGGCCTCGTCGCTTTTTTCCGTTTCTCGCTCTCCAAAACCTTGATCCTTAAAAAAACAATTCTTGTAGTATTATTCACTGTATGACAATCCTTGTATTATTTGTTCTCCGCATAATAATTGTTATGTCCCACATCGGTGGGATAAGTGTGCTTATGGGTTTAAATAGCCTTGGGCTTTCCCACCTTAATAGCTAGCTTTTGGGGTGTAGAGTTAGGTCCAAGGTTGCTACAAATGGTATCAGAGCTACCCACCGCCCTTCGTGCCTGTCGTTCCTTGGATGGTGACGCCGGTATGGCAGTTTTCGACCGGGGCTAGTAATGTCTAGCGCACAGCCGTCAAGGACGGCGGAGCGTGGTGGTTTGTTATGTCCCACATTGGTGGGATAAGTGTGCTTATATGGGTTTCAATAACCTTGGGCTCTCCCACCTTAATAGCTAGTTTTTGGGGTGTGAATTAGGTCCAAGGTTGTTACAATAATCCCCGTATAAGTAATCCCTGTTCAAACAATCCATGTATTACAATCCCTATAAAATAAATACATCAAACGTAACCACCCCTAAGTTCTTGAGTTTAAGACAATAACCTAAAATGATCATTTATGGGCGCATAAGATATGGTTTGACTAATCTGGCAATTGTTTTTGCAGGATCGTATGATGAAGATGGTTTTGTTTATTCTATCTTTGTCTGATGTCTGCTGTCCAGTCCTTATTGTCACAACTTCAAGTTTACTTTCCCAGTGGGAAGCTGAATTTACACGATGGGCACCAAGTATTGATGTTGTAGTGTACAGTGGAATCCGAGATTCTAGAAGGAGAATCAAGTCATTGGAGTTCTATGACGAAGGTGGTTTCATGATGCTTCAAGTGCTTTTATCATCTCTGGAAGCTGTCATTGAGGTATGTCTTAAAGTAGATTATTTTAGATTTAATTTTAAATATCAGGACCTCGACAGATAATCAGGGCCAAGATTCCTAACTAAGTAGCTTGCGATGATGTTTTCATCACGGCTATTGGACGTTCTGCTAAAGGTGTATCATTTTGGTAAAATGTTCTCTGTTTTCCTATTAGTTGGTCGTTATTTTTAGTTCCCACTTTCTTGAGGATACATGTTTCTCAGTGGATGAAAGCCGGAATCTATTTGAAATTGACCTGTATTCATGCAGACATGCTTCTCCTCAAGAAGTTTAAACTATTGCCAAGAAAGCTTGCGCACTTGCATGATTCTTGCGACTCTGAATAAAAATTTCCTCCTCTGGCTAATTTTACCGTTAAATTTTAAGCTGGAAGCAACTTTTAAAACCCAAGCAGAGTAATAGAATTTCATTAGTGCTTGGTGGATAATACATGACTATTTGTTTTCAAAGACTAGGATTTCACCTAATATTTTGGGGTCAGTTTGTGATGATGTAAATGAAAGGGAAACAGTGTGTACTTGAGTTTTTTTTTAAAAAAAAAAAGAAAGAAAGAAAGGAAGGAAGGGAAACGATGGTGTAAGTATAGAAATACATTTTCTCAGTTTCAAAACAAAAAGTATAGAAATGCATTTTTATTTACCTATTCCTTATGTTTCCCTTACTACCTATTCCTCCCAACCTGTCTTAATGTAAATGTGGCACTTGTAGAGGTCTACCTCTATAATCCTTGGGATTAAGATTAAGATTTTAACTCTGTAAAAGTATAATCAAAATAATATGTGTATTAAATCTGTTAATGCGAATGGAGCTTTGGTGTTTCTAGTGTCTCTCTTGGTTTCTTTCTCGTGCAATCTTTCTTGTACTTTTTAGCATTGGGGATTTTAATGAAAATTTGCTGCCTTTGAACTCAAAGGTTTCCCTTAGTATCCTAGCCAATTCAGCCCTAAAGTTTCTCTTTTATGATTTGGATTCAGATTGTATTTCTATTTGTTGAATGGATTTTTCATTTGTTTCCTCAAAGGTCGGAAGGTTGTGGAGGTTGTGGAGGACTCAGATTAGGATAGAAGGCTAGGTGGCTAATCTTTTCACCATAGTAGTTGTAGTTTTGCTCATTTGTTTATTGCCATTTGATTTCTGCTTATATTTGTTGGGCCGTTGTACTTGGGTATCTTAGTTATCTATAGTAGTTAATGCTCCTTTCTTTCCGGGCTGTTCTACCATGACTTTCTCGCTTTTGTTATTCCTTGCTTTCATATTGTTTTCGATAGGCTTGGTCCTATCTAACCTTTTGTCTTGTTTTTCCTCTCTTGTTTCTCCTCTCTTGTTCTCTTCTTGAGCCGAGGGTTTTTCGGAAACAGCCGCCCTACCTTTCAAGGTGGGGGTTAGGTCTGCGTACACTCTACCCTCCCCAGACCCCACATGGTGGGATTATACTGGGTTTGTTGTTGTTGTTGTTCCTCAAAGGTCGGAAGTTGTTAATTCTTCTGTTTCCCCAGAAATTGGAAAGTTCTTACTGCTTCAAAGTTAGGTAGCCGTGTTCTTTATTCTCTCTTATTTCTGCAGGATGTAGAAATATTGAGCGGCTTGAGTTGGGAAGTGACTATTATTGATGACTGCCAAAAATTAGGAGTTTCTGCTTGTGTGGAGCAAATTGTGGAGCAAATTAACATGCTTTCTACTGGTGTAAGGGTGCTTCTTTTTAATGGTCCAAAGAAGGTATCTTCCATATCTTGCCTTTTTCCTTAGTAGAACCGCTTTCATTTAATACATCATTCTTACAAGACCCTCTAATTTTAACAGATCACCTCATCTGAGTACATTAATCTACTCTCGTTGCTCCAATGTAAATTTGGTCTGGACAAGACTGGTGGCGTGGAATCTGACGTCAATGACCATCTTGGAAAACTGAAGAGACCCACAGAGGTCGCTGCACCTTGCAGCAAGCCTGAATCTTCACACACAAAGGTTGCTGCACCTTGCAGCAAGCCTGAATGTTCACACACAAAAGTCACTGCACCTTGCAGCAAGCCTGAATCTTCAGACACAAAGGTCACTTGCAGCAAGCCTGAATCTTCACACACAAAGGTCACTGCACCTTGCAGCAAGCCTGAATCTTCCAAGTTTGTGGAGTATTGGGTTCCTGTTCAGATTTCTGACTTGCAGCTTGAGCAGTATTGTGCTACCTTACTCACAAATTTTGATGCTCTTCGCACTTACTCTAAAAGTGATCCTGTTGGGGCTCTCCGCGATATTTTTCTTTCTGTGCGAAAGGTTAGGTGTGTCATTTCATTTGACTTTTTTGCGTTTTTGGATGATGGTAGTGTTGTTACCCTTTTTCTTTGTTCTGTTTTCTCTTGGAGGTGGGTAAAGGTGATTGGTTCTTGTGGCATTAAACGTTGAGAAAAAGGGAGCTTCTAAACAAAAACATGTATCTTGACGGTAATTAACGAGCTAGCTTAGTGGCACCCAAGGGTGAACCCTAGTTGTCAATGAAGTGAGAGGAGAATCATGAGGTCTTAGGTTCAAATCCCAGTGGAGGAGGCAAAAAAATACTAGGTGATATTTTCCCATCCGTGTAAGCCTGGAAGGCAGAGTTACCTTGTACCCCTCCTGGTGGAAGGTAGTAGGTACCTGGTGGAATAGTTGAGCTGCACGTAAGCATGCTCGGACACTAGTGTCATTAAAAAACTAGCTTAGTGGCACAATGAAAGTGACAGCACTGTTTTGGAATTAGGATTTACGTTGAACTTGTTGGTGTTCCATTTCCATATACAATATTAACCTTTAATGTTCATCCTCCTCGTCAGAAGTTAATGAAAGCCACTGCTATATTGATAGTTCTCTGAATTATGTATGATTGCTTTTGTTTGTAGTGTTGTGATCATCCATATATTCTGGATCCATTGCTGCAACCCTTCAATAAAGGGCTTTCTCCTGCTGAAATTCTGGAAGTAGGAATAAAAGCAAGTGGAAAACTACAATTCCTTGACAAGATGCTTGCGGAGATGAGACTCCGACAACATAGAGTGGTTGTCCTTTTTCAGGTGTGTGTTTCCAGTACTTTGTCTTAGAACTAACTGTTTATTCTTGGAGTCATATTTGAGTTCCTATATAGAATGGATCAAGTAAGATAGACTCAGCTTGTTTGTAGCATCTCACAACCATTTAAAGACTGTTGCTTGAATATATAGAGAGACAAAATTGAAGGATAGTAATAAACAAGCACTAAATAGTCTAGACTAAGGTGAATTATACATAATGCAGACAACTAGGCCAACCCAGCCCATTTATTTTTTGAACCCCGAGTCCTGGGCTGGTCCTGTTAACTTCCTTAAGGGACAGTTGCGGGTCCGTCCTGCTAATAAATTTAATGGGCCCAGTCCGGAAGGCGAACCACTGAGCCATTTTAAGCAGGCTGAACCTGGCCTGGTAACTAAAGGGGATTTAATTTTAAAATTTCATATACCTTACCTTTTGTGTTAACTTATGTTTATTAAATCATGTTATAAGTTGTCATAATTCATAAGTAAATTTTTGAAACCATTCATAATTAATATGGACATATGTAGAGATATTATCTTTAGCAACAATAACATTTTGTTCAAATTCATCACCAACTTGTAGATGCGTATATAATAATTCAGTTAATTGTTCTGCTCTACCTAATTTCATGATGATTTGATAGAATATTCATTTGACAAATGTCAGGAACAAGTTGAATGTATTTTTGAATTTTTTCTTCCAATTGACTCATGACTGTTAAAACTATTAAACAATGAACTTTCAACTAAATGAAGCAATATACTCAGTGATTGATTGGACACGGAGTTCAAGAATAAATCTGATACATAAGAAATCTGATACATAAGTTAAATATATGCAAAGTACCACAATTGCCCTTATAACCAGTAATTAAATGCGTGGTGGTGAGAGTTTCATATGTCTTTTCATTTTTTTTACTCCTAGTAATGCCTTTGAATCGAATATTCTGATGAAAGCGGATTCTCTTTCCGTCCCTCATCATCGAGAGGAAGAATCTCTATCTGTCTATCCATATACGTATCAACAAATGGGGTTTCAGGGATCGATTGATGGACTTTTATATCAAGCGGGCCCAAATAAGTCATGTCATTACAGGTAAAACTGGGATGCTAATTTTTAATAGTTTCCAAATTAAAAGATGTCCGTTTCAAACGCTTGTCACATAAAACGGGGCAAATGGAGTAGTATTTGTGGTAGAATAATAAAGCTGGAAAAGTTCAATATAATGATGTAAAATTGCTCTAGAGCTAAAACAATATTATCTATGACTTCCTAATCACTATCATTTAAAGTGTCCTTGTCCGACTAATCAAATGTGTTGTATGTGTCAGGAGTAGCTTAAACGGTATTCTTCTGGCTAACATTAAACAAGTTGGGTTTCACTTAGCTGGAATATCTATAGAAGTTGTGCATACTCGTAATCTGTGCTCCTTACATTTTCTCTCTTAAGGTATAGAAAATAGTATTGATTACAAATATAATTGCGTTTCTGACAATGGCAATTGGTATTTCGAAATATTTAAGGCTAGTTTGAACTATCAAATTCAAAATATGACATGCACATCTAACAGGAAAATATTCAGGTAATTCTATACCCAATTGACTTTTAAAAGTCTTCATTGCGTATAATCTATTAATTTAAAGCACTTTAAGATGAATATCATAAAAAGCAACATGTTGCAAATCATCCTTGAAATTGAGGAGGGTCAAAATTTTCCCTGTACTATCGAAGTTGCTCAATTTTGCCTTCCGTTAGACTGTTGTTCTACTCTTATTCCCGCAGTTTTTATTAAGTCTTGTTTCTACACTTGGCCCCTAACAAAACTCCAACTTTAAACCACTGATAAAAATTGACGGGTGAATTTGGACCTTTTTCTCAAAGAATTTGAACACGTGTAGTTCATCAATTTGACGCTGACCTCTGTATGTCCGTCAATAAAAGGGCAAGTATGAGAATTAGTTTACAATAAACATTCATATATGCTTGTTTACAGAAAGCATATGATAAGACCAAAACTATAGCGGAGGGAAAAATTGAATAATTTTGGATAGTACAGGGAAAATTAGGACATTTTTCCTTCCAATTTTCGTTTCAACTGGATGAAAAGATAAAATTCATTTTTGTATTATCCAATTATGATTAATCCAATGACATGGGCAGTCCCCTGAGTACCATCGAGCATAGTGGTCGCTTTATTGCATAAGTGGATTTGGTGGTTGTTGTTTTGTGTGTGTGTGTGTGTGTTTTGGGTTGGGTTGTGGGGTGGGGGGTGGGGGTGGGGGGGGTGGGGGGGGGGGGAGGGGGGAGAGCACCTCTACCTCCCGCGAACTCAAGTAAAGTGGACCAGTACTTAATATATATGTGTATATACACACACTGATAACATACATTAGGACACCAGCATCCTTATGTCTGGAGTTATTTGGAAGTGTGTTGTCACTTTCTCTTCAATTTCTTCGCCTGATTGTCAGAATGTCCTTGTATGCAGTCTATTGTTGGCAACAAGGCATCGATTGGTGATATTCTGGATGATTTTCTGCGTCAAAGATTTGGTGAAGATTCTTATGAAAGAGTTGAGTCAGGTGTTGTTTCGTCCAAGAAACAAGCTTCGCTTCACATGTTTAACAAGAAGGAAAGTGGGCGCTTTGTTCTTTTACTAGAGAATCGTGTTTGCCTTCCGAGTATCAAACTGTCGTCAGTTGATAGTGTTATTATATATGATAGTGAGACAAATCCCGCAAATGACTTGAGACAACTTCAGAAGATATCAATAGATTCACAGTCTAAATATATCAGAGTTTTCCGGCTGTATTCATGTTTTACTGTAGAAGAAAGAGCCCTTGTCCTTGCTAAACAGGACCTGAATCTTGATAGTAACTTGCATAGCATAAGTCGGAGCCCCAATAACACCCTTATGTGGGGAGCCTCAAATTTGTTCAGTAGATTGGATGAGTACCACTCTGAAGGCACTCCAACCTCAATTTCAAGTAACTCATCAGGGCCATTGCTTTTAAATGACGTTATTAGCGAGTTTTCTGCAATAATTTCTAATAGCTCTGACGACAAGGACATATGTCATTCCATTATTTCAAAAGTTCAAATGAGCATGGGAACTTACAGTGCTAATATCCCGATGCTTGGTGAGAAAAAAATGGAGTTGAAAATTGGAGAAGAACCTCATGTTTTTTGGAAAGCGCTGTTGGAAAGAAGAAATCCACAGTGGAAAAATTTAAGCAGAGCAACAACCCCAAGGAACAGAAAGAGAGTTCACTACTTTGATGAATCCCCGCATCCACCTAATGGAAATGATGAAATAGGAAAGAAACGCAGGAAGGTGGTAACCCATAGTGTGGATGCAATCCCCACTCACCGCTCACCTGGAAGAGGTGAAGTTGCACCCTCCAAAGGAGGAGGTATGTATTTAATAAGCTATTTTCAATAAATTTCCTGTTAGAGTTCGTTTGTTGTTTCATATGTACAAAAATGTCGAGAAATATCAGCTGCTAATTCTTAGTTGGGTCCAGGTGCTCATGAAAATGATGATATTGGTGGGGAGCATGTTTCTAGGTCTCCGTCTCATCTGTTGCATGAGGCAAAACTTGTTAGGCCTGAAGAAAGACAAATACTCAACGAGCAGAAAAGCCTACACATCCATCTGAAAGCTGAGTTTGCAAAACTGTTTGAAGTGCTAAAACTTTCGGTATTCATTTCCTGCCTGCCCTTTCTCAGAATTTTTAATTGTTTTAGTTATAGTTGTCTTTGGAGAGTGTACAGGTGCTTTGATAAATACTTAAGGTAAATTAGCACTCTTCGCTTGTCAAGATTAATCATAATGAGTGGGTTTTGGGAGGGCCATGTTCTGAATCTTTGAATATGTTTGAAAGATAAAGCTCTTCACGTTAGGAAATTATACCTTTTATATTCCTGATGAATAAGTATGATAATTACCTGTCAAAGGTTTAATCTTTTTATGTATGAGTTCCTGGTCTTGTGATTGCCTCTGAATTAACATCTTTTCTTTGATTAAACTCTCTTCAAGTAGATATATAATTAAAAAAAAAAAGATATATAATTTTGCAGTTTTTGGCAAAACAGTAAGCACCACAACATCCTTTCTGTGGTACTCGTACATCCAAACCTGTCCGAGGTTTGGGAAACCTAGTATGGTTGATAAGACCTCCATCCCTCATGTTACCATTATCAAAAAAAAAAAAAAAAAAAAAAGACCTCCATCCCTCTGCCTTGGCGAGGGTGAATTGCCTGCCATAAAGCAGTCTGTCCTACATTCACATTGTCAAATGGCATAGAACATGCTTTTTCGGGAATAGGGTAACTAAATTTCATTAAAATGGTCAGAGCCCGCATACCTTTATACCCCACAAAAATAGAAAACCTACAAAAAGAATGGTTTTCTATGAAAGACACCTAATCTTCTATACAATAAGGAACCTCGTGGTGCACCAAATAGAAATAAGGGATGACAGACTACTCCTCAACTTTACAAAAGTCATCTCTACCTCCTCAAAAGCTTATCCTATTTCTTTCTCACCAAACAACCCACGTCAGTGCAAGTGGGGCAACATTCCAAGTCCTCCTCCTTCTCCCGCATCTCCAGCTAAACATCAACCCTTTCACAATGCCTGGGCCATCACCCAATAAATTCCACGTCGTGTTAGGATTTCCCACCATAACCTTGAAGCAACCCGACAATGAATCAGGAGGTGGTCTACATTTCCTTGCACATAAAACACCAACAAAACCACTCTTCTTGTTGCTACCCATGTGAAGAAAGATACATTTCTTGGTACCTCCAGCATGCACACCGAGTTATGTGGCACCTCTCCCTAATCAAAGCTTCTCATAAACAGTCTTGACAGGGAAGATACGATTGTTCCCCCAACCAAAACACACACTCACACACCCCTCCATATGTCATGGCTACCTTGTGGGCACTTTGTCTGTGAAGTAAATCGATCAAGCTTTGGAACTTTGTTACCTCCCGCTCTTGGAAATTCCTCCTAAAGCTCGAGTCCCAACAAATTTCTCCATCTTGTAGCTTTTGAACTCTTCAAACAGCGGATTCCTTTTGGCAAGCTGAATATTTCTAGGAATGATACCTTTCAAGTATTATCCCCACACCACCTATGCTCCCAAAAACTTAACCCTCCTCCCATCCCGTACCCTAAAACACACATTATCACTAAGCTCCTCCCATCCCTTTAAAATGTTCCTCCATAATCAGCATCTATTGGGCATAGTGACGTTTTTAGTTCTCCAACCCTATGACCTCTCTGCAAAAAGCATCTTCCTCAGTGCCAACACTCCAGAACCATGTCCCTAATAATGCCTTATTGAAAACCTTCAAATCTTTAACGCCTAATCCACCCCAACTCCTAGGCGTCGTACCTGTTTCCCAGCGCACCAAATGGTATAGAACATGTGTAGCATGAGAAAAGGCATCCTTCATTTGCTTGTTCCGTCTAGCAGCATAAACGTGTATGTCCTGGCTGTTAAATAGCTTTTTATACCTTTGGTTTAGTAGCTTTAAGTTAAATAACAGAATCAGGAATACATGAGCCGTATGCATCTTGCAGTTTATTTGGAATTCTACACATGACAGGACAGTGTGCTGCTATAGCTCTTTCTTCTAACACTTGAAGCATCCACGTTTTTGAAACGATCATTCAAAATTAGCCGGTAAACTAGTTTATCTTCCGATAAAAGGGGTAGAATTGTTTCAACAAAAGTAATCAAGGGCACTAAGTTTGCTATTTCAAACTTTTGTATTGCCGTCTTTGTGATAAAGGACAACTTTTATGTTTGTGTTTTATTACTCAAATTTGTGAATTGTATAGATCTCCAATAGTTTAGCAACATTGAGGTTTTATTTTCCTGTTCTTATATTATCCGAAAAGTTTTGGTGCTAATTTTACGAAGTGTCTTTGATTCTTATTGTTCTATTGAAGGCCTTTCCACCTGGTTCTTTTCTTAGTATATGCTACTGATTTTTAATTGTTTTCTTAAATAATGTGCCATCTTGTTTGTTTTTAGCTACCATCTCATCCTGTAATTTAATTGTTACGACAGTGGTTTACCTGGGGAATTTTGGAAGAGCGCGAGCTCGGTAGGTTTGGAGTGGCTGACTAGGTTATTTAATGTCATCTTTAAGACGGCAAGGATGCCCGAAGAATGGAGGTCGAGCGTAATGATCCCTCTATACAAGAACAAGGGGGATATCCAGAGTTGCAACAACTATAGAGGTATCAAGCTGCTAAGCCATACTATGAAAGTGTGGGAAAGGGTGGTGGAGATGAGGGTGAGGAGAGGCGTGTCTATTTCAGAGAACCAGTTCGGATTCATGCCGGGACGCTCAATTACAGAAGCCATCCATCTTGTGAGGAGACTGGTGGAGCAGTATAGGGAGAGGAAGAAGGATTTACACATGGTATTCATCGACCTAGAAAAGGCTTACGACAAAATTCCAAGGGAGATCCTATGGAGATGTTTGGAGGCTAAAGGTGTACCTGTGGCGTACATTAGAGTGATCAAGGACATGTATGCGGGAGCCAAAACCAGGGTAAGGACAGTAGGAGGGGGACTCAGAGCACTTCCCAGTTGTGATGGGGTTGCATCAATGATCAGCTCTTAGTCCGTTTTTATTTGCCTTGGTGATGGATGGATTGACGCGACAAATTCAAGGTGAGGTGCCATGGTGTATGCTTTTCGCGGATGACATAGTCCTGATCGACGAGACTCGTAGCGGAGTTAACGCTAAGCTGGAGGGTTGGAGACATACCTTGGAGTCTAAAGGGTTTAAGCTGAGTAGGACCAAGACAGAGTACTTGGAGTACAAGTTCAGTGAAGCACCTCAGGAGGTTGGCGTGGAAGTTAGGCTTGGTACCCAGGCCATCCAGAAGAAAAGTAGTTTCAAGTATCTTGGGTCTATCATGCAAGGTAGCGGGGAGATTGGCGATGATGTCACACATCGTATTAGGGCAGGGTGGATGAAATGGAGGCTCGCTTCCGGAGTACTATGTGACAAGAAGGTGCCTCCACAACTTGAGGGCAAGTTTTACAAAGTGGTGGTTAGACCAACTATGTTGTATGGGGCTGAGTGTTGGCCAGTTAAGATCTCTCACGTTCAAAAGATGAAAGTTGACAAGATGAGAATGTTGAGATGGATGTGTGGGCACACCAGGAGTGACAGGATTAGGAATGAGGCTATTCGGGACAAGGTGGGAGTGGCCTCGGTGGAAGACAAGATGCGGGAAGCGAGACTGAGATGGTTTGGGCATGTGAAGAGGAGAGACACGGATGCCCCAGTGCGGAGGTGTGAGAGGTTGGCCATGGATGGTTTCAGAAGAGGTAGGGGTAGGCCGAAGAAATATTGGGGAGAGGTGATTAGACAGGACATGGCGCAGTTACAGCTTAGCGAGGACATGACCTTAGATAGGAGGGTTTGGAGGACCCATATTAGGGTAGAAGGCTAGTAGATAGTCTCGTTATTCTTCCTTATTAGTAGGCGCAGGCGCATTATCGCAGTATAATTCCTTGTGCTCTGATTTCTGCTATTATCTGTTATTTCCTGTACTTGGATTATTCTATTTTATCTGTGTCGCTTTCGTTATTTGCATTTCCATATCGCTTTGAATTTCTTAGCCTTATCTGACCGCTTTTTATGCTTTTTATTGAGCCGAGGGTCTTTCGGAAACAGCCGTCCTACCTTGGTAGGAGTAAGGTCTGCGTGCACTCTACCCTCCCCAGAACACACGTTGTGGGATTTCACTGGGTTGTTGTTGTTGACAGTGGTTTACCTGTCCTTATTTTAGTATCTACAATTTTTAATAAGAAGAATGAGGTTCTGATCCCCTACCAACTTTCTTGCTGCTAATTGTTTGTATTAACCAGGCTTCAACCCAGAACTACTTGGTGCTCTTTATGTAAATGAATAAAAATGTTTTTTCTGGAATGACTGTCATACTTGTGCATTCCTGCTTGCGAGCACTCCCCAATATAATATACCTAAAGAATAGGTTATCCAAGGTGTTATATCCTAGTTTTGACTTGCTGGCCATGTGACCAAAACTTAATGCAGGACGCTGTCAAACATACAGTGGGAAAGTTTCTGGAATATGTCATGGAGAATCATCATGTTAATAGGGAACCTGCAACAATTTTACAGGCTTTCCAGTTATCTCTGGTTAGTATCTTTCTGCCTCCAGCTACCCATCCTATCTGCTTGCATCCTTCTCTAATTATTTTATTTTTGTCATTGGAATCTATCCTTACTATCTTAAAAATTCAGGTGAAAAACTATCAAGTCATAATAATTAGGAATCCGAAAAATGAGGAGGTTTTTCTAAAATTTCATGTAGCTCAAATTCAAAATTCCTATATTTAGGATTAATATAAAGTCCATAAGAAGTTTTATGCCTTCTAGTTTCACTCGGTATTAGAGTTTCTATGATCTTGGTAGAAATGTGAGTAGCTTCTTGGAGGCTGCTCAACCAAAGTTTTCCTTCACTTTTTTAGTTTTACAAATTCTGTATGTTTGATGTTTGTTTCAGTGACACCAATCTCATTATGTTTCTTTTGTGTTCTTCATTCCACCCAAATCTGTTCTCGTCAAGAAGAATATAACAGTGAAAATCTCGTCTTCAAAATCCGCACTTTGCGGTTCGTGCTTTATTGCCTCACTTGGACATATTAGTCCAGTTTAACTGACCTGTCAAATCGGCATTCCACATTTGTCTAGTTATCACTTTACATCAACTAACCTGTCGAGTTAATAGTATATATTATTTGACTATCAAGTAATTTTCCTATTGCCAAATCATCACCCATTCGACACCATGGTTTATCAGATCCGATTAATCTGGTAATATGCATGTTCTCAAATTCAATCATGTCTAGCAAGTAACCCGTGGAATTAGTCGGGGTGGCACAAGCTCGTCGGTCACCACGATTATGAAATAGTAGTAGTAAATGATGATAATTTTATATTGTTTGGTTGGTGTTTCTGTTTCCTGCATAACTAATATGCACAGGTTATGTACGAATATATTTTTTGTTTTATTGCGAAAGAAGGTGGAATAATACGAGGATAAGTAATACACGGATTAAAACAACCAAAATGACCAAAATAACCCACCTGTATTAAACAAATTTTTTCTAGAAGTAAACAATACACACAGCTTAATTCCTGCGTAACAAAACCTGCATTACTAGTTGGGTAGTTCCTACATTACAATTCCTGCATTATTAATCCCTGCACCTTGTCTATACACCTAAGGACCTCTTAGTGTGCTTCTTGCTTCAAGAAAAACATCTTTACCGTCGCTGTGATTTCCTTATTTGACGTTTACTGTGAATTCTCAGTGTTGGGTTGCAGCTTCAATCTTAAAGCAAAAGATTGACAAAGAGGAGACATTCTCGCTAGCAAAGCAGCACTTACAGTTTGGATGCACTGAGGAAGAGACAAACAGTGTCTGTCTGAGGATCCGTTCCTTGAAAAAGTCGTTCCTACAGCAGTTGGATCAAAATGATAATGCTTCAAGTTCTTCCAAGTGTTCTTTATCAGCTGTGAGATCTGTTGCAGAAGAACCATCAACAGGAAGCATGTCACACGCTGTAGAATCTCCCCAGCTGAATGTGCAAAAGGAAATGGAAGAAAGATTGCAAGTTAAAAAGTTGTCCAGGGAATGCATTGTGATGCCTAAAGAAGAACTTGTGGATATTGAAAGGGAAAACTTCATTAAGGAGGTCCAGTATAGATGTGAGAGGCGAATGTCAAAACTGGTACAAAAGCAAAAGGAGGAAATTGAAGAGTTCCAGAAAATATGGGAAAAGAAGAAGGAAGAGCTTGAGGAGGATTACAGACTGCATTTTGCTGTTCTTCGGTCTATATATGGTCAGAATGCTGCAACAAAGGATAAACAAAAAACATTAGAAACTGAATTTTCAAGAAAAATGCAAGAGCTCAAATGCCACAAGGATCAGCACCTTAAAGAGCTTGAGGTAGAACACTCTGCTATGAAGAACGAGGAAATACAGAAGGCTGCTTCTTGGTTGGCCAAAGCAAATTCCTTTAGGGGGGGTGTTGGATCTTATCCGATAGATGGCGTAGGGCACTCTCAGGAAAATGTAAATGTCTCTCACAATTCTCTCAAGATTGTTCGCTCTGTATCCGAACATCGTGTTGAGGAACTGAATGCAGGTAATATTTTGGATAGCATGCGGTCTGATGTACCAGCATCTACTTCTGATGAGTTAGATATTCTTCCTATTGAATCTACAAATGTTTTATCAACTCCAGCTACAGAGGACCTAGCTGGGGTCAAGTCTGTCGATGGAGGATTGGTTGCTATATCCAAGCGGTCGAATGAATTAGGTGATCCAAATGTACCTGCATCTACTTCTGATGAGTCAAATATTCTTCCTATTGAAACTACAAATGTTTCAACAACGCCAGCTATGGAGGAGCAAGTTGAGATTGTGCCCACAGCTGGAGAGTTAGTTGCTAGATCCAATCAGCTAGAGCCTAATGAACGTGGTGATCTAGGTGGTAGTTCAGAGGGAATTGGAGCATTGGATGCTAGATCCAACCAGCCTAATGAAGTAGGTGATCCAGATCTACCAGCATCTACTTCCGATAAGTCAAGTGTTGTTCCTGTTGAAACTTCAAATGTTTTAACAATGCCAGCAACCGAGAAGCAACTTGCTGATGCATTGGTTGCTAAATCCAACCAGCCTAATGAAGTAGGTGATCCAGATGTACCTCCATCTACTTCCAATGTGTCAAATATTCTTCCTGTTGAAACTTCAAATGTTTTAACAACACCGGCAACAGAGGAGCAAGTTGGGATCCCCTCCACGGCTGAAGCATTGGTTGCTAGATCCAAGAAGCCTAATGAAGTGGGTGATTCAGGTGGCAGTTCAGAGGAAATTATTTCTGTGTTTCCTCTGCCTCCTGAAGAACATACTGAAGTTCTATTGGAGGATCCAGCTGGAGAGCATTTGTTGGGGAATGTAGGTGTGGGGAATGATCATTCAGAAGTAAATAATGTTATTGAAGAATTGAACACAGAACATGATAGTGTGGAAAATAATTCTCATTTGCAAAATGATGAACATAACCCGAGAGGTGCAGTTAGATCCACGGATAGAAACCAAATTTCTCCCAAGGAATTGATAGTTGGCGTGCCTTCGATAGCAGCAGTTCTTTGTTGTGATGATGGTGGTTCTTTACCTCAAAATCAAGTAAGTGGTCTTTGTCTTCCAAATTTATTTGGTGTTTGTATTGTGTTATTGTAGAACATCTGGATTCAGAATGCACAGGTATATAAACTCTCCCTAGGAAAGTAAAGATGTCTCAAATTGCAAAGACATTCTCTGTTTAGATTGTTTTGAGCTAGTAATTGGTAAGTTACCTCCTAGTTTTATTCAAGCTGCAAAACGGTAAATTGGACCATTGTTTTCTGGTGACTTGCAGTTCCCGATATATTGTGGAAACATCTAGGTTGTTCCATTATTGATGATTTTGCACTTAAACTGGATGAGCTAAATCAGTACGAATGTTTCCAGTCTTCAGGATATAATGAAACACTCACTCATGAGATGCCGCTCCCAGAAAATCAGAGTGGAACACAAGTTGAAGTGGATGCTGGACAGTATGGAGCCAACAATCCTGAAGCTGTGTTAATTAATAGTTCTGAGCAACAGCAGCCAGCTTCTGATGTTTTTTCGCTTGCTGCTAACGAGCCACCGAGCGACGTTACGCATCATACCCATAATGATCAAAGGAACTTTACCCCAGACCTTGGGTCTTCTCGTCATGTTGATGGGGAGACGATGGAATCCTTACAGGCAGGGCGTAATTCGGAAGAGTGTCCATCTGTTAATGTTGAGATGTCACCCCTCAGCTGTGATCGGACTAATTTCTCAGAAGTCGGTAGAGTGGATCCTAGACCCATTTCAGAACAGGTTGCATCTTCCCAGAATATTGGAACTCCAGTTCAAGCGCCAGGTTCCGCTGAGCTTCCTAGTCAAGCAGTTCTGCAACATAACACTAATATTGCCGTTGTTCAAGGACCCAGGAACATACCAGTTCATCCTGACCATCAGATGGCCGCTTGGAATTCAACTCTTCCTGTCAATGCTGATCCTCTGCATAAAGATTGGGAAAGGATACATAAAGAAAGGGAAAAAGGCGCCAAGATTCTTGAGGACATGGTTAGTTCCAATTTCGTTCTTCGTGATTCTTTGCTCCAATTCCTTTATTTCTTAAAGGTCTTCTCTTTTTGAACAGAAATTGCGTCTGAGATCTGATTGCGAGAAGGAGATAGAGGATATGATTGCACAAATCCGTAAGAAATATGATGATAAACTTCAGGAGGCTGAGACAGTATTTCTTCGGAAGAAGAAAGAACTTGATGTGAATCAGAACAAAGTTCTCATGAATAAGCTTTTGGCAGATGCTTTCAGATGCAAGTGCATGAATCTCAAACCTTCGGGGCTTCCAGGCATGCGTCAAGGTATGTAATCAATGTTGGTTATGCATTTCCAAAGAGTGGTTAACCTTTCTTGTCATCATTTTGAACTGACACTTGCGTCCAGCTTTTATTTAAAATACAATTTTAATCCCCTATATATCATGTGATTGAAAGATGGTGCTAGTTTGTGCAACTTTTACTAGGTTATACAAGTCAGGCTGGTAACTTCTCAAGTAAAAATTGTCTTTTCTTGTGTACTGAAGTATTGTTCCTTGTAGTTGTGCCTTCTAGTTATTTGCAGCATCTACATCAGGTATCCCAGCAGCCTAATTTGAGGTCTTCTCCTGTGACTGGTTCGTCTTCAGCTAGCCTGCAAAATTCAGTCCCAGCTTCTTTGAGAGCTTCCCCTGTCACCGGTTTGTCCTCAGCTGGCCAAGCACATGTTAGACAGGAGACTTCTGTCCCCTCAAATCGTTCAGTACATTCTGGTGGGATTTCTCAGCCTACAGTTAGATGTTCACCTGTTACTGGGTTGTTTTTAGCTGGCCAACCAGCACCTACTCAGCAGACAGCTATTGTTAGTCGTTCAGCAGCACAGTCTGCAGGCAGGCCTCCTCTCATCAGTGCAATTACCCCGTCCACTGGTAATCTTAGGGTAGGTGGCGAGATCCGTGCTCCAGCCCCACATCTTCAGCCTTTCAGACCTCCTACATCCATGTCTACTAGCAGCAGCCCCTCAACTCTGTGCACCACTAACATGGCTGCATCATTACCCTCACTTCCCCCACATGTTTCTCTACAAACATCATCCCCATCCCAACCTCCACAACATCAAATACTTACGCCGTTGGTTCCACAGTTAGCTGTAGATCTTTCTAGTTCTCGGAATGCGACTCCGCAGCATGACATTGGCGGATTGCCTGCTGCACGAAACCCGTCCATCTCTGCACAGGAACTGCTTTTTAATGTGGAGAATCAACCTCGTGCAAATAGGCCGAACATTATGCCACCTTTACCAGATGTGGGCTCTGACTTTGATGTATTGGACCTATCTGAATTTCAAACACTCGATGGTGTACAGGGAGGTCCTACCTCTTCAGCCATAGCAACTAATGTAAGTGATGTTGTGTGTGTGTCTGATGATGACTGACCTGTGACAGATGAAGTGTATTTTGTAGTCCGCGGGTCGTGTTTATCATGTGTTTATAAAAATGAATTATAAAAAAAGAGCAGAAAGGAAAAGAAAGGTAAAAGGAGAAAACTTGACAAGATTAAATAGGCTTGCATGTCCTCTCCCACACCCCCCCTTCTTTTCCTCTGGGATTCCATGAATGCAGCTGTACATGGTCCATTCATCTTTCTGTATTATACTAGGACGCAATATCATCTGTTCACGTGTTCCCTTATTTGTTGTGTGTTCTATATCGATGTTTGGTTTACGCATGCAAAGAGGTGTTTGGTTGATGTTTAAGTTGGACTGGGATAAAATGAGTTTTTGAACTTGAACTTGAGCTGAAATTGTGTTCGGACATGAACTTCACGTGAAAACTGAAGATTATTGTAAACCTGTGTTTCACTTCAAACATACTTCCAAACTATTCACTTTTGAATACTGAAACTCTAATTTGGTTCTAAGTGTCTGGAGCCGCGGTACTATGGTGTATTGGGAAGTCCGTTCTAAAGAATTTATTTGGATTGATTTCCGAGGTTAAGTTACTGAAATCTCAAATAATATGAAAAAGGATTCTGCAATTCATTTAACGTAGACATATTCACGACTTCATTAGGGAATGAGGTAAACTGCACTGCTCTTATAATCCTAGCACTCAAAAGCCATTTCTTTTTTATGCAACTACAATTTGGGTTTACTGAAGCGTGTATGTTTCATTGTTGTTTTGGGCTTCTTTGTCATCTTAGTTGCTTTTATGAGGAAAAATGGGTCCATCCCCACACTCATTTCTTGGATAAAACAACTAACGAATCACAAGAGGCTAAAAAATGTAAATCGGAACCACATTTGGAGACCAGGATGTTGTCGTTTCAATGAAAAGTGTCACGCTAAATTACTTTTTACTATATGGAGTTTTTCTCAAAAAAAAAAAAAAAAAAAAAAAAAAGGTGGGGAAGTCACACAAATACAACTTTTTAAAATGACAAATAAAAAGATTACAACTACTTTCTAAAAATTACATAAATACAACTTATTTGAAATTTTAACTTTTTAATTACAAAAGTGCAACCTTTACATTCCTAAGATATTAATAATGCTTAATTTTGGGAGTTCCAACGATTAATGCTACCCACTTTTTAATTGATCTTTCTTTATAAATCATTCCCCTCAAATCTATGAAAAGGGCATAAGAGAGAATGTAATTTTTAAAATAAACAAATCAAAATTAACCTCAAATCCCATATTCCATCAACTGTTTTAAGAAGATTTTTTTTCTTTCATTTCCTCTTTATTCTTTTTTATTATTATTATTTTCACTTGATGACTGATGCAATTATTTTTATTTTTTTGTGATTAAAAGAAATTATTTGAATATATTAATATTAACAAAAGTACATGGAAAGATATGGTATATGCAAGTATGGCACACATAAAAAATAATTACTATTTTTTTTTGGTTAAAATAGTATATTTGGTAAAGGCTTAATACCCAGATGGACCCTTAAACTTAACATGTTTTGTAAGATAGGCATATAAACTTATAAGGTGACCAGATAGACACTTAAACTTACTCAAAGTGTATTTTTCAAGTTTTTCAGTTGTTTTGAAAACAAAAATTATATTTTTCAAACACTCACAATTTTCATGGTCAAACAAGCCCTAAATATATCACAAAATATTTTTTTTAAAATGCAAAAATAAAGCAAACGCATATACATGAGACTATAAATGTGCACTTAAATCAATAAATACTCGCTAATCGCAATTTTGCAGCTTTCAAGTAACTCGGTTTTTTTTTTACACTTGAATAATTAAAAAACAATAACTTTAACCAATAAAAATCCTTAAAAAAAGAAATTTCAAATTAAGAAATTTCTTTTTTTAAGGAGTTTCTTCTCGGCTTTACAGATTTCTTAATTTGAAATTTCTTTTACACTTGAAATACTGAACTTAGAAATTTCTTAATTTGAAATTTCTTTTTTTAAGGATTTTTATTGTTTAAGGTTATTGTTTTTTAATTATTCAAGTGTAAAAAAAAATTCGAGTTAATTGAAAGCTGCAAAATTGCGATTAGCGAGTATTTATTGGTTTAAGTGCACATTTATAGTCTCATGTATATGCGTTTGCCTTATTTTTGCATTTTAAAAAAAATATTTTGTGATATATTTAGGGCTTGTTTGGCCATGAAAATTGTGAGTGTTTGAAAAATATAGTTTTTGTTTTCAAAACAACTGAAAAACTTGAAAAATACACTTTGAGTAAGTTTAAGTGTCTATCTGGTCACCTTATAAGTTTATATGCCTATCTTACAAAACATGCCAAGTTTAAGGGTCCATCTAGGTATTAAGCCTTTGGTAAATTAGTGAAAATGCAAAAGTGATTATTTAATTATAAATGCATGTTAAGTATACTATGTTGCATGTATAAATTATATATATACGATATATTATTTTAAGTATAAATCATGTATTACGAGCATATATGAATGATATATGGTATAAGTATACTTCATGCTAAGGATGTAACTAATATACTACTATACACATATAAATAGCATGGTATATTAGTGCAAATGCAAAAGTGATATTAATTATATATATGTATGTTAGGTATACTATACTGTATGTATAAACTATATTTATACGATACATTTTTCTTACTGTAAATTATATATTAATTGTATATGTTTATATCAAGCATATACCATTAATATATTATTCTTAAAAGGACTATCAAATAAGATTTTTAGTACAAATTGTTATTGGTGGCCATTGTAATATATCATTCTTACATGAAAAACATTATTCATATATGAAACAATACCCCTTTTTTTTTGGGTTAAGGATTCTTCATATATCGCCTGACAAAAGACTACGTTTTCTAGATCTGATTGTGGGATAATTTTCTAATTTAGTAATGGCTCTTACTATGAATAATAACGATATAATTATTTGATAAGCTTAAATTAAGGAATTTTAATATAATATGAACTCCTTGACTTTGGGAGAGGAAATAGGTTCCTTTTTGGTATATCATGTAAACCTAATTGTTGTACTAAATGTAATAATGAAATTGGTTGTAGATTATGAGCCCGTTTGGATTAGCGGAAAAAAAGTGGCTTTTAAGCATAAGTGCTGAAAGTGTTTAAAGGGTTTTTAGAAGGGTAGTATTGAAATTAATAAAAAATATAAAGGATAACAGGGTAAAGTTGTTGATCAAACCAAAATGGCTTTTAAGTAAAAAAAAAAAAAAGTTGGGGTTGAGCAACTTCTTGGTTTTGACTTATTTTAAGCACTTTTTAACTTAATTTAAGTTGTTTTCTATTTTTACCAAACACCCAAATAAATTAAAAAGGGCTTATAAGAACCAGCTTATAAGCCAATCCAAACGGGCTCTATGAAATTTCTAACTCATTTACTAGTATTTATGAAACTTCCAAAAAAAATAATACTAAAAGAAAGAGGAAATAGTAAAAGAAAGAGCGTAACATAAATGAAACACATTTAGAGTGATTTTAATTTTAACCGTTATCTTTGCCCACATTGTGCAATTTATCAGCACTTGGTACTCCAGTAGTGGTCTTTCTCCTCTCTTGTAGATCCATAGCTGAATATTTTGGTTACGAGTTTATATCACTAAGGGAAAAATGTAGCTTCTTCCCAACCATACTCTTGTGTTGGTTCCATTTCAATTTTAAAAGTTCGAAACATTTCTCTTCATTCTTATAAAATCCATAATATCAGTGTTGTTTGCCCCCTACCTCCTGCTTACATAGTACTCCCTATGTATCTTATGTGGCACAATTTGATTGGGTGCCGAGTTAGAAAAAAAAAAGACTTTTGAATTGGTGATCTAAACTAAACTTTAGACATTTATCTAGCTATAAATCATTTCATTAAGAGTAAATAAAATTTTTTATCTTTAGTTGTCGTCCTTACTAAAAATAGACGGTTCAAAATAATTGTCATTTTAGAAAATCAAGATACATTATAGTTAACCACTAGTTTTCACCTTTGTCCTTACTAAATAAATGTGGAGAGATATTAATGTGGTGAAAAAAGAGAGTAGTATTAAATTAAAATCAACCAATACATAGGATAATTTAGTTGATTACCCTTTTATTCAAAGCTTCCTTAAGGGATGTGCGACAAGTAAAATGGGCCAGAGAAAGTACTCTTTTTGGGACAAATAAAAGAAGGGTAACTTACATAAATAGAGCTATAGTTTCTAGACTTCTAACCAACTGTAGCTACTTTTTTCTTAATTACATCTCGTAGCTATGTTATAGCTATTTCGCTTGTATTTAAGTATATTCAAATACACAGTTTCACGTGTATTCGGATGTTCAAATACACAGTTTCAAAATATAGTCAGCGAAATACATTTGTATATACATCATTCAACAACACATACAGTCAAATACATCTAGTTTGTCCAAAAATACAATCAGTCAAATACATATACCTTATATTTATACTAAGAAAATGATGAATACACTCAGATCTGGAGATACAAGAAATAAAATACACTCAGATCTGAGATACAAGAAGGAGAAGAAGCCATGGATTCTGGCCAGAGATGTAAAAGTTCCTCTGAAAATTGAGCAAATACACTCAGATCGACGAATACACTCAAATATTTATACTCAAAAAATGACGAATACACTCAAATACACTTAGATATGGAGATACAAGAAATAAAATACACTTAGATCTGAGATACAAGAAGGAGAAGAAGCTATGAATTCCAGCCAGATATGTAAAAGTTCCTCTGAAAATTGAGCAAATACACTCAGATCGATGAATACACCCAAATACATCGTCGCCTAGGTCTTCTTCTTCAATGGCGACGTGATGTGTTTATGTTGTTGTTGACGCGACGGAGTTGATTGTCATTGTTTAGATATTCTTCAAGAAAAAACATCATTGTCTGGGTCTTCTTCTTCAATGGCGGCATAGTGTTTATGCTACTGTTGACGTGATGGAGTTACCCGCGATCACCTCCTAGGGTTGCCGTTGTTCGTGGCTTGTTGCGTCGCTGCTTGCCGGCAAATACACCAACTCTGGCGAGGCATTAATGGTGGAAACGGAGAGACAGAGGAGTGAGGGAGAAGACAGGAATGAGGGAGAAGAGAGAGAGAGAGAGAGATGAGAATACATTGAATCTGGGAGAAGGGTAAATGCAATAGAGCTATGAGCAGTAAATTGAATACACAATATAGCTACGGATTGTTGTAGTTCTTATACATAAATACCTCCTAGTTATTACATAAAAGAAAGTGTACTACATAAAATGAGACGGAAGGAGTAATTGGCTTTGGTCGTTGTCCCTTTTCTTTTTCTTTTTTCCTCGCATTTCATTCAATGTAAAATAAAATGTTTCTACATTCAACAAACAATAAATCAAGCATCATAGTTAAGTCTCGCCATTAATATCTTGTCAAAATAAAAATTCGTATATTAATTTTCCGAGTATAGAACATTTTCGACGGTTCCGAGAAAACAATTATACATTCAACTACTGTAATTTACTTTACATACTGATAGGCGCGGGCGTCTAGCAAAATGAACCAAATGACAACGAGTGTTTTTGTTAAAAACGATTAAGTAAAAAAAAATTGACTTTTGAGTCAAGATATCTTTGAAGGGTCATTGATTTCAGATTATTTTTTTAGATGGCATCAAATTTCTTTTAAACCATGACCATCCAAGTCATTCCTCAAGTCTAGTTTATCATTTTGAAATGTAGTCTTAATCCTTTTGATAAGTCTATGAATAAAAGAGGAAAAACAATTCTTTTTCACTACCAAAGTAAGTTCTTCCTTCCCTCTCAAATTATTAAACCAACTTTTAAAACTTTTAGTTTTTTTGAAGCTCAATTGGATATTTATTTCTGTTGCTCCGCAAATTATAACAAACTAATTTTTGCTTAGTTAATAATTATCTACTTTACTTATATACTTATTTATTTTATACTAAGTATATATTTTCCTTGTTAATGTCGATGTTCAACTCCTATGCTATTTTCAGACGAAACAAGTTTTAAATATGGCCTTAGCTAATTAACTTAAGTTCGGAAGGGAACAATACTTTTTTTTTTTTTTTGCAGATTTTAAAGATTTCCTAACACATTTCCTTTAGAATATTTTAACTCATACCTATCACAAGTTTCGTAGACTAGCCGGAGTTATATTTTCAGTGACACATAGGTTCCTTAATATACTTTAAATACTAGTGTACATGACCGCGCTTCGCGCAGTCACCAAAACCATCGAAATACAACTAAAAATGAATGTCATAACTTTTGTTAAAAAAAATAATTAAACTAATCAAACACCTTTTCCGGATTCCGATCACTTTTTAGAGTTTTTCCCAACATTCCTTCATTAAAATAATGGGACAAATATATTTTAGAAATTTTATAGGTTCAATATGAAATAATCCATTAAAATCGGTATATGTAAATTTGAATAAGAGAAACAAAAAATAAGAAATTAATAAAAAGGAGAAAAAAGATAATGTATCTTTTTACTTCTTCATTTAAGACATTTTTCTTAATACGGAAAAGGGCCTAAAATACCCTCCAACTATTAAAATTGGTGCAAAAATACCCTCCATCCACCTTTGAGCCCCCAAATACCCCTGTTATTCACCTTTGAGCTCCCAAATACCCCTGACATCCACACCTATGGGGTCTAATGTACCCTTATTTCTAACAGTCCCATGTTGATGCCCAATTTTGTCCATCCTTTTGTCCAATTTACATCGTTAAGCTTCTATTTTAATATTAATTATATTTTTTTTATCACAACCTATAGTTAAATTTCTTGATGATCTCTATTACTAATATTATTATTATTATTATTATTATTATTATTATTATTATTACTGTTATTATTATTAGTAGTATTACTATTATTATTATTATTATTATTATTACTATTATTATTATTACTATTACTATTATTATTATTACTATTATTATTACTATTACTATTATTATTATTACTATTATTATTACTATTACTATTACTATTACTTCCCTCTACTTTTATTATCATTATGAAAATGGGGAAAATCTATTTGAAATTACTAGATTCCCCAAATAAACCAAATAAATTTTTTTCACCTATTTCCTAAAGTTTCTACCCAGCCCATAATCCCTTTCCAACTAAAAATTCCCAAAGGCATCAGGTTACCTCCAAAACCAAATATCCATAACTCATTGTTATTTACTCAAAATTCTTAAGACCCCGTCATCTCTAAATTTCCTTAAAATCAAACATTCTTCGATTCTCGTCGAAATTCCCCGGCTACAAAATCCCTTTCTTTGTGCCTTTTATATTCTTTCATTTATTCTAGTTTGATTTTCTCTTCTCTTCTCTTTTCAATTCCACTTTCTTTCCTTAATTCATTCACCTTAATTTCTTACTAGTAATCATAAAAATCATAGCTTAATATCCTCCTTCATTGCGAAATCGAAACTTTGCTCTTTTCATCTAATATGCCAAGAACAAAATGACAGAAATTTGGACCCGAATCTATTCGAAAAATCCGTCCAAGTTCAAGATTAATAATAATAATAATAATAATAATAATAATAATAATAATAATAATAATAATAGTAGTAGTAATAATAAAAGTAATAATAGTAATAGAGATCATCAAGAAATTTGACTACAAGTTGTGATAAAAAAATATATAATTAATAATCTAATAAAATAGAAGCTTAACGATGTAACTTGGACGAAAAGATGGACAAAATTGGGTGTCAACATGGGGCTGTTAGAAAATAAGGGTATATTAGACCCCATAGGTGGATGACAGGGGTATTTGAGGGCTCAAAGGTGGATGACAGGGGTAATTGGGGGCTCAAAGGTGGATGGAGGGTATTTTTGCACTAATTTTAATAGTTCAAGGGTATTTTAGGCCCTTGTCCGTTCTTAATATGAATGATTATATATCCATTATTGTTGCCTGTTGGGTCAAATTTATAGTTTCTACTCATTTCCTAATTTCTAGTTTCTAATCTAGCTAGTATTTTTTTTTACCCACCCCTCCTTTCCCGGAGCGTCCCGGTTTAGCTCCTTTGGTGACTCGAACCCACAACTTTCGGGTTAGAGGTGGAGAGTGCTTATCATTTGAGCAACCCCTCTTGTCTCTAATATAGCTATTGTGTCATGAACAATAATTTTTTCCTGATCTTCTCGATTTTTATAGAATGCCAAGATAAAAGTGTACATTCTTTTCTTCTCTGTTATGTCTAGTCTATCATTTTTTTTCACTCATTAATGTAGCACAGATCCAAAAATCTACATGAACTGAAAAGTCATATTCTAGAGTCACATAACGCCATCTTTAACACATATTGATAAACATTAATTACAGGTAAGAAAGCTAGTATTTGGTACAAGAAGGAAACTTAAAAAAAAAAATTACAACTCTAAAGAAAGAAAACAATTTTGCTAACTTCTTGTGGGATCTATAAAGTCTATGTTCATATTTTTTTTTTTTTTTTTTTTTTTTTTTGCAAAGATCATAAAAGCACCCCCTATGAATCATTCTCAATAAAATAAACTTTTTTCTCAACTGAACTGCCTATCATAGGCTTGATTTGCTTTTGTTTCCCTAGAAAAGTTACAAGCTAACATAAGTCACATTAAAATTTAGAACAAATTATGTATATATTTTACATAGGAGAAAAACATGCAAAAAAATTCATCTTAAGTAGCTTACCTTTCAGATAAAGATTTTTCACCAGAATCTGGATCCTTGTCATTCGTTTATCTTCATCATCCAAAATAATATTTTCTTCAAACTTACCTAGATAAGAAAAAATATAATATTATCGTTTAGGTGACAAAGAAGTCAAACAATAAGGTGGAAGAAGTTGAGAAACATAAAGGATTTTATTAAAAAATATATATATACAAATATGCTTAGAAGAAACTAAAAATTAATAGGCCAGAATTGGAAAAGCTAAAAGACCAAATACTATCAAAGGTGCAACAAAACTTTTGCAAAAATCGTACGATGGCCAACTCTTGTTGTCTTATTTGGTTTATATATTCAAAAAATATACAGGGCAAATGAATATCACATTTAATATATATTAAAATCGTAAGAAGTGGAGTGAGAAAATAGTGCAAGAGTAATTAAGGGGATCAAGATTGATAGATTATGTAAATATTAGTTAGAATATTTTGTAATCTCCTATTTTAGGTTAGAATATTTTGTAATCTCCTATTTTAGGTTAGAATATTTTGTATATTAACCAATTCAAGGAATGAAAGGAAAGAGGGAAAATATTTCCTACATGGTATCAGATTAGAGTTTCTTTCTTCTTCCTCCTTCCGCTACGCCCTAGTCCCTCTTTCTTCTTCCTCTTTTTCTGTCACCAACTTTCTCTACTACAGCCGCCATGGCCGAGGCAACCCCAACTCCGGCTAAGTCCTCGTTCCACCCAGCCCTCGCGGTCTCGAATATCAAGAATCACATCTCTGTTACTCTTGAGATGGAGAACTCACAATATGGAACATGGGCTGAGCTTTTCAAGATTCATGCTCGTTCCCACAAGGTCCTTCATCATATCATTCCTCCACCCAAAGGTAAGGAGAAGCCGGCTCCAACAACTGATGAGGAAGTCGAATTATGGACGACCATTGACGCTACCGTGCTTCAATGGATATATTCGACAATTTCGAATGATCTGTTAAACACCATCATCGAACCAGACGCTACTGCCATGGACGCTTGGGTTCGCTTGCATGATATATTCCAAGATCATCAAACCTCTCGTGCGGTGACTCTCGAACAAGAATTCACGACGACTTGTATGGAGGATTTTCCCAATGCCTCCGCCTATTGTCAACGTCTCAAGAGCCTTGCGGATCAACTGAAAAATGTCGGGGCTCCCGTGACAAATAGCCGCTTTGTCTTTCAATTGGTTTCGGGTCTCACTGAAGCGTACAAAGTGGTTGGGACACAAATTCGCCATGCTAAGCCTATCCCCCCTTCTCCGAGGCTCGGTCTTCCCTTGTTTTGGAGAAACGTGAACTTGCGGCAATGGTGTCTCACAGGTCTAGTTCGGCTATGGTAGCCGCGATCGACGTCGCGGCTCCGCCTTCTGAAAACACACGCTCACGCTGAGGGAAAGGAAAAAATTCTCACCGCCAAAATTTTGGGACTGCCCATCACAGTGGTTCTGGCCGCGGCTCAGGCGGCCGAAAATTCACCGCCAGCGGACGCGGTGGTCCTGGCCGTAGCAGCAGCCAGCGGGTTCCTTTTCCCCGCCGTGGACTGCCGGCCAGTTTAGTCACTGGCAGTGGGTTCCACAGCCTCGCTGGGTGGCTGCTCCTCCCCCCTGCCCGTATCCGACTGCTTCGTGGGCTCGTCCACCGCCTGGACCGCCACGGCAGCAGGGTATATTGGGCCCTCCTCTAGCCCAGTAGCTCTACACGGCAGTAGTGGCGTCTCATGGGTCGTATGTTCCCACCGACGTCGAGTCCGCCATGCACACCATGACCTTGAACCCGCCCGATCAAAATTGGTACATGGATACCGGGTCCACTTCTCATATGACATCCTTGGATGGTAATCTCTCATCTTATTTTAATTTGAGCAATCAAAATAATGGTATTGTTGTGGGCAATGGTCATTCGATTCCAATTCGTGGTTGTGGTCATACTAGTTTACCTCCCCCAAACCCCCCTTTATCCTTACGGAATGTCTTACATGCTCCTAAACTCATTAAGAATTTAGTTTCAGTCCGGAAGTTTACTACTGATAATTTTGTGTTTGTTGACTTTGATCCATATGGGTTTTCTGTGAAGGACTTCCAGACGGGGATGGCACTAATGCGGTGTGATAGTTGGGGAGATCTTTATCCAATTACCACCATCAAATATCCAACCACCACTCCATCCACCTTTGCGGCGTTGTCCTCTCCTTTTTGGCATGATCGTTTGGGTCATCCGGAAAAGTCTATTTTAGATTATCTTAGGCGTAATAAAAGCATTGAATGTAATAAATCTAGTCATTCTAGTATTTGTCGTTCTTGCGTTCTTGGTAAACATGTTCAGTTACCGTTTGATTCTTCTATTTCTGAAACTTTGATGCCATTTGATATTATTCATAGTGATTTGTGGACCTCTCTCGTGTTAAGTTCATTGGGTCATCAGTATTATGTTCTTTTTTTGGATGATTTTTCGAAGTTTTTATGGACTTTTCCTTTAGCTAAGAAATCCGATGTTTATGAGATATTCTTGGTTTTAAAAGCCCACATTCATACCCAATTTGAACGTCATATTAAAAATGTCCAATGTGATAATGGGAGGGAATATGATAATGGACAATTCGGGAAAGTTTGTGAGTCTAATGGGATGTCCTTTCATCTTTCTTGTCCACATACGTCATCACAAAATGGGAAAGCCGAAAGAAAAATCCGCTCTATCAATAATATCATTCGGACTCTCCTTGCTCATGCCTCTCTCCCCCCTTCGTTTTGGCATCACGCCTTACAAATGGCAATATATCTTCTTAATATTTTACCAAGAAAATTATTGGGTCATGTTTCTCCTCTTCAAGTGCTATATCAAAGAAAGCCATCTTACTCTCATCTTCGGGTTTTGGGGTGTTTATGCTATCCCCTCTTTCCTTCTCCGACTATCCACAAATTGCAAGCCCGGTCTACACCGTGTGTCTTTTTGGGGCATCCTACGAATCATAGGGGGTATAAGTGTTATGATTTATCGTCCAACAAAAACATTATTTCTCGTCACGTGATTTTTGATGAGAATGTTTTCCCATTTTCCAATTTACATTCTCCCACTTCGACTACTTATGATTTTTTGGACGATGGGATTTTGCCATTTTGGTTGCATCATATGGCTAATGATATCCATAATCTGCCCAGCTCACCCCCCCCCCCCCCCCCCGCTGCACCCGTGACCCACCCGACTGCCACCCCTCCCACCGTGGCACCCGTCACCCAGTCGACTGCCCTCCTCCCACCGTGGCACGTACTGCCCAGTCCCCTCCGTTGGCAGCCGCCTCCCCTACCGCGTCTACCCCTCTCCCCTCTGCCTTGGGCCAACAACCCTGGGCTCCATCTCCCCCACCCGCACCAACATCACCCCAACCACCCCACTCTACCAATCCGCCCCGAATGGTGACCCGGAGTCAAAATGGTATTTTTAAGCCAAAACGTACGTTTAACTTGAATACCATGGTTACGAAATCCCCTCTCCCTCGTAACCCTGTGACCGCCCTTCGTGACCCGAATTGGAAAATGGCTATGGCTGATGAATTTGATGCTCTTATTAAAAATAAGACGTGAGAGTTGGTCCCCCGTACACCTAATGTTAATGTTATTCGTTCTATGTGGATTTTTACTCATAAAGAAAAGTCTAATGGTGATTTTGAGAGGCATAAAGCCCGACTTGTAGGTGATGGCAAAACTCAGCAGGTTGGCATAGATTGTGGTGAGACGTTCAGTCCGGTGGTGAAACCGGCGACTATTCACACTATTCTTAGTCTATCTTTGTCCAAGCATTGGCCTATACATCAATTGGATGTAAAGGATGCTTTTCTTCACGGTGAGCTCAAGGAAACTGTGTACATGCATCAACCTATGGGTTTTCGGGATCACACACATCCTGATTATGTTTGTCTATTGCGTAAGTCTCTCTATGGACTTAAGCAGGCTCCACGTGCTTGGTATAAACGATTTGCAGATTTTGTGTATTCCATTGGTTTCTCAAATAGAAGGTCCGATAATTCTTTATTCATCTACCATACGGGGACTGACATGGCATACATTTTACTATATGTTGATGATATTATTCTCACTGCATCCTCAGACACTTTCCGTCGTTCCATTGTGGATCGTCTTGTGTCCGAATTTGCTATGAAGGATTTAGGTCCTTTGAATTATTTTCTTGGCATTGCTGTGACCCGTCACAAGGGTGGGATGTTCCTCTCTCAACGGAAGTATGCTGAGGAAATCATTGATCGCGCTGGTATGTCTTCTTGCAAGCCCTCTCTCACTCCGGTTGACACAAAACCGAAGGTGTTACACCTCGGAAATTTCTCCGTACTTGTATGATGAGTGGAATGATGAAGAGTTTGAGTGAATGATGTTTTATTAAGTCGGGAATGGCTAATTAAGAATTTTTGAAAATAAGAAAGTCGCGGAAAATTTTTCAGCCCAGTGGTCGTATATGGCACTATACGGCCCGTAAAGTGATTTACAGACCGTATAGTGCAATCGTCCTCCAGCTTGTCCAAAATCTCAACTTTCTGTAAATTGTGAAAATGGTTAAAAACGACTTGGAGGACGGCCCGTAAACTGGTTTACGGACCGTAAACCTCAGTCGTAAACTGCCATGTCCATCAGCCAAAACTTTCTGTCTTTGAAATGGTTAAATACGGCCATAGAGGACGGACCGTAAATCGAAATACGGTCCGTATATGGTAGTTTACGACCACTGTTCATCCCGACAAGAATTCATTAAAGATCAGATTTTGTGATTATTAAAATGGACTTGGACTTCAATTCATTTCATTATTCATCCATACAACTCAAGAACATTCTAGAACTCTCCAAATATTTCCTCCACAAGAATTCAAGAGAATCAAAGGGAATATCAAGATCATCACCACTAAATTCATGAAAATAAGTGTAAGAGCACATCAAAGGATCTTCTAAGTCAAGAAATTTCAAAGAAGGTGGAACTAGGGTTTTGGCTAATTGAAGTATTTCCACTTAAGGATTGTTCAACCATCATCCAAGGTAAGTTTCATGATTATTCCATGTTGTTTGAAGTATTGGAAAGCTTAGACACTTGAAATGTAGAAGAACATAGAAATGGGTCATTTTTGAGTGAGTAGTGACATAAATGAATGATAGTGAATTAAACAATGAATATTGAAGGGTTGTGCGTACAAATATGTTATGAATGATGTTTATATCATGAAACAAGCATTAAATGCATGAAAACGCAAGGAGGAGCTAGAAGTAGAAATAAGGGAAAATTGGAGGAAAATGGTGGATTTTGCCAAAAGTACGTAAATGACGATTGTCGATTATGACATTGCGGATAATATTAGCAATATTGGGAGTTGATATAGAACGTGAGAAAAGTAGTATGAACAAAGGAGACGCTGCCCAACTTCTCCTAGAATTGGCGACGCGTTCTTATAGTTAGTTTACTAATGTTGATACGAATTCTCTTATGAAGGTAACGACGTGATATCGACGGAGAACAAGGGAGAGATATCTTAGCTAAACGACCAAGGTATGTGAGGCTAGTATTTCTTTCTAATGGCATGAATCTTTTAGCTTGAATCCCTATTCTTTCCATGAGTTCTTACATTCTAAGAAGTTAAAAGCTTATACCTATGAATGTCTATATGAGATAAGTTATACGATATGATGACGCTAGAATGATGGTGATGTTATTCCTTCCCTACACTCATCTTATGTACTAGTCTTTTCAAGGTGAAGCAGAATGTCTATAATGGTCCCATAATGTAATCGGGGGATCACGACCTTACGTCACCCCGATAGAGTAAAGTTGATCATGAGTCCTGTATACGCATTATGATAAGATAAGTATTTTATGATAAGCATATTACTATGAGTATTTACGTTAAGCATGTCATGATTGCATTCACACCGGGCCTAGTTGGCCGGGCAGACACCGCTTCGGCGGGCGGCTATACGGATACACCACGACCTACGGGCGTGGGCAGACACCAGTAGTGGGCGGCATGAGATGGTACCCCGGACGCGGGAGGCCTGGACGCGGGCTAATATTATTGATTATCACACCGTTCCGACATGGACGGGCAGCTTACATATGATGCATACATGTCATGATGATGAGTATGAGTAAGATAGCATGCATTACTTCATTTATGATTATCAGTTAGATCCAGATGTCTCATGTTGATGTTATCCTCATATTATTGATGTTTCCTTTCATTATGTATGCCTCTCATACTTGGTACAATATTCGTACTGACGTCCTTTCTTCGGACGTTGTGTTCATGCCAACAGGTAGACAGGGAGGAGAGCTTGGCCCAGGTCCTCAGTAGTTGTCAGCTGATAGATAGCACTCCATTGTTCGGAGGTGCTTATGGCTATTCTTTTGATGTACATTCATATATGCATATTTTGGGCATGACGGAGTCTTGTTCCGTCTATGTATTCATTATGTTAGTAGAGGCTCGTAGATACGCAGTGTGGGTTAGATGGTCTCACAAGATGTTTTCATATGTATGTATATTATTTTGATGGCCAAGAGGCAAATGTATATAAAGTATTTATGTTTTAATTAAATATGATTTTCCTACAATTGGTATGTAAAATTGATAAAAGAGTAATAAATGAGCAAGACAAGCAGTAGAGTAAGCGGTGCTCGGTAATTGCTCTGGGTACCCGTCGCGGCCCCTAGCTGGGTCGTGACAGAAGGTCAGTGCTACTTCGGGTGCTCCTTATGAGGATCCCACTCTTTATCGTAGTCTCGCAGGTGCTCTTCAGTATCTCACTTTCACGAGACCAGATATTTCTTATGTTGTACAACAGGTGTGCTTACATATGCATGATCAGAGGGACGATCATATGCATGCTCTTAAGCGAATTGTGCGCTACATTCAGGGCACTCTTGACCATGGATTGCATCTCTACTCCTCCTCAGTCACCGACCTTGTCTCATACACAGATGCAGATTGGGGTGGATGTCCGGATACTCGTCGTTCTACGTCGGGGTATTGTGTATTTTTGGTAGACAACTTGATTTCTTGGTCGTCAAAGCGACAACCTACTCTTTCTCGGTCTAGCGCTGAAGCGGAATATAGAGGTGTTGCTAATGTTGTTTCTGAGTCTTGCTGGATTCGCAATCTTTTATTGGAACTACATTGTCCAGTTCGCAAGGCTACGTTGGTATATTGTGACAATGTGAGTGCCATATATCTTTCAGGAAATCCGGTGCAACATCAACGCACCAAACATATTGAGATGGACATTCATTTTGTGCGTGAAAAGGTTGCACGGGGACAAGTTCGTGTCCTTCATGTCCCGTCCCGATATCAGATTGCAGATATTTTCACTAAAGGTCTTCCTCGGGTCCTTTTTGAAGATTTTCGAGACAGTCTAAGCGTTCGTAAACCTCCCGTTTCGACTGCGGGGGTGTGATAGATTATGTAAATATTAGTTAGAATATTTTGTAATCTCCTATTTTAGGTTAGAATATTTTGTATATTTTGTAATCTCTTATTTTAGGTTAGAATATTTTGTATATTAACCAATTCAAGGAATGAAAGGAAACAGGAAAAATATTTCCTACAAAGATAGTGACTGTCGGAATTGGTAGTAACGTAACATGAGTAATATGTAGTGTAATTACACATTTAGTTCATAAAACAATAGACAATAATCATAGGGAATAATTAAGAGTGCCTAATTTTCTGAAGTATTTTAAATATAAAATAAGGATAAAATTCAAAAAATTGAGAAAATAGATAAATGGTAATGGTGGCCATAGAGAGGTGCCACCTCACCTTGTTTATGCCTAGCTTTATATTATACTAGTGAATTTGGTCACGAAGAATAAAATTAAAATATAGCTAAATATTATTATTAGATTTTTTAATTAAAATCATCAATCAATTTTTTTTCTCTATTCTTCAATTGTAACATTACTGTTGTTCTAATTATATTTTTCAAATGGGAAAAAACTTAGCTCAACAAATTCAATAACGAATAAATAACCCTCCTTAAATTTGATCATATTCTTATTACCTTGAAGTTTTTGAAATCTCTCTTCTTCTTTTTTTGTTATTTTTCAAGATTATTTACTCTTCTATTCTTTTCTTTTTTCCCTACTGCTTTCCATTAATAATTTTATTTATGAATTCTACCATTCTTTGTATTCATCCTAACATTATTTCTAAGCTCCTCTTTACCTACTCTCTTTTCCATTCATTTCTTTACTTTTGCTTGTTCAATCCCATCAAAAAATTAGTAATTGTTGTTATCTCTCCTTAAAATAATATAGTTAATTGGCCTTTTGTTTATTCAGTCCCTTCAAAAATTAGTATTTGTTGTTACATGTCCTTAAAATAATCTAATTAATTGGCTTTTATCTTTCTTATTAATTTTATGGAAAATGCCAAAAATCAATTTTACTCTTAATTATTTTTTAAAAAAATATTTTTCATAATTATATGTTGTATAAACATCCAAAAAGTAAATAATTTTAGTTATGATTGGTTATCTTCCTCTTCTATCTCCCACGTTTTGAAGTATATAAATATCACATGCCGATAAAGTGAAACAACAAACATACTCTAATATTTCTCGAAAATTATTGATAAGAACTTTTACCATTGCTCTGTTCATCCAAATATTATACTCTTTTCATTTTAGAGGATCCACAATGTAACCATTTTCTTTAAGATTACATATATAATTTTTATGTAAGATATAATTTAAATATTGTATTAGAAGTTATAAATCGTGTTACATGTTTTTCTTTTGCTTCTTTCCTTTTCTTTTTTATACTCTTCATAAACTGTTATCCTTCCATAAGTAATGAAATCTCCTATTATCTTTTACTAATCTTATGAAGCATCCTAAAAATTACTTTTTATGTTGAATAATTCCTCTTACCATTGCTCATTTTGTAATATTCATGTTCTGAACAAAGAAAAAGATATTCAATACCAGCACAAAATATTTGTTCCTCTATAAATATGATGAAATAAATAAATGTTGAATCAAGGTTAAGAGAAAAACAACAATTCCAGTAGAGAGAAAGAAACAACTTTACTAAATTATTTTATCCTAGCCCAATATTTCTGCATATTTCAAGTAGTACGCTCAAAGAGTTTAGGCCCAATTGACAGTAGTAATAATTTATGAAAGTCTAAAAAACTTGAGAACTTTTAAGTTTTAACTATTACAACAAAAAATGAAAAACTTAAAGACTGTCTCTTTACATATCAATAAACAACTTTCCTATGAATTAAACTTTATTCTAAAAATTAAAAACAATTTTTACATTCTC
Source organism: Lycium barbarum (assembly GCF_019175385.1). NCBI lineage: Eukaryota > Viridiplantae > Streptophyta > Magnoliopsida > Solanales > Solanaceae > Lycium > Lycium barbarum. Next base: position 15,252,556 of record NC_083344.1, on the reverse strand, counting down.
ATGTTCTATCATTAGGCTTATTAAAAGTTGATCTACATGACTACGGAAGGATATATACATACATACTTTTTTAAGCAGCAGCTCGCATGCACGTATATATTGGACTTCTTTTTTCTGCTTCAATTATGAAAACACTCTGCCTTAGAGACACAATATAACATAATCAAATTCTCCAAAACACCATAAGAAGAACTATATTATCAACATGACATAATCAAAAAGGAAAGAAGGACTATATATGTTGTCAACGTAACATAATCAAATTTTCTTAGAAGAAAAAAAAAAGCAATGAGATAAACTAAAATTACTTTTTAAAGAGTTCCTACATTCATATCATCAAGAACCCAAACAAATGCACACAATCGGTAGTGGCTGTTGCACTTAAAAAATAGAGGATAACCAACATTGCTCAAGACAAATTTATTTGTATACATATTAGTGTGACTTTAAGGTGTCATAAACTTGTATAGTGAATGATTGGGGGTTATGAACATGAAAAGTTTGGGGGTTATGGATACTATTAATATTAATTAAGAATATAATTTATGTAAAATGAATAGGTATGAGTTATGGAGATGATTTTCCAAAATGAATAATTGAGAAAAATTAGAGAAAAGGTCAAAAAAAGGAGAAAAAAGATAAATGCCAATGGAGGCCATAGATAGATGTCACATAGGATTGTCTAAGCCTAGCTTTATATTAGATATTGATTGATATGAATTGGGTGGCGACTCCTAAACCCATTTCAACTCATTCCTTAAGTCTAGTTTATCATTTTGAAATGTAAGTCTTAATCCTTTTTATCAGTTTATGAATAAAAGAGGAAAAACAATTCCTTTTCAACATCAAAGTAAGTTCTTCCCTTCCTCTCAAATTATTAAAGCAAGTTTTAAAACTTTCAGCCCGTCCGACGACGTCGAAGGATTTAGTTTTTTCGAAGCTCAATTGCTCCAAGTTATCACAAACTAACTTTTGCTTAGTCAATAATTATTAATTTACTTATCTACTTATTTATTTTATACTAAGCATATTTTCTACTTGTTAATGTCGATGTGCAGCTCTTATATTGTTTTCATAAGAAACCAATCCAAGTTTTAAATATGACCTTAGCTGATTAACTTACGTTTGGAAGAGAACTACTACTTGCAGCTTTTAAAGGGTGCCTAACACCTTTCCTTTCCTTTAGAATAATATGAACTCTTCCTAGAATCTCACAAGCTTAGTAGATTAATCCAAGTTATATTTTTCAATGACACATAGATTTCTTAGTATACCTTAAATATTAGGCGGCGACTCCAAAACTTATTCGAGCCCCAAAATTGGCCAAAGTTGTGTACTGTTTTAACTAGTTTAAAATAGGGTGCAACAACAAACAACCAATAAATATACAAAATGTTGACATTTTTATAGACAGAATACTTCTTTGCGACAAATGTGCATCGGTGAAAAATGTTTCTTTTTCTCTAATTAAGATGGTTGAAAGAGGATTCCCTTTTTTTTTTTCTCCCTTAAACTGCTTTAACGTTAAATATTTGAAATACCCTAATTTTTCCTCTACGACATTTTACACGTCGTTTTTTTTTTTTTTTTTTATGTCCATTAGGAAATTGGACTGAAGCACACACATCGCTCAGTTGAAGGTCAATGTGCTCATTTGAATATTACGGGCATTGAAATTGGAATGCGGCAATTAAAAAGGAGTGCAAATGCTATTTCCCCTAAATATTTAAAGATTGCACTTCAATCCAAAAAAGAAGGAAAATTACACATTTGGCTGGATGGCAAAAAATAATAACATTCATCAGTCAAATATACAAAAAATATATAATATTATGTATAAAATATGTATAATTTTATATTAATTTTAATATATAAAAATATACATTGGTTAGTCATTATTCTGATGGACGGCTATACAGTGTAAGCAATTAAAAAAAAAAAAGGAAGAAGAACTCAAAAATGAAGAAATTGCACGGGTTTACTTTTAAATGGGTTGGTCTTTGATTTTTTTTTCCCTTCAAAATCAAACTTATGTCTAGCGGGGCATAAATTCTTTAAAGACACGAGACATATTATGATGCGAAAAGAAAACTTATCTTAATAGTTGCATTACATTATGAGTGCAAAACACTTTAATAGCTGTATTGCGTTGTAAGTGTAGAAACTTTTTATTTTTTCACAAAGAACTGTCGCATTTGGTCAATATATATATTAACTATATAGAAGAGCGGGTTCAGCCCTTGGATCGTCGTCATGCTTGTGGGGCATTTTGGTCATTTCACTGTGAGCTGTAAACTGGATAATACGTGGTGTATTAGTGTATGGCCAGGTGTACTTACTTATGTTAATGGTCTTTTTAAGTTGAAACCTGAAAGTGAACAGCCACGTGCCAATTTGTGTTTCCATCTGGCTTAGTATCACTTCAACTTCATCTCTTTCAATTTGTCAAACACATAGTTTATCTGTGTATAGAGTTCCTTAATCTGCTTCTCTGTTATGCTAAAAAAATCATGCACTTCAACTCAATGGTCAACGCCCAACAACAATCTTCTCAAAGAATTATTATCCGTCCATTTAAAAAAAAAAAAAATATGGGTCCCGTACTAAACACCAACCAATATAAAAAAAAAATGGAACCCGCCATTTCTAAACTCACGGAAAAAAAAGTGGACTCCATATTAACAAAATCAAGCAATATCAAAAAACAAAAGAGTAAATCCCATATTAAAAAAATAAATAATGTAAAAAAAAAAGTACATCCCATATTAAAAAATCAAACAATATTCATGTAATTTCCAAAGTATCTCATTAAATTAATAATGATGGATTCATTGCCACATGCGTATCAATCCATTAGTGGAGTGAGTGAAATTTCTAACTATATAGAAGAGCCGGTTGGGCTCCTTTTTCGTCGTCCGTTGTGGGCCCCATAAAATAAAACAAATTGTGGGGTCCGTTGCAATTTAATAAAAAAAATGTGGGCCCCATATATATTAAACAACAACTAATATAAAAAAAATTGTGGGCCACATAATTCTAATATATATATATATATATATATATCCGTTCCAATTTAATAAAAAAATTGTGGGCCCCATATATATTAAACAACAACTAATATTAAAAAAATAGTGCAAATTAATAATGTAAAAAAAAATGCACCCCATATTAAAAAACCAAACAATATTCATGTAATTTAAATTAATAATGTCCAAAAAAAAAATGCACCCCATATTAAAAAATCAAACAATATTCATGTAATTTTCAAAGTATCTCATTAAGTCAATAATGATGGATTCATTGTCACGTGCGTATTCGTAGCAAACACTAATATAATAAAGTTTTAAATACGGAGCACAAACTGCAATGTTATATTAATCGTGTTTTGAACATAGTATCCCATATTGACAGAATCAAGCAATATACAAAAAACAATGAATCTCATATTAAAAAAACAAACAATGTAAAAAAAAAATGCAAAAAAAAAAAATTGTGGGCCTCATAATTCTAATATATATATATATATATATATATATATATATATATATATATATATATATATATATATATATATATATATATATATATATATATATATAGTGCAAATTAATAATGTCAAAAAAAAAAGTGCACCCCGTATTAAAAAATCAAACAATATTCATTTAATTTCCAAAGTAGCAAACACTAATATAATAAAGTTTTAAATACGGAGCACAAACTATAATATTATATTAATTGTGTTTTGAACATAGTATCCCATATTGACAAAATCAAGCAATATATATATATATATATATATATATATATAAAGTGAATCCCATATTAAAAAAATAAACAATGTCAAAAAAAAAGTGCAGACTTTGTATTCGTAGCAAACACTAATATAATAAAGTTTTAGATACGGAGCACAAATTACAATGTTATATCAATCGTGTTCTCAACATAGTATATATATATATATATATATTATATGCATAAAAATAGTGCAAACTAATAGTGTCCAAAAGGGTGGGCCCCATACTAAATAACACCAAGCAATATAAAAAAATAAAAAATAAAAAGAAGAAGAAACTATATAAAGCATGGGTTTATGTCACGCCCCGAACCATGGTCTGGGCGTAACACGACACTCGGGCCTTGCTTGCATGTATCCGAGCGAACCTCATGGCTTGCTTGTCAACATGGGCATCAAAACAATATAATTTACATGATGCAATTTAAATGAATCATGAAAAATGTAATTTGCGGAATAAGTCTTGAAATTATCTCATAGCATGAAGTATCATGAAAACATAATAGTCTACAAACATGAAAGCATAACTGAATCTGTGAACTACATCTGTCTATGAAACCTCTAAAACATGTCTGGATACTAACTACCAGGACATAACCCTGGACTACTATAAACTGAATACTAATGCAAACTCCATGTTGAACCCCGAGAGAAGTGGGGCTCACCAATAAGCTGATATCTGAAGTGATCCTACTGCGCAGGTGTATGCTCCTGAAAATCGGTATCTGCACCGTGAAGTGCAGGCCCCGGGCAAAAGGGACATTAGTACATGGTGAATAGTACTAGTATGTAAAACCTGCTGAAATGAAGAACATGGCACAACATAGATATAGGATATGAACTGAAATTGAATGTAACTTGAACATGAACATGAAACGTGAGTGAAGTCTTAAAACAGTAATCAATAGAAATACTTGTATGTAAAACTACTTGTAACGTGGGGAATGCTATAGTATAACCGACAACATGGTCTGGTACTTGCGTTCTACCAGCAGAACACTCACAACCTTACCAGGGATATGATATTTAAGTAATAATAAGCATGTAAGGATCCAAACTGCATAATGAAGGTGTTGCCTCCTTGCTGACAACCCTTATCCTACGGTGGCAACGTAGTTTCAGGCTATCTGAGCCTTCTCGGTTAACTAAGCAATTCCCAAAAACATGAACATGATATAGTTGGCTAAGAAGCCCATGATTTTCGTGAAATAACTTGTAATCATGATTTCATGAAATAAGTTGTAAACATGGTTTCATGAAATATCTTGTAATATGGTTTCATGAGATAGCTTGTCATAGTTTTGCAAACATGTTCTTGATTCATGAGTAATAACAATAGTTCATAATTATATATATATATATATATATATAATTGACTTGAAAACATGCTTGTAACTTGCTACATAAAATCATAAAGTTTCATATAAACATAATGAGAATACATGAGGAAGAATTCATGATTCATGGATTAAGCTAGGGTTCCTAATAACCGTAATGGAAGATTAGGAATACAATAACGAATATAGATACAAAATTCATGTACATAAATACGGGCTACCAATATGTTGGGTTTAATGCCCTAGAGTTTGAACTTCATGGATATCAAGAAACGGAGCATGGGGAAGAACGTACAGATTCCCACATGTGGATGGAAGTTCTACATACCTTAATTGCTCCAAAACTTGAATTAAAGACTTGAGCTTTGAAGAAGATTTCCAAAATCTTGAATTCTTGAACCTTGAGATGGGTTTTCTTGAAAACCCTAGTTTAGGAATGATAATTTCTTGTTTAGATTACAAGGATAGGTATTAGAATTGATTTGGAATAATTAGAGTAGGCTTACCTTGGTGTTCTTGATGATGCAAGAGGGTAGGAAGTCGTTCTAGGGCTTGAAGGAATGAAAAATAATGATTTGAACTGATATGGACGAATATATACTGTTCTGGAAAAATTCATTTTTCGGCCCAGTTAAATACTGGCCATATTTCAAAATACGGGCCGTATTTTGAAATACTGGCCGTATTTTGAAATACGGACAGCACTGCCTCTCTTCAGTAAAATGACCATAACTCTTTGCACAGATGTCCGTTTGACCCCCATAATATACCGTTGGAAAGGTATTTCAAAGATCTACAATTTTCATGAAGGAGGTTTTTCCAAATTTCAAATACATTTTGAAATACGGATCGTATTTAACCATTTGACATCAAATTGCCAAATTCCAGAATGCTCAGAAATCCTTGGTTTCAGTATACGATTTGAAATACGGGCCGTATTGTGAAATACGATCCGTATTTAACCATATGACATTCAACTACCAGTTTACGATTTGATTTACGGCCCGTAAACTGAAATACGGTCACTGTTCATGGGCGTAAACCACCATCTTACAGCTGAAGAGGAAATTTCCAATTCCCACATTCTTTATCTGGTTTTCTAAGTCTAGGATCATGGTCAAAGCTTAGGTTAAAGGTACGGGGTGTTACAGTTTAGACCCATGCTTCGTCGTCCGTTGTCCCTTAAAAAAAAGGGTGGGCTCCATACTAAATAACACCGAGCAATAAAAAAAAAAGGAAGAAAAAAAAGTGGAACTCACCATCTCCAAACTCATGGGAAAAAAAAAGTGGACCCTATATTATCAAAATCAAGCAATATCAAAAAAAAAAAAAGTGAACCCCGTATTAAAAAAAATATAATGTTAAAAAAAAGTGCTGGCTTTGTATTAGTATCAAATACTAATATAATAAAATTTTAGATACGGAGCACAAATTACAATGTTATATTAATCGTGTTTTGAACATAGTATATTTATATATATCATATGCATAAAAATAGTACAAACTAATAATGTCAAAAAAAAAAAAAAGAGTGCACCTCATAAAGGGTGGACCTCATACTAAAAAATATCAACCAATATAAAAAATTAAAAAAAATAAAAAAAACAAAAAGTGGAACCCACCATCTTCAAACTCACTGTAAAAAAAGGTGGACCCCATATTAACAAAATCATGCAATATCAAAAAAAAAAAAAAGTGAACCCCATATTAAAAAAAATAATGTCAAAAAAAAGTGCAGACTTTGTATTCGTAGTAAACACTAATATACTAAAGTTTTAGATACGGAAGTACAAACTACAGTGTTATATTAATCGTGTTTTGATCATAGTATATATATATGCCTAAAAATAGTGCAAATTAAATAATGTCAAAAAAAAAGTGCGCTCCATATTCACCTTTAAATTAATCAAATTAAAATTGAAAGTATCAACTGATGCTTAAATATTGCTATTGTTTTATCTCAAAGAGAGGAAAATAGTTTCCTTTTAAACAAGTCTTCTCTTTTAAAAAATATTAATAAATTTGCCGATTTTGTATTCGTAGCAAACATTAATATAATAAAATTTTAGATGCGGAGCACAAATTACAATGTTATATTAATTGTGTATATATATATATATATATATATATATAATCACTATTAAAAAACAACTACATACACATAGATGCACTATAATCTAAAGTGTTGGGCCCGTACGCAGCACGGGCATAGGCCGTCTTTTTGTTTTTTCTTTTTTTTCCCCTCCCATTTTTAGGAGGATTTTGTTTTTTCTTTTTTTTCCCCTCCCATTTTTAGGAGGATTTATAGTGTTTCCACACTTCCCCTCCAGTGTGACTCGAACCCAAGACCTACCGATCGTGGGTGGAGGTGCTTAACCACTGAGCCATCCCTCACTTGTCGCATAGGCCGTCTAGTATATATATATATATATATATATATATATATATAAACTTAAAAAATGTTTGCCGTGAGTGACAAAAACTAAAGACCAACACACAAAATAGGATTAAAAATGCAAATGACCTCTGGGTTATCTTTATTTATAGATGTAACAGCCCCAAAAATAAAGGGCCATATATATTATTAGCCCAAGGACCAAAACCTTTTTTGAGCCTATCATATAACACTCTCCCTCCAAGGACTGCCTTACACTTTTACAGAGAAAACAGAGCATTTTCTTTTCTGATGGCCGGAAAAACGGGGTCGACGGCGAGTACATATTCACCGTCACCTGCAACGCGCAAAAAGAAGAGAGTCTCCTCTACTGCTGATTGGGTTCGCCCCGATAATCGTACCTTCTATCAATGCCGTCCTGCTTGTATGTCTTTCTCTCCTTACACACACACACACTCTCTCTCTCTCTCCTCTATTATATGGATTATCTTTCAGTCTTTTATTTCTCCTTTTTACTAGTATTATTTACTTATTCCTTATTCTTCTATCTCTATTGCTTCATTTGTTTTCCTGTCCTCTCTCTCTCCTTCCATATTTCTGATTTTTTTACTTTTTTTGTTTTAATGGACGATTATTTAGGGGTTGTTTGGTAGCTGGTTAAGTTATGTACGTCTTAAATCCTGCATTAGTAATACTACCCTGTTTGGTATGCATGAAATTCAACACACCTAATACAGTGTTTGCTATGCAATTTGAACCCACATAGCTAATATATGTAGTGTATAAGTTGAGGTCTCAAGTTCAATTCTCAATAGATAAAAAAGCACTAGGCGATTTCTTCCCATCTGTTCTAACCTTGGTGGATAGAGTTACCTGATATCACGTGGAATTAGTCAAGGTGCGCTCAAGCTGGCTCGGGCACTAGGGTTATCAAAAAGAAATATTATTTTATGCGAATGGAATAACTAATACATGAAGTGCATCAAGGACGAGCATGGCAAAGTATTGGTAGAGGAGACTCTCATTAGACGGAGATGACAGTCATACTTCTCCAAACTCTTAAATGAAGAAGGGGACAGAGACATTGTGTTGGGAGATTTAGAACATACAGGAAGGCGTCACGATTTTGGGTATTGCAGGAGTATTAAGGTTGAGGAGGTTAAGGGTGCTGTTCGTAGGATGCGTAGGGGAAGAGTGACCGGACCTGACGAGATTCCTGGGGAATTTTGGAAGAGTGCGGGCCCGGTAGGTTTGGAGTGGCTGACTAGGTTGTTTAATGTCATCTTTAAGACGGCAATGATGCCTGAAGAATGGAGGTCGAGTGTAATGGTCCCTCTATACAAGAACAAGGGAGATATCCAGAGTTGCAACAACTATAGAGGTATCAAGCTGCTAAGCCATACTATGAAAGTGTGGGAAAGGGTGGTGGAGATGAGGGTGAGGAAAGGCATGTCTATTTCAGAGAATCAGTTCGGATTCATGCCGGGACGCTCAACTACAGAAGCCATCCATCTTGTGAGGAGACTGGTGGAGCAGTATAGGGAGAGGAAGAGGGACTTACACATGGTATTCATCGACCTAGAAAAGGCTTACGACAAAGTTCCAAGAGAGATCCTATGGAGATGCTTGGAGGCTAAAGGTGTACCTGTGGCGTACATTAGGGTGATCAAGGACATGTATGAGGGAGCTAAAACCAGGGTAAGGACAGTAGGAGGAGACTCAGAGCACTTTCCAGTTGTGATGGGGTTGCATCAAGGATCAGCTCTTAGTCCGTTTTTATTTGCCTTGGTGATGGATGAATTGACGCGGCAAATTCAAGGTGAGGTGCCATGGTGTATGCTTTTCGCGGATGACATAGTCCTGATCGACGAGACTCGTAGCGGAGTTAACGCTAAGCTGGAGGATTGGAGACAAACTCTGGAGTCTAAAGGGTTTAAGCTGAGTAGGACTAAGACAGAGTACTTAGAGTGTAAGTTTAGTGAAGCACCTCAGGAGGCTGGCTTAGAAGTGAGGCTTGGTACCCAAGCCATCCAGAAGAAAAGTAGTTTCAAGTATCTTGGGTCTATTATGCAAGGCAGCGGGGAGATTGACGATGATGTCACACATCGTATTGGGGCAGGGTGGATGAAATGGAGGCTTGCTTTCGGAGTGCTATGTGACAAGAAGGTGCCACCACAACTTAAGGGCAAGTTCTACAAAGTGGTGGTTAGACCGACTATGTTGTATGGGGCGGAGTATTGGCCAGTTAAGATTTCTCACGTTCAAAAGATGAAATTTGCTGAGATGAGAATGTTGAGATGGATGTGTGGCCACACCAAGAGTGACAGGATTAGGAATGAGGATATTCGGGACAAGGTGGGAGTGGCCTCGGTGGAAGACAAGATGCGAGAAGCGAGATTGAGATGGTTTGGGCATGTGAAGAGGAGAGACACGGATGCCCCAGTGCGGAAGTGTGAGAGGTTGGCCATGGATGGTTTCAAACGAGGTAGGGGTAGGCCAAAGAAGTATTGGGGAGAGGTTAGACACGACATGACGCAGTTACAGCTTACCGAGGACATGACCTTAGATAGGAGGGTTTGGAGGACCCACATTAGGGTAGAAGGCTAGTAGATAGTCTCATTATCCTGTCTTATTAGTAGTCGCATTATCGTAGTATAATTTCTTGTGCTCTGATTTATGCTATTATCTGTTATTTTCTGTACTTTGATTATTTTATGTTATCTGTGTCGCTTGCGTTACTTCATTTCCATATCGCTTTGAATCTCTTAGCATTATCTGACCTCTTTTTATGTTTTTTATTGAGCCGAGGGTCTTTCGGAAACAACCGTCCTACCTTGGTAGGAGTAAGGTCTGCGTACACTCTACCCTCCCCAGACCCCACGTGGTGGGATTTCACTGGGTTGTTGTTGTTGAACAACTAAACCCTGTATAACTACTCTTTGCAGTGAATAATTCATAGATTCCTGCGTAACCAATCTTTGCATTACTAATACCTGTATAACTCTAACCAACTACCAAACGGTTGTACTGTTGAATTTACTGTTTCCTTTATTTCTGAAGCATCAATTAATTTTCTTCTATCTGTGAAGGTGCTACTCAAAAGGTTGCAATTGTTTTTGGAAGATGGAGTGTTGTATTTTGTAGTTAGTTTAAACATATGTTGCATTCATGTAAACAAATTGCATAGTGTAATATTTTTGGCAATGTTGTGATGGCCTTATGAAGATTAATTCTTACTAAGTGGTATTCTCCTGAATTTTTGATGAAGTGTCTAATGATAAAGTGTGCACTTCTTCATGTGTAACTTTTATTTCTACATCTATGAATTATACTCCATAGATTTCTTAAAATAAGGATCAATACCGTTGCATGTGTAAAGGGGGAAAGGAAACCAGACTGGAGGGCGTCTCAGGTTCAAATCCCAACAGAGACAAAAACACTAGGTGATTTCTTCTCATTTGTTCTAGCTTGGTGGATTGAGTTAGGTAGGTATCCCGTGGAATTAGTCGAGGTGCGCTCAAGCTGGTCCGGACACCACGGTTATTAAAAAAAAATATACAAACTATGCTGTAGGGAGGGAGTTTTGCTGGTTTTTGGTGGAAAGGGGGAGAGGAGGGGGAGGGGGGGGGGGTATGTGCTGCTGTAAAATCATAGGAAAAGGAGTGATGTATGATTTACAACATCTTCTGCAAAAGGATTTAGTGGAACTGTAAAAAATTGATGTAATGGTCAGTGATATGGAGAATGCTGGGTAGAGCATGCAAGCAATGTGCTGGTCCTGTTTGAAGTAATGAAACATGGTTAAGGAGACACACTGATGAATATATGAAGTCTAAGACGGGTGCATGGTGGTGGAGGTGGAGAAGCCAAGGTTTTTGTGTGCTTACTTGGATTGAGGTGATGAGATACAGATAATTCCATATTTTAATTCTCCTGAAACGCTAAACTTTGGATAGTGGAATTGATATTTTCCATTATATCAGGTGATTTCTTATGTGGAGTAGAGTTATGTGCTTGTAACATTTCAGTTTTCTCTGATTCCTGGATACTAGTTCTGGAGAAAAATATGAATTGTCTCTATAGGCATGAGATATATTTGAGTTTATCTTTTGTTTCATGAACCTTAGTGATTAGTAGAATCCAGGGGAATTGCAGGCCCATCTTTTCACACAATCTTATGATGGTGTATTGGTGTTCTTTGGTGTTGGCTTGTCTTCCACTTTTTAACATCATCTTGTTGCTCTTGCATTCTGGTCTGTTTCCCTGAAAAAGTTAGGCGCGTCTTCTCTCTTCTGTGTTAATAGTCTACTTTCATGAAAGTAGATCTAGCATACCCTGTGTAACTTAAAATCTCTTATTTCGTGTGAGATATAGTTGCAAGAATGAACTTATTCTGCTATTAAGTGAACTTCCCTTCAAGGACATCTGATAAAATGGGAATGAATGCTATTAGGTGAATAAAGCTGTCCATATTAGTTGAAGTCCATGTGTGCAAAGTCTAGTGTTTTTACATGATAACATTCTTCTGCTCTATTTCAAGTTATTGCTTGCATTTTTCTTATATCGCTGGTTTCTGTGCTGGCTTACGCACATCTCAACTAGCTCACTGCATAGTCCGTCCTGCCCAAACACAAGTTGTCTAGGTAACTCTGCCCACCAAGATTGGATGGGCTCACACAAAGTGTTATAGTTGGGATGCGAACTTGTGATCTCCTGGTTGTTGCTCCTAAACTACGAGCTGTCCCCTTTCGCCATATTTGCTTGCACTATATGTTCCAGCTAGTTAGTGGAGTATGAAATGTTCTGATGGATACTCAGTTAGTTGATATTTCCAAAAGATCTTATGTATTTTTAAACCATTTATCATCAAAAGGTCTTATGTATTATTAATGTTGTAGATATACTCTGTGCTAAATCTCTTGTTTGTACTGCCTTCCATTTTTATGGATTTAAGTTCTTTTTCATATCCATTTTCATTTACATATTCCGTCCTCTTTCTACTCCCGAGTTTTTGTGGTGTGATATATGATTGATTATTAGGCCACTCATAAGCATGCAATATGATCTAACATTGCAGATCTGAGGACTGGTGCTGTGAGCACAGCAGCAGGATCAGCATATGCAGAGTTTGGAAACACCAAGGTCATTGTATCTGTGTGAGTAGATGATCTATCTACAGTTTTTTTTTTTTTTTTAAATTCGAAACTTCAAAGCAGGTGAAAGAATCAGTCTGGTGGAAATTCTGCTCGAGATGTTATAGTTTTCTTCATTTTTGTAGAAAATACCTACATTCTGCCCCTAGTTTGGGGAGATTACCTAAGGTAAAATGATAAAAGATGAATTGTTCTCTCTTCTCTCTTACGAGTGGATGACGAAGAAAAATTATCTATGCAAGCACTATTTGGAGAAATTTAACTACGTGTTATCCTTTTTTTTTCTTGGACAAGGTAACAGGAACAGGTATTTTATTAACAATTGAAGTAGTCCTTAGCACAAAGACTGCTAAGAGCAAACCAGTGTTACATGATCCCAAAGTGGAAGATGGTTCCACTTGCGCTAATATGGGTTGTTTGGACAGAGAGAAATAGGAGAGCTTTTGAAGGTGTAGAGTCGAGTTTCTCTTAGTTGAGGAGTAGTCTCCGTTCCCTTATTTTCTTTTGGTGCACACAGAAAGTTCCTTGTTGTATAGACAATTGGTTGGAGTTCGTAGAGAATCATATCGTTTTGTAAATTCTCTACTTTTTTGGTATATCTCTTGTATACAGCCGTTGTAGCCATGTTTATGAATGAAAATACACGTACTTGATCAAAAAATAAAAAATAAATAAAAAGGCCCCAAAGAAAACCCTTAGTCCTAAACTAGTTACAAAGACCCCAAGATGTCAACTACTGAATCTACATCTTCTACTAGTGCCTCTTTGCACCAAAAATGAAAAAAAAAGATACAATTCATAATTTTTTTTTTTTTGTTCAGAGTTTGTTATCCCTTCAAAGTATTTTAAGTTTCTTGCCTTCCAAATTGTCCATCAAATGAATGCAGGGACCCAACCTTCTCTTCTTTACTTTCTACCCTTCTGTTTTTCTTATTACCTAGTTTCGTCTGTCCCTGACCTTCCTCTTTTTCTTCATTGTTGATCACCTCTTTCCTTTATTTCTTATCCCCTTTACTGTTCTAAGTTTTCAGATTCTTCTACATGAATAATTAGATAGCGTGTGCAGTAAATTTGGTGTATTAATCTGTTATGCATTGAATTGGCAAATTGACCTCTAGACTGGTTTTCAAGGCATAAACACGAGTATATTTATGAGGTATTGGAACGAAGAATGCCAATAATGAGGGTGGCTTCAACTACATAGATGTTGAGAGAACAAAATACTTACTAATAAAGCTACAATAGAATATTCATATTTGTGCTTGTTATCAGATAGACATACCAATATAAACTGATTTGTAAGAATAAAACTGCTGATTTATCCCATTAGGAAAGGGAAAAAAATCTCCTGCTTTTCTTGTATGTAGAAAGTCCGTAGAAAAGGAGCTCAACATAACTTGAGTGTGGTATTAACACTATTGTCCAATTCTACAACAACACGTCTACGAAGGCGTGTTTATTAGGTTGCTGTATATGTTTACTAATTTTGTGAAGTGGAGATTGTCTAACCATCTTAGTCTCTTCCTTTTAGGTTTGGGCCAAGGGAAAGTAAGAAAGCAATGATGTACAGTGATACAGGACGCTTAAATTGTGATGTTAGTTACACAACTTTTGCCACCCCTGGTCGTGGGCAGGTATAACAAGGATGGAACAGACCTTTTATCATTCTTTCCCCTTGTCATTGATATTCTTCGTTTAACTTCCATGTCTTTAACTGAAATTTTACTTGCATTAGGGATCAGACAACAAGGAACTTTCCTCAATGTTACACAAAGCTTTAGAAGGTGTTATAATTCTAGAATCCTTCCCAAAGACTACTGTGGATGTTTTTGCTTTGGTATTGGAATCTGGTGGAAGTAAGTTCTGAATCCTAGTTTTATACTTTACATTCGTGGTTTATTTGCTATCCTATATAGTACGTGTCTTTGGCTTGAGACTGGAAGAAGATTATCCTTGAATTTCTTAAGAAATGAAAAAGTACCTCGAATTATAAGAGATTAGAGGAAGGAGCACGGGGAAATTGTCAACTCTATTTTTGTTCATGCATCAAAGAAGTACATTTACGGTTCTGAAGGGGCACAATTATTATCCTAATCAACTGCCTTTGTTCAGAATCAGCACTCATTTCTTAATGAATAATCAGCACATTTTCAGAATTAGTACCTTTTCATAGGGCAAGAGGTTGGAGCAACAACAACATACCCAGTATAATCCCACCAGGTGGGGTTTGGGGAGGGTAGGGTGTATGCAGACCTTACCCCTACCTCCCAAGGTAGGGAGGCTGTTTCCGATAGACCTTCGGCTCAAGAGAGGGCAATAGGTTAGAGCAAGATCCTGAATTGACTTACCAGTCTTATGATATATTTCAATATTGAGGGTAGATAAAAGCATTCAATTAGTTGAATTAGATTGTGATCTAAGTTTGCTTTACTCTATATTTAGCCTTCTGGAAAATAAACTTGCATTTTGCTTCCTATTTTGTGCTTTTTTCAGGAATAGGCTATTGGTATTAGTTTGACTCCGAAATGATGACTTTTGAACTAACTTCAAAGAGGCTTTGACATTATAAACACTCTATGTTATGCTTGCAGGTGATCTCCCAGTGGTCATATCATGTGCTAGTCTAGCTTTAGCAGATGCAGGAATTTTGCTGTATGACTTGGTTGCCGCAGTTTCTGTGGTATGCATCAGACTACTTGCTTGTCCTTTGTTATCTGAGTTTACTTTTTAGGAATAGAAGTAATAGAAGCCCAGACTACTGATGTCGTTTTCTTTTAATTTTCCACTCTGATGTCATAAATTTGAAGGGAAAAACTATTACGTTTCTTCGCTTAATTACTTGGTATGGTCCCAAAAGTGTGACTATTCCTTTGAAGTATATATTTGTGTAGGCCTAGGAAACTTGTTTGTTGAGGAATAGTTCAAACTATGGGTGGGCATAATAACTGAAAAACCTGACCGCACCGAATTAATTCGGCTCTTCAGTTTCGGTCTTCGGTTTTGATTTTTCAAAAAGTTTGGTTTTCAGTTCTATGGAATCGAACTCTTATATTACGGTATCACTGCTGCTTTAGCTAAATCGGTATTTCGGTGCATCACTGCTGCTTTAGCTGCTGCAGTGCTGCTTGTGAGAACTTCTTGGTTGTTAATTAGGTCCAGACAGGATAGAAGTGTAGTGTGTGAATAGCTGATTATAATTATTGGAATTGTACACTTACTCTTAACATAATGACTCATGCGATTCACAATTTCACATGATGTGAAATAGGATATATGGATGAAAGAATGTTTGAAATGTGCCATATATTAGGATGGAACTGTTATTGTATGGTAATCTTACCGCTAAAATAGTGAAACCCTTTCGAAACGTATAATTATAACAATAGTAGTAACATAGTTGTAACAATAATATAATAATACAGTGTAATAGACTTGGTAGTCCACACAATTCACATTGATATTAAGGTAAATATGATTTCGTAGTTAAGAGAATTCTTTTTTATTGTGTAAAATAATGCAATGGGAAAAGGGATTAAGTAAATTTAACCCATAGTGGGTTATAGCCTAGTAATAATTAGTGGGATCCATCCAAAAGGAAGTGATTAAGTATTTTAGATCCTGAATGGTACTCAATTATTAATGCAAAGTGTTGAGTTTTGCTGCTTTAACTGCTGGCTGCTGCTGATATTATTTGCATGTATATAGCTGCTGCAGTGCTGCTTGTAGCCTTATTAGTTGTTCCGCAGGTTACGATCAACAATGGAAAGGGACGAAGGGTTGGTGGAATGAATGGAAAGAGATTGGATAAATGTGCTACGTATACACTTAATGGCTTAAATATGTGAACTTGCTTAATCATCATATAAGAAGGGACAATATTAAGCAGAAAATAGCCTATTTTTTTTAACTTGAAAAAATAGTCCAATATGCTAGGCCCGTACCGAAGAACCGAGCCGAACTAACTTCACTACGGTATTCGGTATATACCATCCAAAAACCGAAAATCAAAGTACTGTACCAGAATTCCGAACGCCCACCCCTGGTTCAGACAGTAGAAGTGTCAAATGGGTGGATTGGGCTGAATTTGAACAGGTCAAAATGGGCTAAATGGGCTGAGTAGTAAAATAGTTGGGGTTGAAATGTTTTGGGCTAAAATGGGTCATAACCCAATCCACCCAATTCTTACAACACAACAACAACAACAACAACATACCCAGTATATTCCCACAAGTGGGGTCTGGGAGGGTAGAGTGTACGCAGACCTAACCTCTACCTTGGGACGTAGAGAGGCTGCTCGAAATCCACCCAATTCTTACTAAGTTTAATTTCTTTGTTTGTTCTTTTATAATTTGTTTAAGTACCTTGAAAACAAAAATTCTCTTTATTGTTATATATAAAATATCAAACAAATAGTCTTTTTAAAAACATTTTGACAAAGTTTTCGCATGAATCAATTTGGGCTACATATCAACCAATTTCTGAGTGACCCTCCCAAACCTATGTGGGTTGGGCGGGTCGTGTTTTCATGGACTCAGTTCGCCACCCCTAGTTCCACCCCTAGTTCAAAGTGTGAGTTCTGATGAATCCTATAGGACCTATGTTGTATCTGGTGTTCCCTATGTTCCAAATTGAATGTCAGGTTTGCCTCCCCCCTTTACTCCGCCTGGGAGCATCGCTCTTTTGTACACTCTCAAGGCATAATGCCATGCCATCTTTATTTCACTATAGTGTGGCAGCTTTCAAATATTGGCTTATGTAAATTGTAATCATATGGTACCATAGGTTTTTCCTTATCGAAAAAGGTGGTACAACAGGCTTTTCCAGATTCTCAAATATTCGGGGTCTACTGATATTCAGACATCTATTTTTTTTTTCCGGTGTTTAGTCTTGTCTTGGAAAGAACCTTGTCATTGATCCTGTTTCCGAGGAAGAAAGTTACCAAGATGGAAGCTTAATGATTACTTGGATGCCTTCACGTAATGAGGTCACTCAATTGGCTGTAACTGGAGGATGGTCGACACCAAAGTTTCACGAGGTATGATATTTGTAACACATCCCATGCTACCTCTCTGCCTTTAGAGATTACACTTAACGTTTGTCTCTGATTGCAAATTTCCCGATGAGCTACTTAAATTATCTTCAAAAGAGTCGCATCTTGCCAATATTTGGAGCTCCATTTAAAACTAATCTTTATTTCTGTAGGCAATGGAGCTGTGCCTTGGTGCTTGTTCTAAACTGGGAGAGGTTATGAGATCATGTTTAAAAGATGTTGTTACTGATTCAAAAGAATAGAGCATTGTACTTTGTGCTTCTTTAGTCAAGATTACAGAATCAGCTATCAGTTTTCTCCTACAGGGCCTGTAAATTTTGCCATTCCAGATTAAACTTTTTTCACACGGCCTGATTTTGCGCTGTGGATTCTGTCAAATCAATGGAACATTTTTTTTTTTGGATATATCAGCAAGAATATTGAAAATGAGTTCATCTCTTTTATATAACCCTCTAGTAGTAGGGATACAACTTCCTTGATCTGTGAACTTTACTTAACAGGTTGTTACGGAATATAGCTACTTGGATCTAGGGCTGGTTTTGTGGGTTAAAGTGAATTCATTACTCTCTGGCTCAAACTTGAATTATAGATATGTATGCAAAAAAGAATCCAAAATGTGCACATAATATAATTACACATGCTGAATTTATTGGCTTTTGAATTTTGATTTACTTTTGCCACCTAGAATGGGAAAAGTAAGAAGGGAAAAATCAAATAAAAGCATACTCTGAGGAGATGAATATGTCTAATTATCTTATAAAATAATAAATTAAAGGTAGTCGTTACCAATTTCAAAAATAATAAAAAAAAACAAATAAATAAAGGCTGTTGCCTTGACTCATAATTCAATATGGCCTTTTATCTTTGCTAGTTGAAGAACCCGGAGCAGCCCGCAACTTTTTTAACACTTTATGAGAAGCCAGTAATTTGCAAAACATAGTATACAAACAGTTATTTTTTTTAATTCTTTTTATGTTATAAGCGAAAACAATATACTCCCGCCATCCTATTTTATATGAAGGTATTTAACTTGGTACTTTTTATGTAATTTTTAAATATGTAAATTTTATCATAAAATACTCGAAGAGTTTATGTTTACATCGAGTCAAAGATTATCTGCTTTGACCCTCGTACTTCAAATTTCCTAAGGAGGATAAAATAATAAATTAAAGGCTGCTGCTTGACTCACAATTCAATATGGCCTTTTATCTATCTAGTTGTAGAATCTGAAGTAGTTCGAAACTTTTTAACACTTTATGAAAAGCCAGTAATTTGGAAAAAATGATAGATTTCTTGTGCATTCTATCGTTTAAGTAATTTATTCTTTCTGATATACTAACTCAAACAACAAAATGCAATGCGCATTAGCAATCTTACCTTATACAACCTAGAGTGCCTCACAATCCTTCTGTTGATGTATTTCAAATGAGTATGTAGCATTAAAATTCAGTAGAAAATAGGCAATGTCCATTTACTATATTTTCGGTCAATATGTTGAACAAATAAAAATATTCGTCAAGTAAAAATAGAAGTGTCATAGTTAGGTTTGACCGGTTTCTTAAGAAATTTATATCATAAAATTTTGTTAATTATTCTATTGCGTATAAACAAAATTAGACTATTAAAACCATCTCCGTCCTCTTCTTGTAAAATACGGTACTTATATTTCTACTCCAATTGGAGTCAATATGTAGATATAGAGTTTAGCCTAAACAACAAAAACATAACTAAGAAGGGAACGAAATAGAAAAGATCATATACAAAGAATCAACTATGAAAATAAAATATCCTATACAAAAAGAAAGACAATAAATATAAGATCCTATAGTGCAAGGAAATAAACTAATTACAATGAAATCAATTATTTCCACGTATATATCATGCCGACAAGTGCATATATCAATCCTTATTACTTTGGCAAAGATGGTTCTCACCAATTCTCATTAACAAAATGTTTAAGTAACGAAGAAAGAAGAACAAACGAAAAAACAAAAGTTGATCAGCACAAACACATTTTGTATCTCTAGCATAACAACAACATATCCGGTATATTCCAACAAGAGGAGTCTGGGATGGGTGAGTGTACGCAGACTTTATCCCTATCTTTGTAGGCAGACATTTTCTATCTCTCGTAGCATGTCTTATGTTTCCAAATTCTTCATAGTTCTAACCAACCCTTTGATATCATCAATGAGAGATTCGAGGTTATTGTACGAGGAACCTCCTTCTCCAACACTTAGTTTCGCAAACTTCGATAATTTCTCAACTGATTTCTTGAACTCATTCTTTTTTGTTGCCATAAGATCTTTTACAATTTTCCCTACAACGGATATGTCAAAGATGTCCTTCATGTCAAATCCAATCTCCCAAAACTCATTTACTAATCTACTTGTGACTCTCTGGTCCACATATTTAGGCCAACAAATCATGAGCTTTCCCTTAACGATGCTTTCCAATGTTGAGTTTCATCCACTATGGGTCAAAAACCCACCAGCGGATGGGTGGGATAATACCATCTTTTGTGGAGCCCAACTCACTATGTAACCATTTTCCTTGCTACCGCCTCTACAAGTTCCTTCATAAATTGATCATCCAATTCGCCTCCCTTTAAAATGTTAGGCCTCATGACCCGGAAAAATTTAACTTTACTATTTAAATAGGCCATGCCAAAATTCTAAACTTTCTTCTCTTGAAAGAATTGCTAGACTTCCAAAGCTCACATAAATTACGGATCCCATGGACTGATGATCAAGCCATTTAATGGAATTATGGACTTCTTCCCACAAACTATTTGAGGACAACAATTGTTGAGTAGTTTCTGCAACAAGTCTAGTCTTCAAGTGCAAGTGCAAGTGCGGAGGGCCGATTGCATATGTTTTAGAAGGGGAAAATGACATAATAATACTTGTTAAGATCCTATATTGCAAGACATAAGGATACCTTTCTTTATTTACAAAATATACCAATTTAATTACAAAATTACAAAACATACCAGATCTGGAAAAAATTAAAAACTCACCCTTTTCCCTATATTATGGGCTGAAATTCCAATTTCATGTATATGATGCCCTAATATTCCAATTCCCACGAATATATATACAGAACATCAAACTTCGGATATAAGTGCTCGTGGATTTTCCTCCAAGCACACTGATAAATCTTTAGCAAATATGGGCCGTCTAATAAGCCATTTAGCAAAGGCAAACATGTTCTTGAGCCCTGCATCTCTATATTAGACGGAATTTAAAAATAAATCCTCTTCTTCTTTCCCATTTGTTCACATTGCTAAAATCATTTGTTAGTTGTTCCCTTTGTTATTTTCAAAGTACGAATACTGCAGTAAACTAGATATTAGAATTGTTGTACAACATATCATAATTTCGAGAAAATGATCAAAATGGTCCTTAAGGTATGGGTTTTGGTTCCATTTGGTGTATACACATTATTGGAGTAGTCCTTGATGATTTAGTTTTGCTGCGACAGTTGGGGGTTTTGGATTCCATGAAGGATAATTTGATGAATTTGTTGAATAATTAGTTTGTGTTTATGTTTTTAGGTTTTACATGATTAGGGATTTGAATATAATTAGTTTCTGGAAAGTTTTCTAATTATTATGGTTTTTAATAGTTTAGTTCTTAGGAGATTGGGCAATGAATTGTATGAATAATGGTAGAATCGTGAATTATGTAAAGCATAAAACTGTATGAATGATGGTAGAATCATGACTTATGTTTCAGATTTTTTTTTTTTTTTTAAAGTTTCCTATGTTCTTGTTGTTGTATTAAATTTGTATGAATATTGTATGAACGTTGTATATAATCTAACTGAAAATTATACATATAATCTAACTGAAAATTATACACAAAAATATGAGCGAAATACTAATCCTTAAGCGGGATATACATATTTCATACCTATTTCACTGTTCATACAAGAAAATTTGAGTGAAATTTTTAAGCCCTGAGTGAAATATACACATTTCATATATTTTGCATACACAAAATTCTGAGTGAAAATTTTAAGCTTTGAGCGAGATATACACATTTCATACACAAAATTTTTGAGC
This sequence comes from Lycium barbarum, assembly GCF_019175385.1. NCBI lineage: Eukaryota > Viridiplantae > Streptophyta > Magnoliopsida > Solanales > Solanaceae > Lycium > Lycium barbarum. The sequence continues at coordinate 15,230,762 of NC_083344.1, read as the reverse complement.
GAAAATTTTCGTATATGTTTTGTAAGAAATCTATTGGTATGTTTTGTAAACTGAAAAGTATCATCATATTTTGTAAATATAACATATTCTTATGTATATATAGGTTATTCTCCCTTTTAGATGAGTAAGAGCTAATACAAGAAAGAAAAAGCCCATTTAAATCCTCAAATGTGTTGAATAGGAGGAGTCCATGGGCTTGTGGCGTCTTTTTGGGTGACGTCAACATTCTGCCTATGGAAAGGCCCACGAAGGGGTTGGGGTGGCCCGGATCAGAGTCATGATCAAACCTGCATGGCGCTTGCTTAATGGGTTTAGTTAAGAAATAAAGTTGTGCTCTTGAGATATAGCTTTTGACATGATGGTAAAGCCCTCATCCTAACATACATTAAGTGGATAGTTTAATCTGTTCACTAGGCTGGAATGAGCTAGCTCTTGTGAGAAATTGAAAACATTTCTTTTCCATTTGATTTTAATTAACGTATCTTCACCTGTAACCCTCGTAACATGTGTTAAAAGGATATAATACACCATCAACCAGCTAAATAATTAATGAATGACAGATGAGAAGTAGAACTTACATTTTTAGAGCAAATGCTGCACAAACTCCATATATAAAATATGGGACTCCAAGCTTAATTTCACCAGCTCAGAAAGAAAACAAACAGTAGGTGTATATACAATTGGCATGGAGCGCCAGCAGGAAGAAACAGTCATTCCTCACGTTCTCTTCTTCCCTCTCCCGTTACAAAGCACAATCAATTCCATGCTGCAACTAGCCGAGCTCTTGTGCCTTGCAGGTAGGGGGTGTCAAATGGGCTGGTTGGGTTGGAATTGGGTGAGTCAAAATGAGCTAAGTTAATAAATAGGCCGGTTATTAATCCACCCAAAAGTGACTTGGGCTGAAATGCAATGAGAAATTCCATAAGTTGCTATAGTTTAGAGCGTAATTACGAAACATAGCTATATTTTTTGTATTTACGAAACTTAGCTGTACAGTTGTAAAGCTGAAGAGCTATATCAGGCGGGGATCAAATGTATCAGCGAAAGAGCTGTATTAGGCAGCGGGTATCATGTGGGTATTAGTGCATACTATACCAGACAACTGTGTTAGCGCATACTGTATCAGCCTATATGGTTACGCGTGTGTACTGTGTAGTTCTACAAAACCCCAAATGTAGCTACTTTTCGTAATTTTTTGAAACTTTAGCTATGTACCGTAACTACAGTCAAAATGTTAAAATTTACTTTAAATTATACTAGCTTGAGCAGATTGGACGGATCATGTTTTATGGGCTAATTTTGTCACCCCCTACTTCCAGGCCTAAAAGTCACCTTTATCAACACTTTTCACAATCAAGAACGTCTCCTTCGTCACACCAACGTGCAATCTCGTTTCTCACAATATCCATAATTCCGATTCCTCACATATCGGATGGCCTCCCCGACGACCACCCGCGCTCCGTCAAACAATTCGGAGACATCATCACCTCCTTACAAATCATGGCGGAGCCTTTTCTCAGAGAAATACTTAGCGATGTTGTTGAAACACCAGTCACATGTGTTGTACCAAATGGGCTGCTTTATTATGCTGTTGATATTGCAAATGAAATGGGAGTTGCTGTTATTCCCTTTCACACTATTAGCTCTTCTTGCCTCTGGGTTTATCTCTGTCTACCAAAACTCATAGAGGCTGGCGTTCTTCCCTTCGAAGGTATTCCTTTTCTCCTTTGTTTTGCTACAGTAATATTGATTTTTGTTCCAATGGTTGTTTTTAGTAAATGTTACTCCCTCTATTTCAAATTATTTGTCTTAGTTTGACTTAACACAGAGTTTGAGAAATTAAAGAAAATTTTGAATTTTAAATTAAAGATATGAATAATGTAACAAAAAGCTATTTAATTTTGTAATTTTAAACATGCCATGTGTTATGTTGAAACTAAAAAGTTGTTAAATTGAAAAAGAAGCATTCTTTTTAAAACAGAATAAAAAGAAAAGTACGGAGACAAAAAAATTGAAACAAAGAGTGTATCTCTAAAGAAAAAAAAAGATTTTTCTAACGTGTGATTTTAAATAAGTAATTATATTTCTTTGACTATAAAAATATGACACTTAATGTAAAATAAAGAATTTGAAATTAACTTTTTTAATACAGAAATATTTCTTTTTAAATAAACAGAAAAGAAAAAAGTCTCACATTAAATGCATGGAAGGGAATACGGAGTATATTAAGATCAAGGTCACGGCTAGGCACTACTTTGACTTGCATTCATCTTTCTTTTCGTTATAGAGAGCATCCCAATGGGGTCCGGATTCCCTTCCGTACATTTAGCTCTCAGTATATTTTTAATTTATTTTGTTTAATAAGTAAGAAGAAAATACTGTCCAAAAAAGTATGTACACATGCAAATATTATGGTGATGGGGTGGTGGTCAGAATTAAAATACTATGTTTCAACTTTTACTCATCTTAATATTTAACAAGTTATATTTTATTAAACTAAAAGTTATGTGCTTATGTATACTACTTATTGCAATATTCATGAATTTTTATATATAGATTTATAGTACTCCGCATTAAAGTATAGGTTCATAATCCTTGGTATTCTACATCTACCTTTGGATGGAGGTGGGGGCTATGAGAGTGGATTTAGAAGCGGAAAAATGAGATGTCACTTAATTATGAAACTCGTCTTCTTTACTTTCACTTGGAAAAAGTAAAATAGACAATAAAATGATGAAAACTGTATTCCTCCTTCTGTCTCAATTTATTCGTATGCCCTTTAAATATTTTAAATTGTTAATTATTGTGACTTATAGTTTTTTTTATGTAGTTACGAAATATGTAAATTTTTTTTTTTTTTTTAAAGGTTGTGTATTCAAATTCATCGTCAAAATAAAAAAGTTTGACTCTTAAAATCTGAACTGTATCACGTAAATTGAAATAAGAAGGGTTATCATGAATTCACGATTTCTTTGTTTTACTAGCTTTCACTTCCCCATTAATATTAGGCATGCACCGGGTCTTCTGTGACCTCGATCACTGTTCCCAAGTTGGCATCAAACTCTCATTTGACTTACATTTTCCAGGGAATACTATTTGTTCCACTTTTGAAGAAGTCAATAAATTTGGAAAGCTACAATTGTAAATACTCATAACCAGAACCAACTTTATATTTTCTTCTAGGAAATGACTTGGATGCACTGGTAACACATATACCAGCCATGGAAGGTCTTCTCCGACAACGAGATCTTCCACACTTTTGTCTCTTGGATTATAAGACCAATCTATATTATCAAACCGTTTTAAAGGGCATTGAGAGGATCCCACAAGCTCATGGTGTAATACTGAACACATTTGAGGATTTAGATCGATGAGCCTTTTCTTTCTTGTATTCGTTCTTACACTTCTAAAACATATGCAATCGGCCCATTACACTTGCACTTGAAGACTAGACTTGCTGCTGAAACTACTTTACTATTGTTGTCCTCAAATAGTTTGTGGGAAGAAGACCACAATTATGTTAAATGGCTTGATCAACATTCTATGGGGTCTGTAATTTATGTGAGCTTTGGAAGACTAGCGGTTCTTTCAAGAGAATTTTTTTTAGAATTTTGGCATGGCCTACTAAATAGTAGAGTTAAATTTTTATGGGTCATGTGGCCTAACATTTTAAAGGGACGTGAATTAGACAATCAATTTATGAAGGAACTTGTAGAGGGTAGCAAGGAAAATGGTTACTTGTTGGTGGGTTTTTGACTCATAGCGGGTGGAACTCAACATTGGAAAGCATAGTAGATTGTTGGCCTCAATATGTGGACCACGGAGTCACAAGTAGATTAGTAAATGAGTTGTGGGAGATTCGGTTTGATATGAAGGACATATTTGATAGATCCGTTGTAGAAAAAATGGTACTCCCTCCATTCCATATAAAATGATCTTTTATGCTTTTTATTTTGCTTCAAAATAAGTGACACTTTAGGATTTTAAGAAGAAATTAATTCTATTCTTTCAAACTTACTCTTATTTATAATCAAGAATCATTAAATAACTTTTATTTTTCTAAGCATTAATTAGAGGTAAGTTAGTAAAAATACTCATAATTTTCTAAGAATAAGTAATTTCTTAAAGGATGTGCATGAGTTAAAAGAGTCACTTATTATGGAATGGAGGGAGTAAAAGATCTTATGGGAACACAAAAGAATGACATCAAGAAATCAATTGAGAAATTATTGAAGTTTGTGAAATTAAGTGTTGGAGAAGGTGGTTCATCGTACAATAACCTCGAATCTCTCATTGATGACATCAAACGGTTGGTTAGAACCAGAAAGAATTTGGAAACATAAGAATTTGGAAATGTGTTTGTGCTGATCAACTTATGTTTTTTCGTTTCTTCGTTACTTTAACATTTTGTTAATTAGAATTGGTCATAAGTCATAACCATCTTGCCAAAGTTATAAGAATTGATATATGTACTCGTCGGCATGCTATATATGAAGATATGATTGATTTTATTGTAATTAGTTTATTTCCTTGTACTATAGGCTTATATATTTATTTTCTTTCTTTGTGAATAAAATATTTAATTTTCCTAGTTGATTCTCTATGTGTGATCTTTTTAATTAATTTTGTTTCCTTCTTAGTTATGTTTTTATAGTTTAGATTAAACACACTCTCTCTCTCTGCCCCCTCTCTCTCTTGAAGTAGAAATATACGAATCATATTTTATAAGAAGAGAAATCGAAATGATTGGAACGGTTTCAGATAGTCTAATTTTATTTATACGTACATAGTAGGATAATAAAAACGATTGTATGATACAAAATTTCTTAAGAAACCGGCCCAACCTAACTATTAACACTCCTATATTTAACTGACGAATATTTTTATTTGTTCAACATGCATATTCACCGAAAACATAGTAAATGGATATTGCCTATTTTCTAGTGAATTTTAGTGCTACATACTCATTTGAAATACTTCAACATTACTCCAACAGTCTCTATAATACTTGTACCTTAATCTAAATGAGTAGTTTAACGTGTTATTCAGCCAATTCTACAAAATTAAAGGTCATCCTAACATATTAAACAAGTTAATTTTAGGAATTCAAAATATATTTAATTATGTATAACGTATCATCATGTTTTTTTTCCTTTCTAGGAATAAGTTTTTCATGGAAATTTCATATATAAGAATATATGTAAAATTGCAATTTATGAATCTAAAGCATTTATCTGGTGGTATGTTCAATTCTAGAAGGAGAAATGTATAAGTTCAAAAGTGAGAACGCTTGCCTTTTTGACTTGCAGATTTACAGAAAAAGCTATTCCTAACATTAATGACCTTTTGACTAAAAAAAGTCAGAAGTCAGCCCATAAAAAAAAGTTTGGTCAATATAATTTTGAACATTTCAACAATAGTGGCTTACCTATAATTAAAATTACTAATAATTTCTCACCTATAAATATCTCTGCCTTATTAGACTTTCCTCCACACTTGTCAACTGATTCATACAAAGATGAACTTCTCTTCATCAAGAAAACATTACTCATATTTCTTTTTTCTTTTTGCATTAGCTATAGTAGTTGATGTTCCAAGATTAATCTTGGCACAAAACATTACTCCTATTTCTGATATTGTCTCTGATGCATTCTTTAATGGAATAGCTGATCAAGCAGCTTCTAACTGTGAAGGAAAAGGGTTTTATACAAGGGCTAGGTTCTTTGAAGCTCTTAAATCTTATCCTAATTTTGGAACTGTGGGTTCTACTGATGATTCTAAGCGTGAGATTGCTGCTTTCTTTGCTCATGTCACCCATGAAACTGGACGTAAGCTTTATACTTGCTTTTCCATTAATTCCTGTTGTAAAATTTGCTGGTGAAAGTACAATAAACTATAGTTGAAAAAATAAATTGAACAATAAATATATAAATAAATATTCAGGCTGAGGCACAGATATCTCGCTGTCTTTAAGGAGTTTCAAGCCTACTGCGGAATAATCTTCACTGGTTCAGCAGTATAACTCTTGCTTGTCCTAGCAGCCCTACAATATCTTATAACCCAAATAACTCCGGATTATTTGAAGAGACCAAAGCCGCACCAATACAAAAAAGTTTACATAGTTTGAGGTCTAAATCCTACCTAGGAGAATTTCATTTGTCTAGGAAGACTTAAAGTTAAAATATCAATTTCGGACAAAATGACTTAAACCTGCTTCTCTACTGTTTATTTTTCGCGCATTCTCCTTCAATTTTTAGGTCATACATTCGCAAAATCATTTTTAATACAGAGTTTCACCTCTCGAAATAGCACTTTCATGCCAATTAGTCGAACCTTTTTTATAGACGGAATACCTAAAGACCACCCTAAACTTGGGGGTATTTTTAGACCAAAAAGTGAAGGGAGGGTATCTATGAACCATTTTCCATACTTTTTTTTTTAATTTAATTAACGTACAACTAATTTTGTGTTTCGTTTTACACACAGACATGTGCTACATAAATGAGATAAATGGTCCTTCAGGCGACTATTGTGATGAGAACAACACAGAGTACCCATGTGTCTCAGGCAAGAACTACTATGGTCGAGGACCCATTCAACTATCATGGAACTTCAACTATGGACCTGCAGGAAAAGCCATTGGATTCGATGGCCTAAATGACCCTGACATATTGGCAAGAGATGGTGTTATTTCCTTCAAGACAGCCTTGTGGTATTGGATGAACAATTGTCATTCTCTCATTACTTCTGGCCAAGGTTTTGGCCCAACTATTCGAGCCATTAACGGTCAGCTTGAATGTGATGGTGGCAACCCTCAGACTGTTGCTAGAAGGATCGAGTATTATACTCAGTATTGTCAACAACTTGGTGTCGAGACTGGGGATAATCTCACGTGTTAGGACCCTAGACAAGTTGGCATGATACAACAATATACATTTTACTTACACGGTTGTCAGGCTTGCATAGATATGTTTTGAAAATTGAATAAGACTTTATTATACTTGATTTTGGTTACAAAAAACATACTCCCTCCATCCCTTTATGTGATGCATTTTCACCAGACATGATATTTAAGATTTTTTCTTTACGAAAATTATTGCCTCAAATAAATTATACTTAGATATTTATGCAATTATAAATCATTTCATTAAGAATACTAAAAATAAGAAGTTTAAAGTTAATTAATCCAACCGTTTTAATTTATGTAAACCAATTTCCTTATTATATATTTCATGCCAAAAAAAGCACCTCTTTTTATATTTAGAAATAATTTACCTTTAAGCAATGATTTATAGTCGCACAAAATATATGTAACTCATTTAACACCACAAATTTAAAAGTTTTTTTTTTTTTTAAACTTCGTGCTCAATCAAAAAGTTTCCCATAAACTGAAACATAGGAAGTACTTTTTAACATACAAAGATACTCCCTCCGTTTCAATTTATATAAACCCATTTGACTGAGCATGATATTTAAGAAAGAGGAAAGACTTTTGAAATTTGTGGTTCAAAATAAGTTTTGAAAATTTGTGTGGCTGTAAATCATTCATAAAGTGAATTTATTTTCAAATTAGGAAAGAGATCATTTATTTTGATACGGACTAAAAAGAAAACAAGTTCAAACAAATTAAAACAGACGGAGTATCATCTTTTGGGATTGAGTAATCGAGATGCACACGAGGAATATTTGTTTTTCTATATACGCGTTTTTGTTGACTATTACACCACTTCCACTGTCGATCTATCATTGTCAAATCATTATCCTCACTATCTCGGCATCGTCACGCAGTTGTAGGTTAAATTTAAATCGTGCCCTAGGAATATATCTATAAAAAATTGACATGCTTAATCTTTGACAGTCTATAATATTGCGATTTTATAAAATAATCTAAAATAATTCTCGGGCACATGCCTAGCACGGGAATCACCTCACCTAGAGCCTGTTTGGATTGACTTATTTTAGATGCTTTAAGTCAAAATAGCTTTTAAGTATTTTTGTAGTGTTTGGATAAAATAAAAAAGTATTTTTTAACATTTGTTTTAAGCCAAAACAACCAAAAGCCACTACAAGAAAGTATAGAAATGACAACAAAAAATTTAATATTTGGCAACAACTTAGTTTTATTGTTGACAAATGAACTTTTTTGTTGCCAAACAATTTAATTTTGTTGCAAAAAGTATTTTTGACAATAAAAAAAAAAGTTGTTGCACGCCGTTGCAATAACAGCCGTTGGGAAATGTTTATGCAACATTTTTTTTTAACCAAAAATACTTTTTGCAACAATAATCAATTTATGGCAACAAAAAAATATTTGTTGCCAAATATCTTTTTTCTTTTAGTGAGCCATAAGCCAATCCAAACGGACACCTAGTATTTTACTACTATATAGAAAGGTGAGTGTGGGCACCTTTTGGTCGTCCGTTAGCACTTTTTCGTCGTCCGTTTGTGGGCCCAAAAAAAATTGTGGGTCCACATATTTTAAACAAATACTAATATTTTTTAAAAAAAAATTGTGGCTCACATATTTTAAACAACTACTAATATTTTAAAAAAAAATTGTGAGCCCCATATTAAACACCAACCAGTAATAAAAAAAAAGAGAAGAAAAAAAAGTGGAACCCACCACATCCAAACTCACGGGAAAAAAAAAGTGGTGATAACGTCCAAATCCACTCCTCAAAGAGAAAGTGTACACGGTCGTATGCAATATAATTTACCCAACTATGAGTCGGGGTCGATCCCACAGGGAACAATATGCTAGGCGATTAAGAAAGTAAGGAACTTTCACCAACTAAGCTAAAGCCAAACGATGGATAATATTTTGGTTTTTGGAGAATATTATAACTAATGCGGAAATGTAAACTAACCTAGAAAGCAAGTAAAATGATCAATGACCACAAGTTTGGATACAAAGGAAATTACACTCAAGTAACGATCCAATGTATTTCATGATTTTACAACTAAGAGCGGGTTTATGTTAATAGATAATGATTTCTAAAATCTCATTGAAAGTCTTCCAAACAAATCAATGAATTTCACTCTAAGCTTTTCCAAGCCTTAGAGTGTGATATTAGGCACAATCAATTTAACCTCAAGTAACTATCCTCTTCCGAGCTCAAGTTATTAGATGGGTTTAATGACCCAAATCCTTGTTAACTAATCTTTCCCAACCTAGATTTCCTCTTCCGAGCTCAACCTAAGTAAATGGGTGAGTCCTAGGGTTAGCTAATCCCTTTGGAAACATTCAAGAACGAGATTAATTAAATAAACAATAACCCACTTCATTAGGAATAAAAATCATTCAATACATAAGCATAACGAGAGTTTCAAACCAAACTTTAATCAAGAATATTTTCATAAAAAAAATTCAAGTAAAGAAAATAAATACTACACACCGATATACAATACAAAACAAGGAATTGAAGAAAGGATTAAGAAATATCTCATTAAAGTGCTTCCAATCTTCTCCTCCAATGGTGTAGGTGAAACCCTAGCCTCCAAGCTTGTAAGAAAAATGGCCAAAGATGTGTTTAACAAACCCTAGTTGGCTTTTTATAGGAACAGGAATAGCAGAAATCGTCAAAGCCCAAGTTCTGCTCGGACTGGGCTTAAAATCCTTCAACACGTTCGCGCCATTGTCCTGCGCGAACGCGTGGAATCACTCTCTTTTCTTCAGCGCGAACGCGTGACATCCGAGCGTGAACGCGCAGAGTTAATAACACGCGTGGGCGCGAACGCGTGGGTTACCTGCGCGAACGCGCAGAGTAATTTTCCACCAAAATTTCCAGAATGTCCAATTGTTTCCAGTTTTGCAGCTTTTTTTGCTCTTTTTTGCTTGGTTTCCACACTTAGGCTCTAGGGACCCCGTATTACCTGAAACATACTAAAAACCACGTAAAATAACATAGACTTGCTTAAAAACAAGTAAAACTTATAGCCGAAAGACATCGATTGTGGCGTAAAATCACGCCACATCACAACCCCCAACTTAAAGTATTTGCTTGTCCTCAAGCAAGCCATACAAAACAACGACTCAATCTAACACCTAGATATCATAGAGTAACAATGTCTACATTGGTTTTGATTCTGAACTGCCAGCATGTATGTTTTTCTTCCAAGGACCACCCCAATTTTCTATTTTAAAGCAATATACACAACTCAGGAACACTACGACTAACAATGAAGTTTCAATGCATGACATTACGTTATCGAACATATCATGGTGCACACAAATGCTACTTTAGGCGGTCACTTTATTTTGTTCAATTCTCATCCTTATGCCCTCACATAGACCAAAGAATGTCCCAACACACATATATACGACAAGAATGGGACGAAGATGAAAGAGAAGAGAAAAACACTCAACACTCACAAAGAATTCATATCTACACATGCAAATACCATAGGCTTGCCCTTATTTTCTATGTTCTCATCCTAGGCTCGTTCGGTTGTGATCACATTAGGACTTGTTTCGGCTTGTAATGTAGGTTTAGGGACGGGTCGGATACTTTTTGGATATTAGTGACTCACCCTCCTTGAACACTACAACATCTAGTCACCTTAATTTGCCTCTTTTCTTTCCACCCCTTTATTTTCTTTCACGTTTTCGACCTCGATGTGGTTTTACTCCTACCCAACTTACAAATCTTTTTGTGTTACAATTTTCTGATTTTATATATATATATATATATATATATATGTGTGTGTGTGTGTGTACCCGCAACTGCCACATCGAATCTCCACTAGCAAACTCCACCACCCCCAACTTATGTTTTTAACATCTACTCCACATTTAATTCACCCCCAACTTAGGCATTTTGCCTCATCTAACTAGTAGCAGCAAGGAGGGAATGGGTGCGAAGATGGATTAATTGCACAAAGGGTAAGGTTTCATAATTGGCTAGCCAAGAAAAAGGTCAAAAGGCTCAAAAAGGGAAACTAGGGGTATTTAAAACTTTTGGTAAAACTTATTTAGGCAAAGTGACTATTTCAACAAGAAAGCCTAAGATCATCTCACAACCAAACTAACTTTCGGATTTCATACAAGACCAACCGGGCAAGTTCTAGATTATACATGCATAAACAGAATCAAACTAACAGCTCACACACACATTGGCATAAGGACAATTATTTTTACACTTGTGACCTCCTAAGTAGTCATTTATCACACACAATACCCCAATAATCATAATGTCATATAAAGAATCAATCATGTTAATCAATCCTGTTCTAAGTATGCATTTTTCAAAATTTCGAGGGGTCCAAAATTTCCAACAAACCACAATACATGCCATTAGTTACAAAGTAGTACCAAATAAGCCAAAATTACTCTACTCAACCTAAGTAACATCCTAAACATGCCAGTTTCAACAAAATAAAACCCCCCTCAGGAAAAGAACTCTGGCAAAGAAAAGCCGAGGGGGTTCCTAAACACATATTTACAATACAACAATACCAGATAGCCACCCCCAACTAAAACATTTGCAGTGTCCTCACTGCATCACATAAGCATACAAAAAACAGAAAAAAAAACAAAATAAAAAAAAACTTAGGAATACCTACTAGCACTGAGTGCTATGGTCATCTCTGCTCACCCTCGGAACTGGAGCTGCTGGGCTCTGGTAGGACAAAATCTTCCTCATTTTCCCCCTCTTCATGCTGTGCTCCGCATACACTCCTCAGAATACTCATCATCTTGTTCAAAAACTTGCTTTGCTTTTTGGCGTGCTCGCTTGCCTTTTTCTGCCTCCTCTCCATCTTACCCTGCTTTTCCTTTATATTCTTCAGTTCCTCCACCACACCTGCTAATGTCGGACCACCAGGACCAGAGGGAGCTGTAGATGTGCCCTCTCCACATGGGCCCGAAGGGATACTAGCCACTAGCTGCTGAATCCGATTGTCCACCCCATGGACCTAGGTGGAGATATACTGAAAAGGCCTGGCGACTTCTTGCAGTGGTGGCAAGATTGATATAGCCATGGGAGGAGCAGGTGCCCCACCAGTTGAATCTGATGCAGTAGAGGTGAACTGCCCAAATGACGGGGCTGCTACATCAATCCTCCTTTTCTTCTGCACATTCCCGGGCCCTCTCTTCTTCAATGGATGAATCGGTCCACCGGGGCCCTTTTCTTTGTCACCTGGCCTTGTGGCCACCCCATCAGTGGCGCACAAATAAGTGATCAATGACGGGAAGAATAGACTCTTAGTCCTTTCAAGCACCACCTCCTGTATTTCTTGCATAATAAGCCTCCCCACATCAACCGGCAATCCTTCCATCACAGCACAAATTAATTTAGCCCTCTCAAGGGGCACCTCTGAATCATGTTTAGAAGGCAGCACCCTGGATGTCACAATATCTATCCAAGTTTTGGCCTCAGCAGTGAATTCTGTGGAGTCAATCTTCCTTTGCATTGTGGTCAACCACTTTGGTTGCTCCCTACCGTGAAGGTGGGTCACAAACCATTGTTGCCTCATTTGTTCATACCTCTGTGCCATCTCACTGTTGTCACCATCCTGCAGATTGTAGTAGGCATTGATTCGAGAAGTATTGCACAGGACATCTACATCTTTGACTTTGACAATTTCCCGATGTGTAATGTCTGCCTCTGCAGCATTTGCATAGAACTCCCGCACAAGGGTATAATTTGCCTTGATTGGTTCATCCGCAAAGCGTATCCATCCGCTTGTTACCAGCCTTTCATAGAATTCGGACATCTTTTCTTCCAAATTTTCTGTTACGATGCCCCTTTCTTCGATGAAGCTCTTTCCCAGCAGTCTATCATAGAGCTTCGAACATTTTGCTGACTGAAAGGTGGTAGTGTCGTAGTATTCAAATAAGGGCACTTGGGCAACATTGGATGTCGAAGCCATTTTTCAAGCGTGAGTACCTACAAAATGAACACACATGCCGAGCACACATATGAATACCTAAAACAATGTATAATGAGGCAATTAGGCCAAAGGAATCGGTCACAGAAGTTTTGAGCAGCTCTATGCGAGCATTCTGTTTGTGAGCTGCCTATTTTTATTCAACGCGATCGCGCAACAAGTGGACGCGTTCGCGCTATTTCTCTTCTCTATTACTGCGCGTTCGCGCAAAAAATGGGCGCGTTCGCGCTACTTTATTTCACTGTTTCTGTGCGTTCGCGTCATGTATCAGCGCGAACGCACTGAGTCGTTTCAGATTTTCAGAAGGCATTTTCACAAACATGTTATGGGCATGATTTTTGGGGCTTCGATTCAATGATTTTAAGCACGTATTTTGTCCTATTTTTTTTTCACAACAACACCCACTCTCAACTCACATCACTCAACAACTAAAAACAATTTATATGACAAGAAATTCAACAATTTCATCAACTTTTTATGCTCAAACAAGTGAAAGTAAAAATTTTCTTTCACAAATTCTAACACGAAGAGATGATAAAAACAACCATATGAACAAGAGAATGAGAGAATCACATACCTTGTGGTTGCAAGTTGAAGAATTCTTCTTAAGATGTGAAATTGGGTTTGAGAGAAAAGTGAGAAAAAAAATTGAGAGAAAAGTGAGGGAAATGGGGGTTATACCCCCTTTGGTTCTGTTTTGTAACCTGGGAACTGCGCGTCAGCGCGTTCGCGCTGACTATTTTTTCTTTCATTTTCTTTTGTTCTGCGCGTTCGCGCCAAGTTACACGCGTTCGCGCCAAGTTACACGCGTTCGCATAGAGGTATATCAAACCCCATTTTTCCAGAGAGTTTTTTTTTTTTTAGTTTAGTTTAATCAAAAATAATAAAATAAACCATTCTAAAAATTTATAAATGATGGGTTGCCTCCCACCAAGCGCTTGAGTTAACGTCGCGGCACGACGGTTACCTTTACCACTTTTCACTCCACTTGGAGGATATGAATTTGCGCCCCAACTTTGAATCAAGATTCCGGTGATGCTCGTGAGGCGGTGGTAGGAAAGCAAAGAGGCCAACTCTCGGGTGTCGCATTTTGCACTTCTTGGCCCGTAAGTGAGGCATGCCATTTTGTCTTCTTGGCATAACAAACTTCAAAATGAAAACGCTTTCTTCTTCATCTCCAAAATTCTCCATAGGCTCGGTTAGTTCAACTTCCATATCATCAACCAAGCACAATGTTGAAAAATGGTTGGAATGTGGTCCAATGCGCTTCAATTTCAAATTCGCTTCATTTTTGACATCCTCACTCAAGAATGAACTAGAGTCTTCAAAAACCATTTCATGAACTTTTTTATGCAACTCTAGTATCATTTCTTCAATCTCGGCATCTTGCATTATTTTCGGATTGGTCGGTTGGCAATTCACCATTAGCTCATGAATATCAATCTTGACCTCTTCTTCATTGGAAACCAACTCAAAATTATGATCCATGGCCCTTTGATATTGAGCATTACATGCTTCAATCTTTGCATTCAATTCGGCCTCCAATTTCTGGATATCAATTTCAAGTAGCTCCATTTCTTGACTTTGCTCAACATGCATTTTTAGAAATTCTTCCATCATCCATGAAATGCCTTCACGGTGATCTCCATAGGCTTCAAGTTGTTGAGCTTGATTCATTAGCCAATCTTGGCTCAAAATTTCCATTTTGTCAAGTTTTTCTTCATTGTGAGAGTCGTCCAACTCTTGTAAAAATCCATCCATAGTGAGATACACCTTTTGGACAGTTTCATCATCTCCATGTTGAAATTCTTCCCACAATTTGGTCAAGACTTGCCCATATTTTTCATTCTTACCCCTTATGCTTTTCAAGATTTCCTCAACTTCTTCTTTTCGAGAATTGGAGATTTCTTCTTCAAAATTTTGCTCTTCTTCTTCAAGTTGAACCATTTCTTCAATTTCACAACTTTCGTTGTGGTTACAAGAATTTTCGGGCTCATCTTGCAAATTTGAAATCTCTTATTCAACCAATTTATTTTGAGGAGTAGACACTTCCATGACAATTGAGGAATTTGCCCCTTCTAATGAGTCATTCATTCTTTTCATAGCTTCTCCATTTTCTAAAATGGATTGTTGGATGAGTTTTCGCTCTTCCTCCATTTTAGCTTCCCGATCTAAGTATGTTTGGAGCATTGCCATGATGCCTTCATATCCGGCACTTTGTCCTTTATTTGTCATGTCATTGTCTCTATCAAACTCAAAAGCACAATTAGCATTTTCGTTAGAACAACTTGGGGGAGGGGGAGCAAAATAATTGGGACAATCACCCCAATGTCCACCTTGACCACCACATATATTACAAATATTCCCATCATAGAATTGAGACGGTGCACTCATCTCTCTCCCGGGAAAATTTTCACAATCTTGTCAAAAGTGGGGTTCTCCACAATATGGACATGGGTCATCAAAGTATGAACAACTACCATCCGACCAATTTTCATTATATGATGCCATTTTTTTTAAGATAAAATAAAGCAATGAAAGTTTGAACCAAAGCAAGTTAGCTTAAATCCCAAACTAACCCAAATACGCCAAATTGTTCCCCGACAACGGCGCCATTTTTGATAACGTCCAAATCCAATCCTCAAAGAGAAAGTGTACACGGTCGTATGCAATATAATTTACCCAACTATGAGTCGGGGTCGATCCCACAGGGAACAATATGCTAGACGATTAAGAAAGTAAGGAACTTTCACCAACTAAGCTAAAGCCAAACGATGGATAATATTTTGGTTTTTGGAGAATATTATAACTAATGCGAAAATGTAAACTAACCTAGAAAGCAAGTAAAATGATCAATAGCCACAAGTTTGGATACAAAGGAAATTACACTCAAGTAACGATCCAATGTATTTCATGATTTTACAACTAAGAGCGGGTTTATGTTAATAGATAATGATTTCTAAAATCTCATTGAAAGTCTTCCAACCAAATCAATGAATTTCACTCTAAGCTTTTCCAAGCCTTAGAGTGTGATATTAGGCACAATCAATTTAACCTCAAGTAACTATCCTCTTCCGAGCTGAAGTTATTAGATGGGTTTAATGACCCAAATCCTTGTTAACTAATCTTTCCCAACCTAGATTTCCTCTTCCGAGCTCAACCTAAGTAAATGGGTGAGTCCTAGGGTTAGCTAATCCCTTTGGAAACATTCAAGAACGAGATTAATTAAAGAAACAATAACCCACTTCATTAGGAATAAAAATCATTCAATACATAAGCATAACAAGAGTTTCAAACCAAACTTTAATCAAGAATATTTTCATAAACAAGATTCAAGTAAAGAAAATAAATACTACACACTTAAATATACAATACAAAACAAGGAATTGAAGAAAGGATTAAGAAATATCTCATTAAAGTGCTTCCAATCTTCTCCTCCAATGGTGTAGGTGAAACCCTAGCCTCCAAGCTTGTAAGAAAAATGGCCAAAGATGTGTTTAACAAACCCTAGTTGGCTTTTTATAGGAACTGGAATAGCAGAAATCGTCAAAGCCCAAGTTCTGCTTGGACTGGGCCTAAAATCCTTCAACGCGTTCGAGCCATTGTCCTGCGCGAACGCGTGGAATCACTCTCTTTTCTTCAGCGCGAACGCGTGACATTCGAGCGTGAACGCGCAGAGTTAATAACGCGCGTGGGCGCGAACGCGTGGGTTACCTGCACGAACGCGCAGAGTAATTTTCCACCAAAATTTCCAGAATGTCCAATTGTTTCCAATTTTGCAGCTTTTTTTGCTCTTTTTTAATTGTTTTCCACACTTAGGCTCTAGGGACCCCGTATTACCTGAAACATACTAAAAACCACGTAAAATAACATAGACTTGCTTAAAAACAAGTAAAACTTATAGCCGAAAGGCATCGATTGTGGCGTAAAATCACGCCACATCACCCATATTAACAAAATCAAGCAATATTAAAAACAAAAGTGAATCCCATATTAAAAAAACAAACAATGTTAAAAAAAATTGCTTAGAAAATCAAACAATTAAATCAATAATGATGGATTCATTGCCACATGCGTATCAACCCATTAGAGGGAGCAAATGAAATTATTGAAAAATTGTGGGCCCCATATTAAACACCAACCAGTAATAAAAAAAAAGAGAAGAAAAAAAGTGGAACCCACCACATCCAAACTCACGGGAAAAAAAAAGTGGATCCCGTATTAACAAAATCAAGCAATATTAAAAAAAAAGTGAATCCCATATTAAAAAAACAAACAATGTTAAAAAAAAGTGCTTAGAAAATCAAACAATTAAATCAATAATGATGGATTCATTGCCACATGCGTATCAACCCATTAGAGGGAGCAAATGAAATTATTGTACATCAACATACTTAAATACAAAAATGCTTAGAAAATCAAACAATTAAATCAATAATGATGGATTTATTGTCACATGCGTATCAACCCATTAGTGGGAGCAAATGAAATTATTGTACATCAACATACTTAAAATACTTATATATATATATAAAAAAAAAATTGTGGGCCCATATAGCCTGATGGATTCATTGCCACATGCGTATCAACCAATTAGAGGGAGCAAATGGAATTATCGTACAACAACATAATTAAAATACAAAAGTGCTTAGAAAATCAAACAATTAAATCAATAATGATGGATTTATTGCCACATGCGTATCAACCCATTAGTGGGATCAAATGAAATTATTGTACAACAACATACTTAAAATACTTTAAAAAACAAAGTGTGGTCCCCATATTAAACACCAACCAATATTAAAAAAAAAAGAAAAACACCAACCAATTAAGCATTTAAAAAAAAGTGTGGTCCCCATATTAAACACCAACCAATATTAAAAAAATAAAAAAAACACCAACCAATATTTTTTTTTTAAAAAGAAGTAAATAAAGTGGAACCCACCATCTCCAAACTCACGGGGAAAAAAAGGTGTACTCCATATTAACAAAATCAAGCAATTTAAAAAAAAAAGTGAATCCCATACTAAAAAAACAAACAATGTCAAAAAAGAGAGTGTAGACTTTGTATTCGTAGCAAACACTAATATAATAAAGTTTTAGATACGGAGCACAAACTACAATGTTATATTAATCGTGTTTTGAACATAGTATCCCATATTGACAAAATCAAGCAACATAAAAAAAAAGGTGAATCCCATATTAAAAAAATAAACATTGTCAAAAAAAAAAGTGCAGACTTTGTATTCATAGCAAACACTAATATAATAAAGTTTTAGATACGGAGCACGAACTATAATGTTATATTAATCGTGTTTTGAACATAGTATATATATATATATATATATATATATATATATATTATATGCATAAAAATAGTGCAAACTAATAATGTCCAAAAGGGTGGGCCCCATACTAAACAACACCAAGCAATATATAAAAAAAAAGTGAACCCCATATTAAAAAAAATATAATATTTTTTTTTAAAAAAGTGCAGACTTTTTATTCATAGCAAACACTAATATAATAAAATTTTAGATACGGAGCACAAACTATAATGTTGTAGTAATCGTGTTTTGAACATAATATATGTATATATATTATATGCATAAAAATAGTACAAACTAATAATGTACAAAAAAAGAAAAAGTGCACCCCATAAAGGGTGGACCCCATACTAAACGACATTAAGCAATATAAAAAAAAAGTGGATCCCACCATCTCCAAACTCACGGTAAAAAAAAGTGGACCCCATATTAACAAAATCAAGTAATATAAAAAAAAAAAAAAGTGAACCCCATATTAAAAAAAAATAATGTCAAAAAAAAAGTGCAGACTTTGTATTCGTAGTAAACACTAATATAATAAAATTTTAGATATGGAATACAAACTACAATGTTATATTAATCGTGTTTTGAACATAGTATATATATATATATATATATATATATATATATATATATATATAGTGCAAATTAATAATGTCCAAAAAAAAAAAAAAAGTGCACCGCCTATTAAAAAATCAAACAATATTCATGTAATTTCCAATGTATCTCATTAAGTCAATAATGATGAATTCATTATCACGTGCGTGTCAATCCATGAAATTGCTTTTCTTCAAAAGGTTAAGTAGTCAAACCATACAATTTTCTTTCTTTTTTTATATTAGCCTGAGATCTAATCTAAATATTAAACTGTTGTATTTGCTATTTCGCCATGTCATTTATTTGTTATGTTTACTAAAATAAATATACTTAAAATATTTATATTTTAAAATAATATAGAATTTAATTACTTTTTTATATTTATTCTTACTCTAATAAATGTGAAAAGAAATTAATGTCGTAAAAAAAATATATCAAATGCAGATCAAATAATCAATAAGGTAAATTAGTCAAATTATAATTCTAATCGACGTTTTCTTAAAAAACCATACAAAAGACAACATGACAAGTAAAATGAGCTAAACCGAGAATATTTACTAAAAATTTAAAAATAGTATTTCTTCGTTTAAATAAAAAATCAATTTCTACTTTGTTTCGTTTTAAACATGTAAAATTAATTTAATAATTTGAATTAGAATTGTCCAAATCAAAATTTGATAAAAAATAATAAGTATTTTACACCTTTAAATTAATTGAATTAAAATTGAAAGTATCAACTGATGCTTAAATATTGCTATTGTTTTATCTCAAAGAGAAGAAAATAGTTTCCTTTTAAACAAGTCTTCTCTTTTAAAAAATATTAATAAATTTACCAATTTTGTTTTCATAGCAAACATTAATATAATAAAATTTTAGATATGGAGCACAAACTATAATGTTATATATATATATATATATATATATATATATATTTTCACTATTCAAAAATAACTACATACATATAAATGTATTATAATCTAAAGTGTTGGGCCCGTGCGCAGCAGGGGCATAGGCCGTCTAGTTACTTATATAAGAGGGAGTATGCAGGCTCTCTGTCCGACAACATACCTGCTTACTAAGGTATTTTCAACATTTCACTAGATTACCTTGATTGAGAGAGTTCTTCTTGGTTGATAGTGGGGATATACGTTGCCTGCTTGTTGTCTGCTCTGTCCATGTTGAGCTATTGACTATTATTAGCTAGAAGTTAAATCTTTGAAAATTCATAAATTAAATGGTACATGTAACATGTATTGTGGCGGTTCATATTATACGGTATTTTTTTTTTTTTTTATCTTTAATCTAAAATAAATATTCTTTTAACATGATCAAGAAAGTAGTCACTACTAAAAAATCAGAATTTCCCGACCTCAAAAAACCGACCTCATGAGATCGGTAAAGTCGTAATATTTATTTTTTAATTTTTTAAAAATAAACCGACCTCATGAGGTCGGTAATATTGTACCAAAATTTTAAAAGATAATGTACCGACCTCACTAGGTCGGAAATTTATTTGATGCCTAATATTATAATTTTATTTTTAATTTAAAAGAATACCGACCTGACGAGGTAGGTATTCTTTAAAATTAAAAATAAAATAATTAAATATACCGACCTCATGAGGTCGGTATAATTAGGAAAATAAATTAAATTAAAACAGACCCAAATAAACCCTTCTCTCTCTTACCCTCTCACGTTTTCTCTCCCCCTCTCTCTCAAACCCTAATACGTCGTCGACGTTACCATCATTGCAGGGAGTCATCGTAGCCGCCGTCCCTAATTAGTACCATCGTTGCCATCGCCGTCCACAGCCAACCATTTGAGGTATGCTTTCTTTCTTTTCTTGGCTAAGAAATTTGCTAGGAGGACCAGCTGAAAAAAGCTTGTTTCAGATATGACATTGAAAAAAGAGTTTGCCTAATATTGTTTCTGATTTACAAAGTGAATTCCTGTACTTAGAATTAGAGTTCTAAGGAATTCCTCAGTTTTACTAGTTGTGGAATTGACAATATATTACTTTTTCTTTTTTGTCTATTATTAATTTGGGTAAATTTTCAAACTTGTTCAAATTAACAGAGGTCTAATTATTATTATTATTATTGTTCAAATTGAATTCCTGTACTTAGAATTAGAGTTCGAAGGAATTCCTCAGTATTACTAGTGTTTTTTTTTTTTTTTTTTTTTTGTTTATGATTAATTTTTGGGGCAAATTTTCATGTGTTTGGATTTAAATTTTCTGAATTTGTGATGGTTTCTTGATTCTAAGGCACATTTAGCCAAAAGAGTACTTCAATCTCTTGATCTCTAAGGTCCATATACCCTTTTTTTAGTGTGTTAGGTTTATGGTGCAATTTTTCATGGGTTTGGCTTGAAATTTTCTGAGGTTTTGATGAGTTTGTGATTCTAAGGTCCATTTTAGACAAAGGGTACTTATGAGACTGAAATCTTGCTCTATAAGATTTATGTAATGTGGTATAGGGCAACTGGTGATTTGGGTCTCTGTTGAAGATCTAGTAAATATTTCCTAGTCTGAAGCTTTAATTGCTAATTTGGGCAACTGGTGATTTGGGTTTTGAATGTAACATTGAATTAAATTATTCATTGAATTTGTTCCTTAACAATTTCAAATTTGGTACTGTTTGTGTAGATGGAATCTCGTAGTTGGATGTATAATAGGACAAACGACGGCCGAGAGGGGATGAGGCAAGAATTTGTAGACGGTGTTGATGCTTTTGTTGACTATGCAATGACACTTGAAACTTTTTAAATTCATGCTTGGTTAGGTGCCCATGTGTGAAATGTCAATGTAGGAATTACGAGACACCAGAGATTGTTAGACTTCATCTCTATAAAGACAGCTTTGAAAAAGATTATACAGTGTGGACTAGTCATGGAGAAACGGATAATAGTTTTGGTAGATTTCAAAACTTTGTTGTTGGTGAAAGTAGTAGGGCGGTGGAACCTAATGTCCAAAATTCTAGAATGCACGATATGGTTCAAGATGCTTATGGGATGCATTCCGATTTTGAATCTGGCAACCATGATGAAGAAGCTCCAAATGAAGAAGCTAGTCGTTTTTTTGAACAGTTGAAAAATGCTAGTCGACCTTTATATGAAGGGAGTCCCCACTCTCAATTGTCTATTGTTGTTAGATTATTAAGCATCAAAGCATATTGGAATGTTCCTCAAGGTGCAATAGATGCTGTGATTGGCCTTATACATGAATTAGTTGACCCGAAATTAGAGATACCTGAAAATTACTATAAGGCAAAAAGATTAGTGTCTAAGTTAGGACTCTCGTCAATGAGAATTGATTGTTGTGAAAATGGATGCATGTTATACTATAAGGATGACGAAGGTCTAGAATCTTGTAAGTTTTGTGGAAGAGCTCGTTTTAAGTGGAGTCGTAGCGGGAAGAGGGTTGCTGTTAAGGTGATGCATTACTTCCTATTTATAGGTTCTATCTGGAATGGTTTAGCTTTATACTTTCATATTTTCTTTACATGTTTTTAAATTTTTGCACAACAAAACCTTGTATCACTGAACCATTTCTGCTTCTTGCTGTATAGGCACCTGTTGCAATCTCTCTTGTATAAGTGTGGTCCCTTGTATCCCCTTTTTTTGGCCAATAAACTGCTTCTATATGCTGTATATGTTCTCTGAAAATTCTACAGTAGTTAAGATCTTGTATGACTTACCTCTTGTGATCATGTTGTGAATAGCCACTGCTGCATATCACACCAGCAAACTTTGCTATTTCTGAGCTGTAGCAGCCCTTCCAAAAGTTGAAAACAATAATAAGTGTACTACATCTGTTGAAATCCTGTATGCATGAATTTGTCCTGTAATGTGTATACCAACTGCTGGTTCTAGTACATCAGCTTGTATCTGATATTCCATATCATTTGCTATTTCTTCTGTTTGTTTGTGTCAGATATTTACTAGGAATTATTCAATAAATTTCTAGTACTCAATAAATAACTTTCTTGTGTTGCTACTAGCTACCATGCATTTTCAGAGAATTTTATTTTTTCAATGCCCTACTTCTGTAAGATTAAATAGATTTTGGGGTTTCAAAAATGGGATTCTTTTAGTGCCAAGGATTTGACCTTGTAAGTTGGTGATGTACTCAATTTTTCTCTATGTGATGTTCTGTTTCAGGGTCAGGATTGATAAAGAAGAAAGGTTTTAAAGGATCCTTTAGGGAAGCAGCAGCTTCGACAAAGATATTTTTTTTCCAATAAAGTCCACTAGGCATTTTGGTGCCTAGGGCTAATTTTATAATTTTTCTCAAAGAAATCTAGAAGTTCCTAATGTAGCCAAAAAAACAGTACCAGAAGTGAAATGCCTGCTGTTAGTATGTTGACAGCATTTATTTGCAGTTGTGTGTAGCCTGTGTCCCATATGAATTTCTGTAGAACAATGCCATATTTCAGACTGCAAGAAAACAGTTGCAATAATCCATATTGTTTGAATTTCTTTCTTCCATGATGAGCTAGTTGTCCCAAACTGTTTCTTATGTTAAAGTAAGCTTGAATCACATCATTTCCTAAACTAAGATCAGTGATACTAGCTTTTCCTGATATTGTATTAATTGTGAACCAAAGCTGCACCATATCATTTCCTATTGGAATAAGATCAATGTGCAAAAAGAAGTACTCATCTGCTACAGTTTGTGAGAACCAGGTTGGGACATGCACCCAATTTGTTGTTCCAAGCTATGCACCAGTATTCCTCTTGGATCAATGAGCTGAATATGATATTCAAGCTTGTAATATATCTGTGTCACATCCAACAGGATTTGAGTATAATGATAGTATCCACTTCCATCCATTAGTCCTCCGCTTCATCCCACCAGTAGTCACAATTAACCAGGTCTGTCCATTTTTTCTTTTGTTACCCTTACTATTTTCAAACCAACTGCGTACCAAATCCTTTCCCAAGAGAATGGAATCAGTGCTGCACAGTATATGCATATTTCCTGCATGTAATGCTTGTGACCTTCTATACTAGCAAAACAAAAAAAAATGTAGGCTCAAATTAGAAATGAGATCCAAAGAAGTGATACATATAGGTAAAATATTTGCGCTCTAGATCAAACAAGAAAATAGCCACAGATTTATCAAAAAACAGCGGTAATTATTCTTACAAGTTATGATTGGTTTGACGAATGACCTCAGGAGCCATCCAGTATGGTGTGCCCTTCATGGACTTGGCACCTGATACAGTAGCCTAATGTAAACATGTTTCATCAATATCCTCTTCATTACATCCAAACTAAACGAGACAAATATAGATTGAGAATGGATGGTGAACATACCAGTTCAACAACCTTCCTTGATGCCCCAAAGTCAGCCACTTTTATGCAACCTTTGTTATCAACAAGGATATTGGCCCTCTGAACCCAAATTAATACACGAGATTATTATTGGTCATAATTTAATAGAAAGAAAAGAAAGGAAACAAGATACCTTAATATCTCTAAGAATGATTCCATTCTTCTACGAGGATATTTCTTGCTTATTAACAACCCTTAATTTGCTTTGAAAGGGAAATTATTTGGTTAATAAACAAAGTGGACTTGAATAAATCGGAATAGATAGGGGATTCATACGACTGACCTCAACCCAACTGCTTTTAGATTGAGATAGTTGATTGATTAATTTGTCTTTAATAATTCACACATGTGTCTTTCTATTCCCGTCCGTCTATCTCAGACTATAACTTCTGTTTCAGCAATCGATCACGGGAGCTTTAACAATAGCGTCGCAGAGCAAGAGGTTTGTGCAATGTTCCTTTAAGTTATTGACTTAAGGAGATAACAAGAATAATTGGATGCCATATGCTCGTAAATGATATTGATTTCAATTTCTCAACAAATCAGGCTTTATCTTGAAATTAATTGCTATAATCTTCAGGTTTTTTACTCCTATAAGTAGCTGGATTTATTGGAGTTTGTAGGTCTGATTGTTGATCTGTAACATGTTGATTTTGCTAGATTCTTTTGTGGTTTTAGTTTAGCTCTAAAGGGGATTTGTGTGACATGTTTTGATGTTGAAATGTGCCAAGATTCATTTTGCATGTTCGGTTTTATTTTTAAAAATACATTTAGTAGCTGTGTAATAATTAGGGAACCATCTTGGATGTACTTATTCATAAATTCAAATCAATATTCTCTCTTCTTTCTCCCCTTTGCGGTTGACATCATAGTTGTTAGTTGTATATACAAACAACGTACTGGTTAGGTCACTGTTTTCACTATAAAACATTATTGTCATTGTCCAGGTCATGGTGAACTTGTTATCTCATCATTCGTGTTCAATCCAATACTTTTTTTTTGGGCTCAATCCAATACTCAAATAATTTATATGATCACGTCAAGAGTTTGGTCTTGACAGGATGAAATGATCGTCAATACTTGTCTAGAATCACCAATAAATGTGTTGTCACATGTCGTTAGAAGTTCCACAGCCAACA
The DNA here is from genome assembly GCF_019175385.1 of Lycium barbarum. NCBI lineage: Eukaryota > Viridiplantae > Streptophyta > Magnoliopsida > Solanales > Solanaceae > Lycium > Lycium barbarum. Next base: position 15,205,473 of record NC_083344.1, on the reverse strand, counting down.
CGCCCGGCACACATACCTTTGGGTTTCTTTTGCATTTTACATGGAAGTGGACATACTTGTTCAGAAAGTTGGGTAGGCCTTAGGAGGTCTAATTGATTGTTTCAGAACTCCTTTGTAAAGATAATACCACTTGGCCTGAAATCAATGAATTACCTTGCTTTACTTAAAAAAAAAAACATAAACTCGTTGAGATAAGGATAGTCAGTGGTTATTCGTCACCTACATAAGAGGCAACAACAGCTTAAAATGTTAATGGGTCGTCCCTAGGACCTATCGACATACTGTCTCCCTATTTTCTATCCCTTTGTGAGCATGTCACATTCTGATCACACATTAGTCATCATTGATTCAGGAAGGATTTCAATGTGAGTTGCTTTAGTAATATGGCTAATTAATTAAGAAAAGAATTCTCCATGCAGTCATAGTATGTCCTTTCGATGTGTTGCTAGAAACATTTTTTTTTTAAACATTTCATAGTTCCTTAGTTTTTAATAGTCTTGCTAGCTTATCTTGCTTTGTAACTTGCAATTTAGAAAGGCAATATAAGAGATAATCTTATTTTGCTTTTTTCAGTTTGGTTTTTTGACAATTGACCTATTTCGAAGTACAGTGGAATATGCATTTCTGAAGCACTTCATTTCTCAGGTAGTTTTGGAAACCGTTGCTAGGATTCATTACAGGCTATGTACTTCTTCAAGGTCTCCATTTTATCACAAAATTAAAATACTAAATACTAGTGGTACTATTTTGTGTTTTTATTAGGTCATTCAGTGTCTTCAATCTGGATATAACATCTAAAAATGTAGCTATACAACAGTCTGTCAAGATGTCTTAAGCCTTCAGATTCAATATAACAACCTTCCATCTTCACATAACTATCATAGAAACATCTCCTTTACACAATGTCGATCACTACAAGTAAACAAGAGAATAGCTAACGAATTGAAGACCAAAACTGCCACCGGTACTCATTGTGATGCACCATATGACTTGTTACCATATCATATCCTGTGCACAAAGGATCAATGGAACTGCCATAATATTCTACTTTGAGCCATGTTTCAACCAAGTCATGCCCTCTGGTAAAAAAACCAGCAACTATCTTTATGTTAATGATGTTTTTGTTTTCCTTTGTACTTACAAACCAGGTGCTGCTTTAGATTGGATTAGGCCATCTAAGACTGAACAACATACTTTTCTATTAATTTATATTTGAGATACTTACATATATTATTGTATAGATGGCAGGTGAAAAGAGGGCTAAGAAAACAAAGAAGGCTAAGGAGACGGGGGTTCCCCAACGACTGTCAGAAAACCTTGTGATTAGAGATAGAAGCCCGTCGCCACGTCTCCCACCACGTGGCGCTCCATTGCCTCATAAGCCCCTCATGAACATCATTGCATATAGTCTTCCATCTCCATACAGCTTTGGTTGGCCCTATATGGCTCCACGACAGGGCTTTACGGAGGCGTCTCCACTGAGCCCCTCGATAATGTCCCCACTAGGTTATGCTACCCCACAGGGCTTCACTCGGTATACTCTCGAATCTCAACGGGCGTCGTCTAGTGGTATATCGACAGCTACGCCCAGCCCGACTGTATCACATCATTCTTCATCATCTACTGAACAGTACGAGATTACGGGTCCTGACCTTCGAGAAAGTAGTTCTGCGCCTCACACTCCTACCACTAATGACTTATCTGGAGGTGTAAGTGCTCCACAACTGGAATCTTATGACTCATCATCGAGCCTGCGGGATACGGGTATGAGTTATCCTTCTGCGAGGTTTTCTTTGTTTATGTTTTTGTTTGTTCTCTAAGTGTTTAATTTTATATTTTTGGTAGTTGGTTACCGGACAAAGCTTCAAGACTCCTTACAAATGAGATGGAAAAACTATTTAAAGACTCACCTACTTGGGGCCATATGTCACCAAATCGCTAGAGAGAGATCTTTTATGCGTTTAAGGTATATGCATTTATTATTTTTATTTAAGGGAAAAGGGTCAATTATACCCCTCTGGTTTAGAATCCAAATGATGCACCTGGTACAATCATATTTCAATGCACATTCTTGTCCCATTGCTGCTTTCCTCTGTAGAATCCAACTGCTGCACCTGGTATAGTCATATTTCAACTTCCTTGAAGAGTTTGATATGCCATGTAGAACTTAAACTTGCAAAAAAGAAGCTACTGTTAGTGTAAAACCAACTCTGCTGAAATAATATGACACATAACCTTGTACCACAAAAATGATGTAGGTTTTTGTATCAACATTAGAACATACCAATCCCATATCATTTCCTATACTTATAAGATCAATGGAACATTAAAAGCAACCAACTTTGACCCATATTTGAACCAAATCATTTCAAAATTATTAATATCATTGGTACAAACAGTAACAGTATTACTAAAGCAACTTGCAAATTCCCAGTGTTTTTTTGAATATTGACCACCTGATTCTGCTTCTTCTTACTTGAAGTTCCTTCATGTTGCATCATCTGTTTCTGAGCACCAAAATTTTACCCCTTCAAAATCATTTTTATTTGCTTCATCACCTGTTACAGTCACCTGCAACTTTCCTGTTATATCCCGTATTTTTGTACATTGGAATATTTTTAAGCTAATAGAGATAAGTTAAGGACAAGATTATTTTGGGATATGGAATAGAGACTTTTAACCCTCGATTTTAATTAAGTGCACGAAATGCGTATAAATTTTAATTTTTATGGAAATATTAGTGGAGATTAGAGATTAATTAACCATGATTAGATTTTTAAGTGAGGGATTAGAGATTAAATTAACATTAAATCAGACCATTAGTGGGCCAAGTGGACCCCACTATGGCATGGCCAAATCTGATTGGCTCATGCCATAAGTGGGGCACGTGTCCAGCCCTTGGACAGCATATAAAGCACTAATTTGATGACTCATGGAATGGTATTCATCCACAATTCATCTTCAACAAGTAAAGTTAGAGAGAGAGAGAATCAAAGCCATGAAACCCACGACCATGGCTGAATTAAATTTAAGCTCACAAAATTAATATCAAACACTAATTTTCTAAGGTGTTCCACTCAAATTGGAAGCCATAGAAACGTGAATTTAGCCATTTGGAGCAACAAGAACACTTGTTCTCTTAGTCCACAATTCCAGCAACATTGAGGAGATAAATTGTTAAGGTAAGGTTTGATCATTTTCTACACGTTTTAGTAGGGATTTGGACTTGTTACAATTTGATAAATGTGAATTGGATATATGGAATTATGTATATTGATATTAAAATGTTGTTGAGCCGTGTAAGGGGGGGGGGGGGGGGGGGGGGGGCTGTTTTAGTTAGAATTGGTGAATTGATTTTAATTAACATTTTGGTTGTTGTTGTCATGGATTATGTGATGAGAGTGAAGAAATTTGATGGTTAGAGTTGAAATCATATTTAGTTAATTAGTGGGCTGTTTTGGGTGTGTTATTGTTCTTGTTGAATGGAGGGATTAAGAGTTAAAAATTTGTATTGTGTTGATTGTAAATAATGGGCTGTCTTAGTCCAGAAATGGTGGAATTAATTATAACTAGTGTTGATGTTATTGTTGTGGCTGATTATATAATGAAGATGGAAGAATTTGATATTTCAAGTTAGAGTTGTAATTGTTTTTAGGGCTGGTTGTAATGTGTGGTTGTATGTGTTGAATTGAAGGATTAAGTGTAGTTACGATTATGCATTGTATGGTTGTAATTGTTGGGCTGTTATAAATCGTTTCGATAGAGTGTGGTGGCTGTGACCTATTAGGAGTAATTCGATAGCATCGTAGTCGTTACGTTGATGAGTAACGAATGTCAAAATGTTATGTGGGCTGTTCGGAGTATTCTTGAATCTCGTCTTGGCTAGTCTTAACATGGCATTTGAACGTGATTGTTGATGCTACTTGGTTGTTGTATGGCTGGCTTGGATGTGAGGAGAGTGAGCGATATAGGGGAGGTGCTGTCCAATTATCTAGAAATAAGCTACTAATGTTAAAGTACGTTTTATGCCTTTCCATGGCTTAACCATAGTTCTTAACATCTTAATATAGGTTGAGACACTACGGGCAGCGTATACGTATTGTGTTACCGATAAGCATCGAAGGTATGTAAAGTTATCCCTTCTTTCTTTTGGCATGTCTTAGAATTAAGTGATGAATGATATGAGCTTTGGGGTAATCTTATTCATAAGTCTTGAGTGTAATTCATGATTCTTATTCACTTCTTGATATTAAAACTCCTAAGGTAATTGAGCTATTGCCCCTCGAGTCCTCTATACGTTGGATAGTAGTTGGTATGTAAAGTTCCTATTCTTAAAGACTCTATAATGATTTACGTCCTCGACTTCCAATAACTGTTTACATGGACATATGATTCCTGAGGCTCTATTTGATATAGTTCATATTGACATTCAAAGAGTACTTAACATGACTATTACCTTGATATCGAGTGTTAGTTAGTCTACTTATCTATTGAGTCTCAGATGATGATTTAGTTGCATATGGTTACTCACTACTCTGCTCGTGCATACTGTTATTACATCTTTCACTGAGTCCCGGGCCAGGTATGTTATCATGCACAGTTTCCCTAGATTATTCACTGAGTCCCTTACTAGAGGGCCGGGTACGTTATATGATGATATGATAATGTGATGATACGATGATATGTTTATGGCACCGAGTCCCATGATGGGCCGGGTACGGTATACGTGTACACGACTTTATTCACAGAGTCCCTTAATAGAGGGACGGGTACGGTATATGTATATGATAATGTGATGATATGATGATATGATTATGGCACCGAGTCGCATAATGGGCCGGGTATGGTATATGATAATGATATGCATGATTTTGTTTTATAGGGCACAGGTACAGTGATTTCTTGATTATTATACTTGTCTGCTGGAATCTCTACTTCAGTTATGATCCTTCTTATTATATTTCATGCTTTATATACTCAGTACATATCTCGTACTTACCCCCTTTCTTCGGGGGGCTGCGTTTCACGCCCGCAGGTGCAGATACTCGCTTTGGTGATCCGCCAGTTTAGGACTTCTATTCAGCTGTCTTGGAGTGCTCCATTGTCCTGGAGCCTAGAGTTTTGGTACAAATCCTTTTGATGTACATATATGTTTATCCAGGGGTACGGCGGGGCCCTGTCCCGTCATATGTCACTGTTGATACTCTTAGAGGTCTGTAGACATATGTGTGGGTTGTGTATATATGTTGTTCAGTTGTGTCTATATGACTTATATTTTGGGACGTTCCCATTCGTAATGGCAGCCTTGTCGGCTTGCGTATATACATATTTTGGGATGTTGTATGTAGTGGCATCCTTGTCGACTTGCGTATGTATAGCTGGGACGTTCCCACACGTTATGACAGCCTTGTCGGCTTGTGTACTATGTTATCTTGTGATGGTTGTGACTCCTCAGGAGACAGGTGGCCTGCATATATATATGTGACAGTTTCGAAACAACATTTCGTTTTTATATGTTCCATATTATGTTTAGTTGCGGATTGATTATAGATAACAGGTGTGTACATGAGTGTCCAGCTCGGGCACTAGTCACGGCCTACGGGGTTGGGTCGTGACATTTCTAATATTTTTCTGCCCTTGTGCAATTGGATTCTGCTTCTTTCCAGTACTTTAAAGATCATGCTGCATGTTTTGCTTCTGTACTTTTGGCTGCTGCTTATTTATTGATTTTTCTGGTGTTGAAACAGGAATCTTATCTACCTCTAAGATAATTTCTTGTTCACGTGCATCAACCTGATTCATTTCCTGCATATGCCCATCCTCATCTTGCGTATTAGCACCAATATGTGCCTTAGTGGTAAATTCCACATTAGGAACCATAATCTGTTCCTCAGAACTGTTCTTGCCTTCAATCTATTCACTTAAATTCTTGCCAAACATAATTTCCACCGGATCTGCTGATGCTGAAGAATCACTAGATTGTCTTGCTCAACATCATGCCCTTTTGCAATCTCGCCTTCTTCAACCTGGTCACTCCATAATTTTCTATCACCACTAAACTCATTTACTTTTCATTGTAGGAAAAATGTGTCTGGCGCCCGAAACATGAGAAGCAGCTAACTCAAAACTTTAAGAAGAAAGCTCAGCGCTTACTATGTGACATGTTAAGAAGGGTTCGTGAATCTAACAAGAAGCCTAAGTGGATCCTTCCTGAAAACTATGAGAAGCTACTGCATTACTGGGCAACTAATGAAAGATTCTTATAACTGAGTGAAATAGGGAAGAAAGCTAGAAATTCGATGAAGGGTGGCTCCTTACACACTAGTGGGGCTATGAGCCAAGAGGTCATGAGGAGGAAGCTGGCAAGTCTACCTTAAGTGTACTTGTAGGATTATGAATTTAATTTATTTTCTTTATGTCTTATCAGTTTATTCTTTTGCAGGAACTAAAACGGGGGTGGCCAGTGCCTCTAGGTGAGGCGTTCAAGATCACTCACGTGAAGAAGAAGGCAAACACTAGTGATCCAGACGAGTTGTGTGAGGAACGGGCTAGGCAGACCTACGTAAGCTTCCTTTTATTTTTCATATTTTGTTTGTTAGATTAAGTTGTCTGTAGCGAGTGGCTTACTTGAAGACTGCTTGGTTAATGCATAGCTGATTGATTGCATCAGTGTAGTCACTTCTCTATATCAATCAACCGACATAAGATGTAATTTCATCTAGTTCATCTAGTTTGTATATGGATTGAAGTAAACTGAATAATGGTTTGAGCTGGCATATAGGATGTGCCACCCAATTTTAGAACTTGTTGAAAGGAAGAACCAGAGATGCAGCCAACAAACTGTAGGAAATGGCGATTCGGCTCCTATCTCATTTTTATGCTTGATCTTTATTTTTGGTTTTGTAACATTCAAGTTATAGTGATGTTTCAATGATAGATCCACTGAAGCAAATTATGATACATATAGTATGCATTTCAAATCGATGGTATACCTTATGAAAATGTGATAACTATTTCATGGCTAAATTATGAAACTTCAATGGCAATTTGGGGAGAAGTTGTTGAAAAAACTCTCTGGTGAATGTGATAGTTTGAAGTCATTAGGACATGAAATACAATCTTCTTCAAGATGAGTAACAAAATGGGAAAAAAGTGTAAAATCCTTGAAGTCCCAAGCAAGTAGAGTTTTCCTGGTGCCTTAAGTAATCTTTTCTCGTTACCTAGATTTTTGAATCCGGGTATTACAGATTCAACATCTAAATATATTAGGCAGTATCCATAAAGTAACTAAAGAAAATAGCTATAGCAGTTCATCAGTATTTGAAGATCTAGTAAAAACTATGTAGGTTGGCTTTCCCTGAATGCAAGTTGATATTGAAGGAACGAAAAAATTGTTAGCAGTATTGATTTGTAGTATTAATTTCAACCCTGTTTTAGATGAATTGTTAGTAGTATTGATTTCAACCATGTTCTATTTTGGTTGTTTACTAAATGTTTGATAGTTTTTTCTGTTGAATTCGAGATTTAAGTTGGTTGCTAATTTTACCTTCTAATTTCAAAATCAACATCATTATTCAAAGGCAGAGTTTCTTCGTACTCAGCCACCCAACACACAACTGACAGAAGAACAAATGGAGGAAAGGTGGCTTGGGAGTGTTGGTGGTCCCACTAGGTTTGGCACAACTTACGGAATGCCACATCGTGCATTTCGTCAATACCGGTCGCCCCTGGAAGGCCTACATTATTCCAATACTGAGTTTTTCGATAGAGTGAGTGCTATGGCCATGGAGCAAAAGATTGCTGAGGTATCTAGCCAGCTACAGGCCTTGGAGGAAAGGAAGAGGCGGAGGGACGTGCAGTGTGACGGTATGAGGGCCCAATTAGACGCATTACTTGCTTCGAGGGGGATTCTCTCATGTCCTGATGATGCTCGTAACCCCCATACTTAATCTAGTGGTGCGGATGATGGTGGGACTCACGTGTCAAACACACAAAGGCATGTTTGAATGTTAATGTTGTGGTGGATTTGTGGATGGTGTAAGTGTTTTATGGATGTTTGCGAGGGGTGAAGTAGTCTAATGTTGTCGACTGACTTGGTGTAGACTAGTTTAATGTTTTTTGGATGTTTGCAAAGGTTGAAGTAGTTTAATGTTGTGTTGATGTTTGCGAAGGTTGAAGTAGCTTAATGTCTCTTGTGAATGTTTGAATGATGTTTTGATTCAACTTTGAAGTAGTTTCGAATTGAATTTGATGTATTGGTGGTTGTAATATGTGTTGTAATATATGTGTTTGTTGAAGTAGCTTAATGTTTTATGTATTTGTAGTAGTTTGGTGAATTGTTGACAGCTATTTGAGCTGGTTTAGTTGAATATAAAATTATTTTCATCTTGACAGGGGGGCAGCTGGAATAGCAGCTAGATCCTACCAATTTTTTGCAGAATACCGACTTCATGAGGTCGGTTTTCTACAAAATTTACCCAGAAACTGCAAATTACCAACCTCATGAGGTCGGTTTTCTGCAAAATTTTCCCAGAAAATGCAAATTACTGACTCGTGAGGTCAGTTTGCTGCAAAATTCTCCCAGAAACTGCAAATTGCCGACCTCATGATGTCGATTTTCTGCAAAATTTTCTAGAAATTGCAAATTACCGACCTCGTCTGCAAAACTTTCCCAAAAATTACAAATTACCGACCTCATGAGGTCGGGATTTTGCAAATATTTTGCAGAAATTGTGAAATACCGGTCTCACAACGACGAAAATCTAAAACAATATATTATATATTCATATAAATTACTGACCTCAGGAGGTCGGTAAACTCATATCACTATATTTTTAATATAATTTACCGACCTAGTGAGGTCGGTACTTTATCTAATTAATACCCGACATAAATAATTTTACCAACCTCGTGAGGTCAGTTTTTTGCGACCTCATGAGGTCAGTAATATTTTTGACCCACTCTTTTCCGACCTAATTTTGAGGTCGGTTTTGGACCAAAACCGATCTCATGAGGTCGGATATAGCCATTTTTTTAGGTCGGAAAATCCTGTTTTTTTAGTAGTGAGTATTTTTTTTTCCCGAAATTTACCTTTGTTTAGATAAGCGAATTTTATATAACTAAAAAAAATCATAATATATAAATGCTACTACACTCGTCCCGTTTTATGGACACTATTATGTTGTGAGTCTCATGATCTGTTCTTATTAGGTGGATTCACCCATTAATCCAAACCTGCTCACGTATGGCTAGGGACTGTAATGGAGATCATAGCCTTCTGTATAGGTGTGCAATGTTGCAGTAACAATATGGCAGAAGCTTTAACGGCTGAGTTTGGAGGGAAATGATGTACTCTTCAAGGATACACTAATTTCTTTCTTGAAACTTGGCTCACAGGTGATAACCAATATGCTCACTGGATAGGCTACTTACAACAACCTCAAGATGAAGCTTATTATTGATAGAACTATCAAATCTTATGAAAATAACAATGTGCACATATTTCACAATTTTAGAGAAGGAAATCAAGTGACGGATTCTTTAGCAAACCTAGCTTCAAAAGATGAATTGTAACCAGATGCATTTTACTTTTGATTAGCTCCCTAAAGAAGCTAAGAGACCATATCAGTTGAATAACTCAATGTTAATATCATGTTTAAGCCCACCTTTTTGTAACCATCTAAGTAATAATATATATAGAGGATGTGATATGTGATACAATTGGATAAAATAGAAAATATCTCTCTCTCTCTCTCCATATTCTTATTAATTTTCTTTGTGTTATTGCTTCTTATATTTTACAACACGTTATTAGCACGAATCTTTAATTTTACTTGCATCATCACCTTCGAGAAAATACATACAAGCTAGCAAATGGGTTTGAGAAACTAAAGTACTCTCAACAATATTTGTTCTCCTCGGTAATGGATAATTTTACACTATTCTTTTTCTATTTCACACAGTTTCCATGGATACAACAAGCTTTGTCAAGTTAAAACAAAAATATAACAAGCTAATCTTTCATCTTGTCATGAAAGTGTGGAAAAAATAATTATTATATCTCCTTTACCAATTTTGTTTTTTTTTATTATATCTCAAAAATAAGTGTCCAAGTGTTCGTGATCAAGTATTTTTCCGTAAGATTTCCATCAGAAAGTACATGAACCGTTATATGCAAATTGCAATGAAAATTGGGCATTACAACTTTCCGTGAATATAATTCATAAAACCTCGTACGATAATATATGATTGATAATTGCTAGTCTTTAAAATATGAGTCATTACTATTATCTACACCTCCTCCCCTAATTAATTTACATAAATATAGAAGTACTGAATGTGTTATTATCCTTTTATCAATCAATTCAAAGGCTTTAGTTTGCCTCTTCAGGCCCCTCATATCACTCACCTTGCCTATGCAGATGATGTGGTACTTTTCTCTCCTGCTAACAAGAAATCTCTAGAAGCTATTGTTGGGCAACTTCAAGCTTATCAAAGATGTTCAGGCCAGGAGATCAACATTGACAAAAGTTGTTTTTTGGTCAGCAAAAGGGCCACTACAAATCAGATTCTGAGAATCAAAGAAACAACAGGATATAGGCAAGCAGAATTTCCTATAACCTATTTGGGATGCCCACTTTACACTGGTAGACAATTCACTGCTTATTATGGGGACATGATTGCGAAAATCATTAAAAGAATTACTGGCTGGCATGGAAAATTATTTTCTCATAGTGGAAGGTTTGTTCTGATTAAACATGTGCTACAATCTCTTCCTATTCACCTTCTGTCTGCTGTAGAACCCCCAAAAGGAGTGGTTGATGAAGTAGAGAGGCATATGGCTAGATTCTTTTGGGGTTCTGTAGAGGGTAAACAAAAATATCAAGCACTCCTTTTGGGGGTTCTACAACAGACAGAAGGTGAATAGGAAGAGATTGTAGCACATGTTTAATCGGAGTGCATGGGACAAAATGACTTATCCTATTGATGAAGGGGGTCTAGGACTTAGAAGACTTCAAGATGTCAGTGAGAGCCTAAATATGAAAAGATGGTGGAAGTTCAAAACCACTAACTCTTTATGGGCCAAATATCTTAATGCTAAATACTGCAGGTTCACTTCTCCCGTGGCTAAGAAAATTATGCCTACTCAATATCTCATATGGAAGAAAATGCTTAGAAGTAGGGACAAGATGGAAGAAATGATATTATGGAAGATTAATAGAGGAAATACCAATCTCTGGTGGGATAACTGAACTAACATTGGAGCAATAGCTCATATTATTCAACTTCAGAATCCTCCTATGAATTCAAAGGTTGCTGATATTATCAACAATGGAGTGTGGAATATTGAACACATGCATTTTCCAGAGTTCTTAGCAGAAATATTCTTTCATTGGATATTAGGGACCAGGACACTACTGATAATTCTATTTGGACTCCTAACAACAAGGGAACTTTCTCTACTTCTAGTGCATGGGATCTGGCAAGGCAAAGAAAAGAAAAGTCTTCTTTGCTTATGAAAATATGGAATAAATACATACCTTTTAAGATGTCCTTCCTTCAGTGGAAATTATTGAAGAACAAGTTGCCTTTTGATGACATCCTTCTCAAATTCAAGCAAAATCTTGCATCCAAATACTTTTGCTGCAGAATCCCTCAAAGTGAGACAATTCATCATACTTTCATGGCCGGGGATTATGCTAGCATACTGTGGAAACACTTTGGCAGCCCTCTTGGTATAATGTGGGAAGACATTCCTATCAGATCCTTTCTCAAGAAATGGTGGAGCACCAAAACTTCTAATTCCATCCATAAAATTTTCCTACAAACCACACCTCTTGTGGTTTGTTGGGAAATTTGGAAAGCTAGATGTGCAGAAAGATATGTCAATGCCAAATTCTCTATTAAGAGGATTAAATACCAAATCCTATCACACATGAAATGAATATTGAATAAGGTAAAACCTGATAAGAATTGGGGATCAGACTGGTTTGACATTTGCCATCAAATTAGGCTCTTGGTACCAAAAATAGACTGCACTGTGGTTAAATGGGACAAGCCTAAATGGCCATGTTTTAAGCTAAACACTGATGGGAGCAAGATGTAGAATGGTCCAACAGGTGCAGGAGGTATATGTAGAGATGCTCGAGGAAATATTATCATGGCATTCGCAACATCATTGGGTAATGACAGCAGCAATAGAGCTGAAGCCAAGGCTGCATTACATGGGCTGAAATGGTGTGTTCAAAATGGCATTGATAACCTCATTTTGGAAGGATATTCCATGCTTATTATCAACATGCTTAAAGGGAAAAGTCTTCCACCTTGGCACCTGAAAGAGATCATCAGTGAAGCTTGTTGACACCTAATTTTGGCTCGCCGTGCTTAAAATTAACGTTTTAGAGCGCGAAATACATTTTTTTACACATTTTTACATTTTTTGACAATTTATTGATGATTATCCTTATTTTAGGAATTTTATCAATTTATTGTCATTTTTAAGAATCATTATTTTTGCACATGTACAGCGTAATAATACCATTTTTGTGCAATTAATAATTGTTTCTTTTATTTTATAGTAGTACATTTTTGTATCTTATACATTAATATTTATATTTTATACTTACATTATTATTTATACATTATTATTTAACTATATTTTAGTATAGTCCGTCGGTGCAGAGAAAATTGGAGTAATTAATTTTTAAACGCAGAGCAAAAATTCGATCAAGTCAAGGTCTCGTCACCTTTTTAAAAGTTGACATTTGAGGTGATGGGTTGGGTTCTTGATCTATTGGTTATTGCATTTTTACATAAGGGTTAAAAGGGGTAAAAGGGACAAGAGGGGGAAGATCATTATTTTTTGGACAAGAGAGGGTGTTAGTTTGTATTATAAAGGAATAGAGGGGGTTATATTTTTTTTGAGACAACACACACAACATTTCACATTTTTCAGATTTTTGTTTCCTTTAAATCCCAAAACATTTTCTCTCCCCTCACCTTCTCTCTCCACGACCCCACCGCCGCCAGCCCCTCCACGCCGGAGCTCGGAGCTCCGGCGAACACCAACCCACACAACCACGAACCTACTCCACTAGCCCACTACGCCCTCCGTCCTCCACCCCCCACTGCCCAGCGCAACCACCACAACAACTGCCACATCACCGCCACTAGATTCCACCACGTCATCTCTCTCTCTCTCTCCCAAAACGCTTCCTTCTTTCCTCTTGGCTTTTTCCCTCTATTTTCTGACCACCATAACGCCACCAAAACAACCCTTTTTTTGTCTTCTTCGCTGCTCCGGCGAGGAGCTTCTAGCTCCGGTGAACCGGAGCAGCCAGCAACCAAACGACACCACCAGTCGCTGCTGCTATCTCCCTCCCCCTCTAACGATTTTTTTTCGCGTGTGTGTGTGTTTTGTTTTTTTTTTCTTCAGATCTGGCCGGAGTCGTTGTGCTCCGGCCACTGGTTTTTTCGACGACCATGGCTGCCCCGTTTTTTTTTTTACTACGTTTTCCAATTCTGCTGTTGTTACATTAAACCATTGTTATGTTTATTATTGTCTTTAATATTTTTGTGTTGCCTTAACTGTTTTGGAAAATCATTGGCGCTGTCTTTGCATTTATCGGGCATTTTCTGCGAGTTCATTTTTTTAGCTTTTGCTGCTGTTGTAATCTAGCTATAGCTAATTTGCTATTGGTTTGGTACTACATTCATCCCTGTTACATTGTATTCAGACTGATTTTACATTTCTTTTACTAAATAAATGTTGGCTTTGTGCCCGGAAAAAAAAAATACTTTTGGCGGTCAATGGTACTGTTAACTTTTTTATCGCATTTAGTTAAATTCATTTGGGCGAATACTAAACCCAAATGACTGATGAAGAAATTTCCGTCGATTTCCAAGGCCTCCCATGTACAAAAGACGGGTTTTTTATTTTAAGTTAATTCATTATTTTTATAATTTATCCGATTGTTATTTATTCTCTTACTAATATTTTTACTAAGTGTTTATACAGGTACCCGGAGATACATCCCGAAGACGACACTCGGAAGGAACCCAAAGACTTCATCGGATCACTGTTTGTATTTACTTTCCGTATTTTTTTTTTTATAACTATACAAAACATAAACTCATAGTATAGTGGAAACTTTATTTTTTGGAATGACGGGTTGATATATTTATTTACTTGTCGCCTTGTTTGTTAAACTTAAAATTGTCATTCGCTTTAGGCAAGACTTAGGCCGTCAATACTTTCATAACTGTATTACATTGACTTGGTATAAATACTTTGTTAAATAAATTCACACTTTTGACGTTTAGGCAAAAATACTAGTCCATCCTTTATTTTATATTCTTCATACACTCTTAATACAACTTACATTTTATATTGTTTCGTGTACACTAATACATATTTTAATTAAGTTAAATCCACATTTTGACGCTAGGGAAATATAAAGTCGTCCGTTTACAAATCTTTTATTCTTTAGAGGTATTACACATTTTCACTCATTTTTTATCCACAATTTCTTATATTTACTTTTCACCAATACTTTTTACAATTATTTTGTTCCTTATTCTTTTGATAGGATATTCATTAAACAAACACTCTTTTTAACTAAACGGTAGAAACAAGTCAAATAAACTTCACTTTTCTGAATAATTTCGTTATATAAAATCTTTACACCAATGAATATTCGTAAATTATTTTTACATTCTTTATGCACTAATATACCTAGTTATACAATTCTTTATACATTTTAGATTTGACGAACACTCTTTTACACTTGAAATATGTTCTTTATATGTTTAATATGCATACATTCTTTTAATATACATAGACGCACATTACATAGATGCACATTCTTTATATCCTTGATATATTTATTTTTACATAGTCTTACATTATTTTTTATATTCTTAATATAGTTACACATTCTTTACACTAACACATATATACACTCTTTGTACTAACAGATATACTTTTATACTTATGAGGTACATTCTCTTATACTCTTTTGTAGATATTCTTTTTTTTACTATACATTCTTTATGAATACTTGATATAAATACATTTTTATACCCTGTATATACTTAGTATATTATCACCTACTGTAGCTTTTCATGAAGTCATAACATTTTGAAAACAGGTAATAATAATGATAAACTGATAGATAATCCCCCTCTAGTGTTCAGTTAAACTAAGTCTAAGGACTGTCTTCGGGCAGGCTCTGAGGGATGCTTAGTACCTTCCCCTCGGGGTAAATAAAACCCTTATCTAGAATCTTATAGGTTTCGCGGACTAAAAATGGAGTAGACACACAAATACATATAGATTTCCTATTTTTCCTTAAAAATTAGGTGGCGACTCTAACCCTTTTAAAACCAATTAGAAAAACCGTGAAGTTGCAAACTATCTTGGACCCGTTCAAAATAGGGCATAACAGAATGGCGACTCTGCTGGGGATTTACCTAGGTTTTGACTTTAACAGACTTAGTTTAAGTGAGCACTTGAGGGATATGTGATTATTTATTTGTTTTTATTATTATTACTTGTTATGTATATATTGTGAACTGCTACAATATTATCTTTGAAAGGACACGAGCTAAAGCCAAACTTGTGTTCGTTATTTGATTGAAGACACTACGTGTTACTGTTTTCTTTATACTGTCATCACACTTTCAATTGAGTCTTTGGCCATACACATACACACATTGTGCACGCGAGTTGTGCTTTTGCGCTCCTCCAAACCTTCTTCAAACTCCTTAGTTTCAGAGATTAGTGGGCTAGTCTTACTACTTGCCATCTCGCAGTTTTCCGAATATTCTTTATCAGCTTAGGTGAATCTACTCTTAGAATTCTTAGGCCGTTGTATGTATAATTTTGATCACTGCTCTAGCCGGATTAATTTCATTCTTTATTTGCTACATGATTTTTGCATCTTACATATTCTTTATTTGCTTCACATACTGTATTTATTAGACATTCTTTAGTTGTACATATATATTAGACATTCTTTAGTTGTACATATATACTAGACATACATATATACTAGACATATCTTCTTCCACCTCGTCTGCTTTATCAGGCAATTTTGATTGACTAGTGTTGAGCTTGGAACATTTTCAAACCCTCACACCTATTTTTGGTCTTTACGACTACCCTCACAACCACATTATTTTTCATACCCATTTCCAGCCTTTGCTACCATCATTTTGACTTTACAATTCTTTTTTTATACAATACAACCTTGTACATTCTTTCCATCTCCGGAACAGACTTTTCCAGGTCCGAATTCTTGTTCATATCCTCACTTCTTTTCAATACAACTACCAATTCATAGAAATCATTCAAATTACATGCAACACAGTATCTGTCCGAACTACGTCTGACCTGATTCTTGTCCTGGCAAGATACGTAGGCAACCCTACATAAGGGTTCGGTCTCCCCACTGTTTCAAAATAATTCACCGGAATAAAAAACTGGGACAATTATTTTGGAGCAGTTCAAAGACGCTCTCCAAAAAGACTTCTAAGAGCGTCAATCAACCCTTTCAAGTCCAAAACCCAACAACGGCAATACCAGCCTTACCCCAACCATAACCTAGTTTTGGTCCCAAATTCTGGGATATAAGCTTTTCTTCTTCCAAGAATCGCAAGCCATGGAACTTTGGCGTGTCGGCCTTTATTTTTCAACCCCAAGGGTTCAACACATGTAAATTCTACCCCCCTCAACTATACAATAATCATGCCAACTGAAAAGGAGTAATGTCAAAGCTCCGCAAACAGTTTGGTACGCAATCATTACAATCTTACCGATGGATGCAGAGTATTTTTAGAAAATCCGTAAAGGTCGGTATCCCCTCTTATCACCTTTCCAGCGAACGCCGATTGTTTTTAAAGCTCCGCTGACGTTGACATTTCCTCATAGCCAACCATGCCAATGGATGCAGAGTAGTGTCAAAGCTCTGGCAACGTCCAACTTTTTCCTCCAGCACAATCTTGTCAACGTACTGGAGTAATGTCAAGGCTCCATCTACAGTTGACCTCCTTCTTCTCGGCTGCCTGTTAGAGTATTTTCAATGCTCTGGCTGCGATCGGCTCATTTTTTCTGACCGCCTACCATAGTGCTGTCCAAGCTCTGAGCCTATGATTGGTCCCTTCCTGGATAATTTTCAAAAGCCCCGTGCCTACAATGGACGCACCCTTCTGCCATCTGTCGGAGTACCTGCAAAACTCTGCCTTCAATCGGCACCTCTTTTACATCTTATCTGCAAGAACTACGCACACCTGATTCTCTTCTTTGATGAGATACGTAGGCAGCCCTTTTGGGTTCGGTATTCATTATTCAAAAAAATAAAAAATAAAAAGTCTGAAAATTATTTGAAAATCACAAAAAAAAAAAATCTTTGTTCTTACCTCTCTGCAAGAACTACGCACACCTGATTCTCTTCTTTGATGAGATACGTAGGCAGCCCTTTGGGGTTCGGTATTCATTATTCAAAAAAAAAAAGTATTTGAAAGAAAAAAAAATCTTTGTTCTTACCTCTCTGCATGAACTACGCGCACCTGATTCTCATAAAAAAATGAGATACGTAGGAAACCCTTCTCGGGTTCGGTACCCCTTATTCAAAAAATACAAAATAATAAAAAATAATAATAATAATAAAAAAAATTTAGATTCATGTCTTTGACTTGATTGGTACCAACACAGTTAGGAATGTGCATAGGAAAGAAACAAGTAACAATCGATAGAATGGAGAGGACTGACTTCGTGGTAAACCATAGATTCTTTTGGTACCTCTCATTCACACTTTAAGTGACACTTGAAAAATTCTCTTGCATGCTCGTAATACAAGAATAAAACCAACCTCATTGTTTCATGTGCATTATGTGGTGAGCTTTAGATAACGTTCAATTGCATTTGCATTGTGATCTAGAACTTGACCTGAATGTCTGTTGAGGCGAAATTATGAGTAACACTTGGTATAGGAAAGGATCGTAGGCCTTCTTTGACCCGTTTGAGCCTTTCTAGCCTACCAAATGACGTTATCCCTAGCATTCCCCCTTTGAGCCTAAAGCCTTTTCTTTGACAACCACATCATAAGACTATACCATTTCTGAGTGCTTACACGCACTATCCCTCTCTTGGCCCAACCTCCCTGAGCGCACTAGAAATGTGCAACCGTGGATAAGAGATCCAAGCTGAAGCTTCCAAAAAAAAAAAAGATTCAACAGTCCGAGGAAAACAAAGACGAAAAACGACCTCCAAAGCAAGAAGGAGCCCAACAAAAAAAATAAATCATCAGACATCATTCAGGATCTCGGGCATACAACCCGTCATTCATCTTTATTTTTCACATTCCGGCATACAACCCGGAATTAACATCAGGACTTCGGGCATACAACCCAGGTCAATTCTCTTAATCCCCACAGAATCTCGGGCATACAACCCCGAACTCCAAAAAAAAAAAAAGGGCTCCAACTTGCAAAAGAAGTCGCACAAATACAAAAGAAAGGGACAACAAAACGAAGCAGATCAGCGTCAGAGCACACAAATACCAAACACGAACATAGTGCAACGCTCAGGGAAGAATTAGTCACTCCCTACCCAAATAATATCCTACCATTTTCCCAAGCCTACAATACACACCCGTAACAAGCCCTACGTGATCCTGTGCGAAGGGTTCTCACATTAGTGGATACTTACATGACGGCCAAGCCTATGGTATCATAATTGCATGCATTGAACATCCTTCTGAGTGTGAGTGTACTTCTCTAGACGTCCCAAAGTAAAAAAATAAATAAATACTGAATATGTGTGAAAAAGGGACTTTCTTTCTAGTGAGGGCACTTGAAATATGAGGATAGGTATAGTTCAAAACCTTTACTTGAATCAAGACGAACAAATCTTGTCGATACTTAAGTATGTTTGAGGTACCACTTGAAGCTGTAGAACTATCACGAAGTCAATCTCGGTTAGCTGGGAAGAAATTGATAGAATTCTTATGCGCAAAACTAATTATTGGTACCAACTGAAGTCAAGACGTGATTCTCTCCTCACTTCTTCATTTTGTAATATTCTTTACAACAAAAACAACAGAAAATGCATCAAAAAAAAAAAAAAAAAGGCGCCCACCTTCTAATGCGGGTATTTTCATTTCAAGTACATTTTTACAGGCGCCCACCTTCTAATGCGGGTAATTTCATTTCAAGTACATTTTTACAGGTGTCCACCTTCTAATGCGGGTATTTTCATTTCAAGTACATTTTTACAGGCGCCCACCTTCTAAAGCGGGTATTTTAAATTCAGTCAGGCACCCACCTTCTAATGTGGGTATTTTAAATTTCAGTTCAGGCACCCACCTCATAATGCGGGTATTTTAAATTCAATCAGGCGCCCACCTTCTAATGCGGGTATTTTAATTTCAGTTCAGGCGCCCACCTTCTAATACGGGTATTTTAATTTCAGTCAAGGCGCCCACCTTCTAATGCGGGTATTTTAAATTCCAGTTCAGGCACCCACCTCATAATGCGGGTATTTTAAATTCAGTCAGGCGCCCACCTTCTAATGCGGGTATTTTAAATTTCAGTTCAGGCACCCACCTCATAATGCGGGTATTTTAAATTCAATCAGGTGCCCACCTTCTAATGCGGGTATTTTAATTTCAGTTCAGGCGCCCACCTTCTAATGCGGGTATTTTAAATTTCAGTTCAGGCACCCACCTCATAATGCGGGTATTTTAAATTCAGTCAGCCGCCCACCTTCTAATGCGGGTATTTTAAATTTCAGTTCAGGCACCCACCTCATAATGCAGGTATTTTAAATTCAGTCAGGCGCCCACCTTCTAATGCAGGTATTTTAATTTCAGTTCAGGCGCCCACCTTCTAATGCGGGCGCCCACCTTCAAATACGGGTATTCCATTTCAAAGCTCTGGCACACAAAGCAGAGTATGCATCAGGATCTCGGCACATAACACGAGATTTCATTTCATTTTAAGGCTCCGACACACAAACCAGAGTATGCATCATGGTCTTCACACACAATCCAGGACTCCTCCCCATTCAAAGCTTCGGCACACAACCCGATCTTTTCATCAGGGTCCCGACATACAACTTTGTAGTCCATTTTAATCCATGGCTCTGAGTTTGGTCACCCCTATAGCAATACATCATTTTCCTCCCCAAATCATTTTCCCGAACTACAATCGGTCTGACTCCCATTTCAGGGATGTGTAGGTAACTCGAATTCGAGCACGACCGTTCCTCGTCCCACACCGGCTAGGACCACTCCAACAACACTGGGGCAAAATTTTGATCGGACGATCAAAATTTTCCACAACATCCATTAGTCATCATTTTTCGAACTACATTGACCTGATTCTCGTGATTGACGAGATATGTAGGAAGCTCTATGCAGAGTTCGGTCACATCGGGGCGAGAATCATTCTTTCCCCAGCAAGTATACAATCTTGGACCTTCCCAGCGTCTCGTAGCTCGACACTGGGGCAATTTTGGAAGTGATGACGTGAGTGCGCGAATGTTTTTCGGACCTGAATAATCCTTCCCTTTTTATCATTTTTCTTTTTTATCACAACCCTGCCGGCAGACGGGGAGTATTATCAAAGCTCTATCAACGTCTGGCTTCTTTCTCCGTACATATCCTTTTAGTAATTCTTTGCCGAGCCAAAACAGGCTACACGTCAACGTCTTCGTCCGAAAACTCTTTCATCGTCTCCGGTCGAAGAGGGACAAGCTGTTGACACCTAATTTTGGCTCGCCGTGCTTAAAATTAACGTTTTAGAGCGCGAAATACATTTTTTACACATTTTTACAGTTTTTGACAATTTATTGATGATTATCCTTATTTTAGGAATTTTATCAATTTATTGTCATTTTTAAGAATCATTATTTTTGCACATGTACAGCGTAATACTACCATTTTTGTGCAATTAATAATTGTTTCTTTTATTTTATAGTAGTACATATTTGTATCTTATACATTAATATTTATATTTTATACTTACATTATTATTTATACATTATTATTTAACTATATTTTAGTATAGTCCGTCGGTGCAGAGAAAATTGGAGTAATTAATTTTTAAACGCAAAGCAAAAATTTGATCAAGGCAAGGTCTCGTCACCTTTTTAAAAGTTGACATTTGAGGTGATGGGTTGGGTTCTTGATCTATTGGTTATTGCATTTTTACATAAGGGTTAAAAGGGGTAAAGGGGACAAGAGGGGGAAGATCATTATTTTTTGGACAAGAGAGGGTGTTAGTTTGTATTATAAAGGAATAGAGGGGGTTATATTTTTTTTGAGACAACACACACAACATTTCACATTTTTCAGATTTTTGTTTCCTTTAAATCCCAAAACATTTTCTCTCCCCTCACCTTCTCTCTCCACGACCCCACCGCCGCCAGCCCCTCCACGTCGGAGCTCGGAGCTCCGGCGAACACCAACCCACACAACCACGAACCTACTCCACCAGCCCACTACGCCCTCCGTCCTCCACCCCCCCACTGCCCAGCGCAACCACCACAACAACTGCCACATCACCGCCACTAGATTCCACCACGTCATCTCTCTCTCTCTCTCTCTCCCAAAACGCTGCCTTCTTTCCTCTCGGCTTTTCTCCTCTATTTTCTGACCACCATAACGCCACCAAAACAACCCTTTTTTTGTCTTCTTCGCTGCTCCGGCGAACCGGAGCAGCCAGCAACCAAACGACACCACCAGTCGCTGCTGCTATCTCCCTCCCCCTCTAACGATTTTTTTTCGCGTGTGTGTGTGTGTGTGTGTGTGTGTGTGTTTTGTTTTTTTTTTCTTCAGATCTGGCCGGAGTCGTTGTGCTCCGGCCACTGGTTTTTTCGACGACCATGGCTGCCCCGTTTTTTGTTTTACTACGTTTGCCAATTCTGTTGTTGTTACATTAAACCATTGTTATGTTTATTATTGTCTTTAATATTTTTGTGTTGCTTTAACTGTTTTGGAAAATCATTGGCGCTGTCTTTGCATTTATCGGGCATATTCTGCGAGTTCATTTTTTTAGTTATTGCTGCTGTTGTAATCTAGCTATAGCTAATTTGCTATTGGTTTGGTACTACATTCATCCATGTTACATTGTATTCGGACTGATTTTACATTTCTTTTACTAAATAAATATTGGCTTTGTGCCCGGAAAAAAAAAATACTTTTGGCGGTCAATGGTACTGTTAACTTTTTTATCGCATTTAGTTAAATTCTTTGGGCGAATACTAAACCCAAATGGCCGATGAAGAAATTTCCTTCGATTTCCAAGGCCTCCCATGTACAAAAGACGGGTTTTTTATTTTAAGTTTATTAATTATTTTTATAATTCATCCGATAGTTATTTATTCGCTTTCTAATATTTTTACTAAGTGTTTATACAGGTACCCGGAGATACATCCCGAAGACGACACTCGGAAGGAACCCAAAGACTTCATCGAATCACTGTTTGTATTTACTTTCCGCATTTGTTTTATAACTATACAAAACATAAACTCATAGTATAGTGGAAGCTTTATTTTTTGGAATGACGGGTTGATATATTTATTTACTTGTCGCCTTGTTTGTTAAACTTAAAATTGTCATTCGCTTTAGGCAAGACTTAGGCCGTCAATACTTTCATAACTGTATTAAATTGACTTGGTATAAATACTTTGTTAAATAAATTCACACTTTTGACGTTTAGGCAAAAATACTAGTCCATCCTTTATTTTATATTCTTCATACACTCTTAATACAACTTCCATTTTATATTGTTTCGTGTACACTAATACATATTTTAATTAAGTTAAATCCACATTTTGACGCTAGACAAATATAAAGTCGTCCGTTTACAAATCTTTTATTCTTTAGAGGTATTACACATTTTCACTCATTTTTTATCCACAATTTCTTATATTTATTTTTCACCAATACTTTTTACAATTATTTTGTTCCTTATTCTTTTGATAGGATATTCATTAAACAAACACTCTTATTATTACCTGTTTTCAAAATGTTATGACTTCATGAAAAGCTACAGTAGGTGATAATATACTAAGTATACTAGGTTGGTTATGCAGCTTACATTCCGGGGGCAAGGATATTTAATCCACCTCTATGTAATGAAGTGGTGCTGATCTTTTG
This sequence comes from Lycium barbarum, assembly GCF_019175385.1. Classification (NCBI taxonomy): domain Eukaryota; kingdom Viridiplantae; phylum Streptophyta; class Magnoliopsida; order Solanales; family Solanaceae; genus Lycium; species Lycium barbarum. Next base: position 15,182,311 of record NC_083344.1, on the reverse strand, counting down.
GGATTAATACAAACACCCAGGGATACTGGGAAATTGATTGAAAAAAGAATGTGTTATTATCCTAAAGACGCACATATGTACAGAACGAGAATTTAAGGAATTTTTTTCGAGATTGAAATGTTTTTTAAGTTCCTTTATGATTAGCTTCATTTCTCTATAATCACTAAAAATGGTAATATCCTCAAAGGATCGCTATAACTGTTGATGGAGACCTGTTAGAGAATATATTTTCTATATATCGGGAATATTTTGAAAGAGGATAAAGAACTATAATTTATTGATTTCATGAGAATTCTTGCGGCTAAGTAAAGATCATAATGTCAGTCCCACTAAATGTGCTCCGTTTCTTAAAATGGATGCTAAAGCATGTGAAAAATTAAAAGAAATATAGGAATAATTGTGGTCATTACCATTACAGTGGAAGTGGACGTGGCAAGAGGATCGAATAATTATCGTCATTATGATAGTATAAACAAGAGAATATATAGGGTGCTCCATTTCTTAAAATGAATGCTAAAGCATGTGAAAAATTAAAAGAAATATAGGAATAATTGTGGTCATTACCATTACGGTGGAAGTGGACGTGGCAAGAGGATGGAATAATTATCGTCATTATGATAGTATAAACAAGAGAATATATAGGGTTCTCAAATATTATCCTTGAAATAGTAAAGATAATAAATTCATCAATATGGTTTTGTAGCACATCTAGATGATGATAAGCGTTGTGACTATACAAGCTCATTCCTGAAAGCCAATGTGGCAATACACGAAAAATGTTATGAATAACGACCAAGGTTGGATAAATATCATAACTCACCTCCAGCGAAGGTGTGAGGAAGTACAATGATATATACCATATGGATATCATGGAGGATTGAGGAGTGTTTTTCTTTTAGAGGAATTAACATGTCCTCTATGGACTATGATATAGAGGGCTGAGCTCATTTTTAAAGGAATAATCCAGTTATCTATGATGGTATGTCAGTATATGATATATCATATGGATATCTTGGAGGATTGATGAGTGTTTTTTAAGAAATTAAATGAACCAATCCTCTAAGATACCCTTTCAGTATATGATATATACCATGTAAATATCATAGAAGACGGAGGAGTATTCTTTTGACGAAAATGAATTAGTAATCTATGATACTCTATCATTATATATGATATATATACCTTATGGTTATCATAGTATACTACAATAATACATAAACTTTACAATAGTATACTTCAAATGCTACTGTATCTTTTATATATATATAAATTAAGCCAATTCCACATACTACTTTTGTCTATGGCCATTGGGGGTTTGGCATTGACCACTACCTTGTTCATTGAATACGCAAAAATATACATGGGAGGAGGGCTACGTCATGACTCCCTCTACAATTTACTGAGGAGATTCCTCTATAAGCATGGCCCTATCGCTAAAGAGAACATTGCTAATTAGAGAACAATTTCTAATTAGCTATGTTCTCAATCAACCTACGACACTATGGTACATCATAACCACAATGAAAGAAAATCCTACTAATTTTACAAAGGGCATGTAATACATTTAGCTTGAAGGTGCTACTAATTGCCCGGCAAAAAATGGCTATCATTCTATACAAAAAATTATGCTTCTTAATGTTTTGATTTCCGTTGATCTTCTTCTGCAAGCAGCTTCTCCTATTTCTTTTGTAGTTGTGCTTCATTTTATCTTGAATGTCTGATCTTGAAATTTGCCATTTGAGCTTTATCCATCCTTGCTGCTCCTCTAGCTTCACTTGGCATTTCCTGCATAGAATTGAATACATTAGCTATCAGACTATGTTGAGAGTTACTACCAAATTTAGCCAATGCATCAGCTACTATGTTTGCTTCCCTGAAAAAATGTTGAATTTTGATGTGCCTTCTTTCAATGATCCTCTTCATATGCTCTACTTCTTGTGCAAACTCCCATGGGGTTGTATATGATCCTTTTAACCATTTGACAACCAGCATAGAGTCCACCTCTAAAATGCAGTTGTTGATACCATTGTGTTCCCTCCAGCTGATTCCAAAAGAAGCTACCTTGATCTCTGCACTATTGTTGGAGCAATATGGCAAAGATTTGGCAAAATCCATAATGATATCACCATTTGAATCTGTAGCAATTCCCCCAATTCCGGCTTTGCCAAATTGAGCTAGACTACTCCCATCAATGTTTATCTTGATAACACTATGTGGAGGCTTGTCCCAGATGACAGGTCTGTTGGATAGTCTAGTTTTATAAGCCTCTATTAAGTTACATATCCCTCTCCAGTTGCAATTTGGGTCCAGTTTATAAGCTTTCTTGTTCATGAAAACTTTGAGGTGTTGAGTTACCTCATAGCAGATCTTGTTGACAAAGTAGCTCTTATGACCATATTTAACATAACTCCAAAATTTCCAAAGTTCCCAACAAATAAAGACAGGTAAACTTTGGCAAATCACTCTAATCATTGAATTCTTAGTGTTAAAGTTCCACCAGGACATTATCATGGATTGAATACTTTGTTTCTGCATACTGATGCCCATTGGTTCTCCAAAGAATTTCCACACTTTACTAGCTATATCTCTATTAATGAAAACATGAAAAACAATTTCTTCTTTGGGATGTTCACAGCAAATACACTCAGAGTCAGCTATTCGAGCATAGTTTTTTATACTGTCGTACATAGGAAGTTTGATGGCTCTCTAAGTAATGAAAGCCATTTTGAAAGGAATTCCATTTTTCCAGACACACTTTCAAATGGAAACCTCTAAGTTGTCTGTTGCAGTTAGAATGATTAATATCAAATCAGATTGGACTGTTGCTAAAGCTACTATGGACTCAATGATTAAGCTTGTGGGGGAATTAGTTAGTCCGAAATTCGACATACCGAAGAGTTACTAGCAAAGAGATTGGTTTCCAAATTAGGATTGTCGTATGATAGAGTTCATTGTTGTCCAAACGGTTGTATGTTGTTCTATAAGCAAGATGCTGATTTAAATGAATGTAAATTATATGGACATGCAGGTTATAAGCGGACACCTAGTGGGAAAATGGTTCCAATTAAGGCGATGCATTATTTACCTATTATACCTAGGTTAAAGAGGTTGGTTGCATCATCGAGTTCTGCTCCTCACATGAGATGGCACAGCGAAAATAGAAGGGCACCTGGTGTTATGTGTCATCCATCAGATGGAGAAGCGTGGAAACATTTTGATAAAACTTATCCTGATTTTGCTAGTGAACCAAGAAACATTCGTTTGGGTTTGTATGCGGATGGTTTCACACCATACTCTGTTTCGGCTGCACCCTATATTTGTTTGCCTGTATTTCTTACTCCAGATAATCTACCGTCTGAGATGTGTATGGAAAGTCCCTACATATTCCTAAATTATGTTATCCCTGGTCCCCGTAATCCAAAAGTTTTGATTGATGTCTATCTACAACCTTTGATTGATAAGTTAAAACAATTGTGGTGTGAAGGTGTAGTGACATATGATGTATCAACTAAGAGCAATTACAATATGCGTGCTTCTTTAAAGTGGACTATTAACGATTTTCCTGCGTATGGGACATTGTCTGGTTGGATGACTGCTGAAAAGCTTGCTTGTCCTCATTGCCTGGAAAATAGCAAAGCATTCACTTTAAAACATGACCACAAAAATTCATGGTTTGATTGTCATCGTCAGTTCTTGCCCATGGATCACGAATTCAGGAAAATGAAACAAGCATTTAGAAAGAATAAAACTGAAAATGATCCTCCACCTCGAACATTATCAGGAGAGGAAATTTGGGGGAGGGTTTGTCACTTGCCTAAGGTCACAGAAGTTGCCCCTTATAGACTATCTGGTTATGGTGTTGAACATAATTGGACTAAACAGAGCATAGTCTGGAAGTTACTGTATTGGAAGGATAATCTTCTATGGCATAATCTTGATGTGATGCATATTGAAAAAAATTACTTTGATAATTTGGTTAACACTGTTATGTAAGTTAAAGGCAAGACAAAAGATAACCAAAAAGCTAGATTGGACCTAAAGGAATATTGTAGGCGCCCTGAATTGATTATACCTACACCTATGTATTTCCTACCATGAGGCAAATCTAGATTACACCTACACCTATGTATTGCCCACCACGGGGAAGATCTCTTAGTACATTGGCCACTTTGTCTCCTTCTCCTTCTCCAGGTGGTACACCTCCCATTGTATCTAATTTGCGCCTTAGAGATTTAGAGATAGCAACTCTGAGCCTGAGTCACTGCCATCCAATACTACACCAGCTCTTAGCCAGTCTCAGACCCATCCTCCTCCTTCTGTACCTGCACCGGTACTTGCACAGGTACCGGGATATCATGGTCTACAACCGAGAAATACATATTCGATCGGTCTGGTTTTCATCGTGCCTGAGGGAGCTGGGTAAGATTGTCTTTTATTAAGTTTTCCTAAAGTTTTTTTCATCTTAATCTTATATGCGTTAAATTTTTTAACTGCAGGTACTGTCCAGATCACGAAACTACAAAAGCCATACTGATATTGTTCGGAGGCTCTATGGCGATCAGTTTTATACTTCATGGGGTGAAATCCCATATGATACTCGACAGGCTATGTTTAGAGAGGTTAACCTATGCATCTTATTATACATTTCATAACTTGAATTTCCTTTTATATAAATCATCTAACATTAGCCATTTGATTTGCAGATGTTTTATACATGGGATCCAATGGACAATGATAGGGTTGCTGTGGGCTTTGAGAGGAAGGGGAGTGCAAGGTTGTCAGATTGGTTTTCGAGGGCTAAAATGTATATGAGGAAGCCCCAATGGCTAACCAACGAACAGTGGGAGAAACTTAAGGCATATTGGAAACTCCTGAGTTTATCGCCAAGTCTGAGCAGGAAAAGTCTGCCCGTGCGTCCCAGAAAAGTGGCTCTTTGCACACTGCGGGTGCAAGAAGTCAGGGGCACGTGGCTAGGACAATGGTAACTAGTTTTATACTTTTAAAGTTACCTACGATCAATATGTCATTATTGAGTTATTAATTCTATCTTTAACTTTTTTTTTCGCAAAAAAAGGCTACGGGACAGATGCCGACTCAGGATCAGCTATTCCTAAAGACCCACACAAAAAAGAAGAAGCAGGAGTCGGATCTGATCGTATGGGTTGAGGACAGGGCTCGTGATTCCTATGTAAGTGATAATTTTATTCTTTAAGTAATATATATAAGTCTAATTATGACAAATTCGTTATATACTAAGTTTCATTTTTTAATACACAGACGCAATTTATGCAAGATGTGGACCAGTACAGTCAAACTCAGCCTGACCACCCGAGCCGTCCTCCACCGGAATTAGAGGTAGATTTTTGTTGTTGAGCAGTTGGGGGAGTACAAAAGGGTAGAGCGTACGGTCTAGGCCCAAGGAACAACTTAAGTCGCCCTCGGTCAGGATTGCGAGCTGAAGGGTCTTCTCGACAAGCCGAGGGAGTTGATGGTGTTCAGGTCGCATTTGTGGCGCAGCAAATTGCAGAACTTAATGGGAAATTAGCTGAGACTGAGGCAAAAAGAGTTGAGGAAAGTAACTTCATGAAAGCGAACCTTGAATCGCTCAAGGCACAAGATAAAAGCCACATTGCATGTGGACCATTTGGTGTGCCCCCCCCCCCCCCCCCGCTTCCGACCCAAAAGATGATGACGGTGATTACGTTGCCCGGACACCGAATGATCAATTTTAGTAGTTTGGATTTCATAATGGACTTATGTTAAAACTATGTAGAACTAGTTAATGGTGCTTTTGGTTGGACATTTAAATATTTTTGAACTTTGAAGGTCTATTTAGATCGTATTTGATGTGTTTAGATAGCGTTTGATGTGTTTTATTGTTACTTAGGGTGATTTTATGTGTTGTAGCTCTTTTAGAATTGATTTGGAGCATTATGCTGGTTTTGAGCAGCTTTTGGTGCTGGTTTTTGTGGTGGTGTGGCTGCAGAAAATGCAGTAATTGCAAGCAGGAAATTTTCCAGAAAACCGACGCAGTCCGTTGGTTTTCTAGAAATTAATTCTGTAAATTTTCCAGAAAATCGACGGAATACCGACTCAGTCCGTCAGTTTTTTGGGAATTAATTCTGTAATATTTCTAGAAAACCAACGCACTGCGTCGATTTTTTATTGAAAATAAAAAAATAGAAATTAAAAAAACCGACGCAGTCTGTTGGTTTTTTTAATTTTTTAATATTGGATAAAAAATCGACGGACCGCGTAAGCGACGCAGTCTGTCGGTTTTCAGAAAGCGACGCTATGAAAACCGAGAGACCGTAATGGGTCGGTTATCTATCGGTTTCACTGAAAAAACCGACGCAGGCCGTCGGTTTTGGACAGTTTTTTAGTAGTGTTTTGAGGACAACGATTGTGGAGTAGTTTCTGCAACAAGTCTAGTCTTCAAGTGCAAGTGCGGAGGGCCGATTGAATATGGTTTACAAGGGGAAAATAACATAGTAATACTTGGGCTGAAATGGAATGAGAAATTCCATAAGTTGCTATAGTTTAGAGCGCAATTACGAAACATAACTATATTTTTCGTATTTACGAAACTTAGCTGTACAGTTGTAAGGCTGAAGAGCTATATCAGGCGGGATCAACTGTATCAGCGAAAGAGCTATATTAGGCGGCGGGTATTATGTGGGTATCAGTGCATACTATACCAGCTGAAATCGCGTGAAACAACTGTGTTAGCGCATACTGAACCAACGTATATGGTTACGCATTTGTATTGTGTAGTTCTACAAAACCCCAAATGTAGCTACGTTTCGTACTTTTGAAACTGTAGCTATGTACCGTAACTACAGTCTAAATGTTAAATTTTTCCTTAAATTATACTAGCTTGAGCGAATTGGACGGATCATGTTTTATGGGCTAATTTTGTCACCCCTACTTGCAGGCCTAAAGGTCACCTTTATCAACCCAATTCACAATCAAGAATGTCTCCTTCGTCACACCAACGTGCAATCTCGTTTCTCTCAATATCCAGAATTCCGATTCCTCACAATATCCGATGGCCTCCCCGACGACCACCCGCGCTCCGTCGAACAATTCGGAGACATCATCACCTCCTTACAAATCATGGCGGAGCCTTTTCTCAGGGATTTACTTAGTGATGTTGTTGAAACACCAGTCACATGGGTCGTACCAAATGGGCTGCTTTGTTATGCTGTTGATATTGCAAATGAAATGGGAGTTGCTGTTATTTCCTTTCACACTATTAGCCCTTCTTGCCTTTGGGTTTATCTCTGTCTACCAAAACTCATTGAGGCTGGCGTTCTTCCCTTCGAAGGTATTCTTTTTCTCCTTTGTTTTGCTACAGTTATATTGATTTTTATTCCAATGGTTGTTTTTAGTAAATGTTACTCCCTCTATTTTAATTTATTTGTCTTAGTTTGACTTAGCACAAAATTTGAGAAATTAAAGAAAATTTTGAATCTTAAACTAAAGATATGACTAATGTAACAAAAAACTATTTAATCTTGTAATCTTAAACATGTCATGATGTTGAAACTAAAGAGTTGTTAAATTGAAAAAGAAGCATTCTTTTTAAAACAGACTAAAAAGAAAAGTACGTAGACAAAAAAATTGAAACAAAGAGAGTATTTCCAAAGAAAAAAAGATTTTTCTAACGTGTGATTTTAAATAAGTAATTATATTTCTTTGACTATAAAAATATGACACTTAATGTAAAATAAAGAATTTGAAATTAACTTTTTTTAATACAGAAATATTTCTTTTTAAATAAACAGAAAAGAAAAAAGTCTCACATTAAATGCATGGAAGGGAATACGGAGTATATTAAGATCAAGGTCACGGCTAGGCACTACTTTGACTTGCATTCATCTTTCTTTTCACATTAAATGCATGGAAGGGAATCCGGACCGTACATTTAGCTCTGAGTATGTTTTTAATTTATTTTGTTTGATAAGTAAGAGAAAAATATTGTCTAAAAAAGTATGTATATATAACACATGCAAATATTATGGTGATGGGGTGGTGGTCAGAAATAAAATACTATGTTTCAACTGTTACTCGTCTTAATATTTAACACGTTATATTTTACTAAAGGTTATGTGCTTATGTATACTATTTATTGCAATATTCATGAATTTTTATATATAAATTTATACTCCGCATTAAAGTATAGGTTCATAATCCTTGGTACTCTACATCTACCTCTGGATGGAGGTGTGGGCTATGAGCAGTGGCGGAGCCACATAGACCCAAGGGTGTTCATCCGAACCCCCTCGGCGGAAAAAAATACTATTTTTACAAGGTTAAAATTATTTTTTATGTATATATAATAGATGTTGAACCCTCTTAGGCTTCTTCGTATGTTTACTTTTTTAAGCATTTGTTTTAAGCCAAAACAACCAAAAGCCACTACAAGAAAGTATAGAAATGACAACAAAAAGTTTAATATTTGGCAACAACTTAGTTTTATTGTTGGCAAATGAACTTTTTTGTTGTCAAACAATTTAATTTTGTTGCAAAAAGTACTTTTGACAAAAAAAAAAAAAAGTTGTTGCACGCCGTTGCAATAATAGCCGTTGGGAAAAGTTTATGCAACAATTTTTTTTTTGTTATCAAAAATACTTTTTACAACAATAATCAATTTATGACAACAAAAAAATATTTATTGTCAAATATCTTTTTTCTTTTAGTGAGCCATAAGCCAATCCAAACGGGCACCTAGTATTTTACTTATATAAGAGGGAGTATGCAGGCTCTCTGTCCGACAACATACCTGCTTACTAAGGTATTTTCAACATGTCACTAGATTACCTTGATTGAGAGAGTTCTTCTTGGTTGATAGTGGGGATATACGTTGCCTGCTTGTTGTCTGCTCTGTCCATGTTGAGCTATTGACTAGGTATTAGCTAGAAGTTAAATCTTTGAAAATTAATAAATTAAATGGTACATGTAACATGTATTGTTGCGGTTCACATTATACGGTATTTTTTTTATATATATTTAATCTAAAATAAATATTCTTTTAACATGATCAAGAAAGTAGTCACTACTAAACAAAACAGGATTTCCCGACCTTAAAAAACCGACCTCATGAGATCGGTAAAGTCGTAATATTTATTTTTCAATTTTTTTAAAAATAAACCGACCTCATGAGGTCGGTAATATTGTACCAAAAATTTTAAAAAATAATGTACCGACCTCACTAGGTCAGAAATTTATTTGATGCCTAATATTATAATTTTCTTTTTAATTTAAAAGAATACCGACCTGACGAGGTCGGTATTCTTTTAAATTAAAAATAAAATAATTAAATATACCGACCTCATGAGGTCGGTATAATTAGGCAACTAAATTAAATTAAAACAGACCCAAATAAACCCTTCTCTCTCTTACCCTATCACGTTTTCTCTGCCCCTCTCTCTCTAACCCTAATACGCCGTCGACGTCACCATCATTGCAGGGAGTCACCGTCGCCGCCGTCCCTAATCAGTACCACCGTTGCCGTCGCCGTTCACAGCCAACCATTTGAGGTATGCTTTCTTTCTTTTCTTGGCTAAGAAATTTGCTAGGAGGACAAACTGAAAAAAGCTAGTTTCAGATATTACATTGAAAAAAGAGTTTGCCTAATATTGTTTCTGATTTACAAAGTAAATTCCTGTACTTAGAATTAGAGTTCTAAGGAATTCCTCAGTATTACTAGTTGTGGAATTGACAATATATTACTTTTTTTTTTCTATTATTAATTTGGGTAAGTTTTCAAACTTGTTCAAATTAACAGAGGTATAATAATAATAATAATAATAATAATAATAATAATAATAATAATAATAATAATAATAATAATAATAATAATTATTATTATTATTATAGTAATTGTATTCATTTGAACAAATTGAATTCTTGTACTTAGAATTAGAGTTCCAAGGAATTCCTCAGTATTACTAGTTCTATTTTTTTTTTTTTTTTTGTGTATGATTAATTTTTGGGGCTAATTTTCATATGTTTGGATTTAAATTTTCTGAATTTGTGATGGTTTCGTGATTCTAAGGCCCATTTAGCCAAAAGAGTACTTCAATCTCTTGCTCTCTAAGGTCCATATACCCTTGTTTTAGTGTGTCTTAGGTTTATGGTGCAAATTTTCATGGGTTTGGCTTGAAATGTTCTGAGTTTTTGATGAATTTGTGATTCTAAGGTCCATTTTAGCCAAAGGGTACTTATGAGACTGAAATCTTGCTATATAAGATTTATGTAATGTGGTAAAGGGAAACTGGTGATTTGGGTCTCTGTTGAAGATCTAGTAAATATTTCCTAGTCTGAAGCTTTAATTGCTAATTTGGGCAACTGGTGATTTGGGTTTTGAACGTAAAATTGAATTAAATTATTCATTGAATTTGTTCCTTAGCAATTTCAAATTTGGTACTGTTTGTGTAGATGGAATCTCGTAGTTGGATGCATAATATGACAAACGACGGCCAAGAGGGGATAAGGCAAGAATTTGTAGATGGTGTTGATGCTTTTGTTGACTATGCAATGACACTTGAAACTTTTTAAATTCATGGCTTGGTTAGGTGCCCTTGTGTGAAATGTCAATGTAGGAATTACGAGACACCAGAGATTGTTAGGCTTCATATCTATAAAGATGGCTTTGAAAAAGATTATACAGTGTGGACTAGTCATGGAGAAACGGATAGTAGTTTTGGTAGATTTCAAAACTTTGTTGTTGGTGAAAGTAGTAGGGCAGTGGAACCTAATGTCCAAAATTCTAGAAGGCATGACATGGTTCAAGATACTTATGGGATGCATTCCGATTTTGAATCCGGTAATCATGATGAAGAAGCTCCAAATGAAGAAGCAAGTCGTTTTTTTTAACAGTTGCAAAATGCTAGTTGACCATTATATGAAGGGAGTCCCCACTCTCAATTGTCTATTGCTGTTAGATTATTAAGCATCAAAGCAGATTGGAATGTTCCTCAAGGTGCAATGGATGCTGTGATTGGCCTTATACATGAATTAGTTGACCCGAAATTATAGATACCTGAAAATTACTATAAGGCAAAAAGATTAGTGTCTAAGTTAGGACTCTTGTCGATGGGAATTGATTGTTGTGAAAACGGATGCATGTTATACTATAAGGATGATGAAGGTCTAGAATCTTGTAAGTTTTGTGGAAGAACTCGTTTTAAGCGGAGTCGTAGTGGGAAGAGGGTTGCCTTTAAGGTGATGCATTACTTACCTCTTACACCAAGGTTAAAGAGGTTGTACCATCAAATAGCTCCGCTCCTCATATGAGATGGCACAGTGAAAATAGAAGGCCGCCTGGTGTTATGTGTCATCCATCAGATGGAGAGGCTTGGAAGCATTTTGACACAACATATCCAGACTTTGCGGCTGAACCACGAAACATTAGGTTGGGTTTATGTTCAGATAGATTCGCTCCACATTCTGTTTCTGCTGCACCATATTCTTGCTGGCCGGTTTTCTTAACACTGTATAATCTTTTTCCTGAGTTGTGTATGACTAGTCCATATATATTCCTTAATTGCATCATTCCTGGCCCACGTAATCCAAAAGTTTTAATTGATGTATACTTGTAACCTTTGATTAATGAGTTAAAAATGTTGTGGGTTGAAGGGGTTGAGACGTTTGACGTTTCTCTTAAGCAGAATTTTAATTTGCGGGCCACCTTAATGTGGACTATTAATGATTTTCTTGCCTACGGGATGTTTTCTGGGTGGATGACTGCTAGAAAGTTAGCTTGTCCTTACTGCATGGAGAATACTAAATCGTTCACTTTAAAACATGGCAAAAAATATTTATGGTTTGATTGTCACCGTCAGTTCTTGCTAATGGATCATGAGTTTAGGAGTATGAAAAATGCATTTAGGAAGTACACAATTGAACAAAAGTATCCACCTCCAAGACTTTCAGGAGAGGAAATTTGGGAGAGGGTTGAGAACTTTCCGAAAGTTACTGAAGAACCACCGTACAAGGTCGATGGGTATGGGCTTGCACATAACTGGACCAAACAGAGCATATTTTGGGAGTTACCATATTGGAAGGATGATCTTCTCTGACATAATCTTGATGTCATGCACATTGAAAAAAATTACTTTGATAATTTGTTCAACACAGTGATGAATGTCAAGGGCAAGACAAAAGATAATCCAAATGCTAGATTGGACTTACAGGAATATTGTAGGCGTAGAGAGTTATGGTTGCAGGAAAAATGAAACGGGGTCTTCAAGCCTAAGGCTAGTTATTCATTCACAATGGATCAGAAGCGAAAGATTTGTGAATGAGTTGAGAACTTGAAGATACCTGATGGGTATGCATCAAATTTGGAAAAATGTGTTGATATGGCGCAAGGAAAGTTACATGGGATGAAAAGCCATGATTGTCATGTGTTCATGGAAACTGTACTCCCCACTGCATTTAGTGGCTTGCCTACCCGAATCTGAAAGCCTATGACATAAATTAGTTTGTTCTTCAAAGACTTGTGTTCCAGCACGTTGAGGGTAGACAAATTGGATCGGATGCATCAGAATATTCCTGTAATAACAAGTAAGTTGGAGAAAATTCTTCCACTGGGGTTCTTCGATGTGATGGAACATCTTCCAATTCACCTTGCGGAGGAAGCCCGACTTGGAGGCCCAGTTCATTGTCGTTGGATGTATCCCTTCGAGAGGTAATAGGTGTAAATTTTTATTTATTTCTCTCTACCAATTTATTTTAAAAAATTCACACTAAACATAATATTATGCAGAACTATTGGCAAGTCTAAACGGGGTATTAAGCAGAAACATAGAGTTGAAGGCTCAATTTGCGAAGCCTATCTTGCTAAGGAAACAACTCATTTCTGTTCTTACTACTTTGGGGATAATGTGTTGTGCTTGCGAAACAGACCCAATCGACATTATGAAGGAGGTGAGAATGATGCTTTAGCAAAGCCGATATTAATCTTCAATCGACCCTGTTCGGGTTCAAAAAAATGTACAAGAGAATTTAATGATATGGAGTCTAAATCTGCATCGATACATGTCTTGCTGAATTGCCCGGAAGTTCAACAATATTATGAGTAAGTTGTTATTATTTTGCACTAAATATCCAAGTACAAGGCATAACAACTAACTCAAACTCCATTTTGTCGGACAGTTACTTTGTGCATTTAAATGGCGTTGAAAAAGTGTACGACCAGTTTGGGAAGTGGTTTAACGATTATGTAAGTGTTACAACCTTTTCACAAGGCAAACATAATTTAAAATGTGCACATTATATTATTGCTAACTTACTATTTCTTAACTATTAATAGGTTTACAGTATAGAATATGGTTACCATGACCAACTTTTAAAGAACATATCTTGGGGACCCGGTATGGTCTATTCTATGGACAAATATGTGGTAAATGGTTTCAAATTTACTACGGAAGAACGATCTAAGCATATGAAAACTAACAACAGCGGGGTTTGGGTTAAAGGTGGGGATGGAAACCAAGCGGGGGTCGATTGTTATGGTGTAATAAAGGAGATCCTAGAAATGGAGTACTCTGGTGGTGGCAAAAAAAGAATTGTACTTTTTTGGTGCAAGTGGTTTGATCCAACCCCAAATAGAGGTACAAGGGTACTGAAGCAGTATAACATCATAGAAGTAAACCACACGAGGGAGTATGCGGCTTATGATCCTTACATTATTGCACAAAATGTTAGACAAGTGTACTATGCTCCTTATCCCTTGCGTCCAGATAAGTCTGCTTGGTGGGTGGTAATTAAAGTCAAGCTTGTGGGTCGTGTGGAAGTGGAGAATGTGTTGCCAGTTACGTTTCAGGCTGACGACATATCAATTGTTCACCAAGCAGCTGACAATGAGTTAGAAGATGATATAGAGCATGCAGAACACACATTAGAAGAAATAAATAAAGAAAAAATTAATGCAGAGGTGAATGAATGTAATAATGAAAAAGAAACAACTGATGAGGAAGAATGGTCAGAAGAAGGAGATGGGGATGAGGATTAATAGCAATTAGTAAGTATTTTTTTTATACTTTCATATTTTCTTTACATGTTTGAAATTAGTAGCTGATTGTTTACTTCCTATTTATAGGTTCTATCTGGAATGGTTTAGCTTTATACTTTCATATTTTCTTTACATGTTTTTAAATTTCTGAACAACAAAACCTTGTATCACTGAACCATTTTTTCTTCTTGCTGTATGGGCACCTGTTGCAATCTCTCTTGTATAAGTGTGGTCCCTTGTATCCCTATTTTTGACCAATAAACTACGTCTATATGCTGTATATGTTCTCTGAAAATTCTACCATAGTTAAGATCTTGTATGAGTAGCCTCTTGTGATCATGTTGTGTATAGCCACTGCTGCATATCACACCAGCAAACTCTGCAATTTCTGAGCTGTAGCAGCCCTTCCAAAAAGCTATGAAATAAGCCAAGGACTGGACCAAAAGTTGAAAACAATAATAAGTGTACTGCATCTATTGAAATCCTGCATGCATGAATTTGGCCTGTAATGTGCATACCAATTGCTTGTTCTAGTAGATCAGCTTGTATATGATATTCCATATCATTTGCTATTTCTTTTGTTTGTTTGTGTAATCGATATTTACTAGGAATTATTCAATAAATTTCTAGTACTCAATAAATAACTTTCTTGTGTTGCTACTAGCTACCATGCATTTTCAGAGAATTTAATTTTTCAATGCCCTGCTTCTGTAAGATTAAATAGATTTTGGGGTTTCACAAATGGGATTCTTTTAGTGCCAAGGATTTGACCTTGTAAGTTGGTGATGTACTCAATTTTTCTCTATGTGATGTTCTGTTTCAGGGTCAGGATTGATAAAGAAGAAAGGTTTTAAAGGATCCTTTGGGGAAGCAGTAGCTTCGGCAAAGGTATTTTTTTCCAATAAAGTCCACTAGGCATTTTGGTGCCTAGGGCTAATTTTATATTTTCTCAAAGAAATCCAGAAGTTCCTTACAAATGTAGCCAAAAAAATAGTACCAGAAGTGAAATGCCTGCTGTTAGTATGTTGACAACATTTATTTGCAGTTGTGTGTAGCTTGTGTCCCATATGAATTTCTGTAGAACAATGCCATATTTCAGGCTGCAAGAAAACAGTTGCAATAATCCATATTGTCTGAATTTCATTCTTCCATGATGAGCTAGTTGTCCCAAACTGTTTCTTATGTTAAAGTAAGCTTGAATCACATCATTTCCTAGACTAAGATCAGTGATACTAGCTTTTCCTGATATTGTATTAATTGTGAACCAAAGCTGCACTCATCTGCTGCAATTTGTGAGAACCAGGTTGGGACACGCACCCAATTTGTTGTTCCAAGCTATGCACTAGTATTCCTCTTGGATCAATGGGCTGAATATGATATTCAAGCTTGTAATATATCTGTGTCACATCCAACAGGATTTGAGTATGATGATAGTATCCACTTCCATCCATTAGTCCTCCTCTTCCTCTCACCAGTAGTCACAATTAACCAGGTCTGTCCATTTTTTCTTTTGTTACCCTTACTATTTTTAAACCAACTGTGAACTAAATCCTTTCCCAAGAGAATGGAATCAGTGTTGCACAGTATATGCACATTTCCTGCATGTAATGCTTGTGACCTTCTATACCAGCAAAACAAACAAAATGTAGGCTCAAATTAGAAATGAGATCCAAAGAAGTGATACTTATAGGTAAAATATTTGTGCTCTAGATCAAACAAGAAAATAGCCACAGATTTATCAAAAAACTGCGGTAATTATTCTTACAAGTTATGATCAGTTTGACGAACGACCTCGGGAGCCATCCAGTATGGCGTGCCCTTCATGCACTTGGCACCTGATACAGTAGCCTAATGTAAACATGTTTCATCAATATCCTCTTCATTACATCCAAACTAAACGAGACAAATATAGATTGAGAATGGATGGTGAACATACCAGTTCAACAACCTTCCTTGATGCCCCAAAGTCAGCCACTTTTATGCAACCTTTGTTATCAACAAGGATATTGGCCCCCTGAACCCAAATTAATACATGAGATTATTGTTGGTCATAATTTAATAGAAAGAAAAGAAAGGAAACAAGATACCTTAATATCTCTAAGAATGATTCGATTCTTCTACTAGGCTATTTCTTGCTTATTAAGAACCTTTAATTTGCTTTGAAAGGGAAATTATTTGGTTAATAAACAAAATGGACTTGAATAAATCAGAATAGATAGGGGATTCATACGACTGACCTCAACCCAACTGCTTTTAGATTGAGATAGTTGATTGATTAATTTGTCTTTAATAATTCACACATGTGTCTTTCTATTCCCGTCTGTCTATCTCAGACTATTACTTCTGTTTCAGCAATCGATCACGGGAGCTTCAACAATAGCGTCGCAGATCAAGAGGTTTGTGCAATGTTCCTTTAAGTTATTGACTTAAGGAGATAACAAGAATAATTGGATGCCATATGCTAGTAAATTGTCACGCCCCAAAACTCACCCTAGACGTGACCGGCATCCGACGTCATGAGCAACATTGGAAGAACCTAAGCAATGCAATAATAACACTTGAACCCGCCAGGTTCAACATTCACCTCCAGCAGTTTATAAAATAAATGTAACATCAAGTTTCTTTTTAATAACCTTTCCTTATTAAATTAAACAAAGTTATAAATAATTGCATATATCAGGATCATAATTATGAAATAAGATCAGCGGAAGTCTAATATAAGTAATAGTCATAAACGTGGCAACCACCCAGTAAGTCGTACGAGACTTTGACAATCTACCCACAATTCTGACCACTATCTATGGAGCTTCTAAGAGACACAACCATCGTCTAACTTCGGGACGCAACCCGGAAATCTAGAATAATAAATGAAACAAGAAGTGCCCCACGAACAAGGATGTGGGCTCACCAACTCAATAGCAGCAACAAGTTCTCCTAAGCGTCGAGAGTATCACGAACCTGCTCTTCTCCGTTACCTAACATACCATCAAAAACAACAATGGTATGCCTGAGTACTTTCGTACTCAGTGAGTGCCTCGGGGACAACAAGTATTATAAAAATAAAATATAATAATACATAAAGAAATTAGTTCTGAAAGGATAGTATATAAAAACAGTCATTTCACTTTGTGATTCTTAATATCATTTGTTAAACAGTTTACAAAGCCATCAATCGATATAAAAACAGGTATTCAGCATATGTATCTCAATAAGAATTATCAAAACCGATTACAAAGCCTTTTGTCAATTTATAACTTTCAATTATGCCTTTCAAATTGATCATGATTGTCAACAACAGTTCCATGAGAGAATAAGAATATCACACATGCCAATACAGGCCCAAGAATCAATCATATCGCGCATAGCGCACCACACCGGAACATATAATTCTCAGTGGCTATCCTTCCTCCCGAATAGCTAGGCATACATCACACCCCAGGTAGCGAACCCAGTGGTGGCTATCCTTCTCCCCGAATAGCTAGGCTTGAATCACACCCCGGGTAGCGAACCCGGTAGTGGCCACTCCTCCTCCCGAATGGCTAGGCAATTACCACACTAGGATCCATAGTGACTACCCTTCCTCCCGAGTAGCTAGGCATATATACACCGGAATATGAAGTCCTCGGTGACCACTCATCCTCCCGAATGGCTAGGCGTAAGCACACCGGAATATGAAAACCCCGGTGACCACTCATCCTCCCGAATGGCTAGGCGTAAGCACACCGAAATATGAAAACCCTGGTGACCACTCATCCTCCCGAATGGCTAGGCGTAAGCACACCGGAATATGAAAACCCCGGTGACCACTCATCCTCCCGAATGGCTAGGCAAAATCACATCCACAGAGTTCATAGCATAAAAGCCGAATTACAATTTATCCCAAGGTAATCACATCACCATTTACCATTAAGGTTCATTATGCCATATCGTAAAGATAAATCATTTCAAAGAATGTTTTGAAAATGTATAACTTCTTTACGAAAGATTCCACGTCCTAATTCATCAATGAGAATATCATTACCAACCCTTAACCATCATTATTAAGCATCTCCTATAGAGGAAAACATTCATAATATCACATACATATGTAGGGTTTGTTACAATCTAGGTTTAATGTGGGTTTGTCCCCTCACACACATTAACCATTAATCAAACCTATAATAGATTTCAAGAGCGTAAAACTAATTCATCATATCATTCATAACATGCTTTTATAAAGAATCGATCTTTCAAGAGAGTTTGCCCTTTTTATCATTAGGGTTTTGTATGAAAAGTTCACCCTTTTTATTCAATAAAGAACTTTCGAGAAAAATACATATATCCGTAATAAGGTTTATAAAAGAGAGACATACAAATCACATTCATAGTAAAAAAGGATTTTCAAAAGAAACATACAAATTACCTTCATAGTCAAAAGGGTTTCCAAAATAGACATACATCCAAAATAAGGTTTTTAAAAGGGAGACATACCTTAATTTGTTAAACAAGGTTTAAAAAATCACTTTTCTAATGAAGAACACCCAAACCCTAGCTTGAATCACTTTGGGAAGACTTATGTTGCAAACCCTAGGTTTTGGTCACAAAAATCATGTTAAGAATCATGGGTTTGATGTTAGAATGATTTAGTAATGTTAAGGATGCCCTTACCTATGATTTGAAGACTCGGGGGAATGATTTTCGTCCTTAGGGTTGTTTAGGAAGTGGAGGAATAAACAAAACAAGGGTCTTATTTATATTTTTCTGGTGAAAATGGGCCAAAGGACGCCTCTGAAGGACGGACAGTCCTTCGTGTTACGGACCGTCCTTTGGACCGTCCCTTAGTGGAAATTTCCAGAGAGTTCTGGAAATTTTTGAGACGTTACGGCTCCATGTTACGGCCTGTAACACGTGTTACGGTCCGTAACGTCTCACCGTAACACAGGCCAAATTTCCAGCGAAGACAGGCTTCAGTAAAACGGGCATAACCTTTTGTACGTAGCTTTGTTTGGGCTGGAGAACCTACCGTTGGAAAGCTATTTCAAAGATCTACAACTTTCATCAAGGAGGGTTTTCCAAATTCGCAACAAATTTGCATGAAAATCGCCCAGAAGACACACCTACCAAAACTTAGGCGAATTTAAGAGGCCTTAAGAACTTCACTAGTTGGTTTGACTTCAAAACGACCATCTTTCACCCGAATCCATCAAGAATGGATTCATATAGATATAATATCATCTAAATACTAGATTTTTACAAATTCACACCTAGTTCAAGTTTACAGGGTGTTACATAAATGATATTGATTTCAATTTCTCAACAAATCAGGCTTTATCTTGAAATTAGATGCTATAATCTTCAGGTTATTTACTCCTATAAGTAGCTGGATTTATTGGAGTTTGTAGGTCTGACTGTTGATCTGTAACATGTTGATTTTGCTAGATTCTTGCTAGAGTTTTAGTTTAGCTCTAAAGGGGATTTGTGTGACATGTTTTGATGTTGAAATGTGCCAAGATTCATTTTGCATGTTCAGTTTTATTTTTAAAAATACATCTAATAGCTGTGTAATAATTAGGGAACCATCTTGGATGTACTTATTCATAAATTCAAATCAATATTCTCTCTTCTTTCTTCCCTTTGCTCTTGACATCATAGTTGTTAGTTGTATATACAAACAACATACTGGTTAGGTCATTGTTTTCACTATACAACATTATCGCCATTGTCCAGGTCATGGTGAACTTGTTATCTCATCATTCGTGTTCAATCCAATACTTTTTTTTTTGGGCTTAATCCAATACTCAAATAATTTATTTGATCACGTCAAGAGTTTGGTCTTGACAGGATGAAATGATCATCAATACTTGTCTAGAATCACCAATAAATGTGTTGTCACATGTCGTTAGAAGTTCCACAGCCAACACGCCCGGCACACATACCTTTGGGTTTCTTTTGCATTTTACATGGAAGTGGACATACTTGTACAGAAAGTTGGTTAGACCTTGGGAGGTCTAATTGATTGTTTCAGAACTCCTTTGTAACGATAATACCACTTGTCCAGAAATTTATGAATTACCTTGCTTTACTTAAAAAACAAACATAAACTCGTTGAGATAAGGACAGTTAGTGGTTATTCGTCACCCACATAAGAGACAACAACAGCTTAAAATGTTAATGGGTCGTCCCTAGGACCTATCGACATACTGGCTCCCTATTTTCTATCCTTTTGTAAGCATGTCACATTCTGATAACACATTAGTCATCATTAAGTCAGGAAGGATTTCAATGTGAGGTTCTTTAGTAATATGGCTAATTAATTAAGAAAAGAATTCTCCATGCAGTCATAGTATGTCCTTTCGAGGTATTGCTAGAAACATTTTTTTTTTAACATTTCATAGTTCCTTAGTTTTTAATAGTCTTGTTAGCTTATCTTGCTTTGTAACTTGCAATTTAGAAAGGCAATATAAGAGATAATCTTATTTTGCTTTTTTCAGTTTGATTTTTTGACAATTGACCTATTTCGAAGTACAGTGGAATATGCATTTCTGAAGCACTTCATTTCTTAGGCAGTTTTGGAAACCGTTGCTAGGATTCATTACAGGCTATGTACTTCTTCAAGGTCTCCATTTTATCACAAAATTAAAATACTAAATACTAGTGGTACTGTTTTGTCTTTTTATTAGGTCATTCAGTGTCTTCAATCTGGATATAACATCTAAAAATGTAGCTATACAATAGTCTGTCAAGATGTCTTAAGCCTTCAGATTCAATATAACAACCTTCCATCTTCACATAACTATCATAGAAACATCTCCTTTACACAATGTCGATCACTACAAGTAAACAAGAGAATAGCTAACGAACTGAAGACCAAAACTGCCACCTGTACTAATTGTGATGCACCATATGACTTGTTACCATATCATATCCTGTGCACAAAGGATCAATGGAACAATAATAATATTCTACTTTGAGCCATGTTTCAACCAAGTCATGCCCTCTGGTGAAAACACCAGCAAATATCTTTATGTTAATGATGTTTTTGTTTTCCTTTGTACTTACAAACCAGGTGCTGCTTTAGATTGGATTAGGCCATCTAAGACTGAACAACATACTTTTCTATTAATTTATATTTGCGATACTTACATGTATTATTGTATAGATGGCAGGTGAAAAGAGGGCTAAGAAAACAAAGAGGGCTAAGGAGACGGGGGTTCCCTAGAGACCACCAGAAAAACCTTGTGATTAGAGAAAGAAGCCCGTCACCACGTCTCCCACCACGCGGCGCTCCATTGGCTCATGACCCCCTCATGAACGGCATTGCATATAGTCTTCCACCTCCATACAACTTTGGTCGGCCCTATATGGCTCCACGACAGTGCTTTACTGAGGCGTCTCCACTGAGCCCCTCGATGATGTCCACACCAGGTTATGCTACCCCACAGGGCTTCACTCGGTATACTCTCGGATCTTAGCGGGCGTCGTCTAGTGGTACACCGACAGCTACGCCCAGCCCGACTGTTATCACATCTTTCTTCATCATCTACTGAACAGTTCGAGATTACGGGTCCTGACCTTCGAGAAAGTAGTTCTGCGCCTCACATTCCTATTACGAATGACTTACCTAGAGGTGTAAGTGCTCCACTACTGGAATCTTATGACTCATCAGGGCGACTCATAATCGAACCTGCGGGATACGGGTATGAGTTATCCTTCTGCGAGGTTTTCTTTGTTTATGTTTTGTTTTGTTCTCTAAGTGTTTAATTTTATATTTTTGGTAGTTGGTTATGGGAAAAAGCTTCAATACTCCTTACAGATGAGATGGAAAAACTATTTAAAGACACACCTACTTGGGGCCAGATGTCACCAAATCGCCAAAGACAAATCTTTTATGCGTTTAAGGTAGATGCATTTATTATTTTTATTTAAGGGAAAAGGGTCAATTATACCCCTCTAGTTTAGAATCCAACTGCTGCACCTGGTACAGTCATATTTCAGTACACATTCTTGTCCCGTTGCTGCTTTCCTCTGTAGAATCCAGCTGCTGCACCTGGTATAGTCATATTTAAACTTTCCTGAAGAGTTTGATATGCCATGTAGAACTTAAACTTGCTAAAACGAAACTACTGTTAGTGTAAAAATTTATCACCATGCCTAATGTTTGTTTTAATCAAAACCAAAGTGACAGTTCAACTCTTCACCATACTGGAAATTGTCCATTCAACACCAGCACTTGTTATATCATTTCCTCTGGTAATATCAATAGCATTTTTCAAATTGAACCCAACTTGCACCAAATCCTTTCCAATTTGAATAGGATAATTAGGACAAACCTGCTTCAGCTTTATTGAACTCATGCAGTTTTTGAGGCTTATCAACACACCAGCAGCCTGCATAAGCCAATATTGCATAGAATCCCTGATGTCAATAGTATGAAACTTTCCAAATTTCCTCTTAATTGTCACTTTTATTGCATGCAATCTGCATTTCCAATTTCCTTGGCAAAACACCAGCCATTTTCCAAAGGAAATTCCTCCATACTTGAATCACCTGCTGCTTCCAAAAGATCCCTACCAAATCACTGAATAAATAGCAGCACCTATTTTGTATCAAATCAAGTCCTGAGTGCAAAGGATCACTGACACAAACCAACTCTGCTGAAATAATATGACACATAACCTTGTACCACAAAAATGATGCAGGTTTTTGTATCAACATTAGAACATACCAATCCCATATCATTTCCTACACTTATAAGATCAATGGAACAGTAAAAGCAACCAACTTTGACCCATATTTGAACCAAATCATTTCTAAAATGATTAATATCATTGGTACAAACAATAACAGTATTACTAAAGCAACTTGCAAATTCCAGTGTTTTTTTGAATATTGACCACCTAATTCTGCTTCTTCTTACTTGAAGTTCCTTCATGTTGCATCATCTGTTTCTGAGCAGCAAAATTAACACCTAAAATCCTTTTTTATTTACTTCACCACCTGTTACAGTCACCTGGAACTTTCCAATATTTTTCTGCCCTTGTGCAATTGGATTCTGCTTCTTTCCAGTACTTTGAAGATCATGCTGCATGTTTTGCTTCTGTACTTTTTGCTGCTGCTTATTTACTAATTTTTCTGGTGTTGAAACAGGAATCTTATCTACCTCTTAGCTAATTTCTTGTTCACGTGCATCAACCTGATTCATTTCCTGCATATGCCCATCTACATCTTGCATATTAGCACCAATCTGTGCCTTAGTGGTAAATTCCACATTAGGAACCACAGTCTGTTCCTCAGAACTGTTCTTGCCTTCAATCTCTTCACTTGAATTCTTGCCAAACATAATTTCCACCGGATCTGCTGATGCTGAAGAATCACTAGGTTGTCTTGCTCAACATCATGCCCTCTTGTAATCTCACCTTCTTCAACCTGGTCACTCCACAATTTTCTATCACCACTAAACTCATTTACTTTTCATTGTAGGAAATATGTGTCTAGCGCCCGGAACATGAGAAACAGCTAACTCAAAACTTTAAGAAGAAAGCTTAGCGCTTACTATGTGACATGTTAGGAAGGGTTCATGAATCTAACAAGAAGCCTAAGTGGATCCTTCCTGAAAACTATGAGAAGCTACTGCATTACTGGGCAACTAATGAAAGATTCTTACAACTGAGTGAACTAGGGAAGAGAGCTAGAAATTCGATGAAGGGTGGCTCCCTACACACTAGTGGGGCTATGAGCCAAGAGGCTGTGAGGAGGAAGCTGGCAAGTCTACCTTAAGTGTACTTGTAGGATTGTGAATTTACTTTATTCTCTTTATGTCTTATCAGGTTATTCTTTTGCAGGAACTAAAACGGGGGACACCAGTGCCTCTAGGTGAGGCGTTCAAGATCACTCACGTCAAGAAGAAGGCAAACACTAATGATCCAGATGAGTGGTGTGAGGAACGGGCTATGCGGACCTACGTAAGCGTCCTTTTATTTTTCATATTTTGTTTGTTAGATTAAGTTTTTTGTAGCAAGTGGCTTACTTGAAAATTGCTTGGTTAATGCATAGCTGATTGATTGCATCAGTGTAGTCGCTTCTCTATATCAATCACAGACATAAGATGTAATTTCATCTAGTTCATCTAGTTTGTATATAGATTGAAGTAAACTGAATAATGGTTTGAGCTAGCGTATAGGATGTGCCACCCAAGTTTAGAACATGTTGAAAGGAAGAACCAGAGATGCAGCCAACAATCTCTAGGAAACGGCGATCCGGCTCCTATCTCATTTTTATGCTTGATCTTTATTTTTGGTTTTGCAACATTCAAGTTATAGTGATGTTTCAATGATAGACCCACTGAAGCAAATTATGATACATATGTTATGCATTGCAAATCGATGGTATACCTTATGAAAATGTGATAACTATTTCATGGCTAAATTATGAAACTTCAATGGCAATTTGGGGAGAAGTTGTTGAAAGAACTCTTAGGTGAATGTGATAGCTTGAAGTCATTAGGACATGAAATACAATCTTCTTCAAGATGAGTAACAAAATGGGAAAAAGGTGTAAAATCCTTGAAGTCCCAAGCAAGTAGATTTTTCCTGGTGCCTTAAGTAATCTTTTCTCGTTGGCTAGATTTTTGAAGCCGGGTATTACAGATTCAACATCTAAATATATTAGGCAGTATCCATAAAGTAACTAAAGAAAATAGCTATAGCAGTTCATCAGTATTTGAAGATCTAGTAAAAACTATGCAGGTTGGCTTTCCCCGAATGCAAGTTGATATTGAAGGAAAAAAATTGTTAGTAGTATTGATTTGTTTTCCTTTTAGTAGTATTAATTTCAACCCTGTTTTAGATGAATTGTTAGTAGTACTGATTTCAACCATGTTCTATTTTGGTTGTTTACTAAATGTTTGATAGTTTTTTCTGTTGAATTCGAGATTTAAGTTGGTTGCTAATTTTACCTTCTAATTTCAGAATGAATATCCACATTCAAAAGTAGCTTCCCTTCGCTAACTTCCGAATCCATCATTGTTGGATCGATATCCAGTTCCACCAGCGGCGGAGACAGTTGGATAGGCACCCCCAACAGTTGATTCAGCTAACAAAAGAGTTTCTTCGTACTCTGCCACCCAACACACAACTGACAGAAGAACAAATGGAGGAAAGGTGGCTTGGGAGTGTTGGTGGTCCCACTAGGTTTGGCACAGCTTACGGAATGCCACATCGTGCATTTTGTCAATACCGGTCGCCCCTGGAAGGCCTACATTCTTCCAATTCCGAGTCGTTCGATAGAGTGAGTGCTATGGACATGGAGCAAAAGATTGCTGAGGTATCTAGCTAGCTACAGGCCTCGGAGGAAAGGGAGAGGTGGAGGGACATGCAGTTTGACGGTATGAGGGCCTAATTAGACGCATTTCTTGCTTCAAGGGGGATTCCCTTATGTCCCGATGATGCTCGTAGCCCCCATACTCAATCTAGTGGTGCGGATGATGATGGGACTCACGTGTCAAACACACAAAGGCATGTTTGAATGTTAATGTTGTGGTGGATTTGTGGATTGTGTAAGTGTTTTGTAGATGTTTGTGAAGGGTGAAGTAGTGTAATGTTGTAGACTAACTTAGTGTAGACTAGTTTGATGTTTTTTGGATGTTTGCAAAGGTCGAAGTAGTTTAATGTTGTGTTGATGTTTGCGAAGGTTGAAGTAGCTTAATGTCTCTTGTGAAAGTTTGAATGACGTTTTGATTCAACTTTGAAGTAGTTTCGAATTGAATTTGATGTATTGGTGGTTGTAATATGTGTTGTAATATATGTATTTGTTGAAGTAGCTTAATGTTTTATGTATTTGTAGTAGTTTGGTGAATTGTTGACAGCTATTTGAGCTGGTTTTAGTTGAATATAAAATTATTTTCATCTTGACAGGGGGGCAGCTGGAATAACAGCTAGATCCTACCAATGTTTTGCAGAATACCGACCTCATGAGGTCAGTTTTCTGCAAAATTTACCCAGAAACTGCAAATTACCAACCTCATGAGGTCGGTTTCCGCAAAATTTTCCCAGAAAATGCAAATTACCGACCTCATGAGGTCGGTTTGCTGCAAAATTCTCCCAGAAACTACAAATTGCCGTCGATGTCGGTTTTCTGCAAAAATTTTTAGAAATTGCAAATTACCGACCTCGTCTGCAAAATTTTCCCAAAAAATACAAGTTACCGGGTTTCTGCAAATATTTTGCAAAACTTGTGAAATACCGATCTCACGACGACAGAAATCTAAAACAATATATTATATATTCATATAAATTACTGACCTCAGGAGGTCAGTAAACTCATATCATTATATTATTAATATAATTTACTGACCTAGTGAGGTCGGTACTTTATCTAATTAATACCCAACGTAAAACATTTTACCGACCTTGTAAGGTCTGTTTTTTGCGACCTCATGAGGTCAGTAGTATTTCCGACCCACTCTTTTCCGACCTAATTTTGAGGTCGGTTTTGGTGAGGTCAGAAATAGCCATTTTTTTAGGTCGGAAAATCCTGTTTTTTTAGTAGTGAGTATTTTTTTTCCCAAAATTTGCCTTTGTTTGGATAAGCGAATTTTATATAACTAAAAATAAAAATAAAATCACAATATATAGATTCTATTTAATTAAGATTAATTTAATAAATTACCTTCTAAAGTCGAGTGAAATTTTTAAAGGGTGTGCCCAAACAACTAAGACATATCATATAATATGGACCAGAGGGCCTAATAGAGTAATACACTCGTTGTCCCATTTTATAGACACTATTATGTTGTGTGTCTCAGACCTAGTCTGGAACATGATCAGTTCTTATTAGGTGGATTCACCCATTAATCCAAACCTGCTCACGTAGGGCTAGGGACTGTAATGGAGATCATGGCCTTCTGTATAGTTGTGCAATGTAGCAGTAACAATAAGGCAAAAGCTTTAGCGGCTGAGTTTGGAGGGAAATGATGTACTCTTCAAGGATACACTAATTTCTTTCTTGAAACTTGACTCACAGGTGATAGCCAATATGCTCACTGGAAAGGCTACATACAACAACCTCAAGATGAAGCTTATTATTGATAGAACTATAAAAGCTTATGAAAATAACAATGTGCACATATTTCACAATTTTAGAGAGGGAAATCAAGTGACAGATTCTTTAGCAAACCTAGCTTCAAAAGATGAATTGTAACCAGATGCATTTTACTTTTGATTAGCTCCCTAAAGAAGCTAAGAGACCATATCAGTTGAATAAATGACAAATGCCTCCTCCATGATCTCAATGTTAATATCATGTTTAAGCCCACCTTTTTGTAACCATCTAGGTAATAATATATATAGAGGATGTGATATGTGATACAATTGGATAAAATAGAAAAGCTCTCTCTCTCTCTCTTTCCCTCTCTATATTCTTATTAATTTTCTTTGTGTTATTGCTTCTTATATTTTACAACACGTTATTAGCACGAATCTCTAATTTTACTTGCATCGTCACCTTCGAGAAAATACATACAAGCTAGCAAATGGGTTTGAGAAACAAAATTACTCTCAACAATATTTGTTCTCCTCAGTAATGGATAATTTTACAATATTGTTTTTCTATTTCACACAGTTTCCATGGATACAACAAGCTTTGTCAAGTGAAAACAAAAATGTAACAAGCTAATCTTTCATCTTGTCATGAAAGTGTGGAAAAAAATAATTATTATATCTCCTTTACCAATTTTTTTTTATTATATCTCAAAAATAAGTGTCCAAGTGTTCGTGGTCAAGTATTTTCCGTAAGATTTCCATCAAAAAGTACATGAACCATTATATGCAAATTGCAATGAAAATTGGGCATTACAACTTTCCGTGAATATAATTCATAAAACCTCGTACGATAATATATGATTGATAATTGCTAGTCTTTGAAATATGAGTCATTACTATTATCTACACCTCCTCCCCTAATTAATTTACATAAATATAGAAGTACTGAATGTGTTATTATCCTAAAGACGCACATATGTACAGAACGAGAATTTAAGAATTTTTTTTCAAGATTCAAATGTTTTTTAAGTTCCTTTATGATTAGCTTCATTTCTCTATAATCAGTAAAAATGGTAATATCCTCAAAGGATCGCTATAACTGTTGATGGAGGCATGTTAGAGAATATATTTTCTATATATTTCTCTCCTCAAATTTGCTCGGGAATATTTTGAAAGAGGATAAAGAACTATAATTTATTGATTTCATGAGAATTCTTGCGGCTAAGTAAAGATCATAATGTCAGTCCCACTAAATGTGCTCCATTTCTTAAAATGGATGCTAAAGCATGTGAAAAAATAAAAGAAATAGAGGAATAATTGTGGTCATTACCATGACAGTGGAAGTGGACGTGGCAAGAGGATGGAATAATTATCGTCATTATGATAGTATAAACAAGAGAATATATAGGGTGCTCCATTTCTTAAAATGAATGCTAAAGCATGTGAAAAATTAAAAGAAATATAGGAATAATTGTGGTCATTACCATTACGGTGGAAGTGGACGTGACAAGAGGATGGAATAATTATCGTCATTATGATAGTATAAACAAGAGAATATATAGGGTTCTCAAATATTATCCTTGAAATAGTAAAGATAATAAATTCATCAATATGGTTTGTAGCACGTCTAGATGATGATAAGCGTTGTGACTATACAAGCTCATTCCTGAAAGCCAATGTGGCAATACACCAAAAATGTTATGAATAACGACGTCTCGTGCAAGGTTGGATAAATATCATAACTCACCTCCAGCGAAGGTGTGAGGAAGTACAATGATATATACCATATGGATATCATGGAGGATTGAGGAGTGGTTTTCTTTTGAAGGAATTAACATGTCCTCTATGGACTATGATATAGAGGACTGAGCTCATTTTTAAAGGAATAATCCAGTTATCTATGATGGTATGTCAGTATATGATATATCATATGGATATCTTGGAGGATTGATGAGTGTTTTTTAAGAAATTAAATGAACCAATCCTCTAAGGTACCCTTTCAGTATATTATATATACCATGTAAATATCATAGAAGACGGAGGAGTATTCTTTTGACGAAAATGAATCAGTCATCTATGATACTCTATCAGTATATATGATATATACCTTATGGTTATCATAGTCTACTACAATAATATATAAACTTTACAATAGTATACTACTTTTGTCTATGGACATTGGGGGGTTTGGCATTGACCACTACCTTGTTCATTGAATACGCAAAAATATACATAGGAGGAGGGCTACGCCATGACCCCCTCTACAATTTACTGAGGAGATTCCTCTATAAGCATGGCCCTATCGCTAAAGAGAACATTGCTAATTAGAGAACAATTTCTAATTAGCTATGTTCTCAATCAACCTATGACACTACGGTACATCATAACCACAATGAAAGAAAAGCCTACTAATTTTACAAAGGGCATGTAATACATTCAGCTTGAAGGTACTACCAATTGCCCGGCAAATAATAGCTATCATTCTATACAAAAAATTATGCTTCTTAATGTTTTGAGTTCCTTTGATCATCTTCTGCATGCAGCTTCTCCTATTTCTTTTGTAGTTGTGCTTCATTTTATCTTGAATGTCTGATCCTGAAATTTGCCATTTGAGCTTTATCCATCCTTGCTGCTCCTCTAGCTTCACTTGGCATTTCCTGCATAGAATTGAATACATTAGCTATCAGACTATGTTGAGAGTTACTACCAAATTTAGCCAATGCATCAGCTACTATGTTTGCTTCCCTGAAACAATGTTGAATTTTGATGTGCCTTCTTTCAATGATCCTCTTCATATGCTCTACTTCTTGTGCAAACTCCCATGGAGTGGTATATGATCCTTCTAACCATTTGACAACCAGCATAGAGTCCACCTCTAAAATGCAGTTGCTGATACCATTGTGTTCCCTCCAGCTGATTCCAAAAGAAGCTGCCTTGATCTCTGCACTATTTTTGGAGCAATATGGCAAAGATTTGGCAAAAGCTATAATGATATCACCATTTGAATCTCTGGAAACTCTCCCAATTCTGGCTTCGCCAACTTGAGCTAGACTACTCCCATCAATGTTTATCTTGATAACACTGTGGAGGCTTGACCCAGATGACAGGTCTGTTGGATAGTCTAGTTTTATAAGCCTCCATTATATTACAAATCCCTCTCCAATTGCAATTTGGGTCCAGTTTATAAGCTTTCTTGTTCAAGAAAACTTTGAGGTGTTGAGTTAACTCATAGCAAATCTTGTTGACAAAGTAGCTCTTATGACCATATTTAACAGAACTCCAAAATTTCCAAAGTTCCCAACAAATAAAGATAGGCAAACTTTGGCAAATTACTCTGATCATTGAATTCTTAGTGTTAAAGTTGCACCAGGACATTATCATGGATTGGATACTTTGTTTTTGCATACTGATGCCCATTGGTTCTCTAAAGAATTTCCACACTTTACTAGCCATATCTCCATTAATGAAAACATGAAAAACAGTTTGTTCTTTGGGATGTTCACAGCAAATACACTCAGAGTCAGCTATTCGAGCATAATCTTTTATACTATCATACATAACAAGCTTTCTTTTGATGGCTCTCTAAGTAATGAAAGACATTTTGAAAGGAATTCCATTTTTCCAGACACACTTCCAAATGGAAACCTCAAAGTTGTCTGTTGCCGTTAGAATGATTAATATCAAATCAGATTGGACTGTTGCAGAAGCTACTATGGACTCAAAGATTAAGCATGTGGGGGAACTAGTTAGTCCGAAATTTGACATACCCAAGAGTTACTATCAAGCAAAGAGATTGGTTTCCAAATTAGGATTGTCGTATGATAGAATTCATTGTTGTCCAAACGGTTGAATGTTGTTCTATAAGCAAGACGCTGATTTAAATGAATGTAAATTATGTGGACATACGGGTTATAAGCGGACACCTAGTGGGAAGATGGTTCCAATTAAAGCGATGCATTATTTACCTATTATAACTAGGTTAAAGAGGTTGGTTGCATCGCCGAGTTCTGTTCCTCACATGAGATGGCACAGCGAAAATAGAAGGACACCTGGTGTTATGTGTCATCCATCGGATGGAGAAGCGTGGAAACATTTTGATAGAACTTATCCTGATTTTGCTAGTGAACCAAGAAACATTCATTTGGGTTTGTATATGGATGGTTTCACACCATACTCTGTTTCGGCTGCACCCTATTCTTGTTGGCCTGTATTTCTTACTCCATATAATCTACCGCCTGAGATGTGTATGACAAGTCCCTACATATTCCTAAATTATGTTATCCTTGGTCCCCGTAATCCAAAAGTTTTAATTGATGTCTGTTTACAACCTTTGATTGATAAGTCAAAACAATTGTGGTGTGAAGGTGTAGTGACATATGATGTATCAACTAAGAGCAATTTCAATATGCGTGCTTCTTTGATGTGGACTATTAACGATTTTCCTGCGTATGGGATGTTGACTGGTTGGATGGCTGCTGGAAAGCTTGCTTGTCCTCATTGCATGGCAAAAATACCAAAGCATTCACTTTAAAACATGGCCACAAAAATTCATGGTTTGATTGTCATCGTTAGTTCTTGCCTATGGATCACGAATTCAGGAAAATGAAACAAGCATTTAGAAAGAATAAATCTGAAAATGATCCTCCACCTCGAATATTGTCAGGAAAGGAAATTTGGGGGAGGGTTATCACTTGCCTTAGGTCACAGAAGTTGCCCCTTATAGACTACCTGGTTATGGTGTTGAACATAATTGGACTAAACAGAGCATATTCTGGGAGTTACCGCATTGGAAGGATAATCTTCTACGGCATAATCTTGATGTGATGAATATTGAAAAAAATTACTTTGATAATTTGGTTAACACTGTTATGTATGTTAAAGGCAAAACAAAAGATAACCAAAAAGCTAGATTGGACCTAAAGGAATATTGTAGGCGCCCTGAATTGATTATACCTACACCTATGTATTGCCTACCACGGGACAAATTTAGATTATACCTACACCTATGTATTGCCCACCACGGGGCAGATCTCCTAGCACATCGGCCACTTTGTCTCCTTCTCCTTCTCCAGGTGGTACACCTCCCAGTGTATCTAATTTGCGCCTTAGAGATTTACAGATAGCAGCTCTGAGCCTGAGTCATTGCCATCCAATACTACACCAGCTCTTAGTCAGTCTCAGACCCATCCTCCTCCTCCTACACCTGCACCGGGATATCATGGTCTATAGCCGGGAGACACATATTCAATCGGTCGGGTTTTCATCGTGCCTGAGGGAGCTAGATAAGATTAAAAAAAAAATTAAAAAAACCGACGGACAGAGTCGGTTTTTTTAATTTATGATTTATTATGTTATATAAAAACAATATATATTTTATGGAAAAACCGACGCACGACGTCGGTTTTTTATTTAAATTTTTTTATTTTAAATACAAAACCGACACAGTGCGTCGGTTTTTTCATAAAATTTCAGAATTATTTTCCAGAAAACCGACGGACTGAGTCGGTTTTCTGGAAAATTTCCAAAATTAATTTCCAGAAAACCGACGGACTGCGTTGGTTTTCTGGAAAATTTCCTGCATTCAATTCCAGCAGCCACACCTGCACAGAAACCAATACCAAAAGCAGCTCAAAACTAGCATTAAAATGCTCCAAATCAATTCTAAAAGAGCTACAACACATAAAATCACCCTAAGTAATAATAAAACACATCAAACACTATCTAAACACATCAAATACGATCTAAATAGACCTTCAAAGTTCAGAAATATTTAAATGTCCAACCAAAAGTACCATTAACTAGTTTTAACACAATCTCTTTTCTTCATAGTAACTCTTAGGTATGTCGAATTCCGGACTAACTAGTTCCCCTACAAGCTTAATCATTGAGTCCATAGCAGCTTCAGCAACAGTCCAATCTGATTTGATGTTAATCATTCTAACTGCAACAGACAACTTAGAATGCTGACTCCCTACCTAAAGTGGACGACTAGCCTCTTCTAATTCTTGATAGAAGCGCATTGCTTCTTCATTAGGAGGTTCTTCAAAATTTTTCCCAGGTTCAAACCCAGACTGTACGCCAAAAGCATCATTAACCATATCATTAACTCTATCATATTGGACATGACTATATTCCTGTGACACACTACTTTCACCGACAACCAATTCTAACTTTGAATTCTCAATAACAATTCTAACTTTAATAACTTATGGATTCTAACTTTAATTCTAAAAATTGAAAAGTAAATCTAGTCAAATAAAGTCTACATTTTAGTTTTGAGGTTATAGAAATATTATAACTTAATAATTCTAACATAACTTAATAATTCTAACTTTGAAAAGCACAATTCCAACCAATTCTAAAAATTGACAAGTAAATCTAGAGAAATAAAATCTACATTTTAGTATTGAGGTCATCGAAATACTATAACTTAACAATTCTAACTTTGAAAAGCACAATCCCAACCAATTCTAACTTTGAATTCTCAATAACAATTCTAACTTTAATAACTTATGGATTCTAACTTTAATTCTAAAAATTGAAAAGTAAATCTAGTCAAATAAAGTCTACATTTTAGTTTTGAGGTTTTAGAATTATTATAACTTAATAATTCTAACATAACTTAATAATTCCAACTTTGAAAAGCACAATTCCAACCAATTCTAAAAATTGAAAAGTAAATCTAGAGAAATAAAATCTACATTTTAGTATTGAGGTTATAGAAATACTATAACTTAACAATTCTAACTTTGAAAAGCACAATCTCAACCAATTCTAATTTGGAATGATCAATAACAATTCTAATAACTTATGGAATTCTAACAAAAAGCACAATCCAACAAAAAAAAAAAAAACTAGTCAAATAATTAAAGTATACATTTTTGCACATATTCAACATCAATAATATTACAAAGAATGATAACTAAGCTAACACAAATACATTGACAAAGAACACGAAATATAGCACAATCTCAAGCCAAAAAAAAAAAAAAATGACAACTAAACTAGTCAAATAAAGTTTACATTTTTTTCACAAATTCAACATTAATAACATTGCAAATGATGTTTAACAAAGCTAAATAGATTAGAATTCGGCCTAAAATCTACAAATAAAACTAAAATTGAAAGAATTTTAAAATCCCTAATTTAAGAGAAACTAACCTCAATTAATTAACTTCAAGACGGGTCTGGGGTTGGTGGGGATGGGCTGCGCAGGCGGCAGCGCTGGGCGGCGGGGCTGGGCGGAGGGGAGGGGGGCGGCGGGTAGCTAGGGTTTGAGGGGAATGGGAGTTTAATTGGGAAGAGGAGAAGAAATGGGTATGAAAACCCGGCTGGAATGTTTTTAAAGAAAAACCAACGGACAAAACCGACCCTGTCCGTCGGGTTTTCCCGCACATTTGACCAGATTTAACCCAAAAAATAAAATAAAAAATAGGAAACCGACCCTGTCCGTCGGTTTCCTAAAAAAAAATTGTTTATTGTTTTTTTAAAAAACAAATTGAATTGCATATTATTTAAAATATTTTTAAAAATAAAACCGACGTCGTCCGTCGGTTTTATATTAATTTTTTTTTTTAATAAAACCGACGTGGGACGTCGATTTTGTTTTTGCGGATATCTAATTTCAAAATTTTGCAGAAAAATTTAATTAAAAAAATTAAAAAAAATTAGAAATACACAAAACCGACGCACTGAGTCAGTTTTTCAAAGAGACACAGTCCGTCGGTTTTTTGTCTGTCGAATTTGCCAGTTTTTTAGTAGTGTGTCTAACCAACGAACAGTGGGAGAAACTTAAGGCATATTGGAAAATCTTGCGTTTATCGCCAAGTCTTAGCAGACAAAGGCTGCTCGTGCATCCTAGAAAGGTGGCTCTTTGCACACTGCGGGTGCAAGAAGTCAGGGGCACGTGGCTAGGACAATGGTAAGTAGTTTTATACTTTTAAAGTTACCTACGATCAATATGTCATTATTGAGTTATTAATTCTATCTTTAACTCTTTTTTTTTTTTTTTTGCAGAAAAAGGCTACGGGACAGATGCCGACTCAGGATCAGCTATTCCTAAAGACCCACACAAAAAAGAAGAAGCAGGAGTCGGATCCGATCGTATGGGTTGAGGACAGGGCTAGTGATTCCTATGTAAGTGATAATTTTATTATTTAAGTAATATATATATATATATATATATATATATATATATATATATATATATATATATATATATATATATATATATATATATAAGTCTAATTATGATAAATTCGTTATATACTAAGTTTCATTTTTTAATATACAGACGCAATTTATGCAAGATGTGGACCAGTACAGTCAAACTCAGCCTGACCACCTAAGCCGTCCTCCACCAAAATTAGAGGTAGATTTTTGGTGTAGAGCAGTTTGGGGAGTACAAAAGGGTAGAGAGTACGGTCTAGGCCCAAGGAACAACTTACGTTGCCTTCGGTCAGGATTGCGAGCTGAAGGGTCTTCTCGACAAGCCGACGGAGTTGATGGTGTTCAGCTCGCATTTATAGCGCAGCAAATCGCAGAACTTTATGGGAAATTAGCTGAGACTGAGGCAAAAAGAGTTGAGGAAAGTAACTTCATGAAAGCGAACCTTGAATCGCTCAAGGCACAAGTTAAAAGCCACATTGCATGTGGACCATTTGGTGTGCCCCCCCCCCCCCCCCCCCTCCGACCCAGAAGATGATGATGATGGTGATTATGTAGCCAGACACCGGATGATCAATTGTAGTAGTTTGGATTTCATAATGGACTTATGTTTTATCGACTTATGTTAAAACTATGTAGAACTAGTTAATGGTACTTTTGGTTGGACATTTAAATATTTTTGAACTTTGAAGGTCTATTTAGATCGTATTTGATGTGTTTGATGTGTTTTATTGTTATTTAGGGTGATTTTATGTGTTGTAGCTCTTTTAGAATTGATTTGGAGCATTATGTTGGTTTTGAGCAGCTTTTGGTGCTGGTTTTTGTGGTGGTGTGGCTGCAGAAAATGCAGCAATTGCCAGCAGGAAATTTTCCAGAAAACCGACGCAGTCCGTTGGTTTTCTAGAAATTAATTCTGTAAATTTTCCAGAAAATCGACGGAAAACCGACTCAGTCCGTCGGTTTTCTGGAAATTAATTCTGTAATATTTCTAGAAAACCCACGCACTGTGTCGGTTTTTTATTTTATAAAATTTATGTTGTTTCTATTTAAATTAAAAAAATAGAAATTAAAAAAACCCACGCAGTCTGTCGGTTTTTTAAACTTTTTTAATATTTGATAAAAAATCGACGGACCGCGTAAGCGACGTAGTCCGTCGCAAAAAACCGACGCTGTCCGTCGGTTTTCAGAAAGCGACGCTATGAAAACCGAGAGACCGTAATGGGTCGGTTACCTGTCGGTTTCATTGAAAAAACCGACACGGGCCGTTAGTTTTTTCCGTCTGTTTTGGACAGTTTTTTAGTAATGTTTTGAGGACAACAATTGTGGAGTAGTTTCTGCAACAAGTCTAGTCTTCAAGTGCAAGTGCAAGTGCGGAGGGCCGATTGCATGTGGTTTACAAGGGGAAAATAACATAGTAATACTGGGCTGAAATGGAATGAGAAATTCCATAAGTTGCTATAGTTTAGAGCGTAATTACGAAACATAACTATATTTTTCGTATTTACGAAACTTAGCTGTACAATTGTAAGGCTGAAGAGCTATATCAGGCGGGATCAACTGTATCAGCGAAAGAGCTGTATTAGGCGGTGGGTATTATGTGGGTATCAGTGCATACTATACCAGCTGAAATCGCGTCACAATTGTGTTAGCGCATACTGTACCAACGTATATGGTTACACATTTGTATTGTGTAGTTCTACAAAACCCCAAATGTAGCTACGTTCTGTACTTTTTTGAAACTGTAGTTATGTACCGTAACTACAGTCTAAATGTTAAATTTTTCCTTAAATTATACTAGCTTGAGCGAATTGGACGGATCATATTTTATGGGCTAATTTTGTCACCCCTACTTGCAGGCCTAAAGGTCACCTTTATCAACCCAATTCACAATCAAGAACGTCTCCTTCGTCACACCAACGTGCAATCTCGTTTCTCACAATATCCAGAATTCCGATTCCTCACAATATCCGATGGCCTCCCCGATGACCACCCGCGCTCCGTTGAACAATTCGGAGACATCATCACCTCCTTACAAATCATGGCGGAGCCTTTTCTCAGGGATTTACTTAGTGATGTTGTTGAAACACCAGTCACATGTGTCGTACCAAATGGGCTGCTTTGTTATGCTGTTGATATTGCAAATGAAATGGGAGTTGCTGTTATTCCCTTTCACACTATTAGCCCTTCTTGCCTTTGGGTTTATCTCTGTCTACCAAAACTCATTGAGGCTGGCGTTCTTCCCTTCGAAGGTATTCTTTTTCTTCTTTGTTTTGCTACAGTATAGGGGTGTACATGGACCGGGTTGGTTCGGATTTTTTAAACACCAAACCAAACCAATTGCGTCGGGTTTTAAAATTTATACACCAAACCAAACCAATAAAATTCGGGTTTTTCAACCTCGGGTTTTCTCGGGTTGTTCGGTTTTTTCGGATTTTTCGGGTTTTTTTTCGGAATAGTCTTGATACAAAACATATAACTTTTACTTTAAATATTTCTTTAGTCCTAGTAAGATACAATTATATATTTAAGGTGTTTCTTAAGAAAATAACACAAAATGTGAGAAGAGTGATGACATTGTATTAAAATATTCAACAAAAGCTAATATAATCGGTTAAAATAAATATTGCTAATTAACAAGCCATAAAAGAAAATGATCATAATTTAAAAATACTAAGTCATGCTAAAATAAGTATTAATTATATGACAAAGCAAAAAAAACTTAAGTTATGTATTTTTACTCTCTAAATCAATTATGCAAAACTAAAGAATAGATATCCAACATTATTGTTATTTCTAGTAGTAAATTGAATTTCTTTTATTAGGATTAGTGTTGAGTTGGTTTTGATTTGGACTTTATTTGAGTTACTAACATCCACAGGATATAAAACTTATTGACATTCAAAATTCTAAGTTCAAGCTTGAATAATATGATAATAGATAAAAAAAATACAAAAAAATTTAAGAAATATTTATAAATTACTTTACAAATAAATATTTTTATGTATAAAATATTTAAAAAATTGAATACATGTACTGTCGGGTTGGTTTGGTTCGGTTTGACTTTTTTTAGTTAAAACCAAACCAAACCAATTATGGTCGGGTTTTTTTTTCCAACACCAAACCAAGTCAAACCAAACCACTAGTCGGGTTTTTTTCTCGGTTTGACTCGGTTTATCGGTTTGGTGCGGTTTGTCGGTTTACTTTGTACACCCCTACTACAGTAATATTGATTTTTATTCCAATGGTTGTTTTTAGTAAATGTTACTTCCTCTATTTCAATTTATTTGTCTTAGTTTGACTTAGCACAAAATTTGAGAAATTAAAGAAAATTTTAAATCTTAAACTAAAGATATGAATAATGTAACAAAAAGCTATTTAATCTTGTAGTCTTAAACATGTGATGTTGAAAATAAAGAGTTGTTAAATTGAAAAAGAATCATTCTTCTTAAAACAGACTAAAAAGAAAAGTACATAGACAAAAAAATTGAAACAAAGAGAGTATTTCCAAAGAAAAAAAGATTTTTCTAACGTGTGATTTTAAATAAGTAATTATATTTCTTTGACTATAAAAATATGACACTTAATGTAAAATAAAGAATTTGAAATTAACTTTTTTAATACAGAAATATTTCTTTTTAAATAAACAGAAAAGAAAAAAGTCTCACATTAAATGCATGGAAGGGAATACGGAGTATATTAAGATCAAGGTCACGGCTAGGCACTTCTTTGACTTGCATTCATCTTTCTTTTCGTTATAGAGAGCATCCCAATGGGGTCCGGATTCCCTTCCATACATTTAGCTCTCAGTATATTTTTAATTTTTTTTGTTTAATAAGTAAGAAAGAAAATATTGTCCCAAAAAGTATGTATATATAACACATGCAAATATTATGGTGATGGGGGTGGTGGTCAGAATTAAAATACTATGTTTCAGCTTTTACTCATCTTAATATTTAACAAGTTATATTTTATTAAACTAAAAGTTATGTGCTTATGTATACAACTTATTGCAATATTTATGAATTTTTATATATAAATTTATAGTACTCCGCATTAAAGTATAGGTTCATAATCCTTGGTACTCTACATCTACCTCTGGAGGAGGTGGGGGCTATGAGAGTGGATGTAGACGCGGAAAAATGAGATGTCACTTAATTATGAAACTTGTCTTCTTTACTTTCATTTGGAAAAAGTAAAATAAACAATAAAATGATAAAAACTGTATTCCTCCCTCTGTCTCAATTAATTCGTATGCCCTTTAAATATTTTAAATTATTAATTATTTTGACTTATAGTACTTTTTATGTAGTTATGAAATATGTAAATTATTTTTAAATTTTTTTAAAGATTGTGTATCCAAATTCATCGTCAAAATTAAAAAATTTGACTCTTAAAATTCAAAATGTATCACGTAAATTGAAATAGGAGGAGTTATCATGAATTCATGATTTCTTTGTTTTACTAGCTTTCACGTTCCCAAGTTGGCATCAAACTCTCATTTAACTTACATTTTCCAGGGAATACTATTTGCTCCACTTTTGAAGAAGTCAATAAATTCGGAAAGTTACAATTGTAAATACTTGTAACCAGAACAACTTTATATTTTCTTCTAGGAAATGACTTGGATGCATTGGTAACACATATACCAGGCATGGAAGGTCTTCTCCGACGACGAGATCTTCCACACCGTTTTAAAGGACATTGAGAGGATCCCACAAGCTCATGGAATAAGTTTTTCATGGAAATTTCGCATATAAGTATATATGTAAAATTTCAATTTATGAATCTAATGCATCGTATTTGGTGGTATGTTCAGTTCAATTCTAGAAGGAGAAATGTATAAGTTCAAAAGTAAGAACGCTTGCCTTTTTTACTTGCATGTTTAGAGAAAAAGCTATCCCTAACGTTAATGACCTTTTTGACACAAAAAAGTCAGAAGTCAGCCCATAAAAAAAAGTTTGGTCAATATAATTTTGAACATTTCAACAATAGTGGCTTGCCTATAATTAATTACTAATAATTTCTCACCTATAAATATCTCTGCCTTGTTAGACTTTCCTCCACACTTGTTAACTGATTCATACAAAGATGAACTTCTCTTCATCAAGAAAACATTACTCATATTTCTTTTTTCTTTTTGATTAGCTATAGTAGTTGATGTTCCAAGATTAATCTTGGCACAAAACTGTGGCTGTTCAGAAAATTTATGTTGCAGTAGATGGGGTTATTGTGGAAGTGGAAATGATTATTGTGGACAAGGGTGTCAAGGAGGGCCTTGTTTTAGTACTTCACCATCAAGCAATGGAGGTTCAGTTTCTGATATTGTCTCTGATGCATTCTTTAATGGAATAGCTGATCAAGCAGCTTCTAACTGTGAAGGAAAAGGGTTTTATACAAGGGCTAGGTTCTTTGAAGCTCTTAAATCTTATCCTAATTTTGGAACTGTGGGTTCTACTGATGATTCTAAGCGTGAGATTGCTGCTTTCTTTGCTCATGTCACCCATGAAACTGGACGTAAGCTTCTTACTTGCTTTTCCATTAATTCCTGTCGTAAAATTTGCTGGTGAAAGTACAATAAAATATAGTTGAAAATATAAAATGAACAATAAATATATAAATAAATATTCAGGCCGAGGCGCAGATATCTCGCTATCTTGAAGGAGTTCCAAGCCTACTGCAGAATAATCTTCACTGGTTCAACAGTATAACTCTTGTTTGTCCCAACAGCCCTACAATATCTTATAATCCAAATAACTCTGGATTAGTTGAAAAGACCAAAGCCGCACCAATACGAAAAAGTTTACATAGTTTGAGGTCTAAATCCTACCTAGGAGAATTTCATTTGTCTGGGAAGACTTAAAGTTAAAATATCAATTTGAGACAAAATGACTTAAACCCGCTTCTCTACTGTTTATTTTTCGTGCATTCTCCTTGAATTTTTGGCTCATACATTCGCAAAATCATTTTTAATTTTCACCTACCGAAATAGCACTTTCATGCAAATTAGTCTAACCTTTTTTATAGACGGAATACCTAAAGGCCACCCTAAACTTGGAGGTATTTTTAGACCCAAAAGTAAAGGGAGGGTATCTATGAACCACTTTCCATACTTTTTATTTTAATTTAATTAACGTGCGACTAATTTTGTGTTTCGTTTTACACACAGACATGTGCTACATAAATGAGATAAATGGTCCTTCAGGCGACTATTGTGATGAGAACAACACAGAGTACCCATGTGTCTCAGGCAAGAACTACTATGGTCGAGGACCCATTCAACTATCATGGAACTTCAACTATGGACCTGCAGGAAAAGCCATTGGATTCGATGGCCTAAATGACCCTGACATATTGGCAAGAGATGGTGTTATTTCCTTCAAGACAGCCTTGTGGTATTGGATGAACAATTGTCATTCTCTCATTACTTCTGGCCAAGGTTTTGGCCCAACTATTCGAGCCATTAACGGTCAGCTTGAATGTGATGGTGGCAACCCTCAGACTGTTGCTAGAAGGATGGAGTATTATACTCAGT
Organism: Lycium barbarum; assembly: GCF_019175385.1. Lineage (NCBI taxonomy): Eukaryota > Viridiplantae > Streptophyta > Magnoliopsida > Solanales > Solanaceae > Lycium > Lycium barbarum. The sequence continues at coordinate 15,140,574 of NC_083344.1, read as the reverse complement.
ATTGTCAACAACTTGGTGTCGAGACTGGGGATAATCTCACGTGTTAGGACCCTAGACAAGTTGGCATATTAATACAACAATATACATTTTACTTACACGGTTGTCAGGCTTGCATAGATATGTTTTGAAAATTGAATAAGACTTTATTACACTTGATTTTGGTTACAAAAAACATACTCCCTCCATCCCTTTATGTGATGCATTTTGACCAGACATGATATTTAAGATTTTTTCTTTACGAAAATTGTTGCCTCAAATAAATTATACTTAGATATTTGTGTAATTATAAATCATTTGATTAAGAATACTAAAAATAAGAAATTTAAAGTTAATGAATCCATCCGTTTTAATTTATGTAAACTAATTTCCTTATTATATATTTCATGCCAAAAAAATGACCTCTTTTTATATTTAGAAATAATTTAACTTTATGCAATGATTTATAATCACACAAAATATATGTAACTCATTTAACACCATAAATTTTAAAAAAAAATCTTCTTTTTTAAATTTCATGCTCAGTCAAATAAGTTTCCATAAATTGAAACATAGGAAGTACTTTTTAACGTACAAAGGTATCATCTTTTCGGATTGAGTAATCGAGATGCACACGACGAATATTTGTTTTTCTATATACGCGTTTTTGTTGACTATTATACCACTTCCACTGTCGATCTATCATCGTCAAATCATTATTCTCACTGTCTCGGCATAGTCACGCAGTTGTAGGTTAAATTTAAATCGTGCCCTAGGAATATATCTATAAAAAATTGACATGCTTAATCATTGACAGTCTATAATATTGCGATTTTATAAAATAATTCTCGCACATGCGTAGCACGGGAATCACCTCACCTAGAGCCTGTTTGGATTGGCTTATTTTAGGTGCTTTAAGCTAAAATAGCTTTTAAGTATTTTTATAGTGTTTGGATAAAATAAAAAAGTATTTTTAAGCATTTGTTTTAAGCCAAAACAACCAAAAGCCACTACAAGAAAATATAGAATGGCAACAAAAAATTTAATATTTGGCAACAACTTAGTTTTATTGGCAAATGAACTCTTTTGTTGTCAAACAATTTAATTTTGTTGCAAAAAGTACTTTTGACAACAAAAAAAAAAAAAAGTTGTTGCACGCCGTTGCAATAACAGCCGTTGGGAAAAGTTTATGCAACAATTTTTTTTTGTTACCAAAAATATTTTTTGCAACAATAATCAATTTATGACAACAAAAAAATATTTGTTGCCAAATATCTTTTTTTAGTGAGCCATAAGCCAATCCAAACGGACACCTAGTATTTTACTTATATAAGAGGGAGTATGCAGGCTCTCTGTCCGACAACATACCTGCTTACTAAGGTATTTTCAACATTTCCCTAGATTACCTTGATTGAGAGAGTTCTTCTTGGTTGATAGTGGGGATATACGTTGCCTGCTTGCTGTCTGCTCTGTCCATGTTGAGCCATTGACTAGTTATTAGCTAGAAGTTAAATCTTTGAAAATTCATAAATTAAATGGTACATGTAACATATATTGTTGCGGTTCATATTATACGGTATTTTTTTTTATATTTAATCTAAAATAAATATTCTTTTAACATGATCAAGAAAGTAGTCACTACTAAAAAACAGGATTTCCCGATCTAAAAAACCGACCTCATGAGATCGCTAAAGTCGTAATATTTATTTTTCAATTTTTTTTAAAATAAACCAATCTCATGAGGTCGGTAATATTGTACCAAAATTTTAAAAAATAATGTACCGACCTCACTAGGTCGGAAATTTATTTGATGCCTAATGTTAAAAAAATTATTTTTAATAAACCGACCTTGTGAGGTCGGTATTATTTTAAATTAAAAATAAAATAATTAAATATACCGACCTCATGAGGTCGGTATAATTAGCAAATAAATTAAATTAAAATAGACCCAAATAAACCCTTCTTTCTCTTACCCTCTCACGTTTTCTCCCCCCCCCCCCCCCCCCCCCCCCCCTTCTCTCTCTAACCCTAATACGCCTTCGACGTCACCATCATTGCAGGGAGTCACCGTCGTCCCTAATCAGTACCACCGTTGCGGTCACCGTCCACTGCCAACCATTTGAGGTATGCTTTCTTTCTTTTCTTGGTTAAGAAATTTGCTAGGAGGACCAGCTGAAAAAATCTTGTTTGGATTTAAATTTTCTGAATTTGTGATGGTTTCTTGATTCTAAGGCACATTTAGCCAAAAGCGTACTTCAATCTCTTGCTCTCTAAGGTCCATATACCCTTATTTTAGTGTGTGTTAGGTTTATGGTGCAAATGTTCATGAGTTTGGCTTGAAATTTTCTGAGTTTTTGATGAGTTTGTGATTCTAAGGTCCATTTCAGCCAAAGGGTACTTATGAGACTGAAATCTTGCTTTATAAGATTTATGTAATGTGGTATAGGGCAATTGGTGATTTGGGTCTCTGTTGAAGATCTAGTAAATATTTCCTAGTCTGAAGCTTTAATTGCTAATTTGGGCAACTGGTGATTTGGGTTTTGAACGTAACATTGAATTAAATTATTCATTGAATTTGTTCCTTAACAATTTCAAATTTGGTACTGTTTGTGTAGATGGAATCTCGTAGTTGGATGTGTAATAGGACAAACGACGGTCGAGAGGGGATGAGGTAAGAATTTGTAGACGGTGTTGATGCTTTGTTGACTATGCAATGACACTTGAAACTTTTCAAATTCATGGCTTGGTTAGGTGCCTTTGTGTGAAATGTCAATGTAGGAATTACGAGACACCAGAGATTGTTAGGCTTCATCTCTATAAAGACGGCTTTGAAAAAGATTATACAGTGTGGACTAGTCATGGAGAAACGGATAGTAGTTTTGGTAGATTTCAAAACTTTGTTGTTGGTGAAAGTAGTGGGGCGGTGGAACTTAATGTCCAAAATTGTAGAATGCACGACATGGTTTAAGATGCTTATGGGATGCATTCCGATTTTTAATCCGGTAAACATGATGAAGAAGCTCCAAATGAAGAAGCTAGTCGTTTTTTTGAACAGTTGAAAAATGATAGTCGAGCTTCATATGAAGGGAGTCCTCACTCTCAATTGTCTATTGCTGTTAGATTATTAAGCATCAAAGCATATTGGAATGTTCCTTAAGGTGCAATAGATGCTGTGATTGGCCTTATACATGAATTAGTTGACCCGACATTAGAGATACCTGAAAATTACTATAAGGCAAAAAGATTAGTGTCTAAGTTAGGACTCTCGTCGATGAGAATTGATTGTTGTGAAAATGGATGCATGTTATACTATAAGGATGACGAAGGTCTAGAATCTTGTAAGTTTTATGGAAGAGCTCGTTTTAAGCGGAGTCGTAGCGGGAAGAGGGTTGACGTTAAGGTGATGCATTACTTACCTCTTACACCAAGGTTAAAGAGATTGTACGCATCAAATAGCTCCGCCCCTCATATGAGATGGCACAGTGAAAAAAGAAGGTCGCCTGGTGTTATGTGTCATCCATCAGACGGAGAGGCTTGGAAGCATTTTGACACAACATATCCAGACTTTGCGGCTGAACCACGAAACATTAGGTTGGGCTTATGTTCAGATGGATTCGCTCCACATTCTGTTTCTGCTGCACCATATTATTGCTGGCCGGTTTTCTTAACACCGTATAATCTTCCACCTGAGTTGTGTATGACCAGTCCATATATATTCCTTAATTGCATCATTCCTGGCCCACGAAATCCAAAAGTTTTAATTGATATATACTTGTAACCTATGATTGATGAGTTAAAAATGTTGTGGGTTGAAGGGTTGAGACTTTTGACGTTTCTCTTAAAGCAAAATTTTAATTTGCGGATGTTGTCTGGGTAGATGACTGCTGGAAAGTAAGCTTGTCCTTACTGCATGGAGAATACTAAATCGTTCACTTTAAAACATGGCAAAAAAAATTCATGGTTTGATTGTCACCGTCAGTTCTTGCCAATGGATCACGAGTTTAGGAGTATGAAAAATGCATTTAGGAAGAACACAATTGAACGAAAGTATCCACCTCCAAGACTTTCAGGAGAGGAAATTTGGGAGAGGGTTGAGAACTTTCCGAAAGTTACTGAAGAACCACCGTACAAGTTCGATGGGTATGGGCTTGCACATAACTGGACCAAACAGAGCATATTTTGGGAGTTACCATATTGGAAGGATAATCTTCTCCGGCATAATCTGGATGTTATGCATATTGAAAAAAATTACTTTTATAATTTGTTCAACACAGTGATGAATGTCAAGGGCAAGACAAAAGATAATCCAAAGGCTAGATTGTACTTACAAGAATATTGTAGGCGTAGAGAGTTATGGTTGCAGGAAAAACGGAATGGGGTCTTCAAGCCTAAGGCTGGTTATTCATTCACAATGGATCAGAAGCTAAAGATTTGTGAATGGGTTGAGAACTTGAAGATGACTGATGGGTATGCATCAAATTTGAAAAAATGTGTTGATATGGCGCAAGGGAAGTTACATGGGATGAAAAGACATGATTGTCATGTGTTCATGGAAACTTTACTCCCCACTGCATTTAGTGGCTTGCCTACCTGAATCTGGAAGCCTATGACATAAATTAGTTTGTTCTTCAAAGACTTGTGTTCCAGCACGTTGAGGGTAGACAAATTGGATCAGATGCATCAGAATATTCCTGTAATAACAAGTAAGTTGGAGAAAATTCTTCCACTGGGGTTCTTCGATGTGATGGAACATCTTCCAATTCACCTTGCGGAGGAAGCCCGACTTGGAGGCCCAGTTCGTTGTCGTTGGATGTATCCCTTCTAGAGGTAATAGGTGTAAATTTTTATTTATTTCTCTCTACCAATTTATTTAAAAAAATTCACACTAAACATAATATTATGCATAACTATTGGCAAGTCTAAACGAGGTATCAAGCAGAAACATAGAGTTGAAGGCTCAATTTGCGAAGCCTATCTTGCTAAGGAAACAGCTCATTTCTGTTCTTACTACTTTGGGGATGATGTGCCATGCTTGCGAAACAGACCCAATCGACATTATGAAGGAGGTGAGAATGATGCTTTAGCGAAGCCGATATCAATCTTCAATCGACCCTGTTCGGGTTCAAAAAAATGTACAAGAGAATTTAATGATATGGAGTCTAAATCTGCATCGATACATGTCTTGCTAAATTGCCTGGAAGTTCAACAATATTATGAGTAAGTTGTTATTATTTTGCACTAAATATCCAAGTACAAGGCATAACAACTAACTCAAACTCCATTTTGTCGGACATTTACTTTGTGCATTTAAATGGTGTTGAAAAAGTGTACGACTAGTTTGGGAAGTGGTTTAACGATTATGTAAGTGTTACAACCTTATCACAAGGCTAACATAATTTAAAATGTGCACATTATATTATTGCTAACTTAGTATTTCTTAACTATTAATAGGTTTACAGTACAGAATATGGTTACCATGACCAACTTTTAAAAGACATATCTTGGGGATATGGTCTATTCTATGGACAAATATGTGGTAAATGGTTTCAAATTTACTACCGAAGAACGATCTGAGCATATGAAAACTAACAACATCGGGGTTTGGGTTAAAGGTGGGGATGGAAACCAAGCGAGGGTCGATTATTATGGTGTAATTAAGGAGATCCTAGAACTGGAGTACTCTGGTGGTGGCAAAAAAGGAATTGTACTTTTTCAGTGCAAGTGGTTTGATCCAACCCCAAATAGAGGTACAAGGGTACTGAAGCAGTATAACATCATAGATGTAAACCACACGAGGCATTATGCGGCTTATGATCGTTTCATTATTGTACAAAATGTTAGACAAGTGTACTATGCTCCTTATCCCTTGCTTCCAGATAAGTCTGCTTGGTGGGTGGTAATTAAAGTCAAGCCTGTGGGTCGAGTGGAAGTGGATAATGTGTTCCCAGTTGCTTTCCAGGCTGACGACATATCAATTGTTCACCAAACAGTTGACAATGAGTTAGAAGATGATTTAGAGCATGCAGAACACATATTAGAAGAAATAAATACAGAAGAAATTAATGCAGAGATGAATGAATGTAATAATGAAAATGAAACAACTGATGAGGAAGAATGGTCAGAAGAGGGAGATAGGGATGAGGATTAATAGCAATTAGTAAGTATTTTTTTATACTTTCATATTTTCTTTACATGTTTGAAATTAGTAGTTGATTGTTTACTTTCTATTTATAGGTTCTATCTGGAATGGTTTAGCTTTATACTTTCATATTTTCTTCACATGTTTTTAAATTTCTGCACAGCAAAACCTTGTATCACTGAACCATTTCTGCTTCTTGCTATATGGGCACCTGTTGCAATCTCTCTTGTATAAGTGTGGTCCCTTGTATCCCCTTTTTTTGGGCAATAAACTGCTTCTATATGTTGTATATGTTCTCTGAAAATTCTACAGTAGTTAAGATCTTGTATGAGTAGCCTCTTGTGATCATATTATGAATAGCCACTGCTGCATATCACACCAGCAAACTTTGCTATTTTTGAGTTGTAGCAGCCCTTCCAAAAAGCTATGAAATAAGCCAAGGACTGAACCAAAAGTTGAAAACAATAATAAGTGTACTGCATCTGTTAAAATCCTGCATGCATGAATTTGGCCTATAATGTGCATACCAATTGCTTGTTCTAGTAGATCAGCTTGTATATGATATTCCATATCATTTGCTATTTCTTTTGTTTGTTTGTGTAATCGATATTTACTAGGAATTATTCAATAAATTTCTAGTACTCAATAAATAACTTTCTTGTGTTGATACTAGCTACCATGCATTTTTAGAGAATTTTATTTTTTCAATGCCCTGCTTCTGTAAGATTAAATAGATTTTGGGGTTTCACAAATGGGATTCTTTTAGTGCCAAGGATTTGACCTTGTAAGTTGGTGATATACTCAATTTTTCTCTATGTGATGTTCTGTTTCAGGGTCAGGATTGATAAAGAAGAAAGGTTTTAAAGGATCCTTTGGGGAAGCAGCAGCTTCGGCAAAGGTATTTTTTTTTCAATAAAGTCCACTAGGCATTTGGTTCCTAGGGCTAATTTTATAAATCTTTCTCAAAGAAATCCAGAAGGTCCTTGCAAATGTAGCCAAAAAATAGTACCAGAAGTAAAATGCCTGCTGTTAGTATGTTGACAACAGTTATTTGCAGTTGTGTGTAGCTTGTGTCCCATATGAATTTCTGTAGAACAATGCCAAATTTCAGACTGCAAGAAAACAGTTGCAATAATCCATATTGTCTGAATTTCCTTCTTCCATGATGAACTAGTTGTCCCAAACTGTTTTTTATGTTAAAGTAAGCTTGAATCACATCATTTCCTGGACTAAGATCATTGATACGAGCTTTTCCTGATATTGTATTAATTGTGAACCAAAGCTGCACCATATCATTTCCTATTGGAATAAGATCAATGTGCAAAAAGAAGTACTCATCTGCTGCCGTTTGTGAGAACCAGATTGGGACATGCACCCAATTTGTTGTTCCAAGTTATGCACCAGTATTCCTCTTGGATCAATGAGCTGAATATGATATTCAAGCTTGTAATATATCTGTGTCACATCCAACTGGATTTGAGTATGATGATAGTATCCACTTCTATCCATTAGTCCTCCTCTTCATCCCACCAGTAGTCACAATTAACTAGGTTTGTCCATTTTTTCTTTTGTTACCCTTACTATTTTCAAACCAACTGTGTACCAAATCCTTTCCCAAGAGAATAGAATCAGTGTTGCACAGTATATGCACATTTCCTGCATGTAATGCTTGTGACCTTCTACACCAGCAAAACAAACAAAATGTAGGCTCAAATTAGAAATGAGATCCAAAGAAGTGATACATATAGGTAAAATGTTTGCGCTCTAGATCAAACAAGAAAATAGCCACAGATTTATCAAAAAACCGCAGCAATTATTCTTACAAGTTATGACCGGTTTGACGAATGACCTCAGGAGCCATCCAGTATGGTGTGCCCTTCATGGACTTGGCACCTGATACAGTAGCCTAATGTAAACATGTTTCATCAATATCCTCTTCATTACATCCAAACTAAACGAGGCAAATATAGATTGAGAATGGATGGTGAACATACCAGTTCAACAACCTTCCTTGATGCCCCAAAGTCAGCCACTTTTATGCAACCTTTGTTATCAACAAGGATATTGGCCCCCTGAACCCAAATTAATACACGAGATTATTGTTGGTCATAATTTAATTGAAAGAAAAGAAAGGAAACAAGATACCTTAATATCTCTAAGAATGATTCCATTCTTCTACTAGGCTATTTCTTGCTTATTAAGAACCCTTAATTTGCTTTGAAAGGGAAATTATTTGGTTAATAAACAAAATGGACTTGAATAAATCGGAATAGATAGGTGATTCATACGACTGACCTCAACCCAACTGCTTTTAGATTGAGATAGTTGATTGATTAATTTGTCTTTAATAATTCACACATGTGTCTTTCTATTCCCGTCCGTCTATCTCAGACTATTACTTTTGTTTCAACAATCGATCATGGGAGCTTCAACTATAGCGTCGCAGAGCAAGAGGTTTGTGCAATGTTCCTTTAAGTTATTGACTTAAGGAGATAACAAGAATAATTGGATGCCATATGCTAGTAAATGATATTGATTTCAATTTCTCAACAAATCAGGCTTTATCTTGAAATTAATTGCTATAATCTTCAGGTTATTTACTCATATAAGTAGCTGGATTTATTGGAGTTTGTAGGTCTGACTGTTGATCTGTAACATGTTGACTTTGCTAGATTCTTTTGTGGTTTTAGTTTAGCTCTAAAGGGGATTTGTGTGACATGTTTTGATGTTGAAATGTGCCAAGATTCATTTTGCATGTTTGGTTTCATTTTTAAAAATACATCTAATAGCTGTGTAATAATTAGGGAACCATCTTGGATGTACTTATTCATAAATTCAAATCAATATTCTCTCTTCTTTCTCCCCTTTGCTCTTGACATCATAGTTGTTAGTTGTATATACAAACAACGTACTGGTTAGGTCATTGTTTTCACTATAAAACATTATCGCCATTGTCCAGGTCATGGTGAACTTGTTATCTCATCATTCGTGTTCAATCCAATACTTTTTTTTTTTGGCTTAATCCAATACTCAAATAATTTATTTGATCACGTCAAGAGTTTGGTCTTGACAGGATGAAATGATCATCAATACTTGTCTAGAATCACCAATAAATGTGCTGTCACATGTCGTTAGAAGTTCCACAGCCAACACGCCCGGCACACATACCTTTGGGTTTCTTTTGAATTTTACATGGAAGTGGACATACTTGTATAGAAAGTTGGTTAGACCTACGGGTGGGCGTTCGGTTTTTCGGTTCGGTTTTATCAAACTTCGGTTTGGCTATTTCGGGTTCGGTTTTTTGAAGGTAGACACCAAACACCGAACAAAACTAGTTCGGTTCGGTTCTTTCGATTTCGATTTTTTAAAGTTCGGTTCGGTTTCGGTTTTTTCAATTCGGTTTTTTTGATATAATATTAGAAGCGATTCCATTGACACTAATTCATATTCTCACAAGCAATAAAACATAAAACTGATAAATTGAAATCAAAATCAAAATCAAACAAACAGGATACACAACAACATAAAAACTATAATCATGATATACGATTACTAGGTGTTATATACATACCGTAAGAATAATTAAGAAAACACATAAAGGACATACATTAATCCTAAAGACACATCCTAGTTACCTTTCTTTGTTAAGGATATTTTATTTTCTCAATTGAAGTGGAAAATTAGGGATACAAATGCAAAAGAGGACTTATAACAATTGGGTTTTTTTTGCTTTAAACTTAATGGGCCTGGACTATTTTAATTTTTTTTTGGGTAATGTATTAAATTTCGGTGCGCGTTCGGTTTTTCGGTTCGGTTTTATCAAACTTTGGTTCAGCTATTTCGGTTCGGTTTTTTGGTTTTCGGTATTTATGCCCAGCCCTAGTTAGACCTTGGGAGGTCTAATTAATTGTTTCAGAACTCCTTTGTAAAGATAATACCACTTGGCCTGAAATCAATGAATTACCTTGTTTTACTTAAAAAACAAACATAAACTCGTTGAGATAAGGACAGTCAGTGGTTACTCGTCACCCACATAAGAGGCAACAACAGCTTAAAATGTTAATGGGTCGTCCCTAGGACCTATCGACATACTGGCTCCCTATTTTCTATCCCTTTGTGAGCATGTCACATTCTGATCACACATTAGTCATCATTGATTCAGGAAGAATTTCAATGTGATTTGCTTTAGTAATATGGCTAATTAATTTAGAAAAGAATTCTCCAAGAAGTCATAGTATGTCCTTTCGAGGTATTGCTAGAAACATTCTTCTTCTTTATTATTTTTTTTTTTTGTTAACATTTCATAGTTCCTTAGTTTTTAATAGTCTTGTTAGCTTATCTTGCTTTGTAACTTGCAATTTAGAAAGGCAATATAAGAGATAATCTTATTTTGCTTTTTTCAGTTTGAATTTTTGACAATTGACCTATTTCCAAGTACAGTGGAATATGCATTTCTGAAGCACTTCATTTCTTAGGCAGTTTTGGAAACCGTTGCTAGGATTCATTACAGGCTATGTACTTCTTTGAAGGTCTCCATTTTATCACAAAATTAAAATACTAAATACTAGTGGTACTGTTTTGTGTTTTTATTAGGTTATTCAGTGTCTTCAACCTGGATATAACATCTAAAAATGTAGCTATACAACAGTCTGCGGGATACGGGTATGAGTTATCCTTCTGCGAAGTTTTCTTTGTTTATGTTTTGTTTTGTTCTCTAAGTGTTTAATTTTATATTTTTGGTAGTTGGTTACCGGACAAAGCTTCAAGACTCCTTACAGATGAGATTGGAAAAACTATTTAAAGACACACCTACTTGGGGCCAGATGTCACCAAATCGCTAGAGACAGATCTTTTATGCGTTTAAGGTAGATGCATTTATTATTTTTATTTAAGGGAAAAGGGTCAATTATACCCCTCTAGTTTAGAATCCAACTGCTGCACCTGGTACAGTCATATGTCAATACACATTCTTGTCCCATTGCTGCTTTCCTCTGTAGAATCCAACTGCTGCACCTGGTACAATCATATTTCAACTTTCCTGAAGAGTTTGATATGCCATGTAGAACTTAAACCTGCAAAAACGAAGCTACTGTTAGTGTAAAAATTTATCACGATGCCTGATGTTTGTTTTAATCAAAACCAAAGTGACAGTGCAACTCTTCACCATACTGGAAATTATCCATTCAACACCAGCACTTGCTATATCATTTCCTCTGGTAATATCAATAGCATTTTTCAAATTGAACCTAACTTGCACCAAATCCTTTCTCATTTGAATAGGATCATTAGGACAAACCTGCTTCAGCTTTATTGAACTCATGCAGTTTTTTAGGCTTATCAGCACACCAGCAGCATGCATAAGTCAATATTGCATAGAATCCCTGATGCCAACAGTATCAAACTTTCCAAATTTCCTCTTAATTGTCACTTTTATTGCATGCAATCTGCATTTCCAATTTCCTTGGCAAAAAACCAACCATTTTCCAAAGGAAATTCCTCCATACTTGAATCACTTGCTGCTCCAAACAGATCCCTACCAAATCACTGAATGAATAGCAACACCTATTTTGTATCAAATCAAGTCCTGAGTGCAAAGGATCACTGACACAAACCAACTCTGCTGAAATAATATGACACATAACCTTGTACCACAAAAATGATGCAGGTTTTTGTATCAACATTAGAACATACCAATCCCATATCATTTCCTACACTTATAAGATCAATGGAACAGTAAAAGCAACCAACTTTGACCCATATTTGAACCAAATCATTTCTAAAATGATTAATATCATTGGTACAAACAGTAACAGTATTACTAAAGCAACTTGCAAATTCCAGTGTTTTTTTGAATATTGACCACCTGATTCTGCTTCTTCTTACTTGAAGTTCCTTCATGTTGCATCATCTGTTTCTGAGCACCTAAATTTACCCCTTCAAAATCATTTTTTTTGCTTCAGGGCCTGTTACAGCCACCTGCAACTTTCCAATATTTTTCTGCCCTTGTGCAACTGGATTCTGCTTCTTTCCAGTACTTTGAAAATCATGCTGCATGTTTTGCTTCTGTACTTTTTGCTGCTGCTTATTTACTGATTTTTCTGGTGCTGAAACAGGAATCTTATCTACCTCTTGGATAATTTCTTGTTCACGTGCATCAACCTGATTCATTTCCTGCATATGCCAATCTGCATCTTGTATATTAGCACCAATCTGTGCCTTAGTGGTAAATTCCACATTAGGAACCACAGTCTGTTCCTCAGAACTGTTCTTGCCTTCAATCTCTTCACTTGAATTCTTTCCAAACATAATTTCCACCGGATCTGCTGATGCTGAAGAATCACTAGATTGTCTTGCTCAATATCATGCCCTCTTGCAATCTCACCTTCTTCAACCTGGTCACTCCACAATTTTCTATCACCACTAAACTCATTTACTTTTCATTGCAGGAAAAATGTGCCCGACGCCCGGAACATGAGAAGCAGCTAACTCAAAACTTCAAGAAAAAATCTCAGCGCTTACTATGTGACATGTTAGGAAGGGTTCGTGAATTTAACAAGAAGCCTAAGTGGATCCTTCCTGAAAACTATGAGAAGCTACTGCATTACTGGGCAACTAATGGAAGATTCTTACAACTGAGTGAAATAGGGAAGAAAGCTAGAGATTCGACCAACGGTCACTCCCTACACACTAGTGGGGCTATGAGCCAAGAGGCCGTGAGGTGGAAGCTGGAAAGTCTACCTTAAGTGTACTTGTAGGATTGTGAATTTACTTTATTTTCTTTATGTTTTATCAGTTTATTCTTTTGCAGGAACTAAAACGGGGGACGCCAGTGCCTTAAGATGAGGTGTGCATGATCACTCACGCGAAGAAGAAGACAAACACTAATGATCCAGACGAGTGGTGTAAGGAACGGGCTAGGTGGACCTACGTAAGCGTCCTTTTATTTTTCATATTTTTGTTTGTTAGATTAAGTTGTCTGTAGCGAGTGGCTTACTTGAAAACTGCTTGGTTAATGCATAGCTGATTGATTGCATCAATGTAGTCACTTCTCTATATCAATCAACAGACACAAGATGTAATTTCATCTAGTTCATCTAGTTTGTATATGGATTGAAGTAAACTGAATAATGGTTTGAGCTGGCATATAGGATGTGCCACCCAAGTTTAGAACATGTTGAAAGGAAGAACTAGAGATGCAGCCAACAAACTGTAGGAAACGGCGATCCGGCTCCTATCTCATTTTTATGCTTGATCTTTATTTTTGGTTTTGTAACATTCAAGTTATAGTGATGTTTCAATGATAGATCCTCTGAACCAAATTATGATACATATATTATGCATTGCAAATTGATGGTATACCTTATGTGTCACGACCCAACTAGGGGCCGCGACGGGTACCCGATACTTGTACCGAGCACCCCTTATCTCGTGTCGTACTTTTACTACTAGGTGGGCCGTATAGACTATACCGTATCTTTTTTTTTTTCTGTTGCTTAACGCTAACATTAATGGCATAATTGTAGACATGGACTTATAAACTTTGCTAGCACATTATACAACGACGAGGACCACAAAAGTACAAAACATCTGACTGTACATATCTGTCTACGAGCCTCTAAACAAAGTACATCTACATATACAAGAAGGACCGGTTCTACCGTGCCCGAATATGTACACAAAAGTAGTACCAAGAAACTGAGGCTCCGGAACAACTGGAGCGCTGCCACAGTACTGCTGATGGAGCTTCTAAGAGTCAAATCTGTCTACCTGTTGACCTGCGCGGCATGAAACGCAGCGTCCACAAGAAGGGACGTCAGTACGAGTAATGTACCGAGTATGTAAGGCATGAATAATAACATAAAAGAGATATAGCGCATGTCATGAAGTAGAAACACAACCTGTACATATAAGTGCACGTTGGCGGATACCATGCATGCTTAGCGCTGCGGAACGTGCAGCCCGATCCATATGTGCATATACTATAACGTATTGCTGCGGCACGTGCAGCCCGATCCATATACATATAATACTTTGCTTTCTTGGAAAACATTTCTTTTCATATATATATAACATAGAACATATCATATTGCCGAGGCGTCGGCTCCGATCCATTTAACCATATATCCCGCGTCCGGGCATCCCGCGTCCGGGACGATATCATGTACCATACTCCAACTGATCAGGTGGCTATGCGTCTATAGCGCCTTCTCTTTCCCAATCTTCCCCATATACATGTACATATACTTATCGTTCGATAAACGAAACAATTAAGAAAATCCGGGAATAACGGGCCCACCTCGGGTCAAATGAGGTGGCGTACACGATTTACATACGTTACATTTCATGACGTCACTTGTGAGAGTTTTAAGGTAGTCGGGTCCTATTTGTGCAAGTTCTAGATGTTTAGGCAATTTTTCAACATTTCATACAATATTTAATTCAATTCTACTGAATGAAAAAGGGGAAACTTTGGGTGCGGATTTCGGAGAATAGAGTTGTCCCCGAGGCTCGTATCCAACTTATTACGTTTAAGACATGCCATAGAAGGAAGGGTGAATCCTTACATACCTTTTCCGATTCATACACGTCTCCAAAATCAAGTTTCAAGTTCGCCAAAATCTACAATTTGGTCACAATTACCAAATGTTAATTGTAAGGCTTTAAGATTTCAATCTTAACCAATACTTGTCTACAAGAATTTGGGCAGCATCTCCCCTATAAATACACCATCCCCAAAATTCAACTTAGCCAATTTTTTAATCAACAACAATCCGGGAATTCAACCCGGCCAAACTATCAACACAATGACAACAACCATGACTACAAAACACAATATAACACAACTAGTCTTCTTTCCAACATAATGCAATAGCTTTCGTTCCAACTTCACATTTCCAAACCAATCTCAATATTTTTACATTCATTACTAATCAAGATCATTACAATCTAATTCGGAAGCATTTCATATCATTTCTACCAAATATTCACAAGATACACAAAATATACAAACTTTCCACCAAAACCATAATCCATCCAAAACTTCAAATCTTCAATCTACATATTCATAACATATTTCCATCTTCCAATTTCATCAACCATAATCATAATTTGCACCTTAATAATTTCATTTTCATAATTACATAAATCTACCATAAAATCACAAAACTTCTCATAACCACTTAACAACCAATCTTTCATGCCAATATGGACTATTATCCTTCCAAATTCACCAACTAACATAATAATTCACATTTAAAACTCCACTTCTATAATTACATAAAAACTTCATTAAAATCATATAATTTCCTATAACTATTCCCAATAATTTTCCATGCCAACTTGAACCATTTTCTTCCATTTCCAATATAAATTTCACCATAACCACAACTAGAATACAACATAAAATTCAACTCATATTATTTATACAACAATATACATATATGTCCACTTACATATATGCACACCCACTTTGTAAACTTCCATATTTCCATAAATTCTACTCATTTCTACATATTACAACATAAACCAACCTTCATAACATAATAAAAAAGGATTAATTCTTACCTTTTTCTACAATCTTCTTCACTTGACCAAGTTGTCAACTTGAAGAAACAAGTGTTCTTTCTTCCAAAATAATTACACCAAGTTGTAAAGGACCCTTTAATTGGTAGAAAATGATTTTTGAAAAAAAAAAAATTTTTTTTTTTTTTTGGTCTAGAGCTTGGCCGAAAATGGCCTTCTTATTCTTGCTCTTCTTTCTCTTGTTTCTCTCTTTCTCAATTGTCTTGAAACTTCTAAATGTTTCAAGACAATTTAATGATCCTTTATATTAATTATCACATGGGAAATTTATTAATTTTGTGGGCTTGGGCCATAAGATGGCCGGCCACCCCTCTCCTTTGGGCCTTAATTCGTTTTTTATTTTTTTGGGCCAACTCGGTTGATCCCGAGTTGGGCCTAGCCCACTGACCTTTCGACCTTAAAACGTCCATATCTCCTTGTACCGATGTCACCTGGGAACCCACGACCTATGGTTGGAAAGATAATTCAATTATCTACAACTTCTATTTCTTGGTATTTTCGAAATTCCAAACTTATAATACCGTTTTTGCCCCTAGAAGTCAGATCACCCGAAAACGTTTTCTTAAAAATATTCGTTTGGAGGACTTCCACTTTGATTTGGCCCAAGGGTCCTTCTTGAGTTGTGTTTAACTTCACATATGTGATTCATATGACTTTTCAGATGTCCCAAAAAAATCTCGATGTGTGGGCCCCACCTCAGCAAATAATCTGACGTTCAAAAATACGGGATATAACATTATGAAAATGTGATAACTATTTCATGGCTAATATGAAACTTCAATGGCAATTTGGGGAGAAGTTGTTGAAAGAACTCTCAGGTGAATGTGATAGCTTGAAGTCATTAGGACATGAAATACAATCTTCTTCAAGATGAGTAACAAAATGGGAAAAAGGTGTAAAATCCTTGAAGTCTCAAGCAAGTAGATTTTTCCTGGTGCCTTAAGTAATCTTTTCTCGTTGGCTAGATTTTTCAATCCGGGTATTACAGATTCAACATCTAAATATATTAGGTAGTATCCATAAAGTAACTAAAGAAAATAGCTATACCAGTTCATCAGTATTTGAAGATCTAGCAAAACCTATGCAAGTTGGCTTTCCCCGAATGCAAGTTGATATTGAAGGAAAGAAAAAATTGTTAGTAGTATTGATTTGTTTTCCTTTTAGTAGTATTAATTTCAACCCTGTTTTAGTTGAATTGTTAGTAGTATTAATTTCAACCAAGTTCTATTTTGGTTGTTTACTAAATGTTTGATAGTTTTTTCTGTTGAATTCGAGATTTAAGTTAGTTGCTAATTTTACCTTCTAATTTCAAAATCAATATCAACATTCAAAGGCAAAGTTTCTTCGTACTCAGCCACCCAACACACTGCTAACAGAAGAACAAATGGAGAAACAGTGGCTTGGGAGTGTTGGTGGTCCCATTAGATTTGGCACAGCTTATGGAATGCCACATTGTGCATTTCATCAATACCGATCTCCCCTAGAAGGCCTACATTATTCCCATACCGATTCGTTTAATAGAATGAGTGCTATGGCGAAGGAGCAAAAGATTGCTGAGCTATCTAGCCAGCTGTAGGCCTTGGAGGAAAGGGAGAGGCGGAGGGACGTGCAGTTTGACGGTATGAGGGCCCAATTAGACGCATTACTCGCTTCGAAGGGGATTCCCTCGTGTCCTGATGATGCTCGTAACCCCCAAACTCAATCTAGTGGTGCGGATGATGATGGGACTCAGGTGTCAAACACACAAAGGCATGTTTGAATGTTAATGTTGTGGTGGATTTGTGGATTGTGTAAGTGTTTTGTGGATGTTTGCGAGGGGTGAAGTAGTCTAATGTTGTAGACTAACTTAGTGTAGACTAGTTTAATGTTTTGTGGATGTTTGCAAAGATTGAAGTAGATTAATGTTGTGTTGATGTTTGCGAAGGTTGAAGTAGCTTAATGTCTCTTGTGAATGTTTGAATGACGTTTTGATTCAACTTTGAAGTAGTTTTGAATTGAATTTGATGTATTGGTGGTTGTAATATATGTGTTTGTTGAAGTAGCTTAATGTTTTATGTATTTGTAGTAGTTTGGTGAATTGTTGACAGCTATTTGAGCTGGTTTTAGTTGAACATAAAATTATTTTCATCTTGACAGGGGACAGCTGGAATAGCAGCTAGACCCTACCAATTTTTTGCAGAATACCGACCTCATGAGGTCGGTTTTATGCAAAATTTACCCAGAAACTGCAAATTACCAACCTCATGAGGTCGGTTTTCTGTAAAAATTTCCCAGAAAATGCAAATTACCAACCTTATAAGATCGGTTTGCTGCAAAATTCTCCCAGAAACTGCAAATTGCCGACCTCATGATGTCGGTTTTTTGCAAAATTTTCTAGAAATTGCAAATTACCAACCTCGTCTGCAAAATTTTCCAAAAAATTACAAATTACCGACCTCATGAGGTCGGGTTTCTGCAAATATTTTGCAAAAATTGTGAAATACCGATCTCACGACGACGGAAATCTAAAACAATATATTATATATTCATATCGGTAAACTCATATCATTATATTATTAATATAATTTACCGACCTAGTGAGGTCGGTACTTTATCTAATTAATAACCGACGTAAACAAATTTACCGACCTCGTGTGGTCGGTTTTTTGGGACCTCATAAGGTCGGTAATATTTCCGACCCACTCTTTTCCGACCTAATTTTGAGGGATGAGGTCGGAAATAGCCATTTTTTTAGGCCTTTTTTCCCGAAATTTACCTTTGTTTAGATAAGTGAATTTTATCTAACTAAAAAAATAATCATAATATATAGATGCTATTTAATTAAGATTAATTTAATAAAATTACCTTCTAAAGACGAGTGAAATTTTTAAAGGGTGCGCCCAAACAACTAAGACATATCATATAATATGGACCAGAGGGCCTAATAGATTAATACACTCCTTGTCCCGTTTTATAGACACTATTATGTTGTGTGTCTCAGACCCAGTCTGGAACATGATCAGTTCTTATTAGGTGGATTCACCCATTAATCCAAACCTGCTCACGTATAGCTAGGGACTGTAATGGAGATCATGGCCTTCTATATAGTTGTGCAATGTAGCAGTAACAATATGGCAGAAGCTTTAGCGGCTGTGTTTGGAGGGAAATGATGTACTCTTCAAGGATACACTAATTTCTTTCTTGAAACTTGACTCACAGGTGATAGCCAATATGCTCACTGGAAGGGCTACTTATAACAACCTCAAGATGAAGCTTATTATTGATAGAACTATCAAAGCTTATGAAAATAACAATGTGCACATATTTCACAATTTCAGAGAAGGAAATCAAGTGACGGATTCTTTAGCAAACCTAGCTTCAAAAGATGAATTGTATCCAGATGCATTTTACTTTTGATTAGCTCCCTAAAGAAGCTAAGAGACCATATCAGTTGAATAAATGACAAATTCCTCCTCCGTGATCTCAATGTTAATATCATGTTTAAGCCCACCTTTTTGTAACCATCTAGGTAATAATATATATAGAGGATGTGATATGTGACACAATTGGATAAAATAGAAAAGCTCTCTCCCTCTCTCTCTCTCTCCCTCTCCATATTCTTATCAATTTTCTTTGTGTTATTGCTTCTTATATTTTACAACACGTTATTAGCACGAATCTCTAATTTTACTTGCATCGTCACCTTCGAGAAAATACATACAAGCTAGCAAATGGGTTTGAGAAACAAAATTACTCTCAACAATATTTGTTCTCCTCGGTAATGGATAATTTTACACTATTCTTTTTCTATTTCACACAGTTTCAGTGGATACAACAAGCTTTGTCAAGTGAAAACAAAAATATAACAAGCTAATCTTTCATCTTTTCATGAAAGTGTGGAAAAAAATAATTATTATATCTCCTTTACCAAAAAAAAAAAATTACTATATCTCAAAAATAAGTGTCCAAGTGTTCGTGGTCAAATTGGACTAAACAGAGCATATTCTGGGAGTTACCTTATTGGAAGGATAATCTTCTACGACATAATCTTGATGTGATGCATATTGAAAAAAATTACTTTGATAATTTGTTTAACACTGTTATGGATGTTAAAGGCAAGACAAAAGATAACCCAAAAGCTAGATTGGACCTAAAGGAATATTGTAAGCGCCCTGAATTGATTATACCTACACCTATGTATTGCCTACCACGGGGCAGATCTAGATTATACCTACACCTATGTATTGCCCACCACAGGGCAGATCGCCTAGCACATCGGCCACTTTGTCTCCTTCTCCTTCTCCAGGTGGTACACCTCCCAGTGTATCTAATTTGCGCCTTAGAGATAGCAGTTCTGAGCTTGAGTCACTTCCATCCAATACTACACCAGCTCTTAGCCAGTCTCAGACCCATCCTCTTCCTCCTGCACCTGCACCGGTACCTGCACAGGCACCGGGATATCATGGTCTACAGCCGGGAGATACATATTCGATCGGTCGGGTTTTCATCGTGCCTGAGGGAGTTGGGTAAGATTGTCTTTTATTAAGTTTTCCTAAAGTTTTTTTCATCTTAATCTTATATGCGTTAAATTTTTTAACTGCAGGTACTATCCAGATCACGAAACTACAAAAGCCATACTGGATATTGTTTGGAGGCTTTATGGCGATCGGTTTTATACTTCATGGGGTGAAATCCCATATGATACTCGACAGACTATGTTTAGAGAGTTTAACCTATGCATCTTATTATACATTTCATAACTTGAATTTCCTTTTATATAAATCATCTAACATTAGCCATTTGATTTGCAGATGTTTTGTACATGGGATCCAATGGACAATGATAGGGTTGCTGCGGGCTTTGAGAGGAAGGGGAGTGCAAGGTTTTCATATTGGTTTTCGAGGGCTAGAAGGTATATGAGAAAGCCCCAATGGCTAACCAACGAACAGTGGGAGAAACTTAAGACATATTGGCAACTCCTGAGTTTATCGCCAAGTCTGAGCAGGCAAAGGCTGCCCGTGCGTCCCAGAAAGGTGGCTCTTTGCACACTGTGGGTGCAAGAAGTCAGGGGTACGTGGCTAGGACAATGGTAAGTAGTTTTATACTTTTAAAGTTAGATCAATATGTCATTATTGAGTTATTAATTATATCTTTAACTTTTTTTTTTTTTGCAGAAAAAGGCTACGGGACAGATGTTGACTCAGGATCAGCTATTCCTAAAGACCCATACAAAAATGAAGAAGCAGGAGTCGGATCCGATCGTATGGGTTGAGGATGGGGCTCGTGATTCCTATGTAAGTGATAATTTTATTATTTAAGTAATTATATATAAGTCTAATTATGATAAATTCGTTATATACTAAGTTTCGTTTTTTTAATATACAAACGAAATTTATGCAAGATGTGGACCAGTACAGTCAAACTCAGCCTAACCACCTAAGCCACCCTCCACCGGAATTAGAGCTAGATTTTTGGTGTAGAGCAGTTGGGGGAGTACAAAAAGGTAGAGCGTACGGTCTAGGCCCAAGGAACAACTTAAGTCGCCTTTGGTCAGGATTGCGAGCTGAAGGGTCTTCTCGACAAGCCGAGGGAGTTGATAGTGTTCAGGTTGCAGCTATGGCGCAGAAAATCGTAGAACTTAATGGGAAATTAGCTGAGACTGAGGCAAAAAGAGTTGAGGAAAGTAACTTCATGAAAGTGAACCTTGAATCGCTCAAGGCACAAGTTAAAATCCACATTGCATGTGAACCATTATGTGTGCCCCCTTCTCCCCCCTCCCCCCCCCCCCCCCCCCTCTCCGACCCAGAAGATGATGATGCGGATGATGATGACGGTGATTACGTAGCCCGGGCACCGGATGATCAATTGTAGTAGTTTGGATTTCATAATTGACTTATGTTTTATGGACTTATGTTAAAACTATGTAGAACTAGTTAATGGTACTTTTGGTTGG
This sequence comes from Lycium barbarum, assembly GCF_019175385.1. NCBI lineage: Eukaryota > Viridiplantae > Streptophyta > Magnoliopsida > Solanales > Solanaceae > Lycium > Lycium barbarum. The sequence goes on along the minus strand of NC_083344.1, from coordinate 15,118,945 downwards.
ACATTTAAATATTTTTAAACTTTGAAGGTTTATTTAGATCGTATTTGATGTGTTTAGATAGTGTTTTATTGTTACTTAGGGTGATTTTATATGTTGTAGCTCTTTTAGAATTGGTTTGGAGCATTATGCTGGTTTTGAGCAGCTTTTGGTGTTGGTTTTTGTGTTGGTGTGGCTGTAGAAAATGCAGCAATTGCATGCAGGAAATTTTCCAGAAAACCGACGTAGTCCGTCGGTTTTCTTGAAATTAATTTTGTAAATTTTCCAGAAAACCGACTCAGTCCGTCGATTTTCTGGAAATTAATTCTGTAATATTTCCAGAAAACCAACGCACTGCGTCAGTTTTTTATTTAAAATAAAAAATTAAATAAAAAACCGACGCAGTGTGTCGGGTTTTTATAAAATTTATATTGTTTCTATTTAAATTTAAAAAATTAGAAATTAAAAAAACCGACGCAGTCCGTCGATTTTTTTTAATTTTTTTAATATTGGATAAAAAATCGACGGACCGCGTAAGCAACGCAGTCCGTCGCAAAAAACCGACGCAGTCCATCGATTTTCAGAAAGCGACGCTATGAAAACCGACAGACCGTAATGGATCGGTTACCTGTCGGTTTCATTAAAAAAACCGAAGCGGGCCGTCGGTTTTGGACAGTTTTTTAGTAGTGTTTTGAGGACAACAATTGTGGAGTAGTTTTTGCAACAAGTCTAGTCTTCAAGTGCAAGTGCAAGTGCAGAGGGCCGATTGCATATGGTTTACAAGGGGAAAATAACATAGTAATACTTGGGCTGAAATGGAATGAGAAATTCCATAAGTTGCTATAGTTTAGAGCGTAATTACGAAACATAACTATATTTTTCGTATTTACGAAACTTAGCTGTACAGTTGTAAGGCTGAAGAGCTATATCAGGCGGGGATCAACTGTATCAGCGAAAGAGGTGTATTAGGCGGCAGGTATCATGTGGGTATCAGTGCATACTATACCAGCTGAAATCGCGTGAAACAACTGTGTTAGCGCATACTGTACCAACGTATATGGTTACGCATTTGTATTGTGTAGTTCTACAAAACCCCAAATGTAGCTACGTTTTGTACTTTTTGAAATTGTAGCTATGTACCGTAACTACAGTCTAAATGTTAAATTATTCCTTAAATTATACTAGCTTGAACGGATTGGACGGATCATATTTTATGAGCTAATTTTGTCACTCCTACTTACGAGCCTAAAAGTCACCTTTATCAACACAATTCACAATCAAGAACGTCTCCTTCGTCACACCAACGTGCAATCTCGTTTCTAACAATATCCTGAATTCCGATTCCTCACAATATCCGATGGCCTCCCCGACGACCACCCGCGCTCCGTTGAACAATTCGGAGACATCATCACCTCCTCACAAATCATGGCGGAACCTTTTCTCAGGGAAATACTTAGTGATGTTGTTGAAACACCAGTCACATGTGTCGTATCAAATGGGCTGCTTTATTATGCAGTTGATATTGGAAATGAAATGTTAGTTCCTGTTATTCCCTTTCACACTATTAGCCCTTCTTGCCTCTGGGTTTATCTCTGTCTACCAAAACTCATTGAGGCAGGCGTTCTTCCCTTCAAAGGTATTCTTTTTCTCCTTTGTTTTGCTACAGTAATATTGATTTTTATTCCAATTGTTGTTTTTAGTAAATGTTACTCCCTCTATTTCAATTTATTTGTCTTAGTTTGACTTAGCACAAAATTTGAGAAATTAAAGAAAATTTTAAATCTTAAACTAAAGATATGAATAATGTAACAAAAAGCTATTTAATCTTGTAGTCTTAAACATGTGATGTTGAAAATAAAGAGTTGTTAAATTGAAAAAGAATAATTCTTTTTAAAACAGACTAAAAAGAAAAGTACGTAGACAAAATAATTGAAACAAAGAGAGTATTTTCAAAGAAAAAAAGATTTTTCTAACGTTTGATTTTAAATAAGTAATTATATTTCTTTGACTATAAAAATATGACACTTAATGTAAAATAAAGAATTTGAAATTAACTTTTTTAATACAGAAATATTTCTTTTTAAATAAACAGAAAAGAAAAAAGTCTCACATTAAATGCATGGAAGGGAATACGGAGTATATTAAGATCAAGGTCACGGCTAGGCACTTCTTTGACTTGCATTCATCTTTCTTTTCGTTATAGAGAGCATCCCAATGGGGTCCGGATTGCCTTCCGTACATTTAGCTCTCAGTATATTTTTAATTTATTTTGTTTAATAAGTAAGAAGAAAATATTGTTCCAAAAAGTATGTATATATAACACATGCAAATATTATGGTGATGGGGTGGTGGTCAGAATTAAAATACTATGTTTCAACTTTTACTCATCTTAATATTTAACAAGTTATATTTTATTAAACTAAAAGTTATGTGCTTATGTATACTACTTATTGCAATATTTATGAATTTTTATATATAAATTTATAGTATTCCGCATTAAAGTATAGGTTCATAATCCTTGGTACTCTACATCTACCTCTGGAGGAGGTGGGGGCTATGAGAGTGGATGTAGAAGCGGAAAAATGAGATGTCACTTAATTATGAAACTTGTCTTCTTTACTTTCATTTGGAAAAAGTAAAATAGGCAATAAAATGATAAAAACTGTATTCCTCCCTCTGTCTTAATTTATTTGTATGCCCTTTAAATATTTTAAATTGTTAATTATTTTGACTTATAGTACTTTTATGTAGTTATGAAATATGTAAATTATTTTTAAATTTTTTTAAAGATTGTGTATCCAAATTCATCGTCAAAATAAAAAAAAATTGACTTTTAAAATCTGAACGGTATCACGTAAATTGAAATAGGAGTTATCATGAATTCATGATTTCTTTGTTTTACTAGCTTTGACGTTCCCCATTCATATTAGGCATGCACCGGGTCTTCTGTGACCTCGATCACTGTTCCCAAGTTGGCATCAAACTCTCATTTGACTTACATTTTCCAGGGAATACTATTTGTTCCACTTTTGAAGAAGTCAATAAATTTGGAAAGCTACAATTGTAAATACTCATAACCAGAAACAACTTTATATTTTCTTCTAGGAAATGATTTGGATGCATTGGTAACACATATACCAGCCATGGAAGGTCTTCTCCGACAACGAGATCTTCCACACTTTTGTCTCTTGGATTATAAGACCAATGTATATTATCAAACCGTTTTAAAGGGCATTGACAGGATCCCACAAGCTCATGGTGTAATACTGAACACATTTGAGGATTTAGATGAGCCTTTTCTTTCTTGTATTGGTTCTTACACTTCTAAAACATATGCAATCGGCCCATTACACTTGCACTTGAAGACTAGACTTGCTGCTGAAACTACTTTACTATTGTTGTCCTCAAATAGTTTGTGGGAAGAAGACCACAATTATGTTAAATGGCTTGATCAACATTCTATGGGGTCTGTAATTTATGTGAGCTTTGGAAGACTAGCGGTTCTTTCAAGAGAAGAAATTTTAGAATTTTGGCATGGCCTACTAAATAGTAGAGTTAAATTTTTATGGGTCATGTGGCCTAACATTTTAAAGGGACGTGAATTAGACAATCAATTTATGAAGGAACTTGTAGAGGGTAGCAAGGAAAATGGTTACTTGTTGGTGGGTTTTTGGCTCATAGCGGGTGGAACTCAACATTGGAAAGCATAGTAGATTGTTGGCCTCAATATGTGGACCACGGAGTCACAAGTAGATTAGTAAATGAGTTGTGGGAGATTCGGTTTGATATGAAGGACATATTTGATAGATCCGTTGTAGAAAAAATGGTACTCCCTCCGTTCCATATAAAATGATCTTTTATGCTTTTTATTTTGCTTCAAAATAAGTGACACTTTAGGATTTCAAGAAGAAATTACTCATATTCTTCTAAACTTACTCTTATTTATAATCAAGAATCACTAAATAACTTTTCTTTTTCTAAACATTAATTCGGGGTAAGTTAGTAAAAATACTCATAATTTTCTAGGAGTAAGTAATTTCTTAAAGCGTGTGCATGAGCTAAAAGAGTCACTTATTATGGAATGGAGGGAGTAAAAGATCTTATGGGAACACATCAAGAAATCAGTTGAGAAATTATTGGAGTTTGCGAAATTAAGTGTCGGAGAAGGTGGCTCTGTTAGAAAATCAAGATGAAATGTATCAGATTTTGGGAATTTTTTCTGTGTGTCTATTTTATTGATCAATGCCTCATATATATACAAGTAGCTGAAGATCCTTCTACAAGAAATAGAAAATAGAAAACTAGTAATATCTAAACTATCTATGGACTAAGAATGCAATTACAGATTTTGTGTAACAAACTTTTTGTACACATACACATCCTAGAATATTCCTTGTACAATGCTGAAAATGACATTTTCAGGTATTGTTTGGTGTTGGGTTGATGTTATGGAAATTGGGCTGAGATCAGAATTTGGGCTGTGTTGAATCATTGGTCCAAAATAAATAAAACAAATTCATCAGCCCATTGTTCCATTATATCCATTTGAACAAAGCAATAATGAAGCCTCGTCTAGTCCGCACTCTATCTTCTCTTTCTCGGCTTCTTAGCTTCATCAATTTCATCAATGGCGATCGGAGATGGCTTCTTGCCAACATCCCCCCTCAAGTTGGGGGGAAGGGTCATAACACCCAACTTGTCCATTATTTCACGATGAGAAGCCCCAGAGAGAGGCTTGGTAAACAGATCTACCAGCTGATGGTGAGAAGGAACAAAATGGAGTGAAATCAGACCTGAGAGAAACTGTTGACGCACGAAATGACAATCCAAGTCAACGTGTTTCGTGCGTTCGTGGAAGACGGGATTACGAGCGATATGAATGGCGGCCTGGCTATCTGAATGAAGGGGAATTGGAAGTGAAGGAGGAGTGGAGAGATCATCTAGAAGTCGCACTAAACAGGCTGTAACTCGTCTCATCGATCTATACTCTGCTTCGGCAGAAGAGAGGGAACTGGACATCTGTTTCTTTGATTTCCACGAAATAGGAGCACCACCTAGTGTAATGAAAAAAACACTTACTGATCTTCTACTATCCTTGCAAGCAGCCCAGTCTGCATCGCAAAAGGCTAGTAGATCAAAAGAGGGTGTTGAAGATAAAAGAATACCTTGGCCTGGATCTTCCCTAAGATAACGAAGGACCCTCTGAGTAGCTGAGAAATGTGAAAGACAAGGCCTTTGCATGTATTGACTAAGACATAAAACTGCATAGGATAGATCCGGTCTAGTATTAGTCAAGTAATTCAATTTGCCAACTAAATGCCTGTACTCAGTGGGGTTATCAACAAAGGCCCATCATCAGCTTGCAATTTCATATAAGGGTCAAGAGGTGAGAACACACTTGATCCAGTGCAGTCAAATTCCTTAAGAAGGTCCATAGTAAATTTCCTTTGACTTATGATGAAACCTGAGTCTTCCCTGATTATTTCCATGCCCAGAAAATAGTTTATATCACCCAACATTTTGACTTTGAATTCTGTATTCAGAAAGTTAGTGACATCGAGAATTTCTGAAACAGCATCACCTGTGATTAAAATGTCATCCACATAGACTGCGATAATGGAAATGAGATCACCAGTAGTCTTGAAAAACAAAGAGTAGTCATTTAAAGAACTGGTGTATCCTTTGAAACTCAAAGCTCCCGCAAGCCTGGCATACCACTGTCGTGATGCTTACTTAAGACCATATAAAGATTTCTTTAGGAGACAAACATGTCTTGGTGAGGGAGGTTCCAGCCCTGCTGGGAACCTCATAAAGACCACCTCTTGTAATTCACCATGTAAAAAGGCATTATTGACATCAAGTTAGGAGACTTTCCATCCCTTCTTTATAGCAACCGTGAGTAGACATCGAATAGTGGTCATTTTGACCACTGGTGAAAAAGTTTCAGTAAAGTCTATTCCCTCTTGTTGAATATCCCCCCTTACGACCAGCCTGGCTTTTAGTCTCTCTATGGATCCATCTGATTTATGTTTGACTTTAAATACCCATTTACATGGCAAGGGTTTCTTCCCCGCAGGTAACTCCATTACTGACCAAGTGTTGTTCTCTTGTAGGGCTTGAATTTCAGCTTCCATGGCCTTGATCCAACCTGGGTGTTTGCTTGCCTCAGCATAACTAGTAGGCTCTAAAATTTGTGAAAAGGATTGGAGAAGAGCCTGGTTGGAGAGTGATAGAGATGCAAAGGAGAAAAGAGTTGGTGTTGTGGGATGAATGAAGCAAGAGCTGATAACATCAGTTAAGTGGATGTTGTTGCATACGAAGTCTTAAAGGTAAGCTGGTGTCTGTTTAATTCTGGTTGATTGTCTAGTGGGAATAGGAAGGATTTCTGCACTGGTTTGTTGAAGGTTAGGAAAAAAATTAGGGGAAACAGAGGGTACATTATGAGGAGAGGAGTGAGAGGTAGATGGTGAACCTGAGTGAAATCTGGGAGTGTTAGGTGAGTGTCTGGGTGAGGGAGGAGGTGTGTCAGCTAGTTGAAAAGGTGTAGAGATAGAGGTAGGTTGAGCAGGTTCAGTAGCAAGGTCAAGTGGTGGAAAAAGGGTAGGATTTGAATTAGGGATTTTGGCAAAAGGGTAGTGTTCTTCATGAAACTTCACATCTCTAGAAACAAACACTTTTCTAGTCTCCATGTCCACAACCTTATACCCTTTTTGAGTCTGAGAATATCCCAAGAAAACACAGGTTTTAGCTCTAGGTTGGAATTTGTCTCTGGATTGTGTTAGACTGGAAACAAAACATAAACACCCAAAACACCTAAAGTTGTTGTAGGATGGTGATTTTCTGAAAAGAACTTGATATGGTGATTTGTTCTTCAAGACCTTAGTAGGTAACCTGTTAATGATATGAGTGGCAGTGAGTATGCACTCACCCCAGTATTGGATAGGAACTTTAGACTGGAAGTATAGTCCTCTTGCCACTTCCAAAAGATGTCTATGCTTCCTCTCAACAATCCCATTTTGTTGAGGGGTAGCAACACAAGATGTCTCATGAATAATCCCTGCTGAATTAAGATAAGAAGCCTCTTGTGATCCTTTTCCAAGCTCTAAGGCATTATCTGATCTTATCCTCTTAACCTTTACTTCAAATTATCTCTCCACCATTGATAAGAAATCCTTAAGAACTGGAAATGCATTAGATTTAGTTTTTAGAAGAAAAGTCCATGTCCCTCTGCTATAGTCATCCACTATGGTTAAAAAATAGGAATAACCATTATAGGTAGCTGCCTTAAAGGGACCCCAAGTGTCAATGTGGATCAATTCAAATACTCTATGTGTTTTGATGAAACTCAATGGGAAAGGTAGTCTACTTTGTCGAGCTTGAGGACATATAGGACACACATAATCTGAACAAGAATGAAACTGAATGAAGTTTAAATTTCTCATTACTGAAAAAGGTAGGTGCCCTAGTCTGATGTGCCATAAGCTTACATTAGGAATAGCATTTGCAGACATACCAACAGAAGTAATATTACATTCTGAATTGGAAACTAAAGTAGAACTAGGGACAATTTTGGAGTGTACTCCTTTTGAAATTGAAACTATTTGTCTAGGAACTATGGAATTTCTTCTTTTTTGAATAGAAAAGACTTCCTTGACTTGGCTTGGCTCTAATTTAGTAGGCTTGAGTAGATAGAGTCCATCCCCCACTTCACCAAAAACTTGTTCCTTCCTCAGGGAAAGGTCCTGTAACACACATCCAGTAAGAGTGAATAAAAGATCACATTGAAGTTGTACACACAATCTATGAATAGACAACAAGTTGTATTTAAATTCTGGGACAAGCAAGACATTATTTAAGATGAGATTAGGAAGAACAGAGACACTCTCTATATGTGTAACAGAAATTCTAAAGGAATTGGGCAAACTTATATTCAGTGGTGCAGGCAGGGGTTTAAGGGTTAGGAAAGAGTTAGGATTGAAACACATATGTTCTGATGCCCCTGAATCAATGATCCAGGTGCTAGTGTTATATACTGCAAAGCATGAACCTGAGTATCTTAGAATAGTACCAGCCATGGCACTGGCATTGAGAGCTGAACATGATGAATTGGAGTGACTGAGCTTTATTTCTTTTAGCACCTGCTGGACTATCTCACTACACTGCTCCTTGCTAAATTGATTTCCCTGGTTAGGGGTGAATTGGGTTGGTTGAATAGCAGGTGTGAAGTTCATGTCCTCAGTTTCTTCATTTCCTATAGCAGCATTTCCTCTGATATTGTGTCCATATTCTTTTGACTTGGTGAATTCAAAATCTTCAGGGAAACCATGAAGCCTAAAGCAGTCATCATGTACATGTCCTACCTTCTTACAATAGGTACAAGAAACATTAGGATTGTACTTTGCTCTTCTCTGTTTGAACCTCTGGTTACCTCCACCTCTTGTAGGTTTAGCACCACCATTTCCATTCAATTGAAAACTGTTTCCTCCCTTGTTAAGTTGATTACCAGGTCTGTAGTTTCCCCTCATTTTCCCAGAAGCCATAAAAGAGGCAGAATCAGCTGGGGTGCTGAATGCAGTAATACTAGCCTCTCTTTGATTTTCATCTTGCAATAGCAAGGAATAAGCAACATCCATTGTTGGCAATGGATTCATCATGATAATAGCACTCCTAGCTTGAGCATAAGCATCATTGAGACCCATAAGGAAGTGGATTAACCTTTGATCTTCTAGAGATTTCATTAGCTTAGCCTTACCTTCACATACACAGAGACAGGTGCAATATGAGGCAAGGTTGAGAGAATCTAACTCATCCCATATCTTTTTAAGCTTGGTAAAATACCCAGCTATGTTGTTGTTACCTTGCACTAGAGTTGATAATTCCTTCTGAAGTTAATAGAGCTTAGCTCCATCCAGCTTTCCAAATCTTTGTTCCAAGCTATCCCATAGCTCTTTAGCTGTTTTTGAGTAGATAACACTATATCTAATATCTGGAGATAGTACATTCAAAAGCCATGCTATTACCATATCATTTAAACAACTCCATTGTTCATAGTCTTTAGATGTGAGATCTGGTGTTTTAATGCATCCATTAATGAATCCTAATTTCTTCTTTGCAGACAAGGCAATGAAGATAGATCTTCTCCATCCAGGAAAACCTCTTCCATCAAATATGGAGTGAATGAGGTTCATTCCAGGGGAGTCCGAAGAATTGAGGTGATATGGATGACTTACATCATAGGTCACCACTGTGTTATTTGTGTCTTTAGTGGCATCAGCTGGTGCTGGATTGTTAGCCATTTTTGTCTAGATTTTGTGGGTAGATGAATCTGATGTAACAGTGAACAAGATGATGACACAGAAATTGAGAAATGGATCGAGATTAATGCTCTGATACCATGTTAGAAAATCAAGATGAAATGTATCAGATTTTGGGAATTTTTTCTGTGTGTCTATTTTATTGATCAATGCCTCATATATATACAAGTAGCTGAAGATCCTTCTACAAGAAATAGAAAATAGAAAACTAGTAATAACTAAACTATCTATGGACTAAGAATGCAATTACAGATTTTGTGTAACAAACTTTTTGTACACATACACATCCTAGAATATTCCTTGTACAATGCTGAAAATGACATTTTCAGGTATTGTTTGGTGTTGGGCTGATGTTATGGAAATTGGACTGAGATCAGAATTTGGGCTGTGTTGAATCATTGGCCCAAAATAAATAAAACAAATTCATCAGCCCATTGTTCCATTATATCCATTTGAACAAAGCAATAATGAAGCCTCGTCTAGTCCGCACTCTATCTTCTCTTTCTTGGCTTCTTAGCTTCATCAATTTCATCAATGGCGATCGGAGATGGCTTCTTGCCAACAGGCTCATCGTACAATAACCTCGAATCTCTCATTGATGACATCAAACGGTTGGTTAGAACCAGAAAGAATTTGGAAACATAAGAATTTGGAAATGTGTTTGTGCTGATCAACTTATGTTTTTTCGTTTCTTCGTTACTTTAACATTTTGTTAATTAGAATTGGTCATAACCATCTTGCCAAAGTTATAAGAATTGATATATGCACTTGTCGGCATGATACATATGAAGATATAATTGATTTTATTATAATTAGTTTATTTCCTTGTACTATAGGATTATATATTTATTTTCTTTCTTTGTGAATAAAATATTTAATTTTCCTAGTTGATTCTCTATGTGTGATCTTTTTAATCAATTTTGTTTCCTTCTTAGTTATGTTTTTTTAGTTTAGGTTAAACACACACTCTCTCTCTCTCTGCACCCCTCTCTCTCTTGAAGTAGAAATATATGAATCGTATTTTATAAGAAGAGAAATCGAGATGATTGGAACGGTTTCAGATAGTCTAATTTTATTTATACGTACATAGTAGAATAATAAAAACGATTGTATGATACAAAATTTCTTAAGAAACCAACTCAACCTAACTATTAACACTCCTATATATAATTGACGAATATTTTTATTTTTTCAACATGCATATTCACCGAAAATATAGTAAATGGATATTGCCTATTTTCTAGTGAATTTTAGTGCTACATACTCATTTGAAATACTTCAACATTACTCCAACAGTCTCTATAATACTCGTACCTTAATCTAAATGAGTAGTTTAACGTGTTATTCAGCCAATTCTACAAAATTAAAGGTTATCCTAACATATTAAACAAGTTAATTTTAGGAATTCAAAATATATTTAATTACGTATAACGTATCTTCATGTTTTTGGCCTTTCTAGGAATAAGTTTTTCATGGAAATTTCATATATAAGAATATATGTAAAATTGCAATTTATGAATCTAATGCATCTTATCTGGTGGTATGTTCAATTCTAGAAGGAGAAATGTATAAGTTCAAAAGTGAGAACGCTTGCCTTTTTGACTTGCAGGTTTAGAGAAAAAGCTATTCCTAACATTAATGACCTTTTGACTCAAAAAAGTCAGAAGTCAGCCCACAAAAAAAGGTTTGGTCAATATAATACATTTCAACAATAGTGGCTTACTTATAATTAAAATTATTAATAATTTCTCACCTTTAAATATCTCTGCCTTATTAGACTTTCCTCCACACTTGTCAACTGATTCATACAAAGATGAACTTCTCTTCATCAAGAAAACATTACTCATATTTCTTTTTTCTTTTTGCATTAGCTATAGTAGTTGATGTTCCAAGATTAATCTTGGCACAAAACATTACTCATATTTCTGATATTGTCTCTGATGCATTCTTTAATGGAATAGCTGATCAAGCAGCTTCTAACTGTGAAGGAAAAGGGTTTTATACAAGGGCTAGGTTCTTTGAAGCTCTTAAATCTTATCCTAATTTTGGAACTGTGGGTTCTACTGATGATTCTAAGCGTGAGATTGCTGCTTTCTTTGCTCATGTCACCCATGAAACTGGACGTAAGCTTTGTACTTGCTTTTCCATTAATTCCTGCTGTAAAGTTTGCTGGTGAAAGTACAATAAACTATAGTTGAAAAAATAAAATGAACAATAAATATATAAATAAATATTCAGGCTGAGGCGCAGATATCTCGCTCCCTTTAAGAAATTTTAAGCCTACTGCGGAATAATCTTCACCGGTTCAGCAATATAACTCTTACTTGTCCCAACAGCCTTACAATATTTTATAACTCAAATAACTCCAGATTAGTTGAAGATACCAAAGCCGCACCAATACAAAAGAGTTTACATAGTTTGAGGTCTACATCCTGCCTAGGAGAATTTCATTTGTCTGGGAACACTTAAAGTTAAAATATCAATTTGAGACAAAATGACTTAAACCCGCTTCTCTACTGTTTATTTTTCGCGGATTCTCCTTGAATATTTGGCTCATACATTCGCAAAATCATTTTTAATACAGAGTTTCAACTACCGAAATAGCACCTTCATGAAAATTAGTCGAACCTTTTTTATAGACGGAACACCTAATTAAAGACCACCCTAAACTTGGGGGTATTTTTAGACCAAAAAGTGAAGGGAGGGTATCTATGAACCATTTTCCATACTTTTTATTTTAATTTAATTAACGTACGACTAATTTTGTGTTTCGTTTTACACACAGACATGTGCTACATAAATGAGATAAATGGTCCTTCCGGCGACTATTGTGATGAGAACAACACAGAGTACCCATGTGTCTCAGGCAAGAACTACTATGGTCGTGGACCCATTCAACTATCATGGAACTTCAACTATGGACCTGCAGGAAAAGCCATTGGATTCGATGGCCTAAATGATCCTGACATAGTGGCAAGAGATGGTATTATTTCCTTCAAGACAGCCTTGTGGTATTGGATGAACAATTGTCATTCTCTCATTACTTCCGGCCAAGGTTTCGGCCCAACTATTCGAGCCGTTAACGGTCAGATTGAATGTGATGGTGGCAACCCTCAGACTGTTGCTAGAAGGATTGAGTATTATACTCAGTATTGTCAACAACTTGGTGTCGAGACTGGGGATAATCTCACGTGTTAGGACCCTAGACAAGTTGGCATGATACAACAATATACATGAAATATTTGCGAAACTGCTTCATGAAATAGAGCCCATTACACTCCTTACAAATCCCCCCCCCCCCCCCCCCCCCCACTGCCCATCATCATATTCACAATTCAAAAAATAACTGCTTAACCACAGTAACATTAAAAATTGCGAATAACTGATAAATTTGCAACTTGTGTTTTACTTGCAACAAAGAAGGAGCCCAAAAAACTGTTTTTTACTACTTATATTTTTCTGAAAATTAAATTTGCAATAAAAAAGATTTCTGAAAATAAAATTTGCAATAAAAAAGATCCAAAAAATCGTATTTAATTTTTTGAAATTTTAACCGTGCATGTGTGTGTTTGTGATTAGTTGGGTAAATGGGCAAGTGACGTGCACTTGGGTTAGTTTTTATTTAGATTATTCTTCTTCTTCTTTTTTTGGGGGTAGCGGGGGCGGGGGGGGGGGGGGGGGGGGGTTCTATTTATCATTTTATTTTATTAGCTTTGTTGTTTTTTCTGACTTATATTTTTTTGAAAATAAAATTTGCAATAAAACAGATCCAAAAAATCGTATTTAATTTTTTGAAATTTTAACCGTGCATGTGTGTGTTTGTGATTAGTTGGGTAAATGGGCAAGTGACGTGCACTTGGGTTAGTTTTTACTTAGTTTATTCTTCTTCTCTTTTTTTTAATTAGCTTCGTTGTTTTTTCTATTTCTTTTTTAAAGATAAAAATAAAAATAAATGTAAAGATAAAATAGGGTAGTAAATCTTGTTAATAAAAAATGTGTTTGTTTTTCAAAACAATTTCAGATAATTTATGTTCTAATCTAAATTATTTATCTTTTAATTTAAATTAAATCCAATATATAGATGTGTATGTTTCCTTTTAAAAATTAGATATTTAATTATTTTTAAAATTTTAAAAACAATAACTAATAACTAATTATTAACTATTTGTCCTAAAACTACCACTTGTCATAATCCTATGCTGCCACTTGTCACAATCCTAGGGCAAACTATCCTCTTTTTAATAATATATAGATATAGATTTGTTGATCATTGCTCAACTATCCTATGTTAATGAATGTTCGAGCAAAATTTCTTTCACAGTTGAAACAAAACTTGTGCATGTTTACGAAGTTATTCTGGAGTGGCCAACTACCTGTGTTGAGATGTCAAAAGTTATTTACAGGGTCAGTTAGTGATGAGTCTATTAAAGATGCACTGACCCTCATTGTTTTCATTGCACTTTTACATTGTTGTGTATTGATGTATTGGTTTCTGCAGACTTCAGTTATCTTCGATCAAATTCTGCAAGACTTATTGTTGGGCCCATGCGCAGCACGGGCATGCTTTATCTAGTACTTATATAAGAGGGAGCTAGCAAGCGGGCTCTGTCCGTGAACATGCCTATTTACCAAGTGTAGGCACTAAATTTAGTCGGATTTAAATTCATAAATTAATTTGGATCAAAATTTTGTTGCAAACACCAAGATATTTTCAACATTTCACTAGATTAGTTTGATTGAGAGGGTTGTTCTTGGTTGATTGTGAGGATATGTTGCCTCCTTGTTGTCTGCTCTAGTCCATGTTGAGCTATTGCCGAAGTATTAGTTAGAAGTTAAATGATACATGTAACATGTATTCCTCCTGTTCATATTATAAGGTATTTAAATTTTTATGTTTAATCTAAAATAAATATTTTTTACATGATCCAGTAAGTATTAAATATCTTTTTTTCCCCGAAATTTACTTTTGTTTATATAAACGAATTTTACTTAACTAAAAATTAATATTAAATAGGTACTATTTAATTAAGATTTATTTAACGAAATTACCTTCTAAAGATGAGTGAATTTAGGTGTATCATATAATAAGAGTAATACACTCCTTATCACATTTTATAGACACTATCCATGCTGTGTGTATTAGACCCAGTCCGGGACATGATCGGTTCTTAAGTGGATTCACCGATTAATCAGAACCCGCTCACTTATAGCTAAGGACTGTAATGGAGATATTATCATGGCCTTATCTATAGTTGTTTAATGTAGAAGTAACAATATGGTAGAAGCCTTAGCGACTTAGTTTTGGAGGGAAATGATGTACTCTTCAAGAATACACTAATTTCTTTCTTGAACTTGACTCACACATGATAGCCAATATGCTCATTGGAAAGGCTACTTCAACCTCAAGATGAAGCTTGTTATTTACAGAACTATCAAAGCATTTGAAAATAGCAATGTGCACATATTTCACAATTTCAGAGAAGGAAATCAAGTGACGGATTCTTTAGCAAAACTAGCTTCAAAAGATGAAATGTAACAAGCAGGGGCGAATCTACATAGAGCCGAGGGGGTTCATCCTCGGTCGAAAAATTACACTGTTTATATAGAGTCAAAATTTTATATTCTATATATGTACTTAACTCTGAACCTCCTCAACACAAATTAAAGACTTGGTTCAGCGGAAAGGGGGTTCAGGTTTCTGTAGAGCGCGCGGGTTCGAGCCTTCGCTTCCAACTTTTTCTCACCTTTTTAGTTTCAGGCTTTTAATTCTTTTTAACTAAATAGAACGACACCGTTCGAAAAGGGGACAGATCTGATTGGGATTTGACTTTGAAAGGGATTTAATTCAAAGTCCCCAATTTCAAAGTCAAATAATCCCCAATTTCAAAGTCAAATAATAAACAAAACCCTCCCTACTTTTAGTTTTCCCTCTCTTACGCTTTTTTTTTTTTTTGTGCTCTGCTCCCCTCCCTTGTTTATCGTCGCTGTCGCCCTCCGCTTGTCGTCGGCCATCTCTGTTCATGGCTTCCTCGGTAAGTTGCGCATGTTCCTTTCTTTTACTATTTTTTTCCCAGAATTTTATCTATTTGCTAATTGCTATTGTACTAGGTATAACTTTATAAGGTATTTATGAAGAAAAATAGGTTAGCTAATTTGTATATTCTCTTCTGTCAGTGACTCAGTTCTAGAATGAAAGGAAAAAATAAACATTTTCTCTTTTTTTTTTTTTTTTTTGGGAAGTAGGTTTAAAATTGGGAATACAACTTTATGTTAAAGAAAAACTAACAAATCCTACCTATCACTGCTCAATTTTTGTTTTGAAGACTAATCCTAATTAAAGTGACAAACAAAGTCATCGTAAACCTAATTAGACCAATTCTCAAACTGTCTTGATAGAACTGTCTCTATCCATTGATGAGCTTTAACCAATCTAACAACTAGATACATATATTTATTATTGGCAAACATGGAGCTTAAGTATTTTGCTGGTAACTTGTCTACATACCTGTTTAGTTCTTTTAAGTTCTAACAGAATTCTTACTTTAAGATTCAGTCTCAACGTTCAGTGAAGAAGTATTTTACCAAAGTACCAAAATCAACTTTGGTGTCTCCTAGTCAACCTTACTAGGAAGCAAATGCTAACCATTCAGAAGTACCATTACATTCTTCTCAAGAATTTGACTTGAGTTCGTTAAAGTATGATCCGGGTGAAAGAACTCCAATCTTGGACTATCATCCAAATCATCG
Source organism: Lycium barbarum (assembly GCF_019175385.1). Classification (NCBI taxonomy): domain Eukaryota; kingdom Viridiplantae; phylum Streptophyta; class Magnoliopsida; order Solanales; family Solanaceae; genus Lycium; species Lycium barbarum. The sequence continues at coordinate 15,102,908 of NC_083344.1, read as the reverse complement.
TGATGTTATTAGAAGAGCATACCTTTAGAATGGTCCTTGTCAACCTCGGTTGCTACAACATGAGTATCCTCAAACAAATATTTCTGGATCAATGCGTCGTTTTAATTCTGAATGGTTTGATGATGTATATCATGATTGGTTGGAGTATAATGTTAGCAAAGATGCAATCTATTGTCTGTATTATTATCTATTTAAAGGCCATAACACTAATCAAGGTGGAGGTGAAGTATTTTCAACTATCGGGTTTAAGAGTTGGAAGAAAAAAGAAGAGTCTTGGAAACCATATTGGTCTACCGAACAACCCACATAACCAGTCAAAAAAGAAATCTCAAGATTTATTGCGGCTACAACAGTCTATCCAATTTGCACTTGGAAGGAAATTTGATCAATTTAAGCATGCGTATTGGATTCGCTTAAGTGCTTCAGTTGATGTAGTAAGACTCCTCCTGCACCTGCACCGGTACCTGCACAGGCACCGGGATATCATGGTCTATAGCCGGGAGATACATATTCGATCGGTCGGGTTTTCATCATGCCTGAGGGAGCTGGATAAGATTGTCTTTAATTAAGTTTTCCTAAAGTTTTTTTTTCATCTTAATCTTATATGCATTAAATTTTTTAACTGCAGGTACTGTCCAGATCACGAAACTACAAAAGCCATACTAGATATTGTTTGGAGGCTTTATGGCAATCAGTTTTACACTTCATGGGGTGAAATCCCATATGATACTCGACAGGCTATGTTTAGATAGTTTAACCTATGCATCTTATTATACATTTCATAACTTGAATTTCCTTTTATATAAATCATCTAACATTAGCCATTTGATTTGCAGATGTTTTATACATGGGATCCAATGGACAATGATAGGGTTGCTGCGGGCTTTGAGAGGAAGGGGAGTGCAAGGTTGTCAAATTGGTTTTCGAGGGCTAAAAGGTATATGAGGAAGCCCCAATGTCACTACTAAAAAAACGAGAAAAACCGATGACGAAAACCGACGGACTGCGTCGGTTTTTTCAATGAAACCGACGGGAAACCGACCCTCTACGGTCCGTCGGTCTACATAGCCTCGCTTTTTGAAAACCGACGGACTGCGTCGGTTACGTGGTCCGTCGGGTTTTATACAATAAATGAAAAAAAATTAAAAAAACCGACGGACAGAGTCGGTTTTTTTTAATTTATGATTTATTATGTTATATAAAAACAATATATATTTTATGGAAAAACCGACGCACGACGTCGGTTTTTTATTTAATTTTTTTTATTTTAAATACAAAACCGACACAGTGCGTGGGGTTTTTCATAAAATTTCAGAATTATTTTTCAGAAAACCGACGGACTGAGTCGGTTTTCTGGAAAATTTCCAAAATTAATTTCCAGAAAACTGACGGACTGCGTCGGTTTTCTGGAAAATTTCCTGCATTCAATTCCTGTAGCCACACCTGCACAGAAACCAGTACCAAAAGCAGCTCAAAACTAGCATTAAAATGCTCCAAATCAATTCTAAAAGAGCTACAACACATAAAATCACCCTAAGTAATAATAAAACACATCAAACACTATCTAAACACATCAAATACGATCTAAATAGACCTTCAAAGTTCAGAAATATTTAAATGTCCAACCAAAAGTACCATTAACTAGTTTTAACACAATCTCTTTGCTTCATAGTAACTCTTAGGTATGTCGAATTCCGGACTAACTAGTTCCCCTACAAGCTTAATCATTGAGTCCATAGCAGCTTCAGCAACAGTTCAATCTGATTTGATGTTAATCATTCTAACTGCAACAGACAACTTAGAATGCTGACTCCCTACCTAAAGTGGACGACTAGCCTCTTCTAATTCTTGATAGAAGCGCATTGCTTCTTCATTAGGAGGTTCATCAAAATTTTGCCCAGGTTCAAACCCAGACTGTACGCCAAAAGCATCATTATCCATATCATTAACTCTATCATATTGGACATGACTATATTCCTGCGACACATTACTTTCACCGACAACCAATTCTAAAAATTGAAAAGTAAATCTAGAGAAATAAAATCTACATTTTAGTATTGAGGTTATAGAAATACTATAACTTAACAATTCTAACTTTGAAAAGCACAATCTCAACCAATTCTAACTTTGAATTCTCAATAACAATTCTAACTTTAATAACTTATAGATTCTAACTTTAATTCTAAAAATTGAAAAGTAAATCTAGTCAAATAAAAGTCTACATTTTAGTTTTGAGGTTATAGAAATATTATAACTTAATAATTCTAACATAACTTAATAATTCTAACTTTGAAAAGTACAATTCCAACCAATTCTAAAAATTGAAAAGTAAATCTAGAGAAAGAAAATCTACATTTTAGTATTGAGGTTATAGAAATACTATAACTTAACAATTCTAACTTTGAAAAACACAATCCCAACCAATTCTAACTTTGAATTCTCAATAACAATTCTAACTTTAATAACTTATGGATTCTAACTTTAATTCTAAAAATTGAAAAGTAAATCTAGTCAAATAAAGTCTACATTTTAGTTTTGAGGTTATAGAAATATTATAACTTAATAATTCTAACATAACTTAATAATTCTAACTTTGAAAAGCACAATTCCAACCAATTCTAAAAATTGAAAAGTAAATCTAGAGAAATAAAATCTACATTTTAGTATTGAGGTTATAGAAATACTATAACTTAACAATTCTAACTTTGAAAAGCACAATCTCAACCAATTCTAATTTGGAATGATCAATAACAATTCTAATAACTTATGGAATTCTAACAAAAAACACAATCCAACAAAAAAAAAAAAAAAAAAAAACTAGTCAAATAATTAAAGTATACATTTTTGCACATATTCAACATCAATAATATTACAAAGAATGATAACTAAGCCAACACAAATACATTGACAAAGAACATGAAATATAGCACAATCTCAAGCCAAAAAAAAAAAAATAATAACAACTAAACTAGTCAAATAAAGTTTACATTTTTTTTCACAAATTCAACATTAATAACATTGTAAATGATGTTTAACAAAGCTAAATAGATTAGCATTAGGCCTAAAATCTACAAATAAAACTAAAATTGAAAGAATTTTAAAAGCCCTAGTTTAAGAGAAACTAACCTCAATTAATTAACTTCAAAACGGGTCTGGGGTTGGTGGGGACGGGCTGCGCAGGCGGCGGCGGGGAAATGGGCGGCGGGGCTGGGCGGAGGGGAGGGGGGCGGCAGGTAGATAGGGTTTGAGGGGAATGGGAGTTTAATTGGGAAGAGGAGAAGAAATGGGTATGAAAACCCGTCTGGAATGTTTTTAAAGAAAAACCGACGGACAAAACCGACCCTGTTCGTCGGTTTTTCCCGCACGTTTGACCAGATTTGACTCAAAAAAAAAAAAGGAAACCGACCCTGTCCGTCGGTTTCCTAAAAAAAATTGAATTGCATATTATTTAAAATATTTTTAAAAATAAAACCGACGTCGTCCGTCGGTTTTATATTAATTATTATTATTATTATTTTAATAAAACCGACGTGGGACATCCGTTTTTTTTGGCGGATATATAATTTCAAAATTTTGCGGAAAAAACCTACGTTGTACGTCGGTTTTTAAATTAAAAAAATAAAAAAAAATAGAAATACACAAAACCGACGCACTGAGTCGGTTTTCCGTCGGTTTTTCAATGCGACGCAGTCCGTCAGTTTTTTGTCCGTCGAATTTTTCCAGTTTTTTAGTAGTGTTATAACTCAAGGATTGGCGTTTCGAGGTCATGATGAATCTTAATCATCACTTAGTAAGGGTAATTTTCTTCAAATTCTCTCATGGTATGTGAAAAAGTGTGATAAAATTCGTGATTGTGTACTAGAACTAGATCCTCAAAATGATCAAATGACTTCTCCAATGATTCAGAAAGATATTGTGAGTGCTTGTAAGATAGAAACAATTAAAGCTATTTTTGAGGAATTACGTGGTGACTACTTTTCCTTACTAGTTGATGAGTCTTTTGATGTGTCACGCAAGGAGCAAATGTCTATTGTCTTACGATATATTGATTGAAATGTATTTGTGAGGGAGCGACTTCTTGACATTGTTCATGTTCAAGATACTAGTGCTTTATCTCTAAAGAGGGCGATTGTTAATTTACTTTCTCAACATTCATTGAGTCTATCATATGTGCGTGGACAATGTTACGACGGGGCAAGCAATATGCAAGTTGAGATCAATGGCCTTAAAATGTTGATTAGGCAAGAAAGTAGATCGGCCCATTCCATTCATTGTTTGGCTCATTAACTTCAACCAACTCTTGTTGCGGTCTCAAAAAAATGTATTGAAGTGGGAAAACTTGTAGTATTGGTTTTAAATATTTGAATGTATTGGGATCTTCTTTTAAGCGTATGGATGAATTTCGAGATTCTCAAAAAGAAATAATTCAAGAGGCATTAGATTTGGGTGAGCTCACAATCGGTAGGGGCTTGAATCAAGAACTTGGTCTTTCAAGAGCTTGTGATACTCGTTGGGGATCTCATTTTAAATCTTTTAACAATTTTATTCTTATGTTTAGCTCTATTCTTAATCTTGAATCACTTGTTCTTGATGCACGACTAAGAGCCAAGGCAATGGGATATCTCGAAGCTTGTCAAACATATGAGGTTGTGTTCATGTTGCATTTGATGAGTGATGATTTAGGAATCACAAATGAGCTTAATAAATGTTTACAAAAAAAGGAGCAAGATTTGGCAAATGCCATGCTACTTGTTAAAGTAGCAAAAAGAAGGTTGCAAGCGTAGAGGGATGATGGACGAAATTCTCTTATTGCTAAGGTATCTTTGTTTTGTATCAAGCACGACATTTTGATACCTAACTTTGAGGAGCCATATGTTAGCTCTTTAAGATCACGACGGAGACTTGGTGACAATAAAGTCTCACATCATTATCATGTTGAAGTATTTTGCAATATTATTGATTGGTAACTTCAAGAACTTAAAGATCGTTTTGGCGAAGCGATGACTGATTTGCTTCATGAAACTGCTTGTTTGAATCCAATTGACTCATTTTCAAGTTTTGACATCAGAAAGATAATGAAAATGGCTAAATTATATCCTGATGACTTTAATGAATTCAATATGGGTACTCTTGAGAATCAACTTGCAAGTTACATTATTGATGTTCGTGATGTTGATGAATAGTTCTTCAATCTAAAAGGACTTTGTGATCTTTCGAAAAGATTAGTTCAGACAAAGAAGCATTCAAATTATCCTCTTATATTCCGCTTAGTGAAACTTGCTTTGCTTCTGCCAGTTGCCACTACATCCGTTGAAAGAGCTTTTTCGGCAATGAAGTTTATTAAAAATGACATGCGGAGTCAAATGAATGATAATTGTTTTAGTGGTTGTTTGGTGCCTTATCTAGAAAAAGATGTATTTGATAATATTTCTAATGATGCTATTAAAGAATATTTCTAATGATGCTATTATTAAGTCATTTCAAGCGATAAAGCCTCGTAGAGTACAATTGTAAAACTCCATTGTTCTTATGTAGTCTAACTTAGTTTCCACTCCCAAGCTTACTAGCTTTTGTTTTTGCTTCAAAAGCTCCCAAACTTTTGCTTTTGTAATATGGCATCTTCCAGTTGCCTTTTGTTAATGGAAACTTCTTACTTTATTAGTTTTTTCTTAGTTTATTAGCCTTTATTGTGGCATTTTATTATGACTTGTGATTTGTGAAGCTATTAATTCTTTTGTTGTGATGGTTTACCCTTACTGAGTATGACTGATCTAATACAGGTTATCTATGTATATTTGTCTGAACTGTTGAGGAATGAGTTTTTTCCAGAATCCAGGAGATGGATCTTTGTGTAGCCTTAACGCATAGGATCCAGGCATATTAAATGTTGTTCTTGTTGCTGGTTTGTACTTTATGGTCGGAAGACTGCTCCCACCTCTGAAAGGTGGTAAGAGGTTGTTGTAGAAACTGCAGGTGGTGATAAAGTTCGATTACACCCTCATTCTACTAACTTTTAGCTTTCTTTCAAAAAGATCTTTGATCGACCATTGTCACGCAGAAGCACGGTACGTTAGTTTCTTTACTTTATGCACTGGTTTTATCAACCTTTCAAGTTCTCACTCATGGTATCCATGTGTAGGTTACATTGGAGAATTTGTGTACGTCGATGATCATAGGTCTGGAAAGATTGTTATTGAACTGAACGGAAGGCTAAACAAGTGTGGTGTTATTAGTCCTCGCTTCGATGTTGGAGTTAAGGAGATTGAAGGATAGACTGCTAGATTGATCCCTTCTCGATAGGTATAGTAAATAATATATTCAATTTGTTCCCTTGATCAAAATATGGAACTCCATTTCTGATCATCTCCAAATTTTGGCCTTGCTTCTAGCTTCCGAGATGATAGTCGGGGTGAATGTTTAGTCATGGTCATATGAGCTTGTGACTGCAACATCTTTCTGAAGTTTGAGCCTCTGCTTTTTCATCTGACCGCCTTGCTAATTTTCTTTCATCTTAAGCTATGAGAATTCTTGGCTAATTGGGCAGGCTTCTGTAATGCTTATGTAAACAGATTGAGCCCCCATAAAGGAGGGACTCCTGGTTATGCAAAGGAGCAAATCTTATAACCTATTGCTTTGGCTAGCAGAGTTCTGCCTTTGTTTTTGTGTTTTTTCATGAGAATTGTGTTTCTTTGATTTTTATTTGAACAATTGTATTGTGGATTTGAAGCTCCATATGTAGTTTATTACCAAGCAATTGAGATTATAGATTTGGTCTGCTCTCACAGATGGAGTAAAAGTCTTAGTCGTTTTATATCTGCTCTCACAGATGGAGTAAAAGTCTTAGTTGTTTTATATTCTGTATATTATCTATTTTTATGTTATGGCCCGACCCTTTTTTTCCCGATCCGACCCGCTCATTTGCCAACACTAGCGTGCTTACTATTTTTTTGAACCCCCTTAATGGATTTTCTACCTCCACCACTGGTAACAAGATGCATTTTACTTGTGATTAGCTCCCTAAAGAAGCTAAGGGACCATATCAGTTGAATAAATGACAATTGTCAAGTCTTAGGATTAGGTATAATAAAGCTAAAATTTATACCGACACATCCACCTGAGCATCCTTATCTCCGATATCTCATCTTCGGGATATGTGCGTTCTTGATTGGCCGACACTCTGCCTCATATGATAATGTTAGTCTGACAACCACTCTATAGAATTATCGAGCACCCAATAGACATAAGCAACCCAATAGAATCTAGTTTCCGACTAGAATCTTCCTCATCCCAGCCTTCTTATCAATAATATCAGCAACATGAGCACTCAATAGACATCCCGAAGATGAACCCGGATTGCTCTAACACTGCAAAACTTGTGAAATCCCTAAATTCCGGTGACGCGACGATGAAAGAAGGAGCACCATCCTATGCCAATGCCTTAAACCTCAAAGCGCAGTCACTTAACAAAGGAAAAATCAAATTGCAACCAAGACAACATGAAATGGTGGAAGGAAAGGCGGTCGTGGTCTTTATCTAAGAAGAAAATGACCTACTAGCGGAAACCTGCAAATGGACTATAGTTGGTATTTTCTCGAAAACCTGACCTCCAATTGAAAGAATTAGAATTGAGTTTGATAAGATCGTCCCCCTAAAAGGTACTGTTAAAATTGGAGTGACGGATCTTAAGCATTTATTCATTGATGTTGAGAATGAAGAGGATTGCAACATGGTTTATTTGAAAGATGCCATAATTTTTATGGGTTAAACTGTATGAAAATCCAAAAATGGACTACCAAATTTAGAACTGGCGAAGAAACCACTTTAGCCCCTGTCTGGATTAACTTACCAGAACTACCATGGCACTATTACAAATGAGATGCATTGTGTAGAATTGTAGAACCAATAGGCAATCCCATAGTGATGGACAAAGCCACAATATCTAAAACAAGACCATCCACAACTAAGCTAAAAGTGGAAATCAACCTTACTAACTTCTCCATGAAGTGACAGTGGAGCTGTAGGGGATATGGAAAAATTTGAACAAAAAATTGAGTATGAAGACTCCCCCCTTTTCTGCTTCCATTACAAAGCTAAATGACATTGCAATGATACATGCAAAGTCCTTAATCTTGATCTACCAGACCAAACAACCACCAACTTAGAGAAAGAGAAACCTACTCAAGCTGCTAGGAAGGAATACCAAAAGCAGCAGAACAATGGGAATCAAGCTAATTGGCAGCACAACAACTAGCAAGGCAAAGATAACAACATCTAGAGGGGAAACAACAATGGTGCAATGGGACCAAGGAACCAGAAACACAAGCCCAATGGTAATACTGGCACTAATGAAAATGGATTAAACCAGGTTGATAGAAGGAAAGAAAGAGGAGGTAACGATAACAACAGATGGGCAAAAACCAATGAAGGCCAGAATGAATGGAGCAGTAATGGGAGGAGATCCACTAACAGATTCAACCAACTTCAAAACCATAAGGATAATGAAGGGAAACAGGATACTCAACTTGCCAAAACGATGTGGAACCAGCTACCACAAGCAGTAAAATACAAAGCAGACAAAGTGGGACAAATCTCATGAAGATAAGAAAAAAGCAAGGTAAATCATTCCATTGGGAAAATGAACATAAGAACCAATAAGAGCAATAGAAGTCAGGCTCCCCCTCTCTTAAAAATGTTGACACTCAAATGCAAAGTGACATGGTAAAGTTAGTGCTGCTATACAGGAAGATGTAGCAGCAATGGCAAAAAAAAAACAAAGGAAGTTCCAAGGAAAAGTCACTCTACCAAAAGATGTTCTTCTTCATGGAGAGTTTCAGCATCAACTTGATAATGGAGAATCTATGACCCTCAAAAGAAACTTACCACAGGAAATACCCTAGATTGATATTTAGAAGATATTGAAGGCCTTTGCAAACAGGCTTAAGAAAATTGGGTTGCATGAGTTTGATCCAGGATTACAAGATTAACATCAACTGTGGGGTGAAATAGAAAGAAACAGTGTTCATATTGGTCCTGACCCACTTGATGAAGGTGGAGAATATAGAAGTCAAATGAAACAACAACGTCCAGGGGAAAGTAACAAAGCCTTGGACACTGAAATAATAACAACAATAAGAACAACAACAACAAGATGTAGCAGCAATGGCCAAAAAAACAAAGGAAGTTCCAAGGAAAAGTCACTCTACCATGTTCTTCTTTATGGAGAGTTTCAGCATCAACTTGATAATAGAGAATCTATGACCCTTAAAAGGAACTTACCACAGGAAATACCTTAGATTGATATTCAGAAGATATTGAAGGCCTCTGCAAACAGGGTTAAGAAAATTGGGTTGCATGAGTTTGATCCAGTATTACAAGATTAACATCAACTGTGGGGTGAAACAGAAAGAAAAAATGTTCATATTGATCCCGACCCACTTGATGAAGGTGGAGAATATAGAAGTCAAATGAAACAACAACGTCCAGGGGAAAGTGACAAAGCCTTGGACACTGAAATAATAAATAAGAACAACAACAACAACAACAACAACAACACCAATAATAATAATAATAATAATAATAATAATAATAATAATAATAATAATAATAATAATAATAATAATAATAATAATAATAATGTTTATGGAATGTACTGAGGATGACAACTTATCAAATCAGATGATGAATCATCAGGAAGCAGGACTATGAGGAGAACATGTATGTGGACCCTAAAACAGTTCAAAAAAAATATAACAACAACAACAACAACAACAACAACAACAACAACAATAATAATAATAATAATAATAATAATAATAATAATAATAATAATAATAATAATGTTTATGGAATGTACTGAGGATGACAACTTATCAAATCAGATGATGAATCATCAGGAAGCAGGACTATGAGGAGAACATGTATGTGGACCCTAAAACAGTTCAAAAAAAATATCTCCTACTACAACAACTTGTCTCCAAGAAACAGTCTAAACACTGGAGGGTTTTTTAACTCTGAAGAAGAGACTGCCAACATTCAAAACTCTGAACAAATAGTTCCCTTAGCTAATGTTTCTAATGATTAACATCATTTCATGGAATATTAGAGGGATAGGATCTCAAGGATCCTTAGAAAGACTCAAACTCATGATTCAACGTATCCAAACCCCACTTATGTGCCTTCAAGAACCATTGGTGAATAATGGTAAAATGGATAAATTCAGGTGGAAAATGGGAATGCCACATGCTTACAACAACTGTACTAATAAGATTTGGATTTTATGGTCTAATGAAATCCAAGTTGACATTATTCAATATAAAGAACAACATTTTCTGTTAAGAATCAGCAACAACAATGACCCTGCTTTCTTTCTGTCAGTAGTTTATGCCAAATGTACAGAAGGTCAAAGGGAGGACCTATGAACTGAATTGAGAAGCATTGCTAATAATTTTTCAGAACCTTGGGGATTAGTTTATGACTTCAATGTCATATGTTCACAAGATGAAAAAGCTGGAAGAAGGCAACACAAGATGGGAGAGATTTATCACTTTATCAACTGCCTTAATGATTGTGGATTACAAGATGCTGGATACTCTGGATCCAAATATACTTGGAGTGATCATAGAGATCCACTTTACACTATTTGGAAAAGGTTGGACAGATTGGTTCATAATTCCAACTGGTTTGATACTTTTAATGACACCACTGTCACTCATTTGTCTAGAGCATGCATGCTCTGATCATGCTCCACTCCTGCTGAGGCTTAACAAGGAAACTACTCAGTTCATAAGGTATTTTAGATTCCTCAATTTTTGGACTGACCATGATGATTATGATGATGTAGTCAAGTAAAAGAGGAAGTTTTAAGTTAAAATTATTTCTAAATATAGAAATGTATTATTCTTTTTGGGACAAACTAAAAAGAAAAGTGTATCACATAAATTGGGATAAAATTAGTATTAATTAAGAGGGGTATTTGACTAACTATACCCTTAATTTCTTATATTTAAGTTATAATCTCTTTCCATTAAATGTTTACTCTATTTGTGTCATCTCCATTAATGTCAGAATTCTACTAAGGGTAAAATAAGGAAAAAATATTAATTGTGCCTTGAATTTGTAAAACGACAAATAATTTGAGACAACCATTTTTATAGTCACGACAAATAACTTAAGACCGAGAGAGTATTCCCTCTTTTTTTTTTCTCTTGCTATTTTTGCTATGTTTTGCTATAGTATTGATTTTTATTCCAATGGTTGTTTTTAGTAAATGCTACTACCTTCTTTCATTTTGTATACTCTTGTGGCACTTCAAGCTTTTCGAGATTCAAACTGTGTGAACTTTAACTGTCATTTTAAAATATATTTTTTCATCAGTTGACATGAGAAGAATTGCAACTTATAGTATTTTTTGTATAGTTTTTGAATATTTAGATTTTAGTTTTGAAAAATTGAGTTGATTTAATACAATTTAGCTTCAAAGATTAGTCGAACTGACTCTCAATAAGTGAAAAGTATCACATTAATTGGGACAGAGAGAGTAAAAACTTGTTAGATCGGATACTAAGGAATAACAGATTTTTCTAATTTAATGTTAAGTAAATCATTATATTTGTGGCTAAAAATCATGGTATTAGATGTAAAATAAAGAATTTGAATTTTTTTTTTTAAATATAACTTTTTTTTAAAAAAAAAAAGAAACTGAAAAGAAGAAAGTCTCACATTAAATGCACGGAAGGGATGTATCCAGATCAAGATCACCACTAGGCACTATAATGTTGACTTGCATTCATCTTTCTTTACGTTACCCTAAATAGGGCATCCCAATGGGGTCAGGATCTCCTTGAGTATATCTCAATGTATTGCTTGATTAAAGTCGCTTACAAAAAAAAAAGTCGCATATACTCTAATAAAATTAAGCAGCGTAGATTAAAGAGCTTTCTCCTCTCTCTCTCCCTTTTAGAAAGTCAAATAAAAAGATGATCATTTACTAAATAATTATTTCATTTTGAGATAATTTATGAGATTTTTTAAAGAAAAAATAAATGTCAACTAAAACATATGAATTATGCTATTCAAAACTTAATAAAAGTAACTATAACTTTGCAGCTCAAGAAGCTAGAGATGAGTTTTAAGTTAAAATAAATTATAATTTATATTAAATAAATACAGCCCGGCTTAAGGTTTGGCTTTAGGCCACAAGACTTGTTAAGCTGTCCCTGTTTCTTTATCGCCTACGTCCGCCGTTATCAACCCTGTCACCATTGGAGAGTACTATTAATGGAGAATATTTTAATGTCCCTCCTGAGTTTGGTTTCTTCATCAATAACTGGAGATATTAAAGTTCCCAAATTCTACATTTCACATAGAACCACAATCCCTCATAAACTGAAATCCTAACAATTGAAGATGGTGAAGTTTAGCATTTCTTTCTCAAACTTTTCCCCATATATATACAACAACAACAACAACAGCCCAGTGAAATCCCACATCTTGGGGTCTGGGGAGGGTATAATGTACGCAGACCTTACTCCTACCAAGGTAGGATGGCTGTTTCCGAGAGACCCTCGGCTCAATAGAAGCATAAAAAGGGGGTCAGATAAGGTTAAAAGATTTAAAACGATATTGCAATGAAATAATGCAAGCGACACAGTAAAACAGGATAATCAAGGAATTCAAAGCGATATGGAAATGCAAACTATTTTTTCTTCCTTTCTTTTGAAGAATGAAAAGTGGAAAGAAAGTACAACAACAAGAGCATACCAATGTATTTCATCAAGTGGGGTCTAGGGAGGAGAGAATGTACGCAATGTATTAAGATATACTGGAGTTAAATTTTACTGGAGGAGATCCGAAACCCATCCCCAGGTAGGGATACTACACTTCCAAGTGTGAGGGAAACTTTAAAGAGTTCTTACTATTTATTTAACAATTATTAATTGTGATTCTATTTTTTCATTTAGTTAGTAGTAGTAGTATGTTCTTCTTTAAAACAAAAAATGGGACTCTTAATATAGAAGACCATTTAGCATAAACCGAAATCTCAAAAGATAAAATGTGTTGCATTTGTGGCATTACTAGTTCAGCGTTTTAAATCGACCTTGCTATATTAGGTAACTCAGTTTTTCCAAGTCTAAAGGTGTGCAAAACAGTAAAAGTAAAGAGTAAGAAAGTAAACATGCAGAGCCAATACAAGTAATTATCCTGAATACTTTCTAGGGGATGAAATCTTTTCAATAAACAGCTGAACAGTTCTATGGTTTTGAAAAACACATTTTTCAGTGTTTGAAAACATTAATTAAATCATAAATAAATGAGTTAATACCTAAAAATCTTCCTAAACTATTCATGTTTTGCGAGTCTAATACTTAAATAATATGGTGTTGCTGTTACACTCTTGAATTATAATATTTCCTATCTAATATCCTTGTAGAGTCAAATGGCATGCCGAGTGATTTCACTTTCTTTGTAGTATGTGGTTGCTAGAAACTAATCAAAAAAATACTATGCACGTATCATTTTATATTCAGTTTTTAAATTAATTATTCTTATTTGTTATTTTCTCGTTTTTTTTCTTCTTTCCTTATTCACTTTTTCCTTCTTTAAATCTCTACATTATCTATCTTCTATCTATATATATTATTAAAAAGAGGATAGTTTGCAATAGGATTGTGACAAGTGGCGTCATAGGAGTATGACAAGTGGCAGTTTTAGGACCAAAATTAGTTAATTAGTTAATAATTAGTTATTGTTTTTGAATTTAAAAATAATTAAATATCTATTTTCTAAAAGTAACATATACATCTATATATTGATTTAATTTAAATTAAAAGATAAAGAATTTAGGTTAGAACATAAATTATCCGGAATATATATTATTAAAAAGAGGATAGTTTGCAATAGGATTGTGACAAGTGGCGTCATAGGAGTATGACAAGTGGCAGTTTTAGGACCAAAATTAGTTAATTAGTTAATAATTAGTTATTGTTTTTTAATTTAAAAATAATTAAATATCTATTTTCTAAAAGTAACATATACATCTATATATTGATTTAATTTAAGTTAAAAGATAAAGAATTTAGGTTAGAACATAAATTATTTGGAATTGTTTTGAAAAATAAACACATTTTTTTATGAACTAGAATTACTTCCCTATTTTATCTTTACACTTACTTTTATTTTTATCTTTAAAAAAGAAAAAGAAAAACAACAAAGATAAGAAAACAAAATGATAATAAGACCCAAAAAAGAAGAAGAAGAAGAAGAATAAACTAAGTAAAAACTAATCCAAGTGCACGTCACTTGCCCCATTTACCCAACTACCTCACAAGCACACACATGCACGGTTAAAACTTCTAAAAATTTCAAAAAAAATGAAAACACGTTTTTTGGATCTTTTTTATTGCAAACTTTATTTTCAGAAAAATATAAGCAATAAACTAACACGTTCCTTACCTCAATTACCCCACTAACTCACAAACACATTTATACAGAGGCCAGAGGGGTGGGGGTGGGGGGTGGGGGGAATGTGCTCCTTATAAATTTGAATTTGATTTGAAAAATAACACATTTATTAAAGAATAAGAATTACACTATTTTATCTTTGCAATTTATTTTATTTCTATCTTTAAAAATAAAATAAAAAAGACACAAAAACAAATAAAAAGTTTATATATTATTATTAAATTGAGAGGAAAAAGCTCTCTCCTTAGTAAAAGTTTACAGATTTCTAATCAACTACGGTATTTCTTTTCCATTTTATCTCACGTCCCAATACATTCTAAATTAGTAAAAATATAAGATAATTTCAGGGGGGAAAACTACCGAGAATTACTACACTATTTTATCCTTGCAATTTTTTTTTAATTTTTTTTTCTTTAAAAAAGAAAAACAAAAAGACACAAAAATAGATAAAAAGATTATTTTTAAAAAAGACTAAACTGATTAAAACTAACCTATGCACGTTCCTTACCTCAATTTCCCCACTAACTCACAAACACATTTATTAGGGGGTGGGGGGGTGGGGGAGGGGGAAATGTGCCCCTTATTTGTAGCAACTAAACACAAGATTTTGTCTCATTTTTTTTACTTTATTTTTAAAAATTGTATCTATCCAAATCAATATCCTAATCAGCTTAAGTTTTTGAATTTTACATATAACTGTTCTTCACAGTTAAAATTTATCATTATAGTAATCGTCCGTCTTAACCGCACCATAACGTTTCCTTCTCTGCCTCTTCTTTTTTTTTTTGGCAGTGTAAATCTTTATTTCTTCCTTCTCTTTTTCCCAATTGCCCAAGTAAATCAGTTTTCCTTTGTTTCAGGTTTCTTCTCTCTTTCCTGTTTTGTCTACGCTTTTTTTTCTTTTAACATTTTTCTCTCTCGAATATGTATCTCATGGCAATTCTGTAATGGTAACAACACAGATTCTGCTACCCAAGGTGATGACGGTAGAACGTGGGTCTCCAAAACCCGATGTCGTAGGTTTATTATGAGATTGCCCCCTTCAGATTAAGCAAGATTCTCACTTAGAAGAGAATCAACAACCACTCAAAAAAAGGGGCTTGCTCTGGGATGATTTCATTTATCTCTTCATGTTTGATTTATCTCTTTCATGTTTGGTTCCTGTTTTATCTATCTTTATGTTTAGTATTCTTTTTTGCTACTTGAATTCTATTTCTCTTTCACTTTTGGGATTTGTTTGTTCTATTTTAAAGATGTCACAGGGGGAACAAACACAAACAGAGTCCTAATAAGAATAAAGGTGAGAACTATCTTCTTAATTCACAGAGTTTCGTCCTGTTGACTTTCAACTCTTTTTTTTTTAACTGTGTTACGTTGTTCGCGGTGTATGATGTTTGCTGCTTGTGATCAATTTTTTCATACTCTATAGGTAGACCTTATGCCGTTTTACTTTTTTTTTTTTCCGGAGAAACTGAAACTCACGGCCAAAGAGTTCTAATTGAAGTCATATTGCTGTCTTATCCTATCTATAGTAAAATATATACGTTTTGAGTTTCAAATAAACTGCAACATGAATAGATGCTGAATAATTTATCATTCTGTTATATCTATCCTAACATAATTGACTCTGATTCATTTAAGGTTGGGAGCATAATGCAGTTAAATATAAAAGCTTGCAGGTCCTTTTAAAGGTGGACATTTGCTATTTGTAAGTCCCCGTATATCTTTCTTTTGGATTTAAAAGCTCTTTTACCGATCATCTTCCTCAAAGTCAATCTTTCTTGAAAATTCACTAAGGCTCACGCAATGCCAAAACGCACGCAACATGTACGATGTTCTATATTTTGTCTCACAATCATTTAGTCACATTATATGCCGCTGCAATAAATATAAATACTTTATAGAATAAATCAAGATTGTAAGTTAAAGAAGAAAATAAAAACGGTAAGTTTTATTCCAAAAATCATTGGCATATGCGGTGACCATAGATTTCTTTGATGTTTGAGTATCTCTTTAGTATAAATTTTTTATTACACTTTATCAATAGAAATCGCACATTTGACAGAGTAATGTAATTATTGCAGAGAATTTTGTCGCCTTATTATTTCAACAATAATTTGGGGATGCATATTGAATGACCTCTACATTTAGTATGATTGATAAAATATGAAGATCAGTTTATACTTAACCAAGGTTTATAGGTGAGTGTTTCTTATTTCTTCATATTTGATTGAGTTGTATTAATAGTTTGGTTTAGCTTTTTGTATTTTCATGTGCTATTGGAAATTCTCTGATATTGGAACGCCTATTATCCAAACAATTCAAATATAGTGTACTATTATATCACTATATTGTGGTCTACGAATGTAAAAGTCTTCCATATTTTGGTGATTCTTTTAGCTGTTACTAAAAATTTCATCGATAAATTGTGCATGTCCCTTGCTTGATAATTTTTAGCAATTAATTGTTTGTTTGATATATTTCTAATTCTATAATGAGTTTGTAGAATTATGTCCAACAGAGTATCAGGAATTGAAGTGAAGACACAAGTAGCTCAGATTTTCAAAATAATATATGTGGGATGTATGTATTCAATATGAATTGAAAAGAATGAAAGAGTATTAATTTGAGCGGAAGAGCATGAGTGTGGGAAAAATAGCAAAGAAGATAGCCTACATATGTAATGTTCGAGCTTCACAACGTACTAGAACTTCTCCTCAAAATCAAAGATTCTAAGCATAAAGTATATCTTAGAGCTCTAGATATATGGTAATGTATTATGTAAGACTGAACTAAGATGTGTTAGCTTAGCTAATTTTTTTTAAAGATTCTATTGGTAATTATTAAAAAGTTGGTTACCAAAAAAACTGAATTTTGAAGATGAGCATATATAAAATTTTCTACTTATAGTCCACGAGACTACTGGTATTGACTATTATATTTTTATCTTTTTTATCTTTTTTTTTTCATATACATAAAGCTACAATAAAGCAATCGATGGAACTTATGAAATCTGATTTTGAATGAAAAATTCAGGTGGTGATCCATACTATTGGTGAATTTTCATAATTTGTTCATTTGTAATGCTCTAATGGTTATTTGACTAATGTTGGCTGAGTAGTATTTCAATAAACAAAAATAATGTTAACTTTTGTTTTTCTTTACACTTCTTTAATCTAATAAGTATTATCTAATTTAGGGTGCAAACCAATTTTTTTCCAGTAATACATAGAACAGTCGTAGACTGTTTTGCAGATACGACAAGCATCACGCGTTATATGCTTAGAATGTTAGAATACAAAATTGAACAGTCCTTTTAGATAAAGATTGTTTCTCTATCGATCTTTAATGGGAAAAACGGAATTCGAGGAAGGGATTTCTTAAGTGATCAAAAAATTCTCCGTTCTCTATGAATTTTCATGATAGGTTAATTATGTTTAGTTTTTGATCTTATATATTGTTTGGTGGTTATTTCATTTGTTAGAAGGATTCCTGAATATTCTAACTGTACGATCTAGAGTATGAAAGAAGTGAGACAATCCTAGATGTCTTGGTGGTCAAATGTTTATATGTGTGGGTGCCACACACATACAAAAGTGATCTCACCGGACATGATTTCATAGACTCCCTAAGACACTTGAACCTAGGCTCTGATACCAAGCTTTCTCACGGCTCGAACCATGGCCTGGGCGTAACACGACACTCGGTGCCTGACTGCATGTGACTGAGCGAACCACATGTCACGACCCGGCTAGGGGCCGCGACGGGTACCCGTGCTAACCACCGAGCACCACTCGTTTTACTACTCCTTAGCCTCTTTATCAATCGATTATCCACTTCATAGTTAATTTATAAGAAAACCATTTTCATTTGGAAACAAAAGCATTGTATATACTTGAGCCCTATAGGCTAGCAGAATAATACATATACGTTCATACATACAAAATGACCCTTCCATGAGACCATACAACCCACATCGAGTATCTACGAGGCTCTATGAACTGACACATATACAACTGTACACAAAAGATTGTCATAGGCACCGTTGGAGCAATGGAGGGCTTTTAATCGGCTGGAAACTCTAGGAATCTGGAGCAACGTCTCCTCCCTGCCTACCTGTGGGCATGAACACAACGTCCAAAGAAAAGGACATCAGTACGAACATTGTACTGAGTATGAGAGGCATAAACAATGAAGAAAGACAGTGATAATATAATGTGAACATCAATATGAAACATCTGAATCTGAATGGCAATCATAAAAGAAGTATTGCATGTTGTCTTACTCATACTCATCATAATCTAATATATGCATAATATGCAAGCTGCCCGTCCATATCGGAACGGTGTGATAATCAATAACATTAGCCCGCGTCCAGGCCTCCCGCATCCGGGGTACCATCTCACGCCGCCCACTAGTGGTGTCTGCCCATGCCCGAAGGTCATGGTGTCTCCGTATAGCTGCCCGCCTCGGCGGGGACTGCCCGGCCAACTAGGCACGGTGTAAAATGCTCATGACATGTTCAATGCAAAATACTCATAATAATATGCTCATCATAAATTACTTATCTTATCCTAATGCGTATATAAGACTCATGATAAACTTTATCATATCGGGGTGACGTAAGGTCGTAATCCCCCGGTTACGTTATGGAGCCATTATGGACATTCTGCCTCACCTTGAAAGGACTAGTACATAAGGTGAGTGTAGGCAAGGAATAACATCCTCACATCGAATAGCTTAACTCACATAGACATTCATAGGCATAAGCGTCTAACTTCTTAGAAGGTGAGAGCTCATGAAAGGAATAGGAATTCAAGCAAAGAGATTCATGCCATTAGAAGGAAGGACTAGCCTCACATACCTTTGTCGTTTAGCTAAGCTATCGGTCTCTCGTTCACCTCCGATGTTACGTCGTCACCTTCATTAAAGAATGCGAGGTACATTAGCTAAATAACTATGAGAACGCGTCGTTATTTCTAGGAAAAATTGGGCAGCACTTCCTTTGTTTATACTACTTTTCCCATGTTCTATATCAACTCCCAACATTCCCAATGCTACTCACAATATCACAATCAACAAGAATCATCTATGTGCATTTAGCAAAATCCACCATTTCTCTCCAATTTCATCACATTTATGGTTATAGGTTCGATATCGTATTTTCCCACGTATCACATTTATCTCAGGGTTTACAAGTCATTTATAACCTATTCATACTCACAACACCCTATAATCCATGATTCAATTCAACTACTAACCAAACATGACACTATTCACTCTTGAATGACCCATTTGCTATGCTTCTCTACAAGTCGAGTACCTTAACCTTCCAATATCTTTAAACAACATGTAATAGTCATGAAACTTACCTTGGATGATGGTTGGACAAGCCTTGAGTGGAGTTTTCCCTTCTAGCACCAAAACCCTACTTTCCCTCTTTGGATTTCCTTGAGGAAGATGAACCTTACTTGGGTTTCATACACTTTGATTCATGGATTTGATGTTGTTAATCTTGGTTTCCCTTGATTTTTCTTGTGGATGAATGTTTGGAGAGGGTTCCATAGGTTTTAGGACTAAAATGGTGAAAAAAAATGAGTAGAAACGAAATTGGGTCTATATATAATTGTCTAGAAGATTCTGGACTGGCACAACATGCGACACTATGTGCGAGTCGCATGTCGAACATGCGAGTCGCATGTTGTGTCGCAGGTCATGCCAGTTGATCAACTCTCACTGGCACAACATGCGACACTATGTGCGAGTCGCATGTCGAACATGCGAGTCGCATGTTGTCGTCGCAGGTCATGCCAGAACGTGATGAACTATCTGCCGTAAAGTGGCCATAACTTTTGATCCCGATGTGTTGTACGGGCCCACCACCTATGGTTGGAAAGATATTTCAATTAGCTACAAATTTTATACTGTGTCAGTTTTCCCAAATTCCGACTTAAAAATGGAGTTTTGGTCCCTACAAACCAGATCCTCTGAAAGTGTTTCCTTAACTCGCCCTTTTTGGATGGCTTGTGCCTATATTTGGCTTGTGGGTACTTCTTGAAACTCACTTGGATCCTAATTACCAACATAAGGGGCATTATAATTCTTCTCCTAAATATCTTTAAGACATCGCTAGTTCGATACTCGAAATTGTCCTTCGCCAGTCGATCCACTGTGCGCGAACGAAAATTTTCCGGGGTGTAACACTCTCCCCCCCTTGGGAACATTCGTCCTCGAATGTTAAACGCTCGGGAATTCTACGAAAATTTCGCCAGAGTTTCCCCTATACTATGGCACTACTAACCTGTCACAACAACCTATAATATCATCGCCTCACAGGGCTACATCACAATAGCAACATACTTGTGGCCACACACGACCAAAATCATAAAAATTAGTGCATACATACCTTATCTCGTTGGCGTTTCGTCTTGGATTTCTCCTGGGGGTTGGAATAAGTGAGGATACTTTGACTTCATGCTCTCTTCCGCTTCCCAAGTCATTTCTTCCCAGTTGTTGTTCCGCCACAGGACCTTAACGGAAGCTACCTCTTTGTTTCGAAGCTTTCGCACTTGTCTATCTAAGATGGAAATAGGAACTTTTTCATAAGTTAACTTTTCCGCTATTTGCACATCATCTAGCGAGACAATCTTTGTGGGATCTCCAACACACTTGTGGAGCATTGAAACATGAAAGACTGGATGGATGGATTCAAGCTCTGAAGGCAAATCTAGTTCATAGGCTACCTGTCCCACCTTGCGGATGATTTTGTAGGGTCCGATATACCTCGGACTTAGCTTCCCTTTCTTGCCAAATCTCATCACCCCCTTCATTGGCGACACTTTCAAGAACACCCAATCATGAATCTGAAACTCCAAATCTCGTCGGCGGTTGTCCGCATAGGACTTTTGGCGACTTTGGGCTGTCAACAACCGATCTCGAATCACCTTGACCTTTTCTATTGCTTGCTGGACCAATTCAAGGCCCACTAATTGTGCTTCTCCTACTTCGAACCATCCGATTGGAGATCTACATTTCCTTCCATATAATGCTTCGTATGGAGCCATTTGTATACTAGAATGATAGCTGTTGTTATATGAAAATTCAATGAGGGGTAAATGATCATCCCAGCTTCCACCAAAATCTAACACACACGCCCGAAGCATATCTTCTAAGGTTTGAATGGTACGCTCGGCTTGCCCATCGGTCTGTGGATGAAATGCTGTGCTAAATTTCACTTGCGTGCCCAAACCTTCTTGAAAAGACTTCCAAAACTTAGCTGTAAACTGTGCTCCCCTGTCTGTGATAATAGACAATGGTATGCCAAGGAGCCGCACGATTTCCTTGAGATATAGCCTTGCATAGTCTTCTGCTGCGTACGTTGTTTTGACTGGAAGGAAATGGGCTGCTTTCGTCAATCTATCCACGATCACCCCTATCGAATCATACTTACCCCGAGAGCGAGGTAATCCCACAATGAAATCCATGTTGATCACTTCCCATTTCCAAGTAGGTATTTCTATAGCCTGCAATAAGCCTCCTGGCTTCTGATGCTCAACTTTCACTTGTTGGCAATTTGGGCATTGAGCTACGAATTCCGCTATATCTCTTTTCATACGATCCCACCAATACATTATCTTTAGATCATGATACATTTTGGTCGCACCTGGGTGGATAGAATACCGAGTACAATGTGTTTCTGCTAAGATTCGTCGGCGCAGGTCCGCCACATTTGGCACGTATAATCTCCCTCGGTATCTGAGAACCCCATCACTAGAAACTTCAAACGAAGAATTTTCTTTTCCATAAGATACGTCTCTATAATGAACTAACTGAGGATCTTCGCGTTGCCGTTCTTTCACTTCCATAACCAAGGACGAAACTGTAGAATCTTTGATACTAGTACCTGCCTCACCCCCATCAAGCACACGCACTCCAAGATTAGCCAACCGATGTATTTCTTGAACCATTTCTCTGCTTTCCGGAGGGACTTCGCATAGACTGCCCATCGATCGGCGGCTAAGTGCATCGGCTACTACATTGGCCTTCCCGGGGTGGTACAAAATGTCAACATCATAATATTTTAATAGTTCTAACCACCGCCTCTATCGCAGATTCAATTCCTTTTGCTTGAAAATATACTGGAGGCTTTTGTGATCTGTATAGATATCCACGTGCACACCATACAAGTAATGTCTCCACATCTTTAAGGCATGAATGACTGCAGCCAATTCGAGATCATGTGTGGGGTAATTCTTTTCATGCTTCCGCAATTGTCTCGATGCGTATGCAATAACCTTATCATGCTGCATCAATACACATCCTAACCCGACACCCGAAGCATCGCAATACACCACGTAACCATCTGATCCTTCTGGAAGTGTTAAAACTGGAGCTGAGGTTAACCTGTCTTTCAACTCTTGGAAACTACGCTCACAAGCGTCGTTCCACTGGAATTTAGCCGCCTTCTGGGTTAGTTTAGTGAATGGGGCTGAGATAGATGAAAAGCCCTCTACAAATCTCCTATAATATCCAGCCAAACCCAGGAAACTACGAACTTCTGTGGGCGTCGTAGGCCTTGGCCAAGTTTTCACCGCTTCAATCTTTTGAGTATCAACTCGAATACCATCATCGGAAATAACATGGCCTAGAAATGTCACCGAATTTAGCCAAAACTCGCACTTTGAAAATTTCGCATATAATTCCCGGGCTCGAAGAATGCCTAGAACAATCCTCAAATGATCTGCATGTTCCGATTCCGTGCGAGAATACACTAGAATATCATCGATAAATACGATCACAAACAGATCCAAGAGAGGCCTGAATATGTTGTTCATCAAATTCATAAATACAGCCGGAGCATTAGTCAATCCGAATGACATCACTCGAAATTCATAGTGGCCATATCTCGTTCTGAAAGCCGTTTTAGGAATATCCGCCTCTCTAACTCTCACCTGATGGTAGCCCGACCTCAGATCTATCTTAGAAAACCACTTGGCACCCTGCAATTGATCGAACAAATCATCAATCCTTGGGAGAGGATATCTGTTCTTTATCGTCACCTTGTTCAATTGCCTATAGTCAATACACATTCGTAGCGAGCCGTCTTTCTTTCTCACAAACAAGACCGGTGCTCCCCACGGTGATGAACTAGGTCTAATGAATCCCTTCTCGAGCAAGTCCTTCAACTGTACCTTTAGTTCTTTCAATTCTGCCGGAGCCATCCGATAAGGAGGAATAGAAATAGGTTTTGTGTCTGGCAACACATCAATAGCGAACTCAATTTCTCTTTCTGGTGGAAGACCTGGAAGTTCATCCGGAAATACATCTGGGAATTCATTCACCACCGGAACTGACTGAAAAGTTGGCGGCTCTGCCGCAGTGTCATGAACCCGAACTAAATGATAAATATAGCCCTTTGCTATCATTTTCCTCGCCTTGAGGTAGGAAATAAACCTACCCTTCGGCGATGCTGCATTACCCTTCCATTTAAGCACGGGCTCTCCCGGAAATTGGAATCGAACTATTTTTGTCCGGCAATCAACATTTGCATAACACGATGCCAACCAATCCATACCCATGATTATATCGAAGTCAACCATCTCTAGCTCAATCAAATCAGCTTGGGTCTGACGATCACATATCACAATAATACAATTTCTGTATACCCGTCTTGCTATCACGGGTTCACCAATCGGAGTGAGTACCTTAAAGGGTTTAATGGACTCGGGTTTCACCCCAACACAGCCGGCAACATATGGAGTAATATAAGAAAATGTAGATCCTGGATCTATCAACACATACACCTTACGGGAGAATATAGACAATATACCTGTGACAACATCTGGGGAAGACTCAAGATCCTGTCGCCCCGCTAGAGCATATACACGAGGCTGAGCAGCACCTGAAGTGGATACTCCCCCTCTACCCCTGCCTCTACCTGCTGTCATATGGGGAGTCGGTGTTCTCTGGCGTGCTGATGAAGAACCCGCTGCTGAACCTGTGGGCTGAGTCCCAGCCCCATCTCTCGCTGAGGGGCAGTCCCTCATCATGTGACCGACTTGCCCGCAGGTATAGCAAGCATCCGACCCTAGGCGACACTGTCCCGAATGCAACCTACCGCACTGATTACACCGCGGTACTGGGGGCCTCTGCTGACCCTGATCTCTCCTGGACTGAGAATCTGAGGCTCTCGAACTCTGTCCATGTCCCGGCTGAAAAGAACGATCGAACCTCCTATCTGAGAATCTGGGGGGTGCACTAGTCGCGGACTGACCTGAGTGCCTGGGATGTGTCTGTCTCGGTCCCCCTCTATACTCACTGCTCTCTCCCATAGATCTAGCCCTCTTACCCTGTCTTCTGTCACCATCACGATCACCTCCTTGCTGTCGTTGTCGGTCCTCGAGATTCTGGGCATGGACCTGTATCCGGGAAATATCCATCCCGTCTTGCAAGGAGACCGTCAGACAATCTCTGTACAATTGTGGCCCTAGGCCACTCACAAACCTATAAACCCGGTCTCCCATGTCTGCCACCATAGCTGGAGCATATCTTGCCAATGAATTGAACTGCATACTATACTCTCGAGCACTCATGCCTCTTTGTTTTAAATTCAGGAACCTGTCTGCTCTAGCTCGGCGGACCTCGGGTGGCAAATAATGGCGAGTAAAAGCATCTACAAACTCTTGCCAAACCGGAGGAGGAGCATTCTCCCCTCTTGATAATACCCAATTGTTGTACCATAATACCGCCAAGTCCCGGAGTCTATAGGATGCCAACTCCACGGATTCAGTCTCGGAGGCATGAACAACCCTCAATGGCCTCAATATATCATCGATAAAACTTTGTGGGTCTTCCTCTGGCTTTGACCCGAAGAATTCCGGAGGATTTAGACTCATAAAATCACGGGCCTTTGTACTTGCTACCCGATCACTTGAACCCACATTTTGTCGTTGTGCTTGTGCAGCCACCAACTGGGTCAATAACTGAATAGCCTCGGTCATTTGTTAGCCTGAAGCGACCGGCGGAGGAATTGGAGCTGGGGCTCCTGCTTGCCCTTCCACATTGGGCAAGGTAGAAGAAGAAGTGGGAGTGGCATGCGAGGAAGTGGCATCCTGAGCCTCGCTCTGTCCCCACT
Source organism: Lycium barbarum (assembly GCF_019175385.1). NCBI lineage: Eukaryota > Viridiplantae > Streptophyta > Magnoliopsida > Solanales > Solanaceae > Lycium > Lycium barbarum. The sequence goes on along the minus strand of NC_083344.1, from coordinate 15,077,314 downwards.
CAACTGGAGGTTCTCGGCTGGTGCCTTCACCGACGGTATTTAATATCACGCGGATTTGTTTCTTCTTTGGCGGCATCACTGAAATCATAACGCACAATTAGAATAAAGGAAATCTTACATCACAGTTCTATCGCACGATCTTGTAGAAGAAAGATGGTCATTTTTCCTAAATGCCCTGTAGCCTCTTGTTTATCGATGTGGCACGCAACACACCATAAACAAGACTCTACTAGACACGGCTCGTAGACACCTCCTAAGACCGAACTGCTTTGATACCACTTTTGTCACGACCCGGCTAGGGGCCGCGACGGGTACCCGTGCTAACCACCGAGCACCACTCGTTTTACTACTCCTTAGCCTCTTTATCAATCGATTATCCACTTCATAGTTAATTTATAAGAAAACCATTTTCATTTGGAACCAAAAGCATTGTATATACTTGAGCCCTATAGGCTAGTAGAATAATACATATACGTTCATACATACAAAATGACCCTTCCATGAGACCATACAACCCACATCGAGTATCTACGAGCCTCTATGAACTGACACATATACAACTGTACACAAAAGATTGTCATAGGCACCTCCGGAGCAATGGAGGGCTTTTAATCGGCTGGCAACTCTAGGAATCTGGAGCAACGTCTCCTCCCTGCCTACCTGTGGGCATGAACACAGCGTCCAAAGAAAAGGACGTCAGTACGAACATTGTACTGAGTATGAGAGGCATAAACAATGAAGAAAGACAGTGATAATATAATGTGAACATCAATATGAAACATCTGAATCTGAATGGCAATCATAAAAGAAGTATTGCATGTTGTCTTACTCATACTCATCATAATCTCATATATGCATAATATGCAAGCTGCCCGTCCATATCGGAACGGTGTGATAATCAATAACATTAGCCCGCGTCCAGGCCTCCCGCGTCCGGGGTACCATCTCATGCCGCCCACTAGTGGTGTCTACCCATGCCCGAAGGTCATGGTGTCTCCGTATAGCTGCCCGCCTCGGCGGGGACTGCCCGACCAACTAGGCACGGTGTAAAATGCTCATGACATGTTCAATGCAAAATACTCATAATAATATGCTCATCATAAATTACTTATCTTATCCTAATGCGTATATAAGACTCATGATAAACTTTATCATATCGGGGTGACGTAAGGTCGTGATCCCCCGGTTACGTTATGGAGCCATTATGGACATTCTGCCTCACCTTGAAAGGACTAGTACATAAGGTGAGTGTAGGCAAGGAATAACATCCTCACATCGAATAGCTTAACTCACATAGACATTCATAGTCATAAGCGTCTAACTTCTTAGAAGGTGAGAACTCATGAAAGGAATAGGAATTCAAGCTAAGAGATTCATGCCATTAGAAGGAAGGACTAGCCTCACATACCTTTGTCGTTTAGCTAAGCTATCGGTCTCTCGTTCACCTCCGATGTTACGTCGTCACCTTCATTAAAGAATGCGAGGTACATTAGCTAAATAACTATGAGAACGCGTCGTTATTTCTAAGAAAAATTGGGCAGCACTTCCTTTGTTTATACTACTTTTCCCATGTTCTATATCAACTCCCAACATTCCCAATGCTACTCACAATATCACAATCAACAAGAATCATCTATGTGCATTTAGCAAAATCCACCATTTCTCTCTAATTTCATCACATTTATGGTTATAGGTTCGATATCGTATTTTCCCACGTATCACATTTATCTCAGGGTTTACAAGTCATTTATAACCTATTCATACTCACAACACCCTATAATCCATGATTCAATTCAACTACTAACCAAACATGACACTATTCACTCTTGAATGACCCATTTGCTATGCTTCTCTACAAGTCGAGTACCTTAACCTTCCAATATCTTTAAACAACATGTAATAGTCATGAAACTTACCTTGGATGATGGTTGGACAAGCCTTGAGTGGAGTTTTCCCTTCTAGCACCAAAACCCTACTTTCCCTCTTTAGATTTCCTTGAGGAAGATGAACCTTACTTGGGTTTCATACACTTTGATTCATGGATTTGATGTTGTTAATCTTGGTTTCCCTTGATTTTTCTTCTGGATGAAAGTTTGGAGAGGATTCCAGAGGTTTTAGGACTAAAATGGTGAAAAAAAATGAGTAGAAACGAAATTGGGTCTATATATAATTGTCCAGAAGATTCTGGACTGGCACAACATGCGACACTATGTGCGAGTCGCATATCGAACATGCGAGTCGCATGTTGTGTCGCAGGTCATTCCAGTTGATCAACTCTCACTGGCACAACATGCGACACTATGTGCGAGTCGCATGTTGTCGTCGCAGGTCATGCCAGAACGTGATGAACTATCTGCCGTAAAGTGTCCATAAATTTTGATCCCGATGTGCCGTAAGGGCCCACCACCTATGGTTGGAAATATATTTCAATTATCTACAACTTTTATACTCTGGTGTTTTTCCCAAATTCCGACTGAAAAATGGAGTTTTGGTCCCTACAAACCATATCCTCCGAAAGTGTTTCCTTAACTCGCCCTTTTTGGATGGCTTGTGCCTATATTTGGCTTGTGGGTACTTCTTGAAACTCACTTGGATCCTAATTACCAACATAAGGGGCATTATAATTCTTCTCCTAAATATCTTTAAGACATCGCTAGTTCGATACTCGAAATTGTCCTTCGCCAGTCGATCCACTGTGCGCGAACGAAAATTTTCCGGGGTGTAACACCACATAACCGTCTAAATCAACATAGGGCATGAACTGAATACGGAATATAACTTTAAAACATGGATAGTTCGAATCACATGAGTTATCATAATACTAATGAAAATATTGTTTAAACATGATGCGGAAATAATCTGAAAATAGAATAAATGCTAAGCCAATACTGGCTATCCAACTCTGAACATCTGACATAACATAACTGACTAGTCTATGAAGCCTCTGACATGAGTCTGACTGCTAAACTGTTTACCGGGACAAGGCCCCCAACATACCTTAACTGCAAAACTAACATGAAATATAAATACTGACTAAACCCCGAATGAGATGGGGCTCACCAAAAAGTTGATACGAGCAATGTCCTAATGAGCCGATCCACCGTCCTGTAAATTTGCATCGTGAAATGCAGGCCCCGGGCAAATAAAGGAGACGTCAGTACACTTGAATTGCACTGGTATGTAAAGCAACTGAATGAAGTAAAGCATGGCATATGAAATAATAGAACTGAAACTGAAACTGTCAACTGAACATGAACATGAATATCATCTGACATGAATATGTATGTATAACATGAGTAAAGTATTCTAAGTTTGTAAATATATCTGTGGGAGATCATTAGTATAACCGACATGTAACCATCACGTAGAAAGTGGCGTCTTATCTCTGTCCGACTAGCTAAGCCATCCTGTACCTTGCCGGGGTACAAGACATGAACATGAATGGATCCAATAACCACAATGGGTAAACATGAAGGTATCGTCCTAACTGGGCGGAGCGATCCTTATCCTATGCTGGCATACATAGTTTGAGGCTATCTGAGCCTTCTCGGTGATCTGTGCAGCTCCCAAAACATGAACATAGATGTAGTTGGCTTAGTAGCGCATGAATTATATAACTTGCTTGTAAACATGATTCTTGCTTGTATCACAACATGAAGATAATATATAATATAATTGTACGAAAACATGGAAACATGTAGGATTTTCATGAAAAAAAGCATAATAGTTCATATCTTGCATGTAAGAACCCATGGAATGCAAAGTATGGGTTTTCATGGATTACTGACAGATTCTTAATAACCAAAAGGGAATATTAAGAACACAATAACGAAGTAATCATACAAACATGGTATATCATGGTACATGAACTTAGTTTTATCATGAACATGGTTAAAACCCTAGTTTTGGTGAATTCTTGTATAATCATGGAGGAACGTGGCGTGGGGAAGAACAAAGATGTTTCCACACGTAGATAGAAATCCTACATACCTATAAACGCTCCAAAACTTGTGATAGAATTCCAAAAGCTTAGACCCTAAGCCTTGAGGCGGGTTTTCTTGAAAACCCTAGGTTAGGAATAATGAATCTTATAATTTAGCAATCATAGATACATGGTAGAATTCACTTGGAATGATTGGAATAGGCTTGCCTTGGTGTATTTTCGTGGTGGGAGGAGAGAACCTTCGTGCTAGGGCTTGAGAGTATGAAAAATAGAATAGAAGACTGAAGTCCCGCATTTACACTTAACTGAGTCGGGGAATTATGCGGTCCATTTATACAGTCCATATTTTGATGTACGATCCGTATAAACTGAACGTATTTAACATGATTGAAAATTCCAGAAACTGTAATTTCCCAAACAATAATTACGGAGTGAGAATACGGTCGGTATTTCATTATACGGCCACCAAGTACGGTCTGTATTTAAGAATTTAATAAATTGGCAAATTCTAGTGACTTAAGATTTTTCATGCTTCAATACGGACCAAAGTACGGTCTGTATAAATTTTCACGGAGGAAAGTACGGCTCATATTCAATTATACGGTCCATGTAATTGATCGTAAAAAGTGATGTTTCACTGAACTGAAACGAATTTAATTCCAACACTTCTCGTCTGGTCTTCTAAGTCCCAAATCATGAACGTGACTTAGTTTAAAGGTACGAGGTGTTACACAATCCATTTAAAGTTGATGTTAAGACTTGGCCAGCAGTCTTATCAATTAAAAGAATATGCATAGGTGTAAGCATAAGGAATAATGGTCATACATTCATAGCAACTTGATAGCAACACTTTAACTATGTAATGAACAACTAACAAAGGTGTAAGCAGGGTGAGTTTCAAGCCTGTCAACATTTCACAAATGGCTAATTTCCTGCTCCTCCCCTTTTTAGGACTCCAAGTGCTTATGGATATAACATAAATGAAGCTCCTATGTCTAGGTTACTAATTTAATTTTGGTCACCCATTTCCACAGTTGCAGAATATCTAGGACGATACAGTACCCCGTGTAGATGATTCAATACTTGCTTGAGCCACTCCCAACAACTAAACATCTAAATTAATTTAGTACAAGAGCATATGTGCTTAACAATTATGCAGTATACATAGCTACATAGTCTCGTGGAATCCTCCGTATTTGAATATTATAGTCACCATACTCGGAAAATGTATAAACTGTTTGTATTTTCGAATACAACACAAGCATATCCTAGTTCATCATTTCCAATGAGCTCGAGCTATAGTCCCAAGCTTAGATCTTTTGCATTTCAAGAATCACAGCACAGTGAGTTTTTTAAGTACCTTGAACAAGAAATAAACACCAATCAACAAAAGCGATTGAAATTGAGAAAAGGAGCATGTGTTATTGTGACCAGTTGATTTCTGGACACATACCATTTCCAATAGCAACAGGAAGCCATATTATTTCTCATTTCTCTGTGATAGAGTTACAGCAGAATGCTTGCAAGGTTATGTGTTAAGAAGAATAGATATCACTAAAGTAACTTCAAGAATAATTATTATCTAGAGGTGTTTATATTAGGTTAGAAGAGTTTTGAAAATTTAAAAAATATGCTAATCATATTGCAAATCTGCAAACAGTTTCAAATAAGAAAAAAAAAAGTCCTCTTATAAACCCTTACTTTGGTGGGGAAAGCAGCTTCAGACATTTCTTTTTTATATTTCTCACTTGCTGTAATTAATTTTACTTTCATATTCAATTCTTCAGATCAACCAAAGGGAGGTTGAAAAGACACCCGTCCAATATAAGCTCAGCAATAGTTAAACACATGTAGTTCAATATGATAACTTTTGACCTTTAAGTGCTACATTATACTGTTGACTTTTTCTATAACTAAATTTCATTTAGACGGGATTTAAGCATTTTACCTATACTATATTGCAAGAAAAGTTTTTTGAGCAATCATCTTATTTGCTTTGAGTCACAAAATTCTATCTAGGTTTCACTCATCATCGATGCTGGTGTGGATGAGCGAATATTTTTTTGTGTTCATATCTAGAGATGTGACTCACATTTAAAGTTACGATACGTGCAACAGGCAACCATCAGAGCCTATATTCTGCCTTCTCATAGTTACAATTGCATAAAAAATGATATATATATATATATATGTGTGTCTTTGTTCATGTTGCGGTGGCAGAGGCAGGAAAAAGTTCTTGGCCTAGTTATGCAAATCAACACCGAAATTCACAGGTGAAAGTTAAGGTAAAAGGAAAAATCACATAATGAAGATACCACCAATTTCTCAATCATAATAAGATTATAACGAGGCCATCAAAATACTAATATTTCATAATGCAATACAAAAGGTTCACAAACAACACGGCGCAAGAAAAAAAAAAGAAACATGGGAGAAAACTTACCAGATTTAGCAATTGAAAAAAATTGCAGTCGCAGCAGCTGTTGTAGCAGCAGAATAAGAAATAGAAAAAAAAAAAAAAAGGCTGAATCAAAAGCAACAGTAGAAGCATAAGCAAAACCCAAAGAAGAAGAAGAAATAACCATACCAGTAGCTTGAAAAAGAGAAATCAGTCGCAAACCTTCACTAAGCTCCCTGAAAAAAGAAATGTAAGAATCAAGATGTTAGATAATGCCCATGAGAGTAGGAAAGACATGAAGACCTAGGTAACCAACGACAAGAAGAGACTACTACTAATTTTTCAGTTGTATTTCACACTTTACAAAATTTAAATCAAGATTGACGTGAAGAAAAATAATTAATTGCAACCCAAAAAGACAACACTACAAAGTAATCAAAGGGGAAAGATCAACATTCTTTTCCATTTTCTTTCAAAGCAATGGTACAAAGAAGAAAATGGAAAAACAAAATGTTCTAATGTTTCCATATTTGTATATATTTAAAAGAAGCTGAGAAGTCCCATCTTCAATCATCAACCACCATCCAATCCCAATCAGTATCATCAAAGTCATCATCTTCTTCTGATGTTTCCATATATTCTGAATGTTGTGCCTGAGATGGCATATCAATGACATTACTGGGTACATCTTCTTTTGACCATATGAGGTCAACATTAGGTAATCTGTTGGATGAACCAATATCATCACTGGGCTCCCTCCAAAATATGTCTCCAATATTAGGTCAATTCTCTTCCTCCAAATCATACATATCAATAGGAACTTTGTTCCTTGCATAATAAACATCTTTCTCAATGGGATCCTCCACATAAAAAACTTGATGCACTTGAGATGCTAGTACAAAGGGATCTTCAATACTACATAATTTGTTAAAGTATACCTGAATTAACCCATATTCATCTATTTCATTACGAAACCAATCACATTCAAACAATACAACACTAAAGCGACCCCAATAATCAATCTCAATGATATCCTTAATAGCTCCACAATACACAACGCCTCCATCGATGGGATTTTGGTCTCTCGCACTAGCAAAACTATCAGTGGTTGCTGACAAAGTAACTCCATAATTTTGCTTATGCATCAGGCATCTCGTTTCATTGTATGAAATCGGTATCCATTGATGAATTATGCAGTATATCTTTCTGCCGTCGTATAAGTCCCTCTATCTAGTTTTGTAAATGATTAGGCACTTCCATGGTTTTAACTTTCTCTTTAAACCAATTGCCGAATTCCTAACTATGACTTTGAGCTCTTACCCATGCATTTGATCTCCTATGATTATCAATTAAGCTCTTATGTTCCTTGCAAGCACGCATATTTCAAATTAAACTTTATGACAAAGTTTAGAAGATCAATCATATAAATAAATAATGAAGTTTATAATACAAGTGACAGATCTTACTTGATAAAGGTCTCCACTTGTTCATATCCAGTATTGAATAGAACATATCGATGTGTTTCAGAACATAACTGTAAATTCATTTCAAGATTCTTGACTTTCCTTTTTTTCTTACTTCCAATTGGATGGCCAGTATTAGGGAATATAGGCGACAAATCTCTCTCTATTTCAATTCCCTCATCAGCCTCTGATTAGTACTGACTAAATCTTGTTTTCACCCCATCATGTAGGTATCTCGAACAAAAGTTCAAGCATTCTTCAGCCAGAAACCCCTGTGCTATTGATCCTTCTAGCTTAGATCGATTACGAACAAACTTCTTGAACTTACATAGGTTTATTTCAGTGGCATACATCCAATGAAGATGCATCGGACCCCCAAGCTTAATTTCATTTACTAAATGGATGGGCAAATGTACCATTATATCAAAAAAGCTTAGAGGAAAAATCTTTTCAAGGTCACATTCAACTTCATTGATCTCAGACTGTATTTCATCGAGATCTCTTTGCCTTATAACCTTGCTAAATATGGCTCTAAAGAAGTTCCCCAACCTAATCAAGACCATAGAAATATTCTTGGGCAACACTTTTCTAACAACAACCTGGAGCAAGTAATGCATTATAAAATGAGCATCATGGCTCTTGTATTCTGCTATTTTCATCTCATCCACTTCCACACATCGTGATATATTTGAGACAAAACCTTTTGGTAATTTGGCATTTTATAAAATAGTTGAAAACAACTTCTTCTCTTCTGGTTTGATGGAGAGACAAGCTTTAGCAAAATAAACTTTTCCATTATTATCTTTTAATGGTTGAAACTCCTTTCATATCCCCATTTCTTGCAAGTCATAGAGAGAATTTGCATGGTCCTTTGACTTTCCAGCTACATCCAACAATGTCCCAAGCAAACTATCACAAACATTTTTCTCTATGTGCATCACATCAAGATTGTGCCTCATTTTGTTATGTGCCCAATATGGCAATTCAAAAAAGATGGATCTTTTCTTCCACGGACCCTCACTACCCCGACGTCGTTTCTTTTGGCCCTTTCCAAACACATTATTGAATTCACATATCTCTTCCAACACTTCTGTGCCCGACAAAGGAGTAGGTGCAGATCTATGTTCCTCTTTACCATCAAATGATTTCTTATCTCTTCGGAATGGATGATTAGGAGGCAAAAATGACCGATGACCCAAGTAACACATCTTATGACTATGTACGAGATATTGAGATCATGTGTCATGATTACAAGTTGGGCATGCCTTTCTTCCCTTGGTGCTCCATCTAGAAAGCATAGCTATGGCTGAAAAATCACTAACGGTCCATAATAAGGTTGCACGTAATCGAAATGGTTAGAATCAGCATCATATGTTTCCACTGTAGCGGGTCATATTTTTTTCGATTCGTATTTGCACTTGCCTCATTTAAAAAGGAAAGTATTCCGGGGAAGTACGGTTGTCAATCATACTGGGAAAAAGGAAAAAATATAATTCTACGTGGAGGGTGCTCTAAATGGACATTATTTTAGAGTCGCCACCTAACTTATAGTTAAGTTAGGAAAACCAGTTCGGAAGGGTTCTTTTAAAACGGTTAAATTTTAAAAGAAACCAATCTATACCAAAGTATGGGTAAAGGTTCTGGTGATCCCCCGGGGAAGGTGTTAGGCACACTGATATTAAGGATCCGTAAAATACGGTTGACCTATGGGTTCTAATAGTATGCCTTGTAGATATAAATTATTTTTGATAAAAACTGCTTTTGTTTTATATTTCCGCAAATAAATGTTAGTCATTTATCCAAAAACTACTCATTTTTAAGAAATAAAAATGGTAAAGTTTTGCGCAAAATTGGGCGTTTTGGGTTTCGGACTAGAACACCTAGTTTAAAACCCGAAGGCGTTAACCTAAGTAGAACACTACGTAAGCCTACCCGAGTTTAGGAAAAGGTTTTTAGTTTAAGTTTTATAAAATCATTTTTTGGCATACTATTATTATCCATATTTTAACCATATTTTATATTTTTAGATTTTTAGTCTTTTTAGTTCACATTAGTCCAAAAATATTTTAAGTCCATTTTATCCAAATTGTCCATAGTTACGGTCCCAATTTGTCTCAATGTCCATAAATTTGCCAAGTTCTTTTTGTCCAAAAAATTATATTTTTAAGTTTTAGAAAATGTCCATTTTTTGGCCACATGTCTGTTTCTGTCTTCAAAAATCAATTTTAAACGCCAATTATTATCAAAAATTAGTTTTGTTACTTGGAAATGATTTTTAGCAACTCTAAATTCGTGACAATTATTAAAGGGTTCCAATAAACACATTTCATCAAATAAATAATATAAAGTGAGGGAGTTGGGCCTACCAAGCCCAACAGAATAAATGCATATAAAATTTATCCGCTCCAAATGCTCAGTCCATCCATGGTTGAGGTCGACTCGATCTAGGGAAGTTAGTGGGCCCACCAACGGGTTTGGGTGGACAAGGATGCAAACAGGTATACAAGACATTAGAATACATTCACAAATTAAGCTAAGTAACGAAATTAAAACCTACAATAGTTATTACATAGCCAAAAAAATGAATTACAACATTATTTGGCCAAACCCGTATGTAATGAATCACAAAAAAAAAAAAAGCTGAATTTTAACAAATAAAGAGGGCCCAGAAAGCTGGCCCAGCATTGTGGCCTAAAAACTGTCTTCTTCTTTAAAAATTTTCGAAGTGTCAAAGCTGTGGTATACATGATATACCGCTAGTATACTACTTAAATTCCTTCTCAAATATTCCAAGTGCCAAGCTGTGATATTCCTAATATACCACTAGTATACCTACCCAGACAAAGAGCAAAACCCCATGAAGGGCATACCCTTTATCCGCCTAATGGAAAGGTAAGTCAACATTTTTTGTATACCCAATATATATACTTATTCTCAATTAATCCTCACTTCAAGAAGAACCAAAACTGTAACCGAAATCCCTCAACATCTCATTTTTAGGTAATCTTTGATTTCTAACTGGTTTTAACATACTCAACTTCAGAGAAAACTAACAGAAACAACCAGTGATTCTACAGATTTCAAGCAAAGTGGTACAAAGCACAACTATAGCACAATAAAAAAGAACATAGCAGGTCTGAAATGGCTAAACAAACACTAACCACAATGAGAGAATAAGGAAAACAAAGCAATGCAGAATCAAAGGTAAAGCAGAGAAAGACAAAGGCAAAGTCACAGTCAACATACCCAAGAATTTAGTTTCTAGTTGTTTTAAGAGAGTTAGTAACTAAAGAAAGCAGAGTGATGCATTATCTAGTCAAGAATTCATTTTTAGGACCAAGAGGAGACTGCAACCAGTGCTAGAAAACCATTTTTTTCTAACCCACCCCCCTTACCATAAGTCACAGAGGCAAGTTTTTATGGTTCAAAGTCATTTTTATGTCAGTTTTAGCTTAAACAAGTCTAAGTATTAATCAGATTCAAAGCACAGGTCCCTCAATATTCCCCAGGTCCTTAAATTCAGTTTAAATTCTATCATTTGATCACAGAGGTCTCAATTAATATTCAAGGATCACTTTAATCTATAAACAGTCTCATAGGAACATCTGCAGAATTTTAAAATGTTGGTTTAACCTAGATTCAATCCCATAATTAAACAGATAGGTCCAAACACAAATGCAGGATCAAGCAGGGTCTTTATAGGCCATAAAGGCTATTCAAGACAGGATCACTAAATTCACAAAAGAAAGGAGCATGAAACTATCTTTAGACTTAGAGCATTATTTTCAAACATATCAAGACTGCAAACAAACAAGTGAGGGTGGAAATCATGTGTTTAAGCCACAAAAGGGCTTAAGCAGAGTTACAAAGTCCAATACAGATACTACACTTATTCTTCTAGAGGCAGCTTTGATTTTTAACATTACATTGGGCATGATAAATTCAAACTTTAACAGGTTTATAGTAGGTATGCAACTAAAGATAATGTACAGAAATGGCCAAATGCCCATATGGTAATCAAAGAAGATACAGGCTAAGTATTAGATTTAGTTTTAGACCATCCAAAACACATAAAGTTCAAAAGATAAGCAGGGAATGGAATATGTAAGTTTTAGGATCAAGCACATAGAAAACAAGTTTGGATAAAAGGATAAGTTATAGTAGAATCATGAACAACACACTACAAACTCAAAACAACTAGCCTAGCCTTTTATCTATCAATTCTTCTACTTTCCATGATTTATTTCCTTATTATAATTCTCAGGACAAATGATCAACACACACAAAAGACCAAACAGGACTTAGACTGTCCCAGAATCAGCATAAGCTTTTCAAGTCTTGATTTCTTTTTCATCAAAAATCTCAGTTTTTAGAAGATTTTAAACCATGCTTAGCAGTTTCAGGATTCACAGCGCAAACGAGTGAATGATTTTTACTTTTTCAAGTGCTTAGCAAGATCTAAAATTGACAAAATGTATACAAGTGAGCCCAAAGAATCACAAAAACATACAAATCCTCTTCTTATTATCTTGAAATTCATTTAACGAAGAATAGAAGAATTAGAGGTTTAAAATTTTTAAAGATTCATAAGATTTTACAGACAGATCAGTTGGTTTAGGGATTTGAAAACTATTTTTTTTTTTTGCAAATCTTTTTGAAAAGTGTAACTACCCTTCCAGTTGTTATGGGAAATGTAGGATCACCCCACCAAATAGAACCTTTCCAAGGGAAGAACGAGGCAGTAGGAACTCAATCTTGTAAGCTTAAGAGCTAAAACTTGACTTGTTTGTGGCTGTTGTTTGATTTTATTGAGTCCATCGGGGGGTGACGTAGAAAATTAGAAATTCGTTGGGAATTCCAAGGCTACGAGTGGATTCGTAGGACGTCTTTATGTATATGTACATGTTTGGTTTGTGTTTTTGAGGCCTCGGATGAAATGTTGGGTAATAGGGAGAAAAACTGGACAAAAGGTCGAGCTCACTGCCCAAATGGCACCGTTGTGGCGGTGGGAGTACCGTGCGATGGTACCGCTGCCAGTAGCCTGCCATTTGTCTTGTGGCCGTTGTGGCGGACGATTGACCGCTATGGCGGTACCGCTATAGCGGTGAATCGACCGCTATAGCGGTGAGCGAATTTACTTTGGGTCCGCTATAGCGGTCACTTGGCCGCTATAGAGGGACCGCTGCAGCGGTGAAAAGATCGTTGTAGCGGTCGACGGATAACAATAGCCGGGTTTTAAACACTTAGTCTCACATTCTTTATTCATAATACCCCAAGACAGTTCCCCACCAGCACATAGGGTGAAATTTAAAGGTAGGGCAAGAAAACTCTTGAGAGGTAAGTTTCATTTATTCCTTCGAACCATTCCGTATCATCTTCATGATTATCACCATTTTTATGGGTCTTCAATGGTGGAATTGTAATAGAAACCCTAGAAATTAATAAACCTTCAAAACTTGATTGGTTATGGTTATTATCACTTATTTATCATCTAAAGGCTTGGGTTAACTCCTATTAATCATGAATTGGGTCCATAGGACAATATACTAAGTGAATTGAGACCTAGGGTTCTATAAAAATGGTAACTTGACCATGAAATCTGCTTGTAGTGGGAATGTGGATATAATATTGTTATAATTTGATGATTAGTGATTACTAAGGCCCTCGATAGGTTGCTTTACACCTAGAAAATCATCCACCCATTGGAATGGGGTAAAGGGAAGGGTATTCTTGAATTGCTACTTGTGATTTGAGTAATTGTGACTCATTGAACCTTCTATTTCTAGACTTTGAGCGTTCTGAGGCTTTAAGGAAAGAAAAATATATAGTGGAGTGACTTGCATTATTCCAGCTCTACGTTTGAGGTAGGTTATGGTCTACTTGAGTTAGACTTTTGTTAGTTGATTGTATGTTTTGTGAATTCTTTAGGAGAAAGCATGTCTAGTTTTCATGCATGATATTGTATGGCTAAACCCCTATGTGAATGTGATTGAGTGATTTTGTAGGCTTCGTGCCACTATTCCTATGTGTTAAATTTGCAGTGGATGTGTTGTGATGAGAAGCTAATATGATCTTCTCGGTGATATTGTGACATGAAATAATGATTCGAGTATTGATAATGAGAAGGTAAGAAACACTGTCCTGTAAAGAGGTATGGAAAGGCACTCATGTGACCTAGATTATGGGCTCGTAGTCCAAGGTTAGTTTCGAAAACGAGAGGTACGTTAATACATCCCGCGTCCGAGGTTCGTTCCGGAGTGGAGGTTTGTGCTCGGGTCCGAAGAGTGAATCCGGAACGAGGAATACATGGACACCATGGGTCCCCTGCAGGTCATGACTACTGATCAATGACATCATTTAGCATGTGTGTACAGTGAGTATGGTTATTGTGGTAAACTTATTTCCGTTGTGGCTTCTGTTGACTTTGATACTTGATAGCTTGGTGATTTGATTGTGATTCTTGATTTCTTAGTGATTTGATTGTGATTATCCTTGGTGGACTTGTTATGGTTTATTGATATTCATGTCTGTTGGCTGGCTTGTTTATTCTATTGATTTTATGAGATATGCATGATACTAATCTTAATCGGACTATGATATCTACCGGTACATAGTGTTTGTACTGACACTACCTTGTTGCATTCTTTTGAGTGCAGATTGTGATGCAGAGGCTGCTACTCGCCCTTACATCTAGCGTTGAGGATGTTTGCTGATAGATCTAGGGTGAGCTGCTTCCCCTGCCAGGCTGCCCGAAGATCTTCTTCTTATAATGTCTTTTCTTATTCTGGACATTATGGATATTTATTAGGTATATTTCATTCCTTAGACCTGTTTTAGATTAGAATCCTGTACGATGACTTTCAAATTTTGGGGATTTTTTAATAGTTTAAACTTCCGCAATTACTTCAGTATTTATGGCATGAATTATTATGTTTTATTTGTTGCTTGAATGAGTAATAACTGGTTGACTTGGTTAACATAAAATTGGACTTGAATGAATAGATGACTCATGTGTTGGTTCGCCCACTAGGATTTAGTTGGGTGCCAGTCATGGCAGGTTGCGTCGTGACAGAGTTGGTATCAGAGCCCTAGGTTCATCGATCTTGTTGTACAAGGACATGTCTAGTAGAGTCTTGCGGATCGGTATGGAGACGTCTATACTTATCTTCGAGAGGCAACCGGACAATAGGAAAACTCTCTTTTCTTTCTTTCTTTCGTGCTACTTGATTCCAATTGGTATCTACTAATTTAAATTGGTATCTAACCATCCTTCATTATCTCGCAGATGGCGAGACTACGCGCGGCAGCAACTAGAGCTAGAGATAGAGGCAGAGGAGCTGGCAGTAGGGCGACCCCATCAGGGGTGACGTCCCAATAGTTGACCCCGTGCCTCCAGTGGTTCCTAACGAGGTAGCAGGAGATGCAGCCGCACCAGCCCAGCCAGTGGCAGTGCCAGTTTCGCCAAGAACTGCAGCTACTCAGGGTATACCATATGCTATGGTATAGGTGCATAGGTTAGCACAGGCCGGGGCTACACCAGCCAGTCCAGCAGGTACCGGTGCAGGAGTAGCAGCCCCAGGTCCAGACACAGCACAGGCTTCGGGGGTTCAGTATGCAATAGCAGTGGCACCTCGCTTGGAGGAAGTTTCGGGTTTTGAGGCCTTTCGGAGGCCAGTTGCAGGGCCAGTGATGACTGGCGAGGAGCATGATCTATTTTGGAGGTTCACTAAAATGAAGCCTCCTGTGTTCTATGGTACTGAGTCAGAGAATGCATATGAGTTCATCATCGACTGTCACGAGAGGCTCAATAAGATAGGGGACCGTGGACAAGTACGCGGTAGAGTTTTTGACCTTCCAGTTCTTGGGTAATGCCAAGCTATGGTGGAGGGCATATATGTAGTGTAGGCCAGCTAGGTCTCCTCCGTTGACTTGGGTTCAGTTTTATTCTGTGTTTTTGGATAACTACGTTCCGCGATTGATCAAGGGAACTCATCGGTTGTTGTGTATGAGTCCCGTTTCCACTCCCTGTTCTGATATGCTCTTCAGTTGCTGCCCACTGAGAGGGAGAGGATACGGCGGTTCATGAAGGGGTTGAACACTGGGCTTCAGTTATCAGCTCTTCAGTTTATATCAATTGGGGCTTCATTCCAGGAGGTATTGGAGCATGTCCGTGTTGTTGAGGGTATTAAGAAGGAGAATCATACGAACCAGGTAGAGAAGAAGGCCCGTAGGGGTGGGATTTTCAACAACTCCTTCTCGAGGGGTCAGAGTTAGCAGGTATATTCAGGGCATCCGGTTCAGTCCGCGATGCAGGTGTCAGCTGGGGGCCCATCAGGGGTAAATTATCAGGCTTCCTGTCAGCATGGAGGCTACACTGTTTCATCACCTTCTGTTCAGCGGCCTACGCTGGATCGTGCGTGCGTCGAGTGTGGTGAGATAGGGCATATCAAGAGGTATTGCCTCAGACTTAGACAGAGTGGGTAGGGGACTCTGTATCATGCTCCTCGAGCTCCGTTTGCACCAGATCGAAGGGGTACAGATCGCGCACCGTTAGGGCAGGGCGACCACACCATGAGTAGGGGTGGTGGCCAGCATAACCGAGGCGGTCCTCAGGCAAGTAGAGGCAGACTGCAGCCCGATAGGGGCAGGGCTCAGATTGGTCATGGTAATCGCGGTCATTTGTACGCTTTCCCAGGTAGACCCGAGGCTGAGGCCTCTGATGCGGTTATCACAGGTACTATCTCAGTTTATGACCGGATGGCCTCTGTTTTATTTGATCCGGGATCTACTTTTTCTTATGTGTCTACATATTTTGCTGTGGGTCTGGATATGATGTGCGATACCCTTGGTGCCCCTATTTATGTATCTACTCTGATTGGGGATTCTGTGGTAGTGGATAGCGTCTACCCTTCATGTGCGATTACTTTCATGGGATATAGTACTTGGGCAGATTTGATGATCCTAGATATGGTAGATTTTGATGTTATTTTTGGTATGAGTTGGTTGTCCCTGCACTATGCTATACAAGATTGCCATTCTAACACTGTTACATTAGCTATGCCCGGGGAACCTAGACTTGAGTGGAAGGGTAACCTTAGTCCCCTTCCTAAGAAAGTTATTTCCTTTGTTCGTGCTAGGAAGCTAGTAGAGAAGGGTTGTCTAGCTTATTTGGCACATATTCGTGACACCAGTGCAGATACTCCATCTCTTAATTCGGTTCCAGTGGTACGCTAGTTTGCGGATGTGTTCCCCGCGGACTTGCCTGGTATGCCACTGGATCGTGACATTGATTTCAGGATTGACTTAGACCCAGGGACTCGTCCCATCTCTATCCCACCTTATACGATGGTGCCAGCTGAACTCAGGGAATTGAAAGAGCAGTTGCAACATCTTCTGAGTAAGGGGTTTATTCGCCTGAGTGCCTCTCCGTGGGGTGCTCCTGTGTTGTTTGTCAAGAAGACGGATGGGCCTATACGCATGTGTATTGATTACCGTCAACTGAATAAGGTAACTGTCCGAAATAAGTACCCCATTCCCCATATTTATGACTTGTTTGATCAGTTACAGGGAGCTTCTGTGTTCTCAAAAATTGACTTAAGGTCTGGGTATCATCAATTGAAGATTCGGGCGGAGGATGTTCCTAAAACAGCTTTTCGGACCAGGTATGGGCACTATGAGTTCTTGGTTATGTCTTTCGGGCTTACTAATGCCCCAGCTGCGGTTATGGATCTGATGAACAGTCTGTTTAAGCCCTATTTGGACTCTTTTGTAATAGTATTCATTGATGATATCCTAGTGTACTCTAGAAGTAAGAAAGAGCATGAAAAACATTTGAGAATTGCTCTTGGGGTGTTGCGGGAGAAAGAGCTGTATGCTAAATTCTCCAAGTATGAATTCTGGTTGTCTTCTGTGTCCATCTTGGGGCATGTTATTTCGAAAGAGGGTATTATGGTGGATCCTCAGAAAATTCAGAGAGTCGGGGAATGGGATAGGCCCACATCAGTGACCGAGATCCGTAGTTTCGTAGGTCTGGCTAGCTACTATCATCGGTTTGTGAAAGGGTTTGCCTCTATTGCTTCTCATTTGACTCGTTTGACTCAGAAAGAGGTACCGTTTCAGTGGTCCGACGAGTGTAAGGAGAGCTTTCAAAAGCTCAAAATATTGTTGACTACGACACCGATTCTAGCATTGCCCGTGGAGAGCAAGGATTTTGTTGTTTATTGTGACGCTTCACGTTCTGGTTTGGGTGTTTTTTTGATGCAGGAAAAGGAGGTGATTGCGTATGCTTCTCGGCAGTTGAAGGTACACGAGAAGAACTATCCTACTCATGACTTAGAGTTGGCAGCGGTGGTGTTTGCGTTGAAAATCTGGAGGCACTACTTGTACGGTGTCCATTGTGAGGTGTACACAGACCATCGCAGTTTGCAGCATGTGTTCACTCAGAGGGACCTAAACTCTAGGTAGCGGAGATGGATGGAACTGCTGAAGGACTATGACATCACCATTCTGTATCACCCTGGTAAGGCAAATGTAGTGGCTGACGCTTTGAGCTGGAAGTCGGCTAGCATGGGGAGCTTGGCTCGTTTGATTTCTTCGGAGCGTCGGTTGGCTAGAGAGGTTCAGTGTCACGACCCATCCGAAGGGCCATGGGGAGCACCCGGAGTTAACCCACCGGGCGCCTCTAATCATACTTTCACAATCATATCTACGTGAGCCATATGGCTAACTCGCAATACTATGTATCAATAATACGATTTCCATCGGGCTAAGGCACTTTTATATCAACATCATCAACTATGCCCAAATACATATACACAAGCCGACAAGGCTAACAAAATGATATACAAAAATATGAGCCGACAAGGCTAAGGGACATCTAGCTATACACAACTGTCTACGAGCCTCTAGAAAGAGTATGTAACATCATAAAGACAGGACAGGATCCCGCCATGCCCATATATGTGCACAAAAGAATAGTACCAACAGCTGCAGCTCCAAATCAAACTGAGCTCCTCTAAGTAGTCTCTGAATAAGCAACCTAAGGGTCAACTCTATCTTTCTGTCCACCTGCGGGCATGACGCAGCGTCCACAAACAAAAGGACATTAGTACGAACAATGTACTGAGTATGTAAGGCATAAGTAATAACATTATGAAAGCATGAAGGATAACATGGGGTAGAAGAACCACTTATACCTCTTGAGACGTTCATCACACTTACTTACCCTTTTTCTAATGAAAACCTTCCATACAGACACATATACATATTGTAGTACTATACTCGACCATGTAGGTTCGGTGTCATACATACCCGGCCACAACAAGGCTCGATCTTATACATACCCAACCGTAGTGGTGTGCCCGCAGTAGATATCATACCCGGCCACATAAGCTTGGTATTACAAAATAGCCATACATATATATACATAAGAGTACATAAGTACATCAATATCATCATCACTAAATCTTTCCTTAGAGGGCCAACTATCGTAGGATGAGATCAACAATATCATGAGAGTATCAAGACCTAGGAGCTCTAACACTTCTAGAAATGGAGGCGTCATGGAAGACATGGTGAGTATCATAAATAGGTGTACAACAATGGAATCATGCCTTAAGAAGGAAGGGTTAGCCTTACATACCTTTATGTCTTCTTAACTACTTAACGTTCACCTCCAAAGCCCGAGAAATCTACATTTAAGAGGGTTCATACCAAGGTTAGGCTTCAAAGACACCCTTAAGTTGCAATTAGTATAATTCGTAAGCTAGTGAAAATTGGGTACCATTTCCCCTATTTCATCTACTTCTACCAAATTCAAAAACAACTCCCAAACAACAATGACATTATTAACAATACCATAATCAAGAGACTTTATGCAATTTAGGCTCCATTCAATCTCCAAAACTCCTTTTCAAGATCATTCATAATAATAATTTCAACATAACTCCATATACACTTATATACAATACTTCCTCAAAATCGTTAATGTCACGACCCAAACCGATGGGCCGTAACAAGTGCCCGACCACTACTGGCCAAGCACTCTTGTGCTTGCATTTACTTGTCACTGACTGTCCTGGGCCCATATACAATCGGTAACTATGCTATACTGTCTCCCGAACATTCAACATAAAAGACACCGTACCGGGGACTCACGGCCAATGCATACATATAAACATAAACACCGAGAATAACAGCGTGAGCCGATTTGACCGCCATACATATATACTGAACAACAAAATACACGCCGATGAGGCTGCATAATATCACGACTACATATCACTGTCTACAGACCTCTATAGAATACAAACTGTAAAAATGACAGGACAAGGCCCTGCCGTACCCATATATGTACGCAACGGAATAGCATACCAAAAGGGGTGTAGCTCCGGATCAATGGAGCGTATCGACTGCTGCTGAGGGGAGGTCCTACTGCTGCGAATCGTCTAACTGGCTACCTGGTCCTGCGGGCATGAACGCAGCGTCCACAAGAAGGGACGTTAGTACGAACAATGTACCGAGTATGTAAGGCATGAATAGTAATATAGTAAGGGATGCAAAGTATGAATAATAACCGAGGGGAAATATAGAGCATATCGTAAGATAAAAGAGTAACCTGTATATATGAGTGCCTCTTAGGGCGGATGTCATGCATGGTAGCTTTCTTTTGAAAAACATTTCTTTTTCACATATATAGAAAATAGAACATATCATATTGCTGAGGCGTCGGCTCCGATCCATTTAACCACATATGTCCCGCGTCCGGGATGATATCATGTCATATTATACCAACTGATCAGGTGGTTACGTGTATATAACGCTCTCGCCCTTTTTCCCATATTCCCCATATACATATACATATATCATGTAAGCAGCATGCAGGAGAGCCCAAGGAAAGTTATGTCTCTATCGGAGTGACGTAAGGTCGGTAACCTCCGATTATATTATGGAATAATTATCATGGCTTTGTCTCACCTTGAAGGAACAATTATTATAAGGTGAGACTATTAATGACGAATAGCATTAAGAGAACGTAGAATAAGATCATAAATCTCATAAGGCATCAATTCATATACTTTGGAATCTTTAAAAATTGTCATCATCCATGAATAAAATTGAGAAATCAAGAAATAGCTCAACATTCTTATATCGTCATTGAAATCGTACACTTGGAAGCTTTAAACTCGGAATCTTCATCATCATAATCAAGTAGGAAAATATTCTCATCTTTGACATCATCATTATGATTGTGAAAACAGGTTCATCGTGGTTATCATAAGAACTCACAGAGCCATAAATCTCTGATTTAGAAAATATGAACATTTTGGAAAATAGCTATGAATTATTAAGAAAGGAATTATGCCTTGGAGTCATAAACATCTAAATTTTGAAACGAGGAACATATGGAAACATTTATGAAGCCATAACATCGGAATCATGCCTTTGAAAGAAAGGGACGAGCCTTAACATACCTGTTCCACCTCCTATTAGCTACACTTATTTGTCCAAGCTCTCAAGTCTACATTTAAGAGTATTTACACAATCGTTAGACTCATCGTTATACGCTTGTCTTAGTCCTTCAAATAAATCCATTTATAATCTATCGAAATTCGGGCAGCACTTCCCCTGTTTATATGCCTAGCCCAAAATCACAATACCAACAAAACAACAACTACAACAACACCAACATCAACAACACCATCATCAATACCAAAATATTCCATAAAACATCCCACGCGATGTTTGTCCAATTTCTCAACCAACAACTTTCTTATACAACCATTTCATCACTCTATCTTCGTAAATAAACCAAAAGTAATATTAATAAGGATAGATTCATACCTTATTTTTGTTAAAACAGCGATATATTTAATATCCACCATGAATCCCCCGCAAAACCATACTAGAATCACATCTATGCGTTTATCCGAGCTTCGATTAATACTCTGTCACTTGAAAATTGCTTACTTTTTTTCCCTCTCTCTCTCTCTTCAAAAATCTGGAAATTTCTGGGCTAAATCTGGTGAAAAAAAGGGGGTTGCTACCCTTTTTATAAGGGTCAAATTCGGGTCAAATACTGTAGTATTTTTACTGTATCAGTACTGTAGCAAGTCGGGTACTGTAGCAGTAATGTAGCACGCGTTTCTGCTCTGTCAGCTGAACTTGTAACGTCCATAATTCCCTACTCCAATGTCCTATCGATGAGAGGTTTGTTGTGTTGGAAACGAGACTCGACGAACTTCATTTTAGGCTTTTGTTTCACTTCAAAACACTTCGTATGCTAAGAGATATTTGTCCCTCAAGTTGGACCAAAATTTTCACACAAAACGTTACCCATCCTTTCTCCAAAGTCATACTACTTCATTTCTTCTGCTCATTTCCTTATAAAACCTTCCGGTATACCTTATATACATCCTTCACTCATTAAATATATTTAATAATGCTTGCTCCTGATATTCCACAGTGGTTTTACTTAACCCTAACTCAACATACTTGTGTTTCAAATTTGATAAGTGTTCTTCGAAGATACGGGGTGTAACATCCTTCCCCCCTTAGAAGCATTCGTCCTCGAATGTTGCTGTATCGCCAACCCACGACACCATCTTTGATTCGTTAGAACCATCATTTTTCCTTTAGGGTCCGATTACCATTTGCTTAAACTATAACTTGGGTCAGTCTCTTCTCATTCTTTCTAAAATCTTTTATTGCCTTCAGTCATCTCCTTTCACTTCTTTACCCTCACGTACATGATCAGAAATTAACTAGAATCTTTCTCTTGTTCTTTCTCCATTATGGTAGTCTTGACTTGCCGTGCCCTAACTATTCATCGTCCTGTAAGTACTCTTTTTTTTCTCTCTCCTTGTTTCCTTGTTAGTGGGCAACTACCTTTCTCTCTTTACGGCGCCCTCTTTGCGTTTACTCCTTCAGTGCCATCTCGGGCTATCCTTTTTGTACCTGTTGATCTTAGATATACACTGTACCAATTTGTTTGTAGTCCATTAGTCAGGCTCTCTAATCCTTACCTCAGAAAATTACCGAACTACCAATTTTTGTTGCTATTGTTACAATTGTTATCCCTTCCGGTGTAAAATCCCCTTTTGTTGTCATCCTTGGATCCGTCATCCTCTCTGTCATCCTTGTGAATTTGACTTGTAATCCGTTCTTGGTCTCTTTACTACCCTTTTAGGCATATCACCACATACTTAGGTACGGCACAGTTTTACCCGATGCGAGGGATTCAAATCATGGTCTATAAATATCGTAGTTCATATTGGCGTGAAGCATTCTCTTACGGTGTCTTCCACGCTTCCTTCCTATGTCTGCCTCATGGTACATTTATTATTAATTCGTTTCTGCTTCCTTCTGATACCTTCCTGATATGCCGTTATATTTCGGACTCTGGCCCCGAGCTAATAAATTTCTCCTTCTGGGGCTTGAGAATATCATAATCCCTTTCAAGTTCAATATGTTCTTCCCCCTTATTAAGGAGGTCCTAATACACCAATATCGTTCAACTATCCATCGTCTTCGGCAATTATCTGCCGCCCTTCACGACCTTCTCAAGGTCGGGGTTCTGTCATCGTATGGTCTGCCCTATTTATCCGTTTTGCTAGTTACACTCTTGTGTTCAATTGGAACACTTATAAGGGTTAGATCCAATTCTGATGCCTTCCTTTTCGTCTTTTCACACCTGTCTTTTATGACTAACGGTTTTCTGGACCCGGAAGTTAATGGGGACATCGAGATTCACCACGTCGTTTATGACGTCTTCGATTATACCTTACTCATCGTTTTTCTTCCCGGCTTTGCTTATAACATATCTAAAACTTCTTTCCCTGAGTTCTTCTTCCATTTATGTTTATATCATCATTTTGTTTTCAACATTTCCATACCCTTCCATCCACTACTAGTCCCTTTCGCCCGCTTAGCTCACTAATTCATAATCCTTCTTAACTACGCGTTTGTGTTGCAACTGTGCATCCAATTTTTTTTTTGAGGGTCCTGCTACTTTTGCTCTTAGCATAGAATTCTTACAGTTTACACTCTCTCTATCCTCGTTCATCGAATCTTGATGAGTAATCGGTTTCTTACCGCCAACTCGTTAAAGATTTCCAGTTACTTTATTCCTAAATGCTCTCCTCTTCCTTCGAACAACCCATTAGTATACCTTTCCTACTTTCATCCTTAACTTTCCTTGGGTTTCTTCCTCCTCGAGCACCTTTCTTCTCTTGTTATTTGTAGTATCGGCTCTGAAGTTCGTGAAATATTCCTTTAAACGCGCATATCCGTTCTATTCTTAAGTCATCTTTTGGAAAGTTTCTCCATGTCCAAGGCAACCGTATTAATTTGACCACACATTTATCCCTTTATATACCTTTCATGGGCTGGAAATCTCTTAACATCGTCGCAAGGCCTAACCATTCTTTCTCTTACTTCACACTCCTCGTCGTGGTCACTATCCTCTTAGCCCCACTTACCAAATTCTGTTCTCGAACCCCACACATTCCTCCTTTGTTCCATACTACCACACTTTATCCAATTCGCATGCCTACCCTCGAATTTTTACCCAAACAGTCTCATGCTTTGCCCATCGTCTCTCTTGGAGGCTTCACTCTCTTATGTTTCTTACTCTTTTACTTTTTCTCGACATTTTTATCTCCTTACCTTCCTTATACTCACTTTCCCCTTTTTCCAGATGTCATTACCTTAGGACTTTCCAGTTTCCGCCTGTGGTGAAGATAACATCAACCTACCTTGTAACATTTATGCCACTTATTTTTTTTGTCACTTGAACTTCATTACCCTGTTCGATTAATGCCTTCAAGATACCTCAACGCCGGTTGCTGGGATACAAATACCCGCTAATATAGCCACGTATGGGATATCATATGCATACGTATACATGTAATTACTGCCATCTCGCTTACAAAATATTTCCAAACGCTATTCAAGCTCACCCTAATTCTAGAGTTGTGATGCACCTTCTTTCTCTTCACCGGTCTAGTCTGCCTCGTCCTACACGACCTCTTAAGGTCTCCAACTACCCCGCATACTCCAATTTCCCTTAGGTTACTCTAGCTTCTCATTTGTCTCTTATGTTTGAATTTATAGGACTTTTAGTACACTTCCCAGTGGGTCACCCATCTTAACATTTCTCACCCTAGCACACTTAACCTTGAAACTCTAATGAAATCCGGTGCGTTAATCCTGGTATGATCGCATCCACCTCACCGCATGACCTTCATCATATAATCTAGAGCAAGTTGAAGTCTTAACAGATTCCAAAACATTCTCGTAACACATCTCCCTCCGAATCAGAAAGGGTCTTTTACTCTTCTGACTATACAATTACTATTTTAGACTTTTCAATCCTCAATATTCACCTTTCACCTATTTGTATAACTACCTTTCGTCCTAGACTTCCAGATTTCCACTGGTGGTGAAAACACCTTGATCGCCGTTACTTATAAATACTTGGTTATCGACCCTTAGATTTCCGCTCGCCGCTATTAAGTAATAATCTTACACTAAATACACATACATAGAAAATTCCAATAAAGGCTCATACACCTGTAGCCGATCGGTCCCTAGTCTGATCTG
Source organism: Lycium barbarum (assembly GCF_019175385.1). Classification (NCBI taxonomy): domain Eukaryota; kingdom Viridiplantae; phylum Streptophyta; class Magnoliopsida; order Solanales; family Solanaceae; genus Lycium; species Lycium barbarum. The sequence goes on along the minus strand of NC_083344.1, from coordinate 15,051,909 downwards.
GTGGACTATAAAGTGAAGTGTGCTCCTCATCATCATTAACCCACCATCTGCTCGGCTGGCCTTCGTCATCTCTCTCATCTGAATTCGAAGGATGTACATAACCGGGTAACTCCTGGTTTACCGACGGCCAGGATAGGGGGCTAGAGTAATCCGTAACACTCACCGGGGAGGCTGGTCTGACGTAGTGCTTCACCATAGGAGCAGCTGGTATAGCCTCGGGAATCTCCTCCTCCGGTGTCCCAGACGAATACTCAGACGGATCTGTGTCATAACTGTCCTCTGGGGGGTCCTCCTCCCTGGGAGTAAAGAACTTTGGAGGAATCGTCACTGGGTCCTCCGAGGGATCAGTCTCTATAGAATAACTGAGGCTCCTCCTGCTCGGTCTTGGAGCCTGGGGCCCTAGATCTACTCTCGGGGCCTTCTTAGCACCCCCACTGTCTGAGGCTGATCTCTTCATCTTTCTTCAGTCTGCACTATCGCACGATCTAAGACAGAAGGAAGGTAAATGATTCCTAAATGCCCTGTAGCCTCCTATTTATAAGGGTGTCCGGCTTCACACCCATAAACGGGACTCTACCGGACACGGTCTGTAGACAATCCCTAGGACGAACTACTCTGATACCACTTCTGTCACGACCTAAACCGATGGGCCGTAACAAGTGCCCGACCACTACTGGCCAAGCACTCCTGTGCTTGCATTTACTTGTCACTGACTGTCCTGGGCCCATATACAATCGGTAACTGTGCTATACTGTCTCCCGAACATTCAACATAAAAGACGCCGTACCGGGGACTCACGGCCAACGCATACATATAAACATGACATTGAGAATAACAACATGAGCCGATTTTACCGCCACACATATATACTAAACAACAAAATACACGCCGACGAGGCTGCATAATATCACGACTACATATCACTGTCTACAGACCTCTATAGAATACAAACTGTAAAAATGACAGGACAGGGCCCTGCCGTACCCATATATGTACGCAACAGAATAGCATACCAAAAGAGGTGTACCTCCGGATCAATGGAGCGTACCGACTGCTGCTGAGAGGAGGTCCTACTGCTGCGAATCGTCTGACTGGCTACCTGGTCCTGCGGGCATGAACGCAGCGCAGCGTCCACAATGTACCGAGTATGTAAGGCATGAATAGTAACATAGTAAGGGATGCAAAGTATGAATAATAACCGAGGGGAAATATAGAGCATATCGTAAGATAAAAGAGTAACTTGTACATATGAGTGCCTCTTAGGGCGGATGCCATGCATGCCATCTTTCTTTTGAAAAAAATTTCTTTTTCACATATATAGAAAATAGAACATATCATATTGCCGAGGCGTTGGCTCCGATCCATTTAACCATATATGTCCCGCGTCGGGGCATCCCTGCGTCCAGGCATCCCGCATCCAGGATGATATCATGTCATATTATACCAACTGATCAGGTGGTTACGCGTATATAACACTCTCGCCCTTTTTCCCATATTCCCCATATATATATACATATATCATGTAAGCAGCATGCAGGAGAGCCCAAGGAAAGTTATGTCTCTATCGGAGTGACGTAAGGTCGGTAACCTCTGATTATATTATGGAATAATTATCATGGCTTTGTCTCACCTTGAAGGAACAATTATTATAAGGTGAGACTATCAATGAAGAATAAAATTAAGAGAACGTAGAATAAGATCATAAATCTCATAAGGTGTCAATTCATATACTTTGGAATCTTTAAAAATAGTCATCATCCATGAATAAAATTGAGAAATCAAGAAATAGCTCAACATTCGTATATAGTCATTGAAATCGTAAACTTGGAAGCTTTAAACCCGGAATCATCATCATCATAATTAAGTAGGAAAATATTATCATCTTGGACATCATCATTATGATTGTGAAAACAGGTTCATCGCGGTTATCATAAGAGCTCACAGAGCCATAAATCTCTGATTTAGAAAATACGAACATTTTGGAAAACAACTATGAATTATTAGGAAAGGAATTATGCCTTGGAGTCATAAACATCTAAATTTTGAAACGAGGAAGATATGGAAACATTTATGAAGCCATAACATCGTCAAAAGCATCTATACCGAAATAACTCAAGCTCCGGAACAATGGAGCTCTCCATGCAGCTCTTCAGAAGTCCTAAGCCGGAGCATCATCAAACTAAGTGTCTGTACCTGCGGGCATGAAACGCAGCCCCCGAAGAAAGGGGGTCAGTATGGAAAATGTACTGAGTATGTAAGGCATGAAGTACAATAATGAAGATCATGTCTGAGTAGAAGATGACAGGAGACAAGTATGATAATCAAGGATACCATTGCATCTGTGCCTTATGAGATGAGAGTCATGCATATATATAACATACCATACCCGGCCCTCTAGTGAGGGACTCGGTGAAATCATCATATATATACCGTACCCGGCCCTCTAGTGAGGGACTCGGTGAAATCGTCATATATATACCGTACCCGGCCCTCTAGTGAGGGACTCGGTGAAATAATCATATATATATATCGTACCCGGCCCTCTAGTGAGGGACTCGGTGAAATAATCATATATATATATCGTACCCGGCCCTCTAGTGAGGGACTCGGTGAAATCATCATATATATACCGTACCCGGTCCTCTAGTGAGGGACTCGGTGAACAATGCAATGAAACTGTGCACGAATACCTACCCGGCTCGGGACTCGGTGAATGATATATTAACGTTATGCACGAGTAGAATATCATGAGCAACCATATGCAAACTAAATCATCATCTGAGACTCAACAGAATAATCAGAATGACCCAACACTTGAGAATTAAGGACAACTATCATGTCAAGCACTATTGAGAACTAAAGATCCTTGGAGTCATATATGTTTGTTGTTCACTCAGTTTTTGTAATTCATGCCATAAATAATGAAGGGATAGCTTACATATACTTTGGAGCCTTTAGAAGTAGAGTCCTCATCAATGAGTAGAATTGAGAAAATCTAGAAGTAGTTCCAGATTTTCATATTCGCTTTGAAATCATAAACACAAAATCATCATTATCGTTGTCACCATCATAAAATATTTTTTATCCTCCACATCATGAGAAGCTTTAAGAACCATGGAATTTTAGTTTTTGAAAACAAGAAGGTTGCGGAAGCATATATGAAATCATACCATAGGAATCATGTCTTTTAAAGAAAGGGACAAGCCTTAACATACCTGTTCCACCTCCTATTAGCTACGCTTATTTGTCCAAGCTCGCAAGTCTACATTTAAGAGGATTTACACAATCGTTAGACTCATCGTTATACGCTTGTCTTAGTCCTTCAAATAAATCCATTTATAATCTGCCGAAATTCGGGCAGCACCACCTCTGTTTATATGCCTAGCCCGAAATTAAAATACCAACAAAACAACAACTACAACAGAACCAACATCAACAACACCATCATCAATACCAAAATATTCCATAAAACATCTCACGCGATGTTTGTCCAATTTCTCAACCAACAACTTTATTATACAACCATTTCATAACTCTATCTTCGTAAATAAACCAAAAGTAATATTAATAAGGAGAGATTCATACATTATTTTTGTTGAAACAGCGATATATTTAATATCCACCTTGAATCCTCCGCAAAACCATACTAGAATCACATCTATGCGTTTATCCGAGCTTCGATTAATACTCCGTCACTTGAAAATTGCTTACTTTTATTTTCCCTCTCTCTCTCTCTTCAAAAATCTGGAAATTTCTGGGCTAAATCTGGTGAAAAAAAAGGGGTTGCTACCCTTTTTAGAAGGGTCAAATTCGGGTCAAAAACTGTATCATTTTTACTGTAGCAGTACTGTAGCAAGTCGGGTACTGTAGCAGTAATGTAGCACGCGTTTCTGCTCTGTCAGCTGAACTTGTAACGTCCATAATTCCCTACTCCGATGTCCTATCATTGAGAGGTTTGTTGCATTGGAAACGAGACTCGACGAACTTCATTTTAGGCTTTTGTTTCACTTCAAAACACTTCGTATGCTGAGAGATATTTGTCCCTCAAGTTGGACCAAAATTTTCACACAAAACATTACCCATCCTTTCTCCAAAGTCATACTACTTCATTTCTTCCACTCATTTCCTTATAAAACCTTCCGGTATACCTTATATACATCCTTCACTCATTAAATATATTTAATAATGCTTTCTCCTTATATTCCAAAGTGGTTTTACTTAACCCTAACTCAACGTACTTATGTTTCAAATTTGATAAGTGTTCTTCGAAGATACGGGGTGTAACGGTTAATATCACCCACAACAACATTATACTCACAACATGCCAAGAATTACAATTCAAGTTAACCTATAGCTCATAATATCCTCAAGTTCACACTTGAACTCTATATTCACTTTTCTTCCTTCACCCACATGGTATAACAATCAAACAACATTAACCATATGTAAAAGATGTAAAATATTACATTAATCACTCAAGAACAAATCTTGTATCAACTTACTCCACTAAAGTGAAGTTTCCAACATCAACACCATAGGAAATCTTGAGTTCCACAAACCCTAGCAAGCTTCTTAGGACTTGAATCTCTTGATTCTCTTAGATTTGGCTTAGATTAGTTTATGGACTTGGAGAGAGGGTTTTAGAGAGTTTTAAAATCTAATTTGGGGAAATAATGAGCTCAATTGAGGTGAAATGAAATATATAAAGCGTAACTTAAAATCCCGTCGGCAATCCCACGCTCAATTTGACGGACCGTCAAAATTCCTACGGTCCGTCAAAATTCCCAACCAAGCATGGCTCACTGTGATGGTTTCATAGTAGAGCACCACCATTTGACAGGCCGTCAAATGGTCCGTCAAAGTGTCACCATCCGATAAGTTGCTCATTTCGATTCGTTTGACTTCCAATCCTTATGGAACCTTCTTGGCACTTGTGTAACACTTCATTAACCATCTAAGGGGCCCTATAGCTCCTCCTCAAGTCATTACTAAACAAATTATAACTCAATCATTGCGAAATCTTCCCAAACATGACTCACATTCTACTTCCTTCGACGAACTTAATTCCACCGACTCCTATGACTTCAAAATGTTATGGTATGCACTTAAATTTATCAATTACTCTCCTTAACCTCACAAGGACTTCATGTCCACTTTAGGATTACGTTAGTCTACTCATAAGGCAAACAACTTGAAATTTCGGGACGTAACATTCACACTCTAGCTAACAGTTTTATGAGGATGGATATTTCCAACACAGGTAGAGAGTTGGCTTGCATTGAGGCTCGGTCATCGTTCTTAGAACAGATTAAGGCAAAGAATTTTGAGGACGCGAAATTGTGTAAAATACGTGATAAAGTGTTGCGGGGTGAGGCCAAAGAGGCCGTGATTGATGAGGAGGGTGTGCTGCGAATCAAAGGGTGAGTGGGTGTGCTACGTGTTGGCGACTTGATCAAGACCATCCTGATAGAGGCTCATAGTTTGAGGTATTCTATTCATCCTGGCACCACTAAGATGTATCGTGATTTGAGGCAACATTACTGGTGGACTAGGATGAAACGTGACATAGTAGAGTTCGTTCCTCAGTGTCTGAATTGCCAACAGGTGAAGTATGAACATCAGAAACCTGGGGGTATATTGTAGAGGATGTCAATTCCTGAGTGGAAGTGGGAAAGAATAGCCATGGATTTCGTGGTTGAGTTTGACTCTATCTGGGTTATTGTTGATAGGTTGACCAAGTCTGCCCACTTTATTCCGATGAAGATAACTTATGATACGGAGAATTTTGCTAAAGTCTACATTCGTGAAGTGCTTAGGCTTCACGGGGTTCCTATATCCATCGTGTCCGACAGAGGCACCACGTTCATATCCAGGTTTTAGGAGTGTTTGCATGAGGAGTTAGGTACAAAGTTGGATCTTAGCACAGCTTTCCACCCTCAGACTGACGGGCAGTCTGAGCGGACTATTCAGGTTCTCGAGGATATGCTTCGTGCGTGCGTGATAGACTTTTGGGGGGGGGGGGGGGGCGCATTGGGACCAATTCTTGCCTTTGGCTGAATTTGCCTACAATAATAGCTACCACTTGAGTATTGATATGTCCCCATTTGAGGCGTTATATGGAAGGAGGTGTAGGTGTCCTATTGGATGGTTTGACGTGTTCGAGGTGAGACCTTGGGTACCTACCTTCTGAGAGAGTCCCTATAGAAGGTGAAGGTGATTCAAGCCAAGCTTCTGGCAGCGCAGAGTAGGCAGAAGGAGTATGTGGACCGCAAGGTCCGAGATCTTGAGTTTGAAGAGGGAGAGCAAGTGTTGTTGAAGGTATCAACCATGAAGGGTGTAATGAGGTTTGGGAAGAAAGGCAAGCTTAGCCCAAGGTACATTAGGCTGTTTGAGATCCTCAAACGTGTGGGGAAGTGTCTTACAAGTTGGCTTTACCTCCGGGTCTATCAGGCGTTCATCCAGTGTTCCATGTTTCAATGTTTAAGAGGTACCACGGGGATGGTTCATACATAATCCGTTGGGATTTGGTTTTATTAGATGAGATTTTGTCATATGAGGAGGAGCCCGTTGCCATCTTAGATAGGGATGTTCGCAAGTTACGATCCAAGGAAATAGCCTCCGTGAAAGTCCAGTGGAAGAATCCTCCGGTGGAGGAAGCTACTTGGGAAACAGAATCTGATATGCGCAGCAAGTATCCTCCGCTTCTCGCCGAGATAGGTAACTTCTCCCTAGATTTCTCATCTTTGTCCGTTCGCGGACGAACGGTGTTTTAATTCGTATCTGGTGTAACGGCCCTTCCGGTCGTTATGGGAAATGTAGGATCACCCCACCAAATAAAACCTTTCCAAGGGTAGAATGAGCCAGTAGGAACCCGATTGTGCAAGCTTAAGAGCTGAAACTTGACTTGTTTGTGGTTGTTGTTTAATTTTATTGATTCCGTCGAGGGGTGACGTAGAAAATTAGAACTTCGTTGCGAATTTCAAGGCCACGGGTGGATTATTAGGACGTCTTTATGTATATGTGCATGTTTGGTTTGTGTTTTTGAGGCCTCGGATGAAATGTTGGGTGATAGGGGGAAAACTGGACAAAAACTCGAGCTCACTGCCTAAATGGCACCGCTGTGGTGGTGGGAGCACCGCTGTGGTGGTGGGAGCACCGCTGCGGCGGTACCGCTGTAGCGGTGGGTGTAACGCTGCCAACGGCCTGCCATTTGTCTTGTGGCCGCTGTGGCCGACGATTGATCGCTATGGCGGTACCGCTATAGCGGTGAGCAGATTTTCTTTGGGTCCGCTATAGCGGTCACTTGGCCGCTATAGTGGGACCGCTGCAGCGGTCGACGAAAAACAGTAGCCGGGTTTTAAACACTTAGCCCCTGTTTGGCCATAAGAATTATTCACTTTATTTCGAAATTTTTTTCACTTTTTTCCGGAATCAGCATTTGGCCTTGAGAATTCCGAATACAACTTGAAGTTGTATTCCGAAATACCAAAAACTCAAAGAACTTATTTTTCAAAACAAAATTCACTTTTTTCACTTTTTTACAACTACATTTCACCAAAAACTACAATCTCAAACAGGGAAGGGAAGGGTATTCTTGAATTGGTACTTGTGATTTGAGTAATTGCGACTCATTGAGCCTTCTATTTCTAGACTTTGAGCGTTCTGAGGCTTTAAGGAAAGGAAAAGTTGTAGCGGAGTGACTTGCATTGTTCTAGCTCTACGTTTGAGGTAGGTTACGGTCAACTTGAGTTAGACTTTGGTTAGTTGATTGTATGTTTTGTAAATTCTTTAGGAGAAAGCATGTCTAGTTTTCATGCATGATATTGTGTGGCTAAACCCCTATGTGAATGTGATTGAGTAATTATGTAGTCTTCGTGCCATTATTCCCGTGTGTTAAATCTGCAGTGGATATGCTGTGTGATACGCCCAAATTACACCTTTAATATCAGGAGTAAGCAGTCGTTCTCAAATATAGAACCCAACGAGGTTGGGGTCGAAGCCCACAGAGAATACAATGAAGAAATATACTTGTCAAGTGTAACGCCCGACTATTAGTCTATATTTCAAAGGAGAGGGGAGTATAATAATAGTTTGGTTGTTGTTTGTTCATTAAAGACTAAGAGTTGTTATAAGATGTAAACTATTGGTAAATGGGACCAAGGTTGTGGTTCCAATGGAAAGTAATGCGCTTGGGTATCAATTCAACTTATTTATATGCCTAGATGCATTAAACCAAGGGTCACGCGAATCTTTTCCAACCAAATTAGCAAATTTTATCCTAGGCTTTTCCAAGCCCTAGAATGTTTTATAAGAGAACACCCATGTAGCCTCAACTAGCTTTCCTATTCCTAGCTCAAGCTATTAGATGGATTTAATGACCCAAATTGTTGTTATTAACTCTTTTCCTAACCTCTACTTTCTTTTTCAAGCAAAGTAATGGTATTAAGGCAAAAGTAATGTTGTACACCATCACAAGACATTAATGCTTGAAGAGTTAATAGAAAACACCATTAGCATATAAATGAAGTATTGAGTATGAAATCCAATCACATAACTAACACATTTGGTCCCACAACCTTAGCTAAAAAGATTAGCTACTAATATTCATTAAAGGTAAAGCAATAAAGTAAAGTGTATTCAGAAAGCTTACAAAAGTATTGAATGGAGAAGATGACAAAAGAAAAAGGAATCTCTTAAAAACTTCACCAACCAATAATAAATGAGCTCCACAAAAATATCAACTAAAAATCTGAAGAATAATGAGTCCAAAACCCTAGAAAATCTATTTATAGAATGTCCAAAACGGGAACAATTTCCAGACAAAAATACCCCTGCGCATCTGGTGCGAATCGCACTTGGTGTCGCACTCGCAGGTTGCACCAAATCTTCGCAGGTACTGCATCTTCAATCAGCTGTGGTGCAGCATCTGCCGCATCAGATTCGACTCGCATGTACCACATGCGACTCGCATGTGGTGCTCGCATGTGTTGCACCACTGTCTTCCTTTTTAGCCATCTCTGTCAATAGATGCTGCAGCACCTGCGACTCGCATGCAGTACATGCTATTCGCAGGTGATGTTCTGGTTCATTTCAGCTGGTTTTTGCTTCATTTTGCCTCAAGTCGCTTCCAGCACATGTTATTCTACAAATTAACACAAAAACACGAGAAACGACATCAAAAGTACTTGGGGATTTATAAAAGACTAAGCAGTTGGCGTCGAATGTGCCGTAATTTCACGGCACATCAATACCCCCAAACTTATACTTTTGCTTTTCCTCAAGCAGTTAAAGCAAAACTAAAATATATGCCAATTGCTAAGGTACTACAGTGATGATCGTGATCAGTCAAAACATATTCATTTAACATATGAGTTCCCCTCCCTCTTGTTGCGAAACATGGTGCCTTTCCTCAAAGGTCGAGCATTAACCAACCGCTGCACTTGGTGACACAATGTTACTCTATCTTTTAAGGAAACGACTTCAAATGAATCGTCAAGAAGTAATTATTTCGTTGAGCTTAGTAATCCACATGCCCTCACAAAAGACCAAAGAAAGTCCCACACACACATATTCACAAATAGCAACTGGGACAAAAGACGAATAAGGGGAGAACAACTCACACTTAGAAAAGATAATGTACAAGTACACAAATGCGGTGCCATAAGCTTGCCCTTTAAGTATTTCTCCACTAATGTAAACATACTCTGTTCAAAATCAATTAGGATTTGCGGGCCATAGCTAAGGTTCGGGGTTAAGGTGGGGTGTAATTTGGGTAAGAGTGACTTGACTTCTCCCTAAGCATTTTCAAACACGCTTCCTTCACCTACTCCGTCTCTTCTTCAACATTTAAACATTTACCGCCCATTCGTGCCTCCTTTAGCCAATATCGTTATTGCCTCCCTAGTTTCCTAATTTATTTCTTACGTTACAACCATTATTCACACCCTCGTGTTCACAAGTAAACATAAAATTTATATGTACATAGACACACCTTTCTATACACATATGTCTACATATACACTTTTTTTTTTGTGTGTGTCCTCTACTCTCCATCACATACCATGCCTTTTCTTGCCAGCTACCACCCCCAAACTTAAGCGCTTTAGCCTATTTTAGCGTATTCGACTTGCTTAGGGAGATAGGGTGCCAAAAGATGGGTAAACAAAGGCAAAAGGGACAGGGCTTGTCACAAGGTTGTAATAAAATAAAAGAAAAACAAACTTAAGGCTCAAAAATGGGTTAACTAGGATATAAATGCAATGGGTAGGAATTTTTAGGTTTAGTGGCGGTCCAAAGAGAGCCTAATATCCTCTTTCAAACAAGTGTAGTTTAGGATTTCACCTTAAGACACTTTCCGGACAAGTTCTAGATCACAATTATGCACAAGACTAAAACAATAACCTCTCACACACATGGCATATGGATTACTTTGCTATTTTCTAACTACTTCTCAACCCATCATTCTAGGCTTTGCAAAATATTTGTGTGTCACCAAACGAGTCATGTTAGTGTTGCTCCTTCCCTCTGAGTACATATGCAAAAAAATTGGGAGAGGAGTGTTATTAAAATACGATGGAAAAACGAAACAAGACAAAAACATTTATGCTATAAACAGATCAACCATCACTATTATACTTGGCAATGAAAAACTACAAGTGTACAAACTTAAACATGAGCTATCCTACGACAACAAAAACAAACATACGAAGCGTGAGCTGTCCTACCCCCAACAAAAGGAATATGCAGTGTCCCCAATACATCAAATGTAGTACAAGAGATGAGTAACTCACGATGGACGCGTTAGGCGTCCGATGGTGTCTGATCAGCAGGGAGGACCTCCAACGGAGGTACGATCAATGGAGGCCCGGGTGTCACTATCTCAGGACCCACGGACGGGGGCAATAGTGTGTCAGCTAGAGGGGCGGCGGATGAACTGGCCTCACCCGCCCTCGGGGGTCGGTAGGCCCCCCTGGATTTCCTGCTCGCCTCATAGGACTGCTGCATGGCCACATATGTGTCAATCTCGTCCTCAGGAATACCAGCAACCCGGGCCGAAGTACGTGCCTCCACAAGACGCTCTCTCTCTCTCAAACCTCCTGCTCTGTCTCAACAACTCGAGACGGCTGTACCCTCTCAATAGCTAGGTCACCCTCAAGCTCCTCGTCGAACTCTTCCTCACTTTCTTCCTTCTCTTCTTCCTCTTATTCTTCATTTTCTTCTTCCTCCCAAACTGGCTCCTCAACCCCTTTCCCCGAAGGCATGGCAGGTGTTGTGGGCCCAGTGGAGAATAAGGAGGCACCGGATGGTAGAATGGGTGCACTGAGCTCAATGTCTGGGACTTTCAATACTTGAATATCCTCCTTGACCGGTCCGCCCGAATAGCTAGAAGTCCGCCTTCGCCACCCCCCTCAATACGCTCCAACTGACGATCGATTTGACGTACATGCTCCTTAATTTTGTCCTGCTCTTCCTAATACCTTTAACAGCCTGAGTGTATGGTGTCATTGCTGCCTCAATAGCCTCTTTCAGAAAATTAGGAAGCTTCTCAACCAACCAATTGACCTTAGCATCCGCTGCCCGAAGCACTCGCATACCCTCGCTAGACACTCCACGAGCTGCTGTGGTGGATGGTGGAAAGGGGACAGAGGTAACTATAGTGTAAGAACTCGGAAGGTCAGGCCCCGAAGCTCGAGGCACAGAACTCGAAGGGTCAGGCCCCCGAGGCTCTTGGCTCTGGGCTCACCCGCTTTCTCTTTCTAGTCCCTGGTTCTAACTTGGTGTAATCTATCGGTTGGTCAGCCTTTAACATCCTATCCACCCGAGGAATATCACGAACCTTCTTTCGTCGGCATAATTCAGTGATCAAGCAAGGAAAAGGGAATGATGTGCCCTTTTGAGTAGACTTATTCTTGATCTCGTCTCGAATAATTACCCCCACATTGATGAGGTACCCAGACATGAGTGAAGCAATGAGAATACACTTTGCAATGGGTATGTCGGTGTTATTCTTGAAGGGAATCACCCGGGATGATACTAGGGATAGCCAAAACTTGGCTTCGCGGTTGAAAGTGTTCTTCTCGATGGAGACAGATGGATCTAGCCATGGTGGAGTCCCTGAGGAAATCACCGAAGCAACCCACTCTCGCTGCTCCTCCGGGTTCTCCATCCTTAAATCATATTCAGAACTCATCGGAGGCCAACCTTCAATAGGGTCTATTTCGTTGCGTTGCTCATATATGATAGAAGTTACGGTATCGGCAGCACAATTAATATCCTTCCCCCGAACCGGAACCCAACAGAAGTGTTCCATATTTTTCTTAGGTTGGCGGCGCGACATCTTCGCATTCAACTTGGCCGTATAAGCCGCATAGAATTCCATCACAAGGGCTGGGCAGTACTCAGCGGGCTGCATGAAATAGGTCCATCTCAAGGCCTCGAGCTTGCGAATGATGCCCGGGCATTGGTCTTGTAGACCATGCAAAGTGACCCTCTTTTCTACAATGAAGCCCCGGACTGGATTTCCATCGGGCTTAATGACACTCCAAGCCTTGTACAGGTCCCTGGATCCAGGCACGGTGAACCGTTATTCCATTGCTTCCCTTCTTTCACCTCTTGTGATGGCATCCTCGGGCTCAGGTGAGGAAGCCTCATGTGTCCCCTATTCAGACTGGGGACGGGATCTGCATGTGCCTTTTCTTTTCTTCTAGAGGTGGAGGCTTGTCGTGTTGCTCGTTTTCCTCCACCTTGAGCTTTATTTGTTCGAGCCATCCTGCACAACATACAAAAATATACCCACTATTTCTAGTGTTCTTTAAGCAACAAGAAAGAGGTATGGGGAAAAAAACATAGCATTGCAGGGTGGCATCACCTGCGAAACACCACATGCGAGTCGCATGTGTGACATGCGACTCGCAGGTAGTGTCGCAGGTGCTACACAATGAGGACCAGATGCTTGTTCTTCACTGTCAACACCTGTTGCAGCTGGTGCGATTCGCATGTTAAACATGTGAATCCCAGATGCTGCTCGCAGGTGAGGCACTGAAGGAATTTGTTTGTTGTTGGTATTTTTTTTATATATATAAACTCACAACACAGATGCACACACACAAGAACATACTCATGTAACTATTTCCTTTAAGAGGGCTGTCACCCCGTCTATCATTGGGAAAATCTATTTAATTACTCGCGCGTATATTCGATGGTCATCCCTCATAAAATACAATGTCAATTTTACAAATCAGAGGTCATCATGGGTCCTATTCTACAGGTAATGTGTCGTGGGTACTCAAGAATTCCCCATTGTTGGCGAATGACCATATTTCCACAACATCCAAACACTCACAGGTTCTTTTAGGCATTTCATCAAACGAGTTCCGAGCATGCATCAACTGTCAATTCTTACAACAAATGGGTACTCAAGAATTCCCCAGTCGCTATCTAATTATGCATCAACAACCACTTCCTAGAAGGACTACACAAGCATGGGTACTCAAGAATTCCCCATTGTTCATCAATTTCCAATAACCCACACAATGCATAATATAAATCTACCCAACTAACTAATTACACCAAGTGGTAGGGCATGGTAATAACATGGGATTTATCAATTCGTAGCTACCACCTAATATACAGAAGAGAAGAGCTGACATACCTTGAGAGTTGATGACAGTTGGAACCCTTGAAATCTTTGTCAAGGTAAAAGAAAAGGAAACACTATTTAAGATTTGTGATGTGATTAAGAATGATTGGAGTGAAGTGGGATTATGGGATGATATAGGAGGAAATAAGGAGGAGGGGAGAGGGAAAATGAAGAGCGTAATTGATGAAAACATCAGTTACGTTTCTTTTATTTGAAAACAAAAAAATTTGAGTCGGGTCGGTCTGACCCGTGAATCACACTTACCTGCACAACATGCGACTCGCATGTGGTGCATCATGTGTAACATGCGAGTCACATGTAGTGCTAATTCTTCGCATCTACTGATAGAAAATTTGGCTTTCTTGGCCTGAAATGTTGCATCACCTGCGAGGCGCAGGTGCTGCAGCAGGCACGACATGCGAGTGGCATGTTCTGCAATATGTTATGCCTGTTGGCATTTTCCCAACTCTTCTTCTTTGTGCACACAATTTATTCCTACACCCTTAGACACACATAAAAAACATCACAAAAGTAAAAACAACAAAACATGAAAATGAAACTTAGTTGCCTCCCAAGAAGTGCTTGATTTTACGTCACAGCACGACGTTGGTACCTATTCAGCCTATTCATGGCTCATTGAGGAGGAAGACCTCGATAATCTTTACTTCATTCTGAGATCCCAAGTAATGTTTCACCCTTTGCCTGTTCACTTTGATTTTATTTCCACTTGGGAAAACAAGTTCAATTGCTCCATGTGGGAACACTTGTGTGATTTTAAACGGGCCGGACCATTTGGATTTCAACTTTCCGGGAAACAATCGGAGCCTTGATTTGAACAACAATACGCGATCCCCGAGGCTAAATTCTCTTTGCAAAATCTTCTTATCAGGAAAGTGCTTCATACGGTCTTGTAGAGTGAAGAGCTAGTGTAAGCTCTAAGTCGAAATTCGTCAAGCTCATTGAGTTGTTCCGTCCTCAAGTTTGAGGCATCACTCCAATCCAGATTCAACTTTTTCAAGGCCCACAATGCCTTATGTTCAAGTTCCACATGAAGATGACAAGCTTTGCCAAACACCAGCTGATAAGGAGACATACCAATTGGTGTTTTATAAGTCGTTCGGTAGGCCCATAATGCATCATCCAATTTCTTTGACCAGTCGGTCCGGTTAGCATTCACTGTTTTAGAGAGTATGCTCTTGATCTTCCTGTTTGAGACTTTAACTTGTCCACTCGTTTGGGGATGATATGGGGTGGCAACTTTATGCTTCACTCCATACTTCTCAAGAAGAGTCTTGAATACCCGGTTGCAAAAATGAGAGCCCCCATCACTAATGATCGCCTTTGGGGTTCCAAATCTTGAGAAAATATGCCTCTTCAAGAATATGGTGACACTTCTTCCTTCATTATTAGGGAGCGCAACGGCTTCCACCCATTTAGACACGTAGTCCACCGCCACAAGAATGTACTTGTTGTTGTAAGAACTCACAAATGGACCCATAAAGTCAATACCCCATACATCAAACAATTTAACCTCAAGAATCAGGGTCATCGGTAGCTCATGCCTCCTCGAGATGCCTTCATGCCTTTGACATTGATCAGAGGCTTTCACAAAGTCATGTGCATCTTGATAGATTGTAGGACAATAAAAGTTACTTTGAAGAACCTTAGCCGCCGTTCTTGCACTACTATAGTGTCCACCAACCGGTGATGAGTGACAAGCTTCGATGATGGGCATCATTTCTACTTCGGGTATGCACCTCCTTATGATGTTGTCGGCGCAAACCCGGAATAGATATGGCTCATCCCAATAGAATTTCCGGGCATCACTCAAAAACTTCTTCTTTTGGTGGAAGTTCAAATCCTCCGGCATGATGTCACTTGCGTGGAAGTTAGCAAAATCGGCATACCAAAGGATCATGTCATGCGACCCCGCCATTACTTGCTCATCCGGAAATGACTCATTGATTTCTAGGCCATCCAGTGGACGCCCACCCTCTTCAGGATGAGACAAGTGGTCTGCCACTTGATTTTCACAACCCTTTCTTTCTTTGACATCAAAGTCAAACTCTTGCAAGAGAAGGACCCAACGTATCAACCTCGATTTTGCATTTTTCTTTGTCATGAGGTAACGTAGAGCTGCATGATCGGTGTAAACAATCACATGGGTTCCCAACAAATAAGCCCGGAACTTCTCCAAAGCAAACACAATAGCAAGCAACTCTTATTCTGTGACAGTGTAATTCATTTGGGCACCGTTTAGAGTCTTACTTGCATAGTAAATTGGGTGGAAGATCTTATCACGCTTTTGGCCAAGAACAGCCCCCATGGCAAATCCACTTGCATCACACATCAACTCAAAGGGTTGAAACCAATCCGGAGCAATGTTGATAGGAGTCGATGTGAGTCTCTCTTTCAAACCCTCAAATGCCTTCAAACAAGCATCATCAAACACAAACTTCGACTCCTTCTCCAACAATTTGCATAGAGGGTTGGCTATTTTCGAGAAATCCTTGATGAATCTTCTATAAAACCCAGCATGCCCGAGGAAGATACGAACGCCTTTAACGGAGATTGGGGGAGGAAGCTTAACAATAACCTCAATTTTAGCTTGATCAACCTCAAGCCCCTTTTTCGAAATCTTGTGTCCTAAGACAATGCCTTATCTAACCATGAAGAGACACTTCTCCCAATTTAGAACCAAATTTGTCTCTTCACATCGTTTCAATACTTGGGCAAGATTCTCCAAGCATTCATCAAAGGAATCCCCAACCACGAAAAAGTCATCCATGAAGATTTTAATGGACTCTTCAACCATGTCGGAGAAAATAGACATCATGCAATGTTGAAATGTTGCGGGTGCATTACATAACCCAAAGGGCATTCTTTTGAAAGCAAAGGTCCCATAAGGACAAGTGAAAGTGGTTTTCTCTTGATCCTCAGGGGTAATGGTGATTTGGTTGTACCCGGAATACCCATCAAGGAAACAATAATAATCCCTTCCCGCAAGCCTATCAAGCATTTGATCCATAAATGGCATTGGGAAGTGTTCCTTTTTGGTCCATTTATTCAACTTCTGATAATCCATGCAGACTCGCCATTTGGTGACCTTGCGAGTGGGGATCAACTCATTTTTAGCATTTGTGAAAACGGTGATTCCACCCCTTTTTGGGCACGCATTGAACCGGACTCACCCAAGAGCTATCCGATATCGGGTACACTACACCGGCGTCTAACCACTTGATGATCTCAATCTTCACAACTTCTGGCATAAGAGGATTTAACCTCCTTTGATGTTTAACGCTTGGCCCACATTTTTCATCAAGTTGAATTTTATGAGTACACACACCGGGCGGAATCCCTTGGATATCCGTAATACACCACCCAATAGCTTTTTTGTATCTTCTCAAGATCACCATCAACCACTCTCTTTGCTCATCCGTCAACTGGGCGGATATAACCACGGGAAATGTGTTGTTGGGTCCAAGAAACCCATACCTCAAATGTGAAGGAAGAGGTTTGAGTTCCAAAGTAGGAGGCTCAATAATTGAAGGCTTTGCAGGAAGAGTGTCTCGATTTTCCAAGTCAAGATGGAGCAACTGTACCTGACTGGGAATCATATGAAAAGTAATGCATGCTGACTTACTTTTATGCTTATCATCATCTCATGTATGCATATCATATGTATATATATATCTAAACTGCCCGACCATATAGGTGCGGTGTGATAATCAGTAACATTAGCCCGCGTCCGGGGTACCATCTCATGCCGCCCACTAGTGGTCTCTGCCCATGCCAACTGGCCATGGTGTATCGTATAGCTGCCCGCTTTCGCGGTGACTGCCCAGCCAACTAGGCCCGGTGTGATGCAATCATGACATGCTCATCATAAAATATTTATAATGATATGATTATCAAAATATACTTATCATCATACATGCATAAGGACTCTAGAACAACTGCATTCTATCGAGGTGACGTAAGGTCGTGAACCCTCGATTCCATTATGAGCATTTATGAACATTCTTCCTCACCTTGACGGGATTAGGATATAAGGTGAGTGTATACAAGTAACAACATCATTTACTTTATAAGAACGTCACATCATATATCTTGACTCATGTAGCTATGCATGATCTTAGGCTCTTGGCTTTCCGGGATATAGGAGAATCATGAAAAGGGAGAAGAATCATGTCATGGGATTCATGCCATCGAAAGGAAAGGACTAGCCTCACACACCTTTGTCGTTTAGCTAAGCTATCGTTCACTTGTTCTCCTTCAATATCACGTTGTTACCTTCACGAGAGAATACGTATTACAGTTAGTCAATCGACCATAAGAACGCATCGTTATTTCTAGAGAAAATTGGGCAGCGTTTCCTTTGTTTCTACTACTTTTCTCATGTTCTATTTCAACTCCCAACATTTACAACAACACTCACAATATCGTATCAACATTCATCACTTATCTATATTTAGCAAAATCCACCATTTTTCTCCAATTTCTCCACATTTAATGGTTTTAGCTCATCATCATAATTTTGCTTACTTCACACCTATTCCATGGTCTATACGCCATTTATAATGTATTCATCATCAGAACATATCAACGTTCATGATTCCATTCAACTATCATTGAATTGTGACACTATTCCCTCAGTAATGGCCCATTTTCTATGTTCTTCTACATTTCAAGCATCTTAGCTTTCCAATACCTTAAATAACATGATAAAGTCATGAAACATACCTTAGATGATGGTGGAACAAGCCTAGAGTGGAATCACTTCTTTAGCACCAAAACCCTTCTTCACCTCTTTTGGAATTTCTTGAAGAAGATGACTTCCAAATAGGTTTCATACACTTTGTTTCATAGATTTGGTGTTGATGATCATTGATTTCTTTGGTATTCTTGTGGTTGAAGTGTTTGGAGTGTTCTAGAGATTTCTTGAAGGTTATAGATGAAGTATGAATGAAATGAATGAGAAAGTCACTTATAATAATCACAAAATCTGATTTTTAATGAACAGTCGTCGGGGTGTACAGTGGTCGTAAACCACAGTTTATGGACCGTATACTAGTTTACGGGCCGTATAAGGTGGTGGTATTTAAGCATATCAAAACAGAAAGGTTTGCTGGAGGTCATGATGGTTTACGGCCACAGTTTACGGGCCGTATTTCAGTTTACGGTCCATAAACTGGGTCGTATTTTACCATTTAAACTTTGGACAGAAAGTTGAAATTTTGGAACATTGGAGGACGATGGAAGTATACGGTCCGTAAATCAATTTACGGGTCGTATCCTGTTTTATGACCACTGGCTGAATTGAAATTCTACAACTTTCTTATTTCCAAAAAAAAATCATGAATCGCCATTCCCTACTTAGTAAAATGTCGCACACTCATACCCTTCGTTGGTCTATTCATTGTACATGTACAGGGACTTTTCCGAGGTGTAACATTCCTCCCCCCTTTTTGGAACATTCGTCCTCGAATGTTAAACACTCGGAATTCTACGAAAATTTTGCCAGAGTTTCCCCTGTAATTTGACACTACCAGCCTGTCATAACAACCTATAATATCATCGCCTCACTGGGCTACATCACAATATCAACATATCCATGGCCACACACGACCAAAAGCATAAAAATGAAGCGTACATACCTCATATCGTCGGTGTTTCGTCTTGGATCTCTCCCGGGGGTTGGAATAAGTGTGGGTACTTGGACTTCATGCTCTCTTCTTCTTCCCAAGTCATTTCTTCCCGATTGCTACTCCGCCATAAGACTTTAACCGAAGATACCTCTTTATTTCGAAGTCTCCGCACCTGTCTATCTAAAATAGCAATAGGTACTTCTTCATAGGTCAACTTCTCTGTCACCTGCACATCATCAATCGTAACTATTCTTCTTGGGTCTCCAATACATTTGCAGAGCATCGAAACATGAAAGACTGGGTGAACTGCTTCAAGCTCCGAAGGAAAATCCAATTCATAGGCTACCTGACCCACCTTGCGGATGATTTTGTAGGGTCCAATGTATCGGGGACTCAATTTCCCTTTCTTACCAAATCTCATCACCCCTTTCATGGGCGACACTTTTAAAAATACCCAATCATCAACCTGAAATTCCAAGTTTCGTCGGCGATTGTCCGCATAAGACTTTTGGCGACTTTGGGCTGTCAACAACCGATCTTGGATCACCTTGACTTTTTCTATTGCTTGTTGGATCAATTCAGGGCCCATTAGTTGTGCTTCTCCTATTTCGAACCATCCGATTGGAGATCTACATTTCCTTCCATATAAAGCTTCATATGGAGCCATTTGTATACTGGAATGATAGTTGTTGTTATATGCAAATTCAATTAGCGGCAAATGATCGTCCCAACTTCCACCAAAATCCAGCACAGATGCTCGTAACATATCCTCCAAGGTCTGAATAGTACGCTCGGCTTGTCCGTCAGTCTGTGGATGAAATGTCGTGCTGAGCTTAACTTGAGTACCCAAACCTTCTTGGAAGGACTTCCAAAACTTGGCTATAAATTGTTCCCCTCTGTCTGTAATAATGGCCAAAGGAATTCCATGAAGTCGCACAATTTCTTTTAGATACAACCTTGCATAGTCTTCTGCTGAGTACGTGGTCTTGACTGGAATAAAATGGGCTGCTTTCGTCAGCCTATCCACGATCACCCATATAGAGTCATACCTGCCACGGGAACGGGGTAATCCCACGATGAAATCCATGTTAATTACTTCTCATTTCCACGTAGGAATTTCCATTGCTTGCAACAAGCCCCCTGGCTTCTGATGTTCGGCTTTTACCCATTGGCAATTCGGACATTGTGCTACAAAATCTGCGATGTCCCTCTTCATGCCATCCCACCAGTATATCAATTTAAGGTCATGATACATTTTAGTTGCACCGGGATGAATAGAATACCGAGAATAGTGTGCTTCCTCTAAAATTCGTTGGCGCAATTCTGCCACATCTGGTACACATAGCCTGCCTCGATATCTAAGGATCCCGTCTATGGAAACTTCAAATGGAGACTTTTCCTTTTCACGAGATAGGTCTCGGTATCGGCTTAATTGAGGATCTTCATATTGTCGTTCCTTCACTTCTAGATTCACGGATGAAACTATGGGGTCATTAATGCCAGTGCCTGTACTACCTGAATCAATTGCACGTATTCCAAGACTTGTTAATCGATGGAGCTCCCGAACCATCTCCTTCTTTTCTAAAGGAACTTCACGTAAGCCACCCATTGATCGACGGCTAAGCGCATCGGCTACTACGTTAGCTTTTCCGGGGTGGTACAAAATGTCCACATCATAGTCTTTCAACAATTCTAACCACCGCCTCTGCCGCAGGTTCAACTCCTTCTGTTTGAAGATATGCTGGAGACTCTTATGATCTGTATAGATATCAACATGCACACCATACAAATAATGTCTCTATATCTTTAAGGCATGAATAACCGCGGCCAATTCGAGATTATGAGTTGGATAATTCTTCTCATGTTTCCGTAACTGTCTTGAAGCGTATGCAATCACCTTCCCATGCTGCATCAATACACATCCTAGTCCCACACCAGAAGCATCACAATACACAACATAGCCATCTGGCCCTTCTGGAAGTGTTAGTACTGGAGCTGAGGTTAACCTGTCTTTCAACTCTTGGAAACTACGCTCGCATGCATCGTTCCACTGAAATTTCACCGACTTCTGGGTTAGCTTCGTCACTGGAGCTGAAATAGATGAAAAGCCCTCTACAAACCTTCTATAATAACCTGCCAAACCCAGAAAACTACGAACTTCCGTAGGCGTTGTAGGCCTTGGCCAAGTCTTCACAGCTTCTATTTTCTGAGTGTCAACTCGGATGCCATCATCTGAAATAACATGACCTAGGAATGTCACAGAATTTAGCCAAAACTCGCACTTTGAGAATTTTGCATATAATTCGCGAGCTCGAAGAATGCCAAGAACAATTCTTAGATGATCTGCATGTTCCGTTTCTAGGTGAGAATACACTAGAATATCATCAATAAATACTATCACGAAGAGATCCAAAAATGGCCTGAACACATTATTCATTAGATTCATGAACATTGCCGGGGCATTTGTCAACCCAAACGACATCACTCGGAACTCATAGTGGCCATACCTCGTTCTGAAGGCTGTTTTGGGAATATCTTCTTCTCTAATTCTCACTTGTGATAACCAGATCTCAGATCTATCTTGGAGAACCACTTAGCACCCTGTAATTGGTCAAACAAATCGTCAATTGTGGGGAGGGGATACTTGTTCTTTATTGTTACCTTGTTCAGCTGTCTATAATCGATGCACATCCATAGATATCCATCCTTCTTTCTCACTAACAAGACCGATGCTCCCCACGGCGATGAACTCGGCCTTATAAACCCCTTTTCGAGCAAGTCCTTCAATTTTGCCTTCAGCTCTTTCAATTCTGTCGGAGCCATTCGATAAGGAGGGATAGAAATGGGCTCAGTGTCCGGCAATACATCAATAGTGAAGTCAATTTCCCTCTCAGGAGGAAGACCTGGTAGTTCGTCTGGAAATACATCTGGGAATTCATTCACTACCGGAACAGATTGGAAAGCTGCCGACTTTGCCTCGGTGTCATGAACCCGAACTAGATGGTAAATATAGCCTTTAGCTATCATCTTTCTTGCCTTAAGGTAGGAAATAAACCTACCCTTTGAGGATGCCGTATTACCCTTCCATTCAAGTACGGGCTCTCCCGGAAATTGAAATCGAACCATTTTCGTTCGGCAATCGACATTAGCATAACATGAGGCCAACCAATCCATACCCATAATTACATCGAAATTTATCATTTCAAGCTCAATCAAATCGGCTTTAGTCTGGCGATCACATATCACAATGACACAATTTTTGTATACTTTTCTCGCTATTACCGGATCACCAACCGGAGTGAATACCTCAAAAGGTTTAATGGGCTTGGATTTAACCCCAATACAATCCGCGACATACGGAGTAACGTAAGCGAAAGCAGAACCCGGATCGATCAAAGCATATACATCACGGGAAAATATAGTCAATATACCTGTGATAACATCTGGGGAAGACTCAAGATCCTGTCACCCAGCTAAAGCATATACGCGGGGCTGAACGGCACCTGAGGTAGATGCTCCCCCTCTGCCTCTGCCTCTACCTGTTGTAGTCTGAGGAGTCTGTGCTATCGGGCGTACTGAAGAAGACCCAGCTGCTGATCCCGTAGGCTGAGTCCCAACTGTACCCCTTGTTGAAGGGCAATCTCTCTTCATATGACCAACCTGCCCGCAGGCGTAGCAAGCATCCGAACCCTGACGGCACTGTCCGGAATGCAGTCTACCGCACTGGCTGCACCGCGGTACTGAGGGTCTCCTCTGACTAGAATCTCCCCTAAACTGAGAATCTGAGGCCCTCGAACTCTGGCTCCATCCTGTCTGAAAAGAACGATCAAACCTCCTATCTGAGAATCTGGGAGAAGCACTAGTCGCTGACTGACCCCCTCTATATTCACTGCTTGCTCCCATAGATCTAGCTCTCTTACCTTGCCTTCTGTCATTATCACGATCACTTCTCTGCAGCTGTTGTCATTCCTCAAGATTCTGAGCATGTTCCTGTATTCGGTAAATATCCATTCCGTCTTGCAAAGAGGCCGCCAGACAATCTCTAAACAAATGTGGCCCCAAACCACTCATAAATCTGTGTACATGATCGCCCATATCGGCCACCATAGTCGGGGCATACCTGGCTAGAGAATTAAATTGCATGCTATACTCCCGAGCACTCATGCTTCCTTGCTTCTGATTCAAGAACCTGTCCTCTCTAGCTCGGTGGACCTCAGGCGGCAAATAATAGCGAATGAAAGCATCAACAAACTCTTGCCAAACGGGGGGAGGTGCATTTTCTGTCCTCGATGCTATCCAGTTGTTGTACCACAATACCGCCACATCGCGGAGCCTATAAGAAGCCAACTCTACCGATTCGGTCTCAGAAGCATGCATAAGTTTCAACGTCCTCAACATCTCTTCAATGAAGCCTTGTAGGTCCTCATCTGGCTTCGACCCGAAAAATTTCGGAGGATTTAAAGTCAGAAAATCACGGGCTCTCGTACTGGCGGAACGGTCACTCGGGATCGCACTCTGCCGCTGTGCCTGGGCGGCAACCAATTGCGTCAATAGATGAATAGCTTCGTTCACTTGTTGACCCGATGCAACTAGTGGAGGAACTGGGACTGAGGCTCCTCCTTGCTCTACTACATTGGGCGAGGCCTCATTTTGTGATTCGCCCTCCTCTACATTCGTCAGAGGCTCTCTTTCTGCCTGTCTTTTCGTCTTAGTTTTGCCCTTCTGGGCGGCTGTGGCCTTTCCCTTTGGCGGCATTCTGAAATCATAACACACTTTTAGGAGGGATATAATCTTAGGCATGGCTCTATCGCACGATCTCATAAGAAGAAAGACGGTCGTTTTCCTAAATGCCCTGTAGCCTCTTGTTTATTAGCGTGGCGCGCAACACACCATAAACAAGACTCTACTACACACGGCTCGTAGACACTTCCTAGGACTGAACCGCTCTGAGACCATTTCTGTCACGACCCAGCTAGGGGCTGCGACGGGTACCCGAGGCTGACCACCGAGCACCCCTTATTTCCTCACTTGTCATAGTCATTTACGCTTCTTTATCGTTCATAATTGTATGAAAATCATTTCTCGGTGGAAAACACAATCAGTCTATATATATATATACAAATGCCTCATTAGGCCATCAAAATAATATATATAATATATACATGCATGCTGTAATAAACTTGTGAGACCATCTAACCCACACTACGCATCTACGAGCCTCTACTGACATACTATACATGTAGACGGAACAAGACTCCGTCATGCCCCAAAATATACATATGTACCAAAAGGATAATCATAAGCACCTCCGGACAATGGAGTGCCTTCAATCAGCTGACAGCTCCAAAGAATCCAGATCGAGCTCGCCTCCCTGTCTACCTGTGGGCATGAACACAGCGTCCAAAGAAAACGGACGTCAGTACGAATGTTGTACTGAGTATGAGAGGCATGAGCAAAAACAACACATCAAGAAAGTAAAGGAGGCATCAAGTATGGAGCAACTGTACCTGACTGGGAATCATATGAAAAGTAATGCATGCTGACTTACTTTTATGCTTATCATCATCTCATGTATGCATATCATATATATATATATATATATATATATATATATATATATATATATATATATATATATATATATATATATATCTAAACTGCCCGACCATATAGGTGCGGTGTGATAATCAGTAACATTAGCCCGCGTCCAGGCCTCCCGCGTCCGGGGTACCATCTCATGCCGCCCACTAGTGGTGTCTGCCCATGCCAACTGGCCATGGTGTATCGTATAGCTGCCCGCTTTCGCGGTGACTGCCCGGCCAACTAGGCCCGGTGTGATGCAATCATGACATGTTCATAATAAAATATGTATAATGATATGACTATCAAAATATACTTATCATCATACATGCACAAAGACTCTAGAACAACTGCATTCTATCGAGGTGACGTAAGGTCGTGAACCCTCGATTCCATTATGAGCATTTATGAACATTTTGCCTCACCTTGACGGGATTAGGATATAAGGTGAGTGTATACAAGGAACAACATCATTTACTTTATAAGAACGTCACATCATATATCTTGACTCATGTAGCTATGCATGATCTTAGGCTCTTGGCTTTCCGGGATATAGGAGAATCATGAAAAGGGAGAAGAATCATGTCATGGGATTTATGCCATCGAAAGGAAAGGACTAGCCTCACACACCTTAGTCGTTTAGCTAAGCTATCGTTCACTTGTTCTCCTTCAATATCACGTTGTTACCTTCACGAGAGAATACATATTACAGTTAGTCAATCGACCATAAGAATGCATCGTTATTTCTAGAGAAAATTGGGCAGCGTTTCCTTTGTTTCTACTACTTTTCTCATGTTCTATTTCAACTCCCAACATTTACAACAACACTCACAATATCGTATCAACATTCATCACTTATCTATATTTAGCAAAATCCACCATTTTTCTCCAATTTCTCCACATTTAATGGTTTTAGCTCATCATCATAATTTTGCTTACTTCACACCTATTCCATGGTCTATACGCCATTTATAATGTATTCATCATCACAACATATCAACGTTCATGATTCCATTCAACTATCATTGAATTGTGACACTATTCCCTCAGTAATGGCCCATTTTCTATGTTCTTCTACATTTCAAGCATCTTAGCTTTCCAATACCTTAAATAACATGATAAATCCATGAAACATACCTTAGATGATGGTGGAACAAGCCTAGAGTGGAATCACTTCTTTAGCACCAAAACCCCTCTTCACCTCTTTTGGAATTTCTTGAAGGAGATGACTTCCAATTAGGTTTCATAGATTTGGTGTTGATGATCATTGATTTCCTTGGTATACTTTTGGTTGAAGTGTTTGGAGTGTTCTAGAGATTTCTTGAAGGTTATAGATGAAGTATGAATGAAATGAATGAGAAAGTCACTTATAATAATCACAAAATTTGATTTTTAATGAACAATCGTCGGGGTGTACAGTGGTCGTAAACCACAGTTTACGGACCGTATACTAGTTTACGGGCCGTATAACGTGGTCGTATTTAAGCATATCAAAACAGAAAGGTTTGTTGGAGGTCATGATGGTTTACGGCCACAGTTTACGGGCCGTATTTCAGTTTACGGTCCGTAAACTGGGTCGTATTTTACCATTTAAACTTTGGACAGAAAGTTGAAATTTTGGAACATTGGAGGACGATGGCAGTATACAGTACGTAAATCAATTTATGGGCCGTATCCTGTTTTACGACCACTGGCTGAATTGAAATTCTACAACTTTCTTATTTCCAAAAAAAAATCATGAATCGCCATTCCCTACTTAGTAAAACGTCGCACACTCATACCCTTCGTTGGTCTATTCATTGTACATGTACGGGGACTTTTCCGAGGTGTAACATTCTTTTTCATTGTCCCCTTCATAGTTCATTATCACCGCCACCAACATATCACCTATATGCTCATGTTCTATGGTTGTCTCCATTGCTTCATCAATTGTATCAATAACCGACACAACACTCATATCCGCCGGTTGTTTCATTGACTTGCAAATATGGAAAATGATCTCTTCATCATTCATCCTAAATTTTAGATCACCTCCCTCCACATCTACGAGGGCACGCCCCGTAGCTAAGAATGGTCTTCCAAAGATTATGGCAACTTCGAAGTCAACTTCACAATCCAAGATCACAAAATCGGCCGGAAAAATAAATCGATCCACTCTCACAAGCACATCATAAAGAATACCAATAGTCCTCTTTACGGTCCTATCTGCGATAAGTAATCTCATCGTGGTGGGACGAGGAGTGCCCAATCCCAACTTGTTGAATATAGATAGCGGCATCAAATTGATGCTTGCTCCAAGATCACATAAAGCTTTTGCAAACTTGTATTTACCGATGGTGCATGGAATTGTGAACGCTCCGGGGTCTTCTTTTTTGTGCACCAAAGCTTTGGTAACGATTGCACTACAATGATGAGTGCCCCCCCAATGTTTCAATGCCAGGACTCCTTCTTTTGGTCACAAGATCTTTCATGAACTTCGCATAACCGGGAATTTTCTCAAGTGCCTCAACCAATGGAATATTTATTGAGAGCCCCTTTAATCGTTCGATGAACTTGAGGAATTTTCCATCGTCCGTTTTCTTTGCCAATCATTGGGGAAAAGGAGGGGGAGGCCTCATAACGGGAGGTGAAGCCCTTGGTACCTCCTCCGCCGCTTCCTTGCTTTTCGAAGCATCATTAATTTCTGGAAGTTCCTCAATAACAATGGGCTTTTCAATACTGGCCCGCATATTCTTTGGGTTCACTTCTTCCTCAACAACCATGGGTTCTTCAACCATTTTCTTATCGTCACCCAACACATCCTCTTTCACCAACGCCTCTTCCCTAATTGTTAGTAGTAATTGCATTGCATTTATGATCACCATCATTCCTTGGATTTGCAACTATATCACTAGGGAGTGAGCCTTTTTGCCTTTGGCTTAGGATAGCCGAGATTTGGCCAAGTTGGGACTCCAATTGTTTAATGGAGTGGAGTGTGAACTCACAACATGACCCATGGATTTAACCTTATCTCTAGTCTCCTTGCAAAAGGTGTCGGTGGATTCCACTTTCCTCAATACCCTTGACAACATATCTTCAATATTTGAACTAGCGGGATCACTAGTGGGCGGTTGACTAGAGCTTGGTTGATTTCCCTTTGGAGGGACATACGGATTTACGCTCCGATGATTGTTGTAATTGTTGTTGTAACCCCCTTGATTGTTGCCACGATTATCTCTCCAATTAGAGTGACCTTGTTCTTTGTTCCAACCTTGATTCCCTTGACCTTGCCGCCAAGATCCTTGACTCGAACCTTGGTAGTTCGGACAGGAACCCTCCCTTAGATTGTTGACATAACTTGCCTCCTCATCATACATTTGGCAACATTGCTCATTTGGAGGACCCCCTTCACAGGATTCTACCGCATTCACCTTTTTGCTTCCGCCACCCATGACATGTTTTGTAAGAAGATCTATTTGGGTGACAAATTTGGCCAGGGACTCATCTCTCTCTTCCTCCTTCTTAATCATCTCACGAGTGAGCACAATTTTGGAGGAACTTCTTCCACCTACTTTCGAATCCCTAGTGTGTCATACTTCATTAGTCTCGGTCAATTTATCCAACAGGTCACAAACAGTGGCATAAGAATTATCCATAGTAGACCCCTCTGTAATGTTGTTCACCACAGATTTGTTGACCGAATCTAAAGACCTATAAAATGTTTGTAGAAGCATACTATCGAGCAACCCATGCTTAGGACAGCTTTTCACTTTCTTTTTAAAACGAATCCAAGTTTCATGGAGATCCTCATCAGGAAGTTGACGAAAGTTATTGATTTCGTCACGGAGTTGTAACATCCATGATGGAGGGAAGAACTTCTTGAGGAATACTTCGGTCAATTCCTCCCAAGTAGTGATGGATCCAGACGGGAGATCATCTAACCAAGCTGTGGCTTCCCCAGTTAGGGAGTACGGGAAAAGTCATAGCTTGACTGCTTCAATTGAGACGCCCGGATGCACATTGGTAGAACAGACCCCAAGAAAGTTCCTAAGGTGCCTATTCGGGTCATCTTTGGGTAGACCACTAAACAGGCCCTTAGTGTTGAGCAGGTGCAGCATTGTGTTGGTCACGTGGAAACTCGAGTTTCCAATTAGAGGCGGGGGCTGAATTGAGGCTGCATAGCCTGCCCCCACAGCTTCTTCACCGACCACTACTGGTGGATTTTGGATAGGATCACCAGCCTCGTCCATATTGCCTGCACAACACACAACAACAAAATGGAAATAAGAAAAGAAATAAAGACTAAAATTAAAGTTTTACACTAGTTAGTAAATTTCTAGATCGTATTCCCCGGCAATGGCGCCAAACTTTGATACGCCCAAATTACACCTTTAATATCAGGAGTAAACGGTCGTTGTCAAATATATAACCCACCGAGGTTGGAGTCGAATCTCACAGAGAATACAATGAAGAAATATACTTGTCAAGTGTAACGCCCGACTATTAGTCTATATTTCAAGGGATAAGGGAATATAATAATAGTTTGGTTGTTGTTTGTTCATTAAAGACTAAGAGTGGTTATAAGATGTAAACTATTGGTAAATGGGACCAAGGTTGTGGTTCTAATGGAAAGTAATGCGCTTGGGTATCAATTCAACTTATTTATATGCCTAGATGCATTAAACCAAGGGTCACGTGAATCTTGCTAAAAGTTTTCCAACCAAATTAGCAAATTTCATCCTAGGCTTTTCCAAACCCTAGAATGTTTTATTAGAGAATACCCATGTAGCCTCAACTAGCTTTTCTATTCCTAGCTCAAGCTATTAGATGGATTTAATGACCTAAATTGTTGCTATTAACTCTTTTCCTAACCTCTACTTTCTTTTCCAAGCAAAGTAATGGTATTAAGGCACAAGTAATGTTGTACACCATTGCAAAACATTAATGCTTGAAGAGTTAATAGAAAACACCATTAGCATATAAATGAAGTATGAGTATGAAACTCAATCACATAACTAACACATTTGGTCCCACAACCTTAGCTAAAAAGATTAGCTACTAATATTCATTAAAGGTAAAGTAATAAAGTAAAGTGTATTCATAAAGCTTACAAAAGTATTGAATGGAGAAGATGACAAAAGCAAAAGGAATCTCTTAAAAACTTCACCAACCACTAATAAATGAGCTCCACAAAAATATCAACTAAAAATCTGTAGAATAATGAGTCCAAAACCCTAGAAAATCTATTTATAGAATGTCCAAAACGGGAACAGTTTCCAGACAAAAATACCCCTGCGCATCTGGTGCGAATCGCACTTGGTGTCGCATGTCGTAGGTTGCACCAAATCTTCACAGGTACTGCATTTTTAATCAGCTGTGGTGCAGCATCTGCCGCATCAGATGCGACTCGCATGTGGTGCTCGCATGTGTTGCACCACTGTCTTCTTTTTTAGCCATCTCTGTCAATAGATGCTACAACACCTGCGACTCGCATGCAGTACATGCGATTCGCAGGTGATGTTCTGGTTCATTTCAGCTGGTTTTTGCTTCATTTTGCCTCAAGTCGCTTCCAGCACACGACACATCACTGTGATGAAAAGCTAATATGATCTTCTCGACGATATTGTGACATGAAATAATGATTCGAGTATTGATAATGAGAAGGTAAGAAACACTGTCCTGTAAAGAGATATGGGAAGGTACTCATGTGACCTAGATTATGGGCTCGTGGTCTGAGGTTAGTTCCGAAAACGAGAGGTACGTTGAGAAGTCCCGCGTCCGAGGTTCATTTCGGAGCGGAGGTTTGTGCTCGGGTCCGAGGAGTGAATTCGGAACGAGTGGTACATGGACCCCATGGGTCCCCTGCAAGTCATGACTACTGTGCAATGACATCGGTTAGCATGTGTGTACAGTGAGTATGGTTATTGTGGAAAACCTATTTCCGTTGTGGCTTCCGTTGACTTCGATACTTGATATCTTGGTGATTTGATTGTGATTATCCTTGGTGGACTTGTTATGGTTTATTGATAATAATGTATGTTGGCTGGCTTGTTTATTCTATTGACTTTATGAGATATGCATGATACTAACCTTAGTCGGTCTAAGATATCTACCGGTACATAGTGTTTGTACTAATACTACCCTCACATCTAGCGTTGAGGACGTTTGCTGATAGATCTAGGGTGAGCTTCTTCCCATGCTTGGCCGCCCAAAGATCTTCTTCTTATGATTTCTTTTCTTATTTTGGACATTATGGATATTTATTAGCCAGATTTCATTCCTTAGACCTGTTTTAGATTAGGGTCCTGTACGATGACTTTCGGATTATGGGATTTTCTAATAGTTAGAACTTCCGCACTTACTTCAGTATTTATGGCATTACTTATTTTGTTTTATTTGTTGCTTGAATGAGTAATAACTGGTTGACTTGGTTTGTATAAAATCGGACTTGAATGAATAGATGACTCGTGTGTTAGTTCGCCCACTAGGATTTAGTTGGGTGCCAGTCATGGCGGGTTGGGTCGTGACAAAAAGAATCAATCTTAAAGGAGTGAGAACAAGTTCAACATAGATAAGACAAACAAACCAAAGACTTAAATACCTTCTAGTTCAATATATGTGAACAATACAAGAACAAGCATCATATTTTATGGTTTCAAAGTCATTTTTTAAACCTAAGTAATCCTAGAGGGGAATTTCAAGATTTTAATAAGGCAGATGCAAGACATAACCTCAGAGATGTACACAAACAGGTCACTATTAAAACGAAATAAAGACTTAAGTTCATTTTAAGGCCAGTTCCTATTTAAGGATCACTTAACCATTTTTACAGTCATTTCAAGACATCATTTAGACTAGGTTTCAACTATTAACAATGAACATGAGAACATAAGCTTATTTTTTTAAGATTTTACACAGTTTTATACATAAAACATTGACAACTATCCATAAACCCAATCAAATAGTCCATAACTTATTCAAAACCATTTAACAAACTAAAAAATGAACTAAAGCAGTCAAAATGGGACTAAGGATACTCAGAACCCCCTAGAACCATAACCAAACAGTCCCAAAGTAGGGGGATAAAACCCCAACTTCTTGACATTAACCAATGAAACGGTAAACAAGAACCAAAACTAACACCTACTTCATTTTTACTTGTTTTAGCCTTAATACCTTAGCTAATAACACTTAACAACTCTTAAACTCCATTACAACTTTTATTATAACATGGTAGACTAAACAATTTCAATGAAACAGTAAACAACAACGAAAACCAACATCTGCTTCTTCTTAACTTGTTTTAACCTTATTACCTAATAATTAACACTTAAAATCCCTTTAAGCCACATTATACTATCATTATAACTTAGTATCCTTAAAGTTTCAATAAAACAGTAACCAAACAACTCTTACATTAACATAAATAGTACAATTTTAGGTATACAAGCTATATTATAAAAACAGCAACTTGAAGCAACTTTAAAATCAAATATGAACAAGATAATGCATCAAATAGATTGAAAAACAGGAAGAAGATGAACTAGTATAGGGCATTACCTTTTGGTAGGGCAACGAAAAGATCAAATAGAGGGATTGAATCAACACTTCAACAATTCCAACACTTAACCCTTGAAAATAGCCCTTTGTTTTTTATTTTTCTAATATATTGTAGTATTTTTGAATAGTATAGGTGTAGTATATTGATATATTGTAGTAGTTTGTAGTATAATGGTAATGTATTTGATATAGTGATAGGATTTTAGTGAATGTAGAGTTTTAATTCTCAGAATAGAACCTCTAAAATCTCCAAAAAATTCTCAGAAAAAATGCCCCCTAAAATGACACTAAGTCCTTCTATTTATAGCACAAAAATGATGCTAGGGATAGAAATGGAAAGAAATTAAATCAATAACCGAATTTCCCCCTAATTCCACAAACCCAAATTCAAACAAATTCGAATTTCAGTAAAGGACAAACAAATTTTCAGCCAAATTATACTAATTCATACCCCCATTAAACAGCATTTCACATAAATCACATAATACAACTACGAATCTAACCAATTGTACCCGAAAATACAAATAAAATTAGAAAATACTAGGATAGTATGCCTCGTCATCAATAAAACAAAATTACCACCTTATAATGGTACAATAGTACAAAACAAGATAAAATCCCCTCAAATCGTACCCAACCACGAATCCATTTAGGAAGTTTCCCCTTAGGTTCCTTCATTGAGTGTTTATGGTGCACAAGACGGCAAAGGGCTCAAGGCCCTGCCCATGGCAACCATAAGTACGAAGAAACCTAGAGTAACAACCTTAACACGATTCGATTTGGTATAAAAAATAAAATTTGAACGGAATTGAACCTGGAGCTTACGAGAACTCACAACAGGGAACAAAAGTCCTCAAAAATCCGGCCAAAAATGGCCATAAATCACCGTGGGTTGACCGCCATGGGCAGAGCCCTAAATTCGCCTGAAATCGCCTCTCAAAGAGGTGAGGGGGTGCGGGGTGGTGAAATCAGAATGAGGGGATGGAAGTTTATTTTTGATAAACTTCCATCCCTTCTTTTTTTTTTTATAAATCCCCACCCTTTAGGTTTTTAAAAAGTATAAAATGACCCTTCCTTTTAATGAAAACCCCTTTTTCAAAACATTGTACTCATTTTTTAAAAATGTATTCGTCTAAAAACCTCCTTGTAAAATAACTTTTAACGAAAACAAGATTTATAATACGTAGTCTTAAAATAGGAGCTTTAATATGAGCCTAATATTGATATAGTTCCGAGCAATATTTAAAAATGTGAAAATGCGGTCAAAATGAGCCGTAATTCATACGTCGTCTTAATTAACAATTTTTCCGAGCTAGACGGAGCGGGATACATATCTTTTTTTCAAATCATATTTGTGAAAGTAAATAACTCATAATTTTCTTGTAATTGTCAATTTTTATGAAATAATAATTAAATGTCAATTTTTTTACAATTTTCCCGGGAATTTTGAAATTTTAATTTTTAAGGGTGTATCCTTACTCCATTTTGGACTTGGGAATTTTGAAAATTAAAATACGTGTCTTATGAGGTGAAAATTAGGTGTCAACAACTGCCCCTTCAGAGTTTGAGGATGGCAAGGCCATCCTTGAGCTACGAATTTTTACAAACCTAATTTTTACCGAATAATAGAAATTACAGCCCTCTTTGCGCAAAATTTCAAAAGTATGGCCTGACCCCGGTTTCTGAGCTTCCTACATATCTCAGGTCACGTGAGAATTCAGGTCGTTTGTAGTTCTGACTCTATGAGGACTATAAAGTAAGGAATTTTCGTTAAACTATCTCGAGGTGTCCCGAGATAATTATAGGAATATGGCTGATCCCCGAAACTTGAGTAGCCTACATATCCTTGGCTTTAGGAATCAGGCCAATTGTAGTTCGACTCGATAGCCCGAAAAGGAATATCCCTTTATGTGGGAATCCCTTTGGCTATTTCCGGTTGTAAATCCGAACCGAAGGCGATTTTTAGAAAGGATTTATTAGTGTTGGTACTTGAAGCGATTTTCCAATCCCTGGTGTAGAAAGCTTGACTCTTGTACACGGTTTCTTCTGAATCCGATTTTTTTCTTCCGTCCTCGATAGCTTCTATCTCGTCTCCAAATGTTGAGTCCTGCGTGTTAGTTAATCGAAAATTTGATCTTAACGTAGTCATACCTAAGCGTTTTGCCATTTTTTTGACATGGACTTGTCATCCTCCGATATTATGTCCGTCTTTTCGCAAATGTTTGTCCGTTTTCTTTCTTCTTCTCTTCTAAGTGTGTGCTTTCATGTATTTTTAAAAAACAAACTTTTGACTACTTCGGATAATGATCACAACACTTTGGCCGACTCTTTTGTCGTCATTTTCAGATGTTTTAATGGTTCAATGATAACTTCTGTTGGGATCTGGGTCGGGCTATACCGCATTGTTTGCGAAACCTACACACCCCAGTCCGATTTTCATTTTTGTAAGCAGGATACTATCTATGAAGACCATGTTTTCAAGTGCGGGGTCATTTTTGTTTCTCATGACATCCGCTACCCTTGAAAATTTGGGATCACATCATTTTCACATACTGCGGTGACTGTAGAAAATCTGGTGTCAACTGCATCGTTATGCTTATACGAAGTATGCGGTATACCATTTCGGGACTACATCACTTATAGTCAAAAATACCCAAATGAAGACTGCACATCAGAGTGCATTATCATATTCCTTTCTTGAAACCACTAACCTCTGTGTCCAGAATTACAACATTAAGTCAGAATATTCAAGTTAACAACTGCATAATCAAGTGCGGGGCCTTTTCTCATGACAACCGCTATCCCTGAACCAGAATTACATTAACTTGAGATAAACTGCAGTAGCAACCGCAAATCTTGATGTAGGAATCACATTCGTATTTTGACGATTGTGGACATCAACCTCGGAATTATGCTACCTATTTTTGGCTATTTATGGACGGCGACTACAACCTCTTTGGCACGAAGTCGTATCGCCCAAATCGTCATTTTGAGGAATGAAGCTTACCTTAGTGGCAAGACTGACATGCTCCTTTTTTTACTCCGGGGAAGAATACCCGCCCGTCAACAAGGTTCACATCTTCCAAAAGGACTAGACTCTTTTGTAGTGAATATGGCACTGCAATGCCGATATCAACTCTTTGTCTTCAAATCATAGATTGTCAAGATGAAAACTGTAACCGCCCTTCGAGTCAAAATTAATTCATGCTAACATTCCGTGTCGACGATCTTAAATTTGATGTCAGAATTATGTAACCTAATTCAGGCGAGAACTGTGCTTATCAAATTAAAGACGTCTAATCAGTCAATGTATCAAGGCAAGCCATGCGACGTCTAGGCCAGGGTCTCAATACCTTGATACAATACTGTTTAGTGAAGACCAGGTTTTGGTAAGCCGTGATTATATCTTTCACTAGTCTTAAAACTGTAATAATTTTTCTCTTTCTAAAAGTTTTTTGTGCTCTGCAAAATGAAAAAACTTGTCAGTGTAAAATAACTTTACTTAAGGAAAATTTTGTTACCCTTTTTATGGATGCCCCTTTTGCCATTTCTTCTTGAGATTTCTTCTTCTTTTTGCTTTGTCATTGTTATCCCTATTTCAGACATTTCTAGCAAACAAGTTAGTGTAAATATCCTTGCTTATTTGTTCCTGCATTCACAGAAAAATTTGTGAGTTTCCTATACGGTCGACCGCTCTTCCTGCATGTGGATTTCTACCGTTCACACTTTGGCAGAAAAGAATGCTCATTTTCCTTGAAAATCTTTTGTTTTCGCAAAGCGCAAATTCTTGGGCGATGATTTTTTTTTAAAACATATATATTTTTTGTAGTAATAAATCTGTAGTAGTGGTATATATATAAATATATATATATATATATATATATATATATATATATATATATATATATATATAAATGATATAATTTATATGCAGCCTTTTAACGTCATGACATTGGTTACTCGAACAAAGTCCTCTACCACTTCTTCTTCGTCTTGATCTTGTCTTGTACTAAAATTTTTTTGCCCCAGTTTATATACATCTCTGTACAAAATCGGATTTCCCCATGTCGAAGGAATTTTTGAGATCTTCTCAAAACAATTGCTCCAGTGTAAGGGTGTACTTGTTAATTTTGGATTTTATTGCGTCGAAGGAATTTTTGGGATCCCTCTCAAAAATTCCACCCCTGTTTCCATATGGGGTTATCTTTGTCTTTCTTTTGCCAAGGCATCTCTGAGGGTTCTTAGGGTTTATTGGGAATTTTATTTGGAACGACCGAGATCTGGAGAGCGCCTACGTATTCCAAAGGGGAATCAGGTCACAACGTAGTTCGGGATAAATATATTAGATTTTTATTGGTGAGATCGAACTAAAAAGAGCGCCTACGTATCCCAAATGGGAATCAGGTCATAACGTAGTTCAAAATACATGATTTTGGATTTTTGGGTTAAAACGACCAAGCTTTGCAAAAGCGCCTACGTATCCCCTTATAAGTATAGGGAATCAGGTCCTCACGTAGTTCGTACATAAGATTTGGTTTTTGGTTTTCTACTTAAAAAATGCAAAATTACATGGAATGGAAATGCGATTACAAGCAAATGAAATAAAAGCTACGAATCTTTGAAGTCATTTTCTTCCTCAAAACTACTATCTCTTGATGGCGTCTGAATTTATTGCTTTCAACCACTCTTGACCATCCATTTTAGCCAGGACAACTGCTCCTCCTGATAATACCTTTCGCACCATATAGGGTTCTTGCCAGTTTAGTGCAAACTTTCCTTTGTATTCTTCTTGAATCTGATGTTGACATCACGCTTAGGCTGTCTATTTTTTTTCTTTGATCGGGGAGAATCCCTCTAGGATTGGCAATCTATGAGCAACAATGTTTGTACTCAAGCTCGGCATATCAGCATATGACCAAGCGAAAACATCTTCATACTCTTTCAACAAACTCTGATACCCTTCTTTCTCAACCTCTGTCAAATGCACACTTATCCTGGTCTCCCGAACCAATTCCTCATTCCCTAGATTAACTGCCTCTGTTTCCTCTAGGTTTGGTGTCGGTCTATTTTCATATTCCTCTTCGACGTCTATCAATCCTTCCGGTTCGGTTATCTCTTCTTCTTGATCGTTGTTTTGTTTTTCGTCGTTTTTACTTGTTTCATAACATGTCATGACATTATTTGTGGCTTCTGTGTTATTACTGTAAAGCAAAGTAACACGATTATTAATCATATAAAAGTAATCTCAATTATGTATATATATAGGTAAAGTAAAATAATTTTGTCTTATTGCAAACTTTGAGGCGTTTTTATTGAAATTTTAAAAGAGTTATACAAACTATATTCCTGACTCGGAATGGAACATCGATCCATTTCCATTATTAAACAACACGTAATAATAAACATGAAAAGGCGACAAGCCAGGCCTCAAAGCCAACTTTCGCCATTTTTTCTTAAAGTGAGCATCTTTTTTACCGCAGAGTGAACAACGGGGTAGAATTCCATCCACTTGTCGTTTCTCCTAGATCAGCACGACGAATCTCCAATGCTTCAAAGCATTTTCAATGATGGTTGTGCATTCCTCTTCCCAAAACAACGTCCTTAAACCCTCTTCTGGATTTTCGCCGTTGTGACTCAATGGGAATGTTGTGAAGGACTGGTGTAGATGAGGAAATGGATTTCTCATTTCAACAGGACCTCTTGGTCCATGTTCTGCTTCTTCTTCTTCCGTCTCACACGGCTTATATCCAACCCCAAATCGATATTTGCCATTTTTTATAGTCACTGGTTCTTTTATTCCTTGCAAGTTCCTTCCCAAACCTTTCTCGGGCTCAAACCCACTTCTTATCATAGTCGTAGCAACCATTTTGTAGACCGGTGGCATAGGGATATCTTCATCATCTCCCTTGCGATCTATCATGGCTAATTCAATGGTGTGAAAATCAGTACCAACTGGTGACTTCTCTATGATCAGTACCGAAATGTCCGAATAGTTGTGGATACTTCTTTTACCTTGAATCATGACTTCTTGGTCATCCCATATAAATTTAAGAGACTGGTGCAACGAAGATGCCATGACTCCAGCGGCGTGCAACCATGGTCGTCCCAATAATAAGTTGTAGCTCATTTTGATATCCATGATGACAAACTCCACCACGAAATCTGTGGGACCCATTTGTATGTGTAGATCTATTTCTCCAATTGGGTTGCTGGTTGCGCCATCATAAGTTTTTACATTTTTTCGACTCTGGCGGATTTTGCCAACATCATATCCAAGCTGTTTCAAAGTCGTCACGGGGCATACATTCAACCCGACCCCTGCATCAATCAGCACTTGAGAGATAATCTTATCGCGGTGTTTGACTGTTATGTGTAAGGCCTTGTCATGGGTCTTACCCTCTCTTGGTAATTCGTCATCAGAAAATGATAGCCTATGCACTCGTATAACATACCCTACAATCTCGGCTAATGTTTCACTTGTAGTGCTGGCAGGTACTTGGACTTCATCAAAAACTTTCATTAAGGCTAAGCGATGTTGAGACGAACTGAGTAATAATGACATTACTGATATCCTGGAAGGAGTCTTATGCAGGGGCTCAACAATTGAATAATACTTTATTGGCATTTGCCTCCAAAAGTTTTCAGCTTTGCCTTCAGTGATTGGTCTTTTCTGAGGATTTTCGCTACGTGGCGCTTCGAGTACAGGCTCTTTTGGAGCATAACACCTTCCAGACCTGGTCATACCCTGAATACAGTGGCTATCTCTTTTCCATTATTGACCATTGTCAGGTGCGGTGGTTTGATCACAGAAGGTCCATTCTCAACTGGCCCTGATGTTTTGAGTACAAACGGCTCGTTCTGAATTTGAGTGACTGTTGAGGCATATTTGGGCACGAAGGGCTCTTTCTTGGCTACAACAGATGACTGGAACATCTCAGATTTCCTTGTCATGGGGCCTAACACTTCTTTTTTCTCTTGTAAGGACAACGAGGATACGGTGGTTTCCAATCCTTCAATATCTGGACAAATGATCGCAGGGCTCTCTTCCCATTCATCACCTCTTTCTATCATGTGAATTTGATTCCCTCTATGCTTCGGGAGAGGATTTGTGTCCACATTTGGAGGTGTTGGCTCCAGGATAAGCTCATGATCTTTAATCATATCGTGTAGCTTGTGCCTTAAGTTTATGCAATATTCGGTAGTATGGCTAACTTGGTTAGAATGATAGGCGCAAGTGGAATCTGGCCTGTACCATCGATCCTTGGGGTTAGCAGGCTTTGGTGGAACAATACTGATTCGACCGGTGTCTCTTAGCTTGGCAAACAAACTAGCCCTTGATTCTGGTAAAAGAGTCAACACTCTCGGAGGTTTCTTTTGAGGTGCCTCATAGTTTGCTGGTGGAGGCTGGTTTCGGAAAGTCTGGTTTTGTGGAGCTTGGTTATTGGGTGCCGGCATTCGATAATTTGGTCGTGGAGCTTGGTTGCTAGGTTGTGGTATTTGTTAATTTGGTTATGGAGCTTGGTAGCCAGGTTGTGCGTAGCACACAGACATCGGGCTATATTGGGGTGAAGTGGTTACATAGCTAGTTGGTGAAGGCGATTGGTAGTTGTCTTGATTTTTGTGGGTTATCTCGTTTTCTCGGCTTTTTGGGCTAGTAGCTCTAGAAACATAAGCTACATCTTCTTTCTTCTTTTTGCCGCTCGTGGCACTAAATGCACCTGCTCTATTTAATACACTGACAATCCTGCCGGTCTTGAGGCCAACTTTGATGTCTTCCCCAACGGCGACTAAATCTGCAAAGGAGCTCCCTCTCATAGTTATCATTTTGTCAAAATAATCAGCTTCTTGGTACCGTATAAATGTAGCTACCAGCTCAGCTTCAATTATAGGTGGCAGCACATGCGGTACCACGTCTCTCCAGCGACTGGCATATTCTCTATAGGTTTCGATTGATTTCTGATGGATTTTCTCCAATGAGAAGCGATCAGGCACATTTTCCACATTGAAGCAGAATCTCTCCATGAATGAACTTGCCATCTCCTCCCATGTCTTCCATCGACGGATGTCTTGTGAGATGAACCACTCCACAGCTGTTCCTGATAGACTTCGACTGAATAATCTCATGAGCAAAGCTTCGTTTCCACCACTCCCGACCAACTGGTCGCAATAAGCTCTCAATTGGGCCCTGGGATTGCCTAACCCATTGAAATGGTAAAATTTGGGAATTTTGAAACCT
Source organism: Lycium barbarum (assembly GCF_019175385.1). Classification (NCBI taxonomy): domain Eukaryota; kingdom Viridiplantae; phylum Streptophyta; class Magnoliopsida; order Solanales; family Solanaceae; genus Lycium; species Lycium barbarum. The sequence continues at coordinate 15,011,267 of NC_083344.1, read as the reverse complement.
TCTGATAAACCCAAGTCTGGGTGTATGCACAAATCAGAGTATCTTAGCCCCTCTTTCTTTTTAGAGCCATATTCTAGTTCAGCAATTTTCTTCCCCATCTTCTTCTCGATTTTGTTTATTCTAGCCTCAAAGAACATTTCCATGTTCTCCAGTTCTGGCGTGTAGTCAATATGGATGATATGGTCTTTAAAAGTAATATTTGGTTGCACGGGGCGGGTCGTAGGAGTTCTAGCTGCCCGAGGGGCTTGATAAGTGTTTGTGTTATGAGATGTTGTAGCGTGGGCAGGTATTTTGAAAGCTGGTGTTTGGTGGGAGGAAACCCCCACACGGGTGGTGTTTCGACACAGTGGAGTTTGAAAAGTAGCCCCAGTCTGAGTTTGTGGGAAATGGCCAGGGATTGGTAAGTCCAAATTTGGGAACACAAGTGCAGGCCTTCTAGCCTCAGTATTAGTAGAATTTTCCTTTTCAGCCCTTAGGCGGGCTGCTTCTTCTCTAGCCTCAGCTAATTACCTTATTAGCAGGTTAACGGCCTCTTCCAAAGGCATTCCAGCTATGTCAGTTGTTGGGGTACCCTCGACTAAACCAGTTCTGTTTTGGTTATTGCTTGGTGGCGGAGTCTCAGGCATGTTTTCTTCTTGTGGAGGGTTTAAGGACGCTGCAGCAGCTTTTGATCGAGTAACTGGTGCCAGCGAATCGACCCTTATCTATAAGAGAAAACAACTCAAAGGCTCCCAAGTTAGTGTTAGTTTAGGCACAAAATACAAAATATCACATTGTTCGCAGTTTATAGCACATAGATTCGTATATCTTATTTCAACTATTGATTGATTTACATTCCGAGGGTATTTTGGTATTTTTGTGTTCTTAGGAATATTAATTTTTGGTAAGTAGTCTTCATGGTTGATTTGCTTCTACCCATCCTGTACTAAGGGGGATTTTTAATTTTTATTATAAAAGGACCGAGTCTTAAATAGACTGCCTACGTATCCCACCAAAAGGAAATTAGGTCCATTCGTAGTTCAGGAATACACAGAAAAGGTTTTTTCCTATGCCACCCGAAACTTAGTTTTCTACCCTGACCAGGCCTTATGTAGGCTTCCCATGTATCCCCAACGGGACATCAGGTCGGCGTGGTTCTGTTAACATAAAAAAGGAAAGGGATATTATATCTTATTGAAAGCAGTAAAGGGATACTTATGTTTTTCTACCCAACCATGCTAAGGAGGTCTTCATTGTCCGCTTCATCTTCATCTTCTAACCTTGTCTTCCTGTGACAATCCAAACGTGGCCTTCATTCACAAGGTGTTCCAATTCAAGCTTGAAATCCACACATTCCTCAATGTCGTGGCCAGGGCGACCATGATGAAATATGCCATATGTAGAACAAATTTATTGTTTCCAAAAAATAAAAATCCCAATGCTTTTCATTAATAATGTCTTTCCCAAGTGGGATTACAAGGCTTTAGAATAACAAAATGCAAAAATATCAAAAGAAGTCCACTCCTCGGATCGAAATCTGCTCTCTCTCAGCCTGTGCCTTCTTAGTCCTTTGAAGGATGGTCTGAATGGCTACGTGGGCTGGCATCAATGATGTCCCGACCCATTAGCCCCTCTGAACATCTATCAATGACGTCCCTGTATTTATGGCTCCTCTAATAAAGGTGGCAGTACCTGCTAACTCAGCCCTAAGCCGCTCATAGTAATCTTCGTCATGACTGGGATTATTTGGATCTTCATCCAACTTATCTTCTCTCATTACGTTCTTCCAATCTTTTCTAGCATCCTGAATACCCTCGATACGTTCTTCTTCGTAATATCTCACAAACTCTCCCACATTTGGGATAACCTGTCTCATACCAAACTATCTGAGTACTCTCAATGGTGCGTAGGGTCTGATTCCCCTAATGCCCATAAGCGATAAATAGGGACACCTACAGCACTTAACACAAACAGTCTTGGAATGAAAATCAGGTACTCTCCACCTGGTATTTTCTTCTCTTAGTCTGGAAAAGATGTGAGCCCATCCTCTTTTATCTTGAACCCCACAAGGCACAGCGGTGACTTTCAAATCATCCTCTCTCAGGGCCGGATCTCAGCGGGAAGAGAAACCACTCCTATCTAAATGTCTAAGTATCCACCATTGGACTAAGAGGTTGCAACCCTGGAAGTAGTAATAATAGTTGCGGCACTTTCCCAAAGCTCGGTACATATCTGATAAGATGATATGGATGATGTCCAAATATTTGGTAAGCCCATTTGTTGTAACCTCTCTAAGAACAGCATGGGCAACAAAGGCGACCTGAGTGTCGATGGCTAGGGAGGCATTTAGTGGAAATACCATGGGTCCCAATAGGCAGGGGATAAAGGCTAGTGTTCGATTAGCTTCCCAGGACTGGAGTGAAGAAAACTCAAGAATGTGGTTTTAGTATTTCTGTTTGGATGAATACCTCCCATATAACTCTCTAAAGGCTATAGTGGGTCCCTTTGCCCAATGAGCTTTGTTGACAGCAAACATGTCTTTGATTTCTTTTGGGGTAGGTTTGCGAGGGATAAGGATATTTTGGGCTAACTTGTTAGCGCTTCCCACGCTTTAAGACATCTCTAATTTCTTCTAGAGTAGGAGCCATCTCTATTTCTCCAAATCTGAACACCATTTTGTCATTATCCCAATAATAATCTCCAGCAAACCTGGATCCCCAGTCATACTCATCAATGAAGGTAGATGCCCTACACAACCTTTTATCTCTGTTTTCTAATCATTAATCAGACCTTCCCACCACATCACTAATCCTGGTGGTGGACCCACAGTTATATCAAACTGTACTTTATGAGACATCTGCAAGACAGAACACTGTTAGCTCCCCTCCCCCGGGAACAACAATTTATTTCACATAAAGCACAGTAATGCTTCCAAATAGCAAGTAGAGGGATGCAGTGCCTTCAGGTTTTTACACCGTCTGAACACAGTAAAGTGTCTACCCTGTCCGATTCAGGTAGGTCTGAGATATCAAATCGGTCTATGGTCAGTATGCGCTATATCAGTAAGGATTTGGCTTCGCTCTATACTAGTTATTCTAGAGTGGTCTTTCAAGCAAATGACATAGGCTACCTAAGCGGACAAGCCGGGGGTGGGCTCTCTAAGGCTGTGGGATGACCGCATGCCCACTCGACCTTAAAGACCTCCAAAGAATATAGCAAAGGGATTTTTAGTGAAGGTATGACCGCAGCTCATCCCGCGTCGTCACCCTTGGAAAAGGTGTAAAATAAATGCCAGGAATGGCGGAGTATGCATGCATGAATGACGGTCATTTTGCGGGAATTTAAACACATAAACAATTTATATCACTTAAACAATTTATATCATACAAAGCAAACAAATTATTGGAACGCTTATGGTTAGCACCTTAAATTGTCCCCAGCGGAGTCGTCATCTGTAGCGGGTCATATTTTTTCCGATTCGTATTTACACTTACCTCATTTAAGAAGGAAAGTGTCCGAGGGAAGTACAGTTGTCAATCGTACTACAAAAAAGGAAAAAATATACTTCTACGTGGATGATGCTCTAAATGGACATCGTTTTAGAGTCGTCACCTAACTTATAGGTAAGCTAGGGAAACCAGTTCAAAAGGGTTCTTTTAAAACGGTTAAATTTTAAAAGAAACCAATCTATACCAAAGTATGGGTAAGGGTTCTAGTGATTCCCCGGGGAAGGTGTTAGGCACCCCGGTATTAAGGATCTGTAAAATACGATTGACCTACGGGTTCTAATAGTATGCCTTGTAGATATAAATTGTTTTTGATAAAAACTGCTTTTGTTTTATATTTTGGCAAATAAAGGTTAGTCATTTATGCAAAAACTACTCATTTTCAAGAAATAAAAATAGTAAAGTTTTGCCCAAAATTGGGCGTTTTGGGTTTCGGACTAGAACACCTAGGTTAAAACCCGAAAGCGTTAACCTAAGAAGAACACTACATAAGCCTACCCGAGTTTAGAAAAAGGTTTTTAGTTTAAGTTTTATAAAATCATTTTTTGGCATACTATTATTATCCATATTTTAACCATATTTTACATTTTTAGATTTTTAGTCTTTTTAGTTCAAATTAGTCCAAAAATATTTTAAGTCCATTTTGCCCAAAGTGTCCATAGGTACGGTCTCAATTTGTCTCAATGTCCATAAATTTTCCAAGTCCTTTTTATCCAAAAATTATATTTTTAAGTTTGAGAAAATGTCCATTTTTTGTCCCCAAGTCTGTTTCTGTCTTCAAAAATCAATTTTACACGCCAATTATTATCAAAAATCAGTTTTGTTACTTGGAAATGATTTTTAGCAACTCTAAATTCGTGACAATTATTAAAGGGTTCCAATACACACATTTCATCAAATAAATAATATAAAGTGAGGAAATTGGGCCTACCAAGCCCAACAGAATAAATGCATATAAAATTTATTCGCTGCAAATTATGCTCCAAATGCTCAGTCCATCCATGGTTGAGGTCGACCCGATCTAGGAAAGTTAGTGGGCGTCGTTGGGGCCCATCAACGGGTTTGGGTGGACAAGGATGCAAACGGGTATACAAGACATTAGAATGCATTCACAAATTAAGCTAAGTAACGAAATTAAAACCTACAATAGTTATTACATAGCCAAAAAATGAATTACAACATTATTGGGCCAAGCCCATGAATAACAAAAAAAAAAAAAAGGAAAGCTGAATTTTAACAAATAAAGAGGGCCCAGCATTGTGGCCCAAAAACTATATTCTTCTTTAAAAAATTTCTAAGTGTCAAAGCTATGGGATACATGATATACCGCTAGTATACTACTTAAATTCCTTCTCAAATTTTCTAAGTGTCAAGCTGTGATATACATAATATACCACCAATATACCTACCCAGACAAAGAGCAAAACCCCATGAAGGGCATACCCTTATCCACCTAATGGAAAGGTAAGTCAACATTTTTTGTATACCCACAAATATATCCAATATATATACTTATTCTCAATTAATCCTCACTTCAAGAAGAACCAAAACTGTAACTGAAATCCCTCAACATCTCGTTTTTAGCTAATCTTTGATTTCTAACTGGTTTTAACATACTCAACTTTAGAGAAAACTAACATAAACAACCAGTGATTCTATAGATTTCAAGAAAAGTGGTACAAAGCACAACTATAGCACAATAAAAAAGAACATAGCAGGTCTGAAATGGCTAAACAAACACCAACCACAATGAGAGAATAAGGAAAACAAAGCAATGCAAAATCAAGCGTAAAGCAGAGAAAGACAAAGGCAAAGTCACAGTCAACATATCCAAGAATTTAGTTTCTAGTTGTTTTAAGAGAGCTAGTAACTATAGAAAGCAGAGTGATGCATTATCTAGTCAAAAATTCATTTTGAGGACTAAGAGGAGACTGAAACCAGTGCTAGAAAACCATTTTTTCTAACCCATCCCCCTTACCAGAAGTCACAGAGGCAAGTTTTTATGGTTCAAAGTCATTTTTATGTCAGTTTTAGCTTAAACAAATCTAAGTATTAATCAGATTCAAAGCACAGGTCCCTCAATATTCCCCAGGTCCCTAAATTCAGTTTAAATTCTATCATTTGATCACAGAGGTCTCAATTAATATTCAAGGATCACTTTAATCTATAAATAGTCTCATATGAACATCTACAGAATTTTAAAATGATGGTTTAACCTAGATTCAATCCCAGAATTAAACAGATAGGTCCAAACACAAATACAGGATCAAGCAGGGTCTTTATAGGCCATAAAGGGTAGTCAAGACAGGATCAGTAAATTCACAAAAGAAAGGAGCATGAAACTATCTTTAGACTTATATCATTATTTTCAAACATAACAAGACTGCAAACAAACAAGTGAGGGTGGAAATCATGTGTTTAAGCCACAAAAGGGCTTAAGCAGAGTTACAAAGTCTAATACAGATACTACATTTATTCTTCTTAAGGCAGGTTTGATTTTTAACATTACATTGGGCATGATAAATTCCAACTTTAACAGGTTTATAGTAGGTATGCAACTAAAGATAATGTACAGAAATGGCCAAATGCCCGCCCATATGGTAATCAAAGAAGATACAGGCTAAGCTTTAGATTCAGTTTTAGACCATCCAAAACACATAAAGTTCAAAAGATAAGCAGGCAATGGAATATGTAAGTTTTAGGATCAACCACATAGAAAGCAAGTTTGGATGAAAGGATAAGTTACAATAGAATCACCAACAGCACACTACAAACTCAAAAGAACTAGCCTAGCCTTTTATCTATCAATTCTTCTACTTTCCATGATTTATTTCCTTATTATAGTTCTCAGAACAAATGATCAGCACACACAAAAGACCAAACAGGACTCAGACTTTCCCAGAATCAGCATAAGCTTTTCAAGTCTTGATTTCTTTTTCAACAAGACTCTCAGTTTTTAGAAGACTTCAAACCATGCTTAGCAGTTTCAGGATTCACAGAGCAAACAAGTGAATGATTTTTACTTTTTCAAGTGCTTAGCAAGATCTAAAAATGACAAAATGTATACAAGTGATGTCAAACAATCACAAAAACTTGCAAATCCTCTTCTTATTGTCTTGACATTCATTTAGTGAAGAATAGAAGAATCAGAGGTTTAAAATTTTTAAAGGTGCATAAGATTTTACAGACAGATCAGTTGGTTTAGGGATTTGAAAACTATTTTTTTATTTTTTGCAAATCTTTTTTAAAAGAATCAATCTTAAAGGAGTGAGAACAAGTTCAACATAGATAAGACAAGCAAACCAAAGAGTTAAATACCTTCTAGTTCAATATATGTAAACAATGCAGGAACAAGCACCATATTTTATGGTTTCAAAGTCATTTTTTAAACCTAAGTAATCCTAGAGGGTCATTCAAGATTAATAAGGCAGATCCAAGACAAAACCTCATGGATGTACACAAACAGGTCACTTTTAAAAGGAAATAAAGATTTAAGTTCATTTTAAGGCCAATTCCTATTTAAGGATCACTTAACCATTTTTAGGGTCATTTCAAGACATCATTTAGACTAGGTTTCAACTATTAACAATGAACATGAGAACATAAACTTATTTTTTAAGATTTTACACAGTTTTAGACATAAAACATTGACAACCATCCATAAATCTAATCAAATAGTCCATAACTTATTCAAAACCATTTAACAAACTAAAAATGAATTAAAGCAGTCAAAATGGGACTAAGGACAGTCAGAACCCCCTAGAACCATAACCAAACAGTCCCAAAGAAGGGGGATAACACCCCACCATCTTAACATTAACCAATGAAACAGTAAACAAGAACCAAAACTACATTTTACTTGTTTTAGCCTTAATACCTTAGCAACTAACACTTAACAACTCTTAAACTCCATTAAAACTGTTATTATAACATGGTAGACTAAAAAATATCAATGAAACAGTAAACAACAACTAAAACCAACATTTTCTTCTTCTTAACTTGTTTGAACCTTATTACCTAATAATTAACACTTAAAATCCTTTTAAGCCACATTATACTATCATTATAACATAGCAGCCTTAAAGTTTCAATAAAACAGTAACCAAACAGCTCTTACATTAACATAAACAGTACTATTTCAGGTATACAAGCTATATTCTAAAAACAACAACTTGAAACAACTTTAAAATCAAATATGAACAAGATAATGCATCAAATAGATTGAAAAACAGGAAGAAGATGAACTAGTATAGGGTATTACCTTTTGGTAGGACAACGAAAAGATCAAATAGAGGGATTGGATCAACACTTCAACAATTCCAACACTTAACCCTTGAAAATAGCCCTTTGTTTTTTATTTTTCTAATATATTGTAGTATTTTTGAATAGTATAGGTGTAGTATATTGATATATTGTAGTAGTTTGTAGTATAATGGTAATGTATTTGATATAGTGATAGGATTTTAGTGAATGGAGAGTTTTAACTCTCAAAATAGAACCTCTAAAATCTCCAAAAAATTCTCTGAAAAAAGGCCCCCTAAAATGACACTAAGTCCTTCTATTTATAGCACAAAAATGAGGCTAGGGATAGAAATAGAAAGAAATTAAATCAATAACCAAATTTCCCCCTAATTCCACAAACCCTAATTCAAACAAATTCGAATTTCAGTAAAGGACAAACAAATTAGCCAAATTGTACTAATTCGTACCCCATTCAACAGAATTTCACATAAATCACATAATACAACTAAGAATCTAACTAATTGTACTCGAAAAAATACAAATAAAATCAGAAAATACTAGGATAGTACGTCTCGTCATCAATAAAACAAAATTACCACCTTATAACGGTTCAATAGTACGAAACAAGATAAAATCCCCTAAAATCATACTCAACCACGAATCCATTTAGGAAGTTTCTCCTTAGGTTCCTTCATTGAGTGTTTATGGTGCACAAGATGGAAAAGGGATCAAGGCCCTGCCCATGGCAACCATAAGCACGAAGAAACCTAGAGTAACAACCTTAACATGATTCGATTTGGTATAAAAATAAAATTTGAACGAAATTGAACCTGGAGATTATGAGAACTCACAACAGAGAACAAAAGTCCTCAAAAATCTGGCCAAAAATGACCATAAATCATCGTGGGTTGACCGCCATGGGCAGAACCCTAAATTCGCCTGAAATCACCTCTCAAAGAGGTGAGGGGGTGCGGGGTGGTGAAATGAGAATGAGGGGATGGAAGTTTATTTAATAAACTTCCATCCCCTTTTTTTTATAAATCCCCACCCTTTAGGTTTTTAAAAAGTTTAAAATGACCCCTCCTTTTAATGAAAACCCCTTTTTCGAAACATTGTACTCATTTTTTAAAAACGTATTCGTCTAAAAACCTCCTTGTAAAATAACTTTTAACGAAAACAAGATTGTACTCATTTTTTAAAAACGTATTCGTCTAAAAACCTCCTTGTAAAATAACTTTTAACGAAAACAAGATTTATAATACGTAGTCTTAAAATACGAGCCCAGTATTGACATAGTTCCGAGCAATATTTAAAAATGTGAAAATGTGGTCAAAATGAGCCGTAATTCATACGTCGTCTTAATTAACAATTTTCATGAGTTAGACGGGGCGGGATACATATCTTTTTTTCAAATCATATTTGTGAAAGTAAATAACTCGTAATTATCTTGTAATTGTCAATTTTTATGAAATAATAATTAAATGTCAATTTTTACAATTTACTCAGGATTTTTGAAATTTTAATTTTTAAGGGTGTATCCTTACTCCATTTTGGACTTGGAAATTTTGAAAATTAAAATACATGTCTTATGAGGTGAAAATTAGGTGTCAACATCCATCCCCGTTTCACACAGTTCCTTCAATTCAGCAATTAGTGGTTGTAGGTACACGTCAATATCCTATCCTGGAGATGAAGGACCTGGAATGATCATAGACAACATTATATACTCTGGCTTCATGCAAATCCAGGTGATAAATTATAGTTCATTAACATAACAGGCCATGTGCTATGGGAAATGCTCATGGTTCAAAACGGATTGAAACCATCACTTGAATGACCCAATCTAACATTACGAGGATCTCTAGCGAAGTCTTCGTGCAAAGAATCAAAATTCTTCCAAGCTTCCCCATCAGCAGCATGCCTTATATTTCCATCATTGGGTTGTTCAGTAGCATGCCATCTCATAGTTGCAGTTGTTTCAGGACACATGAATATCCTGTGAAACCTAGGCTTTAAGGGAAAGTACCTTAAAATCTTTGCAGGAATTTTGGAGCTTACATTAGTAAAGCGATCACTAACAATCTTCCATCTAGAAGAGCCGCAACAGAACAATTATTTGCCTCTGCATTGTCATTCCAAAATAGCATGCAGTCATTAGGGCATGCATGTATTTTTTTTCATAATGAAGACCCAAATCTTTTTATCACTTTTTTCTCCTTGTGGAAAGACTCGGGCAGTTGAGAAAATGGAAATGCCTCTTTTAACAAGTCTCCAAAGGAAACATTGCTCAACCCATGAATGCACTTGAACAAGTACAATCGAATGGTGAAACTCAGTTTAGAGAAATTCTCACACCCCGAACATAAGTCTTTTTTCCATCCTCCACTAATTTAAAAAATCTCTCTGCATCTTCAGATGGTCGCTCTCTAACTCCTTCATGCCTCAAGTCACCCTCAACATCTCTAAAAGTATCATGAAGTAGTCCATCAATATCGTCATGCAATCATTGCTTGGATGTGGATTATTTCTCGAGGAAAAGCTTTCCCCATGAAAAATCCATTGGTGTATCCTTTGATAAACCCATATGCAACCAAGTGATTCTCCACCACATTTCGATAATGCCAATTACAATTAGCACACATTTTGCAAGGACATAATATTTCATTTGTTTGGGAAGCTCTTTCAAACGCCTTATCAAGAAAATAATCCACTCCGTGCATATACTCATTGATGGATCCCCGGAGACCCATCCAACTTTTATCTCCATTATCCACTTAATATTGAATATCCTATGTGACACCAAAATCAAATAAACAAGATAAGAAACAAAAGTAAAGATTATGAACAACAAACCGATAGATTTGGTTTTTCTGTAAAACTTACATTAAGTAAATTTAGTTTTCACCAATAAAATATCTTCAACAGATTTGGTTTTCTGAAATATACCACACTAGCTATCATGAAATCTATCTTCTAGAAAACTCTTAATAAGAAAATCAAGGTCTTCAAGATATCTTAATTAAGTACCCTACTTTAAGACATCTATAATTAACTTTAAGCTAGATAATTTAATCAATTTATGAAAATTTAGACTAATGAAAGGTTGTTCTGGGAGATAATTTTCCAGTGGTATAGGCTGAATAGCTATTACTACTACTAGGTGAATAACATAGATTCTTTAAAAGCATTATATTAAGGAAGAAAGCCCAGTTAGGAGAGCTTCAACTTCTTTCCAACTTTTCTTTTTGCACCAGAAAAAGAAGTATAATGAACAACAATTGATGCAGACCCAATTTCATAATCCCGAGGCTACCAAAAACAATTTGTTTGAAAGAAAAGTTCCAACTAATATACTTACTTTAAAATTGCATAGGTCAGGGATCAAAATTGCTAATTTGTTTTTGAATTAAAAAAGTTATAACTGAAGTATAAGACGTACTTAAGTTCTTGAGTATTGATATTCTAGCACCTGAGGATTAGCAAAGCAATCAACCCACAAAACAAGAAATTGAAACAAAATAAAAAGAGTTGTGAAGAGCATCAAGCACAATAACTAAGGGAGAATATATATATATATATATATATATATATATATATATATATATATATTACTCAAGTGATTGAGCATTGATATATTTCCTTCCTAAAATCAATCCAAAACAAGAAATTAGCCAAGAAAAAAAAGCATCAAATACTATAATTGAACAGAAAAGATATATACACTTAAATTCTGGAATGTTCATATATGTTAGCTTTAAGAATATTTATTCTATATGTTTTAATGATGACAATTTTACGTGTTATGTGGGAAATTCAAAAAGGAAGATAATAAAAGCGAATAGAGATCCTCGACATCAAAGGAGGCGAGCCAACTATAAAAGGAAACTATTTGACCGCTGGCCCTACATCTTAATGAAAGACAGCCAGGATCTTCTCTACAAGGAAGGAAGACCAATCAAGCAATCACGAAGTAAGTCAAGCATGTTGTCACCCTGTATTCAAAATATAATCTAAAACAGAATCTGAAAAGAGAGGAAAATAAATTCGAGCCCACTGAATTCACAGTGTTTCCTTAAGGAAATTATTCCCCTCAAGTACCCGAGGTTATGGAATATATCCTCCCAGGATAGAATGAATTAACTCACCAGCGTAGCGGTACCTCAAACCCCGGTGAATGGCGAACTCACTCGACAATAGTATATCACACAAGAATTTTAATGATGTGCAAGAAGAAGAAGAGAGGAGAAATCAGAAAATTCGTAAGGAATATCTAAAGGACTGAATAGATTTATATAGCCATTGGTCTGGTTTAGTGAAAAGGTGCAACTCAAAAGTTGCAACTTTTCAGTTTAGTTGCATCTTTTCAGAAATATTTCCCATTCAACTTAACTAAAACCCAACAATCCCCCACATGAATGGGGAATGGCTATAAGAAAAAGAAATGCACGAACGAGTGTGTGATTTACAAGCAAGGATTAATTGCATCTGGATAAGTAGGTTTCCCTTTGAACTTTCCGTAGTGAACATATGTCGGATATACTCGGTCAATCAGTAGATTTGATATCTTTGAACGGTCGAGCTTTGGTGTATACCTAGACAACCACATGTCACACAATCAACCTTTTACCGCCTATGGCTCTCACGGTTGTGTTTGTTGCAGCCATGAACACCGCCTGGTTTCATGAGTGTATGGAGAATGGGCTTTTTCTATCATTTTCTTTGAAGCAGCTTACACTTCACACTCACATAGGTGATTCCTAAAACGTGTCATCACGTATATACACTATTTGGTCATACCTGCCAAACTTAGAAATCATTAAACAACTTAAGCTTTATTAACTCGTTAAAAGGTCTTAATGTTGTATCCTTGTTCCTAAACATTGTCTTCATCACGAGAATGGATTGAGTTATTTGACAATGTCGAACCGTCATTCATAACTTTGTTTGATCTCTTTAAACCTAGCTCTTGGGATCTCCAGTCTGCTAGGTAGAGTTACCGCCATGATGACTTGTCCTAAGCCTTAAACCCATTCCCTTCGATGATCTTTCAACTACCTCTCTAGTTAAGCCTTTTGTAAGCGGATCTGCAACGTTATCTCTAGACTTTACATAGTCAATAGTGATAACTCCATTAGAGAGTAGTTTTCAAACGGTATTGTGTCTCCGTCATATGTGACGAGATTTTCCGTTATACATAATGCTCCCCGCCCTTCCTATTGCTGCTTGACTATCGCAATGTATGCATATTGGTGCCAACAATTTGAGCCAGAATGGAATATCTTTCAAGAAATTCCGGAGCCATTCAGCTTCTTCACTGATCATGTCTAAAGTTATGAACTTAGACTCCACTGTGGAGTGGGCGATACAAGTTTGTTTGGACGATTTTCAAGACACTGCTCCTCCACCAATGGTAACAACATATCCACTTGTGGATTTTATTTCAGTTGATCCGATAATCCAATTCGCATCATTATACCCCTCAATAACCGCGGCATATTTATTATAATGCAAAACAAAAATTATAAAATAGGATATATATAGTAGACTGTTGACTCCACTTAAAGTGACATCATGATACCCGTGGATGGTTGACATCAGTTGTGACCACAACCTTTTAACAATATATATATTTCTCAACCATTTCATTTCTTGTAAGTCTACTTCTTCAAATATCCAACTAATAGCATATTCACTAATGCAAAAACTCAAGCTATCGTCGATCTTTATCTTTAACATTAATTGGTTCAATAAACTCATATGTTTAATAAACCGTCTTGTCTTTTCAAAGGGCTATCTTCTGTCTTTCAACAAACACATCTTATCATGAAAAGTCACAACCTTTCAAGTGAAAGCCGATCATGAACGAACATACCATTATATCTGTAGTGATATTCATTTACGAAATTAAAGAACACGACCTTCAATGAAAGACATATATGATCAACCATCACATGAGTAGTTCGATCAACTAGTCCTCACCAAACCATCACGAGTTAAGTGAATACTTCACTGACTACCATATCAATATCCACCGAGGACACATATCGTTGGGGCGACATAATACAATAATATTGATAAATCAACATTGTCTGATTCTATCACTGTATTAATATCAGAATTTTCTGATTTGTACAACAGAATTCGATATTGGTGGCATATCCAACGAAAACACGATCAATTGTTTTCGGTCCTATCTTTACCCTTTTGATTTTAGGAACTTGCATACTTGCTAAACACCCCCACAGTTTGAAGTATTTCAAATTGGACTTTCTTCCTTTACATTTTTTTATCGAATAGATAATATTTTCCTACGGGGCACTCAATTGAGTCTTTGGCTAATCATAAGGATAGCTTCCCCCCACAAGTTCTACGGGTAAGCAAGAACTTATCAACAAGATATTTATCATTATTACTGATTAGTTGATCGTCATATTTATAGAGCAACAAAAGGGAGTAGCGTTCCACCAACATCCATGTCTATACAATTAGTCATATTTTAATAGACATTTTTTCTTTTTCTCACGAGAGTCACGACATTTCAAGTAACACTCTTTATGAAAGGACATAATTTTTTTGAACAAGTATATGATCAATTATCAATTTTGTATCAACCAAGATATTATAACTGTTTGAAACGGGCAACAAGCTAGATCGAAAGTCCCATTTTGGACGAGCCATATTTCGGACATTTCCAAATTCTTATCTGCATTTGCTCCCGTCGAACAGCACTTCTCTCCACAACTTTGATTTGATTACCCATCAAAATAAAAGGAGATATTGCTCACATGCTACTCAAATAAAAGAATTCAAATGCGATTCTCGATGCACTTCCTAATTTCTAAAAGCAATGAAGTGGTTTTAATATGATGCACTTTTCTCATTTATTCATGCACCCTTGATAATAAGGATTCTTATTTTGTCTTCAGTTTCTCAAAACGAAAAAGGGTACAACTCTATACCAAACCATCTTTTCAGAAATGACCACAGTTAAAAAATTCAGTGGCCTCATCACAAGACTTTGCTACATTGTCCATTTTGCAACTTCTACATATTGAATAGTATTTCGTAAAATGTGCATGGATATTACTGGACAAAACATTCGTCCATGAAAAGAAAAAAAACTTTTAAAGATTATTTGTTGTTCGGAGCAGTAGGTTGGTAATGTGACTAATGTTATTAAATTCTTGGAGTCTGCCCATCAATTTAGTGCCGTTCCGCAAAGGCCCAAACTAAAACTAGCTTGCCACGGCATCTAGTGACCTCACCCCACCAGTGGTTAACTTCCTTAACCATTTTGTAGTCGCAATGAAAGGTACCATCAGCAATAAAATTACCGAATGCCAACAACACATTATTACATCATCGCTCTCTTCAATTGAGAGAACAATATCAATTACTCTTCGGAGCAAGAATAAGATCGACGAGAAGGCGTAATGGGGTGTTCTGCTTCGCCTTCGTTTCTTTTTTTTTTTTCCTTAACCAAATTTAATAAACAGCGAAGTTTTTATATCTTCAAACCGAATACAAAACAAATAGATTTAATGAATCGGTGAAGTTTTTATATCTTCAAACCGAATTACCAATCGGACAATTTACTCAGTGAAGTTTTGATGTCTTCAAACCGAGTACAAAATGAGTAGAAAGTTACGAAGACTTTTATCTCAATAAAGAAGGGGAAAAAAAAAACCAAACATTTGGTTCATGGTTCTCACATTATTTTCTTTGAAAAGAAAATACTCACTTTTCAATGTTCAACACCATTTACCACATTCTTTCTGGGCAAGCATCAGACTCCAATTCTCAAGGAGAACCTAAGTCCTTTATATGGCATTGTATAGCCAAGAACCGTACCAGAGTGTCATCTCCATTGAGGCTACTGGTTGTCATTTTGGAAGGCCTGGGGTACTAATCACTTTTCCCTGCCCCAACCAGTCTTGCCACCAACATCTTACGAATGTGAATATATAGGAATGAATTTTCCAACAAGACAATAAAAGACAACTGGAACATGTTCCATGAGAATATTGGCCTTTCCTATTTGTGCAGCAAATACACGTGAGAATGGAGTTACCCATTCAAGGCCATTTATGGCATTCATGCTTTGTCTTGACTCTTGAGTCACGGTTTTTAATTAATTTATTCATCCAAGAAGTGTATTCAATTAAGAATACAATTGTCTCCACTTTTGAAGCGTTCTTCTGGTCCGCAATTCATACAACTTGGATTTTGAGTGCCAGAACATGATGAATCTTTCAATTAACAGAAAAATCAAACTTTGTTTACCACATCGATTGAGTTAGGACATGCCTGATCTATTTCAGTTTTGCATCTATGCTCTGAATTCTCCACAACAATCAGTACATCCTTTGTAATATAATATCTCTTTAAGATTACTATAACAACTTGCAAGTATATATATGATCTATCTAAGTATTTCATATATATCATCTCATTATTTGAAAATAAATCTACTTGATCTTTATGCAACATAATTATGCCAACTCATGATCGTTTTGATTTGGCATGAAATAACACATCACAAAACATGTCAAATATGTTATTCCTAAATTTAACATGCATTTTTAGATCATCATAAAATGAATCATCTACCCTAACATTTATGGAACCAAATTTCAACCAGAGTAGAAATTCATAAATAAATACTAAGTGAAGTTAAGAAAGCAGAACCCGATATTTGTCACTTTCTTCTTGGTTCACCACTTTGATTGATCACTTTTATCGTAGAAATGTCCTTTAACGTCCTTGCCCTTTTGTATGAAACTCATACTATGGTGCAAATTTGAAGAATGCAAGCTTTAGATCCCAACATTGTATACACGTAACAACACATCCATGCAGATAGACTTGATATGGACGTCTTTCTCGTTACTTGGTACAGAGACAATTTTAATTCTAGAAAAGATTGGCTTTGTATTCTCAATTTAATGTTTATGTGAGAAGGAAAATAGCCAACTTTGAATTCTGCGGTTCCTACCATGAATTCAAATCCCATGCTAAATCATCTTCTCCCAAATCTTGCAGCAGTTTTTTTTTTTTTTCTTTTCCCCCTTCCATTCAAGAATCGTATTTTTTAGTTAGGAAGGCATCTACAATTTGTCTCATGAATCATGTATCTCAAATGTGATAGATATACTAATGCCCACCATGTGATGCCATCTATATATCATCCAAAGAACCCAATACACGGCTTTGCCAAAACATCCATTTCAGCGTATTTAAAAAAAAAAAACAATTCTTAACGCAGATGTCGCCAAAGAGCATCTCATGTTTTTTTTCCCTCCTTTCTGTTGTGATTGCTCGTGGATCATTGTCTGAATACAGAGACTAGTAAAGTAATAATAATTTCCTTAAGATTGTTGTCACTCTGTATTCAAAAAAATAATCCGAAAAGAGAGGAAAATAAATTCGAGCCCACTGAATTCACAGTGTTTCCTTAAGGAAATTATTCCCCTCAAGTACCTGAGGTTATGGAATATATCCTCCCAGGATAGAACAAATTAATTCACCAGCATAACGGTACCTCAAACCCCGGTGAACGGCGAACTCACTCGACGACAGTATATCACACAAGAATTTTAATGATGTGCAAGAAGAAGAAGAGAGGAGAAATCAGAAAATTCGTAACGAATATCTGAAGGACTGAACAGATTTATATAGTCATTGGTCTGGTTTAGTGAAAAGGTGCAACTCAAAAGTTGCAACTTTTCAATTTAGTTGCATCTTTTCAGAAATATTTCCCATTCAACTTAACTAAAACCCAACAAAGCAATCTACACAAGGAAAGCATACAAATCAATCTCAATACCAGTACATGGCAACTCATCAGAGTCTTCTGATGTTCTGCCAAAAATGCATATATTTCCTCATTGTTTGCCTCACATTTTAATATTTTTAATTATTTTTTTAGTATTAATTATAATGAGTTGTGCTAATATTATATTTTTACTCTATAGGAATAAAGTGGTGAGAAATAAAAAGATTTTGAGCAAAACCGAATGAAAAGTGGGAAGTTGTAAATTTTGGAGGAAGTGCGTGGAATTGAAATTACAAAACCAAAAAAAGCATAGGAGACAAGGAAAGGGGACATAATGATTACCTAATGATTGTTTTTTTTTTTTATTACAAGCATAACTGATGATTCTATAATCAAACTTGTAATCACCAACTATAATTTTAGCAAGCTGATAATTGTTCCTCAGATCCAAGCACAAAAACCAAAGGATTAAAACCCACAATTAATTCCTCAATTAGCAGGTTGGTGAGATGGTTTTATACCCCATAGTTCATCAAGGTTAACACCAAACACCAGAAAACAGAATAAAAAAACAGCTATAGAAAAGAAAAGTGACAAAGGCAGCAACTTTAGCCTTTATTTGTAGTCAGTAAATCAAAGAATTAGTATCATAAATGAGAGGGGGGAAAATAAGAAGGGGAATAAAGGGGTACCAAATGATCAAGGTTGATCTACTGATAATGACTAGGAACCAATGTGAAAAAAGTTGATATTCAAACACTTGCTAGAACAAACAAAATCAATTTCATTGAAACCCATTTATGTATTTTCTAAGCTTTTTCAAAAGCCCTTCACTAGAAATAAATGGAAAATGTAGATATAGAGGAGAAGAAGATCGACCTTGCCTGGTCGGAGAAGAAGATCGACCTTGCCTGGTCGGAGAAGAAGCCCTTCCCCGTTGAAGAAGCCTTCACTGGAGAAGAAGCTGAATAAACCCTTTGTCGGTTCAGAAAAGTTAGAAGCCATTGTGTTTATACATATGTTTTATACCTAGACACATTTTAGGATTTACTTTTTAATTAAAGAAGAAAAACTTTGGCGGGTCTAATGAAATTAGTGGAGGAAAAATATTTGGGGAAAAAGAACCGTTGCCGTAGCTATTTTTTTCGAAGCAACAGTTGCCACAGGGAATTTATTGTAACGCTTTCTACAACCGTTGCCATATATAGCTATAACGCAACGATTTTGTGACGAATGCAACGGTTTAATTTTAGAATTGTGTTATTAGGTCCACGGGACTATTGCAACGGCTCCAACCGTTGCGACAGACTATATATTGCAACGGTTACATATCTGTTGCCAAAACAACCGTTGCTACAGGCACGTTTTCTAGTAGTGATCCTCCCCTAATTAAATTACATAAATATAAAACTACTCAATGTGTTATTATCCTACAGACGCTCATATGTACAGAACGAGAATTATTTAAGGAATTTTTTTCGAGATTCAAATGTTTTTTAAGTTCCTTTATTATTAGATTCATTTCTCTATAATCACTAAAAGTGGTAATATCCTCAGAGGATCGCTATAACTATTGATGGAGTCATGCTAGAGAATATATTTTCTATATATTTCTCTCCTCAAATTTGCTCTGGAATATTTTGAAAGAGGATAAAGAACTATAATTTATTGATTTCATGACTTCTTGCGGCTAAGTAAAATAATTAATGAAGGATCATAATGGCTGTCCCATTAAATATGCTCCATTTCTTAAAATGAATGCTAAAGCATGTGAAAAATTAAAAGAAATATAGTAATAATTGTGGTCATTACCATTACGGTGGAAGTGGACGTGACAAGAGGACGGAATAATTATCGTCATTATGATAGATATAAACAAGAGAATATATAGGGTTCTCAAAATATTATCCTTGAAATAGTAAAGATAATAAATTCATCAATATGGTTTGTAGCACGTCTAGATGATGATAAGCTTTGCGAATATACAAGCGGCCTTTAGCTTTCACTGAGAAGAAGAGATTACTTCCAGCTAGCTTTTTTCCCTAACCCTAACCATCCTGAAAGCTAATGTGGCAATACAATAAAAATGTTATCAATAAGGACGTCTCATGCAAGGTTGGATAAATATCATAACTCACCTCCAGCGAAGGTGTGAGGATGTACAATGATATATACTATATGGATATCATGGAGGACTGAGGAGTGTTTTTCTTTTGAATGAATGAACATGTTCTCTATGGACTATGATATTCTGTCAGTAAATGATATATACCAAGTCGATATCATAGAGGACTGAGCTCATTTTTAAAGGAATAAATCAGTTATCTATGATAGTCTGTCAGTATATGATATATCATATGGATATTATAAAGGATTGATGAGTGTATTTTTAAGAAATGAACCAGTCCTTTAAGATTCCCTTTAAGTATATGATATATACCATGTAAATACCATAGAGGACCGAGGAGTATTCTTTTGAAGAAATGAATCAGTCCTCTACAATACCCTATCAGTATATGATATATATCTTATGGTTATCGTAGTATACTACAATGATATATAAACTTTACAATATATACTTCAAATGCTACTGGAGCTATATTCATCGATGATGCAATAAGGACACAACTTAAGTTTTTCTTAGTTCCGAATAGAAGCAACTGTTGAGTAAAAATTCTAAGTACTTTTTTCTTTAAATAATTAATATATTATTGTTAAATAGCTTAGATATATTCATTATTATAAATATATAATGCAACAAAATGTGCAATAGTAATGTACTGCAATAATCTACAACACTGCAAATATATACTACAACAACATACAATTTTCCAATAGTATATTGTGACAGTATATAACTTTGCAATAATATACCACAACACATAATTTTACAATAGTATACTGTAACGGTATATTACTTTGCAATAGTATACTGCAACAGTATACTTCAACTGCTACTGATATATTATTTTGATATACTATATGCTAAAATAAGTTATTTTCTGACAATTGATATAGAATAAGTAAAAATAAATAAAAAGATTATATTTTCTTAATCAAACAAGACTACATAAATTGAAACCGAGAAAATATCAATAATTTTTATTTTAAGTGTTTTCAACTGATTCGAAGTTTCAAAACATCTTATTCTCAAATAAATAGACATTTTTGTACATATCTGATCAGTTTGTCCTCCTCTTATACTAACCCATTGCAATTAATGAAAAATGTAATATCCAGCTAAACCTCAATAACAATAATGATAATAATCACGCCTCAATCCTAAACTAGTTGGAATTAGTTATACGAATTTTCAATTTTATAAAGGGCAAGTTACATGTTTGACCGATCGGTCCAAAATGATCATATCGCTAGCCAACTATAAAAAATTGTATTATTATATATTAAAAATGTATATTTTTTGTATAAAATACTTTAATATACAAAAAGTATACATTTACGGGCTATTATTTTAATGGACGACTATTTATATCAATTTCTCGCTTATTATAAATATCTTGTTCGGGTCCATAATATACTTTATACTTAAAGATTATCCTACATAGGTTATAACTTATCCTACATAGGTTATAACGCAACTGAACCTAAGCCTGTCAATTGGGTCGGGTCAGCCCGAGCCCAGCCCACCTAACCCGGCTCATAATCGGCCCGACCCCGAAACCGGTAAGAGGGTGGTGGGCTGGGCTAGTGGGAAAAATTAAGGGGTTGGGCCGGACATGCCACGTAGCCCGGTAGCCCAGCCCACCAACAGGCCCAGGTTCTGGCCCACCGGGGCACCGGCCCGGCCCACTTCGAATTATTTTAAAAAAACAAACATAAATAGGCAGCTTTTGAAAAATGATCACATATATATGACAGCGTTAATTAATGCATATCAAATATTTACTTCCATAACATATTCTAGTATACGAGAATCAATCCTATAGATTCATGCTTTCCATTTTCTTGCCTATTTTTAGGGATAGTTCTAAAATTTTGGAAGTTAATTAAATAAGTTACTCAAATTAGTTATTTTATGGGGAGATGATTCCAACTTTAACTGTTAAACTCCGTTTATTCTCTTAATTACTATGCAACTAAAACTTAATAGTATTCAATTAAACATTCTATATACCTGACAATTTTTTAGAGGTATTCTATTTACTAATGTATAACAATATACGTGGTATAATTTAATTATATTATATTTTATTGAGGTATAACATTATGCATACATAGTATAATTCATTTTTAGAGGCACACTGATGTACTTATACATAGTATAATTTAACAATACAATGATATAATGATATATATAGCTGGTATAATATTATTTTTTAGAAATACTATATATATTGATTTAACCTTTTCTGACCTTTTGATTAGAAAAATATTTTTTTTCAGTTGAAAAAATACCATGTATATATGTGATTGAGATATTATCAAAAAAGACTTGTATATCTTGTTTGGATATTTATGACTTTGTGTATGTCTTGTATATGTTGTTTGTATATTTGTGTATATCTTGTATATGTTGATTGTGTATTCCTGTATATCTTGTATATGTTGCTGGAATAAAGATTCCCAACAGCTATCTAAGCAAGAATAGGCATTGGGCAAATGGCCAACCCCCAAAAATGACTTCTTCTTTTTTAAAATTTTAATTCATTTAATTATAAGTGTCAAATATTATAAGAAGTTGAGAGTGTGATGCAAGACTACATCGATAATTTAAAATAAAATTTCAAACTTAAATTGATAACATTGCAAATTCCAAACATACAAACTTGAATGACTTACATTGCAAAATCAAATCAAAACAAACAAACTAACATTGCAAAATGAAAACATACAAACTTCAAATTTGAAACTTCAAATTTGAAACTTGAAAGTTGAAAGTTGAGTCTTGAAACTTGAACCTTGAAAGCTCAAAATTCAAATTCTAACGAAGAGTTGCATATGCATTTGGGTGTTTCTAACCCAAGTGATGGGCAAAAGTATTGACCGGTCCATATCCCGGTTTGGACCTATGGTTCATATTTCATAGACAAATTCTACATCGAATCGTATCTTCTTCTAATTTATCATAATAATACCTCCACACCGATGCACTCCAAGAGCTATAGGAGGAGGATTGTCATTATCCATTAAATTTAAATTTTGAAATTTGAACTTGGAAGTTGGAAGAGAGAGAGAGAGAGAGATTTAGATGAGTAGGAAATTTAGGGATAGAGGAGAGTAGGGAATTGTGAGATAATATGGAGAAGAATGAATGGTATTTGTAGATTGAAAATAGGGCCAAAGAATAATTTAAGGAACTTGATGGTTAAAATAAAGTTGGCAACAACTAGATTTTAAAGTATCAAACTTAATAAATTTTAGTATTAGAATTTTTTTTTAAAATAATTAAAACCCGACCCGGCTCACTTAGCCCACTATGTACTCCTACCCGGGTAAGGGGCTGGGCCGGACACCCTTTTTCCTCTTCAAACCCGGCCGCAACCCGGCCCATTAACATATGGCCCGGCACATTAACATATGTTAAAAAAAAGTGCTTAGAAAATCAAACAATTAAATCAATAATGATGGATTTATTGCCACATGCGTATCAACCCATTAGAGGGAGCAAATGAAATTATTGTACAGCAACATACTTAAAATACAAAAATGCTTAGAAAATCAAACAATTAAATCAATAATGATGGATTTATTGTCACATGCGTATCAACCCATTAGTGGGAGTAAATGAAATTATTGTACAACAACATACTTAAAATACTTATATATATATATATATATATATATATATATATATATATATATATATCCGTTTTCCAATTTTTGAAAAAACAAATTGTGGGCCCATATAGTTTGATGGATTCATTGCCACATGCGTATCAACCCATTAGAGGGAGCAAATGGAATTATTGTACAACAACATACTTAAAATACAAAAGTGCTTAGAAAATCAAACAATTAAATCAATAATAATGGATTTATTGCCACATGCGTATCAACCCATTAGTGGGAGCAAATGAAATTATTGTACAACAACATACTTAAAATACTTTTTTTTTTAAAAAGTGTGGTCCCCATATTAAACACCAACCAATATTAAAAAATTCAAAAAAAACACCAACCAATTAAGCATTTTAAAAAAAAAAAAGTGTAGTCCCCATATTAAACACCAACCAATATTAAAAAAAAAAAAAAAAACACCAACCAATATTTTTTTTTTAAAAAAAGAAGTAAATAAAGTGGAACCCACCATCTCCAAACTCACGGGAAAAAAAAAAAGGTGGACTACATATTAACAAAATCAAGCAATATAAAACAAAAAAGTGAATCCCATATTAAAAAAACAAACAATGTCAAAAAAAAGAGTGCAGACTTTGTATTCGTAGCAAACACTAATATAATAAAGTTTTAGATACGGAGCACAAACTACAATGTTATATTAATCGTGTTTTGAACATAGTATCCCATATTGACAAAATCAAGCAATATAAAAAAAAAAGTGAATCCCATATTAAAAAAATAAACAATGTCAAAAAAAAGTGCAGACTTTGTATTCATAGCAAACACTAATATAATAAAGTTTTAGATACGGAGCACAAACTATAATGTTATATTAATCGTGTTTTGAACATAGTATATATATATTATGCATAAAAATAGTGCAAACTAATAATGTCCAAAAGGGTGGGCCCCATACTAAACAACACCAAGCAATATAAAAAAATAAAAAAAACTATATAAAGCATGGGTTTAGACCCATGCTTCGTCGTCCGTTGTCTCTTAAAAAAAAAAAGGGGGGGGGGGGAAGAAAAAAAATGGAACTCACCATCTCCAAACTCATGGAAAAGAAAGTGGACCTCATATTATCAAAATCAAGCAATATAAAAAAATAAAAAAAAAAGTGAACCCCATATTAAAAAAATATAATGTTAAAAAAAGTGCAGATTTTATATTCGTAGCAAACACTAATATAATAAAGTTTTAGATACGGAGCACAAACTACAATGTTACAGTAATCGTGTTTTGAACATAGTATATGTATATATATTATATGCATAAAAATACTACAAACTAATAATGTCCAAAAAAAAAAAGTGCACCCCATAAAAGATGGACCCCATACTAAACGACATCAAGCAATATAAAAAAAAAAAAAAAGTGGATCCCACCATCTCCAAACTCACGGTAAAAAAAAGTGGACCCCATATTAACAAAATCAAGTAATATAAAAAAAAAAAAAAAAAAAAGTGCAGACTTTGTATTCGTAGTAAACACTAATATAATAAAGTTTTAGATACGGAGTATAAACTACAATGTTATATTAATCGTATTTTGAACATAGTATATATATATATATATATATATATATATATATATATATATATATATATATATATATATGTATGTATGTATGTATGTATAAAAATAGTGCAAATTAATAATGTCCAAAAAAAAAAAGTGCACCCCCTATTAAAAAATCAAACAATATTCATGTAATTTCCAACGTATCTCATTAAGTCAATAATGATGAATTCATTACCACGTGCGTGTCAATCCATGAAATTGCTTTTCTTCAAAAGGTTAAGTAGTCAAACCATACAATTTTTTTATATATTAGCCTGAGATCTAATCTAGATATTAAACTGATGTATTTGCTATTCCGCCATGTCATTTATTTGTTATGTTTACTAAAATAAATATACTTAAAATATTTATATTTTAAAATAAGATAGAATTTAATTATTTTTTTATTTTTATTCTTACTCTAATAAATGTGAAAATAAATTAATGTCGTAAAAAAAATATATCAAATGCAGATCAAATAAGAATAAGGTTAATTAGTCAAATTATAATTCTAATCGACGTTTTCTTAAAAAACCATGCAAAAGACAACATGACAAGTAAAATGAGCTAAACCGAGAATATTTACTAAAAATTAAAAAATAGTATTTCTTTGTTTGAATAAAAAATCAATTTCTACTTTGTTTCGTTTTAAACATGTAAAATTAATTTAATAATTTGAATTAGAATTGTCCAAATCAAAATTTGATAAAAAAATAATAAGTATTTTACACCTTTAAATTAATCGAATTAAAATTGAAAGTATCAACTGATGCTTAAATATTGCTATTGTTTTATCTCAAAAAGAAGAAAATGGTTTCCTTTTAAACAAGTCTTCTCTTTTAAAAAATATTAATAAATTTGCCGATTTTGTGTTCATAGCAAACATTAATATAATAAAATTTTAGATACGGAGCACAAACTACAATGTTATATTAATCGTGTTTTGAACATAATATATATATATATATATTATCACTATTCAAAAACAACTACATACACATAAATGCACTATAATCTAAAGTGTTTGGCCCGTGCGCAGCACGGGCATAGACCGTCTAGTATGCTTTATAGTTTAGAGAGATGTTTCCATTTATGCATGGATAAATTGGGATATGATTATATAAAGGGTCGACGTGGGTTTATATCATTGGATGACGATCACATGGTCAATGTGTTAGAGCGTGACAGTATTTACTCATGTTGTACTTAGGGGTGTAGCCACTTTAGCGAAGGGATTCATTTGAATCCGTTTCATCAAAAAATTATATTCAAGCGTGTAGCTATTTTAGGAATCCGCGACTTAAGTAGTATAAAAAAAGAAAAGTTGAACCAAAGTAGTACAGAAAAAAAAAAAAAAAAAAAAAGCACATAAATAGGATTTACGCACGAATTTCGTGCGTGAAAGGACCAAACTGTAAAAAATAACAGTTGGGCCTTTCACGCACTAAATTAGTGCGTGAATGAGCAAACAAAAAGTCTTCCTCTTTTCACCTTTTCAGCCAATGACATTTGTTGTCATTAGCTGCCCACTTGCCTTCTCCTCTTCTTCTTAAGTTCTCATTGCACTGCATCGCATGGAGTCCGGAATCAAAATGCTCCCAAAAAAATCACTTTGAATCAAAATATCCCAACAAAAAAAAAGTTACAAAACTACCTTTAGCGCAGTAAAATACTGCGTTATAGAAACAGTACCAAAAAGCAAAAAAATTGGAGCCGTAAACTGCTTTAGCGCAGTATTTTACTGCGTTATAGAAGCAAAAAAAAAATCTCCCTAAGTTATGACCATCTAAAGTTTGACGACTTTACAACTAGTTTTTCTCCCTATATTTTTTAGAATTATATTTATATTCAAAATAAAGTTATGTCTTGATTAAAAAATAACACACTTAAATCAAAATCTTAAAAAATAAAACACCCTAAAGTTTTCAAACAAAACTTACTTCTGGTACCTTTTCAATCCCTAAAATGACTATCCGAACGTCTACGTATCCTTGATGTATTGGGCCTACATTATTGTACGCAGAAAAAAATATCAGGTTCTATATAAAATATTGACGTTTCGGAGTCTTGACCCACGACTAATCGTTGGTCAAAGTATGGAAAAAATACTAAGTTTTTTCAAACAAAACTTACTTCGGGCACCTTTTCAACCCCTAAAATGACGATCCAAATGTTTACGTATCCTTGATGTATTGGGCTACATTATTGTACGCAGAAAAAAATATCAGGTTCTATATAAAATATTGACGTTTCGGAGTCTTGACACACGACTAATCGTTGGTCAAAGTATGGAAAAAAACACTAAGTGTTGCAAAAAATAAAGTTTGGCCAATTTTTTTTGCTTTTTGGTACTGTTTCTATAACGCAGTATTTTACTGCGCTAAAGGTAGTTTTGTAACTTTTTTTTTTGTTGGAATATTTTGATTCAAAGTGATTTTTTTTGGGGCATTTTGATTCCGGACTCCATGGGATGCAATGCAATGAGAACTTAAGAAGAAGAGGAGAAGGCAAGTGGGCAGCTAATGACAACAAATGTCATTGGCTGAAAAGGTGAAAAGAGGAAGACTTTTTGTTTACTCATTCACGCACTAATTTAGTGCGTGAAAGGCCCAACTGTTATTTTTTGCAGTTTGGTCCTTTCACGCACGAAATTCGTGCGTGAATCCTATTTATGTGTTTTTTTTTTCTGTACTACTTTGGTTTAACTTTTTTTTTTTTGTACTACTTAAGTCGCGGATCCCTACTTTAGTGAAGGAATTGAATTTAATTTTTTGTTAGAAAATTATGCTGAACAAATGAGTAAAACTAAAATATTTTGTTCATATATAAATTGTTGAATTTCCTTTATGTAATTCATATTTTAAGTGTGACATTTTCTTCATTTTTCTGATTTTTTTTATTTAATTAATTGTACTGTTATACTTTATTTCTTGTTGACTAAAAACAAATCCAACATTGAAACTTCTAGCAGAAAAAGAGAGAAGTTTACTCCCTAAATTAAGCCTGGCAACCGATCCGGTTTTACCGGTTCAAATCGGTAACCGGACTGGTAAAACCGGAACCGATGGAACCAGTTTACCGATTACGGTTAATCGTTTATAACCTACCGGTCCGGGTTGGGACCGGAACCGGTCAAAATATATATATATTTTTTTTAAATGTAGCCGTTGCAGAAATGGGATGGACTGTTGGCCAACGGTCCATTTGCAAAAATGGCCGTTGGCAACGGTTCCAAACTCCCCTTTTGGCCCCCCAACCCCCCAAACTTTTTTTTAATACTTTAACCCATCCCCCACCCCTATATAAACCCCTCTCCATTTTCATTTTAATCCACACTAATTCACTCTTCTCTTTCTCTCAATTATAGTTACTTTGTAACAATTAGTCACTTTAAATTTCTCTCAATTAACTATTATAAAGTTTTATTCTAGTTTCAATTATTAATTTTGCAATTATAATATTGTTGGTGGAGTTGGTGATTTTGCAACAATCCGAAGTAGCTTTGGTGGATTTGCAATTCTAACTGCCTTCACTTTGTTGGAAATTAGTCCGGCAATTTGGTACCTTCGTTCCAACTCTATCTCTATTTTTCGCTATTTAATTTACGCAATTTAATTATAGCAATTTAATTTGTTGCAATTTATTTTCTTGTGATTTATTTGAGTGTGATTTAAATTAATTCTATTTAATAATGGCGAAGAGATTTAGACGTGGTGCCAGTAGTAGTGGTATTGTTAGGGGTGGGTTTAATGAGGAAACATTTGTGAACGAAACACCTAATTTAGGTATTGATGTTGGTGGAAATAATCCACTTTTAGATCATGAGGCAATGCAACAACATTATACCGACACTTTTAATGAAATTGATGATGATGATGATGATGATGAAACACAAGCCCCCGAAAATCCCATAAGAGATATAGGTCCTACACAATCACATACACAAGACAAACCGCCAAGAACTCGTAAGTCAATCGCTAAAATTTGGAAATTTATGACTAAGAATAAGGAAAGCCAAACAGCTAAATGTACCATATGTGGACAAGTATTTGCTTTTAGGCAACAAACTAATAAGGATGGTGGAACGGGTACACTAAATAATCATATGAAAGTTAAACATATGGATGTTTGGGGAGAGCAAACAGGTTCAAATGTGGGGGGTATCACTACAAGAAAAGGCTCAATTTGTGGGGGGTATTTCTTCGATTAGTGGCGGTTTTTTACTCCCACTAATTGAATTGCGGCGGTTTTAAAAAACGCCACAATTACCCTCGCCACGAGCATATTTGTGTCGGTTTCTTACAACCTCCACGACGACCGCCGCAAAATCAAATTTTAATTTGTGGCAGTTTTCAACATCAATATGTGGCAATTTAGAACCTCTACAATATGATCTCAATATTTTAAAATATTACACTAGCGTTGGTTTCAAACCGTCACAATATGATATTAATATCTATTACGATTTAATTTGTGCAAACTTTAAACCGCCACAAATTGATATTTTATCTTTTAAAAAAATTGAATTTGAATTACATCAAGCCTATATAATCTTATATACAAACAACTAACTAACTTAACACATAATGTAAATAAAATTTCACCAACTAAATTCATAGTATAAGAAGTAACATGAATTTAAATTATATTCATGTCAAACTCAAGTAATACAAACTCGTATATTATAAGTTAATTGTTACAACTTTAAATCCAAAAAGAACAAAAATAGTTCTATATCAATAAAACATAAAAAAGCACTAAACATTTGCTCGGTGATTAGAGCTGTTGCACCCCATCATCTTCTTTCATCTCAGGGTAAAGTAAGCTTACTCTCCGCATCACTAAGCTGAAATGATAAAGCAAAAGTATATGTAATTAGACAAATAAACATATCTTAGTACGAATAAACCAGTCACATGCATACATATAAAAGAGATTTTAAAATCCAATTCATCTCAAAAGTAAGTTCATATGAAGTTTTCATCTTGAAAAAGGTCTATTGGAACATGGATGTGAGGATAAAACTTTGATAAAGGTCAAACATGATATTGCGCTTGAAGAATTTTGCAATCAGAAAGTAAAAAGTAGAAAGACAAAGTAAAAGAAGACTTAAACCACAAATATAATGTACTAAAAACATGATCTTCATCAATATCAGGTGGCTTAACTAGAAACTTTATAGATAATTAGAAATTAAAGTATGACTAAAAGCAATTATTGTTATTGAACTATCAAAAAGAATAAAAATCACAATAGGTAGTAAGTGTCAATAACAAGTAATTGTAGATACATCATATATATCATAATAAAATTTTGGTTCCTATGTCTCTAACGTCCTCCAATGCATACTGATGCTAATAATAACAACAACATGAATTATTTCTACTCTAAGTAAGCATCGAAAATACAACCTAAGCCTATGTCGACCGACTACCAAAATCAGATCATGGTGTTTAGTGAATTGTAAATACATAAAAGTATTGCTACATTGTAAAAATCCAGTGTGAATCTAAAACCCGTACGACGGAGTATTACCTTCACATCCACAGAAGTATGATCCAATGTAACGTCTCTTTTAGACCTCCACTTTGTAAAACCTACAAAAGAAAAAGTAAATCAAAAGAGTTACTTGACCCACAAATTTCAACCAGAAAAAGATAAGAAAATGTAGGAGCAAAGGGAGAAAGGAGAAGGTAGGCCGCCAGTGAAAATGTAGGAGCAAAGAAAATGTGGGTTTCCAGTTTTTATTTTGTGGGAAGGAATTGCCGGTTGGGTTTTAAATTTTTGGGAAAGATTTGGTCTTTGGGACTTTCAATTTTTGGGGGGAAAGTTTGGCTCCAAATGAAAAATAAAAGAAACTATAAAAAAACTGATCGTATTGCCACTATTTTTTTATTTTTTTTTGGTTATTAGTATTTAGTACTCCGTCCGTCCAAATTTATGTGATATAGTTTGACTAGGCACTGAATTTAAGAAAGAAAAAAACACTTTTGAAATTTATGGTCTAAAAGAAGCCGTAAATATTTGTGTGACTCTAAATCATTTCATCAAGGATAAAGGAGGAAGTTTTAAGTTAAATTATTTCTAAATATAGAAATGTATCGTTCTTTTGGGGACAAACTAAACGAAAAGTGTATCACATAAATTGGGACAGAGAAAGTAGTAGTACTTAATTAGTACTCTAATTATAATGTTGTCCTTGCAAAATTAATTACTCCTACTTTAATAAAAGCTTAAATAAAGATAAAATGCATATAGAAATAAATAGAATAAAGGGAGAAGGGTAAAAAATATCTGTGAACTTTTCGAAATTGATCAATTTTATACTTTGTAACGTTTTTTAATATTCAGATCTTCATTAAATTTCAAACGTCTTACTCTTAATGAAAATTCAAAACAAATGAGGTCTAAAGCAAATTCATTAATATTATTAATGTAGAAAAATAATTTTTTGAATAGTTATATAAGCAAAGGATATATGATTTCATGTCCAGAAATAATAATTCATACCTAATGCATAAGGAACCAGAAGAAAAATAAATTATATGTCTTTGTTTTTATTTGTGAAAATGGAAAGTCTTTATACTACTAGCGTTGTCTCATATGTGACACTTTTCTCTTCTCGAGATTCACATGACTAAAAATTGCATTAGTTAGTAATCGCAAATTTGTATCAGATTGCCATAATTTCTCAAAAAACTAAAATTTTATGTATTTGAGGATGTTATAAAAAACATACACAAAAAAACCGTCACAACAAAAATAATTTTGGGGAGGTTGAAACAAACGCTACAAATTGAATTTATAGTGGATTTTTTTACAACACCCACAAATAAACCGCCACAAAAAGAAGTATTTTGTGGGGATTGACACAAATGCCACAAATTGAATGTATAGTGGGGGTTTGTTATGACCTCCATAAATAAACCGCCACAATTTAGTAATTTTTTTGTAGTGTATTCAAATGACGATAGATCTACGAACCGGTAAAATTTTTAAGTATGACAATAAAAAAGAGCGTGTAGAAATAGCTAAAATGGTTGCTTTTGATGCTCTACCATTTTTCTTTCCTTCGGGTTTGTGGTTTGTTACTTATATTCAACGTTGTTATAATCCGTTATTTGAGGGTATTCCTAGAAGTACTTGTAGAGCGGATGTTATAGATATGTATAAAAAAATATAGATTTTATTTGCGTCATGTATTTAATTCTTTAAATTGTAGTGTTTCTCTTACCGCCGATTTGAGTCTTAATCTTAACAAGTTAGATTTTTTTGCTATTACATGTCACTGGGTTGATGATAATTGGGTGATGCAAAAAAGAATTATAGCTTTTTTATATGATGAAGGGAAAAGTCGTCATGATGAAATTTTTTTAGCGGATTCAATGTCTACTATTATGAGATTTTTTAACATTTATAGAAAAACACTTTGTATTGCTTTAGATAATGCTTCTAATAATACAAAGGCGATTGGTCTTTTAAAAAGGGAATTAAACCCTCCGCTAAAAAATATTTTTCATGTGAAATGTAGTTGTCACATTTTAAACTTGATTGTTAAAGATGGTCTTGGGTGTTTTGAAGATTCTATTCAAAAAGTTAGAAATGCGATTGCGTTTCTTTTTTGTAATGCTAATAGGGCAAAACTGAGAGATTTTAAGAATTCTTGTGTGGAAAATGGCCTTAGACCTAGGAAAATTCAAGTAGAAGTTGACACTAGGTGGAACTACACTTACATTATGTTACAACAAGCATATGATTATAGGATTCCCATACAACAAGTTCACAACCATTTTAATATGAATAGTGATGATTGGTTAAATATTACCGATTGGGAAGATGTTAAGGAATGTGTTGAACTCTTACAAAAATTTTATAATGCAACTCTTGCTTTTTCTAGACAATTCTATCCCACGGTAACCAAAATTTTAGCATACTTAGCGGAAATAGCTAGAGTTTACAAGAGTATAAAAATAAATCCGGTTATCAAGCGGCTATTTTTAATATGACAACAAAATTTAAGAAGTATTTTTTTTCTCATTCTAACTTTATTTATATTGGGTTCTCTTTTAAATCCTTGTTTAAAAATGTCTTATACTAGAGCATTGGTTAATCAAATTTATACCTTTTTAGAAGTTGAAGAGAAAGTTGAACCATCTTTAGCTGACGCCGAGCTCGCGATTGATGCCGAGTTTAGAAAATTTTTTAGTCATTATTCTAGTTTGGAAGAAAATGCTACACCTGTTGTTCCACGCCCTACTACTTCTCAAAGTAGCAAAAAGGGCTTGTCGGGTTTGTCGCATTTAAAAGTTTTACATTCACATCCAACTCCTTCTTATAATACTAACTTTGATGAATATCACCTTTATTTGATGTAGAAAAATGTGGATATCAAGGAACTAGATGATTTGGATGTCTTAGCATGGTGGAAGAGATACAAGGCAAGTCATCCGATACTTTCAAGAATGGCTCGAGATATCCTTACGGTTCAAATATGAACCGTGGCTTCGGAGAGTGCATTTAGCCAAGGAAGACAACAAATTGGAGACCATAGACACTCATTATCCAGATTTAGCTTGCAAGTACTAGTGTGCATTCGCGATTGGATTAGATCGGAGCGACGCAACCAAAACTCAAAAGCGGTGGAAGGCGAAGAAGAAGAGATTGAAGATTTGATAGCAAGTGGATTGGACCAAATGGAAGACTTTGAAGATATCTCCATGACCGAATATGATATGGCGGATATTAGCCAAATGATTCACACTTTTTGATTTTATTATTCTACTATTTCTATGCAACTCATGTATTATTTGCAAGTTAAAAAAAAATAACAACTTGCAAATAAATGTTATCCATGAATGAATAAAATATATGGCTCATTGAGCTTTCTTCTATTTACTTGTGTTCATATTTTTACTTATATTAAGTTAGGAATATACCTAAAATATACTAAGAATATACTTATATTATACATCTACTTAAATTTAAAACTAGAAAGTTAAATACTTGAAAAATAACTAAAATATACTGAGAGTATACTTATAATATAAATATACTTAATTTATAAAATAGGAATTTATAAACTTAGAAAAAACTTAAGCTATAAATAACTTAAGTTATAATACATATAACTTAAACATATATAAGTATATATAGTATACATATAACTTAAACACACACACACACACATATATATAAGTTATAAGTATATATAGTATAGATATAACTTAAACATATATATATATATATATATATATATATATATGTATATTTTAGGTATATGTAGTATAACTTAAGCATATAACTTAATATATATATATATATACGTATATGCTGTTAGTCAGTAAATATATAAACTTTACTTATAAATTTATATAACATATGTAAATATACCTACAATATACTAATAAATACTATATATATATATATATACTATACAAAAAAAAAAAAAAAGGATTTTCTAACGTTTTGGACCGGTCCGGTTCCGATTTCCAGTTTGAAACCGATAAACCGGAATCGGTAGCCGGTCCCGATTTTTATACCGAAAACCGACCGATTTTATAACTGGTTACCGATCAAACCGGTTGACAGGCTTACCTTAAATACGCAAAATAGTGCATGACTAGATTCCCTTTGTTGCCAATAAAGGAGCAGCGTGTTCAATGAATATATTTTTCACGTATCAAGTTAACCAACTTAGGATAACAAGTTATTATATTCACAATAAATGTGATAGAGTAGACTGAAATCTAAAGTATTACTCTCTCCGTCTCATAATAAGTGTCACCTTTGTCAAAAAAAATTATCTCATAATAAGTGTCACTTTAGGAAACCAAGACATAAATTGATTAGTTTTTTCCGACTCTACCCTTATACAAAAAGTGATAAGTTTATGTAATCAAGACAAAAGACACATATTAACTTGGTATTGTTGGATTCCCAATATCAAAAGGACTACTCATGCATGCTCTAATCAAAAAGGCAAAAGTAATTTATTTTTATTATATAAGGATAGTTTAGTAAACTTCATATTACATTATTGATTTCTTAATATGTGTGTTTTTTACTAAGATGACACTTAATATGAGACGGAGGGAGTAAATTGTATCAGTATTATGAATTATTTTATATTGTGTGTGTTTTAACATATAAATCCAAATACTCAAATAACTCAAAAGATCTCTTCTTTTCTTTCAAAAAAAAAAAAAAAGTAAAGGAGGAACCACGTGTCTATCAGGCCACAGCTGACATTGTCCAAGTTAGTCAAACTCCTTGGATCTTTACAAAATTTAACAAAAGGATAAAACAAA
Source organism: Lycium barbarum (assembly GCF_019175385.1). NCBI lineage: Eukaryota > Viridiplantae > Streptophyta > Magnoliopsida > Solanales > Solanaceae > Lycium > Lycium barbarum. The sequence goes on along the minus strand of NC_083344.1, from coordinate 14,976,096 downwards.
GAAACAACAGATGAAATTAACCAATGTTTTTTCATGACAATCTGTTTGTTTTTTTTTTCCCAAACATACTGGCGAGCTTATCTCTCACAGTTGCAGAGGTAGCTTTTTCTTTTCCAATTAAGTTTTGGTGTAAATGATTTCTATCATTATATTCACCTGTCTAATGTTATATTTATGCGCCATTTGGTGGCAAGGGAGGAGCTAGAGTATTTCGTAGCTTGGCAAAAAATTTATATTTGTGTAAAAAACCTATTTATGATTTATATATAATATATTCAGAACTTAGTAAGCTGTCTATCTAGAATTTGAAACTCATACACTCAAAATTCTAAATTTGCCTATGTCTGAGAGGGTATAATTGAATTACTTCATCATTCTTCGGGAAGTTATACCGTACAAATTGGGTAAATCTATATAAGTTATCGAATTCTCTTGACACAAGGGAAGCTTCTCAATAGCGGCAAATTTAGTTTGATTTTTCATCTTGCTCTGTTCTATTTATATCAACTTAAATTTTATATTGCAGGATTGTCATTGTGTCACTGATATCTCCTATGTTCTTGCTGCATCTTTCTATTAACTTGTACGCTCTAAAAGTTGAGTTCATTTATATTTGTTCATTCATTTTTTTCTTCTTGAATTTGATAGGTTTAAGGCTGATTCCTGGTGATGCATGGTTCTAAGTCAACTGAATTTTGAAATCCAAGATTACTTTTAAAGAATCAGTCACATGTTTGACCTGAAATTTTGGTGTAAGAGATATATTGTGGAGTCTTTATTACTTTATATCTGCAATTTGTATAGTATTACTTTTTCTTCACATGATTTCTGGTGAAGGAAAACCAGCTAGTTTTCTTTTCTTTCACTTGGTGGCTTACAATTCATTACAAGTCATTTTCAGGTGATTATTTCGTGATAGTCACAGGCTTATCTTTTCTTCTGTTTCTACAGATGATATATCACCCGTAACTGAAGCCTACATGAGATTGTTTTTTTTAGAGTCAGTGTTATGGCTTATGGTAAATCAAGATCTGTAAGGTTCGTCTCCTTTTGAGTTCTTTCAGTATTTTACTTACAATGAAACTTAATACTATTTGTCTTTTCATTTGTAGCTTTTATGTCCATTTTCTATAAGCAAATTGATTTGAGAGATTAGTCCTATCAGAGATTTATATGAGAGTAGAAAATACAGAGAACTACTCCCTCTGTCCCAATGTGTCACTTTTCGCTTTCTCGAGAGTCAATTTTACTTAAAATGAAACTTACTACTCCACTATTCATCTTTTCATTTCTAGCTCCTATGTTCATTTGTATCAGTAAGATTGTTCAGAGAGATTAGTCCTGTTAGAGATTTGAGAATTGGCACTTTTCGCTTCTCAGGGAATAGCTCTTAAACTATATGTATTATAAGTTGCAACTTTTCTCATGTCTATATGATGAAAAAATAAATATTTTAAAATGCTGGACAAAATTCACATAGTTTTGAGTCTAAGAAGCAAAAAGTGAACATAAATTTGACTTGAGGGAGTACTAATACTTTTTATTTGAATTTTCTATTTTATTTTATTTAGTATGAAAATGAAATGTGCTTCGACATAGATAATGAGGATTCATATAGCAGGGCTGAACTTGCATCAGATACATAGTTGTTGCTATTGTTGTAAATTGATCAAACGGTTTATGACATTGACGTAAGTTATTTTACTGAATTTCCTTTTTCACATAACGAACATCAGATTCCAAGATGATCTTGAAGCAACAAAGTATGCAACAACTAATGGAGATAATAATGTGATCAAAGTGAAGCATAAGCTTGATGGAATACGACAATCAGAGCCAGCCAGCAGAAAATCCCTGAAAGCGAAAGTACTATCACGAGTATTTTCAGAAGACTATGAAAGAGCAAACAGAAAGATTCTGGATCCTCGAGGACCTATAATTCATAGATGGAACAAGATTTTCTTAGTTTCTTGTTTAATTTCATTGTTCGTCGACCCTCTATTGTTTTACTTGCCGGTGGTTCAGGACGATATCTGCATAGATATAGGAGTTAATCTGGAAATTGCTCTCACATTTATTAGATCAATAGCTGATATCTTTTACATGATTCAGATTTTTGTTCGATTTAGAACTGCGTATGTTGCTCCATCTTCTCGTGTATTTGGCAGAGGAGAGCTTGTTTTAGATACTTCAAAGATAGCAAAAAGATACTTCAGAAAAGAATTTTTGATTGATGTCATTGCAGCCCTGCCTTTACCACAGGTTAGTCACTACAAACTTTGTAAGGAATATTACAGTCGAATGCCTTTCGGTAATCTAATTTACAAAATAGCCAGCAAATGTATAGGTTTTGTACATTAAGTATACATATACATATAATATACATATTATATACATATAATATGAATAATCAGCGTATATATTTCTTATATTTTAGCTAGCGCCCATAATTAAGTTTGGCCAACAGTCCAAAATGAAAAAAGCCCTTTTTGTTATCCTTAAGCAAAATGAAATTGATCCCGTTTTGCTTAACTGAGTAAAAGTAGCTGATAAGCATTAAGTACGAAGAGCACATTTAAGTGGTGAATCTGATTTTATAAGTATGCATTTATGTGTTTGAGTAGAAGTGTTGAAAGTGATAATAAGTAGTGAACTTGTTGAAAGAGGATTATATTGCTTCTTTCATGTTTCAGGTATTAATTTGGGTCGTTATCCCTAATTTAAAGGGCTCAACAATGGCGAACACAAAGAATGTCCTCAGATTCATTATCATTTTTCAGTATCTCCCTAGACTTTATCTCATATTTCCATTGTCGTCGCAAATTGTCAAGGCTACTGGTGTTTTGGCTGAAACAGCATGGGCAGGAGCTGCTTACAACTTGATGCTCTACATGCTAGCAAGCCATGTAAGTGTTTGAGCTCTGTGTTTGGTAGATGCTTCATTTATGCTACATTAATGCTATACTGCACTAGATATTTATAGATACATATGCCTACTGCAGTACACAAATGAGAACATCATGGTTTATCTTTGTCACGGTCCAAGCCCGTGACACATATCTTTTGTTTTGTGTCTAACAGACCTCACAAATTTGTTCCTTGGGGTATGCCATATCGAGCCCAAAAGTACGCATACCATGTGAACTTTTACTTTGTTTTATATAGTGCTTAACTTTCCTCTCCCATTTCGATGCGAGATATTGCTAAGGTGTTATATGCACCTATCTTTGGAAGCTCCCCCACCTATATGTCTGCTACACATTCTCCTTGACCCGCCCTCATCAGCCTGACTTGCATCATACTCTACAAAAATACTGAAATTAACTACGAACTTCATCGCTAATCTATGGCTAATTGCTTGTTGCTAACAAAATTGTTTGATAACCCATTGCTAAATAGGATTAGCGACAGATTTTGTTGTTTAGCTATAAAATTTGTTGTTTAGCTATAGAATTTGTCCGTCACCAATTCCTATTTTTTTAAGTAGTGATAGGTATCATAATCTTTTATGTCTTATGAAAATTGGTTTGGTTATGAAACTGAAATCCTCCCTTATAGAAGGAAATAATCATATAAGCAGCACTTTTCCTTTCTGCAAATATAGGTATTGGGAGCTTGTTGGTATCTTCTATCAATTGAGAGGCAAGAAGCTTGTTGGAGATACGCGTGCAGTCTTGAGAAGCCATTTTGTGATTATGAATATTTTGACTGCCAGAGAGTAAATGATCCACAAAGGAAGTCCTGGTTCAATTCCAGCAACATAACAAGACTATGTAACCCTAATAAAAGTGACTACCCGTTTGGTATTTATGATGACGCGGTGACAGTTAGCGTAACATCTGCTTTGTTTTTCAATAAGTACTTCTACTGCCTCTGGTGGGGCTTGAAGAACCTAAGGTATGTTAAAGAACTTGATGAGTAAGTTTCATATATTCAGTACTTAACAATTGTCTTAGGTGTAAAGCATATATATCTTGTGCTTTAGGAGGAGATTTCTTTTCTGAGCAAAGATTGGAAATTTTCCTCATTCATCCAAGAAATCAGCATTGTTGATTTTCAACGCGCGATCTCAACTTCAGTTTTGTTTTGATTGATATGCAGTGCTCTAGGACAAGATCTTTCTACAAGCACTCATGTTGGAGAAATAAGTTTTGCCATCATAGTTGCAACTTTCGGCCTAGTTCTTTTTGCGTTGCTCATCGGCAATATGCAAGTAAGTCAGCTCACTAACATTTACTCCGTTTCTGTATTATAGGCTATTTGGCCACCACTTATACATGCAATTGATTTTACGAAAGAAGTCCAACTATGCCCTTAAAGTATTCGAAATTTGAGTAGATATGCCCTTCGTTAATAGTTTAGCTCACATATTCCCTTGTCGTTCAATAGTTGGTCCAAATATGTTGGAGCCAGTGGCGAATTTATGTATCAAATTTGGGTTACGTGAACACATGGTTACTCGACTAAACTTGATATATTATGTGTATAATTCTGAAAAATATATCTAATATTAACTGAAGGAACACATGGTTAAACCAGGCTGAGTGGAGCACTTGTTAGGGGCTGTGTTTATTTCCTCAAGGTCTCAGGATCGAACTTGAGCTCCTGCATGTTTTTTATGCTTTTATTTTCTAAAGCACCCTTTTCACTTTCCTTTTTATATATATTATTCTAATCCTTTTTCTTCTATAATGCTAATTACCCAAAAGTAAAAAACGTGTTTTTTTTTTATATTACATCTAAGGAATTTTTTTCCCTTTATTTCTAATTACCTATGTCCCAAAAGGCAAAAGAAATCAAAAAATCTCATAGGCGCTAAACTGCAACGAACCAAAGACAAAAGAAATTTTAAAAAAGCATAGCTAATGGTGAATCCATCTTCTTAATATCCTGGATTCGCCTCTGGTTGGAGCCCCCAATTAACCTAATTAGCTGATTAATAAGTGAGAAAAGGCCAAATATGCCCTTAAAAGTGTGCGAAATTGTGCAGATATGCCCTTCGTTAATAAGGTACAATATCTTGTCAGTACAATGCACTAATTCACTTTGACTAGCAGACGTACCTCCAGTCGACAACAATTAGATTAGAGGAGTGGAGAATTAGGAGAATGGATTCAGAACGATGGATGCACCACAGGCAGTTACCTCAAGAATTAAGGCAGTCGGTAAGGAAATATGATCAATACAAATGGGTTGCTACAAGAGGAGTTGATGAGGAAGCTCTTCTCAAAGGACTTCCTCTAGATCTTCGCAGAGATATCAAGCGCCACCTCTGCTATGATTTAGTTAGAAGAGTAAGTTTTACAAGTCTTTACTCTTCTTTTTCTTATTACTCCGTCTGTTCCAATTTATATGATATTTTTTCCTTTTTAATCAGTTTAAAAAAGGATGACACATTTCTTTTTTAGTAATTATTTATGTTTTAAATACCCATTTTACCCTAAATGAGATGATTTATAGCTACACAAATATCTACGACTTATTTTAAACCACAAGTTTCAAAAGTATTTCTTTCTCTCTTAACTTTATGTCCAGTCAAATACTTTCACATAAATTGGGTCTGTGAGAGTGGATCAGATCCCTATGTTATTTCATTAAAAGGCAGAAGAGGACTCTGGAAACCGCAATTTCTTCCAGTTCTCATTGATTACCAACTCGTTGGGTATCTTGGATGAGACTTTTCATTGGATCCAATAGAAGTATAAAATTTTCTATTTTTTCGCATGAAACTGTTTGTACAATTCGTTCACATATGCTAAAGTTCCGCGGGATGGATAAAGATTATATGTAAATGATTGTATACTTTTATATCTATCTTTAAAAATTTGGTAGGTACCAGTGTTTGATCAAATGGATGAAAGAATGATAGATGCGATATGCGAGAGGCTAAAACCTGCATTATGCACTCAAGGAACTTGTGTTGTCCGCGAGGGTGATCCTGTCAATGAAATGCTCTTCATAATTCGAGGGAATCTTGATTCTTACACAACGAATGGTGGCCGTACTGGTTTCTTTAATTCTTGCCGTATTGGTCCAGGTCAGTGGCGGAGTCACAGTGCGAACTACGGGTCGCGCAAGACCCAGTAACTTTAGCTTAAAGCCGATATATCTGTTTAAAAATTCATTTAATGCATATAAATAATCTATTCAGAACCCAGTACTCAAAAAGAATTGTAATCTAGAACCCATAAACTAAAAGTTCTGGCTCGTCTCTGGTCCAGGTGATTTCTGTGGTGAGGAACTGCTGACATGGGCCCTCGATCCACGTCCAAGTGTGATTCTACCATCCTCCACTAGAACAGTGAAAGCAGTTTCTGAAGTAGAGTCGTTCGCACTTGTAGCAGAGGACTTGAAGTTCGTGGCAAAACAGTTTCGGAGGCTGCATAGCAAACAACTGAGGCACAAATTCAGGTTCTACTCACACCAGTGGCGTACTTGGGCTGCACGCTTCATTCAAGTTGCATACCGAATATATAGAAAACGAAAGGGTGCAGCTGAACTTAAGGCTCTAGAGAACTTTGTGAATGAAACAGAGTCGTTTAGCGGGCAATTGGACACGAATGTCGCACCATCACCTGGATCAGGCTTTGCAGCAAGATGGGCAGCAAATAGAAGGGGTCTTCACAAGCACACTGATTCAGATTCCACTGCAGTTAATTCATTACAAAAGCCAGAAGAACCTGATTTCTCTGTTGATGATGATGAGTAACTTTGAAAAGTGATACTGCTGTAAGATAAGGTGGATATTTACATTGGTTTGCATATTCTTTTACTAAAATTTTGATATACAGGAACTCTTACTGCAGCTGTTTTACTATTAACATTTATATTGTAAAGCTCAAGGAAAAGAACTATGGCCTGAAACTTAGAAGCCTACAGTTTACACATAAAGAGATTTCAATTTGTTTAAATAGGAGTCATCAAATCAATTTTCTAAGCATGTTTTCTTTATACATAGCATTTGCAAAGCATTCTAAATATGGAGCACAAGATGTGTAGTATTTAACGGAAAATACTAGTTTAGGAGACTTACGGTTTCTCCTTAGCGGAAGCAGATCTACAACAATCACGACTTATGTCACCGGTCATTGGGAATCCTCACAATGCGGAGATATCATCTATAAGATGCAGAACATTTTGTCTTTTGGATAGCTAACCCGAGCTGTCATATTAATATGGAAAAACCTAATTTTTCAACCCATAATGGTGTATTAATACCTTATAGGTAGGATTTAGAAGGAGGACAAGCTAATGCACTAACGGGCTAATTAGCACCCTTATAGGTGGGTCAGACCCAATAGCTATTTCCAACAGGATGTTTAACCCTTGAAGGACTCATTCAATCACAAACTACACTTGGTAAGGTAGTCTTCTAACTAAATGGAAGCCATCCAAATATGTAATAAAGAATCAGGTTCTCTATCTATTCCTTTGAGTACGACAGAAAGTAAATAACACAAGATATTTATGTAGAAAGCTCCTTGCTCAAGGGATTAAAAATCGCGACTCACTGCAGTAGGATTTGCTAAAACTTCATTGTAAACGAGCAACTTTAGATTACAACCTATTGCAACCTAGTAATTAAACTCTTAATCCTTCTCTCTTATAATAACTCTATTGCAAGACCTTTACAATAACTCTATTGCAAAGAACACACCTTTACTAACTCTAGCCAAGTGAACAAACTCAGAATGGTTGAAAATCTGTCCTACTATTATACTTCTTAAAAGCCGTGAAGGAATACAAGATAAAGAACAAATGACGAAGACTCAACAAACCTAAGGACTTAAGACATCTTCTGTGATTGGGAACTGGTCCTTCTGTTTGTTGCAGCTTTGTTCTTGAGAGCACTTTGAGATGCGGCGGCTGGCACTTGAGAAGAGAGTGATTTTCTGATTTGTAAGTATTAGGTTTTCACTTGTAGCATATTGTTTATATAGGTGGAGTAACTATTGATGTGAAAGAGACATTTCATTGTCCACCAGCAAACTACAGCTGTGCTGTTGCACAGTCGGTACAGTGCCAGCAGCCTTACAGCTGTAGAGTTGTGTCACGCCCCGAGCCATGGCCTGGGCGTAACATGACACTCGGTGCCTTGCTGCATGTGACCGAGCGAAACATATGGCTTGCTGAATCAAAATGGGGCATGTACTAATGCAGAATAATCTTTAAAACATGAATAGTCTGAATAACATGAGTCATCATAATACTAATGGAACTCTTGTTTAAACATAATGCGATAATAGTCTGAAAATATAATAAGTACTGAGCCAATACTGGCTATACGACTCTGAACATCTGACATGACATAACCGAACTAATCTAGTCTATGAAACCTCTGGCATGAGTCTGACTACTAAATATGACCCCGGCATACCTTAACTGCATAAGTGACATGAAGTAAACAAGGATAAAACCCCGAATGAGATGGGGCTCACCAATAGATTAAACATGCAAGGTCCTAACGAGATGATCCGTCGTCCTGTAAATCTACATCGTGAAATGCAGGCCTCCGAGCAAATAAAAGGGGACGACAGTACATTCGAATTGTACTGGTATGTAAAGCACTGAATGAAATAAGCATGGCACATGAAATAACAGAACTGAAACTGAAACTGTTCTATAAGCTGAACGTGAACTTGAATATCATCTGACATGAATATGTATAACATGAAAAAAATATTTTAAGTCTATAAAGATATTTGTGGGAGAGCATTAGTAGAGCCGACATGTAACCACCACATGAGCACGTGGCGTCTGATCTCTGCCCGATCAGTTAAGCCATCCCGTACCTTGCCAGGGTACAAGACATGAACATGATATGAATGGATCCAATAACCCGCAATGGGTAAACATGAAGGAATCGTCCTAACTGGGCGGAGCGATTCTTATCCTACGTTGTCATACATAGTTTTAGGTTGTCTGAGCCTTCTCGGTAATTTGTACGACTCCGAAAACATGAACATGGATATTATTGGCTTAGTAGCCCATGAATTATATAAACATGATTGTAAACATGATTCGTGATTGTATATAACATGAAGATAGATATATAATATAACTTGTATGAAAACATGGAAGCACGTAGAAGTTCATGAAAATAAACATAAAAGTTCATATGTTGCATTTAAGAACCCATGGAATGCAAAATATGGGTTTTTATGGATTACAGACAGATTCTCAATAACAAAAGTGGAATATCAAGAACACAAAAATGAAGTAATAATATAACATTGTATATCATGGTACATGCACTTAGGGTTATCATGAACATGGCTGGAAACCCTAGTTTTATTGAAATTTCGTATAATCATGGAAGAACGTGGCATGGGGAAGAACAATGATATTCCCACACGTAGATAGAAACCCTACATACCTTAATCGGTCCAAAAATTGTAAAAAGGTATGAACTTGAAAAGAATCCCAAAAGCCTTTGTCTTGAATCCTTGTGATGGGTTTTCTTAAAAACCCTAGGTTAGGAACAATGAATTCCTATTTAGTAATCATGGACATATGTTAGAATTCACTTGAAAGACTTGAAATAGGCTTACCTTAGTGTATCTTGATGGTAGGAGGAGAAAAACTTCGTTCAAGGGCTTGAGAATATTAAAAGTGGGATTAAAAACTGAACCCACGTATTTTTACTTGTTGCTGAGTCGGGAAATACGGGCACCATGTACGGCCCGTATAAAATTGTACGTCCTGTACCTGGTGGATGTATCTCATGTGTAAATTCCAGAACCTAAGATTTCTCGTTTGTGAGGTACGGCTTGAGAAGTGCGACCCGTACACAATTGTACGGTCCGTATAAATTATACGTGAAAAAGTACGGCCCGTACTTAAAAGTACAGCCCATATAATCTTTCTTGTACCTCAAATGTCAAATTCTAGTGACTTCAACTTTTTCCATATGAGGTATGTCTTAAAAGTGCGGCCTGTACAATTTGACGTAGGGCGTACTTTTACCTTTTGAGGCAAATCTTCTAATCCCAACACTTCCGTCTTGGTTTGTAAGTCTTGAATCATGAACATAGCTTAGTTAAAAGGTACGAGGTATTACAAGTTAACCCTGCAACGGCTAGTAGAACCTGATCCCATCTGGTTCGTCAAATAAGTTTGTTAAATCATCAAAACACAACATAGCATAACTTATCAATTTCTCCCTTTTTTATGACGACAACCCCATAATCGATATTCCCTCTGAGAACTAGATCCCCACTTGTTCCCCCTGATAATCGGATCTATCTTATAGCAACATCAACATATCAGCAACAACATATCAACATTCAACATCTTTAATTAACCCACCTGATTTACTTCCCCCTTTTGGCACCATTGAAAAGAGTAAAGATAGTAGCATGAGCAAACACAGTGATAGTAACATTAACTCATGACCACTGGTGCAACACTAACATGAGCAATAACAAAAACACATAAGGTAAATATCATTGCATAAAATAGAGAAAATGCCCAATTTAATTACAGCAAAAAACATAGCAGTTCCAAAAGTACAAATATACTAATCAAACAACCATTAGTACCACGGGAATTAAAAAGGATTCAAAAGGATTGTGAAAGCAGGGGATTTTAGGAGGAGGACATAGGAAGGAGGGAAATGAACGGCTAAGAGAATGGACTAGGTCAAGGGATCATTTTGAGAAGCTTATCAATCCTTTCATTGGCAGCTCGCTGGTCATGGACTAGTTGCCAGTTAGTTCCTCTACCTTTGCCTTAAGTTTTTCCACTTCAGCTTTTAGTTGAGCATTCTTTTCTTTCAGCGACCCAATGGCACTTGGTTCCTCTCCTCCCATTTCACACTTCTGAATCTCAGTCTTCATGATTGCATTTTTAGCCTTTAGCTTGTTAATCTCCTCAGTTGCCCTTTCCTGGGCTTCAATCAAACTTGAGATTGTTGAGCTGCTGCCAACTCCTCCCTTTTTGAGCACACATTCACACTCTTCAAGAGTACTTTGCATTGACACCTAATTTTTGACCTCCCATAATTTATTTTAATTACCCAGAGTCGTTGGATATCAAATAGAGTAAAATGTGTATTTTCTACAAGTCAGAATGATTTTATAAAGTTATTTAGATAATATTTTTCCATTTCATTTGGAAAAATAACTTCAATAATATTATAAATTATTTAGAAATAAATTTACATTTTTTATAATTAATACGGAGCATTTGTCAAATATTAATCAAAAGATAATTCAAAACAATTACTTATCTAATTGTTAAAATTGTCAGGAAAATCAATTAGCATGCATTCTACTCCGTTTAATTCAAAAAATCTGATTAATTAAATGAATTAATAATTTTACCCCTTAATTCTTAACTTTGCATTTGTAAATTTTTAATTAATTCATCTAAAAATTGTTTGCTATGTGGTTAATTGTGGCTGCAATTGAAATAATCAATTGTTAGTCAAATATCGCCATAATTGAAATAACCAATTTCATGGTTTAAAGTCAATTAAGGTAATAATTACAATTTACGTCTTTTACATACTGACCGTGTCTACTAGTTTGACTAATTGGTTAATTAGTTGTATTTGGCCATAATTGAGGGGGTTAAATTAATTGACTTTCTTAATTTATTAAAACAATGTTTAAGCCCTTTCTATATATATACACTTATATACACAGATATACATGTATATGCAGGTATATAGTGTATATAGGTGTATATACAAAAGGACCTCTTTTCCTCTCTTTAATTGCGGCCAGGCCCAGTCCATCAAGGACCAGACCCGACCCAAAATGGAAGTTAAAGGGGATAAACCCCTTTTCCCATTTCATTTCTGAAAACCAAACAAACCCTTAAGAGAGATGAGGGTTTCCTCTCCCAAACCCTAAGCGTCGCCCCATCTTTGTCTACTCTCTCTTCATCACCTGACCAAAAATGGAAATTGATCAGATGTGCATAGCTTGAAAATTGCAAGACTCCCACATCGTTTGAGAGCTAGGGTTTGATAATTTAGGGGTTCTATATAAAGAACCCCATTCTCCACTATTTCGAACAGCTTTGGGCATATTAATATACCACTATACTAAAAAAAGTCGAATTACCTAGGGTTTCTAATTATTGAGATCTTTAACTATTCGGCTAAGTTTAAAATTTTCTAAGTTTAATTGTTCTTGCTTGTTTGTGGTTGAGTGTTGGGGTTCAGGAAGCAAAGGAGCTTTCAAGTTCGATCTCTTCGAAGGCTGCACAAACAAAGGGTAATCTTCTTGCCTCTTTTTTTTTTTTTTTTTTTTTTTTTTTAGCTTTTTTACTATTTAAATGTTAGTTGTGTCTTTAGTTTAAATTAATTATGTGATTAGTATGTTTATCTTTCCTTAGTTGAATATGTGATTTAGTGGTGTGTTAGTTTATCATCATGTGTTTTAGTTAGATGTTGTTAGTCTCAGAATATTTTTAGACCAATAGGTGACTAGTATGTATTAGTCTACTATCTCGCTTTAAATGTGTGATGTGTTTGTATGCAGTCTATAATCCTATTGATTGGTTACTGTGTTAGATTTGATAATATATACGGATTAGATGTAGTGAGGATACTCTAAATGACATAAGTCCATATGTGTCAAGTGTCAAGCCTGTTTGGATCATGTTCTCTTGTTTTGTTGAGTTTAATCATGTTTTGAAGTATCTGATCTCTGTTTATGTTATTATTTGCTAGCTTAGGCCTTCTTTAGTTGAGATCTAGCATGTCCAGTGATTAGTTTGAATTGGCACTATGTTTGTTTTAACTTCGGTTCTGTGTACTAGTCAAGTGAAATTATGTTTAATCTCTTGTTATTATATGCTCAATGGAACAATCCCTATCATGTTAAAATGTAGTAACAGTAGCTTTAAAACCATATTTAGCTAGTATTTTCCATGTTAACTCTATTTGTCTTGTTAAATGCATTACTACAAACTTTATTGTATGCCTATAATCAAAACTAGAATATGCATCTGCTAAATACCTATGGGTTGGGTTCAATGGTTGTTAAAGGGCTATGAGTCATCTTATGACTAGTATAGGGTCTGTGTGGCAAATGGTTTGACTTGGTTTGCTAAAATATACAATTTTCATGTCTAAATTTGAGTTTAAGCATGACTTTGTTAACTAGTGATGTATATAGCAGTGTAGGATGTATGTGGTTAAAGTGTGTTCAAGGTGTTGGTTTAAAAATGAAGGTTGAATCACCTTAACTAAGTCTTTTGACCTAAAATACTGCTGCAAATGATCAATTACATGGTTTTTAAGTCACTTGTTTATAGGCTCTAGTATTATCTGTGGTTAGTGAAGTCTAAACCAATTGATAAGAATCACGTATGATTTAAACATGTTCTTTATGGTTGTTTAAATGAGATTTGGATGCCTATAATGACTAGTTGATGTCTCTTTGAGGTTCATATTAGGTTTGGTTATACTGCATGCCTATTTGATTTGAACCTGTCATTGCACATGATCTTTGTCTCATCTTCATCAGTGTTAAAGTGCATATCCATGTCTACATCATTAGTGTATATCCTAACATGATCTTTTAGGGTTCTGCATAACTTGAAATTGATACTGAGGAACTGTTATCATTAGCAATATGTTTATACGTCTTACTTGATGAAAATGGTATGTCAAATGTGCATACTCTGTTCAAATGTTAACCTATTTTGTTCTCTGATGCATGATGGTCATTTTAAAATGCTACATGAACTTGCTATAAGCATCTCTTCTAGAATGTGGGTATTAGTCCTAGGATGCCATACTGCACCCCTTCCCTTTCCCCTTTATATGTTTTTTTTTGTTTCTAAACATCTGGTACATACCATAATAAATAAGGATCCTTTGTGCACATTTGTTTGGTGTTTTGCTGAGTGTTGTGCCCTTCTTGTGGAATACCGTTTGACAATAGTATCATGAGCATGTTAAATAGATTGAAATAGACAGGTTGTTTATGTCTAGATAAAAGTCTAAAACTTGAATACGCAGGAGGTATTGTCATGACCCAATTTGACTAAACCGTGCGGGCACTTACCTTTCCTGCCTCGGTAAGCAAACCCTTAACCCAACGATCATAAAGACGTAAATAAATACATCAAATAAGCAGAAGAGAATTAATCACGTAAGTCTGACGGTAATAATATAGAAAAAGTACGGAAATAAGGAAATACATCCAGGGTTTGGTCTAATCTATACAAGAGCCTCTAACTAGAATCTATAAGTCTGGAATTATCCATAATACATCAAAGTCTGAATATGTCTCAGAATAGCAATTAAGACATAAATAGGAAGAATCTTTAAGGCGGCGGACGTCCTCGTGCTCACCCTGTGGACTCTAACGAACAACTCACTGAATGGCTATCAGCCACGAGGAACAGAGGTCAATCCCACCTGGAATTGTGCATTCATAAAAGAATGCAGCAAGTGTAGGTCAGTACAAACAACAAGTAATGGTAGGTATCATAGGCCGACTACTAGTTGACGTATAAAAAGACAATAAGGTAAAAGAAAACAAGAAAACCATAGAGTACAAGTCATGCTCACAAGAAATAAACTCACAAAATCAATGCCTCGATGTATCATCTAGCCCCAAGTGAAACAGATATCCAAGTATACCGAAAGCAAAGTCTTATCAAGTAAAATCAGCACGTAGCCCATATCAATACAGTCCAAGAATATGACCAACACAGTATCCAAATCATAAGCAACCACGAAGGATAATCAAGCAATGCAATATGATATATGAATGCAATGCAATGCCTGTACTCTTGTTCTCCGATAGCAGAATACCTCCACGCCTCGGCAGCACAATCCATGGGGGACCCGCAAAGTCTAAGCACCAATACTCCGCACACAACTCAGAGGACTTAATTATCAGTTAGTATTGCAATATCGGTGTTCCATATCAACCCCTCCGCACACAGCTCAGAGGTGACTTACCATGTTCCATAATCAGACCCTCCGCACACAGCTCAGAGGTGACTTACCATGTTCCATCCCATTTCCATCAATATTGCCAGTCGCACAACATAAAAAGATGATATGAAATGAAAATGGGATGATGCAAGTACAAACAATGAATAATATCAAGTTCAAGTGGTGCCAAACACAACGCATCAATATCGTCAACAAGTGATCCACACAGTAATCATAATGAATCTCCAATTTCCATAACAATAAGAGCCAACTATCCCGAAATGGCTATACAAATAACGAGGCATATAGTAAGTACCAATATCAATATCAAGTAATTTTATCTTTCCGATTTACACCCAATCACTAACAATCCACCAATTTATACACCACGTACCAAACAAGGTCTTATGGAGTCTACCGGCCACTAGCCCGATCAAACAAGTCACAAGCAATACCAAACCCTAAGGCAACATCCAACCCGACTTCATACCTGAAGGTTTACATGAAATCTCCGATAATATCATCTAATTATATGCTTCGCTAGTCGAAGTCTTACCACAGGGGTAAACCGTAACCTACCTGGCAGGCCAAGCAGCAATCTCAAGTCAAACTTGCGCCTTTCCTTTACGTTGAGCCTCAAGAGAATCAAAGTCTACCATATTCGAATGCGGAATTAGAAACAAGAAGAAGGCATTTAATAAACTTAACTCTTTTTAGATCCCCAAATTCCAACCCATAAACTAGGGTTCATGACTAATACAGTAAAAATAATGATCTAAGGCTCTCATCATGGAATTAGTGTTCTAGATGTTCAATTCCCATCAATAATCAACTAATTTAGCTAACAATTACTCAAAATTCGGATTATATAGAAAACCCTCAAATTTGGGTATAAACCCTAGCCTTTAATTCACAATTTAAGCCTTCGAAATGGAAGATTCAAGTTACTATATTACGCATCAATTCCATGCTAACCCATGCTAGATTCATTAACAAAACAAGGTTTTGTGCTCACAAGTTCATTAGATGAAGATAACCCAACACCCACTTAGTTCTCATAACTTTAGGAAGATCTAGCATGGATTAATGATAACTAGGTGAGATAATGAATCAAGATTAGGTAGAGAGGATAGATGAGTTTACCTCTAAGAGTTTGCCCCAAGAAACCTCTAGAAAAGCTCCCAAGTTGAACCACTTTCGGAATAATAAATGAATGAAAAGATTTAGGGTTTTATATCATCAAATACCCCACTGCTCGTTCATCGCGTTCGCGGTCACTCAGACTGCTTCGGCAGCAGCGTTTCAGCATACTAGGGTACCGCTTCGGTGGTCCTCAGGAAATGCCCAGACCTCTTCGGCAGTCCACCTACCGCTTTAGCGGTACTGCTTCAACAGTGCTGGTACCGCCGAGGCGGGCACCAGCAAGTACATTAGAAAATTCCCCAACTTTCATAGCCTCCACCCGAAATCCCGACTAACGCTCAAAAATATCTGGTCACATACCATATATGCTACCCCCCCCCCCCCCCCCCCAATAAAAATGCGCTACGAACACGCTCGTGGTCTCAGAATCTCCATCAGGGATCCCGTTGACCGAGTCAACCCCTGAAACCCCTAAACTAACTTTTCAACCCAAGGCCCAAAATGCACCCAAGTGTCACGGGAACCAGACCAACCATGCACTTAAGTTTTATATAACCATCCGGACCTCTCAGAATCGATGGATCTTTGATCAAGGTCCGTTTACCCAAAAGTCAACTTCGGGTCATACCTTTTTCGCTTAAAGCCAAGTTTCTCTGAAAGTCACCCAAATCAACCCCGAACATCTCAGAAAGCGTGTCAATGGTCTCCTCGGGTCAAAAGTGAGCTAACATGCTCGTGAAAAAGGTCAAGGAGCGTCGAAAAGACTATAATGACCAAGCGGGTCGTTACAGGTATACTTAGGTATATCTGAAATATACAGTTCTTGTATGCCTTTGGTATACAAGGGTTTGTATATTGAAGTACATTTGAAGTATATCACCTATATTGCGACTTGTGAACTGCCTTGTTTTATTTTTTAGATATATCATGATATAAAAAGTCCTTTTTTGTGAAACTTACATAATTGTTTGTTCGAGTACTAGCTGCGTGTACAGAAGGTATACCCCAAATACACTAAGTATACTTAAGAGCCATGTATACCATTGGTATATATGAACTAGTATACCTAGTATATACAAGGTATATCCTCTGTTATAGTGGCCCATGAGTCTAAAGTATACCTTTTGGTTGGGCCCTTTGCTTGCTTTGGTATATTGGGCCTTTGTGTGCTTGCCTTTACTATTTTCCTTCTCCGATGGGTATTTGGGCTTTCTGCTTTCCCTTTTTCTCTTAAGGTTTGGTCCTATTTTGGGGCAAGCCTCACATTATATTGATCTATTTGATGGTTAAGTACATAATTGTTTAGGCATGTGTAATTATGATCAGCTTTCTTATTTTAGTTTAGTATACAAATCTTGAACACCTCCTAATCCTTATCTTTTTTATGTCCAATGTGAATACACGCTGGGCCATTTGGGCTATCTTTGTCAAGACCCAATTTACGAGTCGTGGTGGCACCTACACTATCCCCCGAGTAGGCGAACCACATTCCCAATAACAAGTTAAATAAGCGGAAAATTAAAGAAGAATGAAGCTATCAAGTCTTAAATACTTATCATCACTAGAAATGTCACGACATCCCCCAAAAATCTGGTCAAAGGGTACAAGAGCGCTAACATAGTACGGAATACAAGTCTGAAAATACCCGAAGGTTACATATTGTCTGTCGAATACAAAAAAAAAATAAAAAAAAATAAAGGAGGTCCTTCAGGGGCCACAGATGACCAAGTAGCTCACCCTGAATAACTGAAAGATGTCACCCTCGCGTATCAGCTACGGGGTTTAGAACTGGAGCCTGGATCGTACTCTGTACTCAACAAAAGTGCAGCAAGAGTAGTATCAGTACAACACTAGTACCGGTAAGCATCATAGGCCGACAATGATTAGATAACGCATGAAGAAGTGAAAACTAACAAGTAGCACATAGAGCAAACAGATACGGTCACGTATCATATACAAGTAAAGTGTAAAGAATCATGAAATCAACTAAGACGGATATAGTCCACCAAATGATCAGTCAAAATATATGAGTGGATGAATGCAATGCAATGCAACAGTCACCTTTCCCACTCCACTCTCGTACACACATGCTAAGGGCAATGCCTCAAAGCCATGACCCATAGGGGACCCGCGAAGTCCATGTACCACTCGTGCTCTCCGGTAGAAACCTCGGAGTTTATCAATCACTCTCAATTTTCGGCACAGACCTCGGAGGCTCTCAACCGCTCTCAATCTCCGGCAAAGACCTCGGAGTCTCTCAATCACTCACCTCACCATCAGGACAAAGTAAGAATAATATAAAAAGCATGCCATGCATGATATCAGTCTCAAAGATATCACTAATATACAATCAACCAATACAAGTCATGTTATTGTTCCCAGTTCAATTATCAATATAACACTTCCCTTCCATGTGATGAGTGAACTAGTATATGACCGAGATACCAATAGGTGAGAATTACATAAAATAACACATTTGGCGACAAGCTCACATAACAACTAACGGAACCAGCCTAATTGGAAGTCACCTCCGCTTCATACCCGAAGGCCTATCATGTATACCGTCACTTTCTACAACTACATACGATTCTCTAATCAGAGTCTAACTAAAGTAGACCGTAACCTACCTCAATGCCGAGCGGGTGCCACGAACAATCAAACTAATGCCTTCCCTTTGCGTAGAGCCTCTGAACGATCAAAATCTATAAAATATGCGATCTACGTTAGAATATGAATCTACGGACACCCATATTGCTATATTTATATTCGAAACCCAAAAACGCATCCCAAAAAGTGGTCTTGGGCCCACAAGGGCAAGATTGGAATTTTATTGACAAATAGTTTCACCCATTATCTAAGGATCATATATTTTTAAATTTGGTCAATTTCATTCATAAATGACTCTCAAATCATTAATTTTCCTTTCTTAGGACTAGAACTCGAAACCTTTAATTACACCAATATCTTAATTGTCATGAATTTGAAGGTGTACATATAATCTGATAGCAAAATATTCAATTACATACACCCTATATATTAGACTTAAAGTTGAACATGATAAACATAAGAGAATTACAAACCCAAAAGAAAAATACAGACACTGTGCTTCCAATTGAACAAGAAAACATACAGGGACCATTTATCCAACAACAATTCTATCATTATTTTATTATTAACCCTCAATCATTGAGTTATCATTATGCTTCCACTAAATTTCATTTGATTCTAGCTAAGCATTTATCATATCCAATCCTGGCATGCACAAGTCATCACGTGAATATGGTATTTTGTTTAACAAATTAATTTCTCACCTTTTTCAACACTTTACAATTCAGGGGACTTTGGGTTACTAATATTTTTAAACGTGAGAAAATACCGAAAATCGTGAAAAACCCATAAACAAAGTGGAGGAGTTTTTCGGTGCAGCACCCATCAGAATTGAGCCAACATGGCACATTATGCAATGTAGAGACATCATAGCAACACACAGCAAACGTAAAAGTTGGTTTCTTGACCCTTAATTTCATCCCAGCCCTACATAATTATAGATATAATACTATGAAGAAAGCAGTTCAACACTCTAACCTGAAGCTTAGAAATTGATGTTTCAACATACGACCTATTCTTCCAACATGAGCAGCCTCTTTCTTTCTTTTTTTTTCTTTTTCTTGCTAAAGGTAAATGAATTATTTGATACCTTATACCACTAAGATATATGGGTCATGAGAAGTGGGCTAAGCCCAATAACCTATCCCAATAGTTTCTACAATTTACTTATTCACTTAATCATTTGTATAAAATATATTCACCCCGTCAAATACTTTATTTACCAACTTAGACCTTATACGTGTGAAACTCATATTCCTATAAATAAACTATTCACACATATTAAATAAATATATTTCAAAGAAAATATCCGCCAATTAAATCACTGTGCCACTAATTCCCGCAAGTCAAGAATACCCTTTAAAACTACGAAAAGGGTATCTTAGCGAAAACGAGTTCAAAAATACTAAATGACCAAATGGGTCGTTACAATCTTCTATGCATTTGAAATCTGTTGGGCCTGAGGCCCAACTTACATTCTTCTATCGAGTCCGATTGGAAAGGGAGGTAAATATTGATACTTTGAAGGCCCAACCATGGGTGAAAATGGTGAAGGCCCAGCTATGGGTGAAAATAGCCAACTGGTGGGCTTAGATATGCCCACCAGCCTAAACTTTCCTTTTTATTTCATTCATATATGTGTATGTATTTGTAAAAAAAATACTTGTATAATATTGAAGACCTTGTGAATGTTAGAACTTAGGAAAACTTTAGTATTATTAGGAAGTTTCCCAAATGATTTTTAAACTTGGACTACTCTTAATTTATGCATCAAAATCGGTAATTAATGCTCTATAAGTTTTGTTTGAGTTTAAAATTGGTTTATGGTCAAGTCTAAGCAATTTCTGAAAAATTGGAACTAAGTAGCGTTTTTGGGCCTCTCTGCACCTCGCAGAAATCTGGAAATGATAAAGGACCAGTTTTGGGCCTTAAGTCCACTTCAAAACGTTATAACCATTTCCTTTTGGGCTTCAACATGAATGGGACTAAATCAAAAAATGAACTTAAGGACTTTTTTTTTATGAAGAAGGGCGTTTCTTTAGAACTTGAACCAAAATTTTGGGAAAAGGCCGAGGAGTTAAAAATCCAAAATTTTCGGAATCAGAAATGGATTTATGTTTCCTAAACTTGGATAATTTTCAGAGAAGGAACTAGTATTTTTGGGGCCCAAATCCCAACTTAAAGGGATAAAAACAAGAGGACATATACTTGGACTAATTTCGAGATAAGATGGGTTTAGCATTGGAATATGTTTGGCATATATGAGCTTCAATGGGATTAAAATGGACTTAATGAAAGCTTTCAATTTCTTATTATATACTTATATCAAAAATAGGAGATGTACTCCATATTATCGTATATATAGTAAAACCTTTAAGAACTAAATTCATTTATTAGGACTAAAATAGTAGTGACTCTACTCGGGAGAAATCTCGAGTGTGTCTTAGTCCGGTAATAAAGTGAGTTGAACACTTAGACGGATTTTTTGAACCCAAAACCCCTTTTCTAAAGGGGACTTTTGCCGAAATTTTGAATCTTATGATAAAAATGAATGACACTTTTTGCGAAAAATTAAGCTTAAGCAAATGAATACATTAATCACACATTGAAGCTCGTAGGTCAATCGTATTCTACGGATCCTTAATACTAGGTTGCTTAAAACCTTCACTAGGGGAGCACTAGAACCCTTACCTCGAACTCTGATCCAAAAAGGATTTTTTCTCTTGCTTGATAAACCTTTTTAAATCCGATTTTCCTAGTTTTTCTTAAATAAATTAGGTAGCAACTCTAAAATACTAAAATACAATTAGAACACTAACAACCTCTTAGTAGCTTTTATGCGCCCGCATAAAAGTGAATCGTAACACTCTGAGTGAACATTTGTTTTCTAGTCCCCATTGCCACATTGCCAACCTTGATTTTAAAATGCTCAAACACTTTGGAGAGGAAGAATCCGTAGGCCAATACATGTATGCCATCCTTAACAAACACCTTTGTTATGTGCTCTATCATAACAACAGGCAAGCTAATTGGGGTGAAGGTGTCCAAGGCTTCAATGAGATATAAGTCGGCGATGGCAGCCATCGACCTCCTTTTAGCACAGGGCAATATCACTTTGTTGAGAAGTTCGAAGAGGAGCTGGTACTCAGGCTTGAATTGTTTCTTATAGACCTGTTCCCTTGAGATGGTTCCCTCCTGCTTTGCAATGAGGTTCAAGAACTCTACTGAAGCTGATCTTTGTTTGACTGTCTTCAAGCCTTCAGTGGGAACCCCAAGGACTTCTTCAAGTGTCTCTTTATCCAAACTGAAGTCTGTACCATTCACACTTGCAAATAAGACTCATCAGTGATAAGCAAGTTGGGGTAGAACTGGACAACTTCATCTTCAAACAAGCTAGGGACTGGAGGTTTAAAAAGATGATTACATTTCTAGAATTCTACCATTTCCAGAAGTTCCCTCATCCCAGATTTCTCAGCTATCTCCGGATCAACACCCTGCCATCTAGAACATTCTAAGTTGTCAACACTTCTCGTTTTTCCCATTCACTCATTTCTATTTTCTATTTCTTTGATAAGGAACCAAGTTCCTCACCATCAGCACTTGCCTTCCTCTTCTTGATAGGGCAGGACTTTTCTTTCTTTTCCTCACATTTTTCAACAACAGCACCAGGTTCTTCAGCAACCATTGTTGACTTACCTTTTCTCACCCTTTCTTTCTTAGAGGTCCTCTTCTCAAGTGGAGTTTCCTCGTCTTCCTTTTCTTCTTCATCCACCTCTACCACAGCAACAGAGAGCACCTCCTCCTCATCTACCAACGACCTTTTGACTAGAAGTCTCTTTTTCTTTAAGGAGTTTTTCTCCTTGTTTATTTTAAGTGCAGAATCCGATTGGGCCTTTAATTTTTCCTAGTGGTTGGCCTCTTCCTGGAAACATGCTTCTGCTTAGTCATTATAACCTTTAGAGGGAACTCAACTCTTTTCTTGAAAACGAGGTCCAAGGCTAATTCATTGTCATCAGCAACTTCTTTAGAGGGACTGATAGTACCAGGTTCCTTACCTGTTGGGAGGTCTCCTAGGGGTAAAGTAATGGTTGACACATATTGGGGGTTGGTATCTAGGTCAACTCTTGAGGAAGCAGGTGTCCCATTGCACACAGGGGCAGTTTTAAACACAGGGACTCAGATTCCTTCTAGGTGGAGGGACCTGTTCCCTCTTTGTAAGTTTATCCACAGATTCCCTTTGGTTGGAGACATCTGTTCCCTCACCCGTTTACCCCTTGTTTAATTTATCAATAGATTCCCCCAGGATGGAGGCACATGTTCCCTCACTGATTCCCTCTTCTTTAAATTTGTCTATGACTTTTATAAATTGAGACACAATTTCAGAGCCTCAGTTTCTAAAATACTACCACTCCCTTTCTCTCCCTCACCGAGATTTTCATCAAACAGATGGTCCACAGAGGACTCAGAATGTCCTTTGCCTGACAAATCATGCGATTTACCAACTAAAGGAGTAGTATTACCTGGTTCATGAGCAATTTCATCAACTTTTCCTTGTTCTTCTTCAACACTACTCGAGGAACTTGGTTGTGCACCCTGTACACCCAATCTCAATTTTTCAAACTCTGCATCGATTGGAGTCTGTTCTGACTAGAGAGTTCAAGGTCCTCATCCTTTTTCTCAAGTTCAATAGTGTCACCCACTAACTGTGACATTGAGACAGTCTGTGCACTAACATTTAGAAGGATTGCTCTTTAAAAGTGGTAGATAGTGGCTCAGGTATGAACTTCTTGGGGGTTTGATTTTTTTTATTCAGAGGAGGACCGGAAGGAGCAGATATCATGGGTGAGACTGGAGTGGGGATCGGATATTTTGGGGGTGAGTTTGAAGGATTTGGTCAAGAGGGATTTGGGGATTTTTGAGAAGAAACTATGGGGGTTTGGTTTAAGAGAGTTTGGAGATGTTGATTAGGAGTGAGAATGGCTAAATATGGATAGAATATGCAAAGGAAGATGATGTTTTAACAAGCTTGTTTGAACAGGGGAATGTGAGAGTTTTGGTTTTAGAAAGAGAGAGAGAGAGAGAGAGAGAGAGAGATAAGGTTTTGTGTTTAGGAGTAAAGTGAGAGTTTGGTTAAATGATTTGGATATAAGAAAGGGGAGAAGGAACCGATTCTGATTGGGTGTGAAATGAAAAGGTGGTACGTTAGCCCTGGTCCTCGTTTATCGGATCGGTTCAGAGGCATTATGACGATTTGGAAGAGTTTAGAAAGGAAAACATTTTAATGATGTGGCACTCTAGGCAGTTTAAAACACACAGAAGTACTGATGAAACTACTAACCTGAGTCACTAGAACCAGGTTCTTTGACAATATTTTAACATGAAGGCAAAGTCTTTGAAGAATGCAATGTGACTCATACTTGTATTGTCTTGAGATTGCCATGCGTGCATAACTGTAACAGTATAGAACTAAATTAGATGTCACCAAATAGTATTTTTTGGCATATACTTATCCTCTAAACATTGTCAATCATTGAGGGATCTTATAGGGGAGCAATTAGTTGATCTTGATCAACCCTAACTCCAACCAATTTCTTTCAAAGTATTCTTTGCTCAATGCTTTGGTGAAGATGTCTGCTGCCTGGTCCTCCATTTTGCAAAACTTCATACACATCAAACCTTTCTGAACATTGTCCCTCAGAAAATGGTGTCTGACATTAACGTGCTTGGTTCTCTTGTGTTGCATTGGATTCTTTGTCATGTTGAGTGCACTGGTATTGTCACACAACAAGGGCACACAATCTTTAAACACACCAAAATCCTCTAATTGTTGTTTGATATAAAGCAATTGAGCACAGCAAGAGGCAACAACTACATATTTAGCTTCTGCAGTAGAAAGAGCCACGGAATTTTGTTTCTTTGTACCCCATAAGATCAAGCATGATCCCAGAAAATGAGCCATTCTAGAGGTGCTCTTTTTGTCCACTAGATATCCAACATATTTAGCATCAAAATAACCAACCAAATCAAAATTATCTCCGGAATGATAGAAGAGGACCAGGTCCGGAGTTTCTTTGAGATACCTCAGAATTCTTTTAGTAGCCTTCAAATGAGATCCTTTTGGACTTGATTGAAATCTTACACACAGACCAACACTGAACACAATGTCAGGTCTGCTTGCAGTCAGGTAGAGTAAAGACCCAATAATGCCCCTATACATAGTTTCATTCACAGGAGAACCAGGTTCATCCATGTCCAGCCTATTTGCAGTGGCTATAGGAGTATTAATGGTTTTAGCATTCTCCATTTCAAACCTTTTCAGCAGCTCTTTGATTTGCTTTTGTTGACTAATCATGTTGCCTCTTAGAGTTTGCTTGATCTGTAGCCCAAGAAACAAGTTTAACTCACCCATCATGCTTATTTCAAACTCACTTCCCATGAGCTTTGCAAATTCCTCACATAGAGAGTCATTTGTTGCTCTAAAGATGATATCATCAACATTCACTTGCACAATCAACATGTTTCTGCCTCTTTTCTTCAGAAATAAGGTGTTGTCAATCTTCCCTCTTGTGAAGCAATTTTCAAGAAGGAATTTTGACAATCTCTCATACCATGATGGAGGTGTCGGCTTTAAACTATACAGGGTTTTGACAAGCTTATAAACATGCTCAAGGTGCTCATGATTTTCAAAACCAGGAGGTTGCTTGACAAAAATTTCCATTTTCAAATAACTATTTAAGAAGGCACTTTTAAAATCCATTTGGAACAATTTGAAATCCATATAAGATGCAAAAGTAATAAGAATTTTGATTGTTTCTATTCTTGCAACAGGAGCAAAAGTCTCATCATAGTCTATCCCTTCTTCTTGATTATAACCTTGAACTATCAGCCTTGCCTTATTTCTTGTTGAATTCCCAAGTTCATCAAGCTTGTTGTGAAACACCCACCCAATTCCTATCACAGTTTTGTCAGATGGTCTAGGGACCAGGTGCCACACTTTGTTTCTCTCAAATTGATGGAGTTCGTCTTGCATAGCAGTTATCCAGTCAGCATCTTTCAATGCTTCCTTGATATTCTTGGGTTCAATTTGAGACAAGAAGGCTGAGAAGGCAAACATGTTTCTCACCCTAGATCTAGTTTGAGTACCAGAATCTAAGGGAATAATCACATTTTGAAGTGAATAAGATCCCTTGTGCTTCCAAGTTGATACTTGAACCTCAGGTTGGCCAGTGCTTTGAGGATTCGACAGACTAGGTTCCTTGGTGGTAGCACCATCATTATCTTCATCAGAGGCTTGACCTTCATGATTCGTTTGTCTAGCTTCAGGAGTACCTGATACAACATCAGCTACCTGATGATCAGCTTCATGTGGAGTAATGGAGGAACCAGGTTCTTGTGTGCTTCTTGGGGATTCTGTACTATCTTCATCATCTTACTTGACTTGACTCATCAGATCAACCTTTCCATTCGGAATTTTATAGCCTCATCAGGAACTTTTGTAAATTCCCCATCTTCTGCTTTATCCATGTGTTCCTTTCTCACCCAAGTTGTTTCATTTATCAAAAGATCACATACACACTTTCTTCAATACACTGAGTTCTCCTGTTGTAGACTTTTTGTAGGCCTTACTGTGTGAAAAGTAACCAAGAAAAATTCCCTCATCACTTTTAGCATCAAACTTACCCAGAGCTTCCTTACCATGGTTAAGAACAAAACATTTGCAACCAAAAGCTCTTAGGTAAGTCAGCTTGGCTTTCTCCCATTGAGTAGTTCTAGGGAGTTTTCTCAAACAGGGACCTGATCATGCACTAGTGACAGGCGGTGTTAACAGATTCAGCCCAAAAACTTCTAGGAATACCACTGGATATTAGCATTGTTCTAGCCATATCTTCAAGAGTCATGTTCTTCCTCTCAACAATGCTATTTTTCTGAGGTGTCCTTGGTACAGAGAAGTTGTGACTTATGCCATTTTCAGCACAAAATTCACCAAAATTTGCATTTTCAAACTCAATACCATGGTCAGATCTAATACTGACAATCTGATTCCCAAGTTTCACTTGAATTTGTTTCAGAAAGGCAACAAAGATACCAAAGGTTTCATCATTGGTTCTCAGAAACAAGGTCCAACTAAATATTGAGTAGTCATCAACAGTGACAAAAATGTACCTCTTACCCCCTCTACTTGGAATTCTCATTGGCCCACATAGGTCCATATGAAGAAGTTCAAGTGGCCTCGAGATACTTACCACTTTCTTTAGTTTGAAAGAGCATCTGACCTGCTTTCCTTTTATGCAAGCATCACACACCTTGTGGCCAGTGAACTTCATATTTGGCATCCCACGAACCAGGTCTTTCACAATCAATTTATTCAGTGGTGTGAAGCTTGTATGCCTTAAGCGTCTATGCCATAGGTCAGTAGCATCATCAAGAGCACTGAGGCATGTCAGATCATTCCTATTTAGAGATCAAAATCTGCCACATCGGTGTTCTTGTATCTTCTTGCTATCGGGACCACTTCTCCAGATTTGATGTTGGTGACAGTGCAGGAACCAAATGTGAATTTCACTTTATTTCCTCTATCACAGATTTTAGAGACACTCAGCAAACTGTATTTCAAGACATCCACATAGTACACATTTTCAATTGCAAGGGAGAGTGTCATGCCAATTTTTCCAGCACCAAGAATATAACCTTTCTTGCCATTTCCAAACGACACGCTCACACTTTGAAAGGCCTTGAGTGAGAAATTTTTCATATTTCCAATCATGTGTTTCGAGCAGCCACTATCCATGTACCATTTTTGACTGCTTTCTCTCACTCCAGCCTGCAAACAGAGTCATTGATTAGATTTAGGAACCCAAACTAGTTTGGGTCCCTTGAGATGATAAAAAGGATGAATCATACTCCTTTTAGTCCATGACGGTAATCTAGCTTTTTTTTTCGGGGACCAGGTCCCCCAGTTCTAGATCCCTTTGCAATGAAATTCTTATTTTTCTCAACGGCTTGAATTTTGGCTTTGCATGCATTTTTGTAATGACTTGTTTGACCACAGTGAGTGCTTAACCAGTTTTCAGAAGCAGTAACATACTTGCTATGAGGATTATAGGGAGATTTGGCTTTTAAAATCCAACACCTTCCCTACCTCATGTGTTGTTCTTGTACATGGACATAACCACATCAGAGGACCAGGTCTAGTTAACTGATTTATCAAGATCATGTTTCACCTTCTTTAAGTTCTCTTGAAGCTGTTTATTTCTTTCAAGCTCAGTAGTGATAATCATTTTGGCCCTTTTAAGTTCATTTTCAAGCTCAAACTGAATATCACTAGTTGTTTCCTTTCCTCTAACAAGGGTATCCATCCATTTTTTTAATCTGATTTTTAACAAAGAGTTTTCTCTAGACACTTCATCAATATGTTCTTTCAAATTATTGATAGTGTCTATCATGTCATTTCTCTCTTGTTCTATTTCACAAAACTCTTCAGTTAAAACATCCTTTTCTTTTATGAGACTGTGATATGCATCAATTAACACGTTGGCTAATGACATCAATTTTTTCTAAGAGTAATTTTTTAAGTTGTCCTGAACTTCAAGAAAATTTACCTCAACCTCATTGTCATCACCATCGTCAGATTTGTCCATGAGTGCAAAGATTGACTCATATTTTGAAGGTCCATCATCAACAGCCATCATAGAAGCATCTTCTTGATCATTTTCATCTTCAGATTTACTAGAAGAGTCTCCCCAGGTAGCCAGAGCCTGCTTCACCAAGTTATCAACTACATCTCTTCTTTTGAATTTTCTGTCAGAACCAGGTTACTCTTTGCTACTTTTTCAGAATTTTCTTGTAATATTTCTTCTTGTGGAGAGAACACTCTTTGATGAAATGTCCAGGATTCCCACATTTGTGACTGCAGTCATTTCCTTTGGATTCTTGCTTGAGTTTCCTTTCTTTTGGAACCTACTATTTTTTCAAACCATCTTTTGAAACCTTCGACTGAGGTAAATCATGCCAGACTCATCATCACTGGAGTCAAATTTAGCAGCAGCATTGAGAACCAGGTTCTTCTCTTTCTTTGGCTCCTTCCTTTCCAGATCTTGTTGTCTTTTTAACTCATAGGTTTTAAGATTTCCAATGAGCTCATCGATGGTCAGTGTTTACAAGTCCTTGGCTTCAGAGATTGCATTAACTTTTCTTTACAAAGAACTAGGCAGTACACAGAGTATTTTACGCACAAGTTTGTTTGTTGGAATGATTTCACCAATGGAATGGAATTCATTGTTTATACAGGTGAACCTGATATGCATGTCCTGAATGGACTCAACATCCTTCATGTTAAAAAGTTCATACTCTGTGGTAAGCATGTTTATTTTGGACTGCTTTACCTGACTTGTTCCCTCATGAGCAGTTTGAATAACATCCCAGATTTCCTTTGCATTTTCACATGATGAGATACGATTGTACTCATCAGGTCCAATACCGCAAACAAGAATTTTCTTTGCATTGTAATTCTTTTCTACAGCCTTTTGATCAACCTCATTATATTCCTTCCTCGTCTTTGGATCTGTTACGAAACCAACCAGATCTATCTTCATAGGAACATCAGGACCATCACAGATGATTTCCCACCACTCAGAGTCATCAGCCATGATGAAGTAATGCATTCTTTCCTTCCACCACCCATAATACTTTCCATTGAATCTTATGGTCTTGTGCTAGACTGTCCTTTCTCTAGGTTTGGTGGAGCAGCCATGAGAAAGGTCCTTTCTAGGTGTTAACCTTTTAGAAAGAACCTGCTGTGATACTAATTAATAGAATATAAGAGTTCGCCAAACAGTATAGAGAACCAGGTTTTCTATCTGTTCCCTTGTGTATGACAAAAAGTAAATAACACAAGATATTTACGTGAAAATTTTCATGCTCAACGGATTAAAAATCACGACCCACTGCAGTAGGATTTGCTCAAACTTCACTATAAACGAGCAACTTCAGATTACAACGAATTTCAACCTAGGAATTAAACTCTTAATCCCTCCCCATTACAATAACTCTATTGCAAGACCTTTAATAACTCTATTGCAAATAACACACCTTGACTAACTCTAGCCAAGTGAACAAACTCAAAATGGCTAAAAATCTGTCCTACTATTACACTTCTTAAAAGCCGTGTAGGAATACAAGAAAAAGAATAAATGATAAAGACTCAACAAACCTAAGGACTTAAGACATCTTCAGTGATCGGGAACTGGTCCTTCTATTTGTTGCAGCTTTGTTCTTGAAAGCACTTTAAGATGCGGCGGCTGACACTTGAGAAGAGAGTGATTTTCTGATTTGCAACTATTAGGTTTTAACTTGTAACATGTTGTTTATGTAGGTGGAGAAAGTGTTGATATGAAAGGGACATTTCATTTTCCACTAGCAAACTGCAGTTCTGTTGCTGTGCTGTTGCACAGTCGGTATAGTGTCAGCAGCATTACAGCTGTAGAGTTGACCCTACAAAGGCTAGTAGAACCTGATCTCATCTGGTTCCTATAAAAGCATAGCTGGTTCCTAGAATAAGTTTGTTAAATGATCAAAACATAAAATAACATAACTTATCAGATACAAATTTGTGGTATCGAGTCCAAACAAGTAGCAGAAATAGAAGAAGAAGAGAAGTAGAATCGAGAAAAAGAGAATTAAAAAGAAGAAATAAGAGTTTCTTACCAATGTCATCCAAATTGTGCAATGCCTATTACATCAAGCTATATATAATTAATAAGGAAATGTAATAAAAGAAATACAATAAGGAAATTATAATAAGGGAAATGCAATTGAAATGCAGAAATTGGCCCGTAATTACCATAACCATTTTTCTCGCCAAAAATGTGTAACAAGCTAAGTAGAATTTTGACCCTCTTTGGCTGAGTTGGCTTCCACTTCAAAACCATTGGAAATGTGTGCGTCGGGAAGATAGATTAATTTTTGTGGATGTTGGGTCTGGGTCATGGGTTGCTTCATATGGACTGATCCATTTTGAAAGAGATTAGATGAAATTAGTTATCAGGAGAAGTCACTACACGTTTAAGTGTAGCGGGAGCAGTTTTTCGATAACTGCTATTTTACTTTCGTTCAAATAGGGGAGAGGTTCTAGTCTTTGGCTCAAAATACTAAGGAAAAGAAATAAAGAAGCAAGAAGTTCTATTCTCTTCTTCTTCCACATTAACACACAAAAACAACATTTAATTTGTGGCATATTTGCTTTGTTTCCAAGAAAGTGGAATTTGACCTATTTTCTGGATTGTGATTTCTACTCCGTTGCATTAACAGGAACATAATCATATTATTATTCTTGATATAATCCTTACAATGGGATAAGAACATGTGTTATTTGTTTCCAAGTCTAACATTGATTCTCGAAGTATATCGCCGTTGAAACTCTTGATGTTTGCATCTGTTGAATTTTCTTTTGACACGATATAACAAATTTGCACAATAGCAGAAGTCTTGATACGGTAAAACAAAATAGAATATGCACCAGTTAAGAAGAATGAGATTCTTGGAAAGGGATGATTGTCATAGTTGAGAGTGAATTCTTGTCAAGAGATAAATGTTTTTGGATTTGTGGTTCATCTCTTTGGTTTTTCATTAGTTGTGAATCTTGTTTCCCTATGAAAATCATTAAAATAAAATAAAAATAAGAACTTACTGTGTGGTTTTCACAAATTTGACTCACTTTCTTCTTCTCTTGCTTTGCCTTTTGAGAAGAGATGTAACTTTTGGAGTTTAGAATTGTAGAGATGGAGAAGAGACTGGAATTTTTCTTAATTTATGATAAAGAAATGTGTACAGAGTGCCAAAGTCAAAGTTCTTATGATTATTTATTGCACTGCATTCTCTATGGCAATTAAAGTTGTGTATTCTATTTATTTTAGCATGTTTCAGTTTGCTTTCTTTGTAAAAAAATTATATGAGTTGTATTTACTAGTCAAAATTGTTAGATACAATTGTGATTTTTATCAGATGATTCTAACGTGAAGCCTTAAGCTTTATGCATATTTTCCTTTTTTAAAAAACTAATAATATATATTTGAGACAAAAAGCAAGTCTTGTTTGTCATTATTTGCTATGAGAATTGATTTTTCTTAGAGAATACATTGAGAATGTAAATAATTGCTTGATTTAGTACTCTGTCCAAAGTTATATCGTGTTAAGCTAATTTCAATTTTTTGTTGCATCAGAGCATAGATGAAGCACCTTTTTGCTCCATCATTTAATTCTAATATAAACAAGATCTTTTTAATTGACTCTGTAACTGTACTCCCAACATGAATGGCTATGGTGCTACATCATTATTCATTTCCTTTATTGTAGTTTAAATCCAAAACAGAATGTGATGCAGTGACTTAATAAATTAGAAAATGACAAACATAATTTTGTCTTCTACGAGTAATTGTGGCATATGTTGTCACATTGAATAATATAGTCATTCTTATTGTTTCCTCGTTCTTATATCAGATATGGTTGGACAGGGATAAGCTCAAAGTA
Source organism: Lycium barbarum (assembly GCF_019175385.1). Lineage (NCBI taxonomy): Eukaryota > Viridiplantae > Streptophyta > Magnoliopsida > Solanales > Solanaceae > Lycium > Lycium barbarum. The sequence goes on along the minus strand of NC_083344.1, from coordinate 14,943,917 downwards.
CTCCAAGTGAGAGTTCTCGAAATTGATCAAGGGGGCAATGTAGAAGAGTATGTCATTGTAAGACATATTCCTAAGGCCCTGAAGTTATAAAGAGTGATGTTCCAAGGGCGATGCCAAATTTGTTAAGGGATCAAAAGGTTGAATGAATGGAAAAAAAGAAGGAACTCAGAGAGTTCAACAATTTTTTGTCTCCTAATGCTTCAACACCTGAATATGTTCCCTTTTTCAGTTAAAACGAGTTAATAGGCTAGTTATATTGTAATCTTGGATTGAGAAGCTTTATCAATTTTAGCATATTCTCTCACATAATCTTGAGGTGATAAATTATTTGCTACTTATCACGGGATTTGGCCAAGTCAATATTTCTGGGTGTATGTTCAAATGCTTGAAGCCAAGTGAGAGAATTATGTCTATGCGGACTTGTAATTTGTATTGTGATATTCTTTTCAATATATGGAATTGTGTTGTTTGTCTCACCTTTTAGATGTCCAAACTTAATTGAAAGTCACTAATATACTACACACTAAGAAATGTTTTTCTGATTAAACGTTTGGAATGTAAATGATGATCGGAAACTATCTGACCTTTCAATTCTACATTAAATGTGAACTCATTATGGGAATTAATGTGATTAAGTATGTATATCACATGCATAAATTGATCAAAGTAAATATTGATGAGTAAAACTTGCTGAATTGTCTCATATAACAAAGATGACATCACAAAGCATCGTTACTGACTTAAACAAGGGCGAGAAGCGAAACTGTGAGAGTTACTATATCAGAAGTCGTTAGATATGGAATGTATTGAAAGAGCAAGATGTTATTGAATTAACCATGTTTTCAGTCACCTAGAAGAGTAACACTGCCCAACACAAAAGAGATCTCGTAGCTTACAATGCATGGAAAAAGAAAGATTCCACTACACGTGAAATTATTGTGAGTTATGTTATTGGCGATGTCATTCACGAATGTGAGGAATACCCTATTGATCATGCCATGTGGGCACACTTACTAAATATATATAGGGGTACAATTGTGACCCGCCTTAGACGGGTGACTATCAAGTTTGATACTTACAAAAAGTGACACGATCACAATGTCAAACAACACCTTAGGATGATGGTTTAACATGATTTATTAACTCAAAAGTGTTGGTCATATTCTTTCTGATGAGCAATCGGTTTAGGCAGTGATTCGGTCTCTTCCTAATAGTTGGGAACATTTGAAGATTAACTTAATCCATCACGAAAGCATCAAAACCTTTCTGATGTTGCTTGTCACATCGAGTTTGAAGATGAGCGGCTTGGTGCTGCTAAAGTTGTACTTAGTGCCTATACGGTATAATCAAGTTGTACAAAGTGTTTAGGCTTCAAGCGCAAGAAAAATTAGAAAATGCAGAAAAGGTAAAGAGACTGGAGAAGAATCCTCCAAGAGAAAGAACAGGCCAATTCCAAGAAGGAAAAATGATTTTTCAGAAGAAAGACAAGAATAACATAAGTGCTACAACTATCATGTTCCGAAGCATTTTGCTCGTGAGTGTACTGAGCCGAAAAGGGTAGCATCTCGAAACACATCTCTAAGTGCTACATATGTTTTTAGCACAATTTTACTAACTAAATCTTATCCTGTGTGGATTATAAACTCAGGGGCCCGATCATGTGAGCAGTGATCGAGAAAATTTGAAGTTCTGTCGAGCCTCACCTGGATCAAAGTGAATATATGTAGGAAATAATGCAAAACATGAAGTCAAAGGAATAGGCACTTGCAAAATAGACTTGCATGGTGGTTGATTTTTAATGTTGCCTAATGTTTTATATGCTCCAGAGATCCGACGAAACTTAATATTTGTGTCTGTTCTTCTAGATCCCGGTTTCTATTTAAGTCTTAGTCGCAACAGTGTTAGAATTACTCAAGAGAATGTTTTTATGGTTTTAGACTTTGAGGGTGTTTGAATTGACTTTTTTAAAAATAGCTTATAAGCTAAAATCCATAAGTGGGGAATACCGAACTTTTGTCTTTTAGCTTATTTTTATACTTTTTTGGCCTAAAAATAAGTGTTTAAAAGAACTTTTTATCTTTTCCAAACACCACAAAAAGCATAAAAGAACTTAAAAGCCAAAAAGCACTTAAAATAAGTCAATCCAAACATCCTCTTTGTTATGACGATTTTATCATTTTAGATTGTAATCCTTCAACTCAGAACTATTATGTTGATCGTTATGTAATGACATGTTACTCTAGTAACAATAAAGTTGATGTTATTACATTGTCATGCAAGATTAGGTCACACAGGGAAAGATCGAATAATAGATTGGCAAAGGAAGGATGTTTAGGTTGTTTCTCCAAAAAATATGCGAACATGTGAAAATTGTCTTGCCAGAAGGATTACACGTAAACCATTTGGGAGGCTAAGAGAGTTGATTTCCCATTGCAATTAAACCATTCAGATATGTGGTCCATTGAATGTGAGGGCTAGGTCTAGTGCTTTGTATTTATTACTTTTGTTGACGATTTCACGCGCTTTGGTTATGTCTATTTGATTTCTCATAAATCTTAAGCTTGAATGCTTTAGAAGATATATGAATTAATGAAGTTGAGGATCAATTAGACAAATGAATAAATGTAACGACCCATTTGGGCGTTGTAATGTTTTGACCTTTTTACCCCCGTCGACCCTTCACTGAGCCCTATGAGAATGATTTAGACCCGCAGGGATGGGTGGTAGATTTAGAACCGCAGGGATGGGTGGTACGGTTCGCCAGATAATTGGGTGAGGTTTTGTGATGACTTGTGCGAATTAGAGCTGTAAAGTGAAAAATGTTTGACCAATAGTTGACTTTTGGGTAAACAGACCTTTTTTGGGAATCCGTCAATTTTGAGAGGTCCAGATGGTTGATTGTTACTTGGATGGATGTTCGGTTCGGTTCCTAAGGCACTTGGGAGCGTTTTGGGTTATTGGTTGGAAAGGTAGTATTTGGCCATTGGGTGTTGACCCGGTCAAATAGACCCCCGTTGGGAATTTTGAGACCACGAGTGAGTCTGTAGCGTGTTTTTATATGTGAATGCATGTCTTGTTTATATCTGGGAGGTCTCAGGTGATTGTCGAATTGCGGGGTTTGATTGGTGAAAAAACCAGAAATTCTGGTGTCTGGTGTCCGCTGTAGCGGCACCAGCTCTGCCATAGCAGACCCGCTATAGCGAGGTATTGGTCCGCTATAGTGGGATGATGGGTTACGATTGGGGTGCCACATGGACAGGAATCCGCTTTCGCAGATGCGCAATAGCGCCCGCTGTAGCGGACTCGATACTGCTACAGCGAGGTAGCGTGTTTCCAGAATCATTAAATGCTAAGATAAAACCCTTAACTCTCTATCACTTCATTCATTACTTAGCAGATGCGGGGCAAATTGAAGAGTCCTAGGCTGATTCCTCTTGGTGGTAAGTCTCCTAACCTAGCATTCATTATTTTAACCTTCCTAATCTTGAATCCATGCTAGAAATTCATTAGAATCTAAGAGGAAAAATGGGCTTTGATAATAACTTCTTGAAATGAGTTCTAATCTTTCTAAATGGAAATTGTTGGTGGTTTTGACTAGTCTAATCATAGAATTTGATGATTTCATAGTTAATAGGCTTGAATCTTCCATTTATGTTGAGGAATTTGAATGTTGGAAAATTAGGGTTCATACCCAAACTGGGGGTTTTCACTTGAATCTCAAAATTGACCCATTCTTGATTATTTTAGTAATTGATTAGTAGGATTGAACTCCTAGAAATTTGAATTGCATATTTCACTTTCGAAATGATTGTTTTACTCTTGTGGGCCCGTTTCCCCTTTTCTCCGTAGTTGAACTTGAATCAAAAAATAAGTATAGCAATATATGATTTCTAATATAGAATTTGAATATGATTAGACTTTGAGTATTTGGAGGCACTACAAAAGGGCAAATAAAAGATGTGAGTGTCCATGGCTCCTGCTCGGCTACCACGTAGGTTACGCACTACAACAAAAACTGGTTTTAGCGACGGACGAGATCCGTCGGTAAACAGCATATATCCGTTGCTAAACCAATATAGCTACAGAATAACGACGGAATTGAATCCGTCGGTAAAATCCTCGTAGTTAGCAATTTGCCGACAAAAAAAATGAATCCGTCGCTGGATTAACGACGAATTGGCGACGGATTTTATCTGTTGCCAATATGAGCGACGAATGAAATCCGTCGCTATGTTAATAATTTCCGTCGCTAATTTTATGAGTTATTTCGTCGTTTCTTCTGATTGGCGACCAATAGTTTCCGTCGCTAATTCCGTAGCCAATTCTTTTACTACACATTTCTGCATTCCTTTTGGCGACAAAATAATTTGTCGCAACATTTGAAATCCATCGCAAATCATTTTTATTTTTTATTTTATATAATATTTTAAATACACTTGTCCAAGCATATATTATATACTCATATAATAACTTAATTAATAGAAACTAATATTCTACAAGGTCCAAAATACATAGCAGAATGCAAATCAAGTTTGAAGCATCCACAGCTATAATATCCAAGCCAAAAAATCCAAAATCATATGCAACAACCATAAAGTCCAAACAACAAAACTAACAACCATAAAGTCCAAACCATAAAACTAACTAATGAGAGACTGGAGAGCCACGATCATCATCAGAAATCGATGCATGAACTTGATCAATATTGGCAGTAGCTGGAGCTGGAACTATAGGTGCCATAGATGATGGATGGTCGTTAGGAGTGTCCGTCTGAGAAAAGACTGAAAGATTCAATCCACGTACCCGATCAACAATTATAGGAAGCAAGCGATCAGTCAGTGCAGGAATCATGCTATCAGTCAGTGCAGGAATTAATCCCGTCACTAACTCATCCAAATTTCTCGTCACTGCCGGTTGAGCATTCGGAGGTGGTACTGAGGTTGTAGCATCAGATGCAAAAGAAGGACGAAGATTCGGCCCATAATATAAGTGTGCTTGAGATCCAAGACCATATATTCTTCTTTTCTTTACCCCTCCTACGGCTTCGTAATAGGCTTGACATTGATCAACTTCAGATTGAGTCTGTGACTGATTTTGTAGTATTTCTTGATATTTTTCCTGTAAAAGAGAGTGATAATTAGTTAAACTCATTTCATTAACAGTAAGCACATGTACAAGAACCATTAAAGACAGCAAGAATAATGCCCCGAAAGCTTCAATACAATTCAAGATATCTCTGTGTCACTGAAGGAAGCAAACAAAGCTTCTTCCTTTTTTTTTTTTTAAGCTTTGATAAGTTCAGAGAACAATTCAAAAGCTGAACATCAACAACATAGCTAGATTGGTGCTTTCTAAACTAACCACCATGAATTAAACAAAACAGTTATTAAACTATTACAGTGAAAATACCTAAATGAAACACCAACAGTATTCTCAAAACATACATCAATTAACTTATCTATAAAATAAAAAATCTGCTCCTAGAAAAAACAATAAATGATGTTTCATCTAAACACACACCCACACAATAAATAGTTATGCTTTCCTCTATTACCTCATAAAAAGAACTGGCATGTGCATCTGGCACAAGAAACTACCTTTTACAAATTCCTTTTTTATGATGAGAGTTCTTTTGGATAGGGTGGCTACTGATGTTGCAGTTAAAAGGTTTGGAGTGAATTTATCTTCCATATGTAGCTATTGTACTACTAATAACTATGAGGAGACTGGTTACCACCTGTTTAGTTGTGGTTATATTGCTAATCAAGTTTGGACTTTCTTCTGCAATTCATGTGGAATTAATCTGATCCGTGAACAGGTTAGACAAAAAGCTATGAAGTGGTGGTTGGCAAAGCCTAAAAATGAGGTTCATAAAACCATTTTACAATGCTAACCAACTATCATATGCTGCAAATATGGAAAAGCAGGTGCACTGCCAGGTTTGATAACAAAACTATATCTCACTGGTTCATTATCCAACAAGTGACCAAGATGATCACTATGATCATTCATTTACAATCACTATGATACCTATGATCATTCATTTACAGTTCCCTGACCTGCAACTACCTGGTCTTTGGCATGATTATTATAAAGCAGTAGAGAATTTATCCTCTGCTATCCAATCCCAACCTATTTTTTAGCATAAACCTCCTATGGGATGGATTAAACTTAATGTGGATGGATGCAGTAAAAGGGAATACAAACTTCCATCATGCATATCCTTATACCCCAAAAGCCTTTCAGTATCAACTATACAAAAACCTAATAAAGGCACTAAATTCGGGCGCCTAAGTTTCCCCAACTGATTCATCTCGGACCGAAACTATTTTCGCTTATCTTACAACTACTCAGCCTTTTAATAGCTAATTCAGATCCATCAGGCAACATAGCTCTATAAGAAACACCATTCCTAGTTGAAATTACAATATTTCCACTATCAAAAGAATTAGTACCTGCTAATAAATCATTAAGCTTAATCTTGTTAAATGGTTTTTGAAACAATGTAAACTGAACAAGCTTAAAAGCTCTCAAATTTTCAACCCAATCACTACTATTATTACTACTACCTTTACCATCACCAAGCTCTCTATCTTCCTAGTTTGGCTGAACCAAATACCATCTCCAAGCTCTCTATCTTCCTAGTTTGGCTGAACCAAATACCATCTCCAAATCCCAAATCCAAGAATTAAAGATCCTAAAGCACCAACAACACCAACAACTATAATAATAACAAGACTCTTATTACTCAACTTACTAGATTTATTTCCAAGTGGGGTCCCACAAAGTCCATTTTTCCCTTCAAAATAATCTTTCAAGAACCGGTCTAAATCATCAGGAATTGAACCAGAAATACCATTATTTGACACACCGAACCGTTTCAACCGGTCCAACCTGCCAATCTCAAATGGCATTGACCAGCAAGTTTGTCGTCATTTAGCAAAAGGGTGTTCAAGAATTTGCAGTTAATAAACTCAGGTGGTATAGAACCCAGTAAAAAAGTTACCAGAAAGATCAATATTAACTAAATAAGGTAACCAACAACAAATTTGAATAGGTAGTGAACCTGAAAGTGAGTTCCTAGAAAGATCAAGTGATTGAAGTGAACTACAAAACTGAAGATCACGTGGTAGAGAACTAGATAAAGACATAGAAGTAAGTTGAAGTGAAATGAGCCTACTTTGAGAAAACAAAAGGAGAATTATTGATTTAATCTGCTAAAGGAATATAAGTGTTCAGTAAACATATTTTTTAACATAAAAAAATTGAACTGAAATCAGACAATACATGACTGTAAATCTGCCACTTTATATAATGGTAGTGCTAATCTTAGATTAGATAACTTTGGAAATGGTTGTGTAGTTGAGTTGATATTTAACCATTCCCCTTGCATCTAGTATGTTAAAAACTCACTCGTACCCAGTGTTTAACCAAGCCCTATCAAGACTCGTTTGGTGTTTAAATTAAACTAATGCATGCAGACCGGATTTTTTTTTTACACACTTTTGTTATGGTTAAGTATTTTACCCATCTAGTACTGTGTCTTAATTTCTAGCATGGCTTTTACACTTGGTTTCCTTATAAGCATCATTTATATATGTAGTTAATGTTTCCCACTATGTTTAAGATAGTATCTTTAAGTAGCTTTGAGGAGATTCCATCTTTTAAATATTTTTGCCTTGTGTGCAGGGATTATGTGAGCAGACTATAAAGGTTCTGCAGATAATAGAAGCCGATGGAATGGAACCAAACCTTATAATGCTAAATATGCTGATAAATGCTTTTGGGAATGCTGGTAGGAATATGGAGGCACTATCAATTTACCATCATATAAAAGCGATGGTAAGTCCTTAAAATTTCCAAATTTCTCTAAACACATTTCTTGACATAAACTTTGTTGATAGTGGTGCTGCTATTTCTATAGGGTACTAGTCCTGATGTGGTTACTTATAGCACTTTAATGAAGGCCTTTATGAGGGCTAAAAATTTCGATCAGGTTTGGCTTCTAATATTGCTATCAGTCATTGGCTTTCGCTCTTTTCTTGAATGTGATGGGACTAAACAAAGAAAAGATTATAGAATGTTGGATTCACATGCACGATTCGGGCTCGCTCACCAACAAAAGAGTTTTCATCATGACCGTGTGTATGGACGTGCAAATGTACCTCACTTGGTGTTGGATCTCGACCCTTTTTAATAGCCTATACAAGAAAAAAATATACATAGTTTAGTAACTTCCAAAACCAACAAAAGCAGCAACCAATGTCACAGTAGAGAATATATTTTGACATATTCCTTTTACATATGCAGAGTCCATATAAGAATATGTTCATGAAAATTTAAAAACTAATTGAAGGCAGGAAATCAGTAAAAAGTTATGGTGAAAATGAGAACAAAAATTTAAAAACTAATAGTATTAATTAGTCTGCGGCGGTCCATGAACCCAAACAGTCAATGGATAACTGATCTCGATCCTTATCTTCTGAATTTGTTCGCGAATAGGCTATGTTGCAAGTCCGATAAACACAATTATAGAATACATGTCTTTCTAATTGGATATATAGGTAACTGCCATAGCCGGCTCATAGTATATTTAAAGAAAAATTGAGAATTTAACATGATCAGGAAAAAGGATCAACACAAATGAAAGTTGGTTTCTGTAATTAAGTCATACGTTACGTCCGTTCGGTGGTACCCAATTCTCATACGTTATGTCTGTTACTATACCCAAAATAATGAGTAAATGACTCAATTAGTGAGTGAAAATATGCTATTTTTATTGCTCAGCAAATTCTTTTAGTGAGAAAATAACAGATAAAGGCCAATTCTTTTATATAATTATATAGATTTTCAGCATTTTCAACCTGCAACTGATAAAGCAGTCTAAATTTCCGAAAACAACAAATAACTTACAAGTCCAAACTTACCAACATAAACATAGTTGCGGCATTCACCTTCATGATGGAAATTTAGTTAGGCAAAAGCCAAAGCCACAGAATTAACTTACAACTCTCTTGTGATGCTCTCCGATGGAAATAGAGCCGCCCGTGTGAGTCCCACTGGCAACTGCATCCTCACCGCCACGACGATTCTTTGAAGCTATTTTTGATTTTTCAACAACCTTAGGATCTTCCCAATATTTCTTCCAACTTTCCCATGTTTCTTTCGGAACATAAACTGGCCGAATCCCCTCACCTTTTATTGTGCTAACGAAATCATAGTACCTTCTCGCTGCCTTTCTACGCCATTACTTCCTCACTTCACTATCAATCGAAGAATCCCAATAGAATGCCATCTGAAATAATTTTACAGAGTAGAGTATAACAATAAACTCATCATCGCAGCAGATAAAAATTATAAGACATGAGTTATAAAAAAAGCACCATCAGTCGCCCAATAAACGGGAAAGTAAAAGAACTGCAACTTTCTATGACAGGTGAAAAGAATGAGATGATGCCCGTGTTGCAAGGAAGTGAGACAGAGGGATTATTAGACATGTTCTTGGTTACTTTCTTTGACAGCTTCGATTAAGAATAAAGCTGTACATCTCATAGTCAAAGTTAAATAAAAAGAATTATTTTTCGTTCTGAACCCTAACGGTAATTAGTGACAAATGTTTCAGTTATTATACCTCGAATTCTCCGAGATAAAAATATTTTGTCTCTTGTGAGACACTTTTCCAGTTAACTCCATTAGGCTCAACTTCATTTTTGAAAATCTTAGTTATCGTCTCAGAGCATAATCTCAATGGTTCCAACCTGGACAAATTTGAAGACATTATATGAAGTCTATCCTAAAGCAATTACAGTATATAAATAATAATGGTGCAAGCAGAAACTGACCCTAAAGGAGAAAGAAAAATAAAGTGTCTGCTCCACGTTACTGTTGCTCTCACCTTCACCTATTGCATCACTCTGAGCAGATGAACCTTCTCCTATTGCATTTCTCTGAGTAGACGCACCCTCGCCTATTACGTTTCTCTCATTAGGTATTATAGGAGATGATTCATAAATGGATGGGGTGCTACCATGACCTGATGTTTGAATGGGTGGCGTAGTAGTAGGACATGTTTAAACTTGGTCCTGCCCACCTGAGAAATTGGTACCACCTTGTTGAGAACTAATTGTGGGAACGGGAACAGTAGGCATGTTACCTCCACCAGCGCTACCTTGACGTCTAGTTGAGGTCTTGCTTACACGGCCTATGCTACCTCGACCTCTACCACGAGCCATATCTACAAGAAAAAAAATGGAGGCAATCATCTTTTAGATAATCAGCATGAGAGTAAGCAATAAATATATTATTGAAACCACTGATTACACACAAAAAATGGGCAGCAAATTATTGGTTTTGCACAATAATTATGCTTTTTATTATTAAAATTCGACCAACTTCATGTGACCAAATTCACAGAAACATGTTAGGTTTATGGATCCTCACTTTTCGGATGAAATTTTTATAAGGAAAGTTAAAGGATGAATGAAGCTGTATATAAAACGTGATCAGCTAAAATGAAAGAAGTCAAAACTCCACAAAAGGTCCATTTGTAGTAGTAAACTCAGGTTAATACCTTCAATGTTAAGAAATGAAATCACAGTGGACGCAACTAACAAAAATGAAGTTCTTATAAGTGTAGCTGCAAAAATGAGGATCTTCTTCTGACTATCAACAGAAAGATAGCCAAAGACATGAGGAGCTTCTTTTGACTATCACAAGCAAACTATTTTCTTTAAAGATTACACACAAAAAATGGACAGTAAATTAAATTGTGCAAAATCATAGAATTATTGCTAGATTTTCAGCATAGTAAGCAATGGATATATTAAGAAAAAGTTTTTGGATTGTGCACACATTATAAAAATGACTAAGAAGCTTAGACATCCAAAACAACCAACAAATGTAGACATATCACATACTTATAACATCCAAAACATATTACTACAAAGAAAAGTTAATAAAGATACAATAGCACATTTTTATCAACACACTAGTCAGTATCTATTTCTTCTTCGAACTTCTCCTCATCATCCTCAGTTTCATACTCATCTTCTGTAGATTCTTCTTCAGAGTCATGATGCTCTTCTTCGGATTCATGATGCTCTGGCAACAATCCATCATCAATTGGTTCATCCATTTCAATTGCTTCCCCATTTGGATCATGCAAGAGTATAACTTCATCAACGGTCATAGTCATATCTATCTCATGGACTTCAACTTCTTCAACTTGGAATGGAAGATTTAGTTCCAGTTTCGGAGTTGTGATCACTTCCTCATCAGGTAATTCAATAACATTTCGAGGTTTGACTTTCAATACAGCTAACCAATCATCCTTGTCCTTTTTTGTGCTAGGACAAGACATATAACATGCTTGAGTTTCTTGCATCGGAAGAATAAAAGGTTCATATTTGTTAAACCGAAAACGATGGTTAACATCGACCAATTTCTCCTTAACACCAACATTCATAGTTGGATCAAACCATTCACACTTGAATAATGTAGTTTGATTTAAAGGAGATTCACGGTATTCCACTTGTATAATCTCTTGTATCCGTCCATAGTAATCACCAACATTTGGATCTGAGATACAAACTCCATTATTCATTGTTGATCTAGCACTACCACGACGTAATGTGTGAAATTTGTATCCATTAACAAAACACATTGGATAAACATACGCTCTTATTAATGGTCCATGAGCAAGACTACGCAAGTATTTGTTCTCAATATGATTGGATCGAACCTATTTTAAGAAAATTATAAGACTTAGTCAAATTTCACAAGCCATTTTAAGCAGTCATAGTTTAAAAGATAATGATTGATGGAGGCTTACATATTCCTTGAACCATATAGAAAAATATGTTTCAAGACTCTCATCTATTTGATCTTGAGATAGATTCGGGAACTCTTCTTGGAAACGTTGCACATACATGCTTCATTGTAGCAAAGTAAGTTAAATAGAAAGCCACAATATATGGATATATTCATTATATTAAATAAGTATAACTTTATAATGTTACCTCACAAACGGCTCAACCTCTTTAGTATTTAGTAAAATATAAGTTTGGGCAACCTTGATTTCTTCAAGGGACAAATCTCTCTTTTTTGCATCTCCCGATAGTTTGCCTGGATGAGTGAATATTAAAACATTTCCTTCAATATCTTCTATAACACCACCATCATGGTTATGGTCCACATTTTGATGACGTGAGATAACATGAGGTTCAAAATAATGAGAAAACAATTGTGTTGACTCCGCCATCATGTATGCTTCACAAATGGAACCCTCAACACTAGCTTTGTTCCCAATCATGTTTTTAAGAGTTCGAAGGTACCTATAAAGGTAAACCAATAAATTATAGGATACTTGTCACCATTAAAGAATATATATTTTATATTTACCTCTCAAAAGTGTACATCCATCTGTATTGTACAGGTCTAGCAATCCGTGCTTCATATGGAAGGTGCACGGGTAAATGTTCCATTGAGTTAAAGAATCCCGGGGTAAATATGCGTTCTAACTTACACAAGATTTGTGGGATGTGTACCTCTAATCTCTCCAAGTCCACCACTCGAAGAATAGTTGAAGTAAGATTTTTAAAAAACAAACTCAACTCTGTAAGTGCCAGCCACACATTACTAGGAACTAGCTCACGAAAGGCAATTGGCATAGTCGTTGCATGAACACATGACAATCATGACTTTTCATGCCAAATAGCTTAAATTTGTCCGTGTCCAGGCATCGACTCATGTTCGAAACATACCCATCTGGAAACTTCACACCTTTCAACCAATCGAACAAGATAACTTTTTCATTATTTTCTATTGTATATACAGCTTTGGGATAGCTTCCATCAGGATTCCTTGCTAACTGCGGTCGGTCGCAGTATTTTGCAATATCTAGGCGTGCTTTCGGATTGTCTTTGGTTTTGCCAACAACATTAAGAACAGTGTTAAACACATTATCAAAGACATTCTTCTCAATATGCATGACATCAAGATTATGCCGTATCATGTTAGAACTCCAATAAGGCAAATCCCAAAAGATGCTTCGTTTTTTCCATCCACATGAATTACATATCCTCTTATTAACTTCTCGTGCATCTAACTCAGTTACTTTTCTTATCCCCAACTCACAAATTTGATTTAAATTTTCTTCTCCTGTTCTAACGCCAGGTGGTGGCCTTGTGACAGTATATCCTTTAAGAAAGTTTTTACGATCTCTCCTAAACGGATGATTTTGATCAAGAAACATTCTATGACTGTCAAACCAAGTTGTTTTCCCACCATGTTTTAATCTGAAGGATTGTGTTTCCTCCATACAATAAGGACATGCTAAGTTTCCACCTGTACTCCATCCTGATAACTAGAATATGCTGGAAAGGTATTGATTGTCCACATCAAAGCTGCCCTTAATTGAAAGTTTTGCTTTTTTGAGATGTCAAATGCTTCTACACATGTCTCCCACAACAAAGTCAATTCCTTTATCAGAGGTTGCAGATAAACATCAATTTTTTGTTTAGGATTGTGTGGCTCTAGTGCAATGACAGTTAAGAACATGTATGCCTCCTTCATACACATCCCTGGAGGCAAATTATATGGAGTGACAATCCAGGCCATGAAGAGTATTTGCTCCCCGTCTGGGCAAATGGTTGGAAACCATTCGTACATAACCCCAACCTCACATTCCTTGGTTCAGCAGCAAAAAAGAAATAAGTTTCATTGAAGTGCTTCCAAGCCTCAGAGTCTGATGGATGACACATTACCCCTTCCTCTTGTATATGCTCGTGAAGTCATCTCATATCGGCAGCTGTAGCATGAGACGCATATAATCTCCGCAATCTAGGAATCAAAGGGAAATAATACATTTTCTTGTAAGGGACCAATTTCCTCTTACGCGAACCAACACGACGTTTATACCTCTCATAGCCACAAAACTTACAAGATGTTAGGTCCTCATTATCACGTCAATACAACATACATCCTGAATTACAACAATCAATCTTTTCAATAGGCAAACCCAAGCTACGCACTACCTTCTTGGTCTGATAATAATTATCAAGCACTATGTTATCTTCAGGTAAAGCCTCTTTCAATAGTTGCATCACTTGATTATAACCCCTCTGTGACAAAGTATTCTCACTTTTAATATTTAAGATCCTAGAAACTACTGCGAGTTGAGAGAGCGAAGAACCAGGATACAATTTTGCATCAGCGGCTTGTAGCAAATCATAAAACCTCTGGGACTCAAGATTAGGCTCTTCCTCCATTGAAGGTTCACAGTGATGAGACGACTCAGGTTCAGTATTACTCGAACCCTGGCCAAAGTTCGGTCCAGCTGCATCTAAAACCATTTGGCGATATGGATTATCATATCCCAATTCAGGTTGAGTACCACCATGTAAATTAGTATACATCTCACCGGTCACTTCTTTTTCCCCTTGATACTTCCAAACAAAATAGTTCTTAACAAATCCAAACGATTGAAGGTGCAATTTAACGGTTTCAACATCCATGAATTTAATATTGTGACATTTTTTACAGGGACATTTAACATCGTCACCACTCATGCGGTTTCTCTGAGAACATGAGAACTTAAGAAACTTATTGACACCAGTTATGAAACTAGAATTAATACCCCCTCGACCATCCAACCTATCGTACATCCAACCACGCTCTAGATTATCCATGATCCTATTTAATGTTAAAATAAACAAAAAACTTAGTTACTTTTTGTAAATAAGCAAGACAATCAGAATGCCATCCAAAGGAAAACAAGTTGAGTTTAAGACCATTTTTTTAACTGCAAAAATAAAGTGTGCTGGCGATGAAGTTTAAGACCATATTTAAAAGAGAATATCAAATTAAAGCCTCTTATGGTAGTGGTGACAAGTAACTACTATAAAGAACGACAAGTAACTTTGTAGCTGTATACTGCTAAATATGACAGTGAACTCACCATTTTTCTATTTTGGAACTATTGTAGAAAAAAACATGGAATATACTGAACATGAAATTAGGAGGTAATAAAAAACTTTCTTAATCAACAAAGGAAAAAAAAAAGTAGTAAAGACAAGAAAGATTACCAACATTAAAACAAGCAAGTATAGATACTATAATCCTACTCAACCAAACAACTTCACTAAAATGCGCCATCAATGACAAATAATTTTAGCAAGGGTAATCAAACAAATAATGACACAGAGGATAGCCCCAAACTTTATGAGCCAAAGTTAAAGGTAATTAAACAACCTGCTATTTTTCTCTTAGTTTTCTGGTTGTTAAAGAAAGAAGAAACTCAAGAAATCAATTAAGCAAGACGAGGCAAATCTACTCTTTACAGAATTTCTCAAGATGGTAAGGAATATAAAAATTTCACTAATTCAAACATTTGGTGAGGTAAACGAAATCACAAGTCACATTAGGACTTCCCAAAGTGGCTATAAACTTAGTTATGTTCATTTTAGAGAGGTTAAACCTGCTAACATTAGGCAAAAAAGGGCAGAACCGAGAAGTGCTTTGAAATACTTACCTTAACCAATAATGTCACGGGAGGATCATGTTTACAAAATTTCAAGACTCAAAGTATCACAACAATATTAAGTAATTCATGTATTTAGTAAATGAAGTTTAAACATGCCTCAAACTCAAAGTTCTTCGCTTAATGTTAAACTCATTTCAGGACTTTAAAACTTCTCCATTTGTGAACAAACAGTGACAACAAATAGCAATAATCCTAACAAACCTTTCGAGAGCTTTTTGAAGAATTTGATGAAGTACAACTCTTTCCTAAACCCTGCAAGAATGAATATAAATCAAATCCTTCAGTATTAGTGAAACAGAGATTTAGCCAGGAAAACCAAAAATTTAGGGAAAATATAAAACCCCCCAACGTATAGCCATATTAATTATGACGCACCCAACCTTTACGGGCGACCTATTACCCCCCCAGTCTTAATTTTTCAGTATTTTAGTGACCTTTTTTGACTGACGTGGCAAAAAAAAAATTGAAGCCCAGTTGCATAGTGGAGAGTGTTGCACACTCTCCGCCACATTGGTGCCACGCTGCTGCCACGTCACTGCCAATTTTCCTTTTTTTTATTTGATTTTTCTTTTATTAATTATAATTATTAATTATTAATTATTAATTATATTTACCACTGCTGCTGCGGTGTGGCAGCGGCGGCGGCTGTGGTTGCTGCTGCTGCTGCGGTGTTGTTGTTGCTGCTGCAGTGTGGCGGCAGCGGCGGCGGTTGCTGCTGCTGTTGCGGTGTGGCGGCGGCGGCGGTGATTGAGGAGAAAGAAGAAGAAAGAGAAAAATAAATTGCATTTAACAATTGAAATGCGAAAGAGAGGGAGGGTGGGGGTGGGTGAGAGGATAAAATATCTCGTTTGGACCATTTTCACTCGCCATAATTTTTTTATAGAATTGGACCATTTTCAATTTTTTTTAATTGAAAACTTTAGAGTTTTCAATTAAGCTTACTAACGTGACTTGTTAGAATTCAAATTCACATAAAAGCTGGTTATAAACAACATGGTTGGTTCCGTTTTACCATTTTGGGGCAAGTGGCCATGAAATGGTCCAAACGAGATATTTTATCCTCTCACCCACCCCACCCTCCCTCTCTTTCACATTTCAATTATTAAATGCAATTTATTTTTCTCTTTCTTCTTCTTTCTTCTTCTTTCTCCTCAATCACCGCCGCCGCCGCACCGCAGCAGCAGCAGCAACCACCGTCGTCGCCGCCGCCACACCGTAGCAGCAGCAGCAGCAACCACCGCCGCCGTCGCCGCCACACCGCCACAGCAGTGGTAAATATAATATATAATTAATAATTATAATTAATAAAAGAAAAATCAAATGAAAAAAAAAGTAGCTGTGGCGTGGCAGTGACGTGGCAGCAACGTGGCACCAATGTGGCGGAGAGTGTGCAACACTCTCCACTGTGCAACTGGGCTTCAATTTTTTTTTTTTGCCACGTCAGTAAAAAAAGGTCACTAAAATACTAAAAAATTAAGACTGGGGGGGGGGGGGGGAGGGTAATAGGTCGCCCGCAAAGGTTGGGTGCGTCATAATTAATCTGGCTATACGTTGGGGGGGCGGGGTTTAATGTATTTTCCCAAAAATTTATGTTCTTTAACAGAATAAACATTGTTAAATGTCATAAAAGAGGAAAATAGCATTGAGCAAAATAACAAAAGAAAAGAAGAAATAGATACCCAAACCCTCAATTTTTTATCTATATGTTTCCAAAGAGCTATACATACATCTACTAGTTAATTATTAGTTTATTACATTCTAATTTAGATTAATGTGCACATAACAAGTAAATTGAGATAAATGGGGTCAACTGAGAATAGTTCTTGCTTGTAGTTCCAATAGTAATAAAACCCCACTATTTTCACACTAACTTCCCAATTAAATTCCAAATAATTTCAAGAATGCATAAGAGCACAACTCTTATAACTTATTTTCATAAAGGAGTTGATTAAAAAGAGTACACCTTGGGGTATTCAGATTCCTAACTTGGGTTTACATAAAGTAGAGAAGGAGAGCAAGTGAGATATGGAATTTGAAGAGAAAAATGCAGTTGCTGAAGTTGCACCCATATTTTCTTGGAAAACTAATTTTCGATGCTAAACGGAGAAACTAAACTATATTTAAGAAACCAAAAATAAAACAAGTGCAAAATTTCTCCACCTTCCAACACACTGACAGACACAGGGTGGCAACAAAACCAAAATTTATGTTCTTTTACAGCATAAACATTGTTAAATGTCATAAAAGAGGAAAATAGCATTGAACAAAATAGCAAAAGAAAAGAAGAAATAGATACCCAAACCCTCAATTTTTTTATTTATACGTTTCTACCCTTTATGGGAAAATGTTTATATAATTTACCCCCTAGAAAAGGTGGCTAGCTGAGCTGAACATGACGAAAAATACAAAGAAAAAATGGAAGATCAATGATATTTTACGAGAATTCAAATTTTTTTAACTGATATAGAAAAGCAAGAAATAGAGAGAAAAATAAACAAAGTAAATCACCATGGTAAGTGAGAGTATGAGAACGGCGGCGAATTTTCTGGTGGGCTTGAAGAGCAACAGTATATTTTCAAGAGAAAGAGAAAAATACTTTGAAGTCAGTGGGTTTGAAGAGAAAGTTCTGGTGGGTTTGAGGTATTAGTGGGTTTTGAGTCTATTTCATTTTATTTCGTTGATAAAAAATAAAACTAAATTTTATTTACCGACTGATTAATTCTGTCGCTAAAAATTAAATTGAAATTTTACCATTTTAAAAGGTAACGACGGAATTATCTGTAGCAACTGATGTTAAAATATGGTGAAACATACATATTACTTAACGACGGAAATAATCCGTCGCTACATAAGTCGCTAATCTCTAATAAATTTTGCCGCCCATAGTTTGTCGTAATTTTAGTAGCTAAAATGAGGGCGCGTAATTTTCGAGCCAAAATATAGCGACAGATTTAAAAATCCGTCGCTATTCCGTTGTTAATTTAGATATCATTTCTTTTTTCATTTTTTTGGCGACAAAACTGTAATTCCGTAGGTAATCCGTCGCTACCTAGAGACGGAATTAATTGTGTCGCTAAAACCAGTTTTTTTTTTTTTGTAGTGACGGTTTACCTTATGGTTAGACTTGGGTTAGCGAAGCATATGTAGAGTTAGTGATTGTTAGAGAAAGCATGTTACGCCTTTGGGTATGAAGTTGGGATGGATAACTTAGGTTGGTACTGTTATTGATTGTGGCTTGGTGCCGTGTTCTGATCAATTGAATTGTTGCCACGTGTGTGATACTAGACTTGATGATTAGTTGTTTTATCATGATTGTGAAACCGTATCTCCCATTTGTTGAGTACTGTCTTGTAAAGAGGAAGGAATTGATACTGAGACTGTTATTGTGAGATGTGTCCATGTGTGGCACGATTTGGCATTGATATACTCTTGTTGACATTGATATCATGCATGCATTCATACTTAAATATTGGGATCGGGTTGCGCACCGCAACACATATATTAGACCGGGTTGCACGTTCCGCAACATATATTGGACCAGGTTGCACATTCCACAACAGATAATGGATCGGGCAGTGTGCCACAGCAGGTACATGGACTTCGCAAGTCCCCCATGGGTCATTACTATCAAGGCGTGGAGGTATTCCACCTGTAGCGTGTGTGTATCATTGCATTGCATCATATTACATATTCGAATTGTTGGATTTGGACTTATATTTGTGGTGATTCGGGCTTGGTGATCTGTACTTGTGGAGGTATTTGGACTTGGTATTCCGTACTTGTGGTGACATTCAGACTTGGTATTTTGTGATTGTGATTTCAATCTTGGACAGTGTTGGTCGTACTTGTTTGTGAGCATGTCTATCTTTCCATCTCTTACTTATATATATGTTAGCTAATTGTTGCTGGCCTATGATGTCTATTCAGTACATGTTGTTGTACTGATTCTACCTTGTTGCATTCTTTTATGAGTGCAGAGTACGTGGCTGGATCGACTTCTTCTCCTCGAGACTGACTCCCGAGGCATCGCTTACGAGCATATAGGGTGAGTACATGGCTAGATCCACAACCCAGATAACTCCTCTCATTTTACTTGTCTTACCCGCTTTTTAATTATGTAGTGGCTCTTGTACGGCCTAGACCAGATTTTGGGATTATGTATTACTTTTGCACTCTTTTTACTTATTTATGTCAGACCTATTAGATATTTGTGTTGGTTGGGTTACTTTATTGTTATTCGAATGTTGGCTAATGGATGGGTTTGCCTACCAGGTGGGGAAAAGATAGGTGCCCACACGTTCCTCAATTTGGGACGTGATAATAAATACCTTAAGAACTAATAGAGGCCATGAATTTCTATCAAGATATTTTGAAAAATTGTATAATGAAAAAGGCATTACCAGATGGTAAACTATTCCTTACACATCTCAACAAAATGATATAGCAGAAATGAGTAATAGAATACTACTGGACATGACAAGGTCCATGATGGAACAGGCAAATTTACCTATCTCCTTCTTGGGAGATGTGTTATTGACTGTAGCCTACATATTGAATAAAGTGCATTCTATATCAATTTTTCCGTTCCTTATGAGCTATGGACTAGTCATAACCCAAATATGAATGATCTACGATCATAGGGTTACGTTGCATATGTAAAAGATCATTTTGCATGTTCGGAAAACTACGTCCAAAAGGAAAGAAACATATCTTTATAAGATACTCAGAACACTCCAAAGGATATGTATTCTTTGGTGAATTGGAGGATGGAAGTATTATTAAAATTGAATCACGAGATGTCATATTTCTAGAAAATAATCTTTCAAAAAAGGGTGAAATAAAGGAAGGAAAGCATTTTTCTGAACTGTTGAATTCAGATGATTAGATTATGTCTTTAGACATGTTTAATAATCAAATAGATCAAGGATCGGTTCCTAAAACAAGTGAGAGTTTTTAATCCCAAAATCCTTTAGGGTCTGTTGAGAAAGCCACCTGGTAATTGGAATCGGTGTAATTACACAGCCTAGTAATTACGATGGCCTGTTTATTTGTCATAATGTAATTACAATGTAATTATAACCATACTGTTTGGTTGCACAAGTGTAATTACACAGTTTGATTAAATTTTAAAAATAAAATGTAATCATCAAAATTAAAAGTTAACATTTGACAAATATGTGTCATTATAAATGATACTAAATTAGAAATTAAGATACATATTGTTTCTTGAAAATATATTATCATATATTTGTAACTAAGATTGTAAAATAAAATGGATATATATTTTTCATATATAATAATATTTTAATTTAATTAACTATAAAAACTAAAAGCATACATCTTGTAAGAATATCATGGACATGTTTGAGAAAAAAATTAATATTTATGAATATAATTTCATAACATTATTCAAATGTTTGACTAACAAATAATCTATCAATTCTAATTGAAGAATGAACGACATACAATGTGAAATAACAAATCAATACTACTAAAATAAATAAATTGGAACCCAAAATATAACATAAATTCAAAATTCAATTCTTTTTAACATAATGCTCCTATGTCTAATTTCAACATAACATAAAATAAGTTCCAACATAACTTAAGTAAATTTAATTCAAAAGAAAAGGAAAACATAAGTATGTAACCTCATTCAACAATGAAATTATACTTTAAAGACATCACTCATTATATGCAAAGTTTGTTAACGACTGTTTTTTTCTAATATTAGGAGATGTAGTTTCAAAAACTATAATAATGCAATTAAGCTAAATGAAGAAAATAAAGAAAAACAAATAAGAAATAAAAAAAAAGTACGAGCAATTACATATCACAAGAAGTAAAGGTCAGAAAAAGGGACGAAAGGAAATGAAAGATTTTAAAAAAAATCAATTTAAAAAGTTAAAAAAAAAATAGAAATAAAAAATAAATTACATGGTGTAATTACACCTAATTCTCCTTGAAGAGTATAATCACACCCTCCCAATTATACCTAATTCTCCTCTAACTTGGTAATTACCCGCCGAAACAAAAATGTCAAATTGTGTAATTACACCCAATTCCAATTCTCTGGTGGCTTTCCAAAGGGGCTCTTAAGGAATCTGAACTTCAATTGTGTAAGAGTACTAGAAAAGGTATACCTAAAAGATCTTATTAGTTTGAGGATTATGTTTTCTTGGTTTCCCCCACAGAATTGGATGAGCATAATTCTATGACTGAGGCTTTGGCAAGCTCGGAAAATATGAGTGGATGAAAGCAATGAACGAAAAATTAGAGTTCATGAGAAGCTGGGATCTGATTGACCCTCCTTCTGGGCGTAGAGCTTTTGGGAACAAATGAGGTCTTAAAGTTAAACACAAAGCGGACAGTTCAATAGAAAGATATTGCTAATCCATCGCTAAATAGAATTAGCAATGAATTCTATTGTTTAACTACTAATTAAATTTATCCATCGACAATTGTTTTTTCCTAGTAATGCAAGTTTCGAGGGTTTTAGTATTGGACAACATGCGACGTGACATAAGTTGACACGTGTATGACACGTGAAAAGCAATTATTAATTTAGATCCCTTCATAGGGGTTTTAAATGCGGGATATTATAGTGTAGGGGGAAACGTGTTCACCCTATAGTTTAAGTATGAAATTAGCAAAATAGTGAATTGTTTAGGGGGGTTTGAATGTATTTTCCATGATATTTATGTGGCATGTAAGTTCCATGATGGCAAGAAATTTACGTAGTTTTAGTTCCAAAGGTTTAACATTTCAAAAGACCAATTGTCTATAATATACCGATCTCATCTGAAAACATTCAGTGAAAAACTGTAAGTTTATCAACAGTCTAAGCTTTCTTAATTCATCTATTGTTGGAATTGCAATCTTTTTTACCTACCTAGTTTTGCATGCTTTCTACGTTTCACGTTGTTATATTTTACCAGTTTTTTAAATGATATTCAATTCAATTATGGTTTTCTCAGAACATAGGATTGATCAGATTATGTTGAGTCTGACTCATAGTGGTCATTTATCAAAGAATGACTATGATTGTCAAGATTTACCGTCTTTTTTAAAATAAAAGCATGTTTGAACAATCAATTTTAAAATTGAATCCGACCAGTGTAGATGTTCAAGATACTGTATAATTAATCATTTTCTTGGAATTTAGAGTAGAGGGTTTTTTTCTGATTATTTTTCAAATTTTCTGACTTGAATTTTTCTCTGATCCCAAAAGATAGTTGTTTTGGCAAATGAATTTGTTCAATTACTTTTTGGGAATTTGGAAAAACAAGAAGCATATATGTTACTTTGTTTACCAAATTAATCCTTATTGCTTCAATTAGTGGAGTGTCAATCAAGGGAGATGTTTAAGAGAGATGAAGGGTATTACTTTAGACAAATGGTTTAATGAATAAGGCTATCTGACATTTTCTTTTCATTTTTGTCAAAAAGAAAATTTAAAACATTATTTATTATACATTAGTTTAGTTTTTGAAGATGAGTTTTTCAAATTTGAAAATCAGTAATATCCAAACACAACTTCAATTTTCAAATACCATTTTTCAACTTCGACTTCAAAAACTCTTTTTTTCAAGTTTCGATCAAATTTATATCTATACGCCTAGTAAATGTTCTTCTTAAGGGGGAGCAAAAATACTAAAATACAAATAATATGGACAGCATGTAGTAATATTTTTTTATCTGTTTGTGTAGAAATTAGGACGAAAATCCTAAATTGAAGTTACATTATATCTGGTGTTCGATAGAAGTCTCTTTAGTATGGGTAGAAACTTGTACAGTAATGTAGGAGAAGTGTGAAATTTAGAGAGCTCTAGTCTTAAAAGATTCTTGAGTTGACATGAAATGAGCCCAAATAGAGCAAAATGATTCATATAGCCGACTTCAACTAATTTCGGATTGAGAAGTAGAATTAGTTGATTTGGATGATCCAATATTGTAACTTGTGGTTAAATATTCTGCTTGGCTCACATTTTAATTTCACGTCATTTTGAAATTTGAATCTTAGAAAGTTTGGCTCACCTAGCGATAAGACTTTCTTTCTTCTTTCTTCCCGAAATTTTCTCTAATGGAGCTTAAGAATTGTTTAATGGTTTCTCATGGAGGCCTTCTTCAGTGAATTGGATTGCGAAACATAATATTTAGACTTTTCTCATTTTAATACTCAATAATTTAGATTCTGTAACACTAGACGTTCTCTATATTTTTTTGCCAACGTACAAATCTCTAAACAACACTAAAAAGACTCTTAACAAAGCTGGGACATAGTGTAAACATTAATCTCAACTAGTTGGCATTGCCTACGTGGATTTATCGCCTTGACTTTGCTCTATTGATAGTATGTGGAGATAAAGATTGGGTGAAGACGTGAAGAAAGTGGAGGATGCTGAGGATGCTCAAGGAATTTGTTTATGGTTAGTGGTAACCTTTGGATTGAGAAACTTTTATCACAATGGGAACCTTGTACCGCAGGTTTGTGGACAATACTTATACGGGAGTCAATCTCACTATGAATTTTGGTTCTGAAATCAAGCTTGAGGTCGATGAATCTATCTTAGTATTACCTTGTTTTGTTTCTCTATTCTGATTCAGTGGGGCTTTTAGAAGATCCAACGATAGAGCCAGACTTGTTATAACGACAATGATGGGAATGGTTCTTGGATATTTTATTGGCATTTCATCTCCATATGTTTCTTTAACAAAGGTAAGGTTGCCCAATCTTTCCGTATCTGCTCAGATATTGATTAAGAAATTTTATCATTCATTGTAAAAAAAAAAATTGGTGTCTTTTGCAGATTACGTTACCTTCAAATCTTATATCTTCTCTTGATGTAGCCTTTGGTGATGACCATCGTAGACCTTCTATTGAACGCTTTTTTCCAGAGAATCTTGTAACTCCACGGGTATTCATTTCAGTTGCATACTCTATTCTTACCTTCAGCTCCACTTATTGATTTACTTGTATAATCATCTGATCGAGTCTTGTTACTCCAGTAACAAGCAAATGGTGTTAATTTGGCCAGTAAAATCATGCAAAAATCTTTGAATCTGCAACTTTCTACCTTATGGTGTTGAATATTGAACACTTTTAAACTCCAAATGAACAAAATCAGAAAGACAAATGGGTCGATTGTGCTGTTACTACTTCTTAAGTGTATGTCCTTTGTTCTGCAAAATAAAATTTTGAAAAGAAAAAAAAATGTATGTCTAACATTATGTTGATAAACATATATATTTTTGAAAATTATCGGCTTTAGTACCTTTTCGTTTTCATCCATATTCTTCTGTTTTAAATATAATGGAAGTCGTTATTTCCTGCATTTGCAGAATGTCCTTATCTGGTGTCTAGACAAAATGTTGTATTTTGTGCTGTTCTCGTGCCTAGAAGACGCACAGATATATTTTCTTGGGTCACTAAATTTTTTTGTGTTTTGCAAATTGGCTGTTTTCAGTTAGGCCATTCTGCTCATGTTTTGTAATTATAGTTTGTTGTCTGTGATCAAAGTTGGTAAGTTTTGAGACAGATCTTGGTAAAATGAATGTAAGGGTAGGTGAATCAAACCTTTCTGGATTAATTATTCTAAAGAAAAGATGTGATGTTAGGGGTGCTGCAAAAGTTTATTATAGAACTTATCCTCAACAATGTTAAAAATAACAAATTTATCTACTGTTGAGTATTCATATGCTTACCAATAAGGTCTTAACATAGCAGTTAAATTATGCCCTGTCTGGATTAATCTTTTTCTTGAAGTTCCTGAGAGAACCAGTGGTTTCACATAACTTTTATTTTCAACATGATTAGTTTGGAGGTTGAAAATAATTGGCATCATATAAAAGTTGCAGATCGGAAACTACTTCCTAGAGAAGACTTTCCTTGCCTATCTCAGCTTGAGTAGTGGGCAAATAAAAAACGAGAAACATTCCCATTATCAGAGCCCAATCAATTTTGTAGTGTAATTTTCGTATAGGATTTGATATTATCTTCTTTCAGCTTTTACTTGACTGACGGGTGAAGAACCGTGCCAATGGCTTTTGGATGTTCTCATCTGTTGTAACTTCCTTTACTGCAATAGTTTCAATGTTCACAGACATATATGCAAGCGAATTCTTCATTGTAAAAAAAAATTGTAAGAGAACTAGTTGTGAGCATTTTAAATGGTTAAAGCCTGCTTTTATGGCAGCTGATGGATCTGAAAAGTTGAGTTTATTATAGTTATTCAGTCTCCATTTTCCTGCGGTCTAGATGATATCGATATAGAGGTTAAAAAGTTCATTAGGGAGTTTAGGGTAGTATGACTAATGAATCGTTTTAATGTTATAGTAAGGAGTGGAAATATGTCAAATTAGTGAAGAAAATTATCTTGGTGTCGACATATAAGAAGAAGGATATATTAAAAGCTATGGGAGCCACCGCTGTTTAATATCATAAGCCGTATAAATGTGGAGACATTACAAGGTGTGATAGAGAATCAATTTGAGTTCATGTCTAGTAAATAGTGAAGGAGGTTATATTTCGGTAAAAAAGATTGATATAATTTATAAAAAGAGGAAGAAAGTTCTCAACAACTCATTGAAGTAGATAATCATATGATAAAGTAAACGAATTTATAAATTCCATAAAATATATGTATGAAGAAGCGATCACAACGTTGAAGGAAACACAGAGTTCCCTATAGTAGTAGGTTTACTCCTTGGAGCTGCCTAGGAGTTATGATATGGATTTTTCCACCAATTGGGGCTCTCACTCGTACTGGGCTCTCACTCGTACTTACTTTTCTTTAGTCATAGATGAGCTAACCAATAATAAACAAAATGTGGTTCCATGGTGCATGCTATTTGCAGATAACATTATTTAAATTAATGAAACTAGTTGGTGAGTCAAGTAAAAATCGGAACTATGAAGAACACTGAAGCGAGTTAGAATTTAGGATAAAAGTAAGTAGACAGATTACATGCATTGTAAGTTTAGCCTCATAAAACAATGAAGGTGATATGATATTAGCTGGATTATGGTGGATAAATTCAAACCTTTCAAATATCTAGATTTGTTTTTCAAGAAAATTGCATGACTTATGAAGATGTAAAATATTGGGGTAAAGAAAGATGGTTGAAATGAACTAATGAAGGAGTGCTATATCAAGAAAATACTAGCAAAGCCAAGTTCTATAGAATGATTGTGAAACTAGCAATGTTATATGAACGTAAAAAACTCTTAACATATTTATGTATGAAGTAGAAATACAAATCGGAAGATGCTTGGAGAAATAAGAGAAACTTAAGGATACACTTGTTGATTACATGATTATTTTGCAGATGTAAGGAGATTGAGATATCTTTTGACTGCCATGATAAACTTGATATCAGAGTATCTCTAAACTGTTAATCCGTTTCATTTTCTAGATATATGTTCCGACAAATCCTCGTGGTGCAGAGACATTACCACCAAGGATTGTGGTCCCTGAATCAGATTTTTACTTGAGAAGGTTGTGGGGTGAACCAAGTCAGGTATGACACAGATATATTAATAATCATTTGTTAAGTCTAATAAAAATAAAAATAAATGAAAAGGATTGTCTGCTCATTGTTTAGTGTATGATACCTGCGATTGACACTTATGAAACAAAAAATGAATACTTCCACAGAAAGTGTACAAGCATGTGGGTTGTCATAAAATTTCCCACATTTATTTTTGTGCTTTGCTTCCTGTTGTTTTATTTAGGTGCATTTATCTTACAAATTTTGTGAAATTATAAGGATCTGAGAAAGAAACCAAAGTACTTGGTGACATTTACTGTTGGTTGGAACCAAAAGGACAACATTGATGCAGCTGTTAAAAAGGTAACAACAATGAAGCCATATCATTACTACTTTAGCCCTTTTACTTAACAATGCATTCCATGTAGTCTTATTTCCTATGTCTTAATTAGTTTTCAGAAGATTTTCAAATTTTGCTTTTTCATTATGACGGTCGAACGAGTGAGTGGGATGAGTTTGAGTGGTCCAAGAGGGCAGTTCACATCAGTGTTAGGAAGCAGACTAAATGGTAAGACCCTAAATTTACCTATCAGTTTTGGGATTTCTAAGTCTTTATCTATCTGATGCAACAAACAAAGAATAATGTATTGAGAGAACTTTGTTCTATTCAAGCAGCAGCCTCTTTTAACTAGCATATTTGGTTCCATTTATTTTGTCCCACACTAAGCTGATAATAGCTCGTGTTCATATAGATTATAGCTTGTTTGGCTAAGCTTCTAAAATCAACTTATTTTGAAAAGTAATTTCCGAAAAAGTTTTTGGAGAGTAAAAGTTTGTGTTTGGCAAATCAATTTGAAAAACACTTTTGACAATATGAAAGCAGTATTTTGTGCTTGGTCAATGTTTGAAAAGTGCTTTTGAGGAAAAACTATTCTTTTAGCTTCTGAAAAACAGTTTTTGCTTCTATTTTTCTCTAAAAGCTTGGCCAAACACATCAACTTTCTAAAATAAGCACTTGTTGAGAAAAATAAGCACCTTTGACTTCTCAAAAGCTTGGCCAAACGGGCTATTAGTCTAATATTGGTCTTTCTCTTGCCTTTATTAGGTGGTATGCAAAGAGATTTCTACATCCTGATGTAGTAGCTGCCTATGATTACGTATTTATATGGGATGAAGATCTTGGAGTTGAGAACTTCAATGGAGAGAAGTAAGTGCTATTCCCTGGATGTTTTAGTTGGTTTCTCATTTTCAAAAGTGAAAGTATCCGTGTTTTCTCGTATATATGTGTTGTTTCAGACTAATCTTGGCCGCGTGAGTATGCCAGGTATATCAGACTAATTAAACGACATGGTCTTGAGATTTCTCAGCCTGGTCTTGAACCAAATAGTGGACTGACTTGGCAGATGACTAAGAGGAGGGATGATAGAGAAGTTCACAAGTAAGTCCATTCCATTGGTCCTTCCTCCGTCTCAAATTTACCTTATTTTCACTTAATTGGGATGGAAATCTGTATAAATTAGCTTATATTCATCCACGTGTAAATCTTTTGAGATAATTGCAGTCCAATACCTTTTGATAATCTAATTTACAAAATAGCTAGCAAATGTATTTGTTCTTTAAGTATAGATATACATACAATACACATATTGTATACATAGATGTACATATAATATACGTACGTATACATATGATATACATAATCAGTGTATATGTTTTGTATATTTTGGCTAGCGCCATAATTAATTTCTGCCGACAGGCCAAAAAGAAAAAACCCCTAAAATTTTTGTGCGGATTTATTAACAGGAATACTGATGAGAGACCAGGCTGGTGCAGTAATCCACGCTTGCCTCCTTGTGCAGCGTACTCTCTCTCTCTCTCTCCATATATATATATATATATATATATATACACACGTTTTCTCCGCTCTATATGTCTCTCTTACTCATCTACAAATTTGGTATGAGTTAAACCCCCCTACCTCCACAAGTATGCACAGTAATGTTTAGAAACAGTTAGCTTGTTCACCCCTTATTGAACTTTGCCAATCCCTCTACGCCAATTTTATGTGGCATAATTTCCTTTTTAGTCGGTCCCAGAAAGAATAACACTTTTATATATTTAGTAACAATTGAACTTTAAACTTCTCATTTTACCCTTAATGATATGATTTATAGCTACACAAATATCTGACTTATTTTAGATCACAAGTTTCAAAAGTCTTTCTTTCTTTATTAAGCTCCCTGCTTACTCAGAGACCGCCACATAAACTGGAACAGAGGGAGTATTTCTTTTTTCTGAGTGAATTCACACATGTTTAGAAGAGACCATCTGTTTAGCCATATTGACTCCAAACCAAAGCTTGAGTATCTTGATCAAACTGAAGCAGTAGTCTCAATGAGCCTTCTATATTCTTTATAGGATTTATAGTACATTCGATCTAATTTCTTGTTCAGCTTTGTCGAAATAATGGCTCCTGTGTTCTCTCGAGAAGCATGGCGATGTGTTTGGCATATGATTCAGGTAGTTATTACTCATTAGTCCTTATAATCCATTCAAGATGAAATTGCCCTAATCATGAGTGTCTTCTACTATTTCATACGCTATTTATACTAATATTTGTACTTGATTTGATTATAGAATGATTTGGTGCACGGATGGGGATTGGATTTCGCATTGAGAAGATGTGTAGAGGTTATTATTTCCTAGTTCCTCTAGATAAATTTTTTAATTGTATTGGAATGGTGGAAAAAGACTGCTGTGGTAAAAGGAGAGCTGCACCACTGATAAACTAGCTACAATAGGGAACTTGGAAAATCATCGTCTCACTTAGACTTATTCGAGATATGTTGGAATCAAAGTCTTAAATTTATTTTTTGCATGGTTTGTGCAGCCTGCTCATGAAAAAATTGGCGTTGTTGACTCGCAGTGGATTGAACATCAATTTGTTCCTTCTCTTGGGAATCAGGTCAGTCAATGTTCATTGCCAGAAAGCTACATTACTTATAAAGTACTACTAATTATTGTTATGTTGGGAAAATCCCATTATAGAAATGTATATCTAAAAGTACAGAATTGTCAACCAATCTCACCTAGTCATTACTGCTAACTTGAAATTCATGGTTGCACCAAAAATTCGCCAAAAACAAGAACGTCCCCTTATTTTCTACAAAGAGTTTTCTATCCTTTCAAAGGCTCTCCTGTTCCTTTCCCTCCAGAATGAAGTATTTCTTACTGGCATGCCAAGACTAGCTGGTTTGTCAATAATCTTCCTAATGTTTTTAAGAAACCACTCGCATCCCAGTACCCTGAAGTTTCTGAATCTTACCCATCTTATGAGAACTCAAATCCATGAATGACGACGGATTTGCCTACTTGGCCCACCAATTTCATACTCCGATGTGATTTCTTCTGCCAGCCACCTGATCCTAAAATATGTAAATATTGAAAGCAATCACCTGGAATTTCCCAAGTGCTTGAGATAATAATGATCAAACTTTTTGTTAGTTGTAGCAGTGGAACGCATGAGGACTAGTGTTACGGCAAGTGTTGTGTAATACCACCAAAACTTATAGTGCATTTGGTACGAAGGAAAATGTTTTTTAATTTTCTCATGTTTGGTCGCACTAAATTCTTGAGAAAAATGCTTTCTTAAGGAAAATATTTTTTTTTAATTAGTGCAAAATGACTTCCCTATTGACCGAAGGGAAGTCATTTTCTGGATAAAAGATGGGAAGCGCTAGACACCCTGTGTTTTTCAAACTTAAAATATTTCAACTAGAGCGCGCTGGCAATGCAACCCTGCCATCAAGGGCATGATAGGATGGTACAGGACATGACTTCATTTGATTTATTTGCCGGAAAATGTTTTTCAATTTGTGAAAAATTAAAGTTAATTTTTTGGAAGGAAAAATATGATAGATATTTAGAAGAGTTTCTAGAAAGTTATATTGTAATATCTTTGATATATATACTTAGGAAATGTCTAGAAATTCTAGACACTTAGATATTTATAGTTGAGGATAGAATTATCTAGATCTTTTTGTATCTAGAATAATATCATGATAGTCTAGAATAGTGGTAAGAGATAAGAGTAATTAGATTTTTCTTTTGGATGTATCTAGAATAATATTTAGAAGCATCCCTAGACAAGTATAAATACGGGTGACATTAGGCATTTGTAATCAACCCATACAAAACTCAATTGTAACTCAATTGAAGCCAAGTCAAGAGAGTCTTCTTCCACTACAAAGTTCTCCTTTCCAAAGCTTCCTCTTCTTTAGTTGAATCTTCCGATCTCAGTTAACGATCTTGGGCTAGCAGAAGGTCTCCTCGATTTACTTTTTCTTCTGCTATATTTCTCTACATGGTATCAGAGCCATAGCCACAAGTTGGCTTCTGGATTTTATTTCAAGATCGGGTTTGTGGTAGATTCAACTGGTTTCTCTAAATGGATTTGAGCGGCGTGTTAATGGACTGGGGATGGAGTTGTTGAATCAGTCCAATTACAATGTATGGAAGACATGTATGGAGTCAGACCTTGTGGGAGAGGATTTGTGGGATGTTGTAAATGGTAGTTACACAAGTCCTCCTATTGACGGACCGGAAAATAGCAGCGCATACAAGAAGTGGAAGCAGATTAATGCGAAAGCGGAGTTCATCCTAAAGAGGTCTATTTCTCACAACTTGTTTGATCATATTATTAGGTGCAAATCAGCTCATCAGATATAGAGGACCCTCGATCGACTGTTCAACAAGAAAGATGAAGCCCGACTACAGATATTGGAGAATGAATTGGCGAACACCACTCAAGGTAATCTATCTATTGCTGAGTACTTTTTGAAGATTAAGAATTTATGTTCAGAGATCTCTTTATTAAACCCCGACGAGGCTATCTCTGAAGCACGAATGAGAAGAATTATCATTCGTGGTTTGAAGCCAGAATATATTCCTTTTGTTACATCAATTCAAGGATGGGCTCAACTACCATCCTTGG
This sequence comes from Lycium barbarum, assembly GCF_019175385.1. NCBI lineage: Eukaryota > Viridiplantae > Streptophyta > Magnoliopsida > Solanales > Solanaceae > Lycium > Lycium barbarum. Next base: position 14,911,893 of record NC_083344.1, on the reverse strand, counting down.
AGGAGTTTGAGAATTTATTGTCATCACAGGAGCTACTAGCCAAACAGATGGCTAGTGTACGTTTTAAAGAAGGGGAAGGAAATGCTCTTGTAGCCGACAAGAGGAACTTCAAAGGAAAAACATTCACAGATATGCCACACTCCCGATTTCAAAGTGTTTCCAGCTCGCCAGAAAAGGAGGGAGAGTCTACTAATAACTATAAGAAGACTCTGAAGTGTTACAGGTGTGGTAAAATAGGACACATAAAAAGATATTGTCGAACAAAAGAGAGCAACATGGCTCAAGTTGAGAAAGCTGCTGAAGAAGAAGAGGACTGGGGAAGGTGCTTCGTAGGTGAGGCTCGAGTAGTAGATGCCCTGGCTTCCTTCAATTTTGAAAGAGACTGGATCATGAATTCAAGAGATAATACGGTCCATCACGTGGAGAAGGAAGGCATTAGTGTCATCAACAAAAAGCAAGAAGATTCCAAAGACGTTCAGACTAGTGACGTGGTAGCTGCTATCGAGGAAATCAACGAAGCAGATCCTGAAATTGGTAATAAAAGTCTGGACGTGGAGGATGTTGAAGTAGATCCTGAGCATGAAGTTTCTGAAACTATATATGACAATGGTGACCATTCCGGAGAAAGCATTGAGGGAGTTGTAGTGGAAGTTGAAGTCTCTGGCCAATCATCTGCCATATCAGAGTCAATCACTAGCTCAGATCAAATACTAGAAGCAGCTAGAGAAGCTGACGGTCAAATAAATGAAGAGGTTGACCTTGAAGGCTCAATTTCATATGGAGAGACAGATAATATGGTTCTCGGATGCTCTGAAGCTGACAAACAGTTCATTGAGGAGCTGAAAAGGGAATCTGGTGATGGATCCTACAGTAGTGTTGAGTCTTCGCAGGAAATTAATGGTCAGATCGTCACCGACTCAGGTGCTTCTCCAGATAACACAATTGTTAAGGAGCTAAGAGAAAGGGGGAGTCTGGAAACTCAAGAATGTGAAACTCAGCATGAAGATGATTCACGTGGTTCGCAAAGGCCAAAAAGAAATATTGTCAAGTCTGGCCATAACAGAGATGAAAATTTTATCAAGACGTATTCATGTTTCTTTGGAGGCCCAATTATTAGCGGAAAAACATCATCATTTGAAGAAGGAAGAAGTGTTGAGAAAATATTGTTGATATCTTCACCATGGCATGCTCAAAAGCTTCGTCTGAGTTCTTCCACGACAAGTAAATTAAAGTTAATTTTTTGGAAGGAAAAATATGATAGATATTTAGAAGAGTTTCTAGAAAGTTATATTGTAATATCTTTGATATATATACTTAGGAAATGTCTAGAAATTCTAGACACTTAGATATTTATAGTTGAGGATAGAATTATCTAGATCCTTTTGTATCTAGAATAATATCATGATAGTCTAGAATAGTGGTAGGAGATAAGAGTAACTAGATTTTTCTTTTGGATGTATCTAGAATAATATCTAAAAGCATCCCTAAACAAGTATAAATACGGGTGACATTAGGCATTTGTAATCAACCCATACAAAACTCAATTGAAGCCAATTCAAGAGAGTCTTCTTCCATTACAAAGTTCTTCTTTCCAAAGCTTCCTCTTCTTTAGTTGAATCTTCCGATCTCAGTTAACGATCTTAGGCTAGCAGAAGGTCTCTTCAATTTACTTTTTCTTCTGCTATATTTCTCTACACAGTTGACCAACCAAACATGAGAAAGTAAGTAAGAAAACAACCTATTTTCTAGGAAAGCATTTCCTTCTTACCAAACACACCCTCAATGGATGTTTTTGATCGAGAGATAGGAAAGAAGACCGTGCGACGACAGCAAAAAGGGGAGAAAAGAGGAAGGACGAAAAAGGGAGAATGTTATTATTGTTTGGAATCATTAGGAGAAAAACAAAGAAATGAGTTTTTCTTATGGTTACAAAATGTTTCATCAGATGTGGTGTCCTTCCCTCTGATTCTACCCACTTTTTGATGGAAAGAGCATGTGTTTCATCCTTATTCCTCCCTTTGTCTCCCTGCTAAAATTTTGTGCATAGTAAAAAATCCTTATCTCCTATTCCTCTCCTTTCATTTATCTTCATTCTTACAATAAAAAGCATCTGTAGACACGGGTGAGCCATAGAATTTCTCATTTCAAAGTTCAAACACAAGGTACTTAATAGATCGAATGTACTTATTTGATATAATAGAATAATTTTGTTGTATCCAGACTAATACCATTCCAAGCCAAGAATCTTATCCTATGATTTTTTTCTTGTTTTTATTTGATAATTGTACAAGTTGTGAACGATCACTTAAAGCATCATCTAAAGAATATCAAGAGGAAGACCTGACATTTTTGTTTTCCTTTTGTTGAACTCGGGCAAAGATGACCTGATCTTGTATTAATTTCTCTTCTGGAGGAGAAGAGAAAAAGCTGCTTCTTCCCAATATGACCAGTGGCGGATGTAGAGTACGGCTTACAGGTTCACTGGAACACAGTAGCTTTTGCTCATACCCTGGATATATAATAAGAAATCGACTAAATGTTTGACTATGAACCCATTAATTATTGCATATTATTAATTTGATGTCGCAGTATGAACCCATAAACTACAAATTCTGGATCCACCTCTGACTATGACCACAAAGATCCAGAGAATTATTTGTGTTATTATAACAATATCATCCTTCTTTGTATGGGGTACCAAACTAGCTCATTCTTTTTAATCAGTTACCAAACTAGCTCATATATTACTTGATTACAGATATATCCTGCTTGAGTTATTCTTTAATCATTAATTCTTGGTCATGTCCTTTGCTTCTTTTGGATCACAGGGTGAGACTGAGAATGGGAAAGCTCCTTGGGAAGGGGTAAGCATGTCCATGCATTTCCTGAAATTTATATTGGCAACTATATATCATACTCCCTCCCGTCTTTTCCATATGTCGTTTAAAGTTAATTGGCACACTCATTATTTTGATAACGTTAATCGTATTTGTCTAATTTTACCCTTATCTCTTCTATAAATGATTAATTAATGACTATATATATGCGTTTTTGGAGTAATAAACGTGGAGTTGAAAACAAATCTCCGGCTAAAATAAAGATAAAAGGCATCCGTAGGAGTACCCTTTTTTCTTTTCTTGGTTATTGTAGGCTAAAGTGAATGAAATTCTTTAATGTAGGTAAGAGAGAGGTGTACAAATGAGTGGGCTATGTTCCAAGATCGTTTAGCCAATGCTGATGAATCTTATTTTGTCCAGCATGGAAAGAGTAGAGTATAACACTCCTCCAACTGCTTGAATGTTACTTTTCCCCTTTTTTCATGCTTTTTTTGGAATTGGATGTCTAATTCTTTTTACCACATTTTTTTACTTAATTAAGTTCTTTTTTTCTAGTTCTAGTAGAGTAGCCATATGATCTGCAACTAGTGAATACTAAACATTCAGATATTAGAGGCGTCTATTGTACATAGATGATAGTATTTAAGATTTTGTCAAAGATTTGCACTTTGCTATCCATTTCAACTAAATTTCATTTTGGAGGGGCTGCAGAACCAGTGTTGAATGGCGTTTGCACAGCTATTAGGAACACTGCCTTATGGGACTCCGTCAGAGTGCAAGCTAGTGATGCTTTGGGTTAAGTTGGTAACTCTTTCGGTTACTAGACTTTTATCATCAAACATATCTACTAATTTCCCTATTCATGCCTTCTAAATCTCATGATTTCGCGGATAAAATTCGATGGGATTTACATACCTTAAATTTGGGTTTGAAAGTCCACCCTTCCCTGATCCAAAAATCAGAGGGCTCCTTACTCAAAATATCAATTTTCTTCTTAAAAATGTTGTTGAAACTGACCTATTGACCACCTTTCAATTTTCATGGTCGCAAAGTATCCACACGTGACCGCGTTGACCAGATTTTCTCCTCTTCACGATTGTGGTCCTCCATCTTGCGGTCTCGTTGTACACTCTTTCACCAGCAAAATCTGCAACATCAAAATGAGTTTCAATGGTGCCGAATCACCTCCGAACCCTCATGTCCTAATGCTAACCCTACCAACAAGTCATAAACATAATAAAAATCTATGTGAATCTTCAAATCATACAACGACACGCTAATACTTAAAAAGAGGGTCGATTTATTAATTTAGCCTTCTAGAAACAAGATCGCGTTCCAAAAGCTTCTCGAACCCTTCAGGTCTCAACTCGGACCATCTTGTTAAGTCTCAAAAAGTACCAACAAACCATCCAAAGCATCAAGCCATGAAATAAAGCACATGTGCTTAAACTGGGGGTTTGGGTCGTTACAATTCATTAATTTGATTTATGCATTCGGAGCGGATAAATATTTACAGTATATACACTATATATCTACTCATACTTGATATCTTGAGGAACAATCAAATCCCCGTCCCGAATTTCTGTACGTGTAAATTACTCTATTCTATGTATAACAATTTTAACCATCATCTAAATACACTTCATGTAGATATAGTTGAAAAGCTAGGCTAAGGGTACTTCGTGCTTCTATTATAGCAATAAATTAATTTATTTATTTTTGAGAAATAAGAAGGAAATCACTAAGTGCGTGTACTTTAGAATCTTTATTTCTCAAGTGGCAAACAACTTCAAATTAAATTTCCTAAACATTTACTTGATAAAAGACCAAAAGGATATTTGAGAAAATGCATGCATAGATCAGGAATTCTTAATATAAGCTTTTGAGACGCCATTTTCCATTTTTACATAAGATGCATATTTGGAGTAAAATTAAAGTTTTATTTTCCCACCAAACACACTATATTGGTCTCGTGGGGGTGCAAACGTTTGTTAGTTCTGGCAGGTGCATTGTCACATAAAGAAATATTCACTTCACCTTTCTGACTTCAATTTCAAGATGACTACTTTCTTTGTCTCCCCATTAGGTGAGCCAGCAATATTTCATTAAAGAAAAACTCTTAACTATATTACTTTATTTATTTTTCAACGAATTAAAACCAGTGTTTGATTCATTAGGTTATAATGAACATAAAATTAATGCAAACCATGCGCTATTATGACTTATTAGGATATGCAATTTCAAGATTTGAAAACTCAAGTACATGAATAGTTAAAACTCAAAATTGGAAAAATGAAACGCATGTTCAATTTAAAAATATTTTCTTGCTTTGTTCTGAAATGATTGTTCCAATTTTTTAGAGTGAATTAGGGAATATTTGTTAACCTAAAGTCAGTCAAATGGCTTTGCTTATACTAGCCGTTAGCTACCATTCTGGAAACGATCATGATCCACTAGGCCTTGAAACCAACTACGGCAAATATAAGAGTTTAAGTATTATACATTTTTAGTGTAAACAATTTTTTATATTACGTCATTCTTAAAATGTGGAATTTGAAATCTTCAAAATAAGGTATGTTACTTGCTATAACAGATAAAGATAACCTGATAGTGTGAAAATTATTTACATTGACAATGTATTCTTTAATACTTGGGAATTCAATTTTATATACTGACAGTGCAAAAGTACAATTTAACTTATTATAGCAGGTTATTATCTTGATTATCACATAACCATATCAAGTTTATTATAAAGAGTCACAATACTGTTGGATGTTAGCCTAATTTAATGACATAAGAAATTTAAAGTACATTTTAGTGCACAGATTTTAAGCTCAAACTACTAATGTTAGTCCCAACCACCCAGCCCAGAAGTGTAAATAAAAGATAGCTTCTTTGTTCTACATTCTCAAACAAGTCTTTGAACTTCCCTCTCTCCACCTCAACCTCATAAAGAAAAAACTCCCATTCATCTCTTTAAATTTTCTTGAAATTGACCTGTGTTTCTTGGAGCTGTGGGAGCTTAAGTTTATTGGTATAGCCACAATCTCTACCATTTTAAAGAGGTACATCTTTCATTTTGTTACAAGTTTCTTCGTATATTCTTCTTTTTTTTTTCTTTTTTCCCCTTTTCTGTTGGTTATATATATTGGTATTATTGGTGGTTTACATGTATATTTGCTTAGGGCTCCTCAAGTCTCTAAGTTAATTAGACATATTTAAGGTAAACACTGATCATAATAATCTCCTTTGATATTCAAGTAGGCCATGAAAAGACACATTTTTTAGTCTTACATGTCGATTCGAGACCTTTTTATTTTTATTTTTGTAAGACGTCAAGATTTAATACTGTATGCGAGTTGAATTAATGTCTTATTGTGTTATGCTGTTACACAAAATTTGATATTTTGGATGCAACTAGTCCTAGAAGAACATTTACCACTAAGGCACTTTTAGCCTAATTAAGCTAGATCATCCATTTTTTATGTACTATTAACCAAAGATAGGACGCTGGATGTGTGAGTTTGCCCACATTGCGCATCTCAATTTTGAATAAAAGAGAAGGGTTACGGTAGATGCACAACCACCATAAAATTATTTAATTAATAATCAATATAATTCTCGAAATACTGAACACATTGGATAACTCTAAATGGAATGATATAAAAAGTGAAGATTTTTCATAGCCGATCTCAACTTATTTTAGAAATGAAACGTAGTTATTGTTTCAGTAGTAATACTAATCAAAGATTAAAAAAAGGATCAAACACTACTAAAAACAGGAAATAGCGATGGACAAATTTCGTAGCTAAAGAGTAAAATCTGTCACTACTCATATTTAGCGACTGTAATTTATCAACGAAAAAAAAAATTAGCTATGAGCAATTTAGCACGAATTAGCAATGAAGTTCTTAGCTAATTTCCCTTTTTTTTTTCTTTTTTTTTTTTGTGAAACAACTAACATTTCTTCTTTTTTTCCGAATGTTGTTTTGGTTGATAAAGATGGGTGAGAAGACAAGCTTCCAGTTGGGTGTGGTGGGAGCATTGTTTCTCTCAGTGGCATCCTCAGTCTCCATTGTTATTTGCAACAAAGCTTTGATGAGCAATCTTGGTTTCCCATTTGGTAATTCATCTTCAAAGCTTGGCTTATATTTATTGTAATGTTCGTTTATTATATTACCCACCAAACTTTTAATAAGACTACATCTAATTAAAATGTTAGTTATGCATGTGTTTGGTGTGCAGGCATGTTTGGTGGAAAATAGAAAATTAAATATATAGCTTCCACTTCCATTAATTTAAATATGTAGTCATGTCAAGAGGATATTTGCTTAATGTACCAAAAAAATCTTTATTTACTTAAAAAATTTCTAGTGATGATATCAATATGTTAATAACAGAATTAATTTATACACAGACCTATAAAGTTCTTTTTACACTAATTACTAGTGTAATTTAATCTACTATAATATGTCAGTTAGTACTATATTTTTATCAGGCTATCAATTATTGTTTATGATCAATGTACTTATAGATACCTTAATTAATTACCTTATTATATAAATATATTTTGTATTGTCAGTGCGCATAACTTGTTATAAAGTTTCAGGAGCATAAAATTTTCTAGGATGGCTTACAATTTCTGTGGGGAAGAAAATGATATGTTTGATCAAGTAATAATTTATATGCAATAATTTTGTAATTTTATTTGTAGCAACAACATTGACAAGTTGGCATCTGATGGTGACATTTGTTACACTTCATGTGGCACTGAGATTCAATTTCTTTGAGAATAAACCCATTGACATGAAGACTGTCATTCTCTTTGGTATCTTAAATGGCGTTTCCATTGGTTTTCTCAATCTCAGCCTCGGTTTTAATTCTATTGGCTTTTACCAGGTAATATTAATAAATTACATCAATATTCCACTTTATGTTACTAATAACACTTGTTTAACCAAAGGCGGAAAAATAGGTATTGGGAAAACTAATAGTCTTGAAGATAAAACTTTGGTCCCCAAAAATCAATAGAAACCGAAATATCTGGTCATTGTTCGTCCTTATAGACCAAAAAATATCTGGTCTCTGGAAAATTATATCGACTTGTAAGTAGGGACTTAGAGCCCGTTTGGATTGGCTTATAGCTTAAAGTTGTTTGCAGCTTATAAGCTGAAAAAATTAAGTTGGGGTAATCCAACTTATTTTTTTTGGCTTATAAGCTGTTTTCAGCTTATAAGCTGCTTTAGATAAACTAAGTTAAATGGGTTCAATTATTTTTTTTGAGCTTATTTTAAGCATAAAATGACTTTAAGCTGGCCAGCCAAACACTCAAAAAAGCTGAAAACAGCTTATAAGCCAACTTATAAGCCAATCCAAACGGGCTCTTAGTAGCTCAGTTGGTTGGCTACCTAAACTATCACCGTGTTGGTGAGCGTTCGAATCCCCACATTGTAATTCCCTCCCCTTACCCCCTTATGTAATAAAAACAATTTTAAAAAAAATAATATATATATATATATATATATATATATATATATATATATATATATATATATATCAGACTTGTAAAAGAAATGTTCTAACTCTGTATCTTTTGTGTTGCTTTTGCAGATGACAAAGTTAGCAATCATACCTTTCACTGTACTTTTAGAAACCATTTTCTTAAAAAAACAATTCAGGTAAATTCCAAATTTCATATATTCCTAAAACTAAAATAGGCTAGTCTAATATGATATCTAAATATAATTAATTATTTTGTCACCACAATATTTTTTGCAGCCAGAATATCAAGTTCTCATTGTTAATTCTACTGCTCGGAGTAGGCATTGCATCCATTACTGATCTTCAACTCAATTTTGTTGGCACAATCCTCTCTCTACTAGCCATTGTTACAACTTGTGTTGGACAAATTGTATCCTTTTATTAGTTATTTGTCCAAGAGTTCATGTTTGTGCACTTATATAGTTTATAATATTTTTACGTCGTCTGGTTAAGTTACTTGCTATATAATATACGAAATTTATAATAAACATGATCTGGTAATCTTAAAAATAGACTAAATAACATGTTATAATAAGTTAAATTACAGTGATAGTATAAAAGTTCTATGCTGTTAGTAATGTAACTTAAAGCTTGTTTGGCCAAGCTTCTAAAATCTGTTTATGTTGCAAAAGTGTATTTGTCAGAAGCATTTTCTGAAAAAAGTACTTTTGGAGAGTAGCAGTTTCTGTATGGCGAATCAATTTGAAAAACACTTCTACCAATATTAGAGTGGTAATTTGTGCTTGGCTAATGTTCCAAAAGTGCTTATGGAAAAGGCTACATTTTTTAGTTTCTGTTACTACTCAAAAACACTTATTTTTTTTTTCCTAAAAGCTTGGTCAAACACCTCAACTTTCTAGAATAAACACTTTTTTAAAGAAAAATAAATAAACACTTTTAGCTTCGCAAAAGCTTGGTCAAAGAGGTTATTAAACTCATTGGCCAATTGTTATGTCCTAGTAAAGAAGATTATGGGAAAAAGAAAACCTTTTCTTTTTGATAAATAATGTAATTTTATTTGATTCCAAAAAAATTGTCAACGGTTATTTCATGCTTTGACTTGACCCTAGAAATTCAGCTCACAAATACAATTCAGAAGAGGCTCAACATATCATCTACACAACTATTGTACCAATCAGCCCCTTTCCAAGCAGCTATTCTATTTGTAACAGGGCCTTTGGTGGATCAATTCCTTACCAAAAAGAATGTTTTTGCTCACAAATATTCTAATGTTGTGTTGGTAAGAAAAACTTTGATCCCCATTTTTCTTCTGCATGTGTATGTTCTAGCTACAAAGTATTTGTCATTGAAACAGGTTAAAAGTATATTGATAACACCAAAATTAGAGAAAATGACAAAAATGGTCCTTTATGTTAAGGGTAGATAAATAGTCCCTTAAATATGCATTGAATAGTTTTGATCTTTTAAGTTTGTCAAAGTTAACACTTTAATCTATGTGAAATATTTACCGAACTCTTGATAGATTTGACGAAGATTATGAAAAAGGAGAAGGAAATTAGCGGAAACTAACATTTAGAGATACAACTTTTGTAGTTTCTTCTATTTTTTATTTATTTCTAAAGCCTGGTGCAACATTTTGTGTAATTTCTACTACTTTTTTTATATTTTCTTTAGTGTCTAGTATAGTTTTTTGTATTACAGATTTTAGGATTTTGTGAGATTTTTTTGGTGTTTATGGTTAAATCTTTTTTCACATTGTTTCGTCAAATCTAGCGAACCTAACTTGTTAAATATTTGATGGAGACTAAAAGTGTTAGACTTTGGCAAACTTAAAGGACCAAAATTGTTCAATGCATACTTAAGGAACTATATTAAACCTACCCTCAAATATAAGAGATTATTTTCGTCATTATGTATATATACATATATCAATTAAAGCCGAGAAAATTTTAAATTAAGACTTTGGTCCGATCTTAGCGGCCCTGCGCATAACAAGAAATTAGCGCACCATGTTGTCCTTTACTTTGGCTCGATTTTGTGGTGATTTATAGAATGAACAAATGGATGATTTTGCAGGGGTTCATATTATTGTCATGCTTGATTGCTGTGTCAGTAAATTTCAGCACATTTTTGGTGATTGGGAAGACATCACCAGTTACATACCAAGTGTTAGGCCACTTAAAAACATGCCTTGTTCTAGGATTTGGCTATACATTGCTGCATGATCCCTTCACATCAAGAAACATTCTTGGTATACTTGTTGCCATTGTTGGAATGGGATTGTATTCCTATTTTTGCACACATGAAACTAAAAAGAAACAACCTGCAGGAGATCATCATTCTTCCATTCCTCAAGTAAGAATATCTCCCTCTATTTCTCGTCCTCCCTGGAAAAAACAAAAGGGAAACTTATGTAGATGTACCGTCGGCCAAACTTAATTATCGGTAGTAGCTCAAATATACAAAACCTATACACTAATATGTATATTATACATATATGTATAATATATATAAGTATAAATATACAAAATCTATACATTTGTTGGGTATTTTGTAAACTAGATCTCTCAAAGGTATTCGGTTGTAATTTTCCCAAAAGATGTTCTTTAACTTTTAAACATTAACGGTGTAAAAACATTTACCTAGAAAATAGGACAAGTTATCTTGCTGCAGACACGTGTTAAAATGTATTTTTCTTAGTGATTGTACTTTATTCCTGGTTATATTGATTTCGTTATATCATCTCAGGTTAAAGAGAGAGATACTAGTACGCCACTTCTAGCTGGGAAGGATGGTTATCAAGATAAAGAAAATCATGAATCCAAGAAGTTATCCAAGGACTCCCTTGTTTAAATTTTAGAGCTGAGATGAGGATGTTTCAAACCCAGAAAAATGATATTGGAGACATTCCACTGGATGTAAATGATTTTTTGTTCATTCAATAATATTTCCACGAATTTGTTATATTTTTTAAATTTTGACACAATATATGTCCTGAAAGTAAAATGATACAATTAGATTTTATTTCCTTTGGTTGCCTACATCTTCTTCAAGTGATCAAGCTGAAAATAGGGCAATTCGCAGAATTGCCTTTCTTTTGGGGTGGTCTTCAAACTTTTCCCCTCATATTTGAAATCTTTAAATTTTATCCTTCGGCTAAACCCCATGGGTTCCAGGTTCGAACCCCTACACAGTCAAAATTTAAAAAAAAAAATCGCAAGGCAGAGTTTAAATTTCGCTATGCCCCCACCGGCATACACTTGTGAAGGAATTACCAAAGTTATGCCGGACCCGGCATACTTATGCCTTATGGGCAGACTTGACATAAGTATGCCGGGTCCGGCATAACTTTGGTAATTCCTTCACAAGTTTATGCCGGGTCCGGCATAAAAGTTTGCCCATTAAAAGTATGCCCCCACCGGCATAAATTTGTTAAGGAATTACCAAAGTTATGCCGGACCCGGCATACTTATGCCAAGTCTGCCCATAAGGCATGAGTATGCCGGGTCCAGCATAAATTTGGTAATTCCTTAACAAATATATGCCAGGTCCGGCATACACGCGACCCAAACCTTGCCTTGCAATTTTTTTTTTAATTTATGTTTGAGCGGGGGTTTGAACTCAGAACCTCGTGATTTCTACGTGAACACTCAGAGTTGCAATGCGAATGGTAAAAATTAAAGACCACCAATATGAGGGGCATAATTTAAAGACCACAAATATGAGGGGCAAAATTTAAAGACCACCCCAAAAGAAGGGCAATCCGCGCAAAAATACAACCAATTTTGATATGTCAGTGATGGGCCAGATGGAGTTCTGGCCCAGGCCTGATTGTCATACCCTGTCATTCGCACAAATGTCCTTATTCAGGGGTGGTCTTTAAATATTTTTCCTCTCAAATTGCTGGTCTTTTAATTTTAGCCCTTCAGCACTTCAAGTGGCTGAAAATACCCTTGAGATTTTAGGTTCGAACCGCAGCAGAATATAAAAAATAAAATTTTGGCATAATTTCGTAGCAAATTAGATCTATTCAGGCAAAAATTAGGTCTTAAGGCCTGACTTCTGTAGAATCCTAGAAGAGTAAAAAAAAAAAAAAAAAAAACGTACATAGTTTCTATATAAAAGTTTGGGACAACTACGTATATATACATCTTAAGGAGAAATATTTACGAAATGTGACGATAGTTTTATATTTACAAAACATAACATTACAATATATATATATATATATATATATTTTTTTTTTTTTTTTTTTTTTTTTTTAAAAAAACTATTTTTTGTTTTAAAAAAAAATATTTTTTTAAATATTTTTTTCACTCAAAATTTTATGTATGAAAATTGCATGAAATGTGTATATCTCGCTCAAGGCTTAAAAAATTCGCTCAAAATTTAGTGTATAAAACGGTATGAAAAATGTATGAAATGTGTATATCTCATTCAAGGCTTTAAAAATCCGCTCAAAATTGTGTGTATGATAACAGTATGAAATTTGTATCTCGCTCAAGTCTTAAAATTTCGCTCACATTTTTGTGTATAAAGTTCATGTTAGATTTCTGTAAAATTAATACAACTATAACAATATTGTATACAACTTTGATACAACATTCAAGACTTAAAATAATCGCTCAAATTTTTGTGTATGAAATGTGTATATCTTACTCAAGGCTTAAAAAGTTCACTCAAATTTTATGTATGAAAAATGTATGAAGTGTGTATATCTCGATCAAGGCTTAAACATTACACTCAAAATTTTATGCATGAGAATGGTATGAAATGTGTCTATCTCGCTCATGACTTAGAATTTCATTTCACATTTTTCGTATATAATGTTCATATTAGGTTTCTGGAAAATTAATACAACTACAACAACATTGTCACAACTTTCATACAATATTCAAGGCTTAAAGTTTTCGCTCACAATTTTGTGTATGAAAATTATATTAAAAATTTCGCTCATACATACACAGTTCATACATTTTTCATACATCTTTCATACACAAAAAAATTGAGGTAATTTTTTAAGCCTTTGAGCAAAAAAATTAAAAAAAAAATTAAAAAAAATAATTTTTTTTAATAATTCTTTTAAAAATATATATATATTTTCTGGAAAAAAAAAGAAAAAAAATGAAAAATATATGAAAATCCGTCATGTTTCGTAATATATCGTTATGTTTTGTAAATAAAGAAAACTATCGTCACGTTTCGTAAATATTTCTCTTTAACGTGTATATATATATATATATATATATATATATATATATATATATATATATATATATATATATATGTAGTTTTCCCTAAAAGGCATAACTTTACCTCTTGTCTGGCATAACTTTTGTCTTAAGTATAACTTAAAACTACAAAAGTTATGCCTTATAAGGCCTAATTTTCGTGAAACATTACCTTGTGAAATTGTTTGTTTTATTGAGTTGGGGTTCCAACCATAAATAAGCTACTATTGATTAGATGAATTGTTCCAATTTAAACACCTCATCTCAATGTCAAAATTCGAAAGTGAAATCGAATCATAAAAGACAGCCAAAATATAATCCATCTAGCATGTCCAATCATAATTCATACGCATTGACCATGTGTTCTTGGCCCAACGATCAGAATATGTCAGACCAAAGACCCTCTAGCAACAAGTCAAAATCAGTATGCACCTGTTGCAATTGTAGTATAATAATACTATAACAATTATTCCCTTTGTCCGAAAATAAATATTGTTTTAGTTCTTTTTATTGTCCATAAAAAATATACAAGATATTTTTTACCAAATTGCTCCTACTTATTAGATTTTTTATTTTTTTAGAATTGATTATTGAGTAGAAGAAGTAGTTCTTTAATATAAGGGTATAGTTGGAAATAAATACTAATTATTGTGTTGAATTTCTGAACCGACAATTATTTTGGAGCAATTTTTACTTATTTTGGGACGGAGAAAGTAAAACTTTAAAAGATAATTCCTTTTTAAAATCTTAATTGTTAAGTTAACACTAGTCTTTAATTTTTGTCCTTCAAATTGGTGGTCTTTAATTTTTGCCCTTCACCTAATACCCTAAGGTTTTGGGTTCGAACCCTAGCTTAGTTAAAAAAAATAAAAATTCGCAAGGCACAAGTTTGGATTCGCAAGGCAGAAATTTGCATGCAAAACTCTACCTACAGGCAGAGTTTTGCATGTAAGGTAGAGTTTTGAAGGCAAAATTTTGTCTTGCGAATCCAAACTCTACCTTGTAAATTTTTATTTTTGATTGAGCGGGAATTTAAACTCAAAATTAAGAAATTTTTAGTAAAAGACAAAAGTTAAAGATTTCAAATTTAAGGGGTAAAAATTGAAGACCACCCCAAAATAAGGGCATTCGTGCGAATTGCCCTAATTTCAAGACACCATTAATATTTACGCGACGAATCCCAAATTCTCTGCAGATGTGATGTAATTTCAAGACACCACATTAATGGTCCCAAATTCCCTTTAAAATCATAGATGACACATATTTTCTTTAAAAACTCAAAATTAATACCGAACTAAAATGAAAAGGTCACTAATTTTCCTGTTCACCCAATGATTAAATTCTTAAAACAAAATTGTCAATGTTTACATGTACACCTATTTAAAACGGCAAACTTTCAAGAATAGAGATATACTCCTAGTAGGCGTTGGACCATGCGTTTTCAAACCATGACCTCAAACCAGCATTTGGACGTGCTTTTTCACTCATGATTTTAAACCCCAAATCATACAAAAAGACATGATTTGTGGTTTGAAATCATGGTTTCAACTTTTTTAATATAAAATTTAACCCATAAGTTTATATTTTGTAAAAAATGACTCATAAGTTGGTAGATATTTTTAACAATTACCCCCATCAATCATTTAACAATCTCATTAACTTTCACCAACCTTTATTTATGTCTACCAACCTTTAATTTATGTGGGAGGATTATATTAAAGAGTAGTTACATTACTATTCATGTTAAATTTTCGTTTTTATTGAACTAAAGTTTGATTAATTGATGTTGTATTTTTTAGAAAGGTCTTCTAGTAGTGTACTAATTGTTTTATGAACTATGACTTGCTCATTTGGTAATATTGTATAAGAATTGAGAATGTTTTGATTGTTTTCACAATTTGTGGGGTTTTTATGTCTATAAGAGAAAATACAACTTAAAATATCCAAATTGCATGTCCAAACATGGTTTGAAATCATGTTTTCAAACCATGTCCAAACGGAGCCCGAGTACTATTGTCGCATAATTGATAATACAATAATTGGGTGAAAAATGACTTAAACCCATAAAAAGAGTTATTTTCTTCCACTTAGGTTTACATCGGAAACAATTTTAAGCAATTCACATCAAGGGCAAATTTCAAACAAATAAAAAATGCTTACATCAACCAAATTAAGCATAAAAAATGCTTACACCAACCAAAATTAAGCAGCTTTTCTACATACCCCACAAAACCAACATCTAAGAAAAGAGTACCAAAAGGAAGATAAGGCCTTTGTTTCATAAACTAACAACACCCAAATGAGAAAATTGTGATTGTTAAAGAGAATACGGAAGCATATTTTAAGCTTATCAAGACCTAATATTACTGTTATTAATTGTTAACAGTACATCTTAACTGTTAAGTAAATAACAATATTTACCGAAAAAATATTTCAAAAAGGCATGAGAAAAATCCGCTAATCCCTCTAGTATGTCAAACCCAACAATGATAGTATTTCAGATCAAGACCCCTCTCCCAACAGCAAATCAAAATCACTATTCCCATTATATCCATTCCAGTGTTGTTGTGGACATTGTTGTCCAATAGGACCAAGTTCTTGAACATAATTAATTGATGGTTGTTCAAATGCACCAAGTTCTTGAACATAATTAATTGGTGGTTCTTCAAGTGGACCAAGTTCTTGAACATAACTAAACTCATTATATCCACTGATCAAGTAATTATCCAATGGTGGTTGTTCAATTGGACCAAGTTCTTGAACACTAGTACTAGTATCATAGCTGTTCAAGTTCAATATTTTATTCAAAAGAAAAGAAGGCTTCTCTTGGACAAATTTAAAATCACCATTTAGAATACGATATACTATTATAAAGGTAATGTGAAGATATATTACTGGCCAGGGTCTTCTTCGGCTAATGAGACCTCGATCCCGAAGCCTTCGAAGTATCTTTTTGATAGGTGCCTCTATTTGTATGGGAAATCGAATTACTTTATGGTTTAAATAATGAAACTTTTTCAAGCAATTGAATAAAAATTTAAAAATAAAAGAGAATTTATTGCAATAGTGAAAATTGGTCTCTCTTTCTCTCCAAACACTTCTCCGGTTAAGATAATATAAAAGTAAAGATTATATGTTCACGTTTGTAGTTGTAATAAGTTTTATTTTCTTAATGGGTTGGGTCTTCTGTCTACCCTAATGAAACCATGAATGATTTTCAAGAAACATATCGAAATATAGAAATATAATTAAAATTTTCATTTAGATAACTTCAACAATTAAAATTAAAACTCAATATTTTATACAAAAGAAAAGAAACTTCTCATTTTATTCTTTGGACAAATTTAAAATCACTAATTAGAATACGATATAATATTATAAAGGTAATGTGAAGATATATTAATTTGAATAACTTTATAAAGTAATCTAAATAAAATAATAATTATTTTTAAAAAATTGAAAAATTTAAATAATGAAACTTTTTCGATCAATTGAATAAAAGTTTAAAAATAAAAGAGAATTTTATTACAAGAGTGAAATCTCTCTCTCTCCCTCTCTTTCTCTCTCCAAACACTTCTCTGGTTAAGATAATATAAAAGTAAAGAATATGTATACGTTTGTAGTTGTAATAAGTTTTATTTTCTTAATGGCTTGGTCTTCAATGAATGAATTTCAACCAACATATCAAAATATAGAAATATAGTTAAACTTCTCACATAGATAATTTAAACAATTAAAATTAAAGCTCAATGTTTTATACAAAAGAAAAGAAACTTCTCATTATATTCTTTGGACAAATTTAAAATCACTAGAATATGATATAATATTATTTTTGGTTTTAGATAAAACACTAAATATGAAAGTTAATTAAATCATACTGAAAATAAAGTACAACAATTGAAATAAAGTGTGTGAGACGTCTATACTTTAGTTAGGCGGCACGCTAATAAAAGAATTTGTGATGTTATAATTACACAAAGTAAGAGATAACGGCAAAACGGAATAACGAAAACCAAGGAACAAAAAGAGAAAAAATCACTGTAAAAATGTATAAACATAACACTTGCTACTTTAATTTGACATGAAAAAAATGTTTTTTAAAGGACAATATAGTAACATCGAGCGTAGTTAATCACCTAAATTGATTTTGAATGTCTTTTTTAATGAATAGAAAGACAAAAGTTTTCAGGTTGCATATGATTAGTTTGTGAACATGAATTAAAATAATTTTTTTCATATTTTAGTTGAGAGACAGCGAGTTTTAAAATGAAAAACTATATCACTTATCTCAACTAATTAACATGTAAAAACTATATCCCCTTTTTTCTAATGTTTCATACTTTTATTATTTTTAAATATGTCAGCTGGCTATTAATTTGAATTTCAATTTTAGATTTCAAATTAAGTTTTGCATTGTTGATAACGCTAAACGTTATTATATTTATAATTGTTTTTCATATTTCTAAATTTATTATTTTACATATGTTAAACGGATGCGATAAAATTATTATTAGATTCAAATCAGAAATTTTCATAATTAATTTTCTTTAATGATGACCGCGCATCGCGCAGGTACGAATACTAGTTAGACAGAATTGAGTAGCAATTAGTAAGTTTTAAACCCGTCAACCGGTTCGGGTTAACCGGTTCAAACCGGTAAAACTGGAACCGGTTAACCGGTTCCGGTTAACCGTATATTAACTACCAGTTCCGGTTTCTATTTTTTTGGAACCGGAACCGGACCGGTTAAACCGGTAAAACTGGTCGAATTAAAAAAAAAAAAATTGTAGCCGTTGGGCTGCTATATATAGTACACTTAAACATATATATATAACTTTATATATATATGTTGTATTGCTGACTTGCTGTTACCCTGTTAGTCAGTAAATATATAAACTTTACTTATAAACTTATATAACATATGTAAATATACCTACAATATACTAATAAATACTATAATATATATATACTATACAAACAAAAAAAAAAAGAGGTTTTGGACATGTTTGAACCGGACCGGTTCCGGTTTCGGATTTTTAACTGGTAAACCGGAACCGGTGGCCGGTTCGGTTTGTTAACCGGTTACCAGTCCGGTCGGGTTCAAACCGGTTAACAGGTTTAGTAAGTTTAGATCTAATTCAATCAATAAAGGATGTAACAAGTAGTCAGCATTATGCTTGACTTTAATTGAAACATTGAATTGCTTCAATTTAGCTAAGTATAAGATTGAGTAACAAATAGAAACTTTTGATTTAATTCAATCAATTAAAAAAAAAGTAGATATAACAAGTAGTCAATACTATCGTTGACTTTAATTGAAACATGAATTATCTCAATTAGTTAATTATTAAATAGAAGTGAGTGACAATTAGCAAGTTCATATCTAATTCATTCAATTTAAACAAAGATAGTAAATGTAACGAGTAGTTAACACTATAATAATGGTTGACTTTGATTGAAATATTTAATTATCTCAATTTAGGAAAGTATTAGATATGATTGAGTAACAATTAATAAGTTTTGATTTAAGTCAATTATTTTTTAAAAATATGAATGTAACAAGTAGTCAATACTATGGTTGACTTTAATTGCAATATTAAAGTATCTCAATTTAGCTAAGCATTAGATAGGATTGAATAACAGTTAGCAAGTTTTGATTTAATTCATTAAAAAAAAATAGACGATGTAACCAGTAGTGTCTCTTCGTAAACATTCGGTAAAATTGACGATACAAAGAGACGTAACAAGTAATCAACCAAAGAGGCGTAACAAGTAGTCAACACTATGGTTGACTTTGATTGAAGTTGAATTATCTCAATTTAGCTAAGCATCAGCCATTATTAAGTAAAAGTTTTCCCAAGTGTTGATTCAATTCAATCATTTTTTTTTTAAATAAGTGGATATAACAAGTAGTTAACACTATGATTGACTTTAATTGAAATGTTGAATTATCTTACTTTTTCTAAGAGTTAGATAAATTGGAGTATCAATTAGCAAGTTTTGATTTAATTCCATCATTATTTTAAAAAATGGATGTAACAAGCAGTCAACACTGTGGTTTACTCTAATTGAAATATTAAATTATCTCAAATTAGCTAAGTATTAGATATGACTGAGTAGCAATTATCAGCTTTTAATTTAATTCAATCTACTTTTTTTTTTTTAAATAATGGATGTAACAAGTAGTTGACATTGTGATTGACTTTAATTAAAATGTTGAATTATCTCAATTTGTTAAGCATTAGATAGGATTAGATCGAATAAATGTTTCGTAAGTGCTGATTTAATTCAATCAATTTACGAAAATAAAAAAATAGTGAATGTAACAATTAGTCAACACCGAGTTGACTTTAATGAAAACATTGAATTATCTCAATTTAGCTAAGTATTAGATAGAATTGGATAACAATTAGCAAAATTACGATTTACTTCAATCATTTTTTTTTAAATAGCGGGTTTAACAAGTAGTCACATTATTGTTGACTTTGAATTAAAGATTTATTCTAGCAAGAATTTAGATAAGTATTAGATATAATTGAGAAACAATTAGCAAGTTTTGATTTAATTCAATCAATTTAAAAAAAAAAAACTGGATGAAACAAGCAATCAACACTATGATTGACTGTAATTGAAATGTTGAATTACTTCAATTTAGATAAATATTATATAGGATTGAGTAAATATTTTTACTAAGTTTTGATTCAATTCAATCACTTTTTATATAAAATAAATGCAATTTCGTCAAAAAATTAGGAAATTTTTGTATTTAATTTAGGACTTTTTTCTATTGTATAAAAGATATTTATAGGGTACATTAACTTGTAGGTTGTATTGATAGACCGTATATATAGGTTGACCAAATAACTAAATTAGGTGTATGTATAAATTATATAAAAATATTAGAGGGAAAAAATTGAAGTGAATCTTTATCCAAGATAAATTTATGGGTTCTAGGTATTGGAAGAATGAAAAGTTTAAGCATGTTATGTGTAATAATTGTTTTGTCTTGGAGGGAAAAAATTTGGAGGAAATACCACCTATTGGAGCCAAATCTTCATTAAGGATAATTAAGACTTTTTAATAGGGTTGTGCCAAGTTGTGCCATTTTGGGTTGTGCAAAATAGAGCACCCTTAAAGATTTTATTTCCCCATACACAAATAACTAAGAACAAAATAATAGCTGAGCGCGTGGAGCCTTGTATAGCGTGTCACTTTGTAATCTAAATCAGTGTTTTAAAAGGCATTTTCGGGGCGAGCCCTGGGGCGAGGCGTACCAAAAATGCCCCGGGGCGAAAGTCTCCAAAGGTGTACGCCCAGCAATTCGGGGCGTACGCCCGAGCGTTTGGGGCGAGTTTTTTTTGTTGGGGCGTGTTGGGGCGTAAGCCCAGAAAACTTCTTCAAACTAAAACGAAATTTGTTAAATAAGTCCTTAATATAATGCCCAAATTCTCAAAAGTCAACATGTAATTACTCAAATGTTTTAAAAAGGAACTGGAACATTAAATTTAAAAGTCAAGATCTTTTTTTATTGCTAGAATGCCTAATATATATTCTTTTCCAATTATTTATCTTGTCTTCTACTATCTCAAAAAAGTAACGAGCAGTCACTTGTACTTGTAAGTAGCATATAATAGATTGTTCTAATTAGTTTTTTTGTGGGAGTGGAGCATATATATATATATATATATATATATATATATATATCACTTATTTATAGTTTTCTTCAATTTTTTACACTATTTCACCTATTTAAAAGTATTTATTATAATTATATCATTTTATAAAATACTAAAAATTAAAACCCCATGGGGCTTACGCCCCGTGCCTCGGGGCTTACGCCTCACTGAGGCAGACGTAAAACGCCCCGCCTTACGCCCTCGCCTTTTAAAACACTGATCTAAATTTTGATTTGCAATACTAATGCATCTTTTTTTTTTTAAATGAAAACCACCAAAATGGTGGATTTTTATTGAAAATAAAAAGGTTTGAATAAGACTATCCAAGCAGCTAGTTATAAAACAAGAAGAAAGAAAAATAGTTACAACGTCCAAATTTACATAAAAACCAAGCTAGAACTCCTGTAGTCTTGACTTGCATCCATCTTTCTCACCTCCAAGCTCTCACCAGATGAAATGGATTCAAATCACTTGAATTTTCTTCAGACTACAGGTTTGTAGCCTCGCTTCAGTAATTCTCTGTTGCAACTGTTAAACATACCCATGATGTGCTGTCTTTGATATATAAGCTGCATTTAGTCTCAACTGTTTAAGTTATCCAGCATGGGAATAAGCATGAATGCACACTAATACCACCCATCCTAAACTTCTCAGACAGTTAGACTAGATGCAGTACCAATTTTTCCATAGCCTTCCATCATACACCTGCTAAGGTTAGCAGTTTATAGGATCAGTTAAGCGAATCAGCTATTGAACTCTCTAGTGTCTGATGCATATCTAATTCTCAGATTTGGTATCTGAGCCTTATCAATGTTCAGTAATTAGCTCCTGAAAATAGTTAAATTGTTGTGTCCCTGCAAAATCAAAAACATAGTTAGCTAAAGAATCGGCCAGGCAGTTTACCTCTCTATATATGTGCTCCACTTCAACAATCTGTCCTCTTCTCAATCTGTTAATGTCCTTTAAGATCATACTAATACACTATGGAACCTCCCATATTCCTCTTATGAACATCTTCATAGCTAAGGAATCAGTTTCCACCAATAAAAGATACAGTTGATGTTCCATATAATACTCAATTCCTTGTTTGATGGCCACAGCTTCAGCAACTAAGTTGTTCCCATCTGCAATCTTTTGAGCTGCTGCATATACAAGATCCCCATTATCATTCCTAATGCAAAAGGCCACTGAACTAGGACCTGGATTCCCTCTTGAAGCACCATCATTGTTGCACTTATACCAACCCCTTGCAGGCAATCTCCATGTCATAATTATGCACTTCAGGATTGGTCTAAACTTCTCAAAATAATCAATTATATCAGGCCACTTGTGAGGAATGTTCTGCTAAGTTGGATACCTTACTTTGCATAGCAAGTGAATATTCTGAGAAATTTCATGAATTATGTTACACCTTGGAACTTCGTGTTGCTCGCATTATGAACATGCCAATGTAAACCTAAAGTGGGCATGGAACCCTTGTAAGGTGAAGAAGGATGGTTCATAATTCTAATTAAGATTCCAAAGGCAATTGAGGCTAAAGAATTAAGTTCGTCGGAGAAAGTTAAGGTTGAGCCATGTTTTGGGAAATTTCGTATCACTTGAGCTATGCATTGCCTAGCATCACCTTGAGATAGAGTTATGAGGTCCCTTAGATGGTTAATGAAGTATTACATAAGTGTCAATAAGGTTCCCTAAGGATTGGAGGTTAAACGAATCGAGGCGGGAAAGTTTCAAGAATGTTGGGTTATACGACCACTTATACGGTTCGTATAACATTCCAGAGAAGGGTCAATCTTTGGTGGGATTATACGACCACTTATACGGACCATGTAAAGTTATACGAACCGTATAAGTGCCCGTATAATCGGGTCGGGTCCTTTTTTTCAGATTTTTTTTCTCTTTCTATATATAGATGACCCATGTTCAGTTAATTTATTTCCAACATTTCCCCAAGTCTTAAAATCCCTAGAACCTTCTCTCAAACTTATTCTCCACAAACCTAAGGGAGATTAGAGATCAAATAGCAAGAATCAAAGAATCCAAGTGTTGGAAGGCTCACTAGGGTTTGTAGCACTCAATATTTTCCTTGGTATTGAAGTTGGGGTTTCACTCAAGTGAATGATTTGATTCCAAGCTTACTCCTATGTGATTAAGGTTAGTTTTCATACATGTTTCCATGTTATTAAGAATGTCTAGTTGTGAATGACTTGATTGAGGGAAAGAAAGCAAAAGAAGAAATTCAAATGTGGGTTTGATGATGCTATGAGTAGTAAATTGGCTTGAGTCGTGATTTTTGGAGTACTTGAGGTATAATCTGGCTAAGAATGGTAGTAATGACGATGAGGAAGTGTGGTATATGAGTGTATATAGAGTTGTATTGAAATTGTTGTTGTTTGTTGGTTATGAAAAGGAGTTTTGAGCATGTATTGAAGTCTCTTAATTACGAAATTGATAATAATGTCATTGTTAATTGGGAGCTATTTTATGATATGATGGAAGTCTATAAAACAGAGGAAATGCTGCCCAATTTCCTCTAGCTCATGAATTATTCTAGTTTGAACTTAAGAGTGTCTTTAAGACTTAACCTTAGAATGATCCTTTTTAATGTAGATCATGTGAACGTGGAAGGAGAATGTTAAATGATTAAGGAGACGCTAAGTCTATTCCTTCTTCTTTTAGCATGATCCTATGTTATGAGCCAAAAAGCGATTGAACGAGCTTCCATATTACTCTACTCTTAGAGGCATTAGGAGTACTTCAGTCTTTGATGTTCCTATACCCCGTACAATTGCTCCTTCTGTTCACGGGTCTTGAGATTACTTATGTTGATACTGTTAGCTCAAAGGTTGTCCATCAGGGGTAATATGACCTGATGTCACTCCGAGAGTTTTATGTACACGCTTCAGTTATGCATTGCATTTATATATATATATATATATATGCATATTGACCCATGACCATAAGGCGTTATATACGCGTGTATTATATGTATATAGGGTATGGGAGAGTGTTCGGAGTATGAGGGTCAAAGCAGTTAATTTTTTACTCAATTTCGAATGTAGATTCTTCAAGTATTCTATAATAAAATTTACGTATTTGAAAATGTAGGGTGAAAATCCCAATTTTGCATTAAAAATCAAACTCCCCCCTCATTTATGAATAATAGACATTCTCCCCCCCCCCCCCCCCCCCCTTTATCCTATATAATGTCTATTTTACCCGTGACATTTTCAATCCTCCATCTATGTCATACCTTTTTATATTATATAAAATTTATGTTTTTAACCTAGGTATTTATAGATTTTTATTTAAATTCATAGTATAACTAGAATATACCTTTTATGAATTTATCATAAAATCTAATGTTACTCCTTTTATGAATCTAAATTCATATTTCACTTCTCTCTTATTCTCTATTGTCGATATATAAACGAGTTTTGGTTGTCATTAATGTAATATTTAAAATTCATTTATAATATAAATAGATAATCTTTTAGGAATTTGTTATAGAATATACCTCTATTTTTATTAATTATTTTGTATTACATGCATTGAAAGATATTTATGAAGTTATTATTGCCTGTTATTTTTACTTGTATAAATAGATATTAGAGTTTTGATTATTATTAATAAAAAGAAATTCTTTTTCTTGTCATTTATTTTATTACAGAACGGCATTAAGCTATATACTCAACTAATATTTCTCACCTTTCTTTTCCCGTCTCGAAAGTAATATTTATTTTTTATAGGAATTTTTTCACAAAGATTAAAGAGACGAAAAAATCATGATTTTAAAGAAGTAAAAGTAAAAAAAGACAAGTTGATAATGTAAGGGTAAAATAGAAATTTAAAAAAGTCAATTAAGATAAAGGGGGGAGTGATTATTGTTCAAAGTTGAGGGGGGAGTTTGATTTTTAAAGTAAAGTTGGGGGTGAAAATGATTTTTACCCATTTGAAAATTACATAAAAAGTACAATAAGTCTACAGAATTAGCAATTCACAATTTATGAAAACAGCTGGAGAAAATGGTAGTCAAAAAAATAACTGTTGTGACAGAGGGAGTAAAAGGTTCTACTATGTAGCACAAGCACATATGACGTACTTTTTTTGTGATTTAAGATATTACAATCATCATCCTTATTGTGATTATTTGTAACGCAACTAATACTAAATGAAAAGAAAAAAATGTAATGTACCGTAACTATTCTTGTGGCACGAATTATTGGATGTTAAATTTTGTAACTTAGACTCTTTATGCTACAAAAATGGTGTGCATAATTCTGAGGCTTACTTATCATATGACGGCAGAAATGGTGATCTTTGCTTGGAATTCGTCGAATTCAAACTTTAATTCGAAAAAAGAAAAAGAAAAAAGCTCTTAATGCTGGTAAGAGATGGCAAATTGACAGGTTCACTTAAATTCCAGTTGTTTGTCAACCTGCTGAACGTTGACCTCAGCATTTACAGCATTTGTGGATGTTTGTCCCTAGAATATCTAATGGACTGCTTTATTTAGTGTGATACATGTGTATTAATGGATTATCGTTTGTGTAGTATATTTTCAGTTGCTCAAAAATACTCAATGTGCAGTAAATCCAACTACCTTTGTGTTTGTGAAGTTTGGAAATAGAAAAATTCCTTCTGTCCAACAAAAGAGATGATATGATAAAAGTCATTTATTTGGGAGCCGTTTGGACATGATTTAATCTCATGAGATGAAATCATGTTTAGACATGCAATTTTGATTTCTTAGTTGCAATTTTTTTTTTTTTTTATAAACATAAAAACCCGACAAGTTGTGAAACTCATAAAAAAAAATCAATTCTTATACAATCTTACTAAATGAGTAAATCATAGTTCATAATAAAATTAATACGCTATTAGAAGGCCTTTCTAAAAAATACAACATCAATTGATCAAACTTTAGTTCAATAAAAAGGAAAATTTAACATGAATAGTAATGTAACTACTCTTAAATATAATCCTCCCGCATGGTACGAACAATATATCTACCAACTTATGGTTGGTAAACATGATTGATAAATATATCTATCAACTTATGAATTTTCTTTTTACAAAATATCAACGTATGGGTTAAATTTTACATTTATATTTTTTGAAATCATGATTTCAAATCCCAAATCATGCCTTTTTGGATGATTTGGAATTTCATCTCATGAGATGAAATCGCATGTCCAAACGCCTACTTGGAGAACGGTCACTCAACTTTGGATAATTTGACATCATAGTCACTCAACTTTGTTGTCTTTTAAAAGTCACTCAACTTTATTGTCTTTTAAAAATCACTCAACTTTGAGTTAGAAGCTTGAATGGTCACTCAGCTTTGAGTAATTGACCACCATAGTCACTCAACTTTGATTTGTCTTTCGAAAGTCACTCAACTTTGACTAGTTAGCTTTAATGGTCATTTTAGCCCGAATATAATTTCCGGTACCTATTTAAAGATGTGTAGCTATAAATTTTTAGGATTCAATTCATCATAAGTAGTGCATATAATACTAAGTTTGAGAATAGTATTCACACTAAACATAAAAATAATAAACTTATAAATATATATAAAAAGTTAGATTGAAAAAGCAACTTAAAGTTGGAACAAATCCTTCTGTTCAATAAAAGAGATGATAGGATACAAGTTCCGTTACTGGATCCGTTTGTGAAATTACGCATGTTTCTATTAAATTCCTCCCTTGCCATGTAGTACAAGAAATGAGCAACGACGTACCTAGTGATATCCCACAATGTGGGGTTTAGGGCGAGTAAAGTGTATGCAGACCTTACCCCTACAATGTAGGGAGGCTGTTTCCGAAAGACCCTGGACTCAAGAGAAAGCATGGCAAAAAATATCAGACAAAGCAATTCAAAGCAATATGAAAATGAAATAGTGCAAGATCAAAGACCATGAAGCAACGAAGCTCCGCCTTGTAATATCATCGCGCAAAGTTCAGCCACCCAAAATATGACATTACATCCATAAGTTGCTTCGCATCACTGCTGAACCATTTGCACGACACTATGAGACCGTCTACAAGAACAAGTTAAGCACTCGCCATACCTCATCGAGAACAAGTAGTCAAATACTCCATTTCCACATGGAACCACAAGCTCAGAAATGAATTTAGAGAACAAATAAGACTAACACTACAGTATCTCATCAAATAGTTCAATGACCTGTGCTGAAAACCACATCAATAAGATCACGGGCCAATCCAAGACACTTGATATACCCTCTTCGTTTGGCATCATCAAGGTGTCCTGCATCACCCATTAGCCAAAGGAGACTTTCGTGCAGTTAAGAAGGTGCTTCAATCACTGGCTTTGTCATTTGCAACATCCCGAAGGACTAATACAACAAAACTTCAAACACAACCTCAAGAAACACATAATAGTTACGCATTCTCAATATCTGACCACAACTGGACCACAGCCAATCGAATAACAAGCAGGCGATGTAGCATCTGCAAATGGAATAGGCACTCTGGATGCAAATTCTGTAAAAATGAAACAAGCAACTTCTCGATCTTCAGTGTGGACCTAGCAACCATTAGCTTTTCTTGGAGAACACACTTAAAAAAGGCCAACTGTATCACATAATTTAACAAAGCGAAGAAATTGAAGTCAAATTATTCCAACACGGCGGCCCTTAGGCCTGCCTTAACTGGATCTACTTTATCCAGAATTTTGATTACACCAGCTACAAGATTCCAAATGCATTCAATAGAGAGACGATCAAAATTTGACGATTGAAAAAATAGAAGAGGCTGAACAATAAACATCAAGAAGTGTAACAGCAAATAATCAGTTACAACCATTATATTAGCCTATTGTTTGATTCGGAAAAGAAGTCTACTGTACACAACCGCTGCATAATCTCACCAACTGAAAATGGGGATCCAGGCAATCAGCGCTGAATTCCAGGTTCAAATGAAGACCAACAAATTTTTACATGCAGTTACTCTGATACTGAAACTTCTTGGTCTACTCTCCAATAGTTTGCATCATTGTACTCTTTTATTCCTTCCCCACCGTCATCTGTACTCTCCTTTTCAGGACTCTTGGTAACAATGCTCCTTTTCAATGGAGCAGCCTCCCCAACTATCCCCTCTTTTAGAGCATGTTCCATTGCCTTTTCAGTACCCTCTAATTCTACACCGACAAATTCAACATCCTCTTCAAACAAAGAAGGAACGGTAGCTGCTTTCTGACCAGACTCAGATCCAGATGAACTTTTGCTAGAATCTGGAGATGTTGAGACACCATTTGGAATAGATTCTTCACTACCACTAGAAGTGGAGCTTACCACAGGAGTCGCTGCCTCCACTGAATCGGCCAGAGGGCCACTAGAGTTACTAGAATCTTCAAATGGGTTCACACTGGATCTACCAACTTGAAAATCTGATGCATTCCCCCATGCTGCCCATTCAGGCATAGGCCTGTGTCCAAAGGGGTCATCATTGTCTGTCGTCTCAAAGCGGAAGAAACCCATGTCATCTGACTGACCTGCTTTCTCATTTTGTTGATTGAAGTTACCGCCATTAACAGAATTCGATCCACCAAATCCACTAAAGGCATTTGAACTAGAAGTAGGTGTTCCATCTGTAGAATTTTTGCTCTCAGCCAAGTCATCCTCCTCTCCAACTACCACCTCGTCATCACTATTGCTATTCCCACCATTTGATGTTCCATTAAGGTTGATCTCTTCCATTGCCTCTGTAGGTGAGGTGTTCATAGGTGCATCACCAATTCTATCATCTTGAAAAGCAAACCAGTTTGAGTTTGTGAACAAACTGCTGCAGAGAGTGGGAAAAATTGTAAACCGAACTGTCACACGCAAGCGGTACTAAGTCTATATAGAAAGAAAACAGATGCTATAACCTTGCCTGCATACTAAGTTACCATTTTTTAACACTCTCAAAGGAACCAAGGGAACACAAGGGCATGCATTTCCTATTTGGGGGTTGTGTGTGTGTTGGGGTGGGGGGTCTCGCTTTTTCTTTCTCCTTATCCTCGCTCATTTTCCTTTTTTCTTGCATTTAAAATATAAGGGTGTTTGTTTGGAGAGAGAATTTATTTTCAATTGCCTACACCCAATTATAGTGCCGAAAACACGTGCTGTAATGACTCCTGCACAGTTATCCTTCAAAACTACAGAACTGTGAACTCACCTCCCCTGGTCATCTCCCAATCGAAGGGATGATATCACAACTTCAGCAGACTCATCATCAAAGTAAACATCCTGCATGGCATGACCATAAAACTGTGAGAACACTAGAGGCTTATGATAACATCAAGAAAAAGATTGACAGACCTTTAAAAACATTCAAAAGGAAGTAATGTCAATCACGGAATAAAAGCATTACCTCATCATCTCGTTCAAGAGCTGCATGACCCTGTAAACAAGTAACGAAGACCATGAATGAATTGCAAATGTGTAACCATGACTCAACTGCACCCCACAGTTACATGCACAGGTCCCCGAGTTGTGTTTCTCTTATCTTCTCTTCTCTTCTGCTTACAGAACAACACCCTCTCTCACCCAACCCCAACCCTCTAACCTTCTTTTACAAAAAAAGGAAAAGAATAGCTGAGAAATTAACACTGATTTAAATGCATTAGGTAAACTTACCTCTTCAGCATCATTGTTGTCATATATGGTGTATCTGAATGCTTGGCTAAGATTATTGGCTAAAGCTGCTACATCATAATCTCTGTCATGAACATCTTCCTCATCACTGTCCCTCATCCGATCTTGCATTGCAGTTGGTCGGCTGCTCATAATTAGTAAACTCATCATGACCATATTCCAGTAGTTGATACAGGAATCAATAAGGGCAGTAGAGAGGAAGGGGCAGAAGGGAAGTAATCTGGAACATTTTCAGTTCTTTTGCCAACCAAAAGAACTCAAAATAACCACCTCTCATTCTCCACTTCTTCGAAAATCTCTGACATCTATGTTTATACTACTCAGATGAGCTCTCCTTGACTATCTGATTAAATGATTTTATTAGAAGCTTTCTTTGGTTGAGAAAGGTACCACGTGATTCTTTTTTTGATAACCGTAGTGTACAAGCTAGCTTGCGCGCACCTCGATTAGTTCCACGAGATACCTGCCACCTCCCACCAGCAACAGGTATCAAACTCTGTCCACCAAGGCTAGAACAGATGAGAAGAATTCACCTAGTGTTTTGACTCTGCTGGGATTTGAACCTGAGACCTCATTGACCACTAGGCCATATCCATGGGTGCAGGTAACATGTGATTTTTACTAGAAGCTTTTCGTTTAATTAATGAGGACACCTCTTGTCACTACTAGATCACAATAACGGACATGACTGTGGTCTCCAAAAGCGCATTGTTACAACTAGTTCTCTGCTTTCCCACCCACCACTTATTTTTCCTACCCTATTCTTGACCTATTTCTCTATATGCTAGAAAGCCCGTACATGAAAGCAGTAGGTCCAATGGACAGAAAACGGTGCTCACAAGGACAACAATACTATGTGACTTAAAGAGTACTAATCTGTGTTAATAATTCTCTCTGCTTACTGCTACAATCTTTTGATAACTCTGTTTACTTTTCCATTTTATCATTCCACCAGGTTAGGGCAGACTTGACATGCATGCAAATGACATGGTTCAACTAGGATAGCTTTATTAAAGATTACTAACACTATGAAATGGTATAGCTGATGTAGTTGTTCCACTAACATTAGGTTAGAACTTGCATGTCCATATAGGATAAGCATGAAATTTAAAGAACCACTTAAAAATCGAGAAATCTTAATTTTCTGTAACAGACGAATTATTAAGAAGTGGCATGACATGGACCTAATAGAGCAGAATGGGCAAAGGGAATTCATATAGCCGACCCTAATTAATTTGGGATCAGGACATATTTGATTGATAGACTAACATTACAGATGATATAATATTGGTGATCAGTTACAACTTACACAATTAAAAAGAAGCAAAACTTACCCACAAGCCCATCGGTAGACATTTTCGATTGTATTACGCTCCTGTAAGACGGTAGTGTGCCAATCACTCCATTCCATATTTTTCTGGTGTAAAGAATACAGACTAGCATGTGAGATGCAATTGCACAAAATCCGATGCCATTAATAGCTATTATACAGAATGCCATGAGGCAGAACCTTTCACCAACTTCTGCTACGCGATCAATATGATGAGCCAAAACAATAACAAAGGATCTAATGAGATACTCCACAATCATAAGAGCGATATTTCTTAACAAAGTGATTTCACATTGTGAAGAGTAATGTGGCACTTAAACATCAATTAAACAGTTTTTTACTACCCCACACAGTAAAATCAGTGCCAGTGCACTCTTCCCAACAACTAAAGCAAGCTAAGATCAATTTCATATCAAAGACAACCTTTTCGAAGCATGGGTGGGTAGGTAATTGTATGTTGAAATTGTTTGCCAGCGTCCATCCTAAATTCTTTTTTAGTTGAGGGGAAGAGCATTGCTTAGAGACACGAACATATAAAGTATTTAACCCTTTTTTATGATGGTAGTGTTCGGGTCAACTTCGCACACCTCGACTTCTTCCCGTGTACCTGTTACCTCCTATCGCACAGCTACGGGTAACTCTGTATTTACCCTCTGCTGGAATTTGAACCTGAGACCTCATGGTTCTTCTATCACTTCACTGACCACTAGGCCACCCAAGGACGCTTATATGAAATTCTAACAATTAAACTTTCAACACCATTGAACAATTGTTCAGAGAAATGTTTCAAAATCTGATTGAACAATTTTGGTTGATGTGCTCATTTGCAGTTCATTTTCGTTTAAAGCATATCAAGCAACTAAGTACAAAGCTATCACACACCTCAAGATGTGCTTGAATGTAGATGTCATTCTTTCCCAGCTGAACAAGTTTGTTAGAAATCCGTGTTATATGTCCTATGTTACCCACTCGGGGTGCTCGTTGCCCAGTGGCAGGTAAAGTTGGCTGCATCAATCAAGAAATACCATTAGAATATTTCAAGATGTTAAATGCAGTGAGGTTGCAAGGTTCTCATTTAACATATTTCTTATCTAGGAGAGAATGAGGTAGAATAATTAGAAAAAAACCAGAAGGCACCACAATTTTCAAAACCTAAAACTTGATAGAAAGAAAATCAGTTATTCACAAATCTCAACCTGTTTTTCATCACTAGAGACTGTAGACTGTTTATCCGTTTGAAGTATCTTCCCAATCAAATCGCACTCTTCAAAAAGATGGTAAACAATGATATTGCTTTTGCTTTCCACGCAGGAGTATATTATACTCTCCACGTGATGATGTAATGCATTATTGTAAGGGTACCTATACAACAATTAAGTAATTTATTAGAACGCCACAGAAGTAAAAAGAAAGTCACCAACGCAATATCAATGGCTTTTGGTGCCTGACCAGCCAGTGAGTTCTAGAATCCATGAGCATAGACAAAAATCTTACTCAAAAAAGAGATCCAGGACTCTTTCAATTATCCCAGAGCTGATCAACTCTTTCTCTGCAGCTTCATTGCCAGCTTTCAGTAGCACGGAAATGAATTCCACAATCTACAATAAAGAAGCAAACCACAAAGATATAAAGATCAAGAGACCCAGTGAGATAGTCAACTCGACTATTTAGCAGTCAAAATGAAAGTACACATGAAATGTTGCACATAGTTTCATATTAACACTCTTTCTAAGCTTCTATTCCACTGACTAAATGCTGATAAATATTTTTCAACCAATCCACTAAATATAACAAGACGGGCTATCAGGCTATTTACAATTCCTTCACAATACGAACAAGAACGACTTTATCTCTACAGATAAGAGAAGTCCATTCTATTGGAAATTCTAGCTTTGAAAATCCTTCTGAATAACACCAATCAACCTAAAATAACCAAAACTTGAAATAAAAGAAGATCGGCTCACATTCCAAGAACGTAGACAATACAAACCTTTAAGCGATGCTTCCCTAGAGGTGGTCTGAGTTCACCATATGTTGTAGGCAGAATCTTCTCATCAGAGGTCACGTTCAATAGCTTGACCAAGTCACCTGTGCCAGAATGAGCCACAAATATGAAACATCTTTAAGATGAGCTTCAAGGGGCAGCAAACACATCAGTTGTATCATGAAGCAAAGAATTTCTTTTTCTTTCTTATGATGGCTTAGCATTTTCATGCTTTACTACCACCCACTCTCTAAGAAAACTGTTGACTTGATCTCTAAGGGTAGAAACATATTTAAACAAGTATTTAACAATTCAAAATCATATCAACTTTTGCAAAACGAAACTCACCAAGTTTAGGCAGCATTGCACCAATAGTGTCAGGACTGACATGCATGGGTGACTCGTAAACATGCTGGCTCCGGAAGGAATACATCATAAATGATGGGATTGATCTTTTTGAATCCAACAGAGATATGCAGACAGTCAAAGAATGGACAAGGGCAGACTTTGAGTGTGAATCTTCAAGGGCATGACCAAATATCCTTGCTACAAAGCTACATGTAAAGAAAATAGATAAACTAAATCAGTCAAAAGTTTACCATCACTAGAAAAGAATGCCAGGGAAAAAAACAGCTTTCCAGAAAAGTATCA
This sequence comes from Lycium barbarum, assembly GCF_019175385.1. Lineage (NCBI taxonomy): Eukaryota > Viridiplantae > Streptophyta > Magnoliopsida > Solanales > Solanaceae > Lycium > Lycium barbarum. Next base: position 14,878,020 of record NC_083344.1, on the reverse strand, counting down.
ATTGGAACCCCACATACCTTGGGCTAGATAGTTTAGTAGCCAGAGGTGATGGTGTGCTTCTAGTTATTGCACATAGCGTCTCTGCTGCATTAGCATGTACTTCAGGAGGACTCTGGACAATAAAACACAGGACAACAGAAATGATAAATCAGCTCCTTTAAAGGGGTAGCTAATTCTAGCTAGGTCTTTTAAAAACAGAAAAACATCAACGCTTGTTGGGTAATTGGAATACTACTTTGGGCATCTCCCTTCACCCCTGCCCCCGCCCAACGAAAGAGGACCATAAAATTTAAAAAAATAAAGAAGCTACATCTGCGCGTGGAAATAAAAAAGACAGGGCAATAAATGAGACATTGCTATATCAGACCATCTAACAGTGATAATGATGGCTGAAATGATCCATTGCCCCTAAAACTCTATCTTGATAATTTACCAAGCTGATTGGTAAACAGCCATTGTGAAGCCATCAGTTCCTGGTGTCTTTTTTAACCAAGAAAGTGACAAAAATGCCATTGTCAGATGCACCGTTCCTGATGGTTGCCAGGATCTCAGCCTACTCAAAAGGCTCTTCAAGTTCATTGCTTCCTACTTCTGTGATGGCTGGTAAATCCTCAAAGTGGATTGTAAGTCTACATTGCTCATTTCTATGTAAAGCTTCTGATAAATGTCCAAAAATTTCATCCTTTATTTGATTCTTGTCTTCAACAATTCATTATCGATCTAAAGCTTTTTTTTTTGGTAAAGTAATAAAATTCATTAGTAAAACATCAAGAAGATGCAAGGTTACAGATGGGAAAAGCTGGCAGGCTTGGCAAAACCTGTAGAACAATCTAAAGATATCCTATCTCTACTGAACTAGAGAAAAGGAGCTGATAAAATCTAGAAAGTTACCCACATTGTTTACAGGGGCAAAAAGATGCCAACTAAAAAGACTAACTAAACACCTAGACTTTAGAGAGCAAATAGGAGTTGAGATTCCTTCAAAGCATCTGTTGTTTCTCTCCTTCCATAGGGTCCAAAAAATTACTGCTGGGATCATTCTCCAAATTCTTTTAATGGATTTGTCAACTCTCCAGAGTATCCAGCTAGCATATGCATCTTTGATGTTGAAGGGCATTACCCATTGTAGACCAAGCATAGAGTAGAAGAAAAACCAGAGGCTAGCTGCTGCAGGGCAGTGCAAAAATAGATGGTTGACACTTTCATTGGTCTGCTTGCACATGGTACACATGTTAACAACTATTACACCTCTCCTTCTAAGATTGTCTTGTGTTAGGCATGCTTCCTTCAGTGCAGTCCAAGTGAAGCAAGTAACTCTGAGAGGCTGTCTGGTTCTCCATACAAGCTTCCAAGGCCAAACCTCTAAAAAGCTATTTTGAGAGCACCAGTTGTTGTAACATTCCTTCACAGTGAAAATCTTTTCCTTAGAATTGCCCCAGAGTATTCTGTCCTGAAAATCTGCAACCAAAGTACTTTGTCCCAAACTTTCTAATAGAGAAAGAAAATCATCAACTTCCCAATCCTGTAAGTTTCTCCTTAAAATTGGTGTCCAACAGTTGTTAACTCTATATTGAGCTAATGTTGCTTCTTTGTTAGAAGCTATCAGAAATAGTGAGGGAAATAAATCTTTTACTAAAGTGTCCCCAAGCCATTTGTCCTGCCAAAATCTGATCTTGAGCCCATTTCCAGCCTTGAATGAGACAGCCTGGAAGAATTCCTCTTGGAGACTACTGATGTGTTTCCATACTCCAACACCATGTGGTTCATTGCTTTTCTTTGCAGTCCAGTGATCTTGAATACCATATTTAGCTTTGATGATTTCCTTCCAGTACCCTGCCTCATTTTGACCATATCTCCAAAGCCACTTCATGAGTAGGCTGTTGTTATGAAACTTAAGATTTCTAATCCCCAGCCCCCCTTGGCCTTTGGGTTGAATAACTGATTGCCATTTGACCAAAGAGAATTTATGAGTAACCTTGTTACCTTCCCATAGGAATTTCCTTCTAAGCCTGTCAATTTGCTTTAGAACTGAGGTTGGCATAGGGAAGAGTGACATAAAGTAAGTGGGAATGCTGTCTAGGACACTTTTGATGAGGGTGAGCCTGCCACCCAATGAGAGATATTGCATCTTCCAAGTGGCTAGTCTTTTCTCCATTCTTTCAATGACCCCACTCCATATCCCAGATGATTTGAATTTAGCACCCAAAGGAAGTCCCAAATAGGTGGTGGGAAAGGAGCCTGTTTTGCAGCTAAGAATATCAGCAAGAGCTTCTAGGTTGGTCACTTCATTCACTGGATATATAGTGCTCTTACGCATGTTGATATGAAGTCCAGAGATGGCCTCAAAGATCATGAGGGTGGAAGGATTTCTGCCCACTTGGAACCCTTGAATCCACTGAAGTTCTTTGGCCTTTGCTAACAGCTGAGATAATCCTTCCATCGCAATGATAAAGAGGAAAGGGGACAATGGATCCCCCTGCCTGAGTCCCTTTTGAGAAGAGAAAAACCCAACTGGACTTCTGTTCACCAGAATTGAAAACTTCACTGTCGAAATACAGAAATAAATCCACCTTATCCACCTTTCCCCGAAACCCATTTGCTTCAAAATGTTGACTAAATAAGCCCAGTTAAGCTGATCAAAAGCTTTCTCAATATCTAATTTGCATAGGATCCCAGTCTCACCACTTTTAATTTTCCAGTCTAGCACTTCATTGGCAATCATAGATGCATCAGTGATCTGTCTATTCTTCAGAAAAGCACTCTGCTGTCCAGAAACTAAGGAATCCACCACTTTTCCGAGCCTCTTAGCTAAAATTTTGGCCAGCAATTTGTAGACACTGCCTATAAGACTTATAGGCCTATAATCTCTAAGCTCTGCGGCCCCTTTCTTCTTTGGGATAAGAGCAATGAAAGAGGCATTGCATGATCTCACCATTTGGCAGTTCTGATGAAAGAAATTAAAAGCTGCTAGCAGGTCTGCTTTGATGAAGTTCCATGATTTTTGAAAGAAAGCCATAGTGAAACCATCAGGGCCTAGAGCTTTGTCAGGGGCACAAGTCATGAGAGCTTCTAAAATCTCCATTTCGGTGAAAGGAAGTTCAAGGTCCTCTTTATCCACTGTGTTGAGACTTGACAAACCTTCAAAGACAGCTGAGGGTCTCCAAGATTCAGTTTCTTTGTAAATTTGTTGATAGTACTCCAGAATACCATCCTTGATCCTTCCTTTGTCTTCAATTACTTCATCCCCTATTTTGAGTCTGTCAATGGTATTGCCCTTTCTATGAGAGTTGGCCATTCTTTGGAAAAACTTTGTATTCTTATCCCCTTCTTTCAACCATAAACATCTTGATTTTTGTCTCCATGAGATCTCTTCAGCGGTTGCTATTTGCTGAATTTCAAGTTTGAGATTCAATGTCTGACCTTTCTCTTCTGTAAAGAGAGCTCTGAGCTCAGCTAACTGGTCCAGCTTCCAAAGTTCTTTGAGTGCCTTGTTCCTTTGAGTCTCGATTGTTCCATAGACCTCCCTATTCCATTTAGTAATGTCTTTCTTGAGATTCCTTAGTTTCTGCATTAGCACAAAGTCTGGGGTGCCTAATACAGTGTAAGAAATCCACCATCCTTCTATCATGTCCATGAAACCCTCAGCTTGAAGCCACGTGTTTTCAAATTTGAAATAAGAAGGTGTGGTCTCCCAATCTCCACTTTCCAGGATAATTGGTTTATGATCAGAAAAAACTCTAGGCAAGGGGTACTGTTTGATAGTATTGAACATCTCGCTCCATTCTGTTGAGATAAGGAACCTGTCAATTCTAGAGGCTTGGAGAGACTCCTCCCCTCTTGACCAGGTAAATTGTGCTCCCTGAAGTGGAGGGTCAATCAAATCCAGGTCTAGAATAGTGTTGGAGAAGCCCAGCATCGCCCTTGATCTTCTAACGCAGTTCAATCTTTCCCCCACAAATCTGCACACATTGAAATCCCCTCCTATGACCCATAGGTCAGACCACAATCCCCTGATAGATGCTAACTCGAGCCAAAGATCCTCCCTTTCTGGATTGGTATGAGGGCCATAAATACTAGTAAAAACCCATTTGAAATCCTCAGCAAGACTTTCGAATCTACATGATAAAGAAAAGGCTCCTGCTTCAAAATCAACACATTTCCAAGCTCTTTTGTCCCACATTATTAATATCCCACCTTTGGTACCAATTGCTTTGACTTCTGCCCAAGAGATCCATCTGTTTCCCCAAATTTGCCTGATTAGAGATGGATTCCATGTCTCTATTTTGGTTTCCTGCAGGCAAATAATATCAACTCCCCACTTGTGAATAAGAGATTTCAAAGTGCTTCTCTTGTCTTTATTGTTGAGACCCTGCACATTCCAGCTGAGTGTTTTAACTCTCATCTGGAATGAGCCTTTTGAGACCTGCCCCTCTCTTTCTTCCCACTCCCGTCCTGGAGACCCCAATCCAATCTTTTAAGTTCAATAACTGCTTTGCTTTTCCCTTTCTTTAATTCTCCTGTTTTATTTTTTTGCTCAAGAATCTGCACTTTCCTTTTTTCCTCCATTCTCAGAATAATTCCCAGAAGTTCGTGTTCAAACCCAGCAACATTTACCCCCAACACTTTGCAAGCCTTCATCATTGTCAACTTCGTCCATTTTGAGGTTTCCACCACATCAGGGATATCAACAGTTTGAATTTGTGGATCATGCCAAGGCAAAGGAAGAAAACTGTTGTAGGACTGAGATGAGATACCAGAGTCAGATTCATTTGAAACTGACAGTGCTGAGAATATCGGTTTGGGTATATGTGGGTCCATCGAGTGCCCTGCGTGAACCGCTTCATCATCTGCTTCAGGCTCGGACAGTGTCCCCTCCATGAGTTCTAAATCTCTGAGACTAGAAGCTTGAATTTCTAGTTCAAAAGGATCAAAAGAGAATGAAGCATTCAAGGAAGATGAAGCTTTGAAGCAGCATGGGTCCAGCTTTGGTACAGATGATCTCCACACTTGCTTCTTTTTGTGTTGCTTGAAGTGTTTGCTTGTAAGTGGGCCTTTAGTGTAGTAACCGTTGTTCAAAGCTAATGAAGTTCTCCCTTTGTAGTGTTTCTTACTACCCTGACTATTAGAAGAGAATAAGGCCGGCCCATTTGTGTTTAAATCCTTCGAATTCCTTCTTTTCTCCACAGGTTCTTCCACACGTGTGTCACGTGAATCATTAATGGTATTAGCACGTGGAGCTGAGAGAGAATTTGATCCCATCTTATTACCAACCTCGGGCAAACCAGTTGAAGGACCAGCATGTAAAGAAAAAGACCGGATTTCCTTAATTATTGGCAATTCGAAGATCTTATCATCAAATTCAAAATTCAAACTTGCCGGAAACTTCATAGCTGATTTTTTGACGCAGATGCGAGCCCAGATCAGGTGGGTTCTGTTCTTCGTATCTTCATCAACACCGACATAACCCCCGCAACGAGCCCCTATATGTTCAAAAGTATCCATTGACCAAGCATTTAGAGGGATTCCAAAAACTTTCAACCATATGTTTTCCGAGCAGTTACCAGATTGCAATGAGAAAATGTCATGCGACCACCAAGATAAAGAAAGATGTCTTCCGTTCCAGAACCAATTCCCTGCCTTTACCCTTATTGCCTCTTGCCTGGAAGGAAGCTCAAAGAGGAACTGATTGTGGTCTAAAGGTATGACTTTGATGCCAACAGTAACTCTCCATCTACTAATGAACCATTTCTGAATAGTTTCGGGATTGGGACTGTGATGAAATGGATCATTGAAGGTGCCAACCAAGCTTCTGTGCAAAGGATGTTTTCCATTCAATTCTCCTTTGTTGGTTCCTTGACTTATATCTGGCCATCTGTCAATGCTGTCAATGCTAGCAGCTGCACGATAAGATTTTGTCAATGGGGGAGGAGGAAGCAGTGGCTCTGCTTCGCTGAATTCTTTCAGAAATTGAAGGATTTTCTTCGCAATATCTGACCATCCACTGTTGAGGCTGATCTCAGGGATTATCACTGCTGCTTTAGATGAACCATGCCAAACCTCTATGCGAACAAATCTACCATAAACATTGAAATTTTGGTAAACTCTGAAAAGATTGTGTTGTTGTTTTCTACCCCACCTTCTATATAGTCGACCAGTGCCTTTTGATGCTTGAATAAGCGCTTTGCACACCCATCTCAGGTTCTGAATATCCATATTGATCTTGCTTGTATATCTCTTGCCCCTTTCGATTAATGAAAACCAGTTATAATATTTATCCCCTGTATTCCTGAGTTCAAAGGATTTATCCCCACTGATGAAAAAAAGGTGTGAGCCCTGCATGTTTCTAATGAAAGTCACTGAAACTGAAGGAGTTTTATGTTGATTGATGTGGTCGCCGTCACTGTCAAATGTCACCGGTGATTCTGCCGGCAGCAACTCAGGTCGCCGGAGTTTTGTTTTTTTTTTTTTTTTTTTCTCCGGCACTGACAGGTCGCCGGAAAATTTATCCGGCACTGTCAGAGGTCGCTGATGTCGACAGAGGGTAGATCTGAAAAGATTTGGAGGAGAGAGAAAGCAAAAGAACTAGAAAAAGCTGTAGATGGAGGCTATGGAGGAGAGAGAGAAAAAGCTGTAGATGGAGGCTATGGAGGAGAGAGAGAGCTGGAGTCATGCTGGAGTGAGGGCTGTGATGGTGGTCTGAGGAGAGAGAATCAGATCTGGATTTATTTTGCTTACCTGGGAATCTGTGTCTGGGAGCATTTTTTTAGATAGAGAATTTTCTGATCTTCTATGAGAGAGTGTCATTTTCTGAAAGTATTTGGTATTCTTGTCTCCCTCCTTGAGCCAGAGACATCTAGACTTCTGTCTCCAAAAAATCTCTTCTGATTTTCCCCGTTGTAGTACTTCAAGCTTCAGATCCATAGACTTTGTATTTTCAGAATTTACATGGTCATAAAGCTCTGATTTCTGCATTTTGTTCGATCAGCATTAACTCCCCCAAGGCTCTACTTCTGTGTCTCAATTTTCCCATAGAACCTCCTTGTTCCATGTTGTAATATCCTCCTTAAGGCATTTCAATGTTTGCATCAGAATAAAGCCAGGAGTGTCATTTATTGAGTAACTTTGCCAACTCTCTTTTATCTTGTCTGGAAACCCTTCAATTTGAAGCCACATATTCTCAAACTTGAAGTATGATGTATTAGCTTCCCTTTCTCCATTTCTAAGTTGTACTGGCTTGTGATCTGAGAATACTCTGTGGAAACAGATTGTTTAAATGTCTTAGAACAGTAATTCCACTCTGTAGGTGATAAAGAATTTTTCTATTCTTGAAGATTGGATGGCTTGTTCACCACTGGACTAAGATAGAACACCCCTCCTGAAGTAGTAGTAGATCAATAAGTCCCAAGTCTTAAATGATGTCTGAAAATCCCCTCATTGCTCTTGATACGTGGATACACTTTAACCTCACTTTCAAATCTGCAAACGATGAAATAACCAGCAATAATCCATTGCTCAAACTAAAACCACCTAACCATAGCCAATTCATGCCATAGCTCCTCTCATTTTAGATTTGATTGTAGCCTCTATACCCCTGTGAAACACCATCTGATGTTCTCATGTAGACTACTTTCACGAAGGCATGATAAAGAATAGGAACCCTGCTGTATCCATGAACATCTACACTCTCTTTTGTCCCAAATGATTATTGTTTTACCCCTTGTGCCACTCGATTTCCATTCTGCCCGATCAAATCACATGTTTCCGCAACTTTGTCAAACCAGCATTGGTAACCATTCCTCAATTTCCATTTACTCGAGACATACTATATCAGTTCTCCATGTCTGAATTAAAAATTTCAAAGTTCCCCTTTTTAGCACTTTCATTTACAACCCACCCACCCCCCCACCCCACCCCCCACACGGCAAGAAGTCAGCTGGATTTTTAAACTTCATTCGGGAAAACCTTAGTGATGTCTGCCCTTATCCATTTGTCCCCCCTCATAATTGACCAAAAACTTCAAATTCTTGCTTTCTTTCTCCATTTTTAACTTTCCAGATGAACTTGATGTTTCTCTGTTGAGTTGAAATTGCCGCTTCTGCTCCATATGTAAGACCATATCCAGGAGCTCCTATTCAGATCCATTGACGTTGATTACAAAGGCCTTGCATGCCTTCCCCAAGGCCATCTTGATTTATTTGTTATGTCTCAATGACGGCCAGTGTCTGAATGATCTGGGAAGAGCCTTCCACTTGTCATGGTAAAGCTAGACAAGCAAAGTGAGATGGAGAAGAGAAATTAGTGCCGGAACTCACAATTGACCTCTCTGAAGTCTGCATTAGCTTCCTGATCAGAGAGAATTTTTGCCGATGGTGCTCTCATCATTGGCATCAGAGGGGATGTAAGAAGACAGAGCCGAGCTGGTGATCAGTTGTGGATTATCTGAAGAGAATGGGGTCTAGATTTTGATCTTAAAATCTTTAAAATAGTTAGTTCTTGGGTCAGATAGTAACCCCTTAAATCACCAATACTTGGCCACTTTAACCTCTTTTTTTTTTTGAAAAACTTTTGAATTGGGCTCTTATAATAAATATTATCCAACCTTTGGCCCAATTCATTACCAGTCGACCAATTGCATTTTTAATTGGACACCATTGCATTTTGAATTGCATTGCCTGCAAGTTGATACTACTGGATTTTGTAACTTCAAGATAAAAGGAGGCGACCCCTTCATCTTTGCCGGCTTCCCTACCAATTCGTTTCCTCCTCACATGAATACCCGACCAGACCGAAATTTCAAATCTCCAACCTCTCTCATCTAGGTGAATATTCACTGGCAACTCTCTGTTGAATTTCTTTATGTAAATCCTGACCCCGACCAACTGGGACTTGTGCCTTCTATCCTCTTTGACTCCACATAATTCCCCGATGGTGTTAAAGGTGTTTAATGACCAGGCATGTGCTGCGATACCAAAAACTTTGATCCAGCGATGTTCCTCAATTTTTGCCGCAAATTCTGAACCTACAACCGGAGACCACCATCGGGGTCAATCATCTCCCCTTCCAAAACCAGGGCTTGCATGTACTCGAACAGCCACCAACCTCTATGGAAGCTTAAATAGGAATTAGTCATGATTCATAGGTGAAACCTGTAGAGCAACATATATTTTCCATCTATCAAGGAGCCATTTTGAATCTTCTCTGAATTGGGATATGAACAATATTTGTACCAATCCTGTGGAGATGATATCTTTCTATACCATCTTTGACTCAGAAGTCAGAACAAGCTTATTTTTGTAGATATGTTCTACGCTTGTCAAAGCAGTAGTGCAAAATCATCCATCGTCATCCTTATTGCAAGATGAATATGGCACCTCGACAACTTGTAAACGTCAACCAGAATATATATATATATATCCAAGGAATACTAATGAAAGTAGCAGATAAGCAGGTTACAGCAAGTCTTTGCAACTTACAGAAGGGCTCAATTTATCCACGATCATTTCTAAAAGATTGCTGTCAGCTAACCATTGCATCACATCTGTCGTGTTAGGGTAGATTTGATCATCGGCACCTACAAGTCGCACCAAAACCTATAAAGAAACAGCTCATCAGAGGAATGTCTTCACCAGATCAATTCTCAAAGTTAACTATATTCACAATCATACACAAAGGTTGCGGTAGATGAAAAATGCAGAACTGAAATACTAACCTCCATTATGGATGTTATACCAATCAAATCCACCATCTGGCGGAAAACATCATGGTGCGCCTGTAAGAAAATCAAAATGATTTGGAATATAAACAATTCTTTTGGAAGGGAGAAAAGGGAAGATGAAAAAGGAAAAAACATGTGCACATTGTTAAGGAGGTCTATTAAGCATTAAATCAATATCATCTCTAAGTTTTCCATGTGGAGGAGTTAGATATGGTCTCCTTTGTATTAACGCACTCCATGCAATAAGATGCCTGGAGAAACCTTTCTTCCAAGAAGTGGTTCCATTCAATTATTTAATAGACAACTTGAGCAAGTTCTGGGCTCTTAACCCTCCTTGCTGACCACCCACCACATCTAAATAGATAGGCAAAAGTAAAGTTAAATGACATCTGGATTCTGCTTGTCCAACAGACTAAATATAACTCAAGAAATCATTATGCAGTTTACTAAACCCATAACTATGTTTTCCTTATCAACACTTGTTATTGGGACAAGTTAACTATAGTTACTACTCCCTCCGTCCCAATTTATGTGGCACCATTTGACTAGGCACGGAGTTTAAGAAAGAAAGGAAGACTTAAAATTTGTGGTCCAAAACAAGTCTTACATATTTGTGTGGGTCATGAGATACAGGGACTTTTATTGAGACAGGTCAGCATAAAAGAGGCAAGAAACGTGAGAGGAGGTGATGAAGAGAAAAAAGAGTCAACTCAAATTTGCAAAGAGAAATGACCCTACTCACTATCCTTCCCCCAAAAGAAGGGGAACCCGGCCTTGAGAGGACTCAAACTACAACCGATACCATGGGGAGGAAAGATAGGAACAATTGGTAGTCTCAAGAAGGAAACTAAGGCTACTGCACAGTGCAATTGGGTGGTTCTCCTGGGCGAGTTTCTTGTATTGGGGCGTAAGCCCAGAAAACTTTTTCAAATTCAAACGGAATTTGTTAAATAAGTGCTTAATATAATGCCCAATTTCTCAAAAATCAACTGTAATTACTCAAATGTTTTAAAAAGGAATTGAACAATTAAATATAAAAGTCAAGACCTTTTTTTATTGCAAGAGGCCCTAATATATGTTTTTCCCAACTCTTTTATCTTTTCTTCTACTATCTCAAAAAAAGTAACGGACAGTCACTTGTGCTTGAAAGTAGCATATAATAAATTGTTTTGATTAATTTTTTGTGGGGATGGAGCACATCTATATATATTTTTCACTTATTTATAGTTTTCTTCAAAGTTTTATGCAATTTTACCTATTCAAAATATTTTATTGTGATTGTATATTTTATGAAATACTGAAAATTAAATACCTATGGGGCTTACGCCTAGTGCCTCAGGGCTTACGCCTCGCCTTACGCCCCCGCCTTTTAAAACACTAATTTAAGGTAATGGCAAAACAGAGGGTTTATCTCTAGAGGTGCGGACGAGAAATAGAGGCAGCACAAAGAGGAAAAGGACTAACACATAATAATGAAATTAACAAGCTTAGAGGGCACATCAAGAAGATGACTTTACATTGCCTAAATAAAAACCTGCTGCCTAATCTCATATCAAAAGATAATATGACATTAGAAAAGAATAATGCTAAAGAACATCAAGTAAGCATCTCTAAGAACGAATTAAAATGGCACGACCACAATAAATATACATAAATTGTTTTTTGATAAATAAATATGTTTACACGTTTATAAAGATTAAAATAGCTACCAAATGAAAAATTGCATTGGAATGCAAGAGCAAATATGTAACAAACAAAAATGTGTGGCCTTCTAAGGTTGAACTGATTTTAGAGAGAGAAACTATAAAGATTCAATTTCTGTTTCTTACAGAAAGGGAACTTGTGTTTCTTGCAACTTCTGGACACTCTAGAAAATGGACAAAAAAAATTTATATCTAATCTACCAGCATCAATGAAATGCATTTTTATTTCTTTCAAACATAAATTTATGATTTGTTGGACGTAACTTGAAAAACGGATGAAGAATGACCATAAAGGCCACACACTAGATAAGCAATTTATAATAGCATGGTGTAAATAGTAGATTATATTTAGTTAGGTGGAGAATAGATATTTTCTAGTTAGCCTCCATTGTTAACCAAAAAATGTTAAGAGTTAGAGAGGTTGTATTTGACCATATGAATTGAGTTATTGATGAATGTAAAACCATAACTCAAGCCAATCTTTGCGGTCTCATTTCAATTGCTGCTTTGTTTAAAAAAAAAAAAAATCTTTAGCACTAACATTATATATCAACATAGCATACTGGACAAAATATATCATCATAGCATACTACAAATCAAAATTCTTTTGTTGACAATAAATATCTTGTTCATTCTTTGGGAAATAGAGATTCAAAATCTTAACTATATGAAGCGGCAAATATTAGTAGCCTGCAAGAATAGATCCGTGCTATGCTACCTGAACATAGTTCATGAGGGGAACGGTCTTCCGCAGCATGAGGCATATCACAACCTGTAATGCAGTAGGAGTATATAAATCAACTTGCTAAACCAAATAACATATCAGATTTCAACAAGGACAAAGGAATCTCGTACACATGAAGCTTGTGGATGAATGATTTAATACCTTACTAAAGTACCCAGCAAGCAATGCACTATGCGGACGACTTGATTCCAAGAAGGAAAAGAGTAAATTCATGAGCTGCGCCAAGATGATAAAAAGGATTGAACTCTCGAGCAAAACAATTTCTTCTCTGAAACTAAAATGTAATAACTTCTTTTTTATTGTTACAATTTTAAAATTAAAATGTAACAACAGCATCTAGTGAATTGCCGTACCTCTTCTTCTTCCACTAGAGTCTTAAGGATAACATCAATTTCACAGGTGAATATCTCACTGGCAATAAAAGGAAACCTATGGTGCAAGACATCAATTAGAAACAAGAAATTGGAGTGATACCTAATATCTAAAATTAGGCAAAATATTAGCTTGCAACTACAATTATTCAAATAATTAAAGCTTATCCATGTTCCATGATAACTTACTTAAATTTCCGCTGGCTATCGGCATCCTCAGAAGGCTCATCAACAATGTAGTGCAGCAACTGCTCAACCTGGGCTCTATCTCTCAAACTGAAATCTCAAAATCATAAAATTGTGTCAATAAACTTTGGGATTTTAAGTGGTATCAATACTGAATAGTGTGATTACTGATTACTAATTCTTTCCCTAGAACTTTATGTCAACTGATGGTTAAATTGAAACAATTAGCAGAAGAATAAGCATGGTAAAAGAAAGGCATTTTTATAAGGTAAAGAGGCATTTATAAATTAAAACTCCAAGAATGTTTACAAATTTATGAGACGGCTGTTCAAAGCTTTGCATTCTTGAATTATCTCTTCTTCATCGAGAAGCTCTTCCAATGTGAAGTTTTCCTTGTCTATTACTGCTTCAACCTGCAAATCCAAGGGAAAAAATGTTTCAAACTCGGGCAATACCGTGAAATTGAGAGGAAGACAAAAGGACAAGGCAAAGGTATCTACTTGTTATAACAGCACAATGAACAGAAATTATTAGACATCTTTAACTCAAAATAGAGAATAGCCAACTTCCTATGAAATTCAAGAAAGATGTTTAAATGGGAGTCAAGCCAGAAAAATTCCATACATTGAAGGACGTCAAGGTGTTGGAAAATCACACTATGAATTACGGTAGGGTCCTGGAAGTAGGTGATGACTATGGTTGCAATGAAGAATCAACAATCTGAAAATACTCCACATTAATCCATGAAGAAAAGATTCCGGAACTACTCTATACCCAAACTACTAGGTAATACGACTAAATAAGGAGAGGAGGAGACTAGCTCCCTGCCTCTCGCTCGTAAAAGTACTACAACACACGGCTACCTACTATCCTTCTACCCTAATCCTCGACCTCTAAACCTTCCATCTAGGATGTAAGCTGAAGCAATGAATACTAATAAGCAGAAAAGTAATTAAACAAGCACAAAAAGTAACAGCACAGACACAAAGTAACTTTTTTTCTTTTTTTTCCCTTTTTAAAAAAAAAAACTAATAACACACTGCTCAGGAAAAATGAATATCTTTTCACAGATTTCTCTCTGAAGTCTGGAAATGTGAAATTTTCATGACACAAAGTAACTTGCATTTGACAGCTCAAACACTATATATATATATATATATATATATATATATATATATATATATATATAGTGGTGACGAAACGTATAACTTGTACAAATCTTTCCATTTTCCAAGTCGATCCGATCCATTCGTTCGTAGAGCTATTTACTCGATCGCAGACATTTCTGGAACACCTATATATATATATATATATAGAGAGAGAGAGAGAGAGAGAGAGAGAGATAGATAGATAGATAGATAGAATTAGCAAATTGTGCGATCCAATTAGGGCAATTAATCGAACAGAGTAAAACCAAATCAAACAGGCCTGAGATACACCAGCAAAGATCAGCACACTTTCCAGCTTTCCAACATAAAAACATGAAGTCTTAACACATACCAATACACTGCCGCAAACTTAAGTCAGTAATGCAAAAAAGTGAATCCAAACACTCATAAACGCTTCAATCTCCACAAATTACAATTGCTCATTCAATTAGGTCAATTATAGGCAATTAACTGACGAAGTAAAAATTAAATCAAACAGGCAACAACACATTTTCCAGCTTTCACTGAATTTCCTGCACGCAACAATGAACATAAAACATGAAGTCTAAACACATACTAATAAACGCTTCCAAAACTCAATCTCCACAAATTACACTTGCTCATTCATTCAATTATAGGCAATTAACTGAACAGAGTAAAATTAAATCAAACAGGCGTGAAATATAAAAGCACAAACGCAATGTAAACGACACATTTTCCAGCTTTCACCGAATTTCCTGGACGCATCACTGAAAAGAAAACATGAAGCATTAACACATAATACACTGCCAACGAACTTAAGTCACGCATAATGCAAAAAAAATGATCCCAAAACTCAAAATTACTTCGAAATCCAATCTCCACAAATTACACTTGCTCATTCAATTAACAAATACAACCACGAGCGCATTACACGTGTAGAATTGGATCCAATTAGGGCAACTATGGGCAATTAATTGGACGGAATAAAAATTAAATCAAACAGCCATGAGATATAACAGCACAAACAGAAAGTAAATCTTTTTGACAGTGTCTCCTAAACAACACATTTACCAGCTTTCACCCAATTTTAATACACTGTCTTAACACATAATACACTGCCAACGAACTTAAGTCGCACATAATGCAAAAAATGAATCCAAAAACTGAAAAATGCTTCGAACTTCAATATCCACAAATTACACTTGCTTGTTCAATTAACAAATAAAACCGTGAGAGCATTAAACGTGTAAAAATGGATCCAGTGACCTATAATGATCCAATTAGGGCAATTATAGGCAATTAGTTGACTAAGCAAGAATTAAATCAAACAGGCATTAGATACAACAGCAAAAACACAAAGTAAATCTTTTCGACACAGTCTCGTAAACAACACATTTTCCAGCTTTCACCGAATTTCCCGCACACATCAATGAACATGTAATTTGCTTATGCTATATCCGTGTTTCGACCGTCACATGAAGTCCTAATAACACATAAAAACACTGCAAACCAACTTGAGTCAAGCATAATGCAAAAAAAAAAAAAAATGAATCCAAAAACTCATAAAATATTTCGAAATTCAATCTCCACAAAATTCTACTTTTTTCTATAAGTAATCTCCACAAATACAACAACGAGAGCAACGAAATTAAGTCACTCATAATGTAAAAAATGAATCAAAATGCTTTGAAGTTCAATCTCCACAAATTATACTTGCTCGTTCAATTAACATATACAACCACGAGAGCAACTAACTTAAGTCACGCATAATGCAAAAAAAAAAAAAAAATGAATCCAAAAGCTCATAAATACTTAGGGCAGTTATATGCAATTAATTGGACAGAGTAAAAATTACGTAAATCAAATTGGCGGGAGATACAACAGCAAAAACACAAAGTAAATCCTTTTTGACAGAGTCTCCTAAACAACAGATTTTCCAGCTTTAAAACATCAAGTCTTAATAAATAGAGTTGGTGATTGAATTAAGAAATAGAAGCATAGAGCATTGAAATTGGATGGAGTGACGTTACCGGAGAACAACCAGAAAGAGAAGTGAGCTTCCAAAACATATCTTCCAAATTAACAGATCTCTCTAAACCCTAAACCAACTCAAATCGATATGTAGTCTTTTTGGAGAAAACCCTAACTTTTGAGATCACAAGAAAAAGCCAAAGCCGTAAAGATGGAAAAAAAAAAAGAGGAGAGGAGAGAGGGTTTTCTTTAACACAAGGGGTGTAACTGGAAGATTTTCATACTACATCAGGTGTAAGTGATTAATTTTAAAAGTGCAGGGTGTTTAATGTAGTTTACCCAGTAGTACGAATGTTTCTTGTTGCTGGGGAAATGAGGATGAAATAGTCGGCAAATCGGTAGAGGGGCAAAATTGAGACGAAACAGACATAAAATCATACAAAATTTAGTTGTCTCAAATGATTGTTATGGATTTAGTTAATGTTTTAACATATTAATTAATTATATTTATATTGAACACTTTGAAGTTGACAAATACATGACTATTAGGCTGTGTTCGCTACGGAGGAAATTAGTTTTCATGGAAATTGTTTCACTGAAAAATATGTTCTTGAAAAACAAGTGAATTTTTTAGAAAATATTTTTTGGAAAATACCCACCAACCCCACTCCACCCCATCAAGCACCGCCCACCACCACCTACCCCACCCTCACCCAACCACCACTCTTGAACACACTTCATTTTCACCCACCATCACCCACCCTACTCCACCGCTCCATCCTACCACCCACCTCCTCCCAAATTTTCTATTTCATATATTTTATTTCACATTCATAAAATATAGAAAAAAACCTTACACACCCCCACCGTCCTCCCCAAATCCCACCACTCACCCCACACCAAATTTAACTACGCAAATTTTTCATTTTTTAAGTAGAATAAAATGTATGAAGTAGAAAATTCGGGAGGGGGTTATAGGGGTGGGCGGTGTAAAAAACCAACAACAACAACAACAACAGACCCAGTTGAATCCCACAGTGTGGGGTCTGGGGAGGGTTAAGTGTACGCAGACCTTACCTCTACCTTGGAAGGTGGGGAGGCTGTTTCCGAAAGACCCTAAACCAAAAGAAAGCAAGGGAAAAAGTCAGATACCGACAAGCAAATCAAAGCGATGCGAAAATGAGAAATAACAAGATCAAAGAAGTCATGATAAAACAGCATGGAAAGACAAGACCCAACACATAAAAGCAGGAATCAAAGGGCAATAGAAGGTAGAGCAAAACTACGCCTACTAGTGCGACAGAAAAGCGAGACTATCTACTAGCCTTCTATCCTAATCTGAGCCCTCCACAACCTCCTATCTAAGGTCATGTCCTCGGTAATCTGAAACTGCGCCATGTCCTGCCTGATCACCTCTCCCCAATATTTCTTTGGCCTTCCTCTACCTCTCCTAAAACCATCCATAGCCAACCTCTCACACCTCCGCACCGGGGGATCTATGTCTCTCCTCTTCACCTGCCCTAACCATCTCAGCCTCGCTTCCCGCATCTTGTCCTCCACCAATGCCACTCCCACCTTGTCCCGGATGCCCTCATTCCTGATCCTATCTCTCCTAGTGTGCCCACAATCCATCGCAGCATTCTCATTTCCGCGACTTTCATCTTTTGCACGTGAGAGTTCTTGACTGGCCAACACTCTGCCCCGTACAACAGAGTCAGCCTAACCACCACTTTGTAGAACTTGCCCTTAAGTTTTGAAGAGTGGTGGGTGGGTCAGTGTGGGTTGTGCGGGGCGGGGGAGGGGGGGTGATGTAGAAAACAGAAAAGAAACCTCTTAGTTTTTTAAAAAGAAATTAATTTTTTTGGAGGGTGGTGGGGTCGCAACGGGGGGTGTAGAAGACCAAGAAAAAAAATTAAAAACTTTTTTAAAAAAGAAAACGTTTGGAGGGGGTTGGGTGCGGGGGTGGGGTGGTAGGAGTGATTTGAGTTTGGTGGCGTGGGTAGTTGCGGGATGGGTTGGGTGGTGGTGGGGTGATTGGTGTAATTTCACTTATGGGACTTGGTTTCCGTACTTTTATTAGGGAAGTCATTTTCCTCAACTTTAAGCAATTGTTTTACTAAAGAACATATTTTCAAAATTGTTGACCAAACAAACATGAGAAAATTGGAATCCTCCATAAGGTACAAACCCTTAACCTTCACTAGAGTTAGTAAAAAGACATGCAGAGTTAACTCACAATCGACATGAAAAGAGTACGGATAAAATGAAGTGGGTTGAGGATCATGAGGTCTCAGGTTCAAATTACAATAAAGACAAAAATACTAGGTGATTTCTTCTCATTTGTACTAGCCTTGGTGCGGTACATGTTGCTTGTCGGAGGTGACAAGTATCCGGGTGAAATTAGTCTAAGTGCGCGCAAATGACCCAAACACCACGGTTATAAAAAAAAATCCTTTCATATTGTCTTCTTTATCCCCTCCCGCTTTTTTGCTTTGCTAAATTCTTGAGGTTCCCAAATATAAGGAACTATTGAATTCTTCCACTAGCACCATTTAACCCAACTCCAATAAATTCCATGAATATAAACGGACAAGGGCCAAATATACCCCTCGTTATACTTTGGGTCCAAATATATCCCTACCGTTATACTATTGGTTCAAATATACCCCTCATCTGTTAATTTTGTCCAAGGTGGACATCTAATCATACGTGACACTGACATTTGATGAGGTGGATGCCACGTGGCATGCCACCTCATCGCCCCTAACCCATTTTACTCCTTCCCTCTATTTATTCTTCCACCACTAAAATTTTCTTCCTCTCCGCCACCATTATCGCCACTATAACCATCTCTATATCTAAAAGAAACGAGTTCGTACAACTAAGACAAAGGAAAATTTAGTGCTACTTAAGATATCCACTATGAACAAGCTTTAACCCATACCCCTCAATCATAATTGCAAGATATTAATGAGTTCAAATTTAGTTTCTATTGAATCCATACTTTTAAGAATTTGAATTTAGAATTTAATTGTATCAAAAAATTACTTTATTAGATTTAACTGGATCTAATCAATAAGGCTGCATCCATCCTCCGCTGAATGTAAACAGAACAGGAAAAAACATGAATGCACAGAACTTCCGTTTTTTCATTTCCTCTAGTTTCCTTTTTATTTTGGTCCATACTTTCCCATCGGTGTGCCTTCATCGGCTGTTGTTTTCTCCTCTATCCATTCCTATATCTTGATAAAATTTCATAAACGTGGTCCTTAACCAAAATCCGATAAAACTTCTATAAAAACAGTTCACAATGTTTAGCTAAGCTATTCGCAATAGCAAGTAAATGTTACTAGGCTTACAAGTTTCATCTTTCAAGTTAAGATAAATAAATAGAGGTGGTCATGGTGACGGCCGGCGGTAATGTTGATTGAGGGGAAGAGAGAATTTTAGTGGTGAAAGAATAAATAGATGAGAGGGGTAATGTCACACCCTAACAATGGTAGGGCATGACGGGCACCCGACTCTCATCAGAGTCGAGCGAACCCTCAGACATTCGCTCCATCAAAACCTGTCATTTCAAAAACTTTTAAGAACATAAAACTTTTCCAAATAGAAATCATTATCTTTCTAACGATTATGAAAACTTCCAATCCAATAAGTACTTTAAACCAATTGAAATCATCTAAAATACATACTCTTTTAAAATCCACAAATGACATCACTTTGTCGACATCTCGACAAACATACCACAGGACACTGTCTGCAGAAGTCTCTAAGAAGTAAACTGAACATTATGAGTCAGGACAGGGCCCCTGACATACCCATAATCATACATATCTATACATAACTCAGCACAGCTCTAGAATGAGGTGGAACTTGCCAATATTAGCTGACGTTCACGCATCCTAGCTGTACACTTAACCTGCCAAACAATCTGGGGCTGCGGGCATGAACGCAGCGTCCCCAGGCAAAAGGATGTCAGTACGGACAATGTACTGAGTATGTAAGGTGGTAACAAATCATAATCATAATTTCACTTAGGAGAGAAGAAATCACAATCTAACTCAATACCTGCATCCTTCGCTGGAAGAAACATAAATGTGCACACGAAGTCTCAAAACAATCTTTAAGTAAATAAAGCAACCCAACACACATGCCGCTTCCGACATGTTAACAGAATAGTCCCTTCGGACAGCCGCTTCCGGCAAGTATCACAATAGTCCCTTCGGACGGTCGCTTCCGGCTAGTATCACAATAGTCCCTTCGGACGGCCTCTTCCAGCTTAGCTAGGGTGGCCCCTTTCGGCCGCCGCTTTCGGCTTAATATCACCATCATATCAACACAAACCCAATCCACAAATATCAATTTCAATTCAAAGCATAAGTAACTAATCAATTCATCACCAGTTATTAGCCTTAGTCTTTCATAAGAGGTTATCAAATTTGTATCTCACTAGACTTAAGAGGACATACTTCCAGGTTTGAGGGTAGAAATGTTATGAAATTCTTACTACTTATATTCTACTCAATTTCATTTTATTGCCCTACCCAAAGATTAAATGATCATATCAATACAAAGGGATGATACTATGGAATGTAAACAGAAATCGTAAATGAAATGAAGTAGTAAAATCTCCCCCCCCCCCGTCGGAGTGGTTTTGAAAATCAAACTTTATGTTTCCTTTAGTATAAAGCTCATTTCCTCGAAATCATTAGTAAAACCATATACACAACTCAACTTGGCACCTTATGGGTGTTTCCTTCGGAACATAATAGGAGTACGATATCAATAAGCCATCACAAGAAACATTTAGACCTTACTCGTCTAAGAATGGAATCATATGGAGTACATATAGAACGAATAACAAGAATCATGCCAAAGGAAGAAAGGTTTGCCTTACATACCTTGTCGCTTACGTGATTAGCTTAACTTATGCTTCCAAACACTGGCCAATCTACAATCCAGGTAAAGGAAACCGTAGACAACTTGAAAAAGGTTCATATACTTCTCTAAGCTCGCAATTAACTTCCGTAAATTCGGGCAGCATTTTCCCTGTAATCTTCACTTCCCTCTAATTTCAATTCAATTTAACAACACAATCAGCAACCAACAACAACAACAACCATCTCATATAAGCCTTTTTAAACTCAAAGCATCAACTCCCAAAGATATACCCCAAAATAGCCAGTATATGCTTTGTATATGATATCTTCATACACTTTATTCTCCCAAATTCAAGAACAACAACTTATCAACAACATCAACAACAATATCAACAATCCTTTTATATCAATACCCAGCTAATTCTATCCATTTAATCATACCAAAACAGCCCCCAAGTTATTTGAGATCCAAAAATGATAGCCGAAGTTTCAACGTCATTTTCTCTATTCTAACCCGTCAAATCTATCAATGATCATGGTAAGAACATCATTAACATCTTAAACATACCTTCGATGATCAGCCACCACGAAACCAACATCCCCCAATGTTACACCTCGGAAATTTTTCCGTTAGCATGTGCAAAATAGGCTAATAAGGATAAAATGTGTGTGTGGCATTTCGAAGGCAAGTAATAAGGTCCCATAGATTGGTATCGAGGAGTTGAACAACTTTTAAGAAGGTTCCATAAGGATCGGAAATGAAACAAAGTAAAGAAAATAAGATTCAGTGAACTGGGAGTATACGGTCCATTATACGGACCGTAAAAGTGTTTTACGGTCCATTATACGGACCGCAGAAGCGTCACAGAAGAGACTGACTGAAGGGTGAGTTTTACGGTGTACTATACGGACCGTATAACGGTTTGACGGTCCGTAAAATGAATCGTCAAAGTGTCACAGAATGAGGTTGAGAGAAGGTCAGTTTTACGGTGAATTATACGGACCGTATAACGATTATACAGCCCGTCAAATGGATCGTCAAATGGTCACAGAGAGGGGCGATCACTGAGTCCATTTTACGGTCAGTTATACGGACCGTATAACGAACCGTATAATGACATCGGGACTGAAGTGTGTTTTATAAAAATATGATCCAAAGTTTCATTTTTCATTTCCCATTTTCTCCTACACGATCCTCTCTCTCTCTAGAACCTCCCACACACTTCTAAACCAAGAATTCAAGTAAGAATCAAGATCAATAACAACCAAATTAGAGGAATTAAGAGTGTGGAACTCCTCATTGTTCATTTAAGCCAAGAAATTCCCTAGATGGTGGAACTAGGGTTTTGTGAAAGTGAAGTATTTCAACTCAAGGTTTGTTCAATCACCATCCAAGGTATGTTTCATGACTTTATCAAGTTATTTAAGTGTTAGAAGACTAAGGAAAGCTTGAATTGTAGAAAGACATGGAAAATGGGTCTTAAAAGGGCGAATAGTGCCACTAGTGAATAATGATGGAATTAAATCATGGAAGTTGAGGTGTTATAGTTATGAATATGCTAGAAATGCTGCTTTTATCATGAAATAAGTATTAAAGGTGCGGAAACACGATAATAAGCTATATGGATAAATATGGGGAAAATTGGAGGAAATTGGTGGAATGTGATGAGGGCATGTAAATGATGTTTGTTGATTGTGATATTGTGGTGAATGTTGGATGTTGATATAGAACATGGGAAAAGTAGCATAAACAAAGGAAGTGCCGCCCAATTTTCTTTAGAAATAGCGACGCGTTCTTATAGTCCATCAACTAATGATAATTCGAATTCCCTTATGAAGGTAACGACACGATATTTGTCACGACCCAACCCCGTAGGCCGTGACTAGTGTCCGTGCTGGACACCCAAACGTACCCAATAATCCAAACCAGCAGACTAACAGATTATATAAATATAAAAGTCAGTCGACATTACTAGTGTCATAGAGGAACATATATAACACATGGAAGCCGATAAGGCTATCACAAATCATAGCAACCCAAAACATATACAGAACCCACATGTATGTCTACAGACCTCTACAGAACATAACAGAAACATAAGACAGGACAGGGCCCCGTCGTACCCATGAATAGCGTACATATATCCAACAGCAGCAGACTGTACCAGAGTATAGGCTCTGGACAAAAGAGCGCTCCAGAATAGCAGAATAGGTGTCCTAGGCAGGTGGGTCAGCAAATCTGTAGTCTGTACCTGCGCGGCATGAAAACGCAGCCCCCGAAGAAAGGGGGTCAGTACGAAATATGTACTGAGTATGTAAAGCATGGAACGTAGTAAACAAAGTCATAATCGGAACAGGAGGTACAGAAAAATGAACGGAATATCCAGATTAGCAAAATGCTGATCATAAAGCATAAATAGTACTTACAGGAAACGTATGTCATACCTGGTCCCATTACGGAACAAAATCATAACCGGAACAGAACGTACAGAAATGTGAGTGAGATGTCCAGAGTATCAAATGCATATTTTCAAAACATGAAGAGTATGTACAAAAACATATGCCATATCATATCCGGCCCCTGCCAAGGGACTCGGCAGACAGAACGTGGTCACCCCCCGACACTGGTGCCACAACACATAAGGATCAGAAAAGGGGAATAACCCCGTAACATAGCATATCATATCAGATGGCCATATCAGATCATATCAGAACAAGCGTACATGGCACAACATACTCCACAAACCCATGTACGCGTATACCTGCCCCCTCACATCGAGGCACGGCGAACAATGCAAAGGATCACGCTTGACAACATATCCTGGCCCGGGCTCAGTGGGGGAAACATTGAGGCATCCACGAACGGAGTAGTGAGAAACTAAATGCACTAAAAATACCATAAATATATTTCCAGAGACTCAATAAGGCATATCGAATGTCAAATCAAATCAATGAAATCGGACGGAAACATAGTAAGTAAATTTAGATGTCATAACGGGTTACGGAGGCATAATCTATCCGAGATCGTTTTCAAGATTCAAAACAATTTATAAGACTTAATGAAATATTTAAAATAGTTTTTATTTAGTAGATAAAGGAGTAGTTAGAGTATCTCTAACGAAAACGCTCGAAGACAAGTCATAGACACATAAAGGGTAAAATTGGAAATAGTGGGCCCACCTCGGAACCAATGAAGCGGTGGGCTCAAATTACGTATTTTTAAGCTTATGGGGTCACCTACAAAGGTTCTAGGACATTCCATAACTTCCTAAGCAATTTGGGAAAAAATTTCATAATTTTTCATCAAAGCATACTTAAGGAATTCAATTCTATTGAATGAAAAAAAGACGATTTCAAACGCGGATTCCGATGGACAGAATATTCCCCGAGGCGTAAATCCAAGCCTAGTACATCTAGGACATGCCAAGAGAAGAATCGGGATAGCTTTACATACCTTTCTTGCCCTTTACGCTTGCCAAAACTCAAATCCCGTTTCGTCCAAAACCTACAAATGGTCACATTTACCAATTTACTATTCATAAGACTTAAAATTTCAACCTTAACCAATTCTTGTCTATAAAAATTTGAGCAGCATCTCCCCTATATATATATCATCCCCGAGGTTAAAACTCGGCTAAAACAACAACAACCATACTAACAACAATATATACAACATCAATAATCGACTAGGAACGCATTCTAGCGTAAATAGTCTTATTTTCCAAATAATGCGACAATTCCAAATCCAACTTTGCACTTACAACCCGATATCAATATTTTCATATTCACATACTAATATAAGACCATTCAAACATAAACCAAAAGTATTCCAAGCTATATATTCAATATTCAACAATTCCATCAACTTCCATATTCAATCCAAAATTCTTATATATGCAACAAAACCATTCCAACACATTTTCTACTTACTAATTCATCTCCAACAACAATCTACCACACGGCCAACATGGCTTCTTTCCAATTTCATCCAATTTTCATTCAACTTGCTCGATCTCGAAATATTCCGAAACCCTCCATACATGATATTTATCACTTATTATACATGATAATGACCATATTCTTGTGTTTTAAAATACTCTTTCCCGATGACGACTTACAAGATCATAATCATCCATTATTTAAACAATATACTTAATAATGCCTCATTCCTCATACTCCAAAGTTGTTTTAACTAGTCGTAACTCGACATTCTTACATTCAAATTTAACAGTGTTTCTTCGAAGTACGGGGTGTAACAATATTGAAGAAGAGCAAGTGAACGATATTTAGCTAAGCAAACAAGGTATGTTAAGGCTTGTCCCTTTCTTTCAAAGGCATGATTCCTAAGTTGCGAATTCATAAATGCTTCCATGACTTCCTTAATTTCAAAAGTTAGAAGTTTATGATTCCAAAGCATGATTCCTTCCTTGATAACCCGTAAATGTTTTCCAAATGCCTGCATCGTTCCAAAGCGAAGGTTTACGAGTTTGTAAGCTCTTATGAGAACAATAATGGACATATTTTTTTTATCATGATTACAATGATGCCAAAGATGAGAATATTTTCCTATGATGACTACGATGAGACGGTTTCATGTTTAAAGGTTCCAAGTTGTGAATTCAATGACGATGTAAGAATATTGAGCTATTTCTTGACTTCTCAATTTTATTCATGGATGACTACTATATTTCCTTTAAGATTTCCAAAAGTATACAGAATGACTTCTTACAAGATTATGACCCTACTCTCTGTTCTCTTTATATTAGCTTTCGTTGATATTCTCGCCTTATGATGATTGTCCCTTCAAGGCGACACATGACGATCATGATTAATCCATAATATAAGCGGAGGTGTTCGACCTTACGTCACTCCGGCAGGAACATAACTTTCCTTGAGCCCTCATGCATGCTACGTATATTATGTATATATATGTATATGATATGAAAATGTTTTCAGGGGAAGTGGGGAAAGGTGAGGCGCTATAGACGCATAGCCACCTGTACAGCTGGCATATCATGATTCCATCCCGGACGCGGGGTGCCCGGACGCGGGGTATATGGGTGATGGATCGGGCCGTACGTTCCTCGGCACTAACATACTATATTATTTATGGATCGGGCCGTACGTTCCTCGGCACTAACAGATATATATATATATATATATATATATATATGTGATGATACATGGATCGGGCTGCACGTTCCGCAGCAATATATGATATGATGATGGATATGAAGTAAGTCAGCATGTGCTATTTCCTCTATACGAGACAGTCACATACAGTTGATCCTTATTGATGTTTCCTTTATCTCATTGATGTATTCCATTGTTATGCCTTACATACTCAGTACAATATTCGTACTGACGTCCGTTTTCTTTGGACGCTGTGTTCATGCCCACAGGTAGACAGAGAGGCGGCGCAGACTTATAGGAGCTATCAACAGATTTACAGGGGCACTCCACTATTTCGGAGGTGCCCGTCGGGCTATGCTTTTGTATATATTTGTAAATGTCTAGTTCTCCAGTAGAGGCTCGTAGATACGTAGTGTGGGCTATGGGGTCTCCCAAAGTTATATACATATACGTGCATATTATTTTGATAGCTTATGTTTATGAAAGCATTTATGTTTCAAGCGAAAGATGATTTCTTTATGATTTGAATATAAATTGATTAAAAGAGCATTAAATTAGTAGAATAAGTCATATAGCGAGCGGTGCTCGGTGGTTAGCCCCGGGTACCCGTCGCGGCCCCTAGCTGGGTCCTGACAAAAAAGGTATCAGAGCAGTTCGGTCTTAGGAAGTGTCTACGAGCCGTGTCTAGTAGAGTCTTGTTTATGATGTGTTGCGCGCCACATTAATAAACAGGAGGCTACAGGGCATTTAGGAAAAATGACCATCTTTTATCATAAGAAATCGTGCGATAGAGCTGTATTATAAGATTATCCCCTCCCTAACGGTGCGTTATAATTTCAGCGAAGCTGATGAAGGAAAAAGCTACCGCAGCCCAGAAGGGCAAGATGGTGGTTGAAGAAGGGCTCGAGCAAGAGCTGTCTATAGATATGGAGGAGGGAGAACCTCAGAATAAGGCCCCACCTCGGTTTTCCCATACTTCACCCACTTTAGAGGATCAAAGGGGAGCCTCAACTTTAGCTCCAGCATTCCCCGTTCCTCCCCCCAGATGCCTCGGGCCAAGAGATGAGACATGCTATTCTTTACTGACTCAATTGGTTGCCACTCAAGCTCAGCCGCAGGATGTGGGCCACGGTAACAGAGGTTCGAGAAAGGGAGATAATTCTTCAGGGTTTGATCATGAGTTTAGGGGTGACTCGAGGCAACAATTCTCTAGGCACTCAGTTCGTTTCACAAGTGGTGCTCCTCCGCAGTTTCCTAGACTCAGATTTGATGGACCTACCTATTCTAGGTCACCCCAAAATCTCAGAGTTTCCAATTCCAGAATTCGGAGTAGTTCTAGTCAGACGAGATTCTCGGTACCACGATGTACTCAGTGTCGCAGGTTACATAGGGGACCCTGTCGTTTTGGCTCGGATGTTTGTTATGCCTGTGCTCGGCCAGGCCATTTAAAGCGTGACTGCCCATCGCTACGTGGTAAAGCTAAGGTTCGAACTACGAGAGTGGTAGTTGACTCTTCGTCATCGGTACGCCCCCCAAGGCCAGGGCCATATGTGTTAGTAGGTGCTGGTAGAGACCAAAGAGGGACGCCTAGTCCGAGTAGATCCTGGCGTCATATTCATGCATTTACTGAGCGACAAGATCTTGAGTCTTTCCCTGATATCGCCCCAGGTACATTGCCAGTATCCTTTTACGATATGTAAGCATCGATTGATTTGGGCCTTATGCTGTCATATATTACTTCAGATGTTATTGACTGTGTTAGAGTAAAAGACTGGGCCAATCAAGCAAAGTGAGATGTCTATATTTGTTAGTGAACCAGTGATAGCCAGAATCGTGATTTACGAGTAAGTTGATTGACAACGAGTAAATATAAATAATATGTGTATGTATATGGATATTGGAATCCTAAACTGAGTGTGCAGGCACAACTTATGAGACAAGCACTATTATTTATACCCTTAAATAGTAAGTGATCTTGTGTTGTTCGTTTACGTATTAGGTGTGTCCCGATATAGGTCCCATTGAGACATCGGACGTGTTTCCTGGGCTATGTGCAGGTTCGGGATTGTTATGTTTACAAGAGAAACTCTGCCGAAATTTTCCTAGCATCTAAAGGAGATAAGATATAAGCTGGTGACATGTTCTAGCGAGAAGAGATGTAAACGGCAGGACATGATTAAGTTAGGAGTATCGTTAACAACTACACGAGGTGAGTTAAATACTATTGGAGGGATAGTAACAATAGTTATAAGGTAGTACTAAAGCATGTCATAGGAGGAAAAGGGTAACTCCAATAGAGTGTGGTACTGAAGTATGGATGGAAGGGATAAGCACGAGGAAGATACGATAAGTTTATTGGCAAAATAAAGTGACGGCATCACGTAGACAGAGATACGGGTATGAAGGACTATAATGAATGTAAATACATTGGTGAAGTGACTTATGTGGTAAGTGAAATAGGGATAATCAGAAAGAGAAACAATTTAAGTATGCTCACTTCGTAAAGTTTAATCTATTTTATGAGCAAGATTTGCGAATGATACCAAGAAGTGTCACTCTATAGAGTTGATTATGATCAGGATAATGAGGACAGAGCGATAACTGGGATACACAGTAAGTAAAGTATAGCAAGGAAACGACAAAAAAATGTGACATGCCCCATATGAACAGGGGGTGAATGCAAGTATGAAGCCAACAGGCGAGCCATGGGGCAGTAGATGAAGAAGCTTATAAAGCCTTGTTAAAGGAAAGTCCAACATGGAGGTTCTTTAATGACAAGAAATGATGGCAAGCAATGACAAAAAGGTAAGTCAACTTGATAAAGAAACTAGAGAAAAGTGATATGACAAAGTCGTAGTAGTTTGTGATTGGTATAATCAAGAGTAAAAGAGCATGAGGCATAAGGGGTATTAGTTACGCATGAGACTTAGACCCTCGAGAACAAAGATGACGTTACAAGTGAACTTTGACCAAAAACAAAAAGAGGGGTAAGTGATATTATATCGATAGTGTGGATAACTAGACCTACTACTGTTGTGAGCACCCCTATGGGACGAAAGTTGTTAATTGGAGCGGATTTAGATATTGAATTATAACTACCAAAGGAGCTAAGTAAAATACATTATTGTTCGGATTACTATGCCAATTGTATCACTCGATTACAAAGCTGCAAGGTGAGTATGTTAAGACCTCCCACATGAATTATCGTAGTTATAAATTATGGGAAACAACACAAATGAGATATAGTATATTAAGGGATATGTGAATTAAAGATTTGAAAGTGAGGCAACGGAATTAAGAATAGTACAAGCAAAACCCTTAAAGGGGGGGAAGCGAGCAAAAAGAATACAAGTGTAGAAATTGGAATGATGGACCCTAAGATGTAAGAGATATACTCTAGAACTAAGAGTGAGAGTTGTACAGAAATAAGACTAACGACTGGTGAATAAAGGAATACGGATTGAGCAGGCATCTGAGGCTGTACTGGAAATCATCCGCGAAGACCTTGAACTATATGATATTGGGAGCAAATAACTCAAGGGACATTACAAGGGATGACGATGTGATACTAGGACGGAGACAAATGCACTAATGATAGAGTCCTTGTAATGACATTGCGATTTATAAGCGACAATTGAGAAAAGGACTTACGGTTTTCTATAGTAGGATGTAAGATATAAAGATCAAATAAAATCAAATGAATAAAGGAAGGAAGAAAGCACGACGCGATAAGTTGCTACGGATAGACAAAAGATTTTGGGGTGCAAATAATCACCGAGCCTCGTCGTAGTCGGGTACGCGAAACACCGGACCTTCGTAGTCGGGCTTGCTATGTAAATGATGTGAATATGAATATGACTATGGATACAATATGTAAATGAGTACGATTATGAATATGGATGCAAATACGGACACATGTACATGTATAGATGTGTATGTACACAAATCATGCAAGAACAATTAGGCAACTTGCAAGTAATTATACGTCGCCCATGAACCCAAGTGGGTACTTAGAAAGAAGTAAACAGGAATAGTGTGATTATGATACCCCCGGGTCAGTTGAGGGGAAATATATGGTAAATTGAGTTGAAATGTGGAGTTGGGATTAGTGTGTTAGGGGCAAATAGGATAATTTCTCTGAATATGACATAAGTGCATGCTATACGCTTACTACAGTAGCCTGGGATGTGACAACCTACGAATGCAATAAGGAAGCAGCCTCAGTCAAGATCTTGTGGCGAGGCAACCAATGGGAAGAAATGACCTGGAAGGAGAAGAGAAAATGAAATCCATGTACTCGCTTTTATTTTAATCCCCGGGAGAGATTCAACAAGAGATATCAACATTTTGAGGTATGTGATGCTTTATCTTCATGATGTTGCGGTCGTTTGTGGCCCTTATTGTTATGGCCCTGTGAGGCATTATATATTATGGGTTGCTGTGACAGGTTAGTAGTGCCAGATTACAGAGGAAACTCTAGCGAAATTTCTGTAGAATCTCGAGTGTTTAACATTCGAGGACGAATGTTCCAAAAGGGGGGAAGAATGTTACACCTCGGAAAGTTTTCCGTTAGCATGTGCAAAATAGGCTAATAAGGATAAAATGTGTGTGTGGCATTTCGAAGGCAAGTAATAAGGTCCCGTAGATTGGTATCGAAGAGTTGCACAACTTTTAAGAAGGTTCCATAAGGATCGGAAATGAAACAAAGTAAAGAAAATAAGATTCAGTGAACTGGGAGTATACGGTCCATTATACGGACCGTAAAAGTGTTTTACGGTCCATTATACGGACCGCAGAAGCGTCACAGAAGAGACTGACTGAAGGGTGAGTTTTAGGGTGTACTATACGGACCGTATACGGTTTGACGGTCCGTAAAATGAATCGTCAAAGTGTCACAGAATGAGGTTGAGAGAAGGTCAGTTTTACGGTGAATTATACGGACCGTATAACGATTATACGGCCCGTCAAATGGATCGTCAAATGGTCACAGAGAGGGGCGATCACTGAGTCCATTTTACGGTCAGTTATACGGACCGTATAAATTTATACGGACCGTATAACGAACCGTATAATGACATCGGGACTGAAGTGTGTTTTATAAAAATATGATCCAAAGTTTCATTTTTCATTTCCCATTTTCTCCTACACGATCCTCTCTCTCTCTAGAACCTCCCACACACTTCTAAACCAAGAATTCAAGTAAGAATCAAGATCAATAACAACCAAATTAGAGGAATTAAGAGTGTTGAACTCCTCATTGTTCATTTAAGCCAAGAAATTCCCTAGATGGTGGAACTAGGGTTTTGTGAAAGTGAAGTATTTCAACTCAAGGTTTGTTCAATCACCATCCAAGGTATGTTTCATGACTTTATCAAGTTATTTAAGTGTTAGAAGACTAAGGAAAGCTTGAATTGTAGAAAGACATGGAAAATGGGTCTTAAAAGGGTGAATAGTGCCACTAGTGAATAATGATGGAATTAAATCATGGAAGTTGAGGTGTTATAGTTATGAATATGCTAGAAATGCTGCTTTTATCATGAAATAAGTATTAAAGGTGCGGAAACACGATAATAAGCTATATGGATAAATATGGGGAAAATTGGAGGAAATTGGTGGAATGTGATGAGGGCATGTAAATGATGTTTGTTGATTGTGATATTGTGGTGAATGTTGGATGTTGATATAGAACATGGGAAAAGTAGCATAAACAAAGGAAGTGCCGCCCAATTTTCTTTAGAAATAGCGACGCGTTCTTATAGTCCATCAACTAATGATAATTCGAATTCCCTTATGAAGGTAACAACACGATATTCAAGAAGAGCAAGTGAACGATATTTAGCTAAGCAAACAAGGTATGTTAAGGCTTGTCCCTTTCTTTCAAAGGCATGATTCCTAAGTTGCGAATTCATAAATGCTTCCATGACTTCCTTAATTTCAAAAGTTAGAAGTTTATGATTCCAAAGCATGATTCCTTCCTTGATAACCCGTAAATGTTTTCCAAATGCCTGCATCGTTCCAAAGCGAAGGTTTACGAGTTTGTAAGCTCTTATGAGAACAATAATGGACATATTTTTTTATCATGATTACAATGATGCCAAAGATGAGAATATTTTCCTATGATGACTACGATGAGACAGTTTCATGTTTAAAGGTTCCAAGTTGTGAATTCAATGACGATGTAAGAATATTGAGCTATTTCTTGACTTCTCAATTTTATTCATGGATGACTACTATATTTCCTTTAAGATTTCCAAAAGTATACAGAATGACTTCTTACAAGATTATGACCCTACTCTCTGTTCTCTTTATATTAGCTTTCGTTGATATTCTCGCCTTATGATGATTGTCCTTTCAAGGCGAGACATGACGATCATGATTAATCCATAATATAAGCGGAGGTGTTCGACCTTACGTCACTCCGGCAGGAACATAACTTTCGTTGAGCCCTCATGCATGCTACGTATATTATGTATATATATGTATATGATATGAAAATGTTTTCAGGGGAAGTGGGGAAAGGTGAGGCGCTATAGACGCATAGCCACCTGTACAGCTGGCATATCATGATTCCATCCCGGACGCGGGGTATATGGGTGATGGATCGGGCCGTACGTTCCTCGGCACTAACATACTATATTATTTATGGATCGGGCCGTACGTTCCTCGGCACTAACAGATATATATATATATATATATATATATATATATATATATATATATGTGATGATACATGGATCGGGCTGCACGTTCCGCAGCAATATATGATATGATGATGGATATGAAGTAAGTCAGCATGTGCTATTTCCTCTATATGAGACAGTCACATACAGTTGATCCTTATTGATGTTTCCTTTATCTCATTGATGTATTCCATTGTTATGCCTTACATACTCAGTACAATATTCGTACTGACGTCCGTTTTCTTTGGACGCTGTGTTCATGCCCACAGGTAGACAGAGAGGCGGCGCAGACTTATAGGAGCTATCAGCAGATTTACAGGGGCACTCCACTATTTCGGAGGTGCCCGTCGGGCTATGCTTTTGTATATATTTGTATATGTCTAGTTCTCCAGTAGAGGCTCGTAGATACGTAGTGTGGGCTATGGGGTCTCCCAAAGTTATATACATATACGTGCATATTATTTTGATAGCTTATGTTTATGAAAGCATTTATGTTTCAAGCGAAAGATGATTTCTTTATGATTTGAATATAAATTGATTAAAAGAGCATTAAATTAGTAGAATAAGTCATATAGCGAGCGGTGCTCGGTGGTTAGCCCCGGGTACCCGTCGCGGCCCCTAGCTGGGTCCTGACACCCAAGTTCACTTTTAGCTTAAAACGACGGCAACAACTTGTACTACACTTTACTCTTCACGAGCCTCAAAATTCGGGACCTCGAACTTGATCAAAACTTAGTTTCTCTCTCTAAGGGCTTTCTTCCCTCTCTCTAAAATGTTCATGTCTTTTTGGGGTTAAATGTGAAGAAATTGCACGAATTTGGCCCTTATATAGGGGTCTTGGGTCGGTTCCCACTGATCTTGAGTCGGGTTGGGCCGAGCCCACTGCCAGCTTGACATTTCTGTCTTAAAATATCTATAACTTTTTATTCCTATGTTGTGTGAAGGATCACAACCTATGGTTGGAAAGGTATTTCAATTATCTACAACTTTCATTTTTAGAGTTTTCCCAAATGCCCAAATAATTATGGGGTTATGGCCTCCCGAAGTTAGATCACTCGAAAACGTAACTTAAAAACATCTTTTTGGAGGGCTTACACTTGGATTTGGCTCAAGGGTCCTTCTTAACACTTGCTCAACTTCCCATGTACTATTCATATAAATTGACATATGCCCTTTATAAAATCCCCAAATGTGGGCCGCACCTTAACTTACGGTTACGAGGGCTATTTATCAAGTAACGCATTAACCAACTTACGCCATATGGCCATGGCCTCCAATGTCATCTATATGTTATTCTTATACATATATAACATAATCTTCATCCCTAATCCTTGTATATCTTTAATCTCCCTTGAGCCCATACTAAGTCGTCTGCAATCTTGGTAACGCGAAATTTTCCAGGGTGTAACAGGTAAAATGGGTTAGGGGCGATAAGGTGACATGCCACGTGGCATTCACCTCATCAAATGTTAGTGTCATGTAGGATTGGATGTCCACCTCAGACAAACTTAACAGAGGAGGGGTATATTTGAACCAATAGTATAACGGTAGGGGTATATTTGGACAATTGGATCCAAAGTATAACGAAGGGTATATATGACCTTTTTCGGATAGTACATGGGTATATTTGGCCCTTTTCCGATATATAAAATATCATTTGAGATAGAAGCAAAAACACTCATTTCATTGAATATTTGATTGTTGCGGTTCAAGAAAGTGTTTGGAAGTCTCTTGTGGCTACGTGATGTATCAGAAGCTTTTTCTGTTTCAATAATTTAGGGGTTTTGTTTTTCTTATTCTAATCCCTTGTCCCTTTAATTTTGATGGAATCTTTAAAGCTCGTGACTTTTATCTTTCTTTTTGTGTTTCTAATTACATAAATACTTATTATTAAATATCGGGTATTACGAAGGACTTATGCTAGAAAAAATATAGTGATTAAAATCTAAGTTTAGATGAAATTAAGAGTTTAATAATTAATTTAGTTTGTCATTGACTCGTTGATGTTTTATTCTTAAGAGAAAATCTTCTTACCCAATCAATTAAGGATTATATGATTTCTAACAAATTAAATTGTTTGCAAGACAAATAGGATATCTTTATTTCAATAGTATGTGACCATCAACGTTATTTGATAAATGAGGGATTTAGGAGCTAATTACCAGTTAGAACCTTTCCCTTTTCCTCTTTTCTACCGCCACTCAATTTAGCAAATTGAATAAAATTTAAATGTTCTTTTTCTTTTATTTACCAAGATTCTAATATATTAATTCTCAAGAAGTTTTTAAATTTGTTTTCTATTGTATAATTGTGTTAAACCATTAAAGCTAAATTGATATTTTTAAAATAACTTTTTTTATTAAAAATAATCAAGAGAAATTTAATGATAATATTAGAAGTACTATGAAATTTTGATTGGCCGAGTACTCTCTCGGTATTAAATGAGTTCTTCAAAGTTATTACCATTTTAGACTATCTTTGTGCATAGTTATTGCTATTAAATGATAGCATTAACATCTTTTCAACCATTTTCAAAAGGTTCAAAGTTTATTAAATTTACCAAATTGAATGTGGCAACCTAAGTAAAAAAGAAATAAAGTAGGGCAAAACTAAGACATAGAAAAATTTATGGTACATACTTCACCTGCAAATAGTTAGTCTAATGGGCTAAATTACCAAAAAGGGTTTGAAATTTTTTTGATTTATTGGAAACATACTTTAGTATATGAAGTAATAAATAGCAAATACAAGGGCATATTTGGAAGCGCAAACCATTTTAGTTGGCAAGCTAACAGATAGTTACAATGTAACCAAAGATTACAAAACTCTTTGCATTGCCCCTTATATATAGTAGTAATGTATGTATTTTTATAGAGAGACCATAATTTACTATTTTGAATAGAATATACTTTGTTAGTTTGCAAATATTCTCGCCCCGTATTTGGTATCAGAGCCAGAGACCTTATCAATAAACTCAATACATTTATATGAATTTTTTTATTTCTTTATCTCAACTAAATTTATCAACATATCATTTTCAAATTAATTGGTGTCTTTTACCATCGTTCATGTCGGAGACAAATTCCTTATCATAAATTTAAATTCAAATCATACACATTACATGTACAAATTGAATATAATTGCTGTATAAATTTGCTTTACTGATGCAACTTATAATTATATGGTAAAAGCGCAATACCATGAATGGAACCGACTAAGATTTGTGTACGCTCAGTACATAGGCGGTTGAGATGCATTAATTGATGCTACAATTTCAATAATTATATATCTTTATTAAGTATATACATTTATTGATATGGATCGACTTCTTATTTAACACTCATAATTATGTATAAAATAATTATTTTATCATTGAGTAACCATTTTGAACATACACACAAACACACATATTATTAGCTCTGATTCCACTTGTTGGGATCGAAATAACAGGACGTCATGCAGATGCTAACAATTACAAACCTTAAACGATGATAAATCAGACACAAAGAAAAGTATACTAAAATATGCATAGAAATATGGTTTGACCAATTGAACTACATATAAAAAAAAACTAATATAAAAGAAAGTATAAGATCCAAGAGGAAAATCTCTCCCTAAACAAAACTTTTTAAATGACTACGTTGTTGATTTTATTCTGGGGGAAGGGTTCAATTTATAGAGGTCCAAACTTTTCCTCCAAGAAAGGGTTACTCAAATATGAAAGATTTATATTTTCCTTTTTGGAAAAAGTAAAAATCAACTATGGTAATCTCTTCGTCCTTCTTTCAAGAAAATGTAAAATCCAAAAATGGTAAGAAAATCAGGGCAAAATTGGTATGGTAATCTCTTCGTCCTTCTTTCATCACTGTTGTTTGTCGTGGTTAATAATAGGTATGGTTTAAAATTGGAGTCATATGCGTTAAAAATAAGCATGAGTTAAAATTGGTTTTTATTTTTAAAGATGCAACAACAGGAATGTTAATAATATGGTTGAAAAATGTCTCCCCATGTAGTACTCAATACATATTTATTTCTTCTTTTTCTTTTTAGACAAAACTCTTCATTGTGTCAAATTGGCTGTCACTTAATCTGAATCGCCTTGAGGATGTCTTCAACCACACTCTGATACCATTGGCTCTGATACCACTTGTCTTCAATCTCGTACAACCATTGACTCTGATACCACTTGTTGGGATCACAATAACAGTGCGTCATGCGAAAGCTAACAATTGCAAACCTTGAACGATGATAATTCAAACACAAAGAAACGTATACTAAAATATGCATATGTGAGATCAATTGTCCTACATATAAGAAAATTAATATAAAAGAAAGCATAAATTCCTATTGAGAGAAAAATCCCCCTGTAACGACTCGCTTAGCCAATTTGAGCTTTTCGCTTTATTTTCCCCAAAATACCTTTCCCGTAATTTCATTTTGGTACTTATGATTTGCGGGTAAGGGTGTTGCGGCTCCATAGGTAATCAACTTTTTTTGGTTTGGTTTGAGTGAAATTTGAGTTTTCTAAGTTAAGAAATGAAGATGTTTGACCAAAGTCAACATCAGAATAAATGCGTCATTTTTGAAGTTTCATCGATTCCATTATGTTCGGAGTGTGACTTTTGACTTAGTCGACCCTTTGGTTCGGGTCCCGAGGCGTTCGGGTGTGATTTAAGTCTTTGGCTGGAAGGCTAGAATTTTGATGTTTTGGAGTTGACCTTGGTCAAGACGACCTATTTTGGGAATTCCGAGTGCGTGAACGAGTTCGTAGCGTGTTTTATGATAGAAATACATATTTGGTTTTTGTCCGGGCAATTCTAAATGACTTTCGAGTGTTGGATCGGGATTTCGGGAAAACTAGAATATTGGCTTCAGCTGTCATCTGTTTTCCTTCATCGCGATCGTGATGAGGGTCACGCTACTATGATGAATGAGGGGAAAGCGGGTCTCGATCGTGATTGCACAAAAGGAAGTTAAGCTGGGTTGCGTAAGTGGCCCACGATCGCGAGAATGGCCCTCGCGATCGCGAAGAGTGGCGTGACTGGGCATAAATAAAGCCTCATTTCGTATTTCACTTTCCTAAACCCATTTTAGAAGCTACAGAGCTCAGATTAAGGTGATTTCAAGTACAATTTGCAAGTTTCTTCATTAGGGTAAGTCCTAAACCTTAATGTAAGTGATTACTAATGATATCTTTCATAAATTTTGTATACATGATAAAATATATCTTGACACATGTCACGGCAAGAAAGGAACACGTGGCATTTGAAGGCGAAACGCTGCTTAGTCGTTCAACTTGGCCAGAATGAGAGACCCCGGATTAACCCTCCAGTAAACTTAACAAGTCAATAGTTTCTGGTCATTAATTAAAGATAAATGTTGTGTGACCGCTCCGGGTTTGAAGCAGACATTACGATTTAAAATTAAACAACATTTGCTGCTTATATTTCTCATTATTAGAATTTAATCACAGATTAAGAGCTAATGTATTTGTACTATAAAAGAAGCCCGAAGGCCTCTCAGAAGCTTCATCGAATAACAACAATTTACACACATTCATACTACTCAATTCTTGGCAATTAAAGTTATTTTATTATTCTTTTGTACCGGGTTACCATTAATTTAGCAAGGCCGAAGAAAACAGTTGTTCCATCGGAGGAATACCTATCAAAGGATTCTCTTCAAGGATCAACAAAGCCCAGGCTTGTTTAATTCATTATTGCTTTACAAAACTTTGCTAATATTCATTCAACTTCTTTAGTCATTATTGGCTTCATTATTCACTGTTTATAACAAATCAATTCACGTATCCTTGTATCCTTTAGACCACAAATAAATTTAACTGTACCCTTTTTTAGGGTAAACGGTTTGGCGCCCACTGTGGGGCTAAGGATAATTGTTATATTGTTTTGTTGCTCTAATTAATTTACTTATTACTTTTCAATCTCTGTTACCAGGTAGTTTTAACAATGACAAACATTGGAAACCAAATTGATGGAGTATTGAACAACACTGGTGCACAAGAAAGAGATCCGGCAACAGGAGAAGTCAGGGTGGGGAATCATCAAGCCCTGATTTCTCCTCGTGGATCCAAACATACGAGAAAAGATCTAATTCCCAATGATGAGCACGAAGAAGAAGTAGTAGCTGCAAACTCGGGGTTGGCGAAACTCCTGGAACTGCTGGAAAAGCAACAAAAGGTTATTGCTGAGTTGCAAACATGAAGAAATAATGTTGGAACTATCACGACCCAACCCTAGGGCTATGACGAGCACCTGAAAGCTAACCTATCGAGCACCTCAAACGTACATCTTATAAATGTCATAATCTGTAAAGGACTCAAGCCCAAAAAGTATGTGTCTGTGTGTGTGTGTATATATATATATATATATCTTTACACACACACGTCATTAAACTTATCTCAAATATGCAAGCCGACAAGGCTATCAATAATATGATGACCCAACAAAGTATGGACCGAGATGGTCATAGAACCTCTAAATGTACATCTGTCTACGAGCCTCTTTATAGAGTACAATAGCATAATAAGGACGAGACAGGACCCCGCCATGCCCAAATGTACACAAAAGGATCATACCAAGCTGAGCTGCAACTCTAGAACAAGTGGAATGCTCATGTACCAACGCTGAGATGGCTGCCTAAGGATCTGTACCGTCTCCTTGTTTACTTACGGGCATGAACACAGCGTCCATAAACTGAAGGACGTCAGTACGAATAAAGTACTGAATATGTAAGGCATAGAAAGTAATGTAACATATCT
The DNA here is from genome assembly GCF_019175385.1 of Lycium barbarum. NCBI lineage: Eukaryota > Viridiplantae > Streptophyta > Magnoliopsida > Solanales > Solanaceae > Lycium > Lycium barbarum. Next base: position 14,838,722 of record NC_083344.1, on the reverse strand, counting down.
ATGAAAGTAAAGAGATACGAGAGATAACATGTACATCTGAATGCCTCTTAAGGCGAATGTCATGCATGCTTGCTCTTTTAAAAAAAACATTTTCATACATATACATATATCATAATGCTGTACCTGGCCATATAGGCTCGATGTTATCCGTACATTGCCATAATAGGCTCGGTGTTATCCGTATCCAATTGCAGTGGTGTGCACAATAGGTACCGTACCCGGCTAACTATAGCGTGACTCGGTGTGAGAAAATACATACATATTAAAAAAGCATGCATGCGAGCCCAAACCTCTATCAGATTGATGTAAGGTCGGTGAACCTCCGATTATCATTGTGGAACTATCATCGTGAGCATATCTCACCTTGAAGGAACAATAATCATAAGATGAGATCAACATCAATGAATAAGATCAATAACTATAAGATGAGATCAATAATCATAAGATAAGATCAATAATCATGAGACAAAGATCAATAGTATCATAAGAACATCAAGAACCATAAGCTTCTAGTATTTCTAGGAATAGGGACATTATGGATATCATATGAATGAGTTTGTATCGATAAGATCATGCCATAAGAAAGAAAGGGACAGCCTCACATACCTTGTCATCTTACTTAAACACTCAACATATATTCTCCCGAGATTGAAAATATACATTGAAGATGATTAATACTAAGGTTAAGTCGTCGAAACGCTTATAAGATTAAACTAAACTATTAAGTGAGCTAACGAAATTTGGGCAGCATTTCCCCTACATTATCTACTTCCTCCAACTTCAAAACAACTCCCAAACAACAATAACTTAACAATAACAACATCCACAATACCATAGCCAAGAGATTTACACTCAAATTGGACTCAAATCAGTCCAAAACTCCCTTTCAAATTCAATCCATAACCAATACTTCAACTTAATACCTTATAACTTCTCTACCATGATTCTCTTCACTTCTAAGACTTACTAAGCTCCAAATCAACCCAACATAAGTAATAATATGAAGATCTTACCTCTTTCTTGAAAATCTTTATGCACACACAACTTGCTCCAAGATTGAATTCACCACCAATCCAACTAGAAGCAAGAACACACCTCTTCCATGAACTAGCTTAGGGTTTTCAAGGTTTGATCTTCTCTTGGAATAGCTTGGGATGATTAGAGATGATAGAAATGGTTGGAAGAGCTTAGAGGGTCTAGAAGGATATGTTTTTGGTGAAATAATGATCCCATGTCGTGGCCCCTTTAATTTATAACAAAGGAAAAAAATTCCACTACCTCAATTTCACTGTACATTTTCACAGACCGTGAAAAATTTCACTGGCCATGAAATCAGTCCAGTGGCTCCTCCTCATTGTCACCGTTTCATGATAGAAAAATTTCCATTTTTACGATCCTTGAAATTTTCACCGTCCATAAAAATAGGCTATAAAAATGTCACTGCTTCTCAGATTTGCGTTATGTCAGTAGCATTGGAAAGAAAACTCGCTGAACTTGAATTTACATAGGTTATGCATTTTGTAACTCCTCATATTCTAGGAGACACTAAATATAAATGCTGGTTTATCAAGAATACGCAAGAAAAGCTCTCCTCGGGATTGGACTCTTTCTGACAGCCCTTTTGCCATACCTCTCCCAAGTTGGACCAAAAATCCTGTCGAAAATTCTGCCAAGTTTTTTCCAAAGTTCCAACAAACTTAATTTCTTTAATTTGCTTGTTCTCCAATCCTTCCATAACTTACTAAATATGAACTTAAACCCTCATAACCATAAGATAGGCATGTATAATCTCATATATCGTTGAAGATAACTCCGGTGTCCACGACTAGGACAACTAACATCCAACGAATCTCAACGTACAAAACTACGAGGTGTAACAGGAACAAACTTGCCTAATACGAATGCTGAGCACGGGGTAAGCAATAGTGAGATCCGAGGTGAAAAAGACATTATGCAATATTTGGAGGCCCTTTCCAATCGACTTGAAAAAAATGAAAAAGAATTAAGTCGACTGGATCGAAACAAAAAAGAATTTAAGGCGTTCAATTTCCGGATAGACCAGATTCCTGGAGCCCCTCCCGTATTGAAGGGACCAGATGCGAAAAGATATGTGCAGTTGTCATACCCACCTAATGAAGCGCCTAAATTAATCTAAAAAAGGTTTAAAATGCCGGTCTACCCAAATATGATGGGACCACAGATCCACAAGAGCATGTGATTGCGTACACATGTGCTGTTAAAGGGAGTGATATGCTTCCAGACCAGGTTGAATCCGTTTTACTCAAAAATTTTGATGAAACATTGTCCAAAGGAGCAATGACTTGGTATTCACTGCTTCCGGAGTACTCGATTCATTCTTTCAAGATGCTTGCGGATGCTTTTATCAAAGTGCATGCTGGGGCAGAGGAGGTGTCAGCAAGGAAGGCAGATATCTTCAAGATTTCCCAAAGCGATGCTGAATTGCTCCGTGAGTTTCTTATAAGATTCCAAAAGGATCGGATGCTGTTGCCGAAACCGTCCCTGACGAATGGACAGCAGAGGCATTTGCAAAGGGATTAAACCGAAGAAGCTCGAGCGCTGCATTAAAATTAAAAAGAAAGCCAATTGGAATTTCTCGCTACAATATGGGTGGATGTTCATAATGGGTATAAGTCAAAAATATGAGTGGAAGATGATCAGTTCGGACTGCCGACTGGATCCACTAACCGGAGCCGAAACCATGACAGACCAAGAAGGAATGCTGATCACGATTCTAGATATGGAAAAGAAAGGTATCAACCCTACAGCTAACTGGAGAAATCCCGTTCAAGACCAGACGGAAACAGAATTATCAGAATAAGAGGCCAAACTCTAATAGAAAAATTGACTCGAGTCAAAATAGACAAGGATTACAGTCCAAAAAGGTGTCAGTGGATTCAGTTACAAACAATATTGAAAATTCGAGGTTATTGGTGTCACGACCCAACCGGAGGGCTATGACGGGTACCCGGAGCTAACCTACCAAACACCTCTGAACGTACATCTCATAATCACTTCTAGGTGGGCCACAAAGATACATCGTGAATATCATAACCTGTAAGGGCATGTATCACTAGATAATGGCACGTCTATATAATCATCAACAACTATGCCCATATACGCAAGCCGATAAGGCTGCTAAAATGATATACAACAATATGAACCGATAAGGTTATGGGACATCTAGCTATATACATATGTCTACAAGCCTCTACATGGAGTGTGTAATACCATAAAGATGGGACAGGACCCGCCATGCCCAAGTATGTACACAAAAGAATAGTACCAACTAAACTGCAGCTCTGGATCAATGGGGCACTTATATGCAATCGCTGATGATGCAGCCTAGGGGTCAGATCCGTCTCCCTGTCTACCTGTGCCCATGAATGCAGCGTCCACAAACAAAAAGGGCGTCAGGACGAATAATGTACTGAGTATGTAAGGCATGAATAACAACATGATAAAAGCATGAAGATAACATAAGATAAGGAGATCAATTTATACCTCATAATACCTCTTAAGACGACTGTTGTGCATACTTAACCTTTCTCTAAAGGAAACATTTCATACATATACATATAATGATACTATACCCGGCCATATAGGCTCGGTGTCGCCCATACCCGGCCATAATAAGACTTGGTGTTATCTGTACCCAACTGCACTGGTGTGCACAATAGATATCATACCCGACCATATAAGCTCAATGTCAGAAAATAGCTATATATACATATATGGCATACATGAGAATCCAAAGAAAGCATTATAACTCTATCGAAGTGACATAAGGTCGGTAAACCTCCGATTTCTATTATGGAATCACCATCATTATGAAGAACTTTTATCAACAATACCATAAGAACCTTGAAAGTCATGAGCTTCTAGCATTTTTAGGAATTGAGATATTATGGATATCGTGTGAAGTTTTACAACAAAGAGTCATGCCTTAAGAAAGAAAGGGTTAGCCTTAACATATCTTTACGTCTCCTTATTTACTTAACGTTCTTCTCCCAAGCCCGAAAATCTACATTCGAGAGGAATCATACTAAGGCAAAGTCTTAAAAACACTCTTAAGTTCAAACTAGAGTAATTTGTGAGCTAGCGAAAATTGGGCAGCATTTCCCCTATTTCATATACTTTTACCAAATTCCAAGACAAGTACCAAACAACAATAACATCATCAACAATACTATAATTAAGAGACTTCATTCAAGTTATGCTCCATTTAATCCCAAAACTCATTTTCATAATCAACCCATAACAATAATTTCAACACAACTCCATATACACTTGTTTACAACACTTCCTCATCATCATTATAACCACTCATAACAAGATTATACTCATAACATGCCAAAAATTATAACTCAAGTTAATTTATAGCTCAAAATATTATCAAATTCATAATTGAACTCTCTTTCCATTTTCCTCCTTCAACCAAGTTGTATAACAGTCAAACAACCTCAACAACATGCAATAGATGTGAAAACTTACCTTAATCACACAAGACCAAGCTTTGGATCAAATTACTTCACTAGGATAAAACCTCCAACTTCAACACCAAAGAGATACTTGAACTTTACTAACCCTAGTGAGCTTTTTAGCACTTGAATCCCTTGATCCTCTTGGATTTGGCCTTGATTAGCATATGAACTTGAGGAGACGATTTTGGAGAGAATTTGGACGAATTTTGAGGTGGAAATGGTGAAAAATGAACCTTGGATCAAATTTATAACATCAAAAAGTCGGCCACCGCCTTACTTTTTGCGGCCACTTTAACGGACCGCAGAAAATTTGATGCTCCATCAAATTGGTCTGTTCAATGGACCACCCAAAATGTGCTCACTGGAACCGCTTTACAGTGGGAGAAATTTCATTTGATGGGTTGCAGAAAGTTTTGCGGTCCGTCAAATTGAACCGTCAAAATTTTTCTGCCCGAGCAGTCTGTCTTAAAACACCCATAATTTTCTACTCCGATGTCATGTTGACGAACAGTTTGTTGCGTTGGAAACTAGACTCAATGAACTTCAATTTAGATAGATAATACACACCAAAATTCCTCATATTCTAGGAGATATACCTCTCTTAAATTGGACTAAAAATCATGTCCAAAATTCTGCCAGTTTTCCCAAAGTTCCGACAAACTTAATTTTCTTAATTCGCTTGGTTTCGAATCCTTCCATAACTTATCACATGAACTTAAACCCTCATAACCATAAAATAGGCACATATAATATCATATATCCTAGAAGATTAGTCTAGTGTCCAAAATTAGGACAACTAACACCTAACGAATCTCATAGTACAAAACTACGAGGTATAACATCCTTCCCCCTTTAGAAACATTCGTCCTCGAATATTAAACTCATAGGAATTCTATAAAAATTTCGACAGAGTATCCCCTGTAACTATAGTACTACCAACCTGTCACAACAATCCAAAATATACAATGCCGCACAGGGCTACATCAAGAATAACAACAATGGCCTCACGCGACCAATAATCATAAAAATAAAGCATTACGCGCCTGAAGACAATAGGGTCTCTGTCTGAACCTCCTCTGGGAGTGGGAACAAGTGTGGATACCTGAACCTTATATCTTCTTTAGCTTCCCAAGTCATTTCTTCCTTATTTCTATTCCTCCAAAGGACCTTCACTGAAGCTACATCTTTAATCCTCAATCTCTGAACCTTCCTATCTAAAACAACAATGGGAACTTCTTCATCAGATAATCGCTCGGTAACCTGAACATTATCTATGGGTACCACTCTGGAAGGATCTCCAATGCACCTGCGAAGCATTGACACATGGAAAATCAGGTGGAGTGACTCCAAGTCTGAAGGTAGATCTAACTCATAGGCCACTTGGCCTACTTTGCGTACTACCCTGTAAGGCCCAATGTATCGAGGGCTAAGCTTGCCCTTCTCACCAAATCTCATAACGCCTTAAGAATACCCAATCATTGAATTAGAACTCTAAGTCTCGTCGGTGATTGTCCGCATAAGACTTCTGTCGACTTTGGGCTGTTAATAGTCGGTCCTGAATAAGCTTAAATTTCTCCACTGCTTGCTGGATCAAATCTGGCCCTACTAATTTAGTCTCTCCCACTTCGAACCATCCAATTGGTGATGTACACTTTCGCCCATATAAAGCTTTATACAGGGCCATCTCAATACTAGAATGATAATTGTTGTTTATGCAAACTTAATAAGTGACAAATGATCATCCCAGCTGCCTCCAAAGTCTAACACACATGCCCTTAACATATATTAGAGGGTCTGAATGGTACGCTCAGCTTGTCCATCAACCTGGGGTGAAATGCTGTGCTAAGACTCACTTGAGTCCCCAAACCTTATTTAAAGGACTTCTAAAAGTTAGCTGTAAAATGCGCACCTTTGTCGGTTATAATGGATAGTGGAACACCGTGGAGTCGTACTATCTCTTTGATATAAAGCTTTGCCTAATCTTCAACTGAGTATGTAGTTCTGACAGGCAGGAAATGAGCTAACATTGTGAGTTTATCCACAATTACCCATATAGAATCATATTTGCACTGAGAATGAGGTAAGCTTGTAATGAAATCCATATTAACTACTTTCCATTTCCAAGTCAGAATTTCCATAGCTTGCAATAATCCCCCAGGCTTCTGATGTTCAATCTTCACCTGCTGATAGTTAGGACATTGAGACACGAACTCTGCTATGTCTTTCTTCATTCCATCCCACCAATAAATTGGCTTAATATCATGATACATCTTCATCGCTCCCGGGTGAATAGAGTAACGAGAACAATGGGTTTCCCCCAAAATCTTACGACGTAACCCTGCAGTATCAGGAACACATAATCTGCCTCGATATCTGAGAACCCCATCTGCCGAAATCTCAAATAGTGAATTTTTTTTCTTCGAGGAAGTGTATCTCTGTAATGAATTAATATGGGATCCTCATATTAGCGCTCTTTCGCCTCCACTACTAAAGACGAAATAGTTGAATTCTTGACAGTATCTCCCGTATTGCCCAAGTCCATTAATTGAACTCCTAGGTTAGCTAACTATTGAAGCTCATGAGCTAACTCTCTCTTCTCCAATTGAACATCACATAATCTACCCATGGATCTACGACTAAAAGCATCGACGACGACGTTCGTGTAACACTTCGTAGCTTCGGGCTAAGGTTTCACTCGTAAGATGATAATATAATGGAACCAATATGAGGGTTATAAGAAGTGTTTGGCAAGCTAATCAATTCATAAGAAGCGTCTTTGGGCAAAGCAAAGTTGGAAGCCACTCTTTGGGGCATGTTTTCAAGTGAATTGTAGAAGGTCTTATTTCCAGCGACCAAAGACCCTTTATTAATTAGGAATTTGGGAAAACTTCCTTGATGTAAGTTGTATCCCTTTGAAATACCTTTCCAATGGTATATTATAGAGGTCAAGCGAACATTTGTACAAAAAGTTATGGCCATTTTACTGAAGGATTGCAGAGCAGTCCGCTCACTGGTCATATTATAGAGACGAATTATACGGTCCATATAATTTTATACGGACCGTATAAAATGGACGTATTTCATGAAATTTCGGCTCGATATTCTATTTTGCGCCATGATTAAATATGGTCATATTATATGGACCGTATAACTTTATACAGACCGTATAAATGACCATATAATTTTCTAACTCAGTTTAATATAAATTCAGGCCTTTAGTTCTTTTATTTCATTATTTACAATTCCAATCCCTAGAACGAAGGATTTCTTCTCCCAACAATCCAAAACATCAAGGTAAGTCAATCAAAGCCCTTCCAAATCAATTCTAACATGTACACTAATAGTCTAAGCAAGAAATTATTGTTCCTAATCTAGGGTTTCCAAGAAAAACCCAAACTCAAGGCTCAAGGGCTAAACCCTAGGGAATTGTTTCATGTTTGGAACTTTACCAAGGTATGTATAACTTCTACCTACATGCGTGAATATCTATGTTCTTCCCCATGCCTCGTTTCTTTTATTTTTATTTTCTTATATTCTATGAAGTTCAAATCCTAGGGCATTAAATCAAACATATTGGTAGCCCATAGTTATGTAATTATGATCATGAATTGTGTATCTGTATCCATTATTGTATTCCTAATCTTGCATTACGGTTATTAGAAACTGAAGCTTAATCCGTGAATCATGAATTCATCTTCATGCATTCCCATTATGTTTTTATTAAACTTTATGGTTTTATTAGCAAGACACAAGCATGTTTTCAAGATAACTATATGTATTTATGATTATTATTATTATTCATGAATCAAGAACATGTTTGCAAGACTATGACAAGTATCTCATGAAACCATGATCTCACAAGATATCATGATAATTCACATGTTTTGGGATTTGCTTGCTTAATCGAGAAGGCTCAGTAAATCCTGAAACTACGTAGCCACCGTAGGATAAGGATAGTCAGCAAGAATGCCACACCTTCATTATGCAGTTTGGATCCTTACATGCTTATTATTATTTAAATCTCATATACCTGGCAAGGTGTGAGTGTTTTGCTGGTAGGACGCAAGTACCAGATCATGTTGTCAGTTATACTATAGCACTCCTACGTTACAAGTCGTTATATATACATGTATTTCCATTGATTTACTATTTTCAGACTTTACTCACGCTTCATGCTTATGTTCAGGTTATATTCAGTTTCAGTTCATGTCCTATACCTACATTGTGTCATGTTCTTCATTTCAACAGGTTTTACATACTAGTACTATTTACCATGTACTAACGTCCCTTTTTGCCTAGGGGCCTCCACTTCACGGTGCAGATACTGATTTTCAGGAACATACACCTGCGTAGTAGGATCACCTCAGTTATCAGCTTATTGGTGAGCCCCACTTCTCTCGGGGTTCAATATGGAGTCTGCACTAGTATTCAGTTTATGGTAGTCTAGGGCCATGTCCTGGTAGTTAGTATTCAGACATGTTTTAGAGGTTTTATATACAGATGTTATTTCACAGAGTCAGTTGTGCTTTTATGTTTGCAGACTATTACATTATTCATGATTTTTCATGCTATGAGATTACTTCAAGACTTTATTCCGCAATTATATTTTCATGATTCATTTAAATTTCATCATATAGATTATGTTGTTTTGATGCCCATGTTGACAAGCAAGCCATGAGGTTCGCTCGAACACATGCAAGCAAGGCCCGAGCGCCGTGTTGCGCCCAGGCCATAGTTCGGGGCGTGATAGAGCTTGGTATCAGAGCCTAGGTTCAGGTGTCTTCAGGGAGTCTATGAAATCGTATCCAGTTGGGTCATTTTTATATGTATGAGGGCCCCACACGTATAAACAGTTGACCACCAAGATATTTAGGATTGTCTCACTTCTTTCATATTCTAGATCGTGCAGTTAGAGTAGTACTTTCAGGATGCCTTTCTAATTCGTGCGTGTACGTATTTTCAGAGAAATGCCTGCGAAAAGAAAATACACTAGAAAGGCCACAACCACCAGCCAGGGGGCTACCACGGAAGCAGCTCGCGAAGAGACTGTGCTGATTCGAACAGCAGCCCCAACCGCTCCTACAGTTAAACCTCCTAGTGATTCGGATGGGGATGTTTGGAATGCTATCAACATGCTTACACAACTGGCTCAGGCTCAACGTCAGGAATCTGTGTCAAGTTCAGGAAGTAATGGAAAGTCTTCTAAGACTAAGGACTTTCTCAGGATGAATCCCCCAGTCTTCATGGGGACAAAGAAAGATGAGGACCCTCAGGACTACATTAATGCTCTTCAGAAAATCTTCAGGATTATGATAGTTACGGAAATCGAAGCAGCTACTTTTGGAGCTCATCAGCTGCAGGGCATTTCTAACACTTGGTATGAATCTTGAGAATTGTCCCGAGGTGAGGATGCACCTGATGCTACGTGGGATGAGTTTGCAAGTGCATTCCTAGACCACTTCATGCCAATAGAGGTCAGGGAAGCTAAGGCTGAGCAATTCCTGCAGCTTAAGCAGAATGACAGGTCAGTTCAGGACTACTATTTAGAATTTGTCAGTCTGGCTCAGCATGCTCCAAATATGGTACCGGACATGAGGGCAAGAGTGAGGAGGTTTGTTGGGGGTCTTAATTCTTATTTGTATGATGGGACCAATATTGCCGCACAGAATTGGGGGATGACTATCTCCTAGATGGTTGCTTTCGTACAAGGGAATGAGACAAGGCTGAATGAAGAGGAAGCCTTGCAGAAAGAGAAAGACAAGGAGTTCAACAACAGGGCCAAGTCTACTAAACAGTTCAACGGTAATGAAACAGAAAGTTCTTTAAGAACAGGTCAGCCGGACATGCTCCGTCCACAACAAGTGCTCCAGTTTCCAAGTTTAGGAAAGATAACCATCAACAGAATTTCAGGTCATCAGGCTTCCAGTCTCAAGCTAGTGTGACTCAGAGTAACTTTACCAGTCCGATTTGTGCTAAGTGTGGGAAGAGGCACCCTAGGGAGTGCCGCTCTGGATCGAATATTTGCTATGGGTGTGGCCAGTCGGGCCATGTTCAGCGAAATTGCCCTTCAGTTAGACAGGGCTCAGAAGGTAACCAGACTCAGTCAATAAATTCGTCAATTCCTCATAATAAGCAAACTCAGGCAGTACGTGCACTAGCTAGATCCGGCAACACAAGCGGTGGCCCAAATCGTTTGTATGCTTTGAACGGGCATCAGGATATCGATGCCCGTACTGATGTTGTCATAGGTTTACTCACCGTTCTCAGTTTTGATGTTTATGCTCTTATGGACTCGGGATCCACCCTATCCTATGCCACCCCTTATGTTGCTAAGAAATTTGGTATTGAACCCGAAAAGCTAAAAGAACCTTTTGAAGTGTCTACTCTAGTTGGTGAGTCAGTCATATCCTGACGTGTCTATAGGGGCTGCCCAATCAGAGTCTATCACCATGTTGTTCCAGCTGACCTATGTGAGTTAGAAATGGTAGATTTTGATGTAATCATGGGCATGGATTGATTATATTCATGTTATGCGTCAGTTGATGGTAGAACCAAAGTTGTAAATTTCAAGTTTCCTAATGAGCCTGTCTTAGAGTGGAAGGGTGATTTAGTAAGTCCTAAGGGTAGGTTTATTTTTCTTACCTCAAGGCAAGAAAAATGGTGTCTAAGAGTTATATCTATCATCTCATTCGGCTTAGGGATTCAGTTTCCCAGACCCCAACTCTTCAGTCAGTCTCTATTGTTAACGAGTTTCCACAAGGCTTTCCCGAGGACCTTCTCGGAATTCCTCCTGATAGGGAAATTGATTTCGCAATTGACCTACTCTCAGGTACTAAACCTATATCTATTCCACCTTATAGGATGGCTCCAGCTGAATTATGAGAGCTTAAGGCTCAACTCAAAGATCTTCTACACAAGGGTTTTATCCGACCCAGTGTCTCTCCATGGGGTCCCCCAATCCTTTTCGTTCACAAGAAAGATGGTACTTTGTTTATGTACATTGACTATCGCCAGCTCAATAAAGTCACAATCAAGAACAAATACCCTCTTCCACGAATAGACGACTTATTTAATCAGCTTCAAGGTGCCCAATGTTACTCCAAGATAGATCTCTGATCAGGTTACTATCAGCTTAAGGTTAAGGGACAAGATATTCCTAAGACAACCTTTAGAACCAGATATGATCATTTCGAATTCTGTGTCATGTCCTTCAGTTTGACCAATGCCTCAGAAACTTTCATGGACCTCATGAATAGAGTCTTCAAGCCATATCTTGACCTCCTTATCATTGTTTTCATAGATGATATCCTCATTTACTCCCGTAGTGAGGCCGAGCACGCAGAACACCTTCATATAGTTCTTCAGATTCTCAAGGGCCATAAGTTATATGCAAAATTCTCTAAGTGCGAGTTTTGGCTCAAGTCAGTAGCCTTCTTAGGTCATGTGATATCTGGTGAGGGTGTTCAGGTTGACTCTCAGAAGATTGAGGCCGTTAAGAATTGGCCCAGACCCACATCAGTTTCAGATATCCGCAGTTTCTTGGGTCTAGCAGGCTATTACTGACATTTCGTAGAGGGGTTTTCGTCTATTTCAACACCATTGACCAAGTTGATGAAAAAGGAAGTTAAATTTCAGTGGTCAAATGCCTGTGAGTGCAGTTTCGAGGAATTGAAAACGAGATTGGCTTCTGCGCCAGTTTTGACTCTACCAAAGGGAACCGATGGGTTCATTGTTTATTATGATTCTTTGGGAGTTTGTCTCGGATGTGTCTTAATGCAGCATGATAAGGTTGTAGCTTATGTATCTCGTCAGCTCAAGGTTCACGAAAAGAACTATCCAACTCATGATTTAGAGTTGGCCACTGTGGGTTTTGCACTTAACAAGAAGCCAACCAATCCATACCCATAATAACATCAAAATCTACCATATTTAGCTCAATCAAATTTGCCATGGTACAACGGTCACAGACTATAACCACACAATTTCTATATAATCGACTAGCTATCACTGGATCACCAACGGGTGTAGATACTTCGAAAGGTTTAGTTGAGTCAGGTTTCACCCCAAATCGACCAACAACATAAGGAGTAACATATGAAAATGTACAGCGTGAATCAATCAATACATATACATCATGAGATAATACCGATAATATACATGTGACAACATCAGGGGATGACTCAAGATCCTGTCGTCCAGCCAATACATAGATACGGTGCTGAGGACCACTCGTACTGGATGCTCCTCCTCTACCTCTACCACGCCTACTGGCATCTGTGAGCTTTGTCCCGGACGGCGTACAAATAATGAGGAACCGATTGTTGATCCAGTGGGCTGGACCCTACCTCTACCACCTACCGATGGACAGTCACGCATAATATGGACTGGCTGACCACAAGCATAACAAACATCTGTACCCAACCAGAACTGTCCCCAATGTAATTTACCACACTGAGTAAATCGTGGTAAAGGTGATCTCATCTGGCCTGAATCACTCCTATACTGAGAACCCAAAGCTCTAAAACTCTGACCCAGTCCGGAGTGAATAGGTTGATCAAACCTCTGGCCTGCAAATCATGGTGGTGCACTAGCTGCTGAATGGCCTGAGTGCCTAGAATACTGCTACCTCTGACCCCCTCTAAACTCACTAATAGGACCTGAGGATCTAACCCTCTTACTATAACCCCTATCATGCTCATGCTCACTCTTCCGCTATTACTTGTCGTTCTTTGAGATCCTGGGCATGGGCCTGTATATGAGAAATATCCATACCTTCTTGGAGTGAGGCTGTCAAACAATCATCAATCAATTGTGGCCCCAAACCATTCACAAATCTAGGCAATCTCCCATGTCAGCCACCATAGCTGGAGCATATCTATCCAAAGAGTTAAAATGAAAGCTATACTTTCGGGCACTCAGGGTCCCCTGTCGGAGGTTCAGAAATCTATCAGCTCTGGCCCGTCAAACCTCTAGCGGAAAAAAAGTGTCGGAGAAAAGCATACACAAACTCTTGCCATATCGGTGGAGGTGTGTTAACCCCTCTAGAAGACATCCAAACCGTATACCAATGAACAACAACATCCCGTAATCTATAAGAGGCCAACTCTACCTACTCAACATCCGAAGCATGCATTACCCGTAATGTTCTCAACATTCCATCTATGAAATTCTGCGGATCCTCTTCCGGTTTTGACCCAAAGAATTTTGGAGGGTCCAAACTAATGAAATCTCGGGTTCTGGCACTGACAGCTCTATCACCATGACCCGCACCTTGCTGCTGAGACTGAGTGGCTAGTAACTAGGTCAACAAACAGATGGTCTCTCTCATCTTCTGGCCTGAGGCATCTGGTGGAGGAACTGGGGGTGCTAGACCTGAGGCGCCTTCATGCTCTCCTGAAGCTGGACGTGTGTGAGAGGATAGAGATGGGACCTTATTCTGGGACTCGCCCTCCACTACGTCTGTCGGCGGTACCCGTTCTGTTCTTCTTCCTGCCACTGACTTGCCCTTCTAGGCAGCTGTAGCTTTTCTTTTCGCAGGAATCGCTGAAATCATTACACACAGTCAGGAAAAAGGGAATCCTCATAACATGGCTCTATCGCACGATCTAAGATGAGAAACAAAGGTCAATCATTCCTAAATGCCCCGCAGCCTTCAGTTTATAAGTGTGGCACGCTTCACACCCACAAACAAGACTCTGACACGGCTCGTAGACACACCTTAGGACGAACTGCTCTGATACCACTTTTGTCACGACCCAACCAGAGGGCCATGACGGGTACCCGGAGCTAACCTACCAAGCACCTGAACATACATCTCATAATCACTTCTAGGTGGGCCACAAAGATAACTCATGAATATCATAATCTGTAAGGGCATGTATAACTAGATAATGACACATATATATAATTATCAATAACTATGCCCATATACGCAAGCCGACAAATGATATACAACAATATGAACCGATAAGGTTATGGGACATCTAGCTATATACATTTGTCTACAAGCCTCTACAAGGAGTGTGTAATACCATAAAGAGGGGACAGGACCCTGCCGTGCCCAAGTATGTACAGAAAAGAATAGTACCAACTAAACTACAGCTCCGGATCAATTGGGCACTTCTATGCAATCGCTGATAACGCAGCCTAGGGGTCAGATCCGTCTCCCTGTCTACCTGCGGGCATGAATGTAGCATCTAGAAACAAAAAGGGCGTCAATACGAATAATGTACTGAGTATGTAAGGCATGAATAACAACATGATAAAAGCATGAAGATAACATAAGATAAGGAGATCAATTTATACCTCATAAACCTCTTAAGACGACTGTCGTGGATACTTAACTTTTCTCTAAAGGAAATATTTCATACATATACATATAATGATACCATATCCGGCCATATAGGCTCGGTGTCGCCCATACCCGACCATAATAAGACTCGGTGTTATCCGTACCCAACTGCAGTGGTGTGCACAATAGATATCATACCCGACCATATAAGTTGGGTTTCAAAAAATAGCTATATATACATGAGAATCCAAAGGAAGCATTACAACTCTATCGGAGTGACATAAGGTCGGTAAACCTCCAATTTCTATTATGGAATCACCATCACCATCATCATTATCATAATCAACCCATAACTCCTTCATTAAAGTTATGCTCCATTCAATCCCAAAACTCCCTTTCATAATCAACCCATAACAGTAATTTCAACACAACTCCATATACACTTGTATAAGACACTTCCTCATCATCATTATTACCAGTCATAACAAGATTATACTCATAACATGCCAAAAATTATAACTCAAGTTAATTTATAACTCAAAATATTATCAAATTCATAATTGAGCTCTCTTGCCATTTTTCTCGTTCAACCAAATTATATAACAATCAAACAACATGCAATAGATGTGAAGCTTACCTTAATCACACAAGACCAAGCTTTGGATCAAATTACTTCACTAGGATAAAACCTCCAACTTCAACACTAAAGAGATACTTGAACTTTACTAACCCTAGTGAGCTTTCTAGCACTTGAATCCCTTGATCCTGATGGATTTGGCCTTGATTAGCATATGAACTTGAGGAGAGGATTTTGGAGAGAATTTGGACGAATTTTGAGGTGGAAATGAACCTTGGATCAAATTTATAACATCAAAAAGTCGGCCACCGACTTACTTTTTGCGGCCACTTTGACGGATCGTAGAAAATTTGACGCTCCATCAAAGTGGTTTGTCAAATGGACCAACCAAAATGTGTTCAATGGAACAGCTTTACGGTGGGAGAAATTTCATTTGACGAGGCGCAGAAAGTTTTACGGTCCGTCAAACTGAACCGTCAAATTTCTTTGCCCGAGCAGTCTGTCTTAAAACACCTATAACTTTCTACTCTAATGTCACATTGACGAACGGTTTGTTGCGTTGGAAACTAGACTCAATGAAATTCAATTTGGATAGATAATACACACCAAAACTCCTCATATTATATGAGATATACCTCTCTCAAGTTGGACCAAAAATCATGTACAAAATTCTGCCAAGTTTTTCCAAAGTTCCGACAAAATTAGTTTCCTTAATTCACTTGTTCTCGAATCCTTCCATAAATTATCACATGAAATTAAGCCCTAATAACCATAAATAAGGCATATATAATCTCATATATCGTAGAAGATAACTCCAATATCCACAATTACGACAACTAACTCCTAACGAATCTCATCGTACAAAACTACGAGGTGTAATAATTGGAATATAATTCAATGTTAATTTGATGGAATTGGTCATAACAATAAGTAAGATTGATGGTGCGAAGCGGCCCGGAGCGATGAGATCAGATCCCAACCAAAGGGATATGAGCTTATTCTGTGATTATCAGGGAACCCATGGTCACCGGACCGCTGACTGCAGGTACCTTAGGGATGAGGTTGCACGATTGTTAAAGAACGGTAACTTAAGAGAATTTTTAAGTGATAGGGCCCAAGATAACTATGAAAAGAATAGGGATATGGTCAAGAAAGAGTTTCAAACCGAATCATGTCACGTTATCAACATGATAATAAACGAGCCCGGAAAAAATAAGGAAATCACTCCAAATGAAAATATGCGGTGGCAAGAGTTCGTGGAACCCTTGATAATAAACAAAATAAAGCTTTTTCAGTTGGCGTCACAAGTGAAGAAGAAATCTCATATCGACCTGGTGATTTGGTGATTTCTGCTTTGATTAATAGTTACATTATTTTCGATGTCAATGTTGTTCCGAGAAGTGCGGTGAACATTATTCGGTGGGGATGAAATCGAGTTACCTGGGGAAATTGAGAAAGTAGTTATAGAATTATTAGTTTTTACTGGAGGCGGAGAGTGTAAATCAAAGTTTCAAGTAGTAAATGGAAGCACAAATTTCAAGGTTGTCTTGGGAAGACCTTGGATTCAAGATACAAGCATCGTGACTGTAGCTCCACTTAGATTGTTAGAATTTTAAACGTCGAAGGGAGTAGAGTTTGTTCCGGTGAAAACTTTCGACGAATGGAATGTCTGGTAGTAGCTTAGGCACAAAAAAAGGAAACAAAAAAATTACTGTGACCCAGGACCTTCATTGAGACCTCGTTTCTACCCTTGAGGCTATTTGACCGAGATTCTGAGGGTGACCCAAGACTCTCATCTTCTATTGTCTACTACTCTATCCATTAGACAGTATTTCATCTTCTATTGTCTACTACTCTATCCATTAGACAGTATTTATTTATGTTCAGACAGATTTACTATTTCTAGACATGGTTTGAGTAGATATTCTTGTTCTAGCGACTTCACGTCCTTAGGTTGTATTATAACTAGTATTTCCGCACTTATTATTATTTGTGGCATTGACTTAGACTATTTATTATTGATCTTGCTATTTATGTTATTTTGAAAATTGAATAAGTAATTGATTAAGGGGATGGTTCGCCCACTAGGGGGTTTAGTGTGGGTGCTACATGATGGTATTTGGGTCGTGACAGTGATTCAAAATATTTTTAAAAGAAGGAGTCAAGAAAACATACTGGGGGCTGACAAAGGAAATGTCATAAGCCAGTCAAAGCTTCTAAATCAAAACCGTGATACAGTTTTCCGTTAGCCAAGCTATGAACCGGCCAGTAAAAATATTGTACAAACTTTATGGATTTATTTGCTAAAAGTTTGGTGTTGCAATAAAAGAGAAATGTGTCAGTCAAAATAAACCTTTTTCTCTATAAAAAAGATTGTGACTGAGAATTAGTCATACTCAAGTTATACACAAATTATAAGTTTGCATTTAAGCAAATAATGCCTAAATGAATTAGAGGCGTCTAAGTCATCAGCATAAATCAAATTTAAAGGGTATATAAACCCAATTCAGAGGTATTTACACCCAAGTAAATGAAATGCAGTTTGATGAGATTATGATCCATTTAGAGATATTTAATCTGGATGATTACAAGATAATCAGAGTAAAAAAGAATAAGGGAAAAACGCGGAAGTTATTTATCTAGATGTACTAAAAGGTGTGCATAATCCGCGCATGTATGTTATTTTCAAAGTAAAATGGAAGAGTCCATTTACATCGAAGAAAAAGGGAGTCCGGATGAACATAAATCAACTTCCGCTACAAAGCATCTGGGTAAGCTTACATTATTTGCGTATCTTTATTTTGCATTAGAATGAGGAATAGTTGTTGGAATTATAACAACAAAGTATGGCAAAAAATTGTTTTTATTATAAGTTAGAAAGACATGTCGGGAAATTGGAAAGGTACGACGAAAATTCCTTGGAAAGTATAAAAGCTGATAGGTCTACAATATATCAACAAGTTGCTAAGTCTCAAGCTAAACATCGATCAAAACATCCATTGTTCTCATCAAAATTGTAGTAAAAATGAAGTACTAGTATTACTAGAAGACAAGCCCTGCCTGAATCACTTCAATGGAGCTAACCTTGAAGAGTGAGTAACACCACAGTAAAAATTCTTCCTATAGTGAAAGTTCTTCCTATATGAAGTTAGCCTACGGGCTTCCACTTCAAACCTCTCTGGGACCTTCTGCGAGGGTGAGCAGGGAACAGCTTGGCAAGACCATTGTTATGGTTCACTTTTACGTGAGTGCATAAAAGCTACTAAGAGGTTGTTGGTGCTCTAAATGGATTTTAGTATTTTTAGAGTCGCCGCCTAATTTATTAAGGGAAATTAGGAAAACCGGGTTAAAAGGGTTTATCAAGTAATAGAAAAATCCTTTTAGAACCAGAGTTCGAGGTAAGGATTTTGGTGATCCCCTAGGGAAAGATTTTAAGCACCCTAATATTAAGGATCTGTAGGATAAGGTTGACCTACGAGCTTCAATGTGTGATTAATTGTGATTACTTGCTTAAAAACGTTTACTTTATCGCAAATGTCATGCTTATCATAAAAATTCAAAATTTCGGCAAAATGTCCCCTTTGAAAAAGGGGGTTTTTTGTTTCAAAAATCCATACAAGTGTTCAACTTAGTTCATTTCCGGGCCAAGACACACTCGGGATTTCTCCAGAGTAGAGTCACTACTATTTTGGTCTTAATGATATGATTTTAGTTCTTATAAGTTTTTATTACCTATATATAAGAAAATATGTGGAGTATATCTTCCTTTTTATAATATAAGTATATAATAGAAAGTGAAAAGTTTATTAAGTCCAATTTTAGTCCCATTGAAGCTCAATATGTCAAACATAGTCCACACTAAAACCATCTTATTCAAAAGTTTGTCCAAGTATATTTCTTTTGGATTTATCCTTTTGAGGTGGGCTTTTGGCCCAAAAATGTGTGACTCCTTTTCTGAAAATGGTCCAAGTTTAAATACATAGGAGTGTATCTTTTGATTTTGAAATTTTTTGGATCCTTAGCTTCTTTTATGAAAAATTTAGCCCAATTCCCAAAAGAATGTACGTTATCAATTATAGTCCGAAACAGTTCTCAAGTTCATTTTTTTGTCTGATTCAGTCCAACTCATATTAAAAGACAAAAAAAAAAAAAAAGAGGAGACAATTACCACGTTTTGAAGCGGGCTTTCGGCCCAAAACTCATTCTTTATTATTTCCAGATCTCTACAAAGGCGGAAGGCCCAAATTTACTAAGTAGTTCCATTTAAAATTCATTAATCTTAATCAAGTTATTAAACCAGTTTTAAACTTGAGAAAATTAGTATTGATTTCATGCAAATGTTAGATTAAGCCAAGTTTGAAAATCATTTGGGCGACATTCCTAATAATACTAAGCGTTTCTTCCTATGTTCTATCATCCACAGGGGTTTCAATATTTATACAAGTTTCTACAAATACATTTACATGTAAGAAATGAATATATAGAGAAGAGGTTAGACTGGTGGGCCTACATAAGCCCACTAGTTGCCTATTTTCACCCATGGGTGAGCCTTCAATATATTAGCTTCCCTTTCATATTTATTCCCCTTTCTTCAGATCCGGACTTGATTCAAAGAAAGAGTTGGGCCTCAGGCCCAACAGGTTAATGCGATGAAAGCGGTCCAAGTGGCCCGTGATGGTTTCACATGCAACAGGAAATGGGGAAAAGAAAAAAGATGATCAGAGAGGCATCTAAGTCCTAATCTAATAAACTATCATGACTAAGTAATCTAATAAACTATCATGACTAAGTACATATATATTAACCATGCATATAAGTAAGCAAGGATACAAATAACAGGCAACATATATATATATATATACAAAATACATGTTGACACCTAATTTTTGATCTCCCATAATTTATTTTAATTACCCAAAGTTCTTGGAGATTAAATGGAGTGCAACATGTATTTTTAGAAGTCAAAATGCTTTTATAAAATTATTTAAACAATATTTTACCATTCTATTTGATAAAATAATTTCTATAATATTATAAATCATTTGGAAATTAATTTACGTATTATTTCAACAATTATAGTATTTTCTAAAATTGAAGGCAATTTATAACAATTATCTTGTTTAATTAATTGCCCAAATTAGCAAGTATGTTACTCCATTTAATTCAAGAAAATTGATGAATTAAAATAAATAATCATTTTACCCCTCAAACTTTAATTTCTGCATTTATAAGATTTAAATATTGTCTTGATTTTGCAATTGGTTTATTATGAGTAATTGTTGCTGCAATGGAAATACTCAATTGAATTAGTCAATGAGGGGACATAATTGAAATAGGCTAATTTCATAGTTTAATTCAATTAAGGATATGTTTGAAAATTGATTCCCTTTATACAAATAGTCGTGTCTTTAATTTGATTAAAGGGTTAATTAATTGTATTTTTGGCCACAATTGAAATCGCCAATTAATGAACACCCCAATTTGTGGCCATTTATTAAAATTACTTGTCTTCCCCCGTACACACACACACACACACACACACACACACACATATATATATATATATATATATATATATATATATATATATATATATATATATATATATATATATATATATGAATATACACGAGAATATATATATACCCGGTGTATATCACACACACACACATATATATATTGGGCCGGTCCCATTTCTTCTATTTTTAAGTCGACCAGGCCCAGTCCAAATCGGACCAGACCCAACCTAACAGCCCTATTTCACCACTAAAGACCCCATAAAGGTCTCATATACGCAGATGGGCAAAAGAGTAAGGAACCCTAGCCGCCATCGGCTATCCTCGTCTCTCCACGTCGATCCGTTGCCGGATTTTGCATGTTTTCAGGTGTATCAATGTTGTGACAGTGTGGTGTGACCATTTCTGGCAATAGCAATTAATGCTCTTGCCCTTCTCTTACCAACACCCACCTCAAATCTACCACCAAGGAGGTAAATCTTTGCTTTTTCCTTGCTTTTTCTGATTCTCATGGTCAAACGAGTACAAATCCCATTAATTTATCTCAACTCATTTGAGTCCTCGATTTCCACTGGCTCGTGAAGAACATGGTAGATCAAACCCTAGAGGTCCAAAGCTGACCCTTCACATGCTATTTACTTTGAATCATGGACGTTGATTTGAATTAAGGGTTTCTACAGCTAGAATTTCAAAAGTCCCACATCGAAATTTAGGGTCCCACATCAAAATTTAGGGTTTCAACCCTCAGATTTGGGGTTCTATATAAAGGACCTCATATCCTCACAATCTTAAAGGTGGGAAAATTAGTTTTTACACAAAAAAAAAATATATACTTAAGCTTAAGCGTTGGCAATATTTTGCTTTGAAACTAAAAAAGCTTAAGTAAGTTAAATTTTACATCCTTTTTATTTTTATTTTTGCTATGTGGCTGAGCTTTAGATTTGAGGAGTAGATGGTCTCCAGTTTCAAATCTCGACAAGGTTGCACAAAATAAAGGTAACCTTATTGCCCTTTTATTTATTTGTTTGAGCATGTTATGTGTTTAGTATGATTTATCTTTATTACGTGTCGTTAATAGCCATTAGTTTATGCTTATCTCTGTTAGTATATCTTCCATTATGTGAGGGTGCATTTGATATTAGTTAGTTCATGTTTACACCTGCTTATGTATAGTCATTTTATCATATAATTAAATTAGTAGCAGATTAGTAGCATGTTTAGTCATTTGCACCCATATGTTGATCCCTTATTGTCAAATATCATCTATTTAACCCCCTTTTAGTTCAGTTAATCATGTGATTAATAATTTGGTTTGTTAATGAGTCCAGCTTATCATGTTTTACTTCAGTATGATTTAAAGACTATATGTTATAATATGATTAAGTTATTGTGGAATAATCAAGCATGTTAAGTTTAGGGGTCTATGTACGTTGGTAAAGTTGCCATTAGTTATCAAGGTTGTATTATGCTTAGTCTAAAAAACCTTGTGTATGCATGTTTGGATGATAAATTAGTTTAGTTTTCTCGTTCACTCTGCTTAAGCATGCCATTTCTACATCTGTTGAGTAACACTTTATCTAGATAAATCTTTTGTTGTAGTCAAGTTAATAGTATACCTATTCAGTTTATTTGACCCATTTTTTGCAAGTTTACCTGACTACGTATTTTTAATCCAAATGAGTTTAGTAATCATTTAGGCTTTAACTTTCAAGAATGTACAAGTCCCATATATGTTGAGTCATTTTTTTAGTCAAATAGATGCCTGTGAATAAATTGGTTCTTGTATTTCCTGAATATTGCTAAGTTAGATCTTTCTTGTACCACTGCCTGCTTGTTGGTTTTGTTTGAATTTTAGGGCCTGAAACCTGCATATAGGGATGTTGTTAGGTTATTAGCCTGATTAGAAGTCTTCATATCCACCATGCTTAGGTTAGATGACATTGAGTTTGTTTATCCCTATTATGTTATGTTTCTGCCTAAGTGATACCTATGTTGTATGTTTGTCCAACTTATGTATACTTGTTACATGCCTGTTCAATTGCTGAATATGTTAAGAGTCAATGTGAGGTCACTAATGTCTAAAATAGCCAAGTATTCCCCAAGACCCCTTTTGTCTATCAAAAATGGGAAAGTTAAATTGGTTTCTAGTTTGCTATTATTGTCTTGACTAAACATGATCTGTAATTGGTGTGTACATTACTGTTGAAAGTCTCATGTGTTTAAACTAGTTTATTATGAGTCAAAATGTGTGGTATGAAATCTCGATGGTTAGTATAAAGTTATTTGAGTCTGCTTCCTAAGTTACATGCTTAGGAAAGATTGGCAGGTCCCTTTAAAATAATGAAATGATACATGTGTACATGACTTGAATATCCCCTTCCCTTACCCCCTTTGTATGGTTTGCATTAAGTTTAAATCTCTGCCCACTTATATGTTTACTAAAGGTGTGGTCATTATTTGCTTTTATACTACATTCTTGCATTAAGTGAGAAACTGAATCCCTATCTCTTTTCCCTTTATTTCTTGTGTGGTCAAATTTGATATGTGTATAACTGTCAAGTATTGAAAATATGGTAGAGTGTTCAAATGATCATGTGATACTCCATCCCCTCCTCCCCGTAAATCTAGGAATTAGGAGTTAGTCATGAGTCTGCATGATCCTATCCCTGCTACCCTTCTCTAAATATAAATATTCAACGTGATTTGCATAAATCTGAACTGGTTTAAGCCTATGTCTCTTCTTTACTTGTTTTGCCATCCTGTGCCCCCTTACCTCTGTTTGTTCTGTTTCTAAGAATGGGCACAGACATGTTAGTTGCTATAGAGTTAAGGCAGGACTAGTGTATTTTCATATCCACCCCTCCACTTTGCCCCATTTGAATGTTAATGTCTAGGATTCCGTATTTGGAACCTAAGTTTTCTCTGCAAAACTGCCTCTCCTTCTTCTTTGTTAAAACTGTGTAACAATGGACACATCATAATGGACTTACTATGTCAAGCATAAGTCTCACCAGGATTTGAAACTTATAGGTTGTATATTGGATGATGTTGAACATGTCTTATCTTAGTCTAGGCCTGGCATGATCGGTGATTGAGCCAAATTTGACATGTGTGCAATACAGTCTATATTATGCTCGTTGTCATGCCATATTTGTCCTGTGATTAACATGAGAAGCCATACCATACTATAAGTTTAATAGGAAGTAGATTCATTCTATATCAAAATTTTGATAAATGTTCAAAAGACTCTACTCTGTGTTTAGTATGACCTCTTCTGTAACATCTTTGTGTCAAATATACATGAAGTATACAAAATATATAGCTTGTATACATTTAGTGTATACAGGTAGGTATTTCTTGTATATTATCAATAAAAATTATGGGATTTTCATTTAATATGTTTTATAGTATCGTTTTGGGCCTGTTTGAGTCTATGTGGTGCATCTTTTTACTAAGTGGGCCTATTTTATATGTGATGTTACTTTGGACTTCTTTCCTTTCAATACTTGGGACTATGTGATTTTGGACTCTGGGCCTGCAGATGGGTTTTGTTTATTTTCGCAGAATGCATATGTAATACATGGAAATTTAAACAAAATGATTGAATGTTTCTCTTCTTGGATATTCCTAGTAGATGATTAAGTTATGAACACCCTCTAATCCTTTTCTTTCCTTCATTGTGTGCATGAATTCCCTTCTCGGGCCATTTGGGTTGTTGCATTCTTGCATAAACCTGTTAAGCTGAGGCCTAACATCTCTTCTTCATTGAGTCCAAAAGAAATATATGAAAAAGGAAGCTAATATTTATGAAGGCCCATCCATGGGTAAAAATGGAGGCTGGTGGGTTTGGTAGGCCCACTAGCTTAATTTTCTTTCTTTTTTAGTTTTAGTTTATATATCCTATGTATATATGTATTGTATATGTAAAAAGTTATGTGAAATATTGAAACCCCTATGTATGCGTAGAACTTAGGAAAATACATAGTATATTATGAAGTCTCCTAAATCTTTTTCTAAACTCGGTTGATATAACTTTGCATAAAAATTGACAGTTGATCTTAACCGATAATGTTTTTCTTAAGAAAATGGGGGCTGGTTCGAGTTAATTTAGAGATTTCAAAGAGATTGAATAGTAATAAATTTTTGGCCCCTCCGCCCTTTGGTCAAAAATCTGATAAATTTGTTTTGGGCCTCAAGTCCACTGCCGAACCCAAAAACTGTTTTTGGTAAGACCAAAATGAATTTGTGGTAAGGTAATAAAAATGCAATTCGAGGATTGTTTTTGGGGCGGAACTACTTTGATAAAAACACTTCAAAAACTTGGGACAAATTCTGGAATTTTGGAAACCTCTGAGTAGAATAGTATTGACTCTACTCATGAGAAATCCCGGGTGTGTTTTAGTCCGGCAATAAAGTTAGATGAACACTTATGCGGATTTTTAAACCCAAAACCCCTTTTCCAAAGGGGACTTTTTGCCAAATATTTTCTTGAGTTTATGATAAGAATGAATGACATTTTTTGTGGAAAGTTAAACATTTTAGCAAATAAATACATTAATCACACATTGAAGCTCGTAGGTCAACCGTATTTTACGGATCTTTAATACTAGGGTGCGTAAAAGTGAACCGTAACAGATGGCGACTCCGCTGGGGATTTTCTAGGTTCTAACCATAAGGGTTTCAATATAAAGTGATTCTAACTGTATTATTTGCTTATGTGTTTAAAATTTCGCAATTTTGAACTATCATGCATTCATATCATAAACTCCGTCACCCCTGGCAAAAAACATGGTTTTAAAGGAGACACGCGGGATCACGGTCTAACTTTCACTAAAAACCCGAAATACCCTTTCTTTGGAACGCGTTGAACGTTAAGTTGGTGTGCGGTCACCCAACGGCCGACAATGGTTCACCCTGAGTAGTCCGCTCGGGTCCAAGGTCAATTCGAAAAGCCCACTCTTGCATATGCCTATGTTAAAGCTAAGCCAAATACAAATATGAAGTAGACCAGGTGGTTTGGATATTTTAGAAGTATCCAAACCCGATAGGAAGACTACCCCGTGTCAAATAAGGTCTATAACCCAAAAAACACCGCATCTCATATTATGTGCTATTTGGAAACATGTAATGTGCTTATGAATGGAACCATTGCCTAATGGGGGTTGGGGGGGGGGGGGGGAATTAACCTTGACTTTTGTTTTGTAGATGTCAATCAACTTAAATTTTGACATGGTTTTAACTACACCAGAGTTGCTGCGTATTTGGTGGGGCCAAATTTCCCCGGATAAGAAAAAGGGGATTTCATGTCATTTAGGAAATCTGACACCCATCATGACTATGACGGGTTATAAGGAATTAATAGAAGTAATTATCGGGTTTTGGGACAGAGGTAGGATGGTTTTTCGATTTAGGGACAACATCGAGATGACGCCTACCTATAGGATTTCAGGGATGTGTTGACTAGCGTAGACTCGGGATTGAAAAGAAGAAAGAAACCTGACCAAAATTTCTTAATCTCAGAAAAACCCACGTACTCCCAAATTTGCAAAATGCTTTCCTCAAACTACGCAATTGGGCCCATGGTCCAACCATACCCTTAGAGAGTTATACAAAAGGTTTGGAATCCCAAGTGGATTTGTGGAACATCCTGGGGAGTTCAAGACTTATGCCGAATGGACGACCACCAGACCTTTAAATTTTTCTATTTGCTTTCTAGGAACCTTGGTTTTTCCCAATGATTGGTCATTAGCCATAGACACCCGAGTCATTTCAGTCACCCATGCCATCTTCGATGGCATAACCCAACAAGAAGACACTAAATATTTTGACCTAACCCCAATCATCCTAGCCGACTTGTACAGGGCCTTGAGCCTCTACCGAAACCATTACAAATACCTCCAAGGTTGTCACTTACTCCTACAATGGAGGATCCTTAAGCATATGATCAAAGTTAGGGGTGAACAACACCTAAGTAAGCCAGCCGAAAGGGATGGCCTTCTGGATTTTTGCCCGAACTTCGGGGAACAAAACAGACAAAGTTGGACATTCACCTTTTCCAGGTTGAAAGAAGAAAGCGTTAAATGGATGTTCCACGACTTCGTGTTCGATAGAGTTGTGGTTAAGGGTAGAAAGTATCCATTCTTACCGCTTATGGGAATCCAAGGGATTTACCCTTATGCGCCAGCTAGGGTCTTGAGACAATTCGGGAGGAATCAAGTCGTACCCCAGGTTAGAGGCATGGGAGATTTTATCATTGACTATGACATCGATAGACCACCGAGGGCTTCAGATTGCATACGAGAATGGAAAAGTCGTATGATTTGGGGTCCTGATACCTTAGCCGAATATAGGTTTCTTCCGGATTGTGTTGTGGAGTATAAAAAATAGTTGAGGGGTGACTTACAAGGTACACTTCCTCCCAGACCTATTCTTTACAGTTGTGTACAAGATAAGGATTTGCAAGCCGAGATTCAAGCCCGTTTGGTTCAGAGGAGAGCTGACGACAGAGATGCCAAGTATTTGGAGAAGATTGAGCTTGACAAAGCTGTCATAGAGAGTCTGAGACATGAGTTGGAGCTTACTAATGACTGTTTGGTTGAGATCAATAATCGGATGAAGAAGACTTTAGTGACGTTGCTCCACTGAATTTCACACAGAAGGGATTTCTGATGGAAGCCACTTTGACATAGGCCCATCTTCATAGCCAGACTACCCTCCGAAAGGCGAAGAAGGCCATGACCGATCGAGATGGGGCTTCATCATCCACCACCAGAGGACGTTTCTGCTGATTTACTTTATGCACTGTCTTTACTTTATCTTTTGTACCCCTTTGGGGAAGAATATTATTATTAATGATTATGGGGCAATGGTTTGATTCAAATGGCATAATTATGTTTCAAACGATCAGTATGCATAGAAACGCGAGCAGTGTAATTTTATAAATGCTTTATGTGACTTACTTGCTTTCATATGTTTCGCTTAAATGCTTAGTTGATCTCAAGTAACGTCCACTCCCCCCAAAGAAAATCAATGAAAACAAAATACCCGGATTAAGTCTAGCAACCTTCTCACAATCTGAAGATGAACACCAAGAACACACCAGAGCTACAAGCTATGATAAAGAATGAGGTCTTGCTTCGCCGAAAGATTCAGGACCTCAAAAAGCAAATCCGAGCAGTCAAGGCCAAGATCAAAGAGGCTGATGAGTTGATGGATTTGGCGGAAAGTCCGCCCAAGGAACCAACTGAAACTCAAGGAGAGAACGTCCTGGACAAGGAAAAAGAAATCCTTCCCGATAATAGAGGAGTCCGAGGAGGATGAAATGGAACCGGACCCGCAGAAGCCCACTTGGCCATCAAGGGAGGCTGCCTCCATTGCGCTAGTAAGTCCCAAGAGAGAACTCGAGGAATGAATAGAGTATGTCCAACTAGCTTCGCCCGAATGGTGGGCTATTGCGCTCAAGGCGTTGGATTGTCCCTACCACATCTCGCCTAAGCACGTAACAAGTGAGGAAATGATGATCAAGTTTCAAAGCAGACGGATAGTCAGTATCAGCTTCGACAAGTTGCCACCGTGTGCTCCAGTCTTCGCGCACAAGAGATGCCCTTTTCACTGGGATCAAGCAGGGCACACCATCAACGAATGTTTGGCCTTCAAGAAAAGGCTCATCGAGCTGATAGATAAGAAAAGCATCACCAAGATATGGGGCCCACATTTACTTTTGGTCCACGACAACATCTCCCCAACCGAAGGGATTACACTGAACACTCATATTTGGTGTTATGACTTTACAGTTTTTAAGGACTCTTACGCCAGCATCTTACGGAAGTTGGTCAGCATCGGAAAGATTAGCCCCATCAGAACTAGAAGAGCTCAAACTGAAGAGGTTGGCCGCCGCAAAATGTGTCTATACCATTCTGGAGCTTTGGGGCACAACATAGAAAAATGTGAGGCATTTAACTTTGAGATGGAGAACCTGGTCCACAAAGGGGCCATTTGGTTGGTGCTGCCGCCTCAGTATTAGAATTTCGGGCCTTTAGGGTCGGGAAAGGGTTGAACGGACAAACAACCTGTTTTGAATTCAAAAGAAAAGTCACCTTTTGGGTAGTTTTAGGGGATCCCATTTTTTGTACTTAATACAGATTTGTCCCCCCATTTTACGTAAACGGAACTGCGCCGACCTGATGTCCCGAGGAAAGATATGCAGGAAGCCCCTATCGGGCCTGGTCACGGGTAGGTTTTAAGGTAGGGACTCTTATCTTATATAAACCGAACTACGGAAGGGCCTGATTTCCCCCGGTAGGATACATAGGCAGTTACGCAAGACTCGGTCCCTATATATTATAAATATTATATTTCCCCCACTTAACAAGGCCCAATTATCCAACCCGATACAAGAGATCAATCGAGCATTTAAATCAAACATATGATTATTTATGTGCTAAAATGTCTTTAACTGCCATCTATGTATGATATCTTGATTATCTTCTATTACCTAATGAACAAACTCTGTTTGTCTTTGAGTTATTCTTTTCTTATACAAAAAAAGGTTGATTCATGCTCACACTGGCATACTTCACTAGATCCAAAGCTGCAATAGCATCCTTATGCCAACCAGACAAAGGCAAACCAAAAATGACTGGTACTTCTGAGAAGGAGACTGCTCCAACTGGCATCACTCTCAGAGATTAACCTCTTCGAGAATTGCCTGAGTTCTCGCTTACTGAGGACGTTATGAAAATGATGTTTGAGAAAATTGTCGGCCTACAAGAAGTAGTCGCAGGAAACAAAGCTGCTAATGCTACCCGAAAGGCGCCAGATGAAACAATGAGGTCTATGTCGCCGTTGTTGACACCTAATTTTTGAACTCCCATAATTTGTTTTAATTATTCAGAGTCCTTGAAATATTAAACAGGGAGAAATATGTTTTTAGAAAGTCAAAATAATTTTATAAAAATCTATTGAGACTATATTTTGCCAATTTTGTTTGATAATATTATCTCTACAAATATTATAAATTAATTTAACTATTTTTCACAATTAATATAATTTTGTTTAATTAACCAAGAAGAGAGTGATAATTTTTCATGATTATTCACCTAATTGTCTAATTTGTTAAAATAGCAATTTGCAAAGTATTTTACTCTGTTTAATTCAAGGAAAATTGATTGATTAAGTAAATTGACCATTTTTACCCCTCATGTCTTATTTAATCAAATTTGGCTTTTTATCATATTTAATTGAGTCTTAATTTTTATTGATTTTGAAACTGCCATTAAGCGGCTGTAATTAAAATAAATAATTATTAGCCAATTATGGCAACTAGCCATTTTAATTAAGGTCTTTGACAAAAACCTGTTATATTATTATTTCTCATTAATTTGACTAATTAGTTTTAAAGGAGGCTTATTTTGAAAATGTCCAATTAATGGATGTTAATTGAGTTTGGCCATTTTTTTATTTTTTTTTACAGATTATCCTCTCCATGTGTGTGTATACACGAATATACATGTGTGTATATCATGTATACAAATTAATAGACCAGGCCCCATTTTAATTATTCGAAAATCGGCTGGGCCCAACCCATTAAGGGGTTGACCCGGCCCATCTCGTAAACTAAAGAGGGCATTGCCCTCCTTTTGCTCATTTTTGCTCGACCAAACGACCCTTAAGCGAGAAGAGTTTCCTTAAGAGGAAACCCTAGCGCCGCCAGGTCCCTCATTTTCCTCATCTCTTTTAAAGTTGGTTCAGTTGGGTCATTTAAGTATGGCCTGACCTTTATGCCTATTTAACCAAATTAGTTATATGATTGTGTACTGTGAGGATAGTTAATTATAACTAGTTTTTATTCATAAGCTTTGTATACAAACACTTCCTCTCTTATATACCATGAGTTTAACAGATAAATAGAGAGGCAAATTAGCACTTGGGGATTAAGCTTAAGTCTTCCCTGATGTCTACCATGCCTGGGGTTCCTAGAAACCCCTTGGAAATTATGTGGCATCAGGAAAGAGAGGGTGTCATTACCCAACTTAGGATCGCGCGGGCCCCTACCTTACCCTCCTCGGTAGGCGAACTCTCAATCAATAACATAGTAATCAAGCAAAGACAATTTGATTATTCCAATAACTAAACACGATTAATAGCAGAAATCAAATACCTAATAGACTCCAATATTGAAAGTATTTACAACCGTTAAATAAATAAAGACTCTTTTCAAGTTCCCACGACTTGGTCTAGACTAGTAGAAGAGCGACTAAATGATATGGATTACAACAATAGTGTAAGACCCAACCTCCGTCCCGGGATGAAATGGGAGGAGGCCTTCAGATTAGGCACTGCGCATCTCCGAACATGTTACAATCAATCACCTGAAACACTCTACACCCGAAAAGGGTGTAAAAAGAGCAGTATCAGTACAATCGATGAGTATGAGTAAGTATCATAGGCCGACAATGGTTAGAAACACATATCAGTAGAAGAAGTCACAAATAAACATGATCAGCAACTAAATCAAGTCCTACGTCTATTTACTGCACAATATGACACCAAGACCCTTAACTCATTCACCTTCCGCTAATAACCACAAGCCAGATCCACAACAATAGCACGACAATCATATATCATTATTACTATTCGTTTATAGTCTAGGAGTCGAATCTTCACTATGATATCTTTAGTCTACATCCTTTAGAGGCCAAACATTCAACTAATCCTACGAACGATCCACAAGACAAACCAACCAGTAAAAGTCACAGATAATCGAAGACAAGTATATATCATCGCCTAAGTAGCATCTAATCCCATTTGTGCTAAGTCTTAATATATTAATCTGAATCCAACATCACAAGTAAACACTAAATCATCTCAAACAAGCCATAATGCAATGCAATGTAATGATGTATGAATGCAATGCAATGTCATGCCAATGCTGTGTACACATGTACAACAGACGAAAATATCGACATCTCGGTAGCACAACCAGTGTGACTCGCGAAGTCTAAGTGCCACCCATCCCGGGTCTTTTCCCAACAGACAGACGGGACCTCGGATCTTTACCCATGGGGGGTTCTCACCGGCACCACTCTGGGGTACCTTCGGAGTCTATTCACTCCCTCCATCAACGATTCCGAAACTAACATCGGATATCGGCCATCGCACGTCACTCAAGTAAAATCGAGCCCAGCTCATCAAAGTGTTTCATCAAATATCATTAGTATCTCAACAGTGTATCATGAAAATGAGAGTGCATGCAATGCATGTATCAATATAGATAATCATGCTCAATATCACAAGTACCAAAAATGGGTACGCCAACAATATATCCGAGTCACAAGTACCAACAGTGGGTACACCAACAATATATCCGAATCACAAGTATCAACAGTGGGTGCACCAATAATATATCAGAGTCACAAGCACCAACATGGGTACGTCACAAGTACCAACATGGGTACGCTAACTAAATATCAAAGTCACCAATACCAACATGGGTATGCCAAATCATCAATATCTACACAGGTCATACGAAATTCTATCCACGTATCAACATCAAATTAAGGTACCACCATAACACAAACAAGTTGTAACAACAATGCTCAATACCAATTACTCACTCGTGGCATCAAGCAAACACAATAGATCAAATCAGTCGCAATACAATATTACCGCTCTTCCTTCATTATCTTAGTACAAGTAAATTCACCTTCTACTCACAAGGCATTCATTCCTACTCAGGCTAGAACTCAATCGCAACCGTTGGTACATTTTATCCTTCCATTTATCAACTAGATTCACCATTAATAGCATAAAACATTTAATCACATATTACGGAAATTCTCATCGTGAGACACAGAAAATAAGTATCACCTACTACTCCCAAGTCACATAAAATCCACCGATACTCACGAAAAAACAAATCAACCATCCTAAAGAATCTACAGGCCACAAGCCCGAACATACAAATCACACAATAATACCATCCTAGAATTCCATCCCAAATATCCAATTCCTACACATGCATTCTTCATTCCTTCTAATACATGAATATGGGAAACTAACCGGAGTCTACCGAAAGGGAAGCCGTAACCTACCTGGTAGCCGAACAAGTGCCACAAACCCACATCTTGTTTCGTCTTTCGAAGCGTCTCCAAATAATCAAACTCTATCACATATGAATTCTATGTAAGAAACCATGAATAATGATACACATAATGACTATATTCTATTCGGATAAAAAACCCACTCTTTAATTTAGGAAAACGGAACTCAAGGGCAAAACGGAAAGTTTATGACCAAAATACCAAATTCAGTACCAAAGGGTCAAAACCCATTACTTTAATCATAGGAATACTCAATTAATTCTCAAATCATCATTAATGTGAAAACCCCCAAATTTGGGTCTAAGAACCCTAACTTTAATCCAGCAAATTTATCACTAAAATGGAAGAAACATGTTTATATGGTTCATAATCACCAAATCCATGCTTAATGAAGCTAACCCAACCAATAATACAAGATTCTAATGCCAAGAACTCATTAGGGA
Organism: Lycium barbarum; assembly: GCF_019175385.1. Lineage (NCBI taxonomy): Eukaryota > Viridiplantae > Streptophyta > Magnoliopsida > Solanales > Solanaceae > Lycium > Lycium barbarum. The sequence goes on along the minus strand of NC_083344.1, from coordinate 14,805,292 downwards.
AAAAGCCCATAAAAAATCCTTCTTTTAATCTTAAGCTTTTTATGGAAAATATGAATCTAGCTAGTTTGTTCCCAAAATATTCAAGCATATTCAACGTTAATCTTACTATTTAGGAAGATTCTACGAACCAAAAATGATTTAGAACTTAAACTCAAGAACCCATTTGAAGACCCATTTGATTCTATGGATTCTAGATTATGCTAGATGATTAAGAGAGGTTAATGAAACCATAATAAGGTAGGAATGTTACCTTGGGGAAGAAATCACTTGAAAACCCTCCAACACGCCTCCACATAGCTCTCAATTCGGAAATAGAAATAATGACTAGGGTTTTGGGGTTTCAAACTTATAAAAACTGCTCGTCGACCGCTCCAGCGGTACCGCCCCAGAGGTACCTCCCCAGCGGCTGTGCTGACCGCTACAACGATCAAGGCCAGGAACTCAACTAACCGCTGTAGCGGCAACCACACTGCTACAGCGGTGCCTCTACAGCGTCCTGGTGCCGCTACAACGGACACCAGACACCAAAAACTTTTCCCAAACTTCACAATTTCATCCCGAAATCTGACAATCACCCAAGGCCTGAAACACCCAAACCAGATACGCAGACAAGCATAAAAAATCCCTACAAACTCACCCGTGGCCTCAGATTCCCCAACGGAGGTTTCGTTGACCAAGTCATCTCTAGGTCAAACGGTTTCCGCTTAAAGTCACATTCCTAAAGGGTGTCCCAAGACTCAAAATGACGCCTAGGAAGCCATGGAAATTATCTTCTCGGGTCCAAATAGTTCTAACGAGACTCAGGAATGGGTCAATGTGTGTAAAAATGGAATAATCACGGTAACGACAAGACTGGTCATTATAGAGGATGAAAGTTTTCCTTTTGTGCTATTTTTGCATCTCCACGGGTGTGTATATTTGCTGGTAAATGTGCATATTTTATTTGTGTGGGAGTGTCTATGTTAGGCAAATGATTTTATGATCTGTTTCTATCTTTTTGTCATATTTGGGCCAGCTTCTGTGTTATTACAATTCATATGGGCCTTAGTATATTAAGCCTACAGCTTTTGCACTTTGTGCCTGCTCTTTTTTTAATCTCCGTCCATACGAGTGTGTACGTTTTCAGTCGAGTTTTTTTTTTTAAGTATAGTATATATTTTTGGGATTGTGTAACTTTGCGTGCTACACTAAATGTTCTTCATTGAGTTCAATTTTTGTTTAGATATTTTCTAATCCATGTTTCCCCTCTCTTTGCTTGCATGAAATACCATTCTTTGGGGCTTTCCTATTGCATAAACTCATTGGGCCAAAGGCCCAATACCTTTCCTTGATCGAGTCCGTCTGAGAACAAATGGGAAAGGGAAGCTAATCTGTTTGAAGGCCTAGCCAATGGGTGAAAATGGCACTGATGGGCTTGGGTAGGCCCATCAGTTTGAAAAGAAATATTTTCCTTCTCCTCTTTACTTTACTTGATATGTATATGTTGTATATCAAACATGTGAATAATGAAAACCCTATGCATATGTAGAACTTAGGAAATCAAAAGCTTAGTATTTTAGGAAATCGCTCAAAACATTTTCAAACTCGGTTAGTTTTGATTTTTGCACAAATAAAAATTGACATTTAATCTGATTTTGCTAATTTTAATAATCAACTCATATTTTTGGATAAAGTAAATTGTTCTTTTCCCAAATGGCTAATTGGCAAGTTTTGGACTTTTTGGCAACAAAAATCTGGAAACTATTCATTTTAAAAGAGGGTGAAAATGATTTTGGGGCCTTCAGCCCGTTGTCTTGGATTATTCGCGAATTTATATTGAGCTGAATTGAGATGAAAAATGGGAAATGTAGTCTGTTTTTTATGGCAAATGGTTCTTGAGGCATTTTAAATATTGACCAATTCTGGAAAATGGCTTGGACACTAAAAACTTGAGATTTGAGAAAGATTAGGCCCGTGGAAAATGGACCGTTTTGAACTCAAGCATTTTTTACTGTGGGGCTACAATTTTGTTGGACTAAAATATACTTTGGGCCAAGTAAGAGTATAAGATGGATTTGGACTTAGAATATTATTGACATATGGCTTCAATAAATAAAAATAATAAATAGAACTGATTCTCTTTATTCATAAAAACTCGTGTTTATATATATATGTATATAAATACAAAACCCGACCAAAATGCTTTGAACCCAGAAAAACCCACCTACTTCGAAATTTGTGGGATGCTTGCTTTAAATTACGCCAATTGGGCCCATGGCCCTACCATACCCTTCAGAGAGTTGTACAGAAGGTTTGGAAGCCCGGATGGATTTGTGGAGCATCTAGGGGAATTTAAACTTATGTCGAATGGACAGCCACCAAACCTTTGGCTTTCGCCATTTGTTTTCCGGGAACCATGGTTTTTCCCAAGGATTGGTCCTTAGCCATAGATACTCAAGTCATTTCAGTCACCCGTCCATCTTTTACGGCATAACCCAAAAAGAGAAAACCAAATACTTTGACATAACCCCAATCATACTAGCCAATTTGTACCGAGCCTTGAGTCTCTGCCGGAATTACTACAAATACTTCCAAGGCTGTAACTTGCTCCTACAATTGGGGATCATCAAGCATATGGTCAAGGTTAGGGGTGAACACCACTTAAGTAAGCCGGCCAAAAGAGACAGTTAGGGGTGAACACCACTTAAGAGACAGTCTTCAGGATTTCCGCTCGAACTTCGGAGAACAAAACAGACAAAGTTGGACATTCACTTTCTCCAGACTGAAAGAAGAAAGCATTCAATGGATGTTCCATGACTTCATGTCTACTGAAGTTGTAATTAAAGGAAGAAAATGTCCATTCTTGCCATTTATGGGAACACGAGGGATTCACCCTTATACCCCTGCCAGGGTTTTGAGACAATTCTGGAGAATCCAAGTCATACCCCAGATTAGAGGCATGGGGTATTTCATCATTGACTACAACATTGATAGACCACCGATAGCTTTGGATTGTGTACGAGAATGGAAAGGTCGCATGATTTGGGGTCCGGATACCTTAGCTGAAGATAGGTTTTTTCGGGGTTGTGTTGTGGGGTATAAGGATTGGTTGAGGGCCAAATTGCAAGGCACACTTCCTCCTAAACCTATTCTCTACAACTGTTTCCAAGACAAGGATTCGCAAGACGAGATTCGAGCCTTTTTGGTTCAAAGGAGAGCTGAAGATAGAGATGCAAAGTATTTGGAGAAAATTGAGCATGACAAAGCCGTCATAGAAAGTCTGAGACACGAGTTGGAGCTTACTAATGGTTGTTTGATTGAGCTAGATAATCGAATGAAGAAGACTTTAGACGATGTCGCTCCACTGACCTTCACACAGAAAGGGTTTCTGATGGAGGCAACTTTGACATCGGCCCATCTTCAAATCCAGGCTACCCTCCGGAAGGCGAAGAAAGCCAAGACTGATAGGGATCGAGCTTCATCATCCACCACTGGAGGACACTTCTGCTGATTTATTTTATGCACTGTCTTTACTCTATCTTTTGTACCCCTACGAGGAAGAATATTATTATTAATGATTATGGGGTAATTGTTTGATTCAAATGGCATATTTATGTCTCAGACGATTAGTATGCTTAGGAGCTCACGTAGTATAATCTTATAAACTGCTTTGTGTGACTTTATTTGCTTTCATACGTTTCGTTTAAATGCTTAATTGATCTCGAATACCGTTCACTCACCCAAAGAAATACAATGAACAAAACTACCCATACTAAGCCTAACGATTTTCTCAGAATCTGAAGATGAACAAAAAGACTGCACCTGAGCTCGAGATCATGGGAAGGAATAAGGTTTCATTGCGCCAAAAGATTCAAGATCTCAAAAATCAGATCCGAGCAGTCAAAGCCAAGATTACGGGGACATATGAGTTAATGGACTCGGCGGGGAGTTCGCCCGAGAAACCTGTCGAAGCTCAAGGGGAGAATGTCCTGGACCAGGGAAAAGGGATTCTTCCCCAGTACATCCCGATAATGGAGGAGTCCGAGAAAGAAGAAATAGAGTCAGACCCGCAAGAGCCCACATGGTCATCATAAGGGGTTGCCTCTGTTGCATCATCAACCATAAAAAACGAAAAAATCTCCTCCACACCTTCAATCCCAAAAGAGGAAGGAGCCTCTGCTACACTATCAAGCCCTAGGGAAGAGCTTGTGGAGTGAATAAAGTATGTCCGACCGGCTTCACCCAAATGGTGGGCTATTGCGATCAACGAATTGGATTGTCCCTACCGCGTCTTGCCTAAGTATGTTACGAGCGAGGAAATAATGATCAAGTTTCGAAGCAAAGGAATGGTCAGTATCTGCTTCGACGGGTCGCCACCCTGTCCTCCGGTCTTCGCACATAAGAGATGCCATAATCATGAGGATCAGGCGGGACACACCATTAACGAATGCCTAGCCTTCAAAAAGAGACTCATCAAGCTGATAGATAAGAAAAGCATCACCAAGTTGTGGGGACCGCATTCGCTTTTGGTCCATGACAACATTATCCCAACTGAAGGGATTAGTCTGAACACTCATATTTGGCGTTATAACTTCACAGTATTTAGAGACTCTTATGCCAGCATCTTCCAGAAGTTGGTCAGCATTGGGAAGATTAGCCCCATCAGAACCAGAAGGGCTCAAACTGAAGAAGTTGGCCGCCACAAAATGTGCATGTACCATTCTGGAGCTTTAGGGCATAACATAGAAGAGTGCGATGTATTCAAGTTTGAACTGGAGAATTTGGTTCATAAGGGCGCCATTTTACTTGTGCTCCCATCTCATTATTAGGATTTGGGGCCTTTAGGACCAGAAAAGGTTGAACGGACAAACAACCTGTATTGACCTCAAAAGAAAGGTCGCTTTTTGGGTAGTTTCAGGGGATCCCATTTTTTGTACTTAATACGCATTTGTCCCTCCTATTTTGTGTAAACAGAACTGCGCAGACCTGATATCCCAAGGAGGGATAAGCAGGAAGCCTCTATCAGGCCTGGTCATGGGTAGGTTTAAATATTATCTTATGTAAACCAAACTACCTAAGGGCCTGACTTCCCGTGGAGGTATACGTAGGCAATCTACGTAAGACTCGGTCCCCATATATTATAAATATAATACTCCCCTTACTCAAACAAATACCCAAGTACCCAAAACCCGATACAAGAGATCAACAGAGCATTTAAATCAAACATATGATTATTTGTGTGCTAAGTGTTTTAAACTGCCATTTATGTGTGATATCTTGATTTTCTTTTCATTATCTGACGAACTAACTCTGTTTGCCTTTGAGTTATTCTTTTCTTATAGAAAGAGAAGTTGATTCGTGTTCATACTGGCATACTTCACAAAATCCAAAGCTGCAATAACATCCTTATCCCTACAAGACAGAGTTAAAGAAAAGATGACTGGTACTTCAGAGAATGAAACTACCCCTACTGACATTGCTCTCAGAGAATCGCCTCTACGCAGAATGCCTGAGTCGTCACCTAATGAGGACGTCATGAAAATGATGTTTCAAAAAATCGCCCATCTTCAAGAGAAAGTGGCGTAAAAAAAACTGCTAATGCTGCCCGAAAGGCCCCTGCTGAAGAAAGAAGGCCTCCGCCGTTTTTTCCATCTCCGAATTCGCCATTACCTGATCACTTCCCCACTAGGTCTGTTATGACCACCATGCCATTTACCCCAATTGATGGACACATTGGTTCCTCGAACCACACCCCACCACCATTTAACACCAACCGAATTCCCGGGACTGCTCACTCTATCCCCTCCTACCCAACACCACAAAACACCCATCTTGGCATCACTATACAACCAAGCATTATCCCACTACCAACCGACAAAAGCACCCCTGTTACCTGAACTAGCCCTGCTGTTTCTTTCCACACACCTGTTACACTAGGGACTCCTATCAGGAAATTGACCATTATGAGGAGATGGAAAAGGCATGGAAGGCTGAGCAGGAAAATAAGAAGAAAGGTGTCACGACCCAATCGGAAGGTCATGACGGGCACCCGGTGCTAACCCACCCGGGCACCTCTTATCGTACATCCACATTTATATCTAGGTGGACGACATAGCTTAATCATAATTTCTATCCGTCATTCATGCTAATATTTTTAGGCAACGATACATTCATAAAATCATTAACAACTATACCCATATCAATATACATAAGACGATGAGGCTATCAAAATGATATACAAAATATAAGCCGACAAGGCTTCAAGACATCTAACCATATTCAATTGTCTACGAGCCTCTAAGAAGAGTAGGTAACATCATATAGGCGGGACAGGACCTTGTCGTGCCCATGTATGTACACAAAAGAATAATACCAAAAGTTGTTGCTCCGGATGAAATGGAGCTCCTCTATGTAGTCCCTGAATAAGAAAGCTATGGATCAAGCCTGTCTCCCTGGCCACCTGCGGGCATGACGCAGCGTCTACAAACAAAAGGACGTCAGTACGAACAATGTACTGAGTATGTAAAGCATAATCAACATCATAATAGGAGCATAAGAGACAACATGAGAAATAGCATAAGATGGGATAATCGGGAGATAGTAGAGTCATCATCATAATTACTTACTTGTCTTTCATAGGGACCTTCCACTTCTAATGCGTGCTCGTTTACATACATATAAACATATACATATATCTACATCCGTATCCATATTCGTATCTGTATTCATATACATATTATTATCCATAGCATACCCAACCATGGAGGTTCGGTGGTTTCATATACCCGGCCATGACAAGGCTCGGTGATTATACATACCTAGGGATGGCAACGGGGCAGTGCGGGTGCGGGGCGGGGCGGGGCTGGTTTAGACATATGCGGTGCGGTGCGGGTATAGACATTTGCGGGTGTGGGGCGGTGTCGGGCGGTGCGGGGTGGGGCGAAATAAATTATTTTAAAATTCTTCGCGGTGCGGGGCGGGTGTGGGTTAGAGGTTAAAATTATGTACTATTTGTGTTTGCTTTCGTCGTGCCAACTGTCACTTCTTCCGCCTATATCTCAATTCTCTAGAGTCTAGATAATGGGATGAAAGTAAATTTGAAAGGCAACTGAATGCCATTTTTCTTGGCATAATATATTCTAACTTTGCAAATAACACACTAATTTACGGAAAAAATAAGTTTGATAGAATAGTTTACTTAAATAAGACAAGATTTCATTTATCATTTCATGTCCACGTAGATAATATTCGCACAAGTATGTATCAGTTATCATTTTGAGAAGATTCCGTCAAAGTTAAAATAAAGTCCATCTTATTTTATAGTATGGGGCATCAATTTTCACTGAGTAAAAGTAAACTCTTTAATAAAAATAGCATTACATATGTACACAGTAATAATTCTTTTCTAATTCCTAAATTTTTAGTTTTCCCAAAAAAAAAAAAAAAAAACTAAACTTTTATATATAATTAGTAAAGTTAATTTTTTACTAACGTAAACTAATATTAGTTACTGTAAGTGAGCCTAGATTTGGATGAAAGCAACAAAGTGTTAAAATAATAACTTCGTTACAGTTGCGTGGTTATTATCTCAAAGGACTTATTTAAAGTCCAGTTATTCTCAAAAGGTCAGAGTTCAAAAATGAATCAAATAGTGGATCATCATTATTGGAACAAGTTATACCCGTGGGTGGATGCGGTTTTGTGTGACGGGTGGGTGGACGCGGGTATAAATGCTTTGCAGGGTGGGGCGGGGCGGGTTGAAAATTTGCGGGTTAAGATAGAACCCGCACCGCACCAGCACCGCCCCACCCCATTGCCATCCCTACACATACCTGGCCCTACCAAGGCTCAGTGTCATCCGTACCCAACTACAGTGGTGTGCGCGCAATAGATATCATATCCGGCCATATAAGTTCGGTGTTACATAATAGCCATACATACTTAGACACGTATACTTAAGAGTCCATAAGTATCATCAACATCATTACCATTATTGTTTTTGTTACGTCTATCCTTGGAGGATCAACTATCATATAAAGGATGCAATGGAATCATGAAAGTATGGAGGATCATGATCTTTAGTAGCTTTAGAGATAGAATCATTTGGAGGACATTATAGAACTCATGAAAGGATATATATAGCCAAGGAACCATGCCTTATTGAAAGAAGGGTTAGCCTTACATACCTCTTTGTCTTCTTAACTATCTAACGTTCACCGTTGAAGCTTGAATAATCTACATTTAGAAGGATTCATACCATGATTAAGCCTTAATGATACTCTTAAATTCAAACTAGAATAATTCATAGTCTAATGAAAATTGGGCAGCATTACCCCTATTTCGTCAATTTCCACCATATCACAAAACAACTTCCAACAACCACAATAACATCCATAATACACTCATAATATCCAAATCAAGTAATCACATTACACTAAGCCTTTAATATTCACCCTTATGTTCAACTCATACTAGCAACTGCATACCCATTTTAGCACATTTTCATTTAATTCTTCTTCATCACCATTATTACCTTCCATAATAAGATTATATCCATATTATACTAGTAATCATGACTCAAGTTAGCTCACTACTTAAAAACATCATAAAAGATACATTTAGCCCTCATTTTCTACTCTTTTCTTCAACCCAAGTTCTTCAACAACTAAGCATTCATGATAGCATGAAATAAGCATGAAAACTAACCTTTTATCTCATGGGAATGAGCTTTGGAGCAGCTATGAACTTATGTGAAAACCCTAGCTTCAATACTCAAGAATCTCTTATAGTCTACAAACCATAGGAAACCTTCTAACGTATGAACGCATTGATTCTTGCCTCTTGATATTTGTTTTCTCTTGGATTGGGGTGGAATAAGTTTAGAGAAGGGTTTTGAGCTCTCAATACTTGTAGAAGATGAAAAATGAAATAAAAGAACCAAGGGCATCTATTTATACAAAACTTAAAAATCTGCCCGGTGGATTTTATACGGACCACTTATACGGTCGGTACAATATTCTACGGTCCGTATAAGTGGACCGTATAACACCACTATGGAATTTCCCCTTTCTGTAAAGGTTGAGTTATACAAACCCCTCTTATACGGACCGTATAAAGTTATACGGACCGTATAAGTGGTCGTATAACTCCCAATTGTGCGGAACTTTCTCTCGTTGATTCGTTTGACTTCCAATCCTCGTGGAACCTTCTTGACACTTATATAATGCTTTATTAACCATACAATAGGCCCTATGGTAGCCCCTCAAGACATCACAAAATAATTATTAGCTCAATCATAGCAAAACCTTTCCGAAATCTTATAGTATGAACCCTAAGCTATCTAATACTTCCCTTAATCTCATAAGGATTTCATAATCACCTTAATCTCATATCTAATACAGGCCTGAGATATGACGATTTGTGTATGAATCCCAACTTGAATTTATCCGCAGGCTTAAAATTATCCCGTTTCGAGTTATTCAATGGGACGGGCAATCCTAAGTGCACTGGTGGGCCTACTGTGACCAATTGGTTAGTGTCTGAGACAACCAAGCACTCATCATGAGGTTGTTCGGCCGAAGTTTGATCGGAGAATCCTCAGAATGGTTCACGGTGCAAGACATACGCCGTTGGATCACATGGGAAGACATGACTGCGGCTTTCATGGAAAGATTTCTCTTTAATACGGAGACGGTACCAAATAGATACTATTTGGAGAAAGTAAAACAGAAGTACACCGAGAACTTCCATGAATATGCAAACAGGTGGAGAACAGAGGCCGCTCGAGTACAACATCCTATGGGCAAAGAAGAACTGGTGTTGGTTTTCATCCGTTCACAAGAAACAGATTTCTATGATAAAATGCTTTCAATGGCAGGAAGACCTTTCTCTGAATTGGTCAAAATGGGCGAGGCCATAGAATATGATCTCAAGACTGGCCGAATCATAACCATGATAAAAAAATTTACTCGTTCAAGCTCAGCCGGGTTTGTGCGTAAGAAGAAGGAAGACGTGGCTAGCATATCAGTCGGGTTTGTGCGCAAGAAGAAGGAAGACGTGGCTAGCATATCCCATACTTCTAAACCCAAAAGAAGGGAAGCTTTCCTGATGGAAGAATACGCTTCACCTCCCCCCAAATACCTACATACCCACCCCTTACAACACGATGCCCGTATATTACACACAACCAACTTTCCAATCACCACCTCAAAATTACCAAGCTCCACCAAATGCCTTCCAATCACCTCCCCCAAATTACCAAGCTCTACAACTAAATTACGAAAATACCCTACCTATTTACCGTACCTCACAAAATAACCAACTTAATACCTACCAAAATCAACTACTACCAAATGCTTATAATGCGCCACATCCGAATTTTGAGAAGAAACCCCCTCGGGTATTCACTTCACTGATGGAATCTCATACTGATTTATTCAAAAGATTAAGTGCAGCTGGGATGATTCAAGTGCTTCCCCCAGAGGTCGTCGACCCAAAGAATAAGGTAACTGTCCAAAACAAGTATCCCATTCCCCGTATTGATGACTTGTTTGATCAGTTACAGGGAGCTTCTGTGTTCTCCAAAATCGATTTAAGGTCAAAGTACCATCAGTTGAAGATTCGGGCAGAGGACGTTCCTAAAACTACTTTTCGAACCAGGCATGGGCACTATGAGTTCTTGGTTATGTCTTTTAGGCTTACAAACGCCCCAGCTGCGTTCATGAATTTGATGAATAGTGTGTTTAAGACCTATTTAGACTCATTCATAATAGTGTTCATTGATGATATCCTCGTGTACTCCAGGAGTAAGGAAGAGCATGAGAAACATTTGAGAATTGCTCTTGGGGTATTATGAGAGAAGAAGTTGTATGCTAAATTCTCCAAGTGCGAATTCTGGTTATCTTCTGTGTCTTTCTTGGGGCATGTTATTTTAAAAGAGGGTATTATGGTGGATCCTCAAAAAATTCAGGCAGTCAGGGAATGGGCTAGGCCCACGTCAGTGACCGAGATCCGTAGTTTTATGGGTCTGGCTAGATACTATTGTCGGTTTGTGAAGGAGTTTGCCTCTATTGCTTCTCATTTGACCCGTTTGACTTAGAAAGAAGTATCGTTTCAGTGGTCCGACGAGTGTGAGGAGAGCTTTCAAAATCTCAAAAGATTGTTGACTACAACACCGATTCTGGCATTGCCCGTAGAGGGCAAGGATTTTGTTATTTATTGTGATGCTTCACGTTCTGGTTTGGGTGCTGTTTTGATGTAGGAAAAGAAAGTGATTGCTTATGCTTCTCGGCAGTTGAAGGTACATGAGAAGAACTATCCTACTCATAATCTAGAGTTGGCAGCGATGGTGTTTGCGTTGAAAATATGGAGGCACTACTTGTATGGTGTCCATTGTGAGGCGTACACAGACCATCGCAGTTTGCAGCATGTGTTCACTCAGAAAGATCTGAACTCTAGACAGCGGAGATGGATGAAACTGCTGAAAGACTATGACATCATCATTTTATACCACCTTGGTAAGACAAATGTGGTAGTTGATGCATTGAGACGGAATTCAGCTTGTATGGAAAGTCTGGCTCGTTTGATTTCTTCTGAGCATCCGTTGGCTAGAGAAGTTCAGACTCTGGCTAACAGTTTTATGAGACTGGATATTTCTAACACAGGCAAGGTGTTGGCTTGTGTTGAGGCTCGATCATCATTTTTAGAGCAGATTAAGGCTAAGTAGTTTGAAGATACTAAGTTATGTAAAATACGAGATAAGGTGTTGCGTGGTGAGGCCAAGGAGGCCGTGATTGATGAGGAAGGCGTGCTGCGAATCAAAGGGCGAGTGTGTGCGCCACGTGTGGGCGACTTGATTAAGACCATTCTGATAGAGGCTCATAGTTCGAGGTATTCTATCCATCCTGGTGCCATTAAGACGTATCGTGATTTGAGGCAACATTACTGGTGGACTAGGATGAAGCGTGATATAGTAGAGTTCATTGCTCAGTGTCTAAATTTCCAACAGGTGAAGTATGAACATCAGAAACCTGGGGGTACATTACAGAAGCTGCCTATTCCTGAGTGAAAATGGGAAAGAATAGCCATGGATTTCGTGGTGGGTCTTCCGAAGACACTAGGGAAGTTTGACTCTATCTGGGTTATAGTTGACAGGTTGATTAAGTCTGTCCACTTTATTCAGGTGAAGATAACTTATGATGCATAAAAATTGGCTAAGGTTTACATTCGGGAGGTGCTTAGACTCCACAGGGTTCCTATCTCCATCGTGTCCGACAGGGGGCACCGCGTTCATATCCAGGTTTTGGGAGTGTTTGCATGAGGAGTTGGGTACAAAGTTAGATCTTAGCATGACCTTCCATCCTCAGACTGACGGGCAGTCTGAACGGATTATTCAGGTTCTTGAGGATATGCTTCGTGCGTGTGTGATAGATTTCGGTGGGCATTGGGATCAGTTCTTGCCCTTAGCCGAATTTGCTTACAATAATAGCTATCACTCGAGTATTGATATGGCCCCATTTGAGGCATTGTATCGAAGGAGGTGTAGGTCCCCTATTGGATGGTTTGATGCGTTCGAGGTGAAGCCGTGCGGTACTGACTTTCTGAGAGAGTCCCTAGAGAAGGTGAAGGTGATTCAAGCCAAGCTTTTGGCAGCGCAGAGCAAGAAGAAGGAGTATGCGGACTGCAAGGTTTGAGGTCTTGAGTTTGAGGAAGGAGAGCAAGTGCTATTGAAGGTTCACCCATGAAGGGTGTGATGAGGTTTGGGAAGAAGGGCAAGCATAGCCCGAGGTACATTGGTCCGTTTGAGATTCTCAAACGTGTGGAAGAGGTGGCTTATAAGTTGGCTTTACCTCCGGGTCTATTAGGCGTTCATCTGGTGTTTCATGTGTCGATGTTGAATAGGTACCACGACGATGGTTCCTATATCATCCGTTGGGATTCAGTTTTGTTAGATGAAAATTTGTCGTATGAGGAAGAGCCCGTTGCTATCTTAGATAGGGATGTTCGCAAGTTGAGGTCCAACGATATAGCTTCTGTGAAAGTACAGTGGAAGAATCGACCAGTGGAAGAAGCTACTCGGGAAACAGAATCTGTTATGCGTAGCAATTACCCTCAGCTTTTCTCCGAGTCAGGTAACTCCTCCCTAGATTCTCACCTTATCCGTTCGGGGACGAACAATGTTTTAATTGGTATCTGGTGTAACGACCCTTCCAGTTGTTATGGGAAATTAGGACTCCGTTGATAATTCCGAGGCCGCGGGTACTAGATTCGTAGGGCGTCTTTTTGTTTATATGTATGTTTGTTTTATGTTTTTGAGGCCATGGATGAAATGTGAGGTGATTGGGGGGAAGACTGGACAAAAGTCGAGTTCACTGCCCAAAATGGACCGCTGCAGCGGTGGGTGTACCGCTGAGGCGGTACCGCTATAGCAGCGGCTTGACCGCTACCAGCGGCCATCCACGTCCTTGGTGGCCGCTGTGGCGGGCGGTGGACCGCTATGGCGGTACCGCTATAGTGGTGGAAAGACCACCATAGCCATCAAGCAGTTTCCTTTGGGACCACTATGGCGGTCACTTGACCACTATAGCGGGACCGCTGCAGCAACATTTTGACCACTGCAGCGGTCGACGGAAAACAGTGGCCCGGGATTTTTATACTTAGTCTTATTTTCTCTTTTCACAAAACCACAACACACTTCCCAACAAGCACCTAGAGAGAATTTTCAAGCGATGGCAAGATAACCTTGAGAGGTAAGTTCCATTGCTTTTCATTTTATCATTCCCTTCCCCTTTATTATTGTAATCATCTTCATGGGTCTCTAATGGTGAAAGTGAAGTAGAAACCTTAGAATGTCAATAAACCTTCTCAACTTGATGGGTTAGGGTTGTTATCACTTATTTATCATTTAAATGGATTGATTAGTTGCTATTTGTCATAAATTGAACATTTAGAATCATAAACTAAGTGATTTGAGACCTAGGGTTCTATAAAAATGGTGTCTTTGCCATAGAAAACTACTTGTAATGGGAATATTAAAGGGAATGCTGTTATAATTGATGATTAATGAATACTAGGGGCCTTGATAGGTTGTCTATCAACTAGAAAATCATCCACCCCTTGGAATGGGGTAAGGGAAGGGTATTCTTGCTTGGTACTTGTGAATTGAGTATTTTGACTCATTGAGCCTTCTATTTCTAGACCGTGAGCGTACTGAGGCTTTGAGGAAAGGAAAGGCTATAGCAGAGTAACCTGTGTGTTCCAGCTCTACTTTGAGGCTCCGTGCATTATTCCTGTGTGATTGAATCTACAGTGAATGTTTGTGATGAGAAGCTAATATAATCTTCTCAAGGGTATTGTGACATGAAATGATGAGTTGATTGTTGATATTGGAAAGGTAAGAAACACTGTTCTGTAAGAGGTATGGAAAGACACTCATGTGACCTAGATTATGGGCTCGTGGTCCGAGGATCGTTCCGAAAATGAGAGGTACTTTGATATGTCCCGCGATCGAGGTTCGTTCCAGGGCGGAGGTTTGTGCTCGGGTCCGAGGAGTGGATTCAGAACGAGTGGTACATGGACACCATGGGTTCGCTGCAGGTCATGACTACTGAGCTAAGACATCAGCTAGCATGTATGTATAGCGAGTGAGGTTATTGTGGTAAATTTATTTCCGTTGTGGCTTACGTGATTGTGATTGCTTCACATTCTTGGTGATTTAATTGTGATTGTCTTTGGTTGACTTACTGTGATTTATTGATATTCATGTCTGTTGACTGACTTGTTTTATTCTATTGATTTTACGAAATATGCATGATACTAATCTTAGTCGGCCTATGATATCTACCGGTACATAGTATTTGTACTGATACTACCTTGCTGCATTCTTTGAGTGCAGATTGTGATATAGAGACCGTTGTTCGTCCTCACATCTAGCGTGGAGGATAATTGTTGACAGATTTTAGGGTGAGCTTCTTCCCATGCCAGGCCACCCGAAGATCTTCTTGCTATGATGTCTTTTCGTACTCTGGACATTATGGATTACGTATTTGTTAGACTTCAGATTCTTAGACATGTTTTAGCTTAGAGTCCTGTACGATGACTTTCGGATTTTGGGGATTGTAATAGTTAGAACTTCCGCACTTATTTCAACATTTATGGCATGACTTATTTTGTTCATTTGATGTTTGAATGAGTAATAACTGTTTAGCTTGGTTAATATAAAACCGGATTTAATGGATAGGTGTCTGGTATGTTGGTTCGCCCACTAGAATTTAGATGGGTGTCAATCATGACGGGTTGGGTCGCGACAATTTTGAGACAGACGTTAGAGGGAGTATATAAGAAAAGGAAGAAGAAGAAACCAATGATCCCGATTTGCACCACTCAGAAAGGAAAATTTTGGTTCTAAATTAAAGTAATATATGCCTTTATTTCCTTTTGAATCCCCCAAAGGCTCATGATACTTTAACATTAATTCTTTAGTATCAAGGCTTAAAATATAGGCATATTCCATCCTTCATGAACCTTTAAATATAGCTACATCCTCGAACTATTATCAAACATCTCAACAGCAGAGCATTCCAAGAGCTATACTGGTATGTATTGTGTTCGACTATAACAGTGTCTTATTAGTCTATATTGTATGCCTCTAAAAGCATCATAATTCTTTTCATTTTTACTCTTCAAAGTTTGTGTAGATGCTACTTTTTTAATCCAAGTAACAATTGCTCTATGAAGCAAGTAAAATTTAAAAGTGAAATAATATTATTAGTTAGGATAAATATGAATTTATTTTCATATATTAATATTTTGTAGAAATGCCAAAACTATGGTGAATTAGTCAAGAAATGAAACACCCCCCCCCCCCCAAACAACACCAAGCTCTTACACTCTGCACGTGCGTTTCTCCGTTATTTGCATCTTTGTTTTATTATTTCTAGGCCTTTGTCTCTTGGCAGTTGGCAGCAAGAAATGGGTTTTTGTAATAAGATTCCTATTGAAGTTTTTTTTTTTTTAACCTTCCATAGATTCCTAGCAAGCTGAACCAGTTAAATTTGTACTTTAATTTAGACCTGTTTGATAACATCTTTTTTTTTCCATTAAAACTATTCAAACATCTTTCTTTTTCCATTAAAACTATTCACAAAGGCAGTATGATAATGTAATTCTGAGGTTTGCAAATTAGAAGAGGGGAACTTCATTTCCCTTTTACGAATTTAACCCAAATGTGCAAGTATAACAACTTCCAAATACTGCATTTTAACTTCAACTACAAAAACTCAACTTCTTAAAATTTCGTCCAAATATTGGGCAAATGGGAGCTGCTTCCAAATGAAAAATTGGCTAATTCTATAGCTACTCCCAATTGCCCAACTCTGATGCTACAGTCCAAATATAGCTACACCCCACGATAGTTAATGGTACTAGTAGTAGTGTACTGTTTCCGCATTTTACATGACATATTTTATTTTTAGTTAGTTCAAAAAAGAAAATAAAATAAAATAAGTGTATCCTTTAATATTTTTTTTTTAACTTTAATATTTTTAGTTTAGCTTTACTGAAAGTTGTTTTATAAGCATAGAAATATCATGTTCTGTTTATGTCTTAACTCTTAAGCATATTTTTTTATCTGCCTAATATCTTTCAGTTTTTCTTCTTCTTAATTTAGCTTATCTTAATGAAACATCACCCTACAAAATGAAACGGTTTAGGGTGTGTTTGGTATATTGTTTCAATTTTATAATGTTTGCTAATCAAAATGTTTTGAAAAATATTTTTTTTAGGAAAATAAGTCCCTTTAAAAATGAGGAAACGACTAGCTTCCCTAATAGAGCTGTCAACAAATTGGGATGTAGCTAGTTTAAGAAAAAAAAAAAGGGAAGATACCTAACCTGCTGGCACTGGCACCACTTCTTTTAAAACAAAAAACAAAAAAAAAAAAAATTCACCCGGAGAGGACATTTTATTTATGGGGAAAGGGCCAAATATACCCTTGAACTTTGCGAAAATGTCTAGATATACACTCCGTTTAAATTTTGGCTCATATACGCCCCTGCCGTCCAACTTTTAGCCCATATATACCCTTGTGGCCTTTAGTTGCATTGCTGGATTTTTCCAACCCTTATTTTTTTAAAAAAATCTGAAATTGCCACATGGCATTTTATTTTCCACATGGCATTTAAATTTTAAAACCCCTCTCATTTATGATTTAACCCCCTGTCCCTCCTCCTTCTTCCAATACCCCACCCACAAACAACCCGACCAACCCATCGTCCTTGTTCCTTTTTTTTTTTCTCCTTGTCAAAAATTTCCTTTCTTCCAAGGCGTAACTGCCTGGTAAAAAATTAAAAGAGCTCTAGACTATGGTGGGAAAGATCAAGCAACTAGTGTCTCCTTCTTGTTCTTCAGCCTTGATGGATTTGATTATTTGAGATTCTAGTTTATTTTCTTGAGTTTCTTTTTTGGTCTCTTGTGGAGATGAATCCACTGTGTTGCATTGCACCGGTGTCGATCGATCGTGATAAAGGAAATCCGGCGGTGGTAAAGTCACAATCCGTGAATCAAAGTCAGCTAGAGTTTGATAACAATGTGGTTGTGAAACCGATGACCCCCTCCAATACCCGACCCACGAAATAACCCAACCAAACCCTTCCCTTGAACCCATCGACTAAACCTTCCAGTTGCAGAGAACAACAGAGCTGCAACATATCCACCAGCTAACAATGCCACCCAACTAAAAATTCTCAAATTCCAAAGAAAATTTAAAAACCATCCCAACAAACAACACAATCACACACATAGACTGATAAAGAAGACTTACCTCCATTTGGTGAGTTTATTGCTAAAGGAATTAGTATCGGGTTTCTCAAAAATTGATTCAACGTTAAACTACACTAATCCATTTCAATCAAACAACAAATCACAACAATCAATTATCCATAGAAATCAATTGAAGCATGACTTGAAATTGTGATAAGAGTAGAGATGGACCTCAAAATATAAAATAGCTTGTTACTTTGCTTCAATGAACTGGGCCCGTAACTCGACTAGAAATACCTTGAGTTTAACCGGAGAAGAAAATGGATGACTGTGTTTTTTATTAATTTTGACGGTGTCAATGGAGGTTTCAAGTCGTGATGGAGAATAGGCCGTCAATGGTGGCTGTTTCTGGCTGAAACTTGATGGCCCGTGATGTGGTGAAGGAGCGGAGAAACAGTGGTTCCCCTGGTAATGTCGGGTTATTTGTGGGTGGGGTACTGTAAGAAGGGACGTGGGGGTGGGGGGGTTAAGTCATAAATGGGAGGGGTTTTAAAATTTAAATGCCATGTGGAAAATAAAATGCCATGTGGCAATTTCAGATTAAAAAAAAAAAGAATTAAGGGTTGGAAAAATCCAACAATGCAACTAACGGCCACAAGGGTATATATGTGCTAAAAGTTAGACGATAGGGGCATATATGAGCCAAACTTTAAACGGAGGGTATATCTAGACATTTTCACAAAGTTCAGGTGTATATTTGGCCCTTTTCCCTTTATTTATTGAATAAAGCAAAAATCAAATGGTCCCATAAATCGTCCAAAAAATGAAATAAAAGAAAAAACAAAAGAAACAAATATATAGAAAGTGCCAAATAATATTTGTTGCCCTATTTTTCCGCTTATCTTTTTCTCTCTTCTTCGGAGCCTCTCTCTTTATTCTCAACTAGCCAGCGGTGCAAACATGATGATCGGAGAAGGATCTGCTGCCAAACTCATCTTATCGGTGATTTGTATCTGATTTGATGTCTTCGCTGGCTCTGATTTGGCCCTCAGCTGGTTGATTTCTTCACTGGCACCACTTCCATTCTCCACCTTATACTATTTAGTTCATTCATATTCTTGTCATTAACAAATCTTTCAATATTTACTTTTACCAATGTGGACACCTATCTAATTTCTCAAGAAAAAAATTAAAATTCACCTCTCAACTTTTGATTAGAGTTTCAATCTCTAGTTGAAGCTCCGTTAAGAGCCAAGGGGAAATTGAAATTTAGGGTGTGCTAGAAAATGTTTTTCAATTTTTTAAAATATTTGGTTGGTCAAATATTAAAAAGAAAAAAAAATTATCTAGGAAAATAAGTCCCAAAAAATAACTTCCTTAATGGAAGTTAAGGAAAACAAGCTCTATAACTATAAGGGGTCGTTTGATAGGTAGTTAAAATTATTCCGAAATTATAATTTTGGGATTAATTTATTTAATCTATTAGAATTATTTTATACCATCAGTATAAGTGGGATAAGAAGGATATCCCATCTCTTGGGATGAGATGCATTTTATACCTTGTTTGGTACAAGGTATAAATTTATCACAGGATAAGTTTATACCTTCTATTAAACATGGTACAAAAAATTAGTACTGGGATATACCAACTTATATCATGCACCAAACAACCCCTAAGTGATATTCCAAGTGTTTTGTCTCCTCTCTATCCACCCAACACTCCCAACCCCAACAATCCCAACCCCCTCTGGATCCTCATTCCCCACCGCATCCTACCCTCATATTATTTTGCTAGATTACATATAAATATTTTTAAAAAAATATTTTTTTGGCTTACTTATCAAATACTAAAAAAATAAATAAGAAACTCACGTGTTTTCCGCGAAAACCATTTTCTTTCGTACCAAACACCCTTAGTACTATTATTCACGGGTCCCTAAACTTCAAAAACGAGAAAAGGACCAAAATCATCCATAATGTTTGGGTTTGGATCAAAATCATACATATTCTTTCACATGGAGCACTAATAGTACATTATGTTTGCATAAGTGGTGCACTTTTAGTCAAACTCCCAAATAAATTTAACGGAAAAGAATAAAAATGCCCCTAAACTTTTAGAAAAGGTATAAAAATACCCTTTATTCATCTATTTTGCTAAAACTACCCCTCAATTCAACTTTTTAGCTCATTTATTCCCCTTGACTAACGGACAACACTAATTTTTTTTATTTTTTTTTAAAAATAAATTGCACATGACATTTTATTACTGAAAAATTGATTTATTCTTTTAAAAAGAAATCTGAAACCTTGGAATTTTTTTAAATTTGGAAAACTTTTTTTTAACGAGTAAAACCTTGACTAACGGACAACACTAATTTTTTTTTTCTTTTCAAAATGTGAAAAATTGGATTTTTATAAAAAACTGTGTTTAAAAAAAAACCAGAAAACTATCTTTTTTTTTTAAATCTAGAAGAAAATTATGGAGTATTAGTTTTGCACATTTTACTTAAAAAAACAATAAGTTTTTCAGATTTAAAAATTGAATTTTCTAAAAAACAAAATGGGGTTTCCACCCGTTAAAAAAAGTTTTCCAAACTTAAAAAAATTCCACATGTTTTAATGAAAATCCAATTTTGTTTATATATATATATATATATAGATAAAAGGCTTACTACATTTGTTTTTTAAAGAAACGGATGTTGAAAAATTATTTTTCCTTATTCTACAAATAACGATTTTTCAGATTTCTTTTTAAAAGAATAAATCAATTTTTCAGTAATAAAATGTCATGTGCAATTTTTTTTTTTTTTTAAAAAAAAATTAGTGTTGTCCGTTAGTCAAGGGGAATAAATGAGCCAAAAAGTTGAATTGAGGGGTAGTTTTAGCAAAATAGATGAATAAAGGGTATTTTTATACCTTTTCTAAAAGTTCAGGGGCATTTTTGTTCTTTTCCGTTAAATTTATTTGAGAGTTTGACTAAAAGTGCATCACTTATGCAAACATAATGTACTATTAGTGCTCCATGTGAAAGAATATGTATGATTTTGATCCAAACCCAAATATTATGGATGATTTTGGTCCTTTTCTCCTTCAAAAACACATGGAATAATGTTTTAAAACATAAGTTGACCAAGACTAAACTCATATATATGTTTGATAAAAGAAACCCCTTCTTCAAATTTGGAGAAACCAATATAAAAGAGTAATTTCATGGAGGCTGCAGAAGTGCAAGGAAGAAAGGGGAGACGGGTGTTGTTATTTCCATTGCCCTTGCAAGGCCACATAAACCCTATGCTTCAACTAGCAAATATCCTTCACTCAAAAGGCTTTTCTATAACCGTTATTCACACCAACCTCAATAGCTCTCACAATATTCAAACAAACTATCCTCACTTCACATTTCACTCTATTTCTGATGGCTTATCTGAAGATGAAAAATCAACAACGGATGTCTTATTTCTTCTTTCTTTGCTCAATGAGAAATGTATTCCACATTTCAAAGAGGCTTTGGCACAGTTATTGTTGGAAGATCCCAATAATATTGCTTGCTTAATATCTGATGCTATCTTGCACTTCACTAGGGTTGTTGCTGACAATTTTAAGCTTCATAGGCTTGTTTTAAGGACCGGAGGAGTTTGTTCATTCTTGACTTTTGCTGCCTTCCCACTTCTCCTTCACAAAGGTTATTTTCCTCTTCAAGGTACGTATTTTCTTATCTTAATTATCTTCATCCCCTTTAGGGTGTGTTTGGTATGACGGAAAATGTTTTTCAAGAAAATATTTTTTACATTTTCTCGGAAAATAAGTATTTTTTTTTACTCATGTTTTTGTGTTTGGTAAGCAAGTTAAAAAATGACATGTTGAGAGCATTTGCATATATCTAAAGTAATTAAAAACAATGAGCTTTTTGAATTCGGAGTGTAACTTCAAAATATTTTAAGGAAAACATTTTAAAAAATATTTTTCAAGATATTTAGTGCAACTAACCAGAAAGAATACGGAAACATTTTTCGTCATACCAAACACCTTTAATATATTTAATGCTTAGTGTAATTACTATAATACCCAAAAAAAGAAAGTTAAAATTTGTTCTTCATAGTCCATCAATTCAAAGTGTGTGAAATCTGACCTCTACTAGAGGTTACACCATTTATGTATAGGGTAATTCGATGAGTCTTTTTTTTATTTTTTATAATAGTCATCACATATCCAAAACTAGTTATTGCAGTTTTTGAAAAAGTGTAAGAGCCAAGTTTGCAAAACTTAATAGTTGCCAACTGTAAAACTGTCGTAACTTAAATTAGAGCCCGTTTGGCTTAGCTTATAAGTTGTTGAAAACAACATTTTTTGAGTGTTTGACTGGTCAGTTTATAAGAAATTTTGTGCTTAAAATAAATTCAAAAAAATAAATTGGGGTAGCCCAACTTTTTTTTTTTTGGCTTATAAGCTGTTTTTTTTTAAATTAAGCCAAACGGGCCCTTAGTGTGACAAAAGGATTACCTCCAAAAAAGAAGGTGTGGCGAAAGGACAATGTAACCAAAATCTTCAATAACAATACTCCTTCCGTCCCAAAAAGATTGTCCTTTTTTGACTTGGCACAAAATTTAAGAAATAAAGGAAGACTTTTGAAATGTGTAGTCCAAAACAAGCCTTAGATATTTGTGTGGTTGTAAATCATCTCATAAAGTTAAATTGTTTCTAAATATAGAAAGATGACAATTTTTTTGAGACAGACTAAAAAGGAAAGGAGAACAATCTTTTTTGGACAGAGGGAGTACAATTGTTGAATTAGGCAAAAGAAATACTAAGAGGGTCAAAGTATAAAATCTCAGTGTGAATTTAAAAACAAAATAAGGGGATAAGATTGTAATTATATAAATTATTTTCTTAATATAACAACACAACCAAATATTTTCCATGTTATCATCTTTCAAACCTCTTTCCAAGATGTTTTTGTTCTCTTTTCAATAACGTCTTTCCTATATTAATACATTAACGGTCACAAAAATGAAAGATGTAGCAACATCAGTTACGATTTAACTAGGGAAAACAGAAATTTAAATAACCTTACATAACAATGAAATAAAAAACTTGGCCAAATTAGCCCTAGCATATTCCAAGATCTAGGAGTATATACAATATGTATATCATTTTTAAAATTCATAAGCTTCCAGGTATCTTCACAAGTAGTCTCTATCTCCCATGAACTACACTTCATTTCCATATCATATCCACCAGAGTTATCACATCAGACAAGATTTGCACCTCTGACCATTCATTTTCCTTAGCGTTTTTCAATGGTTCACGAATTGCTAGTGCTTCAGTGGTGATGACCTTCCCAACAAATTGAATTGGGGTACCAAAGGCTTGAAGCAAATTACCACAACTATCCATAGCCGCTACTTGTCATCTTTTTCTCCTTTTGTAAGTTAGTATCTACAAACATAACAGTACCATTTGGTGCCACAATAATATTTTTATTATTAGTATAATCAAATACAAGCGTTCGTATTCGTGAAAATCAGAAAGTGCATTATTTACAATATCATTGGGTTCACAAATATCCCCATTAAAACTCATTGAGTTTCTAGCCTTCCAAATTTGCCACTTGATAGAAACACTTAATTTAGCAAGATCAATAGAATCGGGATATTGATTAGCATTAACAAAAATATCATTCCACCATCTAGCAAAATCCATAGTACTCTCAATATTAGGTTAATTAATAAGACATATTCTTCAAACCAATTTTGTTTTAGGGCATCTAAAAAGCATATGATCAATAGTTTGCATACCACAAACCTTACACACATCACAAGTATGTCTTAATCTTTTAGAAGCAACATGATGAACATGTAGCACATTCATAGTACATTTTTGAATAAAAAGCTTATATTTGTTTTTGATATTCACAGATCATAAGGAACCCCATAACGTTTTTCAAAAAGATTGATTACTCGATTGAGGTCTATCACTGCTAACTTCTCGACATCTAACAATTTCTCTAGCTAAATGGTATCCCGATTTTACCTCAAAATTACCAGATTTAGTATGATGCCAAATAATCCTATCCGACGACCCAGTGGTAGAAATAGGAGTAGAAAATATTGCATGAATATCTTCCGTACAAAACCAATTCTATAAATCTTGCATCTTCGAAGTGTGGGTATTGTGATCTATAATATCATTCACTTGTAAATCTATATCCATTTGAGCATGACTATGGCTAAGCCTAAACCCACATGAATTCGTAATTCAAGGATCCGTCCAAACTTTAATACTATCACCAGATCCTACCCTCAATCTAATTCCTTTTTGTAAAAGATCTCTACCTCAAATAATACTCTTTTATATCCATGAGCTAGCAGAAGAACACGTAGGTTTAAGGAAAGACGTATGTTGAAAATATTTACTTTTGAGAATTTTAAAAAGTAGAGAATCTTCTTAAATCAAAATTCGCGTCAAAATTCGCCAAGCAAGTTTTGCCAACAAAACTTGATTAAAGATTTTAACTCTCTAAGTCCTATCCCCCCTTTAGATTTTGCTAAAACAAAGGTTCTCCCATTTTTCCAAATGCATTTTTCTCCTATCCGCATCATGACCCCACAAAAAATTAGGGAAAATAGTAATGATCTCCTTACACAAAGTATCCGGAAATTGAAAACATAATAAAGCATAAGAAGAAATAGCAGGTAAGACGGATTTAAGCATCACTTCTTTTCCGTCAGGGCTTAAGAAAATAAATTTCCAACCTTTTATTTTAGCCTTCACTCTATCTTTAATAAACTTCAACATTTTTTTCCTCGAATTTTCAACTACCGCAGGTAAACCCAAATATAACCCTAAGTTACTCTTTTTTTTTTAATTGTCCTAGCTCCGCAATAATTTCATCTTTCTCAAGTTCAGAAGTATTTTTACTAATGAATATAGTAGATTGCTCAAAATTCACCTTTTGATCGGAACATTCTTCATAATTTCTTAAAATTTCAACAAATTTAGCACCATTTTGAACATTAGCCTCATAAAAAATAAACGAGTCATCAACGAAAAACAAATTGTTAATAGTAGGTCCACCTCTGACTAAACTTAAATCTTTTAGATCCCCAAATACTTTTGCTTGATTTAGAATTCTAGAAAGAGCTTCCGCGCATAACAAGAACAAATAAGGGAATAGAGGATCCCCTTGCCTTAGTCCTCTAGTAGGGTTCACTTCCCCTGCTATATCTCCGTTAACATTAAACCTATATGTCGGGGTAGTAATACATTGCATAATCCAAGTGACAAAGTTCTCCAGAAATCCCATTTTAAGAAGTAACTTTTGGATATAAAATCACTCTATCTGATCGTATGCTTTGGCCATATCTAGTTTAAGACCCATATATTTTTCCTTCCCTTGTCTTTTATTCTTTAAAAGATGAATAAATTCATGAGCTAGAACAACATTATCCACAATTTGTCTTTTTGCAATAAAAGCAAATTGATCAGGAGAAATAATATTGGGGAGATATGTTTTGAGTCTCACAACAATAGTTTTAGCAATAATTTTATACACCATAAAACATAAGCTTATGGGTCTAAATTGACTAATGGCGCCAGAATTTCTCACTTTAGGTATTAAAGTTCTAAGAGTTTGATTCCAAGAAGGTAGTAAATAAACTAAATGAAAGAAATTTTTAACAGCTTCACAAATATCACCGGGATAAAATATTCCAATATTTCTGGGGGGAAAAAAAAAGGAGTCATACCATCCACTCCCGATGGAATTAAACTCAAAAATTTATTATATAATTTTACAACGCTTGTTTGAGGCATACCATCCCTAAATAGCCCTGGATCATTGTTGATCAATGAAATGATATCTTGGATGACGAAAATAATCCTAAACTTTTGACGTACTTTTATACGCTTTAAAATATTGGTTATAATATAGCATTAACTATCAAGTTGGTAAAATGCAAATTTTGAAACATTAATGACAAAATAGTAGAAGACAAAACGTATTGTAACTTAGCTGCATTTTTTCCTTTTTATGGTTTGCATTCAGTCCAAAATATGAAAATATCTTACTATATCATGTTTCATTTTATGTTATCTATTGTAAAATATTATCTCAAATTAGTCATTTTTATACTATAATTGTGACAATTAGTTTTTTTAACAAGATATAAGGCCAATCATTTCATTCTCAAATTTCAAAAAGATCAAATTTCCATTTTAAAATTGTGTTAGTTGGAAAATCTTTGAAGAATTGTGATAAAGGTATTTTTTATGTTTTGTTTTCAATATTAAGTAACATAACTATAATTTTCAGATATTCCCATGTAAGTATTAAATCCACAAATCACAACATGACGTCGGAAAACTTTTGTGTAACAGGATTTGTTTCATTATTGCTAGCTAGCAAAATGGGAACAACATTCATTACTTTCACAAAATTTCTTTAATTTTTGTTTTGTAATTTTATATTAACTCAAACATGATAAAATTTATGTGATTTTTAAAAATTTATGTGCTGTGTAATGTGGCGCTTGTCCTCTTAGATTAGTAATAATAATTGTGTGTTAAGGTCAGCTGGGGTGTAAATCAATTATGTCACTGATTTTCTTTATTTTTCATCCACACAATATTGCCCACCAAAATTTATGGACACGCAGTCTCTCCTAAAGAATTCTATACTAAAATAGAAGGCTTCCCAATAAAATTCCATAAGTAAATAATCCAAAAATCTACGTTGAATGGCAGATTATTATTATTATTATTATTATTTTTGCAATAATCCACATAAATAACTTGGTAAATTTCAGAGACCTCTCCTCAGATTTTGCTTCATAACATTAACTTCTCATGTGGATTAAATATTACGCCTACCTCTCTTATTTTGATAAAAAAATTATAATTTGAAAAATTTACCCGTATTAATAATAAAATCTTTTTTGATAATTTTTAAAAATATTCATACGTTTAAATAATTACTTGATGGAGAGGGAAGCCGCATGGTATAGCGGCGGGACGAGAAAATGGAGTCTCTATTACGGTAAATTGTCTGCATGTGAATGCGCGTGTATGGAATACAGTATGCTTTTGTTTGTGAAAAATGAGTGAATGAAAATTGGGAGGGGCTAAATAAATTAATGCTGATAAGAAATTCAAGGTGCAAGATATTATGGTATTGTGCAGGCGGTTTGGCTGAGTCCGACGCTAATTAATTAACCTATGACTTAAAGTAATTTGTCAAATAAAAGAGTTTCATATTAGTAAGGGTAACATTGTCATATTATACTTTTTTTATATTAGTAATAAATAGATAAAAAGAATTGTTACAAGAAAATCAAACTAAGAGAAGCAGACGTAATATTCTAAATCACAAGGGTGGTTACTGTTGCGAAATAAAATTTGAGGGAGGTCTCTGAAATTATTCCTAAACTACTTTTAAAGCTCAATAAAAAATCTTGACAGCCTTCATCAGTTTCTTTTTTCTTATTTCACATACTGTCTTCTTATATGAAGTCTTTTATGATTTGATTGAATAGTGACGTTACACTTATTTAAAAGCTACATTGAATCTGTTATTGAATTTCTTATTCGATTAGTTTGTGTACTTGTAGAATCTCGACTAGAGGAAGCAGTTGAGGAACTTCCACCACTAAGAATTAAAGACCTTCCCGTATTCAAGACATGTAACATGGATGCACTTTATGAAGTAATGAGAGGAATGATACGAGAAACTAAAGCTTCATCTGGCCTGATTTTGAATTCATTCGAAGAACTTGAACAATCGTCGATGTCTAAACTCCGCGAGGATTTTCCTATCCCAATTTTCTCTATAGGCCCGTTCCACTCGTACTTTCCAGCTTCTTCCAGCAGCTTGATGTCACAAGACCAAACTTCAATCTCTTGGCTAGACACAAAAGCACCTCACTCTGTAATTTATGTGAGCTTTGGAAGCATCGCAACAATAGAAGTTAATGACTTTGTTGAGATTGCTTGGGGCTTGGCAAATAGCAATCACCCTTTCTTGTGGGTGGTTAGGCCCGGATCAGAATGGGTCGAATCAATATTACCTAGTGAGTTGTTGGAGAAAGTACTGGATGGAAGAGGATACATTGTCAAGTGGGCTCCACAGCAACAAGTGTTGGCGAATCCTGCCGTTGGAGCATTTTGGACGCACAACGGATGGAATTCAACATTGGAGAGTATTTGTGAAGGGGTACCGATGATTTGTATGCCATGTTTCAGTGATCAAATGGTGAACGCAAGGTACTGTTGAAAATTTTTGGGCACAATTGTTCTTTACACTCAATTTTTTTTTTCTTTTTTCTTTTTGCACTCATACTCTAGCAACTCTCTTATTTCTCGCTTCTTACTTACTTACTTGAATACACATATAATTCGAAAGATCACCTCTATTTATAGGTGGTGATGAAAAGATTCAGTAGAGGTAATATTCTACAATTACACCTTACACTTTTATCTAGCTAATGTACCCTTCTAGAATGCTTCTAGGCTTCTCACTTTAGAATTCATATTCTAGAGTTTTCCTTTCAATTCTCTACACCTAGCTCTTAGAATATTCTAGATTCTTCATTGAGATATCTTATATATTAATTAAAGTTGGTGATTATTTCTTATCAGGTACGTTAGCAATGTTTGGAAAGTAGGCGTGCAATTAGAGAATGGCTTGGAGAGGACAAACATTGGGAATGCAATTAGAACGTTGATGGCGGATGGGAAAGAAGGGAACCAAATTAAAGAAAGAATGTTACGGCTGAAGGAGAAGGCAAATTCATGTCTAAAGTCAGGTGGCTCTTCTTATGAGTCTTTGAGGAGCCTTACTAGTCACATCTTATCACTTTGATCGATCATGTTTATCTTCTGTCGATGGATGCTCACTCCAACTTTTTGTCGGGATCTACTAATTAATTTGACAATAAAATTCAGGATTTTTCTTGAGCCGAGAGTGTATTGGAAACAGTCCTTTACCCCGCAAAGATAGAATTAGAGTATGCATATATCCTATCATCCGCAGGTCCATTTGTGAAATCACACTAAGTATGTTATTGTTATTGAATAAAATTCAAACTTCTTATCTATTACTGCTCGCACATTTTTTACTCTCCTGTCCGATTCCATGAAGCTAATGCTTGGACCTCAGATGTTACATCTCTTCTAATACTTGGGGGTTGTTTGGTGCGTAGACAAAATTATTTCAGAATTATAATCCTGTGATTAATTTATCTCATCTTTTGAGACTAATTTATCCCATCTAGGAGATGAGATAAAATAATTTCAGGATTAATGGGATATCCCATCTTTAAGTTTGGGATGCACTTTATACTTGTTTGGTATAAGGTATAAATTTATCCCAGGATAAATTTATACCTGCTCCCAAACATGATACAAAATTAATCCCACAGTTAATGCTGGATATCCCAACTAATACCGTGTACCAAATATCCTAATATCTAATGTTGTAGCTTACCAGGGTCTTTGCTGCATTCTATCTCTTAAGGTTATGCTTGAAATTTTAAACAAGAGGAAACGAGATAAATTGAATTGCTCAGAAGTTGCAATTTTTTTAATTTTAGAATTCAGATTAAACTCAAAATCAATTGATATTTACCATTTTGAAGTGTAATGTAATGGAAACTAAAAGAACAATGTAGTCCTCTACTCAAGTGATCAACTTGGTCTGAAACTTGAAAGGGAGATATAATAAGTGTTGGGTTTTAAGGTCTGTTAATGGGAAAAGACTTCTTTTTAGATTGTAGCTCTCCATCTCATCTTTTCATTGTCTGTAAATACAGAGACAGTGTTTCAAATTTTACACACCAAAACACAAAGATTTTGAATTTTTCTTCTATTCTTTTCTCTTACATTGTTTCAAAATAAAATTGGTGTCATGTAATTTGCTTCAGCCTTTGTGTTCGAACGCCTTCCTGCTTCTTCTCATCGCTTATTTGTGGTTGTAATTGTGGTGGGCAATTTTTTTTTTTTTTTTTAAGTTTATATTTTATATCATTAACGATTTGAATTGGTTTGGTTGGAAAAAAAATAATTGAAGAACACCATTGTTGAATTTTTTTGAGCTTGAAAAACTTGTATTAGAAATCTGTATATCAAATTTGGAGTTACTTAGAATTGATTTTAATCAATTTTGAAGCAAAAATGTGTTGATGAATTTCAACATTTTTTTGTGTGGATTGCCCTTCAAAGGCACTGGTCTTTAATTTTTGCCCCTCATATTAGTGGTCTTTAATTTTTGCCCTTCGTCTAATACCTCGAGGTTCTGGGTTTGAACCCCAGCTCAGTAAAAAAAAAAAAAAATTGCTAGACAGAGTTTTGAATGCAAAACTCTACCTCAGGCAGAGTTCAAACTCTACCATTGAAAACTCTGCCTGAGGCCTAATTTTGCTACGAAATTCTGCCTTGCGATTTTTTTTTTTAACTGAGCTGTGATTCGAACCCCAAATATCATGGTATTATACGAATGACAAAAATTAAAGACCACCAATTTAAGGGACAAAAAATTAAAGACCAGTGCCTTTGAAGGGTAATTGTGCAAACGACCCGAATTTCAACACAAGAAGTTAAGGGAATTGTCAGAGTTTCGGCCACAGATCTTGACGGATTGCTCTTGAGGCATGTTCTAAAGCCCATAAATGATTGAGTTGTTGAATTTTGGGCAATTCGCTAATTTTTGTCCCTCAAATTGGTAGTCTTTAATTTTTGCCCTGCGCCTAATATCATGAGGTTTGGGGTTCGAACCCCGGCTCAGTTAAAAAAAAATCGCAAGGCAAAGTTTTATAGCAAATTTAGGCCTATTCGGGCCAAATTTAGGCCTGCAGCCAGAATTTTGCCTGCTTCGGACAGAGTTTTGAAGGCAAAATTTTGCCTTAAGGCAGAGTTTCGCAGGCAAAACTCTATCTTGCGAATCTAAGTTCTACCTGGCGATTTTTTTTTTTAATTTTTTAGTGAGCGGGGATTCGAATTCAAAATCTAGGAGTTTTAGGCGAAGACCAACAATTTGAGGGCCAAAAATTAAAGACCAGTGCATTTGAAGGACACTCGCACAAAAAAATGTTGAATTTTATAACCCGCTAAAATTGGACTGAACTTGACCAGCCCGTTTTTATAACTCTAGGAACTCTTAAGGCATGTTTTAAAGCCCAAAAAGAAACACAACTCATGCACACAAACAATTTTAAATAGAATACTCCCTAGTGACTAGTGAGTAGTGACATGATATGAAGATTGCCAAGTATATATGATGTGAGTTGAATCTGTTGTTCGCTGATTGGCTGAGAAAAATGTAAATGATATTTGGAGGAAAATATGAGATATAATTTTCATTTTGATGAAAATGTAAAACAAGATTGTCTTTTCATTAAGCCGGTGAGACAATTTAAATCATAATCAATATTCATTATTAAATTAAGCACGACGTGATTTGCTTGTCGCATTCCAAAATATGGAACTTATCCGATAATGTCTTGTGCACTACATCAGCACTATATATATACAACCTAAACCCTCACTGGTCATTTGGTTGTTGATTAGAAAGAAAATTATTCATGTATTAAAACTATTGTTTTAAAAGGTAGTGTCAGGACTCGCCCTGAGGCTCACCTCGGGGCAAGGCAGTAGCAAAACACCCTGGGGCTAACGTGCGGGGCTTAGTTCCTATGAGGCTTACGCCCTAAACACGCCTAACGCCTAACGCCCAACGCTCAGGGCTCGCCTAACAGTTCTTACACAAATTGTTATACCACATTTTAACCGGGTTAAAGTAGAAGTACAACATATTGGAGATTCCTATTTTGCTTTGTTTTAAGGAGTCGCCACCTAATTGATTTTAAGGTGAATTAGGGCACCTAATTATTAACTAAGATAAAGCTAACTAAACCTCCGTTAATAGTCTGCTTAACCAGTGTGATTCTAGGTAAGGGTTCGATATTATCCTAAAGGGAAGGGGTTAGGCATCCTTTGGAATCCGTTAACTTACGGTTATCCGTCCAAAACTTAGGTTAGTTAATTAAAGCTAAACAAGATGCTTCAGATTTTAAGAAAAAGGCCAAGTGTTACTAAGGTTTTAAGAAAATATAAGAATGTTACTTAAAATAAAATTTAGAAGAGTATGATAATTTGCATAAAAGAAGATTTTAAATGCTATTTAAAATAAGACTTATAAATATTGTTAGGATTTTACACGAAAAAATAAAATAAGGCTTGTAGATATAATAACTTGCATAAAGGAGATGTAAAAATGCTATTAAAATAAAAGCTTGTAAATGTTGCCAATGTTTCAAATAGAAGTATAGTAATGCTATTTAAAAATAAGATTTGCAAATATGATAATTTGCATATAAATAGAAGAACATGCGAGTTTATGCAATATTTTGACAAATATTTAAAACAACTCAAATGATGAGACATTAATTGATTTTGCCGTTTGGGAGTATATCAAAATAGCTAAGGTGAGTTTTCTTTATCCCTTTTATTATTATACTTTAAAATATGTGTGGGAATTATTTATAAAATGTATTTGAGCTTATGTTTGCGTGTTAGTGGTGTTATGAAATGTATATCATAGTAAGGATAAAATATGATTTCCTTTACTTGGAAATATAAAGCCATGCCACTTTGTAAATCAATTATTCTGAAATGAATATTTAGATAATTTAACATGAAAAAAAGATAGCAAAAATTTATGGCATTAATGTTAGTCTTCCTTAAGCTAACTACCCATTACTAAAGCTAACTCACTAAATTTTGCTAGAATTCATCTAAGCCAAGAAAATGAAACAAAGTAAAATGTTAGTCATACAAGGCAAATTAAATGCACAAGAGGAAAATAGAATAGAGGGATGAATATTGGAATGGGTCGGCCCATTTTCTAGGCCCAACTGCTGCGAACTATTCATGCTGTTGGGCTTTGGCCCAATAGATTTCCTTTATATATTGCTACGGATTAGACTGCTGTATGGGCTTCGGCCCAGAATCATTTTTATGTAGCTGATAGGGCTGACTCGAGAAGATTGCGTTGGGATTAGCCCAATAGCGAATGCAGGAGACAAACGAGTCCCTCGGACTCGTATGCGGTGATCATGCATAAGACGAAAGGAAAAGGATTAGTAACTGATCAACGAATGAGGTTAAACATGTAAAAATTAAACTCAAAACAGATCAATAGACGGTATATATACTGTATATATTTTGGTATATCTTATGTATATACATTCATAAGGATGCGTAGAAGGTCAATATTGAAATCCCAGGCATGACTAACAATTAGGCCTGCTGCCACAAAAGCAGTAATAACATACTTTCCACTGACATAGGACAAAACAATCAAGCAAAGGAACATAAAATCCAATATCAAAATTATAGGACAAACTAAATTAATAACAGGAGAATAAGCACGACATGATATGACTAAACTAGACAAGGGTAGGAGCATTATGATATAATCGAAAGATATACCATATATACGCTGGATATATAATTCATATATACCACGGGTATACAGAGCTCTGTACGCACCTGGTATATTTGATATACCTTTAGTATACGCAGTTTGCATCTCAGCAAAATAGGCATGTAAACTTACGAAGCATCTAGTTCTATCATTTAACACGTCATATATCATTATTAATTTACCTATTCATCATTGTACAAACTTACGTGAAACACATGAATACTAATAAAGACTGAAAATAACTGAACGGAATCTGGACATAAACAGACAGATTCTGTTAGCTGGAAACTAGAACATCAACATCTAGACATTCTGACCACTAAAATGAGACAAATCAGAAAGCAATATGTAGGCAGAAAGCAGTACATGACCACTAAAATATTAAAAAGCAGTATATAGGCAGAATACAAATGAGCAGATTAGTAGACCTTGAGATCCCCTTTTGAACAAATGATACAGACATGCATTGCACACAATTGATGTAAGGTCCTTTCCAATAAAAGAACAGACAGATTTACATAAATGTTGCATGGTATATTTCGATCATACTTCAACCAAAATAAGACCCCCAACATGTGCAAGTTCCTCAGATTATCCAATGAAGTTCATGGATACCATGTTTCGCAATCGGAAGAAAACAAACTCTAAAAAAAACTCCATTTGCATTCTAAGACCCAGAATTCTGGACCAATTAGCAAGATTTATAGCACATACTGCACAGCCCAAAACAGAGTCACATAGAGGTCTTGGTAAAGTATTGTGTAATGACTGAATGCATGTGAAGAATTATTTCAGATGAAGTATTGTATAAATAGGCAAATAAGCATGAGCAGGCAAGCTAAGATGCAAGGAGGCAGGATCATACATGGAAGGACACAACTATATGCATATTCAGGATCAAACCATTGTCAACAAGGAGTAGAAATCAAGCAAGATTCAGAGAGCATTTAGAGATGTTTCCAGCCCCATTCTAACATAAAGAAAACAAGTCATGTAATTGAAATTACAGAACTTAGCAAAAGGACTGTCATGATTCAAGGACATATATTTTGGACACATCCAACAGCATTTGGAATTTTCAACAACTGCAAGCTCACACTTATAGACTCACTCTACACTCTATTCATGGCATAACATAAAGGACCGGCAATCATAGACACATGGTATAATCAACATGCTCAGTCTTCTCAGGTCTTACACATAAGCATAGTCAAGTTCAAAAGAAAATAAAAGGAAATATCTCCAGATCCCTTTCTCTTTTTTTTTTTTCTTTGCACAGAGAGAATGTACTAAAATCTAAACCCTTCCAACATGCAGACAACATAGAGATAATTATAGGCTAACCTAAAATGATTCAAGCATGGTTTTAGAACCCTTCCTATACATAACCAATAGAAGATTCTGAATCAGGGTCAAAAGACTATTATAAGATCATTTTCCTTATATCACAAATGAGGTAAAACAAAGAACAAACATTACATTTCACAGCTGCTGCAAGACAGCAGACTCTTAATGCTAACACAGGATTCGAGTGAGACCTGCTTAGAGGTTTCTTAAAGAGGTGATGCTACATTAACAACCTTAAGTCAAGGTAAGTATACATGGATGGCAGAGAGGCAGGCCAGCAGTTTAGGAAATTTAAGCAAGATGGGGTGTGATAGAACTAAACTATCCACTACTCATTCCATATGAGTGCAAGCAAAATTAAATCAATCATTTCAGCATTTTAACCATGGGATGCCCAACCAGGTAGTTTACAAGCAACATAACAACAAAACTGCCTCGAAGGACCACATTAAGGCTAACTATCCAACTAATTCATATGCTGGACATAGATGAAACTTCATAATCCTAAACCAAGCAGAAACTATCATAATATCTATTAACACTAATAGCTACTAGACTAATCTAGCAGTTAACTAACAAGCATATAAAGCACATAGAACACTTTTTGACACTGATGAGACAATAACACAGCACATTTTATTTAGCTAGCAAATCCTTTTGCCAAAAAAACAGATCTTAGGCTAGTCACATGATGGCTCAGTAGGCTAATGAAGTCAAGGCATTGCATGGAGGGTACAAAACAGATGGGAAAGGTATCTAATATATATATGCAGTGAAGCAAAAGAAAGACATATATGTTAACCAATTGCACCCAGATCATGATGCAAGTGAGGTCATGCCATATGCAGATGAGTAGATGCTCATTGAGAGTAAGTTCTGATGAAGCAAGGTGCAGACAAAGGTATAAACAGGAAACATTTAAAGCTCAGATCCTTTAAACCAGAGACCCTATATATTTATACACTAATTGAAGTTGAGTTCATATCCTTATTGATCCTATTTAAACTTGTTGATATCATTTTAATCCTATTTTTTTTTTTATCATGCTGAAGAATATATGAACTAAAATAAGCTCAGGCCAACACCAAACCTTATCAAAATCAGCTTATAGCCTAGCATAGAGACATTAATGATATCCTATTAGTATAGTTCATACTGAACCATAACCAAACTACTAAACTGAAAAATGGTAGAATAAAATAAGATCAAGCAAAAAAACCTAATTAAACCAAAGATTTAGTCCACTCATATTCCGAAACTGGCATAAACTCATAATAGACAGCAATAAGATTAGGAGGAGCTAAATGCTGAAATAACGAGAGAAACAGGCAACATATGGAGCATGAGCTAAAATAGGCATAACGCTGATTTAAACTAATCATTTAACATGCTTAAATCAAGGACCTAAACTGATATTTAAATTTGCTCTTTAAACATGACTAAAATTAACAATTAGGACGACACAACCAAACAAGGCGAGCACTTAACAACATCTGCCTAATTTATGCTAACGATTGTCATAGCTAATCAACTTAACACATATAAACAAAATACAAATAAAAGGCCAAAATATGTTAAAGAGGGCAGCTGACTAACCTTCTTCGGGTGCAGCGAAGTGGGTACGGATCTTCGATCTACACTCGAACACTTCAAAACTCAATTCCTAGAAATAAAAAAGACTGATAAAACTCGAAATTTTTGCTTAGGGGATTTTTTGCGACAAAACGAAAAGCTTTCAATTTCTATGGAATTTTTTCAGGCAAAAGGACTCAAAATTTTTTAAGGGGATTTGGCGCGGCTCAGAACTTAGTTCTTGGGGAATTTCATGACTAAAAAAAAAACAGACCCCTCTAATGGATTCCGAAACTCCTGTTTATAGGGGAATTTCTAGGGTTTCTTGGGTTTCAAAATCTGAAACTTGGGTGGGATTTTGAATTATCTAAGTTTTTCAAAAAATGAATAATAAAAAAAAATGGATCCGTTGGAATCTCAACAGATCTTCAACGTGGAGGTGGCAGAGGCGTGGGGGACAGGAAGGAGTGGGGTGACAGAGGTATGGGCGTGAGGAGGGAGAAGAGAAGTGGGGGTAACGTGGGGGGAGAGAAGAGAGAGGGATAGGTGGGTGACGGCTGGAAGAGAAATGAAGAAGATGAAGGGAAAGGAAATGAAGGAGACCCTTAGGGTTTCCTTTGTTAAATGGAAAAACGGGTCGGGTCGGGTAATTTTGTGGGCTGGGTTATTTAACATGTTGGGCTGATTGTTTAAAATGTTGGGCTGTGGTGAATTAAAATGTGGGCTGGGCATTAAAATAGGCTGATGAATAAAATGTAAGCTGAGTAGTGAATTAAATGTGGGCTGGTCTTGCGAATTAAGCCTTAGCCCAAATAATTTTAGGATTTAATTATGGACCGAATTAATATGGACTAAATATTAAATATGTAATTATTAGTGCTCAGATGGTAAAATTATATGACATTGTAATAGCTGTGCAACGTTTAATTGTGCGAAATAAATGCGATGCGTATGCATAAGGGGGGTACAAATGTTGAAACGCAAATTATGATAATACTGGTAATAATAATAAATAAATAAAATAAATAATTATAATAACAATAATAGTAATAATAATGGTAGTAGTGACGGTAGTAAAAGCTAATGACAGGATAATGAAATGCCGGTATTAGTAAAAGCTAATAATTACAGTAAAAAAAAATGCCAATAATTATTTTTTAAAGTTGCCCCAATATTAGAAGCGAAAAATAGGTATTTCGGAGGAGAGGTGAGACAAAATTGGGTGTCAACAACTTGTCCCTCTTTGCCCGGTAATGATGAAAGAATTTTCGGGCAAAGACGTTGACTTAGTAGCCTATTTTGTCCCGGCTAAAGGATTTTGGAGGCTAAAGGTAAAGAAAATTGGAAAGAATTACGACCGAACTCCGGTCTCCGAGTTGCCTACATATCTCGAGCTGCATGAGAATCAGGCTGTGTGTAGTTCTGGGATGACTACGACCCCTCTGAATAACAAATCCCGATTGGTGCGAATCTTTGCAAAATATTGTCCGAGTGTCAAATTATGTTGACACTGGGTATTATGGTAGAACTCGAAAATTCTGCTGGAATGTGAGCGGGATATTTGGACTTGGAGGTGAGTGTTCGAGGTAGATCTTTGACCTTTGTCGGGAAGTCTGCTTTCCTTCCCGACGCATTGCCCAGTTCGCTGCCGAAGAAATAGTTCCACGTTGCGCTAAAGTTCCTGCGAAGTTTAGACTAGATAAAATAGTCAGTAAAATAAATATCGAAAGTAAAGTGATATAAGATAAACCCAATAAAACTGCGAATGATTAAAATGACAGGTGCGGTGTGGTGCGTCTGCGAGCATACGCAGGGCATTTGAAAACAGTAAAGCAATGCAGGTGCGATGCGATGCGTCTGCGAGCATACGCAGAGCATTTGAAAATAATAAAGCAATGCAGGTGTGGTGCAACGCATCTGCGAGCATACGCAGATCATTTGAAAATAATAGAGCAATGCATGTGCGGTGCAATGCATCTGCGAGCATACGCAAGGCATTTGAAAATAATAAAGCAATACGGGTGCGGTGCAATGCGTCTGCGAGCGTACGCAGAGCATTTGAAAGTAATAAAGCAATGCAGGTGCGGTGCAATGCGGCTGCGAGCATACGCAAGGGCATTTGAAAATAATAAAGCAATGCATGTGCGGTGCAATGCATCTGCGAGCATACGCAGAGCGTTTGAAAATGATAAAGTAATGCATGTGTAGTGCAATGCGGCTGCGAGCATACGCAGGGGCATTTGAAAATAATAAAGCAATGCATGTGCGGTGCAATGCATCTGCGAGCATACGCAGAGCATTTGAAAATAACAAAGGTGCGGGTGCGGTGCAATGCATCTGCGAGCATACGCAGAGCACTTGAAAATGATGAAGCAATGTGGGTGCGGTGCAATGCATCTGCGAGCATACGCAGGGCATTTGAAAATAATAAAGCAATGCAGGTGCGGTGCAATGCGTCTGCGAGCATACGCAGGGCATTTGAAAATAATAAAGCAATGCAGGTGCGGTGCAATGCGTCTGCGAGCATACGCAGAGCATTTGAAAAATAATAAAGCAATGCAGGTTCGGTGCAATGCGTCTGCGAGCATAGGCAGAGCATTTGAAAATAATAAAGGTGGGTGCGGTGCAATGCGTCTGCGAGCATACGCAGAGCATTTGAAAATAATAAAGCAATGCGGGTGCGGTGCAATGCATCTGCGAGCATACGCAGAGCATTTGAAAATAATAAAACAATGCGGGTGCGGTGCAATGCATCTGCGAGCATACGCAGAGCATTTGAAAATAATAAATCAATGCAGGTGCGGTGCAATGCATCTGCGAGCATACGCAGAGCATTTGAAACTAATAAAGCAATGCAGGTGCGGTGCAATGCTTTTGCGAGCATACGCAGAGCATTTGAAAATAATAAAGCAATGTGGGTGCGGTGCAATGCGTCTGCGAGCATACGCAGAGCATTTGAAAATAATAAAGCAATGCATGTGCGGTGCAATGCGTCTGCGAGCATACGCAGAGCATTTGAAAATAATAAGCAATGCAGGTGCGGTGCAATGCATCTGCGAGCATACGCAGAGCATTTGAAAATAATAAAGCAATGCATGTGCGGTGCAATGCATCTGCGAGCATACGCAGAGCATTTGAAAATAATAAAGCAATGCAGGTGCGGTGCAATGCGTCTGCGAGCATACGCAGAGCATTTGAAAATAATAAAGCAATGCATGTGCGGTGCAATGCGT
The DNA here is from genome assembly GCF_019175385.1 of Lycium barbarum. Classification (NCBI taxonomy): domain Eukaryota; kingdom Viridiplantae; phylum Streptophyta; class Magnoliopsida; order Solanales; family Solanaceae; genus Lycium; species Lycium barbarum. The sequence goes on along the minus strand of NC_083344.1, from coordinate 14,765,929 downwards.
CTTCGAGCATACGCAGAGCATTTGAAAATAATAAAGCAATGCAGGTGCAGTACAATGCGGCTGCGAGCATACGCAGGGGCATCTGAAAATAATAAAGCAATGCAGGTGCAGTACAATGCGGCTGCGAGCATACGCAGGGGCATCTGAAAATAATAAAGCAATGCAGGTGCGGTGCAATGCATCTGCGAGCATACACAGAGCATTTGAAAATAATAAAGCAATGGAAAATATTTGTGCGTCGATACGTTTGGAAAATCATTTGCAAGACTTAAGCATTAGTTTATTTGCGACTGTCGAAAGTTATTGATACTTGAAAGGCATAAGAGAGCTCAAACCGTTCGACGTGCCATCCTCACAAGGCTGTAGATGTTTTAGCTTCCGCAACTTGTAAATGTGCATCCAACGAAAATTTTGTAAGTTTTGGGAGGGGGTTGATTCGCGTTGACTTTGAGGATCTGGCTCTTGGCGCTTCATGCCTCCGACTTTGTCTGGACTTGTAACCTCCGCTCATTCTTAAGTCTTGGCTCTTTAGCAAAATTATTTGAGTAAAAATCATATTAAATATTCATAAGAAATATATATATATATATATATATATATATATATATATATAGTGATAGATAATTTTTGCCAGAAACTGAAACTGTGACACATTGCGAAACAAAGCGAATGCCCTTTTCTCCGAAGTTTTCCTTTGCATGATGACTCTGTTGAACATATATTCTTTCAAGTCTCTCGATGTCGTCTTGCAGCGATGCCTTTAAAATTTCTCTCAGTTTCTGGCACAGGAGGATGTTGAGCTTTTAAAATGGCGAGATCGAGCCTATATAGGCTGCCTACGTATCCCCCTATGGGAATCAGGTCAAGCGTAGTTCATATTACAAGCATAAATAAAATTGAGGTTTTCTAATAATGTGACCGAGGCCTACGCGGGCCGCCTACGTATCCCACCATGGGAATCAGGTCAAGCGTAGTTCATATTACAAGCATAAATAAAATTGAGGTTTTCTAATAATGTGATCGAGGCCTACGCGGGCCGCCTACGTATCCCACCATGGGAATCAGGTCAAGCGTAGTTCATATCACAAGCATATATCTGGAAATCCTGTCTTAAGAGACCCAACCCGATATAGGTTTGTTACGCATCCCGCCGAGGGAAAGTAGCTCCATTACATAGAAAAGTATTGCAGAATATTACATACAAAATAAAAGAAAGCTCCTAAATGTAATATCTCTTGACGGCATCTGCGTTGATAGCTTTCGGCCAAATTTCGCCATCCATTTCTGCTAGGACTAACACTCCTTCAGTCAATACTCGATGAACCATATAAGGTCCTTGCCAGTTAGGTGCAAACTTTCCTTTAGCTTCATCTAGTCATGGGAATATGCGCTTCAGTACCAATTGCCCCGGTTTGAATTGTCTCGGTCTTACCTTCTTGTTGAAAGCTTTGGCCATTATGTTCTGATAAAGCTGTCCATGACAAACTGCATTCATTCTCTTTCCATCAATGAGCATCAATTGTTTGTATCGATTCTGTATCCATTTAGCATCGCTTAACTCAGCTTCTTGGATAATTCTCAACGATGGTATCTCTACCTCCGCAGGTAACACCGCCTCTGTCCCATAGACCAAAAGATAAGGCGTTGCCCCAGTTGAAGTCCTCACAGTAGTGCGATAACCGAGAAGAGCTAACGGCAGTTTTTCGTGCCAATGCCTGTAATTATCAATCATCTTCCTCAATATTCTCTTGATGTTTTTATTGGCTGCTTCAACTGCTCCATTCATCTGAGGTCGATAAGGAGTGGAATTGCGATGAGTAATCTTAAATGTTTCGCAAATCTCCCGCATCAAATCACTGTTAAGATTAGCTCCATTATCTGTTACAATCGACTCCGGGATCCCGAATCGACAAATAATGTTGTTGCGAACAAAATCTGCCACTACCTTCTTCGTTACTGACTTGTACGAAGATGCTTCCACCCACTTTGTGAAGTAGTCAATGGCTACCAAAATGAACCTGTGCCCATTTGATGCGGCTGGCTCGATAGGACCAATGACATCCATGCCTCAGGCTGCGAAGGGCCACGGGGAACTCGTCACATTTAATTCATTTGGCGGCACTCGAATCAAATCGCCATGAATCTGACATCGGTGACATTTTTGTACAAAGCGGATACAATCTGATTCCATAGTCATTCAGAAATAGCCTGCTCGAAGAATTTTCTTGGCCAGAGTAAAACCATTCATATGAGGCCCGCATGTACCGCCATGCACTTCTTCAACCAGTTGGGCCGCTTCTTTAGCGTCAACACACCTTAGTAGCCCTAAGTCTGGAGTCCTCCTGTATAGGATTTCCCCACTTAGGAAAAAATGGTTTGCTAATCTCCGAAGGGTTGTCTTCTGAACACTGGTTATGCCCTATGGATAGTCTCCTGCCTTAAGATACTTCTTAATGTCGTAGTACCAAGGTTCTCCATCAGTCTCTTCGTCCACGCAGAAACAATAAGCTTGTTGATCATGCATGTTTACCTTAACAGGATCTATGTAATTTTTGTCTGGATGCTGAATCATGGAAGACAAGGTTGCTAAAGCATCAGCTAGTTCATTCTGGGCCCTTGGAACATGTTTGAATTCCACTTTGACAAATCTCTTACATAGATCTTTCACGCAATGCAGGTACGGAAGTATCTTCACGTTCTTAGTGATCCATTCGCCTCGCACTTGATGAACCAATAAGTCTGAATCGCCTATAACCAGAAGTTCTTGTACATTCATATCAGCGGCCATTCTGAGGCCAAGAATACAAGCTTCATACTCCGCCATATTGTTGGTGCACGGAAACCTGAGCTTTGCTGAAATGGGATAATGCTGGCCTGACTCTGAAATCAATACCACTCCAACGCCTACTCCCTTGGAGTTGGCCGCCCCATCAAAGAACATTCTCCACCCTGGGTATTCTTCGGCAATATCTTCCCCGACAAACAACACCTCTTCGTCTGGGAAATAAGTTTTGAGGGGCATATATTCTTCATCCACGGGGTTTTCAGCAAGATGATCTGCTATCGCTTGCCCCTTGACAGCCTTTTGAGTAACATATGTAATATCGAACTCACTTAGCAAAATTTGCCATTTGGCTAGCTTCCCAGTAGGCATAGGCGTCTGGAAGATATACTTGAGTGGATCCATCCTTGAAATGAGATAAGTGGTGTATGCAGACAGATAATGTCTCAACTTCTGTGCTACCCAAGTCAAGGCACAGCAAGTGCGTTCCAATAAAGTATATCTCGCCTCGTAAGGTGTGAACTTCTTGCTTAAATAGTATATTGCTTGCTCTTTCTTCCCCGTCTCATCATGCTGTCCCAACACACATCCAAATGAGTTCGCCGATATAGACAAATACAACAACAAAGGTCTTCCAGCTTCTGGAGGTACCAAAACAGGTGGATTGGATAAATACTCCTTGATTCTGTCAAAAGCTTTTTGGTAATCTTCAGTCCATTTGGTAGCAGCATCCTTCCTCAACAACTTGATTATTGGCTCGCATATCACCGTCGATTGTGCTATGAATCGACTAATATAATTGAGTCGACCGAGGAAACTCATCACATCCTTTCGACTCTTTGGGGCAGGAAATTCTTGAATAGCCTTTATTTTCGAGGGGTCCAACTCTGTACCTCTCCTGCTCACGATAAAACCCAACAGCTTCCCCGCAGGAACACCAAATGCACATTTTGCGGGGTTTAACTTCAGATTGTATCGTCTCAACCTGTCGAAGAACTTTCTCAAATCCGCCAGATGATCTGAGCTCTTTCGTGACTTGATGATGATATCATCCACATAGACTTCAATCTCTTTATGGATCATATCATGGAAAATAGTGGTCATGGCTCTCATATAGGTAGCACCTGCGTTCTTGAGCCCGAAAGGCATCACCCGATAATAGTACACTCCCCAAGGTGTGATGAATGCTGTTTTCTCAGCATCTTCCTCGTCCATTAGGATTTGGTGATATCCCGCGTAGCAATCCACGAAATACTGCAACTCATGCTTCGCACAATTATCAATGAGCATGTGGATATTCAGGAGGGGAAAGTCATCTTTCGGACTAGCCTTGTTGAGATCCCAATAATCTACGCATACTCTAACTTTGCCATCCTTCTTTGGTACGGGCACGACATTGGCTAGCCAAGTGGGGTACATCGTAGTGCGAATAACCTTTGCATCAAATTGTTTGGAGATCTCTTCTTTGATTTTTAAACTCAAATCTGATTTAATGTTCCTCTTCTTTTGTTTCACCGGAGGACAGGATGGATCGAGAGGCAACTTATGCGAAACAATGTCAGTGCTTAAACCTGGCATATCATCGTAAGACCAAGCGAACACATCTATATATTCTCTCAAAAGGTTGATCAATTTTTCCCTTTGCGACGGGGTCAAGTGGACACTGATTCTCACTTCCATCATGATTTTTGAATTACTCAAATTTATAATTTCCGTTTCATCCAAATTTGGCTTTGGCTTGTTTTCAAAATATTCAAAATCCTTAGTTAATCCTTCCGGTTGCATATCCTCTTCATACTCTTCAGAGTCTTGCTCGGCATTTACTACTGCTCGTTTGTTTCATTATGTGTCACATTCACAGTATCGGCAGATTTATTAATTTCATTGCTGAAAAATAAGAGAAAAATTAATTAAACAAAGACGGAAAATATAAGTAAAAGCAGGGCTTGAAATTCGCATTTGAGCTTTCAAAAGTTTTGGAGGCAAAATAACAAAATCATTGGCACGATTCAGGCCTCAATTTCGAATCGTGTTTGTTTCATTAAATACTGAATACAATTTGTCTACCAAGACTCCCGAAGAAACAGGGGCGGGGTACAAGTCCAATTGTTCAAACGGCATCCAGGCTCTGCATCCCAGATAGTCGGGTCTTCAGAGCACCCATCCGAAATCATGTTGCATTCAGCTCCCTCCTTGGAAATGAATAGACCCTTAAAACTTTCCAGGAGGCTGTCTTCAAGTTTTCCCTCTGATGCTTGGGCAGCGGATGCTTTGAGAAATGACTGATTCAGGAGAGGAACAGGCTTTGGCAAAGGAACGTCACTTCTTCTTTTGAGACTAGCCAGTGCAATCTCTTCGGGAGTGGGCTCATATCCGAGACCGAACGTATATTTCTGCCCAGGCAGCTGAATTGGTTCCACAATTCCATTCAAGTTCAAACCGAGGCCTCGACCTGGTCGGAAGCCATTCTTCAGCATCTCCCATGCCACCATCATAAGCACCTGTGGTAGTTTCACCTTTTTTGCTTGAGCAACGCACGTATTTTCCTTGATATGGAAAACAGATCCGTCTAGCCTTTCTACACTTTCAATAAGAGGAACTGAGCTTTCCGGGTAGAGGGAATTGCTGCCTTCTCCATGGATCACCACTTCTTGATGATTCCAAACAAATTTCAGACTCTGATGCAAGGTGGAGGGAACCGCGCCAGCCATGTGGATCCATGGCCTTCCTATCAGCAGGTTGTAACTAGTAGATATGTCCATTACTTGGAACTCCACCATGAACTCCACAGGCCCAATCTCCAGAGCCAAGTCGATCTCTCCAACAACGTCTCTTTGGGCTCCGTCAAAACCTTTGACTCTGACCTGATTGTCGTGGAGTTTCCCGACATCAATCCCTAAGGCTCGTAGAGTAGTAACAGGACATATATTCACAGCTGAACCTCCGTCAATCAACACCTTGGAGATGAACTTATCCCTGCATCTGATGGTGATGTTCAATGCTTTGTTATGCCCCAAACCTTCGGGTGGCAACTCGTCATTATGAAAAGAAACCCGGTGGGCTTCAAGGATTTCCCCCACTATAGCTGTCAGTTTCTCGCTGGAAGTCTCGGGCGGAACATAGGCTTCATTCAGTACTTTCGCTAGAGCACTCCTATGAGCTTCAGAATTCATCAACCATGCCAATAAGGAAATCTGGGCAGGCGTTTTATCCAATTTTTCCACAACAGAGTATTCTTTGGTTGGCATTTTCCTCCAGAATTCTTTGACTTCGGCCTCGGTAACAGTCTTCTTCAGGCCATTTTCCTTGCTTGGCGCCCCTCGTGCTACCTCTTCGGGAGCATAGCACCGTCCAGACCTAGTCATTCTGGACGCAACGGTTTCCACCACCAATCTTCCTTTCGCTTTATCCCTTTCATCGGACTGATAAACCCAAGGGACCACTTTGGTGTTGCGGGGAGGTGCTGGAGCAACTAAGGTCGTGATCCTAGGCCTTGGAGTGAGCACTTCAAATGGGGCCCTCGTTTGAACCGTGATTACTGGAGCAACACAAGCCGACGATTCAACCTTCTCCTTTCCTTTAACCGACACGATAGTCCCCTCTAAATTGCAATCTTCGTCAATGGTAATCATGTGCACATTTGCATCGCCATGATTGGGCAGTGGATTGTCGTTAATATTTGGGGGAGCTTCTTTAAGCTGTATGACCCCTTCCTTGATCAATGCTTTAACTTTGTCCTTGAGAGCAAGGCAATTTCCGGTATCGTGCCCAGTAACTCCTGAGTGGTATGCACAATGTTTGGTCCCGTCATACTACCCAGGAAGGGGATTAGGAATTCTTCCCTGGATCGGCTGGAGTATCCCTGCAATTCTCAACCTTTTGTACAGTTGGGCTAAGGGTTCGGCTAACGGTGTGTAAGTCTTGGTTGGTTTTCTTTCGACATTTGGGCGCGGTCTGGGTGCCTTTTGTGGGCGATTTGGTGATTGGTATTGGGGTTGTGGTGAGTAGGTTGGCCGGTATTGTGATGGGCTTTGATAGGAAGGGGCTCGAGGTGAGTAGTATGCAGATTGAGTATGGTAAACAGGAAGGGGAGTAGGTGGAGGTTGGTAATAAGGCTGAGGTGTTTGGGTGTATTGGCTGTAGTATGAAGGTTGGGATGAGGGGTATTGGTGAGTTAATTTTTGGTTTGGTCTTCGATCCTGGATAGCCATGACCGGGGACACTCCGTCCCTCTTCTTCTTAGAAGGATCTGCCTGAATAGCCTTACTTTTAGCCTGTAAGGCCGCAAGATTTGTAAATCTTCCTGTTTTAATTCCTTCTTCAATGAAATCCCCCATCCTGATGACTTCAGAAAATTTATGTCCGATGACGCTTAACATTCTCTCGTAGTACGTGGGATCTTTTAGAGATTGTACGAAAAGCATCGTCATCTCACTCTCTGCCATTGGAGGCTGGACTTTTGCGGCTTCCGCTCTCCAACGCATAGCGTATTCTCGGAAGGTTTCTGTTGATTTTCTCTCCAGCTTCATAAAAAAAAAATCAGTCCGGGACAGTCTCGGTGTTGAACCGGAACCTGTCCATGAATTCCTGGGCCATCTCTCCCCAACTGTGCCATCTCTGCGGGTCTTGGTATATGTACCAATCAAGTGCCTCTCCCGTTAGACTTCTTATAAATAGTTTCATTCTGATAGCTTGGTCTTTACCCACTCCGACAAGCTTATCGCAATATGATCTCAAATGAGCCCGAGGGTTTCCCTTCCCATCAAACATGTCAAACTTCGGTACTTTATATCCGACAGGTAACTCGATGTCAGGATGAATGCACAGATCTTCATACTCAAGTCCTTCACATCCTTTGTTGGTTTGGATATTTCTGACTGCTTCCCTCAGACTGCGAAGCTCTTTTGCCACATCCTCGTCCGCTCTTGCCCTGGCTTCCCTTTCCAACTCCTCATAAGGGTCAACCTCTGGATGCTGCAAGTTCTGTACCTGGGTAGTGAAAGGCTGAGCTTCTGGCACATACTGCGTGTTATGGCTAGCAATGTGTGCTAGTGGTGTGTGTTGAGCTGCTTGGTAGTTTTGAGTATATGGGTTAGTTTGGGTAACTGCAGGTTGAGGAATGTAGGGAGTAGTGAAAGGTTGCGAATTGGTTTGTTGAAAGTTAGTTTGCTGGAGATTGGCTTGTTGCGGGTCGTTTGGCTGTGAGGTAGTTTGTTGTATGTTGGTTTGTTGCGGGGTGGTTTGCTGCTGGATGGTTTGTTGCGGGATGGTTGGTTGCGAGTAGATCTGGGGTGGAATGGCTTGTTGTGGGTTCGATTGTTGCGAGGTGGATTGTTGCTGGTTAGTTGGTTGGGGGTTGGTAGTATTTGGACGGACTGTGTAAAGTGGAGGGTTTGAGGGAGAGGGCTGAGGAGCGGGTATATCGACGGGTGAAAAGGATGGTGGAATTGTTGTGTTTGTTCTGTGTTCCGGGTGAGGAGCGTTCAGGGTGATGGACAGGTTGGTGAGATTTCGCAGTCGCTCAATTTCGGTTTGCATATTGGCCATTTGCTGCAACAATTGGGCAATGAGTTCATCATTTCCCCCTCCTGAAGCCTCAGGTTCGTCTCCTGGAAGGGCGACGAGTCCTAAGCCAGTTTGTTCGGATGCCCCTGAATCATTCATATCGCCGGATGCTCGTGCTTTTGATCTCATGAAGTATGGGTGGTCTGCCAGTTCGCAGTCAACACGAATCAACCTTGGGGAATAATAAAAGTAAAATAAAACCTTCAAAAAATGAAGAAAACTGCGTTAGTAGGGTGCGAATGATATGAACATTGAGCAAACAACGTTGAAAGAAACACGTATTGCATAGCAAACAAAACACATATTGCATAGTAAACAAATCACATAATACAGCGCGACCTATTATGCAAAGGACCTCTTTTGTGCCAGAGGTGGGCCTGACGCAGATTTGAAGGATAAAATATGCAATTATATGTTATCCCAATGTGCTATTAATTGAAGGCCCCAAGCATACAATGTTTAGAATTTAAAACCTCAATGTAAAAGAAATTATTACAATTACTTTCATAAACTAATTAAAATGAGGAAGGCACTTCGTTGCTCTTGAGCCTCTTGGTTGCCTGGATTGATTGATCGATCTTTCGGCGATTCTGGGCGAGGTATGACATAGCTAGAACTCCTCCCGTTTTGATGCCTTCTTTGATGCAAGTGTCCCCTTGCTCAGCTAGAAGTGTGTCCAATTCTTGCATGCTTTGCTCGTAACTAAGTGCCTGCTGCTTCCAATTCTCTGCCTCCCTTTCCTTTTCCTTAAGTCTCGCATGGTGCTCGGCTTCAGAGACAAGACTTTTCTTACGCAATTGCCGGAGTAAGATGCATGCTTCTGCTTCCCCATCCTTAATTCGTCCCCTCAGACTAACACCAGGTTTGATTGATCCTTCCAAGTTAGCGGTCAGCCACTCCAGATAGTTATCCTCGCATCCAGCTTGGTATCTATTCGGCTCAATTGAATCTGCTTTCATAGTTTCCCTCAATTTCCACATGCGGATAACCTCTTTTGCAAAAGGAATTTTTCCTTCCTTGTAGTCAGCTCGATAATGATTCATGTCTGCCACTAAAGGTATGTTTTGCTTTCTTCCAGATTGCCTTAAAGTTCTCAGTGGGGCGTAAGGTTGCAAGCCCCGAAGTCCCATCAAAACTAAGAATGGCACGATCTTCGTACGAAACACCAAACCCTCGGATGGAAACCAATCGAACATCCATTGAATTGAATCATCGTTCAAATGGCTGAGAAATCCTACCCACCCTTTTACACAATTTGGCTTTTCAAATGATCTACCCGTCAAGATAGCGCCTGGAACATGTCCCAGAATGTGATTTTCACCCGTCGGCTTTCGGAATGCTAGACCCCCGTCGACCTTTTGAAGATGTTCCATCAACCAAATCTGTAGAAGTAAGTTGCATCCCTCAAAATGCTTATACCTGTGCTTGCAACGTCCTAACGCTCGGTAGATATCTGCCACGATCATAGGGACCACAGTGTAGTGTTTCCCGTCGATGCCACCAAATAGAGCTTTAGTCACAGTAATGAGACGGGTGTGAATGTCTCTTGTGGTTCCTTTAAGGAATACCATAGTTCCTAAAAAACACACGGCGAAAGCGAAGCACCGTTTTTGTTTCCAAGAGTCATACGAGAAGAACTCGTCTTGATGATCGGTGAAACTTCGTTGATAACCAAACCTATGATACAAATACTCAAATGGTATCCTAGACCTTTGTAAACACTCTACACCTTTACCCTTTCTGAACCCGAAGCTGTCAACAAATTCTTTTGGTAAAGGTTCCTTTGGAATAATCATGCCACAGTTTTGCCATTTCTTCGGCTTATGTAGTAAAGCAACATTTTCTACATAGCCTCCTATTTTCTCTAACAACGGAGTCATCTCAATGTTGCCAAATCTAAACACGGCCCTTTTCTCATCCCAAAACACAGTTGCCACCTCGATGATGTCTCTACAGGGTTGGATATCCATCAAAGACGGTAAGTGCCCCAATGCTCCACATACAACCCGCTGTCCGTAATCCCCCAAATCAATCCACCATGTTTTTAGTTGGGGAGGGACGCTCAAAACCATGCTAAACCTCGGGTAGACATTATGCTGACTCATGGTTACCTGCATTCACAAATGGTTAGTTCTACCTAAATAGCACATGGTCCACATAACACACGTTCATCCTTCAAATCAATGCACATAGCGTGATAACCGTCGCTCGGGGTGGTAGACCAACTCGGACATTTGGCAGAGGTTGACTAATGGACTTAATACACCTTGGGTATTAAGCCTCATAGGTTCGTGCATGTCCTAAAAAGGGTTTTGGCTTAGCTCTATCTTAGGCTGACTAGGAGTTGTTGTCCTATGACACAAGGCTCCCCCAAGCGGACAACTTGGGAGTGGAAAGTCCGTGGCCGTCGAATGCACCGCCGATCGACTAAATCCACTAGACCAATCCAACTAGAGGGGTAATTTAGTAGTGTACGGGCGCGAACCGCGAAGCCGTTTTAAGTGTGTGAATATGTGTGAGTTTTCCAGGAGTGGAAGAAATATGAACGGAATGCCAGTTACAGAAAGCAGTAACATATTATTACATAGAAAATTTCACATAACAAAACAATCACTTAAAAGAACATAAGAGAAACAAATAAAGCAACAATAAAGGCAAAACAAAATGAAGAAAAACAACCAAACGTCCAACAAATTAATTAATAGCCTAAGTTTGTTATGGTTAGAACCTAAAGTCCCCAGCGGAGTCGCCAAGCTGTTATACCCCATTTTAACCGGGTTAAAGTAGAAGTACAACATATTGGAGATTCCTATTTTGCTTTGTTTTAAGGAGTCGCCACCTAATTTATTTTAAGGTGAATTAGGGCACCTAATTATTAACTAAGGTAAAGCTAACTAAACCTCCGTTAATAGTCTGCTTAACCAGTGTGATTCTAGGTAAGGGTTCGATATTATCCTAAAGGGAAGGGGTTAGGCATCCTTTGGAATCCGTTAACTTACGGTTATCCGTCCAAAACTTAGGTTAGTTAATTAAAGCTAAACAAGATGCTTCAGATTTTAAGAAAAGGGCCAAGTGTTACTAAGGTTTTAAGAAAATATAAGAATGTTACTTAAAATAAAATTTAGAAGAGTATGATAATTTGCATAAAAGAAGATTTTAAATGCTATTTAAAATAAGACTTATAAATATTGTTAGGATTTTACACGAAAAAATAAAATAAGGCTTGTAGATATAATAACTTGCATAAAGGAGATGTAAAAATGCTATTAAAATAAAAGCTTGTAAATGTTGCCAATGTTTCAAATAGAAGTATAGTAATGCTATTTAAAAATAAGATTTGCAAATATGATAATTTGCATATAAATAGAAGAACATGCGAGTTTATGCAATATTTTGACAAATATTTAAAACAACTCAAATGATGAGACATTAATTGATTTTGCCGTTTGGGAGTATATCAAAATAGCTAAGGTGAGTTTTCTTTATCCCTTTTATTATTATACTTTAAAATATGTGTGGGAATTATTTATAAAATGTATTTGAGCTTATGTTTGCGTGTTAGTGGTGTTATGAAATGTATATCATAGTAAGGATAAAATATGATTTCCTTTACTTGGAAATATAAAGCCATGCCACTTTGTAAATCAATTATTCTGAAATGAATATTTAGATAATTTAACATGAAAAAAAGATAGCAAAAATTTATGGCATTAATGTTAGTCTTCCTTAAGCTAACTACCCATTACTAAAGCTAACTCACTAAATTTTGCTAGAATTCATCTAAGCCAAGAAAATGAAACAAAGTAAAATGTTAGTCATACAAGGCAAATTAAATGCACAAGAGGAAAATAGAATAGAGGGATGAATATTGGAATGGGTCGGCCCATTTTCTAGGCCCAACTGCTGCGAACTATTCATGCTGTTGGGCTTTGGCCCAATAGATTTCCTTTATATATTGCTACGGATTAGACTGCTGTATGGGCTTCGGCCCAGAATCATTTTTATGTAGCTGATAGGGCTGACTCGAGAAGATTGCGTTGGGATTAGCCCAATAGCGAATGCAGGAGACAAACGAGTCCCTCGGACTCGTATGCGGTGATCATGCATAAGACGAAAGGAAAAGGATTAGTAACTGATCAACGAATGAGGTTAAACATGTAAAAATTAAACTCAAAACAGATCAATAGACGGTATATATACTGTATATATTTTGGTATATCTTATGTATATACATTCATAAGGATGCGTAGAAGGTCAATATTGAAATCCCAGGCATGACTAACAATTAGGCCTGCTGCCACAAAAGCAGTAATAACATACTTTCCACTGACATAGGACAAAACAATCAAGCAAAGGAACATAAAATCCAATATCAAAATTATAGGACAAACTAAATTAATAACAGGAGAATAAGCACGACATGATATGACTAAACTAGACAAGGGTAGGAGCATTATGATATAATCGAAAGATATACCATATATACGCTGGATATATAATTCATATATACCACGGGTATACAGAGCTCTGTACGCACCTGGTATATTTGATATACCTTTAGTATACGCAGTTTGCATCTCAGCAAAATAGGCATGTAAACTTACGAAGCATCTAGTTCTATCATTTAACACGTCATATATCATTATTAATTTACCTATTCATCATTGTACAAACTTACGTGAAACACATAAATACTAATAAAGACTGAAAATAACTGAACGGAATCTGGACATAAACAGACAGATTCTGTTTGCTGGAAACTAGAACATCAACATCTAGACATTCTGACCACTAAATGAGACAAATCAGAAAGCAATATGTAGGCAGAAAGCAGTACATGACCACTAAAATATTAAAAAGCAGTATATAGGCAGAATACAAATGAGCAGATTAGTAGACCTTGAGATCCCCTTTTGAACAAATGATACAGACATGCATTGCACACAATTGATGTAAGGTCCTTTCCAATAAAAGAACAGACAGATTTACATAAATGTTGCATGGTATATTTCGATCATACTTCAACCAAAATAAGACCCCCAACATGTGCAAGTTCCTCAGATTATCCAATGAAGTTCATGGATACCATGTTTCGCAATCGGAAGAAAACAAACTCTAAAAAAAACTCCATTTGCATTCTAAGACCCAGAATTCTGGACCAATTAGCAAGATTTATAGCACATACTGCACAGCCCAAAACAGAGTCACATAGAGGTCTTGGTAAAGTATTGTGTAATGACTGAATGCATGTGAAGAATTATTTCAGATGAAGTATTGTATAAATAGGCAAATAAGCATGAGCAGGCAAGCTAAGATGCAAGGAGGCAGGATCATACATGGAAGGACACAACTATATGCATATTCAGGATCAGACCATTGTCAACAAGGAGTAGAAATCAAGCAAGATTCAGAGAGCATTTAGAGATGTTTCCAGCCTCATTGTAACATAAAGAAAACAAGTCATGTAATTGAAATTACAGAACTTAGCAAAAGGACTGTCATGATTCAAGGACATATATTTTGGACACATCCAACAGCATTTGGAATTTTCAACAACTGCAAGCTCACACTTATAGACTCACTCTACACTCTATTCATGGCATAACATAAAGGACCGGCAATCATAGACACATGGTATAATCAACATGCTCAGTCTTCTCAGGTCTTACACATAAGCATAGTCAAGTTCAAAAGAAAATAAAAGGAAATATCTCCAGATCCCTTTCTCTTTTTTTTTTCTTTGCACAGAGAGAATGTACTAAAATCTAAACCCTTCCAACATGCAGACAACATAGAGATAATTATAGGCTAACCTAAAATGATTCAAGCATGGTTTTAGAACCCTTCCTATACATAACCAATAGAAGATTCTGAATCAGGGTCAAAAGACTATTATAAGATCATTTTCCTTATATCACAAATGAGGTAAAACAAAGAACAAACATTACATTTCACAGCTGCTGCAAGACAACAGACTCTTAATGCTAACACAGGATTCGAGTGAGACCTGCTTAGAGGTTTCTTAAAGAGGTGATGCTACATTAACAACCCTAAGTCAAGGTAAGTATACATGGATGGCAGAGAGGCAGGCCAGCAGTTTAGGAAATTTAAGCAAGATGGGGTGTGATAGAACTAAACTATCCACTACTCATTCCATATGAGTGCAAGCAAAATTAAATCAATCATTTCAGCATTTTAACCATGAGATGCCCAACCAGGTAGTTTACAAGCAACATAACAACAAAACTGCCTCGAAGGACCACATTAAGGCTAACTATCCAACTAATTCATATGCTGGACATAGATGAAACTTCATAATCCTAAACCAAGCAGAAACTATCATAATATCTATTAACACTAATAGCTACTAGACTAATCTAGCAGTTAACTAACAAGCATATAAAGCACATAGAACACATTTTGACACTGATGAGACAATAACACAGCACATTTTATTTAGCTAGCAAATCCTTTTGCCAAAAAAACAGATCTTAGGCTAGTCACATGATGGCTCAGTAGGCTAATGAAGTCAAGACATTGCATGGAGGGTACAAAACAGATGGGAAAGGTATCTAATATATATATGCAGTGAAGCAAAAGAAAGACATATATGTTAACCAATTGCACCCAGATCATGATGCAAGTGAGGTCATGCCATATGCAGATGAGTAGATGCTCATTGAGAGTAAGTTCTGATGAAGCAAGGTGCAGACAAAGGTATAAACAGGAAACATTTAAAGCTCAGATCCTTTAAACCAGAGACCCTATATATTTATACACTAATTGAAGTTGAGTTCATATCCTTATTGATCCTATTTAGACTTGTTGATATCATTTTAATCCTATTTTTTTTTATCATGCTGAAGAATATATGAACTAAAATAAGCTCAGGCCAACACCAAACCTTATCAAAATCAGCTTATAGCCTAGCATAGAGACATTAATGATATCCTATTAGTATAGTTCATACTGAACCATAACCAAACTACTAAACTGAAAAATGGTAGAATAAAATAAGATCAAGCAAAAAAACCTAATTAAACCAAAGATTTAGTCCACTCATATTCCGAAACTGGCATAAACTCATAATAGACAGCAATAAGATTAGGAGGAGCTAAATGCTGAAATAACGAGAGAAACAGGCAACATATGGAGCATGAGCTAAAATAGGCATAACGCTGATTTAAACTAATCATTTAACATGCTTAAATCAAGGACCTAAACTGATATTTAAATTTGCTCTTTAAACATGACTAAAATTAACAATTAGGACGACACAACCAAACAAGGCGAGCACTTAACAACATCTGCCTAATTTATGCTAACGATTGTCATAGCTAATCAACTTAACACATATAAACAAAATACAAATAAAAGGCCAAAATATGTTAAAGAGGGAAGCTGACTAACCTTCTTCGGGTGCAGCGAAGTGGGTACGGATCTTCGATCTACACTCGAACACTTCAAAACTCAATTCCTAGAAATAAAAAAGACTGATAAAACTCAAAATTTTTGCTTAGGGGATTTTTTGCGACAAAACGAAAAGCTTTCAATTTCTATGGAATTTTTTCAGGCAAAAGGACTCAAAATTTTTTAAGGGGATTTGGCGCGGCTCAGAACTTAGTTCTTGGGGAATTTCATGACTAAAAAAAAAACAGACCCCTCTAATGGATTCCGAAACTCCTGTTTATAGGGGAATTTCTAGGGTTTCTTGGGTTTCAAAATCTGAAACTTGGGTGGGATTTTGAATTATCTAAGTTTTCAAAAAATGAATAATAAAAAAAATGGATCCGTTGGAATCTCAACAGATCTTCAACGTGGAGGTGGCAGAGGCGTGGGGGACAGGAAGGAGTGGGGTGACAGAGGTATGGGCGTGAGGAGGGAGAAGAGAAGTGGGGGTAACGTGGGGGGAGAGAAGAGAGAGGGATAGGTGGGTGACGGCTGGAAGAGAAATGAAGAAGATGAAGGGAAAGGAAATGAAGGAGACCCTTAGGGTTTCCTTTGTTAAATGGAAAAACGGGTCGGGTCGGGTAATTTTGTGGGCTGGGTTATTTTAACATGTTGGGCTGATTGTTTAAAATGTTGGGCTGTGGTGAATTAAAATGTGGGCTGGGCATTAAAATAGGCTGATGAATAAAATGTAAGCTGAGTAGTGAATTAAATGTGGGTTGGTCTTGCGAATTAAGCCTTAGCCCAAATAATTTTAGGATTTAATTATGGACCGAATTAATATGGACTAAGTATGAAATATGTAATTATTAGTGCTCAGATGGTAAAATTATATGACATTGTAATAGCTGTGCAACGTTTAATTGTGCGAAATAAATGCGATGTGTATGCATAAGGGGGGTACAAATGTTGAAACGCAAATTATGATAATACTGGTAATAATAATAAATAAATAAATAAAATAATAATAATAACAATAAGAGTAATAATAATGGTAGTAGTGACGGTAGTAAAAGCTAATGACAGGATAATGAAATGCCGGTATTAGTAACAGCTAATAATTACAGTAAAAAAAAATGCCAATAATTATTTTTTAAAGTTGCCCCAATATTAGAAGCGAAAAATAGGTATTTCGGAGGAGAGGTGAGACAAAATTGGGTGTCAACACAAATTATATTTTAAATTCCTTAATTAAAATCACACCCTCATAATTGTTTAACAAAATAATGATACTTAATAGTTTTTCATCTATAGAAATAGAAGATTGGGTGTAACTCATATAACAAGTCGTAGTATTGGATATTTACTATTTGAGAACGTCGTGAGGGTGAATATCACTTAATTGTTTTAAAAAACAAACACATAGCGAAATTGTACATTTTCACTTGTCATTGGTCATGAGTCCTATGTATCAGAATTATCATATAATTTTATTTTTTGTTCATGAAGAAATTATGTTTTAATTGTAATATTGATAAATTTTATTGATTATTTGCTTATAGGGAGATAAAATGAATAGTATGATAGTAATAGTGTTTTAAGAAACTGTGTTTTTTTCCATGTTTGAAAGTTAAAATGTTAGAATTGTTTTGCATTTCATAATAGCTTTTATTTCATTGTATTGTTTATACTTGTAAAATTATGTTATATATAATTACAAGTTATAAGCGGTGTATAGTGGATTGCTTTGATCATTTTTTTGTGAGGATCAAGCGCGCGCGCGCGCGCACGCACACACACACACACACACACACACACACACACATATATATATATATATATATATATATATATATATATATATATATATATATATATATATATATATATATATATATATATATATATATATTTCATTTATTTACAGTTTTCTTTTATTTTTTTATGTAATTTTACCTATTTAAAAATATTTATTGTAATTATATTATTTTAAGAAATACTAAAAATTAAATACCCATGGGGCTTACGCCCCGTGCCTCGAGGCTTACGCCTCGTCGAGGCGTATGTAAAACGCCCCGCCTTTTAAAACACTGATTAAAACTAGCATAGCTGATACGATGTTTGGTAGCTTTTTGGTTGCTTTGTATAAAAATCAGTATACAATCTTACCTAAAATAATAAATCAGGAATAAGTTATGAGTTAACTTATATATTATTTTATGCATAATAAATGATTACATAACTAATTCTTGCATTACTAAAACCTATGTAACTCTAATTAATCAGCAAACCAAACCATCGATCCCTCAGGGAATCTATCTCTCTTTTGCTTATAACGTATCCAAAGAGCAAGAGCCAACGTTTAGCCCATGGTGCATTATCACCATCATCCATCTTCTTTCTTACTTCTTTAATAATTTTCCTACGCATCATCTAACCAAAGCTTAGACAAAAGCTAATAACTGGCCAACAAATGGAAAAAAGAAAACAAAGGCTATGGAGATATGGACAAGCCGACAGGGAATAAGCTACCACCCTTTATCAAAATTGACTATGGAATAGGAACATTATATCTTTAAAGAATTAAATAAAAAAGTTCATTTAAGCATTGTTTACCTAACATGTTTCTTGGCTGATTATTAAATTGGTAAAGGAGGATTACAAAATGTAAAACGTATCAATCATCATAGCATTTTCGAGAAGCATCACCAACAATAGCCAATTTAGCTGTCATAGTCCAATGAGTATTTTAACTCCAGTATTTGGTACTGCATTACTTCATGACAATTATTTAAGTGGTTTTGGATAAGGGTGGTGGAGGAAGGCCATAGGTTTAGGAACTTGTTATACATTTTTTTATCCTCATGACGATGACACCCACAGGAGATGGATGTAGACAAATGCATCCAAGAGATTCATAATTTCATATGTCATGTACTTAGGTGGTTAAAGGGATTCTATTTCTTGTAGACTACATGTAACATGTTAGAATGTCAAATCACAAAAAAAAAAAAAAAAATCACAAGAAAATTAACCCTTGTCTTGTCTATGGCAAGATCAAAGATTTGCTATGCGTTTGGACACTACTTGAATGAGTTTAACTTAAATATACAAATGTATAGAACTAAGGGATAATTGCCTTCCAGGGATTGGTCACTCTAAAAAATAATACCCCTTAAATGTATATATTTCGTATATTAAGTACTCCCTCCGTTTCAATTTATATGAACCCATTTGACTGGACACGACATTTAAGAAAGAGGGAAGACCTTTGAAACTTGTGGTTCAAAATAAGCCTTGAAAATTTGTGTGACTGTAAATCATTCATAAAGTGAATTTGTTTCCAAATTAGGAAAGAGGTCATGCATTTTGGCACGGACTAAAAAGGAAATAGGTTCAAACAAATTGAAACAGAGAGAGTATTATATATATATATATATATATATATATATATATGTGTGTGTGTGTGTGTGTGTTATATACATATTCTGTGTATATGTTTTGTATATTTTGACTAGCGTTCCTAATTAATTTCGGACCACGGGTCAAAAATGAAAAAAAAGCCTAGAATATATATTTTGCACTATAAGATTATTCAAAAAATATTCATAGCTAAACTTCTATAAAATGTGGGATTTGTAATTTAAAAGCAAGAAACATGTTACCTGCTGTAACAGATAAACGTAATTTGATGGTGTGAAATTCCTTATAATGACGGTATATATCACTTAAGCTCTTTTTGAATTGAAATTAAAAAAAAATAGTTAAAGTTGAATTTTTTTTTATAAAAAAATTGTATTTTGACATGAAGTTCACTTGGAAAAAATTGTAAAAATTAATGTTCATGAGAAGATTAGTATTTCAATATTCACAAATATTACTTGACCTGAACATTTGCAAACTTCACTATTTCAAGAGAAAACTAATCACTTGAAATAACTACGCGTCATCATTACTTATCTTTTGAATTTTCCTATTACTTATATTATTGCTTTGTCTCTAAGCCATTAGAGTTCAATCTTCATCAACCCTAATGATCATGTATGTTTATGCTTGGTGATATAAGAGAAAAGGTTCAGCTCAACTTAGGAGCGGTTTGGCCAGAAGAATTATTCACATTTTTCGGACTAACTTTTTATTTTATTTCAAAAGTAGTGTTTTGTTATAAAATTTTCAAATCCAACTCCAAATTCAATTTGGAATGGATTCAAAATTCGAAAAAGTGCTCCTTCCAACTCCATCTTACATAAATTTCAAATAAAATGCTTTCCTCTCTCCTTTGTAAAATGTATAACCAAACAAACTCTATCTATTTCCAACTTCATAAATTTTAAATAAAGCGAAAAATATTTGAAATCTATTGCTAAACGGCTACTTAAAAAGGAGAAAGTAATGGACAAAACATGAACTTTAATTGAGGAAGGAACAATAATTCAAAGATACAAGAAGAGGCTTGATGGAAAAACAAAAACAAATACAAGAAGAGGCTAGATGGAAAAACAAAAACAAAAATCAAATAGATTATAAATACACAAGAGAGGGAAATTCATAGGATCAAAACCAAACATTTTTTTTTTTTAATTATCTACAATTTTCTTTATTCATTGGAAAATTAATTTTAGGCGTTGCTCCTGAATGAACCTAGAGCTTTGATAGCACCTGCACGGAGTACAAACTGGTGGTAGAGGGCGGCGGCGAATGCTCCAATGAATGGGCCCACCCAGAAAATCCAGTGTTCATCCCATGCCTTGTCACCATTGTAAATAACAGCAGCACCAAAACTCCTAGCTGGATTAATGCCAGTTCCAGTAATTGGTATGGTGGCTAAGTGAACCATAAACACAGCAAATCCAATTGGAAGTGGTGCCAACACCTGTGAACATCAACATTACATAATTTATTACTGCTTGGATTTAACTTATATATATGGTCATTATTAAAAAAAAATTACATTATCAGTATTATTTATGACAAAATTACATGTATCGAATATTATGAATGTATGTAAGATATGTATCTTTCATATAAATATTTTTCTTAACTTGTTCGGTTTGGCGTAAACATGAAATGCTTTATCGTATATTAACTTTCTTTTTCTTTTTTAATATATTTTCAACAAGTTACCATTTACATGCCTCGTTTTTTTCAAATTGCTAATTTCAGGTCTTATGAAAAATGTATGTAATTATTTTATAGGTGACCTGACTTAATAGTGTACTTAAATTGAGAAATGGAAAAATTAATTAAGGTTGCCATACAGTAACTTTTTCTTTTTGGTAGAAGACTGTAGAGCTGATATTAACAATGACAGGTAAAGATAGGTGTATTTTAAAAGATGGTTTAGGTTACCTGCCTCTTTAATTACCTATATATAGCGGGGTTATAGCATTGCCTAATTAGCAACACAGACCTAACCCTATTCATTACTTTTTAAGTCAAATATTGATTTCCTTGGGATTTTTAAGTTATAAAACGTTATGCCATAAGTGTAATTTAATTAGTCATAACAAATTATTGCTCTAAATTACCACCTAAGTTTATTAACAATTAACTTAATTCGATAGTGATACATAACATGTACTGTTATTGCATAAAATTTGAACTCTGAATACTTACAGGGACATGAGAGTCTCTGGCACTCCTCTTGGGGTCAGTGGCAGAGAAGACAGTGTAGACCAAAACAAAGGTACCAATAATCTCCGCGCCCAATCCAACACCCTTGCTATGACCACCAGCCATAACATTAACACCACCATCATACCTATTGTAGTAAGCTGATTGGAAAGCCTTGACGAAACCCACACCACAAATTGCACCCAAACACTGGGCCACCATGTACAAAACTGCCCTGATTAGTGATACTTTCCTTGCCAAGAACAGCCCAAATGTCACTGCTGGGTTGATGTGTCCTCCTGTATTATGAACATATACATGTATTAATGCAAAGGTTGAGCCAAGATTTTAACTTATAGATTATGAATTTTACAACGATAACTTCAAGTAATATAACTAAGTTTTAAATTTAATATTACATATTTAATAAATTTCTTAACACAAATAAATTATTAAATTTAAAATTCAGTTATATTATCTGAACAAAAATTACTAGGTCATACCGAACTCGTACTAGACTGTATATTAAATAGTTATAATAGTGTAGAGTTGAATTTTCGATCACCAATAATGTACGATTATTTTACGGTATTAGGTTGATATGATATAACAACAGGTTGTTAATTGTTTGTCGTTATCCTAATTTGATAACTTAAAAAATAAATAATTATTGATAGAGTAAAAGTTCTTTACATCGTCATAATATATAAGTTAAACCCTGCCGGTCTTTGAAATGAAATGATTCGTACAATTCAACATAATAACACAATATTTCGAGTTAGAAATTTCACTATTATCTATTAACAAAAAGAAATATTTTCTGTGCGTGAGTACTCAATCTAAAATCGTGGATAAGATATATAAATTAAGAAATAAATCTTAATTTATATTTAACAAACAAAAGAAAATGAAAGAAAAAACAGAGACAACAAATAGTAAATATAGAAATTAATTGTAGTACACAAATATACCACAAAAAATAAGTTTAACTTTTATGCATTATACATCTTAATTTATATTTAACAAAACAAAAGAAAATGAAAGAAAAAACAGAGACAACAAATAGTAAATATAGAAATTAGTTGTAGTACACAAATATACCACAAAAAATAAGTTTTAACTTTTATGCATTTGATCTCTAAAAAAATTAGTGATGGGCAAATTTAGCCACCAAACAGTAAGAATCAGTCACTAATCTTATTTAGTAACGAATTAATACTAATCAGTGATAAATTAATAAACAATTCCTATTTAACGAGAGACTCGCAGCTAATTCTTGTTTCTTAGCGAGTGTAAAATTTAGTTATACTATTGTATTACTTATTATACGACAACAACACTAACAATATACCAAGTGTATTTTTATAAGTGGAGTATGGAAAGGGTAGAGTGTACGCAAATTTTATCCCTATCTCGAAGATGTTTTCGAAAGACACTCGGCCGAAATGAATCGTATTACCTATTATAACATGCTAAAATATATTGACAGTGTAAAGATTTTTGCGAAAACTCACCAGAGATACCGGCAGTGCAGTAAACAAGAATGAAAATCATGCCACCAAAAGCCCAAGCAATTCCAAGAATACCAACACCACCACATACATCACCTCCATCATCCAAATCTGATTGGTGTTTGTATCCAATCACTGTCAGTATAGTAACATAAAGGAATAACAAAGTGGCAATGAATTCAGCAATAATTGCCCTGTAAAATGACCATTGTGTTAGCTCTTCAAAGTCCACTAATGGTGCTGGTGGAGGGTCAGTATAGTCTTTTGCAGAAAATTCTGCTGGTCTCTCTGTTACTGCTTCAACTTCTTTAGTCATGTTTGTTTTTCTTTGTTAAAGAAAAGAGAAAGAAATTTGGATTGATGAGAAGTGAGTGTAAATGGATAGGTATTTATGGGAGAAAAAGAGGAGACTTTAATGATTGATGTTGTGAAGAGAAAGAGTTTAATTGTTTTGAGTTAATATTATTTTTGAGCCGTCCAATACTAATTATTATACTAATTATTGTGGAATTTGTGAACTTGCAATTGGTCCCATGGGCCACCACTGCAACACAACGGCTTTCTTATGTTGTCTTTACTACTTACTCCCTCCCTTATTTAGAGCCCGTTTGGATTGACTTATAAGTTGGCTTATAAGCTGTTTTTAGCTTTTTTGAGTGTTTGGCTGACCAGCTTAAAGTCATTTTGTGTTTAAAATAAGCTCAAAAAAATAATTGAGTCAATTTGACTTAACTTATCTAAAGCAGCTTATAAGCTGAAAACAACTTATAAGCCAAAAAAAATAAGTTGGGCTACCCCAACTTATTTTTTTTGACTTATAAGCTGTTTTCAGCTTAAAGCCATAAGCCCATCCAAACAGGCTCTTACTTGTATTGTATACTAAAAAATAATTGTCCATTTTTATTTATCTTGTATACTAAAAAATAGTAGGAAGTACCTATTTTATCCTTATTAATAATTATTGAGTTGGAAAGTTAATGAAATTCTTAGTGGCTACAACTTTTAAAGTATGTTTTATTGATCAATCATTAGATAACTTTGTAATGGGGTGATCTAATAAAATTATCATTAGAATATGTATAAATATGTAGTTAGATAAATTCAGAATCCATAAACTTTAAATCCTAGAGCCTGTTTGGATGAGCTTAAAATAACTTATGACTTATAAGCATAAGTTTGGAAATCCTAACTTATGACTTTTGGCTTATTTTTTATTATCTTAATTGGCTTAAAAAAACTGTTTGAAAGCACTTTTTTTTTTTAATCTTACCAACACTACAAAAGTGATCAAAAGTAATTTTGTATTAAAAGCACCTAAAATAAGCCAATCCAAACAGGCTCCTAGTCCGCCTTTGTTAGCTATCTACAAATCCAAACAGGCTCCTGCTCCGCCTTTGTTAGCTGTCTACATTAAACACCCCCTTGGAGTGTGACTTTTCCCAGAATCACATATGACCACAAAATACTTCGTGCACCATACTACCCTTAATCTTGAGTATTTTTAAAAAGATTTATTAAATCTTAAAAATATGGGTTGGGGAGTATTTTTAAAAAGATTTATTAAATCTTAAAAATGTAGGTTGGGCATGTCATGCAAGGGTATGGTGCTAGCTGGATTGCAAAATAAAACTAGGAAGCGAAAGCAATATAAAAGTTTGCAAATGATGATCTTTTGTTTGTCTTTGTTTTAAGTGTTTAATAGCAAATTTATGATTTGGAAATAAGACGCTTTATATTTTCCTAGAAAGAATAAGAAATTGTAAATTTTGAGACCACTTTAATCTCATAATCTGTGAGTGGAACTAATTGGTGACTCTTTTTTTTCTTAAACAAGAAGTTGGTACATAATTTTTCTTGTGTATTAATGTACAATTAATGGAAAGGTCAAAAGGTTATGGAATTGGCACCTAAAAGATTGGAAGAAAATATCAAAAAGAAAAAGGGAATGGTCTGGGAAAAAATGAACAAAAGTGGGTGCAGAAAATTTTAGAAAGCTCTCATGTTACTGTTATATATATGTGTCCCTAAATGCTTAGTCAAGCAACTTTAAGAAAATTTAACAAACTCGAAGAACATCATGCTAATTATTACTATTCCTCGTGTCAAAATACTAATAATACTATTCATTTTTAACTTTATTATAGCATAGTTTTTTTACAAAAAGTCCAACTAGGTGTATATCTTTCAATATATAACATCTTCAACAACGGATATTATCAAATTATATTATTTATTTGACTTTAAAATCTCACAAAAATAGGTAACATTGACAAATATTTTATAGTAGTGTCCGGCCTATTGATGCTGAAGAATCAACGGGTGAATTATGGTTAGGGTGAAATATCACTCGCACTTAGAGGGTTCTCCTCGAAATGCATTAAGACGCAACAACTATTATTCAGTAGTAGTAACTAGTAAGTGGTAATATTACTAGTGTTTCATATATCAACATTAAAAGAATGAAAATGGTTAATACATATCTTTCCGAACATAAGATTAGAACAGTTAATGGTCACCTAGTTCAATAACTGTTAAAACTAAAAAGTACTACTACTGCCCTTAGGCCAAAGACAATTTACTTTCCCGCATTTTACTTTATGAATTTTTCGCTTTAGAAAAAAAAAAAGCTGTAAAAAGACACTTATTATTGTCCGAAATTCAACATTTGAGTAAATTCAAGACAATTATGGCAAGAAAAGATTAGTGAACCAAATTGAGTGGCAAGTCATGTCATTAGGAGTTTTCTAGTCCAAACATATGTAAAGCGGGACTAAAACAAACTGTAATCAGCCGTCACAACTTTCAGAGCCATAAATTAAAGATTTAAATTAAAGTTCTATAGCCGTCACAATCGATTCATTAAAAAAACAAGTCATAATATGAAATAAATAGAAAATAACTTACTACTAACATACTAAATGATATGCTATCATTTTTTTTTTTTGCATTATTAGTGTATATAACATAAATCTTAAACTTAATCTTCTTAAATTCAACAATCATGAATAGAAGTAATAAACAAAAAAGATGGTAAAATAATACGCAAGAGAAATGTCTCTTTATTATATTGTAGCACATATCATTGAACCAAACTATTCAATTAGACTCTCATCGTCACTTTTATTTACTTATCTTGGAGTACAGACAAATTTTCTATTCTTCTTTTTTTTTTTTCTTTTTTTCTTTTTTCTTAATCTAATGTTCTTCTAATATGGTCTGTGCATTAATAAGGTTAATTACTGGTTGTCCTTCTATTAGGACTTTTGTGTTCCTGTAATATGCGAATCCTTTTAGGTAAGGAAAATGATAATAGTGTTGTTTAACAATTGTTAATCTTATCACTAAACATTTTCAACACTAAACAAACTATAAAATTAAATCGAGGGACAAAAAATGATATCACCGTTGTTTAAAATAACTTAAAGATCATATTCTTTTTAATATTTCGGGGCTCAATAATGTTGTCATATTTTTGCTGGCTAATTGATCCTTAAGACCTGCCAGATAAATTGATCTGGAAGACACACCTAACAAAATAACAAATGCACAAGGGCAAACACAAATTATACGTACATGTGCCTCTACTTGACCCTTATGACATTTTGCGAGGATTTTATTCTTCTTCTTATTCTTTTTAAGTGTTTCTTTCGTTTCGCTTTAGAAATTTAAGAAAAACAAGAAATTCTTTTTAAAATTTTATGATTCTGAAGTATTGGTATATATAATTAATGTATTAGAATGCCCTTTAATCTTGTAGTCCTAAATATTTATTATTTAGAATGTCGAATGTTGAAACTGAAATAGTTATTATTAAATATACAAAGTAGTGTGTTTTTTAAATTAATTATTTATGATTTTATTCGTCTTCTCCTTGTTCCAGCAATATCTTTACCAGACCACCAAAGGATGTGATGCGACGGATGGGGCTGCTCCTCCCTTAATTAAAAGTCTAGGGTTCGAGCCCTGGGTATGAAAAAATCCTTGAAAGAGAGCGCTTCGCCCCGAATGTGACCCTACACGGCGCGAATCCATATATAATCAGGCTCTAATGCGGGTACCTGACACCAGGTGTGAAACAATTTATTTTTTTAACCAGTGGTCCATATTTCAAAACAAATAAGTTTCGAAAGTGTTTTGTGCAAATTTTAAAAATAGCCGAGCTGAGATTAAGCATCATTCGAAACTCGCATATAATTAACGCTGTTTTGCACAAGATTGTGCATGCCACTACTTAGCCATATATATGCTACAAACAAACAAACAAACAAAACAGTACATATGTAAAATGGGAAATATATAAACTTACAAAATTATACGTGTTTACCCCGGATTCGGTAATCAATTGAATTTGTGTGTGAGTATAGGATATGTGCTTGAGTCCCAATGTTTATTACAAACCGTGGATGAGAATGCTTATTGATAAGCGTGCAAGGAGCGCAAGTGACAGATGATTCCGCGTATGGCCAATTTGATTGAAGAAATATGATATAGATGACAAACTTACAATGGAAAATATCAATATTGAGATTGCAAGAACTGTATATATATATGTATTGTGTTACAAGTGTTCTTTTGAATAAAAGATCAACCAACCCCCAAAGGGAGGAGGGAATGCCCTATTTATAGTGATGAACCCATGGGCCTTTCTCAATATGAATTAATAAAATAATAATAAAAGGACAGCCCCTGTATGGATGTGATGGGATCTGACTGACGGCGCCGTCTGACACACGCATAGTTGGTAGCCGACCATGATGTGACACCACTGCTGCGCCCCAGTAACGGTCATAACGGACCAACGGACTCACGGGTACCGGACCACCGGCGGTAACCCCCCGGAAAGAGATCTGAACCTTCGGTGGCTTAAAAACCGGGACCGATGATGCTTCCGCTCGGCTTTGATCCGAATGCTTATCCGGAAACCCGATGCTTATACACGAACTTTCCCTCCTTTTCCTCCTCCGAGCCACGGTTACCCCGGATTGGCCCTCATCCGGTTTTCACCGTATACAGATAGCCCCACGCTTCCCGGACCAACGATCTATCGGAGTGATGGGAAGTGAATGAATCGTACATCCGGCCACCCGGTCGGCCAATTCTTATCACTTTATTTTGGCGGGAACGGCTGCGTTTCGTCTTCCTTTTTGTCGCCTACGTGTCCAATTCTGGTTTGTTCGTTCCTGTCAACCGCCTTTTACACGTCATTTCGCATTAATGTCGCAACACGTGGCGATCCTCGATTGGCCGCCCTCGATAACCGTTCCTCCCTTACGCCTATATAAAGCCCCTCCTTTCCTCATTTTTCACTTTTCTGGTTTGCTCTCCCTTTTCTTCTTCCTTCTGTGCGTCAAAAACCATCCTTTCCGTTCACAAATTCGTTGCCAAACCTTCTCTTACCAATACAAAAAAAAAAAGAAAGGAAAGGGAATTAGCTTTGTCACTACTCTCGTCAATTGCTTCTTTGCTTCTTCAAATCGTCACTTCCTTCGTTTCCTTTACGCCATTCCCTACTTTTCTCCTTTTCTTTCAATCATGTCTGAAACCACTTCTACAGACATTCCTTCGATCTCGTCCCCGAGGGCCGAGGCCGTATCCCCGGTCAAACAAAAGGGTAATCCCGAAACTGTGGCCTCGGATATTATACCGGCAAAATTTAACTTCAACAAAGACCTGGAGTAGAAAAACCCTCCGTCGTTTCAGACCGGGGATACGACGTGAGGCGATATCCTTCCTCTATAACCGAGGACAGGCTCGACACAGTCCGGACAGACTGCGGGTGGGACACACGCCCGGTAAGGGTTTTCGCACCCGGGCCAGATGAATCCATAACCGACCACCGGGAGGGGTTTTTGTACGTGTACACTTACCCCTTCACCCTTAAGCTCGACCCCCCGATTGATCCGGTCATACTGGATATGTGCCGGACTTATGGCGTAACTTTGGCTCAGATCGGCCCAACTGTTTGGAGGGTCGTTGCCTGCCTCCGGTTGCTGGCCATCAGGGCTGAGAAGGAATTCTCATTGG
Organism: Lycium barbarum; assembly: GCF_019175385.1. Lineage (NCBI taxonomy): Eukaryota > Viridiplantae > Streptophyta > Magnoliopsida > Solanales > Solanaceae > Lycium > Lycium barbarum. The sequence continues at coordinate 14,737,045 of NC_083344.1, read as the reverse complement.
GCCACCTAATACGTTTGTATTCCCCGAGGATATTCCGGGGTGGTGTCATAAGATTAGCCAAGCGCAGCCGGAACCCGTTCTTCTCGAAGATGGACGAAGACCGGGACAGAGGGTGGTTGGAACGCTACGTCAGGGTAAAATCCGAGGACATAATCCCGGCCTCCTATCAACCTTTTCCGGAGAAATGGAACGACAAACGTAAGTTCGATCCTTTGAGTAATCGTCATCATATGTTTAGTTGCTTACGGTATTGTTTTCTCACCACCCTTTCGCTACTTTACAGCAAATGGATTTGTTCCCCCGGTTATTCGAGATCTGACTGAGTGGGTCACGGCGCTCCTCAACCAGCTTCCCTATGAGGACCGGACTTGGGCCCACTTATCACGCGGTCGATGGATCGCTCAAAATCATGGTAATATTTGGCTTCCCTTTGATCTCGTTGCCTCTTTAGCCATTCGAGGCCGTCAATTTCCTTAACCTGCCTATGCTTTTGTCATTCAGGCTTGCCGAAGGGTTCGGAGGCCGGTGGCCGGCCTATGCTTTTGCCGTGGCAAATGCTGAATTTCTTCCCTTGTTTCTCTTTATCGTGCCATGCCTCGATGTGGGTACTGTGGCCCCTTAACACTGATCCGAGCTTCGAGGTCGGGTGAGTGTTACCAAGCCCTCACTCGGAAGATGCAACCTCGGGTGTCCGAGTTCTGGCCCTTGGCCTTTATTGCATAGCACGTTGTACTCGTTGCCTCATTAAAAACCTCGGCGGAAAACCCATTTTGGGACAAAACCGTACTTAAGGAAAAGAGTGCAACACGTGCTTTCAGTCCTAAGTTTCTATTTTTGTGTCGTGTTCGATTTCCTGCAAAAAGACAATACGGTTAACAGAAGGTATATGAGAGGATCATACCTTAGCAGTAATATCTTTTCAGATGGGCTATGTTCCAGTTGTTGCGTAGGCATTGTCCATCCATGGACTCCAGCTGGTACGATCCTTTGCCTGTTACACCGGTCACCTTGTACGGCCCTTCCCAGTTTGGTCCTAGCTTTCCCTCGTTTGGGTTTTTTGTATGCAAAGTGACTTTTCGAAGTACCAAGTCCCCAACCCGGAAATGCCGAAAGTTGGCTCTCCGATTGTAGTACCTTTCCATCCTCTGCTTTTGAGCCGCAATTCGGACCAATGTTCTTTCGCGCATCTCATCTGCCAGGTCGAGCCTTACGACCATGGCCTCCCCGTTTAACTCCTCGGTTGCATACCTGAAACGGAGAGTCGGCTCGCCAACCTCGACGGGGATAAGGGCTTCGGTCCCGTATACCAACGAGAAAGGGGTCTCGCCCGTGCTGGACTTGGCCGTGGTTCGGTAAGCCCATAATACCTCGGGCAACACTTCTCTCCAACGGTGCTTCGATGCTTCCAGCCGCTTCCTTAGACTTTGGATTATTGTCTTGTTAGTGGATTCCGCCTGTCCGTTTGCACACGGGTGATATGGGGTCGACACAATCTTCTTGATCTTCAACCCCTCGAGGAAACTGTTGACCTTACTACCCATGAACTGAGGACCGTTATCACAAGTTATTTCGGCTGGAATGCCGAAACGGCATACGATGTGGTCCCAAACGAAGTCGATAACCTCCTTTTCTCTGATTTTTTCAAAGGCCTGCGCTTCGACCCATTTAGAAAAGTAGTCAGTCATAAATAAAATAAAGCGTGCCTTACCTGGTGCCCGGGGTAACGGACCCACGATGTCCATTCCCCATTTCATGAACGGCCATGGTGAGACTACTGAATGCAACGACTCCCCGGGCCGGTGAACCATCGGGGCATGCCTCTGACACCCGTCACATTTTCGGACGAAGTTTCTCGTGTCTTCATCCATCTGATTCCAGTAATACCCGGCCCTGATCAGCTTCCGGACCAGAGCTTCCGCACCAGAGTGATTGCCACAGGTCCCTTCATGTACTTCCCTCATCACATACTCCGTTTCCCCAGGGCCCAAACATTTAGCCAAGGGTCCGTGGAAAGAGCATCGGTATAATTGGCCGTCCACTAAGCAAAATCGGGCTGCCTTTGTTCGTAACGAACGCGACTCCTTCGGGTCGCTTGGAAGCTTATCATCACGCAAGTAGTCAATGTATTTGTTGCGCCAATCCCAAGTCAGACCTGTCGAGTATATTTCAGCGTGTCCGCTTTCTATGGCCGTTCTTGTCAGTAGCACCGTTTCTCCGGAGTTGATTTCAACCCCTTCGACCGCAGATCCCAAATTGCCAATGCATCGGCCTCACAGTTCTGTTCTCTCGGTATATGCTACAAGGTCCATTTTTTAAATCGGTGAAGTATCACTCTGGTTTTCTCGAGATACCTCTGCATCCGTTCATCCTTGACTTCAAACGTGCCATTCACCTGGTTTGCGACCAAAAGCGTGTCGCACTTTGCCTCGATAGTTTCTGCCCCCATACTCCGGGCCAATTCTAATCCTGCAATCATAGCCTCATACTCGGCTTCATTGTTAGTTAGCTTGATAGTTTTGATGGAATGTCGAATGACATCACCGGCCGGGGCCCTAAGGACAATACCAAGCCCGGAACCTCTAAGGCTCGAAGCCCCGTCCGTATACAGAGACCAAATGCCCGTGGCCTTTCCCGAGGTCAGCAGGAACTCTTTTTCGACCTCTGGGACCATGGCTGGGGCGAAGTCTGCTATGAAATCGGCTAAGATTTGGGATTTGATGGCCGTTCGGGGTCTGTATTCGAGGTCGTAGCCGCTGACCTCTACAGCCCACTTCGTTAGCCTACCCGACAACTCGGGTTTATGCATGATGTTTTTCAAAGGATAAGTAGTTACTACACATATGGGATGGCTTTGAAAGTAAGGCTTAAGCTTTCTGGAGGCGCTAACTAGTGCCAACGCCAACTTTTCCAGATGGGGGTAACGGGTCTCCGCATCCCCCAATGTTCTACTCACGTAATAGATAGGGAATTGCGTACCTGATTCTTCTCGGACCAAAACGCCGCTTACCGCAACTTTGGAGACCGCTAGGTACAGAAATAGTGTCTCACCTGCCTTCGGCGTGTGCAGTAGAGGGGGGTTAGACAAGTACTTCTTCAGATCCTGCAGAGCTTCTTGGCACTCCGGTGTCCAGATAAAATCATTCTTCTTTCTGAGCAAGGAGAAGAACCGGTGACTCCTGTCCGAGGATCTCGATATGAAGCGACTTAGTGCTGCGATTCTCCCGGTGAGTTTCTGAACCCCCTTTATGCTGTTCACTACCTCGATATCTTCGATGGCTTTGATCTTGTCCGGGTTGATTTCGATCCCTCGGTTTGACACCATGAAACCTAGGAATCTGCCAGATCTTACACCGAATGCACACTTCTCCGGGTTAAGCTTCATGTTGTATTTGCGAAGCACATTGAAGGTTTCCTGCAAATGCTTTAAATGGTCCTCTGTTTCCAGGGACTTAACAACCATATCGTCAACGTAAACCTCCATTGTTTTCCCTATCTGTTCTTCGAACATTTCATTAACTAGGCGTTGGTAAGTTGCACCGGCATTTTTTAGTCCGAAAGGCATGACGTTATAACAGTAGGTCCCGTACCGGGTGATGAAGGATGTTTTCTCTTGATCCTCCGGGTACATCCGGATCTGGTTATACCCGGAGTAAGCGTCGAGAAAACTCAACATCTCATGCCCGGCCGTCGCATCGATCATTCTGTCGATATGAGGCAACGGAAACGAGTCCTTCGGGCATGCCTTGTTTAAATCTTTGAAGTCGACACACATTCGAAGTTTGTTACCTTTTTTGGGTACTACCACAACGTTGGCCAGCCTGTCCGGGTACTTTACCTCTCGGATGGATCCTATCTTCAAAAGTTTTGTTACCTCGTCCTTCACAAATGCGTGTTTAGCCTCCGCCATGGGTCTCCTTTTCTGTTTCACCGGAGTAAACTTCCCATCCAGGCTGAGCTTGTGAGTTGCTATTTCTGGTGATATACCTGTCATATCTATATGCGACCATGCAAAGCAATCGGCGTTAGCACGAAGAAATTTAATTAATCGACGCCTGAGCTCCAGGGTGAGCCCCGTGCCCAGGTATACCTTTCTGTCCGGGAGATATTTGAACAGGATGATCTGCTCCAATTCCTCCACAGTTGACTGAGTTGCATCCGAGTCATCTGGCATGACGAACGATCTGAGTACCTCGTAATCTTCCTCCTTATGTACCGGGTTCAACCCGGCGCACTTTGATTGCTATTTGGGAATCTCTCCTCCGGTTGCACTTTTCCATTCCGGCCCCTCGGGCCGAGGTGCCGCTTCTTCTACTGCAAACATTTCCCTTGCAGCGGGCTGCTCGCCCCGGACGGTTTTCACTCCTTCCGGCGTGGGGAATTTCAATAGCTGATGTAGTGTTGAGGGCACCGCCCTCATGCTATGTATCCAAGGTCTGCCCAATAATGCATTATATTTCATGTCCCCCTCGATCACATAGAACATCGTTTGCTGAATGGTGCCACCCACATTTACAGGCAATGAGATTTCCCCCTTTGTGGTTTCGCTCACCATATTGAACCCGCTTAGCACCCGGGCCACTGGTGCGATCTGGCCGAGCAGTCCTAGCTGTTCAACCACCCTCCATCGGATGATGTTGGCCGAGCTACCTGGGTCAATCAGAATACGTTTAACCTTAGTTTTAAAGACTAGTATAGAGATTACCAATGTGTCATTGTGGGGTTGAACGATGTCCTCTGCGTCTTCGTCATTAAAGAAGATGGATCCCTCGGCCGAATGGCCTCGGGTGCGCTTTTCAAGAACAATAGAGATCTTCGTCCGTTTCATTACCGGCCCTCGAGGGGCGTCTGTCCCGCCCACTATCATGTTGATCGTATGCTGGGGTTCGACAGGCTCGGACCTTTGAAAAGATTCCCTTTCCTTATAGTGATTTTTGGCCCGGTCGCTCAGCAGATCTCGGAGGTGACCATTTTTCAATAACCGGGCTACCTCGTCTCTCAATTGACGGCAATCTTCGGTTCGATGCCCGTGGGTCCCGTGATACTCGCACACTACACCCGGATCTCGCTGACCCGGATCCGACCTCAATGGTTTAGGCCACCTTACATCGGGGGCACGTCCAATAGCCGAGACAAGTCCTGAAGTACTAACGTTGAAGTTGTATTCTGAAATTTTTGGAGGAACTTTATTGCCGGCGGAACTTCCGGCATCGCTCCTAAACGAGAGTCCCCGACTGTTCGATGGCCGCTCCACTCGTTTGCTGCCCCGTCCTGAGAAATGGCTCGGGCTCTCTATTGCCTTTTCCGACCTGAAACTTTGCTTATCCGGATAGGGATATGGCCGAAACCTTTCTTTCGATGATTCAGACATGGCCTCGTATCCCTTCCTTGGCGGCTCGAAACCTCTACTTATTTTGGTCCTTACCGGAGAGAACTCGAATTGATCATCCTCCACCCGAATCTTTGACTCATACCGATTGTGGACGTCGGCCCATGTTACGGCCTCGTATTCGAGCAAGCTCTCTTTAAATTTTGCCGAGGCCACCGAACTTAGCATGTTGAGGCCCTTTGTGAAGGCCTGTGCGGCCCACTCTTCCGGCACCGGGGGTAGCTCCATTCGTTCCCTCTGGAACCGGGTGACGAATTCCCGTAATAACTCGCCGTCCCTTTGGGTTATCCGGAAAATGTCAGCCTTACGGGCCTGCACCTTTATTGCACCGGCGTGGGCTTTCACAAAGGCATCGACGAGCATCTCAAAAGAAGTGATCGAATGCTCGGGCAGATGGTCGTACCACGTCAACGCCCCCTTTGACAGAGTCTCCCCGAATTTTTTCAACAGTACTGATTATATCTCATCTTCTTCCATATCATTACCCTTGATAGCACAGGTGTACGAGGTCACGTGCTCATGCGGGTCCGTGGTGCCGTCGTATTTCTGAATGTCCGGCATCTTGAATCTCTTCGGGATCAACTTGGGTGCTGCACTCGGGGGAAAAGGCCTTTGAATATATTTTTTCGAGTTAGCCCCCTTCAGCAAAGGGGGAGCCCCCGGTATCTGATCTACCCGAGAATTGTAAGTCTCTACCCTTTTTTCGGTAGAGTCCACTCGTTTCGCCAAGTTTTCAAGCATCTTTAGTACCTCGGTGGAAGAACCGGCTCCGGAATCATTGCTCTCGACTGTCCGCGGCCTGCTTCTCTCGATTTCCACTGTTCCCTTGGCCTTTTCCGGCCCAGGCTCCCCCTGCCCGCTCTGCAACCGGGCAATCGCCATCCCTTGCTCGGCGATTGCCGCTCTTTGTTCCTACAACATTTCGAAAATCAAACGCAAATTAATGCCGTCATTTGGTGCCTCCGGCTCCTTCTGGCTTTGGGTCCGAGACAATGTGACGGAGTTGCGAGTTCTTACGGGATCAGTTGCCGGTAGGGCGGCGTTAATTTGATCCACCGTGTTTTGTCGGTTGAGGCCCTCCCTCGAGTCGACGCGGTTCGGGTCAGCGGGGTTCGGTAGTCCCCGTAATTCGCTTTCCTCGTTTTCTGCCACAATCTCGGTATTATTGACATGGTCGGACTGCTCAACATCAGCCATGAGTCAATTTTTGTCGAGACAAACGGGGCGGAAGTGTTACGGTTTGGAGGTGAGAACGACAAGAATCAGGACTAAGAACTATTATCCTTGCCCCACGGTGGGCGCCAAACTGTTTACCCCGGATTCGGTAATCAATTGAATTTGTGTGTGAGTATAGGATATGTCCTTGAGTCCTAATGTTTATTACAAACCGTGGATGAGAATGCTTATTGATAAGCGTGCAAGGAGCGCAAGTGACAGATGATTCCGCGTATGGCCAATTTGATTGAAGAAATATGATATAGATGACAAACTTACAATGGAAAATATCAATATTGAGATTGCAAGAACTGTATATATATATATGTATTGTGTTACAAGTGTTCTTTTGAATAAAAGATCAACCAACCCCCAAAGGGAGGAGGGAATGCCCTATTTATAGTGATGAACCCATGGGCCTTTCTCAATATGAATTAATAAAATAATAATAAAAGGACAGCCCCTGTATGGATGTGATGGGATCTGACTGACGGCGCCGTCTGACACACGCATAGTTGGTAGCCGACCTATATCTCAAGATAGAAATAAGGTCTGTGTACACTTTATCCTTCCCAAACTTTATTTTGTGAGATTTCACCACGTACACTCTTATATTTTTTTTTTTTATATATATATATATATGTTAACAGTCTTGATGAAAAGTTTGGCACTTCATTAGGTAATAAAGGTTATCATTGCTCGAAAGACTACCAAGTATATCACTCATGGATAAATAGAAGGACAACAACGAAAGATTTGAAGGATCCTGTTTGGCTTTTGACAAGCAAATACGACTAGTAGTGTCCGTTGATCACTGTTAGTTGAAAAGTTCTCCTTATCTTCTTGTGGCAGATAATGTTGACTCAAGTGAGGAAACAGACAGTGATAAGAGATTCACTGCATGTTAGGTACATATCGAAACATGTGCTGAACTATACTCCCATTGTCACAAATTAATGTTGACACATTTCTAATTTTGATAGTTAAGTAAGTTTTTCTTGCATATATATGTCTTATTGTTATAAATAAAGACTATAAAACAAATACACCTAAGAAAAGTATATAGAAAAAAATTAAATATATATTTCTTATACAAAGGAACTCCTATTTATAAGAGAAAACATAAATTTTGGGGGCCAAGTATTTTAAGAAGGAAACTTGGTGGCCACTTTTCTTGGTGGCCAAGATTCGTGTTGGCCAAGTTCCTTGTGGGACATCCACTTACAAATTAATATTTACAACACTCTCTCTTAGTTGTCCATTAATAGATGAAGTGTCTCATTAAAATTTTTCTAGAAAAAACCCAGTGGAAAAAATTCCAGTGAAGAAAAAAGAGTACACGTATCTAGTAATACGCATTACTAGCTGTCTCATTAAAAACCTTACCAGGACAACCCAAATGGGATAAAACCTTGGTTATGGGAAAAAGAGTACGGTGCGTATTTACTCCCCCTGATTAAGGCATCACATAATTCTTGAAGATGATGTACTCCGATCTTGTATATCACTTATCATATCTTGAGGTTGGCAGAGCATGTGTGATCAGATCTTTCAAATGATCATTCGGCGAACTGATTGATGATCTGCATCTTCTTTCTTAGATAGAGTTGTATCATCACCATATAATATTGCTGGAATCACGTCAAGTACATTCCTGGCTTGATTTAGCTCTTATCTTTGTATAATTTGACTGTCTTGTAGAACAACAGGGTATGACAGTAACCTTTCATAGGAATAAATAATATCTCTGGATCGAACTCTTACATCGATCAAATGAATGCCTGTATACCAAAAAAAAACTTGATAATTTTTGTTAGGATGAACACATTCATGTCAAGGCTTTCATTTGCAATATGCAATTGATCCTATTTCACATCTCTATATAAGAGAGAGATTGTATCATGCTTATAGATATAGCGAGATAGATAAACACATCAATTGCACACATATATGGCTTCAGGACCAATTTAACTTCTCATTTCAACTTCTTTTAGCAGATAATCTACTTCTTTTGGAAACTCTTTAAGAGCTCCAATAATATTTAAGTCATCAACAACTTGCACAACTCCAATAATATTTAAGTCATCAACAACTTGCACAACAATATGAAAAATTCCGATTATCATCTAGAGACAGGGGTAAACATGGTCATATTTGTACCCTTCATTAATGAATATTCATTAAGGCGATTTCAGTACATCAGCCTTGATTCATTTAATCCATTTAAGGATTATAAACAAGTTTTCCAAGAATTTGTATATGCTTCAGGCATTTTGAATCCTTAAGGAATTTTCATATAAATTTTGTCAAATAAGCCATATAGGCTGTGACAACTTCCATCAGTATAAATTGTGACATCTTCTGATGTATGGACTATATGTCCAATCGCTTACCATGATGCATCATTTCACTTGGTAATTATTTCTACATCAACATGCTTTAAGAGACGTAGAATTCTGATCCTCACAACCTTATGCTATATTGCGCGCTATATAGTATCAAAGATATCGTCAAAGATATAACATTTGTATCGGTTCGCAATTTGACACAACCTACTGAGATCTTATCACTTCATTATTTTCAGGTACCTGAACCTCCCATAAGGTTTCATGAAGTATTATGTCGTAGGATTTTCAAGGCACATTGCCTCCTTACTATGATCATTTTGATCATTTGCTCCTCCCCTTTTTCAAGGATTATTATATTTGGAACCGATTGGTCTACCATGCTCTATGCATGTTGTAAATTTTGTCCTTCAGGGACATTAGGAGCATTTTGCAGATGGAATATGAAATAGTTGGGTCAGCAAATGCTTCCAGCATTTGACTTGAATCATCTGAGGATCATACTGATGATAATTCACCACATATTTCTTAACTGCTTATTCTCTCCCCCTTAAGTTAGAAAAACTAAAATGTATCCTCATTTTTTTTGGGAAATCCATTTGTGTGCATCGTGGTATATCCATTAATCATATATTGCACATCAAAATCTATAAGATGGAAATATTTAGTTCCTGACCCTGAACCAATTATGAGGGGAGAATTTATCATAATTTATTGGTCTGTCGCATACAAGTGTCGTTGTATGCAATATATCATATCTCAGACCAACACCTGAAGCTTTGTTCTCATAAGCAATGGTTTAGCTATATTATGGAGGTATCCAATACCAACCCAGCTTCGATAAAAACCAGCATTATCAAGATGAATTGTCTTGATTACATATTCTGAAAATTGTGCTTCCAACTCAATTTTGAGGAAGCAACTTCGTAAATGTCAAACTTCCAGTTTACAATAAACGTATATGTGACTGTCTCATAGATGCATCTATTTAAAACATCACATCGCAACTGAACGGGCCCACATTCACCTTTTGTATTTTCTAGAATTTAGGGGATTTAGTCCTAACATTAGTTGGTGTAATCAACTTATCATGAGAACAAGCAACATAAAAGAAATTTTTGAAGAATCTTCTAGGTCTTCAATATATTTCAAATATTAAATTGGCACATCAGATTTAAATCAGGACCGTCGAAATGGTCATGTCACCTGATAAAATTCTATGTACTAGTAAACTTCAAGTTTACCATGGTAGTGTTATTATTTTAATAAACTTCTGGTTTACTATTGCATGAGATTTTATATTAATAAACTTCTGGTTTATCGTGGTATGTAATCTCATCATGCTCGGGTAACATTTCATATACATATTCCTTACCCGTGGTAACTTGAAGATATTCAATCTTCCAATCATTTGTAGTCTCAATATGATAACCATTTTTCTTGCTAGTAAACTTCAGGTTTAATATAATTTGTGTTCCGATCGTAAAGATAACGATCTAGGACAAATGGTGCTATCATATATAACCTCTTCGAGAGACTTCAATAAATTTACCATAATCAAATATTATTTAGACACCGCTAGTGTCAGGATACTTGTAGATAAATAATTAGCCCTTCTGGAGCCCTTAATTATTAGTTTCTACTACCAAATATTTTTTAGATACTTCTAGTATCACGAAAGAAAATTTGATTAGACACTACTGATCTTATGAAAGAAAACAATAATCAGATGAAAATTTAAAGACAATTTAAATTATAAATTAGAAAAAGTAAACGTTAAGCTCTAAACTTCAGTATTTCAAATATCTCCTTCGAGGAGATTAGACATTAACATCTAAATATTTTGTATCAAAGCGGCAACCAAATAGTAACCACATCTTTCAGGAAGGGATACATTGATGTTTATTTCCTTCAAGGAAATTAATAACAACTAACCATAATGTATCAATGTGGTTATAATAAAAAGCATTTTACTCTGTTTCCTTTTGCTTTAAAATGATACTTTAATAAACTTATTCAAGATGTTTCTACATACGACAAGCACGTGTTGCAATGCCTTAATTTCATACCACAAAAATAACATGTATAACCCTTGTTGTTTTATCTCTCGAGGAGTGGTATTTCTTTAGTCACTTCAGGGAATAAAACCTGATTAGTCAAATGTACTTGAAATACGATGTTCATCATCAATAGTTCATTATTCTGCTCAAGCACAAGAAGACACTGCTTCAGAATTTCTTAGATATTTTACTAATTCTTTCTACTTCAGGAGTAAAGTTTAAAGTTTTTACTACTTCGGGAGTAAAATTTAAAGGTTTACTACTTCGGGAGTAAATTTCAAAGTCTTACTACTTCAGGAGTAAATTTTAAATTCTACTATTTCAGGAGTAGGGTTTGGTGTCTTACTATTTCCGGAGTTGATTTCAGCATATTTACTACTGCATTAGTAAATTTTAGGATTCTACTACTTCGGGAGTAGATTTCAGAGTCCTACCATTTTGGGAGTAGAATTTAGAGTCTTACTACTTTGGAGTAGAGCTCAAAGTTCTACTACTTTGGGAGCAGAATTCTATTACTTCGAGAGTACAGTTCAAAGACTACTGCTTCAGGAGTAGAGTTCTGAGTTTACTACTTCGGGAGTAAAGTATAAAATATTTAGAATATTCCTTCTCAATTATTCTATCTCTTCTGGAGATGAGTCGTGATAATTTCACATCCAAATGTATGTCCATATTTATAAGCTTAATTACTACATACTGTCACATTCACTTCAGGGAATGGATCTGTATATGTAACATTTACGAACATTCTCATTTTCATGAACGAAACATATCGAACGTGTCTTAAGCATATCAAATAATGATAGCTTAGAACCTCTTGTAAGATATTGTTACTTCAGAAACAAATTGAGGCATATATGATGTAGATAATGTTTTTCTTTCACGACCCAAATACAGGCCGTGCGGGCACCTACCGTATTGCTACCTAGTAGGGGAACCCTTACCAACCAACCCATTATCCAAACACGTTGTTATTACCAATAATATAATTAATGATCACAATTAAAATAAATCTTCATAAGGACTCAGTTATCATTACAAGAAAACTGAAAAATTCCTGGGATCTAGTCTAGACAGGTACAAAAGCTCCTATCACACAGGGAATAACCAAAATAAATGACACAGCCTTTGCCTGGAATGAGATGAGCAAGGCTGTAGGGAGATGTCCGGTAATCCACTAAGAGAAACTTCAAGTAATAACCTGCAACACGTCTACACCCCAAAAAAATGTAGCAAGAGTAGTATCAGTACACCACACGTATTGGTAAGCATCATAGGTCGACTAAGATTAGTTCACGCAACACAATATAAAATCAATAAGATAAATAGATAAGTCAACGTACGCCCCTAAGACTCCCAATATAGACAATTACACCGATACGAATTCACCTCCCTAACTCCTAGTTATTCTGGTTCCCTTATTGCCACAGTACTGCCAACTACCCGACTGGTCAAGTGTAGTCCTACTTTGTATTTCCTTTTAAGTCCAAATAATTAATTCTTATCTCATCAATTCACTAACGTTTACTCTATGATTACTAGCCTTAGAATTTTCTATCCTGTTCACTCTCTAGGGTATGATGCATCCACAGAACGTACTCAACACACCTTCACCAAATACTATGACTCTCTAAATCCATCAGATTTAACTCAGAAATTCTGGAACTTAATAATTCATTCTTACGCCAACACCTTCGTGCATGATCAGAACTCCTCAAACAGTTCAACACAATTATAGGAGATGCATAATGCAAATGTAGTAGAATGACAACATGTAAATATGAGAATATGAAGGTATGAAATGCAATGCGGTGCAATGACCAAATACACAACTGTACATACATGCTAATTGGTGTCTTTTCCCAATAGTCATGACCTGCAGGGGTCCATGTACGACTCGTTCCGGACAAACCTCGGACCACGAGCTCACAACTAGGCCACATCCTTACCCCCGGTCAAATGTGTTTCGTAAATGTGTATATATATATATATATATATCTTCACATCACGGCCAATGATTAGTTTTCAAGTAGTACCTCATATTCAGCCCAACTCGGCTATAAAACCGGATAGCACAACTGATACTTACTCAGACTTTCTGCTCCATGCATTATTCCATAATCACACACAAATATATGCAACGATGCTAATGAATGAATCAATGTCATGAAATAGACCCTTGACGGGCGTAACACTATTATGCCTTCGCCTCAACTCACTCAATGCAACTCTTTTATTTGACAGGAACGAACAACCATATGAATATTACAAATAACTCAACAATTTATTTCGGAAATTAGATATACCTTGGAATAATTATGCTAACCTACGGGGTAACCCTCTTTAACAGCGACAAGCGATCACTTCCTATCAGTAGCACACAGACTTCAACAAACCTTAGGGCTTAGTATCCATTTATACACTCGTTGTTATTCTGGTTACTAAATATACATAAAATTCCGTTAAATTATGAACATATTCATCCGAACGCCGTGTCCAAAGACCTAATCATACTTTCTCCCGTCAATTCTATACGTATATACGACTCACTAATCAAAGTCTAACTCAAGTAAACCATAACCTACCTCGATGACGAGCAGTTGGTTGAACTTCCATGAAGTATCCACCTTCCTAGCCTGTAGCCGAATTCCGCGAGGAAGATGTGAAGAATGTTGGAGGAGCCTCTTTTTCTTGGTGTCAAGGGTTTTTCTTCGTATAAAACCTAATAGCAGCCTTGAAGGGTCTTTTATTAACAAGGAGGGTGAAATATAAAACTAAGTATGGAAAAATGTCCGCTGCGGTGAACATCAGTCTCGCTACAGTGACACCACTGCGATGGTGCCCTGTCCGCTGCGGTGAACCAAATCTTGCCCTGGCCCACAATTTTTAACTCTTTCCGAAATTGATTTTTTCCCACTATTATTCATTTTAGATACCCCATAGGGATTACCATATAAGATCTTAGGCCTAGATTGGGTACGGGTTTTGCGAAGTATTAAATAACGACCGGGCGGGGCGTTACATTCTCTAACATATTTTCAATTGTAATCACAGCAAGCCTATAATAATATTATCACTTCCGGTGACTATAGACATAAGTAAATATTCTTACCACTTCTGATAATTAATGTATTTAATTACAATGAAATATGTACAAAACATAATCACTCCAGGTGGTCGTTTTGACAATATTGCTCTTCTGGAGCACATTCAATTGCAACTGAGTTCTTGTAAGCGTAAAGTAGAGCTTTTGGAAGCAAGCTTGAGAGGTAGACTTTTCATTTTTTGTTCTTTGTTTCTAATAATAATACTTGCTTACCTAATGCCTCAAGCTCAATTCTTTGCCACCGATTTTTTTTTTTTTTTTTAATTTCTTTGCAGAAGTCGAACCTTCTCATTAAAGCCACTTCATACATAATAGACAAAGTAGTAATCATTAAACAAATTCCACAAAATTGAATTTTGACACAATAAGAAAATATCGTGTAAGATACTTATCTTGCACTTCTGCCAAACTCCAAATGATATAAATTTTTCCATGTCTCTTGATCTTTTCAAAATATTTGTCCAAAATGGCAGAGTCTCGTGCTGATAACGTGTTATAAAATAAAAACTATAAAGTAAATACACCAGAGAGAAGTATATATACAGGAACTGAATGTATATTTCTTATACAAAGGAACTCCTATTTATAGGAGAAAACATAAACTTGGGGCCAACTATTTTAAGAAGGAAACTTGGTGGCCATTTTTCTCGGTGGCCTAGATTCGTGTTGGCCAAGTTCCTTGTGGGACATCCGCTAACAAATTAATATTTACAACACATACAAATATTTTAAATTGTCAATTGTAATGCCTTATATATTTTTTTACATAATTTTCAAATATAAATTTTATTTCAAAAGAATTAAAGATTCCACATTCTAAATTTGGGCGAAATTTAAAAATTAATTCTCAAACTCTGTACTGTGCCACATAAATTGCGACCGAAGACGTCTTTATATTGTCCATTGAAGTTTGAAGCCCTCGATCTTCTTTGTTTTTCACTTCATCTCCCAAAGGTCCACCGTAGTTTTTGCACTTGCCGCCACGTAATCACTTTTACAGTCAATTTCTAGAGTTGAATGATATTATAGGTTTGCATTGGAGATTTATCCAAATTCATATGATTTATTAAGTTTAATTTATTCGATAAAGATATGTACGAAGTTACTAGACTGAAAGAAAAGAAAATAAGCATAACATTATATCCTTCAAAACTATATCCCCCTGCCGAATGACCTAAAATATAGTCTATTAGACTAGGCGACTAGCTAAGAAAAAGTATAATAAATTATGTTCGCCCGTGAACTTTCAATTGTATTTATTAAATAATTTTTTAATACATATGCCAATGTACAACAATAGCATACTCAATGCGATAGAGTGCGCACACCTTACCTCTACTTTTAGATAGTAAAGATTTAGATAGTAAAGATGTTATTATACCAATGTAGAGACATTAGTTTTACATTAGCAAAAAAACTAAAAGGGGAAAAAAGGTAAAAGGTAAAAACACATTAAAGTCAATAAGGGGTGAAGAGCAGGGTGAACATAGGGGTGGATATGGTGCTTCAAAATATTGGTTTCATCAGAACGCAATATTTTTTATGCTAAGTATATATTTATGCGAAAGCTAGTAAGAGAATAATATATATTAGATCTAAAAAATATTAAAAATACCATGAATTGTGCTATGACATCAAAGATCGAACCTATCAAATTAAAATTCTAGATCTACCTCTGTAATTAAGATTAAGATATTCTTTTTAAACAACCGAACAGGATTTTAGGTTTCGGAAATTTGGCTGTAAATCAAAGACAACTTATAGATATTTGACGGACAACTTGTTAAGACCCCAGAAAGGCAAAATGGGGGTTATTGGCATGTGGGAGGAAAGAAAACAAATGATGTCCATCAAATCACCAATAACCCTGTTCAAAAAGCACAACGTCATGCATAATACAAAGTCATACAAATTTGAGGAACTATTTCTTTTTTCAATAACCAAGAAATCTCCCAAGGAAAATAACGCATGATTCGAAACTCAATGACCAGCCCCTCTACTCTTTTCCACTTAAATATCATGCATTTGTCTGCAAGAGGGTTCAATTCCATTGATGCACTTTAACCAACATTGAGCTTAAAGTACTAAGATGTTTAATTAAACAAGTGCAAAACTGAAGCAACAGGAGAAGTGCATACAGCAAAATAAGCTCATCATATCTCTGATAATTAACAATATAAACTATCCTACCCTCACAGGTACAAATGATCAACCTAATATTTGTGTATAAGGTCCTTGTATGGTTCATCATCTTCAGAATAGTGATTGATCTCAGCCTGCAAAACATGAAATCATGCTCAGCATTTCCACAAAAGAATCAAGACTTAACTACATAGAAAGCTCAAAATAGTGACCCTTATGTCAAAAGTTTATTTGTTTCAGTAAGCCAAATGATAATCCAAATACTTAAACATGAAGAAAAAAGAAAAGCTATAGCCTGTTGTCGCTGTTGTTCAAAGAGCCTTTAGTGTAAGAGAACCCAAATTTTATCGAGCATTGGAATGAAATGGGTCGAGGAGGAGGAAACTGGTTAGTGAGCACTCATGCTAACCCAAGCTTAACACTAGCTTGTGTGGGGTCCAGCCCCATAAATTGAGGAAGAAAAATCTTCCCTTTTCATATGTGCAAATCTGCACTTCTTCAAAATGGCAGTAAACGTTGAAGAATTGGCACTGACCAATTAATGCCAAGAGAAAATTGGCACACTCCATCCCTATAAATAGGGAGCCCTTGATCAGTTTACAGACACACCAAAAAAAACACACCAATCTCAAACAAATACATCTAAGTACTTAGAGAGCGGAGTGAGGTATACCATAGACTGTGTAAGAAATAAAGAAAACAGTCTGTGAAGAAAAATAGAGTGTGAAGGATATTGTAGTGAGATGGGAAAAACCAAAAAGAGTGTTATTTCTTTTGAGTGTGTAGTGGTCTTTGGAGTATTTATACTCGTGACTACACAGTGTAAAATTCCTTACTATAGTGATATCAGCTGCTCCTCTTGGCCGTGGTTTTTCCCTTATTCAGAAGGGTTTCCACGTAAAATCCTGGTGTCATTATTGCTTCATTTTATTCTTGTTGATTTAACCATAACTTAGTGTTCCGCGTTTATCGCTAATACCGTGAATATTATTTTTGCAGGTCTATTTTATTCCTAACAAGTGGTATCAGAGCCAAGGTTTTGTCTGAGTATGCTCTGTGGTTGCAGCACAGTCTGAACTTCCACATCAGAAAAAAATTACTTTGGTCTCCTAATAAATAGTATTTGTATTTGTGATAAACGATGGAAGCCAACACTAGTAGAATGGTTACTTTGAGTGGTGTAAATTATGCCATTTGGAAGGGCAAAATGGAAGATTTGCTTTATGTCAAGAATTTTCATCAACCTGTCTTTGCCACTAAAAAGCCTGATAATAGATCAGATGAAGAGTGGAATTTGTTGCATCGGCAGGTTTGCGGCTTTATTAGACAGTGGGTTGACGATAATGTGTTGAACCATATTTCTGGGGAGACACATGCTCGGACCCTATGGTAGCATCTTGAAAGTTTGAATGCTCGGAAAACTGGTAACAACAATATGTTTTTGATAAAGCAAATGCTGGGTTTAAAATACCACGATGGTTCTGTAATGACAGATCATCTGAATATTTTTCAGGGGATCATGAACCAGTTATCCGCTATGGGCATTAACTTTGATGAAGAAATTCAAGGCTTGTTTTTACTTGGTTCCCTACCAGATTCTTAGGAAATTATTAGAACTTCATTATGAAATTCTGCTCCGGATAGTGTGATCTCTATGGATCTTGCTAAGAGCAGTCTTTTAAATGAAGAGATGGGAAGAAAATCTCAAGGTTCCTCCTCATCAGATGTCTTGGTGACTGACACTAGGGGGAGAGGCAAGAATCGTGGTTCTCAAAATAGAGAACATCATAGAAGCAAATCTAGAAGCAGACTTAAAGATATTGAGTGCTATCATTGCAGGAAAAAAGGGCACACAAAGAAGTTCTGCCGAATTTTGAAAAAGGAGAATAGAGATAAGGAGGAAAAGAAAGAAGAGGGCAATCGTGTGGCCACCGTCACTACAGAAGATCTTGTTACTGTCCTTGATGCGGATCTGATAAATATTGCTTGTGATGAGTCAAGCTGGGTTGTGGACAGTGGTGCCGCATCTCATGTGACATCAAGGATGGAATATTTCTCATCCTATACTCCGGGTGACTTTGGAACTTTGAGTATGGGTAATGAGACTGTATCTAGGGTGGCTGGTGTTGGAACGATTTGTCTGGAAACTAGTATTGGAACTAAACTAGTTTTAAACAATGTAAAGCATGCACTCGATGTTCGTTTGCACTTGATCTCTATTGGTGTTTTGGATGATGAGGGATATGTCAGTACCAATGGTGCTGGAAAGTGGAAGCTTACTAAAGGTTCCATGATTGTGGCTCGTGGCGAAAAGCATCGTGGTCTATACTGGACTACGGCCTCTACATGTGTTGATATGGTGAATGCAGTTGAGAGCAATAGCTCTACAACATTATGGCATAAGAGGCTTAGCCACATTAGCGAGAAAGGACTAAATGTTCTGGCCAAAAAGAAATTATTGTCAAATTTCGAAAGTGCTAAATTAGAAAAGTGTGAGCACTGCTTGGCTGGAAAACAAAATAGAGTTTCTTTCAAATCTCATTCTCCTTCAAGAAAGACAAAGTTGTTTGAATTGGTGCATTCAGATTTATGTGGTCCAATGAAAACAAGGACCTTGGGTGGTGCACTTTATTTTATTAATTTTATTGATGATTGCTCAAGGAAACTTTGGGTCTACGTCCTAAAGACCAAGTGTTGGGCGTCTTTAAGCAGTTTCAGGCTTTAGTTGAAAGAGAAACAGGAAAGAAGCTAAAGTGTATTCGTACTGATAACGGTGGTGAATACTGTGGACCGTTTGACGAATACTGCAAGCAACAGGGTATCAGACACCAAAAGACTCCTCCTAAGACTCCTCAGCTTAATGGTTTAGCAGAGAGGATGAACAGGACCTTGATGGAAAGAGTCAGATGTTTGCTTTCTGAAGCAAAGTTGCCGAATTCCTCTTGGGGTGAGGCTTTGTTGACCGCCGCACATGTTATTAGTCTATCCCCTGCGATTGCTTTGCAAAGTGATGTTCCAAACAGAGTTTGGTATGGCAAGGATGTTTCTTATGACCACTTGAAAGTGTTTGGTTGCAAAGCTTTTGAACATGTGCCTAAAGATGAGAGGTCAAAATTAACTGCCAAGACAAGGCAGTGCATCTTCATTGGTTATGGCCTTGATGAGTTTGGTTACAGGCTATATGATCCAATTGAGAAGAAGGTCGTGAGAAGCCGTGATGGTATCTTCGTGGAGGATCAAACCATTGAAGATATTAACAAAGCGGAGAAGATAAAATCTTCAAGTTCTGAAGGTTTAGTTAATCTTGATCAAGTCCCTCATACAAATGTTGATGAAGTTGGTAGGCTCGATGACGATGGTGATGCCCGGAATCATGTTCCAGATCAGCATGTTGATGATGATAACGATGCTGCTATTGATGAGATAGATGCTCCTACTCATGAAGTCGTGGATGAGTCAGATATTGCACTTAGAAGGTCTACTAGACAGCATGTTCCTTCTTCCCGTTATTCACCTAATGAGTATGCATTACTCATTGATGGGGGAGAACCTGAATGTTATGAGGAGGCCATGGAAGATGAGCACAAGGATCAATGGATTGAAGCCATGCAAGATGAGATGAAATCTCTGCATGAGAATCATACTTTTGAGTTGGTGAAATTGCCTAAGGGCATGAGAGCTTTGAAGAACAAATGGGTGTTCAAAGTTAAAGCCGAAGAACTCAGCTTGAAGCCCACATACAAAGCTAGATTAGTTGTTAAGGGATTTGGTCAAAGGAAAGGTATTGACTTTGACGAAATATTTTCTCCTGTCGTGAAAATGTCATCCATTCGGACAGTTCTTGGTTTGACTGCTAGTCTTGATTTGGAGATTGAGCAAATGGATGTGAAGACTGCTTTTCTTCACGGTGACTTAGAAGAGGAGATCTATATGGAACAACCTGAGGGCTTCAAGGCAAAAGGTAAAGAAAATCTTTTATGCAAACTTAAGAAGATTCTATATGGATTGAAGCAAGCTCCCACACAGTGGTACAAGAAGTGTGAATCTGTTATGGGGGAGCAAGGCTATAAGAAGACTTCTTCAGATCACTGTGTGTTTGCACAAAAATTTTCTGATGATGACTTTATCATCCTCCTGCTATATGTGGATGATATGTTGATTGTAGGCAGGAATGCTTCCAAGATTGATGAGTTGAAGAAACAGTTGAGTAAGTCTTTTGCAATGAAAGACTTGGGTCATGCTAAGCAGATTTTGGGCATGAGAATTACTCGTTCAAGAGATGAAAAGAAGCTTTATTTGTCGCAGAAAAAGTACATAGAACGTGCACTGGAGCGCTTCAATATGAAGAGTGCTCAGTGGGTTAGCACACCTCTTCCTGGTCATCTGAAACTGAGCAAAGAGATGTGTCCTACAACAATGGAGGAAAAAGAGAGAATGGCCAAGATTCCTTATTCCTCTGCTGTCGGAAGTTTGATGTATGCAATGGTATGCACTCGACCAGATATTGCTCATGCAGTCGGTATTGTTAGCAGATTTCTCGAAAATCCAGGGAAAGAGCATTGGGAAGATGTGAAGTGGATACTCAGGTATCTAAGAGGAAGCTCAGATGAATGCTTGTGTTTTGGAGGATCAAATCCAATTTTGAAGGGCTATACAGATTCTGATATGGCAGGTGACCTTGATAACAGAAAATCCACTACTGGATATCTGTTTACTTTTTCAGGGGGAGCTATATCATGACAGTCGAAGTTGCAGAAGTGTGTCGCACTGTCTACAACTAAAGCGGAGTATATTGCGGCTACTGAAGCTGGCAAAGAGATGATATGGCTCAAGAGATTCCTTTAAGAACTTGGATTGCAGCAAATGGAGTATGTTGTCTATTGTGACAGTCAGAGTGCAATAGACTTGAGCAAGAACTCCATGTACCATGCGAGAACAAAGCACATCGACGTCGGATATCATTGGATTCGTGATCAGGTAGAGAACGAATTGTTCCAGGTCAAGAAGATTCACACGAGTGAAAATCCTGCAGATATGCTTACCAAGGTGGTACCAAGAGACAAGTTTGAATTGTACAAAGAACTCGTCGGCATACACTCAAACTAGAAGCCCGGTGTACCCTCCTTCAGATGAATGGGACTGGAGGGGGAGATTTGTGGGGTCCAGACCCATAAATTGAGGAAGAAAAATTTTCCCTTTTCATATCTGCAAATCTGCGCTTCTTCAAAATGGCAGTAAACGTTGAAGAATTGGCACTGGCCAATTAATGCCAAGAGAAAATTGGCACACTCCATCCCTATAAATAGGGAGCCCTTGAACAGTTTACAGACACACCAAAAAAAAAAAAAAACACACCAATCTCAAACAAATACATCTGAGTACTTAGAGAGCGGAGTGAGGTATACCATAGACTGTGTAAGAAAACAGTATGTGAAGAAAAATAGGGTGGGAGGGATATTGTAGTGAGGTGGGAAAAATAAAAAAGAGTGTTATTTCTTTTGAGTGTGTAGTGATCTTTGGAGTATTTATACTCGTGACTACACAGTGTAAAATTCCTTACTATAGTGATATCAGCTGCTCCTCTTGGCCGTGGTTTTTCCCTTATTCAGAAGGGATTCCACGTAAAATCTTGGTGTCATTATTGCTTCATTTTATTCTTGTTGATTTAACCATAACTTAGTGTTCCGCGTTTATCGCTAATACCGTGAATATTATTTTTGCGGGTCTATTTTATTCCTAACAGCTTGGGATCGAGGCGTAGTAGCTATTGTCAAAAGTTTGTAGTTACTCATGCAATGACAATTCATAGTAACAATATATGATATTATCCACTTTGCTAGCCATTACTATTCGTAAAACATCAGCGATAAGTTTGCAAAGGAACAAAGTTATGAGCTACTTATATCAGTTCTGTATCAAAACTATGCAAAAAGGAGAATAAGCATTACATAATCTAAAAATCTTGAATATTCAGGCACGATTCAGCTGCATAATCTACTCCCATGCATTTCCTATTCCTGATATAATTCTTTTGAACCGTAGAAAACCCGACTGGTTAACAGGGAATCATATCCTATTGACTGCATATAAGGAAAATAGGGGTGCTAGGATAATTGTGCTAGGATAATTCTAAGGGGTCGTTTGGTTCAAAAACAAATTACGCTGGGATAAGTTATGCTGGGATTAATTACGTTGGAATAAGTTATGCTGGGATTAGTTATTCTGAAGTTATTTTTTATTGACTATTTGGTATGTTGGACTAAAAGTAGTATACATTGGATAATTTCTAAAAAGAAGAGGTTTCTTCCTTATCCCGGGATAACTTATCCGGGATAACTTATTCCACCTTATGGCAGGTATAAGTTATCCCAGCACTATTTTTACTCCTGGGATAACTTATCCCATGATTACTAGCCAAACAAGGGATAAGGAATTGCTAAATTCTTATCCCAGGACAATTTATGTTTATCCTTCGTACCAAACGACCTCTAAGAGTTTAACTTGTATACACTACCGTCAAGAATTTTTCGCACTATCCGCTATAATTGCATGTGACTGTCTGCCAGTGTTGTCAAAGACGCGCTAAAGCCCTGAAGCTAGGCTCAAACCATGTTGAGCGCTGCGCCTCTCTTTATGTGCGCTTCAGTGTCATCATCAAGGCTCTAAGACATACTTTTCCCTGCCAATGAGCCTCTCTTGAAGGGGTGACACTAGATAATTCATATTTCACTTTATCGTAATATTTTTACAATTCCTTTGTCCATATGATTGTTATTCATGCTTATTATTATTAGTCTTGGACTAAACATATATAGATTTGTATTTTGCACCATTGCGCCTTTTTTCATTAAAGCCCACACTTTATTTACACTTTGCGCTTAAAGCCCCAGCTGACCTTAGAGCTTTTTTGCGCTTTTCGCTTTTGATGACACTGCTGTCTCCGAAAGGAGAAATTCGTAACCTAGAAAATAAGACAAGTAACCTACTACAACATGTTAAAACGGACTAATAATTTAAAATTGCTTTTATACTGACACTGCATGGAAGAATTTTACAAAGAACATTAATGAGCCAATTCATTCTTATTTCAGTATACCTGATAAACATTTTCTAGAGTGACCAGTTCTTCAGAAGAAAGAGATATTCTATCAAATACATACACCTTCATATACAATCAGACCTCTCTATAACGACACTCGCATATAACAGCACCTCTCTATAACAACCAAGTATTCTTCGGAACCGATTTTTTATGTTATATTTTACTTCTCTATAACAACATTGCAACAACCAACTTTATAACGGTACGCTCTTTGTAAAATTACCCCCCACATAACAGCTATCTTCTTTTTTTAGTAATATAATAATTAACCATCTTTATACAAATAGAATACCTATGATTACTAATAATAAGTGTAGAGATTTTGATCAAATATTTGATCATCTAATACACTATTTATGACAAAAAATATCATATGAATATATGTATTTTCATCATTAAACGATCTTCCTTCGTTATATAAAGAGTGATTTAGCTTAGAATTTGAAAATTAAAAATGAAAATTAGATTTTATGCATCTTTTTTGCCTATAATAACCAAGTATTATTTAAATGTCAATGCTGTTATAGGTGTATAACAACTATTCTCTATAACAGCTGAAAAATTTCGGACCCGACAATGCTGTTATAGAGAGGTTTGACTGTATACTGAAGAAAGCATAATTTGAAATGTACCTTGCGAATTGCTTTTATGCAAACCACAAGGTTTTCACCCATCATCTTGTCAAACAACATATCTTCCTCTAAAGCGTTTAAAGACTCAGTAAGACAATCTGGTAATCTTCGATAATCCTCCTGATTGACACCAGGAGTCTGTCTATCTGTTTCACAAAAAACGCAAGTAGAATGTCAGAAACATAATATGAATATCTCCCTTATGGACAAACAAATCTCGTTATCAGCTTTTATGTAATTCTCTTTGATAAGTGATAAAGCATTAGCAAGAACATCACTGAGAACCAAAATAGATTTTTCACAAACAGCATGCACTTTTGACTACGTATTATAGAGCTTAACTTCTATATACTATGTAAAAGAATTGTCAGATCGCGTAAAAGATAACAACAAGTAACCGTCTATAACAGGTGTTTAGACTCTGTTTGGAACATTGTTACCCATTGTATTGTATTGTATTGTTACCACAAAAACAATGTTTGTTTTGATTGTTATTTAAAATGTATTGTATCGTATTGTTAAATTCCGTCGTTACGTAACAATGAAAAGCCCCATTTTATGTAACAACCGATTTGGTGTTATCCCATTGTTACCTAATTTCTTTTTCCAATTATGTCCTTACTTAATATTTCATAATCCTATTTTACCCTTTACCTTATATTATTTAACTCCACCCAAAAATCCTATACCCTACGTCTTCTACATAACTCTGTCTCCTTCTAGGTTTGGCTCCCTACTTCTTTTTCTTTTTCTTTTTCTACGTCTTCTAGGTTTTTCTTTTTCTTTTACGTCTTCTTCCTTCTGTTTATCTGCTCCGTCTTCTTCCTTCTTTTATCTCCTTCTACGTCTTTCTTTTTTTTGTCCTGCTCCCTACTTCTTTTTCCTTCTTTTAATTTTATATGTTTGCTTTTTGCTCAGGACTCTTCCATAGTTTCAAAGTTACAGGTAAGCTAATTCCATTCTGCTTGAACTTTGGAAAATGGAATTGGAGGTTCTGTTCGTTCAACAATTATAATGGTGAGTTCGTGTCTTCTTCAATTTTAAGTGTTTGTTAATGGTCTGATATTATGCTATTGCACAATTTACATGCACTTAACTTATAGTTTAGGGTATTTTAGTAAACTTACCAATTAAAATACAGTACGATACATTCAATCCAAACAAAAAATATGTTATTACACAGCAGCAAACGATACAGTCTATCCAAACATTGTATCTACAAAACAGCACAGTACAATACAATACAGTACATTATGAAACAATGGGTAACAACGTTCCAAACAAAGTGTTAGTAACATGAAAATTAAAAAGCATGTTGCCTTGGTTAAAAATGAACAGAAAGTGAAAACTATTTATGCTCCTACTGTCTCTTAGTGTATATAAGTTAAATTCAACATTATATTATAAAGTCAATCAAGGAAGTTTTAATCCATGTTATTCTGAGAGTGCAAGAATACTTGCAGACAAAATAGTATAACCTTCATCCTACTTCTGGTACAAGTTTATTATATCTCCTTTTTCCGGAAATTGCACATGCTTTAGTTTCTTGTTTCTATTTCCATTTTTATTTGTTCTGCCTAAGAGTAAGTGAATATAAGGCCAACTCTCAAATATATTGATGAAGCAGAGTGATGTGTGGTTAGGCACATATCATGGGTTCGAATCCTGCCGTAGGCAAAAGCATGATATTTTAGTGGAGAAGGGTAAAGAGGTGGGCCCATCATCCACTGAATTTCGAGTCTTGGGATTAATATTGATTTTGGTGATATCAAAAGGAGAAGATAACCTTGTCCTAGTCCTACACTAGTGATAAAAGTAGCAGATACCAACACAAATGATATGCATTCCATCCTTAACCATAAAATTCAGGGTGAAAAAGACTTAGGGTGTGTTCGGTATGAAGGAAAATGTTTTCTTGGAAAATACTTTCCATGAAAATAAGTGGGTTTCTTACTTATTTTCTTGTGTTCGGTACATAGATAAAAAAATATTATCCTAAAAGCATTTGTATATAATCTAGACAAATATTATGGGAGGTGAGGTCGGTTGTGGGGTGGTGGGAATGGGGGATACGGGGGGTGGGGGTGAAGATGAGGTGTATTGGAGGTTGGGGAGGACACAATATGTGAAATGCCACTTGTGGAACTTGTATTTCCTACTTCCACTTAGAGAAGTCATTTTCTTCATTTTCAAGTAACTTGTTTTCCTAATGTTTTCCAAAAACTTTGACCAACCAAACATGGGAAAGTTGGAAAACATTACCGAACACACCCTTAAAGGCAATTTATCAGGGAAGGTACAGAAGAGGGAAAAGTGCTAAATAATTTTCTAACTTACCTACTGGTGCAGGAAGGCTCAAATCTTTCCGCAAGCCATCAATTCCAGCAGTAAGTATAGAAGCAAGTCCCAAGTATGGGTTCGTACATGCATCAAATGCAGGACATACGAAATGGCTTACAACATCAGCTCCAGGGAGTCTACAAGTACTAATTTTTGCATAATTGTTTTCTTTCTGCCAGCTGACGACTCGTCCATTCCAATCAGTAGAAAATAGGCGCTCATAACTGCAAAATAAATTTACAATGGCAACTAAAATAAGGCACACTTGAAAAACAATGATCAGGTCAGGTAGGTCAGGGTTGATGGGAAGTGCAATTTTGCACTAACATACTCAAATGATATATAGTTTTTTAGAAGAGGAGACCGAACCTAAAGAGAACGATTTTCATCTCTCATGCAATAGGACATAATGCAGAAACTTTAAGACAAATATGTTGTGTAATTCTTCAAAAGACCAGACAGGTTTGAGCAAAACAAGAGACTTCAAGGTCAAACAACAACGAGAAGAGGAAATATGAGAAATAAAGGCAAAAGATATCAGGTGTTTTGACAGATTTCAAAAGAGGAACTTTCTTCACTTGATTTAGTTATTAATAAGTCCACTTAGGTCAAAATAAACTTATTTACTACAAACTAAAGAGTGCAATAGTTTCCATTTTCCTTAGCGCTTAGATATAGTGTCTTCCTTTCATTCAACACTTGGCAATTCAGTATGTTAATTGGAAACCTCTTGCATAACGCTTTCATAAAAATGTAAAATGGAACTAGATCTTTCCTGCTATCATCTAGTTTAAGCTCTAAGCATTTTACCTACTTTGAAAAACAGAACACATTGTAAAATGACTTTAGAAAACATCTTACTACATAAAACATGTAGTTATAATATTTAAAAATATTATGAAAAAATAATTTTCCTATTGTTTTTGTGATTTTAGGTAAAAATTACATTTATTTGGAACCAAACATGATAACACGAGAAATATAAAAGCTAAGTGGTCATTCTTAGAATATAATAGTTGAATGACACATTTTTACATCTTTGTAAATGAGAAAAATACTCCCTCAAATATAACTTCATGAAATATATTTCACTTGGTCTTTCATCCGATGGTTAAGTATTCATTGATGGGACCTTAATTTAGAGAGAGTTGTATCTATCCATTTTTTTTTTTTAGAAAAATATGAACAAAAAGAACAGGAAAAATCATTCATGTATTAAACATTGAGTCATTTCAATTATTGAGTTAATATAACTGAGAACCATTAACAAAAACAAAACCCTTATAGCAGAAAGAACGAAAAAACCTGTTAAACTTAATATCATTTGAGGTCGGAAAATTACAAGTTCTCCATTATGCTAACAATAGTTTAAAAGGGAAAATGGAAGCTCTATATCTTCCAGTAGCTATAAGTTTCCTCCTTTTTTTTGTTTCCAATTAGAGCCACCAGTGCTAGTTTGAGCATTCGAGGGAAATCATAAACCAATCACCAATACATACATACATACATATATATATATATATATATATATATATATATATATATATATATATGTATATATATGCTAACAATAGTTTAAAAGGGAAAAAGGAAGCTCTATATCTTCCAGTAGCTATAAGTTTCCTCCTTTTTTTTTTTTTGTTTCCAAGTAGAGCCACCAGTGCTAGTTTGGGCATTCGAGGGAAATCATAAACCAATCACCAATACATACATACATATATATATATCATACATACATACATACATATATATATATATATATATCTATACATACATACATACATACATACATATATATATATATATACATACATACATACATACATATACATACATACATACATATATATATATACATACATACAACAACAACAACAACAACCCAGTGAAATCCCACAACGTGGGGTCTGGGGAGGGTAGAGTGTACGCAGACCTTACTCCTACCAAGGTAGGACGACTGTTTTCGAAAGACCCTCGGCTCTATACATACATACATACATATATATATATATATATACTAACAATAGTTTAAAAGGGAAAAAGGAAGCTCTATATCTTCCAGTAGCTATAAGTTTCCTCCTTTTTTTTGTTTCCAATTAGAGCCACCAATGCTAGTTTGGGCATTCGAGGGAAATCATAAACCAATCACCAATACATACATACATACGTATACATACATACATATATACATACATACATACATATATATATATATATATATATATATATATATATATATATATATATATATATATATATATATATATATACACATACATACATACACACACACACACACACACACACACACACACACACATATATATATATATATATACATACATACATACATATAGAGGAAGTAGGACATTAATAATTAAGGTTTAACACGACTAAATTATACTGATAATGAAAAAGTATTATTTACATGTCAGTTCATACAAGTTAAATCTTAATGAGTATAGAAAACCTCTAACCTTGTAGGATGTGGTGCAGTAAATGCAAGTACGGCAGGAAGATGATCTAACACCCCACTCATGAATGCTTCCCCAATCTTGGACATACCATATTCACTTGATCCATCAGATGCCTTAAAAACATTTATTCCATTCTTGGACAAACTAATATGCACATTTGATCCACAGCCATATTCATCTAATGAATACCTATACAAAAGGGGACATAATGTTAGCAAACTCAAAAGAAATGGGCTCATGAAGTAGAATTTTTTTAAACATAGTCCTTCAAGAAATCTCCCAAGAATTTATCTTCAGAGAAGTAAATTCAGAAAAATATTGCAGAAAGGAACATCACTGCTCTTTTAGCTAAACTATCTCCCCCCGAGTTTCACTGAATATGGCAGTATATGACTGGAAATGGAGTTAAAGAAAGACTTTTAGATGTCTTAGAACTTGTGGTCTTAAACAGGCCATGACATTTCTATGAGTTTAAGAGCATGTCATTAAGTGTAAAATGAAAAGTTTAAAGTTGAAGAATTTTCAAATGTAGAAAGCTACCGTTCTTCTTGGAACATACTAAAATGAAAAGTGTGAACATATAAAATGGAACAGAGGGAGTATATCAATAAGGTCCATGGCCTAGGTTGGTGACCTCCATTGCACTTTGGAGGGGTGCCCGCCTAAGGTCGGCCCAAGTGGTCGAGCCTACGTCATAATTTGTGGCAGCAGGGGCCTGCGTTCGCGCGGCCCCTACCCAATTCAAGCCCCCCCCAAAAAAAAGCACATGATCTTTTTTTTGAACTTGGTAACTGAACATGCTCTTTTTTTCCTGATGTACATATAACTCTCACCACCAATTTCTCTCATTATCAAGTTAAACGGGTTGTGAAGGGAGGAAGAACGACGGAGATGGTAGAATTTAATTGGAATTAATTAGGGTGTGTATAAAAGGCATATAATAGGATGGAAAATTACCATGGATGATTGAAAAATTGACTCGACTATCTAGGTGCGACTAAAAGTTGAACCGCTGGAAACTCTTTTACAAGTAACAATTGTTTCCATAATAGAGTTTCTTATGAGTTACCACAAATCATGGGTGAATAGGTTTCGAAAGGCAAATTAGAAAACATCACCAAAAAACGTGATTATACTAATCCAACAAGCATCAACCAATTGGCTATGGTAAGTGCAATAAAGACTTTCTTATCTTTCTTCTTTAAATTATGAGTAGACATTTGGAGAGAATGGACCGGACAAAATGGTGGATGACGTAAAGGAAGAGAAGCCACACCTAATGAACTATATTACACTGGCTCGCCACATCTTGGTCTTGTCAATACAGTAAAGATTGACCAACCATACTCTGAGCTTTAACCATGTCAATATGCAGATGTTAAGGAAGAAAGTAAGAAATAGTGAAACTGTATGACAAGCAAATTATGCTTTTCAGTCATGATTATAAGTTGAAAGTTCATACATGATACTTTGCAATAAACGGGCAAAAAAAAAAAAAAAAAAAAAAAACAGAACTAGGAAAACATGGTTTGGTAGCACTTCAAAAGAAGAAAAAGCATAACTGCACTAACTAGCACGTAGAAAAAAAATGCACCTAAAATACTGTGGAAAAATATGATACTTACTTTGGCAAAAAAGTTGGATGATATCCATATTTCCTTCCTACTGTTTTGATGACTTCACGTGTATAAATTAATCTATCAGCTGCTCCAAAACAATCTGTGTATTCCAGTCCAATCTCAAATTGACCTTTCCCAGCTTCTTTATGTAGCTGCATATTTGAAAGAGACAGCATCAAGGGGAGTAATCTAATCTTCATTGAATTGAAAAATACTACTTCCTCTGTTCCATGGCACTCTTCCTTTTTTACTCTGTTCCAAGAAGAATGACAATTTTTCTATATTTAGAAACTCTTTAATGCTAAACTTTTCAGTTTATCCGTGATGACACGCTCTTATAGCCATAGAAATATCATGCCATGTTTAAGACCACAATTTCTATGTGCATTTTCTAATATGCACCAAAAGTTCGTGTTTCTTTGAAAGATTACGTGTCCAATCAAATACCACCATATAAAATGAAAAGGATGGAGTATACGATAAAATATGTTGGATCTATCTTACTTATTTTAGGTAAAAAGAAGATATTATTGCAGGATAGTTAAATGCCATGTTACCATTATATGTGTAAAAGTATGAAAAAAAACATGTCAGAGGTTCTTTCCTTTTATACTTCTTTTTTGTCTTTTTCAATTTCCCCTGAGATTGGGATTTAAGCCAGAGGTGCTTGATGTTGTTCATGAAGCAATTATCCATGTAAATCATGTCATCGAATAAACATGTTATCTTTTTCTTAAAGACTACTTTATCTCTGAATGCAAAACAGAGAGATCCTGATACTTCACTTTCTGTTTCTTCAATCGCACAATGATCCGACTAGAAATAGTTCTTCAGTATATGAAGGATAAGGACAAAGAGATTGACTTTTGAAAGTTAAAATCTGTTTTAAAGGTAATCGAGGGAAACAACTCCAATGACACTATGACAATGCACTAAAAAAGTAAGATAAGCATATCCTCGTAATTAACTAATGTAAAATAAACATATCAAGAAACAATATAATAAGTAACTATCACCGTGTGGAGTAGTGGTGCTAGATTACATATTTCTGATGCTATTTAATTCATAAACAGTATGAGGAAAAAAAATATTGTGCCTAATTCACCTCAAAAGTTAGCTTATGAGATGACAAACGACCCAAGAACATATAACGAGGCAAGAACCCATTCCCTCAATCAATATGGGACACTCTAACACCCCGCATGACTGGATTTGACATCTGAAGTCTGGACAACATAACATGGGGCTCAATATTGGGTAAACCAAGAGTAGCTAGGGATGGGTCTAACTTTGATACAATGTGAAGGAAAAGGACCTTGAGTCTAACTCAACCTCAAAAGCTAATTCACGAGATGAGGATTGCAAAGACCATATAAGGAGATAACAACCCAATCCCTCATTGGAACCATATAAGGAGACAACAAAAATAAACTCAATTAGCTAAGGGATTAGGAACAGAAAACACCTTTTTTTTTTTTTTTAACTTATTATGGGAACAGAAAGCATAGAAGTAACTTTTTACTTATTATTTTTAGCATTACATCATCATAAGTGTCATGCAAAGAAAAAATTACTTTAAGAAAGAATAGTCATTAAAACACTAGTACACCATGTTGCCTGCAATCCTTGAGTTGAGCTCTACTCTTAGATATGATGTCAAATATTCATGGACTACAACTGGTTCCTGCTTTCTACCTATAGTTAGCATGTATTATTCCTTTTCAGTGAGAGGAGTAGTAGGAGCTAACTTTAGGGGCCGAATCGAAGCGACGAAATTGGTTAAAGTAGTTCTAATTATCTGTTGAAGAGAGAATGGAAGAGACTCTCAATGTGAAAAGAACAAAATACATTGAGTCGAAGCTCCAATTCAAGCGGAATAAATGGATATACATGCTAAAATCTCCTAATTAGCTACAGTACCATTTGCAACAATATGAGAAACATCAAATTTGCAAGCAAACATTCAAGCAAATAAGGACTTACATAATCTACTGTAATATTCAAGGACTGAAGATAATTGAGCATCTCCTCAAGCATTGGGGATGCAATATCAAATGCTGATGTATGGCACTTCCTGTACTTGTCCGATGATTCAAACTCTTCTTTGCCGTCCCTGTGATTTTTAGTTATACATACTTAGTGTAACATGTTATAGAAGAGAGCTCCAAAAGCATATATGATGGATAACTAGAACAAAAATATTATGGGAAGACGTTCTCTCACATACTTTATTACACTCTCCAGAAAGTAAAATTCAACTTCAAAGCCTGCTGTCATAACCTAAAAATGTAGATACACATTAGATCAATAAAAATTCAACTCTTTGCCACACAAGATATTAAACATACCAAGCCGAATTCATCTTTTAAAATTTTAATGATTCTGCGTAAAGCTTCTCTTGGACAATATTCCCATGCTTCACCAGATTTAGTACACATGTCAGCCAAAACCATTTCTTGTTGTTTAGCCCTGGACAAAAAGGTGCACATTAAATCATGATTGCAAATGTTTCTTCCGTGGAAACAATATGATTAGACCAAGTTACTGAAAAAGTTGTAACTCCGTCGAATGGTTGCCATGCAAAGGTCCATGTATCCTTCTTAAGAGTTGAGACATGCAGAGGCGGATGCAATACGGGTTCAATTGAATACGGAGCATATATATATATATGTGTGTGTGTGTGTGTGTGTGTGTGTGTGTGTCAAATCACTAAATTTCAACAAATATTAAACTTCTGAACCCACAATTTCAAAATTACAAATTGAACAACTGAAATAAAATCCTACTTCCGTCTCTGGGGACAATCAGAAACACAAAAGCATTAGACATCAAATTGTGCACAATCTTAGACAAATTACCTAGACAGTATTAGTTTTATGTTCCATCAGTTCTCTACATGTTCTCAAAGTATCTCACATGATATCAGAAGACTGATCTATAGCAGATATCCTCTCCTCCGTGATTTGCAGGTGCACCTAACGAAGTTCTTCCTTTTAGGTCTGGTTAACTAGACATTGGACAAAATTCAAAAAGCTTTGCATTGTTTCTATAAACAAAGTTGAAAAACTCCATATTCACAAACATCGAATGAATAAGAGTGATCTTTCCTAATCTTATAATACATGGCTTGTCAGGAAAAATCAATATAGACAACCTACAGTCTAGAAGCTAAAATTAAAACAAAAATTCAGGAGGATGAAGATAATCGACAGGTGTCCGAGCAGTACCATGGAATTCTGCATTTGGTTGATAAATCAGGAACAATTGTTATCAAACCCGAACAGGTGAGATTAGTGTCCTCTACTGGTGAATCAGATACTGAACTTATCCCCATACATGCACGAGGTAAGCCTATACCATGCTTTTTCACAAAGCTATAGAAACGCTGTCGTGGGACGCCCTGCAAGTGATGCAGAAGAAATAATCAAGCTCAATACATTTTTTTTCGCCAGAGCAAGGAAGCACCAAGCATTAGCCCACATCAAGTAGTGAAGGTGATCAAAATGACGGAAAATTATACTGATGAACAATCTTGTTGTAATTAGACTGAAAAATACATCAGATACAATTGAAGATGTTTGGTATTGGAAACAATGTCCAATAGGATTTTCAACATTGAAATTATCATAGCCAACCGTATATTCAGAATAACAACCAAGTCCTTAATGCATAGGTAAAGCACCACAAGAAAAAAAATGCACCAACATTAATCCATTGGAATATTCTTTGCATGACTTTTAAAACAATAATTCAAAATTAACAATGAGAAGTAGGTATGAATAAGGGCTGATCCTATTCATGGAGATTCCGCAACTATCCCAAAAACGTTAAGTTCAACACAATTGGGATTTTTTTTTGGGAAATTGGTACCTACAGAGCATTTTAATCGCTGGACTCATTAATTGCTTTGATCTACATCCTTTTGTTAATGAAAGCAGAATAACACTAGCAAGCTTATTGAAATCACAATAACAATGTTTCACAAAATCAAGTTCTCAAATTAGATATTTGTCTACAGATTTTTATGGTGAAGCAAGCTTTCACCTGTTTCTTCATGCTTCATTCAAGGTTCGCTAACCAGTATGTCTGAGAGCTTTGATCCAATAAAGAACAAGGAGGCTGATCAGATTGATCTCAATTCCAGTAGATATTAACCTTCACAATGATCTTAGCAAAAATCTAGCCTTTCCCATCTTTGAATCGAAAAATGAACTATAAACCAATGAAACAACGGCCGATAGGACTCCCTCATTTTTTCTCGTGATGAAGGAAAATCTATACAAAGACTGACTATCAAAGCCATATGAGGCTTGATAGGTTGGTGGAATAATTGTAGTCCAAGTCCAATCATTTGTGTTAAGGCTAAAAGTATGATCACTACTTGGTTTGAAGGGCCTAATCTCCATATATGCTCTGGATTGAACAGGAAGAGGCACAGTATGCTGCTTGTCCAAAGACAGGCTAGCAATAGTGAAAAGTTCAGTAGGTAAATAACGACCTTTTCTCCTTGTATCCAAAAGTGCTCTTGAAAAAACACTTTCTAGTTTATTATTCAGATTACACAAATTTTGAATTTAATAGAATTGTTTAACCCTGTCTTATAATCAGGTGACATATATTTATCTGTTATAAGACGGTGATCGCATTCTTTACCACTAAATTCCTGACATTCTGCTTAAGCCCAATAAATTATCCCATGGTCAAGCTTGTCAACACAAATAACAATAACATGCTGCTAAACCAGCTGCTTTAAAAGAGATATCTAGGTTAATGTATACTAAAAGAAATTGAGCAATTCATCATATGAGGTCCAAACTCCTTTCCTTTCTCAATATGGAATACACATAGCAGGAAGGCCAAGTTTCGTACCCTATAAATCGCAGAAATGTGCTCCACTATCCAACTGCCTATCATCTTTGTGACCAGTCTTAACCTCACCGATTAGATAATATTGGGTAGGTGTCCCTCCAATCTCATTTCTCAAAACATGGGGACACGGGACATTTGACGTGATTATGTTGCACGGATATTGTACCCTCAAGCACGCACCATTTAGTTTAGGCTAATAACACATTAAAGTTGCCTTTTGGTGTTGATAGAAACTTAAAACACTTCAGTGTATACTATTGGAACTTTGTGCTTTCTCAAAGAGGACCAAAGATTTGGGCTGTCGCGGGCATTGTAAAGCATATCGTTAAATAATTCGTTATCATAAGGCAAAAGCAGTAATTTAAAAGCAAAGGTAAAGCTTACACGGCATCTATGTTGGCCAGAAGCATCTATCCATATAATGCGAACAAGGGTAATATCCTTTGATGAACCATTTAACTCTTCATTCTGGAAGTAAGATGATATATAAGGTTCTACATCAGAATCTGTTGAAGAATCCTTTAATGAGATATGTAAATCTTCCTTCATGAAGGGAGACGGTATATGAGGTTCTATATCACAATCTTTTGGAGGAACATCAAGTTTGTGTAATTTGTACAACTTCTTTGCATTTTCTGCAAAAATATCTTTAACGGCTGCAGTAGCTTTTGTAATTGAAAGATCACTCTCAACCATCGCATCGCGTAGAACAGAGAATACCACTTCACGTGCTCTCTTTGCACCTGCATCAGTGCCATGTTTAGATTAATTTTTTGAAAGGTACTAGAACCAAGTTTAGAAAATACTAATAACAAGTTGGGAAGAAAATACAGAAGGAATAACTCATTTAGCTGGATATTATTATTTGGAAAATTTCCTTACAGCATCTGAATGATAATTTACTTGATCAAAGTGTCAACAATACAACATGCCTCAAGGAATATTTGCAGCCCATTTTCAGACCAGCAAGTAAGATTAGCCATTCCTATTAATTACTCAAAAAAGAAGTTTAATAAACTAAGAATACAAATTCAATTTTCCAATGCGTAAAACAATCCAGTTAGGTAGCATGGAATGAACTGGACAGAACACTGCTCATAAAATGGTTCATGGCAAGACAGGAGCAGAATATGAATGCATTTACAGTAGAGTTGTTGTATGTTGTTCATGTCTCTATACACGTGCAACATAATTTAAGGAGCATATTTGTGTCTAATTCTGAGGTATAGTCTGCAAACACATATATAAACTTTTCTAACATTATCTATCACCAATTGTTTATATACATCAGTTTGAGATAATGTAACAACCCAGAACATTAGTTCTATTGTCCGCTTTGAGCCTAGGGCCTAGGCCCGCACAACTTTCAAACGCGTCACTGGGGTCTAAAACTTGTTTTCTTATATACCCAACATATCTCCCGTATTTTGTTGATGTGGGATTTTCCTAGGGTGTTACATACACCCCCCACCCCTCATTAGGGATTCAACGTCCTTGCTGGGGATTGCCCCATTATCACCACAAAGATGTAGAATTCGCCTAAATGCAGTTGAACGTTGAGGTCTGCCATGAGTGGCTCTACTACCATTTGTAACAGCGAAGCCCTGTCCGCTTTGGGCCTAGGCCCGCACAACTTTAAAACGCGTCACTAGGGTCTAAGACTTGTTTCCTTATATACCAGCATCTCTCCCGTATTTTGCCAATGTGGGATTTCCCTAGGATGCCACAGATAGATGGTGTTTGGTATCCTCTTTCTTCCTTTCACTTCCTATTTTATTTTGTTTGGTAATCTGAGTATGCAACCAAAATTTAAAATATGCTAAAATGCATTACACATTCAGGATAAGCAAAGACATATGTCGACAATCAAACACCAAAAAAAGATATGGACAGTCAAATGTGTGTCAAACATCCTCTATTGTCCAAACTAATGAAATTGTGTTAGACAAAGTGTGGGAAAAAGACATATGACATCCTGTGATGACTATTTCTACTTCTTAGCTGGTCAGATTTAACAGGATTTTTAGATTAGCTGAAGCAAAACCCCTTATATAAATATATATGTACATATTGAAAACCAACAGTTCAAATGCTTGTCATGTCATACTTCAAGGATGCACGATAAGCATAGCTTTAGTCAAACCTAGATAAAAGGCTTCAGCAAACGCGACGGCATCAGTGCTGAACATAACCTGTTGATATCCAAACATTAGAGAGGAAAATATTTGCTCTTTAAATGGTGTCTGAAAGAGTAGTCAACCTAAGAATAAATGGAAATATGTAGCCTAAACTGGAAAACAATGTATCTTTAAGTACATGAACAACCTTATTCATCGGAGCAAGCTTCAGAAGTTCTTTCACTGAGGATATCATCCCATGGAAGCTAAGTTTAGGAATTGCAAATCCAAAATCGAGATATACCTTTATTAGAAGACAATCGTCGTGTTAGGCAGACACAGGGCCCGATACTAAATCATTAACAATAGATGTGAAAAAGTCCTGAGTTGGCAGGTAATTCCTAATGCACAAGCAAAATCCATGTCTTAACATCAGAGCGACATGTCAATAGTTTCAAATAGACGATTAATGATCTTACTTGAGGGTATGCAGAAGCCAGATGTGATGCTTCCTTTGAGAATGGGTAGGACGCATGCAAAAGCACTAATCGGCTATTAGTGAATCTCTTATCCTCAAGAAGATTGTGAAGATAAAGGGGATTAGCTAGCATCATATCAAAATCTTTGTCCCCAAAACTGAAATGAAGAAACAGAACAATTTTTCCTATAAGGACAGGGAAAATACTATTAAAAAAATTGGACGTCTCTCATTGGGTTTCTAATGTTGAATGAGAAAATTAACATGCAACAGAGGGGAGAAAAACTATAGACTTGATTCAATACTGGAGAAGCTAGAAAGTAATGAGGTCAAACTATCTAGATCAAAACATTATTTTCATTACCCCATATGTATCTGCATGGGCAAGTCATAACTCTGAGCCACCTCCAAAGCATGCATAAAGATATAATCAATGAAGTTCTTGTTCGAGATTCGCACGGGATTCCCAGCTGGAAAGAGAGGAACTATCAGAATTAGCTTCTCAATCGTGGTGCATTACAAACCCACATCATACAAGACTCACCGCATAAAACATCACTCAGGCCTTCTTCAGCCTCCTTTTTAGTGACTTCTGTATTAATTGCAAGGCCGCTACGACATGCAACCATACTTTTAAAGGCAATAACCTTATCAGCTGCTGTGCGAAACAAATAGGAAAAACTTTTGGAACCATAAGCTTTTACACATCAAAAGAAACATGGTTTGTACTACTGTGGAATATATTGACTGAAAATCCAAAGGATATGACTTCAACTCCTTAGTGAAAATCTCCATGAATGAATCCAGTGTCCATGTTGCTCCATCTGAACCCTAGAATAGAATAGGATAGGAGAAAGAGATTAACAGATCTAATAGGGGTATAAGGAGATGATGAAGACAGAATATTCTTGAGATGAGAAGTGTGACAAGAAATGAGCTTCCACTCCCTGGTGCTAGTGATGACAATAGTTACAACAACTAACCACAACTATTCAAGAACTTCAAGCCCCTCCACTTTACCATAGTCATTAAAAGTAAAATTGCTGTCAATAATGTAAAATAATTGGAGAACAAACAGTGCAGTAGAAACAGTTTTACATAATGATGATATAATATACTAGCTCTTTATATATGTCAGCCTACAAATGCAGGTTCTTTTTTCCTGATGGATCAGAAGTTCAAGTTGAGCAATGAAATTAATTTAAGAAGAATTTCAAGTTTTCACTTATATTTGTCACATTAGGTCATTAACTTGTCCATTCACTTCTCTTATTAGTCTCCCATTTTCTTCTCTTCCCTATGTCCTACCAATTTCTTTGGTACTCATAGGGGAATTGTTGACCACCTCATAAGGTGACGATTGCCCAAGATCATAGAAAGAGACCTACTCATCCCTAAATAATCATCGTGGAAAGTCAATGCCCCCTCCTACGCCCGGGCCTGCTAACTGGAGCGTGGATAATATACTATGGAGGCCCAACATCGGGCAAAATGGCACCGGTACCATGATAAGAAACGGATATTGAGTCTAACTCAACCCCTTTAGGTAGCTCATGAGGTGAGAATTGCCCGGTACTATATAAAGAGATCCTCCCATCCCTAAATATTGTGAGACCTCAACACCAGCCGCCTCCCCCACATGCTCAGGACTATAAATTGGAGCGTGGGTAATATAACATGGGGACTCAACATTAGGTAAACCAAGAACTGGGAAGGGTTTGACTCTGATATTATGATAAGAAATGGTCGTTGGACCTAACCCAACCCCAAAAGCCAGCTCATGATGTGAGAACTGCCCAAACCATGTAAAGAAACCTTCTGATCTCTGAAAATGAATAAATGCAATAGGATTTAACTTTTATAATTTGAAGTAAGAACTTTTACATTATCAGTATAACTTTACCATATCAGCTGACAACAACAACAAATTACTAGTCTAAATATATACTACCTCCGTCCCAGAATACTTGTCCTTTTTATCCTCTTGAGAGTCAATTTGACTAATCTTCGGAGTTAAACTGGATTATATTTTAAAATTAAAATTTATATATTCTAGAAATATATAAAAATACTTTAGGTTGCAATTCTTCTCATATCATTATGGTAACATCTTAACATGTTGATCAAAGTTCATGTAGTTTGGATAGTGAAAAGTGACAAGTATTTTGGGACAAAGGAAGTACTTGTTACCGAAAATTATTTGCCATTAGGCTTCAAGTGACACGACAACCGTCGATGTACAAAAGTTAAACTCAATAAAATAGTACTAAGAAATGATTTGTATATTACCTTGTCAAGAATCTTTTCAGCTACACATTCGACTCGTAGTATTCTACCAACCTTTGGTACAACTTTTTTGTGCCATTCAATGTCAACCATTTTATCCAGCTGATCAATTCCATCATCAATTAGTATGGCACAAATTTTTGCAGCCTTGAAGCAAGTAAGAGCACTCTGCTGCAAGCCTAAGCTCCGGCGAGTTTCTTGAACAGTATGCAAACCTAAGCTTAAGGCTAAACTTGGGCCATATAGTTCTGTGAGTTCCCTCAGCCCTCTCTGCAAAAAATAAAAAATAAAAAAATGATGATGTAAGAAGAATTGCAAAAGAACAAAAATATAAGGGTGTGTTTGGTGAGGAAAACATAGATGTTTTCCAATTTTTCAGGTTCGGTTGGTCAAAATTTTTGGAAAACATTTTCTCTTGGAAAATGACTTCTCCCACAAGTGGCATTCCACCGTGATTGTCTCCTCCCTACCACCCAGCCCCACCCCAATTGCCCACTCTCACTCCCACCCCCACCCACCACCCACTCCCACTCCCACCCCACCCTCCATCCCCACTACCCACCCCCATTCTACCCACCCCAACCCCACACCACCACCCCTCACCTTAGGGGCGGAGCTACATAGGGCCGAGGGTTCATCCGAACCCCTTCGGCGCAAAAAGAAAACACCATTATACATGATTAAAATTATTTTTTATGTATATATAATAGATGTTGAACCCTTTGGCTTCTTCGTATCTTTATTTTTTTCTATTTTAAATTCTTTAGTGAAAATTCTGGCTCCGCCACTTCTCACCTTATAGTATTTGTCCTTTTTAATATACAAATGATTTTAAGATAACATTTTTCGCTTACATACTGGACGCAAGAAACCTACTTATTTCCTGGGAAACATTTTCCTTCGCACCGCACACACCGTAAATGTCCAACAATTAGATACATGAATGATAAGTTAACATGAAGCAACATAAGTAAAAGGGAAAACAATTACTGGCAATGTGATATGGCGAAGCTTTCATATAAGATTGATGCAATGGAGACACGTTGATTGAGCCTAATGAATTGGAACAAAATTTCTGCTCCCCATAGGTTGCACTAAAGTTTTTCGACATATTTTGGCCTTTTGGATAAATCAAACTTGAAGTTAAAACTTGTACTAAATGAGAATATATGAAAGCAAAATAGTTGTTCATGAAAAAAATGAGGGACCAGCTACCTCCAATTCCAATTAACATCTCCCGAAAAGCACAAAGAGAAGAAAGATATGGTTTATTTTAGACGTGGTATAACTTATTTTTTAGTACAATGCGTCCAAGTTTAAACTAATTGAGTTGACCCATTTGTTGACTTAGACTTAACAAGTTGAACTCGAAATAATTGGGTCAAAATAGTGCAACCCGACGAGTTAAAATGTAACTCAAATTCAAACTTACAAAATAGTGCAACCCCATGAGAATTATGAGCCTGTTTGGATGGATTTATGTCTATAAGTTGTTTGCAGCTTATAAGCTAAAAAAAATAAGTTGGGTAGTCTAACTTATTTTTTTTGGCTTATAAGCTGTTTTCAGCTTATAAGCTGCTTTAGATAAGCTAAGTCAAATGGGTCCAATTATTTTTTTGAACTTATTTTAAGCACAAAATAACTTTAAGCTGGCCAGCCAAACACTCAAAAAAGCTAAAAACAGTTTATAAGCAACTTATAAGTAACTTATAAGCCAATCCAAACGGGCTCTATGTAAATTCGAAAGAGCTTGTGCCAATAATTTAAGAAATATATATATATATATATATATATATATATTAACTTTCACTTTTTTTCTAAAAGGAGGAAGGTTGGAGGTTAGGTTATAATCTATTACTTACCCAACTCATTTTGACCTTAGACATACCGGCCTGGTTGAATTATAATTCAGTTATTGATTTGATCCATATTGATCCCGCAACTCTGCACATTCGCCACCTCTTTATTTGTTGTCCTTAAAAGCATTGTGTTATTAGAGAGGAACGTCATTGTTTAACACTTTTGTCATACTAGGCAGTAAATTGGGTTGACTTGGTGTTCGGCCTCAATTCTGTGCTATTTCCGCCTAAGAAACAGCATTACATTCTGTCCTAACTTAGATATCCGATGGGAAAAACATATTCATATTCCGTGTTTATACCAATCCAATTGATATATTATATGTATCTTTACGTAGTTAACACTTAATTAAAGTTGCTTAGTATACATTTTCACCTAGGTAACTAATTATAATTTGGTGTGATACTTTCTCAGAGTACACTGGTCATAACAATTAATGAGATTACCCAAACCCAATGATGTAGAACCAGATGTAACATTTGTGCCAAAGTCATCAAATTATTTTTTGTAACAAAAAAAGGCTCAATTTTATTTAAGTATCATGAAAGTCATAATTTTTTTTTTTAACTAAAAAGTTAATCAATACTGCCTAAGAGTATCATAGAAAGTCAGCAAGAGAATGATAGAGGAACCAGACATAATATATTGCATGACCTATGTTTTAATATCTTATAACAAAGATGTTC
This sequence comes from Lycium barbarum, assembly GCF_019175385.1. Classification (NCBI taxonomy): domain Eukaryota; kingdom Viridiplantae; phylum Streptophyta; class Magnoliopsida; order Solanales; family Solanaceae; genus Lycium; species Lycium barbarum. Next base: position 14,694,325 of record NC_083344.1, on the reverse strand, counting down.
GCGCAAATCATTCAAATGTACTCTCAAACAAGTTCAAAATATTAAAAATGCACATTTTTTATTGCTTCATGCGGTAGTGCAATGTGTGAAGCCCACCAGGTAGCATTGTCCTTCCATTTAAAAAAAATTTAAGTTAATATCACGTAAACTGACTATATTTTGTACACAATGCCAGTAGTGGCAAAGACACCCTTATTAAGACGGGTTATCTCATAATACCGCTTCAAAAAGAATCATTTTACTTATATAAATACGCTATGTTGATACAACTAGAAAATAGTACAAAATAATTTAATTCGTGACAACGAGTGAAGCCTTAAAAAGAGTACAATCCCGGACTTAAACCAGTACTTAAAAATCATCTTAACAACAAATCGACGCTGCTTGGGCGAAATCATTCGTAGATGCTTCAAATTAGGTGACGGAAGTAGTAGTTTAATTTATCCGGTTATAAAATCATATCTCCGCTTACATACACTGAATTACTTTATTCACTTAGAGATACGTTTAAATTCTTATTATATTCACCACTGATCTATGTTCAGCGACCAAACACTACATGTAAATTACATACATACATATTGCAGGGGCGGATCCACTGTATAACATGTGGGTTCACGGAAATTAGCGTCTGTCTAAATCATGTGTATGTATTAAGAAATCTACTAAATAGCTATAAATATTTGACTGTGAATCCAATTATATTATATTTTAACTCGAGTTCATAATAGAAACTCATAAATTTTAAGTCTTGGATCCGTCTAAAGCTCAGTGTGCAATTTGCATGACATTTATTTTTCAACTTCAAACTAGTAAGCGAAGTTCCATAAATCCGTAGCCAGAAAAAAAATATTATTTTTTGTAAAAATGAAGAATTATATTTGATTTTCTCTCCTATTTATTACGACGACGAAGAATCAAAGTATCACTATATTTATTCCTTTTTCTACGGGCCAATCTCTGTCTTGCCTAGCAAACCTTTGCACACCTCCGTTACCTTTTGGGAGGCCTATGTCGGATAGAAACTGTACCTTTGTATCTATAGAATGCAAGGATCTCAAAAAAAAAAAAAAAAATGTGCCATCAAGTTAATAAGTGCATGGAATATGAACAGACCTTGAAGTTGAGGGTGTAGGCTGCATTAATTAAAGCATCACCATTAGCATCTGAGAAGCATTTGAGAAAAGGGTAATCGGACTCAATGGCCACGATGTTGTGCGAGTGAGCATCCACAATTTCCACATTATCCACTGCTTTTTTGAGTTCTAAAAGTACTTTGCCCGACGTTTTCATCTTCATGATTTCTTAATAATATAATCTCGGTTCCAATGTTAAAGTTTGTTTAGTTCTTTTTCACTGCAGTTTGCAAAAAATGCAAGTGAATTTGTGTGTGAAATAAATTAATTAATTACATTGTTTCTCTATGTTTGGATAAGCTTGAAAATCGTGATCTAATGTTACACTTGTTGATAAATGATTTGAGTATGAAAAAATTGGTTGTTAGTTGAAATTGTCTCAATGTAAAATGTTTTTATGGTGATGACTCTTCAAGTGTGAGATGATAAAAGGCAGATTTAGGATTTATAGTAAATACAATTATATTTTCAAGTGAGTATGATATATTAGCAGTACATTCTTATATATATATTAATTTTCTGATATAATTATTTGAGTAAAAAATGTATGAAAATCTCATCTATACTGAACAACTGCCATAAAGGAGAGGGCGATTGTAATAAACTACCTCGATAGTGAAAAAGTTAAATTATCAATGTATATAACTTAAATAATTAAGATTATTTTAAACAAATCATTTATATTCTAACTAATATGCTAACGATTTTTAAATTAAAAACTTCTAACAGACTTTTTTCTAACAAACTTCCATACTACTATTATGTAATTTCACACTTGACAACATATTAATTTTATGACAATTATGTTGATGCTCAAAGTTTTACATGGGGAATATTGCCGGACACATCAATTCAAATACAAACACGAATAAAATCTCAATATGTTTAAAAGTATATGTAGATCACTTTTGATTCCACTTTTCTTTTTAAAACATTGCAATAATGTTGGGAGAATCATCACCAACTTAATCCCTTAAGACAATAAAGAATCAACTATGTTCAAGTAATTCTAGAGAGTTGAAAGAAGAATTCTAGAATAAAAGTTCTAGAGTGAAGTATAGACAAATTCTAGGAATAAGTAAAAGTGTAGCTCTAGAAATAAGAAGTGCTCAATTAAACAGTGAGGGCTCAAGCAAGCAACAATAGATTAATCAAGTGGAGATAAGATATAGCAACAAAGAGAGTTGCTAGAGTGTGAGTGCAAGAAAAATCGAGTGTGAAAATTGTAAGACCGAAGCTGGTCCTTACTTTACAGTAATAAAATTAAAGTTTTGTGCACCCAATTGTGCCCAACAATTCTCAGCAAGTGGTATTAGAGCTTGGCGATCAAGTAGTCCAACAAGTTACTGGCAGAGGCAAAAGGCAAGAGGCACTATGCAATGGAGGATTTTGCAAACACCCTCAACAATGTTGAGAAGCTCAACGCAAGCAACTGTGGACCGTGGAGCACAAGGATGCAATATTATTTTCTCGATCAGGATTTATGATATATTATTGGTGGCTCAGACAATACACCACCAACTGATACTGAAGCACCAAAAGGTGGAAGGTTAAGGCTGAAAAGACCACACTCTCACTGTAACAATTGAGATGAGTTCCTACAGCGGATTAAGAAAGTCAAGATCACACCTAAAGAAACTTGGGACAACTAAAGACAATTTTCATGAAGAAGAATGATGCGAGATTACTAAGGCTCGAAAATGAGCTCTTGTCGATCTCACAGCGGAAAATAACAATCAGTCAATACTTCTCAAAGGTTAAATCTGTGTGTGAGAAATATTAAAATTAGATCTAGAGAATCCAATCACCAAGACAAGGATGCAGAGAATTATTGTTCATGATCTGAGGTTGGAGTATAAAGGCATAGTCACAGTCACATACAGGTGGGCCACAAAATCAACTTTATCTGAGTTGGAAAATCTGTTGGCAAATGAAGAAGACTTGGAGAAGCCATTATCAAGACTTTGCCAGAGATTGTTGGTACAACAAAACTGAAGGTAACGTAGCTACTTCTACCCAAAGCAAGCCAGATGAAGAAGAATATTGGGATTTTGAGACCTCCTATGCATTTGAAGAAAGCAATGGATCGATAGTTCTATCCATCTCTCACTCTGTTGAACTAGAAAAGGAACTTGCACCTGAAATTATAAGTAAGAAGCTAGTCAATTATGGACATGATTGTATTGTTGATTCAGGATGCTCCAATCACATGACTGTCGATGAGAAAATCTTATCAAAATGCGCTAATATAAGGGCGATCAAATAGTTTTCACTGTAAATAATTCAAGAAAACCAATAACTCACATTGGCAAGACTGTGGTCGTGCCTCATCATAACTTGAGACAAGTGCAACTTCAGAATATCTACCATGTTTCAGGTATGAAGAAGAACTTATTGTCTGTCTCATAATTAACAACCTCAGACAACTATGTCGTGTTTGGGCCGGATGACGCAAAACTATATCGAAACTTAAATTCAAGCTCGTTGGTCATGAAGAAAGGAAAATTAGAATAAATATGTCATGTGAGCTTGGATAACTTATGTGAAGAATACTTGGAGTAATCAAATAGTTGACCTATGACATGCACGTCTTGGGCACATGAGCTACATCAAACTAAAAATCATGACGAGATGGTCAAAAATACAAAAACCTTCTATTGCACCTCGTGTTTTTCATGCATCATTGTATCATAAGATGGCTAATATGCTAAGAAGGTTATGTCATGAGGTATTAAATAATATGATAGTCATATATTAAGTTTTAAAGTCAAACGAGTTATAATACGGAAGTCAACAAAGGTGGTCGCAAGTTATGGTTGTAAATTTGTAACGACCCACTAGGTCGTTATGGAGGGAGGGGGGGCTTTGACCATTTTACCCTTGTTAGTACCCTGCTATTGGTCAAAATAGACCCCTGCAACAGCTGGGGTACCGCTGTAGTGAGTCCGTCGTAGTGGTAAAGGGTTGCTGCCGTGGGGGCGGGAAAAGTTAATGCGGTCCGCCACAGCGGGACATTTTCCGCTCTAGTGGGACCGCCGTAGCGAGAAGGTCGACCGTTGCAGCGGTTGATGGGAGGCAGAATCAGCGTTTAATAGTCTTTATTCTGAACTCATTCCCATATAACTCCAAAACAGTTCCCAAGAACTCTAGTGGCGATTTTCTAAGGCTAGGGCTAAAATACTCTTGAAAGGTAAGTCTCAACCCTTTACTTTGTTCATTCCATCATCATAGTAAGTTCCATGATTAGTTTAAGGCTCTCTAATGGTGAATGAAAGGACTATAACCCTAGAACTTACGAAACCCTTGAATAATGAATGGGTTAGTGATTTTATTGTTGTTTATTCATTTAAGGTTATAGATTATCATTTCCTAAGGTGGAAAAGGATGAGAATGATGTATTGAGACTTAGGGTTTCATAAATTTGGTAACTTTAGCATAAAAACTGCTTGTAAAAGGGTTGAATTGATTAGAAACCCATGAATTAGAATAGTATGAGCATTGGGAGAGAGGTAATGGTGAGTTCATTATAAGTGAATGTTCATTATTGTTTGAGTAGATGATTCAAATACTCATGTAGCACTATATTTCTAGACTTTGAATGCTCTGAGGTGTTGCGGAAAGGAAAAGATCACGTGGAATAGCTTGCATTGTTCCAGTTCTGCATTGAGGTAAGTTATCGTCTACTTGAGTTAGACTTTGATTAGTTGATTGTATATGTTATGAAATTTATAGAAGAAGCATAATGTCACAACCCAAATCACGGATCGTGCGGGCACCCACACTAACCTGCCCCTGGTGGGCGAACCCTTCCCCTAACTACCTCAATTGATACAAGACGCGGAATAACAATATGTAAACACAATCTAACAGTTTAAATATTAAAACCAATGCGGAAGAAATACTTTTATTATAAGAAATTCCCAAGACCTGGTCTAGACTTAAACTGGATACGACTTCTGTTTAAGGATAAGGAACAACAGAAATCTAAGAAGGGAATCTGGGTTGCAAGATCTCAAATAGCTCACCCAGACGCCTCTGACGAATGCCTTGAAACGGTCTCGAGACTCCGAACATCACCTGAAAAAAACTCTACACTCCACAAGGGGTGTAGCAAGAGTAGTATGAGCACAACACAAGGCTCGTAGGCATCATAGGCCGACAATGGTTAGTTCACGCATATAAATAAGAAGCAACTAAAAAATAAGCAGATAAATAATCTAACACATCACAACTCTAGCAAATATGGAAGTCTTGCAATAACGATAGTTACAAGGGATTTCAATAACTCAGGTTATAAGCCTAGGTGGAAATCTCTAAACCTCGAGTCCATCAAGCCTCCAAAATAAATACCCAACAAATAACAACAAATCAATAATTCACCAATCAAGAATCAATAAGAGAATGTGCCAGGCAATGGCATGAATATCAATTCAAATGGAGTGCAATGCAATGCAATACCGTGCTATGCAATGCAGTAGTCACCTCTCACGCTCCACTCTCGTACACACATGCTATGGCAATGCCTCATAGTCATGACCCATGGGGGACCCGCGAAGTCCATGTAGCACTCGTGCTCTCCGGCAGAAACCTCGGAGGCTATCAATCACTCTCAATCTCCGGTAAAGACCTCGGAGTCTCTCAATCACTCTCAATCTCTGGCAAAGACCTCTGAGTTTCTCAATCACTCTCAATCTCCGGCAAAGACCTCGGAGTCTTTCAATCACTCACCTCACCATCAGGACAACATAAGAGTAATATGGAAGCATGTCATGCATGATATCAGTCTCAACTATAACACCAATATGCAATCAACAAGTACAAGTCATATTATTGTCCATGGTTCGATCATCAATATTTACCCTTCCCTTTCATGAGATGAGTGAGCTAGTATGTGACAGAGATATAACTAGGTGATAATCACATCAAATAACACATGGAATATGGGATGCATGCCTCGCATGAAATCAACCTCAATAATCACCGCAATCATAGGTTCCACAGATTCATATTATGAAATGCAATTCAATATTCAATTTCTCAGTAATAACCTTCCTTTTCTATATGACAAGTGAGATAACAAGAGAGAGAGAGAGAGATAATTATATCAAGTACATGAAATCACAACCATGGTGACAAGCCCACATAACAATATCGCAATAATGGCGACAAGCCCACATAACAGTATCACAATAATGGCGACAAACCCACATAACAGTATCACAATAATGGAGACAAGCCCACATAACAACTGACAATACCAACCTTCACCTCCACACCATGCCTGAAGGCCTATCATGCTTTCCCTGTCAATCACTACTATCCACATACGTTTCGCTAACCGGAGTCTAGTCATAAAGTAAGCCGTAACCTACCTCGAAGCCGAACAGGAGTCTTGAATAATCAAACTTGAGCTTTCCCCCTTTTGTAACGCTTCCGAATCATCGAAATCTAACAATTAAATATTCTACATTAGAATACAATTCCATCCACCATTCTCTCAAATCATAAATTCTCATTTCTTAGAGCTAGGACTCGAAACCTTCAAGTATTCCAGAATCTTAACTTAGGACTAACATCTCACTTTCCACATCTCAAATACCATAAATTTGAAAGTGTACATGTAATCCAATACTTTAATATTTAATTACAATTACAGTACATTAAAGAGAAAATAAAGCTACAACCTAATGAATCTATTCTATATAATATGTAACAGTTAGTAGAATCTTTCTACTCTATCATTTATCAAGTAATGTACAAGATTATTAAGAACAATTATTAATAATAAGTTGAGTCAACATCCTAAAAAAGAAAAAGAAAAAAAAAAACGAAAACAGTAACGATAGAATTCTAGCAAAACCTTAACCTATAACTTTCCTTTATCCTCATCATTACTACCTAATGACCTAACAAATTTATTACTCCCTCCGTAAAATCCAACCAGTAAAACCAAAATTGTACACAGCAACATTCATTCTATCACTTTCTCAATTATTAGAAAATCCTTATTCTTTCTAATCATTACTAATCATCATTATACAATGATTCCTTTGCCCTCTTTTAGTAAACAAATATAACTTAAATCAAGAACTATCATACCTGATGCTTACGCTGATGTACCCATAAAAATTGATAAAAAAAATAAATATTTTCTTCGCTCTTTTCCGTCCGTTGTTATGTCAAGAGGTTTTCTACTAACTGCTTCTTTCTTTCAAAAATTAAGAAAATCAATTACCCTGATATTTTATCCCCACAACCACTACAAAGTGATTTCAGTCAGAATAGGCAATGGGCTTGGCCCACTTCTTTACTGCCATAGCCTCCCTAATTCACTTATTCAATTAACCATTTTGTTTTATTTAAAAATTATTCACTCCGTCAAATACCATATTTACCAACTTATACCTTATATGTGTGCAAATAATATTTCTATGAATAAACTATTCACACACATTAAATACATATATTCTAAAATTTACTCGTCAATTAAATAACCGAATCACCCGTTATCGCAAGCTATAGACACCAAAATTAGACCACGAAAAGGGTGTTTTAGGAATATTAGGCATAAAAGTGCTAAACGACCAAATGGGTCGTTACATCAGATACCAATTAAACAATCGCTCATCCTCGAGCGACAAGAGAGAATGAACGCTGACGGTAACTAAAGAATCTTTAATAGGACAACGCGGGAAACCTCTACGGAATGTGCCATAAACACTGCTCTCTCTCCTTACTAGCCGGAACTCCCTCTAACTTAGATAAAGACCTAATTTTCATATTTCCAAATTCAAATTTCCCCCATCCTCGGTTTCCGAATATAAGCACTGCTTTTGCCAAAATGTTCTAATCATATATAACCAAACCTATGAACGTTATCGATAGGCCCCACAATTTTCCTTAGAACCACACCAACCTTAGACTAAGACAAAAACCTTGCCCACTCTGAACTGGTAAAGTATTCTGATTCCACTAACCCTTCTTTCACCCTTCTTAAATTTTCTTCGTACCACGATTTTTTAGGAACACATGAAGACCAACCCGAAACCACAACTTACTCTTGCCAGGAAAGACTCCTTGCTTTAGCGGAGCAACCTTAAGCGATCCCAACAAACTGATCCACTCATAACTGACCTTGCTAATTCTAAGTCTTACTTACATCTCCAAATCACAATACAGGAAGCATACCACTGAACTCCGCAGAGCCAAGTCCGTAGAACACCATCGGATCACCCTATAACCTCTTGCGACCATAGTACCTTAAATCATTACCAAGTACTAACGTAACCCATTAATTAAATCATACTTTAACTCAACGGAATCCACAAACCCACTTTTCAGGGATACACCCCAATTTCCTACTTTAGAAATCCTGGATTAAAGTTTAAACTAAGGGATTGAATCAAGGGGAAATACTTATATTATGGTTTAGACCTTACTCCATTGAAGGAACTTGGAGAACGCCTTTGAATTCTCCTAAGTCCAACCTTTCAATATTATGTAAGCAACATTAATAACAAAAATGCCCAGCTGTTCCGCCTCGTTTCTCGTGCCAGCTGATCCCAAAACTCGCTTTTGATGCTTCCAACGGATTCCTTGTGAAATGTCACTCAAGTTAGGCTTTTGAATCACTCAATTTTACCTTATAATGAATGAGATATGATGGTTTCAAGTTTTGGAAAGAATGCAGATTTTTAACACGAATTTCAGTGGCAATTTCGCAACTTTTAAGCAAAATTACACCAGAAAAACAGCAATGAATTCCTTTAGTAAAATTGTCATATCTCCCTCATACGATGGCGAAACGCGAGGAGACTTGTCGCTACAGCCCCGAAATTACGATATGGATCTAACGGTTCAATCGAAACACAAAACAAAGGTTGTTTGCTCATTATGGCATCCTTTTGCTCAAAACGACGTCGGAACAAAAAAAAACATCATACAACCCGAATACGTCCGAAACTCATCGGGATCAAATCAAAATTTGTGGACAAGTCCAAAATCATCATACGAACCTGCTCGAACTCTCAAAACATCCAAACGGGATCATTTTGATCCGTTTTTGATCAAGGTGAACTCAAATTTCTTGACTTAACCAGTTTCTCAACCAATGACTCAAATCACACCTGAACCTCTTTGGAACCGAACCACGACTCGACTAAGTCATAAATCACATTCTAGACTTAAAAGAACTATCAAAATTCAATTTCGGCTACGTTTACTCAAAAGTCAACTTTCGCTCAAACTTAGAACTTCAAAATTTCAAAACTTAGATTTTCTTCTCCGATTCTCATCCAATCTCCTCGGGAATGACACCACCAATCCCCACAAGCCATAAACTTCAATATGAAGCTAACAGAAACAATAAATTTTGAATCCGAGTCCTATTTCTTTCCGTGACCATCTTTTCACCATAAAGAGGCATATTTAATGCTAAAACCAGTTTAATTATCAAAAGCTAACCAAACGAACTCTAAAATTAGCTCCGTCAATTTCTACAGGTCATAAATAATATTTCAAATCTAACAGAATCTTCAAATCGCTAATCAGAACACGTTTCCCCAAAATAAATAATTTATCCAAATAATTGAATTCCAAAATTTTCATAGTGAAACCTTCTCCCAAAGTGAATCAAATGATATCCGTTTGACTTCAAATTTTGCAAGCAGGTCAAAATAAATACTACGGAGCTTCTAGAATGGACGATACACCAAAAAGAGAATCGATTTTCAAAACGACCGATCGCTGCTCAAACCTGTTAATATTCTCATATTCTTTCATCGAAGTACCCTTGCCAAAAATCCTTAATGGAAATAGTTCTCCTTTTACCTTAGTTCATAAGTTCACTATCGTGATCACCGATATCTAAAAGTCTTTCACCATTAGTACTAGTCACACCATCATCATTCTGTTACCGTAAATAATTCCATTGACCCATGCCTTATTCGATAGTCCTCAAAAAGGTGCTCACATGTGAATAACCAACCCTTACTTAACTATACCGAACCATACACATCTAACTAACCGTGTATTTTTTTTCGCTGGCCTTTGGTCAACCCTAAGTCATTGTATTCAATCAAAGAAATCCTCAAGATTTAACCTTTGCACAACTTTCCCACAATTCTCATTCGAAAACTTAGATGCAACACCCGATAAACCTTCAACTATACCTCCATCCTTGTCCAACGCAAGAGTTGTTTCTAATTGTCGATCACTGGCTCCCATTAGCCTACGACGAGTTCAGCAGATCAACGCATATACGACTTTCACACTCCCCTAATACCAACCCACTATGAAAATGCCCACGAATCAACACTCTTGGTTTCAACAATTCCCTCTATCATCACTAACCTCTAAGATGCCAAGTGAACCCACGAACACACTTTACAAGTGAAAGAACACTACTGTCTATTCCACTAGACTTCACTTATCATAAGTAACACTGCAACTTGATTTCGATCAGAAAACCATTCCCGAAAGAACTCACAACCATTAATTCTATTGTGGTTGGAAATTCCTAAGTTTGATATTGGTTGATTAATTATGCGATGAACTATTGTGATATGATAAAGAAGAAGTAATGAATACTCTTCTTGTTGACTTAAAGTAATCCCTTATTCCAAATTTCCAACCCAATACCCAAAATGCTCCCAAGTGTCTTGGGAACCAAATCGAACATCCCTCTAAGTCATACACGCCCATCCGGACCTCTTGGAATCGATGAAATTTTGAAAAGGGTCTGTTTACCCAAAAATCAACTTTGGGTCAAACATCTTTCACTTAAAAACTCAATTTCTCAAAAGTCACACTAAAACTCGCCCGATGACTTTAGGAACCGTGCCACCTGTCCCTGTGGGTCAAAATCATACTAATAGAGCTTGGGGAAGGGTCAACGGGGGCAAAAAGGGTCAAGAACACTATAGCGACCGAACGGGTCGTTACAAATTTATTATTATATGATATTGTATATGCCTCCACAGTGAGGAATAATTTTACGTTCATGCATTTATAGTCATGTTGTATTCTCTGGATGCCCGCAGTGGCCTTATTCTGAGTTCAAGTTATTTCTGAACCTTTGCTTATGTTATTACATTCGTTATGCTTATGCATACTGCCTTACATACTCGGTACATATTTCATACTGACGCCCCTTTTGTGCGCTGTGTTCATGCGCACATGTGCAGATAGACAGGCCAACGCACCTCCTTAGTAGGATACCGAGTTTAGCTGTTGGGTATCACACTCCACTTCTCCGGAGTTGCTGGTTCTGAGTCTTTAGGTACAACTGCATATGTGTATATATGGTTTTGGGTATGGCGAGGCCCTTTCCCGATTAGTAGACATCGTACAGTACTCTTAGAGGCTTGTAGACTAGCAGTCAGTGTATATATGTTTTGTCTAGCCTTGCCGGCCTACTGGATAGTCGATGTCACTTTTGTTATGATTTTGTCGGCCTTCCACACACACACACACACACACAACTTATATATATATATATATATATATATATATATATATATATATATATATATATATATATATATATATAAGTTGTTGGGCTTCTTCTATTTGCAGGTTTCCATATTTGGTTCTTACTATTGTCATTTAGTGGCCTTGTCGGGGCAATGTTCATGTCTCAGGTTACAGATGACATGTTGGTTCGCTCAGGCAATCGGGTGCTGGCTACCCCCCACTCCCACCCAAGGTTGGGGTGTGACACCTTACCCATAATGAGATTAGATGAGATACTATATTCATTAAATATCAATATGGGAAAGCACATTAACTTCCTTATGGAGAATCGAAGTATCAAGCCAAGGAGCTTGTGCACTCGAACGTGTTTGGACCAGTAAATTCCTACTTTGCAGCATGCTTGATTCTTTATAATGCCTGTGCCTGATATATCGATGTGGCTTGTGAGCTGTATGAATATAAACTGAATCTCCCCACTTTTGGCATCATCAAAAGCAAGTGTATCAACAAGATCAAGTGCATTCTATCATGGCTACTCGGGTTGCACTATTATTGATATAATATAGGAGCTCAAACAACTTTGTCAACTTAAAAACTTAGGAGAAGCTTTTGCATACTCCACGTTGTCGTGCCCTATTTTGAATGGGTCTAAAATAGTTTGCAACTTTTGGTTCTACCTGATTTTGAAAGTGTCAGGGTCGCCACCTAATTTTCTATGGAAAATCAAGAAACCTATATGCATTGAGATGTATACTCTGTTTTTAGTTTACGAAACCTATGAGATTCTTAGGTAAGAGTCTTATTTACCCCGAGGGGAAGGTTTTAAGAACCCCGGAGCATGTCCAAAGAAAATCCTTAAACTTAGTTTAGCTAACAGTAGAAGGGGATTATCTATCTGTTTCTCATTTTTTATTACCTATTTTAAAAAAACAAAGAAAATATTTAATTTCTTAAGGTGATTTGTACAAAAACAGTTTTTTTTTGTGATTATAATTATGTAAATAAATGTTGTATGCATATGCATATTTATATATAAAAAAAAAATTAGTGATTGTATATATGTGCATGTATATATAATTCGGAAAATGGTGTATGCGTATGGTTATTTATAAAAAAGAAGTAGTTAATGATGTATGCACGAGAAAAATGTAAGTGACGCATTGTTATTTGAATAATAGTATATGTTCTATGGAATGAGAGGATTAGTATGTGTTTTATGAGGAAATAATGTATATATATGATATGTATATAAGGTATACTTTTTGAGCTAGGTACTTATGATATGAGAGTGATGTATATGCACATGATGAAAAAATGATTTTAAAGGAGTTAAAGAAAATAGTTAGTATATATGACTGTTAAATGTCCTAAAATTCAGAAAGAAGGGTAATTTTGATATTTCAATAATTTTGTAGGATTAGCTTGCATTGGAATGTTGTTATCTCTGCTTTGTTATTTGTACCTTCTCTACAATTTTAGAAGGAGTCTACCCCTTGATAATGTCACCATTACGTTCTTCAAGACAATCATTTCACGTGGGGCCTACTTGCCCAATCATTTTATATCTTCATTGCATTTTTCTGAATGTGTAGTTGTGTCGATTTACAGTAACAACTTAGGTGAAGTACTATTCTTTGTTACTCCCTTTTTATTGTAATGTTTTTAGTTTTTAACTGTACTCTAAAATAAATTGTAATTGTTTATATAATTGTTTAAAGTTTTAATTTTTTCCCCCTAATTTACCTTATTTAGATTGTGGTTTTTACATAACCTGTAAGTCATATTAAGTAATGAGGGGAAATCTTTAAGAGGTGAGCCTAAGCAAAAATACCATATAATATGAACGGGAGGGAGTATTAATATGATTTATGTAGAGTTTCTAGTGCCATTTTTTTGGTGGGTCTCTTATGATTAAGGCATTTAATACTATTAACTAAAAGTACATATTAAGATTTAAGAAAATGACATTTGTTTACCTTAGCTTTTCTCGCTTGCATCAGAGATGTGTATCAGGGATCTAGTCTGAATTGGGTTCCCTTAAGTGAGAGTATGACATACTCTTTGCTTAATAGAAGGGCCAGGTTCTTCTCTTCTTTCCTTCTCCATATTGAACCTGTTTCTTTTTGTCAATCACATCTTGACTATGAATGTTTTCTGCATATGTCCACAGTCTTCACAATAGAAGTATTGGACTTTTGATAGATCTTTTTTGTTGCTTATTTTTGGTTCTTTGACCTTCAAGCTTGGTCTGCCATAGTTTCAATTTGTAAGAAATAAAGTTATCACTCTTGACGTCTGTTCTTTCCATATAGATCATCCTTGATGTCTTTCACTACTTCCTTCAACTCTTTCAGAGTCTATTTGGCATATCTTCTTCTTAGGAGGTGTGACCAAAATCTTATGAATTTCTAGTCTAGTCATTTCATTCTTTAGAGTGAGGACATGGTTCTTGAGATTTTCACTTTCACTTACCAGGTTCTCTCTTACGTTATCCAGGATTGTGTGGCTCATCCGAAAGGTAATGTATTCTTGTACCAATTCATTCCTTTCAATGTAGATATTCTCGAGTATGTTAAGGGTGGTTTGAGTCACACTTTCTATTTTCCTTTGGATTAAATCTGAATTTCTTCCCTTACTTCTGAGAAGTACTTCTTACTAACATCCTCATCTTCATCGTGTTATTCACCCTATGAGGGCCTTCTTAGAATAGGCTGTAACGAACCGTTTGGTCATTATTGCACTTTTGATCAATTTACCCTATTGACCCTTCCCCCAGCCTTATTAGTACGATTTTGACCTGCGGGGATGAGTGGCACGGTTCACGGGGTAGTTGGGCGTGTTTTATGGTGACTTATGAGGATAGAGCCTTAAAGTGAAAAAAGTTTGATCAATAGTTGAATTTTGTGTAAATGGACCTTTTTTGAAAATCCATCAATTATGAGAGGTCTGGATGGTCAATTATGACTTGGTGGGATGTTCAGTTCGATTCTCGAGGCACTCGAGAGCGTTTTGGATTATTGGTTGGAAAGTTAGTCTTTCGCCATTGGGTGTTGACCCGGTTAAATAGATCTCCGTTGAGAATTTCGAGACCATGAGTCAGTCTGTGGTATGTTTTTATGTATGTTTACATATCTAGTTTGCATCTAGAAGGTCTCGGGTGATTGTCGGGTATTGGGAAGAAGTTAGTGAAAAATGAGCATATTGCTGGTGACTAATGTCTTACTGGGGCGAGACCTCATGCGCCACTGTGGCTCTGCCATGGCGAGGCCAGGACCGCTTTAGTGGGTCATTGGCATTCTTGGGAATCCACTCCAATGGATGCGCTATAGTGATCAGTGGACCGCGGGAGCGATTCCGCTGCAGCGGACCCTTTTCCGATGCGGCAAAAAATGCAGAAACAAATTGTATTTAATTTTAAGTGAAACCTTTCATTTCCCATTCCCATATTTATTGCTCCTAAGTGTCTTTAAGGCGATTTAAAGAGGTTCTAAGTGGATTCTTCTTGGGGTAAGTTTCTCTAACCTTGATTTCCTTTATTTATCTTTCCTAAGCTTGAATCTATGGTAGAAAATATAGAGAACTAAAGGAAGAAGATGAGTCTTGACCTGTGCTTTGTTATTTGAATTTTAGTCTTCCAATATGAGTAAAATTGATGGATAGGACTAATCTAAGCATGGTATTTCACGAATTAGTAACCAATAGGCTTGAATCTTCCTTTCTAGTTAAGAAATTGAAATATGGAAAAAGCTAAGGTTTATGCCTAAATTGGGGTTTTTGCTTTGAATGCTAAAATTGATCAATACTTAAGCTAAATTAGTAATTGGAGAGTAGAATTGAACTTCTAGAATGTTGGATTACCGATTCCATCTTTAAAATACCTATTTTACCCTTATGGGCCCGTTTTCCCTCTTTTACTTAGTTGATTTTGATTCGAACGGATGTATAGCAATATAGGTACCGTTGTTTCTCATTTCCAACTTAGAATTTGATGATGGCTAGACTTTAAGTATTCGGAGGCTCTTTAAAAGCGATAGGCACATATCTAATTGTTCGTGGCTCTAGGTCGGCAGTGAGGTAGGTTACGACTTACCTTTTGGTTAGACTCCGGTTAGAAGAGCATATGTAGAGTTGGTTATTAAAGGAGAAATCACATTATGCCTTCGGGTATGAAGTTTGAATGGATTACTTAGGATGGTATTGCTGTTGATTTGTGGGCTTGTCGCCTCTTTGTTGTGTACTAGCTTATTGCCATTTGTGTGATCTTGAACTCGTTACTTAGTTGCCATATTGTTGTTATGATATGGTTTTCTCTCACTTATCTTGACATTATCATGGATAGAGGAAAGAGCTTGATTTGATATTGATATTGTCATATGTGTCCATGTGTGGCACGATTGGGATTGATATGATTTCACTTGATATTGTTAATATGCATTGCATTCATCCTCATTTTCATGATACATTGATATTACTTGTGATTGGTGCTGATGATGATAAGGGAGAAGGAAACATCCGAATTCTTTGGACAGACTTGATATAGTAATCATCTCTGGGATGTGTACGGAATGGCTATTGATATGGAACCACCTCTGGGCTATTGTTATATCCCGCATTTTTCGCATTCGGATAATTTAAGGTAATTGCGGGAGATTAAGAGCAAGATTATAATTTTGATTTTGTTTGGTGTACAAGTTGTTTATAAAAATTTAGAAGTGAAAATAATGAGAAAGGTCAAGGGCATAAAAGGAAATTCGCAATATGACTCGTGGAAATATGGAGGGAGACGAAGGGCAAATTTGAAAGTTGGAAAAATATTTCATGAATTACATAAACTAGCCAAAATATAAGTGGGCTTGAAAGTCCTTTTTGGACAAAAATTAAGGGCCCAACCGGCCATATAGGGTCCAAGCCCATAAGGGATTCAACTTGGTCAATAAATAAGATGACTTAGTCATCTTTATCTTATTAACTTCTAGAGAATTCAAGGAGAAGCAAGAACAAAAGAAAGAAGGGAAAAACCCCAAGGCCATTCGGCCATAGTAGAAATTCCAAGGAAAAATTGATAAATTTTTTCCAAAAATCATTTCCTACCAAGCAAAGGGTGCTTATCAAGGTAGAGTTGTTGTTGGAGCAAGAAAGATTCAAAATCATATAAGTTTCCAAGAGATAAGCAAGTGAGAAGTTGAAGAATAAAGGTAAAATTCTAACCTTGTTTTATGTGTTATACATGGTTTATATGTGTTGTAGTATGCAAAAAATGGATGAAATTCATGAAAGAGAGAAATATGATATGTGGCCGTGTACCTATATGTATGTGTAGAAGCCATGCTTCAATTGTTTTAACTAGTATTTGGTTGTTATGTTTGTAAATGATATGTAGAAAATGAAAGTTGAATGAGTTGGAGAATATTGATGTTGTGTATGGTCGTGAGGTATATTAATTTTATTATGTGTACATGGCCGTGTATATTGTATGTATGGCAATGTATATATTGTTGACACCCAATTTTGTCCCTCCTTTATTTAATTTTCTCGGGTTTCTAAATTTACTGACGAGCTAAATACTTTATTGTTACAATATGTTTTTGCTACTACTACTACTAATATCATTACTTTTATTACTGACATTACAAGTATCACTTTACTACAAATTTTAGATGATTCGTCATCATTTCATTTTTTCGGGTTTGGACTCGTTAAATTAATTACAAGACAACACTTTGCTAAATGTTTATTATTTATTGTCTTTACATAATATATATTATACCGGTTATTGAATTAGAATCCCAAAAATAATTAAATAGCGGAGGAAGGACCAATATCTTTTAGCCGAATTAATGGCCCAAAATACAAATACAATATCATTTTCATACCCAAATAATTAGGCCACATCTTTAATACTCAACCCACATTTTCAACCCACATTTAAACTAATAGGCCAGCCCAAACGGACCAGCCCAATTCTATTTTTACCCGACCCGGGTCCGGCCCAATTCCCCTATCTTAACCCTAATCCCCTAACCCTTTTCTCCTATCTTCTTCCGCCTCCTTCTCTCCTTCCCCCCCCCCCCCCCCCCATCTTCTTCAGCTCTCTCTCTCGTTCCACTCTCTCCCATACCCCCACGTTCTCCCCACCTTCATCTCTGCCATCTCACTCCTCTGAACCTCCACTCATTGTTGTCTCACCCACGCCTCTGTCGCTCCTGTCGCCTTGTTCCCCACTCACTACACCCGCTCCTCTTCTCCTTCCATTTTAAAACCCTAAGCATGATCCGATAAAGAGGGGGGGGGGGGGGGGGGGGGGGGATCTGCCATTTTTAGGGAGAAGAAAAAAGGAGTATCATTTTTTAGTCGCCTGGGAAATTTCAATTCTTGTTTTATCATCATATTTCGGGTACGCCGTTGATATACCGAGGGCTTACAAATAGAACTGGGTTTGAGCAAAGATCCAATTTTTTTTTGGGATTTGCTATTTTCGTTAAGTCTACATTTAGTTGCATTTCTTTTTCTTATTGAGTTCAAGTCAAGTTCGTCGTGTCCGAGCATCGCTCCGAGACCCCCACACCCACTTCACTGTACCATAAGAGGTTTGAAACTCCAGCTACTTTAATCGAGTTTCGTTCGCGTTCGAGCGTAGATTTGACGTTGACAACTCAGTTCACTGCACCACAAACAGGTCGGCAAAATACTCTTCTTTTCTATTGTAGTTTTCTGTACATTTATGGTTCTGTGCGTATTGTGAAGTGCTGTTAGCTTCTTCCATTTTTTTTATGTGTGTTTATTTTGCGCATCACAAAAGAGACATTCAACAGGTTTAATTCAAATATTTTATGCCGTGAGTGTGAGTCGTCATTTTCGTGCTTACGGCTTCGTTAGCCATCGCCAGGTAGAAATTGTGTTCCCCAGGATTTATTTTGTTTCACAAACCTTGATCTCTTAAAGGGCGTACCTTTACTTGTAATTGATAAGTGAATGGATGTTAATCAGTACAATTAATGGCCGTTAATAGAATGTACACTCCCCTGTTCGCATGTTTTTTTTTTTTTTTTTTAGCTTCATATGATGCAGTTCTATGTCTGAATTAGGATTATTTGTTAAAATGAATGGTCAACACTATGTTTCGCTTAATGTTTGTTTGGTTCTATTGCCATACCAAATCGCTATCTTTGCTGTTGTTCTTATCGTTCGTCATTGTTAGGATGAATTTCCATATAGTGTAAAATGTATTGTTAGATAGGAAATGTTCAACAAAACACTTTTTTAATGTTAGCAGATTGCTTATTTAGTCCATACTATGGAAAATGATTAATGCCTGTCTGTACAGCAAATCGATCTCAAATGATAGGTATTTTGCTGTTTCATTAGTTATTACAGTCATATCTCTGCTATTCATGATTGCTTGCCCTCGAACCCATTTTGTTCCGTCACTGGTTGGCTGGACTTGCCATTCCTGGTAGAGAATAGTTGGGGACAAAATGACCATCTTCATAAGCCCGATTCTTCAGGCTAGCTATTTTCCATTCATCAGGTACTTTGAGTAGCTAAAATATTGCCTTTCTATATACCTCACGAACGTGTATATATAAGGTATACTTAAGACATACATAGAATATATAATCTGTTAATTTGTTTCTGAGTTCATATTTCGTATGTTTGACATTATTCATCGATCGTATACTAATCGTTCTTCTTCGTTTTTATGCATGAACCTCGCATACGAGTCCAAGCGACTCATCATCTCCTTCCGCATCTTGGCGTTGGGCTAAAGCCCAACACAACTCCTCTCGAGTCAGCCCCATACAGGAACAGTCCGTAGCGGCCATATAAGGGAGTTTACTGGGCTGAAGCCCAATAACGTGAACAGTCCGCAGCAATTGGGCCTTAATAAATGGGCCAGATCCATTTAACCTTTTCTCTCTTCCTTATTTTTATGGTTGTGTATTTATTTGCCTTGTATGACTATCATTTTATTTTTTGCCTTACTAGATTAAATAAACCTTAGTGACATTAAGAGTTTTAGTTTAATAATGAGTAGTTAATTCCACAAGTCACATTCACTTCTATTTATGTTCTAAACTACTTATATAGTATCTATAACATTTATTTGGAGTAATTTTTAAATAGCATGACTATATATTTGAGTTAAAAAGAATCAACATTTACTCTTTTTACCTTAGAACGCTTGAAATACACCTTTATTAAAACATTAATATTAATCTTACAATAACTTTACAAATACATTTTAATTTGCTAGTTGGCGCGACTCCTATTCGGAATATATATGATTATATTCATTCCGTTTCTTTCGGTTTATTTATAATTAAACTCTTTTTATTAAATCACTACATTTTTTACAAGTATTATTTTAAACAACACTATTATTACTTTCGTCTTAAAACCTTAACAACATTTATAAGTCGTATTTCAAAATAGCATTAAAAGTACTCTTTTAGACAAATTATTATCTTCTACAAATCCTATTTTAAACAGCATTCTTATCTGTAATTTTAGCTATATTTACAAAACTACTTTCTTTTTCTAGAATACTATATTTACACTTAGCCTAATTAAATTTTAGTCCGGTCGGTTAACCATTGTTAATGGGTCTTAAAGGATGCCTAATACCTTCCCTTTAGACTAATTGAACCCTTACCTAGAATCTTAAGTTTCGCAGATCTTAAACAGAGTTAACTTTAAACATGACTTTAATAAACTTTAGGTGTCCTAATTCACTGTAAATAATTAGGTGGCGACTCCTTAAAACAAACAAGCAAAAATAGGAATCACCAATATGTCGTACTTCTAATTTAACCTCCGGGTCAAAATGGGGTATGACAGATTGGCGACTCTGCTGGGGATTCACTCAGGTTCTAACCATAACAGACTTAGTTTAAATAGGCTTTGTGTGCTTATTTGAAATTGCTTTATTTATTTGTTAACTATTTTTTACATGTTATTAATTGTTTATTTGATATAAACTGTTTGTTTGATATAAATTGTTTATGTGTTACTGCTTTGATAAACTGTCATTCCGTTCATATTTCTTCCACTTCTGGAAACTCACACTATCACACGTACACGCGAGGTGTGTTTTGCGCACCCGCAAATTTCTTTCGTAGAATCCAAATTTTAAGAGAGTTGGCGTATGCGCGGGGTGCCCGAGTAACGGGGACCGCGTAGCCTTCTCACTCGAGTTGTCCGCTCGGGAACCTTGCGTCTAGTAAACCCACTCCTAGTCAACCTAGGATAGAGCTAAACTAACACCTTTTATTAAGAGCATACATTTCATATCCTAGGAGGTTTAATACCCTTGGTGTATTAAGCTCATTAGATGACTTTACCCAAAACGTCCAAGCGGGTTCACGACCCCGAATGACACCAGTCATACTTTATGTGCATATTTGAAGGATAACTGTGCCTAAATATTGACTACTTGCTCTAATTAATTAAACTTTAGGAGGGAGGGAATGACTAACGTTTCCATGACAGGTATGGATTTACATCGGAGTACAATGAATGATGAAGATCAATGACATCACAAAACGGAGCTGATATTTAGACATAGGAAATTGTATTTACTTTACTTAGATTAGGAAACACTTATGTGGTATCCATTTGACATGTAATAAATATTACACAACTCTTGTACTTTTTTTTTGGGGAAATAGAATCTGTTTAATTAATCAAAGCAACGGGATGACATATTATGGCACACTTTATCCTTCAAACAACGTTAGGCCCACCTCTGGCACAAAGAGGTCAAATGCATGTTAGGACGCGTTATTATTTTTTGATATAATCATTTACATCTGTTTGACAACTTGTTTGACTCTACTTGATAAATTATTTGCTACATGCCTTACTCGACTTTACGTGACCATGACTTTACCTAGATATGTTCATGAGATTAACATCGTTTATACTGTATGTCTATTTTATCTTATTCCCGAACAGAGAGTTGATTCGTGTTGACACTCGATGGCCGACCATCCTTACATCACGAGGTCAAAGACGTCATCGTTACCTGAACGTAGTTGGGTTGTCCAAGGAAATGAAATTACTATGTCTGATCCGGCCGCATCTGTTCCAACTGGTGTAGAAAACATCGTGATCGCTAGCGATCCGCCCGAGACTTCCGAACACGGAACTGCTATTCAACGGGATGAACATATCGCCCGCCTGACTCAAGAAATTGAGAATCTACGTGGAGAACTAAATCGGGTTAGGGACTTGACAAATTTATCCATCACACTCCAAAGTCCACCCTCTGAACCTACAAATACTGCACCAGAACCACCTCGTTTCCCATCACTCGAATCCCCAGTTCCTGAGCATTTCCCTCCCCAAAACAATACACCTACCAACAACAACTTACCTCCGATCACCCCCGCAAATCCACCAAATCCAACATCCGTCTATACTCCCCCACAAAGTCAACCACCCACTTACACTAGCTATACTCCTCCACAAAATCAACCACCCACTTACACTACCTATGCTACTCATAATCCACCACCCATCAACCCACCAAGTCAATCGCTAGTGCACACTCTCTATGTTCCTTTGCCCACCAACACTAATCCACTACCCACAACCACTCCTCTAAACCCACCAAATCAAACACCTACAAACACCACTTATAACACACCACCTCCGGTCCAAAACACTCCCATCGCCCAAACTTATCCAACCCAGCATATACACGGGGCACCCTTTGTCACCCCTAATGCACAATGCGTTCCTCCGGTATATGCCGCAGAAACACAAGCCTTTACCAATCCAATAACAGTCAGGTTCCAACCCGAGGTAGATCAATACGAAGAAATGGAAAAGGATGCAAAGGCAGGGGCAGATAACATATTGCTAAAAGAGATCCACAGTCTCAAAGAAGCAATGAGAAACCTTCAAGTTGCTAGAGGAACTAAGAGTGTAGAATACGAGGATCTTTGTGTTCAACCTGACGTCGATTTACCCGTAGGTTACAAACCGCCAAAATTTGATACATTCAATGGAACAGGCGACCCTCATACACACTTAAGGGCTTATTGTGACAAACTGGTTGGAGTGGGCAGAGACCAGAACATAAGGATGAAGCTCTTCATAAGAAGCTTATCTGGCGAAGCGCTTACTTGGTATACACAACAGGACGTCCGTAAATGGCGTGGTTGGAGTGACATGGCCCAAGACTTTATGGACCGATTCAGTTTCAACACCGACATCACACCGGATAGAGTCTACATGACTAAGTTAACCAAGAAAGTAGCTGAGACATTCCGCAAGTATGCGTTACGTTGGAGATCAGAAGCGGCCAGGGTTCAACCTCCGATGAATGATAGAGAAATGACTGCTACCTTCATTGAATGCCAGGCTGGCATATTTTACGAGAAAATGATAGGTATGATGGGACAAAAATTCACAGAAGTTGTCCGAATGGGAGAAGCCTTAGAAGAAGGAATCAAATCGGGGAAAATTCAGGATCTTATTGCTTTACAAGCAATAAACAAAGCTATTCAATCTGGTTCTATCAACGGGGTTAAAAAGAAGAAAGAAGATGTCGCTGCAGTCATGAACGCCCGAGGGCATGAGCCGAGCCAAGCCGTTCTATACTTTAACCACCCACAACAACCTTTCTACCCTTACCACTACCCTGAACCCTACCAAGCTCCACTATCCCCTTACCCTGTCTACAACACCCAAGCTAACTACTACCAACCCCGAGCACTTCCACATCAAAACCCACGTCTGTATAAACCCAACCAAGCTCCAGCTTACCAAAATCGACCACATACTATACCTAGAGCCCGTCCAAGCCCTGACACCAAAAACACCCGTAATTACACTCAGATCGCTGAACCCTTGGCTCAACTATTCGAAAGAATGAAAGCAGCAGGCATAATACAACCGATTGAAGGGAAAATTCCCGAACCTATCCCAAAATGGTTTGATGGTTCCAAACGCTGTGCATACCACTCTGGAGTTGTTGGGCACGCCACTGAAGATTGCTATGGACTTAAAAACAAAATCGAAGACCTGATTAAGGAAGGAGTAATCCAGCTCGCTGAAGCTAAGCCCAATGTGGTCAACAATCCTTTGCCTGCTCACGGAGGTGCCAAGATTTGAAGGAGTCCAGTGTGGAAAGGGACATGTCATCAACTTTTGTCGTTCCCGTGAACAATCCAAAGACAAACACACATGAAGATTACTGCTACAACCACTCACAACATCGAGACACCTATCACACGAAGTGCCGAACCAAGAGAGACTCTGAAGAATTGGACTTGTACTCCGTCTCTGATTTGCCGGTAGTCTTGGTAGTTTGAACATGTAGTGAACTTGTTTTTTTTAAATTGAGGCTTGAACCATGCCTAAAACTTTGTTCGCTTTGCTTCATGTTTTGGAAGCTTAATTGCAAAACTATGAATGCATTTCTGATTTCCTTAATCATCCATTATTGTTATTTTCTACTATAATTATCAAATCTGTCAACTCTACGATTGTGACCTGAAATAAACGAACAGACAAACATACATCCCGAGAGAGTAACAAAGAAACTAGGGGACAAGACAAGATTCCATTCGAATGAAATTGAAATAGCCGATAGGTGATGACATAAGCCTGAAAGCTAGCAATCCAAGAAGAAATAAAAAGACGACATTAGGTAAGACAACCTAGTTTGCAACCTTTCCTTTAACAACCGTTACGAACTACGCTTGACCTGATTCCTTGGTGGATACGTAGGCAGCCCATATAGGGACTCGGTCATACTAGGTTAGAATTCTTCCCATCTGCGTACATACGAACTACATTTGACCTGATTCCTCGGCGGATATGTAGGCAGCCCACATAAGGACTCGGTCATACTAGGTTAGAATTTTTTTTTCCATTTGCGCGTATGAACTACGTTCCGACCTTATTCCCATGGGGGATACGTAGGCAACCCACATAGGGTTCGGTTGTGCTATAACAGGAAATCCGAAAAATCCTTACACAAAGAAAACCACACAGAGCCTGATTCCCTCGGCGGGATTCATACACTATTAACATACGAACCCGTCACACCTAGATAAAATCCAACAAATCCTTTACCATAGATATAACAGAACTACGCTGACCTGATTCCCTTGGTGGGATACGTAGGCAATCCACATCGGGTTCGGTCCCTTTATTAGAAAACTTCAGACCATTCACCATTACGAACTACGTTCTGGTCTGATTCCTCGGCGGATACGTAGGCAACCTATATAAGGTTCGGTCACATCGCAACATAAATTTAGTACACCCTTCAGAACCAAAACTGGGGCATATGTTTTTGAGAAAAAATAACGGGGACATTGACAAGATTAAGGCTACCAGACAAGATATATTATAAACCAATTGCTTTAGAAACGTCACAGTCCGAAGTTGGCAGAATATTTTACAACTTACATATATTTACATATATCTATACATACACTTACATTTACATATTTCACAACTTATATACATATAGTCGCATCTCCTTATACATATACCTATATACCTACCTTTCAAATCAAATACTTTCTTGCAATTGTTTCACTACTGTTCACCTACCGAGGCTTGAACTGAGATCACAAGACACAAGACGAATGGAGCACCAACAACGTCAAGCTTCGAGTCAACACGAATCGACTTCCCCCCTCCCAAACTAAGAATTTTTTCTTTGAGTGCAGGAATTTAAAAGCCGCGAGATCAACAGTCAAACTTATCAATCAGGGCCAAAGCATCGTTTGACTCATTATGGCCTCGCCTTAAAAGCCAAACGTCTTTATTTCCAACTTTATCTATAATTTCATTTTATTTTATCACAACGACTTTATGACTTCATACATCTTTTGCAGGTTAAAGACGAGTCAAATCAGGATTACGTGTCATTAATTCATCCCGTCATAAATCATCAGCCAAACGGCTATGCTATCATTTTACTCCATACTTTATTACCTTCTTTACCTGCTTTAACCATTTTGCCCTGAACTTTACAAGAATTAGCATCAAGTCCCCGAAAACAACCGGAGACACATCATCAAGTCCCCGAAAACAACCGGTGACATAGCATCAAGCCTCCGAAGACAACCGGAGACATCATTCGGCTATACAGCCTCACATGCATAAGCTGGACGGCTACACTATGACTTTACCCTCTACTTTATCATTTATTTTACCAACTTTAATAACTTTACCCTGAACTTTACAGGAATTATCATTGAGTCCCCGAAAACAACCGGAGACGTAGCATCAAGTCCCCGAAGACAACCGGCGACATCATTCGGCTATACAGCCTCACATGCATAAGCCAGACGGCTACACTACGACTTTACCTCCTACTTTATCATTTACTTTACCAACTTTACCAACTTTATCCTGAACTTTACAGGAATTATCATTAAGCCTCCGAAAACAACCGGAGACATCATCCACGTTACAACTTTATCCTGGACTTTACGGGAATCATCATCAAATCTCTGAAGACAATCGGAGAGATATCATCAAGTCCCCGAAGACAACCGAAGACATCACATGGCTACACGGCCCCATACGCATAAGCCAGACGGCTACACTTTGACTTTACTCTCTACTTTATCATTTACTTTACCAACTTTAACAACTTTACCCTGAACTTTACAGGCATTATCATTGAGCCTCTGAAGACAACCGGAGACATCGTTTGGCTGTACAGCCTCATCAGCATATCATTGAGTCCCGACAACAATCAGAGACATCACACGACATCATTTATCATCAAGTCCCAGAAGACAACCGGAGAACTTATCACTATCTTCTTTAAATGCAACTAGAGATATTATCACATCTTCAGCATACGCATCACGCATTCACTCAAGTCCCTGAAGACAGCCAGAGACAACATTGGCCGCACGGCTTCATCTTCATTCCCACGCTCATATTTACTATCATTTTACACTCTTTATAATGTTACACTTTCAACCTTATTACTAATTTTGACATGAATTTCAGTTTTGGCAGAATGTACAACCTGCAGAAACGCAACACAACGTGGAACTTTATCTTACGCAGTGAACTGGGGCAAATTTGCTGAAGAGGAATATCAAACTCATAAGCAAGGGTCACGAATCTACTCTCGAACTCAATTCCGCCTATGTCCACAAACACGTGATACGTAGGTTAAATTCTCTTTCCCATCCTCCGCTAAAATTCTACTAAATCTACTCTTTTCACAATCTCATATTCCTTTCTACATCCCTAGCGTTTCCATAACTCAACACTGGGGCATCTTTGAAGGATTTATATCGTGCCTAGTAGAGTCCTACTTAAAGGTGTGTTGCGCGCCACATTTATAATTAGGAGGCTGTAAGCATATGTTCCATTCTTGAACATTCTCGTCACCTGTCTACAACCCCCCCGCTAGATTATGAATCCACCAAAACTTTCGAACTAGACATGGCCTTAGTGCAACCCTAGATATGTAGGCAACTCAAAACTAAGATTTAGCCATAATTTTCCATAATTCCTTCGAACCTCATCATATTTTCCATCAATATTCCTAAACCGTACTTTCTTACAAACTCATATTCGTCGGTCCAAACAAAATTGGCTACTACGTCAACTTCTTCGCCCGAAGATTCTTACATCATCTCCGGTCGAAGAGGGGCATCTGTTGACACCCAATTTTGTCCCTCCTTTATTTAATTTGCTCGGGTTTCTAAATTTACTGACGAGCTAAATACTTTATTGTTACAATATTTTTTTGCTACTACTACTACTAATATCATTACTTTTATTACTGACATTACAAGTATCACTTTACTACAAATTTTAGATGATTCGTCATCATTTCATTTTTTCGGGTTTGGACTCGTTAAATTAATTACAAGACAACACTTTGCTAAATGTTTATTATTTATTGTCTTTACATAATATATATTATACCGGTTATTGAATTAGAATCCCAAAAATAATTAAATAGCGGAGGAAGGACCAATATCTTTTAGCCGAATTAATGGCCCAAAATACAAATACAATATCATTTTCATAACCAAATAATTAGGCCACATCTTTAATACTCAACCCACATTTAAACTAATAGGCCAGCCCAAACGGACCAGCCCAATTCTATTTTTACCCGACCCGGGTCCGGCCCAATTCCCCTATCTTAACCCTAATCCCCTAACCCTTTTCTCCTATCTTCTTCCGCCTCCTTCTCTCCTTCCCCCCCCCCCCCCCCCCCATCTTCTTCAGCTCTCTCTCTCGTTCCACTCTCTCCCATACCCCCACGTTCTCCCCACCTTCATCTCTGCCATCTCACTCCTCTGAACCTCCACTCATTGTTGTCTCACCCACGCCTCTGTCGCTCCTGTCGCCTTGTTCCCCACTCACTACACCCGCTCCTCTTCTCCTTCCATTTTAAAACCCTAAGCATGATCCGATAAAGAGGGGGGGGGATCTGGCATTTTTAGGGAGAAGAAAAAAGGAGTTTCATTTTTTAGTCGCCTGGGAAATTTCAATTCTTGTTTTATCATCATATTTCGGGTACGCCGTTGATATACCGAGGGCTTACAAATAGAACTGGGTTTGAGCAAAGATCCAATTTTTTTTGGGATTTGCTATTTTCGTTAAGTCTACATTTAGTTGCATTTCTTTTTCTTATTGAGTTCAAGTCAAGTTCGTCGTGTCCGAGCATCGCTCTGGGACCCCCACACCCACTTCACTGTACCACAAGAGGTTTGAAACTCCAGCTACTTTAATCGAGTTTCGTTCGCGTTCGAGCGTAGATTTGACGTTGACAACTCAGTTCACTGCACCACAAACAGGTCGGCAAAATACTCTTCTTTTCTATTGTAGTTTTCTGTACATTTATGGTTCTGTGCGTATTGTGAAGTGCTGTTAGCTTCTTCCATTTTTTTTATGTGTGTTTATTTTGCGCATCACAAAAGAGACATTCAACAGGTTTAATTTAAATATTTTATGCCGTGAGTGTGAGTCGTCATTTTCGTGCTTACGGCTTCGTTAGCCATCGCCAGGTAGAAATTGTGTTCCCCAGGATTTATTTTGTTTCACAAACCTTGAACTCTTAAAGGGCGTACCTTTACTTGTAATTGATAAGTGAATGGATGTTAATCAGTACAATTAATGGCCGTTAATAGAATGTACACTCCCCTGTTCGCATGTTTTTTTTTTTTTTTTTTTTTTTTTTTTTTTAGCTTCATATGATGCAGTTCTATGTCTGAATTAGGATTATTTGTTAAAATGAATGGTCAACACTATGTTTCGCTTAATGTTTGTTTGGTTCTATTGCCATACCAAATCGCTATCTTTGCTGTTGTTCTTATCGTTCGTCATTGTTAGGATGAATTTCCATATAGTGTAAAATGTATTGTTAGATAGGAAATGTTCAACAAAACACTTTTGTAATGTTAGCAGATTGCTTATTTAGTCCATACTATGGAAAATGATTAATGCCTGTCTGTACAGCAAATCGATCTCAAATGATAGGTATTTTGCTGTTTCATTAGTTATTACAGTCATATCTCTGCTATTCATGATTGCTTGCCCTCGAACCCATTTTGTTCCGTCACTGGTTGGCTGGACTTGCCATTCCTGGTAGAGAATAGTTGGGGACAAAATGACCATCTTCATAAGCCCGATTCTTCAGGCTAGCTATTTTCCATTCATCAGGTACTTTGAGTAGCTAAAATATTGCCTTTCTATATACCTCACGAACGTGTATATATAAGGTATATTTAAGACATACATAGAATATATAATCTGTTCATTTGTTTCTGAGTTCATATTTCGTATGTTTGACATTATTCATCGATCGTATACTAATCGTTCTTCTTCGTTTTTATGCATGAACCTCGCATACGAGTCCAAGCGACTCATCATCTCCTTCCGCATCTTGGCGTTGGGCTAAAGCCCAACACAACTCCTCTCGAGTCAGCCCCATACAGGAACAGTCCGTAGCGGCCATATAAGGGAGTTTACTGGGCTGAAGCCCAATAACGTGAACAGTCCACAGCAATTGGGCCTTAATAAATGGGCCAGATCCATTTAACCTTTTCTCTCTTCCTTATTTTTATGGTTGTGTATTTATTTGCCGTGTATGACTATCATTTTATTTTTTGCCTTACTAGATTAAATAAACCTTAGTGACATTAAGGGTTTTAGTTTAATAATGAGTAGTTAATTCCACAAGTCACATTCACTTCTATTTATGTTCTAAACTACTTATATAGTATCTATAACATTTATTTGGAGTAATTTTTAAATAGCATGACTATATATTTGAGTTAAAAAGAATCAACATTTACTCTTTTTATCTTAGAACGCTTGAAATACACCTTTGTTAAAACATTAATATTAATCTTACAATAACTTTACAAATACATTTTAATTTGCTAGTTGGCGCGACTCCTATTCGGAATATATATGAATATATTCATTCCGTTTCTTTCGGTTTATTTATAATTAAACTCTTTTTATTAAATCACTACATTTTTTACAAGTATTATTTTAAACAACACTATTATTACTTTCGTCTTAAAACCTTAACAACATTTATAAGTCGTATTTCAAAATAGCATTAAAAGTACTCTTTTAGACAAATTATTATCTTCTACAAATCCTATTTTAAACAACATTCTTATCTGTAATTTTAGCTATATTTACAAAACTACTTTCTTTTTCTAGAATACTATATTTACACTTAGCCTAATTAAATTTTAGTCCGGTCGGTTAACCATTGTTAATGGGTCTTAAAGGATGCCTAATACCTTCCCTTTAGACTAATTGAACCCTTACCTAGAATCTTAAGTTTCGCAGATCTTAAACAGAGTTAACTTTAAACATAACTTTAATAAACTTTAGGTGTCCTAATTCACCGTAAATAATTAGGTGGCGACTCCTTAAAACAAACAAGCAAAAATAGGAATCACCAATATGTCGTACTTCTAATTTAACCTCCGGGTCAAAATGGGGTATGACATATGTGTTGAAGAATGAAGAATAATGAGCAAGTTATATTCGATGTTGTAGTTGTTGTGTCGTAGATTTCATATCGCAAATAAAGGTTTGGTGACCTTGGTGAAGTATTGGTAAGTGGGAGATTATGTATATTGGAGGACAATGTTCTTGCATGGATAGTAAGTAATGGTATTAGTATGATGTTGAGGAAATATATATTACAAGGTTGCTATCGTGTTTATTGAAGTTGGAAAGTTTTGAAGAAAGTAGCAAATTGATATCACGTGTCTTGAATTAAATGTGTGGATCACTAGTGTGATTATTGAGCTATGATAATAGTTTGGCCGGGTTTGAATTCCCGGATTGTGTTTGTCAAGAATTTGGTTATATTGAATGTCGAGGATGGTGTATTTACAGAGGAAATGCTGCCGAAATTTCGGTAGCCAATTGTTTCCTTAAGGTGTTAACTCTAAGTATGCTAATGAGAGTTTTGGTAAAAATGACCAAATCGCAGATTTTGACGAGATTGTGACTCGAATTTGGAGTAGCTAAAGGAGCGGAAAGAGGTATGTAAGGCTTCACCTTTCTTTCTATGGCATGTCTTAACTAAACGAAGTCGGTACGAGTCTCGGGGACAACCCTAATCCCCGGAATCCGCACCTAAAGTTTTCAACTTTTCGTTCAGTTGAATTGAAGTAAAAAGTGTGCAAAATGATGAAAAGACCTTCTAGACCCCTATAACTTGCCTAAGTGGGACCCGATTACCCTAAGACTCATACAAGTAACGCTATGACACGTAAGATGGGTAAATTGTATACGCTACCTCATCCGGCCCGAGGTGGGCCCGTTACTCTCGGATCTTCCTATAATCTTGGTTAACGTACTTGAAGTGAATCCAAAGGGGGCCTTTGATCCCGATTTCGTCACCAAGGGATAAGTACGACCGGAACGACTCTACGACTAAGCCAAGTACTTCATATAAACATGAAAGCGATAAACTAATTGTTGAATCATATTTATATTTTCTAGTTATAACTTTATTTTCTAAAATACCTAAGATTTCATTTTCGGTTACTGTAACACTATTTTCGGTTGATAGTTTCGCCTTAAAATACTTGTTCCTTCAAGGTGAGACAAAGATATCACTAGCATTCTGTAATGTAATCGGAGGTCACCGACCTTATGTCACTCCGATGGATACATGATTTTCCTTGGCTCTCTTGTGTGCTCATATGATATAGGTACATAAAACGGGTATACGTGTATGGGTATGTATATATATGGTAAAGTAAATGTATATAAGACATGTATATGCATAAAAGATGAGTAAATGTATATGTATGTGTATGTGGGGAAAAAGGGAAGGGCCACTGTTATATCACCACCTGATTCAGCTGGATTCCATCCTGGACGCGGGATATGGGATGAGCCGTACGCGGCGTCTGTATATATATATATATATATATATATATATATATATATATATATATATATATATATATATATATATATATATATATATATATATATATATAATGTGTGATGCATATGTGATGTAATATGTTGGGTCATCGTTGGGGAAGGGGTTGGGAGAGCCGATTGTATTCGGCGTCTGTAAGTGTAAATGAAAGATACTGTCTACTGAATTGTACTGTTTTCTGTATACATGAATAAGGGACACCGAGGGGGGGTTGGGAGAGCCGATTGTATTCGGCGTCTGTAAATGTGAGCAAAAGATACCGTTACTGAAATGTACTGTTTTCTGTACACGAGAATAAGTAATATAAAAATGTTGATTCCTATGCCTATGAAAAGAAACGTTTCAATGATGAAAAGACAAGACTACATGACAGCCGGCCTAAAGAGGGGCCTTCCTATGTACAGGTTACGTTCTTGCCTTGTTATACGCCCTATGGCTCCGTGATATTATTATTGATCGTACTTTATGTTACTGCTTGCATTGTTTTCCATGCCTTACATACTCGGTACATTATTCGTACTGACGTCCCTTCTTGTGGACGCTGCGTTTCATGCCGCGCAGGTCAACAGGTATACGGACCAGATTCCTAGCGCCCTATCAGCAGCATTCGACAGCGCTCCAGTTGTTCCAGAGCCTTATATCATCGGTACTATTTTGTGTATGTATTTTCGGGCGCGACAATACTCGGCCCTTTCTCTGTATAAATGTACTATGTCTAGAGGCTCGTAGACAGATATACACAGTCAGCTATGTACAGTTTAATGTAATTTATTCCGAATGGTTCGCGTTCTGGTGTAACGCGATATTAGAAAGTTTATTGCAAATGTTAATGTTTAGAAAAAAAAATGGCACTGTTTATACAGGATAGCTAAGGGGTGCTCGGTACAAGTATCGGGTACTCGTCACGGCCCCTAGTCGGGTCGTGACAGAAGTGGTATCAGAGCAGTTTGGTCCTAGGGTTTGTCTACGAGCCGTGTCCAGTAGAGTCTTGTCTATGGGTGTGTAGCGCGCCATACTTATAAACAGGAGGCTACAGGGCATTTAGGAAATGTGACCTTCTTTGTATTCTGAAATCGTGCGATAGAGCTATGTTACCAGGCTTCCATGCTCCTTTTCTAAAACCGATGTTATGGTTTCAGTAATGCCGCCGAAGAGAAAGGCTACGACAGCCAAGAAAGCGAAGGGGGTGGCGGCCCGCAGAGTTGAATGGGAGCTAGACGAAGAAGAATCTCACAATGAAGCTCCCCCTCAGACTGTTCCTGTTCCCCCTGCACCGGCAGAGCAGGGAAGAGCTCCAGCTCCAGCCCCCGCACCTCCAGTTCCACCGCCAGCAGCTCCGGGCCAGCAGATGGCAGAGGCCATCCAGTTATTGACCCAGCTAGTCGCCGCACAAGCTCAACGGCAAGATGTGGACACAGGCGACAGGGCGGTAAGCGCAAGGGCCCGAGACTTTATTACGCTGAAGCCACCAGAGTTCTATGGATCGAAGCCAGAGGAGGACCCGTAGGGTTTTATAGACGAGATGCTGAGGACTCTGAGAATCATACATGCTTCGGATACGGAGTCTGTAGAGTTGGCTTCATACAGGCTGCGGGATGTGGCAGTTCTGTGGTACGGTAACTGGATATCATCGAGGGGAGCAAATGCACCCCCTCCGGTTTGGCAGGAGTTCACTGAGGCTTTCCTACGACATTTCCTACCGCCAGAGGTTCGACGGGCTCGAGCCGATATGTTCTTGAACCTGAGACAGGGAAATATGAGTGTTCGGGAATACAGTCTTCGTTTCAACTCGCTATCCAGGTATGCCCCGTCCTGATAGCTGATAGGGGAGACCATGTGCACCGGTTTGTAAGCGGGCTAGGGCCACATTTGGTTAAGGAGTGTTTGACGGCCTCACTCCAAGACGGGATGACTATTACCCGCATCCAGGCCCACGCCCAAAATCTGGAAGAGCAGTATCAGACACGGAGAGAGGAGAGCTATCCAGATAGGGGTTCCAGAAAAAGAGGCAGATTTTCCAGGGGTAGGAGCGAGTATAGAGGGGGGCAGGCACAAGAGCAATCTGGGTATTCGGGCCAACCAGCGGCCAGTGCACCTCCTCGATTTGCAGAATGGGGATTTGACCGACCTACCAATTCAGGAACATGACAAGGCTCTAAGGCTTCAAGACTCCAGTACAGAGCCGATTCTAGCAGGACGGGGCTTCCCCCACCACGATGTGCTCGGTGTGGCAAGCCACACTCTGGGCAGTGCTACCTAGACACCGGTGGTTGTTTTGCCTGTGGACGGACTGACCATTTTGTACGTGATTGCCCACTAAAGGGTGAAGGAGGCCAAACTCAGCCAGCCGGATCAGCGATCGGTTCGTCGTCGACCGTGCGCCCTCGTGGACAGACTTCTCAGGCTCCAGCAGGCCACGACCGAGGTAGGGGAGGAGCACCTAGTTCAGCCGGTCCTCCGCACCGCCTATATGCACTGACAGGACGACAGGACACTGAGCCTTCCGCAGACGCGGCCACAGGTACTTTTTCAGTATCCTCTGTGATAGACGTGTGTTAATTAATTCGAAATTTATTTTTTTCCCTATACTGTCCTCTGTATTACTGAACACATTGAGAATTTGGAAATTTGGACGGAAGGTAGCCATACGCATAGGTAAAAGGCGAACACACGAAAATTGCGAAGGTTAGAACTGTAAATAAAGGAAAAGACGTGTTACGCGGACGTTTCGAAAACTGCCGAGACCCCAACTCGTTCCATATTATGCGGCATAAGTAGTACGGGGAAGCGGAAGTAAAAATATTGACACCGAGACATCGAAATGCATTAAAGCTTCAAGGTTAAGCGTGCTCAGGTGGGAGTAATCCCATGATGGGTGACCCCCTGGGAAATATGCTGAAAATTCCATAAATGCGGAAATAAGAGACGAATGTAAAAGTAGGTAGCCCAGAGTAAACTGGGATGTGGAAAGTGGTTAGAAACCCCACACGAGTCACATAGGCCGAGCCGGACGAAACTAGCAGAAAAAGGGGAAGCCATGACAACATAAAGCTTTGGGAACGAAGGGGAAAAGTACAGATGTCATAGGGTGAGACCAATATTGAGTCCACACTAACTAAGGCAAGGAATCCCTAATGTGGCGATGTACGGGAACGTGTCTAGTAAGAGAATAGACTCGGGTGATGCCACGAAAAGGGATCATAACCGTGAAAGATCGCAACAGGCAATCTAAGCTCCTAAGATGAATATGCTAAGTGGCGTGAGGCATCTACAAAGGAAACCTCCCCGAAATAATATGCTGCGCTATGAGGCAAGTTTAACATTCGAGGACGAATGTTCTAAAGGGGGGGATGATGTTATTTCCCGCATTTTCGCATTCGGATAATTTAAGGTAATTGCGGGAGATTAAGAGCAAGATTATAATTTTGATTTTGTTTGGTGTACAAGTTGTTTATAAAAATTTAGAAGTGAAAATAATGAGAAAGGTCAAGGGCATAAAAGTAAATTCGCAATATGACTCGTGGAAATATGGAGGGAGACGAAGGGCAAATTTGGAAGTTGGAAAAATATTTCATGAATTACATAAACTAGCCAAAATATAAGTGGGCTTGAAAGTCCTTTTTGGACAAAAATTAAGGGCCCAACCGGCCATATAGGGTCCAAGCCCATAAGGGATTCAACTTGGTCTATAAATAAGATGACTTAGTCATCTTTATCTTATTAACTTCTAGAGAATTCAAGGAGAAGCAAGAACAAAAGAAAGAAGGGAAAAACCCCAAGGCCATTCGGCCATAGTAGAAATTCCAAGGAAAGATTGATAAAAATTTTCCAAAAATCATTTCCTACCAAGCAAAGGGTGCTTATCAAGGTAGAGTTGTTGTTGGAGCAAGAAAGATTCAAAATCATATAAGTTTCCAAGAGATAAGCAAGTGAGAAGTTGAAGAATAAAGGTAAAATTTTAACATTGTTTTATGTGTTATACATGGTTTATATGTGTTGTAGTATGCAAAAAATGGATGAAATTCATGAAGGAGAGAAATATGATATGTGGCCGTGTACCTATATGTATGTGTAGAAGCCATGCTTCAATTGTTTTAACTAGTATTTGGTTGTTATGTTTGTAAATGGTATGTAGAAAATGAAAGTTGAATGAGTTGGAGAATATTGATGTTGTGTATGGCCGTGAGGTATATTAATTTTATTATGTGTACATGGCCGTGTATATTGTATGTATGGCAATGTATATGTGTTGAAGAATGAAGAATAATGAGCAAGTTATATTCGATGTTGTAGTTGTTGTGTCGTAGATTTCATATCGCAAATAAAGGTTTGGTGACCTTGGTGAAGTATTGGTAAGTGGGAGATTATGTATATTGGAGGACAATGTTCTTGCATGGATAGTAAGTAATGGTATTAGTATGATGTTGAGGAAATATATATTACAAGGTTGCTATCGTGTTTATTGAAGTTGGAAAGTTTTGAAGAAAGTAGCAAATTGATATCACGTGTCTTGAATTAAATGTGTGGATCACTAGTGTGATTATTGAGCTATGATAATAGTTTGGCCGGGTTTGAATTCCCGGATTGTGTTTGTCAAGAATTTGGTTATATTGAATGTCGAGGATGGTGTATTTACAGAGGAAATGCTGCCGAAATTTCGGTAGCCAATTGTTTCCTTAAGGTGTTAACTCTAAGTATGCTAATGAGAGTTTTGGTAAAAATGACCAAATTGCAGATTTTGACGAGATTGTGACTCGAATTTGGAGTAGCTAAAGGAGCGGAAAGAGGTATGTAAGGCTTCACCTTTCTTTCTATGGCATGTCTTAACTAAACGAAGTCGGGTACGAGTCTCGGGGACAACCCTAATCCTCGGAATCCGCACCTAAAGTTTTCAACTTTTCGTTCAATTGAATTGAAGTAAAAAGTGTGCAAAATGATGAAAAGACCTTCTAGACCCGTATAACTTGCCTAAGTGGGACCCGATTACCCTAAGACTCATACAAGTAACGCTATGACACGTAAGATGGGTAAATTGTATACGCTACCTCATCCGGCCCGAGGTGGGCCCGTTACTCTCGGATCTTCCTATAATCTTGGTTAACGTACTTGAAGTGAATCCAAAGGGGGCCTTTGATCCCGATTTCGTCACCAAGGGATAAGTACGACCGGAACGACTCTACGACTAAGCCAAGTACTTCATATAAACATGAAAGCGATAAACTAATTGTTGAATCATATTTATATTTTCTAGTTATAACTTTATTTTCTAAAATACCTAAGATTTCATTTTCGGTTACTGTAACACTATTTTCCGTTGATAGTGTCGCCTTAAAATACTTGTTCCTTCAAGGTGAGACAAAGCTATCACTAGCATTCTGTAATGTAATCGGAGGTCACCGACCTTATGTCACTCCGATGGATACATGATTTTCCTTGGCTCTCTTGTGTGCTCATATGATATAGGTACATAAAACGGGTATACGTGTATGGGTATGTATATATATGGTAAAGTAAATGTATATAAGACATGTATATGCATAAAAGATGAGTAAATGTATATGTATGTGTATGTGGGGAAAAAGGGAAGGGCCACTGTTATATCACCACCTGATTCAGCTGGATTCCATCCTGGACGCGGGATGCCCGGACGCGGGATATGGGATGAGCCGTACGCGGCGTCTGTATATATATATATATATATATATATATATATAATGTGTGATGCATATGTGATGTAATATGTTGGGTCATCGTTGGGGAGTGGGTTGGGAGAGCCGATTGTATTCGGCGTCTGTAAGTGTAAATGAAAGATACTATCTACTGAATTGTACTATTTTCTGTATACATGAATAAGGGACACCGAGGGGGGTTGGGAGAGCCGATTGTATTCGGCGTCTGTAAATGTGAGCAAAAGATACCGTTACTGAAATGTACTGTTTTCTGTACACGAGAATAAGTAATATAAAAATGTTGATTCCTATGCCTATGAAAAGAAACGTTTCAAAGATGAAAAGACAAGCCTACATGACAACCGGCCTAAAGAGGGGCCTTCCTATGTACAGGTTACGTTCTGGCCTCGTTATACGCCCTATGGCTCCGTGATATTATTATTGATCGTACTTTATGTTACTGCTTGCATTGTTTTCCATGCCTTACATACTCGGTACATTATTCGTACTGACGTCCCTTCTTGTGGACGTTGCGTTTCATGCCGCGCAGGTCAACAGGTATACGGACCAGATTCCTAGCGCCCTATCAGCAGCATTCGACAGCGCTCCAGTTGTTCCGGAGCCTTATATCATCGGTACTATTTTGTGTATGTATGTTCGGGCGCGACAGTACTCGGCCCTTTCTCTGTATAAATGTACTATGTCTAGAGGCTCGTAGACAGATATACACAGTCAGCTATGTACAGTTTAATGTATTTTATTCCGAATGGTTCGCGTTCTGGTGTAACGCGATATTAGAAAGTTTACTGCAAATGTTAATGTTTAGAAAAAAAAAAATGGCACTGTTTATACAGGATAGCTAAGGGGTGCTCGGTACAAGTATCGGGTACTCGTCACGGCCCCTAGTCGGGTCGTGACAGCTATGTGCGGAGTAGTTGGTGTTGTGGAAGTCATGTCTGGGCTGTGTGCGGAGTGACTAGTACATGGACTTCACGGGTGCCCAATGGGTCATGACTATCGAGACATGGAGGCTATCCATCCGTAGCATGTGTATATCTGGAGACAGACATTTGGCCAGTGCATATCATTGCTTTGCGTAGGCATTTATTACTTCATTCATACATTACATTGATTTTGTTTTGATATTCCTATCACTTGTGTTACTTGATTCTTAGACTGTGTTGTGATTTCACTTGATTGCTAGCATGCCTATATATATATATATATATATATATATATATATATATATATATATATATATGCTAGCATGTCTATCTTCAGTTCCTTTCTTTATATATGTTATCTCACTGTTTTCGGTCTATGATACCTAGCAGTACATAGTGTTTGTATTGATACTACCTTGCTGTACTCGTTTTCTGAGAGCAGAGTTCGTGACAGGTTCCACCTCTACCCGTCACGAGTGATCCTGAGGCCCAGCGTTCGAGTGTCCAAGGTGAGCATCTGACGAGCCCGCTGCCCGGAGACTCCTCTATCTTCTGTCTTTACTTGTTTCCATTTAGAAAGACATTTATAATTTTTGGACTTGTATTTCGAGACACTTTACGTAGATGCTCTTGTATGATTCAGACCAGATCTGGGGTTGTATTTAGATTCTGCACTTATATCTATCTATGATTTAGACTTCTATTGCTTTTATTTATTATATTATATTTTGGCTAAATGATTATGGGACGGGTTCGCCTACCGGGTGGAAAAGGGTAGGTGCTCGCATGACTAGTGATTTGGGTCGTGACAAGTTGGCATCAGAGCCCTAGGTTACCCGGTCTATAAGTACAAGAGCATGTCTAGTAGAGTCTTGCGGATTAGTACGATGAGCTCTGTACTTATCTGCGAGAGGCTATAAGACATTTAGAAAACTTCCAATTCTTTCATTCCTTCGTGCTACTTCATTTAAATTGGTATCTAGTCGATTCAAATTGGTATATGTATTTCTTTGTCTTATTCTCTCACGGATGGTGAGAGCTCATCCTTAAATTTGTTATGAGAATGGGTTGTCTATGACGTGTTGTGGTATGGTACGATATGTGTCATCCTAATTTGGACCCGTGACCAAGTTCAGTTTCTAGCTATAGCTTGAGGATTCCGTTGTATGGAATCGTGGTTAAGACTTGTTTATTATGGGGGTTTTCTGTAGGAATGGGAGAGATGGTACAGAGGGACATGATCTCCATGTTTCTAGCGTTGGGTTGCCCGGAAGTCGCAAAAGTGCATTTATGGCTTGATAAGAATGATTTGTTCGAGGTATGATTGGTTTGGGAAAATTTTCAACATTGTCAAGGTTTTATGATGGTTTCGTGACACGGGTGTACCAATAGCAGGCCAACGATTTAGCAGTGGCTGTGTATTAGATGTCGATATGCGAGGACGAGGGTAAGTTTGGTAAGGACCATCGGATTTGGCCAAAGGATTGTGACTGCGTGTAACAAAGAAGAGAAGTTGAGAATATGGACATGAAGGGAAATTTTTGTGAAAAACATGTAGCGAAGTAAGACTTCTTAAGGTATATTGGTAAGAGTACTTTTGCATTATGGGACGGAGGCGTAAGGAAGAGATTTGGATAGATTAATTTTTGCTTTTAGGAAGGGAAAATTGGTATCTAACGTGTTTGTCAGGATAAGGTTGCAATTGGTATGAGAGTGGATTTCGTATCCGGTCGTGAAAGGTTAAGTTGGACTTCGACGTGGCTATATGGTAGTGGTGGAGTAAGAGCTAGTGGTTTGTGGGTTCTTTCAGGAAAGTGGTTATCAGTTCCCGATCAGAAAACTGGATTACTTGTGGCGAGTGGAGACTTAAGCTATTGGGCAACTGTGGTGTTAGCCTTTCAGTAAGGCGTGTGTTGGCCTGGTCGTCGTGTTTTGAGGAATGGTAAGGAGATCGTGGAATCAAGAGCTAGTTGATTTGAGAATTATGTTGCATCATACATGGTAGAATTAACATAAGGGTTTAGTTTTGAGTTGGTATAATCGGTTATGACGTGGGCCAATGGGAGCCAGTGGTTGACTAATAAGAACGACTCTAGTGTTGCACAAGTGTAAGGTTTTAGTATTCAATGAGCTATCAGGTGTTGCATCTACTCTTTGACAAGGGGTGTGAGTATTGTAAGTTTCGGCTTGTTCCTGCTAGTGCTGGTGTTATGACTCCGTGGAAGATCGAATGAGAGGGATAATCACGTGATTTGTTAGAGGTGTTCTGATTCGACAAGTAAGGCAAAAGGTGATTCTTCAGGGGAAAGTGACGTTTAAAGACATTTGAAGTGGTAGATCAATGATGGGGTATGAATTAATTCAAGTTGTGGAGAATATTTCAGAAATTGAGTTAAGGGAATTTGAGCAAGGGCACCTTTATGGAAACACATGAGGACATTAATAGGACTGTGTACGTGATATGTTGGATTTAGGAAGTAATTGGTTTTAGAGTTGAGTAAGGTAAGGGAACTCTACTGTGTAGAGTGAGTGGCATACTACTATCTCCAAGATTGATTTGTCTAGTTTGCAAGACTTATGATTACTCAATATACTATTGAGTGGGTTCGAATAATGGTCAGACGGTGGCAGTGAATGTGAATTGATAGAAATTAAGGATCTGAAGAGTCAACAAAAGGTATAGTTG
Source organism: Lycium barbarum (assembly GCF_019175385.1). Taxonomy (NCBI): domain Eukaryota; kingdom Viridiplantae; phylum Streptophyta; class Magnoliopsida; order Solanales; family Solanaceae; genus Lycium; species Lycium barbarum. Next base: position 14,652,980 of record NC_083344.1, on the reverse strand, counting down.
ATCGAGAATCGTAAGAATAAGGTACATCTTCAGAATTGCTTGGGTCAGTATGGATTGTGGTGCTGTTTCCTTGCATATTTTCGATGAGGTGTGATTGTTGAGTATACTTGAGGAAGGAAGTCTACAGAAATTGACTAAGTGACATGAAAAAGTTCCGTGAGGTTTCATGATCAACGACTAGTGATGAGCAAATTTCAGGTAACCGAGATATTAACAGCTTAGGAATAGTTGTGCGAGGTTGGCACGAGAGATTGTGAGATTTTATGCTTTCGGAATGGTGATAGAAGTATCGAGGTGTTACCATGGGAGATTCGATGGTTAAAGGGGTATTATATAAGGCTACAGGTTGTGCGTCAAAAGGTTCGGGGTTGTATTAGATTTGCGTATGGGTAAAGGTTCAGAAACATAAAGATTGTAATCATAAGGTATAGTTCTTCGGTACTAAGTTGACAACTTGGATAGAACTCGGCTTTTAGAGTCAAGAGTGACAGACATGATTGAGTATGCATCAGAAAATGACTAGAATTGGTTGCCATAGATGTGTGATAGGACTGTGATTGGTTTTGAAAAGTTTGGAGTCAGTTTGGGTGACTATTAGTGGTATTCAGGGGTTGTGCATTCATTCCGGGTCATAATTGTTCGATTAGAGCTTGATGGACTATATTTATAATTCCAAGAGGACTCATGGGTTCCCAGTAAATCACCTTCACTGATTCAATGAGTTTTAGTCCAGATTTAAGGTATGACAGGTTTATCGAGCCTTATCAGGGTTTGCGAGTGGACTTGATGATGGTTTATCGAAAGCAGCTATTCGGACAGATATAATGGCTTACGTCAGTACTTAATAATGATTTGATAAAGTACTATGATTGCGAGAGGTCTCTAGAGTGATCAAATAGTTTCCTACAGACTTGGCTTGGTGAGGTAATCAATGGGTATGCTTCCAATATTGTGATTTGAAGGTTTAAGCAGAGTTGGAACTAACGAAATCAGCTTTGAGTAAGTCAATTTTGATGGAATTGCATAGAGTTCTCAGATAAAGCAAGAATTCTTTTCTGGCAAGAGTAAGTCATGGTTTCGGGCTTGTGTTTATGTGTTTTTAAGAAATCGTGGGGCGAAGAACGACTTTAGAAGGGTGAAAGAAAGTTTAGGAGAATCAGAATATCTTCCCGGTTCAGAGTGGTATATGGTTGTGCTTATATCTAAAGGTTTATGTTGTTTTGGGGAATGTTTGTGGGACCTATCGATACGTTAAGAGGTATGGTCTTATCGAATTAGAGAATTCCAGCGAAAATAGTTCTTATATTCGGGGATCAGTTGTGAGAGAAATTCGACTATGGGAATATGGAAAATCAGATCTTTGAGCTAAATTAAAGTAAATTTTACTGATAAGGTGAACGGGTAGTGATTTTGGGGTACTTCGTGCCGTGGGGGATTTCGTGTTGTTATATTAAAGATTCCTTAGTTACCGTAAGCTTTTGTACTCTCTTCCTTGGTTCGAGGACGAACCATTGTTTAATTGGCATCTGATGTAACGACTCATTTGGTTGTTATTGAACTTTTGACCCATTTACCCCGTTGACTCTTCCCCGAGCCCTATAGGATGATTTGGACCCGTAGGAATGGGTGGCACGATTCTCGAGGTAGTCGGGCGAGTTTTGAGATGACTTATGAGGATTAGAGCCTTAAAGTGAAAAACGTTTGACTGATAGTTGACTTTTGAAAAGATGGACCTTTTCCAGAAACCCATTGATTCCGAGAGGTATGGATGGTCGATTTTGACTTGGTGGGATGTTCAGTTCGGTTCTTGAGGCACTCGGGAGCGTTTTGGGTTATTGGTTGGAAAGTTGGTCTTTGGCCATTAGGTGTTGACTCGGTCAAATAGACCTCTGTTGGGAGAATGAGTAAGTCCCTAGCGCATTTTTATATATGTTTACATCTCTGGTTTGCATCTGGAAGCTCTTGTGTGATTGTCGGGTTTTGGGAACAAGTTAGTGAAAAACCAGCAAATTGCTGGTGACTGATGTCTTGTTGGGGCGAGACCCGCCTCGGCGGTGCACGGTCCTTACCTCCTCTATCTGGTGCAAATAGAGCTCGGGGAGCCTGATACTGAGTCCCTTGTCTACCCTATCTAAGTCTGGGGAAAAACCTCTTAATGTCCTACCTAACCACACTCGTGACATGCACGGTCCAGCGTAGGTCATTGAATAGAAGCTGATAAAGCAGTATAACCCCCATGCTGACCTGAAGACTGATAATTGGCCCTTGATGGGCCCCCAATAGACACCTGCATAGCGGACTGAACCGGACGTCCTGAATACACCTGTGAACTTTGACCCCTCGAGAAGGAGTAAAGCAAAAGTACAATTTACTTAGATTTATTGAATCCATAATGGATTCAATCAAGTTAAGTGAGATAAGAAAACTTGATTTCTTTCTTCATTTTAGTAGAGTTGCTGAAATTCCCACCCCTTCGGGCTTTCTTCTCTATCTGCTTTGCATGATTCTCCTGTCTAATCCCCTCAACAACACGGGCATGCTCCACTACCTCCTGGAATGAAGCCGCAGTGGCTACAAGCTGAAGAGCTGATAGCTAAAGCCTAGTGTTCAATCGCCTTACGAAACTCTTGATCCTCTCCTCCTCGGTAGGGAGCAACCGAAGAGCATATCAGGACAAGGAATGTAAACGGGACTCGTAAACAGCAACGTTCGAGTTCCCCTAATCAATATTAGCAAACTCATCTTTCCTTCTATCCGTCAGAGTACGCGAGACATACTTATTTAGGAACAATGAATAGAATTGAACCAATGTCAACGGAGGTGACCCAGCTGGCCTGCATTCCACATATGCCCTCCAGCATAACTTGGCATCACCCAAGAACTGGAAGGTCACAAACTCAACCCCATACTCTTCCATAACCCCCATCTTGTGGAGCCTCTCCTGACAATCTATAATGAACTCGTACGCATCCTCTCACTCAGTACTATAGAAAATCGGAGGCTTCATTTTAGTGAACCTCCAAAATAAATCAAGCTTCACACCAGTCATTACCGACCCTGCAACTGGCCTCGAAAAAGCCTCAAAACCCAGAACTTCATCCAAGCGAGGTGCCACTGCTGCGGCATGCTGAACTCCCGGAGCCAAAATTCTATCCGGACCTGGGGCTACTATCCTTGCGCCCCTACCTGCTCGAACGGTCGGTATAGCCTCGGTCTGTGCTAACCCATGCAACCAGTTCAGAACCTGCGCCATCACATCTGGTATACCTGGAGAAGCTGCAGCCCCTGGCGGAACTGGCACTGCTTCTGGCTGGGCTTGTGCGGCTGCATCTCCTGCTGCCTCATTAGGAGCCACTAGAGGCACGGGGTCAATTGCTGGGACTCCACCCCTAGCTAGTGCCGCCCCTATGCCTGCTTCTCTACCTCAAACTCTGCCTCTGGCTGCTGCCGCGCGTGTTCTCGCCATCTGCGAGAGAATGAAGGATAGTAAGATACCAATTTGAATCATCCAGATACCAATTGGAATCAAGTAGCACGAAAGAAAGAAAGAAAAAAAAAAGAATTTTTCTAGTGTCCGGTAGCCTCTCGAAGATAAGTACAGACGTCTCTGTACCGATCCGCAAGACTCTATTAGACATGTCCTTGTACACGAGATCGATAAACCTAAAGCTCTGATACCAACTCTGTCACGACCCAACCCACCATGATTGAACCCACACTAACTCCTAGTAGGAGAACCAACACGTAAGCCATCTATTCATTCAAGTCCATTTTTATATTGACCATTTCAATATGTTATTAACCATTCAAGCCCAAAATAAATCAAATTAAGTCATGCCATAAAATAACGAAGTAAATACAGAAGTCCTAACTATTACAAACCCCAAAATCCGAAAGTCGCCGTATAAGGACTCTAATCCAAACCATGTCTAAGGAATGTAAGCTGTCTAAATAAATACCCAACAATGTCTGGAATAGAAATAGACATCAAAGAAGAAGATCGTCGGGCGGCCTGGCATAGATAGAAGCTCATCCTAAATCTATCAGGAAACGGCCTCAACACTAGATATGAGGTCGGGTAGCAGTCTCTGGATCACAATCTGCACTCAAAAGAATGCACCAAGATATTATCAGTACAAACACTATGTACCGGTAGATATCATAGGCCGACTAAGATTAGTATCATGCGTACATTTTAAAATCAATAAAATAGACAAGCCAGTCAACAACACATAATCAATAACGCAACAACAAGTCAACTAAGGATATTAACAATCAACTCAACCAATGATATCAAGAATCAAATCAACGAAAGCAAACAACAGAATAAGTCTACCATCAATAACAATATACACACTGTACATACATGCTAACTGATGTCATTGCTCAGTATTCATGACCTGCAGGTGAGCCATGGTGTCCATGTACCACTCACTCCGGACTCACTCCTCAAACCCGAGCTCACAACTAGGCCACATCCTCACCCCCGATCAAATGTGCGTATTCATAGCTAGGCCTCATCCTTACCGCCGGTCAAATGAGCCTTTTCATATATATATATATATATATATATCCAATGATACCAAGAATCAAATCAACGGAAGCAAACAACAGAATAAGTCTTCCAGCAATAACCATATACATGCTGTGCACACATGCTAACTAATGTCATTGCTCAGTAGTCATGACCGGCAGGGGACCCATGGTGTCCATGTACCACTCGTTCCGGACTCACTCCTCGAACCCGAGCTCACAACTAGGCCACATCCTCACACCCAGTCAAATGTGCCTATTCATATCTAGGCCTCATCCTCACCCCTGTCAAATGAGCATTTTCATATATATATATATATATATATATATATATATATATATATATATATATATATATATATCCGTATCTTGTGTCACATTATTTTCAATAGTTAAATTATCATTTGTATCTCAATTCCACCAAGAAGATCATATTAACTTCTCATCACAACACCATCAACCTATAAGTCCCAACACAATGAATAGTGGCATGAAGGCTACATAATCACTCAATCCACAATATATGGGAATCCCAACCACACACATCATGTTTGAAGACTAGACATGCTTTCTCCTACCATTTTCACAACACATAATCAACTAATCAAAGTCTAACTCAAGTAGAATGTAACTTTCCTCGAATGTAGATCTACAACACTGTAGATTACTCCGCTATAGCCTTTCCTTTCCGTAAAGCCTCGGAATGCTCAAAGTCTAGCAATTAGAATGCTCAATAAGTCATAATTACTCTAGTCACAAAATCAACTTTAGAACACCCATCCCTTTATGTCCATTCCAATAGGTGAATGATTTCTAGGTGTAAAACAACCTAAAAATTGCCTTAGCAGCCGCCAATTATCAATTTATAAGGCTATTTAATCAAAACATCTATTACAAGCAGTTTCCATGGTGAAGCTACCATTTTTATGAAATCTTAAGTCTCAAATTACTTAGTTTATCTAATGGTTCAATTCTTGATTAAAAGGAGATAACCTAAGCCATTAGAAGATAAACACATGATAACAATCATAACCCATACCCTATAGAAGGTCCATTTGGTTCTAGGGTTGCCTTTTCTAATTCACCATTGTAGACCTATGAAAGGGATGATAATCATGAAGATGATAACGGAATGATGGAAGGAATGGTTGAGACTTACGTCTTAAGGATATTCTTGCCCTAGCTGGAAATTTGCCCTACGTGCTTGTGGGGAACTATTTTGGAGTTTTATGAATAAAGGATTCGGGACTAAGTATTTAAAAACTGAGATTCTATCCTCGTTGACCGTTGTGGCGATCAAATCACCGCTGCAGCAGTATCCCTATAGCGGCCAAGTGCCCGCCATAGCAGACCACATTAACCCTGACTGCCGCCATGGCGAGCCTGGTCCCGCTAAAGCGACATCGCTATAGTGGTCCATTGCCCACCACAGCGGACACAAAGAATTTCAATTGACCGCTGCGGCAAGAAGCTGGCCGCTATAGCGGTCTTGCCATAGCGGTAATACTTCCGTCGCAGCGGTACCACGAACCAGTGGGCTCGTTAATTTCACAGTTTGTTAACTCCACCATCCCACATTTCATCCGAGGCCTCACATACATAAACAAAACATGCATATAGACATTAAAACACCATACGAATTACCCTGGCCTCGGAATTTGCCACGGAGTTCTAATTTTCTACGTCACCCCCTGATCGACTCAACACAATCAAACAACAATCACAAACAAGTCAAATATTCAGTTCTTTGACTTATACAGTCGAGTTTCTATTAGCTCCTTCTACCTGGGAAGTATCTATTTGGTAGGGTGATCCTATGTTCCCATAATGATCGGCAGGGTCATTACACCAGATACCAATTAAAATATTGTTCGTCCCCGAACAGACAAGGATGAGGAATCTAGGAAAAGTTAACTGACTCGGCAAAACGCTGAGGATACTTACTACACATATTCAATTTTGTTTCCCAAGTAGCTTCCTCCACCGGGCGATTCTTCCACTGAACTTTCACGGAGGCTATTTCCTTGGACCTCAACTTATGAACATCTCTATCTAAGATAGTAACAGGCTCTTCCTCATATGTTAAGTTCTCATCAAGCAAAACTGAATCCCAACGGATTATGTACGAACCATCACTGTGGTACCTCTTCAACATCGAAACGTGAAATACCGGATGAATGCCTGATAAGCTTGGAGGTAAAGCCAACTAATAAGCTACCTCCCCCACATGCTTGAGAATCGCAAATGACCCAATGTACCTCGGGTTGAGCTTGCCCTTCTTCCCTCTCCAAACTCAATATCTCGGACCTTACAGTCCGCATACTCCTTTTATCTACTCTTTGCTGCAAGAAGATTAGCTTGAATCACCTTCACCTTCTCTAAGGACTCTTTCAGAAGATCCGTACTCGAAGGTCTCACCTCAAACACATCAAACCACCAAATAGGAGACCTACACCTCTTCCCATACAATGCCTCAAATAGAGCCATGTCAATTCTCGAGTGGAAGCTATTATTATATGCAAATTCGGCCAATGGCAAGAACAGATCCCAATAACAAACAAAGTCTATCACACACGCTCGGACTGCCCATCAGTCTGAGGGTGGAAAACTGTACTAAGGTCCAACCTAGTACCCAATTCCTCATGCAAATGCTCCCAAAATCGAGATGTGAAAGTTGTCCCCCTATCTCACGAATGTAGATCTTAGGTAATTTCTCCGCGTCATAAGTTATCCGCACCGGAATAAAGTGGGCAGAATTAGTCAACCTGTCAACAATAACCCAAATAGAATCAAACTTCCCCAACATCTTCGGAAGACTAACCCCAAAATCTATTGCTATTCTTTCCTCTTCCACTCAGGAATGGGCGTCTTCTGAAGTGTACCCCCAGGTTTCTGATGTTCATACTTCACTTGCTGGCAATTCAAACACTGAGCAACAAACTCCACTATATCACGCTTCATCCTAGTCCACTAGTTGTGTTGTCTCAAATCGCGGTACATCTTAGTAGAGTCAGGATGAATGGAATACCTCGAACTGTGAGACTCTGTCATAATAGTCTTAATCAAATCACCCACACGTGGCACGCAAACTCGCCCTTTAATCCGTAGCACCCCCTCTTCGTCAATCACAACCTCCTTGGCCTCACCACGCAACACCTTATCACGAATTTTACACAATTTATCATCCTCAAACTGCTTAGCCTTAATCTGCTCCAAAAATGATGACCGAGCCTAAACACAAGCCAACAGTCTGCCCGTGTTAGAAATATCCAGTCTCATAAAACTGTTATCCAGAGTCTGAACCTCTCTAGCTAACGGACGCTCTGAAGAGATCAAATGAGCCAGATTTCCCATACTAGCTGACTTCCTGCTCAATGCATCAGCCACTATATTTGCTTTACCAGGATGATATAGAATGGTGATGTCATAATCTTTCAGCAGTTCCATCAATCTCCGCTGCATAGAGTTCAGATCCCTCTGAGTGAATACATGCTTTAGACTGCGGTGATCAGTGTACACCTCACAGTGGACACCATACAAGTAGTGCCTCTAGATTTTTCGAGCAAACACCACTGCTTCCAGTTCTAAGTCATGAGTAGGGAAGTTATTCTCATGCACTTTCAACTACTGAGAAGCATAAGCAATCACATTCTTTTCCTGCATCAAAACAACACCTAAACCGGAACGTGAAACATCATAATAAATAACAAAATCCTTGCCCTCCACGGACAATGCTAGAATAGGCGCTGTAGTCAACAATGTCTTGAGCTTTTGAAAGATCTCTTCACACTCGTCGGACCACTGGAACGTACCTTTTTCTGAGTTAGACGTGTTAAATGAGAAGCAATAGAGGCGAACCCTTTCACGAACTGACGACAATAGCTAACCAGACCCACGAAACTATGGATTTTTGTCACTGATGTGGGCCTAGCCCACTCCCTGACTGCTTTAATTTTCTGTGGATCCACTACAATACCCTCCTTTGAAATCACATGCCCTAAGAAGGACACAGAAAATAACCAAAATTCATACTTGGAGAATTTAGCATACAACCTCTTCTCACGCAATACCCAAGAGCAATCATCAAGTGTTTTTCATGCTCCTCCTTACTTCTAGAATACACCAGGATATCATCAATGAATACTATTTTGAAAGGCGTCTAAAAAGGGCTTAAAAACACTGTTCATCAAATCGATGAACGCAACTGGGGCATTTGTAAGCGCGAAAGACATAACCAAGAACTCATAGTGTCCATACCTGGTCCTGAAAGCTGTCTTAGGAGCATCTTCTGCCTAATCTTCAACTGGTGATACACTGACCTTAAGTTAATTTTAGAGAACACAGAAGCTACCTGTAACTGTTCAAACAAGTAAACAAGTCATGCCATAAAATAATGAAGTAAATGCGGAAGTCCTAACAAGTACAAACCCTAAAATCCGAAAGTCACCGTACAAGGACTCTAATCCAAAACATGTCTAAGGAATGTAAGCTGTCTAAATAAATAACCAACAATGTCTGGACGAGAAATAGACATCAGAAAAGAAGATCTTTGGCCGGCTTGGCATGGATAGAAGCTCACCCTAAATCTATCAGCAAACGGCCACAACGCTAGATATGAGGTCGGGTAGCAATTTTTGGATCACAATCTGCACTCAAAAGAATGCAGCAAGGTAGTATCAGTACAAACACTATGTATCAGTAGATATCATAGGACGACTAAGATTAGTATCATGCATACATCATAAAATCAATTAAATAGATAAGTCAGTCAACAACACATAATCAATAACGCAACAATAAGTCAACTAAGGATATTAACAATCAACTCACCCAATGATATCAAGAATCAAATCAACGGAGGCAAACAACAGAATAAGTCTACCAGCACTAACAATATGCACGCTATACATACATGCTAACTGATGTCATTGCTTAGTATTCATGACCTGCAGGGGACACATGGTGTCCATGTACCACTCGTTCCAGACTCACTCCTCAGACCCGAGCTCACAACTAGGCCACATCCTCACCTGCGGTCAAATGTGCGTATTCATATCTAGGCCTCATCCTCACCCTCGATCAAATAAGCCTTTTCATATATATATATATATATATATATATATATATATATATATATATATATATATATATATATATATATATATCCAATGATCCCAAGAATCAAATCAACAGAAGCAAACAACAGAATAAGTCTACCAGCAATAACCATATACACGCTGTGCACACATGCTAACTAATGTCATTGCTCAGTAGTCATGACCTGCAGGGGACCCATGGTGTCCATGTACCACTCGTTCCGGACTCACTCCTCGGACTCCAGCTCGCAACTAGGCCACACCCTCACCCTCGGTCAAATGTGCCTTTTCATATCTAGGCCTCATCCTCACCCTCGGTCAAATGAGCCTTTTCATATATATATATATATATATATATATGTATCTGTATCTGGTGTCACATTATTTTCAACAGTTAAATTATCATTTGTATCTCAATTCCACCAAGAAGATCATATTAACTTCTCATCACAACACCATCAGCCTGTAAGTCCCAACACAATGAATAGTGGCACGAAACCCACATAATCACTCAATCTACAACATATTGGAATCTCAACCAGACACATCATATTTGAAGACTAGACATGCTTTCTCCTACCAATTTCACAACACATACAATCAACTAATCAAAATCTAACTCAAGTAGACAGTAACATACCTCGAATGTAGAGTTGGAACATTATAGATTACTCTGCTACAACCTTTTCTTTCCGTAAAGCCTCGGAACGCTCAAAGTGTGGCAATTAGAATGCTCAATAAGTCATTATTACTCTAGTCACAAAATCAACTCAAGAACGCCTTTCCCTTTAGCTCCATTCCGATGGGTGAATGATTTCTAGGTTTAAAACAACCTAACAATTGCCTTAGTAACCACCAATTATAAATTTATAAGGCTATTTAATCAAAACATCTATTATAAGCAGTTTCCATGATCAAGCTACCATTTTTATGAAACCCTAGTCTCAAATTACTTAGTTTATGACTCTAATGGTTCAATTCTTGATTAAAACGAGATAACCCAAACCATTAGATGATACACACATGATAACAATCATAACCCACCAACTATAGAAGGTCCATTAGGTTCTGGGTTGCTATTTCTAATTCACCATTGTAGACCCATGAAAGGGATGATAATCATGAAGATGATAACGTAATGATGGAAGGAATGGTTGAGACTTACGTCTCAAGGATATTATTGCCCTATCTTTGAAATTCGCCCTAGGTGCTTATGGGGAAATATTTTGGAGTTTTATGAATAAAGAATTCGGGACTAAGTGTTTAAAAACTGATATTCTGTCCCCATCGACCGCTGCGATGGTCAAATCACCGCTGCAGCAGTCTCCCTATAGCGGCCAAGTGCCCGCTATAGCGGACCACACTAACCCTGACTTCCGCCATGGCGGGCCTGATCCCGCTAAAGCGGCATCAACATAGTAGTCCATTGCCCACCATAGCGGACACAACGAATTTCAATTGACCGTTGCGGCAAGAAGCTGGCCACTACAGCGGTTCGGCCATAGCGGTAATACTTCTGCCGCAGCGGTACCATTGAACCAGTGAGTTCGTTAATTGCACAGTTTTTCAACTCCACCACCCCACATTTCATCCGAGGCCTCACCAACACAAACCAAACATGCATGTAGACATAAAAAACACCATACGAACTTACTCGTGGCCTCAAAATTCCCAACGAAATTCTAATGTCCTACGTCAGCCCCTGATAGACTCAACACAATCAAACAACAATCACAAACAAGTCAAGTTTTCAGTTCTTTGACATATACTGTCGAGTTTTTACTAGCTCGTTCTACATGGGAAGGTTCTATTTGGTGGGGTGATCCTATGTTTCCCATAACGGCCGTTACATATATCCGATTCTGTTTGCTACACATATCCGATTCTGTCATGAGTAGGGTATTTCTTCTCATGCACTTTCAACTACCGAGAAGCATAAGCAATGGCCTTCTTTTCCTGCATCAAAACAACACCCAAACCAGAACGTGAAGCATCACAATAAACAACAAAATCCTTGTCACGACCCAACCGATGAACCGTGACGGGAGTCTGACTTCTAGTGGCCAAACACCCATATACTTATATCTGAATCATGCTGAACATCAAAGGCCCATAAAGGGCACAACTAATCTCATAAAAAGGAAACATCAGAACTCTGTACAATCTGCATATATACATACACAACATTAGGAAGAACAGTGCAAGCCAGCTAGGCTACTACATATACTGTACACAAAAGAATAGAAGCCGACAAGGTGTAACCATCTGACTACTATGTACAACTGTCTATAGACCTCTACTAGAATGAAAGCTGTAGAAAGGACGGGACAGGGCCCTGTCATACCCATATGCATACACATCTCAAAAGGGGCATACCAAAAGTGACTGTAGCTCCGGATCGAATGGAGCGTACCGACCACTGCTAGATCTAGAGGTCCTATCGAGCCGGACCACCTGTTTGTCTCCCTATACCTATGGGCATGAACGCAGCCCCCCGAGCAACAGGGAGTCAGTACGGATAATGTACTGAGCATGTAAAGCATAAGAGCAACATCACATATATATACACATGGGAAATCATGGATAAGATCTAAATTCATAAGCTGAAATGACTGACTGCATGTACTTGTATGAACTAGTATCTGCATAAATTTGTATATCTAACAATGCCTCTGTGGGCGCATAATATGCATGCTCATGCCTATCAATGAAGGTCATACATCTGTATATAGGTGCGTATATAACGCCTGATATATGCGCGTGTATCACGCCTGTCTCTTTTCTCATATCATATCGGCCTCTCTGCGGCCATCATCATATACATTGCTGCGGTACTTGCAGCCTGATTCTCATATCGTCATCATAGTGCACCAGCTGATCAGGTGGTAATGCGTATATAACACCTACTCCTTTCCATACCCCATATACGTATAATACTTGCGTATATAACGCCTTCTGGTCACGGATCAACATACATATATATATATGAATGAATGCATGAATAACTGTATACATAAAACTGGACCCATGAACAGAAGGAATAATCATAACGAGGTGCATGAATGTCAAAAACTGAAATACTCCTAATACTTCTAAGAGTAGAGTAATATGAAATCTCGTTTACTCGCTTGTTGGATCACATCATAGGATCATGCCAAAAGAAGGAAAGGATAGTCTTAACATACCTCGACGTATATCAAATCGATCGACTCCTACTTCTCGACTTGTAAATCTACAATTAAGATAACATAGGCTTCATTATACTAGGTACTTCACTTTACTAACCTCCTTTAGATGCATAGAGAGCTTAACGAATCATAGACAATATTTCTCTCATAAGCTTAACAACCCTTCAACTTCTCATTCGCTTTAATACCAACCATAACCACAATAACAACACTTATATATCAAAATATATTCTAATTCATTCCCAATCATCTCTCCAAATAACTCTAAGCTACCATTTTGTCTTTCATCAACTTACCATTTCCACAACTACCCCCTCTTTACTTAGAATCACTAAAACTCTTGATACTCAACTTAAATACAAAGGTAGAAATCATTTACATACCTTGAGGGGTCAAGAATCCCAAGACCCACTTCACTTTGACTCCCTAAGCTTTACAACTTGGAAGGAACCCTAGAAGCAATCTTTTTTCTTCACCATCTCGGGTTTACGGGGTCCGGGTCTTGTCAAATCTTCACTAATATATGAAAAATATTGGGAGAAAATATTTTAGGGTTTTCTGATTTTTTTGAAGGAGAAAAATATGAAATGAAGTCGTGACCCACATATTTGTACTTGGAAGCCAAAAAGGCTACAGCGGTCCGGTTCGACGAGCGGGTTGACGGTCCGTCGACTTGCCCGTCGACCTGCGCCTGCAAATGCATGGCTGCAGAATCCCATCGACGTCGCATGTCGATGGTCTGTCGAACATGTCGACGACCCGTCGACATTGACTGGTGTCCTGCAAACTTTCTGGTTCAGTTCCAATCATGTCGACTTGATTCGCTCAACTTCTCTCTCTGTAAATTACCCAGAACACACACTGGTACTCTTGTACACGGGGTAAGACATTTCCTATCTCCAAACTCAGGGTCGGGTCTCTATTCCAAGGGCATACCCGGCTAGGAGCCCATAGGTTCTACTACTATGGAGACGAGGGGTGTAACAATCCTTGGCCTCCACGAGCAATGCTAGAATAGTCGCTGTAGTCAACAATGTCTTGAGATTTAAAAAGCTCTCTTCACACTCGTCGGACCACTGGAACATACCTCTTTCTGAGTCAGACGTGTCAAATGAGAAGAAATAGAGGCAAACCCTTTCACGAGCCGACGATAATAGCTAGCCAGACCCACGAAACTATGAATTTTGGTCATTGATGTGGTCCTAGCCCACTCCTTGACTGCCTGAATTTTCTGTGGATCCACTATAATACCCTCATTCGAAATCACATGTCCTAAGAAAGACACAGAAGACAACCAAAAATCACACTTGGAGAATTTATCATACAACCTCTTCTCCCGCAATATCCCAAGAGCAATCCTCAAGTGTTTTTAATGCTCCTTCTTACTTCTAGAATACACCAGGTTATCATCAATGAAGACTATTATGAAAGAGTCTAAAAAGGGCTTAAAAACACTGTTCATCAAATCGATGAACGCAACTAGGGCATTTGTAAGCCTGGAAAACATAACCAAGACCTTATAGTGTCCATACCTAGTCCTGAAGGCTGTCTTAGGAGCATCCTCTGCCCAATCTTCAACTGGTGATACCCTGACCTTAAGACAATTTTAGAGAACACAGAAGCTATCTGTAACTGATCAAATAAGTCATTAATACGGGGGATGGGATATTTGCTTTGAATAGTCACCTTATTCAGCTGACGGTAATCAATACACATACGCATAGACCTATCCTTCTTTTTAAAAAACAACGCAGGAGTACCCCAAGGAAAGGCACTCGGGCGAATAAACCCCTTACTCAAAAAATCTTGCAACTGATCTTTCAATTCCCTAAGTTCTGCTGGTGCCATACTATAAGGTGGAATAGAGATAGGACGAGTCCCTGGGTCTAAATCAATTCGAAAATCAATGTCACGGTCAGGTGGCATACCCGGCAAGTCCGCGGGGAACACATCTACAAACTCGTGTACCACTGGAACCAAATAATTAGATGGAGTTTCTTCGCTGGTGTCATGAATATGTACTAAATGAGCTAGGCAACCCTTCTCCACTAGCTTCTTAGCACGAACGAAGGATATGATTTTCTTAGGGAGGGGACTAAGGTTACCCTTCCACTTAAGTCTAGGTGCCCCGGGCATAACTAACGTAACGATTTTGGAGTGACAATCTAGAATTGCATAATGCGGGGACAACCAACTCATGCCTAAGATGACATCAAAATCTACCATGTCTAGGATCATTAAATCCGCCCAAGTACTATATCCTATAAATGTAATCGCACAAGAAGGGTAGACTCTATCTACCACCACTGAATCCCCAATCAGAGTAGATATATAAATAGAGGTATCAAGAATATCAAACATCATATTTAAACCCACAAAAAAATATGTAGACACATATGAAAAAGTATAACTCGGATCAAATAAAACAAAAGCCATCCGATCATAAACTGAGATAGTACCTGTGATGACAGTATCGAAGGCCTCAGCCTCAGGTCTACGTAGAAAAGCGTACAAGTGACCGCGCCCTCCTGTAGCCTGCGAACCACCTAGATTACCCTGTCCAGTATGAGCCCCGCCCCTGTCGGGCTGCTGTCCACTTCTGTCTGCCTGCGGACCGCTTCAGTTAGGCTGAGCGCCACCCCTAACAGCGGTGTGGCCTCCCCGCCCTACTGGTGCATGGTCCTTACCTCCTCTATCTCATGCAAATAGAGCTCGGGGAGCCTGATACTGAGTCCCTTGTCCACCTTGTCTGAGTCTGGGGAAAAACCTCTTAATATGTCCTACCTCACCACACTCATAATATGCACGGTCCAGCGTAGGTAGCTGAACGGAAGCTGATAAAGCAGTGTAACCCCCATGCTGACCTGAAGACTGATAATTGGCCCTTGATGGGCCCTTAGCAGACACCTGCATAGCGGACTGAACTGGACGTCCTGAATACACATGTGAACTCTGACCCCTCGAGAAGGAGTTGCTGAAATTCCCATCCCTTTTGGCTTTCTTCTCTATCGAATTTGCGTGACTCTCCTGTCTAATCCCCTCAACAACACAGACATGCTCTACTACCTCCTGGAATGAAGCCCCAGTGGCTACAAGCTCAAGAGCTGATAGCTGAAGTCCGGTGTTCAATCCTTTTACGAAATGCCTGATCCTTTCCTCCTCAGTAGGCAGCAACCGAAGAGCATATTGGGACAAGGAATGGAAACGGGACTCGTAACCAGCAACAGACGAGTTCCCTTAATCAATATTAGCAAACTCATCTTTCCTTCTGTCCCTTAGAGTAAGCGGGACATACTTATCTAGGAACACTGAATAGAACTGAACCCAAGTCAACGGAGGTGATCCAGCTGGCTTGCACTCCACATATGCCCTCCACCATAACTTAGCATCACCCAAGAACTGGAAGGTCACAAACTCAACCCCATACTTGTCCATAGCCCCCCATCTTGTGGAGCCTCACATGACAATCTATAATTAACTCATATGCCTCTTCTGACTCAGTACCATAGAAAATCGAAGGCTTCATTTTAGTGAACCTCTAAAATAAATCATGCTCCTCACTAGTCATTACCGGCCCTGCAACTGGCCTCGAAAAAGCCTCAAAACCCGAAACTTCATCCAAGCGAGGTGTCGCTGTTTTGGCATGTTGAACTCCAGGAGCCTGAACGCTATCCGAACCTAGGGCCGCTATCCCTGCGTCTACCTACTGGAACGACCGATATAGCCCCGGTCTGTGCTAACCCATGCAACCAGTTCAGCACCTGCGCCATCGCATCTGGTATACCTGGAGCAGCTGTAGCCCCTGGCGGAACTGGCACTGCTACTGGCTGGGTTGGTGTGGCTGCATATCCTGCTGCCTCATTAGGAGCCACTGGAGGCGCGGGGTCAACTTCTGGGACTCCGCGCCCAACTATTGCCGCCCCTTTGCCTGCTCCTCTACCTCCACCTCTGCTCTGGCTGCTGCCGCGCGAGTTCTTGCCATCTGCGATGCCGATTTGAATCATCCAAATACCAATTGGAATCAAGTAGCACGCAAGAAAGAAAGAAAGAAAAGAGAATTTTCCTAGTGTTCGGTGGCCTCTCGAAGATAAGTATAGACGTCCCCATATTGATATGTAAGACTCTACTAGACATGTCCTTGTATGACGAGATCAATGAACCTAAAGCTCTGATACGAACTCTGTCACGACTCAACCCACCATGATTGGCACCCACACTAACTCCTAGTGGGCGAACCAACACGTAAGTCATCTATTCATTCAAGTCCAATTTTATATTGACCATTTCAATCAGTTATTAACCATTCAAGCACAAGATAAATCAAATTAAGTCATGCCGTAAAATAATGAAGTAAATGCGGAAGTCCTAACTATTACAAACACCAAAATCCGAAAGTCACCGTACATGGACTCTAACCCAAAACATGTCTAAGGAATGTAAGTTGTCTAAATAAAAAACCAACAATATTGGAAAAGAAATAGACATTAGAAAAGAAGATCTTTGGCGGCTTGGGATAGAAGCTCACCCTAAATCTATCAGCAAACGGCCTCAATGCTAGATTTGAGGCTGGGTAGCAGTTTCTGGATTACAATCTGCACTCAATAGAATGCAGCAAGGTAGTATCAGTACAAACTCTATGTATCGTTAGATATCATAGGCCGACTAAGATTAGTATCATACATACATCATAAAATCAATAAAATAGACAAGCCAGCTAACAACACATAATAAATAACCCAACAACAAGTCAACTAAGGATATTAACAATCAACTCACCCAGTGATATCAAGAATCAAATAAACGGAAGCAAACAGCGGAATAAGTCTACCAACAATAACCATATACACGCTGTACACAAATGCTAACTGATGTCATTGCTCAGTAGTCATGACCTGCAGGGGACCCATGGCGTCCATGTACCATTCGTTTCGTCTCACTTCTCGGACCCGAGCTCACAACTAGGCCATATCCTCACCCCGATCAAAAGTGTCTGTTCATATGTAGGCCTCATCCTCACCCCCAGTCAAATGAGCCGTTATATATATATATATATATATATATATATAGATATATATATATATATATATATATATATATATATATATATATATATATATATATATATATACACACACACACACACACACACACACACACACTATCTAGTGTCACATTATTTTTAATAGTTAAATTATTATTTGTATCTCAATTCCACCAAGAAGATTATATTAACTTCTCATTACAACACCATCAACCTGTAAGTCCCAACACAACGAATAGTGGTACGAAGCCCACATAATTAATCAATCAACAACATATAGGAATCTCAACCACACACATCTTGTTTGAAGACTAGACATGCTTTCTCCTACCAATTTCACAATACATATATCAACTAATCAAAGTCTAACTCAAGTAGACTGTAACCTACCTTGAATTTAGAACTGGAACACTGTAGATTACTCCGCTACTGCCTTTCTTTTCCATAAGACCTCAGAAGGCTCAAAGTCTAGCAATTAGAATGCTCAATAAGTCATAATTACTCTAGTCACAAAATCAATTCAAGAACACCCTTCCCTTTAGCCCTATTCCAACGGGTGAATGATTTCTAGGTGTAAAACAACCTAATAATTGCCTTAGCAACCACCAATTATCAATTTATATGGCTATTTAATCAAAACATCTATTACAAGTAGTTTCCATGATCAAGCTACCATTTTTACGAAACCCTAAGTCTCAAATTACTTAGTTCATCTAATGGTTCAATTCTTGATTAATAGGAGATAACCCAAGCCATTAGAAGATAAACACATGATAACAATCATAACCCATCAACTATAGAAGATCCATAGGTTCTAGGGTTGCTATTTGTAATTCACCATTCTAGACCCATGATAGGGATGATAATCATGAAGATGATAATGTAATGATGGAAGGAATGGTTGAGACTTACATCTCAAGGATATTCTTGCCTTAGCTTGAAAATTCTCCCTAGGTGCTTGTGGCGGATTGTTTTGGAGTTTTCTGAATAAAGAATTCGGGACTAAATGTTTAAAAATCGAGACTATGTCCCGGTCGACTGTTGTGGCAGTCAAATCACTACTGCAGCGGTCTCGCTATAGAGGCTAAGTGTCCACTATAGCGGACCACACTAACCCTGACCTCCGCCATGGAAGGCCTGATCCCGCTATAGCGACATCGCCATAGTGGTCCATTGCCCGCCACAGTGGACACAACAAATTTCGACTGACCGCTGTGGCGAGAAGCTAGCTGCTATAATTCGGCCACAGTGGTACCACTGAATTAGTGAGCTCGCTAATTTCACAGTGTTTCAACTTCACCACCCCACATTTCATCCGAGGCCTTACAAACACAAATAAAATATGCATATAGACATAAAAACACCATACGAACTCACCCGTGGCCTCGGAATTCCTAATGAAGTTCTAATTTCCTACGTCACCCCCTGATGGACTCAACACAATCAAACAAGAATCACAAATAAGTCAAGTTTTCAGTTCTTAGACTTATACAGTCGAGTTTCTATTAGCTCATTCTACCCTTAGGAATGTTCTATTTGGTGGGGTGATCCTATGTTTCCCATAACGACCGGGAGGGTCGTTACAGGTTATCTAGATCCGTTGACGTTTAAACGAGATGCGAATTAACAGGTTAGGAGAAGGTTGTCTTACACGTGAGTTACGTGAGAGATTATATGGTTATCTAGTTGAATTGATCCTTGAACTATGCATAAAATAAGTTAGAAAGTCGAGTAGACCTTGGGATGGATGTTACCGAACTTATATAATGGTGAACTTCTTAATTGGTTAGGTCTACTAGGAAGGACATATATGTATATTGATGCTGAAATTGTGGAAGGGTAAACTAGTCCTTACGGGTTGTGAAATGTGGAATTGGTGTAGTTAGATTGGTATTGAACTTGCTAGTTGTAATCATTCTTACATTGATATCTCTTGTATTTAGTTTGATTATGGAAATGGTAATTGGATGGCCAGCACTCGTCCCTGTGTCATGTAGGGACAGTCGATGATGCTGCTAAGTACCGTTGTTTTGTACTCACGCTACACTTGCTGCATCTTTTTATGGTGCGGGTTTGATTGATGTTTGGATCTGAATTTCAGATGTTGTTGGGCTCCGTTGGATTGCTTCGGGGCGAGTTATTAGTATTGCATGTGCCCCCCAAGATTCTTTTCTTACTGTTTATATTTTATTTATCTTCTATTCGGACAGACTGTTGTTTAGAGTTGGTTGTATTAGGAGAACTCTGTAGTGCTCAAGTACACTTATGGCCAGGTTTTGGGGGTATTTTCAAGTTTCCTTTGATTTTTCCACAATATTCTATGACTTGTATTGAGTTGATATTATTTTAATAAGAAATGGTATTTATTTTACTTGGTTTAAAATGGTTTTAGTTATTTTGGGGTTGACTTGCCTATCGGGAAAGGAAAAGGTAGGCGCCATCATGACCCTGTAATTTGGGTTGTGATAGGAAATTGATAAAATTCTTCTGTCTAGGTATGTACACAGTAAGATAGAAAAGCATAGATAAAGAGTTAATCCAGAGCAATTAATGTTTGAATTGGAGTAATGATCATTTTTGCAGAAATGTTGTTGACACCTAAGTTTTGGCCTCTCATAATTTATTTTAATTATCCAGGATCCTTGAAAATCAAACGGAGTAAAATGTACATTTTTTCTAAAAGTCAAAATGATTCTACAAAATTATTCAGATAATATTTTGCCATGTCATTTGGAAAGATAACTTCTTTAACATTATGGATCATCTAGAAATGATTTACACATTTTATCACCAAGAAGGTAATTTGAACCAATTGTTTACATAAATGTTAAAATTACCAGAAAATAAATTGACAGGCATTCTATTCCGTTTAATTCAAGGAATTTGATAGATTAAATAAATTGATCATTTTTACCCCTCAATTGTAAATTTTTCATGTCCCAGTTTATTGAAATTAATCATAATTAATTGTGGTCAAAATTCCATAAATTGTGTGCTATATGGCTAATAGTGGCTACGATTGAAATAATCAATTGTTAGTCTAATTCTAACCATATTTAAAATAGCCAAATTCATTGGTTTAGGTCAAGTAAGGTCATTGTTGCAAAATTAACCCTTAATTGTTTAAATAGTTTAATTCCAACTTTAATTGTTACAACCAATTTCTATGGTTTAGGTCAACTGAAGTCATTATTGCAAATCTGGCCACAAATGGAAACGACCTATTCCATGGTTAAAATCATTTGAGGCTATATGCACAATGTGAATCCACTTGCATTACTGTCATGACCCGACTAAGGGGGTCATGACGAGTACCCGGAGCTGACTACCGAGCACCACTCGTTATGCTAATCATCATACCCAACCTGAACTTAGATAATCTCCAAGGTTACATAAGCCTTCACGGCTGCAAAAATGATATACAAGAATGTACACTGATGTATCCATAAGACATCAACTACCCACACAGCCGTATCTATGAGCCTCTACTAGAATACTGAGACATAAGGACTGGACAGGACCCCGTCGTGCCCAATTATATATATATATATATATATACACACATACACACACACACACACAAAATAATGTATCAAAATGGCACCTCCGGAATAGTGGAGTGCTTCTGTAAATCCGCTGAGTAGCTCCTAGGAATTTGGGCCACCTCCCTGTCTACCTGTGGGCATGAACACAACGTCCAAAAACAAAGGAAGTCAGTACGAACATTGTACTGAGTATGTAAGGCATGAACAATAATAACATATCGAAGAAATAAGGGAACATCAAGTAAGGAAACAACCTGTAACTGAATGTCACCTAAGACGGAATAATGCATGCTAACTTACATCATAAACAACATCATATCAAGTATGTACATATAAGCTGCCCGACCATGTAGGTTCGGTGTGATCATTATTAGCCCGCATCCAGGCCTCCCACGTCCGGGGTAACCATCTCATGCCGCCCACTAGTGGTGTCTGCTCATGCCATCTAGACATGGTGTATATATCGCCCGCCTTAACCGTGTCTGCCCAACCATATAGGAACGGTGTTATCTCATCATCATATACTTATCATAAAGCACACATAAAAACTCAAGTACAAGCTATAACTCTATCGGGGTGACGTAAGGTTGAGAGCCCCCAATTCCATTAGTCATGATCATCATGCCTCACCTTAAAGGAACTAGCATTATAAGGTGAGTCTAGCAACAATGAATAATATCAAGAAATCATTAGCTTCATAAGAATATCATATCATAAGCTTTGGAATCTCTAGACTTAGACTCATCATCATCATTGTCATATTCACAACGCATCTCTTATCCTTATTTCATGAGAAACTCTTAATAATCATAGACTCATAGTTTCCGGAATATAAGAGAGTCATGGAAAGATAAAAGAAGTCATGTTGTAGGAATCATGACTTATAGAAGAAGGGACTAGCCTTACATACCTTTATGTTCCTTAACGACTAAGAGTCCTCCTTCCAAGCTTACAACTCTACGTTTAAGGGAATTCGTACTAAGATTAGATAATTGGAAACATACTTAAGCTTAAGCTAAAGCTAATGAAAATTGGGCAGCATCTCTTTTGTTTCTACAACTTTATCCATATAATATAACAACTCCCAAACATCAATAACAACATTCATAATATCATAATCAATAACTTCGACAGGTTTGACATTATCCAATTCTCAAAATTCCCTCTCAAAGTCATCCATAACCATAGCCATAATATAAAACCACATTCATCCTCATATAAAGCCTCTGCGATATTCTTAATACCATTTATAACAAGATTATACTCATAACATGTCAAGAATTATGATTCATGTCAAGCTACTACTCAAGAATACTATTATTCTCCTATTTGTAACCCATTTTCTACTTTCTTCCATAATCCAAGTCTTTCAATCACTCAATATTCTTAATAGCATGAAATGAACATAAATCTCACCTTTGATTGTGAAGGAATGGGTTTTGGATGGAAATACTTCACTTGGAGAAAACCCTAGTTTCAATTCCAGAGAGATTTCTAGCTTCCATCCACCCTAGTTAGCATTCTTGCACTTGATTCTACTAGTTTTTGGTATTTGATCTTTGGTTTCTCTTGAATTCATGTAAATGAAGTGTGTGGAATATTCTATAGGTTTAGAGAGAAGTGGAGGAAATAAAAAAAATGAGAAATGAGACCTTGAAGTCATCTTTTATAAAAATTTAAAACTGCCCGTCGGGATTTATACGGACCCTTATACGATCCGTATAAGTAACCATATAACTCCATCAGTGATGGACCTTCACTGTAATAGTTATATGAACCATTATATAGACCGTATAATATTATACGGACCATATAAATGGTCGTATAATCCACCTTCTCTCCGAACTTGTTCTCGTCGTTTCGTTTGATCTCCAATCCTTATGGAACCTTCTTAGCACTTGTTTAACACTTCATTAACAATCTAAGGGGTGTCATAACTCTTCTTTAGGACATCATTAAGTCAACAGTAGCTCGGTACTTTGCAAAACCCTTCCAAAACATGACTTCTACCTTACATTATTCAACGAACTTCCTTCTCTTGCCTCAAATATCTTTGGAATCTTAATTAGAACCGTTAATTACTACTTCTTACTTGCAGATACATTGCATACATCTCACCTTGCATTAGTCTATCTACCACATGATGACATGAATTTTTTTCGAGGTGTAACAATTAATAACCATGTTTGTTAGTTTATTTAGACGTTGATTAATGGTGTTTAATCATAATTAAGGGGGTTTCAATTAATGGACTTTCTTAATTATGGCTATTTTTTAAATAGTGCAGGTTCTTTCTATATGTATACACGTATATACACAGATATACATGTGTATGCATGCATATCATGTCTATAGGCATGTATACACAAGAACTGCCCCATTTCCCTTTTATTATAGCCGGGCCGAGTCTAATAAGATGGTGACCCGACCCAAGAACGAGTTTAAGGAGGGTAATACCCCTCATTTCCATGAGTTAACAACCAAACAAGCCTAAGGGTTGAGGGAGGGTTTCTTGTGAAACCCTAGCGCTGCCTCCTCTTTCTCTTTCCTCTCTCCTTGCCACCGTTGCCTAAAATGGCAAAATGGAAGTGTACAACCACTTTATGCGGTCGTGGTTCAACGATTTGAGGCAAAGCATAAAATGTTTGCCTCCTCTCTCTACCAAATGCAACCTAAACGAGGTATAGCCCCTCTCTTCTCTTACCTTTTTATGAATTCATGGTCAAACAAGGACGAATCCCTTAATGGGATTTCTCTTAACCTATTTTCAATCGTGGATTTCATTGGTTCATTTAGAATCGGACGGATTGATCCAACTTGGGTCAAATCTGACCCTATATATGTGTAATTGTTTGAATCTCAGTCGTTGCATGTTGAATTAGAGAGAAAATTTCCAGAAATTGAACTTGTCCCACATCGGTTTGGGATTAGGTTTTCTCAAGTTTGGGGGTTCTATAAATAAGAACCCCATTTCTACCATTTGGACAGACCGAGAGATCGAATATTATAAATATTAACCAAAAAACTCAATTTCTCTTAAGTTTTGGCAAGAATTCCTTTGAAACTTTGAAATTCGGGTTAAGTTAAACTTTTAAATACTTTTCTTTTGTTGTGTGGCTGAGTTGTGAGGTTGAGGAGCAAAGGAGTTTCCAAGTTCAATATCTTCCAAGGCTATATCTGAAAAACGCAACCTCTCTCCCTTTTAATTTTTTTTAGTTCTTTTAGTTCTTCATTGCTTAGATGTTAATTGTGTGCTTAGTATAATTAATTACATGTTTAGTTTTAATTTGACTATGCTTATCTACTAATTGTTGTTCAGCTTCAGCTTGATTTGTGTCATTAGGTATAATGTTGTTAGTTAGTTTATTGCTTTAGTTTGATTAAGTAGGTTGTTAGTATGTAAAGAACATTTATATCCTGTTTGTGAATTGCTTGATAGCTCAGAGCTTTCCTAGTCAAGATCCAGTAGCTTGAGTAACTGGTTAACTAACACTATGCCTATTTGATCTGTTGCTTAAGTATTACTTTTAATTGAAAACCTGTTTAGCTATGTTTTAGTGGTTTTAGTCCTTATCAGGCTTGTTTAGACCATGTTTTGACATAATAGTAACTACCAATTGCTAGTTCCTGATTTGCATTGTGCTTTTAGTGTGCTTATGTGGTCTGATTCATATAAATTAGTGCATTTGTTGGAAGAGATGCTCATTGGAACATGACTAGTGAGGTTGATACCTCCGTTAAGCACATAAATGACCCAAACTACCTAGTCAGGATTAAAGTTTGATAAAATCATGAACAAAATAACATGTAGTTTGGTTGATCATGACTGTGTCTGCTTGTTTCCATGTTCACATGTTGGAATAGATGCATTTGTATGCCATATGAAACAGTTTATGGATTATGCTAGTTTGACCTATAGGTTTATATGGTCTAGATTCTAGCTTTTGCCCCAATGTGGTCTAAATGAGCCTGTTTTGAGTGAAATAGCTTTTATAAGCCTATCTCTGGTTGATACCCTACAATTGTGTGTGTTTATGTGCTTACATGTTTGGTATTATTCCTAGTTTAACGTCCTGCTCAAGTTCTTCTCAAAGTATGGTCTTAACTGTCCAGGCAGGTTTATGGAATTTTGCATACATGTTAGTTAGTCATAAGCCCAGGTATTTAAGAATCATGATCTAATGCATCTATACTGTTTAATCCTGGCATATATTGAGTCACTATATACTAAGTTTGGACTGATTTTAACCCTGAAAGTATGTTGAACTATTGGATTGGAAATGTGAATCATTTAAAACTACACCCCTGACCTTAAATCCTGTTGCAAATGACCTGTAAAATAACCTAGAGTGACCTGTTTATATCTTTAGACCTCATCTGTGTTTAAATGAGTCTACATCAACTTGTGAAGGTCCTGAATGGTTTAGATATGCACTTATGTTTGTCTTGCATGAGGTATACTTAAGTATACCCGAGGTATACAACCATTGTATGCTTTAAACATAGAAAGGATTTATGTATTGGGGGTGTATAAGTGATATACTGTCAGTAGTACATGTTATAAACTATCCCCATATCTTTTATGAATACGCCATGACATGATAAGACTAGTCTATGATAATTATGTAGTGCTTTTGTTTGAATATTTGCCATATATGTTGATAATATTATTAAATATACTGGATATGTTAATTTTTCTGTATACTGTATATTGAACTTGTATAATAGTGGAGATGTGGTGTATCATCTAAATGGCCTTGTAGTTATCCGCCTCCATGTTAAGTATTTATTGGGCTAGCTTTGTCATTTATAACATCTCGGGCTTTTTTCTTGGTAATTGACTCTATTTGGGCCTTCACTTGTTTCCCTTCTTTCTTGACTGCTTTGTTTGATACTTGGGTTTTGCTGTCCATCTCTGTTTATTGCCATTCCAAACACTGAATATGCTGCTGGTGTTTTATAAAAAGTCTGTAAAGTAAGAGTTGAAGCAAAAGTATGTAAAATCCCGAACTACTGTCTAGCTCCCTTTAAAAGTGGATATACAACTATCCTGATAATTTTATTAACTATAATCTTTGGCATGTGGAAGACACGATTACATTTGAACAAACAGAAGAAATTTGTAGGAATCTTCATAGTAAAACTACCAAACTCTATAGCATATAGATCACACACACGCATATGTATATATATGCTCTTCTTAATCAATAGATTTCATGCACATATTATTCTAATGAAGAGCTAGAAATATTATTTTTTGAAACTAGTAACTTTTTGATGAGCTAGAAGTATTTGAATCTCTTTTAATATGACCAATTGACTCTAGAACTTACAAATAACTGATCAATCACAAAAATCATAAAGCCAAACACAACAAACTTGATAGAAATTCATAAAGGAAATGGAAACGACTACAAGAGCAAGACGAATGAAGATTATAAGTAAGAATCTTTTCTCCCTTACATTTTTAAGGGAAAAATAACATAGATGATCAACTTGAACATCATAGTCGGCTAGAAAAGCTAGCGAAAAGTTTACTTGGATGTTTTTGAGGTAGATTTAAGGAATGCAAGCTAAGTGTGCAAGGGCCAATATCCAGACAAAAACTAAACAAACAGATGAAATTATGCCATCATATGACCTAAAAATCTATATTTGTCAAACAAGTTCCGGGATAAAGCATGAATGATTATGAAACCAGCAAGCAAAACCTCACGACAAATGTTCAGTATATCTAGAAACAAACAACTAGTAGCTTATATTCCTACGCTCAAAACAGGAATATAACAGCTTAACCAAGCATGCAACCATATAATAGCATCTGATGATGTTTTCGGATGATAGAAGATATTAATTCTTTCAAGATTAACTCTTTCGCATAAAAAAGTCATGGGAAAACTGGTAACAAGGTGTAGTAAATACAAAACTTGACACATTCTGTTGTCAAGCTCCATTCTTGCATCCCTAAATAAGGACATATTTAGGCACCAAACTCAATGACAAATGAAAGTTCAGCTGTTCCCATTAACTTAGAATTAGAGCTGCTAACAATCGAGAAGTCAACAACAACTATTTGACTGTGAATTACCAAGCTGTAGGAATCACAAAGCTTGTTCAGAAACTGAAACTGTCAAAAACCCTCCAAAATGTGTTTTAACAATGCAGGATTTTTAACTCAGTTTCAGCACCACAACGTTCTTTAAAAAATCAAAATTCTTAGCTCAAATGAACTTCTAGCTCGAGTTAACAGCAACAACAAACACCATTCTATCCAAAAAACTAATAATCCAAAGAACACACAACCAGCAAATCAACAATAAACAAGAATCATAAATTCCCCAAATAATACATACGAACAACACCAAAATCAAGAAAATAAATTAATGTTCTGGGTGAGCAGCTACTAACTTGGAAAATTAATTCTTCTTCGGTAAATGTGATGTCGAAGCTGGACATTTGAGTGTTGAGCTAATAAAATTTCTTATTTCGTCAACTCATTTTCTACATTAGGCCTTCAAAGAATGATTTTCCTCTCGAGTTGAACGGAGTTCTGACAATAATTCGGTCTTTGAGGAAGTCCCACCTTTCAAATCCTTCGCCTTTACTCCACCCCCAAACCCAAATGCCTGGCTACGAGTGTGGGGTCCAAAGAATTTTTCTACAATCTCTATTTGAGAAAGAGACGATTCGAACGACACCAATTCTTGAATTTGAGCCTAACAATGTATATAAAGAGGTTTCTGGTAAGAATGCATAATAACTAAAGTAAGGCACATGTTCAGCTGATGATACGCACATGTTTTTCAATTGTTTTAAAATTAACAAGTTTGTTATTCTTCTTGCGAGTCCCAAAGGAAATAATTGCAAAATTTAGTGGTTTCCATATTTTTCGCCCTTTACATCAAATGAAACATGTTAAATAACACCTCTTCAAAATAAAAAATAAAGAGATTTTATGATAATAACTTTTCATAAATAATCTCTATTTTGGCTTTCTACCAATACGAGGAAGCATTTTCAGCTTAGCTCTATTTCCTGTGTTCCTACTGCTTCTCACCTATATTTGTGTAACAATATTAAATTCAAAATATAATAAATTCTCAATTAAAAGATTATAGTATGTTATAAAAATCAAAAATCAAAATTCACCAACCACTCTCATTGTTTCTTGTCTACCGCATTCGGCAGATTCTTAAAAGCATCTTGGATTGTGCACAATCAACAACTTTTGACTTTACACGCCATAGACACTACAATCAGCAACTTTTAAAACTCGTCTCTACAGAAGTGAATAAGTAAACAATATGATACATGTGACTTCTAATTGCAAAGTATCAACTCCTATACTTAGTAAATAACACAATCCAACTCAACTGGTGCAAATTGTGCACACAATGCAGAATTCTTTTGTCAAGTACTAGCCCAAAAGTTTAGCTCCTTGACTACAACTCTTACATCCAAAAGAGATACCAAGAAGAAATAGCTTAAATGAATTTTCTGGAAAACAAATAAGAGAGAAAAGATAAAAACAAAGGCCATGGGCACACCTGCTTCATTTGCCCTATTTCTCTTTTGGCCAATTAAAAAGAGAATCTGCAACAGCAGCCATAGAAGAATAAGAAGAAGAGTGACAACAGAGAAGACGAAGAAGAATAAGGAGAAGAACTGATAACAGAGAAGACAATGAAGAAGAGGAGCAGCGATAACAGAGAAGAAGAAGAGCAGCAATTACAGAGAAGCCGAAGAAGAAGAAGAAGAAAAATCAGTCACGACTCTCAAAATTTACCAGACTCTTTAATGTACCAAAACACAAAATTGAAAACAAACACTTAATGGCAGATCACTCGAACAACCACACCATAGTCATATGCACATGTTGATTAAAAGATAAACTGAAAAAGAAGAAAGCAGACGAGAATTTCATCCAATTAATGTGTTTGTATAATGACAAAAAATATTCTCTACACTAACCGAAAAATGCACGCATTGAGGATTCGCAGGTGAAAACAAATAGGAAACGATGAATATATCACAACAATGAATCAAATTCACCACTACTTCCAACCAAAGAAAATACAAAGAGAGAGGCAGATGATTTGATGGGAACTAGAAAATTAAGGATAGCAATCATATCCAAACCAAGGAGGGCCATGATGTTTGATAAAGAGATTACACATGATCATAATTCTGCTTTGGCTCTTCCACTTGGTATTATGCTTTGTTAATAATATACAAGCACAAGCATCCAACCAATGGGTCTAAACAAACTCCAGCCATTAGAATTTGGTAAGAAAATATCAAGATCTAACAAAGATGGAACCACTGGACAAATACAAAAATGTTGTTTGATATATCCAAGGAAACGAAGACCACCGAACGACACACGCAGTGTTATAATAACCCCAATTTATAATAGCCAACTCTACTGGCTATACTGTTAACCCATTTTCATCATCAATAGTTAAAAACCTAACCAAACAAAATTAAAGTTTCAGTTTACAACCACAACCAATCCCAGAATCATGATAATAAACAAAATTGGAATTTGAAGACAAGCGTAAGCTAAACTCTTCTTAGGCTACAATGCGAGTAAAGTTAATTAATTATAGCACCTAATGGGTCAAAAAAATTCAATCAATTAATCAAATCAACAGAAAATCAGAACTAATAAAAACCCCATGATAAATTAAATACACAACATTTCTCAACCAAGTCTCTAGAAGAACCTTTTAATGCAACCCAACAGAAGAAACCCCACAATAAACCCTCGAATGTTGTGCTCCATCTTTGCCCTCCAACTCAATACTCCCACCTTTAGCTCTCAAATGACAACAATCAGTATTCCTAATAAACAAAGAAACACCATCGTAGAAACTTGGGTTATAAAGAAAGAAAGAAATTGACGGAACAATTTTTTTCATTGTGAAAAGTATGAAAGACATGAATGAACCAAATTTTCTCCTAATTTTACCTGAAAATGCAATCTGGCCATACATTAGCCGGATAATACAGGTTCTGCAGCTTGAGCAATTGGAGATTTTAGTAGGGTTTAGGTGTTTAGGGATTTTGGTGCTTGAGAGAAAGAAGGAAATTTTTAGGGCTTATATTATTTCACCTTTAGTTGAAACTTTTGGAGCGACCTGTTGAAATTTTTCTTTAGAGACCGGGTCATTAAATCCCTCCGGTTCCTTAAAAAAAAAAATGTCAATTAGGGACCAGAAAATATTCTCATCCCTGTAAGTATACGATTAGGGACCATATTTTGGACTCGTCGCTAAATCTTGGTCTCTATTAACCTTTTTTCTTGTAGTGTTTGCCAAAAATTTTTCTTGAGTTTATGATAAAAAATGAATGACATTTTTGCGGAAAGTTAAACCTTTTAGCGAATAAACATATTGATCACACATTGAAGCTCGTAGGTCAATCGTATTCTACGGATCTTTAGTATTAGGGTCCGTAAAACCTTCCTTAGGGGATCACCAGAACCCTTAACTCAAACTTTGGTACTAAAAATATTTCTCTCTTGCTTGAAAAATCTTTTTACCCGGTTTTCCTTTTAAAAAATTAGGTGGCAACTCTAAAAATACTAAAATCCAATCATAGCACCAACAACCTCTTAGTAGCTTTTATGCGCCGATGTAAAAGTGAACCGTAACAGATGGCGGCTCTGCTAGGGATTTTCTAGGTTCTAACCATAAGGCTTTCAATAGACTGTGATATAATTGTGATTATTTGCTTAATTGTTTACTTTCTTACAAAATATAAATTGCCATGCATTTATATCATGAACTCCGCCACTCCTGGCAAAAAGCATGGTTTCAAAGGGGACACGCGGGATCGCGGTCTACTGTTCACTAAAAAACCCAAAACACCCTTTCTTTGGAACACGTTGAACGTTAAGTTGGTGTGCAGTCACCCAACGGCTGACAATGGCTCACCCCAAGTAGTCCGCTCAGGTCCAAGGTCAATTTGAAAAGCCCACTCCTGCATAAGCCTAGGTTAGCGCTCAGCCAAATCCAAAGATGAAGTAGATTGGGTGGTTTGGATATTTTAGACGTGTCCAAACCCTACAGGAAGACTACCCCGTGTCAAGTAAGGTCTATGACCTGAAAAACACTGCATCTCATATTATGTGCTATTTAGAAGCATGTAATGTGCCTGAATTGAACCATTGAGTATTGGGGGGGGGGGGGGGGGGGGGGGTTAACCTTAGCTTCTGTTTTGTAGATGTCGATCAACTTGAGTTTTGGCATGGTTTTGACTACACTAGAGTTACTACGTATTTGGTGGGGCCAAATATCCGCGGATGATAAAAAGGGTATTTCATGTCATCTAGGTAATTTGACATCCATTATGACTATGACGGGTTGCAAGAAATTAATAAAAGTAATTACCAGGTTTTGGGATCGAGATAGGATGGTTTTCCGATTTGGGGATAACGTTGAGATGACACTTACCTTAGACGAGTTCAGGAATGTGTTGAATAGCGTGGGCTCGGGATTGAAAAGAAGAAAGAAACCTGACCAAAATGCTTAATCCCAGAAAAATCCACCTACTCCTAAATCTATAAAATGCTTTCCTTAAACTACGACAATTAGGCCCATAGTACAACCATACCCTTTAGAGAGTTATACAAAAGTTTTGGGAGCCCAAGTGGATTTGTGGAATATCCTGGGAGTTCAAGACTTATGCCGAATGGATGACCACCGGACCTTTATCCTTCGCCATTTGCTTTCTAGGAATCATGGTTTTTCGTAAAGATTGATCATTAGCCATAGACACCCGAGTCATTTCAGTTTCCCATGCCATCTTTTATGACATAACCCAATAAGAAGAAACCAAATACTTTGACCTAACCCAAATTATCCTATCCGACTGGTACCGAGCCTTGAGCCTCTGCCGAAACCATTACAAATTCTTCCAAGGTTGTAACCTACTCCTACGATGGTAGATACTTAAGCATATGATCAAAGTTAGGGGTGAACAACACCTAAGTAAGCCAGCCAAAGGGATGGCATTCTTGATTTTTGCCCGAGCTTTGGGGAATAAAACAAACAAAGTTGGACCTTCACCTTTTATAGGTTGAAAGAAGAAAGTGTTTAATGGATGTTCCACGACTTCGTGTCCGATAAAGTTGTTGTCAAGGGTAGGAACTGTCCATTTTTACCGCTTATGAGTATCCGAGGGATCTGCCTTTAGGCGTCTGCTAGGGTCTTGAGACAATTTGAGAGGATCCAAGTCATACCCCAGGTCAGAGGCATGGGAGACTTTATCATTGACTATGACATCAATAGACCGCCGAGGGCTTTTGATTGTATACGAGAATGGAAAGGTCGCATGATTTGTGGTCTTGATACCTTAGCCGAGGATAAGTTTCGACCGGGTTGTGTGGTGGCGTATAAGATTGGCTAAGGGCCGACTTATAAGGTACTCTTCCTCCCAGGCCTATTCTCTACAATCATGTACAAGATAAGGATTCACAAGCCGAGATTCGAGCCCGTTTGGTTCAGAGGAGAGCTGACGACAGAGATGCCAAATATTTGAAAAAGATTGAGCATGACAAAGCCATCATAGAGAGTATAAGACATGAGTTAGAGCTTACTAATGACTATTTGGTTAAGCTCGATGACCGGGTGAAAAAGACTTTAGATGACATTGCTCCACAGACTTTTACACATAAGTGGTTTCTAATGGAGGCCACTTTGACATCAGCCCATCTTCATATCCAGACTACCCTTCAAAAGGCAAAGAAAGCCAAGACTAATCAAGCTTCATCATCATCCACCAGAGGACACTTCTGCTGATTTATTTTTAGGCACTATCTTTACTTTATCCTTTTGTACCCCTTCGGGGAAGAATTTTATTATCATTTTATGATTACGGGGCAATGGTTCGATTCAAATGACATATTTATGTTTCAAACGATTGGTACACCTTGATTTAGGAACACGGATTGTGTACTTATGCTTGTATGAATTGCCATATGTGATTTACTTGCTTTCATATGTTTCGCTTAAATGCTTAATTGATCTTAAAGTACTGACCACTACCCAAAATAAAGACAATGAAAAACAATACCCGTACTAAGTCTGGTGACTTTCTCAGAACCGAAGATGGATGCCAAGAATGTAACATAACACGTGGACAAAAGGGAAAATGAGGGCTCACTCCGTCGCAAAATTCGATATCTCGAGAGGCAGATTCGAGCAGTTAAGGCCAAAATCAGAGAGGCCGACGAGTTGATGGATTCGGCGGAAAGTCCGCCCAATGAACCAATGGAAACATAACACCTAGGAGAGAGTGTTTTAGACAAGGAAAGGGGATACTTACCGAGTACATCCATATAGCCGAGGAATCAGAGGAGGAAGAAGTGGAGTTTGACCCATAAAAACCTACTTGACCATCTAGAGAGGCCTCCTCCATCACGCCACCAAGCCCGAGAAAAGAGACCTCATCTGCCGCACCTCCAAGCCTAAGAGAGGAGCCTGGGGAACGAGTAGAATTTGTTCGACCAGCATAGCTTGAATCGGGGGCTATTGCACTCAAGGCTTTAGCCTGTCCCCACTGTGTCTGGCCAAGACACGTGACAAGTGAGAAAATATTAGACAAACTTGGAAGCAGAGGGATAATCTGTGTCAGCCACGAAAGGTTGTCACCCTGTGCCCTAATTTTTGCACGTAAAAGGTGCCCCTTTCACCAAAATCAAGCAGGTCATACCGCTAATGAGTGCTTGTCCTTCAGAAAAAAGGTGATAGGGCTGACAGATAAGAAGCGCATCACCAAACTATGTGGCCCACACTCACGTTTGGTCTACGACATTGTTTCACTAACTGAAGGGATTACGCTGAATACCCACATTTGGCATTATGATTTCACCGTTTTCAAGGACTCCTATGCCAGTATCTTCCAGAAATTGGTCAATAATGGGAAAATTAGCAGAATTAGGACTAGGATGTCATGTCCCAACCGATGAGCCGTGACGGGAATCTAACCTCTAGCGACCAAACACCCCTTATCTCATAAGAGGGAAACATCAGAACTCTGTACAATCAACATACACATATACAACATGCGGAAGAACGGTGCACGCCGGCTAGGCTGCTACATAAACTGTACACAAAAGAATAAAAGCAGACAAGGCGACATCGTCTGAATACTACATACATCTGTCTATAGACCTCTACTGGAATAAAAGCTGTAGAAAGGACGGGACAGGGCCCTGTCATACCCATATGTATACATATCTCAAAAGTGGCATACCAAAACTGAGTGTAGCTCCGGATCAAATGGAGCGTACTGACCACTGCTAGATCTAGAGGCCATACTGAGCTGGACCACCTGTCTGTCTCCCCGTACCTGTGGGCATGAACGCAGCCCCCCGAGCAACGAGGAGTCAGTACGGATAATGTACCGAGTATGTAAGGCATAAGAACAACATATATACATAAGAATCATGGATAAGGTCTGAACTCATAAACTGAAATGACTAACTGTATGTACTTGTATGAACTAGTATCTGCCTTTATCTGCATAAATTTGCGTAACTGACAATGCCTCTGTGGGCACATAATATGCATGCTCATACCTATCAATGCTGGTCGTGCATCTATATGTGTGCGTATATAATGCCTGACATGTGTGCGTATATAACACCTGATGTATGTGCGTATATAACGTCTGTAAGCCTCTATGGCATCTCGTCATATCATATTGGCTCCTCTGTGGCCATAATCAATATCATCATCATAGTAGTAATGCGTATGTAACACCTTATAGTCATGGGTCAATGTACATAAATATATAATGAATGCAATGCATGAATAAACTGTATGAACAAAACTGGCTACATAAGACTGGACCCGTGAACAGAAAGATTACTCATAAATAGGGTACATGAACATCAAAGCCTGAAGTACTCCTAATACTTTAAGAGTAGAGTAATATGGAAACTTGCTTACTCGCTTGTTGGATCAATATCACGGGATCATGCCAAAAGAAGGAAAGGTTAGCCTTAACATACCTGGAAGTATACGCAATCGCCCAACTTCTACCTCTTGAACTTGCAAGTCTAAAATTAAGGTAACATAAGGCTTAATTAGGCTATTTACTTCACTTACTGATCATTCTAAACGCAACTAGATCTTGACAACTTATGGGCAACATTTTCCTTATAAGCTTAATGACTCTTCAACTTCCCATTCGGTCCAACATCAACCACTATACTCATAACACAATGACAACACATACATATATCAAAATAGGCTTAAATCCATCCCCAATCATCTCTTAAAATAACCCTAAGTCACCATCTTATCCTTCATCAACTTACCACTTGCACAAACAACCTTTCTTTACTTAAAATCAATAGAACTATTGATACTCAACTTAAATATAAGGGTAGAAATCATTTACATACCTTGAGGGGTCAAGAATCCCAAGAATCTCTTCAACTTCAACTCCCTAAACTTCACAACCTTGAAGAAACCCTAGAAGCAATCTTCTTCTTCACAAGCTCGGGTTTACGGGGTCCGGGTCTTGTCAAATCTTCACTAATATGATGGAGAATATTGGGAGAGAATTTATTAGGGTTTTCTGATTTGGAGAGGAGGAAAAATATAAAACAGGATCGTTGACCACCTATTTATACTTGGAAGCCAAAAAGGCTACAGCGTCCGGTTCGACGAGCTGGTCGATGGCCCGTCGCCGTGTCGACGGTCCGTCGACCTACGCCTGCAGATTCAAGGCTACGGGATCTTATCGACGACGCACATCGACGGTCCGTCGACCATGTCGACAACCCGTCGATGATGACTGGTGTCCTGCAGATTTTTCTGGTTCAGTTCCGATCGCGTCGATTTGATTCGCTGAACTTTTAACTCTATAGATTGCTAGGAATATCTGGTGGTACCCTTGTACATGGGGTAAGACATTTTCTACCTCCGAACTCGGGCTCGGGTCTCTATTCTAAGGGCATACCCGACTAGGAAACCATAGGTTCTACCACTACGAACACGAGGAGTGTAACATTCTCTCCCCCTTAACATTCGTCCTCGAATGTTTGAACATTCCTGGGTTATAAAAATTTCGACAGAGTTTCCCTTGTACTTATACCAATCCACCTTGCACGCAACAACCCAAAATAATGCCACACAAGGCCACATACTATAACACACAATACCATGGCCTCACATGACCAATCACGATAACTGAAATGAAATAATACCTGGGGGCGATGATGCCTCAGACTGAACCTCTTGTACTACTGGGAAAAAATGCGGGTACTCCGTCTTCATTGCCTCTTCCGCTTCCCAAGTCACTTTCTCAACATTCTTATTCCTCCACAAGACTTTAACCAAAGCTACATCCTTGGTCCACAGCCGACGAACCTGTCTGTCCAATAGAGCCACTGGAACTTCTTCGTATGATAACTGCTAGGTCACCTAGATATCATCCACTGGTACCATTCTTGAAGGATTTCCGATACACTTACGAAGCATAGATACATGAAATATTGGATGCACCAACTCTAACTCCGAAGGCAATTCTAGCTCATATGCCACCGTGCCTATTGTGCGAATGATCTTATATGGCCTAATATATCAAGGGCTCAACTTACCCTTTTTTACAAACCTTATCACTCCCTTCATAGGCGAAACTTTCAGGAACACCCAGTCGCCTATCTTGAACTCTAGTTCACATCGCCGATTATCCACATAGGATTTCTGTCGACTCTGAGCTGTTAGCAACCTCTCTCTAATCACTTTTACCTTGTCAACTGCTTGGTGAATTAAGTCTGGGCCTACTAACTGATTCTCCCCGACATCAAACCATCTTATGGGCGATCTGCATCTCCGTCGATATAAGGCCTCATAAGGAGCCATCTGAATACTGGAATGGTAACTTTGTTATATGCAAATTCGTTAAGAGGCAAATGATCATCCCAACTACGTTGAAAGTCAAGCATACAAGCTCTAAGCTTATCCTCAAGGGTCTGTATAGTACGCTCCGCCTGCCCATCTGTCTGCCGATGAAATGCCGTACTAAGACTCTCCTGAGTCCTCAATCCCTGCTGAAAAGACTTTTAGAATTTAGCGGTGAACTGTGCTCCCCTATCTGAAATAATGGCTGAAGGAACACCGTGAAGTCATACAATCTCCTTAAGGTAAAGCTTTGCATAATCCTCAGTTGCATAAGTAGTTCTGACAGGCAGAAAGTGAGCTGACTTTGTAAGCCTATCAACTATGACCGATATCGAATCACACTTCCGCTGAGTACGGGGCAAACCCGTTATGAAGTCTATATTAATTACCTCCCACTTTCATGTTGGAATCTGCATAGCCTACAATAGACCTCCAGGCTTCTGGTGCTCTATTTTGACCTGCTGACAATTTGAACACTGAGCGACAAACTTTGCTATATCTTTTTTCATACCATCCCACCAATAAACTTCCTTGAGATCATGGTACATCTTTGTTGAGCCTGGATGAATAGAATAGGGGGAGTAATGTGCCTCCCCTATAATCTGTTGACGGAGTCTTGCAACACTATGGATACACAATCTCCCTCGATACCTGAGTACCCCATCACCTGTGATCACAAAGGGTGTCTTTTCTTTCTGAGGGGCTATATCTCGGTAATGAACCAGAACGGGATCTTCATAGTGGCGTTCCTTTATCTCTACTACCAAGGATGATACCGCTGTGTCTTGAATAGTAACTCCTGTATCACCTGAATCCATCAATTGAACTCCGAGGCTAGCCAATCGATGAACCTCACGGACTATTTCTCTTCTCTTTGGCGACACGTGCGACAAGATACCCATAGATTTGCGACTGAGGGCATCGGTTACTACATTAGCCTTTCCGGGATGATACAGAATATCCACATCATAGTCTTTTGACCTCTCTAACCATCGCCTCTGATGCAAGTTCAAGTCCTTCTGCTTAAAGATGTACTGGAGACTCTTATGATCAGTACAGATATCAACATGGACACCATATAAGTAGTGCCTCCATATCATCAAGGCATGAATCACTGCTGCTAACTCAAGATCGTGGGTTGGATAATTCTTCTCGTGGTTCTTCAACTGTCTAGAAGCATAAGCGACAACTTTACTATGCTGCATCAACACACAGCCCAATCCAACAACTGAAGCATCACAATACACCACGTAGCCATCTGCTCCTTCTAGAATAGTCAAAACTGATGCTGAAGTTAACT
Organism: Lycium barbarum; assembly: GCF_019175385.1. Taxonomy (NCBI): domain Eukaryota; kingdom Viridiplantae; phylum Streptophyta; class Magnoliopsida; order Solanales; family Solanaceae; genus Lycium; species Lycium barbarum. Next base: position 14,614,357 of record NC_083344.1, on the reverse strand, counting down.
TATCCTTCAACGTTTGAAAACTCTGCTCACAAGCATCTGTCTATTGGAACTTAGCTAATTTCTGAGTCAATTTAGTTAATGGGGCTGAAAGAGAGGAAAATCCTTCTACAAACCTTCTATAATAACCTGCCAAGCCCAAGAAACTACGTATCTCTGTTGGTGCCGTAGGCCTTGGCCAATTCTTCACAGCCTCAATCTTCTGGGCATCCACTTTAATGCCTTCCTCTGAAATAATGTGACCCAGAAAAGCCACAGAGTTCAACCAGAACTCACACTTAGAAAACTTGGCATACCACTTTTTACCTTGAAGAATTCCTAGGATGTTCTGCATGATCAGCTTCTGAAAGCGAATAAACCAGAATATCATCAATGAACACAATCACAAACGAATCTAGAAAAGGCCTGAATACACGATTCATCAAATCCATGAATACAGTTGGGGCATTAGTTAGACCGAACGACATAACACGAAACTCATAGTGGCCATATCTAGTCCGGAATGCCGTCTTCGGAATGTCCTCTTCCTTGACCCTGACTTGGTAATATCCTGATCTCAGATCTATCTTCGAGAAATATTTAGCGCCCTGCAACTGATCGAATAAATCATCGATCCTAGGGAGCGGGTACTTATTCTTTATAGTCACCCTATTCAATTGCCTATAATCAATATACATTCGTAAAGAGCCATCCTTCTTTCTTACAAATAGTACAGGCGCTGCCCACGACGATGTACTAGGCCTGATAAAACCCTTCTCGAGCAGATCTTTCAACTGTTCCTTTAATTCTTTCAACTCCGCAGGTGCCATCTTATAAGGAGGGATAGATATTGGTTGAGTGTCTGGCAGTAGGTCGATAGTGAAATCAATCTCCCTCTCTGGGGGAATGCCCGGAAGCTCGTCTGGAATCACTTCTGGGAACTCATTAACCACAGGAACTGACTAAAGAGTCTGCGACTTTGCTTGCACATCCCGAACTTGAACTAGGTAAAATATATACCCTTTTCTGATCATCTTCTCTGCCTTAAGGTAGGAAATAAACCTACCCCTAGGCGAAGCAGCATTGCCCTTCCACTCTAGGACTGGCTCCCTTGGAAACTGGAATCGAACCATCTTTGCTCTACAATCAACATTAGCATAACAAAAAGCTAACCAGTCTATGCCTATAATAACATCAAAATCAATCATATCTAACTCAATCAGATCTGCTACGGTATGACAGTCATAGACTATAACAACACGGTCTCGGTATACTCGTCCAGCTATAACCGGATCACCAATTGGCGTAGACACCTTAAAAGGTTTAATCAACTCAGGCTCTATCCTAAATTTTCCGGCAACAAAGGGCGTAACATATGATAAAGTGGAACCTGGATCAATCAGTGCATAAACATCGTGGGAGGAAACTGATAATATACCTGTAATATATCAGGAGACGTCTCGCGGTCCTGTCTACCAGCCAATGCATACATGCGGTGCTGAGAACCGCTTGAGCCGGATGCTCCACTCCTCCCCCTACCTCGCCCTGCTGGCATCTGAAAAACCTGCCCTGGAGGGTGCACTGCAGAAGAAGAGCCAGTCATAGACCCTGTAGGCCAAACCATACCTGTACCAACCCTCATCGAGCACTCCCTCATCCTGTGGCCTGACTGACCACAAGTATAGCAACCATCTGAGCCCAACCGACACTGACCTGCATGTAACTTGCCACACTGGGTACATCGTGGCAAAGGGGGCCTTATCTGGCCTGACTCTGGCCGGTACTGAGAACCTGATGCTCTAGAACTCTGGTCGGCTCCGGAATAAGAAGACCTGTCAAATCTCGGACCTGGAAACCGTAGAGGTGCACTCCCTGCTGGCTGATAAGAATACCTGGGATGCTGCTGTCTTTGTCCTCCCCCGAACTCACAACCATATCGAAAGATCTAGCCCTCTTACCAAAGCTCCAGTCACGCTCACGCTCTATTCGCCGCTGGCATTTACGATCCTCCAAATTCTGTGCATACGCCTATATACGGGAGATATCCATGCCTGGCTGTAATGCAACAGTCGTGCACTCATCTATCAAGTGTGGCCCTAGCCCAGCCACGAAGCGATGAAATCTATCCTCTATCTCAGCCACCATAGATGGGGCATACCTAGCCAAGGAATCGAAGTGTACACAATACTCTTGCACATTCATACTGCCCTGCTCAATACGTAGGAACCTGTCTGCTCGGGCCCGTCGGACCTCTGGAGGTAAATAATGGTGAAGAAAAGCATCTGAGAACTCTCGCCACACTGCTGGATGGGCATTTTCTCCCCTATATAACTCTCATACCTGATACCACTATATCAAAATATCCCCAAGTCTATATGAAGCCAACTCTACCGACTCAACCTCATCTGCGTGCATAACCCTCAAGGTCCTCTGCATACCATCAATGAAATCTTGGGGGTCCATATTTTGCTTTACCATAGAAAACTCAAGAGGACCTAACCCAAGGAAGGTCTTAACCCTCGAACTATTGGCCCTGTCTGCTGGGTCAACACCAACTCTCTACCACTGTGCCTGGGCGGCTACTAATTTGGTCAACAATTGTACAGCATCCCGTACATCCTGGGCCTCTGCATCTGGCTGAGGAACTAGGGCTGGTGCTGGAGGCGGGGTATGCGATGTCTCAGACGACCCCTCACTCTGAATCTTATCCTGGGCCCTCATGGCCTACAGAGTACGGCTAATGGCCTACAGAATACGGCTAGTGGCCTCACCGGCCACCCTCTTGCCCTTCTGGGTCGCTGTAGCTTTCTTGCGGGGCATCGCTTAAACCAGAACAATTTATCAGAAAGCGAAGGCTTAACACAGGGCTCTATGGCACAATCTAAGAGATCATCCTAAATGTCCTATAGCCTCCAGTTTATAAGTGTGAGGCACAACATGCCCATAAATAAGACTCTACTAGACACGGTCTGTAGACAACCCTAAGACGAAACTGCTCTGATACCACTTCTATCATGACCCAACCGATGAGCCGTAACGGGAGTCTAACCTCTAGGGACCAAACACCCATAAACATGTATCTAAAGCATACTGAACATCAGAAGCCCATAAATGGCATAAACTAATATCATAAGAGGGAAACATCAAAACTCTGTACAATCAACATACACATACACATACACAACATGCGGAAGAACGGTGCAAGCCGGCTAGGCTTCTACATAAACTGTACACAAAAGAATAAAATCCGACAAGGCTACATCGTCTGACTACTATATACATCTGTCTACAGACCTCTACTGGAATAAAAGCTGTAGAAAGGAGGGGACAGGGCCCCATCATACCCATATGTATACATATCTCAAAAGGGGCATACCAAAACTGACTGTAGCTCCGGATCAAATGGAGCGTACTGACCACTGCTAGATCTAGAGGTCATACTGAGTTGGACCACCAAAGATTATTGACCCAAAGAACCGGTTCTATCAAGACGACTAGACATGTGCCTACCATTCCAATGGCATAGGACACATTACTGAAGATTGCATTAATCTCAAGTACAAGATACAAGATATGATCGACCGGAAGGAAATTGTGCTCCAAATGGCTCCACCAAATGTAAACACTAACCCTCTGCCAAACCATGGCAACAACGTTATTCACATGATTGAAAGAGAAGAGGATTGGTCACAGGCAGGCCTGTAATCCGAGATTCCGCGAAAAAGCTTGAGCGCACCGTGGAGTAACTTTCCCTACAAGAATGCCCACAATTTAAAGTGTTAATCCCTATGCCTGTTGTTGCGCATATAGCCCAAGTAACCACGACACCACCTCAGAAAGAGTTTGTGGTACAAGTTGCCGCCGCCCACGGTATCACAAGATTAGGAAGATGTTATAATCTCGAAGATCTAGCCCAAAGAACAAGCTGAAGAGAGGGAAATCAGAAAAGGGCAATAACCGAAGGCGAAGCCAAATATTTGTGGCGCCGGATGTAGCTAAAGGAATACTCTATTGTGGAGAATTTGAAGAAAACACTGGCCCAAATCTCAGTATTAGCACTTTTGTTAAGTTCACCCCAAAACTGCTTAGCTTTAATGAAGGTGTTGGAAGAAGCCCACGTTCATACTGGGATAAGCAGAGAAAACTTGGCCGAAATAGTCGCCCATGTTCTGGAGGGACATCAAATTGCCTTCACAGAAAAAGAGTTTCCCAAAGAAGGCACAGATCACAACAAGGCATTACACATCACTGTTATATGCCACAATAAATTGGTGACCCGAGTTTTGATTGACAACGGGGTGGGGCTCAACATTTGTCCCGAATCTACTCTGGTACAGTTGGGATACGACTTTGGAAAGGTTTGCTAGAGTCACACCAACATACGAGCATTTGACGGAGGCCGATGTGATGCCACCAGAGCAGTTGACCTAGACGTTCAGATAGGTCCAGCAGAATTCACTACTGAGTTCTAGGTTATGGAAATACCTGCCAACTACAACTTGCTCTTGGGAAGACCGTGGATCCACATGGCACGAGGGTACCATCTTCACTTCATCAATCTCTGAAATTTATCTGGGAAGGGCAAGAAGTGGTAATCCATGGAGAAGCAAGCATGCACAATTATCTAGATAATTCTGTACCTGTCATAGAAGCTGCACCCAAAGGAACAGATTTCCATGTGATGGAGTTTGTGGAAGCTTTCACAAAATAGACTCCCCAGAAACTCCTATGCCTGTGGTCTACAAAATGATTGCTTCAACCATGCTCCAGAATGGATTCGAACCCGGGAAAGGTCTGGGAAAGAATTTGCACGACGTCATTGAGTTGATTCCCATTCCCGAGATAATTGCCGTTTTGGACTTGGTTACATCCTATCTGAAGATGAAATACCTACGAAGAAGAGGCAACATGTTACAGATCTCCGCAAGCTGATCCCAAACCTATACTAGTCATTTCCAAATCGAATGCCTGTGCAGGGTGATGTTGACATTGAAGAAGGGATAGGGATGCTATTCCAAGAAGAAGATTTCTCAGTAATCCTAGAGGAATGTACAGAAGCGCCCACCATCCGAGACGCAGATTTGGGCGAGCTGCTGTCCAATTATACCTCTACCCCACTTTTGGCTCTTCAATAGAGAAAGATGAATTCATTTTGAAAATTAGGGAGAATCGGTCGAGGCCCGATTACTCACTTTTTATCACTTTATGTACCTCGTAATGTTTTAAAAATGGAAATGGCTTGATGATTGATCCAAGCTAGGACCAGAGTTTGTATTTTGATTGAACTAAATCAATGATAGCCTCGGGTTATCAAAATGATTCTATTTACTTTGCATGCATGTTTTATACTAACCTTACTTTGCTTTGAATTTTCAGAAATGAAAATGATAAAGCAACCCGAAATGTCATGACATGTTGCGAAATAAATGAGTCGGGCAGTATAAGGGAAGAAGAGTACGAGGAGTACAATGAAGCAACAATGCTACCTGAGGGTCTCGTAGAAGAGGTAGAACAGTTAGAGAATGAACAAAAACCAAACATGAATGAAACGGAAGCTGTCAATCTAGGTGAAAAAGAGAATATCAAGGAAACTAGGATAAGCGCGCACCTATGAGTGCCTCAAAAAGAAGAATTGATCGACCTACTGAAAGAGTATATGGATATCTTTGCATGGTCATATGCTGATATGCCAGGATTAAGCACCAGTGTAGTATCCTACCGGTTGCCTATCAACATGGGTTTCACTCCTATGAAATAGAAAACCCGACAATCCAAATCAGACCTCAGTATCCACATTAAGGATGAGGTATAAAAGCAAATCAAGTCAGGGGCGGTAGAATTGACCTCATACCCCACCTGGCTGGCCAATATGGTATCGGTACCCAAAAAGGACGGAAAAATAAGAATATGTGTCGACCACCGAGATCTCAACAAGGCTAGTTCAAAGGATAACTTTCCACTCCCAAACATCCACATACTCATAGATAACTGTGCCAAGCACGAGCTACAGTCAATCATTGATTGCTTCGCCGGCTATCACCAAAATTCTAATGGATAGAGAGGATGCGGAGAAAATAGCTTTCATCACTCCATGGGGAGTGTACCATTATAAGGTAATGCCCTTTGGCCTCAAGAATGCCGGTGCAACTTACATGAGAGCAATGACTACCATTTTCCACGATATGATTCATAGAGAAATCGAGGTATACGTGGATGATGTTATTATCAAGTCAAGCGAAAGCTCGGAGCATACCACACATCTAAGAAAATTCTTTGACAGGCTTTGAAAGTTCAACCTGAAACTAAACCCGGCTAAATGTGTATTTAGAGTACCAGTCGAAAAATTATTGGGATTCATAGTCAGCCAAAGAGGTATAGAGCTAGAACCAATAAAGATCCAAGCAATCCAAGAGCTACCTCCTCCCAAAACCAAGAAAGAATTCATGAGTTTCTTGGGAAGGTTAAATTACATTGGACGATTTATAGCCCAATTTACCATCATTGTGGAGCCCATACTTAAGCTTTTAAAGGAAGATGCTCCCACAAAATGGACAGAAGAATGCCAAGAGGCATTTGACACTATCAAGAGATATTTGTCCAACCCTCCAGTTTTGGTACCTCTTAGACCCGGGAGTCTACTGTTGCTATACCGATCTATTGCGAAAAATGCCTTTGGGTGCGTGTTAGGACAACACGATGAAGTAGGGAACAAGGAGCACGCCATCTATTACCTGAGCAAGAAGTTTATCACATGTGAGGCGAGATATACGCTGGTAGAGAAAACATGTTGCGCTTTAACTTAGGTGGCCCAGAAATTGAGGCCTTACTGGTCTTAGTACACCACTCACCTCATATCCAAGATGGACCCATTGAGGCACATCTTCCGCCAGCCCATGCCCATCGGGAAGTTGGCCAAGTAGCAAATGTTGTTGAGCAAATTCGACATTGTATACATAGCACAAAAGGCCATTTAAGGACAAACTTTGGTTGACTTGCTGGCTGAATTTGCTGAATTAAGTCCCGTGGACGAAGAGCTTGAACCTCTCCGCACTCATTTCCCAAACGAAGTGGTATTTACCATAGAAGGAGAAGCAGCAGAGCCATACACAGGTTGGAGATTATTCTTTGACAGAGCAGTCAATTACAAGGTGTTCGAAATCGGAGCGGTTTTGATATAAGAAAATGAGCAACATTACCTAATGGCCACGAAGCTCAAATTCCACTATACCAACAATATGGCTGAATATGAAGCCTGCATCCTAGGCCTCAAGATGGCACTGGATATGGACATCAACGAATTACAAGTCATCAGAGATTCCGACCTATTAATTCATCAAGTACAAGGTGAATAGGCCACCAAAAATGATAAGTTCTTGCTATATGTGAACTTAGTGCAAATATTGTGCAAGGAATTCAGGAAGATCGAGTTCCGGCACACTCAGAGAGCTCAGAACGAGTTTGCCGATGCATTGGCCACAATACCATCAATGATTCAGCACCTCGAAAGCAGTCACATTGACCCGCTAGAGATAAGTCTGAAAGAGAAACATGCCTACTGTTGCCAAGTGGAAGCAGATCCAGATGGCAAGCTGTGATACAAAGACATCAAAATGTACTTGGACAAATGGGAATATCACAAAGGTATCACTAATGGACAAAGAAGATCATCAAAAGAATGGCCAATGGTTTCTTCCTAAATAAGGAAGTATTGTACAAATGAACGCCGGATTTGGGATTAATCCGATGCAAAGATACCGGTGAGGCCACCAAACTTTTGGACGAAGTACATGCTGGAACATATGGACCCTATATGAATGGATTCGCACTGCCCAAGAAGATCCCTCGAGGCGGATACTATTGGATAACAATGGAAAGTGATTGCTGCAAATATCTGCAAAGATGCCATCAGTGTCAGATCCATGGAAATTTAATCAAGGTTTCACCGAGCGAGCTTAATGCCATGAGTTCACCATTCCCTTCATTGCTTGGGGGTATAAACGTCGTTGTACCCATCGAACCCACCGCTTTAAATGGGTACCGATTCATTTTAGTCGTCATTGATTACTTTACCAAATGGGTGGAAACAATGTCATACAAGTTAGTGACAAAGAAAGTAGTGGACGACTTTGTGCGAAACAATATCGTATGTCAATTCGGCATACCTGATTCCATCATCACTGATAATGGAGCAAATTTGAGAAACCACATGATGAAGGATATCTGTGTGCAATTCAAGATCACTCATCGGAACTCAACAGCTTACCGACCCCAAATGAATAGAGTCGTGGCAACAACCAATAAGAATATCAAAAGGATATTGAGAAAGATGATAGAAAATTACAAAGGTAGGCACAAACAGTTGCTATATGCTTTAATGTGATACCGAACTACGGCCAGAACTTCAACAAGGGTGACGCCCTATATGTTGGTCTATGGTACTGAAGCAGTTATACTTGCCGAAGTCCGGATGCTTTCTTTAAGGATCATTCAAAAAGCAAAATTGGACAATGCTGAATGGGTCTGAGATCGATACAAGCAATTGGCCTTAATCGATGAAAAAAGGATAGTTGTCGTATGCCATGATCAACTATACTGACAAAGGATGGAAATAGCCTTCAACAAGCAAGGCAGGACTCGACTTTTTCAAATTGGGCAGATGGTGCTCAAGAGAATGTTCCCACACCAAAATGAACACAAAGGGAAGTTTGCTCCCAACTGGCAAGGTCCCTATGTAGTCCGCAAATTACTATCCGAACGAGCAGTAGTACTAGCAGTAATGGACAGACAAGAGTGGCCAAAGCCAATCAATTTAGATGCAATCTAGCGCTACTATGCATGATGACAAAAAATTTCAGTTTGTAATAAGTACTTCTGCTTGTTATCGTTATTTTATTTACTTGTATTAGCTTTTTCCTTTTGCTTGTAATCTTTTTATAATAGATAGGGAAAAGCAAAACAACTTTGTATTATGAACTACGCAATGACCTGACTTCCCCATAGTGGGATACGTAGGCAGTCCATTTGGGACCCGATCGCGTTATTAGTAAAACCAAAAACTCATTTACTTTTATTCTGAATTATGTTCGACCTGATTCCTGCTGCGACAGGATACGTAGGCGCTCTTTGAGTTCGGTCGCACCAAAAAAAGAACCTAAAAAACCCCTAGGAAGCCTCAGAGACAAGACTTCATGAAGGACGCAAGGATTTCCACGCACTCAACTGGGCCAAAATTTTCAAAAAGATCTCAAAAATTCGTGCCATCAATCCACTACAAAGAGTAAGCCAACCGAGAGTTTCAAATTGGGGCAGAAATTTTGAGATCTTCTCAAAATTTCTCATTTATTCAATACTGTAAACTGGGGCAGAAATTTTGAGGTTCCCGTGACTCGGAAGATTCGGCATGAGAGTTCATCGATCAAGATTTAAACTGGGGCAGAATTTTTGAGAAAAGGTCTCAAAAATTCCGCGCGAGGTAGCGAAGAACCCCAGTCACCAAAGAAGAGATCTCCCTCATTCCAAAGCACATGTCATGAAAACTGACGTTACAATTTTAAAAAACAACGCATTTACTTTCCTACAAATAAATATCTATGTGTGCAGTTTTACAAAAAATGATTTTCTGCATAATAAATTCATTTTTTCGATAACGGAGCCGAAGGGGTTTCGAGTCCAGAAAGCCGAAGATGCGACAATGCTGGCAACATAAATTAACTTTATAGGAGAAAACTAACCTATTTCTGATGCAGGTCCCCAGGATGTCAGAAGGACGATCCTTTTTCTAACTTTGTTTCATGTACAGGAAATAGTTTGCCAAAGGAAGGTCAAAACCGCTGCTGAAACCAGTTTTTAGAAAAATGGCATACCCATAAGGGCAAAGTATCCGGCCACGAGGGCTAAATGGTATTTAATTGCCACAAGGGTAAAATACTCAGCCACGAGGGCTATAAAGATTTGAAAGCCACAAGGGCAAAATATCTAGCCACGAGGGCTATAAAAGATCTGAATGCCACAAGGGAAAAATATTCAGCCACGAGGGCTATAAGGATTTGAAAGCCACAAGGGCAAAAATCTAGCCATGAGGGATATAAAGATTTGAACGCCATAAGGGAAAATATTAGACCGAGAGGTCATCGCAAAACAATACGACATATTTTACCACAAGGGTCACAACCGACGTAAAAGACGAAAGAAAGACGATTTAGCCAAAGGGGCCATATCTGTCATTGCATTCACAGTTTCTTGTTTCCATGAGGACCATTGCATATTCTCCTTATTTCCATGAGCGCCATCATATTTTCTTATTTTCCATGAGGGCCATTGCATAATTCTTTCTTGTTGCCGTGAGGGCCATCATATTCTCTTATTTGCCATGAGGGCCATTGCATATTTCTATCTTGTCGCCATGAGAGCCATCACCTTTTCTTATTTGCCATGAGGGCTATTATAAATTTCTTTCTTATTGCCATGAGGGCCCTTACTTTTTCTTATTTTCCATGAGGGCCATTGCGTATTTTTCATGTTGCCATGAGGGCCATCATTTTTTCTCATTTGCCATGAGGGCCATCGCATATTTCCTTTTCTGTTGCCATGAGGGCTATTCATACAAACATTGTCGTGAGGGTCATTCATACAAACATCTACCGTGAGGGCCATATATACAAACATCTGCCGTGAGGGCCATTCATACAAACATCTGCCGTGACAGCCATTCATACAAACATCTGTCGTGACGGCCATTCATACAAACATCTGCCGTGAGGCCCAGTCATACAAACATCTGCCATAAGGCCTATTCATACGAACATCTGCCATGAAGGCCATTTCATACAACATGCCGAGAGGGTCATTCATACAAACAGTGCCATGAAGTCCATTTCATACAAACACGCCGAGAGGGTCGTTCATACAAGCTACCAGATATAATCAAAACGGTAAAGCAATGTATATCCAGTCAACTGACCATAGCATTCTCTCCAAGAGAAAAAGCGATGTAAATCCGATCAGGTGACCGCAGTTCGCTCCAAAGACCCAAGACGATGTAAATCCGGTCGAATGGCTGCAATATTCATCATCAGAACCAACCAACGTTACTCAACAGGCGGAAGCACATTTATATCAACCAGACGAAGCATGCTATCAAATCAAATCCAGACAGACGCAAAGAAAACGTGGAACTTTTCTTACCCAGCTTGTCGAGATAGGGTGCCCATGAGAATCAAGCTCTTCGACCAGGACTTGGAAGATTGCACCGCCCCCACTCAGCACGAGAATGCTTGTTTTCTTATGTGCTTTGTTTGTTTTTCTTTTATTCCGCAACTGGTTAGAGACACACTGGCACGCACATAAAGGTAGTCCCGCATAAGGGATATCCTTTTCCTCCGATCAAGTTAAACTACAAGTGACTTGTTTCCCAAGAACAGGAATATGTAGGCGGACTTAATACCAGAAAGTCAGTCACAACTCCGACCAATCGCATTGTCTCCTCCAATTTTGAAATCGGGGAATCTGAAATTTTCTTTAAAGTTGCATTTAGAAGTCATAATCGGATCAAACTACAAGTGGCTTGAATTCTCATAAAACCTGAGAAATGTAGGAAACACAGAAACTAGGGTCCGGCCATATGTTTGAAAATTGCATACAAACGAGAGGTAATATGGAGATGGGCCGGTCAAAAATCAGGATTAGTCAAATTCCGTTGTTTAGGCCATCCCCGAACATCAAAGGTGAAGTTGTTGACACTAATTTTTGACATTCCATAATTTATTATAATTTCCCAGGATGCTTGATAATCAAACAGAGTAAAATGTGCATTTTTTCTCCAAGTCAAAATGATTCTATAAAATTATTCTGATAATATTTTACCATGTCATTTGGCAAGATAACTTCTATAATATTATGGATCATCTAGAAATTATTTACACATTTTATCATCAAGAAGGAAATTTAAAACAATTGTTTATATAATTGTTAAACTTAACAGAAAAATATTAGCCGGTATTCTATTCCGTTTAATTCAAGGAATTTGATTGATTAAAAAATTAATCGTTTTACCCCTCAATTCTAAATTTTTCATGTCAAAATTTATTGAAATTAATCATAATTAATTCCATAAATTGTGTGCTATATGGCTAACAGTGGCTACAATTGAAATAATCAATTGTTAGTCTAATTCTGACCTTATTTAAAATAGCCAAATTTATTGGTTTAGGTAAATTAAGGTCATTTTTGAAAAATTAACCCTTAATTGTTTAAATATTTTAATTCCGGCTTTAATTGATACAGCCAATTTCTATGGTTTAGGTCAATTGAAGTCATTATTGCAAATGTGGCCACAAATGGAAACGACCTATTCGATGGGTTAAAATCATTTGAGGCTATATGCGCAATGCGAATCCATTTGCATTACTAATCATGTTTGTTAGTTTATATAGAGGGAAAAGGTTACAAAACACACTCCAACTTTGGCCGAAATTGCTATAACACACTCCAACTTTACGGGGGTCCTCTGACACCCCTGGACTATTTTTTTTGTATTGTTGATGCTATTATCGGGTGGTATGGACAAGAAAGTGAGCACATAAAGAATGATTATTTGGAATTCAACATGGCAAATAGAGACAGGTCTGTTTAGTTTTAAGTCCACCCTAGCGCGCTCAACTAACATGTGCTCACTTGCTTGTCCACGTCACCTGATAATAGCATTAATAATACATAAAAAAAAGTTCCTAGGGGGTCATAGGACTCCCGCACAGTTGGAGTGTGTTACAGCAATTTCGACCAAAGTTAGAGTATGTTTTGAACCCTTTTCCCTTTATTTAGACGTTGATTAATGGTATTTGATCATAATTAAGGGGGTTTAAATGAATGGACTTTCTTAATTATTGTCATTTTTTAAATAGTATCGGGTTCTTTCTATATGTATACACCTATATACATAGATATACATGTGTATACATGTATATCATGTGTATAGGCATGTATACATAAGGACTTCCCCATTTCCCTTTTATTATAGCCGGTTCGGGTATAATAAAATGGTGACCCGGCCCAAGAACGAGATTAAGGAGGGTAATACCCCTCATTTCCATCAGTCAACAACTAAATGAGCCTAACCCTCTGTTTGGATGGTTGTTTCCCGTGGTTTATTAATGTACAGTATGGTATGGTGTTGTATTGTATTGTATTGTACTGTACCAATGAACATAATGTTTGGATAGACTGTATCGGTTGTTGTGGTTTAATAACATTTGTATTTTTTGGTTTGACTGTATGGTACTGTATAATAACTTGTAAGTTTACTAAAATACCCTTAACTCTTAATTAGAAGTTAATTTATATATATTAATAAAACTCAGGTAAAGAATAAAATAGGAACTTTAAAAAATAAGTAGGTAGTGGGTGGGGGTGGTGGAGGGGTAGATGGTGTGAGATGGGTGGTTGTGGGATGAGAGTGGGGGTAGTTGGTGGTAGGGTAGGGGTGAGTGGTTATGGGGGTGGGGTTGGGTGGTGGTGAGGGGTAGTGGGTGGGGGTGGTGAAGGGGTAGGTGGTGTGGGATGAGGGTGGGGCTGAGTTGTTGTGGGGTGGGTTGTGGGGTGGTAAGCGGTAGTAAGTAGTGGGGGTGGGTGGCAGAGGAGTGGGGTAGTTGGGGGTGGGTGGTAGGGTAGGGGTGAGTGGGGTGGGGGTGAGTGGTAAGGTGGGGCAGGGGTAAGGTGGGGCAGGGGTAAGGTGGGGCAGGGGTAAGGTGGGGGTGAGTGGTAGGGTGGAGGTAGGGTGGGGTGGATGGTGAAGGGTGGGGTATAATGGAGAAATGAGATACATAACCACGAAAAAACCACCAAATCAGTGGTTTAAAAAATTGGGACTTTTCATGGTTATATAACCATGGAATGAACCACGGGTTTACAACACCATACCACATAATTTTAAGAACAATAGAAACAAACATGGTTTCATAGAAAATTATACATTAATGAACCACGGGAAACCACCATCCAAATAGGGGGTAAGGGTTAAGAGAGGGTTTCACAGCACCGCCTCCCCTTTCTCTTTCCTGTCTTCTCATCATCATGGCCTGAAACGGAAAAATGGCAGTGTACAATCACTTTATGCAGTCATGGTTCAATGATTTGAGGCAAAGCATTAAATGTTTGTCTCCTCTCTCCACCAAACACAACCCAAATGAGGTATAACCCCTCTCTTTCTTCTCTTACCTTTTTCTGAATTCATGGTCTAACAAGGACGAATCCCTTAATGGGATTTGTCTTAACCTATTTTGAATCGTGGATTTTCATTGGTTCATTTAGAATCGGTCGGATTGATCCAATTTGGGTCAAATCTGACCCTCTATATGTGTAATTTTTTGAATCCCAGCCATTGCATGTTGAATTAGAGAGAAAATTTCCAAAAATTGAACTTGTCCCACATCGATTTGGGATTAGGTTTTCTCATGTTTGGAGGTTCTATAAATAAGAATCCCATTTCTACCATTTGTACAGACCGAGAGATCGAATATTATAGATATTCACAAAAAAAAACTCGATTTCCCTTAAGTTTTGGTAAGAATTTCTTTGAAACTTTGAAATTCGGGTTAAGTTAAACTTTAAAACACTTTCCTTTTATTATGTGGCTGAGTTGTGAGGTTAAGAAGCAAAGGAATTTTCAAGTTCAATCTCTTCCAAGGCTGCACTTGAAAAAGGTAACCTCCCTCCCTTTTATTTTTTTTAGTTATTTTAGATCTTCACTGCTTAAATGTTAATTATGTGCTTAGTTTAGTTAATTACATGTTTAGTTTTAATTTGATTATGCTTATCTGCTAATTGTTGTTCAGCTTCAGTTTGATTAGTTGTCATTAAATGTAATGTTGTTAGTTAGTTTATTGCTTTAGTTTGATTAAGTAAGCTTTTAGTATGTAATCCTGTTTATGAATTGCTTGATAGCTCAGAGCTTGCCTAGTCAAGATCCAGTAGTTTGAGTAATTAGTTAACTAACACTATGCCTATTTTATCTGTTTCTTAAGTATTACTTTTAATTGAAAACCTATTTAGCTATATTTTAGTGGTTTTAGGCCTTATCATGCATGTTTAGACCATGTTTTGACATAATAGTAACTACCAATTGCTAGTTCCTGATTTGCCATTGTGCTTTCAGTGTGCTTATGTGGTCTGATTCATATAAATTAGTGCATTTGTTGGAAGAGATGCTTATTGGAGCATGACTAGTAAGGTTGATACCTCTGTTAAGCACATAAATGACCCATACTGCCTAGCCAAGATTAAAGTTTGATAAAATCATGAACAAAATAACATGTAGTTTTCTTGATCATGACTATGCCTGCTTGTTTCCATTCACACGTTGGAATAAAGGCATTTGTATGCCATATGAAACAATTTATGGATTATGCTAGTTTGACCTATAGGTTTATATGGTCTAGGTTCTAGCTTTTGCCCCAATGCGGTCTAAATGAGCCTGGTTTGGGTGAAATAGCTTCTATAAGCCTATCTCTGGTTGACACCCTGCAACCGTGTGTGTTTATGTGCTTATAAGTTTGGTACTGTGCCTGGTTTAACGTCCTGCTCAAATCCTTCTCAAAGTCTGGTCTTAACTGTCTAGGCAGGTTTATCGAATTTTCCATACATATTAGTTATTCATAAGCCCAGGTATTTAAGAATCATGATCCAATGCATCCATACTGTTTAATTCTGGCCTATATTGAGTCACTATATGCTAAGTTTGGACTGATTTTAACCCTAAAAGTATGTTGAATTATTGGATTGGAAATGTGAATCATTTAAAACTAAACCCCTGACCGTAAATCCTATTGCAAATGACCTGTAAAATACCCTAGAGTGACCTGTTTATAGCTTTAGACCTCATATGTGTTTAAATGAGTCTACATCAACTTGTGAAGGTCTTGAATGGTTTAGATATGCACTTATGTTTGTCTTGCATGAGGTATACAACCTTTGTATGATTTAAACATACAAAGGATTTGTGTATTGGAGGTATATAAGTGGTATACTGTCAGTATTACATGTTATAAACTGTCCCATATCTTTTATGAATACGCCATGACATGATAAGGCTGGTCTATGATAATTGTGTAGTGCTTTTGTTTAAATAATTGCCACATATATTGATAATATGCTTATATATACTGGATATGTCAATTTTGCTTTATACTGAGGGTGTATATTGAACTTGTATAACAGTGTAGATTTGGTATATCATCTAAATGGGCTTGTAATTATCCGCCTCTATGTTAAGTATTGTTTGGGCTTGCTTTGTTATTTATAACATCTCGAGCTTTTTTCTTGGTAATTGACTCTATTTGGGCCTTCATTTGTTTCCCTTCTTTGTTGACTGCTTTGTTTGATACTTGGGTTTTGTTGTCTATCTCTGTTTATCCTCATACCTTACTGGGCTTGTCTGATAACTTTTGTCTTTTGGGCTGATCTTTATACTGTCTTAATTTACGCGATTAAATACATGAGTTTGAGTAGAAATCGGGATTGAGTTTGTTTGCTTTAGTTAAGCATTTTTATCCTAGACTTGTACTAATCCTCATTTCTTGCCATGTCCCATGTGATTTAATATCGGGCCATTTGGGCCATCCCTCTGCATCTGAACCTATTGGGCCTGAGGCTCGACTTTTTCCTCTCTTTGATCGAGTCCGAATAAGGAAGGGAAGCTCATATTTGCATGAAGGCCCAGCTATGGGTGAAAATAGCTAACTGGTGGGCTTAGGTAGGCCCACCAACCTAACTTTCTCTTACATATTCATTTCATGTATGTATATGTACCTTGTAAAATGCTTGAAAATATAGAAACCCTTATGTATGCATAGAATTTAGGAAACGGTAGTATTATTAGGATGTCGCCTACAATGCTTTCAAAACACGACTAATATCGGACTTGCATGAAATCGGTTCAACTTAGTTGTTGCTAAAAAATATAAAATTGGTTTAATATTTTGAAAGAGACTAAATGAAAAAGAATTTTGAAGATGAAAGACTTTTGTGATTTCGGACTTAAAAAGGTTAAGTGAAAAAGAATTGAAACTGTTGGGCTAAAGGCCGAAAACTTTATGGGCTGAAAATAAAAGGAAATTCATTTGGACCAGCTTGAGGTTGAGATGGAATTTGGACTGGAATATAAGTTGACTTATTGAGCTTCAAAAATGGATAAAAATGGGCTTAAATAAACTTTCTTTATACATACATATATATATATATATATATATATATATATATATATAAATGGAGATATACTCCATATTTTCCTATATTATATATAACAAAATCCATAAGTACTAAATCCATTTTATTAGGACTAGAATAGTAGTGACTCCACTCGGGAGAAATCTCGAGTGTGTCCTAGTCCAACAAAGTGAGTTGAACACTTACGGGGATTTTTTTAAACTCAAAACCCCCTTTTTCTAAGGGGACATTTTGCCAAAAAAATTTCTTGAGTTTATGATAAAAAATGAATGACATTTTAGCGGAAAGTTAAACATTTTAGCAAATAAATACATTAATCACACATTGAAGCTCGTAGGTCAACCGTATTCTACGAATCATTTATGCTAGGGTATGTAAAACCTTCCCTACGGGATCACCAGAACCCTTACCTCGAACTTTGGTACTAAAAAAATTTCTCTCTTGCTTGAAAAATCTTTTTACCCGGTTTTCCTAGTTTTTCTTTTAATAAATTAGGTGGCGACTCTAAAAATACTAAAACTTAATTAGAGCACCAACAACCTCTTAGTAGCTTTAATGCGCCCCCATAAAAGTGAACCGTAACAAATGCTTATTGGCTTTCTGTTTTTTTTTTTTTTTTTGTGTAGAATTCGGATTTTTTGCTGTGAAATTTTCAAGTTATTTGGTGTAGGTGTGTACAGACTAAGTTTGAACAGCATAGATAAAGTGTTAATCTGGAACAAATAATTTTTTAATTGGAGTAATCCTCATTTCTCTGAATAGACATGTTTATGCTGGTTTGATTTTGCTTTTTGAGTAGAATTTAGAGGTGTTGGCTGTGAAAACTGTTAAGTTTTTAGTTTACGGGTGTACTTTTGTAGAATTTGGAGGGGTAGCTGTGAAAATTCTTTTGTTTTTGGTCTACGCGTGTACTTTTGTAGAATTTGGAGGTGTTTAGCTGTGAAATTTTTAGATTTTCTAGTCTAGGTGTGTATATAGGAAGTTTGAACGATACAAACAAATGTTTAATCTGGTGTATTTAATGTTTAAATTGGAGTAATCCTCATTTATGTGAATAGACATGTTTATGCTCGACTGTCTAGGTACATATGAGCAAAGCTTGAATAGAACAAATGTCGATTTTCTGCAGAGAGATTAATGTTTGAAATGGAGTTACCCTTATTTTTGTATATACACATGTTTATCCTCGTAGGATTTTAGTTTTGCGTGTTGTATAGAGGTGTTAAGTGTGAAATATGCTCTTGTTTTTCGGTCTAGGTGTGTATATGTTGCGAGCTTGAATATCATATATAAGGATTAATCCAGAGCAATTAATGTTTGAATTGGAGTAACCCTCATTTATATGAATAAACATGTTTATGCTCGTCGGTAGGTTCATATGAGCTAAGCATGAATTCGCATAGCGATTTATGTTTAGAATAGAGTTATCCTTTTTTTTTCATACACATGTTTATCCACATCGGATTTTAGTCAAGTATGCATTACACACATTGCTTATATCATAGTTTTTTTTTTAACCTCTGTTTGTTTTAAGGATAGCTGCAGAGAGAATTTGATCTGAGGAGTTTGATATTTTGAACTCATACCTGAGAGAGGTGAAGTTGGGCCACTGTTGCATCAAAGGGGAGCTGAAATACATTCTATTGTAATTATATACATTTGTTTGTATATTGACTATGCCTTTTGAATTTGCTTTTTGTGTAGAATTTGGAGGTGTTAACTGTGAAATTGTAAAGTTATTTGGTCTAGTTGATTAATGTTTGAAATGTAGTTTTCTCCTCGGATTTTAGTTTTTCGGGTTGATTTTGTGCTTATCGGAGTTTTATGTTGCTTTTTTTTTTTTTTTGTGTGTGTAGAATTTGGAGGTTTTATCTTTGATATTGGTAAGTTATTTGGTCTAGTGTGTACACAATAAGTATGAACAACACATACAGATTTAATCCAGAGCAATTAATGTTTGAATTAGTAAACCTAGTTTCTATGAATAGACATGTTTATGCTCGTCAGTCTAGGTGCATATGAGCTAAAGTTGAATAGAACAGAAAATAATTTTCTCTCTGTAGATTCACATGTTGTTTATCGACTTTTGATTTTTCTTATTGCGTATAATTTTGAGGTATTGACTATGAAATTGTTAAGTTATTTGGTCTAGCTGTGAACACAATAAGTTTGAACAACATAGATAAATATTAATCCGGAATAATTTATGTTTGAATTGGAGTAATCCTCATTTCTGTGAATAGACATGTTTATGTTCGTTGTCCTAGTTGCATATGACCGAAGCTTAATAGAACAGATAATGGTATAGCAGTGATAACAATTCCAGTTACTCTGATTTCGCTCTTCTAGCTGATAGAATTTCGGTGAGTATTCTATTGTTTCTGTAGATATACATGTTATGCTTACCGAGTTTTTTTTTTTGCTTTTTTGTGTAGAATTGGAGGTTTTGGCTATGAAAGTGTTAAAGTTCTTCTGTCTAGGTGTGTACACAGTAAGATAGAAAAGCATAGATAAAGAGTTAATCTGGAGCAATTAATGTTTGAATTGGAGTAATGCTCATTTCTGTGAATGGAAATGCTTATTGTGCTTATCAGCTTTCTGATTTTCTTTTTGTATAGAATTTGGAGGTTTTTGTTGTGATATTTTTAAATTAGTTGGTCTAGGTGTGTACAGACTAAGCTTGAATAGCTTAGATAAAATGTTAATAAGGAACAATTAACGTTTGAATTGGAGTAATCTTCATTTTTGTGAATAGACATGTTTATGCTCGTTTGATTTGGATTTTTGAGTAGAATTTGGAGGTGTGGCTGTAAAAAGTTTTAAGCTTTTAGTCTACGTGTGTATTTAATGTTTGAATTGGAGTAATCCTCATTAATGCGAATAGACATGTTTATGCTCGTCAGTCTAGGTGCGTATGAGCGAAGCTTGAATATAATAGATATCGATTTATTGCAGAACGATTAATGTTTGAAATGGAGTTGTCCTTGTTTTTGTGTATACACATATTTATCCTCATCGGATTTTAGTTTGGTGTGTTGTATAGAGGTGTTATGTGTGAAATCTGCTCTGGTGTTTCGGCCTAGGTGTGTGTATGTAGGGAGCTTGAATAGCATAGATAAGGATTAATCCGGAGCAATTAATGTTTTAATTAGAATAATCCTCGTTTCTGTGAATAAACATGTTTATGCTCGTCAGTTGGTGCATATGAGCTAAGTACGAATAGAAAAGAATGGTTTTAGCTGAGAGATTTATGTTTAAATTGGAATTATCCTTGTTTTTTTTGTACCCATGTTTATCCACATCGGATTTTAGTTTTGCCTGTTGTATAGAGGTGTTAGTTATGAAATTTGTTGCATTGGAAATCAATTCGATTGTCTGGTTGGCTGGATTTTTAATCAAGTATGCATTACACACTTTGCTTATTACTTATATAGAAGCTTTTTCTTTCTTTCTAACCTCTATTTGTTCCAGGGACAGCTGCAAAAGAGAATTCGATCTGAGAAGTTTGATATTTTGAACTCATACCCGAGAGAGGTGAGGTTGGGCCAGTGTTGCATCAAAAGGGAGCTAGATACATTCTATTATAAGAATATGCATTTGTTTTTATATTGGCTATGCCTTTTTAATTTGCTTTTTGTGTAGAATTTGGAGGTGTTAACTATGAAATTGTTATGTTATTTGGTCTAGCTGTGTACATAGTAAGTTTTCTGCAACTAATGTTTGAATTTGAGTAATTCTCATTTCTGTGAATAGATATGTTTATGCTCGTTTGTCTAGGTACATATGAGTAAATTTTGAATAGAACAAATAACGATTTTCTGTAGAGCGATTAATGTTTGAAATGTAATTTTCATCCTCGAATTTTAGTTTTTCGTGCCGATTTTGTGCTTATCGGAGTTTTTTTGTGTGTGTAGAATTTGGTGGTTTTAGCTTTTATATTATCACGATCCAATATCTCTTTGTCATGCAGGCACCTACCATTTCCCACCTTGGTAGGCGAACCCTACCCTTAACTAGCATACAACTATAAATGTGGAAGAACAACGTAAATAACAATAAATCTTAATATCATATAAACGAGAATAAGTGCGGAAAACAATACAATCCCCAAGGAACTGGTCTGACTCGTACAAGAGCAACTACGAGAATGTCTTAACATACAAGTCTAGAAGTCAAATAATAAACTGTCTGAATGATGGAATATAAAGATATGATAGATCATCCTCTGGACAGTGACTCGTCAGATGCTCACTGTCATGACCCAACTAGAGGGCCATGACGGGCACCCTGAGCTAACACACCGAGCACCTCTTAAAATATATCTCATAATCATTTCTGGGTGGACCATAAAAATATCTCATGGATATCATAATCTATAAAGGTTCATACATCACAAAATAACAACACAACTCTACATAATCGTCAACATTTATGCCTATCGTCACAAGCTGACAAGGCTACCATAATATTACACAACAATGTGCACTGGCAAGGCTATGAAACATCTAACTGTACACACATGTCTACGAGCCTCCACATAGTATACAAGTGACCATAAGGACTAATACCAATAGACTGCAGCTCCGAAGCAAATGGAACACTCCTAAGATTTCGCTGATGAAGTTCCTATGGGTCAGGTCCGTCTACCTGTCTACCTGCGGGCATGAACGCAGCGTCCACAAGAAAGGACATCAGTACGAACAATGTACTGAGTATGTAAGGAATGAATAGTAACATGATAAAAGCACGAAGAATAACGTAAGATAAAAGAACCGTTTATACCTCATGATACCTTTAAGACATTCATCATGTTACTTAACCTTTTTCTAGATGAAACATTTCATATATCCACATACATATACAATATCGATACCCGGCCATAATAGGACTCGGTAATATCTGTACCCAGCCCGCTCGGGACTCGGTCATATCTGTACCTGGCCCTTCGGGACTCAGTCATATCTGTACCCGGCCCTTTCGGGACTCGGTGTGACACATGACTATATATATAAATATATAAGAGTACATAAATAAAAGCGCATCATCATCATCATTATCATTATCACCATATCTTTCCTTAGAGGATCAACTATCGTAAAATGAGATCAATAGTGTCATGAGAGTATCAAGAACGATGAACTTGGATAGCATTGGAAATGGAATTATCATCATTGCTAAATCCCACCTCAAAGGAATAAGTATTATGAGGTGAGATCAACAACAATGGATAAAATCAAGGAAATCATGAAATAAGCTCAATAATCTCATAATAGCTTTAAATCCATAAGCTTTGGAATCTCCCAAAATGGAATCTTCATCATCATCATCATGGAACATACTTATCTTTAGCATCATAAGAAACTCTAAGAATCATGAATTTCTAACTTTTGGGAATAAGAATGTTATGGAAAACATATATATGTTCATAAGAAAGGAATCATGCCTTTAGAAAAAAGGGATTAGCCTTAACATACCTTTTTGGTCTCCTACTACTTAACGCTTATCCTTCCAAGCCCGTAAATCTACATTCAAGAGAATTCATACTACTGTTAGGCTTATCGTCATATGCTTATCTTATGTATTCAAATTAAACCCCTTTAGCATCTGCCAAAATTCGGGCAGCATCTCTCTTGTTTATATCCCTAGCCCGAAATCACAATACCAACAACCAACACAACAACAACACTAACACCAATAGCATCATCATCAATACCAAAATATTCCATAAAACAACCCACATGATCTTTATCAACATACAATAACAATATACACTTCCTTTCTTCCCAATCAAGGAGCATAATCTCATCAACCTACCAACAACATTAGATACCATCCATATACATGGAAATTATCCCAACAACACAGCCACAACATACTCAAAACAGTCCATAAACTCAACAACTACAACACAACACTTTATGACCTTTCCTCCATAACTATTCTCACTTTTAAAACTTGCAAAACCTTCAAATAAACTCAACATAAGAGATAGGATGAAGAACTTACCTTATACTTCAAGAAATTTAGCCACACCAACTTTTTTTAAGACCAAACTCACCACAACATCAAGTAGAAGCAAGAACAATCACCTTTCATGAACTAGTTTGGTGTAATCTTGCTGAATTCTTGATTTAAGGGGTTATAAGTGTTTAAGAGAAGTGTATGGATGTGTCAAGAACTCAAAAGAATTGTAAATGATGAAAAAAGGGAAATAATAGGGTATTTATACTCCTTGAGAGTCGGTTCCACCGACTTTCCAAGTGGGGTCCACGGGGAGCCATTTGGCAGCTTGGAGGCTTATCTTGAAATGCCCATAACTCCCTACTCTGATGTCATTTTGACGGACGGTTTGTTACGTTGGAAACTAGACTTCCTGAACTTCAATTTAGGCTTTTGTTTTACTTCAAAACTCCTGATACTAGGAGATATACTTCTCTAAACTTGACCTAGAATTTTTGTCCAACATTCTGTCAAATTTTCAAATTTTCGACACACTTATTTTCTTCGATTTGCTTGGTCCCGGAACCTTCCGAAACTCTCCATACATGATATTTATTATTAATCATACTTGATAATGGTCATGTCCTTTGGTTCCAAGGTTGTCCTTCCCGGTTATGACTTACGAGATCGTAATTCATCCTTTACTTCATTGCTACGTACTTCCCATGGCTTGTACCTTTCAAAACTTCAAGGGGCGTCTCCGATACTCCATTAATACGATGAAATAAATGGAGTGCTCATGCTCTGAAAGTGCGAGGTGTAACATCCTTCCCCCCTAGAAACATTCGTCCTCGAATGTTGTAGCTTTCGAGCTTACGATGTTATCATTCATTTCTTAGAATGGTTGTCCTCCTTTAGCTCCTGATCTCTATGCTCTTATACTATGGTCTCATTAGTCTTCTTCATATCCTCCCAATTCTTTATCGAACTCATTCATTAGTTTCATCTATTCATGTCCTTATGTATGTAACCGGTGGTCAGCTAATATCCAGCTATCGTCTTGTTCTCATTAAGGTGGTCCTGGCTCATGATCACTATGACTTTCCGCCGATTTTCCGAGTATTCTTAATTGTTGTATCCTTTTTTTTTACTTGCTCTTTATTTCTCTACTAGTGGACAAACTCTCTTGTTCAGATATGGAACATTTCCTTGCTTGCTTCTCTGGTGGCATTTTAGATTATCCTTTTTTTTTTACTAGTCGACCTTATATACATACCATATCATCTCCTTTTAATTCCTTGGTCGTCGGACCCCTTAATTCCTTACAATATCATCATATTCATATTTGAACTTTTCCTCTAATTTTCTCTTCTCAATTTTAACATAATTACAAAATAAACTCATGAACATGGAACTAAGATAAAATTCTACTTAATCATAATTTCCTTTCAATACGAGTATGCTTCTCTCCTTATGTCTTTGGCTCTCTCTTTTCTTTTTCCTTTTGATAAGGCTTCTTATGCTCGGTCTAGGCTATCAGTAATTCTTATACTTACATCCAGAATATCTCAAATCCCTTCTTCAATGATCTTCTTCTTTTAATACTATCGTAATCGATGTACTATTGCATCTATTTTCCACGACCCACTCTTTCATTTGCCCAACTCACACTATTTTGTAGTCTCCCTTTACTAGGTGGTAGTACCATAGTCAGGCGTTATAGTTATTCCAATATCTTGTCAATCATCGTCCCTTTATTATCTTCCCTTCAATACCATAACTTGTTCATATTTTTACATATCCCTCGTATATTCATCCTATTTACTTTGTGATCGAATTTCTCTACTCCTTATCAAGACTCTTATCCCCTGTTATCGATGTTTTGTCTCTTGACCAGACTTGTTAGCCTATTAACCTTCTTCTTGTCCTCAGTGGTTATACAACTTCCTTTAACCAATTCATCAATCCACTTTTCTTAGTTTCTCCCTTAGGGTCTTTCTTGACTTCCCTTGCTCATAAAGTGCTTATCCCCACTTGCCCTTCTATAACATTGGCCATAGAATTTCGTAGAATATTCTATTAGAAATATGAGTCCTTTCTAATCCTAAGATCGTCCTTTAAGGGGGGGGGGGGGGGTTTCCACTTTCTAAATGAACGTGTCGATATGGCTTCACATTTATCCTCTCGGATATACCTTAAGAGTCAGAAATCCCTTGACACCTTTCATAAAATCTGATTATTCCCTCTCAGGTTATATTCATACCCATCGTACCACTCATTCATCTACCATCATACAACTACTTCCTTCAAAACATCATTTACATCCTTCATTAGCTATTTTGCCTTGCATTGCTAACTCAATAATCTTGCGACAAGAGAACTTTTGAAAGAAAATTTTTCTGCACCTTAGTCCTACCTTTGTCTTATATTCATACATCCTTATACTCGTACCTCCGTACAACATCGTTGCCAATATATTTTATACGATAAAAAGACCTTTCTCGATATCTAGCTCTTTTAGTACCTACAACATTGTCTTACCGTTTCTACCCCTTTGTACTCATAAATCATTAGCATATTTATACTCAAGAGTCATATTTAAACATATACTTATCCCTTCCACTTCTTACTTTGAGAAGAAGTTACACTTCCATCTAATCATACTAACGTCTCATTAATGAAACACTTTGAAAGGTTTAATCGACTCAAGTTTCGCCCCAATCCGACCAGCAATATAAGGAGTAACACATAACAATGTAGAACTCGAATCAATCAATGCATACACATCATAAGAAAATACTAACAATATACCTGTAACAACATCGGGTGAAGACTCCAAGTCCTGTCGACCCGTCAATGCGCAAATACGGTTCTAAGGACTGCTCAAGCTGGCGCTCCCCCTCTACCTCTACCACAACCTGCTGATGTTTGAGTGTCTTGTCCCAGAGGGCGTCCCGATGACGACGATCTGGCTGCCGATCCGGTAGGCTGCACCATACTTCATCGGCCTAGAAATAGACACTCACGCATAATATGGCCTGGCTGACCACAGGCATAGCAAACATCAAAACCCAAGCGGCATGGTACGAAATGTGGCTTACCACATTGATTGCACCGTGGTAAGGGCGGTCTCATCTTACTAGATTAGCCTTTATTCAGGGAACCCAAAACCCTGGAGTTCTGACTCGATTTGGTATAATTAGGACGATCAAATCTCTTGCCTGCAAATCGAGGAGGTGCACTAGCCACTGAATGGCCTGAGTACCTAGAATGTAGCTGCCGCTGACTCCTTGCGAACTCACTAGCGGCGCCTGAAGATCTGTCCTTCTTACTATAACCTCTATCAGAATCATGCACACCTCTTTGCAGCTACTGCTATTCTTCCAAATTCTGGGCATGGGCCTGGATAAGAGAGATATTCATTCCTTCCTGGAGTGAGGCCGCCAAGCGCTCCTTAATCAAATGTGGCCCCAACCCGCTCACAAACCGATGTACACGGTCTCCCATATCAGCTACCATGGCTGGGGCATACCTTACCAAGTAATTAAAGTGAAGACTATACTCTCGAGCACTCATATTCCCTCGTCTAAGATTCAAAAACTCGTCAGCTTTGGCTCGTCGAACCTCCGGCGGCAAGTAATATCGGAGAAAAGCATCCATAAACTCTTGCCATACCGGTGGAGGAGCATTAACTCCTCTAGAAGACATCCAAACTGTATACCAATGAACCGCAACATCCCGTAATCTATAGGATGCCAACTTTACCGACTCCACATCCGAAGCATGTATTATCTGCAAGGTTCTCGATATTTTGTCTATAAAGCTCTACGGGTCCTCATCTAGTTTTAATCCAAAAAGCTCCGCATGGTTCAAACTAATGAAATCACGGGCTCTAATACTGTTAGCTCTGTCACTATGTCCCGTACTTTGCTGCTGGGCTTGAGTGGTGACTAACTGAGTCAGCAAAAGAATAGCCTGTTTCATCTCCTAGCCCGTGGCATCTAGTAAGGGAACTGGGGGTATTGGAGCTGGAGCTAAAGCCCCTTCTTGTTCCTCTGAAATGGATAAAGTAGGAGAGGTCCGAGATGGAACCTCAGTGTGGAACTCACCCTCCTCTATATCTGCCGGTGGATCTTATTTAGTCCCCCTTTCGGCTACTGTTTTTTCCATCTGGGCCGCTATAGCTTTACTCTTCATAGGCAGCGCTGAAATCATAACACACAATTAGGATAAAAAAAGGGAATCCTGATAACATTGCTTTATCACACGATCTAAAGTGAGAAAGAAAGGTCAATCATTCCTAAATGTCTTGCAACCTCCTGTTCATAAGTGTGGCGTGCTTCACACCCATAAACATGACTCTACTGGACACGACTCGCAGATATACCCTAGGACAAACTACTCTGATACTACATTTTTCACGACCCAACCAGAGTGCCATGATAGGCACCCGGAGTTAACACACCGAGCACCTCTAAACATACGTCTCATAATCATTTTAGAGTGGACCATAAAGATAGCTCACGGATATCATAATCTGTAAAGGTTCATGCATCACAAAATAATGGCACGGCTCTACATAATCGTCAACAACTATGCCTATCGTCACAAGTCGACAAGGCTACAATAATATTACACAATAATGTGCACTGATAAGGCTATGAAACGTATAACTGTACACACATGTCTACGAGCATCCACATAGAATACAAGTGACCATAAGGACTAATACCATTAGACTGCAGCTCCGAAGCTATTATATCCCGCATTTTTTGCGCAATCGGATAATCCAAGATAATCGCGGGAAGATGACAAGCAAGGCCTTATTTTTATTTTGTTTGGCATATGAGTTGTTTATGAAGAACTTGGAAGCAAAAATATTAAGAAAGGCTAGGGGTAAAAAGGTATATTCGCAATATGACTCGTGGAAATATGGACGGAGGCTAAGGGCAAATGTGGAATTTTGGAAAAAATAATAATTTATGAGTTACAAGACCAAGAGAACATAATATGGGCTTGGAAATTAAAAAGGGGCCACTTGGGCCATCCACATGGGTGGGCTTAGGCCCAACTAAAGCTTAAGTGGTCAATAATAAAAGATGACCAAGTCATCTTTTTCATTCCAACCTCTAGAAATTTCAAGAACATAACAACACAAGAAAGAAAAAAGAAAAAAAAGAGCTTGGCCATTCGGCCTTGGAGAAAAACCGAGGAAAAAAAAAAGAGAAGAGTTTTCAACTTGTTTTTCTTAGCCAAACAATTCATTGAAGGGTTCTTAACATAGTGAAGGGTTCTTGGAGCAAGGAAAACACAAATCTTTGCAAGTTTTCAATTGTAGTCAAGTGAAGAATCAAAGGAAAAAGGTAAGGTTTGATCTCGTTTTGATATGTTATGGATGCCTAAGTATGTTGTAATGTATAAAAATGGATGGAAAATTCATGAAAAATATACATATGTGTGTGTTGGCCGAATGGTATAGGTAATGGAAGGGTGTGATACATTGATTTTACTTAGCATTGTAATTGTTGTTATGGTAGGTTTTATGATGTAAAATAAGGATTTAATGGGTTGGAGTATTGAGAATTTGGTTGTGGTGATTGAATTGGAAATTGGTTGTAGGGAATTATGTCATTGTAATGCGATTTTATGATACTATGAAAATGTGTTGTGATGGTTTTGTTGCATAAGTAGGAACTTTGGGTGGAACATGGAGTCGTTTGAATGTTATGCGGATCGAATTAAATATGAATGAAATGTCATTGGATTGTATGACGAAGGTTGCTAATGTTAGAATGTATCTTGGGTTGTTTGTTGAAATTGTTAGTATGATCGTTGGCATTGTTGTTGATAGTTTGGCCGGGTTGAATTCCCGGATTGTTGTTGATTGAAATTGACCAAGTTAGGTTTTTGGGAATGATGTATTTACAGGGGAAGTGCTGCCGAAATTTCGGTAGACTAAGTGTTATTCTAGAATAAGGTTCTTAGACATCTCTAGCTAATGTTTATATTTATTAATATTGTTATAGATTTTGGAAGGCCAAGAGTTGGGTTGGATTGACTAAGGAAACGAACAAGGTATGTAAGGCTCGTCCTTTTTTTTTTCAAGGCATGATCCCGACGTTAAGATTTCACATTTATTTTCACATCTCTTTGATCTCGTAAGTTAGGTGTTAGGTTTCCGATGCTATAATTTCGTAGTTACTTCTAAACCTTCTTTATCATTCAAAGATAAAAAGGTCTAGGGTTCCAAGATATGATATCCTTCCTAATGACCCATAATGGTTTCCAAAATGTCTATATCTTTCCAAAGCAAAGGTGTATGAATTTGTAAGTTTCTATGACTACGATGATGAATATGTTTTTGTAATGACAACAAAGAAATTAAAGAAAAGGAATGTCTAGAATGATTATGACAAGAATGATTGTATGTCTAAAAGTCTTAAGTGAAGGATTCAATATGAATACAAGAATAATGAACTAGTTCTTGAGTCCAACTTTATTCCTTTGCCATGACTCTATTTTCTAAAGACTCTAAAGTACATGAAGTAATGTTTTATGAGTTTTACGATCTTGTTCCATGTTTTCTCTTAGTGTTATTCTTCATTGATAGTCTCGCCTTATAATACTAGTTCCTTCAAGGTGAGACATAACGGTCATGATTATTCCATAATGTAATCGGAGGCTACCGACCTTACGTCACTCCGACGCGGACATGGTTTTCTTGGACTCTCATGCATGCTGTATACATGTTATAAGTATATGTAAAAGTATATGGGGAAGATGGGGAAAGGTAAGGCGCTATAGACGCATAGCCACCTGATCAGTTGGAGTATGGTACATGATATCGTCCCAGACGCGGGATATATGGTTAAATGGATCGGAGCCGACGCCTCGGCAATATGATATGTTCTATGTTATATATATATGAAAAGAAATGTTTTCCAAGAAGCAAAGTATTATATGTATATGGATCGGGCTGCACGTTCCGCAGCGCTAAGCATGCATGGTATCCGCCAAAGGGCACTTACATGTACAGGTTATCTTTTTACCTCATGACATGCTCTATGTTCCTTTTATGTTATTATCCTTGTTCTACATTTTTCCGTATGTTATTATTCATGCCTTACGTACTCGGTACATTACTCGTACTGACGTCCCTTCTTGTGGACGCTGCGTTTTATGCCACGCAGGTGAGCAGGCAGACATGCTCGGTTCCTAGGAGCTCTATTGGCGATATATTGGCAGCGCTCCAGTTGTTCCGGAGCCTCAGTTTCTTGGTACTACTTTTGTGTATAGACTCGGGCACGGCAGAACCCGGCCCTTCATGTATATGTATATGTACGTTTTTTAGAGGCTCGTAGACAAATATGTACAGTTAGATGTTTTGCACTTTTGTTCGTTCTTGAGGTGGTAGAACACGTTAGCAGAATTTACTAACACATGATTATGGTTATGCTATTAATGATAGTATTAAATAAAGAAATAACTATATTACTCATACGGCCCACTTAGTAATAAGAATAAGATACGAGATAGGGAGGTGCTCGGTACCAGTATCGAGTACCCGTCGCGGCCCCTAGTCGGGTCATGACAGAAGCAAATGGTGCACTTCAAAGATTTCGCTGATGAAGCTCCTATGGGTCAGGTCAATCTACCTGTCCACCTGCGGGCATGAACGTAGTGTCCACAAGAAAGGACGTCAGTACGAACAATGTACTGAGTATGTAAGGCATGAATAGTTACATGATAAAAGCACGAAGAATAACATAAGATAAAAGAACCGTTTATACCTCATGATACCCTTTAAGACATTCGTCATGCTTACTTAACCTTTTTCTAGATGAAACATTTCATATATCCGCATCCATGCCTATACAATATCGGTACCTGGCCAAAATAGGACTCGGTAATATCTGTACCCGGCCCTTTCGGGACTCGATTATATCTGTACCCGTCCCTTTCAGGACTCGGTCATATCTGTACCCGGGCCTTTCGGGACTCGATCATATCTGTACCTGGCCCTTTTGGGACTCAATGTGACACATGACTATAAATATACATATATAAGAGTACTTAAATAAAAGCACATCATCATCATCATTATCATTATCACCATATCTTTCCTTAGACGATCAACTATCGTAAGATGAGATCAATAGTGTCATGAGAGTATCAAGAACGATGAACTTGGATAGCATTGGAAATGGAATTATCATCATCGCTATATCTCACCTCGAAGGAACAAGTATTATAAGGTGAGATCAACAACAATGGATGAAATCATGAAATAAGCTCAATAATCTCATAATAGTATCAAATCCATAAGCTTTGGAATCTCCAAAATTGGAATCTTCATCATTATCATCATGGAACATACTTATCTTTAGCATCATAAGAAACTCTATGAATCATGAACTTCAAACTTTTGGGAATAAGAATGTTATGGAAAACATATATATGTTCATAAGAAAGGAATCATGCCATTAGAAAGAAAGGGACTAGCCTTAACATACCTTTTTGGTCTCCTACTACGTAACGCTTATCCTTCCAAGCTTGTAAATCTACATTCAAGAGAATTCATACTACTGTTAGGCTTATCATCATATGCTTATCTTATGTATTCAAATTAAACCTCTTTAGAATCTGCTAAAATTCGCGCAGCATCTCTCCTGTTTATATCCCTACCCTGAAATCACAATACCAACAACCAACATAACGACAACAGCACTAACACCAACAACATCATCATCATTACCAAAATATTTCATAAAACATCCCACACGATATTTATCAACATACAATAACAATATACACTTCCTTGCTTCCCAATCAAGGAGTATAATCTCATCAACACACCAACAACATTGGATACCATCCATATACATGGAAATTATCCCAACAACACAGCCACAACATGCTCAAAACAGTCCATAAACTCAACAACTACAACACAATACTTCATGACCTTTCCTCCATAGCTATTCTCACTTTTAAGACTTGCTAAACCTTCAAATAAACTCAACATAAGAGATAGGATAAAGAACATACCTTATACTTGAAGAAATTTAGCCACACCAACTTTTTTCAAGACCAAACTCACCATAACATCAAGTAGAAACAAGAAAAATCACTTTTCATGAACTAGTTTGGTTTAATCTTGTTGAATTCTTGATTTAAGGGGTTATAAGTGTTTAAGAGAAGTGTATGGATGTGTCAAGAACTCAAAAGAAGTGTAAATGATGAAAAAAAGGGGAATAATAGTGTATTTATACCCCTTGACAGTCGGTTCCACCGACTTTCCATGTGGGGCCCGCGGGGAGCCATTTTGCAGCTTGGAGGCTTATCTTGAAATGCCCATAACTCGCAACTCCGATGTCGTTTTGATGAACGGTTTATTGTGTTGGAAACTAGACTTCTTGAAATTCAATTTAGGCTTTTGTTTTGCTTCAAAACTCCTGATATACTAGGAGATATACTTCTCTAATATTGACCCAGAATATCTGTCCAAAATTCTGTCAAATTTTCCAAATTTTCGACACACTTATTTTCTTCAATTTGCTTGGTCGCAGAATCTTCCTAAACTCTCCATATATAATATTTATTATTAATCATACTTGATAATGGACATGTCCTTTGGTTCTAAGGTTGTCTTTTCTGGTTACGACTTACGAGATCGTAATTCATCATTTACTTCATTGCTACATACTTCCCATGGCTTGTACCTTTCAAAAATTCAAGGGACGTCTCCGATACTCCATTAATATGGTGAAATACATGGCGTGCTCATGCTCTGAAAGTGCGAGGTGTAACACTCACCTTAGATACTCGCAAGCCAGTCCTCGGAATCAGTCTCGGAAGTAGAAGTGGAACCCGTCTCAAACTCTACACCCTGAAAAAGAGTGTAGCAAGGTAGCATCATTACAAACAACACGTACTGAGTAGGCATTATAGCCGGACAGCAGAATAGACATACTCACAATCAAGTATGTACACCACAAAGTCCAAGAATAACAACTCAAGTACATAAGGATCAATATCCGAATAATAGCCTATGGTGAAGCTGTAACACCTCGTAAATCCGTACTAAACCATATTCATGACTTAGGAGGTTAGAAATCCAAAAAGGAGAGTGTTGGAGTCAAAAATATGTTTCAGTTCAAAAAACCCAATGTTACGCTACAAAGGACGGACCGTAACATGTGTTACAGACCATCGTTCATATCGTAACGGGTGTGGTTTGAAAAATCACCATCTCGTAACTTGGACCAAAGGACGGTTCATCATTACGGATTGTAACACATGTTACAGCCCGTAACGGGTGTCCATAACCTAACCTCAAGACTTAGAAGCTCAGTGGAATTTTGACACATGTTACGGACCGTAACACGGTTCATAATAGTGCCGCAACTGAGACAATTAAATGACGGGAAATTCAGTTTTTATTTCATAAGTCTCATTCCTCTCAAGCCCTAACACGAAAGTTATATCCTCTCAACTTCTCCAAGCATCAAGGTAAGCTACTTAAGACTATCCTAAGTGAACTCCATCAATTTCCCATGAATTCTAAGTAGGAATTTCATGTTCTTAAAATAGGATTTTCAAGAACACCCATCTAAAGGAATCCAAGGCCAAGGATTTGAATTCTTCATCTAAGAATAGATTTTTAACACAAGTTTGGAGAATTACCAGTTATGTATAGTTTCTATCTACGTGTGGGAACATCATTGTTCTTCCTCACACCCTTTTTTCATAAATTATGAAGTTACACAAAAACTAGGGTTTTGACCACGATCATGATAACCCTAGGCCCATGTCCCATGATTATATTATGTATGAAATTGTAAGTAATTCTTCATTTAAGTTCTTGATAGTTCCTTATGATCATTGAGAATTTGTCTGTAATCTATGAAAAACCCATGCTTTGCATCCTATGGGTTCTTACATGAAAGTTATGACTATTATGATATTTTCAAGAAATATACTACATGTTTTACAAGCTTTCATGCAATTATATTATATAATTACTCTTATGCCATGATACAAGATACATACATGC
The DNA here is from genome assembly GCF_019175385.1 of Lycium barbarum. Lineage (NCBI taxonomy): Eukaryota > Viridiplantae > Streptophyta > Magnoliopsida > Solanales > Solanaceae > Lycium > Lycium barbarum. The sequence goes on along the minus strand of NC_083344.1, from coordinate 14,580,168 downwards.
TAAATACAAGTCATGCTTTCATGAAACCATGTTTACAAGTTATGTCACTAAAATCATGGGTATCTTAGCCAACTATATCATGTTCATGTTTTTGGGAGTTGCACAGATTACCAACAAGGCTCAGATAGCCTGAAACTACGTAGCCACCGTCGAATAAGGATCGCTCCGCCCAGTTAGGACGATTCCTTAATTTTTCACTGAATGGATCAATCAGGCACGTTACACCTTATACCCTAGCAAGGTATGGGAGCTCGGCTGGTCCGGCGAGGTACCAGAATCTACATACCCAAGTGGTGATATCATGTTGTCGATTTATGAAATGCTCTCCCTACTTGCCATGTTTTACTTATGTTATATATATATATATATATATATATATATATATATATATATATATATATATATATATATATATATATATATATATATATATATTCATGCTCATAACTAGGTTTCAGTTTCAGTTCACTTCTTATCATGTTATTTCATGTCCCACGTTATTTCATTTAGTTACTTTATATACCAGTACAGTCAATGTACTGATGACCCCTTTTATTTGTCGGGGGCCTGCATTTCACGATGCAGGTACGAATTTACAAGACGACGCATCTGCTCAACAAGACAACATTCGTATCAACTTATTGGTGAGCCCCATCTTATTCGAGGCATAGTAAACTCTTTATTTTATGACTAACTATGCATTTAAGGGTATGTTGGGGGCCTTGTCCCAGTACATATTTTTTCCAGTCAGACTCATGATAGAGGTTCCATAGACTAGATCAGTCAGTTATGTTATGTCAGATATTCAGAGTTTTTTAGCCATCTTTAGCTTGATTCATGTTATTTCCGCATTCATATTTTAAACAAGTATTTTATAAGTTATTATGACTTCATGTGTTTTCTTAAAGCCCATCATGTTTCATGTTACATTTTACTCATGTATGCCTTATGATGATCCAGCAAACCATGTGGTTCGCTCGGTCACATGCAGTCAGGCGCCGAGTGTTGTGTTACACCCATGTCATGGTTCGGGGTGTGACAAAGCTTGGTATCAGAGCCTAGGTTCAAGTGTCGTTAGGGAGTCTATGAAATTGTGCCCTGTGGGGTCACTTTTGTATGTGTGAGGGCCCCACACATATAAATTGTTGACCACCAAGACATTTAGGATTGTCTCACTTCTTTCATACTCTAGATCTTGCAGTTAGAGCAGTATTCTCAGGATGCCTTTCTAATTCGTGCATGTACATATTTTCAGAAAATGCCTGTGAAAAAAAATACACCAGGAGGACCACAACTACCAGCCAGAAGGCTACCGCGGATATAGCTCACGAAGAGGCTATTCTGACTCAACCGCTCCTACAGTTACACCTCCTAGTGATTCGGATGTGGATGTTAGGAGTGCTATCAATATGCTCGCACATCTGGTAGCAGCTCAGGCCCAATATCAGGAATCTGGGTCAAGTTCAGGGAATAATAGAGAGTCTTCTAAGACTAAGGAATTTCTCAGGATGAATCCCCAGTCTTCACGGGCACAAAGAAGGATGAAGACCCTCAAGACTATATTGACGCTCTTCAGAAAATCTTCTGGATTATGACAGTTACGAAAACTGAAGCAACTACTTTTGGAGCTCATCTACTGCAGAGCATTGCTAACACTTGGTATGAATCTTGGGAATTATCCCGAGGTGAGGATGCACCTGATGCTACATGGGATGAATTTTCAAGCGCATTCCTAGACCACTTCATGCCCATAGAAGTCAGAGAAGCTAAGGCTGAGCAATTCCTAAAGCTTGAGCAGAATGGCAGGTCAGTTCAGGACTACTATCTGGAATTTGTCAGTCTGGCTAAGTATGCTCCACATATGGTACTGGACATGAGGGCAAGAGTAAGGAGGTTTGTTGGAGGTCTTGATTCCCATTTATATGATGGGTCCAATATTGCTGCACAGAACGGGGGAATAACTATGTCCAAGATGGTAGCTTTCGTACAGGGGAATGAGACAAGGATAAAGGAGGAGAAAGCCTTGTAGAAAGAGAAAGACAAAGATTTCAACAAGAAGGTCAAGTCTACTGGACAGTTCAGCGGTAATAGCAACAGGAAATTCTTTAAGAACAGGTCAGCAGGACCTGCTCCATCCACAGCAAGTGCCCCAGTCCCCAGGTTCCGCAATGATAAGAAGTAGAAATTTAGGCCATCAAGTTCGTACTCTCAAGATAATGTGAGTCAGTCGACTTATACCCATCCGATATGCGGCAAGTGTAATAAGAGACACTTAAGTGAGTGTCGTGTGGGTACTGATGCATGCTTTAGATGTGGTCAGAAGGGTTATTTTCAGAAGGACTGTCCATCAGCTAGACAGGGTACCGGAGGTTACGTGGTGCAATCCACAAATTCATAATGCCTCATAATAATCAGGCCCAGCAAGGGCACACTACAGCTAAGTTTGGGAACGCAAGCGGCGGGCGAAACCGTTTGTATGCGTTGATGGGTCGTCAGGATATAGAAGCTCGTGCAGTTTGTCACAGGTACACTAGCAGTTTTCACTTTTGACGTATATTCCCTTATTGACCCAGGATCCACCTTATATTACGTAACACCGTTTATTGCTAAGAAATTTGGGTTTGAACCAGAAAAATTGCATGAACCCTTTGAGGTGTCCACCCCAGTGGGTGAGTCAGTCATAGCTAGGAGTATTTATAGGGGCGGTCCGGTTCTAGTTTATCACCGCAGAACAATAGCTAACTTAGTAGAATTAGAAATGGTAGACTTTGATGTGATCATGGGTATGGACTGGTTAGCTTCATGTTATGCCACGGTATGTTGTAGAACCAAGGTTGTAATATTCGAGTTCCCTAATGAGCCAGTCATAGAATGGGAGGGTAATTCAGTAGTACCTAGGGGTAGATTTATTTCTTACCTAAAAGCCAGAAAAATGATTTCCAAGGGTTATATCTACCACTTACTTCGAGTCAAGGATTCTGATGCCCAAACTCCAACTCTCCAGTCCATCCCAGTTGTAAATAAGTTTCCAGAGGTCTTTCCCAAAGATCTTCCAAGAGTCCCTCTTGACAGGGAGATTGAATTTGGAATTGATCTACTTCCCGACACTCAGCCAACATCTATTCCGCCGTACAGAATGTCTCCAGCAGAGTTAAAAGAGTTAAAAGTCCAGTTGAAAGATCTTCTCGACAAGGGGTTTATCAGGCCCAGTGTTTTACCTTGGGATGTGCCAGTTTTGTTTGTTCGAAAGAAGGATTGTTCCTTACGTATGTGTATTGACTACCGCCAATTGAACAAAGTCACCATTAAGAATAAGTACCCTCTTCCCAGAATAGATGACTTATTTGATTAGCTTCAGGTTGCCCAATGGTATTCCAAGATTGACCTCAGATCAGGCTACCATCAGTTAAAGGTTAAGGAAGTTGATATTCCGAAGACAGCTTTCAGAACTCATTATGGTCAGTTTAAATTTCTTGTTATGTCTTTCCGGTTGACAAATGCGCCAGTTGCTTTCGTGGATCTTATGAATAGGGTCTTCAAGCCTTATCTCGATTTATTCGTCATTCTCTTCATTGATGATATTTTGGTGTATTCCCGTAGTAAGGCTGATCATGTAGAACATCTCAGAATAGTGTTGCAGACTCTTAAAGATCGCGAACTTTTTACAAAATTCTCAAAGTATGAGTTTTAGCTTAAGTCAGTGGTGTTCTTAGGCCATGTGATCTCAGGTGTAGGTGTTAAAGTTTATTCTCAGAAGACTGATGTCATAAGGAGTTGGCCCAGACCTACTTCAGTTTCTAATATAAGGAGTTTCTTGGGTCCAGCAGGCTATTATAGACGCTTCGTAGAAGGATTTTCTTCTATTTCTGCACTAAGATATGGCATCATTATTTGTATGTAGTGTATGTTGATATTTTCACAGATCACAAAAGCCTGCAGTACATCTTCAAGCAAAGGGAGCTGAATCTTAGGCAGAGGAGATGGCTCGAATTGCATAAGTATTATGATGTGGATATTCTCTATCATCCGGGAAAAGCGAATGTTGTAGTCGATGCTCTTGGTCGGCGTTCCATTGGGAGTTTAGCCTACGTTGATGCAGATAAGAGAGCTATGACGAGGGAAGTTCACCATTTGGACAGCCTTGAAGTTCGACTTTTGGACTCCGAGGATGGTGGTGTAGTTGTTCAGAATAGAGCTCTTTCTTCTTTGGTTGTTGAAGTCAAAGAGAAATAGTTTAGTGATCCCTACTTGTTGTAGCTGAAGGAGGGGATTCACAAGAATAAGACGACGGATTTTGAATAAGGGGGAGATGATGGTACCCTGAGGTGCCGAGGCAGATTATGTGGTCCAGATGTAGATGGGCTCAGAGAGCGAATCATGTTTGAAGCTCACAACTTCAGGTATTCCATTCACCCAGGTTCCAGTAAGATGTACCATGATCTTAAGGATATTTATTGGTGGAATGATATGAAGAAGAATGTAGCAGATTTCGTAGCTAAGTGTCCGAATTGTCAGCAAGTGAAACCCGAACACCAGAGGCCTGGTGGCTTGACTTAGAATATTGATATTCCTGTCTGGAAATGGGAAATGATTAATATGGACTTTATATTAGGTCTACCTCGTTCAGCTAGGAGGCATGACTCTATTTGGGTAATCATTTACCGACTCACTAAGTCGGCACACTTTTTGCCAGTCAAGACCACAGATTCAGCAGAAGATTACGTCAAGTTGTATGTTAATGAAATTGTCAGATTGCATGGAACCCCAGTGTCTATTATTTCATATCGTGGTGCTCAGTTCACAGCGAACTTCTGGAAATCCATTCAAAAAGGATTGGGTACCAAGGTGTACCTCAGCACAACTTTTCACCCTCAGAAAGATGGTCAGGCAAAGCGCACTATTCAGACTCTTGAGGACATGTTAAGAGCATGTGTCCTAGATTTCAAAGGTAATTGGGATGATCACTTACCTCTCATTGAATATTCTTATAATAATAGTTATCATGCTAGCATTGGGATGGCACTGTTTGAAGCTCTGTATGGGCGAAGGTGTAGGTCCTCAGTTGGTTGGTTCGAAGTTGGTGAAGCAGAATTGTTAGGGCCAGATTTGGTCTATCAGCCTATGGAGAAAGTCAAGTTAATTCAAGAGCATTTGAAAACGGCTCAGAGTCGCCAGAAGTCTTACATAGATGTGAGGCGAAGGGACTTCGAGTTTTCAGTTGATGTTTGGGTGTTCCTTGAAGTCTCACCAATGAAGGGTGTTATGAGATTTGGCAACAAAGGCAAGATCATTCCCAAATATATTGGACCTTATAGAATTCTGTGAAAGGACGGTCTAGTAGCCTATGAACTTGAGTTGCCACAGGAGTTGATTGTCGTACATCCAGTGTTTCATGTATCCATGTTGAGGAAGTGTGTAGGAGACCCGTCGTTAGTTGTTCCTGATGATACTATAACAGTTAAGGATGGCCTTACCTATGAGGAGATCCCCGTAGCCATTCTTGATCATCAGGTTCGTAAGTTGAGAACTAAGGAAGTAGCCTCAGTGAAAGTGTTATGGAGAAGTCAGAAAGTTGAGGAAGCTACATGGGAAGCCGAGGAGGATATGAAATCCAAGTACCCATTTTTGTTTGAAGAGCAAGCAGAGGACTCTCAAGGTAACTTGCCATAGCCCATGTCATGTCATGTATCATGTTTCACGTTCATGTCATGTATCCAGCGCTCATGTCTCATGTCTTATGCTTCAATATTCATGTTTCCATGTAATCACATCATTTTATATCCCATATTTCATGCTATGTTTTCTTCACGTTCATGTATTCAAGCCATGTCCAGCCCTAATCCTAACCACGACCCATCATTCAAGGACGAATGATCCTAAGGGGGAGATATTGTAACACCTCGTAAAATCCGTACTAAAGCATATTCATGACTTAGGAGGCTAGAAACCCAAGAAGGAGAGTGTTGGAATCGAAAATATGTTTCAGTTCATAAAAATTCATAAAACCCAGCGTTACACTACAAGCGACGGATCGTAACATGTGTTACGGACCGTCGTTCATATCGTAACGGGTGTGGTTTGAAAAATCACCATCTCGTAACTTAGACCAAAGGACGATTCATCGTTACGGGCCGTAACACGTGTTACGGCCCGTAACGGGTGTCCGTAACCTAACCTTAAAACTTAGAAGCTCACTGGAATTTTGACATTCGTAACACGGTTCGTAACAGTGCCACGACTGAGATAATTGAAAGACGGGAAATTTAGTTTTTATTTCATAAGAGCATGTTTGGATAGGCTTATTTTAAGCAGCTTATAAGCTGCAAACAGCTTATAAGCTAAAAAAAAATAAGTTGGGATAGTCCAACTTATTTTTTGTGGCTTATAAGCTGTTTTCAGCTTATAAGCTGCTTTAGATAAGCTAAGTCAAACTGACCCAATTATTTTTTTGAGATTATTTTAAGCACAAAATGACTTTAAGCTGGTCAGCCAAACACTCAAAAAAGCTAAAAACAGCTTATAAGCAACTTATAAGCCAATCCAAACGAGCTCTAAGTCTCATTCCTCTCAAGCCCTAACACGAAAGTTCTCTCCTCGCACTTCTCCAAGCATCAAGGTAAGCTCCTTAAGACTATCCTAAGTGAATTCCATCAATTTCCCATGAATTCTAAGTACGAATTTCATGTTCTTAACATAGGTTTTCAAGAAAACCCACCTAAAGGAATCCAAGGCCAAGGATTTGAATTTTTCTGCCAAGAACAGATTTTTAACACAAAGTTTGGAGCGTTACCAGGTTTGTAGAGTTTCTATCTACGTGTGAGAAAATTATTGTTCTTCCCCACGCCATTCTTCCATAAATTATGAAGTTACACGAAAACTAGGGTTTTGACCACGATCATGATAACCCTAGGCCCATGTCCCATGATTATATTATGTATGAAATTGTTAGTAATTCTTCATTTAAGTTCTTGAGAATCTGTCCGTAATCTATGAAAAACCCATGCTTTGCATCCTATGGGTTCTTACATGCAAGTTATGACTATTATGATATTTTCAAGAAATATACTACATGTTTTACAAGCTTTCATGCAATTATATTATATAATTACTCTCATGCCACGACACAAGATACATACATGCTAAATATAAGTCATGCTTTCATGAAACCATGTTTACAAGTTATGTCATGAAAATCATGGGATCTTAGCCAACTATATCATGTTCATATTTTTGGGAGTTGCACAGATTACCGAGAAGGCTCAGATGGCCTGAAACTACGTAGCCACCGTAGGATAAGGATCGCTCCGCCCAGTTAGGTCGATTCCTTAATTTTCCACCGAATGGATCCATCAGGCACCTTATACCCTGGCAAGGTATGGGGGCTCTGCTGGTCAGGCGAGGTACTAGACTCCACGTACCCACGTGATGATATCATATTGTCGGTTTATGAAATGCTCTCCCTACTTACCATGTTTTACTCATGTTATATATAAAGGGCAGCCCGGTGCACTAAGCTCCCGCTATGCGCGGGGTCCGGGGAAAAGCAGGACCACAAGGGTCTATTACCCTGCCTCATGTTATATATATATATATGTATGTATATATATGTATGTATGTATGTATGTATGTATGTATTCATGCTCATGACTAGGTTTTAGTTTCAGTTCACTTCTTATCATGTTATTTCATATCCTATGTTATTTCGTTCAGTTGCTTTACATACCAATACATTCAACGTGCTGACGTCTCCTTTTATTGCCCGGGGGCCTCCATTTCACGATGCAGGTACGGACTTACAGGACGAGGCATCAATTCCAAAATATTTACTAATCAGGCACACGACGATCTCAAATCAGTAACTAACCAAGAAGTCAATGGTCACTAGCACCGTACAATAAAATAAATAACCACTACCAGGAATTAGATGTATGAGTGAATGAAATATGAATGCAATGGAATGGAATGCAATGATACACACATGCTCCAGACGGATGATATCTACGCCTCGACAGTCCTGACCCAATGGGGACCCACAAAGTCCATGTACCTGCTATGGCGCAAAGCCCGATCCAAGTAAGTGTTGCGGAACACACAACCCGATCCTAGTCAGTGTTGTGAAACGTGCAACCCGATCCAATATATATATATATATATATATATATATATATATGAATGCATTCAATGGAATGCAATACAATGATACACACATGCTCCAGACGGATGATATCTACGCCTCGACAGTCATGACCCAATGGGGACCCACAAAGTCCATGTACCTGCTACGGCACACAGCCCGATCCAAGGCAGTGTTGGGGAACACGCAACATGATCCCAGTCAGTGTTGCGAAACGTGCAACCCGATCTAATATATATATATATGAATGCATTCATGATATCAATGTATATGAATATATATAGGTATATGAATGCATTCATGATATCAATGTCAACAAGAGTATATTAATTTCCAAATCGTGCCACACATGGACACATATCACAATCACAGCCTCAATATCAATTTCTTCTTCTTCACAAGTCAATAACCCATAACTGAGAGATACGGGTTCACAACCATGAATAAGTCACTGAGTATTCATATCTGAGTATCATGAAAGATGAGAGTGAGTGCAATGCATAATATCAATGAATGATGACAACATATCAAATTAATCGTGCCACACATGGACTTATCTCTCGATATCAATAAGAAGTCAAGTTCTTTCCACTGTCCAAGATAATAACAATAAGTGAAGGATAGCTATATCTCAATCATGATAAGACGACTAAGCATATAATCCCAATATATGTATAAATGAGTGTATGCATGATAACAACGCCCACAAGAATATAAAAATCAATCGTGCCACACAAGGATTCATATCTCAATCACAAGATCAACATATAAATGACTTTAATTTCCTTTCCAACAACCTCAACGATGATAAATATGCTCTCCAAATCATAAGACAATCACTAAGAATAAACTCTAGAATCAATCACGTGGAGACAAGCCCACGAATCACAATAAGGCAACAACTCAATAGAACACAATAAGGTGACAAGCCATATTCAACAACAATACCAATGTAAGAATCCATCCCAACTTCATACCTGAAGGCGTAACATGCTATCTCCGACAATCACAAACTCTACATATGTTTTACTAACCGAATTCTAACCATAAGGTAAGCCATAACCTGCCTGGAATGCCGAAAAGGAGCCTCAAACAATCAAAACTTAGCATTGCCTTTCTGTTGCGCCTCTAAATACTCAATATCTAATCATATTCAAATTCTATATTACAAATCATGAAGAATAACACCCATATTGCTATACTTATCGGTTAGGTTAAATCTAACTATAGAAAATGGGGAAACGGGCCCACAAGGGTAAAATAGGAAATTGAAGGTTGGAATATGCAATTCAATATCTAGGTGATCAAACCCACCAATCAATTGCTAAATCAACTCATAATTGGGCCTAATTGGGATTTAAAGTGAAACCCCCGAATTTGGGTGTCACGACCTAATTTTACTAAGTCGCGCGGGCACCTACTATTCCCCACCTTGGCAGGAGAACCCTTTCTTTAACTAACATGCAACTAGAAACACGGAACAATAATGTAAATAACAATAAATCTCAATATAATTTAAAAATGAACAAGTGCGGAAGACATTACAATCCCAAGGAACTGGTCTGACTCGTACAAGAGCAACTACAAGAATGTCTAATACACAAGTCTAAAAGTCAAATAAAAAGCAATCTGAATGATGGAATATAAAGACAGCATAGATGAGCCTCCAGGCAGCGACTCGTCACATGCTCACCCTAGACACTCGCAAGCAAGGCCTCGGAACTCAGCCTTGAGAGGTAGGAGCGGAACCTGTCTCAAAGTCTACACCCCGAAAAGAAGTGTAGCAAGGTAGCATCAGTATAAACAACACGTACTGAGTAGGCATCATAGGACGACAACAGTTAGTGAACATATATATAAGAAAAGAGAATGTAGAATAGATATGGTTGCAATCAGATATAAATAAACACATATCCAGAATAACAGTTCAGGTATCGAAACATCCAAGAAGCCTTTAATGAGTTATATCCAGATCGAGCCTATAGTGAAACATCTAAATCAGGTCCTGCCAAGTTTTCCACAATTTTTCAGAATAATCAAACACTAGTACCACATACAATATTATCCAAAACCTCAAGTCTTATCCTAGGAGAAAGTCTCTACTCCTCGAATCAATCATTCCTCAAGTATATACTAATCAAGCCCAAGACGATCTCAAATTAGGAACCAAACAGGAAATCAATGTTCACGAATACCACACAGTACAAATAATAATCACAACAAAAAATCAGGGGTATGCGAGGATGAAATATTAATGTAATGCTATGCAATGATACACATATGCTTCGGAAGGACGATGTCCACCATCCGATAGTCATGACCCATGGGGAACCGCTAAGTCCATATACTGTCATTCTGTATCACACAGCCTAGAATGACTCATCCATCCTGATACACACATACTCTGGGGGAACAATGTCCACCGTCCGGCAGTCATGACCCATGGGGGACCGCTAAGTCTATATACCGTCATTCTGTATCACATAGCCTAGAATGACTCCCCCACCGAACTCCACGCTAGCACTCTGTATCTCACAGCATTGAGATGGCTACACGATATAATAATGTTATAAAAATCATAATTACTTCCTTTCTTATTTATCACTGTTGCACCGATATCAAGATCACAACAGGGTTCATTTGGGAAAGTCAATAGGGTCAAAAGGACCGTACGACCAAATGGGTCGTTACATCAGATACCAATTAAACAATCGCACCTCCTCGAGCGATGAAAGAGAGTATGACAACTGACGATAACTAAGGAATCCTTAACATAACCATACGGAAGCCTCCGAGGAACGAAGTATGCCAAAATCACTACCCGCTCACCTTATCAGTCAAAAATTTCCTCTAACTTGGCTAAAAGACCCAATTCTCATATTTCCATACATGAAATTCTCTCACAACTGATCCTCAAAATCAAGAACTGCTTAGCCAAAATTCTCAGATTTGATATACCCATACCTTTGAAAGCGATCAATACGCCCCACAAATATTTCTCAAACCGCACAACCTTTAGATAAAACTCAGTCATAGCCCATTCTGAACCGGTAAAATACTTTGATTCCGCTAACTTTTCCTTCATACTTCTAAAATCGTTCTCTGCACCACGATTTCATAAAAACAATAAAAACAAGTCCGAAACCATGAAACCATGCTTACTCTTGTCAGATAAGAATTCTCGCTCCATCTGAGAACTCTACGTGATTCCATCAAAACTGATCTTACTCACAATCGACTTAGCTAATTCCAAGTCTCTTTAAATCTTCAATTTACCATTCTAGTAGCATACCCACTCAATACCTCGCTGACCCAGGTCTATTGGAAACCATCTGATCACTTTAAAGATCTATCACAACCGTAGTACCCTTAAATCACTACCAAGCCCCGGCGTAAACTATTATAACTGTTCGAATAACTTTCCCCGATAAAATATCATTAATTCTACTCATAAACCCTGATAAATATCAATAAATCGGTCATACCTCAAATTTGAACTGTAACTCATCGAATCCTCGAAGGTGATTTACTAAGAACGCTTAAGTTGTAACGACCCGCTCCTAGCAGGTCGTTATGGGGGGTGACCTAGAAAACTAGGCCTCTATTGGGAATTCTGAGGCCACAGGTGAGTCTGTAGCGTATTTTTATGTACATGTGCATTTTTGGTTTGCGTCTGTAGGGCCTCGGATAGGTGTTGGGATTGTTAGTGAAAACTAGTGGAAAAACCCAAGCTACTGGTCAAAAAGGACCGCTGAATCGGGTGTGGGATCGCTGTAGCGGGTCCATCGTAGCGGGGCTAGGCTCGCCGCCTCGGGGAGCTGGGGATTAAATGAGGCCCGCCATAGCTGGAGGTTTCCCGCTATAGCGAGACCGCCGCAGCGAGACATTGACCGCTACAGCGGTCGACGGGAGGCAGAATCAGCATTTTATATTCTTTATTCCGAACCCATTCCACGCACAACTCCAAAACAGTTTCCAAGAATTCCTGCGGCGAAATTCTAAGGCTAGGGCTAAAATACTCTTGAAAGGTAAGTATCAACCCTTCACTTTATTTTCCATCATATTGTTAGGTTCCATGATTAGTTAAAGGTTCTCGAATGATAAATGAAAGGATAGAAACCTAAAAGTTGTGAACCCTTGAATAATGAATGGGTTATTGATTTTATTGCTATTTAATCATCTAGGAGTATAGATTATCACTTCCTAGGATGAGAATTTGATTATTAAATGATGAAAATGATGTATTGAGACTTAGGGTTTCATAAAGATGGTAACTTTAGCATAAAAACTGCTTATAAAAGGGTTGAATTGATTAGGAAACCCATTAATTGATAGAATATGATTATTGGGATTAATATTAGTATGAATTCACGCTTGATGATAGTTCACCCATTTGAAAAAGGGTAGAAGTAGTTGGATTCTCTTCCCCAATTTTTATTTGTTTAGCAGATGACCCATTACTCACTTAGCGTTATGATTACTAGACTTTGAATGTTCTGAAGCTTTGCGAAAGGGGAAAGCTATCGCGGAGTGATTGCGTTGTCCTAGTTTTTCTTTGAGGTAGGTTACGGTCTACTTGAGTTAGACTTTGGTTAGTTGATCGTATATGTTATGAAATTGATAAAAGAAGCATGATTAGAGCTTCGGACATAAAGTATGTTTGTAAATTCCTTTATTTGATATTGGTTGATTGATTCTATGATTAACTATTATGATATGATAAAGAAGGAGTTAATGAATACTTTTCTTGTTGACTTGGAGTAATCCCTTGTTCATGCTTTTGATGAATTGATTCTTGAGTCTTGATATGACTTGTGGCATGGTGACTTATGTTCTTGATATTGATGCATTGATTGTTCACATTCCTAATTGCTTGTGGAACAGAAATGCATTGTGATGAGAAATATAATATAAATACGAAAAGGCACATTTGACAAAGGGTGAGGATATGGCCTAATTATAGGCTCGGGATCCGAGGTTAGTTCCTGAGCGAGGGGTACATGGACACCATGGGTCCCCTGTAGGTCATGGCTATTTGGGAAAACAATACCATTTAGCATGTGTGTATGGATATGTGAAAAAGTTGAGATAATTCGTGAGTTATAGTTGTGTTGGCAATGACACGGGTTGAGTTACTTTTATTGCCTACTGCTTTGCGTGGGCTTATCTTATTTCTGTGTTGAATGATTCTTGTTGATAGTTTCATACGGTTATGTGTTGTTGTGCCTATCTGTCTATTTTATTGATTTCATGATTTTATGCTTGATACTAATCTTAGTCAGCCTATGATATCTACCGGTACATAGTGTTTATACTAATACTACCTTGTTGCATTCTTTTGAGTGCAGATTGTGATCCAGAGATGTCTACCAGACCTCATATTTAGCATGAGGCTAGTTTCCGATAGATTTGAGGCTGAGCTCCTATCCATGCTAGGCCGCCCGAAGATCTTTCTCATTTTGGATGTCTATTTCTTTTCAGACATTTATGTTTATTTAAGATAGTGGTTCATTCTTTAAACAACTATGTTTTAGAGTCCTTGTACGATGACTTTCAAATTTTGGGGTTGTAATAGTTAGACTTCCTTATTCGTTATTTATTTATGGCATGCCTAGATGTTTTGGGTGTTTATTACCTTTGTTATATCCTTGATTTTGAAAAAGTGGTTAAGTAATTGGTATTCGTTTGGATAGTTAGTTAAGTAGATGGTTCGCGCATTAGGGGATTTGTGTGGGTGCCACTCACGGCTATTTGGGTCGTGACATAAGTCCTTCTGGAAAATATATACATAGTCCATAAAGCTTAATTCAAACAATTCCGACCCTGAATTAATGCACAACCCTTGAATACCACCAATAGTCACTCAAATTGACTCCAAGCTTTTCGAAAACCATTCACGACCTCACCGCACATCTGTGGCGGCCAATTCTAATATCTTCCTCAGGAATAGTCAACTAATTCTGTCACCCTCAACTCCAAAAGCTGAGTCCTATTCAGGCTGTCAACTTAGCACTGAAGAACTACACCTTACGAGTGCAAGCTTCAGATTTCTCAACCTTTACCCGATAAGCAAATTTGATACAACGTCAAACTTTTTTATGCAAAACTGGTAGTCTCAATTAATACCCATATAACCATCGAATCTCCCATTGTAACACCTTGATATGTCTGTCACTATTATGAAACATCAATCATGCAATGTCTTGCGCCAACCTCGTAGAACTATTCCCAAGCTCTCGATATCTGAAAGTTTTCATCCAAGCTATCCAGGCAAATATTACTCGTACATAATACACTATCACGAACACAGTTTTATCTCAAAAATGTAATTTTAGCTTTCACATAGCAGGGACTCCCGCAATTCCTTTCTCTTAAACCACACTAACTCATCCACGAAAGAGTGTTACAAAATTACTCAACTATGTGCCACACAGGCCACTTCCTTAAGCCTTAACATATTGGTTACCTAAAATTTGCAACGCACTAGTCGCTGATCACGAAACCCCACAGATTTTCATCATATCACGTAACCCACTTTTGTAGACTCCCTTCTTTAAGCTTACTCAACATCATACCTCATCTAAATTATGCAAGACAAGAACATCCCAATCTATATAGACCCAAGTATTCCCAAAATGTACCTTATTCTTACCGATTCTCGGTCAACTATACCTTTTCTTGACTTTCAATTCCTCAATTTCTAACAGTTCACTCTTACCACCACCTTCTGATTATTTCTCGAAACCACTTATTAGAATACTGCATAATCATAAGTCTTGCAAACTAACCGAGTCAATCCTAGAGATAGTAGTGTACCACACACTAGAGTTCTCTTAACTCACTCAACTCTAAAAACTGAATCCTCTCTCAATCCAGCATATCACATACATAGTCATACTAATGTCCCCATGTACCTCCACCAAGGTGCCTTGCTCTCATTCCCTTAACTCAAATTTTGAAATGCTTTCTACAACTCGAATTAATTTGAACCTCACCATTGATTTACCATTTCGAATGTCCCAATTATCGAACCAAAACACCCTTAACCATTCTTGCGATTATTCCCTTCATTTTATCAATTCAACCGATTAGCAACACCAGTAATAATAGGAACTAGCTGAAACTAATACAACATGTACAAGCTACCAACCCTAATCCAACATTAGATGCAATGCTCGATAACTCTTTGAGTACTAGAACTTTGCACTTGTCCAACACTGACCCTTATGTGTATTTTACTATTCATGACCGTGACATGACCCGCAAATCAACTAGCTCTTGATCCCACGATCTCTTTATAATTCCTCTAAACACAGTGAACTGGCGAACATACCCTTTACTGAAAGATCAGGACTACCACTACCCAATATCTTAAGTCCCTACTCTCCAATAGTAACCTTGCTTTCTGATCTAGAGCTGATACCCACTTCCCTAAAAGAACCCACAAACTGCTACCATACAACCGCGTCGTAGTCCAACCCAACTTCTCATGACCGAATACGAAATCAATTCTCGTACTATTTGCAACTTTATCCTGACAAACACGTCAAAGAACAATTTTTACCTTCTTAATAGCGGAGATTAATCTATCCAAATCCTCTTCCTTACGCGTCCGTCCCATTAACACGAAAGGTACTCATACCAAAATACCCAAAGAAATATCACTTCGGTACGCGTTTTCCACAAAAGTCATCCTTTATGTCCTCATTCTCAACTTCTCTTCTTTCTTACACGCTGTCACTATATTTTGCCAAATCCAATGATCCTTACTGAACTTATACGCATCCCCACATATCGACATCTAATACCATACCACAGATGAATCGTTGACCTATCATTGGTACACCCATGTCATGCAAACCATTATAATACCTTGATGATGTTGAGACTTTTACCAAAACCCATATATCATTGATCAAATCACTCTTGTTAAGCCATACATGCACTTTTTCCACTTCTGAGCAACCCAACTCTAAAAACATAGAGATCATTTAACTCTTTGTACCATCTTTCATATTTCTCTAGAAACCCCCCACAATAAACGAGCCCTAACCACGATCCCACATAACTGAAA
Source organism: Lycium barbarum (assembly GCF_019175385.1). Classification (NCBI taxonomy): domain Eukaryota; kingdom Viridiplantae; phylum Streptophyta; class Magnoliopsida; order Solanales; family Solanaceae; genus Lycium; species Lycium barbarum. Next base: position 14,563,960 of record NC_083344.1, on the reverse strand, counting down.
CCTCAAGCAATAGCTAGAAACTGAACTTAAACTTGGTTACGCGTCCGAATCAGGATGACACATCTTGTACCATACCAGGCTACGTCAAAACAAAACCGCTCACATAAGAATTTAAGCACGAGTTTCCACCTTTCGTGGGTGATTAAGATAAAGACATTCAGATACCAATTAGAATCAACTAGATACCAATACAAATGAAGTAGCATGAAGGAAAGAAAGAATTGGAAGTTTCCTAAATATCTCATAGCCTATCGCAGATAAGTACGGAGCTCATCGTATCGATCCGCAAAATCTACTAGACATGCTCTTGTACTTATAGATCGGGTAACCTAGGACTCTAATTCCAACTTTTCACTACCTAACTTTACTAAGTCACGCGGGCACCAACCATTTCCAACCTCGGTAAGCGAACCCTTTCCTTAACTAACATGTAACTAGAAATGCGAAACAATAATGTAAATAATAATAAATCTCAATATAATTTAAAAATGAAATAAGTGCGAAATACATTACAATCCCCAAGGAACTGGTCTGACTCGTACAAGAGCAACTATAAGAATGTATAATACAAAAGTCTACAAGTCAAATAAAAAGCTGTCTGAATGATGTAATATAAAGACAGGATAGATAAGCCTCCGGAAAGCGACTCGTCAAATGCTCACCCTAGATACTCGCAAGCCAGGCCTCGAAACTCAGCCTCGAGAAGTAGGAGTGGAAACTGTCTCAAATTCTACACCACAAAAGGAAGTATAGAAAGGTAGCATCAGTACAAACAACACGTACTGAGTACACATCATAGGCTGACAACAGTTAGTAAACATATATAAGGAAAGAGACTGTAGAATAGACATGCTTGCAATTAGATATAAGGCATAAACACATATCCAAGAATAACAGTTTAGGTATCGAAACATCCAAGAAGCCCTCAGTGAGCTATATCCAGATCGAACCTAGAGTGAAGCATCTAAAATAAGGTCCTGCCAAGTTTTCTACAATTTCTTAAAATAATCAAACACTAGTACCACCTATAATATTATCCAAAACCTCAAGTCTTATCCTAGGAGAAAGTCTCTACCGAAAGTCTCTACTCCTCAAATATATCATTCCTCAAGTATATATTAATCAGGCCCAAGACGATATCAAATCAGGAACCAAACAGGAAATAAATGTTCATGAACACCACACAGTACAAATAATAATCACAACCAGAAATCAGGGGTACGAGTGGATGAATTATGAATGCAATGATACACACATGCTCCGGGAGGACGATGCCCACCATTCGACAGTCATGACCCATGGGGAACCGCTAAATCTATAAACCGTCATTCCGTATGTTGACACCTATTTTTCACCTCATAAAACGCGTATTTTAATTTTTTAAATTTCCTGAGTCCAAGACGGAGCAAGGATACCCTTAAAAATTTAAAAATTTAAAAGTCTTGAGAAAATTGCAAAAATTGGCGTTGACTCATTATTGGCATAAAAAATTAACAATTGCAAGAAATTACGAGTTATTTACTTTGATAAATACAATTCAAAAGAAGACGCGTATCCCGCTCCATCTAAATTCAGTAAATTCAGCAATTAAAATGACGTACAAATTATGGTTCATTTTTTACCGCATTTTTTTCACATCAAAAATTATCCGGAACTATGTCAATATTGGGCTTATATTAAATCTTGTATTTTAAAACGACATATTCCAAATTTGAAATTTACCAAAAAAGGGGGTCTACGAAGGCGTTCTGGACAAATATGTAATTTGGCAAAGTTGAGCATTTATTGTTTTTTAATTGCGTACAGGTGAGGGGCCTTTTTAAACCTTTTTTAAGACTTTTTTTTTTGGGGGGGGGGGGGGGGTACTATATATGTTAAAAGGGGACCAAAGTTATCAAGAGATAACTTCCCCCCCCCCCCCCCCCCCAATTTTGTGAAAGCTGATCGCCTTCTTTCTCTCTCGGCCAGCGATGGCGATTTAGGGTTGAGTTCTTTTGTGATCTTCGTCGTAGCCATTTTATGGCCTCTTTCAAGACAATTCTTGAGGGGTTTTGCTCCCTTTGTTCTCCTATTACTAATGGCAAGTTTTATTTTTAGTTTTAATCATGTTTTCATGTTCAATTCGAAACCCTAAATTGGGAAGTTACTCTTGTTTTCTCCGTGTCATGGGAGCCATGGATAGGGTCCTTTGAGCCTGCTATTATCTTCGCACCATGACACACAAATGGGGGGGGGGGGGGGGAGATTACAGGGGCAAATCCCAAACGTTCGAATTGGTTAAGGGAATTTTGGGGATTTTATCTATTAAGTGTACTGTGTGAATGTTGTAGTGTATTAATTTTGGCTGTTTGTGTGACTCACTGTACTATCCTAGTATTTGGGAATTTTTTGAATATCTTTTGTGTGTATTTTAGTACTATACGTTGGAATTTATTTGGTTTTTGTTGAGTATAGGATAAGGTAGTACAATGTTGAGATAAATCTGGTCCTTTACTCGTTTTTAAATTTTTGGAATGTGGGAATTAGGGTATTTTTGGGGGGAAATCAGTCTTGATGAGGGATTTTCCCTTTTATGTTCCTAAAGCCGTACTTGTTTTCTATAAATAGAAAACATTCATTGCCATTTAGAGAGGATCCGAACCCTTTGGCAAAAATCTTAAACACTTAAAATATATAACTCTCCTATACACTAGAAAGAAAAAATATATATATATTATATACATTACCTAGATACTAAAGATATACTACTTTGAGAATGCTATAAGAGATATGTGATTATAATATATATATACATTATACAAGTTTTTTTTTTTTAAAGATTGTTTTGAAGGGTTTTAGGTGTTGGTGTTTGAAAGCTGACTGAATCTCTCCATTTTGATCTTTAGGCTTCCCCAAATAAAGGTAAAATCCTGTTCTAGTTCTTTTTTTCTTTTTATTTTTAGTTATGAAATGTTTTGTCTAAATCTGTTTGCCATTTGGGATACTATGAATGATTTAGTCCAGTGTTCAGTATTACTTTTTCTGTGCTTGCTTTATCATTTTTAGTTGTAAAATGAACTGCATATTAGATTATGATAGGCTAAATGGACATCATTAACTTGTTAGTTCAAAGATAGGAAGAAATGTTTGAATATGGGAGTCTAAGCTTTTTTTCTTAAAATTCCAATATAAGGGAAGTTTTGTGCAGTTTGTAGTGTTGTTGGTAGATATTAATATATGGAAGGTTCTAAATAATGAAGAAGAATTTGCTTTTGTTTCTAGTCTACTGTTACATTGGATTTTCTGAAGAAAAAATAAGTTTGTTTGTGTGGATGTCTATGAACTTTGTTGTTGCAGTTAAAGGGTCTTGAGATGTTCTTCTATTTTATCTTTGATTCTGATTGTGTTGTTATCATTCTCAATAGATTATGAGGTTTACTCATTCAATGGTAGTTGTTGAGTTTTTCTGAGTTTTGATCATCTTACATAGTGGTTCTAGTCCAAAAGATAGAGATTTTCATCACCTACTTAATATAGTTTAGAGTCTAAAATAAGTTTTGAGGATCAAAAGTCAAGAAATGGTTTGAGAATGAATCCTTTCATCTTGTTTGAAACTGTCAAAGTAAGCTGGTTCTTTCCTTCATTTGTTAATAATGACTAAAATTCCCCTTAGGGATGCCCTGTGATATCCTATGTCTTTTAAAGTTATTTGAAAGCTTTAAGTATGAAGATAGCTAAAAGACTTTATATCATGTTTTTTTTTGTGCCATGGTGTGTTTAACCATCTTTGGAGTTTCTTGTTTGATCTTTTAGTATTGACAGTGCCTGTTGCAAGTGAACCCTCTTACACTATCTAAAAATGTTCTTCAAAAAATGAACTGACTTTAGGAAAAGTCTAAGATATGTCCTTTGTTTCTCTATAATGACCATTTATTTTAAAATATAGATGTCTATGGCCTCTGCTACTTAGTTTGTCTTATCTTGACACCAGTAGCCACTTTGTACAGAAAAAAGAAATGAATTTTCATTATTTCCTTATGAATACAATCTGTAACTGGAGATTGGAGAAGAGGCTTGAAGAGTATGGAGCCTATCAATTATAAGAGTCTCTAAAATGAACCTAAGTTCCTTACCTTTTTATCCTAGATTATAAAAGAAAAGCCTGTGTTTTCTTGACTTAAAACTGTGATAAGAAATTTGGGAAAAGTTCAGTATTGCTGGGAATGTTGTCTCCTTTCCATCTTGTGTCCTATTTGCTATTTGTGTACAGTATCTATATGACTTGTCATTTGAGTATTGAACCCTCATTATACTGCCATTGCCTATAATTTGCTTAACCTCCCTTACCTATCACAATCGTCTTGTAGACTGATAAAATGAGATTTAAAAGCTAGAACTATGCTTGAATTATCCTAGTTACATTTAACATCCTTGTAATGTTAGTGACTTGACCCTTGTTGATTTGTTTGAACTTGTAACGACCCGTCCGGTCGTTATTTAATATTTTGTGAAACCATACCCAATCTAGGTCGAGGATTGTAAATAATAAGCTCCATGATGTGTTTTAAGAGTTAAGAGTGGGAAAAACCAATTTCGGAAGGATTTAAAAAATTTGGGACAGAAAATAAAGCGGACCGCTATAACGGTCAGTGGACTGCCATAGCGGTACCGCTATAGCGGCTTAGCGACCGGCACAGCAGTCCACGCCGACTAATAGCCCGAATTTCTGTACTTCGTCTAATTTTATCTCTTTTTTCAACAAAAAACTCTCAAGGGCTGCTCCTAGGGTTCCTCATGAAAGAAAAAACATTGACTCCAAGAAAAAGAAATCCTTCTAATTTCTTTTCCACCCTTCCCTACGAACATTATCGCTCATGGATTCGGATGAAAGCTAAGCAGACGAGCAATTCTTGGAGAATCAAATATCTGTTCATCAAAGAGGTAGGTTATGGTTTACTTTAGTTAGACTTTGATTAGCGAATCGTATATACACTTAGAGTTGACGGGAGAATGCATGCTTAGGTCTTCGGACACGGAGTTTGGATGGACGGACTTGTTAATATGAGTAAAATATGGTATATCTATGGCTCTAATAATAATGATTTAGTTTAATATAAAGTGATGTTGTCGCTAAGGAGATACCTCATGTTTACTTTATGCAACCCTAGAATGGGGTGAATTCCGTCTGTATGTCCTTTTTTGTTGAACGTTCGTACGGTTGTTTCCTTGAAATAAGAGGTCGTATTAGAAGAATTATATTGAGTTGGGTTGACATTACGCCTATCAAAGGCTGAAATTATGATTGATTTGTCATGTAGTTTCGTGCATTGCACTGCATGGTTTATGCGGAGATACAGGTAACAGGCAAGGCTGAGTATGGGCATTGTGTTATTTGGCCTTGTGGCCGTCGAGCTGAGTACATGAATTACATATATATATATGATTTGGATCCGCATCCGAGATTTGTTTTGGAGCGGAGGTTTATGCTCGGGTCCGAAGAGTGGATCTGGAACGAGTGGTACGTGGACACCATGGGTCCCCTGCAGGTCATGGCTACTGACCAAAGACATCAGATAGCGTGTATGTACTTGGGCCCTGCATCGCATTTGCATTGCACTACTTCTCATGATTTTATGTTATACATGTGTGTACTACTGTCATTAACATTGCTCATTTATTCCATGTGTGTTGTTGAAAGTCTAGCGGAGAGGGGGTTATACAAGGTAAATGTAGTGTTGGTTGTCAGATAGTGATTTATTTTCATAGATACATCTTAGTATAATAAGTAATGAAGGCAGGTGAACTTTATTAACAAAAAGGGTAACGGTTATAGGGAACAATGAGTGTGGAAGCGAGAGTTACTAAGTTGGATGAAGGAAGGGAATGGTTGTGACTAATAGAATACCTCATATTTTGGAAATACAAAAAGTGAGCTTCGAGAGTAACAAGGTTTGGGGGCGATGTTGTAGTAATCTTTATTTAGAATTTTGAGGCTCGTTGATTTAATTGCTTATCTTATTGACTTTATATTGTATTGCGTGAACTAATCTTAGTCGACCTATGATGCTTACCAGTACAGGTGGTGTACTGATACTACTCTTGCTACGCCCTTTCTGGGTGTAGATGTGTTGCAGGTCTTAGCTGAAGTTTCGCCGTGTGGATTTACCGGACATTCTCCTACAGCTTCGCCTATCTCACTCCCGGCGGAGGCTGTGTCATTTATTTTGTTTTCTTGTATTTTAGGAGCTCTTGTACCTGTCTAGACTAGATCCCGAGAATTTCTTCTCAGTTCTATTGTATTTTAAAACAGGAACATATCCTCTGCCACTGGACCTGTATTCAAACCAAATATGCTAGTGAACATGAGCATAAAGTTCTCTATTAGGTGGTCACTGTAAACAGCAAAGTACAACATCTAGAGTGCATTCCCTTACAGAGAATGACATTCCACAAAGGTTTCCCGCCATGACTTCTTTCCATTTTAGTATTTCTTTTGTTATTTACCGATAGAAGAGGAGTAGAACAAGACAAAAGACATGGTGAAGGAAGCATCAAAATCAACATCATCTAAGGCCTAATCCAATCCTTAGAGAATAATACTACCCTTAGGAGGCCAAGTATAAATCATAACGCCAATAATGGATGTTTATTAGCGTGACGCGCAACACACCATAAACAAGACTCTACTAGACACGGCTCGTAGACACTTCCTAGGACGAACTGCTCTGATACCACTTCTGTCACGACCCAGCTAGGGGCCGCGTCGGGTACCCGGGGCTAACCACCGATCACCGCTCGTACTATTACTTCTTAGACTCATTCAACAATCATTTATCAATTTCATGCTCATTTTACAAAGGAATTGCTTTCCATTACAAAACATAATGCTTTTATACTACGAAGTTTTTACGTTAATTTTATGATTTTAAAAGCTTTGTTATCGCAATGGTTTAATGTTGGGTTTAAATGGTAAGGGTTCGCCTACTAGGTTAGTAATATGATAGGTGCCCGCACGACTCGTGGGTTGGGTCGTGACAGTTGGTATCAGATCCTAGGATACCGGTCTCACAAGTACAAGAGCAAATGTCTAGTAGAGTCTTGCGGAATGGTACGATGACATCCGTACCCGTCCGCAAGAGACTATAGGGTATCTAGAAGTTTTTCTTCATTCATTCTATCGAGCCACCCCAATACGCCGTCCCCTAGTTGGATCCAATTAGTATCTGGTCGATTCCAATTGGTATCTTGACGGGCTAATTGGTATCTGTCGATTCCAATTGGTGTCTCTCTATTTCGACTCAAGGAAGACCTTCCATAAGTAAGTGCGCAATTAATTGTGTGACCAAGTGAAAGTTCCGTAGTAATGTTGGTGTTGTAGACTAGGTGATTATTCTGGGACCATTAGCGAAGTTAATAGCGCATTCATATTTACGTGCTAAGCAATTTAGTGAACCCCTATGCGATCTGCACTAGAATATCAGAAACAACAAAAAATATTCAGTCACTGGCACTATAGCACCGCTGTAGCGTTATAAGGACCGCTACTGTCACGACCCAACTTGAGGGCCGCGACGGGCACCCGATGCTAACCCACCCGAGCACCTCTTATCATACTTTCTCATTTACATCTAGGTGAGCCACATAACTAAATCATACTTTCTATCCTTCAATCATACTAATCCCATTGGAACAACAATGCATTTATATCATCATTAGCAACTATGCCCATATCAATGTACATAAGCCGACGAGGCTAACAAAATGACATCCAAAATATAGGCCGACAAGGCCAAATACATCTAACCACATACACATGTCTACGAGCCTCTAAGGAGAGTATGTCATATCATATAGGTGGGACAGGACCCCGCTATGCCCATAAATATGTACACAAAAGAATGAATACCAAAAGTTGTAGCTTCGAATGAAATGGAGCTCCGCTATGTAGACCCTGAGTAATAAGGCTATGGATCAAGTCTGTCTCCCTGGCCACCTGCGGGCATGACGCAGCATCCACAAACAAAAGGACGTCAGTACGAAGAATTTACTGAGTATGTAAAGCATGATCAACATCATTATGAAAGCATAATAGACAACGTAAGAAATAGCATAGGATGGGAGATAGTGGAATCATCGTCATAAACGCTTACTTGCTTTTCATAGGGACTTTCCATTTCTAAGGCGTGATTGTGTACATACATCCATATCCGTATCCGTACTCATTTACATTTCGTATCCATGATCATATTCATATACATATTCATATTCATATACATATCATATTCATATTCTTATCATTTACATAGCATACCTGACCACAAAGGTTCGGTGTTTCGCGTACCTGACCATGGCTAGGCTCGGTGATCATACATACCTGGCCCTACCAAGGCTCAGGGTTACACATACCTGGCCCTACTAAGGCTCATATATATATATATATATATATATATATTCTACCCGGCCATATAAGCTCGGGGTTTCATAATAGCCATACATGGGCACATATACATAAAAGCTCATAAGCATCTTTAGCATTATTACTATCGTCGTTCATTACATCTATCCTTATAGGATTACTTGTCATATGAGGAATTTAGTACAATCATAACATATCGAGAATCATGAGCTTAGTAACTTTTGAAAATAGCATCATTTCGAAGACATCATGAGCTTATAAAAGATTAGATATTTGGCCAAAGAATCATGCCTTATGAAAGAAGGCTTAGCCTTACATAGCTCTTCGTTCGACTATTTTATCGTTTGCACGTTCTCCTTCAATGCTCACGTTTCTACCTTCATTAGCTAGGATGCTTGAATGACTCAATAGGATTGGTGAACGAACCACGACCCTGGAATATCTCTAAAATCTCGATAAAAAGCAACTCTCAAAGACGTTCGTAGCGTAATTCTAGTTTACATTGTTAGTTATTTAGTTTTCAACATTAAATTACAAAACAAACAAAGCTTTTACTCATTACTTGCATAAGTAGTAGCAATAGTTTATTTTCGTGAAAGTATTGGTCATAAGTCTCTGTGGGTTCGACATCCGATTTTATATAATTACTATATTACTTGTACGATCACGTACACTTGCGTGTGCATTTGGACCCAACAAGTTTTTAAGGTCGTGATTAGGTTAAAACAGAGTTTAAGGGACCTAAGTATGCCTGAAAGAAGTCTTTGGTAGGTGTCAAGGGCATTCAGGGTTAGAAGGTCTGTTTGCATTTGGATGAGTTTGGATTTTTTCAAGTTTGCTTGCATGTGCTTAAGTTGGTCAAGTAATTCTGAATAGTTGTATTTTGTGCCTTAAGGAAAATTTTAAAAGAAAGTAACATCCTAGAGTAGGATAAAGAAGTATAAAATGAAGTTTGAGATTCAAGATCACTCATAAGATAATAGGGTGTCAAAAGGCCCATTAGGAGTTAATAAAGGTCTACAAACAGTTGAGATAATTTTAAAGTGAGAAAAGACATTATTTCACCACTAAACTTAGCAGCAAAACTCACTTTAGCAACTAATCTTTGCTGACAATTATTTACCCCCCTAAACAACTTATACGTAAATTAAATATACCCCCCCCCCCCCAAGAGCTGACGTGGCAGAGAGAATGGACTCACCTTCCAAGTAGCGAATGAGAAGGAAAAAAACATTAAAAAAACTGATAAAATAATACACATGTCATCTTTTTAATGGTCAATACATAATTAATACTCTTAATATTTGTTTTCTTGATATATCAATATTTTTTTCATTATAAGAATTTTTTATTTTGAGACAAATAAAATATGTGGGTCCCAGTTTTCCTTTTAAGTTTTTTATTTCTCATTCTCTTTATTTATTTTCTACTCCATTGCCATTGCCATTGACACCCCTATACGCTTCACTCTATTCCTCAAAATTAAAGACCATCCCATTTGAAGGAAAAACTATGCAATTTCTTCATTTTTGTGTTGTTGTTGCTATTGATGATGTTGTAAAGGGGCTGTGATGATTGGTTGCTTCCTTTCTGGGCTATGTTCAATCCTGGCATTGAGAAAATTCAACCCATATCTATTTCATAATTTCCATGAAATGGTGTTGGCTGGAAATAATTTCCAGTTTGATAGAGCAAACTAGTGTTCAAAATTGACACTTCTTTTTTTTGCAGAATTTTCTCGATGCCACGACTAAATCTGCCTCTTTTTCTACTTCATAAATCCGCCTCTTTTTATTCTTCATATATCTGCCTCTCAATCACATTATTCTCTTCGAATCCACAACTAATCGCAACGCCATGAAATAAACAGCCCAATTTCAACTCTCCACTATCAGAACAAGCTTTAATTACTGCAGATGAAGTAAAGTAAACCCATTTGGCTCAAACCATAAATCAATCATTTCCCCTTACAATTTCAGAGAAAAAGGAAGAATGGAGCAAGTAACAATAGAGTTCATCGGAGCAAGTAACAGCGGTGATGAACCGGAGAATGAAGAAAAATGAAAATTAAGAGTTGAGATGGTTTGAGGTTTAGTTGATGTTGTTGTTGTTGTTTAATTTTCCTATTAGCTAATTAGTTGTTCTTGTTTAATTTTTTGATTAGCTTAAAAAAGTAAAAAAAACGTTCTGGGGGTGAAGAAAAGAGGTGCCTTTGGCTGTTTGGTTGGGAGTGGGGTGTGACACCCCGTAGTTTTGTACGTCGAGGTCCGTCAAGCGTTGGTTGTGGACACTGGAGCTACCTTCAAGGATATATGAGATTATATGCGCCAATTTTATGGTTACGAGGGTTTAAGTTCATATAATAAGCTTTGGAAGTATTGGAGAGCAAGTGAATCAAGGGAATTAAGTTTGTTGGAACATTGAAAAATATATGAGGAGCAATTTTTGTCCAAGTTGGAGAAAGAATATGTTTTTGTAGATGAGAAATTTTGAAGTGAATCAAAAGCCTAAATTGAAGTTCATGAAGTCTAGTTTCCAACGCAATAAACCTCTTGTCGATAGGACATTGAAGTAGAGAGTTATGGACGTTACAAGTCAGGCCGCTAGAGCAGAAAATTGCTCTTCGCGAACACGACCCAAGGTCGCAAACGCAAAGGGCAAAGTCTAGGTTGGTGAAAACCGACTCTAGAACTTTATATAAAGGGGATTAAACCCTCATTTCCACTACAACACACCCCAAACAGATCCTAAACCCCCTGGAAAGTTCTCCCAACTTCCACCCATCAAATTTGATCCCAGATCAAGTAAAATCTCGGAATTCAGGTTCGGATAGAGTATTGTTGTGATTATAATATCGTCTTGCGGTGGATTTCGGCTTGGATTCAAGGTGAATATTGAAGATATTATTGTTCAAAAGAAGAATAAGGTATGAATCTCTCCTTATTAATATTAATTTTGGTTTATTTACAGAGATAAAGTCATTAAATAATCGTATAACAAGTTGGTTAGTTGAGAAAGTTGGGAAACATCGTGTGGGATGTTTTATGGAGCATATTGGTGTTGATAATGTTGTTATTGATGTTGGTATTGTGGTTGTTGTTTTTGGTTGTTGGATTGTGATTTCGGGCTAGGCATAGAAACAGGGAAGATGTTGCTCGAATTTCGGCAAATTCAAAATGGATTTAAATTAAATGCTTAAGACGAGCATATGATGATGAGCCTAACAATAGTATGAATGGTTGTAAATGTAGATTACGATACTACAAATGATATTAAGTGAATTTCAAGACAGGAAGTAAGTTGGAAAGTCGAGAAATTATCTTCCAGGTATGTTAAGGCTAATCCCTTTCTTTCTAAACGTGTGATTCTTTTCCTACAAACCCATGCGTAAATTCCATAAAAATCCGCATTTCTAAGAACGTTAGAAATTTATGATTCTTAAAGTTCCTATGACGCTAAAGATGAATAATTCTTTATGTTGATCATGATCATGGTTATGATGACTTTATTTATAAAAGTTCCAAAGCATATGAATTTCATGTTATTATAAGATGATTGAGCTTACCTTATGATTTCTTAATTCATTTATTGTTGGTAATCTCACCTTATGACACTCGTTCATTCAAGGTGGGATATAAGATGATGATTGATCCGTAATATAATCGGAGATTACCGACCTTAGGTCACTCCGATAGAGTTATAGATTTTAATTGGGCTCTCATGCATGCTTTATATATATGTATGTATGTTGTTTCTCACACTGAGCCGCGCTATAGTCGGTCGGGTATGGCACATATTGTGCACACCACTGCAGTGGGCATGTTAAGCTATTGGCCCAGACGCGGGAGGCCCGGACGCGGGCTAATGATGATAACACCGAGTCCCAAAAGGGCCGGGTACTTTACACATCGAGTCCCGAAAGGGCCGAATACTTTGCACACCGAGTCCCGAAAGGGCCTGGTACTTTTCACACCGAGTCCTAAAAGGGTCAGGTACTTCGCACACCGAGTCCTGAAAAGGCTGGGTATGTTATGATCATGATATATATATATATATATGTTGTTCTTTTAAAGTTAAGCATGCATGCCATCCGCCTCCAGAGGCATCTAGACGTACAGGTTATCGCTCCTATTTCATGTTACTTTCCATGTCTATATTACGTTGTTATTCCTGCCTTACATACTCATTACACTATTCATACTGACGTCCTTTCTTGTGTACGCTGCGCTCATGCCCATAAGTAGGTAGAGAGATGGATCAGACCCGTAGGTGCTTTATCAGCGGATTCTCAGGAGCACTCCACTTACTTCGGAGCTACAGTCTAATTGGTATTGGTCCTTGTGATCATTTGTATTCTATGTAGAGGCCTGTAGACGTGTGTGTACAGTTAGACGTTTTAAAGTTTCGCCTGTTCATATTATTGTATAATATGTTGGTAGCCTTGTCGGCTGGAAATGATGGGCAAAATTATTGATGATTATATAGAGATGCACCGTTATGTTGTGATATATGTCCTTACAGGATATGAAACCCATGAGCTACTTTTGGGGTTCACCCAAAAATGATTATGAGATGTATGCTTAGAGGTACTCAGTAGGTTAGCTCCGGGTGCCCGTCATGGCCCTCTAGTTGGGTCGTGACAAAGTGGTATCAAAACAGTTCGTCCTACGGAATGTCTACGAGTCGTGTCCAGTAGAGTCTTGTTTATGGGTGTGAAGCGCGCCACAGTTATAAACAAGAGGCTGCAGGGCATTTAGGAAGCATTGACCTTTCTTTCTTATCTTAGATCGTGCCATAGCGCTAAACCATAGGATATGATGTCCCTGATTCTAACCCTAAATGTTTTAATCATGGATAAGTAGTTGATTATGCCGCTACGAGGTAACTACTGAGAATTGAAGTCGTTCATTCGAAAGGTATATTTCTTATTTTATTAATATGGTAGACGTGGATATAAGGACTTGAGCAAGATATTATGGGTATTTGGGATTGCCCTGTGAGACATTGGATGTATTTTCTAGGCTGTGTGCTGGAATGAGGTAGTAAGAATTATAGAGGGAACTTTGCTAAAAAATTTACAAATTGAATTGCTTGCATGTCTATAGAGAAAGAGTAAAGGGAAAATGTGGCCATCAACCGTTTGGTAAGTCATGAATGAAGGAACAACTATGAGATGCTATTAAAAAGAAGCTTTAGAATGATTTTAATTTAATTTAAAGGGGAAACCCAGGAGGGAAAATGGTTAGTAGTTAAAGAAACTGGAATGAATTGCATTCGAGGTTTCAGAAGATTGAGCCCTATCGAAAACATAAGGAAAGTTGACATTAGGATCTCAAATACGGTATTACGAATTATAGATTAGATTGGTTAGTAAGAGATAACAAAGAGATATTGATATGGAAAAAGAAGTTAATGAGTATAGGAAAATTTCACCCTAGAAGTGTGTGTGTGTGTGTGTGTGTGTGTGTGTATATATATACACACGGAATCAAGATGGGTTTGTACACATAGTGGAATGTTCTGCAGACTTCCAGGTAGATATTATTAAGTGGCAAATAGGAAAGAACACTTTAAGAGCAAAGGAGATCAAGGAGAACCTTGAGGATGAAAGTAAGAAAAAGTGCGTTAACGAATTAATTAAAGGAAGTTATGTGACCATCGACGATAAGAGGAAGTTTAATAAATTAGTAAGGTTGGACAAAGGTAGACAGTGGTGGCACAAGACAGTGGACTTGGAATAGAGATACGATTACAAAGGAAACAGGACGAATAAACGAGGAATAGACATACATATAAGCAAGCTATGGTATCGTAAAGGGAAATAAGAAATGAACGAAGGAGGAAAGAAAACCGTGTATTCTACTAAAATTTCATGATAAGAACGATAATTGGCGGGACATTAGAATGATTATGATGCATGATTATGATACAAACAATTAGTTAAAAGAAACTATGGGACACTATGAACTAAACTAAGGAAAGGACGAATCGTGAGAATGGATGAGATATAGTATTGACTTTTACTGGTATGGTATAAACCTAACTCGGAATCGAGAAACAAGAGCAAGAGGAATCTCAAGGGTAATAGTGAAAGGATAGCTATGAAGGAAAAAATACGGCTGAAGGAGCATGGTATAGTCGGGCACTCTATAAGGAGCCTAATGAATTTCGAGGTCACCATTGATTCATTAACCTAGGGGACTATTAGGTATGAAGGAAGGAAGTGGTTTGAATTGTGTCCAATATGTGTGAACATTTGACTTGATAAAAAAATTCAATTAGCAAAAGAGAAATGAGTCAAACCATGGATGAAAGGAACTCCGGCACTATAAGGAATAGAGGAGTTGAAGGATCACTAGGGTCGGCCAGGTGACTACCAAAGACGGTTAATACTCGAATGTTACTGGTATATGAGAACATTCTTAGATGAATTACAATATTCCCAAGTTCAGAAGAAGGAAATGTACTGACTTGAAGGAGCCAAAATTCGAGATAAACTAATATAGCGAGGATGTGCTAGACAAGATGATGAAGGTTTAGCAGATCAAAGGGGATAAGTTTTGTCAATGCGATACGTTGTGTTCCGGGCTGTGATTCGAATCACTCGTACCAGAGAAATTTTGGTTACAATTAAATATGTAGCAAACGTATTCCAAAAGGTAACAGAAGAAGTGAGAAGGCCTACAAGTAACCAAGGATAAGTATCAGGGACAGTCGAGATTACTTAAGAGAGATCATAGCACTGGAATAGATAAGAGTTTTAAAAGAGGAATATTTATAGGAATTTCAATAATCATAAAAAGAACGGAAGACAATATGCCTATGTATGGCACGACAGCAGCACTGCCTGAAACTAGAAAATCCCTCGCAAGCCGTGAAATCATGAGTCATCGGCTATACCAAATTGTAAGACCACAAGTCACTGGGTATATCAATTGTGCGAGTATATGTCATAGAACCATATAAATAATTGTACTGATGAAATGGCTAGTAAAATGGTGGGGGGATGACGATAAAGATTTGAAAAAGAATGGAAGTTAGTTCAAGTCTCAATCAGTCACTGGTATAAGAGATCCAAGGACATAAAGAGGTAAGCATACTTGTATTGAAGGGAAGTTGTGATTATGTAAGATTTTATTTTAGTCTCATGCTTATGAGTTATTTTTTTAACTATGTTAGGACTTGAGGAGAAGAAATTGGAGGAAAGATTCAACATGAATTTGAAGATATTTTAAGCAGTAGATTAGCTTGAGATATGATCATTAGTATGTTGTAAGTATAATCTTGTTATGAGGGATAGCAATGATGATAAGAAAATGTTGTATACAAGTGTATAAGGGATGGTGCTGAGGTTGTTGTATGGACTGAATTAAGTCTCATTCAAATATAAATCCCTTGGCTATGGTATTTTTGACACATTGGATGAATAATTTGAAGTAATGTAATTAATGAGAATAATAAGCCATTAGCAAGAAAATGCTATTACAAACCATCTGGGCGCTACCATAAGTGGAACTATGATGACATTGTAAGGAATTAAGGAGTTCGACCAAAGAATTAAAAGGAGATGAGATGATATGTATGCAAAATCGATTAGTACTAAGAGGAATAACCTAAAATAGCACTAGAGAAGAAAGCAAGGAAAAGTGCCACAGCCGAATAAGAAAGTTGTCCACGGAACAGGATGGACTAAGTCAACGGAAGGTGAAGTCATGGAAGTAGACGGAGATAAAATCGTAAGAAAAGGATTCAAGGATATAAATAAAGAAGATGGACATTTAAGGAATTAAGAGATCGGCTTGATTGATAAACCAAAATAACGGATAAGTGCGTCGAACTATAGGAAAGACCTATTAAGTGAGAGTCAGGCAAAGGTTAAATGTAAAAGGAGAACCCCAAAGGAAATGATCAAAGGATATTGCGTTTGATTGGAACAAGCGGGTAACAATGAAACCTCGTGGAAGAAGCAAAATAATGACTCTTGTTGGAAAAGGGATGAATGAAGGTTACTGACAAATGAAAGAAGGAAACGATTTGAATTCGCTGAATGACAAGGAACCTTGGATAATCTTCAGCAAACTTCTGAATTCACCCCTAATTTATTAGCCAGACTAAGGATTTGAAACTTTGAGAGTAAATTGAATGGAAGGAACCATTAAAGAAGATATTCAAGATATTCTTGATACGGATATAAAAATATCCGTTAGCCAGCCCAAGCGAGAGAATTTCAATTAAAGGAAGAAAGGATTAAGTGAGAAAATTTGGTGTTAAATTAGTTGAGAGATAAAATACCGCAAGGATTGATGTGACTAATATTGGAAGGTAAAGGATGTTACAATATAACCAATTTTGAGGTTATCTCAAGGGAAAATAGAATAAGAATGAGTTAACTACAAGAAAACAAAGACCTAGGATATGTGTAAAACGTAACAAAGATACGTAGAGGTCGAAGAGAACAAGAATTTCTGAATACAAAGAAGATGGGATCAAAATTGGATAAAAGTAAGTGGTAAATACTGGATAAAAATAGCATATAAGAATGTAAACGACGGAGGTTGAAGAGACAATGAGAACGATAAAGCATGCAGAGTTAGTAGACAGACAGATAATTAAAAAAAAGGGGATGACCTTGAGTACAGACATAAATTTTGGCCACAAAAGAAGAAGGATAAACTGCATAATACGAATAAGTTCAGTTTTAAATGAGCGAGTAAGACTGCTAGTAAGTAAAGTAAATACCAGTGAATGCAGGAGAGAATATTGGCATCCACCTCAGAACGAACTCTACTTCAACATTCGAGGACGAATGTTTTTGAAGGGGGGAGAATGTTACACCCCATAGTTTTGTACGTTGAGATCCGTGGGGTGTTAGTTGTGGACACTGGAGCTACCTTCAAGGATGTATGAGATTATATGTGTCAATCTTATGGTTATGAGAGTTTAAGTTCATATAATAAGCTATGGAAGTATTGGAGAGCAAGTGAATCAAGGGAATTAAGTTTGTTGGAACTTTAGAATAAATATGAGGGGCAATTTTGGTCCAAATTGAAGAAAGAATATGTTTTTGTAGATGAGGAGCTTTGAAATGAATCAAAAGCCTAAATTGAAGTTCATGAAGTCTAGTTTCCAACGCAACAAACCTCTTGTAGATAGGACATCGGAGTAGAGAGTTATGGACGTTACAACTCAGGCCGCTAGAGCAGAAAATTGCTCTTCGCGAACGCCACCACAGGGTTGTGAACGCTAAGAGTGTTAGAGATTAACCCTTCGCGAACATGACCCAAGGCTGCGAACGCGAAGGGAAAAGTCTAGGTTAGTGAAAACCGACTCTAGAACTTTATATAAAGGGGATTAACCCCTCATTTCCACTCCAACACACCCCAAACAGATCCCAAACCCCCTGGAAAGTTCTCCCAACTTCCACCCATCAAATTTGATCCCAGATCAAGTAAAATCTCGGAATTCAGGTTCGGATAGAGTATTGTTGTGATTATAGTATCGACTTGTGGTGGATTTTGGCTTGGATTCAAGGTGAATATTGAAGATATTATTGTTCAAAAGAAGAATAAGGTATGAATCTCTCCTTATTAATATTAATTTTGGTTTATTTACAGAGATAAAGTCATTAAATAATCGTATAACAAGTTGGTTAGTTGAGAAAGTTGGGAAACATCGCGTGGGATGTTTTATGGAGCATATTGGTGTTGATAATGTTGTTATTGATGTTGGTATTGTGGTTGTTATTGTTTTTTGTTGGATTGTGATTTCGGGCTAGGCATAGAAACAGGGGAGATGCTGCCCGAATTTAGGCAAATTAAAAATAGATTTAAATTAAAGGCTTAAGACGAGCGTATGATGATGATCCTAACAATAGTATGAATGGTTGTATGTGTATATTACGAGACTACGAATGATCTTAAGTGAATTGCAAGACAGAAAGTAAGTTGGAAAGTCGAGAAATTATCTTTCAAGTATGTTAAGGCTAATCCCTTTATTTCTAAACGCAAGATTCTTTTCCTACCAACCCATGCATAAATTCCATAAAAATTCTCATTTCCAAGAAGGTTAGAAATTTATGATTCTTAAAGTTCCTATGACGCTAAAGATGAATAATCTTTTATGTTGATCATGATGATGGTTATGATGGCTTTATTTATAAAAGTTCCAAAGCATATGGATTTCATGTTATTATGAGATGATTGAGCTTACCTTATGATTTCATAATTCATTTATTGTTGGTAATCTCACCTTATGACACTCGTTCCTTCAAGGTGGGATATAAGATGATGATTGATCCATAATATAATCGGAGGTTACCGACCTTAGGTCACCCCTATAGAGTTACAGCTTTTAATTGGGCTCTCATGCATTCTTTCTATATATGTATGTGTGTATTTTCTCACATCGAGCCTCGCTATAGTCGGCGGGGTATGACACCTATTGTGCACACCACTGCAGTGGGCATGTTATGCTATTGCCCCGAACGCGGGCTAATGATGATAACATCGAGTCTCGAAAGGGCCGGGTACTTTACACACCGAGTCCCGAAAGGGTCGGGTACTTTACACACCGAGTCCCGAAAGGGCCAGGTACTTTACTCACCGAGTCCCGAAAGGGCAGGGTACGTTATGATCATGATACTACTCATATATATGTATGTATAAAAATGTTGTTCTTTTAAAGTTAAACATGCATGACATCCGCCTCCAGAGGCATCTAGACGTATAGGTTATCTCTTCTATTTCATGTTATTTTTCATGTCTATAATATGTTGTTATTCATGCCTTACATACTCAGTACACTGTTCGTACTGACGTCCTTTCTTGTGGACGCTGCACTCATGCCTGCAGGTAGGTAGGGAGACGGATCAGACCCATAGGTGCTTTATCAGCGGATTCTCATGAGCACTCCACTTACTTCGGATTGGTATTAGTCCTTATGATCATATGTATTCTATGTAGAGGCTCGTAGACGTGTGTGTACAGTTAGACATTTTAAAGTTTTGCCGGTTCATATTATTGTATAATATGTTGGTAGCCTTGTCGGCTGGTGATGATGGGCAAAATTGTTGATGATTATATAGAGATGTACCGTTATGTTGTGATATATGTCCTTACAGGTTATGAAACCCATGAGCTACTTTTGGGGTCCACCTAGAAATGATTATGAGATGTATGCTTAGAGGTACTTGGTAGGTTAGCTCTGGGTGGCCGTCATAACCCTCTGGTTGGGTCGTGACATGGGGGTGGGGTGTGAAGAAGAAGGTGGATCTGGTCATTTGGTATGTGCTGTGGGAGGTTGTGAAGAAGAAGGAAGTAAGGGGGGTTGTGGAAGGCGTGGGTGGGGGTGAGGGAGCAGCAAGAAGAAGGTGGGTTTGGTTAGAGGTAGGAAGGTCGTGTGAAGAAAAAGGAATGAAGAAAGTGGGTTTGGTTAGGGGTGGGGGTGTGAAGAAGAAAGAATGGAATTGGTATTTTTTTAAAAGAATAAAAATGAATGAAAATAAAAAATATAGAAAAAATAGTAAATTTTTAAAATTTAATAGATTGCTGATGTGGCGCTGATGTGGCGGAGAGTGTTCTACAAAGTCCATTGTGAGATTGGTCTGGACAATGTAAGGTTGAGTTTAATTCATGTATAAGTTGTTTAGGGGGGTAAATAATTGTCAGTAAAGTTTAGTTGCTAAAGTGAGTTTTGCTGCCAAGTTTAGGGGTGAAATGATTTTCTCTTTTAAAATAAAGAGGAATACCATATGCTACTAGCAGGACTAGGTACCATGTTTGGTTTCATTTGAATAGAGCTCATACTTGCCATTCATGTTACCAGATTCTCTCTTTTATCTGGTTCATGTCTGAATTTTCAAAAGAAGTTTAAGATAGATTTAAAAGATGATTTGAGGCCTGATATACCTTTAACTGTCTGAAAAAAATGATTGATCAATTGGAGATGGAACTGTTTGAACCTGGAGTTTGGTTTTCAATTTGATTTTTAAACTCTTAAGTGATTTAACTGTTCATCTTTCTCAAGTGTTAATGGCTAAAAGTATCCAATATGGCTTCATATAGTAGGGTCTTAAAACTGAAGTTGATTAGAAGCTATTAGTCTTATATGAATGATTAGGGATCTAGATGAGACTCATTTTAAGTGGGTGGACAGTGCTAAACCACTCTTGTCCATAAGTTTTGGTGATGGGCATATGGCAAAAGAATAAGGTAAAGAGGGTGAGGTTGCTTTGGAAGAGTAAAAGGTGAGCTTAGGCATGAACTGGAGGTAATGACCAATGGGGCCTTTGATCCCTTTTTACTGAAAGTAAGGTGTAGGAATGGGATGGGGAGGTGATGCCCTCACCCTATCCTGTGCTTCTTTTAGGACCCTAAGGCTTCCTTGAATCCCTAAACCTTGTTCTCATGACTGTGGAGTTCAGTGAGATTTGGTAATTAGTCAAGAAGGGTTAGCCATGCCTTGGGGGAAAATTCTTGTGATTTCTTGTTGCCTAAAGCTAAGTTAAAATAAAGAGATAGTTGTTTGTTGTATATTTGTCATGCCTTGAGGATTTTTGAATTTCATGTTGCCTAAAGCTAAGTTAAAACAAAAGGGGAAGATGACTATCATATCTTTGTCATGATTAGGAAGGTCAAAATGGCCACTTGCTATTCATTAAAGAAGTAAGTTATTCACCTAGTTGTTTGAACCCATGTTGTCCCTCTTTTCTTGAAGTTTGACTTGTCTGATTGTTGGTTTGCTTCCTGACGAATGTGTTTTAATGTTGGTATGGTATTTATGTGTGGACTTGGTAATGTGAAGGCACTTATCTTGATTTGAACTTAGGAATGAATATTTAGTTAACCTTAAGTTGGTAAGAGTGTTTTGTTACTTAAACTAAATTGTGTCATCTAGATTTTACTGAACATTATAGCATAACTTAGATTAAAAGAACAAAAATTGTGATTTGTCTAGTAATAATTGATTTTGTATCATTAGTGTTTTAAAAATCTTGTTATACATAGAATTAGGACGATGAAATAATTAATGTATTATGTCTATGCTCTAAAATGAATGGTGTTAAGTGGGAATTGGTCTGATGTTGATTATGGGGGTATGGTAGGTATTCTTAAGGGCAGTATGGGCCACTTGGTTTAGGATGGTCTTTTCAAGACACCTCAAGAGGGGGCAGAGAAGAGCCAAGCCTAGCTTGACTCATAGTATCTACCCCCCAAATGAGGAGTGTCATGAGCAGCCTATAGACCATGGGGAACACTCTTGTCTTAAAGGGATATTGACTTTCTTAAATCTTGAAGGTGAAAAGGGTTAGGAAAACTAGAGTGTTCAAAGGTCTAGAAGCACTTAAGAGTTTGAGGGAACTGTTCATTCAAAAAGGGGGCAATCTTTAGTTAATGAACTAGTTTAAGGTTATTGGCAATAAAATGTCTCTGCTAAGATTTTAAAGAGTCTGAACATGTGGAGTTTTGGTCTGGAAATTTATGCCATTGTTTCTGGAATTTGTTGACACATATAGTTAACTTTGTCCCTTGTCTATCTTAAGTGGTAATTTATATGAAGCTTTGTTGTAACATGATCCTACTACTGCTATATCAGAATAAAGATTTTCTTATGGTCTTTCCTGAGAATGGGAAACTGTACAGTCTCAGTTTCACTTGATATTGTTTGGTCCAGGCCTCTTGATGTTCCAAATATTTTTTTTTTTTTTTTTTGTGTGTGTAATTACAAGTTACAAAATCTGCCTTTTTGTTTATACCTTTCTATTGTACTTCTGTGACCACCTTAAACATGTTTTTAATTCCCTGCTATAAGAGTTGTTAATATATGAAGTGGATGAATTATTTACTTGATGTGCATTAAAATAAAAATTGGATTTTGATTAGCTTTGCCTTTTGTATAGTAGTTGGACATGTAAGAGTGCGAGTAGACATAGATCTTACACAGATTTATTTAAAAAAAAAAGAAGTATACACTTGGTATACATACACCATATGTATAGCATGGATATACTGTGTATATACCTATAAGAAGTAGGCCAGTTATGCGTAGTATGCGTATGCAAATATAAGAGTAGGACCTGGTTATGACACCTATTTGATTAAGTATCTTGGAATTGATATACATATTCTATGTGTCCCATTGTATTACAATGTGTTCCCCATTCTTGTCATGATTCTGAATTTATTTAAAAGTTACTTGTATTTAAGATATTTCCCATAGGCTGATACTCGTGCACAGCTTTAAGGCTATGGTTGTGGCAACATTAGTTTTGTTTTGAGGGTTTGAGGAGGTTTTAGGGGATAGGTCTAGACACTTCCTGATATCCAGCCATGCCTGGGGTTCATGAAACCCCTTGGAACTTGTGCGGTGTCAGGAACAAGGGTGGTGACAAACTTTTCCCATTAGTATAGTGTGGTTTGAGGTTTTCCAGTGAAGCAACGGTATACAATCAAGTCCTTAGTTGTGCACTTGAATCAAGTGGGGATGTATATGTATATGTATATGTATGTGCATATATGTATGGTTATGGTAGGATTAGGTCCATCAAACATATATTCAAAGAGGGGATGTATATGTATGTGTAATTCTGATTATACTAGAATCACCAAACATGTGCTAATTCAATTCCTTTTCTTTTTCCTTCCTACTGCATGGCCACTTGAGCCAGAGTCCAACCAGCCTGTTGCGTCAAAGGCCCAACATGAATATTCTTTCAAATTGTTAAGTCTAAAAAAAGAAGCTAATATTATTGAAGGCCCATCCATATGTGAGAATGGCA
Source organism: Lycium barbarum (assembly GCF_019175385.1). Lineage (NCBI taxonomy): Eukaryota > Viridiplantae > Streptophyta > Magnoliopsida > Solanales > Solanaceae > Lycium > Lycium barbarum. The sequence goes on along the minus strand of NC_083344.1, from coordinate 14,540,789 downwards.
CGAAGTCCCAAGCATGGGTAAAAATGGCTTTTTAAGGGATCTGGTACACCCCTAACTTATCTCCTTTTCCCTTTTAATTTTAGCATGAAAATTTCCCTTTCAGATTAAAATGTTGTATTTGTATAAACTCACATTATTATTGGAATCCATCACATTTGAATTAGGCATCGTAGGTGAACGGTGCATAATGTCGTTTAGTTAGACCTTAGGCCCCAACGTGATTTTCAAAACCTAGATTAGTGTAAACATTTTCCAAAAAAGGATTAAAATGGCTAGTATAATAAGGGAATAAAAGGGATCAATTCCATCTTTACAACAAAAACGCATTGCTGTCATCTTTTCCTCGAATCAGGCTTTATCTTTGCAAAAATCTAAGAAAAATAGCTTTTCCAGTTAAGTTTCAGTCTTTTCAAAAGTCCTATTTTTAGTCCAGGCAAAAAGAAGTGGGTTTTCAGAACTGTCTGAAATAAAATGCTTTACACGAAATCTGTCTTCGTTAACTAAAATCAGGCAAAAGTATGGGTTTTCAAAACTGTGCCAAAACGAGTTCTGTCCCTCTAAACAAAAAATCAGAAAAATGGTTTTAGGCATATATATATATATAATCCATTTGTATTGAAATACACACCTTATTTTCTGGAAATAAGATAAGGCAAATCATAGAGTTTTGAGGGCTAAGGCCCAGCCCAAAAGGTCACATTTTAGGCCCCATTTAACCAAAATTTCAATAAAATAAAGCAAAAGATGTTTTGGGCTTAGCCTAGGAACTGAAGAAAAATAAGAGATTTTGAGCCAAAACTGAGCAAACTTTAATCATTTTTTAAAGAGGGTGTAATTTGGGGCCTAAACCCAGGACAAATGTCATTCTTGTATTATATAAGCAAAATTGGGTTTCTAAGACAAATTCTAGGATCGAGATAATAAATTGTGATTACATAGACTAACTCTTGCAAATCCATGTAAACTATTTTTCTTTAAAAATGAGTAAAGTCTTAAATAAAGGTGTTGTAAAAGACGTACAATACAGACTAACCCGGACCATGTATGACTCTAAGCATGAACAAATTTTACTTACCCCAAACTTTTGAAAGACTTTTTATCTTTACAAAGTAACATTATCCTTATATGTGACAGGAACTAATTGTATCCGAATATTATAAATCCGAACCTAAATACCCTATATGTAAAGGGAATATATTTAATTCTTTTCAAAAGAGGATATGCAAAAAATGACAGATTTTTTCGAGAAAATAAACACAAAATAAACAGTTCATGCAAATACTCACACATTGGAATTCGAAGGTCAACCGTATAGAATGGATCCTTAATACTAGGTGCCTAATACCATTCCTAAGGGATCACCAGAACTCTTACCTAGAACCTTGGATTAAGAAGAATTTTTCACGGTATATAAATAAACCCTTGAAAATTGGTTTTCCTAATTTCCTAAAAATTAGGTGGCGACTCTTTTAAAACAAAGTCCGAAAGAGCACCAACGATTTCGAAGTAGCTTTTCCGAGCGCTAACCCTGCCTGCGAAAATGCGAACCATTACAGATGGTACTTGAGATCAATTAAGCATTTAGGCGAAACATATGAAAGCAAGTAAATCATACAAAGCCGTTTATAAAATTACACAACTCACGTTCCTAAGCATACTAATCGTTTGAAACATAAATGTGCCATTTGAATCAAACCATTGCCCCATAATAATTAGGAATAATATTCTTCCCCGAAGGGGTAAAAAAGATAAAGTAAAGATAATGCATAAAGTAAATTAGCAAAAGCGTCCCCCGGTGGTGGATGATGAAGCCCATTCTAGATCAGTCTTGGCCTTCTTCGCCTTTCGAAAGGTAGTCTGGAAATGAAGATGGGCCGATGTCAAAGTCGCTTCTATCAGAAATCCCTTCTGTGTGAAAGTCAGTGGAGCAACATCATCTAAAGTCTTCTTCATCCGATCATTGAGCTCAACTAAACAATTATTACTAAGCTCCAACTCATGTCTCAGGCTCTCTATGACGTCCTTGTCATGGTCAATCTTCTCCAAATACTTGGCATCTCTGTCGTCAGCTCTCCTCTGAACCAAACGGGCTTGAATCTCAGCTTGCGAGTCTTTATCTTGCAGCAACTGTAGAGAATGGGTCTGGGAAGAAGTGTACCTTGTAAGTCGGCCCTCAACCAATCTTTATACTCTACAATACAACTCGGGAGAATCCTATCTTCGGCCAAGGTATCGCGACCCCAAATCATGCGACCCTTCCATACGTGTATGCAATCTAAAGCCCTCGGCAGTCCATCGATGCCATAGTCAATGATAAAATCTCCCATGCCTCCAACCTAGGTTCTACTTGGATCCTCCCAAATTGGCTCAAGACCCTAGCAGGTGCATAAAGGCGAATCCCTCAATACCCATAAGCGGTAAAAATGGACGCTTTCTACCCTTAACCATAACTTTATCGGACACGAAGTCATGGAACATATATTGAAACCTTTCTTCTTTTAGCCTAGAAAAGGTGAATGTCCAACTTTGTCTGTTTTGTTCTCCGAAGTTTGGACAAAAATCCAGATGACCATCCCTTTTGGCTGGCTTTCTTAAGTGGTGTCCACCTCTAACTTTGATCATATACTTAAGGATCCACCATTTTAGGAGTAAGTTACAGCCTTGGAAGTATTTTTAATGGTTTTGGTAGAGGCTCGAGGCTCGGTATAAATCGGCTAGGATGATTGGAGTTAGGTCAAAGTATTTAGTTTCTTCTTGTTGGATTATGCCGTAGAAGATGGCATGGGTGACCGAAATGACTCCGGTGTCTATGGCTAAGGACCAATCTTTGGGAAAAACCATGGTTTCTAGAAAGCAAATGGCAAAAGCTAAAGGTCTGGTGGTAGTCCATTCGGCATAAGTATTGAACTCCTCGGGATCTTCCACAAATCCATTTAGGCTTCCAAACCGTTTGTATAACTCTCTAAAGGATATGGTTGGACCATGGGCCCAATTGACGTAGTTCAAGGAAAGCATTTTGCAAATTTGGGAGTAAGTGAGTTTTCTGGGATTAAGGCGTTTTGGTAGGATTTATTTCTTCTTTTCAATCCCGAGCCTACACTAGTCAACATATCCTTGAACTCCTCTAATGTTGGCGTCATCTCGATGTTGTCCTCAAATCAGAAAACCATCCTATCTCTATCCCAAAATCTGGTGATTACTTCTATCAACTCTTTGCAACCCGTCATAGTCAAGATGGATGTCAAATTTCCTAAATGACATGAAATTCCCTTTTTCTCCTCCGGGGACATTTGGCCCCACCAAATATGCAGCAACTCTGGTGTAGTCAAAACCATATCAAAACTCAAGTTGATCGACATCTATAACACAGAAGTCAATGCTAATTCTCCCCCCCCCCCCCCCTCCACTAGGCAATGGTTCCATTCATAGCCACATTGTATGTTTTCAAATATCACATAATATGAGATGCTGTGTTTTTCGGATCATAGACCGTACTTGACACGGGGTAGTCTACCTATCGGGTTTGGATATGTCTAAAATACCCAAACCGCTCAGTCTACTTCATACTTAGATTTGGATTAGCTCTAACCTAGGCATATGCAAGAGTAGGTTTTTCGAATCGACCTTGAACCCAAGCGGACTACTCGGGTGAACCGTTATCGGCTGTTGGGTAACGACACACCAACTTAACATTCAACGTGTTCCAAAGAAAGAATGTTTTGGGTTTTTTAGTGAAGACTAGGCCGTGATCCTGCCTATCCCCTTTGAAATCATGCTTTCTGCCAGGAGTGGCGGAATTTATGATATGAAATGAATGACAGTTATACTTACGAAATTTAAACACATAGGCAAATAAATACAGTTAAAATAACATTATATTGAAACCCTTATGGTTAGAACCTAAAAAATCCCCAGCAAAATCGCCATTTGTTGTGGTTCGCTTTTACGCGGGTTAAGGCATAAAGGATACTACGAGATTATTGATGCTCTAATTGACTTTTAGTATTTTTAGAGTCGCCACCTAATTTATTAAAGAAAAAATTAGAAAAATCGGGTAAAAGATTTTTCAAGCAAAAGAGAAATCTTTTGGCTACCAAAATTCGAGGTAAGGATTCTGGTGATCCCCTAAGGAAGCTTTTACGCACCCTAGTATTAAAGATCTGTAGAATACGGGCCTACGAGCTTCAATGTGTTATTAATGTATTATTTTCTTAAAAAAGTATTTAGTTCTCCGCAAAATGTCGTTCATTTCTTTATCATAAACTCAAGAAAATTTTGACAAAAAATTTCCTTAGAAAGGAAAAAGAAGGCGGGGGCGGGGGGTTTGGTTTCACAAATCCATATAAGTGTTCAAATCACTTCATTTCCGGACCAAGACACACTGGAGATTTCTCCCGGATAGTCACTATTATTTTGGTCCTAATGATATGAGTTTAGTCCTTATAGTTTTTATTCATATATAAGAAAATATAGAATATATTTCCTATTTTACACATATATATGCATAAGAAATGAAAGTTTTTATTAAGTCCATTGAAGCTCAATTGGGTCAAGTCATATCCATACCAAAGTCATCTTATTTTCAAATTGGTCCAAGTGTATTTCCTATTGTTTTATGTAAAATTTTCACAAATAGCTACCTTTTAGCTGTTTCTAACAAGCTATAACTACAAGTTCATTATTTACAATTCGTAGCTGATTTTTTCTATATTTAGGTCCCGGACGCGTCGCATAAATATACCCAAAATATAGACTAAATACACGGAACTGTTGAGCAAATAATGCCTCTATTTAAGGAAAAAAAAATCTTTTTCAAAACTAAACAGAAATCTGTTTTTAATGTTCCATAAATCACGCAAATCTCATTCTCTTCCATATCTAATCACATATGTCATTCAACATCTAATCATTCACATAAAATTTGAATTCAAAAAATCTCTTCATATTTTTTTTCCAAAATATAACTAAAAAAAATCTCTTTTTAATGTTCCATAAATCATGCAAAGCTTGATTTGTTCATCAACTGAATTACACGTTTCACCGTGTAATTGCAACTTTTTTTATTTTTTTTTATTTTTCTGAAATTTTTAATTGTTTTTCATATATATTTTGGCTATATTTTTAATTGTATTTTGATTATTATGTTCAATATTACTTATTCTGGTTTTTGTTGACTATATTTAAGATATATTTTGACTATATTTAGAAAACTTTCAGAAAATAAAAAAGTTGCAGCGAAAACGTTGTTACTTCAATTATGAACTCAACTTGAATTCGATATTTCAACAGATGAATCCAAATATATATTCATCGTTTAAAACGCAAAAATAACAGAGAATCTTACATATTTTAGGAAATAGAGTTGAATTTTGACGGTAAAATGTTGAAATTAATGAGCAATTAATACAGAGTAAAAAAGGGAAGTGAAAGAAATCAGAAACTGATTTGAAAAGCACAAAATTAGGGGAGATGGGGAGTTAGAAACGTGTATATTTAGGAAAAGGGGGGGGAGAGAAAGTGTGCAGCTAAAAAATAGGGGTGTGGGGAGTGGTAAGTTAATTGGTAGAAAAGTGGGTAGCTATAAGTTGTAAAAATATAATATTATAGCTACTAAACTTAATTGTTAAAAAGTATAGTTATGTTCCATAAATATGTAACATAGTAAGCTATGCCAAGTAAAAATTACTTGTTTATACCCTTTAAGTTTGGGATTTTGGCCCATCAATATGAAAAAATCCCTGAGTCTTTGAACGGACTTAAAGTCCAAATCAGTTTTATAAGGAGAAGTCCATTTGACACTTGAAGAAATTTGATTTTTCATCTTTAGTTCATTTTTTTGCACGGATTGCCCTTCTTTTGGGGTGGTCTTTAAATTTTGCCTCTCATATTTGTGGTCTTTAAATTTTGCCCTTCGCTTGGATACCTGAGGTTCTGGGTTCGAACCCCCGCTCAGGCATAAAATTAAAAAATAATTTCGCAAGGCAGGGCTGGGGGGAGTGTATGCCGGATCCGGCATAAAGTCTTTAAGGAAAAACTAAAGTTATGCCGGAGGGGGCATAACTTTTCCTCAAGGCATAGTTTAGTTATGCCTTATGGGCCAAAACTTTTCCTTAAGGAACTATGCCTTATGGGGCAGACTTTTAATTAAGGCATAACCAAAAGTATGCCCCATAAGGCAGAACTTTTTCTTAAGGTATAGACTTTGTCTTATAAGACAAACTTTTAGTTATGCCTTAAGGAAAAATTCCGCCTTATGTGGCATACTATAAAAGTTTGTCCATTAAAAGTATGCCCCCAACGGCATAAACTTGTAAAGGAATTACCAAAGTTATGCCAGATTCGGCATACTTATGCCAAGTCTGCCCATAAGGCATAAGTATGCCGGGTCCGACATAAGTTTGGTAATTCCTTCACAAGTTTATGCCGGTGGGGGCATGCTTTTAATGGGCAAACTTTTATGCCGGACCCGGCATAAACTTGTGAAGGAATTACCAAAGTTATGCCGGACCCGGCATACTTATGCCTTAAACAACAATGGATCACTTTGGCATATTAATATCTTCTTATCAGTTAGACATACAAAGGTAAACCAACACAACTAATGAAATAGTTCAACCTATTAGACCTTTTCCTTTAACTTCAAATTTAGATATTAAAACCTTAAACAATCAACTATCCTAAATTTTAATTTAATACTTTTGTGAGCCCTCTTCTTTGCCTGATCAATTAACCCATATGACCTGTCAAACTACCTAGTTCTAATGGTTAAGTCTCCTGGTTCATTGATTAGGTACACCACAAGTATGATCTATACTCTAAGAGATGAGGTATAGACCACATTAATCAATTTAGGAAGCCTATGTTTAGGTTAACACTTGACCATGTCAGACTAACCATTTTAAATATTAACAAATGTTGTAGACCAATTAAGAAAACAACCAAAGGATTCAGTTAAAACATGTCTTGCCTAAACTAGAAGCTAAATTCAATATTAAGATCACATGACACTGTTAAGTCAACACTAGGTGAATTGGTAGGCCATAATAAGTCCAAACAAGCTAACTGGGTTAATCATGAGTAATAAATCACACAGTGATGTTGAATTGAAGGTGAACATGAATAAACAACTCTACATAGTGGTATTGGACCAAGATTTGAACTAATCTAAGCATAATTATACCAAAAGCATACTCAAAACAAACAAGAACTATAACTACATAATGACACCAAAACTGTATCAACAAATAACACCAAAGTAGACATACTTCAATCTAAACACCCATAATGACTTCAATACAAGTTACTAAGCAAATAAACTACATAATAGAAGCTAACCTACACTAAACATACATAAACGTCGATAGCACAAATGTAAACTAACACTAATGCTAATTAATACTATGCTACTAGAACTAAACACATAAAAAAATGAAAAAAATACATAAAATTAAACGAGAAGGATAAAAGATTACCTTTTGTTGATGCAGCCTTGTCGAGATTGAACCTTTGGAGATGCTTGCTTCTCAACTCAAAGCTCAGCCACACACCTACGAAGAAAATGTTTTAAAATTTAACTTAACTCGAGGAAATTCGAAGTTTCAAAGCAAAAATGCCAAAAATTGAGAAATTCGAGGTTTTCAGTGAATAAGTATGATATTAGATCTCTCTAAATTCTAAATTGGGGGTTCTTTATATAGAACCCCAAAAATCTCAAAACCCTAATCGAAATTCGATGTGGGACTCTCAATAAATTTCTAGAAATCAACTTTCCAATAACAATAACGGTCAGAAATTAACGACCCAAGTGCATGAAGGGTCAGATTTGTAGATCCGTTGTTGAATCCTGTTGGTATTGGATGAACCAATGGTAGCCACGGATTCAAAATGATAGAGACAAAATCCATTAATGGATTTGTACTCATTTTGACCAAAAAATTAGAAAAAGTAGGAGAGATGAGGGTTTTACCTCTTCGATGATGGTTTCACGGTGGTGTGGAGGAGAGAGGGTAAGAGCAATTAATGCTCTTACCCAAAAAGGTCGAACACGGATTGAAAAGACGCAACTTTGCCTGAATCTTTGCCATCTTCGACCATAGTGAAGCAATATAGAGAGAGAAAGGGGAGGGGAGTGACGGCTAGGGTTTCTCCATGGAACCCTTGCGTTTTGCCAAATGAGACCTTAATGGTCTGTTTGGTGTCTTTTGAAGACGAAGTGGGTTGGGTCTGGTCTTTTAATGGACTGGGCCTGTTAAAAAAAAAAAAGGCTTCCCCTTATGTATACGTATATACATGTGATATACATGTATACAAATGTATATTCATTGTATATCCGTGTCTATACATAAGTGTAGCTAAAGGTAAAAATGTGTAAATTTTAATCCATAGCCAAGATTAAGAGTGTCCATTGATTGAACATTTCAATCATGGCCAAATTAAAATTACCTAACTAATTAATTAAAATAAATGACACGGATAATTATGCAAAAGACTTAAACTTGCAATTATGACCTTAATTGACTTAAACCATGAAATTGGTTATTGCAATTATGGCCATATTTAACTAACAATTGATTATTTCAATTGTAGCCACAATTAATCACATAATGAACAATTTATAATATAACCACAATTAAACATTTAATTAATTATGATTAATCTAAAAATTACAAATTGATTATGCAGAGATTGAAATTTTGAGAGGTAAATGATTGTTTATTTAATTAATTAAGCTTCTTGAATAGAACAGAGTAAAATACTTGCTAATTAAATCTTCAATAATTTTCACTATTAATTGAATAATTTTTTAAATTATTTTCTGATTTAGGCTTGGAAAATGCTTTATATTAATAGTAAAAATATGTATATTATTTTGAAATGACTTCCAATATATATTTGAAATTATTTGGCTAAATGAAATGGCAAAATATTATCAAAATAATTTTGTAAAAATCATTTTGATTTATAAAAATATGTATTTCACTTTGTTTGAGATCCAAGAACCCTAGATAATTAAAATAAATTATTGGAGGTAAAAGATTAGGTGTAAAAAATATCCCTTGACACTTGAGAAAGAGACTCTCCTGTGTTCCTTTCCTAATTCCATAGCATTATCAGATCTGATCACCTTCACCTTTGTATTAAATTGTCTTTAAATCATTATTTGAAGATCTTTTAACACACAAAAAGCATTACTTTTAGAACTCAGTAAAAAGGTCCAAGTACCCCTGCTGTAGTCATCTACTATAGTGAGAATGTACTTGTATCCATTGTAGGTGCAACATTTGTCACAACCGAACCTAGGCCTGGATGTAACACGGCACCCGGTGCCTGACTACATGTGACCGAGCGAACCAACTGAATAGCTAAATCAACATGTGATATCAAAACATAACTGAAGGCGGAAATCAACTAACACATGCTGAACTACGAACAATCTGACTGAAATATCATTAAAGAGGAAGTACTGAATAAGTTTGTAAATCTGAATAAGTAGCCAACAAGGCTAACACCAAAAGCTTGCTAAAACATCTGATTGACTACTGATATATTCTATGAAGCCTTTAATGAAATACTGAAACTGTTACATCTCGGAAATTTCAGATTGTTGCCTTGCGAGTAGGCTAACGTGAGCTTAAGGTGAATATGAAATCCTTACGAGATTAGGAGAACTATTAGATAGCTTAAAGTGCGCACCATAAGATTTCAAAGTTATATGAACATATGAGCCTAAGTTTGTTGAAGGAAGTGAAATGCAAGTCGTGTTCGAAAAGGTTTTCGCTATAGTTGAGCTAATATCCATTTAGTAATGTCTTGAGGGGATGATATAGGGCCTATTGTATGGCTAATGAAGTGTTATATGAGTGTCAAGAAGGTTCCACAAGGATTGGAAGTCAAACGAATCAACGAGAGAAAGTTTCGGATAACTGTGGGTTATACGACCATTTATACAGTCCGTATAACTTTATACGTTTCGTATAAGGGGGTCTGTATAACATGACCCTTACATAGAAGGGTATTTTAAGGGTGGTATTATACGGCTCACTTATACAGACCGTATAATATTATACGGACCGTATAAGTCCATCGGGTAGAATTTTTATTTTTGTATAAATAGAAGACCCTTGTTATTTTATTTCATTTTTCCACATTTCCTCAAGTGTTGAGAGCTCCAAACCCTTCTCCAAGCATATTTCCCTCCAACCCAAGAGAAAACAAAGATCAAGAGGCAAGAATCAAGATATTCATGTGTTAGAAGTCTTGCTAGGTTAGTAGACTACAAGAAATTCTTGGGTATTGAAGCTAGGGTTTTCATATAAGTTGACAGCTACTCCAAAGCTCATTCTTATGAGATAAAAGGTTATTTTTCATGCTTATTTCATGTTATCATGAAAGTTTTGGTTGTTGAACAACTTGGGTAGAAAAATAAAGTAGAAAATGAAGTCTAAATGTAGCTTTTATGATGTTTTTGAGTAGTAAGCCAACTTGAATCATGATTCTAAGTATGATATGGGTATAATCTTGTTATGGGAGGTAATGATGATGATGAGGAAGCGTTGTATGAAAATGTGCTGAGGGTTGATGTGAATATGTTAGTATAAGTTGAATATGAGAATGAATTTTGAAGACATGATGGAATGTGAGTACTTGATTATGATATTATGGATGTTATTATGGTTATTTGGAAATTGTTTTGTAATATGGTGGAAGTTGATGTAATAGGGGAAATGCTGCTCAATTTTTGCTAGAGCATGAATTGTTCTAGTTTGAATTTAAGAGTATCATTAAGGCTTAACTATGGTATGAATCCTTTTAAATGTAGATTGTCCAAGCTTCGACGGTGAAGGTTAAGTACTTAAGAAGACAAAGAGGTATGTAAGGCTAACCCTTCTTTCTTGAGGCATGATCCCATTGTTATAAACCTTCATGTGAATTTCATATTGTCTTCCAAGATGACTTCATTCTTAGAGTCACTAAAGCTCATAATTCTTGATATTATCACGATACCATTAGTCTCATTCTATGATAGTTAATCCTCCAAGGAAGGATATAATGAAAATGATTATGATAATGAAGACACTGAGGATACTTATGTACTCCTATATATATATATATATAAGTATGACTATTAAGAACACCGAGCTTAGATGGCCGGGTATGATACCAATCGCGCGCGCACCACTGCAGTAGGGTACGGATGACACTGAGCCTTGGTAGGGCTAGGTATGTATAACACCGAACTTTATCATGGTCGGGTATGTTACTTCTAAATGTATAAATGTATGAAATGGAAATTTCCCATTAGAAAGAGGGTAAGTAAATATGATGAACGTCACTAGAGGTATACATGACTCTTTCATTTCGTGGCTCGTCTATCTTATGTTATTTCTTATGCTTCCATTATGTTATTGATTATGCTTTACATACTTAGTATATTATTCGTACTGACGTCTTTTTATTTGTGGACGCTGCGTCATGTCCGCAGGTGGACAGGGAGATAGACTTGACCCATAGATTACTTGTTCAGGGACTTCATAAATGAGCTCCATTTCATCCGGAGCTGCAGCTATTGGTATTATTATTTTGTGTACATACATATTGGCATGGCGGGGGCCTGTCCCGTCTATATGATGTTACATACTCTCTTTAGAGGCTCGTAGACAGTTGTGTATAGCTAGATGTCCTTTGGCCTTGTCGGCTCATATTTTATATATTATTTTGTTAGCCTCGTCGACTTGTGTATATGAATATGAGCATAGCTGTTGATGATAATATAAATGCGTCGTTGCCCAATGAGATTAGTATTATTGATGTATAAAAAATCATGAGTAGGACATGTGGCTCACCTAGATGTGATTATGAATGTATGATAAGAGGTGCCCGATTGGGTTGGCCCAGGTGCCCATCATGGCCCTCCGGTTGGGTCGTGAGAAAAGTGATATCAGAGCAGTTATGTCCTAGGGTGTGTCTACGAGCCGTGTAAATTAGAATCTTGTTTATGGGTGTGTTGCGCGCCACACTTATAAACAGGAGGCTATGGGAATTTTTAGGAATGAATGACCTTCTTTCTTCATAAGATCGTGCGATAGAGCCATGATATAAGGATTTCTCTTTCCTTAACCGTGTATTATGTATTTCTGAAATGCCTGTAAAGAGGAAAGCTACGGCAGCCCAAAAGGGCAAGACAGGGATGGAAAAGCGGGCTGAGAGAATACCGCCACCAGTTATAGAGGGAGATGAATCCCAGAATGAGGTCCCGTCTAGATCCTCCCACTCATTACCCCTTCAGAGGAGCATGAGGGAGCTTCAGCCCCAGCTTTTCCACCAGATGCTTCAGGCCAAGATGTGAAAGAGGCCATTTATTTACTCACTCAGTTGGTTGCGCTCAGACCCAGCGGCAAGGTACAGGTCGTGGTGATAGGGTTGTTAGTGCAAGAACCCGCGATTTTATTAGCTTGAACCCTCCGGAGTTCTATGGGTTAAATCCGGATGAGGACCCTCAAAACTTTATTGATAGAATGTTGAGGACACTTCAGGTAATGCATGCTTCAGACGTTGAATCGGAAGAGTTAGCAGCCTATAGATTGCGGGATGTTGCGGTTCATTGGTATACGATTTTGGGAGTTAATGCACCTCCCCATTTATGGCAAGAATTTGTTGATGCTTTCCTACGACATTACATACCCCTTGAGGTTCGGCGGGCTAGAGCTGATAAGTTCTTGAAGCTTAAGCAAGGAAGCATGAGTGCTTTAGAGTATAGTATCCACTTCAATTCTTTGGCTAGGTATGCTCCGGCCATGGTAGCGGATATGGGTGATTGAGTACACCGATTTATAAGTGGCTTAGGGCCACATTTGATGGATAAGTGGTTGACTGCGTCCCTTCAGGACAATATGGATATTTCTCGCATCCAAGCCCACACCCAGAATTTGGAGGAAAGCCAACAACCGCAAAGAGGTGAGCGTGAGCTTGACAGAGGTTACAACAAGAGGGCTGGATCTTCGGGTCCGACTAGTGAGAGTAGAGGAGGGGTAATACAACAGTTTTCTAGGCATTCAGACTATTCTATGACTAGTGCGCCTCCACAGTTTACGGGCCAGAGATTTGATAGATCTACTCACTCCGGGCTGAGTCAGAATTTTAGAGCTTCAGGTTCTCATTTCAAAGGCGACTCGGGTCAGGCAAGGCCACTCGTGCCATGATGCTCTCAGTGCGGGAAGCTACATTAGGGCCAGTGTCGACTAGGTTCAGATGTTTGCTATGCATGCGGTTGTCCAGGCCATATCATGCATGATTGCCCCTCAATTAGTGGTACGTGTAGGATCTAGCCTTCAGGGTCGGCAGCCGGGTCTTCATCATCTATACGCCCTCTGGAGTAAAGTTCACAGGCGTCGGTCAGCCATGGTAGAGGTAGAGGAAGAGCTCCCAGTTCTACTGGTCCTCAGCACCGTATTTATGAATTGGCTGGGCGAAAGGATCTTGAGTCTTCCCCTGATGTCATCACAGGTATATTGTCGGTACTTTCTCATGATGTATATGCTTTGATAGATCCCGGTTCCACACTGTCATAGGTTACTTCATATATTGCGGGTCGATTTGGGGTCAAACTGGAGTCAATCAAACCTTTCGAGGTATCGACACCCGTTAGTGAACCGGTAATAGCTAGTCGAGTATATAGAAATTGTGTAGTTTTGATTTATAATCATCATACTATGGTCGATTTACATGAGTAGAAAATGGTAGACTTATGATGTTATCATGGGGATGGATTGGTTGGCTTCTTGCTATGCCAATGTCGATTGTAGAATGAAAATAGTTCGCTTTCAATATCCGGGAGAACCAGTTTTGGAATGGAAAGGAAATACAGCGTCTCCGAGAGGTAGGTTTATTTCCTATCTGAAGGAATGGAAAATGGTTGCTAAAGGGTGTATTTACCATCTAGTTCGGGTTCAAGATGTAGAAGCAGAATCGCCAACTCTTCAGTCTGTCCCCGTGGTGAATGAGTTTCCAGATGTATTCCCGGATGAGCTTCCAGGCCTTCCTCCTGAACGGGAGATTAATTTTGCTATTGATGTGCTACCGGATACCAAGCCCATATCTATTCCTCCTTACCAAATGGTTCCCACAGAGTTGAATGAGTTGAAGGAGCAATTGAAGGACTTGCTTGAAATTTTTTTATTAGGCCTAGTTCTTCCCCGTGGGGAGCATGTTTGTGAGGAAAAAAGATGGCTCTTGGCGAATGTGCATCGCCTACAGGCAACTGAACAAAGTGATGATCAAGAATAAATATCTGGTCCCTAGGATTGATGATTTATTTGATCAATTACAAGGCGCCAAATGGTTTTCAAAGATAGACTTGAGATCCGTGTATCATCAGGTGCGAGTTAGGGAAGAAGATATTCCTAAGACAGCCTTTAGAACTAGATACGGCCATTTTGAGTTCTAGGTAATGTCATTCGGGCTAACTAATGCACCGACAGTATTCATGGATTTGATGAACAATGTGTTTAGGCCCTTCCTAGATTTATTTGTAATCGTGTTCATTGACGATATCCTGATATATTCTCGATCCGAGGCAGAACATGCGGATCATTTGTGTACCATTCTTAGAGTACTTCAAATTCAAGACTTATTTGCCAAATTTTCAAAGTGTGAGTTTTGGTTGAATTCGGTGACCTTTTTGGGGCATATTTGTCACGACCCGACTAGGGGCCATGACGGGTACCCGGGGCTAATCACCGGGCCGGCGCATACTACTATTCATCATACTCATCCTGCGCTCATTCATAAATCTCATGCTTCTAATCATAGGGAAACCATTTTCACTTTGAAACATAATTACCTTTATATACATAAGACCTTTGGCTATCAAAAGAATATACATATACAAATGGGAAATCGTGAGACCATACTACCCACACATTCGTATCTACGAGCATCTACTAGAGTACTAGACATATGGACGGCACAGGACCCCGTCGTGCCTAAAAATATATGTACATAGAAAATAGTAAATCAGTAGCACCTCCGGAATAATGGAGTGCTCTCAAAATCTGTTGATAGCTCCTACGAGTCTGGATCACCTCCCTGTCTACCTGTGGGCATGAACACAGCGTCCAAAGAAAAAGATGTCAGTACGAGCATTGTACAGAGTATATATGGCTTAAATAAAATGAGCATAATAAAGAAATCATGAAACATGAGGTGAAAACATAACCTGCTTAGCCTTTAAGAGTAAATGCATTTTAAGCATATCACATACATCGACCTATCACATATAAAATCCTCATCTACCCGCTTCCGGCTACTATCATACGCCACCCACTAGTGGTGGTCATGTCCGGCCTTTTAGGCGCAGTGGAATCACAAGCAGCCTGCATTAGCGGTGACATGTCTGGCCATTCAGGCACGGTGTACTCATAAGCAGCGCGCATTAGCGGTGACATGTTCGGCCATTCGGGCACGGTGGAATCGTATGATCATGTGCTCAACATAGACTTATCATTATCATACATCGCATAGGAATATCATGACCTTAACATAAACTTATCATAACCTTATCATAAACTTAGCATCATCTTACATTTATCATAACACATACATTAGAACTTGGAGGCAACTATGGATATGTCGGGGTGACATGAGGTCGTGAACCCCCAATTACATTATGGAGTAATCACATTCATCATATATCACCTTGAAGGGACTAACATTTTAAGGTGAGTGTACACAAGGAAGAACATCAATGGAACCATACTTAGGATCATTAACTTCATGAACATTATATCTTGCTTTAGGATTCTTTAGACTTAAACTCTTCATCATCATTACCTTTATCGTATTCGTAACATATCTCTCACTCTGGTTATCGCATAAGAGGCTCTATATACATTGACTCATATTCTTCCCAAATGCAAGAAAGTCATGGAGAGTAAGGAAAATAAGGTCGGAGGAATCATGCCTTAGATATGAAGGGGCTAGCCTTACATACCTCTATGATTCGCTAACTCTATCACTTGAATGCTTCTCTCCAATGCTCACGTTTCTACCTTTAAGGAAGTTCGTATTAAAATTAGATAATCGAAGACATACTTATGCTTAACTAAAGCTAACGAAAATCGGGTAACATCTTCCTTTATTTCGATAACTTCCTCCACAATAATAATAACAACAACTCCCAATATCACAACAACACCCACCATATCTTAATCAATAACTTCATCAAGCTAGACATTATCAATCCCAAACATTCCCTATCACTCCTTTATAACCCTAGCTATGGCACCATCCCGTGTCCATCCTCATACAATGGCTCTACAACATCTTTACTAATATTCATAGAAAGATTGCACTCATTACATATCAAGAACTATAATTCAAGTCAAGTCATGATTTGAAAAGAATCTTTATTTTCCATATCTGCACCTCATGCCCCTCTTCTTTCCACAATCCAAGTCTTCCAACCCCTCAATAGTTTAAATAACATGTGAGAATCATAAAACTTACCTTAATCACTTGGGAATAAGCCTTGAGTTACTCTACTCCATTAGAATGAAATCTTCCACTTCTATGTCAAATGAATTCTTACCCTTCACAGACCCTAATAGGCTTCCTAGTATGTGAATCTCTTAAATCCTGGCTTTTGATCTTAATTTCTTGGCATAGATTGTTATAGAAATAGAGAGAGGGTTTTAGAGGTTCTAGAGAGATATAGAGTCTATTTTTGGGGAGAAATAATGAATTAAAATGTGGGAGCTTATATTTATACCCAGTGCTAGACACTTACAGATCGGCGGGTCGACGACTCATCGACGTGCGCCGTCGATTCTCTGCCTGAGATGTCTGATTGTAGAACCTCATCGACAGTACCAGGCGACGGCTCGTCGACGTGTCGACGGTCTGTCCCTTGGGCTGTCGACGCTGACTGGTGTCAGCAGTTTCCTGAACTGCTTCGTTTTGCTCCGATTCGATTCGTTTCACTTCCAATTCCCTCGAAATGCCAAGAATACATAATTCTACACCTGTACATATACCAAGCAAAATATCTCATGACCAAAACTCTGGTGCGGGCTACCGTACCGAAGGTATACACCACCAATAAGCCGAAATCTCCTTGAAATAAAATGGGAGGTGTAACATTCTTCTCCCCTTTAAAAACATTCGTCCTCGAATGTTAAGTTCTCGGGAATTTTACGAAAATTTTGCCAGAGTTTCCCCTGTAGTATGGCACTACCAACCTATCACAACGGCACATAATAACAATGCCTCACAGGGCCACAACATCATGGTAATAAAGTTTGGCCACACACGACCCGAAAGCATAAAAAGAAAATATACATACCTCACAATCTTGACGTTTCATCTTGGATTTCTTCCGGGGCTGAAATAAATGTGGGTGCTTGGCCTTCATATTTTCTTCCGCCTTCCAAGTCATCTCTTCCTGGTTGTTAGTTCTCCATAATACCTTAACTGAAGCTACCTCTTTATTTCTAAGTCTCTGTACTTGCTATCTAGTATGGCAACGGGTACTTCTTCATAAGCTAACTTTTCTATCACTTGAACATCATCTACTGGGACGATCCTCGTAGGATCTCCAACACACTTACGGAGCATTGAGACATGAAAAATCAGATGGACTGATTCTAGTTCCGAGGGTAAGTCCAATTCGTAAGCTACTTGACCCACCTTGCGGACAACCTTATAAGGTCTAATGTATCGAGGACTCAGCTTTCCTTTCTTACCAAATCTCATCACTCCTTTCATTGGCGACACCTTTAAGAATACCCAGTCATCAACTTGAAATTCTAAGTCTCGCCGGCGGTTGTCCGCGTAAGATTTCTGACTATTTTGGGCTGTCAACAATCGATCTCGGATGACCTTGACCTTTTCCACTGCTTGTTAAATCAACTCAGGGCCTATTAGCTGTACTTCTCCTACTTCAAACCACCCAATTGGGGATCGACACTTCCTTCTATATAAGGCTTCATACGGAGCCATTTGAATACTGGAATGATAGTTGTTGTTGTATGCAAACTCAATGAGGGGTAAATGGTCATCCCAACTGCCACCGAAATCTAGAACACATGCCCGTAGCATATCTTCCAAGGTCTGAATAGTACATTAGGCTTGCCCATCAGTTTGTGGGTGAAATGTTGTACTAAGCTTCACCTGAGTACCCAATCCTTCTTGGAAAGACTTCCAAAACATAGCTGTAAATTGCGCTTCTCTATCAGTAATAACGGACATCGGAATACCATGAAGTCGCACTATTTCCTTAAGATACAATCTTGCATAATCTTCTGCTGAGTAAGTAGTTCTGGCTGGAAGGAAATGGGTTGATTTCGTGAGTCTGTCCACGATCACCCATATGGAGTCATACTTGCTTCGGGAGCGAGGTAACCCTACAATAAAGTCCATATTGATCATTTCCCATTTCTAGGTTGGAATCTCCATTGCTTGCAATAATCCTCGTGGCTTTTGATGTTCAATTTTCACTTGTTGGAAATTTGGATATTGTGCTACAAATTCTGCTATGTCCTTTTTCATTCCATCCCACCAATACATTAACTTGAGATCATGATACATCTTTGTTGCACTTGGGTGGATAGAATACCGATAATAATGAGCTTCTTCTAGAATTTGACGACGTAATTCTGCAACATTCGGAACACATAGCCTGCCTCGGTATCTAACAACTCCATCTATAGAAGTTTCAAAGGGAGACTTCTCTTTCTCATGAAATGTATCTCTATAATGGCTGAACTGAAGATCTTCATATTGATGTTCTCTCGCCTCCATGTCTAAGGATGAAACAGTTGGGTTATGAACACCAATTCCCGCATTGCCTGAATCAATTAGGCGAACTCCAAGGCGGGCTAGTTGGTGAAGTTCACGGGTTAATTCTTTCTTCTCCGGAGGAATCTCACATAGACTTCCCGTTGATTTACGGCTAAGTGCATCGGCCACTACATTCGCCTTTCCGGGGTGGTATAAAATACTTACATTATAATCTTTAGAAATTCTAACCATCGACTCTGCCGTAGATTTAACTCCTTTTGCTTGAAAATATATTGGAGACTCTTGTGATATGTATAGATATCGACATGTATACCATATAAGTAATGCCTCCACATTTTTAATGCATGAATAACCGCAGCCAATTCGAGATCATGAGTTGGGTAGTTCTTTTCATGTTTCCGCAACTGTCTTGAAGCATAAGCAATGACTTTACCGTGCCACATTAATACATATCCTACCCTAACCCCAGAAGCATCACAATATACAACATAACCATCTGGCCCTTTTGGGAGTGTCAAGACTGGAGCTGAAGTTAGCCTATCTTTCAATTCTTGAAAACTGCGTTCACAAGTATCATTCCACTGAAATTTTGTTTTTTTCTGAGTTAGCTTTGTCAATGTTGCTGAAATAGAAGAAAACCCCTCCACAAACCTTATGTAGTAACTTGCCAATCCCAGAAAACTACGGACTTCTGTAGGCGTTGTAGGCCTTGGCCAAGTCTTCACAGCCTCAATTTTCTGAGTATCCACTCGAATGCCATCATCTGAAATAACATGACCCAAAAATGACACAGAATTCAGCCAAAACTCGCACTTTGAAAATTTTGCATACAGTTCTCGAGTTCGAAGAATTCCAAGAACAATACGTAAATGGTCTGCGTGCTCTGACTCTGTACGAGAGTACACTAGAATATCATCAATGAACACTATTATGAATAGATCCAAGAGAGGCCTAAATACATTATTCATCAAATTCATAAACACTACTGAAGCATTAGTTAACCCAAATGACATCACCCGAAATTCATAATGGCCATATCTCGTTCTGAAAGCTATTTGGGGAATATCTTCTTCCCTAACTCTCACTTGATGATAACCTGACCTTAGATCTATCTTGGGAAACTACTCAGCACCCTGTAATTGATCGAAAAAATCATCAATTCTTGGAAGAGGATACTTATTCTTTATCTTCACCCTATTTAACTGCCTATAATTGATGCACATCCGTAGGGAACCATCTTTCTTTTGCACAAATAGGACTGACGCTCCCCACGGTGATGAACTAGTCCTAATGAATCATTTTTCAAGTAAATCCTTCAATTGTGCCTTTAGCTCTTTCAACTCTGCAGGAGCCATTCTGTAAGGAGGACTAGAAATAGGCTTGGTGTCCGAAAACACATCAATAGTTAAATCAATCTCTCTTTCCAGAGGAAGGCCTGGAATTTCATCTGGAAATACATCCGGAAACTCATTCACCACCGGAACAGATTGGAGGGTTGGTGTTACACCTTGGAAATTTTCCCCGTTAGCGTACAGTGAATAAGCTAGTGAAGGGCATGACATATATGATGATTTGATAAGTAAGATATAGCACTTGATGACTTTAATTGAGATTCGAAGACATTAGACTCAAAGAAAGAAGTTCGACGAAGAAGGTGAAGGATATGTTATGTGTCGGATAGGAGTTTTGGACAATGAGTAATGATGGTATAATGATGTCTTGGGACATGTGATAACGTTCCTTAGATTGGTATTGAAGTGTTGAATAAGTGTTAAGAAGGTTCCATAAGGACCGGAGATCAAACGAGTTGACGAGAATGAAAACAGAACCACTGGGCATTATACGGCCAAACCTACGGACCGTATAAATTGTACCAGCCGTATGTTGGACTGTATAATTGGCCAAGGAGGGCACCAGCTACTGGACCGAACATACGGCCACACATACGGTTCGTATAAATAGTACGGATCGTATGTTGGTCCGTATAAAGTTGGTCGGCCAGCTTTTAAATTCATATAAGGGACCATTTTTTTCATTCCATCTTATTTCATTTCCCATCTCTCCCACTCAAGAACTCTCTAGAAAATTCTCAAAATACTTCAACCATAAGAATACCAAGGAAAACCAAGATCAACAACATCAAACCCATGAAACAAAGTGTATGAAACTCAAGTAAAGTTCATCCAAACCAAGAAATCCCAAGAAAGGTGAAATAGGGTTTTGGTGCAAAAGGAAGAATTCCACTCTAGGCTTGTTTCACCATCATCTAAGGTAAATTTCATGACTTTATCATGTTGTTTAAGGTATTGGGAAGCTAAGATGCTTGAATTGTAGAAAGACATGGAAAAATGGGTCTTAAATGGGTGAATAGTGTCATAATTGAATGGTAGTTGAATGAAATCATGAGTGTTGATATGTATGATTATGAGTATGTTGTAAATGATGTTTAGACCATGAATTAAGTATTACATATGAGAAAACGCGATAACGAGTTATAACCATAAATGTGAGGGAATTGAAGAGAAATGGTGGATTTTGCTTAATGTATATAAATAATGATTGTTGATTGCAATATTGTGAGTGTTGTTGTGAGTGTTTGGGAGTTGAAATGAAACATGAGAAAAGTAGTAGAAACAAAGGAAATGTTGCCCAATTTTTTCTAGAAATAACGATACGTTCTTATGATCGATTAACTAACGTTAATATGAATTCTTTCGTGAAGGTAGCAACGTGACATTGAAGGAGAACAAGTGAACGATAGCTTAGTTAAACGACAAAGGTATGTGAGGCTAGTCCTTTCTTTCTATGGCATGGATCCTATGACATGATCCTTCTTTCTTTCCATGATTCACCTATATTCCGGAAAGCTGAGAGCCTAAGATCATGAATAGCCGTATGAGACAAGAGATATGTTATGAGTCCAGTAACGATATGATGTTCCCGTAAAGTAAATGATGTCATTCATTGTATACACTCACCTTATATACTAATCCTTTCAAGGTGAGGCATGATGTTTATAAATGTTCATAATGGAATCGAGGGTTCACGACCTTACGTCACCTCGATAAAGTATAATTGTTCTAGAGTCTTTATGCATGTATTACAATGAGCATATTATGACGAGCATATTATGATAAGCATGTTATGATGAGCATACTATGTTGAGTACACTATGATTAGCATGTTATGATGATATTACACCGCGCCTAGTTGGCCGGGCAGTCATCGCCAAGGCGGGCAGCTTATACACCATGGCCAGTTGGCATGGGCAGACACCACTAGTGGGCAGCATGAGATGATACCCCGGACGCGGGAGACCTGGATGCGGGCTAATGTTATTGATTATCACACCGCACCTATATGGTCGGGCAGTTTATGTATAAACATGTTATGTATACATGAGATGATGATGAGTATAAAAGTAAGTCAGCATGCATTACTTCTTATATGATTCACAGTCAGATACAGTTTGCTCCATATTTGATGCCTCCCTTATTTCCTTGATGTGTTGTTATTGTTTATGCCTCTCATACTCAGTACAATATTCGTACTAACGTCCGTTTTCTTTGGACACTGTGTTCATGCCCACAGGTAGACAGGGAGGTGAGCTCGATCCAGATTCTTAGTAGCTGTCAGCTGATTGTCACACCCCGAACCATGGCCTGGACGTAACACGGCACTCGGTGCCTGACTACATGTGACCGAGCGAACCACATGACTTGCTGAATCAACATGATGCATGACATAAGCGGAATATAACGTGAACGTATGATGAGCCTTTATAAAACATAGTAAGTCATAATACTTAATACAATACTTGTTTAAGCATGAGTGAGCCAAAATGGCTATACGACTCCAAATGTCTGACATAACATAACTGACCTGTCTAGTCTATGAAACCTCTATCATGAGTCTGACTGAAAAACATATTTCATGGGACAAGGCCCCCAGCATACCTTTAGATGCAAAACTAAATAGAGAAATACAATGCTTAAACCCCGAATGAGATGGGGCTCACCAATAAGCTGGTACGAGCAAATCCTAATGGTCAGAAGCGTCGTCCTGTAAATCCGTACCTGCATCGTGAAATATAGGCCCCCGGGCAATAAAAAGGGGACGTCAGCACATTGAATGTACTGGTATGTAAAGCAACCGAAAGAAGCAACATGGGACATGGAATAACATGATAAGAACTGAAACTGAAAACTTGGACATGAACATGAGCATGAGCATGAGTACATATACATATATAACATGAGTAAAACATGATAAGTAGGGAGAGCATTTCATAAACCGACACATGATATCACCACGTGGATACGTGGAGTCCGGTACCTCGCCGGACCAGCAGAGCCCCTATACCTTGCCAGGGTATAAGGTAATAACGTACCTGATGGAACCATTCAGTGTGAAATTAAGGTATCGTCCTAACTGGGCGGAGCGATCCTTGTCCTATGATGGCTACATAGTTTCAGGCTATCTGAGCCTTCTCGGTAATTCGTGCAACTCCAAAAAACATGAACATAATATAATTGGCTAAGAAGCCCATGATTTTCGTGAATTAACTTGTAATCATGATTCCACGAAATAACTTGTAACATGGTTTCGTGAATTAACTTGTACTTGTCTTGTAATCATGATTTCACGAAATAACTTGTAAACATGGTTTCATGCAATAATTTTGTAAAATAGTTTCATAAGATAACTTGTCATAATCTTGCAAACATGTTCTTGATTCATGAGTAATAAGAATATTTCGAAATCATATATATATAATTGACTTGAAAACATGCTTGTAACTTGCTAGATAAAATCATAAAATTCATATGAACATAATGAGAACACATGAAGAGGAATTCATGATTCATGGATTAAGCTGGGATTCCTAATATCAATAATGGAAGATTAGGAATACAATAACGAACATAGATACGAAATTCGTGTACATACATACATAATTACGGACTACCAATATGTTGGATTTAATGCCCTAGGATTTGAACTTCATAGATTTTTATGAAACGGATCATGGGGAAGAACGTAGAGGTTCCCACATGTGGATGGAAGTTCTACATACCTCAACCTCCCGCTTTTGAGCGTATCACGATGTCTTTCAATCCCTTCAACTTCAATCTATAGCAATACAAGTCATAGGGATTCTATATTAGCAACCATATCCATGTTTTGTTCATCTAAGCATTTTATCAAACACTTAGTAGGCATGAAGCTTTATAATCCTCATTAATGGTGTTTTCTTCACCAAATCCCCATCCTTTTACTTCTAGCTAATTCTACAATCCCCATTAGATGTAATTAACATCATTTTTCACCAACCATATGAATACAACAATCCCAAGTCAACAATCCAACAATTCTAGCATAATTCATATAATCATCTTCAACAAACCCAATTATTATTCTCCCAAGAATTCATCAATTCACAACTATAAATGATTAGGGAGTAGAAACATTACCTTTTTGGGTAGTCACCACGAAATCAACACCCCCAAGTCCGATTTTTAGCTTAAAATGACGGCAACAACTTGTACTACACTTTATCCTTCACGAGCTTGGGGATTTGGGGCCTTAAACTTGGTTGATTTTCTACTTTCTCTCTCTATCTCTCCTCTCTCTCACTTCCTCTCTCTAAAAATCTGAAATTTGAGGGAAATGGAGGCTGCTAGGGTTTTCATTTCCCTTAAATACTAAGTTGAAAACGGGTTGACCCAACTTGAAAACGGGTTGGGACCTATCTGTCTTAAAACGACCATATCTCCCTATCCCGCCGTCGCCTACGAACCCACAACCTATGGTTGGAAAGGTATTTCAATTATATACAACTTTCATTCTTTGAGTTTTCCCGAATTCTCAACCTACGGTAGGGTTATGGCCTCCCGAAGTCAGGTGACCCGAAACGTACATACGGACCAAGATACGGTCACTGTTACGGTCCCGTAACACAAGGGACGGACCGTAACTTGGTACCGTAACTTGGTGAAAATTTACAGTGAGGTTCTGGAAATTTTCGATGCGTTACGGTCCACTGTTACGGCCTGTAACACGTGTTACGGTCCGTAACGTCACGTTACGCTGGCAGAATTTTCAGCGAACAGTCCTCAGTAAAATGGGCATAACTCTTTGCACAGATGTCCGTTTGACCCCCATAATATACCGTTGGAAATATATTTCAAAGGGCTACAACTTTCATCAAGGAAGTTTTCCAAAATTCCAAACTAATAATGGGGTTATGGTCGTTGGAAGTAAGACCTTCTATAAACTCACTTGCAAACATGCCCCGTAGAGTGGTTTTCAACTTTGCTTTGGCCAAAGACTCTTCTCATGTATTGATTGGGTTTAAAACATCATTTATGCACTACTCAAATTGGGTTTATTATACCCCCATCTTATGATACAAATCTT
Organism: Lycium barbarum; assembly: GCF_019175385.1. Lineage (NCBI taxonomy): Eukaryota > Viridiplantae > Streptophyta > Magnoliopsida > Solanales > Solanaceae > Lycium > Lycium barbarum. Next base: position 14,515,574 of record NC_083344.1, on the reverse strand, counting down.
AGCCCGAAGCTACGAGGTGCTACAATATCTCCCCCTTGGGATCATTCGTCCTCGAATGATAAACGTTCGGGATTCTACAAACATTTCGCCAGAGTTTCCCCTGTAATATGACACTAACAACCTGTCACAACAACCCATAATATCATTGCCTCACAGGGCTACATCACAATAGCACTATAAATTGGCCACACAACTAAAAGCATGAAAAAGAAAGCTTACATACCTCAAAATCTTGGTGCTTCATCATAAACCTCTTCTGGGGGCTGAAACAAATGCGGGTACATGGATTTCATATCCTCCTCAGCTTCCCATGTAGCTTCCTCAACTTTCTGACTCCTCCACAGTACTTTCACTGAGGCTACTTCCTTAGTTCTCAACTTGCGAACTTGACGGTCAAGAATGGCTACGGGGATCTCCTCATATGTCAAACCATCCTTAACTGTTATAGTATCAGCAGGGACAACCAACGACGGGTCTCCCACACACTTTCTCAACATGGACACATGAAACACGGGATGTACAGCAGCCAAATGTTGTGGCAACTCAAGTTCATAAGCTACTAGACCGACCTTTCGTAAAATTCTGTAAGGTCCAATATATCTGGGACTAAGCTTCCCTTTCTTGCCAAATCGCATAACACCCTTCATAGGTGAGACTTTAAGGAACACCCAATCATCAACTGAAAATTCTAAGTCCCTTCGCCTCACATCTGCGTAAGAATTCTGGCGACTCTGAGCCGTTTTCAAACGCTCCTGTATTAACTTGACTTTCTCCATAGCCTGATAAACCAAATCTGGTCCTAACAACTCTGCTTCACCAACTTCGAACCAACCGATTGGTGATCTGCACCTTCGCCCATACAGAGCCTCTAATGGTGCCATCCCAATACTAGCATGATAACTGTTATTATAAGAAAACTCAATGAGAGGTAAATGGTCATCCCAATTACCTTTGAAATCCAAGACGCATGCTCTCAACATGTCCTCTAGAGTCTGAATAGTACGCTCTGCTTGGCCATCTGTCTACGGATGAAAAGCTGTGCTAAGGTTCACCTTGGTACCCAATCCTTTCTGAAAGGATTTCCAGAAATTCGCTGTAAACTGAGCACCACGATCTGAAATAATGGACACTGGTGTCCCATGCAATTTGACAATCTCACTAACATACAGCTTGGCATAGTCTTCTGCTGAATATGTGGTCTTGACTGGCAAAAAGTGTGCTGACTTAGTAAGCCGGTCAACGATCACCCAAATAGAGTCATGTCTCTTAGCTGAACGAGGTAAACCTGATACGAAATCCATATTGATCATTTCCCATTTCCAGACAGGAATATCAATATTCTGAGCCAAGCCACCCGGCCTCTGGTGTTCGGCTTTCACCTGTTGACAGTTCAGGCACTTAGCTACAAAATCTGCCACATTCTTCTTCATGTCGTTCCACCAGTAAATCTCCTTGAGATCATGATACATCTTAGTGGAACCTGGGTGAATGGAATACCTGGAATTGTGAGCTTCTGACATGATTCGCTCTCTGAGTCCATCTACATCTGGGACACATAATCTACCTCGGTACCTCAAGGTACCATCATCTCCCCCTTGTTCGAAAGCCGTCGTTTTATGCTTGTGAATCCCCTCTTTCAGCTGCAACAAGTAGGGATCATTAAACTGTTTCTCCTTGACTTCAACGACTAAAGAGGAAAGAGCACTATTCTGAACAACCACACCACCATCCTCGGAGTCCAAAAGTCGAACTCCAAGATTGGCCAAACGGTTAACTTCCTTTGTCATAACTCTCTTATCCACGTCCACATGGGCTAAACTTCCCATGGAATGCCGACTAAGAGCATCAGGTACAACATTCGCTTTCCCCGGATGATAGAGAATATCCACATCATAATCCTTAAGCAATTCGAGCCATCTCCTCTGTCTAAGATTTAGCTCCCTTTGCTTGAAGATATACTGAAGGCTTTTATGATCTGTGAAAATATCAACATGCACTCCATACAAATAATGACGCCATATCTTAAGTGCAAAAACTACAGCTGCCAACTCTAAGTCATGAGTCGGATAATTCTTTTCGTGAACCTTGAGCTGACGAGATGCATAAGCTACAACCTTACCATGCTGCATTAAGACACATCCGAGACCAACTCCCGAAGCATCACAATAAACCACAAACCCTTCAGTTCCCTCTGGCAAAGTCAAAACTGGAGCAGAAGTCAATCTTTTCTTCAACTCCTCAAAGCTTCGCTCACAAGCATCTGACCATTGGAACCTAACTTTCTTCTGTGTCAGCTTAGTCAACGGAGCAGAGATAGAAGAAAATCCTTCTACGAAGCATCGATAATAGCCTGCCAGACCCAAGAAACCTCTTATATCAAAAACTGAGGTGGGTCTGGGCCAACTCTTTACGGCGTCAATCTTTTGAGAATCAACTTTAACACCTTCACCCGAGATCACATGGCCTAAGAATGCCACTGATTTAAGCCAAAACTCACACTTTGAGAATTTTACAAAAAGCTCACGATCTTTAAGAGTCTGCAACACTATTCTGAGATGTTCTGCATGATCGACCTCATTACGGGAATACACCAAAATATCATCAATGAAGACAATGACGAATAAATCGAGATAAGGCTTGAAGAACCTATTCATAAGATCCATGAAAGCAGCTGGTGCATTTGTCAACCCAAATGACATAACAAGAAATTCAAAATGGCCATAACGGGTCCTGAAAGCTGTCTTCGGAATATCAACTTCCTTAACCTTCAACTGATGATAGCCTGTTTTGAGGTCAATCTTGGAATAACATTGGGCGCCTTGCAGCTGATCAAATAAGTCATCGATTCTAGGAAGAGGGTACCTGTTCTTAATGGTGACCTTGTTCAGCTGACGGTAATCTATACACATACGTAAAGAACCATCCTTCTTTCGGACAAATAGGACTGGTGCACCCCAAGGCGAAACACTAGGCCTAATAAACCCCTTATCAAGCAAATCTTTCAACTGGGCTTTTAACTCTTTTAACTCCGCTGGAGCCATTCTGTATGGCGGAATTGATATCGGCTGAGTATCGGGAAGTAAATCAATTCCAAACTCAATCTCTCTGTCAGGAGGGACTCCTGGAAGATCTTCAGGGAAGACTTCCGGAAATTCGTTTACAACTGGTACTGACTGAAGAGTTGGAGTCCGAGCATCTGAATCTTTGACTCGAACTAGGTGATAGATATAACCCTTGGAAATCATTTTCCTAGCCTTTAAGTAAGAAATGAATCTACCCCTGGGTACTACTGAATTACCCATTCTATGACTGGCTCATTAGGAAACTCGAATCTTACCACCTTAGTTCTACAACAGACTGTGGCATAACATGAAGCTAACCAATCCATACCCATGATCACATCGAAGTCTACCATTTCTAATTCTGCTAAATCAGCTATGGTTCTGCGGTGGTAGACTAAAACTGGGCAACTCCTATACATATGTCTAACTGTGAGTGATTCCCCAACGGGGGTGGACACCTCAAAGGGTTCATACAATTTTTCAGGTTCAATACCAAATTTCTTAGCAACAAAAGGGGTTACATAAGATAGGGTGGATCCTGGGTCGATAAGGGCATATACATCGAAAGTGAAAATTGTTAGAGTACCTGTGACAACATCTGCTCGAGCTTCTGTATCCTGACGGCCTGTCAATGCATACATGCGGTTTCGCCCCCCCGCTTGTGTTTCCAGACCTAGCTGCATTGTTCCCCTGCTGGGCCTGATTATTACGAGGGACTGCTGAATTTATGGATGGCGTCATATTACCTCCAGTACCCTGCCTGGTTGATGGACAGTCTTTCTGAAAATGGCCCTTCTGACCACATTTAAAACAGGCATCTGTACCCACACGACAATTACCTAAGTGTATCTTATTACAGTTGCCGCACATCGGATAAGTATAAGTCGACTGACCCCCACTAGCTTGAGAGTACGAACTTGATGGCCTGAAATTCAGCTTCTTATCATTGCGGAACTTAGGAAGTGGGGCACTTGTTGTGGGCGGAGCAGGTACTGCTGACCTGTTCTTAAAGAAGTTCCTGTTCCGGTTCCCGCTAAACTGTCCGGTAGACTTGACCCTCTTGTTGAACTCCTCGTCTTTCTCTTTTTGTAAGGTTTCTTCCTCCTTTAGCCTTGTTTCCTTGCCCTGCACAAAAGCAACCATCTTGAAAATAGTCATTGTCCCATTCTGTGCAACAATATTGGCTCCATCATACAAATGGGAATCAAGACCTCCCACGAATCTTCTCACTCTTGCCCTCATATCAGGTACCATGTGTGGGGCATGCTTCGCCAGGCTAACGAACTCCAAATAGTATTCTTGAACTGGCCTGCCATTTTGCTTGAGCTTCAGGAATTGCTCGGCCTTAGCCTCTCTGAGCTCTACTGGCATAAAGTGGTCTAGGAATGCACTAGCAAATTCATCCCATGTAGCATCAGGCGCATTCTCACCTCGGGACAATTCCCAAGATTCATACCACGTGTTAGCAATGCTCTGTAGCTGATGAGCTCCAAAAGTCACTGCTTCGGTTTCGGTAACTGTCATAATCCTCAAGATCTTTTGGAGAGCATCAATGTAGTCCTGAGGGTCTTCATCTTTCTTCGTCCCCGTGAATACTGGGGGATTCATTCTGAGAAAATCCTTCGCCTTAGAAGACTCTCCATTACCTCCTGAACTTGACCCAGATTCCTGACGTTGGGCCTGAGCTGCTACCAGCTGGGTGAGCATGTTGATAGCACTCCTAACATCCCTATCTGAAGCATTAGGAGGTGTAACGGTAGAGGCGGTTGGAGCAGTTGCCTGGGTCGGAACATTATCTTCGTGAGCTACTCCGGCGGCAGCCCTTTGGCTGGTGGCTGTGTTTTTCTTCTTGTAAGTTCTCTTGTAAGGCATTTTCTGAAAACACGTACACGCACGAATTAGGAAATCATCCTAAAAATACTGCTCTACTGCACGATCTAGATTATGAAAGAAATGAGACAATCCTGAAAGTCTTGGTGGTCAACTGTTTATATGTGTGGGGCCCTCACAGATATAAAAGAGACCCCGCTAGATACGGTTTCATAGACTTCCTAAAGACACTTAAACCTAGGCTCTAATACCAAGCTTTGTCACGCCCCGAACCATGGCCTGGACGTAAAACGACACTCGGTGCCTGACTACATGTGACCGAGCGAACCACATGACTTGCTGAATCAACATGATGCATGACATAAGCGGAATATAACGTGAACGCATGATGAGCCTTTATAAAACATAGTAAGTCATAATACTTAATACAATACTTGTTTAAACATGAGTGAGCCAAAATGGCTATACGACTCCAAATGTCTGACATAACATAACTGACCTGTCTAGTCTATGAAACCTCTATCATGAGTCTGACTGAAAAACATATTTACTGGGACAAGGCCCCCAGCATACCTTTAGATGCAAAACTAAATAGAGAAATACAATGCTTAAACCCCGAATGAGATGGGGCTTACCAATAAGCTGGTACGAACAAATCCTAACGGTCAGAAGCGTCGTCCTGTAAATCCGTACCTGCATCGTAAAATACAGGCCCCCGGGCAATAAAAAGGGGACGTCAGCACATTGAATGTACTGGTATGTAAAGCAACCGAAAGAAGCAACATGGGACATGGAATAACATGATAAGAACTGAAACTGAAAACTTGGACATGAACATGAGCATGAGCATGAGTACATATACATATATAACATGAGTAAAACATGATAAGTAGGGAGAGCATTTCATAAACCGACACATGATATCACCACGTGGATATGTGGAGTCTGGTACCTCGCCGGACCAGCAGAGCTCCTATACCTTGCCAGGGTATAAGGTAATAACGTACCTGATGGAACCATTCAGTGTGAAATTAAGGTATCGTCCTAACTGGGCGGAGCAATCCTTGTCCTATGGTGGCTACATAGTTTCAGGCTATCTGAGCCTTCTCGGTAATTCGTGCAACTCCCAAAAACATGAACATAATATAATTGGCTAAGAAGCCCATGATTTTCGTGAATTAACTTGTAATCATGATTCCACGAAATAACTTGTAACATGGTTTCGTGAATTAACTTATACTTGTCTTGTAATCATGATTTCACGAAATAACTTGTAAACATGGTTTCATGCAATAATTTTGTAAAATAGTTTCATAAGATAACTTATCATAATCTTGCAAACATGTTCTTGATTTATGAGTAATAAGAATATTTCGAAATCATATATATATAATTGACTTGAAAACATGCTTGTAACTTGCTAGATAAAATCATAAAGTTTCATATGAACATAATGAGAACACATGAGGAGGAATTCATGATTCATGGATTAAGCTGGGATTCCTAATATCAATAATGGAAGATTAGGAATACAATAACGAACATAGATACGAAATTCGTGTACATACATACATAATTACGGACTACCAATATGTTGGATTTAATGCCCTAGGATTTGAACTTCATAGATTTTTACGAAACGGATCATGGGGAAGAACGTAGAGGTTCCCACATGTGGATGGAAGTTCTACATACCTCAACCTCCCGCTTTTGAGCGTATCACGATGTCTTTCAATCCCTTCAACTTCAATCTATAGCAATACAAGTCATAGGGATTCTATATTAGCAACCATATCCATGTTTTGTTCATCTAAGCATTTTATCAAACACTTAGTAGGCATGAAGCTTTATAATCCTCATTAATGGTGTTTTCTTCACCAAATCCCCATCCTTTTACTTCTAGCTAATTCTACAATCCCCATTAGATGTAATTAACATCATTGTTCACCAACCATATGAATACAACAATCCCAAGTCAACAATCCAACAATTCTAGCATAATTCATATAATCATCTTCAACAAACCCAATTATTATTCTCCCAAGAATTCATCAATTCACAACTATAAATGATTAGGGAGTAAAAACATTACCTTTTTGGGTAGTCACCACGAAATCAACACCCCCAAGTCCGATTTTTAGCTTAAAATGACGGCAACAACTTGTACTACACTTTATCCTTCACGAGTTTGGGGATTTGGGGCCTTAAACTTGGTTGATTTTCTACTTTCTCTCTCTACCTCTCCTCTCTCTCACTTCCTCTCTCTAAAAATCTGAAATTTGAGGGAAATGGAGGCTGCTAGGGTTTTCATTTCCCTTAAATACTAAGTTGAAAACGGGTTGACCCAACTTGAAAACGGGTTGGGACCTATCTGTCTTAAAACGTCCATATCTCCCTATCCCGACATCGCCTGCAAACCTACAACCTATGGTTGGAAAGGTATTTCAATTATCTACAACTTTCATTCTTTGAGTTTTCCCAAATTCGCAACTTACGATAGGGTTATGGCCTCCCGAAGTCAGGTGACCCGAAACGTACATACGGACCAAGATACGGTCACTGTTACGGTCCCGTTACACAAGGGACGAACCGTAACTTGGTGAAACTTTACAGTGAGGTTCTGGAAATTTTCGATGCGTTACGGTCCACTGTTACGGCCCGTAACACGTGTTACGGTCCGTAACGTCACGTTACGCTGGCAGAATTTTCAGCGAACAGTCTTCAGTAAAATGGGCATAACTCTTTGTACAGATGTCCGTTGGACCCCCATAATATACCGTTGGAAAGATATTTCAAAGGGCTACAACGTTCATCAAGGACGTTTTCCCAAATTCCAAATTAATAATGGGGTTATGGTCGTTGGAAGTAAGACCATCTATAAACTCACTTGCAAACATGCCCCGTAGAGTGGTTTTCAACTTTGCTTTGGCCAAAGACTCTTCTCATGTATTGATTGGGTTTCAAACATCATTTATGAACTACTCAAATTGGGTTTATTATACCCCCATCTTATGATACAAATCTTAGCCCGAAGCTACGAGGTGCTACAATATCTCCCCCTTGGGATCATTCGTCCTCGAATGATAAACGTTCGGGATTCTACAAAAATTTCGCCAGAGTTTCCCCTATAATATGACACTAACAACCTGTCACAACAACCCATAATATCATTGCCTCACAGGGCTACATCACAATAGCACTATAAATTGGCCACACACAACTAAAAGCATGAAAAAGAAAGCTTACATACCTCAAAATCTTGGTGCTTCATCATAAACCTCTTCTGGGGGCTGAAACAAATGCGGGTACATGGATTTCATATCCTCCTCGGCTTCCCATGTAGCTTCCTCAACTTTCTGACTCCTCCACAGTACTTTCACTGAGGCTAGTTCCTTAGTTCTCAACTTGCGAACTTGACGGTCAAGAATGGCTACGGGGATCTCCTCATATGTCAAACCATCCTTAACTGTTATAGTATCAGCAGGGACAACCAACGACGGCTCTCCCACACACTTTCTCAACATGGACACATGAAACACGAGATGTACAGCAGCCAAATGTTGTGGCAACTCAAGTTCATAAGCTACTAGACCGACCTTTCGTAAAATTCTGTAAGGTCCAATATATCTGGGACTGAGCTTCCCTTTCTTGCCAAATCGCATAACACCCTTCATAGGTGAGACTTTAAGGAACACCCAATCATCAACTGAAAATTCTAAGTCCCTTCGCCTCACATCTGCGTAAGACTTCTGGCGACTCTGAGCCGTTTTCAAACGCTCCTGTATTAACTTGACTTTCTCCATAGCCTGATAAACCAAATCTGGTCCTAACAACTCTGCTTCACCAACTTCGAACCAACCGATTGGTGATCTGCACCTTCGCCCATACAGAGCCTCTAATGGTGCCATCCCAATACTAGCATGATAACTGTTATTATAAGAAAACTCAATGAGAGGTAAATGGTCATCCCAATTACCTTTGAAATCCAAGACGCATGCTCTCAACATGTCCTCTAGAGTCTGAATAGTACGCTCTGCTTGGCCATCTGTCTGCGGATGAAAAGCTGTGCTAAGGTTCACCTTGGTACCCAATCCTTTCTGAAAGGATTTCCAGAAATTCGCTGTAAACTGAGCACCACGATCTGAAATAATGGACACTGGTGTCCCATGCAATCTGACAATCTCACTAACATACAGCTTGGCATAGTCTTCTGCTGAATATGTGGTATTGACTGGCAAAAAGTGTGCTGACTTAGTAAGCCGGTCAACGATCACCCAAATAGAGTCATGTCTCTTAGCTGAACGAGGTAAACCTGATACGAAATCCATATTGAGCATTTCTCATTTCCAGACAGGAATATCAATATTCTGAGCCAAGCCACCCGACCTCTGGTGTTCGGCTTTCACCTGTTGACAGTTCAGGCACTTAGCTACAAAATCTGCCACATTCTTCTTCATGTCGTTCCACCAGTAAATCTCCTTGAGATCATGATACATCTTAGTGGAACCTGGGTGAATGGAATACCTGGAATTGTGAGCTTCTGACATGATTCGCTCTCTGAGTCCATCTACATCTGGGACACATAATCTACCTCGGTACCTCAAGGTACCATCATCTCCCCCTTGTTCGAAAGTCGTCGTCTTATGCTTGTGAATCACCTCTTTCAGCTGTAACAAGTAGGGATCATTAAACTGTTTCTCCTTGACTTCAACGACTAAAGAGGAAAGGGCACTATTCTGAACAACCACACCACCATCCTCGGAGTCCAAAAGTCGAACTCCAAGATTGGCCAAACGGTTAACTTCCTTTGTCATAACTCTCTTATCCACGTCCACATGGGCTAAACTTCCCATGGAATGCCGACTAAGAGCATCAGCTACAACATTCGCTTTCCCCGGATGATAGAGAATATCCACATCATAATCCTTAAGCAATTCTAGCCATCTCCTCTGTCTAAGATTTAGCTCCCTTTGCTTGAAGATATACTGAAGGCTTTTATGATCTGTGAAAATATCAACATGCACTCCATACAAATAATGACGCCATATCTTAAGTGCAAAAACTACAGCTGCCAACTCTAAGTCATGAGTCGGATAATTCTTTTCGTGAACCTTGAGCTGACGAGATGCATAAGCTACAACCTTACCATGCTGCATTAAGACACATCCGAGACCAACTCCCGAAGCATCACAATAAACCACAAACCCTTCAGTTCCCTCTGGCAAAGTCAAAACTGGAGCAGAAGTCAATCTTTTCTTCAACTCCTCAAAGCTTCGCTCACAAGCATCTGACCATTGGAACTTAACTTTCTTCTGTGGCAGCTTAGTCAACGGAGCAGAGATAGAAGAAAATCCTTCTACGAAGCGTCGATAATAGCCTGCTAGACCCAAGAAACTTCTTATATCAAAAACTGAGGTGGGTCTGGGCCAACTCTTTACGGCGTCAATCTTTTGAGAATCAACTTTAACACCTTCACCCGAGATCACATGGCCTAAGAATGCCACTGATTTAAGCCAAAACTCACACTTTGAGAATTTTACAAAAAGCTCACGATCTTTAAGAGTCTGCAACACTATTCTGAGATGTTCTGCATGATCGACCTCATTACGGGAATACACCAAAATATCATCAATGAAGACAATGACGAATAAATCGAGATAAGGCTTGAAGAACCTATTCATAAGATCCATGAAAGCAGCTGGTGCATTTGTCAACCCAAATGACATAACAAGAAATTCAAAATGGCCATAACGGGTCCTGAAAGCTGTCTTCGGAATATCAACTTCCTTAACCTTCAACTGATGATAGCCTGTTTTGAGGTCAATCTTGGAATAACATTGGGCGCCTTGCAGCAGATCAAACAAGTCATCGATTCTAGGAAGAGGGTACCTGTTCTTAATGGTGACCTTGTTCAGCTGACGGTAATCTATACACATACGTAAAGAACCATCCTTCTTTCGGACAAATAGGACTGGTGCACCCCAAGGCGAAACACTAGGCCTAATAAACCCCTTATCAAGCAAATCTTTCAACTGGGCTTTTAACTTTTTTAACTCCGCTGGAGCCATTCTGTATGGCGGAATTGATATCGGCTGAGTATCGGGAAGTAAATCAATTCCAAACTCAATCTCTCTGTCAGGAGGGACTCCTGGAAGATCTTCTGGGAAGACTTCCGGAAATTCGTTTACAACTGGTACTGACTGAAGAGTTGGAGTCCGAGCATCTGAATCTTTGACTCGAACTAGGTGATAGCTATAACCCTTGGAAATCATTTTCCTGGCCTTTAAGTAAGAAATGAATCTACCCCTGGGTACTACTGAATTACCCTTCCATTCTATGACTGGCTCATTAGGAAACTCGAATCTTACCACCTTAGTTCTACAACAGACTGTGGCATAACATGAAGCTAACCAATCCATACCCATGATCACATCGAAGTCTACCATTTCTAATTCTGCTAAATCAGCTATGGTTCTGCGGTGGTAGACTAAAACTAGGCAACCCCTATACATATGTCTAACTGTGAGTGATTCCCCAACGGGGGTGGACACCTCAAAGGGTTCATACAATTTTTCAGGTTCAATACCAAATTTCTTAGCAACAAAAGGGGTTACATAAGATAGGGTGGATCCTGGGTCAATAAGGGCATATACATCGAAAGTGAAAACTGTTAGAGTACCTGTGACAACATCTTCTAGAGCTTCTGTATCCTGACGGCCTGTCAATGCATACATGCGGTTTCGCCCCCCGCTTGTGTTTCCAGACCTAGCTGCATTGTTCCCCTGCTGGGCCTGATTATTACGAGGGACTGCTGAATTTATGGATGGCGTCATATTACCTCCAGTACCCTGCCTGGTTGATGAACAGTCTTTCTGAAAATGGCCCTTCTGACCACATTTTAAACAGGCATCTGTACCCACACGACAATTACCTAAGTGTCTCTTATTACAGTTGCCGCACATCGGATAAGTATAAGTCGACTGACCCCCACTAGCTTGAGAGTACGAACTTGATGGCCTGAAATTCAGCTTATTATTATTGCGGAACTTAGGAAGTGGGGCACTTGTTGTGGGCGGAGCAGGTACTGCTGACCTGTTCTTAAAGAAGTTCCTGTTCCGGTTCCCGCTAAACTGTCCGGTAGACTTGACCCTCTTGTTGAACTCCTCGTCTTTCTCTTTTTGTAAGGTTTCTTCCTCCTTTAGCCTTGTTTCCTTGCCCTGCACAAAAGCAACCATCTTGAAAATAGTCATTGTCCCATTCTGTGCAACAATATTGGCTCCATCATACAAATGGGAATCAAGACCTCCCACGAATCTTCTCACTCTTGCCCTCATATCAGGTACCATGTGTGGGGCATGCTTCGCCAGGCTAACGAACTCCAAATAGTATTCTTGAACTGGGCTGCCATTTTGCTTGAGCTTCAGGAATTGCTCGGCCTTAGCCTCTCTGAGCTCTACTGGCATAAAGTGGTCTAGGAATGCGCTAGCAAATTCATCCCATGTAGCATCAGGCGCATTCTCACCTCGGGACAATTCCCAAGATTCATACCACGTGTTAGCAATGCTCTGTAGCTGATGAGCTCCAAAAGTCACTGCTTCGGTTTCGGTAACTGTCATAATCCTCAAGATCTTTTGGAGAGCATCAATGTAGTCCTGAGGGTCTTCATCTTTCTTCGTCCCCGTGAATACTGGGGGATTCATTCTGAGAAACTCTTTCGCCTTAGAAGACTCTCCATTACCTCCTGAACTTGACCCAGATTCCTGACGTTGGGCCTGAGCTGCTACCAGCTGGGTGAGCATGTTGATAGCACTCCTAACATCCCTATCTGAAGCATTAGGAGGTGTAACGGTAGAGGCGGTTGGAGCTGTTGCCTGGGTCGGAACAGTATCTTCGTGAGCTACCCCGGCGGCAGCCCTTTGGCTGGTGGCTGTGTTTTTCTTCTTGTAAGTTCTCTTGTAAGGCATTTTCTGAAAACACGTACACGCACGAATTAGGAAATCATCCTAAAAATACTGCTCTACTGCACGATCTAGATTATGAAAGAAATGAGACAATCCTGAAAGTCTTGGTGGTCAACTGTTTATATGTGTGGGGCCCTCACAGATATAAAAGAGACCCCGCTAGATACGGTTTCATAGACTTCCTAAAGACACTTGAACCTAGGCTCTAATACCAAGCTTTGTCACGCCCCGAACCATGGCCTGGACGTAAAACGACACTCGGTGCCTGACTACATGTGACCGAGCGAACCACATGACTTGCTGAATCAACATGATGCATGACATAAGCGGAATATAACGTGAACGCATGATGAGCCTTTATAAAACATAGTAAGTCATAATACTTAATACAATACTTGTTTAAACATGAGTGAGCCAAAATGGCTATACGACTCCAAATGTCTGACATAACATAACTGACCTGTCTAGTCTATGAAACCTCTATCATGAGTCTGACTGAAAAACATATTTACTGGGACAAGGCCCCCAGCATACCTTTAGATGCAAAACTAAATAGAGAAATACAATGCTTAAACCCCGAATGAGATGGGGCTCACCAATAAGCTGGTACGAGCAAATCCTAATGGTCAGAAGCGTCGTCCTGTAAATCCGTACCTGCATCGTGAAATACAGGCCCCCGGGCAATAAAAAGGTGACGTCAGCACATTGAATGTACTGGTATGTAAAGCAACCGAAAGAAGCAACATGGGACATGGAATAACATGATAAGAACTGAAACTGAAAACTTGGACATGAACATGAGCATGAGCATGAGTACATATACATATATAACATGAGTAAAACATAATAAGTAGGGAGAGCATTTCATAAACCGACACATGATATCACCACGTGGATACGTGGAGTCTGGTACCTCGCCGGACCAGCAGAGCTCCTATACCTTGCCATGGTATAAGGTAATAACGTACCTGATGGAACCATTCAGTGTGAAATTAAGGTATCGTCCTAACTGGGCGGAGCGATCCTTGTCCTATGGTGGCTACATAGTTTCAGGCTATCTGAGCCTTCTCGGTAATTCGTGCAACTCCCAAAAACATGAACATAATATAATTGGCTAAGAAGCCCATGATTTTCGTGAATTAACTTGTAATCATGATTCCACGAAATAACTTGTAACATGGTTTCGTGAATTAACTTGTACTTGTCTTGTAATCATGATTTCACGAAATAACTTGTAAACATGGTTTCATGCAATAATTTTGTAAAATAGTTTCATAAGATAACTTATCATAATCTTGCAAACATGTTCTTGATTCATGAGTAATAAGAATATTTCGAAATCATATATATATAATTGACTTGAAAACATGCTTGTAACTTGCTAGATAAAATCATAAAGTTTCATATGAACATAATGAGAACACATGAGGAGGAATTCATGATTCATGGATTAAGCTGGGATTCCTAATATCAATAATGGAAGATTAGGAATACAATAACGAACATAGATACGAAATTCGTGTACATACATACATAATTACGGACTACCAATATGTTGGATTTAATGCCCAAGGATTTGAACTTCATAGATTTTTACGAAACGGATCATGGGGAAGAACGTAGAGGTTCCCACATGTGGATGGAAGTTCTACATACCTCAACCTCCCGCCTTTGAGCGTATCACGATGTCTTTCAATCCCTTCAACTTCAATCTATAGCAATACAAGTCATAGGGATTCTATATTAGCAACCATATCCATGTTTTGTTCATCTAAGCATTTTATCAAACACTTAGTAGGCATGAAGCTTTATAATCCTCATTAATGGTGTTTTCTTCACCAAATTCCCATCCTTTTACTTCTAGCTAATTCTACAATCCCCATTAGATGTAATTAACATCATTTTTCACCAACCATATGAATACAACAATCCCAAGTCAACAATCCAACAATTCTAGCATAATTCATATAATCATCTTCAACAAACCCAATTATTATTCTCCCAAGAATTCATCAATTCACAACTATAAATGATTAGGGAGTAGAAACATTACCTTTTTGGGTAGTCACCACGAAATCAACACCCCCAAGTCCGAATTTTAGCTTAAAATGACGGCAACAACTTGTACTACACTTTATCCTTCACGAGCTTGGGGATTTGGGGCCTTAAACTTGGTTGATTTTCTACTTTCTCTCTCTATCTCTCCTCTCTCTCACTTCCTCTCTCTAAAAATCTGAAATTTGAGGGAAATGGAGGCTGCTAGGGTTTTCATTTCCCTTAAATACTAAGTTGAAAACGGGTTGACCCAACTTGAAAACGGGTTGGGACCTATCTGTCTTAAAACGTCCATATCTCCCTATCCCGACTTCGCCTGTGAACCCACAACCTATGGTTGGAAATGTATTTCAATTATCTACAACTTTCATTCTTTGAGTTTTCCCAAATGCGCAACTTACGATAGGGTTATGGCCTCCCGAAGTCAGGTGACCCGAAACGTACATACGGACCAAGATACGGTCACTGTTACGGTCCCGTAACACAAGGGACGGACCGTAACTTGGTGAAAATTTACAGGTTCTGGAAATTTTCGATGCGTTACGGTCCACTGTTACGGCCCGTAACACGTGTTACGGTCCGTAACGTCACGTTACGCTGGCAGAATTTTCAGCGAACAGTCTTCAGTAAAATGGGCATAACTCTTTGCACAGATGTCCGTTTGACCCCCATAATATACCGTTGGAAAGATATTTCAAAGGGCTACAACTTTAATCAAGGAAGTTTTCCAAAATTTCAAATTAATAGAGGGGTTATGGTCGTTGGAAGTAAGACCTTCTATAAACTCACTTGCAAACATGCCCCGTAGAGTGGTTTTCAACTTTGCTTTGGCCAAAGACTCTTCTCATGTATTGATTGGGTTTCAAACATCATTTATGCACTACTCAAATTGGGTTTATTATACCCCCATCTTATGATACAAATCTTAGGCCGAAGCTACGAGGTGCTACAATATCTCCCCCTTGGGATCATTCGTCCTCGAATGATAAACGTTCGGGATTCTACAAAAATTTCGCCAGAGTTTCCCCTGTAATATGACACTAAAAACCTGTCACAACAACCCATAATATCATTGCCTCACAGGGCTACATCACAATAGCACTATAAATTGGCCACACACAACTAAAAGCATGAAAAAGAAAGCTTACATACCTCAAAATCTTGGTGCTTCATCATAAACCTCTTCTGGGGGCTGAAACAAATGCGGGTACATGGATTTCATATCCTCCTGGGCTTCCCATGTAGCTTCCTCAACTTTCTGACTCCTCCACAGTACTTTCACTGAGGCTACTTCCTTAGTTCTCAACTTGCGAACTTGACGGTCAAGAATGGCTACGGGGATCTCCTCATATGTCAAACCATCCTTAACTGTTATAGTATCAGCAGGGACAACCAACGACGGGTCTCCCACACACTTTCTCAACATGGACACACGAAACACGGGATGTACAGCAGCCTAATGTTGTGGCAACTCAAGTTCATAAGCTACTAGACCGACCTTTCGTAAAATTCTGTAAGGTCCAATATATCTGGGACTGAGCTTCCCTTTCTTGCCAAATCGCATAAGACCCTTCATAGGTGAGACTTTAAGGAACACCCAATCATCAACTGAAAATTCTAAGTCCCTTCGCCTCACATCTGCGTAAGACTTCTGGCGACTCTGAGCCGTTTTCAAACGCTCCTGTATTAACTTGACTTTCTCCATAGCCTGATAAACCAAATCTGGTCCTAACAACTCTGCTTCACCAACTTCGAACCAACCGATTGGTGATCTGCACCTTCGCCCATACAGAGCCTCTAATGGTGCCATCCCAATACTAGCATGATAATTGTTATTATAAGAAAACTCAATGAGAGGTAAATGGTCATCCCAATTACCTTTGAAATGCAAGACCCATGCTCTCAACATGTCCTCTAGAGTCTGAATAGTACGCTCTGCTTGGCTATCTGTCTGCGGATGAAAAACTGTGCTAAGGTTCACCTTGGTACCGAATCCTTTCTGAAAGGATTTCCAGAAATTCGCTGTAAACTGAGCACCACGATCTGAAATAATGGACAATGGTGTCCCATGCAATCTGACAATCTCACTAACATACAGCTTGGCATAGTCTTCTGCTGAATATGTGGTCTTGACTGGCAAAACGTGTGCTGACTTAGTAAGCCGGTCAACGATCACCCAAATAGAGTCATGTCTCTTAGCTGAACGAGGTAAACCTGATACGAAATCCATATTGATCATTTCCCATTTCCAGACAGGAATATCAATATTCTGAGCCAAGCCACCTGGCCTCTGGTGTTCGGCTTTCACCTGTTGACAGTTCAGGCACTTAGCTACAAAATCTGCCACATTCTTCTTCATGTCGTTCCACCAGTAAATCTCCTTGAGATCATGATACATCTTAGTGGAACCTCGTTGAATGGAATACCTGGAATTGTGAGCTTCTGACATGATTCGCTCTCTGAGTCCATCTACATCTGGGACACATAATCTACCTCGGTACCTCAAGGTACCATCATCTCCCCCTGGTTCGAAAGTCGTCGTCTTATGCTTGTGAATCCCCTCTTTCAGCTGCAACAAGTAGGGATCATTAAACTGTTTCTCCTTGACTTCAACGACTAAAGAGGAAAGAGCACTATTCTGAACAACCACACCACCATCCACGGAGTCCAAAAGTCGAACTCCATGATTGGCCAAACGGTTAACTTCCTTTGTCATAACTCTCTTATCCACGTCCACATGGGCTAAACTTCCCATGGAATGCCGACTAAGAGCATCAGCTACAACATTCGCTTTCCCCGGATGATAGAGAATATCCACATCATAATCCTTAAGCAATTCGAGCCATCTCCTCTGTCTAAGATTTAGCTCCCTTTGCTTGAAGATATACTGAAGGCTTTTATGATCTGTGAAAATATCAACATGCACTCCATACAAATAATGACGCCATATCTTAAGTGCAAAAACTACAGCTGCCAACTCTAAGTCATGAGTCGGATAATTCTTTTCGTGAACCTTGAGCTGACGAGATGCATAAGCTACAACCTTACCATGCTGCATTAAGACACATCCGAGACCAACTCCCGAAGCATCACAATAAACCACAAACCCTTCAGTTCCCTCTGGCAAAGTCAAAACTGGAGCAGAAGTCAATCTTTTCTTCAACTCCTCAAAGCTTCGCTCACAAGCATCTGACCATTGGAACTTAACTTTCTTCTGTGTCAGCTTAGTCAACGGAGCAGAGATAGAAGAAAATCCTTCTACGAAGCGTCGATAATAGCCTGCCAGACCCAAGAAACTTCTTATATCAAAAACTGAGGTGGGTCTGGGCCAACTCTTTACGGCGTCAATCTTCTGAGAATCAACTTTAACACCTTCACTCGAGATCACATGGCCTAAGAATGCCACTGATTTAAGCCAAAACTCACACTTTGAGAATTTTGCAAAAAGCTCACGATCTTTAAGAGTCTGCAACACTATTCTGAGATGTTCTGCATGATCGACCTCATTACGGGAATACACCAAAATATCATCAATGAAGACAATGACGAATAAATCGAGATAAGGCTTGAAGAACCTATTCATAAGATCCATGAAAGCTACTGGTGCATTTGTCAACCCAAATGACATAACAAGAAATTCAAAATGGCCATAGCGGGTCCTGAAAGCTGTCTTCGGAATATCAACTTCCTTAACCTTCAACTGATGATAGCCTGTTTTGAGGTCAATCTTGGAATAACATTGGGCGCCTTGCAGCTGATCAAATAAGTCATCGATTCTAGGAAGAGGGTACCTGTTCTTAATGGTGACCTTGTTCAGCTGACGGTAATCTATACACATACGTAAAGAACCATCCTTCTTTCGGACAAATAGGACTGGTGCTCCCCAAGGCGAAACACTAGGCCTAATAAACCCCTTATCAAGCAAATCTTTCAACTGGGCTTTTAACTCTTTTAACTCCGCTGGAGCCATTCTATATGGCGGAATTGATATCGGCTGAGTATCGGGAAGTAAATCAATTCCAAACTCAATCTCTCTGTCAGGAGGGACTCCTGGAAGATCTTCTGTGAAGACTTCCGGAAATTCGTTTACAACTGGTACTGACTGAAGAGTTGGAGTCCGAGCATCTGAATCTTTGACTCGAACTAGGTGATAGATATAACCCTTGGAAATCATTTTCCTAGCCTTTAAGTAAGAAATGAATCTACCCCTGGGTACTACTGAATTACCCTTCCATTCTATGACTGGCTCATTAGGAAACTCGAATCTTACCACCTTAGTTCTACAACAGACTGTGGCATAACATGAAGCTAACCAATCCATAACCATGATCACATCGAAGTCTACCATTTCTAATTCTGCTAAATCAGCTATGGTTCTGCGGTGGTAGACTAAAACTGGGCGACCCCTATACATATGTCTAACTGTGAGTGATTCCCCAACGGGGGTGGACACCTCAAAGGGTTCATACAATTTTTCAGGTTCAATACCAAATTTCTTAGCAACAAAAGGGGTTACATAAGATAGGGTGGATCCTGGGTCAATAAGGGCATATACATCGAAAGTGAAAACTGTTAGAGTACCTGTGACAATATCTGCTCGAGCTTCTGTATCCTGACGGCCTGTCAATGCATACATGCGGTTTCGCCCCCCGCTTGTGTTTCCAGACCTAGCTGCATTGTTCCCCTGCTGGGCCTGATAATTACGAGGGACTGCTGAATTTATGGATGGCGTCATATTACCTCCAGTACCCTGCCTGGTTGATGGACAGTCTTTCTGAAAATGGCCCTTCTGACCACATTTAAAACAGGCATCTGTACCCACACGACAATTACCTAAGTGTCTCTAATTACACTTGCCGCACATCGGATAAGTATAAGTCGACTGACCCCCACTAGCTTGAGAGTACGAACTTGATGGCCTGAAATTCAGCTTCTTATCATTGCGGAACTTAGGAAGTGGGGCACTTGTTGTGGGCGGAGCAGGTACTGTTGACCTGTTCTTAAAGAAGTTCCTGTTCCGGTTCCCGCTAAACTGTCCGGTAGACTTGACCCTCTTGTTGAACTCCTCGTCTTTCTCTTTTTGTAAGGTTTCTTCCTCCTTTAGCCTTGTTTCCTTGCCCTGCACAAAAGCAACCATCTTGAAAATAGTCATTGTCCCATTCTGTGCAACAATATTGGCTCCATCATACAAATGGGAATCAAGACCTCCCACGAATCTTCTCACTCTTTCCCTCATATCAGGTACCATGTGTGGGGCATGCTTCGCCAGGCTAACGAACTCCAAATAGTATTCTTGAACTGGGCTGCCATTTTGCTTGAGCTTCAGGAATTGCTCGGCCTTAGCCTCTCTGAGCTCTACTGGCATAAAGTGGTCTAGGAATGCGCTAGCAAATTCATCCCATGTAGCATCAGGCGCATTCTCACCTCGGGACAATTCCCAAGATTCATACCACGTGTTAGCAATGCTCTGTAGCTGATGAGCTCCAAAAGTCACTGCTTCGGTTTCGGTAACTGTCATAATCCTGAAGATCTTTTGGAGAGCATCAATGTAGTCCTGAGGGTCTTCATCTTTCTTCGTCCCCGTGAATACTGGGGGATTCATTCTGAGAAAATCCTTCGCCTTAGAAAACTCTCCATTACCTCCTGAACTTGACCCAGATTCCTGACGTTGGGCCTGAGCTGCTACCAGCTGGGTGAGCATGTTGATAGCACTCCTAACATCCCTATCTGAAGCATTAGGAGGTGTAACGGTAGAGGCGGTTGGAGTTGTTGCCTGGGTCGGAACAGTATCTTCGTGAGCTACTCCGGCGGCAGCCCTTTGGCTGGTGGCTGTGTTTTTCTTCTTGTAAGTTCTCTTGTAAGGCATTTTCTGAAAACACGTACACGCACGAATTAGGAAATCATCCTAAAAATACTGCTCTACTGCACGATCTAGATTATGAAAGAAATGAGACAATCCTGAAAGTCTTGGTGGTCAACTGTTTATATGTGTGGGGCCCTCACAGATATAAAAGAGACCCCGCTAGATACGGTTTCATAGACTTCCTAAAGACACTTGAACCTAGGCTCTGATACCAAGCTTTGTCACGCCCCGAACCATGGCCTGGACGTAACACGACACTCGGTGCCTGACTACATGTGACCGAGCGAACCACATGACTTGCTGAATCAACATGATGCATGACATAAGCGGAATATAACGTGAACGCATGATGAGCCTTTATAAAACATAGTAAGTCATAATACTTAATACAATACTTGTTTAAACATGAGTGAGCCAAAATGGCTATACGACTCCAAATGTCTGATATAACATAACTGACCTGTCTAGTCTATGAAACCTCTATCATGAGTGTGACTGAAAAACATATTTGCTGGGACAAGGCCCCCAACATACCTTTAGATGCAAAACTAAATAGAGAAATACAATGCTTAAACCCCGAATGAGATGGGGCTCACCAATAAGCTGGTACGAGCAAATCCTAATGGTCAGAAGCGTCGTCCTGTAAATCCGTACCTGCATCGTGAAATACAGGCCCCCGGGCAATAAAAAGGGGACGTCAGCACATTGAATGTACTGGTATGTAAAGCAACCGAAAGAAGCAACATGGGACTTGGAATAACATGATAAGAACTGAAAACTTGGACATGAACATGAGCATGAGCATGAGTACATATACATATATAACATGAGTAAAACATGATAAGTAGGGAGAGCATTTCATAAACCGACACATGATATCACCACGTGGATACGTGGAGTCTGGTACCTCGCCGGACCAGCAGAGCCCCTATACCTTGCCAGGGTATAAGGTAATAACGTACCTGATGGAACCATTCAGTGTGAAATTAAGGTATCGTCCTAACTGGGCGGAGCGATCCTTGTCCTATGGTGGCTACATAGTTTCAGGCTATCTGAGCCTTTTCAGTAATTCGTGCAACTCCCAAAAACATGAACATAATATAATTGGCTAAGAAGCCCATGATTTTCGTGAATTAACTTGTAATCATGATTCCACGAAATAACTTGTAACATGGTTTCGTGAATTAACTTGTACTTGTCTTGTAATCATGATTTCACCAAATAACTTGTAAACATGGTTTCATGCAATAATTTTGTAAAATAGTTTCATAAGATAACTTGTCATAATCTTGCAAACATGTTCTTGATTCATGAGTAACAAGAATATTTCGAAATCATATATATATAATTGACTTGAAAACATGCTTGTAACTTGCTAGATAAAATCATAAAGTTTCATATGAACATAATGAGAACACATGAGGAGGAATTCATGATTCATGGATTAAGCTGGGATTCCTAATATCAATAATGGAAGATTAGGAATACAATAACGAACATAGATACGAAATTCGTGTACATACATACATAATTACGGACTACCAATATGTTGGATTTAATGCCTTAGGATTTGAACTTCATAGATTTTTAAGAAACGGATCATGGGGAAGAACGTAGAGGTTCCCACATGTGGATGGAAGTTCTACATACCTCAACCTCCCGCTTTTGAGCATATCACGATGTCTTTCAGTCCCTTCAACTTCAATCTATAGCAATACAAGTCATAGGGATTCGATATTAGCAACCATATCCATGTTTTGTTCATCTAAGCATTTTATCAAACACTTAGTAGGCATGAAGCTTTATAATCCTCATTAATGGTGTTTTCTTCACCAAATCCCCATCCTTTTACTTCTAGCTAATTCTACAATCCCCATTAGATGTAATTAACATCATTTTTCACCAACCATATGAATACAACAATCCCAAGTCAACAATCCAACAATTCTAGCATAATTCATATAATCATCTTCAACAAACCCAATTATTATTCTTCCAAGAATTCATCAATTCACAACTATAAATGATTAGGGAGTAGAAACATTACCTTTTTGGGTAGTCACCACGAAATCAACACCCCCAAGTCCGATTTTTAGCTTAAAATGACGGCAACAACTTGTACTACACTTTATCCTTCACGAGCTTGGGGATTTGGGGCCTTAAACTTGGTTGATTTTCTACTTTCTCTCTCTATCTCTCCTCTCTCTCACTTCCTCTCTCTAAAAATCTGAAATTTGAGGGAAATGGAGGCTGCTAGGGTTTTCATTTCCCTTAAATACTAAGTTGAAAACGGGTTGACCCAACTTGAAAACGGGTTGGGACCTATCTGTCTTAAAACGTCCATATCTCCCTATCCCGCCGTCGCCTGTGAACCCACAACCTATGGTTGGAAAGGTATTTCAATTATCTACAACTTTCATTCTTTGGGTTTTCCCAAATTCTCAACTTACGATAGGGTTATGGCCTCCCAAAGTCAGGTGACCCGAAACGTACATACGGACCAAGATACGGTCACTGTTACGGTCCCGTAACACAAGGGACGGACCGTAACTTGGTGAAACTTTCCAGTGAGGTTCTGGAAATTTTCGATGCGTTACGGTCCACTGTTACGGCCCGTAACACGTGTTACGGTCCGTAACGTCACGTTACGCTGGCAGAATTTTCAGCGAACAGTCTTCAGTATAATGGGCATAACTCTTTGCACAGATGTCCGTTTGACCCCCATAATATACCGTTGGAAAGATATTTCAAAGGGCTACAACTTTCATCAAAGAAGGTTTCCCAAATTCCAAATTAATAATGGGGTTATGGTCGTTGGAAGTAAGACCTTCTATAAACTCACTTGCAAACATGCCCCGTAGAGTGGTTTTCAACTTTGTTTTGGCCAAAGACTCTTCTCATGTATTGATTGGGTTTCAAACATCATTTATGCACTACTCAAATTGGGTTTATTATACCCCCATCTTATGATACAAATCTTAGCCCGAAGCTACGAGGTGCTACAATATCTCCCCCTTGGGATCATTCGTCCTCGAATGATAAACGTTCGGGATTCTACAAAAATTTCGCTAGAGTTTCCCCTGTAATATGACACTAACAACCTGTCACAACAACCCATAAAATCATTGCCTCACAGGGCTACATCACAATAGCACTATAAATTGGCCACACACAACTAAAAGCATAAAAAAGAAAGTTTACATACCTCAAAATCTTGGTGCTTCATCATAAACCTCTTCTGGGGGCTGAAACAAATGCGGGTACATGGATTTCATATCCTCCTCGGCTTCCCATGTAGCTTCCTCTACTTTCTGACTCCTCCACAGTACTTTCACTAAGGCTACTTCCTTAGTTCTCAACTTGCGAACTTGACGGTCAAGAATGACTACGGGGATCTCCTCATATGTCAAACCATCCTTAACTTTATAGTATCAGCAGGGACAACCAACGACGGGTCTCCCACACACTTTCTCAACATGGACACATGAAACACGAGATGTACATCAGCCAAATGTTGTGGCAACTCAAGTTCATAAGCTACTAGACCGACCTTTCGTAAAATTCTGTAAGGTCCAATATATCTGGGACTGAGCTTCCCTTTCTTGCCAAATCGCATAACACCCTTCATAGGTGAGACTTTAAGGAACACCCAATCATCAACTAAAAATTCTAAGTCCCTTCGCCTCACATCTGCGTAAGACTTCTGGCGACTCTGAGCCGTTTTCAAACGCTCCTGTATTAACTTGACTTTCTCCATAGCCTGATAATGGGGTTATGGTCGTTGGAAGTAAGACCTTCTATAAACTCACTTGCAAACATGCCCCGTAGAGTGGTTTTCAACTTTGCTTTGGCCAAAGACTCTTCTCATGTATTGATTGGGTTTCAAACATCATTTATACACTACTCAAATTGGGTTTATTATACCCCCATCTTATGTTACAAATCTTAGCCCGAAGCTACGAGGTGCTACACTGATAGAGAGCACTCCATTGTTCGGAGGTACTTATGATTATTCTTTTGGTACATATGTATATTTTGGGCACGATGGAGTCTTGTTCCGTCTATATGTATAGTATGTCAGTAGAGGTTCGTAGATGCGCAGTGTGGGTTAGATGGTCTCACAAGTTTACCACGGTATATTTGTATATATTGTTTTGATAGCCTAAAGGGGCGTATGTATATGAAATCAATTGTGTTTTCAAATGAAAAACGATTGTTTTAGGATTATGAGATTTTGAATGATAAAGAAAGGTAAAATGATTATGATGAGTAAGGAACTAAGTGGTGCTCAGTGGTTAGCCCCGGGTACCTGTCGTGACTCTAGTTGGGGTCGTGACAGTTGGCAACTTTGCTTCGGTGTCAGGAACTCGTACTAGATGATAAATATAGCCTTTAGCTATCATCTTTCTTTCCTTAAGGTAGGAAAGAGGCCACCTGAAAAATGGATTACCCTTCCATTCAAGCACGGGCTCTCCTAAAAATTAAAATCGAACCACTTTCATTCGGCAATCAACATTAGCATAACATGAGGCCAACCAATCCATAACCATAATCACATCGAAGTCTAACATTTCCAGCTCAACTAAATCAACTTTAGTCTGGCGATCACATATCACAATCACACAATTTTCGTAGACTTGTCTAGCTATCACGGGATCACTAACCGGAGTAGATACCTCAAAAGGTTCAATTGTCTCGGGTTTCACCCCAATACGACTGGCAATATACGAAGTGATATAGGACAACGTAGAACCCGAATCAATCAACGCATAAACATCATGAGAGAAAATAGTCAATATACCTGTAACCACATCTAGAGAAGACTCGAGATCCTGACGTCCGGCTAAAGCATAGATACGGGGCTGAGTGCCACCTGAACTGGACGCTCCCCCTCTGCCTCTACCTCGACCTGCGGAAGTCTGGGGAGTCTGTCCTACTGGGCGCATAGAAGAAGAACCAACTACTAATCCTATGGGTTGAACCCCACCTCTACCGTATCTCGAGGGGCAATCACGCATCACGTCCCAGTCTGTCCACAAACATAACAAGCGTCTGATCCTTGGCGACATGGCCCCGAATGTAATTTTCTGCACTGACTATATCGTGGAACTGGTGGTCTCCTCTAACTACACTCCCCCCCAAACTCGAAACCTGAAGCTCTCGAGTTCTGACCCTGCCCTGAATGAATAGAGCGGTTAGATCTCCTTCCTGCAAATCGTGGAGGTGAACTAGTCACCGATTGGCCTGAGTACCTAGAATGTGACTGCCTTGATCCCCCTCTATAGTCGCTACCGACACCCATAGATCTGGCCCTTTTACTCTGCCCTCAATCCATATCACGTTCACCCCTTTGCGGATGTTGTTGTTCTTCTAAATTCTAGGCATGGGCTTGAATGCGGAAAATATCCATCTCATCTTGCAGTGAAGCCGTCAAGCAGTCCTTGAACAAATGTGGCCCTAAGCCACTCACAAATCTGTGCACTCTATCTCCCATGTCGGCCACCATGATCGGAGCATACCTAGCCAATGAATTAAACTAAAGGATATACTCCCGGGCACTCATATTTCCTTGCTTCAAATTTAAGAATCTATCCGCTCTAGCTCGACGGACTTCGGGTGGAAAATAGTAGCGGATGAAGGCATCTACAAATTCTTGCCAAACCGGAAGTGGTGCATTCTCTTTTCTTGAAGATATCCAATTATTATACCATAAGAACGCCACATCCCGGAGTCTATAAGATGTTAACTCCACAGATTCAGTTTCGGAGGCGTGAATAATCTTCAATGTTCTCAACATTTCATCAATAAAACCTTGCGGGCCTTCATCCAGCTTGGACCGAAAAACTCCAGAGGATTCAAACTCATGAAATCACTCGGGCCCGAACTCTGATGTTGTGCCTGGGCGGCAATTAACTGTGTCAATAAATGGATAGCTTCGGTCATTTATTCACCCAAAGTAGCCGATGGAGGAACTGTAGGCATAGGAGCTGGAGTGGAAGCCCCCTCTTGTTCTTCTAGAATAGGTGGAGTGGGAGAGGTATTTGATGGAGCCTCATTATGTGATTCACCCTCTTCTATATCCATTGGTGGCTCCCTCTCTACTCGTCTTTCCATCGTAGTCTTGCCTTTCTGGGCGGCCGTAGCTTTCCTCTTTGGCGGCATCTCTAAAATTATAACGCACTATTAGGGATGAGAAAATCTTATAACACGGCTCTATCGCACGATCTCATAAGAGGAAGAACGGTCATTTTTCCTAAATGCCCTGTAGCCTCCTGTTTATAAGCGTGGCGCACAACACACCATAAACAAGACTCTGCTAGACACGGCTCGTAGACACTTTCTAGGACTGAACTGCTCTGATACCACTTTTGTCACGACCCGACTAGGGGCCATGACGGGTACCCGGGGCTAACCACTGAGCACCGCTCGTACTACTATTCATCATACTCATCCTGCGCTCATTCATAAATCGCATGCTTCTAATCATAGGGAAACCATTTTCACTTTGAAACATAATTACCTTTATATAAATAAGCCCCCTGGCTATCAAAAGAATATACATATACAAATGGGAAATCGCGAGACCATACTACCCACACATTCGTATCTACGAGCATCTACTAAAGTACTAGACATATGGATGGCACAGGACCCCGTCGTGCCCAAAACATATATGTACATACAAAATAGTAAGCAGCCCGCATTAGCGGTGACATGTCCGGCCATTCAGGCACGGTGTACTCATAAGCAGCCCGCATTAGCGGTGACATATCCGGCCATTCGGGCACGGTGGAATTGTATCATCATGTGCTCAACATAGACTTATCATTATCATATATCGCATAGGCATATTATGACCTCAACATAAACTTATCATAACCTTATCATAAACTTAGCATCATCTTACATTTATCATAACACATACATTAGAACTTGGAGGGAACTATGGATATGTCGGGGTGACATGAGGTCGTGAACCCCCAATTACATTATGGAGCAATCATACTCATCATATCCCACCTTGAAGGGACTAACATTTTAAGGTGAGTGTACACAAGGAAGAACATCAATGGAACCATACTTAGGATCATTAACTTCATGGACATTATATCTTGCTTTAGGATTCTTTAGACTTAAACTCTTCATCATCATTACCTTTATCGTATTCATAACATATCTCTCACTCTGGTTATTGCATAAGAGGCTCTATATACATTGACTCATATTCTTCCCGGAATGCAAGAAAGTCATGGAGAATAAGGAAAATAAGGTCGGAGGAATCATGCCTTAGAAATGAAGGGGCTAGCCTTACATACCTCTATGATTCGCTAACTCTATCACTTGAATGCTTCTCTCCAATGCTCACGTTTCTACCTTCAAGGAAGTTCGTACTAAAATAAGATAATCGAAGACATACTTATGCTTAACTAAAGCTAACGAAAATCGGGTAACATCTTCCTTTATTTCGATGACTTCCTCCACATAACAACAACAACAACAACAACAACAACAACAAATACCAATATCACAACAACACCCACCATATCTTAATCAACAACTTCATCAAGCTAGACATTATCAATCCCAAACATTCCCTATCACTCCTTTATAACCCTAGCTATGGCACCATCCCGTGTCCATCCTCACACAATGCCTCTACAACATCTTTACTACTATTCATAGCAAGATTGCACTCATTACATATCAAGAACTATAAATCAAGTCAAGTCATGATTTAAAAAGAACCTTTATTTTCCATATTTGCTGTCACACCCTAGCAATGGTAGGGCATGACGGGCACCCGACTCTCATCAGAGTCGAGCGAACCCTTAGACATTCGCTCTATCAAAACCTGTCATTTCAAAAACTTTTAAAAACATAAAACTTTTCCAAATAGAAATCATTATCTTTATAACGATTATGAAAACTTTCAATCAAATAAGTACTTTAAACCAATTGAAATCATCTAAAATACATACTCTTTTAAAATCCACAATGACTCAACCGACATCACTTTGTTGACATCTCGACAAATATACCACAGGACACTGTCTGCAAAAGTCTCTAAGAAGTAAACTGAACATTATGAGTCAGGACAGGGCCCTGATATACCCATAATCATACATATTGATACATGACTCAGCACAGCTCCAGAATGAGGTGGAACTTGCCAATCCCAGATAACGTCCAAGCATCCTAGCTATACACTTAACCTGCCAAACAATCTGGGGCTGCGGGCATGAACGCAGCGTCCCCAGGCAAAAGGACGTCAGTACGGACAATGTACTGAGTATGTAAGGTGGTAACAAATCATAATCATAGTTTGATTTAGGAGAGATGAAATCACAATCTAACTCAATACCTGCAGCCTTTGCTGGAAGAAACATAAATGTGCACACGAAGTCTCAAAACAATCTTTAAGTAAATAATGTAATCCACACACACATGCCGCTTCCGACATGTTAACAAAATGGTCCTTTCGGATAGCCGCTTCCGGCTAGTATCACAATAGTCCCTTCGGACGGCCGCTTCCGGCATAATAATGATGGCCCCTTCGGGCAGCCGCTTCTAGCTTAATAATGATGGCCCCTTCGGGCAGCCGCTTCCGGCTTAATATCACCATCATATCAACACAAACTCAATCCACAAATATCAATTTCAATTCATATCATAAGTCACTAATCAATTCATCACAATCCAGTTATTAGCCTTAGTCTTTATAAGAAGTTATCAAATTTGTATCTCACCAGACTTAGGAGGACATACTTCCAGGTTTGAGGATAAAATTGTTATGAAATTCTTACTTCTTATATTCTACTCAATTTCATCTTATTTCCCTACCCAAAGAATAAATGATCATATCAATACAAAGGGATGATACTATGGAATGTAACATAAATCGTAAATGAAATGAAGTAGTAAAATCTCGCACCCCCTTCGGAGTGGTTTTTGAAAATAAAACTTTATGTTTCCTTTAGTATAAAACTCATTTCCTCGAAATCATTAGTAAAACCATATACACAACTCAACTTGGCACCTTATGGGTGTTCCCTTCGGAACAGAATAGGAGTACAATATCAATAAGTCATCATAAGAATCATTTAGACCTTACTCGTCTAAGAATGGAATCATATGGAGTATATATATAATGAATAACAACAAGGATCATGCCAAAATAAAAGAAGGAATAGCCTTAACATACCTTGTCACTTACGTGATTAGCTTAACTTATGCTTCCAAACACTGGCCAATCTACAATCAAGGTAAAGGAAACCGTAGACAACTTGAAAGAGGTTCATATACTTCTCTAAGCTCGTAATTAACTTCCGTAAATTCGGGCAGCATTTTCCCTGAAATCTTCGTTTCCCTCTAATTCCAATTCAATTTAACAACGCAATCAGCAACGAACAACAACAACAACAACCATCTCATATAAGCCTCTTTAAACTCAAAGCATCAACTCCCAAAGATATACACCAAAACAGCCTAGTATACGATATCTATATTCACTTTATTCTCCCAAATTCAAGAACACCAACTTATCAACAACATCAACAACAATATCAACAATCATTTTATATCAATATCCAACTAATTATATCCATTTAATCATACCAAAAGAGACCCCAACTTATTTGATATCCAAAAATGATAACCGAACTTTCAACGTCATTTTTTTCTATTGTAACCCGTCAAATCTATCAATGATCACGATAAGAACATCATTAACATCTTAAAAATACCTTATATGAGAAGCCACCACAAAACCAACATCCCCCAAGTTCAATTTTTAGCTTAAAACGACGACGAAAACTTATACTACACTTTACTCTTCACGAGCCTCGGAATTCGGGACCTCGAACTAGATCAAAACTTAGTTTCTATCTCTCTAACTCTTCTCACTCTCTCTCTAAAATTTTCTGGATCTTTTGGTATGAAAATGAGGCAGATAAGGGCGAAACTTTCCCTTAAATAGCAAGGGAAGTGGGCCTGACCCGACTTGGAATCGGGTTGGGCCGAGCCCACTGCCCAGCTTGACCTTTCTGCCTTAAAACATCCATAACTTTTTATCCCTATACTGTGTGAAGGCCCACGACCTATGGTTGGAAAGATAATTCAATTATCTACAACTTACATTTTAGGAGTTTTCCCAAGTTCCCAAATAATGATGGGGTTATGGCCTCCCGAAGTCAGATCACCCGAAAACGTAACTTAAAGACATCTTTTTGGAGGGCTTACACTTGGATTTGGCTCAAGGGTCCTTCTTGAGTTGTGTTTAACTTCACATATATTGTCCATATAACTTGTCATATGTCCTTTATAAAAACCCCATCATGTGGGCCCCACCACAGCTTACGGTTACAAGGGCTATGTATCTTTTAATGTATCATTCCAATCATATTGTACGAATTCCAAATATCATACTCATGCTATCCTCATGCTAATACAGTAGAATTTCATCCTTTATACTTGTAATATTTGCTCCTCCTTGAGCTCACATTAAGCCGTCTGCAGCCTTATTAACATGAAATTTTCTGGGGCGTAACATTTGCACCTCATGCTCCCCTTCTTTCCACAATCTAAGTCTTCCAACCCCTCAATAGTTTAAATAACATGGGAGAATCATAAAACTTACCTTAATCACTTGGGAATAAGCCTTGAGTTACTCTACTCCATTAGAATGAAATCTTCCACTTGTATGTCAAAGGAATTCTTACCCTTCACAAACCCTAATAGGCTTCCTAGTAGGTGAATCTCTTAAATCCTGGCTTTTGATCTTAACTTCTTGGCATAGATTCCTATAGAAATAGAGAGAGGGTTTTAGAGGGTTCTAGAGAGATATAGAGTCTGTTTTTTGAGAGAAATAATGAATTAAAATGTGGGAGCTTATATTTATACCCAGTGCAGGACACTTTTAGATCGGCGTGTCGACGATCAGTGTCGACGGTTCGTCGACATGTCGTCGTCGATTCTCTGCCTGAGATGTCTGATTGCAGAACCTCTTTGACGGTGCCAGGCGATAGCTCGTCGACATGTCGACGGTCCATCCCTTGGGCCGTCGACGCTGACTGGTGTCAGCAATTTCCTGAACTGCTTCGTTTTGCTCCGATTCGATTCGTTTCACTTCCAATTCCCTCGAAATGCCAAGAATACATACTTTTACACCTGTACACATACCAAGCAAAATATCTCATGACCAAAACTCTGGTGCGGACTACCGTACCGAAGGTATACACCACCAATAAGTCGAAATCTCCTTAAAATAAAATGGGAGGTGTAACAATATTATTTTAGCCGATGGCATTCGGGTAGATACCCAAAAGATTGAGACCGTGAAGACTTGGCCAAGGCCTACAACACTTATGGAGGTTCGTTGTTTTTTGGGTTTAGCAGGTTATTACAGGAGGTTTATCGAAAACTTTTCTTCTATCTCTGCAACCCTCACGAAGTTAACCCAGAAATTAGCTAAATTTCAATGGACGGATGCTTGTGAACGTAGTTTCCAAGAGCTAAAGGATAGATTAACTTCTTTCCCAGTCCTGACACTTCCAGAAGAACCAGAAGCCTATGTTGTCTATTGCGATGCTTCGGGCATTGTATTAGGATGTGTATTCATGCAGCATGGTAAGGTGATTGCCTACGCCTCAGGACAGTTGCGCAAACATGAGAAGAATTATCCAACCCATGATCTTGAATTGGCTGTAGTGATTCATGCGTTGAAGATGTGGAGACATTATTTGTATGGCGTCCATGTTGTTATTTATACAGATCATAAGAGCCTCCAGTATATTTTGAAGCAGAAAGAATTGAATTTGCCGCAAAGGCGATGGATGGAGTTTTTGAAAGATTATGATGTTAACATTCTATATCATCCCAGGAAAGCAAACGTTGTGGTTGTTGCTCTTAGCTGTAGATCCAGGTGAAGTTTATGCGATGTTTAGCCAGAGAAAAGGGAGTTAGCTCGTGAGCTCCAGCAGTTAGCTAGCCTAGGGGTCCGGGTAATGGACTCGGGCGATATGGGAGCTACGATTCAAAATTCAGCGATCTCGTCACTAGTAGTTGAAGTGAAAGAGCGTCAATATGAGGATCCCATGCTATTTCATTAAAGAAATACACTCCTTCAGAAGAAGAAGTCATTCTTTGAGATTTCTAGAGATGGAGTTCTTCGATGTCGAGGCAGGTTGTGTGTTCCTGACGTTGCAGGATTACGCCACCAAATATTGAGAGAAGCCCATTGTTCCCGTTATTTCATTCACCCTGGAGCAACGAAAATGTATCACGATCTTAAATCTATATAGTGGTGGAATGGAATGAAGAAGGACACAGTGGAATTCGTATCTCAATGTCCTAACTGTCAGCAAGTGAAAATCGAGCACCAAAAGCCCGGCGGATTGTTACAACCTATAGAAATTCTGACTTGGAAATAGGAAGTAATTAATATGGACTTCATTGCAGGCTTACCCCGTTCTCGACATAAGTATGATTCTATATGGGTGATTGTAGATAGACTCATAAAGTTAGCTCATTTCTTACCGGTCAGAACTACATATATAGCAGAGGATTACGCAAAGCTTTATGTTAAAGAGATAGTGCGACTTCACGATGTTCCAGTATCTATTATCTCCGATAGAGGGACTTAATTTATAGTCAATTTTTAAAAAACTTTCCAAGAAGGTTTGGGGAATCAGGTGAGTCTTAGCACAACATTTCACCAGCAGACTGATAGGCAAGCTGAGCACACCATTCAGACCCTTGAAGATATGCTACATGCATGTATATTGGATTTTGGAGGTAATGGAGATGATCACTTACCACTTATTGAATTTTCTTATAACAATAGTTATCATTCTAGCATCCAAATAGCCCCATATGAGGCTTTATACGGGCGCAAGTGTAGATAGCCAATTGGGTGGTTCGAAGTAGGAGAGACTAAATTGATAGGGCCAGACTTGGTCCAGCAATCTATTGAGAAAGTCAAGCTTATACAAGACCGATTATTAACAACTCAGAGTCGTCATAAATCCTATGCAGATAATCGTCGAAGGGACTTAGAGTATCAAGTGAAAGATTGGGTATTCTTGAAGGTGTCGCCAATGAAGGGTGTCATGAGATTTGGTAAAAAGGGCAAGCTTAGTCCCCGGTACATTGGACCTTATGAGATTATATGCAAGGTAGGCCAAGTGGCTTATGAATTAGACCTACCTTCGAATTTGGAGTCAGTCCATCCGATTTTCTATGTATCGATGCTTCGTAAGTGAATTGAAGATCCTTTTAGCGTTGTACCGGTAGATGATGAGTCACTGAGCAATTATCCTACGAAGAAGTTCCCATTGCCATTCTAGATAGGCAAGTACGGAGACTCAGAACAAAAGATGTAGCTTCAGTTAAAGTTTGATGGAGAAATAATAATGGGGAGGAAATACCTTGGGAAGCAGAAGAAGACATAAAGTTCAGGGTACCTGCATTTATTTCTGCCTCTAGAAGAGACTCCGATAGAGACGCCATTGTCCTCAGCTATGTAGTGCTTTCCTTGATGCCTTCTTGGTCATGTGTGGCTATGGTTATTGATGTTATTTTTGTAGCCCTACGAGGCGATGTATTTTGGTTGCTGTGGCAGGATGGTAGTGCCATATTATAGGGGAAACTCTGGCGAAAGTTTTATACAATCCCCAAGAACCTAATATTCGAGGACGAATGTTCCTAAGGGGGGAAGAATGCTACATGTCAGAAATTTTGGATTGGTGCCTTGCGAGTAGGCTAACGTGAGCTTAAGGTGAATATGAAATCCTTACAAGATTAAGGCAAGTATTAGATAGCTTAAAGTGTGCACCATAAGATTTCAAAGTTATATGAAAATTTGAGCCTAGGTTTGTTGAAGGAAGTGAAATGTAAGTCATGTTCGAAAAGGTTTTCGCTATAGTTAAGCTAATATCCATTTGGTTATGTCTTGAGGGGCTGCTATAACACCTATTGTATGGTTAATGAAGTGTTATATGAGTGCCAAGAAGGTTCCACAAGGATTGGAAGTCAAACGAATCAACGGGAGAAAGTTTCTGATAACTGTGGGTTATACGACCACTTATACGGTCTGTATAAGAGGGTCCATATAACATGACCCTTACAGAGAAGGTTATTTTCAGGGTGGTATTATACGGTCCACTTAGACGGACCATATAATATTATACGGACCGTATAAGTGGTTCGTATAAGTCCATCGGGTAGAATTTTTATTTTTGTATAAATAGAAGACCCTTGTTATTTTATTTCATTTTTCCATATTTCCTCAAGTCTTGAGAGCTCTAAACCCTTCTCCAAGCATATTCCCCTCCAACCAAAGAGAAAATAACGATCAAGAGGCAAGAATCAAGAATCAAGATATCCATGTGTTAGAAGTCTAGCTAGGGTTAGTAGACTACAAGAAATTCTTGGGTATTGAAGCTAGGGTTTCATATAAGTTGATAGCTGCTCCAAATCTCATTCTTATGAGATAAAAGGTTAGTTTTCATGTTATCATGAATGTTTGGTTGTTGAACAACTTGGGTAGAAGAAGAAAGTAGAAAATGAGGTCTAAATGTAGCTTTTATGATGTTTTTGAGTAGTAGGCCAACTTGAATCATGATTCTAAGTATGATATAGGTATAATCTTATTATGAGAGGTAATAATGATGATGAGGAAGCGTTGTATGAAAATGTGTTAAGGGTTGATGTAAAGATGTTAGTATAAGTTGAATATGAGAATGAATTTTGAAGACTTGATGGAATGTGAGTACTTGATTATGAATTTATGGTTATTTGGGAATTGTTTTGTAATATGGTGGAAGTTTATGAAATAAGGGAAATGCTGACCAATTTTCGTTAGATCATGAATTGTTCTAGTTTGAATTTAAGAGTATCATTAAGGCTTAACTATGGTATGAATCCTTCTAAATGTAGATTGTTTAAGCTTCGATGGTGAACGTTAAGTAGTTAAGAAGACAAAGAGGTATGTAAGGCTAACCCTTCTTCCTTAAGGCATGATCCTATTGTTGCAAACCTTCATGTGAATTTCATATTGTCTTCCAAGATGACTTCATCGTAGAGTCACTAAAGCTCATGATTCTTGATATTATCACGATACCACTAGTCTCATTCTATGATAGTTGGTCCTCCAAGGAAGGATATAATGAAAATGATTATGATGACGAAGACATTGAGGATACTTATGTACTCCTATATATATATATATATATATATATATATATATATATATCCAAGTATGACTATTAAGAACATCGAGCTTAGATGGCCGGGTATGATTCCAATCGCGCGCGCACCACTGCAGTAGGGTACGGATGACACTGACCCTTGGTAGGGCCAGGTATATATAACACCGACATTATCATGGTCGGGTATGTAAGACACCGGACCTCTATGGTCGGGTATGATACTTCTAAATGTATAAATGTATGAAATGGAAGTTTCCCATTAGAAAGAGGGTAAGTAAATATGATGAATCTCGCTAGAGGTATACATGGCTTTTTCATTCCATAACTTGTCTATCTTATGTTATTTCTTATGCTTCCATTATGTTATTTATTATGCTTTACATACTCAGTACATTATTCGTACTGACGTCTTTTTATTTGTGAATGTTGCGTCATGCTCGTAGGTGGACAGAGAGACAGACTTGACCCATAGATTAGTTATTCAGGGACTGCATAGAGGAGCTCTATTTTATCCAGAGCTGCAGCTATTGGTATTATTCTTTTGTGTACATACATATGGGCATGGCGGGGTCCTGTCTCATCTATATGATGTTACATACTCTCTTTAGAGGCTCGTAGACAGTTGTGTATAGCTAGATGTCCTTTAGCCTTGTCGGCTTATACTTTGTGCATTGTTTTGTTAGCCTCGTCGGCTTGTGTATATGAATATGGGCATATCTGTTGATGATGATATAAATGTGTCGTTGCCCAATGAGATTAGTATTATTGATGTATAGAAAATCATGAGTAGGCCATGTGGCTCATCTAGATATGAATATGAATGTACGATAAGAGGTGTCCAGTTGGATTAGCCCGGGTGCCCGTCATGGCCCTCTGGTTGGGTCGTGACAGAAACTAATTGTTGTTGGGATCTAGTAGCTCCGTTGGTTGACTACTTGAACTTTCACCTTGTTGGCGAGGATTCAAATCCCCGCATTATAATCCCCTTCCTCATTTCCCCTTCCCGTACCCCCAATGTAATAAAAACAATTAAAAAAAAAAAACATCTTGGGCATGTCCTGTTTTTCCACAATGTGTGCAGCTCACATTTGGATTGCATTTTGTTTCCCTCAGTTTATCCTTTGTACCCTTTTGACTGTTCTTTGTGCGTTTACATCAAATTTTTGTTGTCTTTGTCCTCCTCCTTTCATTCCTAGGTTTCCTGTCTTTTGATAAGTTTTGCCTTATTATGTCACCATGAAAGATGTAGAATCAGTGGTATAGTTACCATTAACATACACTTCTCTGTGATTCTCATCTTGTAAAAGTAGAGAATATGCAATATCCATGCTGGGCAAAGGGTTAATCATCAATATGTTTCCCCTTGCCTGTGCATACACATCATTTAGGCCCATAAGAAATTGAATAAGAACTCTGATCCTCTAGTGATTTGATCAGTTTAGTCTTACCCTCGCAAGTACATACACAAGTGCAACATATGATTGGGTTCAGTGAATCCAACTCATCTCATAGTCTTTTTAGTTTAGTGAAGTAACCTGCTAAATCACTGTTTGTTTGAACTAATCCTGATAGTTTTTTTTGCAGATGATACAATTTGGCACCATTAGTTATGCCAAATTTGTGTTCTAAGCTGTCTCAGAGTAATTTGGTTGTTTTGGAGTCAATTGCACTATCTGCAATGTCCTTTGTCAAAGAATTGAGCAACCAAGCAATGACCATATCATTGCAACAAGCCCATTGTTCATATTATGCATGATCCAGATCTGGTGATTTACAAGCTCCAGTGATAAAATCAAGTTTCTTTTTGGCTAATAAAGCAATTACAATAGATCTTCTCCACCCTGGAAATCCTCTTCTATCAAAAGTTGAGTTGATGAGATTCATTCCAGGCGAATCTAAAGAATTGAGGTAATAGGGGTGAGAGTGATGAGGTTTAGTAGCATTCTCAGTAGTAGCTACTATTTTTGTATTATCTTGACTCATCTTGTGTTGTAATTGATGAGATTTAGGGATTTTGATGATGAAAAGATTGATTTGATAGGCAGAAAATTGGATCGAGCTATTGCTTTGATACCGTGAAAGAAATGAAAATATTTGGGAAATTTTCTGCTTGTTGTATTGATTTCATGAACCTGTATATATACATGTACTTTGTGCAAAAATAAATGATAAAAGAAAAATCTATCTATACACTTGTCAATGTATTATTTGTATTCTACATAACTAGTTTATTCCCTCACATGGCAAGCACGTGAAGGAAGCTAGTTTTATTCCCTCACATGGCAAGCATGTGAAGGAAGCTTCCTCAGTTGCTTCCTTTTTCATCCAGATGTCTTTGATCGAACGGCTCTGATCGATCTTCTTATTCTTGATCTGAGGTTGAGATTTATCCACATAGGCAGAAGGCAAAGCCTTTGTATACCTAGGCTTTATCGAATGGTCAATCATTTGATCGGAAATTTCATCTTCTTTCTTTCCTCTTCCTCTCTTCGATCCTCATTGCTCTTCTTCTTCATGGAAGAAGATAGATTCATTATTCCAATATATCGGTTATTGAAATTCCCGATTCAGCTCAGTAGTTCAATTTTTGGTGATTTATACCCATCCTTAGATGCCATAGTGTTTTCGTTTGAGTTGAACATGTATCTTTATTGTCATTCATTTATATATATTGTTGCACTCATGTTACATATATTGTATTTCACGATGTCATGTATATTATAGAGAATTTTTCCATGGGGTATCACGGCGGAGCGGGTCGATTATCTTGCTGGGTTTTATGTTCATCCTAATTGTTATTTCTATTTTCTACAAATCCTAACTCGGGAACTGCAACTGTCCTCTTTGATTTAGTTTGAGGCAATGTTAATTTCAGCTTAGGTGAGCCAACTGCCCTTGATCGTGTTGGCGGCCAACAACTCTTTTCCTTTTTGTTGATTTTTATTTTTATTTTTGGGGACGTATCCTATAGTTGTACTCAGAGATTCATAAATGCTTCTAGACAATATTGTGGGGTTACCGGTGTACTTTCAAATTATGTTATTTCTATTATGTCGCTTCATGACTGGATTGATTATACATATATTATGGGCAACTTGAACTTAAAAAAAAACGCATTGAACTTAAAAAAAAACGCATTGAACTTAAAATCTTTTCTGGAGATATCCATTTTCCTATTCTTTTCTTTCCCGATTAATGGTTGGTACGCCTGGGTAGTGACTTTTCGTGCACTGGTCGTGGCTCCTAATTTTGGGTCGTAACAGATTCTCTCACAATGCATTGAATGTCCGCAATCAGAGTCTTAAAGCTTTGCCCCAAGTGTGGTACACGCCCTTAGACCCGGTTAGACGTTTTAATAGATTTAGTTAAGTTCAATGACATATATATTCATAGTGATTTGAAAAGTGACACATAAATTGAGACGAAGGGAGTACATATTATTTTCTAAATTATAAATAGATACAATGAAATGTTGCACTCATAATTGGTTCCACAAAATTGCAACTTTATCAATACTAATACTATTACAGTTGCCGCTCAAAACTAATACTACTAACAATTTGCGTTTTAGAGTGATCCTAAATTACAATTTTACCCTCAAAAGATCAAAAACGTGCATTTCAATTTTGGCGCTCAAGTTCCCCACTCTCTCTCTTACTCTCTATAAACAGAAGCTTCATTCATCCATTAAAGAGCTAGCTTCGATCAGGTAATTTTCATTCCATTACATTTTTCTCCTTATAACTTGCTCAAGTTCTCTCAATCTCACTCTCTGTCTCTGTCTCTCTCTCTCTCTCTCTCTCTCTCTATACATATATAGATACGTTGAAGCCCAGTTTCTTCTTAGCTTCATCAAGGTAATTTTGTTTCTCTCCTTATAATCTGTAGTTAGTTTTGAGTGTTTGATAGAGTTCAAATTTAGAGTGATTGACGAGAATTTTTAGTTATAATTGTTAGATCAAAGCTCGTGAGAGCTTTCGGCATGCCGTAAATTGATGCTATTTATGTAGCCAGAGTGTGTGTGTATGTATGATTATGTTTCTCGCCTTGTAATTTGTAGTTAGTTTTGAGTGTTTGAGTTTAGAGTGATTTTCGATAATATGATATTGCTAGATCGAAGCTCGTGAGAATTTTCGGCATGCCGCAAATTGATGCTATTTACGTTGCGAGTATGATTATGTTTCTCTCCTTGTAATTTGTAGTTAGCTTTGAGTGTTTGAGTTTAGAGTGATTTTCGATAATATGATATTGCTAGATCGAAGCTCGTGAGAATTTTCGGCATGCCGCAAATTGATGCTATTTACGTTGCGAGTATGATTATGTTTCTCCTTATAATTTATAGTTAGATTTGAGTGTTTTAATCCGATTGACGAGAATTTGTTATTGTTAGATCCAAGCTTGTGAGTTTTTGAGGCTATTTGTGTTGCGAGAGTGTGTGTGTATATATGATTATGTTTCTCTCCTTGTAATTTGAGCCTTGAGAGAGTTCAAATTTAGAGAATTTGTTATTGTTAGATCAAAGCTCCTGAGAATTTTCGGCATGCTGTAAATTGATGTTGCCGAGTGTGTGTGTGTGTGTGTGTAAATCTGGTTCTCTCTTTGTAATTTGTCTAACTTTGAGTGTTTGAAAGAGAGTGATTGACGAGAATTAGTCATTATTGTTAGATCGAAGCTCGTGAGAAAATTGATGCTATTTATGCTGCCGAGAGTGTGTGTGGATGACTCTGTTTATCATGATCTATAACCTTTAAATTTAACTGAGGTTGTATTGTATACACATTTTTCTGTGCTTCTTTTTTCCACGTGCGCTTGTGAATTATTCAATGCATTCAGTAGTTTATTCAGTAGTTTCTCTATATTTCATGTTTCTTAATATCACATAACAAGGCAGTAGCAGAAGTTCCAACTTGTTCAAGAATCTACTCCATTCAAAATGCCTTGTGTTCAATCAGATGAGTTTGGTACTTTAAACTCTTACCTAAGAGAGATTAAGTTGGGCAACCGTAGCATCAAAGGAGAGCTCAATACTTTCGTCTGTAAGTATATGAATTTCTTGTTTATTGACTACTCAACTTATTTCCCCATCCCGTCCCTTGCTCCCCCTTACTAGAAAGGTTTTTTTTTCCCTCTGTTTGAGTTTGTTTCAGGGACAGGTACAAAAGGGAAATGGCAGGAGCATTTCTTCCAAATAATGAAGGACATGTACCCGGAATTGACCCGGGAGTTGTTCAAGTAAGCCATCATGCTTTCTTTAAATAGTGGATCATCTTTGTTCTTAGTCATCTGACTTTCCAAATTTTACAGAAAAATGTACTTTCTGGAAAGGACTTGGGATGATTTCAGACAAGAAATTGGAATGATATATCGACTTGATAATGTAAGTAAAGTCCATCTCTATGTGTTTAATTTCTCATCGAATATGCTCTTTATCCAAATTTATTGTTTGCAGGAATGGAAGGACTGTGACTATGAAGACACAAACTTTTATACTACTTTGGAGGATAAGTTGAACAAGGTGGTTAAGGCCCAAATATCTGAAATCTACAGCCTTGAAAGTGACGAAAACATCATTTTGGATGACGATGCCATGTAATTATTTTCTTCTTCCCTTATTTAAGTTTATGTAGATTTTTAGACAATATGGAAAAAATTGACATGCGATATATAACATTAGAGTTAGGGGTGTACAAATTTCGGGTCAAACCGATAACCCGAAACAAATATCGTGTTATTGAGTTAACGGTCCGGGCCATTGGTTTGTTGGGGTTTTTATGGGTCAGTGTTTTATAATTATCGCGATAAAGGTTCAGGTCTTGGTTATGCCCCTTTCTTTATTGGTTAGCCCGATAATCCGATAAGTAAATTAAATTTACAATTTTACCTTTAGATATATAATGTGGGGGTTACTGTAGTATGTTTGAAAAGGTCTTCCTTCATTATTCATAGATAACTCTTGAATATAAAAACTACTTAGTGCTTACATTCAGTCTTCTCTGATCCGAACAAGACTGTCCAAACATACCTGTGCATAGTGTAATTAATGTTTATAATATCTTATTAGTATGATCCATGCCAAAAGGCGTTCCTTGATTGTTGTTTACCAGAAACTCCAATGGGTTAATGAAATGGATCAAATCTATGTTGTTATGCATTGAGTGGGTAATTAAAGCAGTGTGCAATTCATATATCTTCTTGTATATCTTGACATTTAACTTATTTACTGGTTGAATGTTTTGTTTGCTTATTGGTTAACCCAATAATTAAACTGATAATGATTGAGACCCAATAAACCGAAACCCGATAGACGATATCTTGGTTCGATTATCTGTTTTACATTTTTACAACCCCATAACCAATAATGTTGACCCCAACCGAACCATCTGATAAACGCCCTAATTAGAGTTAACAATTCATACTCATCTTCAGTTTTTTCATACGTTTATTTTTCCCAAAAACATTCATTTTTACAGATGTAAGACCGTCTACTTCTTTTACAACACAGAGCTGAAACGCCTTGTGTGCTTGAAGATTGCAGAGTTCAAGTAAAATACTTTTGCATATCTCAACATTATTTCCACACTTTAACTTGTCATTTTCTTAACTCAAGTTGCATTTCTTTCCAGCATTGAGGAACCCCCTGTTATCAATGATGATGAAGAGGAGGATGTAGATGGAAATGACAATACCTGAGATCTGATGACACTACATATATTCTTGTGGATGGATGTTTTGATTAGTACTTGTCATTGTTAAGGATTTTTACATTTAGTTGCTTGCTCATGAGTGATTTTATGGAATGTGGCATATACATGAATTGTTTACTCCAATATTATGTTGTGGTTCGCAGTGTGTTAACTCTTAGCTCTTAGCCTGGTATATTGCTAGCTTGAAGTACTTCTTCGCTATGGAGATCTGAAACTGGTCTGAATTTTGTAGTTTATCCACCAGCAGCAGCAGTTTGTAGAGTCATATATTCCCCTATTCTTTTGGTAACTGACTATCTTCCCTAGATTAATCTTCGAGAGACCTAGGTAAAAGCTCAAGATTACACGCTATGATCAGAAGTATTCAGCTATCAATAGGAAACCATGGACTGAAGTACCTCTGGAAGAACCCGAAAACGGATGAAGTCCCGCCCCATAATCTGAAAAGGCTTTCCATCTTTGTAACAGTAGGTTAAGGATCAGCATAAAAATAGTCTAATTATATAGAGCAGAACGGATACAAGGTATATCTGGACTAGTTTAGGATTGAAAGTATAGCTGATTGATCGTACTTAATTTGTATATTTTCCAAAACATGTCACCCGCAATCTCAAAAGTTTTCTCATCACCCTGCCAAGTTAAAGAAACACACAACTTCTGATGAGCACTAAAGCAAAATATACAAATTAAGTACGATCAAGCAGCTATATTTTCAATCCTAAACTAGTCCAGATATACCTTGTATCCGTTCTGCTCTATATAATTAGACTATTTTTATGCTGATCCTTAACCTACTGTTACACACTGAATATACAAATGAAGTGCAATTAATCAATCAGCTACACCTCAATCCAGAACTAGTCCAGATAGACCTTGTATCCATTTCGCGCTATAAAATTCATCATAATTAGTCAATTTTTATGCTAATTCTTAACCTTCTATAACACT
Organism: Lycium barbarum; assembly: GCF_019175385.1. Classification (NCBI taxonomy): domain Eukaryota; kingdom Viridiplantae; phylum Streptophyta; class Magnoliopsida; order Solanales; family Solanaceae; genus Lycium; species Lycium barbarum. Next base: position 14,471,945 of record NC_083344.1, on the reverse strand, counting down.
AAATATACAAATCAAGCGCAAATAAAAAGTACTCCTAATGAGTCTATACAAGTTCATATCGTGGATGTTAATCAAAATTCAATAAAAATTAGTGGTACTCTTCTCTAACTTTTCTTAAAGACTAGAATTAGGCATTTGATAAAACAGAAATTTCATATTCATATCACAGAATTAAGTCTTTCGAGGTTGGAACTTGAAGAGGAAGAAGCGAGAGATGGAAGTGGAGCAAAGGCAGGTGTGAAAGTTCCAGCTAAGAGAGCTGAGAGGAGCATAAAGATCGTTCTTCACAAGCATCGCTTTTTCGCCATCGCCGCCGCTCGGAGTCTCAAACCCACTGCTCGGAGACTGGAAATGTCGTTTTTCTTCAGTGTTGTAGTCATTGAAAGTTAAAGAGTGCATTAGGTAAGAAGGAATGATTAGTAGTAAATGGTTGTCAACGGGAAGTTAACTAGCACTCCCTTTATCCTAATTTTCTTTTTAATCGATCCAAACAAAATTAATTTTAAATTTATTATTTTATTTAGATTATACAAATATTTACAACTTATTTATAGTTTATCCACCAGCGGCAGCAGTCTGTAGCGCATTGTGTCCTGGGTAAAAGCAAATGAATGATCAAGGGTAAGTGGAAATAACACATTGATATCATTAGATTACATTGGAGACATCCAACTTGGCAAGAAAAATTGTCGCAATGTGATATTGTCGCAATGTAATAGCCGCCGCTCGGAGTCTCAACTATATATATTTTAATTTTCAAGCATAAAGATGAGAATATAAGTGGTATTGCGCGAAAATATAGGTATGCCAGTAATGTGAAAAGCTTTTTGGCATACAAAACTACAACGAGAAATTCCAACCTACTGGCTTAAGCCATAAATAAAGCAATCATAGCAATCGTTAAAAATCCCAATACACAAGCTTTAACATAACAAAAAAGGCATACATAAGATATCACCACATGATTTCTTCTTGCAAAACATCATTCTATGACAGAACACCACCAGTGTTTTAAAACACGAGACCAACATATGCAACGACAAGAAATGAAAAGCGAGCAAATGCCTGCAACAGACAACTAATATACTTGCCAGATATACAGAGGCCACACACCATATTTAATCCTATAAACTCTAATATTAATGTAATTTACGAGTAATACTCCCAGTGCTATTTGTACCGCCTGAACTCCTCGTGAAAGAATTGCACTGAAAAGCTAGATTATTTCCCTCAAGCTTGGTTGGGATTTAAAGTACTGCAATTTGGTAAGTGTATAATTACACAATCAAAATCCAAATCAAATCATTGCTAATTGATGCAATATCTTAACAAACTGAAGCAAGAGTATTTTATGTTAGAAGAATCAATATTAAGAGCTAGAGAGTCCAATAAAGTTGACAACCAAAAGAGTAGAGATGTTATAAATGTAGGTACAGAATTTACCCCTGGCATAAGTTCTGTAGGCTCCAAGGTTGATCAGATCCTATCCTTCATACCTCTGTACCCTCTCCTGAACTACCTGCACACAAACTTCAAAACTCACCAATAAATCGAAAATGGTAGGCTTTAAAAGCAAATCTTCAGTTTGAAGACCCCGAAGTGTATGGCGTGCATTATCTTTCTTTCAGATTTGCAGAGTATTTTTATTTTCACTAGTTTCTTGAATCTACTGCATAGAGTTCATAACTTGATATCCAATATGTTGTACTCCTAATGGAATGTGAAAGCTTATTGCTGTAAATATTTTTCCATTCATGAATCAAGTTTTTGAGAATCTTCTACTGCTTCTTTAGAAGGCTTGCCTCTTGTTGAGTTTTAAGTCCTAACTGACATCCTCGGTTTCCTCTTTTAGCCTCATCCTAGTCTGCAAGTATTAATATCACTTTCTTGCTCCAAACCTATCGCTCTTCGTTGTCCAAAACAGAGACAACCTTAGACATTCCCATCTATGCTTTGAAGCCTAAAATTCCTATCTCTTCTTTTGTAGCCTAAATCCAGTATTATCTCTTTCAGCCATCATAACTGACTATTATCTTGCATCTGAAAGTCATAGCCGTCCCCACTCTCTTGCACACTAATGTCCAAGTCCTTGCTAGATCTCCATTATTATTTCGTGTAAAGCTTATTGATTGGTCAACTCAAGATTATTTTCTTTCCCTTTGTCGCTTTCCTTTTTCATTTGCTTACACGCGCATGGGGGGGTGTACAAGGGATTGCACCCATATAAAGTTTGCAAAAAAAGAAAAAAATTCAAAAACCTCAATGGATTCTTCTACCATTTCCAGTGTCACGACCCAACCCGTCGTGATGGCACCTACACTGAAAGTCTGGAAGCATTAAAGACTTGATATGACAGTAGATGATGCATTTTGGTAAATACAATACCTTCTCATAGAGTTCTTGGTATACTTGCTAAGTCAGTAAGTATTACTCTTGTCCACTATTCAAAAAGTCTGCAGCCGAACTGTAATTTCTAAGAAGGCAGAATGACATTAAAAAATACATTCTCAAGCACCACATAAACAGAAGGACCACTTGACGACTCAGTTCTTCAAAAAAAAAAATCCACTTATTGCAACCCTCGTCACTCTTTTAAACGTAAGCACTAAATTTTAAATATGTGAGTACTCAATGAGAAAATTAAACTCATTAACAAAACAATTACAGTAAGTGATACTTCATCTATATAGTCTCAAATGTATTACCAGTAGGAGAACGTTAATATCATTTGGGCAAAGACGTGGAACATACTAAATCTCATGGTGCATTGTTGTATCTATCATGGAAAGGAGTTTATAATATTCTTCGAGGCCTATGCTATTCCACCAGCAAAAAGGGTAAAGTATGTAAACATCCATGTAAAGTTGTACAGTAAAAGGACTACTCATAAAGAAAAACTCGAAAGATCAATCAGTAGTATTAGGATGTCAAGATAGCATGCTTCCTATTTTTTGCAGGTCTACAACATCGAACTGATAGACTTAACATCAAAAACTTTATTAAAAGAAAGAAAGTTCCTACATCTTACTGTCATTAGCTATAGTACTAACACACGAGAAGAAGAAATACAATCAAAGGCGAAAGCCACTGGAAAATGAAGATACAACAGAGAGCCAAAGGATTTGCATAATCCAGATGATACTCAAAACATTTAGGATCAAATTGCTAAATTCTTTGTTGAGTTGTGGCATTCTACTCCATTGATACTTTTGCACACTTTGAAAGGGATAAATAGTAGAGATGAGAGATTGATCCCACTATGCACATCCTAAAAATAAATTCAAAATCAGGAGAACATTACAATAAAGAACCAACAAAAATACTAAAAAGAGAAGGGAGAAATTGAAGGGAAAAGATCTTAACAGTATAAAGTTTTAGAAAATTTCTGAAAGAAGCTAATAATATCCGCATTAATGATTTCATTTGCAATTATATATCTAACGAATGCAAGGATAAATAGTAGAAGTATAAGATTCTAACATAAATCAAAGATCGTAATCCAAGCTCAGAGAGCTTCCGAATAAAAACTCTATAAATGTTGCATCAAATGAAAATGTAAAAAAATATCTAAAATAAAATTAACCAACTCACAGATTGTGAACATTTAAACATCAACATGTCATTTTCCTATGTGTCTTATACTCAAAACAAAAAAGTATCACGATTAGATACAATCAAACTTTTGAAGGTTGAAATATGCTCGAGGCATCAAGAGTCAGCTTAATGAAAGAAGTGTATATGAGAGTTGTCAATACTTAAGTCAGTGCATCGTATGCATGTAAATCAAAAATTATAAAACACCGAACCAGTTTATTTATTTAGCGAGAACTACAAATTTACAATAAGAAGCATTCTGATTAAGAATCTAAACTCTACAAAAAGCATTACACAAAGCAACCTATGTAAAAGTGTCTTATTTGTTTGTTGTTCAAAGCATATCTTTAGTTGCAGGTATGTAGATTGCTGTAACTCCAATCTGTGTTAAGTGGCATATATTTTTTGTATCAAAAAGGAGAAGTAGGAGAAACAAAAGGCAAAGAGGGAGACATTCCCAACAGAGTTTTATGGGGTTAAAATCTTTAGCAACTACTTGTTCCCGGCAGCTCTTATGTCTTTCATTGAAAAACTACAACAAAAGGAAAATTCAAAATAAAAATTTAACACAGTCTAGCTAAGTCATCTGAAAGGTCATGAATTGCTAAGGAAATCAGTAATAAGGCGTCTATTTTCATTGTCATTCTTAACTTGTGCTATAAAGGTGGTTACAAAGGCATTTAGGCCTCTAAATACCATAAACAGATTCTAAAGCTCTTCTAGTACAAGTTGGACGTCCAGTGTGAACAATAAAATCCAACCGAAAAATCAAATAAGAAAAGGGGATAAATTAAGATCCCAAGTTATCTAAAATTAACAACGTAAATGGATAAGGGGAAAAAATCCCTGATGACATTATCATAATACCCTCTCGAAGCAAGCTCTATGAAATCTTAGTAAGTTATTAGCACATACTTGTTACATCTACTATAAAATTACGAATATCATTTTTCCCTCGTTACCCAGAAAAGCAAAATGTGAAATAACTAAAATAAAATATAGAAGAATACATACCTAAAGTTTAAATGAACCAATGGGGTTTCAAGATTGACCGTTACAGACCCTTGTTCTACCCTCGGCCGCATCTCTGTAGGGCCTCTCCAATCATGCTGGTAATATATCTACTTTTAAAGTACGAATTTTAATTTTTCCCTCATTACATAAAACCCAACTATACGACAACAAAAACAAATCATAATTGAAGAATATAGTACCTCAAGTATAAATGAATTGTTGAAAGTTTCAAGCGTGACCTCTATAGGCCCTCATTCTGCACTCCTCCAATTAGGGGTGTACATGGACCGGGTTGGTTCGGATTTTTTAAACACCAAACCAAACCAATTGCGTCGGGTTTTAAAATTTATACACCAAACCAAACCAATAAAATTCGGGTTTTTCAACCTCGGATTTTCTCGAGTTATTCGGTTTTCTCGGATTTTTCGGGTTTTTTTTTTCCGGAATAGTCTTGATACAAAACATATACACTTTTACTTTAAATATTTCTTTAGTCCTAGTAAGATACAACTATATAATTAAGGTGTTTCTTAAGAAAATAACATAAAATGTGAGAAGAGTGATGACATTGTATTAAATATTCAGCAAAAGATAATAAAATCGGTTAAAATAGATATTGCTAATTAATAAGCCATAAAGAAAATGACTATAATCTAAAAATACTAAGTCATCTAAAATAAGTACAACTAACAAGTATTAGTTACATGACAAAGAAAAAAGACTTAAGCTATGTATTTTCACTCCCTAAACAAATTATACAAAACTAAAGAATAGATATCCAACATTATTGTCATTCTTAGTGGTAGATTGAATTTCTTTTGTGCATTAGTGTTGAGTTGGTTTTGGTTTGGACTTTATTTGAGTTACTAACATCCATAGGATATAAAATTTATTGATATTCAAAATTCTAAGTTCAAGCTTGAATAATATGATAATCGATAAAAAACTACGAAAAAATTTAAGAAATATTTATAAATTACATTACAAATAAATATTTTAAAAACTGAATACATGTAATGTCGGGTTGGTTTGGTTCGGTTCGGTTTGACTTTTTTTAGCTAAAACCAAACCAAACCAATTATGGTTGGGTTTTTTTTTTCAACACCAAACCAAGTCAAACCAAACCACAAGTCGGGTTATTTTCTCGGTTTGACTCGGTTTATCGGTTTGGTGCGGTTTGTCGGTTTACTTTGTACACCCCTACCTCCAATGTTTGTACTACAAAGCTATAAATAATTAGAATACAAAAGGACATAGCGGATTATTCAACCCGATAACAACAAATAAGTGAAACGTTTCACAAAAATAATTTAACAAATATAAGAAGATCAGTTGAAATTAGAAGGGCAAATGTGCGAGATTAGTTTTGCTCACAATTGTTGAGAAGAGAACCGAGACTTGATAGGGAGCAAGTTTCAGAGCCTGAAAAGAGGAGTACGCGTAAATTAGCCAATAAGCGATTCGATTGAGCAAATTAATTCGACGAATTTTAACAGGCAAAGGCAATCATAAAGCTAAAATAACTATAATATAATTACCAACAACACCTACGTCACAGTAAAACAATGAACTTGGAAATAAAGAAATCTCCAGAAGCAAAAGTTTACATAGGAAGCCCTCGTAATACCCAAAATCCAAAGATCAGTGGCGGAGCCAGATATTTTGGTAAGGTTGTTCAAATGTTGATGAGTATATAATTATTTTCCGATGAATGAGTGCAACAAAATTTTTTTAACATCATCACTGCACACCCGCCTAAAATTTTATGGTCCATTTGATTTCGCAAGTTATTCTTGATAAATTTCATTGCTAGAAAACTCTTACGGTGATTACAGTACCAAATGACAGCAACAACAAACAACAACATACCCAGTATACGTAATCCCACAAGTGGAGAACAACAAGGGGCATTCCGAGAATGTTACAAAGAGAGAGATAATGACTAATTAATTTTCTTTGAAAAAAAGAAAGAAAGAGAGAGAATAAAGTTGGATAATTAAAATGTTCACAAAAGAAATTAAAAAAGAAAAGAGAACAAAATAAGTGGTTGCTAACTTGCTATTAGATCTCGTTGTCTTATTTTTAAAATAAAAAATAAAAAAAATACCTCTTCTTCTTTTCTAGAAAATAGGAAGGAAAGAAGAAAGACTAAAGGAGCTTCAACAAATGAGTCCAACGTAACTCCAAACCAACATACGAATAAACCAAATGCAATCATAACTTAAATACAAATAAGTTTAGTCGGAGCATGGAAGAAAATAAGTGCAAATATAAATCAACCAAGTAGCTTCAAACATTGTTTGTATATTTTTTTTTTAAAGAACGAATATGATCAGCGTTTGACGCAAGCATTAAACCGTGACTTTTAGATAAAATTAAACACCCTTTACCTCTAAGCTATCTATCTCAATTATTTTAAGGGTGTTCAAAATTCAATTTATATCCAGTTAACTATAATATCTAATCCATATACTAGTACCATTTTCCAGCCAAGGGTGTGCAGGTGACCACCCTTGGCCATGAGTGGCTCCGCCACTGCCAAAAATTCAAGGGTGCAAACATAATTGGAACATGGAGTAGGAAAGGACAATTAGATGGAACTCAAATAGAAAAGGAAAAAGGTGAAAAAGAGGAGAAGAAGCAGTAGGTTTTGCGGGAGGGAACGTTTCAGTATCAGTTAATGGGAATTTATGAAGGATGCTACTCTCGGGAGGTTTTTGTTGGACAAACCATTGATTTATTTATTTTGTTGGAGGTTTTTTAAGTGGAATTAAGGGAGAAATGGCAAAATATAGGAAAAAATAGATAAGTATAAATGCTGGCTTCTGAGGTATGCCACATCAGCGGGCCTAGTGCCCTGCTTTATATATTTATATAGATGTCTGGAAATGAAATAAACATCAGATAAGAGAGTATAGATAGGAGCTCACCCTCGGATCTTGTCAGGAAGTAGCCTAAGGCTAGATGCGAGGTCTAGAAGACGACTCTGAAACACAAACAACACTCAAAAAGGGCGCAGCAAGGTAGTATCAGTACAAACATTATGTATCGTTAGATATCATAGACCGACTAAGATTAGTATCATGCATACATTGATAAAACCAATAAGATAGCAGATAGGCACAACAACACGTCAACAACAATAATATCAACAACAACCAATCAATAACGAATCACCGGAATAAGGTGATGTCCAATGCAATGCAACCAATGATAAGTATCTCAACTGTACACACATGTTAAAGGCCTTGTTCACACGATAGTCATGACCCGCGGGGGATCCATGGTGTTCATGTATCACTCGCTCCGGAACTGACCTCGGATCACGAGCCACAACTAGGCCACATCCTTACCCCTATCAAATGTGCCTTATATATATGTCAGTATACCACAATGAATCTCAAGATATGGTTCAAGTCTAGAACCCAATATGAAGCACCACTCCAATGTAAGCATGATCAGTCAATAATATCAATTCTAAGGAAGTGCAAATCACAATGCCATAAGCCATAACAAGACTCAGATAAATTAACTCAACAATAACATAAAACATACAAGATATCTCAATCAACACGAAGAGCATATATATCAGCCCCATGCTTCCAATAACATAACAAATACACCATGAATACATAAAGTACGGGCGACAAGCCGCATAATAAGAAGTCATACCAACCTAGGTAATATCCAACTAGACTTCATGCCCGAAAGCCTAATCATGATTTCTCCCATCAATTCTACTATATATACAATCTACTAATCAAAGTCTAACTCAAGTAAGTCGTAACCTACCTTGAACGGAGAACTGGAACGCAGGCTACTTCACTTGAGCTTTCCCCTTACGCAATGCTTCGAAACGCTCAAAGTCTAGCAATAGCAACGCTAAGTAAGTAATAGACCATCTAATTGGAAGAATAATCGATTTGGTAAAGAATACCCAAAATACCCCTAACGAATCAAATGGGTAAAACCGGACCTTAAGGGTGAAATTGCCCTACCCTTAGTCCCAACAATCATAATCCTCAATTTTATTGGTTTCTAATCACTTTAGAACCTTCAATTTCATAACTTAGTCAAAACCCCCAAATGTAGTAAGAACCCTAATTTCATGAATTGATTCTACAAGTCAAGAGAGATTCAACCCTAAAATCTATTATGCACAACTATAGGTGATAGAATCAATATTTAGAACAACAATAACCAATTAGATTGGAGGGTTTAATGATTAACAACCTAGGTTCCATGACCTATCATCCTCAACAACCATTTACTACCATGGTTACTTAGTAAAGGAAATATAATGCAAGATTAAGGTTTAAGAACTTACCCCAAGATGATTCCACCACAAGATCTCTAGAAATCGCCCTCAAAGCTCTTTAGACTTAGATTTTTGGTGAATGCAACTAGTGGCTCAAACTAAGGAATAATAAATAGGTTTCTGGTCCCGTCAACTGCTGCAACGGTCACCAGGGTCGCCATGGCGATCCCGCTGTAGCGGTCGGGCCTTCCGCTACGGCGAAACTCATTAAAAGTCACCCCTCACCGTGGCGGCTAGGACTGCGCCACAGCGGACCCGCTATGACGGTCCAACCATCCGCCATGGCGGAAACCAAAAAGCCCACTCCACCACTATGGTGGTCAAAACTCCGCCATGGTGGACTAAGCTTGATGTAGCAGTCACACCAAAACCAGCAAAATCTGGTTTTTCACAAGACTTCCCGAAATCCCGACATCAATCGGAGGCCTCCCATACACAAACCAGATATGCACACATATGTAAAAAACACACTACTTACTCACCCGTCGCCTCGGAATTTTCAACGGAAGTCTAATTTACCAAGTCAACCCCAAACGGAAAATATCAAGTGTCCAATCAAGTACCCAAAAAGCAACCAAGCGCCTCGGGAATCAAACCATCCATCCCACCAAGTCATAATCGACCCTCCGGACCTCACGAAATAGACGAAAATCTGAAAAAGGTTCGTTTACCCAAAAATCAACTATTGGTCACATCCAGATTTCATCATAACTTTTCAAGATTTATGATTTTTTGCATAAAATTAACAAATTAAACATTCTTTTCTTTCCCTTTGTTGCTTTCCTTTTCATTTTCTAAGCACGCACGCCCTCGTGGGGTTGCGGAGGGGATTGCACGCATATAATATTTGCAAAAGAGATCATTTCTAGAACTTCATTTGAATTTAACCAAGATCCTACCAGCATACTCCTTCCGTTTCAATTTATGTGAATCAATTTGACTGGACAGGGAGTTTAAGAATAAAGGAAAAGACTTTTAAATTTATGGTGTTAAATGAGTCACATATATTTTGTGTGACTAGAAATCATTGCATAAAGGTAAATTGTTTACAGATATGGAAAGATTTCATTTCTTTTTGGCACGGACTAATAGGAAAATAGGTTCACATAAATTGAAACGGAGGGAAAAACCATGCCGGATCCAGGATAAATAATAAAAAAAAATGTAGTGCTTGAGATTTGAACTTGGAACCTCAAGGTAACCACTAAACTAACATCTTCTTTTGTGTTCACATTATTCAAAGTCTATATATGTACATAAAAAATAAATTAAAAAATCTTATATATACAATATTTTGTTGTCTGCCCCTGTAGGGCTACGTTAAAATTCCAATCTAACCTCAAAGTAGAATGTTCCACCATTAGTATTTAAAAGTATGACTTTCATTTTTAGCAACTCTATTCACTAATATTTATTTACATTATAAATGCTTGAATTATCTTTACTTACAAGTAGGGGTGTCAAATGGGCGGGTTGGGCTGAAATTAGCACAATCAAAATGGGCTGAGGTAATAAATGGGTTGGGCTAACATTGACCCAAAAGTTACTTGAGTTGAAATGGGTTGGGCTGAAATGGGCTAAAAATGGGCTGGGTCATGACCCGCCCACCTTGACCCAGTTTTTTTGAAGGGTCTATTTTCTAGAAATACATTTTTCGCAAAATAATATTTCTCGTGAAAATTATTTTCGCCGATTTTTCGTGAATTTTGTTTTTTAGGAAAACATTTTCAGTGGTAAATATTTTCGAGAAAAACATTTTTCGTGAAAAATATTTTCCTTCCTATTAAACATACCACAAACTTATAAGGTACGTGATATAAGAAAAGTATATACATAAAAAAAATAAAGTAAATCTCAAGCAATAAACTCAAATTTAAGTAAATCTTATAAACGGGCTAGAATTGAGTTAGTATTGGATTAAATTGGATATCACTTTAAAATGGGCTATGTTGGGTTGAGCTAAAATCAGCCCAATATGAAATTATCTTGAGCTCAATCTATAGAATTTTGGACGGGCCATCACCTTTTGGGCCAAGTTTGACACCCCTTCTGACAAGGGAAAACATTCTAAATGCCTAACTTCTCGTTTATTAAAAAGTCAAAAATAAAAGGGATAACTACATGACATAACAAACATACAGTGGGTATTGACATTTAGTAGCTATAGTTTAACTTAATTACTTTTCATAGCAAACATTTGTGTATTAATGACATTTAATAACGATATATATATATATATATACACACATACACAAAATAGAATACCCATCAAACTGTTCACTTCCAACCCAACCCTCCCATCTCTCTCCCCCCTCTTCTCCCCATTGCTCCGCCGCCGGCCACCACGACCGCCAGACCTCCGGCGAAATGTCGTGCCCTTCACCACCGTCATATTCTCATTGTTGATTACTGGAGCAACCAAAATATTTCCTTTCCAAAGATTTTCTCTAACTAATAAACTTTACAGAGATCAACAATTGCAACCACTTAACAGTTCGGCCATCTCTTTTCTTTCAATTAGAAAGATGAAAAACTTACTCCTTTGGTCATTGGCAACGTGCAACAACCACATTTTCCGGTTAGATCTGTATTCGCCGGAATTTTTTCCGGTCAGATCTGTATTCGCCGGAATTTTTTCCGGTTAGATCTGGATTCGCCGGAATTTTTTCAGGTCATATCTGGAAAAAGTCCAGATTTTCGCTTTATTTTGTTGTATATTTACCGTGTATACAATGTGTTTCGCTTGTATTTGTTGTATACATACCGGAAAATATGGCATATTTGTTAATTTTGTGGTGTATGAATGTTTTATACTGTATTTTTCGCCTGTATCTGTTGTATACATACCGGAAAATATGATGTATTTGTGTAATTATTGGTGTATATGTATTCAGTTTTTACTCATTGTATTCATGAATACAACAAGCCAATTTATGAATATAGATAGTTATTTCATGAATACAGTGGAAAAAAATTGTTGTATTCATGAATACAGCTAAAAAAAAAATTGAATACACATGTGGGAGCTAGGCTGATTTGCTACAAAACGTAATTATTGAAACATTAGCTATGTAGTTTGATTAAACCTCAAATGTTTGCTATTTATGTAAAATGCCCAAAATAAAAAGCAAAACTTATAGGGAACAAAACATAAGATGCTATTAATTGCTGCAAGATAACACATTCTAACAATTGCAGATTTTTTTGCAAAAAATCGTATTTCTTCTAAAAGCCTTCAAATGAACTTCCCTTTTCAGCCACAATGACCATACAGGGATCATATCGCTTCTATAGGACAAACGATTTATTAGTAAACAATTGAGAACACGCAAAAGGATGGACATTGGAAAATCATAAACTGACGAATCAAGAATGGCATCGAGCATAGGCATATTTATTAATTCACACAGCAGATATGAAGATTAACAAAATCAGAAACTTGAATTATACTGTCAGCTGCAACAAAGGGACTAGCATTCTCCCAAAATAAATCAAGCAAGCAAGTAGGGATTCAGGAGACTAATATAGCATTGTCAAAACAGGCACTTAGGTTAATCATTCATTTAAATTAGAAACCGAAAGATGAGGAATGCTCGGGTGGAATTTTATGAGGAAAAGATGGAGAAAAAGAGCATAGGACTTTTTTGAATCAACTTTTACTACAACTATGGAGAAGAAGAGCACAGGAATTTTTTTAATCAACTTTTACTACAACTACGCAAACAAGTGTTGGATCAAAGACCACGTTGCTTCATCTCAGGCCAATATTAGACAATATAATAATAATAATAATAATAATAATAATAATAATAAATTTTAACTAGAATAAGAAATTCAAAACAAACAACCTCTCATTGATCTTGCAGCTCAGTTACTGAATGCTTCGACCTAATAGCATTTGCCTTATCACTGTTCTTCCCATCTGTCATTTCCAACAATAAAATGGATTATATTCTTAAACAACTACCAAGACCGACATTTTCAAAATATCACTTCAAAATCTACCTCACAATCCTATCTTGCAGAAAATTCTACCATAAAACTACAAAAATCACTAATATTAACAAAAACAAACCTTTGGTATTGTTATTAGAACTAAAATCATACTCTTCTTCCTCATCTTCTTCTTCGTCTTCTCCATCATAACCATTTCCAGATTTCATCATAAGTTTTTCAAGATTTTAAGACTTTCTGCATAAAATCAACAAATTAAAAATGCCCACAAGATTAAAACAATAAAATAAGCTCAGTCTGTTGGAAATATTAAGGCGGGCCCTTGATAATATCATTGAACACAAAAAGGATGGAAGAGGGAGAGAGACATTAAGCTCACTTCATAATATATTAAGAACTCCACTCTTACATAATAACATTACACATGGGGTTAATATAGATGCTAAAGGATAATTCTAGACTTAAAATTAATAGATGCTTTCAAACTCAATTTTGAATTTTCATTTTCACACTCTTGATGATTTCTGCTTCATTTTCAACATTCTCTTTGTGTCACCTTTCAACTTTACCTCCAATGATAATCCTTACAAAGAACTAGGTCGGTGATCTGGACATACTTTTTCACATTCACAAATTGTTGGTAATAACTTAACTTTTCCAGCAATTCATTTAAAATTGGCTCAAACTGAACAATCAAATGCTATATGCAATTCATTCTCCATTTTCTTTCTAACTTTTGGCTTTTGCAAACACAAACTCACGGAAGATTTCTCGTATCTTGGGAACTCTTTCACGACTTATACCTTCTCGACGGATTGTTCTTCTCTTTACAAACCCGAAGGATTCACTCTTTTGCGCGCCAATATTTCACCTTTACACCTTTCAGGATCGAACCAACACTCCGATACCACTTGTGGGAAATATTAAGGCGGGCGCTTGCTGATATCATAGGACACAAAAAGGATGGAAGAGGGAAAGATACATTGAACTCACTTCATAATATATTAAGAACTCCACTCTTGCATAATAACATTACATATAATTTACTACAAGTGCTAAAGCATAATTCTAGTCATAAAATTACTAAATGCTTTCACACTCATCATTATGAACTTAGTCATCTTAGAAATACAAAATCATGCACCTAAATATATAATATAAAGAACTTTGTATCTAATCACATTTCTACTATTAATAAGTGAAGCTTTTCGTCGTCCATATGCTATTTCCATAAATAATAGCAAAAATGAGGGCAAAGTTTCTTTCTAACCTTGCTACATCTCCACATGTTACTTTGTGGACAAAGCCACCTAAACTCTGGCTTATTTTTTGTGGAAAAAAGAAACTCTCTCTTTTTTTACTTCTTCTTGCGCCTTTCTGCTTGCTTTGGTAAGTTCTTCTCTTCTTATTCCTTTTTGCTCACTGTTTTCTTCTTGTTTCTTTTTATTTGTGTTATTTACCTGTGGTGTTCTTTTTGGGTTTCATCGGTCGCTACAGAGAATTAGTGAAATGGATAGCTTCTTTGTGTTTACTCAACCACGCATGTGTTATTTACAGTGGGTTTTGTCCGGGACTTTTCAATTTCTTCAGCTCATACAAAGCATCAAGGGGAAATTGAAATTACTTATTTATTTATTCATTTTGGTTAGTAAACTGTAAACCCATGAATTTTTTTTCTAGAAGACACCAATAGTGCTTAGCTCTTTTCGTTCAAAGATGTACCACTTGTTGTTGATTTCTTGTAGATATCTTATAAGCCACATCGATAACATCAAAGTGCATGAACTTGTAATATTCAAAATCATATTTTCCACACACTCATCCAAGATATAGAGATCAATTATATCACAAGAACCAGAAAAAAAAAAAAGGAATTCTACAAAAAATTTAGAAAGAAATATTACAATATACAACTTTTCTGGAAAACCCAATTATTTTTGGAAATTAGAAAAGATTTGGGATTTTGAGTGAAATTCGGTGAAAATTTCTACTAGCACCAGTGAATTTTGGTTATTGTTTTCTTTTGGAATTGAAAACGGGAATTTGCTTCTTTTTTTTTCTTTTTTTTTTCTTTGGTAAGTGCTGAACCAAGATTTCAATAAGGCAGAGCCAGAGCCAGAGCCAGAGCCAGAGCCAGAGCCAGGATTTGAAGCTTGTGAATTTGGGGTTCTAATTCTTTAAAGTTACTAGTTTCTTAATTTATAAGTTGTACATATTTGACAGAAAATTTAATACAAATATACGATTCGAACAAAAGCTACAGGGTTCGGTCGAACCCACGCCCGAAGGGCTAGCTCCGCTCCTGGTTAAGGGGGTTCGAAATATGTAGAA
This sequence comes from Lycium barbarum, assembly GCF_019175385.1. Lineage (NCBI taxonomy): Eukaryota > Viridiplantae > Streptophyta > Magnoliopsida > Solanales > Solanaceae > Lycium > Lycium barbarum. Next base: position 14,456,734 of record NC_083344.1, on the reverse strand, counting down.
GTACACGAAGAAGTCAAGGGGGTTCAACATTTATTAAATATACATAAAAATAATTTTAACCATATATAACTAGTGTAATTTTTCGTCGATACCTGGCTTTCTGCAGCAGAACCATGCTGGATAGCTGCAAAATCCTTTCTAATCTTACCTTCAAGGAACCTTATACTATCAGTCTTTGGAAGTAGAGAGGTATATCGAATCTAACTGTGTTAGTAAGTCTTTTTTTTTTTGGCAATGTTACTCTTTTTTGGGACAATAAAGTACTTTACAGTATTAATACATCAACGGTTAAGCATCAACAGTTAAGCATCAACGGTTAAAGATTAAATGACACAACATGAGTTAAATGAGGCAACATCATCGGTACTAGGCCTGTGCACAAATCGGTTCAATTCGAATTTTCGAACCGATTCGAAACAATTCGGATAATTTAATTTGGATAATACAATTCGATTTCGATTTACAAATGCAATTGTAAAATATTACGGTTTAACGGTTCGGATACGGTTTGCTTCAATTATCAATCGAACCGATCCGAACAAACCGAATTTATATGCCACTAGTGATTAATATGACTAATTTGGTATATGTAATGTGGTGTTGGCGGATTTGTATGCTTGCACAAGTTGTCAAACTCTTGTTTTGCTATTTATATGCTATTATGCTTGCAAGTTTATCGGTTTTTCTTGGTTAATGTCTTGGTTATAAGGCTGCAAGTTTAGGATCTCATTATTTTTTGTTATGTTTACTCTAAAACTGAAATGAAATAGTTGCTTGTTAAACTTTCGAATAAACCGAACAAATCGATTTGTGTAACCGAACCGAAATAATAAAAAACGAATCAAATTGAACCTAGAATGGATCGAGTTTGGTTGAGAATTTTAGAAAGTCGAAATTCGAAATTTCAACTCGATGATAACCAAAACCGAACCGAACCGATTCGTGCACAGGCCTAATCAGTACAATCCAACTAGGGAAAAAAAAAACTCAAATGACCTTATGAAATAGAAAACTTTGTTAAATTGTGTGTTAGCATATTTCAAGATCTAAAAATATATACAGCATGGACATCTTCAAAAAAACTCATAAGCTTCTAGATATCTTCAGTAGTAGTCTGTTTTTCAGATGAAACTACCCTTTTTTTTTCAATAGCATATTCACCACAATTTTCTCATCAGACAAGATTTGCACCTTTGACCATCCATTTTTCTTAGCGTTTTTCAATGCTTCACGAATTGCTAGTGCATCAGCGATGATGGCCTTCTACCACACGCTTGAAGCAAGTGACCACAACTATAAATAACCGTCACTCCAATGCTTGCCATCTTATTCTACTTTTATAAGCTAGCATCTGCAAACATAACAATACCATTTTGCACCACAATATCTTTATCATTAGTATAATCTGGTAAAAGTGTAGGAGAAAAGGTAACAAGCAAATTATTTTTGTATCATGGAAATTAAAAAGTGTGTTGTTTACGATTTCACTGGGTTCTAAAAAATCCCCATTAAAGCTCATTGAGTTTCTTGCCTTCCAAATTAGCCACATGATAGAAACACTTAATTTAGCAAGATCAATATAATCAGGATATTGATTAGCATTAACAAACATATCATTCCACCATCTAGCAAAAATTCATTGTATTCTCTACATTAGGCCAATTAACATGACAGATTTTTCAAACCAATTGTGCTTTAGGACATCTAAAAAAAAAAAAAAAAGATGATCAATAGTTTCACTTTCTATACCACAAACCTTGCACACATCATAAATATGTCTTAATCTTTTAGAAATAACATGATTAACAGGTAGCAAATTTATAATACATTTTTGAATAAAATGTTTGTATTTGTTTTTAATATTCATAGACGATAAGAAATCCCAGAACTTACTCGAATGAGGTCTATCATAGCTAACTTCTTGACATCTAACAATTTTTCTAGCTAAGTAGTATCCGATCTCGATTTTACATCATAATTTTCATACTTAGCATGATGCCAAATCATTTTATCCGATGGCCGACTGGTAGAAATAAAAATAGCTACTATTGCATGAATATCATCCGTACAAAACCATTTCTATAGATCTTGCATCTTCCACGTATTGTAACTCTATATTCATTTGAGCATGACAATGGTTAGGCCAAACACCACTTGAGTTGGGAATCCAAGAATTCATCCAGACTTGAATAATATGTCACGCCCCGAACCATGGCCTGGACGTAACACGACACTCGGTGCCTGACTGCATGTGACCGAGCGAACCACATGGCTTGCTGAACTATCATGAGGCATACATGAGCGGAAATATAATGTGAATGCATGATGAGCCTTTATAAAATGTAATGAGTCATAATACTTAATAAAATACTTGTTAAACATGAGTGAGCCAAAATGGCTATACGACTCCAAATGTTTGGCATGACATAACTGACTTGTCTAGTCTATGAAACCTCTATCATGAGTCTGACTGGAAAACATAATTACTGGGACAAGGCCCCCAGCATACCTTTACATGCAAAACTAAATAGAGAGATACAATGTTTAAACCCCGAATGAGGTGGGGCTCACCAATAAACTGGTACGAGCAAATCCTACTGATCAGAAGCGTCGTTCTGTAAATCCGTACCTGCATCGTGAAATACAGGCCCCCGGGCAATAAAAGGGGACGTCAGCACATTGAATGTACTGGTATGTAAAGCAACTGGAAGAAACAACATGGGACATAGGATAACATGATAAGAACTGAAACTGAAAACTTGGACATGAACATGAGCATGAGTACATAAACATGAAATTGAAACTGAAACTGAAACTGAGTACTGGAACTGAACATAAACATGAGTACTGTAAGCATGAGATAATCTGTAATAATCTGTAATAATCTGTAATAGTCTGTAATAATCTGTAATAGTCTGTAATAATCTGTAATAGTCTGTAATAATCTGTAATAGTCTGTAATAATCTGTAATAATCTGTAATACCGACATGAACCACCACGGGGAGAAACGTGGAGTCTGATCTCTGCCCGATCAGCTAATCTATCTCGTACCTTGCCGGGGCACGAGACATGAATCTGACATGAATGGATCCAAATCCCTCAATGGGGAAAATATGAAGGAATCGTCCTAACTGGGCGGAGCGATTCTTATCCTACGTTGGCATACGTAGTTTCAGGCTATCTGAGCCTTCTCGGTATTAATACAACTCCCGAACATGAAAATAATATAGTTGGCTAAGAAGCCCATGACTTTCGTGAATTAACTTGTACTTGTCTTAAAATCATGATTTCACGAAATAACTTGTAAACATGGTTTCATGAAATAGCTTGTAAATATGGTTTCATGAAATAGCTTGTAAATATGGTTTCATGAAATAGCTTGTAAACATATTCTTGATTTATGAATAATACAATAGTTCATAATCATATATTTGTAATTGACTTGAAAACATGCTTGTAACTTGCAAACTAAAATCATTAAGTTACATATGAACATAATGAGAACCCATGTGGAAGAATTCATGATTCATGGATTAAGCTAGGGTTCCTAATAACCGTAATGGAAGATTAGGAATACAACAACGAATATAGATACAAAATTCATGTACATAAATACTTAATTACGGGCTACCAATATGTTGGGTTTAATGTCCTAAGATTTGAACTTCATGGATATCAATGAAATGAAGCATGAGGAAGAACATAGAGATTCCCTCATGTGGATAGAAGTTCTACATACCTTAGTTGCTCCAAAACTTGAATTAAAGACTTGGATTTTGAAAAAGATTTCCTAAATCTTGATTCTTGAATCTTGAGATGGGTTTTCTTGAAAACCCTAGATTAGGAATGATTATTTCTTGTTTAGATTACAAGGATATATGTTAGAATTGAGTTGGAATAATTGGAATGGACTTACCTTGGTGTTCTTGATGTTGGAGGAGAGTAGGAGGTCATTCTAGGGTTTGAGGGAATGAAAAATAATGACTTGAACTGATATAAACGAACATATAATGTTCTGGAAAATGCAGTTTACGTCCAGCACTGTGCTGGCCGTATTTCAAGTTTACGGGCCGTAAACTGCAATACGGTCCGTATTCTGTCATACGGACTGCACTGCCTCTCTTCAGTAAAATGGCCATAACTCTTTGCACAGATGTCCGTTTGACCCCCGTAAGATACCGTTGGAAAGGTATTTCAATGCTCTACAACTTTTATCAAGGAAGTTTTCTCAATTTCCAAACACGTTTTGAAATACGGGCCGTAAAGTACAATACGGTCCGTATTTAACCATATGACCTCAAAATGTCAAATTCCAGAATGTTCAGAAATTCTTGGTTTCCGTTTACGGGCACTGTTCATGGTCGTAAATTGGATTACGACCACTGTTCATGGGCGTAAACCACCATATCACAACTGAACGGAAAAATTTCAATTCCAACATTCTTTATCTGATGTTCTAAGTCTAGGATCGTGGTCAAAACCTTCATTAAAGGTACGGGGTGTTACAATATCTCCCCCTTGGGATCATTTGTCCTCGAATGATGGGTCATGGTTAAGGATATGGCTAGACATGGCTTGAATACATGAACGTGAAGAAACATGGCATGGAACATGGAAAACTGACATGACATAATTTCATGAAAACATGAGTGCTAAAACGTGAGACATGAATAGAGAATACATGAACTTGAACGTGGAACGTGAGGCATGAATACATAAGGGACATTATATCTCTTCTCCAAAATGTCCTTAATCCATCATTAATTCGATACTCGTAATTCTTGCCCGACATACAACATATACCTTGTTTTCCTTAACAACTTTCGTCTCCTACCTCCAATGTCTTTGAAATCTCATTTAGAATCATTAAATATTACTTCTTACTCGTCAACATGTCGTATACGTAATACCCTTCGTGGGTCTATTCGCGGTCCGCTAACGGGGAAATTTCCAAGGTGTAACTTTTTTTTTTTTTTTTTTTTGCATTCGTCCTCGAAGGTTAAACATTCGGGATTCTACAAAATTTTGCCAGAGTTTCCCCTGTAATATGGCACTACTAACCTGTCACAACAGCCCATAATATCATTGCCTCACAGGGCTACATCACAATAGCACTATAAATTGGCCACACACGACCAAAAACATGAAAAGAAAGCTTACATATCTCAAAATCTTGGTGCTTCATCATAAATCTCTTCTGCGGGCTGAAACAAATGCGGGTACATGGATTTCATATCCTCCTCGGCTTCCCATGTAGCTTCCTCAACTTTCTGACTCCTCCACAGGACTTTCACTGAGGCTACTTCCTTAGTTCTCAACTTGCGAACTTGACGATCAAGAATGGCTACGGGGATCTCCTCATAAGTCAACCCATCCTTAACTGTTATAGTATCAGTAGGAACAACCAACGATGGGTCTCCTACACACTTCCTCAACATGGACACATGAAATACGGGATGTACAACAGCCAAGTCTTGTGGCAACTCGAGTTCATATGCCACTAGACCGACCTTTCGTAGAATCCTGTAAGGTCCAATATATCTGGGACTTAGCTTCCCTTTCTTTCCAAATCTCATAACACCCTTCATGGGTGAGACTTTAAGGAACACCCAATCATCAACTGAAAATTCTAAATCCCTTCGTCTCACATCTGTATAAGACTTCTGGCGACTCTGAGCTGTTTTCAAACGCTCTTGTATTAACTTGACTTTCTCCATAGCTTGATAAACCAAATCTGGTCCTAACAACTCTGCTTCACCTACTTCGAACCAACCAATAGGTGATCTGCACCTTCGCCCATACAGAGCTTCAAATGGTGCCATCCTAATACTAGCATGATAACTGTTATTATAAGAAAACTCAATGAGAGGCAAGTGATCATCCCAATTACCTTTGAAATCCAAGACGCATGCTCTCAACATATCCTCCAGAGTCTGAATAGTACGCTCCGCCTGGCCATCTGTTTGTGGATGAAAAGCTGTGCTGAGGTTCACCTTGGTACCCAATCCTTCCTGAAAGGATTTCCAGAAGTTCGCTGTAAACTGAGCACCACGATCTGAAATAATGGACACTGGTGTCCCATGTAACCTGACAATCTCACTAACATACAGTTTGGCATAATCTTCTGCTGAATATGTGGTCTTGACTGGCAAAAAGTGTGCTGACTTAGTAAGCCGGTCAACGATCACCCAAATGGAGTCATGTCTCTTAGCTGAACGAGGTAAACCTGATACGAAATCCATATTGATCATTTCCTATTTCCAGACAGGAATATCAATATTCTGAGCCAGGCCACCAGGCCTCTAGTGTTCGGCCTTCACCTGCTGACAGTTCAGGCACTTAGCTACAAAATCTGCCACATTCTTCTTCATATCGTTCCACCAGTAAATCTCCTTGAGATCATGATACATCTTAGTGGAACCTGGGTGAATGGAATACCTGGAATTGTGAGCTTCTAACATGATTCGCTCTCTGAGTCCATCTACATCTGGGACACATAATCTGCCTTGGTACCTCAAGGCACCATCATCTCCCCCTTGTTGAAAAGCCGTCGTCTTATGCTTGTGAATCCCTTCCTTCAGCTGCAACAAATAAGGATCACTAAATTGTTTCTCCTTGACTTCAACGACTAAAGAGGAAAGAGCACTATTCTGAACAACCACACCACCATCCCCGGATTCGAAAAGTCGAACTCCAAGATTGGCCAAGCGGTGAACTTCCTTCGTCATAATTCTCTTATCCACATCCACGTGGGCTAAACTCCCCATGGAATGCCGACTAAGAGCATCTGCTACAACATTCGCTTTTCCCGGATGATAAAGAATATCCACATCATAATCCTTAAGCAATTCAAGCCATCTCCTCTGTCTAAGATTTAGCTCCCTTTGCTTGAAGATATACTGCAGGCTTTTATGATCTGTGAAAATATCAACGTGCACCCCATACAAATAATGTCGCCATATCTTAAGCGCAAAAACTACAGCTGCCAATTCTAGGTCATGAGTCGGATAATTCCTTTCGTGAACCTTGAGCTGACGGGATGCATAAGCTACTACTTTACCATGCTGCATTAAGACACATCCGAGACCAACTCCCGAAGCGTCACAATAAACCACGAATCCTTCAGTTCCCTCTGGCAAGGTCAAAACTGGAGCAGAAGTCAATCTTTTCTTCAACTCTTCAAAGCTTCTCTTACAAGCATCAGACCATTGGAACTTAACTTCTTTCCGTGTCAACTTAGTCAACGGAGCAGAGATAGAAGAAAATCCTTCTACAAAGCGTCGATAATAGCCTGCCAGACCTAAGAAACTTCTTATATCAGAAACTGAAGCGGGTCTGGGCCAACTCTTTACGGCGTCAATCTTTTGAGAATCAACTCTAACACCTTCACCCGAGATCACATGGCCTAAGAATGCTACTGATTTAAGCCAAAACTCACACTTTGAGAATTTCGCAAAAAGTTCGCGATCTTTAAGAGTCTGTAATACTATTCTGAGATGTTCTGCATGATCAGCCTCATTACGGGAGTACACCAAAATATCGTCAATGAAGACAATGACGAATAAGTCGAGATAAGCCTTGAAAACCCTGTTCATAAGATCCATGAAAGCAGCTGGCGCATTTGTCAACCCAAATGACATAACAAGAAATTCAAAATGGCCATAACGGGTTCTGAAAGCTGTCTTCGGAATGTCAACTTCCTTAACCTTCAACTGATGATATCCTGTTCTGAGGTCAATCTTGGAATAACATTGGGCGCCCTGCAGTTGGTCAAATAAGTCATCTATTCTAGGAAGAGGGTACCTGTTCTTAATGGTGACCTTGTTCAGCTGACGGTAGTCTATACACATGCGTAAAGAACCATCCTTCTTTCTAACAAATAAGACTGGCGCACCCCAAGGCGAAACACTAGGCCTAATAAACCCCTTGTCAAGAAGATCCTTCAACTGGGCTTTTAACTCTTTTAACTCTGCTGGAGCCATTCTGTATGGCGGAATAGATATCGGCTGAGTATCGGGAAGTAAATCAATTCCAAACTCAATCTCCCTGTCAGGAGGGACTCCTGGAAGATCTTCGGGAAAGACCTCTGGAAATTCATTTACAACTGGTACGGACTGGAGAGTTTGAGTCTGGGCATCAGAATCCTTGACTCGAACTAGGTGATAGATATAACCCTTGGAAATCATTTTTCTGGCTTTTAGGTAAGAAATGAATCTACCCCTGGGTACTACTGAATTACCCTTCCATTCTATGACTGGCTCATTAGGAAACTCGAATCTTACCACCTTAGTTCTACAACAGACTGTGGCATAACATGAAGCTAACCAATCCATACCCATGATCACATCGAAGTCTACCATTTCTAATTCTGCTAAATCAGCTATGGTTCTGCGGTGGTAGACTAAAACTGGGCAACCCCTATACATATGTCTAACTGTGAGTGATTCCCCAACTGGGGTGGACACCTCAAAGGGTTCATACAATTTTTCAGGTTCAATACCAAATTTCTTAGCAACGAAAGGGGTTACATAAGATAAGGTGGATCCTGGGTCAATAAGGGCATATACATCGAAAGTGAAAACTGTTAGAGTACCTGTAACAACATCTGCTCGAGCTTCTGTATCCTGACGGCCTGTCAATGCATACATGCGGTTTGGCCCCCCGCTCGTGTTTCCAGACTTAGCTGCATTGTCCCCCCGCTGGGCCTGATTATTACGAGGGACTGTTGGATTTGTGGGCTGCGCCACGTTACCTCCGGTACCTTGCCTAGCGGACGGACAATCTTTCTGAATATGGCCTCTCTGGCCACAACCATAACATATTTTCATGCCCATGCGACACTCACCTAAGTGTCTCTTATTACACTTACCGCATATCGGATAAGTATAAGTCGACTGGCCCCCACTAGCTTGAGAGTACGAACTTGATGGCCTGAAATTCGGCTTCTTATCATTGCGGAACTTAGGAAATGGGGCACTTGCTGTGGACGGAGCAGGTACTGCTGACCTGTTCTTAAAGAAGTTTCTGTTTCGGTTCCCGCTGAACTGTCCGGTAGATTTGACCCTCTTGTTGAACTCCTTGTCTTTCTCTTTTTGTAAGGTTTCTTCCTCCTTTAGCCTTGTCTCCTTGCCCTGCACAAAAGCAACCATCTTAGAAATAGTCATGGTCCCATTTTGTGCAACAATATTGGCTCCATCATACAAATGGGAATCAAGACCTCCAACAAATCTTCTCACTCTTGCCCTCATATCAGGTACCATGTGTGGGGCATGCTTTGCCAGGCTAACAAACTCCAAATAGTATTCTTGAACTGGCCTGCCATTTTGCTTGAGTTTCAGGAACTGTTCAGCCTTAGCCTCTCTGAGCTCTACTGGCATAAAGTGGTCTAGGAATGCGCTAGCAAATTCATCCCATGTAGCATCAGGCGCATTCTCACCTCGGGACAATTCCCAAGATTCATACCACGTGTTAGCAATGATCTGGAGCTGATGAGCTCCAAAAGTAGCTGCTTCCGTTTCGGTAACTGTCATAATCCTGAAGATCTTTTGGAGAGCATCAATGTAGTCCTGAGGATCTTCATCCTTTTTCGTTCCCGTGAATACTGGGGGATTCATTCTGAGAAAATCCTTCGCCTAAGAAGACTCTCCGTTACCCCCTGAACTTGACCCAGTTTCCTGACGTTGGGCCTGAGCTGCTACCAGCTGGGTAAGCATGTTGATAGCACTCCTAACATCCCTATCTGAAGCATTAGGAGGTATAACGGTAGAGGCGGTTGGAGCTGTTGCCTGAGTCGGAACAGTATCTTCGTGAGCTACTGCGGCGGCAGCCCTTTGGCTGGTGGCTGTGTTTTTCTTCTTGTAAGTCCTCTTGTAAGGCATTTTCTGAAAATACGCACACGCACGAGTTAGGACGTCACCCTAGAAATACTGCTCTAACTGCACGATCTAGAATATGAAGGAAATGAGACAATCCTGAATGTCTTGGTGGTCAACTGTTTATATGTGTGGGGCCCTCACACATATAAAAGAGACCCCACTGGACACGGTTTCATAGACTCCCTAAGGACACTTGAACCAAGGCTCTGATACCAAGCTTTGTCACGCCCCGAACCATGGCCTGGACGTAACACGGCACTCGGTGCCTGACTGCATGTGACCGAGCGAACCACATGGCTTGCTGAACTATCATGAGGCATACATGAGCGGAAATATAATGTGAATGCATGATGAGCCTTTATAAAACGTAATGAGTCATAATACTTAATAAAATACTTGTTAAACATGAGTGAGCCAAAATGGCTATACGACTCCAAATGTTTGGCATGACATAACAGACTTGTCTAGTCTATGAAACCTCTATCATGAGTCTGACTGGAAAACATAATTACTGGGACAAGGCCCCCAGCATACCTTTACATGCAAAACTAAATAGAGAGATACAATGTTTAAACCCCGAATGAGGTGGGGCTTACCAATAAACTGGTACGAGCAAATCCTACTGATCAGAAGCGTCGTTCTGTAAATCCGTACCTGCATCGTGAAATACAGGCCCCGGGGCAATAAAAGGGGACGTCAGCACATTGAATGTACTGGTATGTAAAGCAACCGGAAGAAACAACATGGGACATAGGATAACATGATAAGAACTGAAACTGAAAACTTGGACATGAACATGAGCATGAGTACATAAACATGAAATTGAAACTGAAACTGAGTACTGGAACTGAACATAAACATGAGTACTGTAAGCATGAGATAATCTGTAATAATCTGTAATAATCTGTAATAATTTGTAATAGTCTGTAATAATCTGTAATAGTCTGTAATAATCTGTAATAGTCTGTAATAATCTGTAATAATTTGTAATACCGACATGAACCACCACGGGGAGAAACGTGGAGTCTGATCTCTGCCCGATCAGCTAAGCTATCTCGTACCTTGCCGGGGCACGAGACATGAATCTGACATGAATGGATCCAAATCCCTCAATGGGGAAAATATGAAGGAATCGTCCTAACTGGGCGGAGCGATTCTTATCCTACGTTGGCATACGTAGTTTCAGGCTATCTGAGCCTTCTCGGTATTAATACAACTCCCGAACATGAAAATAATATAGTTGGCTAAGAAGCCCATGACTTTCGTGAATTAACTTGTACTTGTCTTAAAATCATGATTTCACGAAATAACTTGTAAACATGGTTTCATGAAATAGCTTGTAAATATGGTTTCATGAAATAGCTTGTAAACATATTCTTGATTTATGAATAATACAATAGTTCATAATCATATATTTGTAATTGACTTGAAAACATGCTTGTAACTTGCAAACTAAAATCATTAAGTTACATATGAACATAATGAGAACCCATGAGGAAGAATTCATGATTCATGGATTAAGCTAGGGTTCCTAATAACCGTAATGGAAGATTAGGAATACAACAACGAATATAGATACAAAATTCATGTACATAAATACTTAATTACGGGCTACCAATATGTTGGGTTTAATGCCCTAAGATTTGAACTTCATGGATATCAATGAAATGAAGCATGAGGAAGAACATAGAGATTCCCTCATGTGGATAGAAGTTCTACATACCTTAGTTGCTCCAAAACTTGAATTAAAGACTTGGATTTTGAAAAAGATTTCCTAAATCTTGATTCTTGAATCTTGAGATGGGTTTTCTTGAAAACCCTAGATTAGGAATGATTATTTCTTGTTTAGATTACAAGGATATATGTTAGAATTGAGTTGGAATAATTGGAATGGACTTACCTTGGTGTTCTTGATGTTGGAGGAGAGTAGGAGGTCGTTCTAGGGTTTGAGGGAATGAAAAATAATGACTTGAACTGATATAAACGAACATATAATGTTCTGGAAAATGCAGTTTACGTCCAGCACTGTGCTGGCCGTATTTCAAGTTTACGGGTCGTAAACTGCAATACGGTCCGTATTCTGTCATACGGACTGCACTGCCTCTCTTCAGTAAAATGGCCATAACTCTTTGCACAGATGTCCGTTTGACCCCCGTAAGATACCGTTGGAAAGGTATTTCAATGCTCTACAACTTTCATCAAGGAAGTTTTCTGAGATTCCAAACACGGTTTGAAATACGGGCCGTAAAGTACAATATGGTCCGTATTTAACCATATGACCTCAAAATGTCAAATTCCAGAATGTTCAGAAATTCTTGGTTTCAGTTTACGGGCACTGTTCATGGTCGTAAATTGGATTACGACCACTGTTCATGGGCGTAAACCACTGTTCATGGGCGTAAACCACCATATCACAACTGAACGGAAAAATTTCAATTCCAACATTCTTTATCTGATGTTCTAAGTCTAGGATCGTGGTCAAAACCTTCATTAAAGGTACGGGGTGTTACAATTGCAGCTCAACTGGTAAGAGGCGCTTCCTTCGGGAGGACAAAGGGCATGAGGTCACGGGTTCGAAGCTTTGCAGGGCGCAGCGAACTGGTGTGATTTCACTGCCACAATAATGCAGTGTACATGAGCAAGTCATGGAGGGCAACCCGCAGCATGCATGGGTTACACCTGCGGATCCTCAAACACAAGTCGCCTTTTTTGTGAGGACCCACAGCAGGTGTAACCCATGCATGCAACTGTGAACCCCCTGGGTATCTGGACCCCATGAACATGACTTGACATGACATGACATACTCAGCTCAATTGGTGAGAGTCGTCTCCTTTGGGAGAACAAAAGGCCTGAGGTCACGGGTTCGAAGCTCTGCAGGGCGCAGCGAACTGTTGTGATTTCACTGCTACAATACCTGAGTATGTCATGTCATGTCAAGTCATGTTCATGGGGTCCAGATACCCAGGGGGTTCACAGTTGCATGCATGGGTTACACTTGCTGTGGGTCCTCACATAATATCTCTAGATCATACCCTCCATCTTTCTCTACCCCAAATAACACTCTTCCATGTCCATGAGCTTGCATAAGAACATGTCTCTTTTAGGAAAGAAGTATGTTGAAAATATTTACTTTTGAGAATTGTAAAAAGTAGAGAATCCTCTAGAGTCAAAATTTGCCAAGCAAGTTTTGCCAACAAAGCTTGATTAAAAGATTCTAACTCTCTAAATCCTATCCCCTTTTAAAATTTGCTAAACAAGGTTTCTCCCATTTTTCAAAATGCATTTTCCTTCAATCCTCATTATCCTCCACAAAAATTAGAGAAAATAGTTGTGATCTCCTTACAAAAATTATCTGGAAATTGAATACTTGATAAAGCATAAGAAGGTGTTACACCTTGTAGTTTTCTAAATTGATATTTGCTGTACGTTAGCTGTCTTGATTTTGGACACCGGGATTATGTCTTCGAGGTTATACAAGGTTGGATATGTTTAGCTTATGATTAAAAGTGTTTAAGTTCATGTTTGATAAGTTACAGAAGGATTAGAGAATAAGTGAATCGAAGCGGAAAGATTCGTTAAAAGTTTTTTTTTGGAAAATATAGAATATGGACTGTGTAATTGAGATATGGTCCGTATTTTGAGATATGGATAGTATTTAAGGATTTTAAAAATTTTCAGAGAAGGCATTTTTGGAGGTGGTATTATATGGTCAACTATACGGACCGTATAATGTTATACGGCTAGGATGTTGACCTTATAATGTTATACGGCCAAGGATACGGACCGTATATATATGATGTTACACCTCGCAAATTTTCGCGTCGGTTGTGTCAAAGGTAAACTAACGTAAGCCGGAGAGGCTATGCAACCCTTATATGGTTAAGGAAGACTTTTAACAAGTGTTAATAAAGTATCTAAAGGTTCCGGGATCAAGCGAATCGAAGAAATTAAGTTTTGTTGAAACTTTGGGAAAAACTTGGCAGAATTCTGGACAAGATTTTTGGTCCAACTTGAGGGAGGTATATCTCTTAGCATATTAGGAGTTATGGAAGTATTCTTTCCAATGCAACTAACAGATTGTAAATCTAAGAAATAGAGCAAAGGTTACGGCCCGTATAAAATTATACAACTGGAGGTACGGACCATATAATTTATACAGCCAAGAAATATGGCCAGTACTTTGTAAGTCACTGAAATTTTCCAGAATTTAATTATGATGATCCTTCTTCATTTTAAACATAGCCCCAAGTTCAAGAAAGCTCTAGAGATTTCTCCAAACACATTCAAACACATCTCCAAGCCTAAATCCAAGATCAAAGTGACGATCAAAGTATTTATGGTTTCAAAAGTGAGGTTTAAATTTAAATTCTCTCCTTGAAGAAGCTTTGGATGTGTATTTTAAGTTGGATTAACCTTAGAATTGAAGAGTTCATGAATCTTGAGGTAAGATTTCATCTTAGTTTCATGTTTATGGGTTTATTTGGTAATAGATTTGAGGAAAGAAAATTGGAGAAAAAGGTCAAACGGATGTTGTATTGAAGTTGTTGTTATGGATTGACGATGAAAGGAAGTTTTAGGACTAAATTGAGTATATTTTGAATGTAAACTTTTGATTGTGATATTGTTGATGATTTATTGTGGTTTTGGGAGTTGTTTTGGAGTTGGTGGAAATAGAGGATATAAGGGAAATGCTATTCAATTTTCATTAGCTTACCAATTACTTTAGTTTGACCTTATGAGAGTTCAAAGAGTTAACATTAGTATGAATCATCTTGAATGTAGATTTACAAGCTTGGGAGGATAAGCGTTGAGTAGTTAAGGAGACGATAAGGTATATAAGGCTATCCCTTTCTTTCTTTTTGGCATGATCCTTGTGAACTGAACGTACACATAACGTTAATCCATAGTGACTCTATTCTTAGAATCCATTTGATTTATGCTCCATATTGCTATCTTCAAAAAGTCTTGCTTAGATCCAGTTTGGTCTTTAGATTCACTTGTAATCCTATCATGTTTTATGCATTGCATTACATTTATATATACATATGCAGACTCGAGACCGCTTAGGCGCTACATGTGCATATATTATATATTTATATATGTGTGTGTGTGGGGGGGGGGGGTATGGGGAAGGTGATGACGTTATATACGCACTACCACCTGATCAGCTGGTCATATGATGATACGATGATGATGATGATAATGATGATGATGATTGTGATGCCGGCTGATACGATACGATAGGATGCCCACAGTGGCTAGGCAGGCATTATATACTCGTATATATGTATGACCTCATGCATGCATGCATAGTCTTTGCGCATATCATTAGCCCTCAGAGGCTGTAACGACCTGTTTGGCCGTTATAGTCTTTTCGGCACTTTTGGCCCTTCTCTGAGCTTGTGTAGCTCATATGTGACCTGAGGGGATGATTGACACACTTCTCAAGGTGTTCAGATTTGATTTGGGTAACTTTTTAGGAATTTTGAGCTTTAAACGAAAAAGAGTTGACTCAAAGTTGACTTTTGGCTAAACGAACCTTTTGCGGGAATCCGTCGATTTCGAGAGGTCCGGGTGGTCATTTAGAACTTGTGTGCATATTTGGATCAGTTCCTAATGCTCTCGGTTGCATTTTGGGACTTAGGTTGGGAAATTGGATATGAGGTATCAGAGGTTGACTTGGTCAACGAGACCTCTGTTGGGAATTATGACGCATGAGTGCATTCGTAGCGTGTTTTTGTTTATGTGGTTTGTGAGCAGATGGCCTTAGGTATTAGTCGGGATTTCAGGATTGAGTTGTGATTATTTTTGGAAATTTGGTTCTGGTGCCGGCCATGGCGCCACCGTTGTAGCGGTTGCTAGGCTGCTGGGGCGGCAAAGTGTTTTCTTGGGTGACCGTCATGGCGGTCTAACTTTCTATCTAGGCAGGACCACCGCAGCGGTCCCGTAGCCGCAGAAGCGGTATCGAGTTGTGTTATTTCATTAATTGAGTATTAAAAGCCCTAAGTCCCTCATTCTTTCTTATTTCGACTTAAGAGTTTTTTAGAGCTTTTGAAGGTGATTCTTGGGAGAAACTCTTATAGGTAAATTCTGCTAATTCCTTTACCATTCCATTGTCCTTAATCACCTTAGAATCCATTTGTCTTGATAGTTCTTTAAGTATTTGATGTTGTAAAAGAGGGTTTCATGAGTTCTTCTTTCTAGGCTTTTAAACCTTGATTTATCGATTGGGTTAACTTCATTAAGTATGGAATTGATGATTAGAACCTATTATTGCTTGATTCTTCCTAATTAGAGGCTAATTTATGGAATTGGAAGTTGGGGTGTATACCCAAATTTGGGGGTTTTTCCTAGAATCCGAAATTGAGTGAATTGTTGATTATTCTAGCCTGCTATTGATGGGAATTGATCACCTAGAGGTTTAATTTCATGTTCGGACCTTTAGATTCCTAATTTCACTCTTTCATAAACCTTATTCCATAGGTTGGGGATTTAGGTCTTGAATTGAAGTAGGGTTTGTTTGATGTTCTTCTTGATTCTAATTGCGTGATTCGGATATGTTTAGACTTTCATTATCTCGAGGCTCAAAGGAAAAGGAAGACCAAGGTTTGATTATTGGAGACTTTGCTGTTTGGCCTTCCAGGTAGGTTATGGTTTACCCTATGGTGAGACTTCATTTAGCGAAGCATTTATTTAGATGATATTGTCGAAGAAATTCTTCAGTTATGAAGTTGGGTTAGATATTGTCTTAGGTTGGGCCCTGTTGTGTGATTGGGGTTAGCCACCCCGCCGTGTTGTGACTTATCTTTTTCTATTGTTGTTGGATTGATGCCACATGAAGATAGTAGATATTGGAGATTATTGATATATCCTGATTATGATTTTTTGGTATCTTACGTGTTATCGTTTGATATGAGGGTTGTGATTCTATTATGGCTTATTGTGTAGCCTTATCATTGATACTGTTGAGAGTTGTGAACCCATTGTGGCTTATTGTATAGCCTTTTTATTGATATTGTTGGTGTGCCCATGTGTGGGACTGTTTGATATTGATTTGATTATTGACATTGAACTCATACATTACACACATTCTCATCCTTCATGATATACTGTTGATACATTGATTATACTTGAGGAAGCACCGTTATGAGCTGGGCTCAGTTGGATGAGAGTGACGTGAGGACCGATGTCCGATGGTTGTCCCGGAATTGAGGCTGTGCATAGCGATTGCTGAATTTTTTACTTGAATCGTGAGGTAGCGGTTACCGAGGTTGTTGCTGGAGCCGTGAGGTACATGGACTTCGCGGGTCCCCCATGGGTTATGCTACCGAGATGTGATGTTCCATCATCGGACTACATGTGTACACAACATTGTATTGCATTGCACTATGGCTTCTAGTGGATATTCTTGCGATGTATATGTGATATACGGATTCAGTGTTGATTATACTGAGACTTGGCACAGTTGGGCTTAGATGCTATAACATAGGTGATGACTTGTTGTGACACTTTTGTGATGTATTGGTTGGAATTGATTATACTGAGACTTGGCACTTTTGGGTTTAGATGCTATAACATAGGTGATGACTTGTACTTGGCCACTGACTCTTGTTGACTTATACTTTGTTGATTTACCTGTTTATCTTACTTTATTGACTTGGTATATGTTAGCTAATCTTAGTCGGCCGATGATACCGAGGAGTACTGTTGTTTGTGCTGACCTGCACTTGCTGCACTCTTTTATGAATGCAGAATTCTAGGTGGGATCGACCTCTGCTTCTCGTGGCTGATAGTAGTTCTGAGAGTTACTGTTTAGAGTCTATAGGGTGAGCATTAGGACGTCCGCCGCCTTGAAGATTCTTCTTTTACTTATATTAGACATATTCAGACTACTGATGTATTATTGATAATTCCAGACTTGTAGATTCTAGTTAGATGCTCTTGTATGGTTAGACCATACTCTGGGGTGTATTTCCTTACTTCTGCATATTTCTATATCATTGTCGTCATACTACGTGATTTTATCTTTTTCGCTTATTATTTATTTTATTTATTTATGATTTTAGGATTGTTGGGTTGAGGGTTCGTCTATTGAGATGAAAAAGGTAGGTGCCCGCGCGACTTAGCTAAATTAGGTCGTGACAAGTTCTTATCAGAGCCTTAGGTTACCCGATCTATAATACAAGAGCGTGTCTAGTAGATTCTCGTGGATCGGTATTGATAAGCTCTGTACTTATCTGCGAGAGGCTATAGGACATTTAGGAAACTTTCAATTCTTTCATTCTCTCGTACGACTTCATTCAAATTGGTATCTGAACTTTCTTTTCTTAATCACCCACAAAGGGTGGAAACTCTTCCCTAAACTCTTATGCGAATGGTTGATCCATGCCGTGTTGTGGTATGGTACGAGATGTGCTATTCTAATTCGAACGCGTGATCCAGTTCAGTTTCGAGTTATGGCCTGAGGTTTTGTTTGTATGAAGTAGTTATTAGACTTGTTTATTGTGGGAGTTCATAAGGAATGAGAAAGATAGTTTAGAGGGTTACATGGTCTTCACGTTTCAGTGTTGGCTTGCTCGAGAGTGACAAAGTGCATTGATAGCTTAAGAATAGTGGGTTGCTTAATGATATGATGGGTTTGACTTCAACTTCATCAAGGCCTTATGCTGGTGTGCGTGACACTGGTGAACCAATGACAGGTCGACAATTCAGCAACGGTAGAGTATTAGACTTCGGTATGCGAGAACAAGTGTAAGTTCGGTGATGACCATCGAATGTGGGCAACGTATTATGATCGCGGGTAATAAAGAAAATAAGTTGACAATAAGGACATGAAGGAAGACTTTTGTGGAAAGCACGTAGCGAAGTGAGACTTCATAAAATATCTTAGACATGAGTACTTCTCGAGAGATTGGGAAGGGAAAAATTGGTATCTGACATGGTTTTCAGGACAAGGTTGCGACTGGTACTAAAAGTTATTCTTGATATAAACTCGTTGATATTAAAGGACTACTCGGTTATTAACTGAATGTTATAGGTATATCGTTTGATCGGTAAAGTTGATTGGGTTGTAGACTTTTCAGGAGTTAGTAAACGACTGATAGAAATGACTTCAATTATGGGCATATGCGATGCGTTAATGACTTGAGGAGTTAATGGTTTTTTCACTTAGATTTGAGGAGAAATATGAATTTTGTTTGGTGGTTCGTTCGGCTAAGAAAGATGATTTGTTTAGAGGATCGAGTGGATTTGAGTGGTTGTTGGTTGATAATGATAACATTGATTTGATATGAAATATGGGAACTAAAGGATTAGAATGAGACACCTTGCTGTTGGGTTCAGGGGTTTAAGGTTCATAAGACTTGAGGTGAGGTAATATGGGTATAATCAGATCGTTTGATGCGACAGTAAGGGGTGTGACCGATGAGGTTGGTTGGTGTCTTCGAGGTTAAGTGCAAAAAGGGAATCGTTGAAACAAGAGTTAGTGATAGGAGAGCTTGATTATGATTGTACAATGTAGAGCGGGCTTGAGGGTTTATGGAAGAGCTGGTATGTTCGGTTATGTCATATACTAATAGAGGTCAGTGGTGGACTAAGGTTGGGAGTCTTGTATTCATTATGTGAAAATTAGCTAGACCCGGCTACTAGTGGTGTTATTACTCAGCTTATGTGATTAAATAAAAATGGGTTGGCGTGCGAGTCGTTAGAGGTGTTTAGATTCGATAATTGAGGTAAGAGGTGTTTCTTCGAGGATTAGTAACGTTAAGGATTTGAGTAAGGGATTAGTAAATATGGATACTTGAAATGGTAGATCAATGATGGGTTAACTTAGTTATGTTCGGGATAACATCTCGGAGATTGAGTAAGGCAATTCGGGCATGGGCGCTGCAGTGAGATATATGAGGATATTAGTACGACTGTTATATGGTACGCCGAATTTAGAGAGTGTTCAGTTTAGAGTGGTAAGCGTTAAGGAAACTCTTATGTGCAGAGTGTGTGAATACGATCTTGTCTTCAAGTGTGATTCAACTTGTTTACGAGACTTATGTTCATGCAGTATTCGATTGAGTAGATTCGTGGATTGATTGCGGTATCGATGATCGTGAATTGATTAGAAATTGGGAATTGACAAGTCGATAAAAGGTATCGTGATAGAGAGTCGGTAAGAATGAAATACATCTTGGGATTACTGGAGTCTATTTAGATTGTGGTGTCATTGCCTTGTATATTCAGATGAGATGTGATCGTTGTGTGAGCTTAAAGAAGGAAGTCTACAGTAATGGACTAAGTGAGATGAGGAAAATTCGGTGAGGTTCGTGATCGGTAACCAGTGATAAGCATATTTCAGTGGATCGACATATTGAGGTTTATGAGAAGTGGCTTGGTTGTACACGGTTGGAAAGGTTCGTAACTTTCTACAGTGGATGAGTTAGTGTGCTTTAAGAGAAAGATTTGTGGAATCCCTATCATGTGAGGACTAGAGTTATATTTTTGAGGTGGGACCCTACTCGTGGTAATATAGTATGATTGCAAGTAGTATTGTCTAGACAGTTCGGGTAAGCGATTTTGGATGTTAAGGACTTGGGAGTAATCGCGTGAGATTTAGAGCGACAGTTGTAAGATTAGATACTTTCAAAAAATTACGGCATATCAAGGTGATATAATGAGAGGTTTGATGGTTAAATGATTATTATATGAGGCTTCAGGTTTTGCGTAAAAATGTTTGGGTCTGTATCGGATTTGCGTATCGGGTAAAGGTTGAGAAACATAAAGATTGAAATCATAAGGTATAGTTCTTCGGTACTAAGGTGATAACTTGGACTAGACTCAACTTGTGGAGTCGAGGGTGATAGATAGGATTTGTTATTGCGTGGTATGACTGTGATTGGTTTCGAAATTCTGTGTCAGTTCTAATGACTATTGGTGATATTTGAGAGTTATGCATTCATTCAGGTCAGCATTGTTCGAGTTAAGCTTAAAGGTCTATGATTATATTTCTAGGAAGATATTTAAGGATTCGATGAGTTTCAGCTCAGATTTGAGGTATGACAGATTTACCGAGCTTTGTCAGGGTTTTCTCGTGGATTTGATGATATTTTCTGAGAACAGTCACTTGAATAGAATAATGGTATACAATGAGCTTAGTATAGATTCGAGGAGGAACTTTTGTGAGAGAGGTCTTTATAGTGATCAGTTGGGTTCCGACGGACTTTGCTGGATGAGATATTCAGTGGTATAGTTTCGATATTGTGATTTGAACGTTTAAGAAGACTTAAAACTAGCCAAGTTAGCTGTCAGTAAGATCAGTTTTGATGGAATTGCGTGGAGAAATTAGATGAATCAAGGATTCTTTTGGGCGAGAGTAAGTCATGGTTTCAGGTTTATGGTGTATGGAGTTTATGTGTTTCTAAGAAATTGCGGTGCGAAAAACAGCTTTAGCAAGAGCGAAGGAAAGGTTTGCAGAATAAAAGTATTCTACTAGTTCAGAGTGGGCTATGTTTGTGTTTATGTATGAGGGTTATGCAGTTTCGAGGGAGTTATGTGAGACCTATTGATAGCTTTAGATGCATGACTATGTCAAATCAGAAAGTTAAGATAAAAGCGACTATTTTATTCAGGAATCAGTTATGAGAGCATTTCGAGTATAGTTACATGGAAAATAGGGTCCTTGACTAAGTTAAGGAAGTGTTGACTGATGAGGTGAGCGAGTTGTGGTTGTGGTATGCTTCATGTCGTAGAGGCTTCATGCTGATTTTGATAATAATTCCTAGGTTGCCGTTATTCTTCATACTCTCTTTCTTCGATTGAGGACGAGCGATTGTTTAATTAGTATATGATGGAACGACCCGTTTGGTCGTTATAGTCTTTTTGGCACTTTTGGCCCTTCTCCAAGATTGTGTAGCTCATATGTGACCTGAGGGGGACTGTTGACATGCTTCCCGAGGTGTCTGGATTTGATTTGGGTAACTTTTTGGGAAATTTGAGCTTTAAGCGAAAAAGAGTTGACTCAAATTTGAGCTTTAGGCTACTAAACCTTGATTTATTGATTGGATTAGCTTCATTGAGTATGGAATTGATGATTAGTGCAATGACCCTCCCGGTCGTTATGGAAAATATAGGATCACACCACCAAATAGAACCTTCATAAGGATAGAACGAGCTACTAGAAACTCGATTGTATAAGTCTAAGAACTGAAAACCTGACTTGTTTGTGATTGTTGTTTGATTGTGTTGAGTCCATCGGGGGGGGGGGGGTGATGTAGGAAAATAGAACTCCGTTGGGGATTCCGAGGCTACGAGTGAGTTCGTATGGTGTTTTTATGTCTATGTGCATGTTTTGTTTGTGTTTGTGAGGCCTCGGATAAAATGTTGGGTGGTAGAGTTAAACAACTGGGAAAATTGCGAGCTTACTATTAGTGGTACCGCTGCGGTGGAACCGCTACAGTGGTGAGTTTGTCGCTGCAGCGGTCAGCGGGGTTTCTTTGTGTCCGCTATGGCGGGCACTGGACCACCATAATGATGTCACTAAAGCGGGATCAGGCCAGCCATGGCAGAGGCCAAGTTTCTTGTGGTCCGCTATAGGGGGCACTTGGCCGCTATAGGGAGACTGTTGCAGCGGTCAACCAGGTCAGAATCTCAATTTTTAAACACTTAATTCCGAATTCTTTATTCGTAAAACTCCAAAATCATTCCCCAGAAGAACCTAGGGTGAATTTCCAAGCTAGGGCAAGAATAACCTTAAGAGGTAAGTCTCAACCATTCCTTCCATCATTACGTTATCATCTTCATGTTTATTATCCCTTTCATAGGTCTACAATGGTGAATTAGAAATAGTAACCCTAGAACCTAATAGACCTTCTATAGTTGATGGGTTATGATTGTTGTCATGGGATTATCATCTAATGGCTTGGGTTAACTTCTTTTAATCAAGAATTGAACCATTGGAGTCACGAACTAAGTGAATTGAGACTTAGGGTTTGACAAAAATGGTAGCTTGACCATGGAAACTGCTTGTAATTGATGTTTTGATTAAATAGCTTTATAAATTGATGATTGGTGGTTGCTAAGGCAATTGTTAGGTTGTCTTACACCTAGAAATCATTCATCCATTGGAATGGGGCTAAGGGAAGGGCGTTCTTGAATTGATTTTGTGACTAGAGTAATTATGACTTATTGAGCATTCTAATTGCTAGACTTTGAGCGTTTCGAGGCTTTACGGAAGGGAAAGGCTGTAGCGGAGTGATTCGCATTATTGCAGCTCTACAGTTGAGGTAGGTTATGGTTTACTTGAGTTAGACTTTGAATAGTTGATTGTATGTGTTGTGAAATTGATAGGAGAAAGCATGTCTAGTCTTCAAACATGATGTGTGTGTGGTTGAACTCCTATATGCAATTGATTGGGTGACTGTGTGGGCTTCGTGCCACTATTTATTGTGTTGAAACCTACAGTTTGAGGTTGTTATGGTGAGAAGTTAATATGATCTTCTTGGTGAAATTGGGATACAAAATGACGATTTGAGTATTGAAAATAAGAGGACAAGAAATACTAATGTATATATATATGAAAAGGCACATTTGACCGGGAGTGAGGATGTGACCTAGATTATGAGCTCGTGGTCCGAGGTTTATTTCGAAAATTAGTGGTACTTGATGTGGATCCATGTTCGAGGTTCTTTTCGGAGCGGAGGATTTATGGCTTGAGTCCGCTGAGTATCCAAATCAAGTGGTACATGGACACCATGGGTTCTCTGCAGGTCTTGACTACTGAGCAGTGACATCAGTTAGCATGTATGTACAACATGTATATGGTTATTGTTGGTAGACTTGTTCCGTTGTTTGCTTCCGTTGATTTGATTCTTGATATCATTTTGTGACTTGATTCTTAATATCCTTGGTTGACTTATTGTTGGGTTATAAATTACGTGTTATTAACTAGCTTGTCTATTTTATTGGTTGTTATGACGTATGCATGATACTAATCTTGGTCGGCCTATGATATCTACTGGTACATTGTGTTTGTACTGATACTACCTTGCTGCATTCTTTTGAGTGCAGATTGTGATCCAGAGACTGCTACCGAACCTCATGTCTAGCGTTGAGGTCATTTGCTGACAGATTTAGAGTGAGCTTCTCTCCATGCCAGGCTGCCCGAAGATCTTCTTTTGTGATGTCTATTTCTATTCCGGACATCGTTGGTTATTTAGAAAGCTTACATTCCTTAGACATGTTTTAGATTAGAGTCCTTGTATGGTGACTTTCGAATTTTGGGATTTGTAATAGTTAGGACTTCCGCATTTACTCCATTATTGTATGGCATGACTTAATTTGATCTATCTTATGCTTGATTGATTAATAACTGATTAGAACGGTTTATATAAAAATGGACTTGAATGAATAGATGGCTTACGTGTTGATTCGCCCACTAGGAGTTAGTGTGGGTGCCAGTCATGGCGGGTTGGGTCGTGACAGAGTTAGTATCAGAGCTTTAGGTTCATCGATCTCATCGTACAAGGACATGTCTAGTACAGTCTTGCGGATCGGTACAGAGATGTCTGTACTTATCTTCGAGAAGCTACTGGACACTAGCAGAATTCTCTTTTCTTTCTTTCTTTCTTTCATGCTACTTGATTCCAATTAGTATCTGGATGATTCAAATTGGTATCTGACTATCCTTCATTCTCTCGCGGATGGTGAGCACACGCGCGGCAGCAGCCAGAGGCAGAGTCGGAGGCTGAAAAGCAGGTAGAAGGGCGGCATCGGCTGGGGGAGGAGTCCCAACAATTGATCTTGTGCCTCCGGTGGCTCCTAATGAAGCTGCGGGAGATGTAGTCGCACCAGCCCAGCCAATGGCAGTACCAGTTCCACCAGGGGCTGCAGCTGCTCCTGGTATACCAGATGCGATGGCGTTAGTGCTGAATTAGTTGCATAGGTCAGCACAGATCGGGGATATGCCGGCCGTTCCAGCAGGTAGGGGCACCGGGATAGCAGCCCCAGGTTCGAATAGAGTTCAGGCCCTAGGAGTTCAGCATTCCACAGCCGTGGCACCTCGCTTGGATAAAGTTCTGGGTTTTGAGGTTTTTTCGAGACCAGTTGCAGGGCCAGTGATGACTAGTGAGGAGCATGATTGCACCAGATAGAGGAGGTAAGGACCGTGTACTGACAGGGCGGGGCGGCCACAATGGGGGTAGGGGTGGCGCTCAGCCTAACCGAGGCGGTCCTCAGGCAGACAGAGGCAGACAGTATCCTGGTAGGGGCATGGCTTAGATTGGATCGGGTAATCGCAGTGGTTCACAGGCTACAGGAGCGCGCAGACATTTGTACGCTTTCCCAGGTAGACTCGAGGCTAAGACATCCGATGTTGTCATCACGGGTACTATCTCTGTTTATGACCGGATGGGTTTTGTTTTATTTGATCCGGGTTCTACTTTTTCATATGTGTCTTCATATTTTGCTGTGAGTTTGGATATGATGTGGGGTATTCTTGATGCCCCTATTTATGTATCTACTCCGGTTGGGGATTCGGTGGTGGTAGATAGAGTCTACCCTTCTTGTGTGATTACATTTATGGGATATAGTACTTGGGTAGATTTGATGATCCTAGATATGGTAGATTTCAATGTCATTTTGGGCATGAGTTGGTTGTCCCCGCATTATGTCATTCTTGATTGTCAGTCTAAAACCGTTACCTTAGCTATGCCTGGGGCACCTAGACTTGAGTGGAAGGGTAACCTTAGTCCCCTCCCTAAGAAGGTCATATCCTTTGTTTGTGCTAGGAAGCTAGTGAAGAAGGCTTGTCTAGCTTATTTGGCACATATCCGTGATACCAGTGCAGATACCCCATCTATTGATTCGGTTCCAGTGGTACACGACTTTGTGGATATGTTCCCCGTGGACTTTCCAGGTATACCACCTGACCGTGACATTGATTTTTGGATTGATTTAGACTCAGGGACTCATTCTATCGTTATTCCGCCTTATAGGATGGCGCCAACAGAACTCAGGAAATTGAAAGAATAGTTGCAAGATCTTTTGAGTAAGGGGTTTATTCACCCGAGTGCCTCTTCTTGGGTGCTCCTGTGTTGTTTGTTAAGAAGAAGGACGGGTTTATGCATATGTGTATTGATTACCATCAGCTGACTAAGGTGACTATCCGAAACAAGTATCACATCCCCCATATTGGTGACTTGTTTGATCAGTTACAAGGAGCTTCTATGTTCTCTAAAATTGACTTAAGGTCAAGGTATTACCAGTTAAAGATTCGGACAGAGGATGTTCCTAAGAAAGCTTTCAGGACCAGGTATGGACATTATGAGTTCTTGGTTATGTCTTTTGGGCTTACAAATGCCCCAGCTGTGTTCATGGATTTGATGAACAGTGTTTTTGAGCCCTTTCTAGACTCCTTTGTAATAGTGTTCATTGATGATATCCTGGTGTTCTCTAGAAGTAAGGAGGAGCATGAGAAACATTTGAGGATTGATTTTGGGGTATTGCGGGAGAAGAGGTTGTATGTTAAATTCTCCAAGTGTGAATTCTGGTTGTCTTCTATATTTTTTTTGGGGTATTTAATTTCGAAAGAAGGTATTATGGTGGATCCACAGAAAATTCAGGCAGTTAGGGAATGGGCTTGGCCCACATCAGTGACCGAAATTCATAGTTTCTTGGCTCTGGCTAGCTATTATCGGCGGTTTGTGAAACGGTTCACCTCAATTACTTTTCATTTGACTCGTTTGACTCAGAAAGAGGTACCGTTTTGATGGTCCGACGAGTGTGAGGAGACCTTTCAAAAGCTTAATACATTGTTGACTACAGTGCCTATTCTAGCATTGCCCGTGGAGGGTAAGGATTTTATTGTTTATTGTGATGCTTCACGTTGTGGTTTAGGTGCTGTTTTGATGTAGGAAAAGAAAGTGATTTCTTATGCTTCTCGGCAGTCTAAAGTGCATAAGAAGAACTATCTTACTCATGACTTAGAACTGGCAACAGTGGTGTTCGCGTTAAAAATATGGAGGCACTACTTGTATGGTGTCCATTGTGAGGTGTACACTGACCACCGCAGTTTGCAGCATGTGTTCAATCAGAAGGATCTGACCTCTAGGCAGCAGAGATGGATGGAACTGTTGAAAGATTATGACATCACCATTCTGTATCATCTTGGTAAAGCAAATGTGGTGGCTGACGCGTTGAGCAGGAAGTCGGCTAGTATGGGAAGTCTGACTCGTTTGATCTCTTTGAAGCGTCCGTTAGCTAGAGAGGTTCAGACTCTGTCTAACCGTTTTATGAGGCTAGATATTTCTAACACGGGCAGGGTGTTGGCTTGTGTTGAGGCTTGGTCATCATTTCTGGAGTAGATTAAGGCTAAGCAGTTTGAGGATGCTATGCTGTGTAAAATTCATGACAAGGTGTTGCGTGGTGAGGCCAAAGAGGCCGTGATTGATGAAGAGGAGGTGTTACGGATTAAGGGAGGAGTTTGCGTGCCACGTGTGGGTGATTTGATTAAGACCATTCTGACAGAGGCTCACAGTTCGAGGTACTCTATTCATCCTGGCTCTACTAAGATGTATCGCGATTTGCGACAACGCTACTAGTGGACTAGGATGAAGCGTGATATAGTGGAGTTTGTTGATCAGTGTCTGAATTGCCAACAAGTAAAGTATGAACATCAGAAACCTGGGGGTACACTTAAAAGGATGCCCATTCCTGAGTAGAAGTGGGAAAGAATAGCAATGGATTTAGTAGTTGGTCTACCGAAGCCGTTGGGGAAGTTTGGTTCTATCTGGCTTATTGTTGATAGGTTGACTAAGTCTGCCCACTTTATTCCAGTGCGGATAACTTATGATGAGGAGAAATTAGCTTAGATCTACATTCATGAGGTGGTTAAACTACATGGGGTTCCTGTCTCCATTGTGTCCAACAGGGGTTTGAAGAGGGAGAACAAGTATTGTTGAAGGTCTCACCCATGAAGGGTGTGATGAGGTTGTGAAAGAAGGGCAAGCTTAGCCTGAGGTACATTGGGCCGTTTAAGATTCGTAAGTGTATGGGGGAGGTAGCTTATGAGTTGGCTTTACCTCCGGGCTTATCAGGTGTTTATCCGGTATTTCACATTTTGATGTTGAAGAGGTACCACGACGATGGTTCGTACATAATCCATTGGGATTCAATTTTTCTAGATAAGAACTTGACATATGAGGAAGAGCCTGTTGCTATCTTAGATACAGATGTTCGTAAGTTGACGTCCAAGGAAATAGCCTCCTTGAAAGTTCAGTGGAAGAATCGCCTAGTGGAGGAAGCTACTTGGGAAACAAAATCTGATATGTGCAGCAAGTATTCTCAGCTTTTCGCCAAGTCAGGTAACTTTTCTTAGATTCCTCATCCTTGTCCATTCGGGGACGAACGGTGTTTTAATTGGTATCTAGTGTAACGACCCTCCCGGTCGTTATGGAAAATGTACGATCACCCCACCAAATAGAACCTTCCCAAGGGTAGAACGAGCTAATAGAAACTCAATTGTATAAGTCTAAGAACTGAAAACTTGACTTGTTTGTGATTGTTGTTTGATTGTGTTGAGTCCATCGGGGGGTGACGCAGGAAATTAAAACTTTGTTGGAGATTTCGAGGCCATGGGTGAGTTTGTATGGTGTTTTTATATCTATGTGCATGTTTTGTTTGTGTTTGTGAGGCCTCAGATGAAATGTTGGGTGGTAGAGTTAAAAAACTGGGAAAATTGCGAGCTTTCTGTTTCAGTGGTACCGCTGCAGCGGAACCGCTACAGCGGTGAGTTTATCGCCGCAGCGGTCAGTGGGGTTTCTTTGTGTCCGCTATGGCGGGCACTGTATCGCTATAACGGGATCAGGCCCGCCATGGCGAAGGCCAGGTTTCTTGTGGTCCACTATAGCGGGCACTTGGCCGCTATAGCGAGACCGCTGCAGCGGTGATTTGACTGCCGTAACGATCGACGGGCGCAAAATCTCAATTTTTAAACACTTAATTCCGAATTCTTTATTCGTAAAACTCCAAAATCGTTCCCCAGAAGAACCTAGGGTGAATTTCCAAGCTAGGGCAAGAATAACCGTAAGAGGTAAGTCTCAACCATTCCTTCCATCATTATATTATCATCTTCATGTTTATTATCCCTTTCATGAGTCTACAATGGTGAATTAGATATAGTAACCCTAGAACCTAATAGACTTTCTATAGTTGATGGGTTATGATTGTTGTCATGTTATTATCATCTAATGGCTTGGGTTAACTTCTTTTAATCAAGAATTGAACCATTGGAGTCACGAACTAAGTGAATTGAGACTTAGGGTTTCACAAAAATGGTAGCTTGACCATGGAAACTGCTTGTAATTGATGTTTTGATTAAATAGCTTTATAAATTGATGATTGGTGGTTGCTAAGGCAATTGTTAGGTTGTCTTACACCTAGAAATCATTCATCCATTGGAATGGGACTATAGGGAAGGGCGTTCTTGAATTGATTTTGTGACTAGGGTAATTATGACTTATTGAGCATTCTAATTGCTAGACTTTGAGCGTTCCGAGGCTTTACGGAAGGGAAAGGCTGTAGGGGTGTGATTCGTATTGTTCCAGCTCTACAGTTGAGGTAGGTTACGTTCTACTTGAGTTAAACTTTGATTAATTGATTGTATGTGTTGTGAAATCGATAGGAGAAAGCATGTTTAGTCTTCAAACATGATATGTGTGTGTGGTCGAACTCCTATATACAATTGATTGAGTAGCTGTGTGGGCTTTGTGCCACTATTTATTGTGTTGGAACCTACAGTTTGAGGTTGTTGTGGTGAGAAGTTAATATGATCTTCTCGGTGAAATTGGGATACAAAATGATGATTCGAGTATTGGTAACAAGTGGACAAGAAATACTAATGTATATATATATATATATATATATATATATATATATATATGAAAAGGCACATTTGACCAGGAGTGAGGATGTGACCTAGATTATGAGCTCGTGGTCCGAGGTTCATTCCGAAAATGAGTGGTACATGATATGGATCCGCGTCCGATGTCCTTTCCGGAGCGGATGGTTTATGGCTCGGGTCCGTTGAGTATCTGGAACGGGTGGTACATGGACACCATTGGTCCCCTGCAGGTCATGACTACTGAGCAATGTCATCAGTTAGCAGGTGTGTACAACATGTATATGGTTATTGTTGGTAGACTTATTCCGTTATTTGCTTCCGTTGATTTGATTCTTGATATCATTAGGTGACTTGATTCTTAATATCATTAGATGACTTGTTGTTGGGTTATTAATTGCGTGTTGTTGACTTACTTGTCTATTTTATTGGTTGTTATGACGTATGCATGATACTAATCTTAGTCGGCCTATGATATCTACCGGTACATAGTGTTTGTACTGATACTACCTATTGCATTCTTTTGAGCGCAGATTGTGATCTAGAGACTGCTATCCGATCTCATATCTAGCTTTGAGGCCATTTACTGACAGATTTAGGGAGAGCTTCTATCTTTGCCAGGCCGCCCGAAAAACTTCTTTTATGATGTCTATTTCTATTCCAGACATTGTTGGTTATTTATTTTGACAAATGTAACAACCCATTTTGTCGTTCTAGTCTTGTTGGCATTTTTGCCCTTTCCCGAGCATTGATTAGCTCATTTTGAGCAGAGGGGACCGTTGGCATGCTTTTCGAGATGGCTAGACTGGATTCGGGCAAATTTTGTGAAATATAGGCTTAAAAGTGAAAAATGATTGACCCAAAGTTGACTTTTGGGTAAATGAACTTTTTTTAAAAAGTTCACCGATTCTAAGAGGTCCAGACGGTCGTTTAGAACTTGTGTGGGTAGTTGGTTCGGTTCCCAATGCACTCGGATGCATTTCAGGACTTGGGTTGAGAAATTGAAATTAAGGCATTGGGGGTTGACTCGATCAACGAGACCTCTGTTCGGAATTTTGAGGCCACGAATGCGTTCGTAGAGTATTTTTGTGTGCGTCTGTGTGTATGGTTTATGAGCAGATGGCCTTGGGGATGGCCCGGGATTTTGATTAAAGACATAGAAAAATTAGAGGAATTTTGGTACCTGGTGCCCGATACGGCAGCACCAGGGTTGCCCCAGCGGCACCGCTATTGCGATGTGTTGGCCGCCGGGGCGGCCATGTGTATTGTTGGCCATACTGTTGTGGCGGCCTCCTAGCCGCCGTAGCGGCACCGTTACCGTCATGGCAGTGACGGGCCAGGTGTCTCATTAAATGTGATTTAAATAAGCCTTAAACCCTCATTATTTCCCATCTCGATATTTGGGCTCCTAGGTGTTACACCCTGCCCTCTTGGAGAATGAGCACACCATGTACTTCACCATATTAATGGAATATTGGAGACCTCCCGTGAAGTCTTAAAAGGTACAAGCCATGGGAAGTACGTAACAATGAATTAAAGGATGAATTATGATCTCGTAAGCCGTAACTGGGAAGGACAATGTTGGAACTAGGGGACATGACCCTTATCAAGTATAATTAATGATAAATATCATGTATGGGAAGTTTTGGAAGGTTCCGGATCAAGCGGATAGAAGAAAAGAAAGTTAATGGGACTTTGGAAGAAGTTGGTGAAATTTCGGAAGTAAACTTTGGTCCAAGTAGATGCGAGTGTAACGGTTAGCATACAAGGAGTTTTGAGGTGATTCAAGAGCCAAAAATGAATTTCGTCAAGTCTAGTTTCCAACGCAACAAACCGTTCATCTATACAACATCGGAGTAGAGAGTTATGGGCATTTTAAAACGGACTGCCAGAAGCCTGCGAACCAGCGTGAAAATTCTAGAACCCACTTAATGGCCCACCAAATCGGCCCAACCCGCCTTGGCTCACTATAAATATCCCCATATCCCTCATTTTAGCTTCATTTTCAACCTCATAAACACTTGGAAGTTCCTAGATATCTCTTCCACCATCCAAATATTAGTTTAGCTAAAATTAGGAAGGTGTTAACCTTAAGTTTGGCTCGGAAGGTGCGCACAAGCTCGTAGATTGGAAGTTCCGCGAATGGGTCTTCGTGGGAAGCGCGGAAAATCAAGCTCAGGTGGAATTCACGCATGCAAGCTCAGTTAAGGTAACCTATTTCCCTATTTCTCCATACTTTACACAAATCCGAGGTAGATCTCATTGGATTTACTAGTATTTCGTTAAATGGGCGAAAATACGAAATGGGTTGTGCTAGTTGTTGCTGATGGATTAAAATGGATATTTTCAACTAATTATTTTTCAAATTGGTTCAGATTATGATTGGTAATGTTGGGTTGTTGATGGTTGTTGTTGTTATGGATATTACGGCTATCTGACACATGCCGAGATATAATAAAAACAGAGGAAGTGCTGCCGAAATTTCCGTAAATTGAACTCTTCAAGATAATAGGATTTGAATTAGTTGAATCCACGGAATCAACAAAATTGACTAAAGGAACTATTTGTCAATATAGGTTTTGGGACGAAAGGACGAGCGGTGGAATAAGAGAGCAAGTCGGGATTAGCAAGGCAACAGAGACAGGTATGTAAAGTTTAGCTGTCCTCATTTCCTTGGCACTAGTCTTAGAGCTATTTAGCGTGCATACTCCTCCATTCGAGCCGTTCGAAGTTTTACAAAGAAAGGATACGTTTTTATAAGGAAGCTGGATTTTGAGAAAAAGCCATGTTTTACGAGATTTACCGATTTTATGGAAAAGTATATTTTATAGGATTTTCTCAAAAAGAGCATATCGATTATAACTAAAAGTCCGTTAGTGCGCATTCCTTGACCCTTGTTAAATTCCACAAAATGTCACGTATATTCCTTATGCTTGTTTATTGATATCATAACTATTATTGATTGTTCTTTTGGCCTCGATATACATTCCATAACTAATTCGGAGGGCACGACCTTCCATCACTTCGAAAGGCCCATGTCTATTTCTTGAACTCTACATGCATTTATATATATACTCTATTTGCCCTATTTTACTTACCGAGCCATGCTATAGTCGATCGGGTTCAGTACGAAGATGTGAAATCACTGATCAGTTGGGTATGTCTACCGAGTCCTGAAAAGAGCCGGGTATGTTATGATGATAGAAAGTTTCCCCAGACGCGGGATGCCCCGGACACGGGAGGATATGATGATGATGCTTATTTACCGAGTCCCAAAAAGGCCAGGTAATATATATATATATATATATATATATATATATATATATATATATACATACTATATTGCATGTAAAAAAATGGTTTTATCATGCATTGCATATTAGCTTCTTTCAGTTTATGTCTTTCGTTTTTCTTATCTTGTGGTTACTTCTTGTTTCATTACCGTATTTCATCCTGCCTTACATACTCA
Organism: Lycium barbarum; assembly: GCF_019175385.1. Lineage (NCBI taxonomy): Eukaryota > Viridiplantae > Streptophyta > Magnoliopsida > Solanales > Solanaceae > Lycium > Lycium barbarum. Next base: position 14,423,506 of record NC_083344.1, on the reverse strand, counting down.
GTACATATTTTCCGTACTGACAATTCCACTTTGGGACCTGCATCTCGTGCTGCAGGTCAGGACAGGTTTATTGAAGACGCGCCGTGATAGGAATATCGTCAGCGGGTCCGCATGTGCCATTCATCTAGACTTGCCTGTTCTGGAATATGATTATGACTGCATGGTTACCATTTATGTTTTAGATACGTTGGTGGACGTGTAGTCCCGACCTTTTATGAGGATGATGTTTCCTACTCTTAGAGGCTCGTAGACCCTGTGTAGTGTGTTTGTGTTGGTCGTGAGAATTGTGTTTTGTTAAATGGGCCTACTGACTTATGATATTGTTTAGTGGTGGCCTCGTCGGCACGCGTACTGTGATTATGTGTATATGTAGGTGATGTCGCCTACTGTTCGGTTTAGGTTTTGCCGAATGCAGGTGACGCTAAGGCTTTATGCTAAGTTATTCCAAGTCCATTATGATTATGTTATCTAGTTCAGGTTAGCTCAGCCGGCATTCCGGCCATGAGGTCGGGTGCCCTGTCATGCCTCCCGGTGGGGGTGTGACAAAGTGGTATCAGAGCGGGTCAATCCTAGGGGTGTCTACGAGCCGGGTCTAGTAGAGTCCTGTTTATCGGTATGAAGTGCACCATACTTCTAAACAGGAGGCTACAGGGAATTTAGGAATGTTTCCTCTTCTTCTTGATCTAAATGCGTTAGAACCATACATAGGGTATTCACTTTCAATTCTGACCCACGTTTATACCGCATCTATGTCGATGAAAAGTCCGACTTCAGTAAATAGGAGTGAGAGGACCACCCCGAGGGTGGATGCAGGACCAACACCACCTGCCTCTGCAGATCAGAGTGCGGCAGATGAGGGGGAGACAGGGTGTTAGCTTTTCTATGGAGTCAAACCCCTCCGAGTTTATTTTAGAGCAGGCTCCCCCTGAGGCTACGACATCTATGGAATCAGACCTTTCTGAGATCGTTCCAGAGCCAGACCCGTCTGAGCATCTGACTCCGATAGAGGAGGACCTATCTAAGGGTTCCTATGAGATCCCGATAGATCCCGAGAAGATGCCAGAGGAGCAGGAGGAGTACTCGGGAAGATGGGGGCAGCCAGAGCTATTCCAGGGATCGCCACATCCGGCTTCCCCTATGGTTCAGCATTATGTGAGGCAGGCCATAGCTGTGAGCGTTACTGAGCCCGATATCCCCTAGTCTTGGGCATCTGTGAACCAGGGGTCCCCAGTGTATGTGATGAGATATGTTCCGGGGGAGGAGGAAGAGAATAGGCCAATAGAGAGGGAAGGAGCAGAAGAGGAGGCTAGGAGAGCTCTGCTTCGACAGGTATCTGACCAGAGCTCCCTTGTGCAGGACTCGTGTAGGCGGCCGACGAGTATATTAGCACCCAATGTTTTGAAAGGCGTTTTCGGGGCGAGCCCCGAGGCTCGCCCCGATGCAAGGCGTACCTAAATTGCCCCAAGGCTATGGTGGGGGGCGAAAGTATCGAAAGGCGTACACCCTCTTTTTAACGACATATGATCAGAGAATTTACCCATAGTTCTAATCGCACCCCAAGTTAACAGACAAGTGGGAAGAAGGACTTAGCTACCGACACAAAGGACATGTAGTATTCATCTTCAGGCCGAGAAATTAGCAAAATGAATCGATAGTTGAGACAAGGTGGACGGTGGGAAGATACGACACAAACTACCTCAGGACATGTACATCAAATGGAAAGTCAGGACGACCTGAGTAGGCAAAGACAAATGAAGACAACTGGGAGCTAGGACACGGAGGGTGTATTGAGCAAGAATAGGAGCGACCGTGAGACGAAAGAGCTAATAGGTAAGTGGAATAAGCATCAAGGATAAATAAGCATGAAAGAAATTATAGAGAGGTAAAAGTGGAAAGGACCGAAATGCGTCTAGGACAAAGAATCCCGAATTACGAAGGGTTGAACAGGTTGGAAAGTGTAACCGCAATAAGGAAGCATAGTGCAGGATTAAGTAGAGTATGAGGGCAACACTAGAAGTCATGAGGCTACCATGACATTCGACTCAAAAGAAAAGCACTGGCTACAGGATTAAAGCTAGTAAGGACGTAACGCCATAAGAAGACAAATGCAAGAAGATTGACCCTATCAGGAAAGTGACCTCAGGATTCTGGGATTTGCAACTCTGCCAGGCAGTAGGGAAATATTAGTAAGTATTGGGGGAAGACTCGAGGAACCAGACGACAGATTTTGATCGATGAGACGTATTGAGTGTAGACAGCGTTAAGTAAAGCAAAGATCATGTACAGGAATGCATTCGTCTTAGTAAACACCCAAGTAATCTATATGAATGAAGTGCAAGGATACGAGGATCTTAACCACTTTAGACCCGTCTCAGAGAATTCTGGGAATTGACTAACATAAAGAAGCACGGAGTTCCACAATCTGGAAAAAAGATTGAAGTGTGTGGAAGACTAGACGGAAAAAAGATAGTAGACGGGGATAACCGGACAACGGAACACTCTAAAACCCAGAGCAGGAGAGTAAGACAGCGGAGAAGGGATTGAGTTGAGAGACTTAACATCAGAAGGCAAAAGACAAACACTTCCGGGTCAACCGCGCTCTGAGAAAGCGCCAGTCTTCGAACAAGTATCTTGGAAATAGCGGGACAAGACCAGGATTATCGCCAAGGGAATCAAATATGGATCAGCAACAAGGTATGGCGCTTTAACCCGAGGAGCATTCAACCATAGATCTGACTATAACAAGTGTATTAGAGACCGCCAACCCAAGAATGAAGGTCACAATGAGGAGACAGCTAAAAAGGCCACACCAGGAAAACCCGATGGGAATTCTAAGGACAAGACCCTAATCGTGTCAGGGGGAAAAACTATGGACAAAGGTATTAATGGTCGAAGTTGATCAAGAGAACCGCTCAAGCTATTCCAAACATAAGGTGTTATACGACGTTAGTAGCAGAGAGGCGAAGTGTAAGGAAGCATTCCATGACATTCTTGGAAAATATTGGTGAAGGACTATAGGTAGCAATACGAATGGGAGCGTGACTCAAGACTTATTGATTTTTCTATAGAATATTTTGAAGTGACTCAATATATTTCAACCGCGGTAAGGGATACGAATATTGCCAAGGGAAAGTAAGTAACACGCGAACGGAATGAAGGTTGAGAGCCCAGTCAGTCAGGAATGAAGAAAGGTTGAGAGCCCAGTCAGTCAGTCAGGAATGAAGAAAGGACTCAAACATATGACAAAGGCTTCGACATTCCTCGAGTTCTATTCTTTGTTAAAGAAGATTCGAGAAGGAGATAGAAATAAAGGATGCGTTCTCAAAACACAAGTAAGGTATAGGTTGAAAGATAGGGTCAACATAGTTGGATGAGATTGGAAAGGCCTTAAAATGATACGCCGGCTCAGGTAATACCCCTATTTGCTGCAAGGTATCCCACCCGTCAACTAGGACTTGATTAGTGGTATGTCGGTCAGTCCCCACGGGAGCAAGGGACAAGCTAAGTGCAGTAAGTAATGAGCGCCCTATATGAGGGAAGCCACATCGGTAGTTTTGGTTAGCTGGTGGAATTCAAGTATGGATTAGTAAAGAGAGGTAAGGACACCCCTATAGGGGTGGGGGAGGGGAGAAAAGAATAGGAGAGAAAGAATATAAAGGTAAGGTAACCACCCGGAAGAGATACAATATGGATAATGAAAGTAGAACGGATATCGGGAAATGACCTAGACATAGTCAAAAGGTGGAGAGGCGTCTCCCTTAATTAAGAGGTAGAGACGCAATCCAAGAATATCATAAGCAGAAGATACTAGAGACAGGTCTGATGCGACTGCAATGTGATCCGGTAAACGACCATGGACGCAGGTCTAAGCTACTGTACGAATCACCGAATTCCAAGACAAGCAAGGATGAGTAAGGTATAAGACAAAAGGAGTACGACTAATCGCTATCAAGAGTAGTGATAGTAGGACGATTAGGACAGCAATGGAATTCACCCCCTGAATCCCAAGTAACACTATCGCCTAAGATTTGAGCTCACTCGAGGAATAGTATAGTAAGGACCAATGATTAGATAAGGGAAAGTAGGCAATGACAAAATTACCAAAGACTGAGACATCAGAGTAAGATAGGCACTAAGTCAAAGTCCACAACAACAAGAAATGGGGTAAGCGTAAAACCTACGGCCATTAAAAAGATGTCACACGAAGAACGATTAATGCGAAAAGGGCCTAAGACGAGAACGACAGTAAGTAGATGCCATCAGCTGCCAAACGACTGGAAGAACCAAAAATAGAATTTCCCAAGTATTAGCTAGATCCAAGGAGCATATCGTAACTTTATCACCAAGAGCAAGCCAAGCGTCGTCGGTACCCCCGATGGCAGATATTAGATAAAGGACGACGGAAGAAACTCTTCGAGTAAAGAAGCAAGATTGATGTAAAGGTATGGAAGTTGGGAACGTTATTGCAAGACTTAAGGATAGTCATGAGGACTCCGAAGGCAGTGATAGTCATGAGGACTCTGAAGGCAGACAGGAGGCAAATACACCAAGGAAAGAGTACCACGTACCACACTAATTCAATGATAACAGGCAGTAATGAATGATTAAAAGGTAAAAGTAAGGACAAGGAAGAAAGGGACTCTTAGAAGCAGATTACAACAAGATAGACAGAAGAATTAGCAGAAACTAAATACAAGTTCAGAAGATGAAGATAAGAAGGACATCAGGTTCAAGTATACAATGGTACCCCATAGTTAATCAACAAAAAGGAAAACAAGAGTTAGTATATGAAAGACAAAGTGTCGAGCTGTAAAGGTCTTGCTTGCAAATATAGCTTGGGTGGCAATGAAGACAAGAATGTGTGTTTGGGGACAGGCGAAGCAAATATAGACACTATCAACAGTATGCCATAGTACGACGGACCGTAATAAGAAAGGACCCCATACTTTCAAGGGCTTATGGAAGTACATGTATACACCGCACAACATGCCGTATGCATGACAGATCCAATTAAATCAGGAAGGACAAAAGTGACAAAGGAGGTGTTTATGTGGACAGAGAAAGAAAGGCTGGTTCAGGATAGCCAAAGGTACTTGAGGCCATCCACACCAGACAATGAAGTAGACTCAGTGGTTATAACTGGTTTGAAGGTAGTAGCTAGAGGAGAAGACATAAGATGTAAGAAGTAATGAAAAGAGGATCTAGATTCAAGAGATAATCGGTTGAAGAAGCCTTCAGAAGAAGTGTTGGCATATGCAAGCACGCTTAAGTCCAATATAGCTTCTGCCCCATGGAGTGGTATCAGAATTCTTGGAGAACGGACCCAACAAGTGAGGAAACCCTTCGACCGAGGACGAATGTTCTTAAGCGGGTGAGTATGTTATACCCCTCCCTCTTGGAGCATGAGTATGCCATGTATTTCACCATATTAATGGAATATCAGAGACGTTCCGTGAAGTCTTGAAAGGTACAAGCCATGGGAAGTACGTAACAATGAAGTAAAAGATGAATTATGATCTCGTAAGTTGTAACTGGGAAGGACGACCTTGGAACCAGGGGACATGATCCTTATCAAGTATAATTAATGATAAATATCATGTATGGGAAGTTTCAGAAGGTTCTGAGATCAAGCGGATAGAAGAAAAGAAAGTTAATGGGACTTTGGAAGAAGTTGGTGAAATTTCAGAAGTAAATTTTGGTCCAAATAGATGGGAGTGTAAATTTTAGCATACAAGGAGTTTTGAGGTGATTCAAGAGCCTAAAATGAAGTTCATCAAGTATAGTTTCCAATGCAACAAATCGTTTGTCAATATAACATCAGAGTAAAGAGTTATGAAAATTTTAAAATGGACTGCCAGAAGCCTACGAACCAGCGCGGAAATTATAGAACCCACTTAAAGACCCACTAACTCGGCCCAAACGGGCCCAACCCAACTTGGCTCACTATAAATACCCCCGTATCCCTCAGTTTAGCTTTATTTTCACCCTTATAAACACTTGGAAGCTCCTAGATACCTCTTTGACCATCCTAATATTAGTTTACCTAAAATTAGGAAGGTGTTAACCTCAAGTTAGGTTCGGAAGGTGCACGCAAGCTCGTAGATTGCAAGTTCCGCGAATGGGTCTTCATGGGAAGCACGGAAACGTCAAGATGAGGTGGAAATTCATGCATGCAAGCTCAGTTAAGGTAATCTATTTCCTTATTTTTTCCATACTTTACACAAATCCGAGGTAGATCTCATTGGATTTAGCTAGTATTACGTTAAATGGGCGAAAATACGAAATGGGTTGTGCTAGTTGTTGCTGATGGATTAAAATGGATATTTTCAACTAATTGTTATTCAAATTGGTTCATATTATGATTGGTAATGTTGGGTTGTTGATGGTTGGTTTTGTTATTGATATTACGACTATCTGACACATGTCGGGATATAACAAAAACAGAGGAAGTGCTGCCGAATTTTCTGTAAATCGAACTCTTCAAGATAAAAGGATTTGGATAAGTTGAATCCACAAAATCAATGAAATTGGCTAAAGGAAGTATTTGTCGATATAGGCTTCGGGGCGAAGGGACGAGCGGAGGAATAAGGGAGCAAGTCGGGATTAGCAAGGCAGCAGAGACAGGTATGTAAGGTTAGCTATCCTCATTTCCTTGGCACGAGTCTTAAGCTATTTAGCGTGCATGCTCCTCCATTCGAGCCGTCCGAAGTTTTACAAAGAAAGGATACGTTTTTATAAGGAAGCTGGATTTTGAGAAAAAGCCATGTTTTACGAGATTTACCAATTTTATGGAAAAGTATATTTTATACCATTTTCTCTAAAGGAGCGTATCGATTATGACTAAAAGTCCTTTAGTGCGCATTCCTTGACCCTTGTTAGATTCCACAAAATGTCACGTATATGCCTTATGCTTGTTTATTGATATCTTAACTATTATTGATTGTTCTTTTTGCCTCGATATACATTCTATAACTATTTCGGAAGGCACGACCTTACATCACTCCAAAAGGCCCATGTCTATTTCTTGAACTCTTCATGCATTTATATATATATACTCTATTGGAACTATTTTACTTACCGAGCCGTGCTATAGTCGATCGGGTTTGGCACGTAGATGTGCAACCACTGATCAGTTGGGTATGTTTATCGAGTCCCGAAAAGGGTCGGGTACGTTATGATGATGATGATGATGATGATGATATAAAGTTTCCCCGGACGCGGGAGGAGATGATGATGATGATGATGCTTATTTACCGAGTCCCAAAAGGGTTGAGTACAATATCTCACCGAGTCCCACTAGGGCCTAGTACGTTATATATATATATATATATATATATACACACTATATTGCATATGAAAAATGGTTTTATCATGCATTGCATATTAGCTGCTTTTAGATTATGTCCTTCGTTTTTCTTATATTATGGTTACTTCTTGTTTCATTACTGTATTTCATCCTGCCTTACATACTCAGTACATATTTTTCGTACTGACTGTTCCACTTTGGGACCTGCATTTCGTGCTACAGGTCAGGACAGGTTTACTGAAGACGTGCCGTGATAGGAGCATCGTCAGCGGGTCAGCAAGTCCCATTCATCTAGACTTTCCTGTTTTGGTAGATTATGACTACATGGTTACTGTTTATGTTTTGGATACATCGGTGGATATATAGTCCCGACCTTTTATGAGGATGATGTTTCCTACTCTTAGAGGCTCGTAGACCCTGTGTAGTGTGTTGGTGCTGGTCGTGCGAATTGTGTTCTGTTAAATGGGCCTACTGACTTATGATATTGTTTAGTGGCGACCTCATCGGCCCGCGTACTTTGATTATGTGTATATGTAGGTGATGTTGACTACTATTCAGTTTGGCTTTTGTTGAATGCAGGTGCCGATAAGGCTTTATGCTAAGTTATTCCAAGTCCATTATGATTATGTTATTTAGTTTAGGTTAGCTGAGCCGGCATTCCGACCGTGAGGTTGGGTGCCCTGTCACGCCTCCCGGCGAGGGTGCGACACTAGGGTTTGTTCTTTGAGATATTTGGAGAGTATTCTTGGGGGTAAATCTTGCTAATCTCCTACTCTTCCTTTAATCATAATCATCTTAGATTCCTCCATTCCCTTTAATAACCCCTAAGGAATAGAAGTTGGAAGAGGGTTTTGATGAACAATTTCTCTAGGCTTGGTAATGATAAATTGATGATGTTTATGTTATATTTTAATGAATCTAAGCTAATTAATCATATACCTTCCATTCCTAGCATTGAATTTCGGAATCAAGCAATTAACCCAAATTAGGAGTCTTGCTTGAAATCAGAAATTAGGCTAATCTTTGAGTTAAATCAGTAATTAGTGGTTGGGTTATGGTCACTTAGTACTTAATTTGATATCTTACTTTCGAATTTTTTGTTTTGCCCTTGTGGGCCCTTTTCTCCAATTGCTAGGGCTAGAATTGACCTAAATTGAATAGTAACAATATTAGTATCATTCTTCATGATTTCTAATATAGAATTCATTTATGCTTAGACTACTTTGGTTTTGAGGTTTAGCGGAAAGGCAAGGCAAAAGAGTGAGTTGTTGGTGTTGCGGTTTGCCATCCAGGTAGGTTATGGCTTACTCTTGTGAGACTTCGCATAGCGAAGCACATAATTAGATTTTATTGTTGGAGACAGCATGTGAACCTTCGGGTATGAAGTTGGGCTGGATATTGCCATAGGTTGGGCCCTGTTGTGTGGTTGGGACTAGCCACCCCGTTATGTGTAATTTGATTTTTCTATTGTGCTGGCTTAAAGCCATGAGCCGTTAGTAGATATTGGAATCTATTTTATCCCCTGGATTATGATATAGTTGGCATACCTACTTTTGGTAGTTGTACTTAGATATATTATTGGCGTACCCACTGTTGGTACTTGTGATTCGATTGTATTATTAGCATACCTACTGCTAGTATTGTGATTCAGTTATATTGTTTGCGTACCCACTGTCGGTACCTGTGATATTGAGCAAGATTATTGATGTGATTCATGCATTGCACGCACTCTCATTTTCATGATACACTGTTGAGATATTGATGATACTTGATAAAATACTTGATGAGCTGGGCTCAGTTTTACTTGAGTGACGTGAGAGTCCAATATCCAATGTTCATCCCGGAATCGTGGATTGAGTGAATTGATACTTGATGAAACTATTTTACTTGAGTGACGTGAGAGTCTGATGTCCAATGTTCATTTCGAAATCATGGACGGAATGAGTGCATGGACTTTACCGGTCCCCCCGAGTGGTGCTGGTGAGAACCTCCAGTGGCTAAAGATTCGGGGTTCCATCTATTTGTTGGGTAAAGATCCGAGATGGGTGGCACTTAGACTTACTGGGTTGTGTTTCTGGGACGTTATGTGTACACTGCATTTGCATGGCATTGCATTGCATTCATACCATTACTGCATTGCATTGCATTGCATTGCATTATGACTCGGTTGTGATGTTTGGTGTTGTATTGTGGTGTTGTATTGGATTGGATACATTCAGACTTGGGACATTTGGGATTAGATGCTCTACGTAGGTGATGACGGATAATTGGAATTGATTGCATTGTCTTATACTTGCTGGTTTTTTTGCTTATCTGGTTTATTATCTTAATTGTGTTAGCTATACTTAGTCAGCCGATGAAGCCTACCAGTACTGTTGTTTGTACTGACCTGCACTTGCTGCATTCTTTTATGAATGCAGAGTATCAGGTCGGATCCACTTCTGTGACCCATAGCTGATCGACGCTTTAGCTTTCTCTCGAGTTTCTAGGGTGAGCATGGCCGCCCGCTGACCTTGAAGACTTTCCTATCATATGTCCTATTTTATTTAGAGACATAGATATTTTATGTATTAGTATTCCAGATTGTATTATTTCCCTTAGAGGCTCTTGTATTATTCAGACTAGACCCTGGGGGTGTTTATTGTCATTCCGCACCTTCTATTACTTATATATATATATATATATATATATATATATATATAGTGAGACTTATGTATTTGTTATATTCCGTTGCTTAATTTTCATCCTTTTATGTATTCATTCAATGTTGGGTCGATGGTTCGCTTACCGAGGTGGGAAGGTAAGTGCCGGCACAACTTTGGCAAAATAGGTCGTGACAAGTTGGTTTCAGAGCCCTAGGTTACTAGGTATTTAATATAGGAGCGTGTCTAGTAGATTCTCACGGATCGATATAATGAGCTTTGTACTTATCTGTGGGAGGCTATAAGACATTTAGAAAATCTCACTTTATTTCTTTCCATCGTGCTACTTTATTCAAACTGGTATCTGGAAAGATCAAATTGGTATCTGACTCTTTTCTCTTCTCATATAGATGGTGAGGACTCGAGCTACTATGGCCCGAGGTTAGGTGCCAGAGCCCGCAGCTACGGCTGATAACCCGAGGGCGAGCAACAACCAGAGGGCGAGCGATAACCAGAGGGCGCGGCAAAGCAAGAGGCTGCGGGGCTGCCCCAGATAGGGGCGGGGCTCCTGCGGTAGGATAGCGCCAAGAGAGATCGCCTTCTCTTGAGCCCAAGGATGTGGCTCCAGCACAGACACAACCCGAGGTTACTTCTTGTCAGGCCATGCAGGATACTATGGCTAGGGTCTTACTTCATCTTGATGCCCAGCAGTCGGCAGTCGGTGTTACTTCACCTGGCGGGGGTTCATAGACTAGGGTTGGGGCGCAGACCCCTGGTGATGAGATTAGGCCCATGGAGGGCGCTGTTATGACTTCTTTTGATCAGGATCTGGTTAGGAGATTCAGGAAGTTAGAGCCGCCGAGGTTTGCTGGTACCTCGTCTGAGGATGCCTATGAGTTTATTCTTGATATGCATGAGTTGCGGCACCGTATGGGGATAATGGAGACCCACGACATTGATTATGTGTCCTACCTGTTTCGCGGTGATGCAAAGACTTGGTCGAGGTATTTTGTAGCGTGCAAACCTGAGGGTTCTCTTCATTTGACTTGGACTCAGTTCTACCGGGTCTTTCTTGAGAAGTATGTGCCCTGATCTTTGAGAGAGGTGTATAGGGTTTACACCTTGAGAAGAGGAGCATGTCTTTGGAGTCCTATGTTACCCGTTTCCTTTATCTGGCCCGTTATTCTACTCCGTTGATCCCTACTGAGGCGGATAGGATCAGGGATTTTGTTGGAGGACTAGTGGGCTCTCTACAGATTTCTTATCTTCAGATAGAGTCTATGGGGGCTTCCTTATAGTCCATTATCGAGCATGCTTCTATGGTTGAGGGCGCTAAGGCCTGTGCTTTTAGTGGTGGTGACAAGTGGCCACGTCAGATTGGCAATTTTGGGGGTTCTGGTTCGAGAGGCGCCGGTCAGTTTTTGAGGCTACCTCAGCCCTATTCTGGCTGTCCCATGCATTCAGTGTTACCGACTTCCTTTAGTGAGCCACCTAGGTAGAGAGCTCTGAAGAGTTCGTTCTCCAGACAAGTGGAAAGGACTGCTTCATCCAGGTCTTCAGCCTTCGTGTTTCAGTATTCGACTCCTCTCACCTGCTTTTCGTGTGGAGAGATTGGGCATGTTGCCAAGAGATGTCCCCGACCCAGGCGGGATTATCAGCAGCCGAGGACTCTTGTATCATCTGGTGGTCGAGGTGGGACTTCTCAAAGAGGCGGCGCTCAGTCAGGCTGCGATACTTCCCGTGGTTCTAGGGGTAGGTCCCAGCCAGCCAGAGGTAGTACTCAGAGTACGAGAGGGGGACCTCAGACTAGGTGTGGTGGAGCCTATTGTTACTCATTTTCTGATAGGCCCGAGGTAGAGGCCTCAAATGCTGTGATCACAGGTACCATTTCTATCTGTCATAGAGCAACATCTGTGTTATTTGATCCTGGATCCACTTATTCATATGTATCTGCATTTCATGCCATTAGGTGGGATTTTCTTTGTGATAGCATAAATATACTTGTTCATGTGTTTACTCTTGTCGTAGATTCTGTGGTTGTTGATCAAGTCTACCGGTCTGTTTGGTTACTTTTATGGGGTATGACACTTGAGTAGATATGAGTAGATTTGAATATTCTCGATATGGTGGACTTTGATATTATATTGGGTATGTCCTGGCCTTCTCTCTATCATGTGATCTTGGACTGTCAGGCTAAGACAACTACCTGAGCCATGCCGGGCATTCTTAGGCTTGAGTGGAGAGGTACTCCTAGTCTCGCCCCGAAAAAGATCACTTCCTTCCTACGGGCGAAGAAATTAGTAAGTAAGGGGTGTTTAGCGTATTTGGCGCATGTCCGGGATACCACTGTTGTATCTCCACCTCTTGAGTCTATCCCCATTGTGAGCAAGTTCGCGGAGGTATTCCCGTCGGATCTGCCAGGTATGCCACCCAATCACGATATTGATTTCTATATTGATGTGGACCCAGGCACTCGTCCCATTTCCATCCCACCATATCGGATGGCACCTGCCGAGTGTAGGGAGCTTAAGGATCAATTGCAGGATTTATTAAGCAAGGAGTTCATTGGACCTAGCGTCTCCCCTTGGGGGTGCTCCGATGTTATTTGTGAAGAAGAAAGATGGGACCATGAGGATGTTTATTGATTACCGCCAGTTGAACAAGGTCACTTTTCGGAACAATTGCCCTATGCCTCATATTGATGATCTGTTTGACCAGTTTCAGGGTGTTTCAGTGTTTTCAAAGATTGATTTGCGTTCCGGCTATCACCATTTGAAGATCAGGGCGGAGGATATTCCGAAGACAGTATTTCGGAAGAGATATGGCCACTATGAATTTTTAGTGATGTCTTCTAGGCTTACCAACGCTCCGGCTACATTTATGACTTTGATGAAAGGCATATTTAGGCCGTTCGTTAGTTCCTTTGTGATTGTGTTTATTGATGACATCTTGGTGTATTCCAAGAGTAGAGTGGAGCATGAGAGCCATCTTCGTACTGTTCTTGAGTTGTTGAAGAAACATAGTCTATTCGCTAAATTTTCTAAGTGTGAGTTCTGGTTGGGGTCTGTAGCATTCCTAGGCCATGTGGTGCCCAAGGAGGGTATTATGGTTGATACCCAGAAGATTGAGGCTGTGAGGGGTTAGGCAAGGCCCACTACTGTTACTGAGATTCATAGCTTTGTGGGTTTGGCCAGTTATTATCATCACTTTGTGAGGGGTTTTGCTTCCATTGCTTTATTCTTGACCAGATTGACTCAAAATGATGTTCCCTTCCAGTGGACGGATGAATGTGAGGAGAGCTTTCAAGCTCAATCTTCCTTTGACTACAGCCCCGATCCTAGCCTTACCTGTGGAAGGTAAGGATTTTGCTGTCTATTGTGATGCCTCCCGTATGGGTTTGGGTGCGGTGTTAATGCAGGAGGGTAGAGTAATAGCTTTTGCTTCCCGGTAGTTAAAAGTTCATGAGAAGAACTACGCTACCATGATTTGGAGTTGTTGGTCGTAGTCTTCGCTTTGAAGCTTTGGAGGCATTATTTGTACGGTGTCCATTGTGAGGTTTTCACTGATCACCGTAGCCTTCAACATGTATTTACCCAGCGAGATCTTAATTCCAGGCAGCGCCGATAGATAGAACTCCTAAAAGACTATGACATCTCTATTCCGTATCATCCCAGGAAAGCCAATGGGGTAGCTGATGCCTTGAGTCGCAAGGCAGTGAGTATGGGAATTTACCTCAATTGATTGTTTCCCAGCGTCCGTTGGCCATGAAGGGTCAGAAGCTAGCCAACAGCTTCATTCGTCTTGATATTTCAGCATCGGCCAGGATTTTGGCTTGTATAGAGGCAAGGTCATCTTTATTGGATCGGATCAGGGCTCATCAGTTTGAGGATGCTTAATTGAGTAAGATCCGAGATAGAGTTTTCAGAGGTGAGGCCAAGGAGGTCGTGATTGATTCTGAGGGCATTCTGAGGATTAGAAGACGTGTGTGTGTTCCTCGTGTTAGTGATTTGGTTCAGTTGATCTTATCTGAGGCTCATAGCTCTCGCTATTCCATTCATCCGGGGCCGATTAAGATGGGCTGATGTCAAAGTTTCCTCCATAAAAAATCCTTTCTGTGTGAAGGCCAGTGGAGCGACATCATCTAAAGTTTTCTTCATTCAGTCATCTATCTCAAACAAAGAATCATTAGTAAGCTCCAACTCATGTCTCAGACTCTATATAATGGCTTTGCCATGCTCAATTTTCTCCAAATACTTAGAATCTCTGTCGTCAACTCTCCTTTGAACCAAACGGGCCCGGATCTCAGCTTGCGAATCCATTTCTTGGACACATATGTAGAGAATAGGTCTAGGAAGAAGTGTGCCTTGCAAGTCGGCCCTCAACCAATCCTTATGACACAACCCGGACGAAATCTATCTTCGGCTAAGGTATCGAAACCCCAAATCATGAGACCTTTCCATTCCCGCACGCAATCCAAAGCTCTTGGTGGTCTATCAATATCGTAGCCAATGATGAAATCTCCCGTACCTCCAATCTAGAGTATGACTTGGATTCTCCCAAAATTGTCTCAAGACCCTGGCAGGGGCATAACGGCGAATCCCTCATATTCCCATAAGTGCCAAGAATGGGCATTTTGTTCCTTTGACCACAACCTCAGTGGACACTAAGTCATGGAACATCCATTGAATGTTCTCTTCTATCAGTCTAGAGAAAGTGAATGCCCAACTTTGTCTATTCTGTTCTCCGAAATTCGGGCAGAAATCTCGAAGATTATCCCTTCCGGCCGGCTTACTTAGGTATGTTCTCCACCAAATTTGACCATATGCTTGAGGATCCACCATTATAGGAGTAAATACAACTTTGGAAGTACTTGTAGTGATTCCAGCAGAGACTCAGGGCTCGGTACAGATCGTCTAGTATGATTGGGGTTATGTCAAAGTATTTGGTTTCTTCTTTTTAGGTTATGCCATAAAAGATGGCATGGGTGACCAAAATGACTCGGGTATCTATGGCTAAGGACCAATCTTTGAGAAAACCCATAGTTCCAGAAAACAAATGGCGAAAGCCAAAGGCTTGGTGGCCATCCATTCGACATAAGTCTTGAATTCCCCGGGATGCTCCACAAATCCATTCGGGCTTCCAAACCATCTATATATCTCTCTAAAGGGTATGGTGGGGCCACAGACCCAATTGGCATGATTACGTCTATCAATTCCTTTCAACCGGTCATAGTCACGATAGATGTCAAATTTTATAAATGACATGAAGTTTCTTTTTTCTCTTTTGGGGACATTTGGCCCCACCAAATCCGCAGCAACTCAGGTGTAGTCAGGACCATATCGAAACTCAAATTGATCGACATTATACAAAATAGAAACCAAGGTTAATCCTGACCCCCCCCCCCCCCCCCCCCCCCCCCACACTAGACAATGGTTTCATTCATAGGCACATTTATACTTTTTCAAATAGCACATAATATGATATGCGGTGTTTTTCGGGTCATAGACCATACTTGACACGGGGTAGTCTCCCTATCAGGTTTGGATATGTCTAAAAGATCCAAACCACCCAGTCTACTTCTCATTTAGATTTGGCTTAGCTCTATTCTTAGGCTTATGCAAGAGTGGGTTTTTCAAATTGACCTTGGACCCAAGCGGACTACACGGGGTGAACCGTTGTCGGCCATTAGGTGACCGCACACCAACTTAACATTCAACGCATTTCAAATAAAAGGTGTTTTGGGTTTTTTAGTGAATGATAGACCGCGATTCCGCGCATCCCCTTTGAAACTATGCTTTTTGCCAGAAGTGGCGAAGTTTATGATATGATAAGAAGGACAGTTCAAATTGTGAAAATTAAACACATAAGCAAATAAATACAGTTAGAAATCACATTATATTGAAACTCTTATGGTTAGAACCTAGGAAATCCCCAGCAGAGTCGCCATCTATTACGGTTCGCTTTTACGCGGGTTAAGGCATAAAAGTTAC